>NC_140579.1:1225174610-1227930860 GCF_964204655.1 Triturus cristatus
ATCTCAATGCCTGCGCAATCATTTTTGGAAATTAAAATATATTTAAATACAATATATATATATATAAATATATATATATATATATATATATATATACACAATATATTTTGAACCGGCTCCAACACTCACCATTAGGGATTTGATGAAAGGTATATACAGGTAATGGGCAGTGTGATGGATTAATACTCAGGTATTAATTGTAATTCCAGCAAATCAATTATCAGCTGTTAACAAGGATTTAAATGTAATTTTAACAATATTATTTTAAAACTACTCCTACACTCACCATTAGGGACGGGATGCAAGGCATAGAGGGGTAAGGATGGAAGTGGAATTAATAACCAGGTATTCATTTTAGTTCCAGTGTATACATTTTTGGAAATAAAATATATTTAAATCTAATATTATATATAAATGTAGATATACTTGAAACCTATTCCAACACTCACTTGATGGGATGTAAGGTATATCTTGGTAATGGGCAGTACAGTGCATTGATACAAAGGTATTTATTTTAATACCCAAGCATTGATTACTAGCTGTTGAAATATATTTAAATATACTTTTATCATTGAACTTAAATAATTTTAAAAGATCTGCTACACTCACCTTTACGACAGGCTGCAAGGGAAATAGGGGCAATGGGTGGGGGAGTGTATTAATACCACAGGTATTATATTTTAAGTACTGTATATTTTTGGTAATAAAATATATTTAATTGTACATATTACATATATTAATATTTATAACCTGCTCTAACACTCACCTTTAGGGATGGAATGTAAGGCATATGCGGTAATGGATGGGAAGTGCCGTAATCCCAGGTATTAATTTTGATACTTGTGTATTAATTTTTGCAATTAAAATATATTTAAATGTAACATTATATATAAATATGTTTGAACTTACGACAAACTTCTCCTTCAGGGATGTGATGTAAAGCATATAGAGGTGATGGGTGGGGTAGCGTAGTAATACCCAAGAATGAATCTTAACACCTGATTATTTTTTAGTAGGTGTTACATATAAATATTATCATAAACTTAAATCATTTTTAAAAGAACTGCTACACATCTTTAGTGACAGAATGTAAGGGATACAGGGGTAATGGATCCTGGTGCATTAGTACCGAAGCATTGTTTTTAATTGATTTTGGTGAAATTTATTTAAGTTTAATTTTATCTTTAAACAAATATATTGTGAACTAATGTAACACTCACCTTTAGGGACAGGAAACAAGGGAATAGGGGTATGGGGTGGGGAAGATATTAAAATTAATACTTGTGTATTAATAAACATCTGTGTACTAATAGACTTTGAACTGTAGTTTTACATTTTAAATAATTCAAAGTACATTTTTTAAACCCAACTGTAATATCTCTTGGGACGGAGTCCAAGGAATATAAGGGTAACATGAGGTGGAATTGTATTAATACCCAGGTGTTACTTTTAATACCAGAGTACTAATTACTAGGGGCTCAAGTACGAGGTCGGGTGGACTTGAGCCCGCTCGACACCGTCGAGGTCTCGGGACAGCATTACGATGCAACGCACCATGTGCTGTGCATTCCTCCATTTCTACATGGGAGCTTATATTAAGGCCGTAAACAAGCTGTAACACAAGCTCCCATAGAGAAATGGGAGATTGTGTTAATCCCTGCACCCTGTGGTAGGCACCTCAGGTGCAGACATTAACGGGGGCACCATAGGTGCCCCCTCGACTCTCAAACGGAGACTGCAAGGACAAGGGAGCTCCAATAGGGGGCCCCCAAACTTCTTTTCTGACAGCCTTTCCATGTCGGAAAGCCTGCCGTGGAAGGCCTGTGGGAAACCGAGCATCGTAAATCCTGAAGGCAGAAACGCCTTCCCATGGGATTACGGGCCAGTCTCTGACTGGCCGACGGGCTACTAGAGCCCATCGGAAGCAGGCTGGAATGACAGGCCAGTTTCAATTCCGACCGGCTGTATTGTAATCAGTCGGTCGTAATTGAAACAGACAATTTTGTTCGTAAAGCCTGAGGTCGGAGGCTTTACGACCGAGATCGTAATAGGTCCCTTGGTGTTTAAATAAATTAAATTTTATCATTCAACTTAAATATGTTGAAACTACTGCTACTCTCACCTTTAGTGACAGGATGTAAGAGATATAGGGTTAATGAGCGTAGTAGTGTATAATACCCAGGTAATACTTAAGGCCTGATTACGATGACTGGCGGTATCAATGCCATCCTAAGCATGTTTACCACCCACCATATTACAATGGCGGGCGTATGGTTGGCAGTCGGAAAGCCCGACCGCCATGCATTCCGATGGGTTGAAGGCAGCCAAAATACCTACAAGGATTATTATGATGTCCCTCCCCGCCAGCCGTTTCATGGCGCTTTACATGCCATGAAAAGGCTGGCAGAAAGGGACATTGGGGGTCATATCAGGCCCCTTAGTTTTGGGCGTTTTACATATCCCTGCACCATATGGCAGGCACCCCAAGGTGCCTGCCACGTAGTGCAGGGATATGCGTTCTAATTTTTGTACTGCAGCGCGTGCTGCAGCACGCAGCACCCGCCACCATACAAAACATAGGCATTGCGACCACCCTGGAGGCAGTCGCATTGTAATTTCATTGCGGGACCTCTGCCAGCAAGTCGAGCCGTCCCGTCTCCGGTATGATGTCCTGTCGACGTAAGTCCAACCGCCATCATAATGAGGCCCCTATTTTAACAAACGAACTGAAATTTATTTTAAATAGAAAAATAAATACAATAGTTAGATATTAGTAGACATTTCAATTTAAAACAACAATTATTATGAATAAATAATAGTTCCAGTGATGCACTTTATTTTAGAGTAAGCTACAGGAAAACAAACACCATGTTTTTTCATTTTAAAATTTATTTGCAAAAAGTTGAAAAATAGACAATTTGCAAATATATATATATATATATATATACTTATTTGTTTCGAAAAAGCAAGACTTTATTGCGATTAAAAACATTTTCTAAAAAATATGTTTGAAAGTACTTTCCCATGCCTTTATATTAGTTTCAATGGTGGAAACTGTTCTTTTTCAGTTGGTACGCAATGTCAGGCTCTCTTCTCAGTGATGAGAGAAATGGACCTTGGCCTTGCATATACATTATGATACACCCAAGACAGTATAAAGGAAAACCACAATAATTCACTTTACAAATGTTTACTGTAATCTGTTCACTTTTGTACAAAAAGGGTGCTACAATTGGAAGATAAATATGAAATAAAATGTGTACTAATGAAACCCAGAATAATGAGCACCGCAAATATTTATATTATTGTAAACACATTAAGATTCTACCTCCTACGTATCACAATATTCGTATTCGGTCCTCTGAGAGTATAATGGGGTTACACCTCTGCATTTAATACTCAAAAGATTATTAATAACTACATTGACAGCCGTATTGCTCTAGTAAGGCTGCCTCTTCTATTTGAATGCCATTGTAAATGTACCCATCTGAAAAATTCATGACATAGTACCTGTTGGAAAAAGGGAACAAATTAAAAAAAATATGTTAATCAGTTTGCTTAATACGCAGAACAATAGTTTAGCTTTGCTAACTTAGGGCCTGATTACAAGTCTGGCGGTCTTGCGGTGGCACAGGGGTGGTGGTCCACAGTATTGCCCGATTACAACTCAGTCATATCGGCAGTGGACCGCCTGCTGTGCCGGGGAACAGTCATTTCTTGGCGGTGACACAAGAGTGCCACAACGCAATATGGTGAGCAGGGACTGGCGCAGTCCCGCTCACCATATTTTGAGTTTTTGCACCACCAGTATTTTCATGGCGAGGCCCTGCCATGAAGAAGCTGGTGGTGCAAGTACAAAGGGGGCCATGTCATGGGGATATATTCAGGGGAGGCATAACATGTGCCCCTGCCTTTCTGTATTCCCCCCAGTTCCAGCACGGCATGGATGTCACCGTCCATGACATGCTGGAACTTATTGGCAGTTCCCATTGCGGTGCCTGTTTTCAAGGCACTGCCAATTGACAACTAACCGGGACAACAAAGTGGCCCTTACATCCTTACCTGGCATTAAAGTCAGTGCCCACTCCGTTGTCTGCTGCCTTGCCAGTAGAAGCCTCCTGCCCGCCAACCTGGTGTCAGTGGATCTGGATGGTAGTGTGTCTTAAGCCTGTGGACACTGATTAACAAACCCAGCCCCATCACCCACAGACCTTCGTGCTCCTTGCTGTCACCACCTCTGCTATGCCTTATCAATCACATCACTGCCCAAGACCTCACCCTCCTCCAGCCAATCCTCCTCATAGTCTAAGTCCATTGAACCAACCAATTCATCTGCCCCGCCCACTCAGTGCGTGTTGGTAGTGTCATCAGATATTGAACATTATACACCACCTCGGGTTAAATGTTTACCTTCTCCTGAGGGTGGCAGTCATCAGCCCTCCCAAGTCCTCTATAGTTGTGGGCTGTTTTGACCTGTATGTCCTTCCTCCTGAAGATGCTCTGCGCATGTCCTCTGATGGACATGATGAGAGTCCTCAGTGGGCCCTGTGTCAGAATACACCATGTCCCAAAACACCATCCGGCTGTCCCGAAAACTGCAAGAAAGAGAATAGGTCTGAGTGTATACCCCTTGCTACCCTACATTCCTCCCCATCTATTCTGTCTCCACTGACTTCCATCCTTCTGCTATCCCCTCAGAGCTCTAGACGCCACACCCAAGATGCCTACCAGCCCGCTAGAGGCAAAATATGAATGCTGAACCACTAAACTCCTATACCCTCGCTACGCACATGCCCTGTCCTCGCTGCACCTGTGCCCCCCTTGACCTCTGTGAGAATACACCCTTTTGGGTCCCTTACTTTGCTCTTCCTGCTGCCCTAGACTAGTAGGTGCCCACGGTTAATGCTCCATTTCCTCCTGGCCTTCATCCTTTTTCCACTTCAACCTTGCCACCTCTGCACCCAGCATAGGCTCAGCAGATGGGCACCGGGCCAAGGTCTTGCTTCAGGCAACTTGATCTCCCTCTGCTCCCTTTCCCCGCAGCATCTCCCCTCCCCGCCCTCAATCACCTCCACTGGCCATTGTATTTGCAGACCTTGTAGCACTCTTCCAGCCATTCTTGCATCCTCAGAGATGTAACCTCCAACCCCTGCTCTTCACCTCCTACTTTCCCTTTTCAGTTATCCCAATACTCTTCGGAAGGCCATTCCACTACCTCACATCTCTCATCTGACATCGCTACAACCGGTGCCTAAAACAAGGATCGCCAGTTCCCCTACTGCTGCTTGCTTCTGAATCACTATAAATCAAAGGGGGAAAAGGGAGCAGATATAATAGGTCCAGCACCTAAGCCCCTAAATGGACAATCCAGCACAAAAGGAAAGTGCAGTTCCTCATGGGGGATGGATGATAAGGATGTCAGAAGGAACTGGCTGGTAGAACAGAGGTATTTGGGGGGAGTTGGGGGCCCAAGTGATCAGATCTGAATGCTCTCACACACTCAGAAGGGTATCACAATGTGGCAGGGTTGGATGGGGATAAAGGAAGATGGCGCTCAGACGTGTGCACTGTGAGTATTCACTTTGAAAGAGTAGGTGTGGTGCTGTCAGGTCAGGGGTACCAACCCAAGGAGACCCCTGCAATTAGGTGGGAAAAACCCGCCCAAGAGAACAAAAGACAAAGTCCTGCCGCACACAATCAGGATAAAGCTTATTAGTAGCATCTGTCAGAGGAATGAGTAAGTAAATAAATTCGATTGATTTGAACATAGAAGGTCGACATCAGCAGAATTTTTGAGAAAAGAAAAACCTTTATGTGTGTCAATGTCTGACCAATACAAAGCACGCAAATATTCAGCCGACACGTGTTTCGTCACACTGTGTAAAGATGTGACTCTTCAGGGCTGGGAAGGACACAAAGAAATAACAGAAAATGAAGATGAGTAAAAAAAGGGCAAAAATTATAACACATTATATTGCAAAGACTGAAAGAAACGTAGGTCCAAGGTGTGAGATGCTCTTGATGTGAAACGGGTGAAACAATGTCTCAAGAACAGAGTTTAAAGCAAGATGCATCTGGACTGTAGAGCTGACGAGGTACTATCAGTAGAAAAAGTGGCTATGGAGAATCCAAAATATATAAGAGCAGGCAAAGGACGGTGAAAGGTGCTCTTAATAAGGGCCCGGTGATGCTAAGTCACTGTAAAACTGAAAATCAACAATGTGCAATAAAGAATGCTTCACTGGAATGCTCCTAAGCAGAAAAGAATCGCGTGTTTGTACGAATGTGTAGCATGCTGGATAACTGCTGCACTAGTAAAATAAAAATTGCGTGTGCCAAATGACTATGGAGAGTGCAAGAAAAATTATGGTGAAAAAACAGAAAAGGTAAAGATAGTGGGCTAAAAGACGACTGGTGATGGATAATGCATAAAATCCCAAAACGCATGCGAGAATGTGGCTGAACATTGTAACATTAGGAATTCGTGATAGAGTTATGCTTGTAAAGCACATAAGTAACCTGAGCAGAATTGAAACGGAAGAGTCTAGTGATCCTTCAGATTACGAATGGAAACACACAATAATGACAAAAGTGCGTAGACAAATTGATCTCTATGCAGTGTGACAGGTAGGTAACAAACAATAATGATAATGGAAGAAAAATATATCAAAGGCCATAATAAAACCGGAATAAACCATTCTGTAAATAGAGAGAAAACATAAGAAATGCAGTTTGGAAGACATAAGAGATACAGTGGCCGTAGTTACTAGAAAAAGCAGCAATATGACAAAAGAAAAAATGGAGCAGAAATGACGGTTCACTAAATCACTGGAGGCAGCCTAAGAAATGTTAGGCGGCAAAGGACTAATCAAGATGAACAATAAAAAGCGGCAAGCGTAATGGGAAAAGGGCTAAGGTATGATCTATTAAGTGACAGTGTTTATTCTTGGTTACGGAGCCGTGAATGTGAGACGGAGGGAAATACAAAGCATGCACGTGGAACGGGGAACGTAGCCGATTCGAGCAGGATTGAAGAACTCCCCGTACCTGATGATATCGATGAGCGTGGACCTTGAAACGTAAATGAAACTGGCAAGGTGAGGGTGCGGTACGGAAAGACCGGTCACCCGAACTGGTAAGTTAGGCGCCGATGTGTACCAGCCACGTGGGTTATTGGCTGTACAATCTAAGGTAAAAAAGGGGTAGAATGAGCGATGTGCAGTTTAAAATACAAAAGTGTGGCTAGCGGGTTGGGGTCTTACCGGGTGTGCTTGAGGATCACGGGATGTGGATCCACCGATTCCAGGATGTTTGGAATGCCGAGGTCCCGGAACCGGAAGCTTAAGTAACCGGGTTGTCAGAAATGACTCGAGAAAAACTAGAGCGCGCAGTGCATGCGGGCGAGGCTGAAGCAGGAAGTGAGGGAGTGAATGACTAAATCGTCATGGTTACGTGTCTAAGCAAAAAAACGGCTCGAGTGGCGTGAGCTCGCAACTAATGGCAGATAGAAGGGATAAGCAAGGACATGTACAGCAGACCCTACGAGGAGAATTAAGTATTCACGTATTAAGCAGCAGTGTGCGACAGATATAATAAGGGTACAGTGTACACATCAATGGGGATTAATTGAGTAGAATCACATGCATATTCATTAATGTCAATGAACAACGAAGAGACAGAAAAAAGGGTGGACATTTCCAAAAGTAACGCCAGAGGTGGTAACCGAGAACTGAGACTGAGGAGACAAGAGGCGACATGGATAATGCGCCTTCAGTCGGTTAAACACGGTCTCAACATTGACCATGAGTTACAGTACTTTCTAGGAACTTAACCCAATTTTTGTTTTTTCCTTTCATGTCATGACATGCCTGTTTGCTTACATGCTCTAGTATATATTTGCTTAATTTGTCATTATATGCTTGGTTTTTATGCCACTGATTACTTACAGAGAGGCAAACTCTGCTTTGACCTCTGAACCTGTTTTTTCTGTTTTCTTTAACTGTGCAACTATTGACTTTCGAGTTTCCACCCTTTTTTCTGTCTCTTCGTTGTTCATTGACATTAATGAATATGCATGTGATTCTACTCAATTAATCCCCATTGATGTGTACACTGTACCCTTATTATATCTGTCGCACACTGCTGCTTAATACGTGAATACTTAATTCTCCTCGTAGGGTCTGCTGTACATGTCCTTGCTTATCCCTTCTATCTGCCATTAGTTGCGAGCTCACGCCACTCGAGCCGTTTTTTTGCTTAGACACGTAACCATGACGATTTAGTCATTCACTCCCTCACTTCCTGCTTCAGCCTCGCCCGCATGCACTGCGCGCTCTAGTTTTTCTCGAGTCATTTCTGACAACCCGGTTACTTAAGCTTCCGGTTCCGGGACCTCGGCATTCCAAACATCCTGGAATCGGTGGATCCACATCCCGTGATCCTCAAGCACACCCGGTAAGACCCCAACCCGCTAGCCACACTTTTGTATTTTAAACTGCACATCGCTCATTCTACCCCTTTTTTACCTTAGATTGTACAGCCAATAACCCACGTGGCTGGTACACATCGGCGCCTAACTTACCAGTTCGGGTGACCGGTCTTTCCGTACCGCACCCTCACCTTGCCAGTTTCATTTACGTTTCAAGGTCCACGCTCATCGATATCATCAGGTACGGGGAGTTCTTCAATCCTGCTCGAATCGGCTACGTTCCCCGTTCCACGTGCATGCTTTGTATTTCCCTCCGTCTCACATTCACGGCTCCGTAACCAAGAATAAACACTGTCACTTAATAGATCATACCTTAGCCCTTTTCCCATTACGCTTGCCGCTTTTTATTGTTCATCTTGATTAGTCCTTTGCCGCCTAACATTTCTTAGGCTGCCTCCAGTGATTTAGTGAACCGTCATTTCTGCTCCATTTTTTCTTTTGTCATATTGCTGCTTTTTCTAGTAACTACGGCCACTGTATCTCTTATGTCTTCCAAACTGCATTTCTTATGTTTTCTCTCTATTTACAGAATGGTTTATTCCGGTTTTATTATGGCCTTTGATATATTTTTCTTCCATTATCATTATTGTTTGTTACCTACCTGTCACACTGCATAGAGATCAATTTGTCTACGCACTTTTGTCATTATTGTGTGTTTCCATTCGTAATCTGAAGGATCACTAGACTCTTCCGTTTCAATTCTGCTCAGGTTACTTATGTGCTTTACAAGCATAACTCTATCACGAATTCCTAATGTTACAATTTTCAGCCACATTCTCGCATGCGTTTTGGGATTTTATGCATTATCCATCACCAGTCGTCTTTTAGCCCACTATCTTTACCTTTTCTGTTTTTTCACCATAATTTTTCTTGCACTCTCCATAGTCATTTGGCACACGCAATTTTTATTTTACTAGTGCAGCAGTTATCCAGCATGCTACACATTCGTACAAACACGCGATTCTTTTCTGCTTAGGAGCATTCCAGTGAAGCGTTCTTTATTGCACATTGTTGATTTTCAGTTTTACAGTGACTTAGCATCACCGGGCCCTTATTAAGAGCACCTTTCACCGTCCTTTGCTTGCTCTTATATATTTTGGATTCTCCATAGCCACTTTTTCTACTGATAGTACCTCGTCCAGCTCTACAGTCCAGATGCATCTTGCTTTAAACTCTGTTCTTGAGACATTGTTTCACCCGTTTCACATCAAGAGCATCTCACACCTTGGACCTACGTTCTTTCAGTCTTTGCAATATAATGTGTTATAATTTTTGCCCTTTTTTTACTCATCTTCATTTTCTGTTATTTCTTTGTGTCCTTCCCAGCCCTGAAGAGTCACATCTTTACACAGTGTGACGAAACACGTGTCGGCTGAATATTTGCGTGCTTTGTATTGGTCAGACATTGACACACATAAAGTTTTTCTTTTCTCAAAAATTCTGCTGATGTCGACCTTCTATGTTCAAAATCAATCGAATTTATTTACTTACTCATTCCTCTGACAGATGCTACTAATAAGCTTTATCCTGATTGTGTGCGCAGGACTTTGTCTTTTGTTCTCTTGGGCGGGTTTTTCCCACCTAATTGCAGGGGTCTCCTTGGGTTGGTACCCCTGACCTGACAGCACCACACCTACTCTTTCAAAGTGAATACTCACAGTGCACACGTCTGAGCGCCATCTTCCTTTATCCCCATCCAACCCTGCCACATTGTGATACCCTTCTGAGTGTGTGAGAGCATTCAGATCTGATCACTTGGGCCCCCAACTCCCCCCAAATACCTCTGTTCTACCAGCCAGTTCCTTCTGACATCCTTATCATCCATCCCCATGAGGAACTGCACTTTCCTTTTGTGCTGGATTGTCCATTTAGGGGCTTAGGTGCTGGACCTATTATATCTGCTCCCTTTTCCCCCTTTGATTTATAGTGATTCAGAAGCAAGCAGCAGTAGGGGAACTGGCGATCCTTGTTTTAGGCACCGGTTGTAGCGATGTCAGATGAGAGATGTGAGGTAGTGGAATGGCCTTCCGAAGAGTATTGGGATAACTGAAAAGGGAAAGTAGGAGGTGAAGAGCAGGGGTTGGAGGTTACATCTCTGAGGATGCAAGAATGGCTGGAAAGAGTGCTACAAGGTCTGCAAATACAATGGCCAGTGGAGGTGATTGAGGGCGGGGAGGGGAGATGCTGCGGGGAAAGGGAGCAGAGGGAGATCAAGTTGCCTGAAGCAAGACCTTGGCCCGGTGCCCATCTGCTGAG
Organism: Triturus cristatus; assembly: GCF_964204655.1. Classification (NCBI taxonomy): domain Eukaryota; kingdom Metazoa; phylum Chordata; class Amphibia; order Caudata; family Salamandridae; genus Triturus; species Triturus cristatus. The sequence continues at coordinate 1,225,185,355 of NC_140579.1, forward strand.
CCTATGCTGGGTGCAGAGGTGGCAAGGTTGAAGTGGAAAAAGGATGAAGGCCAGGAGGAAATGGAGCATTAACCGTGGGCACCTACTAGTCTAGGGCAGCAGGAAGAGCAAAGTAAGGGACCCAAAAGGGTGTATTCTCACAGAGGTCAAGGGGGGCACAGGCGCAGCGAGGACAGGGCATGGGCGTAGCGAGGGTATAGGAGTTTAGTGGTTCAGCATTCATATTTTGCCTCTAGCGGGCTGGTAGGCATCTTGGGTGTGGCGTCTAGAGCTCTGAGGTGGGATAGCAGAAGGATGGAAGTCAGTGGAGACAGAATAGATGGGGAGGAATGTAGGGTAGCAAGGGGTATACACTCCAGACCTATTCTCTTTCTTGCAGTTTTCGGGACAGCCGGATGGTGTTTTGGGACATGGTGTATTCTGACACAGGGCCCACTGAGGACTCTCATCATGTCCATCAGAGGACATGCGCAGAGCATCTTCAGGAGGAAGGACATACAGGTCAAAACAGCCCACAACTATAGAGGACTTGGGAGGGCTGATGACTGCCACCCTCAGGAGAAGGTAAACATTTAACCCGAGGTGGTGTATAATGTTAAATATCTGATGACACTACCAACACGCACTGAGTGGGCGGGGCAGATGAATTGGTTGGTTCAATGGACTTAGACTATGAGGAGGATTGGCTGGAGGAGGGTGAGGTCTTGGGCAGTGATGTGATTGATAAGGCATAGCAGAGGTGGTGACAGCAAGGAGCACGAAGGTCTGTGGGTGATGGGGCTGGGTTTGTTAATCAGTGTCCACAGGCTTAAGACACACTACCATCCAGATCCACTGACACCAGGTTGGCGGGCAGGAGGCTTCTACTGGCAAGGCAGCAGACTACGGAGTGGGCACTGACTTTAATGCCAGGTAAGGATGTAAGGGCCACTTTGTTGTCCCGGTTATGTTGTCAATTGGCAGTGCCTTGAAAACAGGCACCGCAATGGGAACTGCCAATAAGTTCCAGCATGTCATGGACGGTGACATCCATGCCGTGCTGGAACTGGGGGGAATACAGAAAGGCAGGGGGCACATGTTATGCCTCCCCTGAATATATCCCCATGACATGGCCCCCTTTGTACTTGCACCACCAGCTTCTTCATGGCAGGGCCTCGCCATGAAAATACTGGTGGTGCAAAAACTCAAAATATGGTGAGCGGGACTGCGCCAGTCCCTGCTCACCATATTGCGTTGTGGCACTCTTGTGTCACCGCCAAGAAATGACTGTTCCCCGGCACAGCAGGCGGTCCACTGCCGATATGACTGAGTTGTAATCGGCAATACTGTGGACCACCACCCCTGTGCCACCGCAAGACCGCCAGACTTGTAATCAGGCCCTAAGTTAGCAAAGCTAAACTATTGTTCTGCGTATTAAGCAAACTGATTAACATATTTTTTTTAATTTGTTCCCTTTTCCAACAGGTACTATGTCATGAATTTTTCAGATGGGTACATTTACAATGCATTCAAATAGAAGAGGCAGCCTTACTAGAGCAATACGGCTGTCAATGTAGTTATTAATAATCTTTTGAGTATTAAATGCAGAGGTGTAACCCCATTATACTCTCAGAGGACCGAATACGAATATTGTGATACGTAGGAGGTAGAATCTTAATGTGTTTACAATAATATAAATATTTGCGGTGCTCATTATTCTGGTTTCATTAGTACACATTTTATTTCATATTTATCTTCCAATTGTAGCACCCTTTTTGTACAAAAGTGAACAGATTACAGTAAACATTTGTAAAGTGAATTATTGTGGTTTTCCTTTATACTGTCTTGGGTGTATCATAATGTATATGCAAGGCCAAGGTCCATTTCCTCGTCATCACTGAGAAAGAGAGCCTGACATTGCGTACCAACTGAAAAAGAACAGTTTCCACCATTGAAACTAATATAAAGGCATGGGAAAGTACTTTCAAACATATTTTTTAGAAAATGTTTTTAATCGCAATAAAGTCTTGCTTTTTCGAAACAAATAAGTATATATATATATATTATATATTTGCAAATTGTCTATTTTTCAACTTTTTGCAAATAAATTTTAAAATGAAAAAACATGGTGTTTGTTTCCTGTAGCTTACTCTAAAATAAAGTGCATCACTGGAACTATTATTTATTCATAATAATTGTTGTTTTAAATTGAAATGTCTACTAATATCTAACTATTGTATTTATTTTTCTATTTAAAATAAATTTCAGTTCGTTTGTTAAAATAGGGGCCTCATTATGATGGCGGTTGGACTTACGTCCGACAGACATCATACCGGAGACGGGACGGCTCGACTTGCTGGCAGAGGTCCCGCCAATGAAATTACAATGCGACTGCCTCCAGGGTGGTCGCAATGCCTATGTTTTGTATGGTGGCGGGTGCTGCGTGCTGCAGCACGCGCTGCAGTACAAAAATTAGAACGCATATCCCTGCACTACGTGGCAGGCACCTTGGGGTGCCTGCCATATGGTGCAGGGATATGTAAAACGCCCAAAACTAAGGGGGCCTGATATGGCCCCCAATGTCCCTTTCTGCCAGCCTTTTCATGGCATGTAAAGCGCCATGAAACGGCTGGCGGGGAGGGACATCATAATAATCCTTGTAGGTATTTTGGCTGCCTTCAACCCATCGGATGCATGGCGGTCGGGCTTTCCGACTGCCAACCATACGCCCGCCATTGTAATATGGTGGGTGGTAAACATGCTTAGGATGGCATTGATACCGCCAGTCATCGTAATCAGGCCCTAAGTATTACCTGGGTATTAATACACTACTACGCTCATTAACCCTATATCTCTTACATCCTGTCACTAAAGGTGAGAGTAGCAGTAGTTTTCAACATTATTTAAGTTGAATGATAAAATTTAATTTATTTAAACACCAAGGGACCTATTACGATCTCGGTCGTAAAGCCTCCGACCTCAGGCTTTACGAACAAAATTGTCTGTTTCAATTACGACCGACTGATTACAATACAGCCGGTCGGAATTGAAACTGGCCTGTCATTCCAGCCTGCTTCCGATGGGCTCTAGTAGCCCGTCGGCCAGTCAGAGACTGGCCCGTAATCCCATGGGAAGGCGTTTCTGCCTTCAGGATTTACGATGCTCGGTTTCCCACAGGCCTTCCACGGCAGGCTTTCCGACATGGAAAGGCTGTCAGAAAAGAAGTTTGGGGGCCCCCTATTGGAGCTCCCTTGTCCTTGCAGTCTCCGTTTGAGAGTCGAGGGGGCACCTATGGTGCCCCCGTTAATGTCTGCACCTGAGGTGCCTACCACAGGGTGCAGGGATTAACACAATCTCCCATTTCTCTATGGGAGCTTGTGTTACAGCTTGTTTACGGCCTTAATATAAGCTCCCATGTAGAAATGGAGGAATGCGACAGCACATGGTGCGTTTGCATCGTAATAGCTGTCCCGAGACCTCGACGGTGTCGAGCGGGCTCAAGTCCACCCGACCTCGTACTTGAGCCCCTAGTAATTAGTACTCTGGTATTAAAAGTAACACCTGGGTATTAATACAATTCCACCTCATGTTACCCTTATATTCCTTGGACTCCGTCCCAAGAGATATTACAGTTGGGTTTAAAAAAATGTACTTTGAATTATTTAAAATGTAAAACTACAGTTCAAAGTCTATTAGTACACAGATGTTTATTAATACACAAGTATTAATTTTAATATCTTCCCCACCCCATACCCCTATTCCCTTGTTTCCTGTCCCTAAAGGTGAGTGTTACATTAGTTCACAAATATATTTGTTTAAAGATAAAATTAAACTTAAATAAATTTCACCAAAATCAATTAAAAACAATGCTTCGGTACTAATGCACCAGGATCCATTACCCCTGTATCCCTTACATTCTGTCACTAAAGATGTGTAGCAGTTCTTTTAAAAATGATTTAAGTTTATTGATAATATTTATATGTAACACCTACTAAAAAATAATCAGGTGTTAAGATTCATTCTTGGGTATTACTACGCTACCCCACCCATCACCTCTATATGCTTTACATCACATCCCTGAAGGAGAAGTTTGTCGTAAGTTCAAACATATTTATATATAATGTTACATTTAAATATATTTTAATTGCAAAAATTAATACACAAGTATCAAAATTAATACCTGGGATTACGGCACTTCCCCATCCATTACCGCATATGCCTTACATTCCATCCCTAAAGGTGAGTGTTAGAGCAGGTTAAAAATATTAATATATGTAATATTACAATTAAATATATTTTAATTACCAAAAATAAACAGTACTTAAAATATAATACCTGTGTATTAATACACTCCCCCACCCATTGCCCCTATTTCCCTTGCAGCCTGTCGTAAAGGTGAGTGTAGCAGATCTTTTAAAAATTATTTAAGTTCAATGATAAAAGTATATTTAAATATATTTCAACAGCTAGTAATCAATGCTTGGGTATTAAAATAAATACCTTTGTATCAATGCACTGTACTGCCCATTACCAAGATATACCTTACATCCCATCAAGTGAGTGTTGGAATAGGTTTCAAGTATATCTACATTTATATATAATATTAGATTTAAATATATTTTATTTCCAAAAATGTATACACTGGAACTAAAATGAATACCTGGTTATTAATCCACTTCCCCATCCATTACCCCTCTATGCCTTGCATCCCGTCCCTAATGGTGAGTGTAGGAGTAGTTTTAAAATAATATTGTTAAAATTACATTTAAATCCTTGTTAACAGCTGATAATTGATTTGCTGGAATTACAATTAATACCTGAGTATTAATCCATCACACTGCCCATTACCTGTATATACCTTTCATCAAATCCCTAATGGTGAGTGTTGGAGCCGGTTCAAAATATATTGTGTATATATATATATATATATATATTTATATATATATATATTGTATTTAAATATATTTTAATTTCCAAAAATGATTGCGCAGGCATTGAGATGAATTCCCTGCCTAAATGTGAGTGCTACAGTTGGTTTTAAAAAAATGTAAGTTTAGAGATAAAATGAAATTTAAGTAAATGTTAACTCCTACTAATATGTTCTCTGGTATTAAAATGAATACCTTGGTATTAATACACTTTACTGTCCATTATTCCTATATACCTTACATCCCGTCCCAAAAGGTGAGTTTTGGCGCAGTTTCAAGCAATATTTATATATAATATTTAATTTAGATATATTTCAGAAATTAATACACCAATATTAAAATTAATGCCCGGGTATTAGTACACTACCCTACCCATTGCCCCTGTATCCCTTGCATCAGGTACCTAAAGGTGAGTGTACAAGTACTTTTGTAAAATTATTTTTTTATGATAAAAGCTAATTAAATACACTTAAACACCTAGGGGCTTATTATGATGCCGGTAGAAAAGCCTCCTCCTGACAGTCAGAATCTCCTCGACCATGTCGGGGCCCACCCGACCGACTCGTTCAGTTTACGTTCTAACTGTTATGCTGTCATTCCGAGTCGGTTCCGAGTGACTCGCGGAGAATTCCTGTTGGTCAGAACCACATCGTACACCCCTATGGACAGTGTTTCCGCCCTCTGGATTGGGATGTTGATTTCCAACTGCCTTTCTGCATCGGCCTGTCCGACACGAAAAGGCTGTTGGAAAGTGACTTTGGGGGCCCCTGGCAGGGCCCCCTAGGTCTCTGCAGCCTACTGTTGATGGCCGAGGAGGTACCTAAGGACCCACCTGTAAAACCCTGCACTGTGTGGCAGGCACCATGGGGTGCCTGCGAAGGGTGCAGGGTTTTCCGCAAGCACCCCCTTTCCCCATTGGAGCCTGTCTTCTGGCCGGTCGTCGGGCAGAGCACAAGCTTCCATAGGAAACAATGGGACTCTGGCGGTCGGAACCAGCGACCGCAAGTCGATCGGTCCCGATTCCAAGTCTGTGTCGGGCAGAGGCTTTCCACCCAACATCGTAATGAGCCCTGTAGTAATATTTATTCTCTGGTTTTTAAATTAATACCTTGGTGTTAATACACTGCTCCAAGCATTACCACATATGTTACTTGGATTTGGTCCCAAATGGTGAGTGTAAAACAAAATATTTAAATTTAAAAATACAGTTTAAAGCCTATTAATGCACAGGGAGTAAAAGTAATACCCTGGTATTAATAAAGTTCACCATTCATATTTCCTAGTACCCTTGTATCCCCTCCCTAAGCATGAGTTTTGCAAGACGTAAAAAAAATATGTTTAAATATATAAAATAACATTATAATATATTTAACCCCCAGTAATTAATACCCAGGTATTTAAATTAAAACCTGGCTATTGATCCACTTCCCAACCCATTACCCCTATTTCCCTTGCATTCGTCCCTAAAAATGTGTTGCAGTACTTTTAAAAAAGAAATGTAAGTTAAATTATAAAATTCAATAATATATAAAAACACCTATTAATTAATACACAGGTATCACAATTAAGGGCCTGATTACGATGCTGGTTGGAAACTAAACCTCCTGACTCCTTGTCGAATTCGGTTCCAACAGACTCGCGGTCAGAGGTTCCGACCGACCGATTATGATGCTTCTGAACGCCATTCGGAAAGTCTCAGATTGACTTCAATGGGAGCCTGTGTTCTGACTAACAGAGGCTCCCATTGAAGCAAGCATTGGCATAGCCAACAGGTCGCGCCTTTGGGACCTTATAAGTGTTTAGCTATGCAACAGTTGATGTTGTTGCACCAAGGATATTTTGCTGCATAACTAAATACTTTATAAGGTCCCAAAAGCGACACCTATTGGCTAGGCCAATGCTTGTTTAAAGGAGGCCTCGAAACGGGTCTCTATCGGGCTCTGTTTTGCGCCCTGGCACAGGCGGTCCGTTTTTTCCTAGACTGCAGTGACAGAAGGCACATCGATATGCACGTGCTCACACTGCTCACACGTCTCACTAGTGGAAAAGTTACAGCATGACGTCATGCCAGGTGAGCCTTGTAGGGGAAGGGAAATCCTTTAAAGAGACTAATTTTTTCTCTGGATATCCTTCTGTTTTTGAAACTCGGGAGCAGCGACATTGTCGTGGTGTCATCCGGGCTTTAAGTGGAAGCTTTTTCAATATCATATACAACAAGCCATTGTTGCCGCTTATTTATCTTATGCAACTAACAACCATTGACAAAGCCAATAGTCCTAACTTGTTGTAGGAATGATGTTACTTGTTGTATCATATATCTGGATGCAATGACAGAAACAGCAAAATACAAGATGGGCAGTACACTATGCTAAGCACAGATTTATAGCTTACAAGTTTTTAAGCCATGCCCTTAATTATATCGGCCACACCCCTTTGAGAGACCCCCCAATTTTTCACCCGACTTAAAGGCCTAATGAGTGTGATATATCCCAAGCAGCTTTACCTCTCGAATCCGACTTTCACAGGTCCTAAAGGGGAATAACTTGTCATCTCCTTGTTGCTAGTTGTCTCCTGCAGCGAGCACGTGGACAAGTGGTTATAGCTAAACTGCACCTTCAAGCGGGAAAAGTAGGTTAAAGGTTTAATCTACAAAAGACGAGCTAAAATGTTAATTCCCATTGGAGTTAGTTTAAACAGTTGCATCATTCTTACTGTTGCATGTGCTTTACTTTTACATTGTGACTGTCCAGCGTTGTAATCTTGCTGAAGTGCCACTACTTCTGAGTGCCTCAACTATTCCAGAGGGACCCTCCAAGGTGTGTGTGGTGTTAAATATTGCAGACTGCTTGAAGATGAGGAAAATCACGCGACAGTGAGAACAGAATAGGGTCACATTTAAATCTGCAGGTGGATAAATGACGCAAAGCATCCTGGCTCAAAAAATGAGCAAGGTATGTTGGGCGAGTTTATGTATCCGATTAAGTCTGGCAAAAAAACACATGGTCTATATTGCGCAAAGTGTATAAGTGCCCATTTTAGGCACAATATTTGTGTGCGTTATGAGCTCCTCTGTCAGACTAAAGCCGGTGGTAAATGTGTGCGTAGGTTGTGCTCAGTTATTCACATTGGTAGAGTGAAACGGGTACAGATTTCATTGGTCACTGTTTTCACCCTGCCTGCCACCAGGGTCTATCACTGCAACAACAGTGCCCTTTTGTGTAAAGAGGAAGCCGCAATTAGCATTTTCAACTCCTCTTGCAACTGTGAGAACCCTTACATACCACAGCAGCGGGAAGTGAACTATTCTTAGGCACTACACGTTGGATAGAAGGTGCGCTACTCCTAGAACCAAGTGTATGTGAGCGTTCAAAATAAAAAATAACAAGATCTCTTCAAGGTGCTTTGCATTTGAAGAGCGAGAAGTTAAAAAAAAAAAAGACAGCAAAAGTAAAAGCAGGGGTGCGCATGCGAGTGCGCACCGGCAAAACCCACTTACTAAATATCTTGCAACGCATGCACTGGCTCAGGCGAGACCTAAAAAGGGATGATTGCAGAAAACCTTGCACCCTGTGGCGGCACCCCAGGGTGCCTGTCACACTGTGCTTGATTACACAGAGGGTTCCGTTGGGTACCACCATGGCCCTATCCGGGGGCCTCAGGATGAAGTGGGGCCTGCTAAGGGCACCCCCATAGTCAGTTTCCGACAGCCTTTTCGTGTCAGACGGTCCATGTTGGAAAGGCTGTCTGAATCCAATATTGTAATACGTCGGTCGGAAACGCGGTCTGTAGAGCTGCACGTTTCAGCTTCTACCAACTGAGTTTCCGAATGCCATTCGGAGCCTTTCCAACCGATATCGTAATCAGGCCCTAAAGGTGAATGTAGCAGTACTTTTAAAAATGTTTGTTTAATGATAATTTTATATTAAAATACATTTTAAAGCCAATTAATTTATGCACAGGTATTACAATTAATACCAGTGCATTAATACATTACCCCACCCATTACACCTATATCCCTTGCATCCTGTCCCTAAAGGTGGGTGTAACAGTACTTTTAAAATGTTATTTAAGTGTAATGATAAAAGTAATTTTCAATATTTTTCAATGCCCAGTAACTAAAACCCGAGTATTTATATACAACCCTACTTCCACTTTTGTCTACACCAAGACACGCAGCCTGCAATGGCAGACTTGCATTTGCTAGGTGAAGTGTTTCTTAGGGTGGCACAGTGCGTGCTGAAGCCCTCTTTAGTACCTCAGGCCCTAGGTACCCCCGGTACCACTTACTAGGGACTTACAGAGGGTGCTAAAGGTTTTGCCAATTGGGAAGACAATTGTACATTTTTAGGGAAAGGACACTGGTACTGGGAACCTAGTTAGCAGGAAAACTGTACACTTCAGTCAACGTTCCATCAAATACCAGGCAAAGGTGGTTGGGGGGACTGCTACTGCATCAAAAACCCAGTTTCCAACAGTTTTTCATTGTTGCAACAGCAACTAGTTGACAGTAAGTTGACTGACCTCAGAAAGCTTGCAGAGGAGGCAGGCCTTCTGAGCTACCACCAGAGTGTCCAAGAAAGTATATGGGGGTGACAGCCACATAGGTGCTCAGGGTTTCCAACAAAAGAAAGAGGTAGGAGAAACACCTAAATGTTATGATTACTCAAAAGGCCCCAAAAATAATTCCCATGGGAGTAGTGGTAACCACTCCCAGGCAGAGCCTAAAAATGGGTTCCTTAACCATAGACAGGGATGGTTTCACCCCAATGTACAGAGTGCTGCAAATGTGTGCACAACAAGGGCAAACGCAAATGTCCCTTAAGGACACACCCCTTTACCTGTGGGCAGACACCTGGGTTGTCGAATGTAGTGCTCGGGAAGTAGGTAGTCCCAGTTACTTTTGGGGGACAGGCAGAGGTGACCCAAGTTTCCCTGGCTGATAGAGAAATAGCGCCAAAAGCCCACATGCCTTCCAATGCTTCCAGATACAGACTGTGGGCCACCATTAATGGGCAACGGGTGGAGGCTCTGTGAGACACAGAAGCCAGCATGGAAACTGACAAGTGTCAGCTGTTGTCTGCTGAGCAGTTTCTAACAAACACATTCCAACAAGTCCTAATTGCCGGCAGCCGCAAGAACCAGCTACCAGTGTCTCTGGTTCCCTTTCAGTGGGGGAGCATCTTAGGTTCGCAGGTCAATCTTGTCAACCTACAGTTCCACGGTATGAGCAAAGTCGTGCAATAGTGCATGTAGGGGTGACACTTACGGCGGATGGGGGACATTTGCTTGCTATTGAAGCTAAGCATAGAGGAAAAGTTATTAAAAAGCTGAAATACTCCAAGATTTGCTGGGTTGAAGCAGGTGAACTCCAAGCGAGTAAGATAGCGGATCAGACGGTGCCAAACCTGATGAAATTTAGTTTCTGTGTGAGGTAAGTTGTGGGAAAGTTGTTGCATCACCATCACATCCCACGGGCGAGAGAAACATAAGGAAATTGGGGGGCAGTTGTCTTTTTCCACTACATTATTGTGCAGCATTCAGTATGTGGCTGATAAGCTTCCAGTCAGTGTGAGTCATTGCTACCAGGGCCGGACTGGGACCAGAAACCGGACCTGGCAAACTGCTCAGCCTGCCCCCCTGAGGAGGGAGGGGGGGTGCGGCCGAGCTTTTTGCAGGGGCTGGTTTTGGCCGATTTTGTTACAGGGGGCCGATATTGCTGGCCACCGGTAACGAAAATGGCCCTCCAGGGGCCCAAAATCATCACCCACCCTGGCGGCCCACCGGAGAAACGCCCGGTGCCCGCTATGGCTAGTCCGGCCCTGATTGCTTCCAAGGCAAGGAGTTGCACACCTAGTATAACTGTGAGTTAAGACGCAGGGAGTGATTTCCCTATGATGACCTTGTTCCAGGATCGCTTTTCAATATGTGATAAGTATATCCCACTACTAGTACACACTGATGGCAGAGGGAAGATTTGGAGGGATATATGCTGGACAACTAAGCTGGTGTAGAATACCATTGAACCATGATTTTAAAAGTCATTTACCTGTGGTATAAGCTGCGGTAAGTTTTCGGAGCGTCTCACCAAAGGGTTTCCCATTGCTTAGACGAAATACCCGATGTGATAATAATGTAAAATAAATGTTTAGTCATTAGTAAAAAATTTACAACTTCTAAAACTTGCATTAAATACTAAACATACAAAATACACTATTCCCACTCCAAATATAAATGAATTCAGGGAAAGTCTATAACACTAAACATAATAAATGTATAGTTCCCACTCCAATGTGGCTTTATTCCAGGAAGGTGCTGTACAGTAAACAAAAAAAAATAATTGATACTGCTCTAAACATAAATTAATTCAGAGAAAGTGCTGGACATTAAACAAACATAATTTACTATTCCCACTCCAATATAACTAAAATCATGAAGGGTGCTGCATAGTAAAATTAAAAAAAAACTATTCTCACGCCAATTAATTTAAGGAAAGCGCTGGACCCTATGGGGGTCATTACGATGTTGGGCGGCATCACTTCAGCTCGACACCGCATCATCATGGGACCAACTGATACCCGGTCGGCAGTCCCGACTGCCTCATTAGGATGCAACAGAACACTGTTCGGTCCCATTCCTACATTTTACTGGGAGCATGCATTCTGGCCGTAATCTGGCTGTAATGCATGCTCCCATAGTAAAATGGGAGGTGCAGTTCATCCCTGCACCCCGTGACAGCCTCAAGGTGCCTGCCACACGGTGCAGGGATCAACAGGGGGGCACCTTTGCCTCTAACCGGAGGCCATGCACCCAAGGGGGCCCTGCTGGGGGATCCCAAAGATGCTTTCCGACATGGTTTTCATGTCGTACAAGCCAGTATGGAAACCATGTTGAAAACCGTCATCGTGTTCTCAAGGGCAGAAAGGCCCGCCCTTGAGATTACAACACTACTTCCGACTGACAGACAGGCTGTCCGTAGCCGTCGGAAGCCAGCCAGGCTAGGAGAGCCAGCCGGTAGGACTGGTCAGTTTCCTTTCCAACCACCTTAATTGTAATGAGGCGGTCAGAAAGGAAACCGAGCGGCCGATTACGATGTGGCTGTAAAGGCTCTTATCATGGGTCTGAGCCTTTACGAGCCACATCGTATTCGGCCCCTAAAAATACGAAATTTACTTTTCCCACTCCAATATAACCTAAATCAGCAAAGATGCTGGACACAAAAAAAAAATTACTATCGCCACTAAATGAATGAATTCTGGGAAGGTGCTGGACAGTAAACAAAGAAATAAATAGTTCCACTCCAACCATAAAATATTTTTAAAATGTGGTGAACAGTAAACACGTTCATACTAATGACAGCGTTTTAAAGGCAGGCGTTCAAAACGCATGCATAATTCCGACATACAATTCCAAATCAGGCCTCAAAGAAGTCAATGGGAGCAAAATATTCTCCTGATTATTTTTTTTAAACTTCCCACTTTCCTCTTCCAAAATAATGGTATGTATGTATGCGAGTGCTTTGATAGTATGCACTCCACATTGCTTGTTCACCTTATCCGCTGGAATCTCTCAGCACAGGATTATGCTAGTGTGGCCACCATGACTCCTGTCTTTGGATACGGGCCAAATCTTTTTCACTGCTGGCCGGAGAGTTGGCACATATCTGCCACCTACACTCTCTCTGCAAAGCTGTTTACTAGCCCTCTCTAACCTTGCTATAATTTTCTGGCCTCCGAGCATCAGGCGTTTATCCTTTGGAGGCACACTGGATGTACGAGTACCACTCAGACTGCTGCCTGGGACCACTGGAGTGTCACAGGCCTTTGCAAGTGAATGCCATTGTTTCCACTAAGTTGCTCCTGAAGGAAAATATCTCTAGAGGACCCTGAATGAATGTGCACTACTTTCTGCAGCACTGTCTTTTAATTATATGCACCCAGCAGCGGGTTTTTCTTTTAGGTTGTGCCATATTATGTTAAATAGGGTGCAATCCTGCCCTTTCACACAGCAAGGTGGCTTGCTGCACTGTTCTGTATGAAATAATGATAAATCTGCCCCTCAGGGTGACTGGCAGAGGGAAACAGCAAAGTCCAGTCCAGGTCCAGTTGCCACTGGTCAACTGGCATTTTTCACAGGAATGTCCTTTTTTTAGGTTCCTAGAGCAACCTAGGGGATCAGCCTCATGATCTTTGGAGAACTTTCTGTCCTTGAGTTTCAAGAAGGAGGGGGTCAATACTCCTCGGGTCCTTCTTGCTGGTCACAAGTCCAGCATTTTTCTGAGAAAGGCTGGATGAGGGTCCAGACTTGTAAGCTTCACCAGCCTGTGGGGGAGCGACATCCTATGACATTACTAGTTCCTCTATTACCAATGGAGTAAAGGCTCCCAGGCCGTGAACGACCTACCTTTGCAGCAGTTCCTATTTGCCTTACTGTTAACAGGCCAAAAATGCAATGTGTCAGAGCAAATACACGATGGCAAAGGTCTTTGGCCACACTTAACTTGGACGCTGGGGGTGTGAATGGGGAGTGTAACATGGTAATCCTAGTGCCGTGCCACATCTAAACCTAAAATGCAGTTTAAAGCACTCACTGTACCCACAACAAACCCAGAGACAGGTGCCGTGTAGGTCACAAGCACGGTCTTTCAGTAAAAGGCATTATATACACAAGAATTGTCTTGGCATCCTGTTCTCTCCCTGTCAATTGTTAGATGTGGGTCAGCAGACCTGTTAAGCGGGATTGGACATTACAGTGTCAACAGGATGCCCACAGCCACCCCTCTGAATATTCTGTAGAATTCTGAGGGGTCATCTCTGCCCATTCAGGTCAGCCTATTGTTTGCTCCTGGGATGCAGTTCACACATTTTGCACACCTTTTACCAGGCTTGAGTACAGGCTGGGAGTTGGCAAAAGCTAATACCATTTAGACTAGATTAATGGTAGTTTTCTATTTATTATTTCTATTTAATAAAAATAGAAAACACTCTGGTTTTATATAGGACAGCAAGACCTGCCAAACCGAAAATAGCTTTTAGGGACTTATTGCTTTATGGACGTTATCATATTAATTTTCAACATTTGACACTTTTAAATACCATCCACCCAAGCTTGTTGGCTACAACCCTTACATAGGGGTGAATTACTAATATTTAAAAGGGAGGTTTTTAGCTATTACAATTTTTTATTTTAACAGTTCACTGGGCAAACTTTACACTGCAGCTGTCAGGCTACAATGGTAGCCCTGATGTCATGTTTCCTTTGTTGTACTGAGTGGAGTGTACAATAAGTGCTGTGGTTCTTGTTTCATTTTTTCATTACCATGCCTTGGGTGTAGTTTCTACATCATACATTATGGACTTAGCATGCCACTCAATTATTAGTCAATGTCTAAAGGTTTTAGGGTTCAGAGCACATACACTGGGCACTAACAACATTGCCATAGTGTGCAGTCTAAAACAGCAATAAATTCCGCAAACAAAAGAGGTTGAGCATGTAAAAAGAGTTTGTCTTGCAGCAAAATGAGGATTTCATCATGTTTCAGATTTATTTCAAAACATGCCACATTCATTACAATGGATACCACTTCAGCTGAAAGCTTCTCATATTCACTTAAACGTTGACTATATTAATTTTAAATGCAAAAACAAAAATTGATGGACAGAATGCAGAACAATGTCATACATTCACCCCAGTACAGCGATCTGGGCCTAAATCCATCGTTTTTTTCCTCACCCAGCCATATGCAAATCAGTCTTGACTCTGTGCCCAATGGGAACAGTCCAGCCCGAACTGCCAGGCCAGGTCCTCCTTGGACTGGAAACAAGCATCCTAGGACCGGTTTGGGGGGTTCACCCCTCATCAGCCACGATAGCTTGACTCCAGTGGCATGGAGAGCACGGGACCCACGTCTGGGCATACCCGTCCCACTCGGGGTGACAAATGCAAAAACAACAATTGATGGACAGAATGCAGAACAATGTCATACATTCACCCCAGTATAGAGTTCTGCACCTAAATCCAGCAACCCGTCCATCAAATGTCTCCCTAAGTGGGAAGGGTACGCCAAGATGTGGGTCCTGTGCTCACTGCACCACTGGATTCAAGCTAGCCTGGCTGATGAAGGGTGACATACTCTGCAACCGGTCCCAGGATGCTGGTTTCCGGTCCAGGGAGGACCTGGTTTGGCAGTTTCGGGCTGGACTGTTCCCACAAGGAACAGGGTCAAGATTGATTTGCATATGGCTGGGTCCAAGCTAGGGTGGTGTGGTGAGCAAAAGAATGATGTATTTAACCCATATCCTTGTGACTGGGGTGAATGTTTGCATTCAATTGTTTCTTTTGCATGTTCATTTTAAGGCATAAAAATTAATTTCAACTGCTGTCATATTCATATCAACATATGTTTATTTATTTATTTATTTATGTATTTATTTATTTTGAGAGTTTTATATAGCGCTGGCTAGACCCGGAGGTATCGGAGCGCTTTACATAAGGTTCCACAGAAATTACAAAATTACATCAGTTACACGTTACCTCAGTTACTAGAAGTTACTAGAAGCGCTGGCTATACCCGTGGGTATCAGAGCGCTTTACATTAGGAATCACATTATTACACAGTTAAAAACAGTTACAGGTTACATCGGTTATACGAAACACATTTAAATAGTATGGAGGAAAGATAAATAGGGTGGATAGGGGGAAGGGGGAAGGGTGTAGGTGGAAGGGGAGAGATAATGGCAGGAGAGATGAAGGCAATGTCCGGCTGGGTAGGTGATGGCCAAGGAGGGAATTCACAGCCCATCTCCCCTATAGCTATCAGGGTAGCTCCAACGGGCATCAGTCAGGTAGCAAGGTCTCAGCGGTCGAGAAAAAGTTCACAGGGTAAATGACCCGAAGGGTGTGCAGGATCCAGGTCGGTTGTGGGCTAAGATGAAGGTCTGGTCGATGATCTCCCACCCTTCTCTCCAACCAACCAACCATAAATGCAGGTAGCTACAACTTTTTATGAATATAAAATATGTTAGATTAAGTTCAATGTAGGTCATTATCATTTTAACACTAGTTAGATTCATTTCAGTGCATGCCATACTTATTCAAAACTGTATTACATTCATTTAACATACGGCAAGATGTGCAATATTCATTTCAATGGATGTTGTATTTAATTCAAAGCTTCTTATATGAATGTAAGAGTGGGCCATATTCATTTTAAGGCATGGCAAATTAATTTCAACTGTAATCATCTTCATATGAACGTATGTCATATTTAGTTCAGTGTACGTTATGTTCATTTTGACACTAGTCATATTTATTTCAACTTATCTTACATGTGTTTGAACATGTGCCATATTCATTTGAACATGGCTTGTAGTCATTGCTGATTATCTGGCATTCATTTCATGTGGACCACTGTCCTATGAAAAAGTGTTGCACTCAATTTAATATGTATCATATTGATTCCAATGGATGTTGTATTCAGTTCAAAGCTTTTCATATTCATTTAAGTGTGGGCCATATTCATCATAATGCACATCAAATCAATTTACCTGCAATCATATTCATGTGAACATGTTTCATATTCAGTTCAGTGTTAGTCATATTCATTTTGACACTAGTCATATTTATTTCAACATACCTTATATTCATTTAAACATGTGTCATATTCATTTGAACATGGCTTGTATTCATTGAGGTATGTCTGACATTTACTTCATGTGTGTCACAGTCATTTTAAAGAGTGTCAAATTCAATTCAATATGTGCTATATTCGTTCCAATGAGGGTCATATTCATTTCAGCACCAGTCTATATAATTTCAATAAGGGCTTTATTCACTTGCATTTTCGTTGTATTCTTTTCAGCAACAGCCATATTCCTTTCAACGCAGTTGCTATACATCTCGGTATATCTTTTATCCAATTCAGAGTGTGTGTTATTTCAATTGTCCACTAGGTAGTATATTCATTTTGCCATGTTATTTATTTTTTGTGGCACATGTTACATTCATCCTGGTGTGTGTCAATTTCATTTAGCAGCACTCCATGCATTTCACGAGATGTGTTATATGGGGATCTGTAATTTTGACATGAACGGCTTCCCATACTGTCTCCTAACAACTTTACTGTCCGTGCAAATTGAGAAATAAAATCCAAAGTGTATCTGGGATGCAGTGATAGGTGTTATAATAACAAAAGCATTCAACATGTGGGGAAATTGCTGGACGTCTTCCTTCTTCTAGGACATTGCAGAGAGCCCCCTGAGAGCGCCCAAACTAAATTAAACGAACACGCAAGCCTCTTACATCACATTCTTTATAATGGGACACCTTGTTTAGTCAAATGTCTCCGGTCACTGTAGTTAAACGCGAAACTTTCAGCGGATGTAACGTGTTTAGAAATGAGCTGCAGCAAGCCAGTTCTGTCATAATGTACAATACTATTGCTATGAGACATATCCCATCCGCTGCCCTAAAATGCGGTAAAGCCCGATTATTCTGGAAAGCTCTCTTAAAATAGCGTTTGGGAGGGCTGCACGTCGCCCACTCAGGGAACACATTCACAAACTTATGTTCACAAGATATATTTGGTACTAAAATGAAACGCGCAGTTTACAGTGTTAAACCACTGGTACAGATGATGTAGTCCCGACAGACAAGACAGTCAATAATAAAACGAAACAGCTGCATTGCGAGCAAATGTCCCCGCACGTGAATACCTCATTGCTCACAGATAACACACATTCGTTTAACAAACAATAAACAAAATGTCAAGACATGCAAATTGCTGCAGATGTGCACCTTTACGGATGCCAGTGGGCACGGAAAGCGGTTAGAAGCGTGTAACTTACCCAGCATAGCGGTTGTTGTAGTGCGAAGAGTGCACCGGCAGCCAGGTGTTAAATGCAAAGAGTGCACATAGAGAAACGGCTGGTGCCGTCCCGCTGGGCACATTCTTGATCAAGCCTATAGTGTGAACCCTCAGGTACAGCAACGAGTAAACTTCTGCCCGGGAGCCTGAGCCGACGGAGAGTTTCACGCAACAAGGCGAATTTTTGTGTGCAGATTGCTTACTGGCGGCACGCGGTGTTTCAGCCCAGTTGTGAGAAGGTGGCCTGATATAAGCTGTCCACTAGTTCTAGTGGGCACCGTGTATCAGTCCAAACAACCCCTTATGGTGATAGGTTAAAGACAACCTTTATTGAAAGCTATCCTAGTGGTAGCTATAGAGAGCAGCCTTCAGGCTAATTCTTGAAGGAATGTAAAGCAGCTTGTTTTACCAGTCTATAATCTCTTGCATGATCAAATGAAAGGACAACCACACCAGGTATATATTCAAAATATATGTATTTAAGATAAAACAGACCCCTCTAGTCTCTTTATGAGACTGGAGTTCGAAGTACTTAGTTTACAAGTGAGCAAGCATCAGTAATAGCACAAATACACGTTTGGGCCCTAGGGGCGTACCAAACCATATACCAAAAAAGTGGTATAAGAACCACGACTGGAATAGACACTAGGCTTATAGCCTGTAGAATCACTGGGACCCCAAGGAACCACCCAAGGTAGTGACACAGGGGACCCATAGGGACTGTATGCAGTGTGTAAACACAACCGCGGGTTCCTGTTATCTTCTATGGGCAATGTCGCAGTTGGAAATATAGAGAATAGGGACACTTCTAATCGAGTCAGGACCAAACCCTTTTGGACTTAAGAAGTTCTAGGACTAGCACCCACGTGAGCACTGGAGTACTCGAGTTACCTCACCCAGGAAAGCTGGGTACATAGGTGTCTTTTGGTGTCGGGTCGCGTCGTCGATTTCAATGGAAGCCTGCAAAGAACTGCTGCTGCCGTGAAGAGGAGAAGTGTCCGAAGAGATCCAAGCCTGGATCTAGGATGGAAGGAATCTGAAAGCAGAGGGGACAGAGTCTGGGTCACTTGCCAGTGACTGAGGGTAGGCTGGACCAATGCCCACAGATGTCAAGTGCTTCAGGTGAGTTGAGGGGTGTCTTGATTCTTCAGCCAAGAGGTCCAGGAGGTGTCAACGAAGTCCATGAGCCGGATTCGAGCTGTCCCACAAAGTCTGTCGAGTACTGCGGTGTCGGCGACCAGAATGGACCCAACAAGCCTTGGCAACGGCAAGTCACTGGACTTTAGAGAAAGGACTGCGGTGCAGACCAGCAAGGTCTGAGGGACTCACCCAGCGAGGGTAAGTCAGGGCACATCTGGAGCAATCAGGAAAGTCCAAGTAAAAAAGGAGTTGCCTTCGTGGGGACCTGCTAGCCATCAGGCTAGTGATTGCAAAGGAGCCTCGAGCGGTCGCACTTGCAGCTGGCCCACGGGTCACTCATGGAGTGGAGGCCAACGATCTTCGGTGCAGGAGGTGCTCAAGGCTGGAGCTACTCGGAGCCCAAAGCACAACTTCGAGGAGGACCAGGAAGATAGTGTTGCTGCAAAAGTTCATGGTGTCCAGGGGTCACGGTTCCACGTTACCCACGATAGCCACGGGCCTCAGCTTTGCTGTGAACTCAGGGTAGCCTCGGGGAAGTCTGGAAATCCACCTCTGGTGATGCAAAGACTTTGGCGTCCGGCGGGAGCTTCAGCAATGCAGACCGGTCAGTTGCTTCTTTGGTGCCTGCCAAGCAGGGGAGAAGCTCCTTGACCCCAAGGGAGATTTCTTCAGTCTTCTAGTCAGGATAGAACGTCGAAGGTCCAGGATATATGATGCAGAGTTTCGTCCAGGGTAATCTAAAGTCCTAGGGACTGGATTCCTATACTTATAGTAAGTTTAGGTGTCGTACTTTAGAATTTGGGACCGCGTAGGAGACAGGGCCCTACCCCTGTCTATCCCGGTATTAGTGAACCGCGAATGGTTAATGCGGTATGTACAAGTGCTTTGTGTAACGTTCTAGCTATGAATGCACTGTGTATACGTTATTATACATCACTACGTGGGTTCCATTTTAGAGCGGTGGCCATCTTATGGTCGCCCTCACATAGGCTACATAGCATGGAGCAAATACGAGCCTTTTAGAGCACATGTGTTTTCCTTTGACTTCTCTGTGACCTGGGCAGCTTGGCTCCGCTGCCCCAGGTCAGTCCGGTCTCACGAGTTCCCCGTCCTCTGGCCACCTGTGATTAGCATCAGGGCTTGACACACCATAAAGCCTTTACATTAAACACAAGCCTCCAGCTAATCTCTTTCGCACCTGACTGTTCCTGCTTTATGGCTTGTTTTCCAAACAGGAGATGCTCATGTTTATTGGGGCCTATCGATATCTGATGTGGGATCTGAGCCTTGCTGGGTAAATAATTGCGGGCTGGCTTAACTGGAATGTGGGATGGTCATCATGACTCTGCCTTTTCGTTTGTAATGTATACATGTAATGGCCATATCGTAAACCAAGGAATGTGTGCCTGAAGCAGGATATTTTGTATTTAAGGAGAAGCCCGTTTCTGTGATTTTTAGCAGTCTCCTGAGAACATACACGCTGTTGTACTTCTAGGATACCTGTTATTAGTCTGCAGCCAATAAACTGATCTTTGACTTCACCCAGAAGACTCTGTGTTTCTGTAGGTCTGAAACAGGAAGAACCCCGAAGTCATAGGGTGTGTTCCCCTGCACCGCTGGGCTTAAAATACCCAGTACTTCAGTTGGCGCCCAACTCGGCGCGATTTCAGCGGTACCGGTCCAAGCCAGAGGTTCGTGAGGAGCTTCGTGTGGAAATTCTGGAGGAAGGCCGCCACTTCATCGACCCCTGCATGTCGACGTGGTCCGAAAGTCTTTTCTGCGAGGTTCTCCGCGTCCCGACGGCTACGAAGGACTGCTGCCCTGATTAATCGCCCTGTTTTGGACCCTTGACGATTTTTTGGTAGAGCGAAACAATCGAGAGTCTTCTGGTGACGCCATCGATCATCAATATTCAGTTAAGTATAAGTGGAGCGTCTCCTAGTTTGAATTTGGTATCCTTCGGGATCATTTTGAGTTGGTGCTTGCAAGTCCCAAAGCCAGAGGACTCGTGTATTCCCGAGACTATCGTATTCGATAATCCTTTGACGTTTGAAACTAGACTAGTGAGCGAAGATGCCTGGTTCTAGTGTATTTTGTAGATTGTTTTGTTTGGGTTGTGGAAGGGATTTCCAGTTAGAGGATTCATGCCCGGTTCCTCCAATTGGAACTCCAACTTATGAGCTTTATGTAAAACATGGCGTGGGCCCCATTGCATATAATGAAGTATGGATCCGATACACCAGAAAGGACGGTGTTTTAAAATGGCCCCAAAATGGTAGTTTCGATACAGATATCTTAGATAATTTGGAAGTTAAATTGTTTAAAAAGAAAGCCCGGCCGGCGATGTTTGATTCTTTCCGCCTATGGCGAAAGGAAGCCAAACAGAAGGAGATTAAGCTAGCAAAAAAGAATAAGAAAGAAAGAGGTATGTCAATGATGCAAGCAGCTGTGCAATTTAAAGATAATTAGGAGGAACAAATGAATGAGCAATTACATAGACAGCGCAAACTAGGGATTGATAAATATTACCCTGTTTTGTCACCCCTTGTGCAAGATGAGACAAAAGAGAAAGAGAAAGATTCCCTAATGTCCCATTTGCTAAGTTCGCCACCCCCGTATGCGCAAAATGCTACCGCGCCTCCACAGCTTGTAAATGCGCAGCCTCCAGTAAATATGCTGCAAGCCTTCCCACAGCCGCCAGCTCCTCCTCAGCTGGCTCCTACCCCGGCAGTGCAGCCCTTTCAAGGGCCGCCAGTTTTGTTACCTGTTGCCCCCGCGCTTCCTGCGACTTTGCCTAGCACGCCAGCTGCCTCCTCTGGCGCTCCTTCTTACACTACCCAGGTACCTGTATCTGAATCTGTTTTTCTTCCCTCTGTCTATCCCTCCGTTGTCGCTTCAACTTCTCCTTCAGCACGACAACGACTAGCCAATGTAGTGACTACTTTAATGTCGCCTCTCTTTGGGTCATCTAGTGCGACCCCTGGTTTACAACGTAAGCAATTGCGCAGTCAGCTGCCTGATCCTGAAGAGAAAAAGGTATTAGATCATATGGCGCGTAGGTGGATTATTTTTTCTTCACTCTATGAGGTGGAGTCAGTTGTTGACGTTTTTCACCAATGGGATGCCCCGAAACAGAGGTATGTGTTCGAGAAAATGTGTGAAATCCTCTGTGAGGAATTGGATGATCATGGTAGAGATCCAAACCCGCAGGAGTTATGTCGAGTGAGATTCAATTTTGGAAAAGGCATGATTGTGGGCCCCGATGTGAATAAAGCAGTTGCGACCTTATTATCTTTGAGGAATGATGATTGCCAGCAGTCGTTGTTTGAGCAGGATTTCCCTGTGGGGAAGAAGGTAAAAGCGCGCCAATATCCGATGCGTGAGGTTCCCCCAGTTTGGAGACCTGCTGATCCAAATGCTGTTCCACCTGTCTTAGCTCATTTTCAGCGTGTTTGGGTGCATGTCCCATGGAAGCGATCTGAGGTGTTAGCGCTTAAGCAGACATTGCCTGACCCCCGTAAAAACCCTACAGGGTATTATAAGGAGTTATCCCAAACTGCAGAATTGTGCGTCATGAATTTGGCTGACATAGATATGTTATTTGGGAATGTTGTTCCACAGCCTTTATGGGGATCAATCCGTAATACGGATCATGCTGCAGAACTAGGGGGTACATGGGCTAATATCGTTGCTGCAGACGCTAGACAAGTTGGTGGCGCAAAGCCTGACCCTTTAGTGGCAGAACTCCCTGGTCGAATTATTACATACATGAAGACCATAATGCCCGCGATGTGCGTAAATTGGGACAAACTATCTGCATGCAAGCAGAAGAAAGATGAGACAGTGTCCGATTTCTTCACCAGGTTTGAAGAAACGTTTATCGACCACAGTGGTCAAGACATGAGCACTGAAGGTGGCCAACGGTTATTTGTTGATAAATTTGTGCAGAATCTACTTCCCGAGTTGTGTAAAAAATTAAAAGATTCAGAAAGTTCTTGGGCTGTTTCCTCTTCAGCGCAAATACTGGCTACTGCACAGTATTATGAAAATAGAGATAAAGACGAAAAAGATAGAACAGATAAAAAAACGAAAGAACTGAAAACAAAGGTCCTTTTACAGCAGGCCTATCCGCCACGTTGAGGACAGAATAATTATAGGCAAACACAAGGTGTCTATCACCAACCCCAACAGTTTCAGAATAATCAGCAAATGAATGGGTATTATCAACCACGCTTCCCTGTAGGTCCCAACCAATGTTCATATTGCAAAGAGGAAGGTCATTTTAAATATAGATGCCCTAAATTAATGCAGGGTAACAGTAATGCGTATGGGGCAAGAGGTAGAGGTGGTCAGCAAGCTCCTAGAGGTAGGGGGCGTGGGAATGTTCCCCAGAACGCGCGTCCTCTTCCGCCTCAAAATACCATAAATAGCTTTGATCAGCAAGCCAACGCGACTGGTAATACAGCTCAGTACTACAATAATGATTATTATGCAGAAGACGACAATGTAGAAGATAATGATTACTAGGACAGCCGTAGACAGAGAGAGGGAGTTGTTTCAGTGCCAGTGGATCAGAGCGGACCTTATGTTAAAGTAACTACAGCAAATGTAACGGAGCCATTCCTGCTGGACACTGGTGCTGCAAAGAGTTCAATTATGCATTCAAAACTCCCTGGCGCGCCTTTGTCTGGCGAAATGAATGTTTCAGTAGGTTTTTCTGGCGCCCCAGTTAGGAACCCGATTTCTAGTCCTATGTCTCTTTCGGTTGGACCTTGCGAGCTAAAAGCACCTCTCATCCTAACAACAGGTTGTGGTGAGAATTTGCTAGGATTAGACTTGCTAAAAAGATTGCATGCCACGCTGTATTGTTCTCCCTCAGGAGTACAACTTACATTAGGTAAGAAAGTGATTTCCCCAATGTATTTGTCTAAAAATGCAATGCCACCTGAATTGTCATCCCTTCCGGATGTCCTTTGGGCTACTGGTCCCAATGATATGGGTCTCTTGGAAATACCGCCATATGTGGTAACTTTAAAGGCCAATGTCAGATTGCCACGTATTCCCCAGTATAAGATCTCCAATGAAGGTCAGAAAGCGTTGTTAGAAATTGTCAGCGATTTGATTAAAAAGGGGTGCCACTCACAAAATCCGAGTTACTGCCGCGTTGAAGGACGTTTGGGAAGCGGACTAGCGCCAAACTTGCCTGGAGAAACATTTCGAGGTCGCGCTGCTGGTGGGAGCTCCTCCTTGATCGACGGAGTGTCCAATAGCTCCCAGCGTGCGCTAGACCCCACTCTAGTTGGCTGCCTGCACCGGGGGACTGCGAGGACCAGAAGCCTTTGCTTCCACCACCTGGTGCCTCTTCCCCCGGCGGTAACGCCCATCACCTGCCGTTCTCTATTTACCTTTCGTGACACCCGCTTCGCGGGTGCCACTCACAAAATCCGAGTTACTGCCGCGTTGAAGGACGTTTGGGAAGCGGACTAGCGCCAAACTTGCCTGGAGAAACATTTCGAGGTCGCGCTGCTGGTGGGAGCTCCTCCTTGATCGACGGAGTGTCCAATAGCTCCCAGCGTGCGCTAGACCCCACTCTAGTTGGCTGCCTGCACCGGGGGACTGCGAGGACCAGAAGCCTTTGCTTCCACCACCTGGTGCCTCTTCCCCCGGCGGTAACGCCCATCACCTGCCGTTCTCTATTTACCTTTCGTGACACCCGCTTCGCGGGTGCCACTCACAAAATCCAAGTTACTGCCGCGTTGAAGGACGTTTGGGAAGCGGACTAGCGCCAAACTTGCCTGGAGAAACATTTCGAGGTCGCGCTGCTGGTGGGAGCTCCTCCTTGATCGACGGAGTGTCCAATAGCTCCCAGCGTGCGCTAGACCCCACTCTAGTTGGCTGCCTGCACCGGGGGACTGCGAGGACCAGAAGCCTTTGCTTCCACCACCTGGTGCCTCATCCCCCGGCGGTAACGCCCTTTTACCCCCCCTTTAAATTAAACCATACTTCACGCAACGCGGGACGCGCGCGAGGAGAAGCCCGGGCCAAGGGCGGGCCCGTTTCAGCCCGTTACAGACTGTGCAGGACTGGACTGGGCCATGGTATTTCTATTTGTGTTTTCATGTCTACATTTCCCTCCGTCCACTTGCTGCTCTGTGTGGTTATAAATTAGTGGGTCCTCATATTCTAGTTGTAACAGCGACACTAGTTTTGCTCGCGACCCACAAGTTATTGCCCCTGTGACGCAGAGCGCTTAATTATGTCCAGAGTCACTAGAAGCAAAAAAACAGACAAAACCACCGATATAACGGGTCCACTTGACCTATTCCTACACAAGGCCAATGCAGCCATTGACAATACTATCCAATTGATAGATCGACGGGTGTCTCACGAATTGGAGATGGCCAGAAAAAGATCGTCTATGGGCCCGCTGGCCTCAGCACAAACCCCTATACAAAAGGGGTCGATCATACCCCTGCTGAATCCAACAAGTGCACTAGTTCACACAGTTTCAAACACTGTGGATTTGTCAGCAACACAGTTGTCACTAGGTTCCGATTCTGATTCTAGGGAGGATCTGGAAAAAACACCAGATTTACAACCCCTACATAATCATGAAATGGCCACAGAATCAAACACCACGGGGGCCAGGGAGGGCGCCATACCTAAGAGGTTAAATAAGGGGTCGAACCCACATGTGCATTTATTAGCTCCACCAAATGGTGGGATTCCCAGCAACCTGAACATAAACAGTAACAACACCGTAGTGTTGCAAACACCATCACCAACCAATAGTGTGATCCTAAACACGCCCCCACGGAACATCACGCCACTGGGGAACCTAGATACACTAGGCGCAGTAGGGGGCATACAAAAACCCTGTACCTCATGTGTGACACTACACGATTTTCTCACAAACAGCATGGGGGAACTGTTAAAATACCATCTGAAACCCCTGGAGAAAAGCATAAGGGTAATTGAAAAACAACTTGCCAAACTAAATACTCCTGCATTTATGCAGAAGTCACTTAGCACCCTAGACATGGGGGAGGGGAAGACCAAACAACCAAGTAAACCGGCCAAATCGGCTAAACCAACTCGACCATCTACAACACCAGCTGTTTGCCCAAAGTCCTGTGGACCAGATAAAGAAGGGAACATCCAGACCACTAAAAATGTCAAACAGAATCCACAAAATACTCCTAAACCCCAAACTGCAGAGGGAAAGGGCCAACTCGTCACCACTAGTGATAACGCACAACCCACCCCAGCCCTAGTAGTCCTAAATACTCAGCTAGCAAACCTAAAGGAGAATACACAAAAACTCCAAAAATCTCAGCCCTCTCAAGCCCAGGGGAAACAGAGGACGGGATCTAGACCTAGACGGCCATTCCATCTTCCACCTGAGGCCACCCCGTTCACTGTTGTCCTAACAGGGGTCTCAGAACTAACAGAGGGCGCGGATGAGCCCCAGTGGTCACTGAGAAACAAAGTTCTGCAATGGCTTAGCCAAAATAGACCTATACAGCCATCGCATCATAGCAGAATCAACTCAGTTAGAAGAGTGTTTTGGATTGGGGAAACTAAAAAAAGCTTACAGGGTGACTGCGTTATAGTCAACTGTGACGATCCTGCTATGGCTGACTATATCTCTTCCTGGCCAGTACTTGAAAAAAGGGGGGGGGTGGATGTACAGCGCCTTTCCTTTTTTTATCCTCCGTTAAATACCCCGAATTATGAAAACAGAACTGGATGGGAGGATGCTCAGGATTGGCCCTGGACACAGGTGGGGTACACTAATAGAAACAGAAATAGGAATAACAATAATAATGGATGGAATAGAGGCTGGAATTCCCGCCCCTGGTACCATAGTAGAGGCAACCCAAATTTCGATTACTGGGAGGGGGTTCCCATGAGGAACAGATTCGACTGTCTAGACATGGTCGATTGACCAATAAAGGTCACCACAGGGGTTTTAGAAGTCACTGCTCCCCTACATAAGATCCATGATGTCCCTTCCCTAGTAGAAAATACTAACCCCGTGATGTCAGAGATTATACTAGTGCAAGACACGTGTGGAGGAAACCGGCTAAGCCAGCAGTTAACAGAAAAATCCAGCAGGTCACGGACTGAGAACGGAACTGGGCCAATAACTGAAATTATCAACATAAAACCATATCTGAGTACAGTAGATAAGACTAAGACCCAACTTGATAATGAGATCGAAGCCTTGCAAGAGGGCATGATCTCACAACTTAGGCAGGAAGAACCCTGCCCCATCACTGAGGGGTTTTGTCTGCTTAAGATATCTTCCTGGAATATTGCTGGGCTTGCGAAAAAAGCGCGTGACCAGCTATTCCTAACTTTTATGGAAAAGCAGGATATAGTCTGCCTACAGGAGTGTTGGGACCCATATGAGACATCAGTAGAGGGTTTTAGCACTTTCTACGTTCCCTCGATCCAGGGTAACCGAGGCAGGGGCTTGGGGGGACTTTGTATTTTTACCTCTAACCTTTGTAACATAGAACAGAACATGTATGAGGCAAATGGGCCAAAAGCAGGTGTAGGGAGTTCACTACAAGGATTGTCTTTTAAATTAAATGGGCGCTCCTTTTTTCTGATAAACCTTTATAATAATATGCCAAAAGTAGAGGTAAAAATTCTAATAGCGGAACTGGATTCACTGCTAAACAAAGGCGGCCAGGCGGCAGACTGCTTACTTATAGCAGGGGATTTTAATTGTCACCTATGTCCCTATAGCCAAACAAAAAACTGTGGCATTTTTGACTCACAAGGGGATCCCACCACACATTTTGAACATTCCCTAGCGGGAAATCTGCTAAATCAATTCATGCATGAATGGGATTTGGCTTTTGCAAATGAACTTTGCCAGCCACCCGTAGTGTTTCAAACAACCTTTTTTGGTCATGGGGCAGGTACTGTAATAGACTTCATCCTGGTTTCAAATAGGAACCAAGGTTGGGTGGGCGGGTTTGAAACGGAGGGCCTAGCAATAAGTGACCACTTTCCCATTAGTACTTCCCTTAAATTAGGGAAACGGGGCACGCAAAAAATAAGCACCATGGATATATTGCATGGCCGTTCAGTGGCACTGGCCAGGAAAAATGGCTATGCCATTAAATGGGCAAAAATTGAACCCATGAACTTTCTGAAAGATCTATTACAGAAAGAAACTAGTCAATTTAACACCTGCCTGGAACTAAGCATTAACTTAGAACAAATAATACAGGCATTCGATGAGATTAAAACAGAAATAAACGCTAAGCTAACCAAAAAATTAAAGGCAAGGGAGGAAACGAGAATATATGGCTGGTTTAACCGAGCCTGCACAAGTGCCCATAAAGCACTTTTACAGGCCTTAAAGACTATACCCAGGGATAGCAGACAAGTCAAGGAGGCTAGACAAGCTTACAAGCTGACTCTCCTGACAAGGAAGAAAGAACTCAAAAATGCAGCTTGGGAAGCCTTGATAAAGGCAAGCGCACTAAGGGATAATACGTCCTTCTGGAAAGAGGTAAATGCCCCCTTTTTTCTAGATAGGAAGGTAGACTCCATGGAAATTGGCATAGCTGAAGATGTCTGGGTCAAGCATTTTACTGCGCTCTACAAGAAAGACTCACTTATGTTGACCTCACAAGAGGAGTTGGCTGAGGGGAGTGAGATCCTTTTACAACCACAGGGAAATTTCCCATTAAAAGTAATGTTCACCCCTGCAGACCTGGAACAAGCGATTTCTCAGAGTGCAAGCCTAAAAGCTCCAGGGCCTGACGGTGTACCCATTGATCTATTCAAAGGGAATGTAGATCTCTGGGCACCCTTACTGGCAAATGTCCTAAATGCTTACACCAAATTAGGTTTCCCCAACACATGGAAGGAAGCGATAGTCATTCCAATATTTAAAAAAGGAGATAGACAAGACCCAAAATGTTATCGCCCCATTTCTCTGTTAGATAATTTAATGAAGGTTGCTGGCAGGGTGCTACTAACCAAACTACAAACCTGGTCCAAGACTAATGGGATACTCTCAAAATTTCAATATGGTTTTAAGTCGGGGGTGGGAACCATAGAGCAGGGTTTAAACCTGTCCCTTATAATAAACAAATATATTGGATCAAAAAAAGGGAACTTGTTCCTGACATTTGTCGATTTAACTTCGGCTTTCGATTGTCTGGATCATGGAACCCTGTGGAAAACCCTGACTAATATGGGGATAGATAAAAACATCCTAACTTTTATCCAGGAACTTTACAGAGATGCAGGAGCTACGGTGAGATATGGCAAAAACGGCGAGCAAACCAGAAAATTCCCAATTGCAAAGGGCGTTCGCCAGGGTTGCATCCTTGCACCGTTTTTATTTAATTTGTATATAAACGAGGTAGCAGACTCGATGAATGACCTGGAGGTGGATTAACCCAAGATAAACGGACTTGCAGTCCCGTTATTGTTATACGCTGATGATGCGGTGATTATGGCCCGCACTCAGCGGGGACTCCAAAAGGCACTAACAGGCTTTGCAACCTTCATGAGCTCTAGAGGCCTTATAATAAATGTGGGGAAAACTTTCACGATGTCATGCACAACGAGAAAAAAAGTACCAGACTGCAAAACCTTTGTTAATAATTCAAAGATAGCGATGTCGAAAACTTTTTCCTACTTGGGTATCATTTTTAATAATAGGGGGACATGGTCTGCAGCGGTTACCTCCCGAAACCTGGCTTTTGCCCGCGCAATAGGGGCGGTTAAGCAATTTGCTAAAAAACTGGGCGGGAAACCGGTAGACACACTACTTAAGATCTATGCAGCTAAATGTGTGTCCACAGCTGTTTATGGGGCGGGGATTTGGGGACTTGCAGATAGTTCCGAAATTCAAAGGGTGGAGAATGCTTTCCTGAGGTACCTCTTAGGAGTCCCGCGTTCCACATCTACTACTATCTGCCACAACGAACTGGATAGATCGCACATTAGTGACATTATAAAGATAGCGCCAGTTATGTTGTGGCATAAGATCTGGACATGCGAGGACACAACCTTCAATAGGGAGGTAATTCAGGATTGCCTGCAGCAAGGAAATGGCGCTAAACAACCTTGGCTAGCCTACGTTAAAAAATTCCTGAACTCCATCGGCAATCCAGAATTCTTTTCAGACCCAATATCATGCGCCCAAATCCCCAAAAAAGCACTAAAAGAGACGTGTCTTGGCCTATTGGAGGAGAGGAGATATTATTTAGATGGGAATAAGTCCACCATTATAGCCCACCGCCAGATT
Organism: Triturus cristatus; assembly: GCF_964204655.1. Taxonomy (NCBI): domain Eukaryota; kingdom Metazoa; phylum Chordata; class Amphibia; order Caudata; family Salamandridae; genus Triturus; species Triturus cristatus. The sequence continues at coordinate 1,225,215,548 of NC_140579.1, forward strand.
TTGCATGAACATGGTTTACATCCTTATCTGGCGCCAAATATCTCCCCTTACCATAGAATGCTGTTGGCTCGTCTGAGGACAGACTGTTTCTTCAGGTTAATAACGTTCCCTACACCGAATGATTGGTCAGTGAAAATGATTAATTGCCCGTGTGACGGAATAGCCACTCAGTCTAACATACATTGCATACTGTTCTGCAAGTACTATCAATGGGGTAGGAAAAAACATCTATTGCCTCTGTTAAAACTGTGGGGCCTGAGAAGCTGTAAAGCAGCCCTCCACAGATTGTATCTGCTTCAAGACGAATGTACTATTGGAGTGATGATAAAATTCCTGTCGTTTATTATAAAATGTAGAGGGTCTATGAGAAGCGATTAGTAGGTTGAGGGTTTGTAGAAGTATTATTCTGTGCCTAATAACACCATATAATACATAAATATGTCATATTTACCTCGACCCTTCTATCATGCAAATGTAACGATACATATATCAATCGCTTTCTAGAAAAAATTTTTTAAAGGGTTTTTAATATTAGATTAATTGAATGACTAGGGTAATGAATATGTATTTCTTCTTAGTAATCACCTTTTAGTATGTAAATGTTTAAATAACGTTGTTTTAATCGTATTTTTGTAATATTTGCTTATATGGTGTTTGTCAAATACCGAATAAAGCTATCTTTGATTTGATTTGATTTGATTAAAAAGGGTGTGATTGAAGAGACAAGAGGCAACGTTTGCAATAGTCCGGTTTTACCTGTCTTAAAACGAACGGACCCTTCACAGCCACCTGTTTACAGATTTGTGATTGATCTTAGAGAGGTTAATAAGATTGTTGTGCCACAGTTTCCAGTTGTCCCTGATATAACTGCCTTGTTAACCATGATTCCAGCCTCCGCTGCATGGTTCTCAGTGATCGATTTAAAGAATGCCTTCTTTAGCATCCCAATTGCAGAGAAGAGCAGAGACATTTTTGGCTTTAGTTTAGGAGGTCGCAGCTTCCGCTTTAAACGCGCTCCCCAGGGCTACTGTGAAAGTCCATCAATATACAGTCAGGCTTTAAAAGCGCAGCTTGATGCACTGGTTTTACCCAGTGGCGCTATCCTTATTCAGTATGTTGACCATTTACTAATCGCCGTGGATACTGAAAAGATTTGCAAAGACGCTACCTTGTCATTGTTGCGTCATTTGTCTGCCTCCCATCACAAAGTGTCTCTCTCAAAGCTGCAATATTGTCGACAAGAAGTGACCTACTTAGGTCATCTCTTATCGAAGGAGGGAAGGAAACTGACCCCAGAAAGAATTCAAGCCATTGCACAGTTGAGTGTGCCAAGAACACAGAGAGAAGTGTGTGCTTTCTTGGGCATTACTTCATACTGTAGGCATTGGATTCCTAATTTTTCCTTGTTGGCAAAACCTTTGTTAGCATTAACATGCAAAGACACACCGAATCCTATCCCATGGTCTGAAGAGTGTCAGAAAAGTTTTTTGGAATTGCGTAATGCATTATGTTCAGCTCCTGTGTTGGGTACCCCTGACTACAGCAAGCCTTTTACATTGTATGTTCACGAGAAAGATGGTTGCGCATTGTCAGTGTTAACACAGCCTTTTGGCGACAGACCGCGTCCATGCGCATATTTTTCATCAACCTTGGACCCTGTAGCAAGGGCATTGCCAAGTTGTCTGAGAGCCACAGCTACCGCAGCTATGTCTATTCGACAGTCTGCTGGCCTAGTAATGGATAATACATTGATTGCTATGGTCCCGCATGCTGTGGACACATTGTTAAACAGGACCAAGACGCAGCACTTAACTAGTGCGCGATTATCTGGATATGAGCTGACACTGTTAGCAAATCATATACACATAAAGAGATGCAACACGTTGAATCCAGCTACATTATTGCCAATTCCAGCAGATCTAGATGAGATTGAGCAACATGATTGTCTGTTCAGAATAGAAGAAGAGACGAAAGGGAGAGTAGATCTCAAAGATACTCCCCTGACTGAGTGTGATGGTACCTTATGGGTGGATGGTTCGTGTTTCAAGCTCCCGAATGGTGATACGACTGCTGCATATGCTATCACGACTTTGCACACGATTGTGGAAACTGCACGTGTGCCACAAAATTCGGCTCAAGCAGCAGAATTGATTGCCCTTACAAGAGCATGCGTGTTGTCTGAAGGAATGAAAGTGAACATATATACGGATAGCCAGTACGCCTTTGGCGTGGCCCACAGTTTTGGGCGATTATGGAAGGAACGTGGGTTCCTGACTTCGCATGGAGCTAAGATTCAGAATGGCAAGTTGGTGAATGATCTCCTTGAGTCGCTGACCCTACCGTTACAAGTTGCGATTATGAAATGCAGTGCGCACAAGAAAATCACTGATGATGTTGGTCGTGGTAATGCGTTTGCTGATGAAGTCGCGAAAGAAACAGCAAAAGATGTGAAGACTCGAATGTATGTTGCAGGCCCTGCAAGATGGGTTGGTGATGTTGGAATGTGTGAAAACACAATAGAAAGTGTAAAGTCCCTTCAAGCTGAAGCCACAGAGAAAGAGTTGAGCAAGTGGAGAGAAAGTATGGGTAAGTTGGATGAGAATGGTTGTTGGGTTGATCTGTCAGAACATAGACGATGGTTGTTACCCGACGCATATGTGCTTCCAGTAGTTACTATGGCACATGGAATGGCACATATTAGTATGAAAGGAATTTGTAAGTTATTGGCTCCAGTATGGCAGAATGCTGGAATTCCCAAGTGTGCAGAGAATGTGGTCAAGAATTGTATGGTATGCTTGAAGTACAACCCTGGTAGGGGAACCCCAACTCCAGCTGGTCATTTTGCGCCTCCATCATATCCATTTGAAGTTTTGCAGCTAGATTTTATTCACATGGAAAGGTGCAACAACCTGAAATATGTATTGGTGGTTGTTTGCGCTTTTTCAAAATGGATAGAGGCCTATCCCCTAAAAGATAATACTGCTCTATCCACAGCCAAAGCCCTTGTGAAAGAATTTTTCCCCAGGTTTGGAATGCCAAGAATGGTGTGGAGTGATAATGGAAGTGAGTTTGTGGGTAAGGTGATGAAGAATGTGTGTGAGGGACTAGGTATAAAGCAAAAGTTCCACGCTGCAAATCACCCCCAATCAGCTGGATTAGTAGAGCGCTACAACGGCGCTCTAAAACTTAAATTGGACAAAATCCAGGCGAGCACCGGTCTTAAATGGCCTGACGCTCTGCCTTTAGCACTCCTATCCACAAGAATTACCGTGCACTCACGAGTGGGACTTAGTCCTTATGAGGTAGTTTTTGGCCGCCCGGCCAATGTATGGGGTGTGCCAAGACCTACAAAATTCAGTGAAATCGAGCATCCAGTACTGCTTGATTACTTGTATGATTTGACGGTTAAACTGCGTGTTTTACACCAACAGGTGCATGATACTCTCCCCCCGGCCTCTGAGGCTCCAGGACACCCTATCGAACCTGGCACGTGGGTCTTGGTGAAAAATTTTCAGCGCAAGAGCAACGATGAGCCTCGTTGGATCGGCCCTCATCTCGTACTCCTATCTACAAGATCAGCTGTTCGAGTAAAGGGGAAGAAGAACTGGATCCACGGCGCCCACGTGAAGAGGATCCCTTTGCCTCTGCCGTATGACCAGTGGGTCCAGGAGGGTATCGCAGACTCTGAAACAGACACAGTACCTCGTTTTGTGCCGTTCAGTGATGCACGCATAAAAGGCACAACTTCAGCACAGATAAGTGACGATATTTTGCAAGAAGCTGTGCCACCGTCAATTCGATTGGACACTACCGAGCCTGAACTCTTGGTTCAAGATCAAACAGTACCTGGCCGTCTCCACTACAATCTGAGACCAAGGCCTATGGACAAATAAATATTCTTTTCCTCACCTTTTTGTTTTTGATACCATAGCTCTCCCATCTGAAGGACTTTCTTGATTTTTGTTTTTCGAACCACCATCCGGGTTCAGCCGCAGGGTCGCGGTGCCAAGACTTTGGGGTACAGGCCGAAGACGTTAGGTCAACGGTTCTGGTTGGTCTAGGGCGTTCCCTGGACTGACAGGCGTACTCCTTAGCAGAAGAAACTCACCCGCCGCGAGCGGCACGATTAGAGGATGGAGTTTTTTAAGATGGAGAGACCCGCTGAGGAAATGAACTTTAAAGCAAGAATATGTAAAATAATGAAAAGCAAACGTTTTGTATTTTTATGCCTGTTTGTATTATGTAGTATGGTAGTGTTTACTGTAGAATTTGTATTCTTCTCCTCTCAAGAGCCCATTGCACCCACTGTACAGCCTATACCTCCTCCTACTGTCTCCTCACACTCTTTTCACCCTCTGCCTGAACACGAACAAGCCAGATGATCAGAGTTTGTAAACAACTCGTTTATTCAGCTCCTGCATCAGCACCAACTAGTCATGAATACAACCAATTGCTGGGTGTGTGGTTTAATGCCACATACCATTAACAAGGGTATTCCTTATCTAGTGCTGCCGTTTAGTTACAATGGATCGTCATGGGCATTCCAGACCATGTTTCTCTTTGCATTAGATGCCTACTCCCCGCGACAACCGCGTTCCATCAGACCTAGCACCAATAATAAAGCCTTAATGAAAGGAGTTGCCGATATGAGCAGAGATATCGACGCATACTCATCTATACCCAAGGAAGAATTGAGAGCTTATGTAGGGTGGAACGCGACGGGGTATAGTATAAGTCTGGGTGAAAGACAGCGAAAAATCTCATCCCCAATCTAGGTCGTACCCCATAAGGTCGGTTCTGTTTGCAAGGTAATGGTCAGAATCCTAGAGCTCAACTGGGAAGAAGTGACTGTACTGAAACGTACACTTTTCCGTCACAGTTTTCCCCTGCGTTTCTGGCTGCCAAGGGTACATATTTTATCTGCAATGACCGAGCATATACATGGTTGCTCCCTGATTTCTCGGGCACATTTTATATTGCAAATCTGCTACCGCCAACATTTACTGCTGCCTCTGACTATCACAAGACCAGAGTTGTGAGAGGCGTGATTAGTAAGGAGGATACTGCCGGTCAGGAAGCAGGAGACTTCTTTTTGGGTTTCTTGCCGTTTTGGGGACCTATGGTCAATAGTAGGAACCTGAGACAACTGACTCGTGTGGTTGAATCCACTGTTAATGTTACGGCTGGTGCCCTTGGTAATTTGACAGCTGAGCTCCAGGCGGATCGCCTCATGACTTTGCAGAACCGCATGGTTTTAGACGTCATACTTGCAGACCGCGGTGGGGTATGTAAGGTTATCCAATCTAGTTGTTGCATTTTCATACCAGATAACGCTCCAACAGTCTATCAAGCCATCTCCAAACTGCATAAAATATCTGAGTCCATACACGTGGATAAAGGAGATTGGTCACTGGTGGGGTGGTTCTGGGAACTGATATCTGCCTGGGGTTGGAAAGTTCTGATGGTCATTGGAATGATCTTAGCCATCCTTTTCCTGTTCTGTCTGTGCATACAGTGTGCTCCTGCGATATGTGGCCTCTGTGCTACATTATGTGTAAGGAAACCTGTATCGAGGGACGAGCTAAGTAATAGGATGATGCTACAGCAACATCTCCATGACTTCGTGAATATTGACCTAGACTCGGATTGATGTGAGTATAGTTATTGCCTATGAAAGGGCAAAAGGAGGGTCTGTCGTACTTTAGAATTTGGGACCGCGTAGGAGACAGGGCCCTACCCCTGTCTATCCCGGTATTAGTGAACCGCGAATGGTTAATGCGGTATGTACAAGTGCTTTGTGTAACGTTCTAGCTATGAATGCACTGTGTATACGTTATTATACATCACTACGTGGGTTCCATTTTAGAGCGGTGGCCATCTTATGGTTGCCCTCACATAGGCTACATAGCATGGAGCAAATACGAGCCTTTTAGAGCACATGTGTTTTCCTTTGACTTCTCTGTGACCTGGGCAGCTTGGCTCCGCTGCCCCAGGTCAGTCCGGTCTCAAGAGTTCCCCGTCCTCTGGCCACCTGTGATTAGCATCAGGGCTTGACACACCATAAAGCCTTTACATTAAACACGGGCCTCCAGCTAATCTCTTTCGCACCTGACTGTTCCTGCTTTATGGCTTGTTTTCCAAACAGGAGATGCTCATGTTTATTGGGGCCTATCGATATCTGATGTGGGATCTGAGCCTTGCTGGGTAAATAATTGCGGGCTGGCTTAACTGGAATGTGGGATGGTCATCATGACTCTGCCTTTTTGTTTGTAATGTATACATGTAATGGCCATATCGTAAACCAAGGAATGTGTGCCTGAAGCAGGATATTTTGTATTTAAGGAGAAGCCCGTTTCTGTGATTTTTAGCAGTCTCCTGAGAACATACACGCTGTTGTACTTCTAGGATACCTGTAATTGGTCTACAGCCAATAAACTGATCTTTGACTTCACCCAGAAGACTCTGTGTTTCTGTAGGTCTGAAACAGGAAGAACCCCGAAGTCATAGGGTGTGTTCCCCTGCACCGCTGGGCTTAAAATACCCAGTACTTCATAGGGGATGGACTAACTCTAAGGCCCCACCTATGGGTGGGCCAGGAAAGAGTGGTGGTTACACCCATTTCCTTTGTCCAGTTTCGCGCCAGAGCAGGGGCAGGTAGCCCCTGCAACCGGTTTGAACTGGGCTATGCACAGGGACACCAAACGTGCCCCCAGTGCAGGACTTCAAAGCACCAGAGAGTGCTCCCGCCCAGCCCCAATACACATCTGCCTGTGTGGGGAGGTGATAACACCTTCCTTCGACAGGAAACCAATTGTCCAGGCCTCCCCTGCCGGAGTTTCGATCAGCAGCAGGAGGTCAGACCCGTGTCTGTGGCAGAGGCATCCATTTTGTGATGCCAGGGCTCAGGAAAGTCCTACCGGGTTTAGCCAGTGTGAACATGTCTCTCCCTCTAGAAGGGTGGAATGCTACCCCCGCCGCCAGAACTGGCGGGGGGTAGTATTCCAAAGCATTTGACACCAAACACGACATGTTTTGATGCAGCCATCCCAAAGTTAAAATTTACCGCAAGGTTATAATGCCATTAAGAGTATAGTGTATGGCTGTATCACAGAACCGCCACAAGGAAGTATTTCCGAAAGCTGCAGAGGGGCTCAGCTCAAGCTTGGGTACCCTCTCACATAAAACCAAGCACTCTGCCTTCAGGATTGTTAAGGCCTGCCATAGGAGTGACTTAAAGGTTTATATGTGTCTGTATATGGTAGTGATATAGGTAGCCTATACCACTGTAAGGGGTGCAAGCACACCCTTACCCAGGCTACAGTTCCAGACCTGTGGTGCCATTTTGGAGTGCTTCCCAGGGGAGGCATAATACATGCTTCAGCCCCTGGTAGGCCTCTGAGGTACCTATGCCCTAGGTACATAGTATACCATATACTAGGGGCTTATAAGGCACTCCAGAATCCAATTAGATATGTACCTAATGTACATGGAAACTATTTTAGAGAGGAAACGGCTTGGCTGTGGTCCTGATTGGCAGGGCCACAGCCAGACTAAGGTCGAAAACAGTGAAACACCAGCAAAAAGTGAATGTGAAGCAGATCTTACTCTCCTACACCAGTGATAGAAGTTCCCAGAATGCCTCTGCTGCTCCCCCTGCTGGACAGACTTTGGGTACTGTTCCTAAATGCACAAGGACAGCAACACGAAATTGGATACGACCCGATTGCACTCGTGAGTGAAGCACGGAGTGAACGGATCCGTCATCTGCCAAACTCATAGTGACAGAATATTTCATTGCATACACGCTTTATTCGTTCGCCCTAGAAGTTCTGAATTATATTTCAGTCCCATATATTTGGCAGCCATATTGGGAGTCATCTATAAAAGGGGTCTCTGACCCGGGAATCGTGTTAGCCAGTCGCATCTCCCCCTCTTGAGGCGTAAAGCCGGGAGGTTCTTCTTTGCATTCTTGCCTTGTTTAAAATATTTGTTTGCTGTTCGATTGGCTTGACTTATGAAGCTTTTTATTCTGCCTGTTTTAAAATTGCTTCTTTATTAACATTTGTGCTTCGTGTCAGAAACTTCCCCCAGAGACTGTAATCAGCATTCTTACCTGCTAAGGTGCTTCCCCGACCTGTCGCTGCCCGGGCTGCTCTCAGCTGAGCATCGACGTTGAGAGTTTGGTCCCGGGGAGGCGAACCGGGCTTTGGCGGCCATATTGGGGGTATTCCAGCGCGTGGACGCGCTCTAGTCATCTATAAAAGGGGATGACGTTTTCCCCGCGCATCGGACGCACTTTGCGGACGTGCCGGACTCAGGCCGGAGTCATGCCAGAGTCCTGCCCGTCTGCGCCCGTCAGCGCTAAGGAGGCGCAAGGGGCCGGGGATGCTGACCGGAGTCCTAGCTCTCCATCTATTAACCGGCTGTACTCACTCAGCACCCTTAAATCCTTCAGACCCCCCCCTGCTAAATTGTCATCATAAATTTTCACCTGGGCAACTGCGCCGTAGTCTGAACTGTAGATGTCTGAAGGACTCTGGGACAGAACTCCCGGCACCTGTTACTGATTCCTTCAGGAAAATTGGGACACAGGAGCCCCCACCCCCCTTGAAAGAATTAGGTTTTCTCATCAATGCCCGTTCTCTGGTTAAAAATAATTTAGCCTTCAGAGACTTTGTATCTCAAAGGAAACCCTCCTGGGTTTTTGTAACTGAAACGTGGGGTTCGGACTCTGCAGGCCCTGATTTGGTTAACGCTCTCCCTGACGGCTATGCCATAGTAAGACAGGATAGAGAGGGCCGTAAAGGGGGGGGAATAGGATAGTTTACAAGAACACCTTCACCTGTCGTATGGAGTCTCTTCCTTCTCCCCATAATTCTTTTCAGGCCATGTTCTTTTCCCTCAGCTCCTCTCCCATAGAAACCTTTTCTGGTATTCTTATTTACAGACCCCCAGGCTCTAGATCCTCGTTTGGCTCCGACCTTCTGGAAATTATAGAGCCTTTTCAAATAGGCCCTCCCTTACTATTCTTGGGGATTTTAATTTCCATTTGGAAAACAGTAACTGTAGTGATACGCTATCCCTCGTGGATCTGTTGGCCTCCTTCAATCTTTTTCAAAATGTATTATCTTCCACCCACACTGCCGGCCACACGCTAGATGGAGTATTCACGAATGACCCCAGGTTGGAGTTAGGTCCTTCCTTTCCCCTTTCCTGGTCCGATCATAATGCAGTCTCCATGGAATTTACTCCTTGTGCCTCTCTCGCCCCCAGAAAAGATGTTAACTGTTGGGTGCAGAAGAGGAGCCTCCGGGGGCTGACTGATCATTCCCTGGGTCCCCTCATTGCCAATTTCAAGCCTCTTCCCTCTCAGGATATCGACTCCTCGGCACGGGAGCTTGCGAGCACTATCGCAAAGGCACTGGACACTCTTGCCCCCCTAAAATCTCTATATAGTGCCAGGAAACGCCCTTCAGCGCCCTGGTACTCCGACTCTCTCAGAGTTCAGAGGCAGGCATGTAGGAGGCAAGATAGGCTCTGGAGAGCTCAGCCCGATACGGAAGGCCGGACTAAGCACAGACAGCTCCTTAAGAGTTATAAAGCGGCGGTGCTGACTGAAAAGCAACTCTATTTCTCTAACCTCACCTCCTCTCTTACTTCCCCTGGAGACCTGTTCAAAATTGTAGACTCCCTTTCCCTTATCCACCACCCAGACCCTATAGTTCCTTCACAAGAACTTTGTGATCAGATCTCCTCCTTTTTTCATTCCAAAATTTTAGACATCTACACAGCCCCCCAGACGGATAATCTCACTCGGGCTCTCTCTCCTGATTCGGGGAATACTACTCTCCCTACCGAAACCTACCCCAGTTTCCCCCCTCTCACAGCCAAGGACCTTGATAAACTTTTGGATTCTCTTAGGTCAGGCTCTCCTCTTGATCCCTGTCCGCTCAAAGTTTTAAAAAACTGTAGGGCAACTCTAATCCCTCCCCTGTTGGCAGTTATGAACAGGGCTTTACTCAGTGGTGTTTTTCCAGCCTCCTGGAAAACAGCTATTGTAAAGCCCCTCTTAAAAAAGGCCACTTTGGACCCTAGGATTTTAAAGAACTTTCGTACTATCTCCCTTCTTCCTGCCCCGGCCAAGATGTTGGAAAGTCACATGAATTTCCATCTTAGCGCCTTTCTCGATAAAACCTCCCTGCTGGATCCTTCTCAGCACGGTTTCAGAAAGGCGCATAGCACTGAGTCAGCCCTTACAGTGGTGGTCAATAATATCCGCGCTAAGGTCGACAGGGGTCAGACTACGCTTCTGATCCTGCTCGACCTTACAGCTACGTTTGACACCCTGTCCCCTACCATCTTGGCCACTCGTCTCAGTGAGATGGGAGTGGAGGGTCCGGCTCTTAGTCTCCTTTCTTCCTTCCTCAACAACAGAGAGCAAAGGGTTAAATTGGGTGACTTCCTCTCCACCGCCAAGCCTTTGCAGTGCGGGGTCCCTCAGGGCTCCTCTTTGAGCCCTACACTTTTCAACGTTTATGTGGCCCCACTTGCTAGGCTTGTCAGGTCCTTTGGATTGGAAGTTCTCTCGTATGCTGACGACACCCAAATCATGGTCTCCCTGTCACAATCTGTCGGGTCCACGGCACTAAACTTTAGGAACTGTATGGGGGCCGTGGCAGGTTGGATGACATCAAACTTTCTAAAGTTGAACGGGAAGAAGACTGAGATCCTTGTGTTCGGGGGAAACAAGGAGGTTTGGTCAGCCGATTGGTGGCCATCGACTCTGGGAGCATGCCCCCAGCCATCCCCCGTTGCACGAAATTTGGGAGTCCTATTTGACACCTCGCTTGCCTTTGACAAGCAAGTGAATAGGACAGTTTCCACCTGCTGTGGGGTTCTAAGGGTGTTGAGAAAGCTCACCCATTACCTCATCCCTGATGCCCGGAAACAAGTCTCGGTTGCCCTTTTATCTTCGCGCCTCGACTACTGTAACGCCTTATATCTTGGGATGAGCAATAAACTGGTTCATCGGCTGCAAGTGGTCCAGAACGCGGCAGCAAGGTTTGTTGTTAATGCCCCTAGACGCTCCTCAGGAACTGCGATCAGGAAACATCTTCACTGGCTTCCGGTGTATGCCAGGATTAAATTCAAAACCCTGATTATCATCCACCGGGCTCTTCATGACGCAGGGGCCGAGGGCATTAGGTCTCTTGTGTCGTACTACACCCCAGGCAGGGCCTTGCGTTCTGCTAATCAGAAGTTACTAACCGTCCCTCGCGTTGCGAAAGCAAGGTGGGGAGGCAGAGCTTTCCTCGCTCTTGCCCCCAAACTCTGGAATGAGCTTCCCCTTGTCCTCAGGAATCAGGAATCTCTTACCCTATTCCGTAGAGGCCTCAAAACGTTGCTCTTTTCTGAAGCTTATCCCTAAATGTTTCTCTCTCTCCGTATCTTGGATCTGGCTGATTGTTTTCCATCAGTTGCGCCTTGACGCCTTCGGGCAAAGTAGCGCATTATAAATTCCTTTTCTTCATCATCATCATCATCATCATTCCATCCTGTCTTAAAGCTCTAATCGATCACTACACATCTGACAGCTTCCTGTCTTGTTCAAAAGTCAGGCTGTAAGGAGTCTGGTTCAAGGAGCAATTATCAACAAGCATTGGCCGCACGGCCGTAAAAGTAACGGCCGCGCGGCCATGAAAACGAAAGTGATCGCCATCGCGATCAAAGCGAAAGACGTGCGGCTGGCGGCTGCGCACGTGCACGCTTGCGTGAACGCAAGCGCTAGGCCAGCCAGTAGCACTTTGAAAACTCACCTACTAAAGTCTCTCCGAGCAGCGCATGCGCGCTGACTCAGCGAGACCTAAAAAGGGGGTTTACTATTATTGAAGAACTGAGGTGGCCCATGTTGGTAAGATGGGTATTGCCCGGAGGGAGGAGGCAGACCCTGGTAGACTGCCGGGCCCTGAAATGGTGGCATGCTGTAGTATTGATTAGGGCGTCGTCCCCTTTTTGAGTTATTGCTTCCCCAATTCCCAGTACTAGAATCACTATCTGCTGAGTTTCTCCTATCTGAGTTGTCATCCGACGAATAGCTCGTCTTGTTGGATGTATAGTCTGCTTTAAGATGGGGTAGACTTTTTCCTTTTCAAACTTTTGCATTTCTTTTTGCAATTTGGATATTTTTTGTTTCATCAAATACTCCTTGTTGTCAGAGATCTCAGCACTGATTTCAGCTATCCTGGTTTTGTATGCTGTGATCTGTACAGTTGTTTTGAGTGCACCTTCTGCGATCTGTATCCTCACCGAGATTGCGTCCGCAAGTCTTCTGGCTGTGTTGATGATTAACACGAGCCAGTCCCTATGGCAGGCCTTGACAATCCTGAAGGCAGAGTGCTTGGTTCCATGTGAGATGGTGCTCTGGCATGAGCTGAGCCTGTCTGCAGTGGTCGGAACAACTTCCTTCTACCGTTTCCAGATATCGTCATACCATATACTCTTAAGTGCATTATGAACCTCGCGGTTAAATGCTATCTTTGGTTTGGCTTTATCAAAACATGTCGAGTAAGGTGTCATACGAATTGGAATACTAACCCCTCGCCAATTCTGGCGACGGGGTTAGCATTCCACCCTTCTAGAGGGACACGACATGTACAGTACCTGAAACCCGGGTAAAATCAGACATAGCCTCAGCTCCACAAAATGGATGCTGCCACCACAGACACAAGTCTGCCCTCCTGCTGCTGGGAGTCCTTCCAGCTTGGGAGACGTGGACAAAGGGTTTCCTGCCAGGGGAGGTGCGAGCACCACCCCAGACAGGATTTTGTGTATTGGTCAGGTAGGGCTTGAAAGGAATAAGACATGCCTGAGGCTCACAAGGAGCCTCGGTGCATATGCCAGTTCAAACCGGTCCTGGGGCACACCAGCCCCGGACCTGGGGCGAGCTAGACAAAGGATTGGGGGTGTAACCACCCCCCTTCCTGGTCCCACCCTTAGGGAGGGACCTAGCAGGTAGTCCGGCCCCTAGAATCCGCTTAAAGGTAGGAGCTGTGTCCTAAGACTTCAGACATCCTGGAATCAACTTAACCACAAGAAGAAGACGGGAACTTCGATGCTCTGCTGCACAGAGGACTGAAGGAAATCTCCCCTATGGTCAGGGAGTGACCATCTTGCTAACGCAAGCACCAACCAGCTATTCAACGTCTGCTTTGCGGCCACCTCCCGCCGGAGCCGGAGCCCAGAGCCCGACAAGACCTGGACCTCCAGACCTCTCACAGCCCGATCCACAGTCCCTGCAAAGAAGGAACCCGTGGAGGCACCGAGACACGTGGAGCCAGCCATCTTGGAAGACCGATGACAAGCTGCAAGTGCAACGACAGAGGCTCCCTCCAAGTTGTGCTTTGGGTCCTGAGAAGCCCAACCACCGAGCAGCATCTGCACCAAAGGTGAGCCCTCCAGCATCTCCACGATCTGGGTGGGGCCCCTCTGCACTTTGCATCTCGACGCGCCTGCCCAGTCCCTGGCCCGTTGGCTAGTGGCCATTTTGGCGACCTATTTTGAAATCAACGACGCTGGTCTGGTTGCTCCAGACTGGCCCTAGCTGCTCTCCAAAAGAGCAGCCCCTCTGACCTTGCTTGTCAGAACAATCAGCTTTCCTCTCCTTCTACGACTCCTGCCTTTGCCAAGGCTTGTTTGCTTCTTTCGAGTCGCCGACACCGCCGACAGCGAGAGCCTGCGTGGGACACTCGTGACTCGACTCCTGGACGTCGTCGACCTTCAGGGACCACGTGGCTGCGGAGACAAGCTACACCTAATCACCTGTTTGCACCCGACATCGCCTGGTACCTACCTGGTGCCACGCCGGTCACTGCCTAGTGACTGTGAACACTGTCCCCTCTGCTTTCAGGTCTTCTACAACTCTGATCCACTCTTGGGTCCACCGCATCTCTTCTGGACCGACCGCCTGCAGCATCTTTGTCATCAGGCTCCATTGAATCGATAGAAGAAACCCGACGCACTTCGAGACCTATGCACCCGCTTCCTGTGGGTGAGGTAAAGCTGGCACTCCGGTGCCCAAGTGTAGAGAAACATCTCTAGTGTCTGTGTTTTGAATCTTAAGATTCTAGTCCATCCAGAAGACCCTTTCTGCAGTAACTTTTAAACTTTTACGCACCCATTGAAAACCTATGGGAGCCCGCGTGTAACTTTCCTCACTGCACACGCGACCCGTGGACCTCCTGGTCACTAACTGAAGTTAGCTCCTTGTAGGCCCAGCGATTCTAGAGGCCCTAGGCCTTTTCCCTTTCCTGTTCGTGGTACTTATACCACTATTTTAGTATATGGTTTGAGTGGCCAACAGGGCCCATCCATATAAAGTGCAACTTCTGTATATTATAACGTTGTCTTGTTTAACGATTTGTGCTCCTGTGCTCATAAAGAGTCTAGGGGATACTTTGAGAAATAAATACATATATATTTTGAATATATATCTGTGTGGTGTCCTTTCATTGGTATAAAGGGGGGTTACATTTGGTAAAACAGCCTGCTTAACACGCTTTAACTAGTTTAGCCTCAAAGACTGCTTAGCCTACGCTACCACTAGGGTAGCTAGTCCGAAAAATTTGACTTACAACCACACCATAAGGGTTGCTTGGCATGGTACAAGGTGGTCACTTTAACTAGTGAACAGCATATACCAGGCCAAATTCTCACATTGGTGAGCAGCGGTTGGATTTGAGCTTGCTGTGTTTTACCATTGTAATCTCTTGGTTACCAATTGAAAGATCACATAGGTACCTGTAGGTACATATAAAACAAGATAGATATACTTAAGTTCTACTGAACTTAGTTGTTGTAGAGCAAAGGGAGTAGCACACCCTGACTACAACTACTAGATAGGTTTAGTAGGAAAACCCAAGTGTAGGTAGATTGCAACACATCCACCCACACTTAAGAGCAATGGCTGGGGCAGAGGGGTCCAATGTACCCATCTCTGTTGAGAGTGACCCCCAGAGGGCACCATCCATCTTTGCTACCCTAAACCAAAATGAGCTCAGGCAGCTGGCAAATATCAGGGGCCTTAAACAGCCCAAGAACCCTACCTCTGCTGAACTCAGGGAGCTTTTACAAGCTGATGAAGATCAGAAAGCTCTCAAGAAAGCCTCCCAGTTAGGCCCCTTAGGGACTGGAACAGGAGGCCCCCCTTCTGAAGATGCTACTGAGGTACCCCTTTCCAATAGTCACCCCTTAGATAAGAATCATACTACAGAGGATGAAAGTGATAAGGGTACTGAGACAGAAGATAGTGGGGATGAAGGGAGAACTAGCCCAGTGCCAAGTGTTATACGTGGCCCAGCTAACCTAAGGCTATTGGGGACTGACAATGGGATCATCCTATTGGATCTCCCCAGTGGACTTAACCAGGGGCTTGGGAGGCAAAGGAATCACTCAGGTGAATCTAATGCTTCTCATGCCTCTAGAGGCTCTCAAGGTGACTCCAGAAGAAGGATGACCACCCCTCAGAGGAGGGAACATGAGGCCAGAATGCAATGCAGGAAGCTCAGCTGAGAATCAGGAGACAGGAGCTAGAAGTAGCTCTGATGGAAGAGAAACTGAGTAAGGCTAGGCAACCTAGTGAGAGTGGGTCTATACCCACTGGTGGCAGCATTGTCCCTAAGGACAAAGATAGGGTCTTTGACAATAGGAACCTGTCCAAGGTTGTGCCCTCCTACAAAAGTCGGGATGACATCCACAAATGGATGACTGCTCTTGAGAGAGCCTGCAAAGTGCAGCAGGTTCCTGAAGACCAATGGGCAGCAATCTTATGGCTCTCCTTTGAAGGTAGAGGCAGAGATAGACTCCTCACTGTTAGAGAGGAGGATGTCAGAAACTACAGAGCCCTGAAGAGTGTCCTAGTTGATGGGTTAGGCTTAACCACTGAACAGTACAGGTTAATGTTCAGAGACACCCAGAAGACACAGACTCAGGACTGGTCTGAATACATTGAATGTGCCACTAAGGCTTTGGAGGGTTGGTTGCTGGGAAGTAAGGTATCTGATTATACAGTATTGTACAATTTGATGATGAGAGAACAGATTTTAAATAACTGTCAGAACCAGCAACTGCATCAACACTTGGTTGACTCAGATCTGACCTCTCCCCAAGAATTGGGAAAGAAGGCAGACAAATGGGTCAGAACCAGGGTTAAGCAAAAGAACCAGAACCAAGGCCAAGGGGGTGATCAGAAGAAAACAGACCAAAAGGGTGGAGATCAGAAATCTAAAGACCAGAAGTCTTCAACAGGGCCCCAAACTAGTACTAACGAGGGTGGGTCCCAGCCTAAAGGGAAGAAGAAAGAAGGTCCAAAGAAACCCTGGTGCAAATCTTGCAAGAATACAACTCACTGGACTAGTGATTGTAAGAAGGGTGGAGCCCCCAACACTGTTGCCCCTAAGGCACCTGCTCCCAGTACTACTGTTAGCAGTGTTGGTCCCCAGACAAAGGGTGTAGTGGGAATCACTATGGGAACTGAAGGAGATTCTGACTTAGACAGAACCCTGACACAGGCAGTCTTGATCTGTGATGGGGACATGGATTTGTCCCTGACTGTGAGCCCCAGTAACCTGGGCAAGTACAGACAGACTCCTTTACTAAATGAAAAAGTGGCTCAAGCCTACAGGGACACATGTGCCAGTGTCACTATGGTGACACCAGGCTTTGTGGACCCTGGACAGTACATAGAAGGTGAGAACTACCTGGTGACCAATGCAAGCAATGCCACTACTTCACATAGTGTGGCAGTTGTTAACTTCTCATGGGGAGGGGTAACTGGCCTCAAAAGGGTTGTGGTTAGTGCAGACCTCCCAGTAGAATGTTTGTTGGGCAATGACCTAGAGAGTTCTCTATGGTCAGAAGTGGAGTACAGGACACATGCAGAGATGTTAGGTATATCACCACATGTCCTTGCTGTGACCAGGTCACAGGCCAAAAAGTGCCTTACTGAACCACAGGTCTTGGATCCTGGAACAATGGACCAAGCACCTACCAAGAAGAAGAACAGGAGGGGTAAGGCTGTGCCTTCCCCCCTGCCTCCAAGTGATGATCAGCCTTCCCAGGAAGATGATCTAGAGGACCCTGAAGGAACTGTCCCTGAAGAGCTTGAACCTGATCAGGTTGAGTTTCTGGGGACAGGGGCACCTTCCAGGGCTGACTTGGGGCAGGCTCAGTTATCCTTTCCATCTCTTGAACCCCTCAGACAGCTGGCTGCTGCTGAGGCTGCTGGGAATGCTCAAGGTACCCATAAAGTGTATTGGGATGATGGGCTCCTTTATTCAGAGGCTAGAGACCCAAAACCTGGTGCAACCAGGAGGTTGGTTATACCTCTGCAATTTAGGGGCTTCCTTCTTACCTTGGCCCATGATATTCCTCTAGCAGGACACTTAGGCCAGAACAAGACTTGGGACAGGCTTGTCCCTCACTTTCACTGGCCTCACATGAATGAAGATACCAAGGAGTTTTGTCGCTCCTGTGTAACCTGCCAAGCCAGTGGCAAATCAGGTGGCACAACAAAGGCCCCCCTAATACCACTACCTGTGGTGGGGGTCCCCTTTGAAAGAGTGGGAATAGATATAGTGGGTCCCATGGATCCTCCCACTGCATCTGGGCACAGATTTATACTGGTGGTAGTGGATCATGCCACCAGGTATCCAGAGGCAATTCCCCTTAGGACCACTACAGCTC
Organism: Triturus cristatus; assembly: GCF_964204655.1. Lineage (NCBI taxonomy): Eukaryota > Metazoa > Chordata > Amphibia > Caudata > Salamandridae > Triturus > Triturus cristatus. The sequence goes on from NC_140579.1 coordinate 1,225,233,287, forward strand.
CTGTTGTGGCCAGGGCCCTGCTGGGAGTATTCTCCAGAGTGGGGTTTCCTAAGGAGGTGGTTTCTGACAGAGGTACCAACTTCATGTCAGGATACTTGACAGCTATGTGGAAGGAATGTGGTGTCAACTACAAGTTCACCACTCCTTATCACCCCCAATGCAATGGGCTTGTTGAGAGATTCAACAAGACCCTAAAGGGTATGATCAAAGGATTACCTGAAAAGCTCAGGCGAAGATGGGACATCCTTCTACCCTGCCTTCTGTTTGCTTACAGAGAGGTCCCACAAAAAGGAGTTGGCTACAGCCCCTTTGAATTGTTGTTTGGGCACCCTGTGAGAGGCCCACTGTGTTTAGAGAAGGAAGGATGGGAGTTACCTCTCAAAAAGCCTAAACAAGACATAGTGGACTATGTACTTGGTCTCCGCTCCAGGATGGCTGAGTATATGGAGAAGGCATCCAAAAAAAATGGGTGTTGGAGCCAGTGGCCCCAGCAGCACTCCAAGACAAATGGTCTGGACCCCATACAATCCTGGAAAAGAAGGGAGAGGTTACCTACTTGGTGGACCTAGGAACTCCCAGGAGTCCCCACAGGGTACTCCATGTTAACAGGTTAAAAGCATATGTTGACAGGGCAGACATGGGCTTGCTCATGGCTACAGATGAGGGACAGGAGGAAGAGAGTGACCCTCTCCCAGACCTGTTGTCTCAGAACCCTGAGGATGGTTCAGTTGAAGGAGTGACCCTTGGAGGCAACCTCACTGAGCATCAGCAGATTGAATGTAGACAAGTTCTACAATCATTTCAACACATGTTTTCATTGATACCTAGTCAAACTGACTGGTGTACCCATGTGGTGGACACTGGTGACAGTCTGCCTGTGAAGAACAAACTTTACAGACAACCTGACCATGTCAGGGACTGTATAAAGGCTGAGGTACACAAAATGCTGGAGTTGGGTGTCATTGAACCCTCAGAGAGCCCCTGGGCTAGCCCAGTGGTTCTGGTCCCCAAACCTCACACCAAAGATGGCAAGAGAGAGATGAGGTTCTGTGTGGATTACAGAGGACTCAATGCTGTCACTAGGACAGATGCACATCCTATTCCAAGGGCAGATTAGCTCATAGATAAACTAGCTTCTGCTAAGTTTTTGAGCACATTTGACTTGACAGCTGGCTATTGGCAAATCAGATTAGCTGAGGAGTCTAAGGCCAAAACAGCATTCTCAACCCCAGGTGGGCATTATCAATTTTTGGTAATGCCCTTTGGTCTGAAGAATGCACCTGCCACCTTCCAAAGGTTGGTGAATCAAGTCCTTACTGGGTTGGATGACTTTTGTGCAGCATATCTTGATGACATTGCTGTCTTTAGCTCCACCTGGGAGGATCACCTGATCCACCTGAAGAAGGTACTTGAGGCTCTGCAAAAGGCAGGCCTCACTATCAAGGCTACTAAGTGCCAGATAGGGCAGAGTAAGGTTGTGTATTTGGGCCACCTTGTAGGTGGAGGCCAAGTTCAACCACTGGAGAGTAAGATACAATCCATCAAGGACTGGTCCCCTCCAACCACCCAGACTCAAGTTCGAGGTTTCTTGGGCTTGACTGGGTACTACAGGAAGTTTGTTAAGAACTATGGGTCCATTGTGACTCCTCTTAATGATCTGACATCCAAGAAGATGCCCAAAAAGGTTCAGTGGACAGTAAGCTGTCAAAAGGCATTTGACGACCTGAAGAAGGCCATGTGCTCTGCACCTATCCTGAAAAGTCCTGACTACTCCAAAGAGTTTATTGTCCAAACAGATGCTTCTGAGTTGGGTGTGGGAGCTGTGCTGTCACAACTTAATGTAGATGGTCAAGACCAACCCATTGCTTTTATTAGCAGAAGGTTGACCCCCAGAGAGAAGAATTGGTCAGCTATTGAGAGGGAGGCCTTTGCTGTGGTGTGGGCCCTGAAGAAGCTGAGGCCATACTTGTTTGGCACTCACTTCAAGATTCAGACCGACCATAAGCCCCTCTTGTGGCTAAATCAGATGAAGGGTGAAAACCCCAAACTGCTTAGGTGGTCCATTTCCCTACAGGGGATGGACTTTACAGTGGAGCACCGGCCAGGTACAGACCATGGGAATGCAGATGGTCTCTCCAGGTACTTCCACTTACGACATGAAGACGAGACTGGTCAAGGCTAGTTTAATGTCCCTGCGTTTGGGGGAGGGTTGTGTAGGAGAGTAGGGTCTGCTATCCTATGGTCACCCCAAATTTTTGCTTTTTGCTTCACTGGTTTTTGATATATTGAGGCTATGGGCCTGCTAATCAGACCCCCAGCCTGCTGTTCTCTCTAACTAAATTGACACTATGCACCCTAGGTGCATAACCAATTGGAATTGGATCACCCTGTGAGCCCCTGTACCAGTGTACACTAGGTACCCAGGGCATTGGTGTATCTAAGGCCTACCAGGGGCTGAAGCATGTATTGTGCCACCCCTGGCCTGGCCTAACAAATTTGACACAACTGGCTGATCACTCAGCTGGGGTAAGTTGGTGTAACCACCTCTTACTTAGGTGTAGTATACCTATACCTAACCTTAAATGGGACACATGTTAACCTATAAGTCACTCCAATGGCAGGCCTTGACAATCCTGAAGGCAGAGTGCTTGGTTCCATGTGAGATGGTGCTCTGGCATGAGCTGAGCCTGTCTGCAGTGGTCGGAACAACTTCCTTCTACCGTTTCCAGATATCGTCATACCATATACTCTTAAGTGCATTATGAACCTCGCGGTTAAATGCTATCTTTGGTTTGGCTTTATCAAAACATGTCGAGTAAGGTGTCATACGAATTGGAATACTAACCCCTCGCCAATTCTGGGGACGGGGTTAGCATTCCACCCTTCTAGAGGGACACGACATGTACAGTACCTGAAACCCGGGTAAAATCAGACATAGCCTCAGCTCCACAAAATGGATGCTGCCACCACAGACACAAGTCTGCCCTCCTGCTGCTGGGAGTCCTTGCAGCTTGGGAGACGTGGACAAAGGGTTTCCTGCCAGGGGAGGTGCGAGCACCACCCCAGACAGGATTTTGTGTATTGGTCAGGTAGGGCTTGAAAGGAATCAGACATGCCTGAGGCTCACAAGGAGCCTCGGTGCATATGCCAGTTCAAACCGGTCCTGGGGCACACCAGCCCCGGACCTGGGGCGAGCTGGACAAAGGATTGGGGGTGTAACCACCCCCCTTCCTGGTCCCACCATTTAGGGAGGGACCTAGCAGGTAGTCCGGCCCCTAGAATCCGCTTAAAGGTAGGAGCTGTGTCCTAAGACAACACAGACATCCTGGAATCAACTTAACCACAAGAAGAAGACGGGAACTTCGATGCTCTGCTGCACAGAGGACTGAAGGATATCTCCCCTATGGTCAGGGACTGACCATCTTGCTAACGCAAGCACCAACCAGCTATTCAACGTCTGCTTTGCTGCCGCCTCCCACCGGAGCCCGAGCCCAGAGCCCGACAAGACCTGGACCTCCAGACCTCTCACAGCCCGATCCACAGTCCCTGCAAAGAAGGAACCCGTGGAGGCACCGAGACACGTGCAGCCAGCCATCTTGGAAGACCGACGACAAGCTGCAAGTGCAATGACAGAGGCTCCCTCCAAGTTGTGCTTTGGGTCCTGAGAAGCCCAACCACCGAGCAGCATCTGCACCAAAGGTGAGCCCTCCAGCATCTCCACGATCTCCATGGGGCCCCTCTGCACTTTGCATCTCGACGCGCCTGCCCAGTCCCTGGCCCGTTGGCTAGTGGCCATTTTGGCGACCTATTTTGAAATCAACGACGCTGGTCTGGTTGCTCCAGACTGGCCCTAGCTGCTCTCCAAAAGAGCAGCCCCTCTGACCTTGCTGGTCAGAACAATCAGCTTTCCTCTCCTTCCACGACTCCTGCCTTTGCCAAGGCTTGTTTGCTTCTTTCGAGTCGCCGACACCGCCGACAGCGAGAGCCTGCGTGGGACAGCTCGTGACTCGACTCCTGGACGTCGTCGACCTTCAGGGACCACGTGGCTGCGGAGACAAGCTACACCTAATCACCTGTTTGCACCCGACATCGCCTGATACCTACCTGGTGCCACGCCGGTCACTGGCTAGTGACTGTGAACACTGTCCCCTCTGCTTTCAGGTCTTCTACAACTCCGATCCACTCTTGGATCCACCGCATCTCTTCTGGACCGACCGCCTGCAGCAACTTTGTCATCAGGCTCCATTGAATCGATAGAAGAAACCCGACGCACTTCGAGACCTATGCACCCGCTTCCTGTGGGTGAGGTAAAGCTGGCACTCCGGTGCCCAAGTGTAGAGAAACATCTCTAGTGTCTGTGTTTTGAATCTTAAGATTCTAGTCCATCTAGAAGACCCTTTCTGCAGTAACTTTTAAACTTTTACGCACCCATTGAAAACCTATGGGAGCCCGCGTGTAACTTTCCTCACTGCACACGCGACCCGTGGACCTCCTGGTCACTAACTGAAGTTAGCTCCTTGTAGGCCCAGCGATTCTAGAGGCCCTAGGCCTTTTCCCTTTCCTGTTCGTGGTACTTATACCACTATTTTAGTATATGGTTTGAGTGGCCACCAGGGCCCATCCATATAAAGTGCAACTTCTGTATATTATAACGTTGTCTTGTTTAATGAGTTGTGCTCATAAAGAGTCTAGGGGATACTTTGAGAAATAAATACATATATATTTTGAATATATATCTGTGTGGTGTCCTTTCATTGGTATAAAGGGGGGTTACATTTGGTAAAACAGCCTGCTTAACACGCTTTAACGAGTTTAGCCTCAAAGACTGCTTAGCCTACGCTACCACTAGGGCAGCTAGTCCGAAAAGGTTGACTTACAACCACACCATAAGGGTTGCTTGGCATGGTACAAGGTGGTCACTTTAACTAGTGAACAGCATATACCAGGCCAACTTCTCACACCGCTTTTATATATTTGTTGTCTCTTATTCCTCTTGCGAATTAAGAGTGTGTCTTGGAATGGGTGTGACGAAATTCCAGATTCCCTTTGACCTTTCCTACATGTGTCCAGCCAAGACACGTAACTAAGCAGAATAAAGCTGACATAGTGTGTCAACTGACTGACATCACATCATCAGTTACAGAGCAATTTCGGACCTATCTCCTCGCTGAAAATATGAGCAAAGCAAGCTTGTATTAGGAGTAAGGGAAGGCCAGCCTGACTTGGGTATCAGCTCCCTCTGTGCCCCACCAAGACCTATCCTGCTCTGCCTGCCCCCAAATCCCCAGTCTGGCCAGGAGCTACTAGTGAGAGCCCAAGAACCTAGGCACACATGGTGGACCTCTCTACTGGTACCCAGAGGCTGCTGTGTGTTATTAGTGACAGGCAGAGGATGTGGTCTCCAAACAATGACATCCGGAAACTGCCAGATCTCCGCTGAAGAAGGGATCCAAGTATAGGAACAAAAACAACCAGGCAGAGCCATGATGTGGTGGAAGACGTTTTCAGATATACATAGCAGGAGTCCAGAAAAGGAAAAATGCAGCCAACCCAGATCTTAATAAGACCTCATTTCTAAATTAGACATGCCATGTCAATATTTTCATTAGCCACCTGTCAAGGATAACCTTCATGCCTTGACCATCCACCTCCTCACAGACTGTGATTAGATGGTCTGGTAGGAAGATGTCCCAACATTCTTCTTTCTGATTTGCCAGTGCTAAGCACAACCAAGATCAGTCCCTTATAAAGCACCAATATTACTTTTCTATGTCAATGAAAAAAACGCACATTGTAAAACAACCCTACCAAGGTATTTAGAACCATTACAATTATGCATTGGCTCTAAAGGTCTTGTCTGTCAAGCACACTGGTTCAATTCGGCTAAGTGCAGTGAAGCAGATGACAAGTGAGGTGGTGCTACAAAATGAAAGAGTGGGATTAAAAGGCAGACATGTTGCAAGCTGGAATAGGTTACCATATGCAAGGACATTCAAGATTGCAAGTAGCGTGACAGATGTAGAGAGCTCTTGGTATGTTTGCCATGAGAAGAGTGTGGGTGATCTCCTATGCAGTGGAAAGAGTCATAGGATGTTGGGTGGAGTAAGAATAGTGTTTGGGATGTTGGGTGCAGTAGGAAGAGTGTTTGGGATGTTAGGTGTAGCAGGAAATTATGGATGTTAGGTGCAGTAGGCAGAGTGTTTGGGATGTTGGGTGCAGTAGAAAGAGTGTTTGGGATATTGGGTGCAGCAGGAAGTGTTTGGGATGTTGGGTGCAGTAGAAAGAGTGTTTGGGATATTGGGTGCAGCAGGAAGTGTTTGGGATGTTGGGTGCAGTAGAAAGAGTGTTTGGGATATTGGGTGCAGCAGGAAGTGTTTGGGATGTTGGGTGCAGTAGGAAGAGTATTTGGGATGTTAGTTGTAGCAGGAAATTATGGATGTTAGGTGCAGTAGGCAGAGTGTTTGGGATGTTGGGTGCAGTAGAAAGAGTGTTTGGGATATTGGGTGCAGCAGGAAGTGTTTGGGATGTTGGGTGCAGTAGAAAGAGTGTTTGGGATATTGGGTGCAGCAGGAAGTGTTTGGGATGTTGGGTGCAGTAGGAAGAGTATTTGGGATGTTAGTTGTAGCAGGAAATTATGGATGTTAGGTGCAGTAGGCAGAGTGTTTGGGATGTTGGGTGCAGTAGAAAGAGTGTTTGGGATATTGGGTGCAGCAGGAAGTGTTTGGGATGTTGGGTGCAGTAGAAAGAGTGTTTGGGATATTGGGTGCAGCAGGAAGTGTTTGGGATGTTGGGTGCAGTAGGAAGAGTGTTTGGGATGTTGGGTGCAAAAGGAAGAGTGTTTGGGATAGTGAGTGCAGCAGGACATGTTTGGGATGTTGGGTGCAGTAGGAAGCATGTTTGGGATGTTGGGTGCAGTAAGAAGAGTGTTTGCGATGTTGAGGGCAGCAGGACATGTTTGGAATGTTGGGTGAAGTAGGAAACGTAAATGGGCTATTGGGTGCAGTAGAAAGAGTGTTTGGGGTGTTGGGTTGAGGTAGGAAGAGTGTTTAGGGTGTTCGGTACATTTGAAAGATCTTTTGGGCTGTTGGGTGCAGTATGATGACAGTGTGGGCTGTTGGGTGCAGGATGACGAGTGTGTGGGATGTTGGGTTGCACTAGGAAGAGTGTTTGGGATGTTGGGCGCAGTAAGGAGAGCCAGTGTGATACAGGGTGCATACAGAAGAGACAAGAGGATGTTCCGAGGGGAATAAAGTTCTTTAGGGGAATATTGAATTGGATTCCGTGTAGATAGATACAGAAACATTGAGGGTAGTGAGGTCCAGCAGAGCAAACGTTGAGTGCAGATTGAGGAGTTGGGGGATAATGGGTGCAGTGGAGAACCGGGTAAATACTGAACACAGTGAGGAGAGTCAGGGACTATAGATGGCAAAATGAGGAGCCATGTGTAATGTTTGGAGTGCAGGATAAGGAGGCTATGATCTCACTGTATTCAGCACATCACTGATGAGGCCTCACCTGGATTATTGTCTCTAGCTCTGAAGGCCTCATCTAGTGTCCTGTGACAGGTTCCCAAGGTTACATGTGGAGTATTGTGCCTAGTTCCAGGCACCTCGTCTATTGTATTGGTTTAGCAAAGAGAGGGCTGATTTGAGAAAAATATAAATAAGTTTGCATGACCACATTATGACCACATGTGTGATACCTTAATGCATGTTTTCCTTTTTGTAAGACTGGATGTATAAATATATTCCACAAAAACACAACTTCCACTTTGTTGAACTTTGCCTGTCTGTCTTATATTTAATGCAAGGTTATGCTTTTTCCTTTAAAGTCTCTCTCTCTCTGCCTCATTGCAAAATAGTTAAAATGAGCCTTAAAAAGTATCAGTATAATGAATAATGTCTGGGGCAATAGGCTACTACTACCACACCATATGTTTCTGCGGCAACCTCCTAATTCACAATTCTCCACAGACAATACAAGTAAACAAACTATTGTGTTCAGCATCAGAGCCTGTGGTTGCCACCAGCACTGTTTGCTTAGGTCTATGGGGTGGAAACCGTTTGTTTTCCCTCATGTAATGGGGTACAACTTTTTTTTTAAGTGAGGCCCATACGGTTCCTTGTGTGAAACCATTGTAATCTCCCATACGTGCATCCACACCCGCATAAGAGTTTGATAACATAGATGCAATATACAAGTGAGATCCATGATTGAGCGGCGTGCGTATCCCTATACTATAGCGGTTCTCCACCCGTGTTTCAGCCTATGAGCATCATCCACCTACCCTCAGCATCAGAAATGCTCTTCATTTAAAAGAAGTTGTTTTTCAGACGTCTAGCTTTGCCTTACAATGCACATGCCTTCCCACCTAGCCTGTGACCTTCACCCCAAAGATTGTCCAAGAAAAAGCTAATACTTTGAAGAATTAAAGCCCAACATCCTGGGTTGATCTGACAAGTGCTTTCCTGAACTTGAGCAGCAGCTACTCATCCTCCTTCAGATGGAATCAATCTGGACCAAAGTTGCTTTGTTGGTGTGGCACCAAACTAAGGTCTTTACCCACTCTTCTGCCACCCATATGTGATTAAAAAATGTAAGAAGAGAGCATGGAGGCCCCCTTATGATTTCTGATTTTCGCAAAGACTATATATACACATTCTACATCGTGAATATGCAAATCTCAATCTCTGCACAGCCTTGTGACAATGCCGCATGAGAAGGCAGGATGGATCCTTGGGCGTAAGAGAAACCTGTCTGTGAGTGACAAGAGCTAAGATAAAGCCTTCCCCTTCCAAGGCCCTGTATCTTGGTCTATGTGTGGCCACAGCCGCGGGTTGGCTTAGAGGAGTTGGAAAGTATTACTGAAAATGGTGCTCTGCAAATGTGGTTCCCGAAGCTTGAGACATCTCAAGGGACCTGAAGGCACTCATCGAAGCAGGTATGACTGGAAAAGGTTACTTTCTTTTCCCATAGCACCAGCTCACTCATCCTTCATAGAAACATGTTATCGTGACTTTGCATCCCTAATCTGCAACACTGGAAGAAGCACTGATTTCTGTGAAAGCCTCATCTAAGAGCATCGTAAAGTCTGTCCTGAGGTAACATTGCACTTTCTTAGTTATGTGATGCATTGTTGTGGAACAACTGTTTGGGGCCAAAACTGGTGAACTTTGGGGTCCAGTGACCTATATCTTTCAATAGAAAGCCTACTATGAATGTATGTCATTCTCAGTGGCCCAAAATGTGAAGATGGCTTGATAGCATTGAGTCTGTACACCTGTGACAGCAGCACGAAAAAATTAGCTTAGAGAGTGCAAAGGCACTTTCTTTTTTTTTCTTTTTTCTCTACTAGTTAATTATTTTCCCAGTGGAGACACCCGTTTTCCTAAACTCCCATCAGTTTTTGGTGTTTCCTTGCCACCCAAAAAGGGAGTTGCTCCGCACTTGCAAGAAGTTAATTTCTGAACTTATCCAAGGTCAAAAGGAAGATTTTTTGATTACACACAAATGTGTGCTCTGCCTAAACTCACTGTGCATTCCAGCCCTGAATCACCCACTGTCTACTTACTCCAGGTCCCTATAGTTACTTACAAAGCCTCTTTTTTGTAAATCCTTTTGCATGTGCAAAACCAACTTTCCTAGATTTAAAAGATGGTTTTGCATCTGTGAATCATGCTATTTGCATGTGTAAGGCAAATTACACATGCAGCTTTTGAATTTGTCCAACCTATACACCAGCACCTTAAGTTAGGCCTTGGTTGCTTGAGCACAGTTACTACTGGAGAGTCAAGGAGAGCTATGGACATTTCTAAGGAGAGTTTTTAGAGTTTGGTGGTGAAAGTGAACTGCTATACATTGGTGAATCACCTAACTGTCAAATTTGCGGATCCCACACCCCAGAGATTGGGATACCAGAGGTTTTTCATCGATCTTCAGCAGTAGAAAGCTTTGACTTTGCGGGATGCCTATAGTAGGGCTGACAGGTCATGATGATAACTGCCCTGCCGTATGTGATGTGGTGCCACCATCACTAGGTTTCCCTATCTAGGATTGCTCCTCATACATCAGGGTCATTGTTTTTTTGTTTTTCAAAAACAAACTCTCACTTTGGGTGTTTATTTTTTAAGTGAAAAGTTTGCTGGATGGGGCCAAAATGTGCTACTTGCTCTATAAACTTTTCTGCCTTCACAGTGAATACCGCAAAGGCGATATACTGTTACGGAAGATCAGGGATCCCTCAATACGGTGGGTAATCCATCCCTATGGGTACAGAGGCATCAGTCTGCACTGTCCTGGCAGGATGGTGGACTGTCTAACTTTAAATGTTGCCTTAATTGCTCTATAATCACTATGGAAACACTACGAAGAATCTTGGTCCAGTGTGGTGAACATGGAGAATTTCCTTTAAACTCCTCAGTGCTTTGTACGACCAAAGGGATGGGAAGGAAGAGCCTGTCCCTCTAGGATATCAATGCAGTAGAGCAGAAGTGAGGAGGTACTAATGGCACATTCAAACAGCATATTTATGAGAGAGTCTGTGAAACACATCATTGGTGTAAATACAAAAGAGGAGGCGACATGCTGCTATTTGAGAGACAATGAAATGCTACCAGTAGGAGAGGCAAGCCTCGTTCAGGACAGTGGGCTTTCTCAATAAATCAATCAGGATTTATAAAGTGCTGCAAATCACCGTATAAGGTAACCAGGCGCTTGCTGGTCCCAGAAGGCTCATTCAAACTGCCAGACCTTGAGGGGCCTTCAGGATTCTGGAAGTGAGCGGTGTGGGGAGGCTGTTCCGGGTCTTTGTTGCAGTGGAGGAGAAAGAGCATTCTCCACTTCTGTTTCAATAGATGCACGGAGTGTGGGCAAGTGATAAAGAGGTGGAGCGTAGTCTTCTCAGCAGTTGGTGGAAGGTCAGTTGGTGGTTAATGTAGGTGATTCCTTGGTTGTGTAGAGCCTTGTGTGCATGGGTTAGCAGCTTGAATTGGCCTCTCCTGTATGGGGAGCCAGTGGAGTTGTCTGAGGTGTGGTGTGGGCTCGTCGGGGGAAGGTCAAGGATGAGTCTGTGTGCTGGGTTCTGTATGGTTTGTAGTCTCTGTAGGAGGTGTGCAGCAATTCCTACGTAGAGAGCGTTGCGATTTTCAGTCGACTGATGATGAGGGCCGGTATCACGGTGCATCTCGTGTACAGGGGTAGCCACTTGCAGATCTTATATAGCATGCACAGAGTGAGAAAGCAGGCGGAGGAGACAGCGTTGATCTGTGATTTCATGATAAGCCTGTTATCAATGATTATTCTGAGGTTTCAGGCGTGGTCGGTGGGTGCAGGTGCGGGTCCCAGGCCTGATGGCCACCAGGAGTTGTTCCATGGGTTGCTGTTGTTTCCAAAGATCAGTACTTCTGTGTTGTCTGTGTTCAGCTTGTTCAGCTTGTTATGCATCTGTGGAAGATGGCCGTGGTGGAGGTAGGGTGAGTGAAAGGATGAGTTGGGTGTCGTCTGCGTAGAAAATTATGTTGAGACCAAGAGATCTGACAATAATGGCCAATGTGGTCATATATGAAGAGCGTGGGGCTGAGCCCTGGATGACACCACAGATTATATCCTTGGGTTCGGAGGTGAACGATGGTAGGCGGACCCTTCTGTGTTCTTCCAGTGAGGAAGTAGGTGATCCATCTGAGTGCTTCTCCTTGGATGCCAATGTGGTGGATTTATGCGATCAGCATGTGCTGACATACGGTGTTAAAGGCTGCCGAGAGGCTGAGGAGGATCAAAGCTACGGTTTCTCCTCGGTGGAGGAGTGTTTCGGTGTCATCGGTGGCTGCAATCAGGGTGGTCTTGTGCTGTGATTGCTGCAGAAGCTGGATTGAGTGGCATAGAGTAGCTGGTTCTACTCCAGGTGCTTCATGAGCTGCTTGTCGAGAGCATCTTTTCCAGTACCTTGGCTGGGTATGGGAGCAAGGCGATTGTCTGGTAGTTCTTGAGATCACCAGGGTCAGCAGAGGGTTTTTTGAGTAGTGATCTGACTTAGGCGTGTTTCCAAGCATCTGGAAATATTGCTTTTGTGATTGAGGTGTTGAGCAGGGTGGTTAGTTCCTTTGTTTTCCAAGTTTAAAGATGTGACGCAGGCATGGGCCTGTGGGAGCTCCTGAGTGAATGGATTTCATGATGGAGTTTGTGTCCTGGGTGGAGAGGTAGTACTCGGGGGTCAGTCTTTGGTTCATTTCAGTTGTGGTGAGGGCATATCTGTAGAAGAAGTCAGTAGGTTGGGGTTCAAAGTTTCTGTATATGGTTGTGATCTTGTCATGGAAGAAGTTGGTGAGATTGTCACACAGCTCTTGTGAGGGTGTGATGTTTTCGCTGACAGCCGGGTTGGACAATCCATTAACAATACTGAAAAGTTCCTTGCTGTTGTTGGCACAGGTTTCGATGCGTGCCGCATCGAAACCAGGGCTTTCTTCTTTGTTGCCCTCAGAAGGCGGTGATAAAGGTTGGATCAAGGGGTTATAAGAATTGGTTGCTGATGTAGGTAAGAGTGAATACGACTAGAAATAGCTTCATTCAAGGTGTCATAAGAAACCTCCTTCCAGCAGAAGTGATGTAAAGTCAAAAACACAATAGAGTGTCAAAGACCTAAAGAGTAAGGACTTTGATTGGAGGAACTCGTGGGACTCGACAGGGATGTCCTGCTTCACCCCTTCTTTTTGCTCTATACATTGACATTTTTTTAAATAGATTGAATAACGCAGAGGATATAAAACCAGTTCAGGTGGCTGCCACAACATATAGAGCTCTAGCTTATGCAGATGATATAGTAGTACTGACAACGGATATTAAGGGGGCAATACCAATAATTCAAGATCTTGCGTCCCAATTTGGCAATTTTTCTGGTTATAGACTAAATATACAAAAAACACAAGTTTTGTTTGTTGGTCTGAACCCCCCATCACAACTAAATATAGTTTCAGAGGCTACTTATTTGGGCATAAAAATTACATCACCAGTTGCTGCTATTCCAGAACTTAATCTGACTCCTGTACTGAAAAAAGTGAACTCATCTTAAGAACGCATTGACCATCTCCATTTATCTTTATTTGGCAGATGCAATGTTCTAAAAATGATGATCCTACCTAAATTTTTATATATGTTCAGGGCAATTCCATTAGCGTTCCCCTCGACCTTTTTTCAACAATTGGAAAGGATGTCTGCCAGATTTCTTTGGGGGTACAGGGTGCACCGTAGGTCATATAAAAAAATGATTCTTCCTAAATCAAGAGGAGGCTGGGGGATCCCTCATTTTCTTTACTATTATCTGGCTGCGGTGTTACAGTTTATCTCACCACTGATAATTGGGCCTAGAATACGAATTCCAGATAGTCATTCACCATCAATCTACGAATTTGCAATGGGTACAGAATGCCAAGGAAGCTTTTTGAGAATTATAGAGCCTAGCTACTTAAAAAAAAACAAGTTTAAGATTTTGAGTGCTGCGTTTGGTGCTTGGCGGCTAATTAAAAGGCAAATGGGCTTTGGTAAAATCTTGTTGTATACTCCGTTTACTTCATCTAGTATTTTCTCAGTAATTTTTCAGGATGCAGTAATGTCATCCATCATTACTGAACAAATATAATTTAACCCGCAATGATTATTTTAAATATGTGCAGATACATAGCTTTTGTAATACCCTTCGTCCGCAAGATCGATCCTGGTTAAGGAGGATCCCACTCATTGATAGTTTGTTCACTAAAAAATCGATTGGCTCATATTATAACTTGCTCTTGGCTTCACTCCCAGACGATATTTTGTTACATCAAAACAGATGGAGTGAAAAATTGGGTATTGCTAATATCAAAATACAAGAATCAATAGTTTTGGCTAACACTATATTAATAACTGGGAGAGCCCGTACACAACATTATATGGCCTTATTTGATTTATATTACTCATCCTCCAAAATTAGTTAATGGGGTACTACTGCAGGTACTTCATGCAACAGATGTGGACTTTTTGCAGCAGATGCACTTCATATGTTTTTTGTGTGTCCTCGTCTGTCCTCTGTGCTGTCTGAAATTCAAACTTTTCTTAAAGTATTGATAGGTCAGACAATTGTCTTGGCAGGAGAATTAGTGCTAATAGGTGTATCTTCTCTTGATCTATCCGAAGGCCAGACAAACTTTCTCTTTATCTCTATGGCAACTTGGAGGGCATGTATCACTCAAGGCTGGGTGAATCCAGATCCTCCCTCCTTTTCTTCTTGGAGAGCACGCTTATTAGCCAAGTATAATTTGGAAAAGGCCATATATAGGGCTAAAGGCAGGAAAAGGAGAATGATGGGTGTACAACTCTGGGCGCCTCTAGAGAACTGGATTAATGAAATTTTGAATTAAGATGTTTATATATCATGTGCACGGAAGTTTTCTATTTTTGTTAACAATTATGTATATTGTGTTAATATATTATGTGTCTTGTTTTTCACTTCTGTCATACAATTGCTGTTTCCTGCAAGCAATAAATGAAACTGTCAATAAAGAGATTTTAAAAAAAAAAGGAGGAACAGGAGATCCGCTACAATTTGGCATAGATCACCCTCTTTAACCTTGGGTTACTATGCCTCATTATACCCACACAGCACTGTGCTGTCTTCAGGGCATCACCTGCACTGTCAGGCCCACTGAAGGCATAGAGATGCCCTCCAGGAAGGAAATGAATGTCCAGTTATAGCGGGTAGGCCTCCACAAGCGGAGTGGAGCAATGACCTCTGCTAGGCTGGCAGGTTACCCACCATACTTAGTAATGACTGAACTGTCTGTAGTCTGTGGTGCTGCAGCAGACGCAAATTATACCCATATACGTCTACCGCTGTATCTATGCCTGCTTAGGATCTTCTTGCAGCTCCTTCTTCCCCACACACTTAAAATAATGACAGGGCGCCCCCTCCTTCTCGGAAGGTGACATGGCTGGATTGCTGATGGATGGCGCGGCGCACGCTCACACTCGCGGGAGAGCGCTCCGCCGCCTCCTTCCGCGGGCAATAAACTGAAAAGGACACGAAAATAATATTTCGAGTCACTGCCTCATTTGAATCCTTTACCAGAGGAACTTTGCGTTACAAGCTACATCAGTTACCATAGCCTAGTAACGTAGTAAGGTACAGTAAACAAACAACGAGGTTGAAAAGAATTCGTAGGAAAGGAGAGGAGGAAGGAGCCATAGCAGGGAGACGAGGAAGAACTATGCCCAATGTCCGACTGGGTAGGTGACGGTCGAGGGGAAAACCAGGGCCAATCTCCTCATTAGCTGTTTAGCAGCTCCACCGGGCATCAGCCATTTTGCTCAGGTCTCAGCATTCAGGATTAAAATAGCTTAGACCCGAAGGTATCAAAGCGCTTTACATGGCATCCTTATTGTTCCAAAATTACATCAGTTACAGGTTACAACGCTTGCAGGGAGAACATATAGAGATCTTTGAGGACGAGGTCAGAGGAAACGTAGAGGGGTAAGTGATGGGGTTACAGGGTAGGGAGGAACTGTCTTCGAAACAGGTGGGGGTTTGATTTCATAAGTGCCAATTCTTCACACTGTTTATGCCAGTCTTTTCCTGTTGTTTCTTTTTAATCAATCACGTTACAGTTAAAATGAGGGCAAACGCGTATCAAAGCCGTAGCGCTGCTCTCTTCAAACAAAGTGATGGGCGGAATTTGGCAAGACTCGAGTGATAGCATTTTCCCCGCATGTCGTGCCTCCCCGCGGCTGCTCGTGAGAGAAGAGGGCGGGAGCTGGTTCCCAAAAACTGTAGGTTTCTTAAACATAAAGTCCCAAACCAAACAAGCATTTGCAATGCAATAGGTCTCGCATATGAGAGAGTTTGAGCTATTTGCATTGTAAATGACAGTGCCTTTTATTTATGTTTTGAAAACCTGCAAGCGGTGCCTACACACTTTGTACTTATAGTTGTTGCTTACAAGAAGCAAGGCGGGCAGTAACTGCTCCTCTTCTACTGCCAGCCTTACTTCTCGTAAGCAATGATTATAAGTACAAAGTGTGTGTTTAGGCACCGCTTGCAGATTTTCAAAACCTAAAAAAAAGGCACTGTTATTTACAATGCCAATAGCTCAAACTCTTGCAAATGCGTGACCTATTGCATTGCAAATGCTTGTTCTCTTTTCTGTTTTTTACTCCTCTGGATTTTATGCTACTAGAGGTGGGGGCTGGGATAAAGTCGTGATAACTAGGGGGACCCACTTTATTAAAACGCCGAAGTAAAGACACCTACACAGATCTTTGTGTATCCTGCAGGTTTGAGGCCCTAATAGTGGTAAGTTAACCCTGGTGGTTAATGTGATCATCATGCAGCGATCCTTCAGGTTGCAAGTTACAATGAGTAAGAAGTAATGCGATCACTTCAAAAATCCCAATATAACATGCAGGGCATACGTTTGAATCCTGGGGCTTCAAGTCATATTTTATTACACGGTTGATGTAAATGGTAATTAAGAGTGTACCTAGACATGGCGGGATATACCCGGCATTCTCACAGACCATGTTCAGAGCTACATATACATCTTGCGAAGGCCACAAAAATAAGCGAGTTGCTGGCCTGTTAAGGGAAGCGTTTGCATCCATCCTGCGGGCACAGCTAAGCACACAGTGAATGTACACAGTGCCTTGTGGCGTTTGAACACTACCGGGACACAAACAGGGTGATCCCTGGTGACTGGGCCGGATCTAGGCAAAGAACTGCTAGATTTTGAATATTCCTGGGTCCTCCACTAACCCAGCACTGCTCTACGAAACCAGTTGGATTAGCGCTTCTGGAATCGGTGATTTTTGGAAAATGTAAGTCCTGGACTGGAATATGGCGTATTGCATGGCATGGAGTTATATGGATACCGTAATCACAGAGCTGTCGTTTCCTAAATCCATGTCAGAAAAGTATACCCAGTCAATGATTTTTCTTTGCATTATGGGATTTTCAGTGCTAGTTTTATAATGAGATAAACGCAACTACAAATTCCAGCAAGCAAAGAAAAAGCCTGCACTGATTCAGACTCGCTCATAGACCCGTGGAACACAAGTTCTGTTATCTCTATGCTATTTATAAATCAGAGAAATCCTACTACTTATTGGCCTAAGTATGTTGGCAGGTATGTTTATTTGGTAGGGATGGCTCGTACGCTACAGCGTCTTTTCAGCAACTGACCGACTCCGTGTTTACTGTGCAGGATCGCCTTTAACTCTGCCCCCCTGTTCCTTTCACAATATCTGTTCTCGAGGCGGGCTGTTGGGTATTTATATAACGTATGCAGCAAATTGAAAAGCATATGGTTGTTTATGTGCTCATCTGAGCAATGAGTTAACCGAAGCACTCCAGTTTCCCAGTCCCGTGAATGAGTAGTTCATCCAGTCAAAGTTTTTTACAGTGCATTCTGGGACTTGTAGTCCTGATTTTCTAATGGAGTCAAGGGCTATACGTCCCATAATGCAAAGCTAAAACCGTGCCTGGATGATCTCTATCGCACGCATGGACGACCTGCGAGTTTCGGGTAAAATGCGGAGAGTTAGAAAGGAAGCGATTTGACGATTCGCAGGAAGTTGATGCTGCGGGCCATGGGCAAAGTGAAAGTGCGGTTTAAAGTTGACGACCACGGTTGGTACAGAAAAGACTGATCCGTTCTGACTACATAGCATAAGCTTCTTACACCGTGACTTTCCGACCCAACCCGCAAGTGCTTTGTTGGCTGCCCTTTTCACTCCTGAGTGAGCGCGGAGCAGTTGCATGGAGGCACTGGAATCGGATACAGTAAACGCACAGCACATGCGCAGATCCCTGAAGGCAAGGCGTGGGCGCTTTCAGCACGGATCTCGCCTTCAATTTACCTAGGGCAGCATAGGCAGTCTCAGGTGGGAGCAGAACTGTGAGCCGCGCCTTCTCGATACCACACAGTAACCTTTAGAACCCGGAAGCGCGGAACAGCAAAGTGCAGCTGGGCTCTGTGCTGTTAGGAAGAAGACCCAGGAAGCATAGGGCGAACAGCCATCCATCCACCGGTCACAGGACCAGCAGCCCTCACTCACAGGACTTCAGTCGGTTGTCACAGGTGAGGCTGAGACCATCAAAGGGACAACAATTAACAATGTTAAAAGCTGGTCGTTGAATAGGCTGAAAGTATGGTCACGCATGCCTGTCAACTCACGGTGCCACACACTTTTGAAAAATAATCGTCATCCGAAACGAGCAACAAAAAGACGCGCGGCCGCGAGACGCGCTCTGTGGTGGGGGAGGGGGAGGAGCACTGAGGCACAAAAGTGAAAGCTGGCTGGCGAGTGGTGTGCGATGTGCGCGTGATGCAGATTGGGGTGTACAAAATCTCCCTACTTCCACGGATAAAGTAATTTCACAGTTACACGCACATACACTCACCATACACTAGGGCCCATTTCACTAACATACACTCAAATACTCTACCAGCATTAAACCTGTGGAAAGAAAACTCCTAAACTCCTAAACCCCACAACTACACCGAGGTCGATAAGACCTAGCTATTGCAATTGTCATAATCTAAACAATCTATACATCAATAATCAAATAAAGTACTCAATAATTGACAAGAAATAATCACCAACACCATATTTAAAATTATGATTCTTTATCTAAAATTAGTCAAAGAAATTAATCAGAATAAATCATTTTCTCATAATTACCTATTCTAGCTAAATGTCAGAATGGGTCATCAGGACAAGTCTCTCAGTAGAAATCTCCCAAATCACCGTCCTCACAGCATCGATCCTCACCAACGCAGGTTTGGGAAGAAAAATGGCAAAGTGGCAAAACGCAATGGAATGGAACCCTCTCTAGTCTAGTATATTTATAATAATTCAGACAAAGGAAAGAAACATTTAATTTTTCTTCATCCGCCGAACCGCTGAGCAGAGCGAGAAGGAAAGGATGTAGCATCGCTACATTTTGAAAAATCTCCGCTCAGAAAAAGTCACAAAAATAAAAAGACAGAACAGGAACTAAATCTTAAAATGTTTCTTCTCAACTTCCACACATTTCCTCTGGTGAGCTCAGAGTTTAGAGTCTTTCTTTAAAGCTCCTTTGTTTTCCAAGGCTGCCAAGGCTGCTGTCCCAATGCATCTGGAAACATGCCCAGATCTGCTGCTGTCCTCACGGAAAGTTTTAACCAGGCAAGGACTGTGGACAGATGACTCGCGTCCATATTCAGCAAGGCCTTTTCCATCACAAATTCTCACTCGAAACCAGGCTTCAAAAGTCAGCCATCTTTTAGTAGGCCACAATAGGCCACAATAGACCATCTTAATTAAAAGAGACAAAACAACGTTACCACAGCATAGTGATTAAACAGTGTTAACCCCACTAATACCCTTATGTGTATGCAATTATCTAGCTTTAGCAACACAGAAAAGCATTAATTCAAAAGCGTTTCGTGCTTAAAATAAACAGCACTCAGCAACGTTTATTTAATAAAACATGCACATTGTCAATAGCAACACGTAAGCGTTCCCTCGTGTCGGTTTTCTCTTGTTGATACATACATATTGATTAATAAAAAACATTTACACAAAACAAATAATTAATGATTAAAAATTAGTAATTTTATTTTTACCACGTTTAGACAACTGAAGCTTCAAAACCCGATGAATTTTCAACAGAAAACTCTACTCCAGCAATCCCCCCTTTGGTGATTTTATCACCAAATAATCCACAAAAAAATTTTTTTAGTGAAATTTAGTCCCATTTTAGGAGAAATTTGAAATGTCTTTTTCCTCCTTACACAACACTACACACCAGACACTCTTTCATCATCCCTCTTTGTTTCTAAGTAGACACTCTCCCTTAATTCTTCTAATTCAATTTCTTGTGGTTCTCTTTTCAACCTTTTATTTCTCTTTTCATTGTTTCTTTTAATTAACTTCTTTTTCCCTCCCCTGTTTTTACAACACAAACACACCAATCTCAATACCAATAAAGCAACAATTATACAAGTTAAAGGAAACAATATCTTACCTATAATAGTACTACCTATTTTTGCAATAAAACTCTTAACAGCTATCACCTTATTAGCTATTTTAGTCCAGATACTTTCAGCTTCAAGTGGTACTAATTCTTCATGCAAATCAGTAATATTTTTGATATAGACCTTCAGATCTTTGCTTTCGTCTGGAATGTAAGTGCAACAATGTTGAACTTTCAGCATTCCACAAACTCCACCCTCCTTAGCCAATAGAATATCAAGAGCAAGTCTATTTTGCATAGACATAGCACGCACGGCAATTAATTCCGTATTCAC
Source organism: Triturus cristatus (assembly GCF_964204655.1). NCBI lineage: Eukaryota > Metazoa > Chordata > Amphibia > Caudata > Salamandridae > Triturus > Triturus cristatus. The sequence continues at coordinate 1,225,253,599 of NC_140579.1, forward strand.
CAAAAGAAACCCTCCAGCGGTATTTGTCGATAAGCGATCCACCACTGTTGACAGTTTCCGAATCCCATTAGCATTTAAAGAAATTCCCACTGCTGGAATTAAAGCTCCAAAAATGTCACCCACAATTTCAAACCAAGTTTCCCTCTTGAAGCGCATTAGTAAATTAATATGTTCTACATCTTCTATTCTATCTATATGAAAAATCTTTGGAAAAACCAGGCCCACATAACACGTGCCATACCAATGGTCAGGCAACTTGTAATAAGCCTTGTTCCCACAAACATAATACACTCCTGGAAAAATTGTATCTTCTCCACCTCTGAAACCCCATCCTGTTACAATGAAGTATGTATCATGACATTCACTAGTCCCAACAAAATATGTATCATATTGGGATTTCCTTCTTGTAATGCACAGCTTACCCTTCTGTGGTGCATCTAAAGCTAAAGTTGGACTAGCTCCATTTCTCAATTCTTTTCCCATCTCAATGTCCCAAATTGTCTCACTCACTTTATATTTCCCTGCCTTTTCATGCATACTCAATCTCCTCTCCTCCACCATGTTCAGGAAAGCTTTCTCCTCTTCTTCCAAACTACAAGTTAAATTATTCTTAAAAATGTAATCTAATGTTAATTCTTCTTTTTCAATAAAAATCTCACCAAAAATGTTAGCTTCTTTAGCTGGATTCAGCTCTTTGTTCATTGGCAAGTGCCCAAAAATACTATCTTTGTTAAACATCTTATAATCTATTTTCCCTAACAAATAAAAAACACTACTTAATACACTACAAGAAATTCCATACGTAGCTGGTAAATGGTGATAAGTAACACCCTCTGAAACGGATGCAGGTAATTGCATACAAACGTAGCAATCCCTTACTTCCATTGTTTTCACATATTCGTATAACAACTTTGAAAAAACATTACTAGAAAAATCATTAATTGACCTATCTTTATGCATGTAAGTATTACTAATTCTAGTTGGAACTATTTTTTGCGAATTCTTTTCTACATTTGTCTCATTCTCAGTATGTATTCCAAATGTACCTATTGAAACTCTAAATGTAACTAATAAAGCTAAAATACCCCATAGTAGCATTAATAATCCAGTACAGCAGCAGCATATTCTACACCATCTTCTTAAGAAGGCACATCTACTTTGATTATTCTCTATGTTAGCCATTTTACTACTTTTGACCTTGTCTTTTGACTTAGCCTCTACTACTCCACTACTGTATTTCTCAAACTTTGGATTACTTCAGACAGCTGAGTTTCAGACTTTCTCCTTTTCACTTTCTCCAAGTGATTTCTTCAGTTCACTCAATTTGGATATTCGTCACTTTTCACTCCTTCTTCTTCAGCAACATCAAACTGTATCAGATCATCAACAACATCCTGTGCATCTGACTCTTCTCCAATGTCAGTCAGAATAACTTTTAAGATTCCAACAGATTCTTCCTTTTCCTCAACCACTTTTCTCAAGATCCCCTCCGGATTATCTCGAGTCACTGTTTCTTCTTCTCCTTCTTCAGACAGTGCCACATAAGACCATTCCGGTGATCTGTACTTTTGGTTGGGTCTTCTAATTCTCTTTATTTCCTCAGGTTCTCTTGACTCCTTTTGCTCCTTCCTTTTTGCTTCGTTTTGACTCGATACTTCATTCACTTGTTCAGCTTTCGATGTATTTCCTCTTATCAGTCTGTATCTCAGCCTCTTTACTCTGTTGTTAGGCCAAAAATCTCCTCTTACAACCTTTCTCGGTCTTATTTCTGTATTATTTCTTTCTCCAATCCAAGTTCTCTTTCTCAGAACTCGACCCTTTGATTTTTCACTTTCACTTTCATCCGATTCTGTTTCAAATGCCTCTTGTTCTTCAGCAGTTTTCTTTTGCTCTTGTTCTTCAGCAGTTTTCTTTCGCTCCACAGTCTTTTTCACCACTATTTGAGACTTCCCTACTTCTTTCCCTCCTCGGGTCTCCGACACGCAATCTTCTTGCTGTCTACTTGTCCCTTCACCTAGCTTATTAGAAGTGTTCCCTACACCTCCTCGGGGGTCTTCCGCAATCTGTCCCTCTCTATCTTCTTCTGACCCTGCTTCTTCAGAAATAATCTCAAGTGGTTCTTCAATCTCCTCCTCTTCTGATTCAGGAGTAATTTCTGTGGAACTGCTCTTTTCTTTTCTTTTTCCTCCACTGCTTTTTGGAACTTCAGGCTCTCTCTCAGAATCTGATCTCCTTTCTGAAATTCTCAATGGTTCTCTTGAACTTGAAGAAAAGGCTTCCTTCCCTGAACCTTGATTCTTTCTCACTGGTTCTGGGTCTTCATCATCACTGGAATCTGACTCTTCAAAATACTCTCTACCAGTCCCATCCTTTGGGTTTGGAACTCTCAGAGTATGACTCGCATGCACCCAGTTTTTCACACCAGCACACTTCACTGCAGTCGTCGTAGTTAGAATGACTTGTCTTGGTCTTCCCCACCTTGGAACCAAGCAATTTCTTCTTCTGTGCACTTTAATCCTCACCCAGTCCCCTGGACTCAGATCATGAGCTTGCTTCTTCTCAAGTGTAGTAGCTTCTTCTCCAATCTGGTGAAACACAGAATGAACTGCGTCAGCCAGGCCTTTACAGTAATCCAAAATCATGTCATCAGTTATTGTCATCAACTTATTGACAGGTACATATGCATGTCGCATTGCACGTCCCATGATTATCTCGTGCGGACTTAAACCAGTAGTTCTATCTGGAGTAGATCTAATAGTCATTAGCACTAGAGGCAAAACATCAGGCCATTTCATGCCAGTGGCTAAGCACATCTTACCAATCCTGTTCTTAATTGTGCCGTTTATCTGCTCAACAACACCAGAAGCCTCTGGTCTGTATGCACAATGTAGCTTCTGCTGTATGCTTAATGCTTCACAAATCAAACTCATGAGTTCATTATAGAAGTGTCCACCTCTATCAGACTCAATCGTTACTGGAAATCCGTACCTAGGAATCAACTCTCTTAACAGTAACTTTGCCACTGTTACTCCATCATTTCTCCTAGTCGGATAGGCCTCAACCCATCTTGAAAACAAACAGACTACCACTAGTACATATCTCAGTCTGTTCACTTGGGGCATTTCAATGAAATCAATCTGCATTCTTGTAAAAGGACCTCCTTCTCTGCCTATTGTTCCCAGACTCACCACTGTCTTCTTCCCAGTGTTAAATTGCTGGCAAATCAAACATCTTTGACAGATACTCTCTGCAATTGTCCTGAACTTTGCATTGTACCAGGTTTGTTTGAAAGACCTGATCATCGCATCCCTCCCCAAATGTCCCTGGCCATGATACATCCTTGCCATTGCTGACAGCATGGAGTTCGGCATTACTGGTCTGCCATCTCTATAGACCCAAACATGGTCTGTCTCTCTCGGGGCAAAACCTGCCTTAATCCAATCTTTCTTTTCTTCCTCCTCTGCCTCATCCTGCAACTGTTTCACTTCATCCCATGTCTCTAAGACATTAGTAAACATCACAGAACAAAAAGACATTTCACTCTCTCGTTCCCGATTAATAGATTGATTATTCCTTGCACAGTATTGTGCAATGTCGTTTGCGTATCTGTTGCCAACTGTCACAAAATCGTCTCCTTGTCCATGGGCAGCACATTTCACAACTGCTAATTCTTTAGGCAGCTGTATCGCCTCAAGCAATTTCCCAATCACTTCAGCATTCTTTATTGGAGTCCCACTCGACGTCAAGAAACCTCTTTGTAGCCAAAGTTGGCCAAAGTCATGCACAACTCCAAATCCATACTGACTATCAGTCATCACAGTCGTTCTCAAATCTTTCCCAATTTCACAAGCTTTTGTCAATGCAATTAATTCAGCAACTTGCGCAGATTTCACTCCTTTCAATGATGATGCTTTCATTACTTCTGAAACCTTACACACTGCATATGCTGCACATAGCACACCCTCATCATTCCTCAGGCATGATCCATCCACAAACAACACATGATCACTCTCATGCAAGGGAAGATCCCTTATGTCTGGTCTCGGTTTTGTACAGTAATCAAGCACATCCAAACAATTGTGATCATCTTCTGTTTTCACACCCACATTTTCAATATCCGGCAGCAATGTCGCTGGATTCACATTCACACATCTCTCAAGAGTCACATTTGATGCTCCCAGAATGACTTTTTCATATTTAGTCAACCGACTATGTGACATGTACTGAGTTCTGCTTCTTGTCAAAAGAATTGCCACATTATGAGGTACGAATACCCTTACAGGATATCCTATTATGATTCCCTCACTCTGTTCTAGGCTTCTGCATGTTGCAGCCACAGATTTCAGACAACCTGGTAAACCCACAGCTACAGGGTCAAGTGTCGATGAGAAGTACGCAATAGGCCTTCTCAGTAATCCATGCTTCTGAATTAACACTGAAAGTGCACATCCATTTCTCTCACTGCAGTACAATTCAAACTCCTTTTCATAATCAGGCATACCCAAAGCAGGGGCTTCACACATTCTGCTTTTCAGCTCTTCGAATGCTGCCATTTGTTCTTCATCTAGTTCCAATGGGTCTGTCATCTCACTTTTAGTCGGCTTAATCAGTGGCTTTGCTATCAGCGAAAAATTGATTATCCACTGACGACAATAACCCACCATTCCCAGGAACATTCTCACTTCCCTCTGGGTCTTTCATTTCCCTGATAATTTTGATCCTGTCATCAGTCACTTTTCTCAGACCTTTTTCAATATTGTGTCCAAGATAATGCACCTCTTTCTTGCAGAACTGCAATTTAGCTGGAGATACTTTTAACCCTCCATCTGCCAGATGATTCAGTAAAGCTATAGTATCTACTTCACAAGGTTCACGTGTCTTTGATGCCACAAGTAGGTCATCGATATACTGCACTAATACTGAGTTTTCAGGCATGATCAAACTCTCCAATGACTTTTTCAATAACTGATTGAATATTGAAGGACTCTCTGTATACCCCTGTGGGATACGACACCATGCTAAAATACGCTGGCCAAATCTAAATGCAAAAATCGGCTGGCTGTCATGATGCAATGGAATTGAAAAGAAAGCATGACACAAATCAATCACTGTATACCACTCAGCATCATGTGGAATCTGATACAAAATCACTGATGGATTTGGCACAATAGGACAACATGCCACCACAATTTGATTAACTTTTCTCAAATCCTGTACGATCCTGAATTTCCCATTAGGCTTTTTTAGCCCCATTATCGGTGAATTACACGGACTACTCAGTAGTTCTCTCAGAACTCCCTGCTGAATCATTTTCTCAATTATAGGAGTTATTCCCTCAATTATTTCTGGTGTCATTTTGTACTGAGGAATGTTAGGATAAGTAATTCCCTCTTTCACTGAAATTTTCACAGGATCTACATTATTCATCAATCCCACATCTTCTCCAGTAAAATCCCAAACTGTCCTTTTCACTGTGTCTCTCAGCTCTTGAGGCAAATCCTCTGGATCAAACACAGCATATGCACCAATTAACTCACTTTCTCTATTTTCTAGAGTCATTCGGTACAAAACATCCTCATCTGGTGTTTCAAAAGCTATTCCATCTGGTGTACAAAAAATTGTACAATTCATCTTACAGAGTAGATCCCTACCTAACAGGTTCACTGGACTTGTGTCACAGACGATAAATCTGTGCATGTCTGAAAATTTCCCTATTTGTACTCTTACTGGTTCAGTAAGACGTGTTCTGATTTGTGTATTGGCTACACCAACTACTTGGATTGCTTCATCCGAGAGAGGAAGATTTCTAATATCTGTTGACCTGACAGTTGATCTTGTCGCACCTGTGTCTACTAAAAAAGTAACACCTTCTTCATTTATTTTTCCATCCACAAATGGTCCTGCCTGGTCTATTTCTAGAGTTGCACCAAGTATGCACTCTTCCTCCTCTCTTCGGCACCGTCAATAATCACCCTCAGACTCACTCCCTTCATTCTTTAACAAGTACTGTTGTACCTGGTTAGAACGCCTTGGTTTGTTTACCTGCTCATCATTGTAGAATCCCGAATCCGGATTATACTTTTGTGCTCCTCTATTCTGCGGCAAGGGCGGTTTTGGCTCTTGACTCTGCTGTCTCACAACTTTCTGCTGTTGATTTTTCCCCTCGTTCTGCACCTGTTGATTCAAGGAGTTTCCCTCATTATTCACTAATGGTGGATTGGTACATTCTGATCTCCAATGTCCCAGTTGGCCACAGTTGTGACATGGGAACTTCCTTTTTGCTTCCTCAAGATTCCCCTTTCCTTTCCCTGCATACCTAGGTCTATTCCCTGCATTATTTCCTGGATTATTCGCCTGTTCCACCAACTGTGCTTCATGTCTTTCCGCAACTTTCACCTGTGCCCACATTGCTTTCTCTTTCAGCTTTCTCTGTTTTGCTTCAATCTCATCACTGAAGTATTTTGCATGTCTCAGAATCTCATCTATTTTCTTACTCTGCCAATCCACAGTATGCTCACAAATTCTTTCACTAATCTCAGGTCTCAGGCCATATACAAATCTGTATACAAAATGACTCAAATCCTTGTCACCCAGGTGTTCATCTCCACTGAATTGTTTAAATGCCAGTATCAGCCTCTCGTAAAAAGCATGAACTGATTCTTTTGCTTCCTGATGTGTTCGATCTATTTTAACCCAGTCTGTTTCTTTTGGAGGTACTTTATTTTTAGGGTATACAATCACCTGCTCATACTTTCTCATTACCTCTGGATCTGGTGCTCCTGTTCTCTGATCTCTTGGATATTCCTCAGTAGGCCAACTCACAACTATTTTACACTCAGCCCACAAGTCTGCTGGAACAATTATATCAAACAGACTATTCAGGTCAATCCACAGCACTTTTGACAATTTCACAAACCTGTCTACCTGCCTGTACCACTCGACGGGCTTTTCTCTCAATCGAGGGAAATCATTCGTAAATGACAAAATATCCTGTCTGGTCCATGGAACATGTACATATCCTCCTCCAGGTATTTCTCTCATAGGATAAATATCCACTGGTTTTTCCTTTTCTCTCACAGGAAATGCTGAATAAGTCCTATCCCCCGATTCTTCTCTCTTTTTGTACCATCTATCCTTCCACTTTTCAACATCACCCCATTTTCGCAATAAAGCGATCATTTCTTTAATCTGTCCTGTTCTACCAGTACCATTCAAGTTTTCTATATCCTTGTCTGTGAAATCCATCCTGTAAGACTTCTGCAAAACTTTCACTTTATCAATGTCAACTCCATAATCATTTGCTATTGCTCTTAATCTGTCATGTGTATTTCTCGCTCTCCAGGTGATATTCTTGCACATGAATAATAATTCACCATCATGATGATTTTTTAGAATTTCTGTTGAAACTGTCCCTGCAACCAGCTCTTCTAATTCTACACGTAACCTAGCAACATCAATTGCTTGTGAATCTTTATCCCTCTTTTGAAGAACTTTCATCCATTCATTCAGATCCTCAGCTGTTATTTCAGTAGATTTTCTCACTGGAACCACTTTCTTCTGCGGTTCTAAAATCGGCATCCCTGAACAACTAGCTTCACCAGCATCCAGTCCTGAATTAGACTCCTCTAATCCTTCATTACAGGTGTCATGTCTGAATTTTCCTGCCCTTTTTCCTGAATCTCCTGAAGGACCAACCAAACTTGTCAATCTATTCCCAACATATGGAATAACTAAACCATTCTCACCCTTCCTCTGCTTATCAAAAACAGGCATAACCGGACCTATGGTTACTGGTACCGTAACAGCATCTAGATTTTTTGTCAGTTCCTTGATCCTTTCAGTCAACTCCGATGTAGTTCTGGCTAATTCTCTCGTATTTTCGCCACTGCTTCTATTTTCTCTCTCCCTGAAAGGATTACCACTTCTTAACTCAGGTGTCACATTTTCTGTCTCAATGATACGATGCGTATCTCTTATCGGAGAAACAATTGGTGTACTCTTCTGGTTCCGGTCTATATGGAGGTGGTCTTTTGTAAATCATATCATTTAAAACCTCATCCTCATATTCATTAACTCCATATCTTCTCACTTCTGCCTCAGGAACCCTTTCTGCTCCCTCTTCAACTGTTCTCACAGGATATAATCCCTCTGACATACTAGCATCTCGCCATCTTGTCATTCGATCATGATGAGTTTCACGACCATGTCTCCTCCCGAACATATACCTATAGTTGCCTCCAGACCTCTGTTTCTCTCGCTCATGTACTTCCTCTTCCCATTCCACTAAAGCCTCGAATTGTGTCGGCCTTGGTCTTGGGTCAAGACATAACATCTTTTCCCGTAAATTTTTCAACACGGCCAGATTAAATGAACCATGTTCTGGAAATGCTAAAACTCCATCTTCTTTGGTATACCTAACCCAATTCTCCAACCATATACAGGTATGATACCCATATCTCGCAGCCATGAAGGATGCAGGCGTTTTCGATGGAGGTAACAATTCACCCTCTCTTGTTTTAACATCTTTATCCTTGTCGAACCAATTTTTAATCTTTCTGAACAAAGATTTTTTCTTTTTCTCCTCTTGGTAATACATTTTAACGCTTACCAAAACTTTCTAATCCCTTCCGTAATACAACTACACGATATGATTTTTCAACCAATAACAGTGCGACTCACACTAACGCACCAATCCTGGAACGTTACGTCACTAGAATAGCTCCACCAATCCTTGCGCGGCTCACACCAACGCACCAATCTCAGCGCGAGCACTATTCTGATCTAATATCCAATCAGAGCGCGGTCTGTTTGACGTCAGCAGTCGCTGCAGTTTCTCGCTCCTGTCTCCTGTCAGTCGTCTACCCCTCCTTTACAAAATTTCTCAGTAGACTTCGTGTCAAATTTCTACAAAATCTATTAGTTACAACATATAAACATCTCCATTGTCTGCTTCGCTAACCAAAGAATAATAAAGAAAATCTATTTCACAAAAAACTCTCGCTGACACAGTAGCACATCCCTCTACTCTGCCCTTCTAACATACATTCATTAACTGTTTCCTCTAGGACTTGTCCAAAGAGTCTTACAATCAACTAAATGTATAAACATTCACGCACATTCATACAAGAAAATATAGTACATACACACAGAATCCTGCTTTTCCCGAGAACAGCGAACAATCTGCCCCACTACAGAATTATAACACACACCAACCAAGCAGCTTACTTCTACCCAGTTTCTCAAACAAGCTCAGAGAATACCTATTACTTCTCCCGCGATAAGCTTTAACGGCGAACCTTACGGATCCCTGGGACTTAAAACCAGAGTTTCATAGATAACCTTCACTACCATACGCACTCCTTATATACCAGAAATATCTCTAATAGTAACATATAACAATGTCACTTATTCCGAATCCAGACAATGTGAATTTTCCTGCATACATACAGGACCAACAATCCCGTCTTTCCCGAGAGCAGCATATACTTCCCTCTGCCCTACTACGGAACTGCTACTAGCTCCCAAATTCCAGAAGCACTACATATAACTCAACATGACGACTCCAACATATAGTATTAGTACATGTACCAACATCAATCAATAATCAATAAGCTAATATACAAGCAATCTAATCAGATCAAGACAATCATCAATAACCATCATCACTCTGCTACCAGGAACTTGATGCAGATTGGGGTGTACAAAATCTCCCTACTTCCACGGATAAAGTAATTTCACAGTTACACGCACATACACTCACCATACACTAGGGCCCATTTCACTAACATACACTCAAATACTCTACCAGCATTAAACCTGTGGAAAGAAAACTCCTAAACTCCTAAACCCCACAACTACACCGAGGTCGATAAGACCTAGCTATTGCAATTGTCATAATCTAAACAATCTATACATCAATAATCAAATAAAGTACTCAATAATTGACAAGAAATAATCACCAACACCATATTTAAAATTATGATTCTTTATCTAAAATTAGTCAAAGAAATTAATCAGAATAAATCATTTTCTCATAATTACCTATTCTAGCTAAATGTCAGAATGGGTCATCAGGACAAGTCTCTCAGTAGAAATCTCCCAAGTCACCGTCCTCAGAGCATCGATCCTCACCAACGCAGGTTTGGGAAGAAAAATGGCAAAGTGGCAAAACGCAATGGAATGGAACCCTCTCTAGTCTAGTATATTTATAATAATTCAGACAAAGGAAAGAAACATTTAATTTTTCTTCATCCTCCGAACCGCTGAGCAGAGCGAGAAGGAAAGGATGTAGCATCGCTACATTTTGAAAAAATCTCCGCTCAGAAAAAGTCACAAAAATAAAAAGACAGAACAGGAACTAAATCTTAAAATGTTTCTTCTCAACTTCCACACATTTCCTCTGGTGAGCTCAGAGTTTAGAGTCTTTCTTTAAAGCTCCTTTGTTTTCCAAGGCTGCCAAGGCTGCTGTCCCAATGCATCTGGAAACATGCCCAGATCTGCTGCTGTCCTCACGGAAAGTTTTAACCAGGCAAGGACTGTGGACAGATGACTCGCGTCCATATTCAGCAAGGCCTTTTCCATCACAAATTCTCACTCGAAACCAGGCTTCAAAAGTCAGCCATCTTTTAGTAGGCCACAATAGGCCACAATAGACCATCTTAATTAAAAGAGACAAAACAACGTTACCACAGCATAGTGATTAAACAGTGTTAACCCCACTAATACCCTTATGTGTATGCAATTATCTAGCTTTAGCAACACAGAAAAGCATTAATTCAAAAGCGTTTCGTGCTTAAAATAAACAGCACTCAGCAACGTTTATTTAATAAAACATGCACATTGTCAATAGCAACACGTAAGCGTTCCCTCGTGTCAATTTTCTCTTGTTAATACATTCATATTGATTAATAAAAAACATTTACACAAAACAAATAATTAATGATTAAAAATTAGTAATTTTATTTTTACCACGTTTAGACAACTGAAGCTTCAAAACCCGATGAATTTTCAACAGAAAACTCTGCTCCAGCACGCGCACCATGACGAGAGAGGAAAGCCATATGGCGCCTCTGCTCGTCATTGTGCGCGTAACCGCACGCCCGTCACCAGTGCACGCGCCAGTGGGCTGAAGCGCTTCCCCAAACGAATTGCATGGCGGCACGATGCACGTGATTGTGCGCGTGCTCGCCATGCAATCCGCTTTTGGGAGCACTTTTGGGAGCCCCTTACTATAGTCTCGCAATAGCTAGCCGAGACCTAAAAAACAAACACCAGGCTGTTAACACAGCCTTTTGTGAACACGTAATCCCCCATCACGATTTGAGCTAAACTAAGGTACTTACTCTAAACTCTAGGCTAAAAATATAGAAGAATTATTAGACCAGCATCTTAAAAAAGCGCCCATTTTAAACACCTGGGGGCAGATTTACAAGCCCCTTGCGCCAATTTTGCGTCACTTTTAACATGGGAAAAGTGACGCAAAAGTGGCGCATGGGGCTTGTAAATCTGCCCCCTGGTCTCTAAAATATCAAAAATGTGGATTCCTGTAGTCAGCTCCACGGAATCGTATCCAAGTGCTTTTGTGCAGTGTTTTGTTAATCGGTTGCTCAGGAGAAATGAGCATTGCAACCGCTGGCAAACAAACGTCTCTTACCTAATACAAGCAAGCATTACAGAATCCATGCCCTTTCAGTTTTTTGCACACTCACTGAGATTTTCAACAAAGGTGTACATTTCTACTAGTTGACATGGAAACTGTTAGTGAAACGGGAAAATGCATATTACGAAATGGTGTAGGAAAAGAAGCTTGGTGGCACAGAACCTCCAACAGGCTGCTTTATCTTCACTTTTCACCTAGTTTAGGTTTGACAAAGGGACCCAGTAGTAAACGGACAAGCACATCCATAAGGCAACCTAAGGCAGCATCCTTGTGGCTCCACTTAGTGGATGCGCCATGTTACTGCATGAAGTCCGAAAATGGCATCCTTTAAGTGTATGGGGAGAAATTCAGCAGTCAAAGCGCTGAAAATATTTGAGCCTTTCTCGCCGTGAGCCAAACCGTGAAGTCATTCCATACGTGGATAAAACATAGTGCTAAACATTTTAGAAACGGAAACAAGTCGTGCTGTTGCCTCAGGTACATCTGTGGCAAAAACAGAACACTTCAAAATAGGGCTTCGAAACAAAAGCATAATAGCAATGAGGCAAAGAGTCACACATAAAACATATGGAATTTAGTATGATGATTGAGGACTGTAGCCCCTGATCTATAATACTAAAGTGACTGTAACTGGGAAAACTTATAACATGTACGTTCTCTAGTGTCTTGAAGTCATAGGGCCTAATCGAAAGCATGTTACTACCATGACTGTACTAGAAGAACAAAATACAACATTTGTGTTTGGTTTCAGATCCCTGAGTAATTATAGTTCTTAATCGGAAGTGGGCTAATATGGCATTGGGGTATACATGGGAAACCGCCTTTGCCATGCATGCCTCTAACACGCAAGTGCTTTTACAATGCATGGTTAGTATATAAGAGGTAAGTGTCAGTGTCTGTATCTGTAAATGTGTATGTCTGTGTCTGTATCTGTATATGTGTGTATATATTATCTACTGGCGGTCGCCAGTATTATCTACTGGCGGTCGCCAGTAGATAGTTATAGTTAGGACAGTGTTTCCATAGGAAATCCGCAACATTCTATTTGGAATAACTTTGGCGCCGGTTGACGAATCCTCGCGAAATTTTCAAAATAGGTGGGGCGCTCCACTCCGCTCCTACCCTGAAAGTCTCGGGGGGGATTCGTGAAGCGGGGGCTGAGAAAAAAGGGGGGTCCTAAAACGCGTTTTCCCCATGCAATTTTCCATAGGGACCTTTAGTCCAAGGTACAGCCCGAACGGCTGAACAGAATTACTTGAAATTTGGCAGAGAGGTAGTCCTCAGCTCAGGGATGTGCCTTTTGCATATATGGTGTCAATCTGTTCAGTAGTTCCTGAGAAAATCAAAAGTAAAATCACATACATATCTGGACGGAGTCTAACCACACATCTCATCGTGAGATCTGATTGGCTGTCAGCACGTCATCCAAGAAGTGTTGGCAGCCATCTTGGGACCAATATACATGATAGCACCTCATTAAAAAGCATTGCAGTTAATAGAAGGTTTTAAGACTTTAGTTACATTATAAATCATTTGTTGATGGTACCATACTCATTTTAGGAATTGTGGTATGTTCTAAGGTGATTTCACCATGTGAAAAAGCCTTCTGCTGGGATATCATGATTGACAGAAAAATATTTTCTCATGCTTTTCCCACAGAGGTTTGGAAGGTGATCTATAAGCTAAACTGAGAGCTTATTTTCTGTAAATTCACATTATCTTTCTCAGTCATGTGAGAATGAAGTCTGACATTCTCAGTAAAACATGTACATCCAACAAGGGCAGAGACTGTCAGTTGATTCCTTTGTGTTCTACTGCAGCTTCCCAGAGTGTTCCAAAGAACAACTAGAGCGCTAACAGTCCTACTTATGATAAACGTATGGCACACCTGAAGCCATCTTGATTGGATTAAAGTGGTAACTCTTAAAACATTTAATTTAAAAAGGAACAAAATGAGGGGGTTCATTTTTCCATAGAAAGTATGATTAGTGCTGCAGAAAGAAAAATTAGGGCACATTTTGAGTGACTTCTCAAATCCTCTTCTATTTCATTAAAAAATTCTGACATGCAGACTGAAACATGCACTTTTAATACCAGGAGCAGACTTCCATGGTGAACAGTAGTTTTACTACAGTGATCTAATGAGCAACTAGAGTGCTAACATTCAGAATTTATGGCAAATGTGTGACATATCTGAATACCTTCATGATGGAATCAAAGTAAAACACTGAAAGCATTTCCTACTGAGGAGACTGCAGTACATGAGGAAATTAGGAAACTTCATAACAAATAAATCTCCCAAGATGGCCACCGGAGACAAAAGAGCCCAAATATAGCCCAAAATCACCCAGATGTAGCCCAAATATAGCCCAATGACAGAAGTGTGCAAAACACTTATTATTTTGTGTTTTTGCAGTTTTATATAGTGCAGACTTGTCAGGTATTGGAGTGCTTTACATGAGCATTGGTTACATCACACAAGAACAAATTCATTTTGGTTGTAGACATGGGGAGACTAAGTGATTTGACCAGAATCACAGAATGTCGAGCTGAATCAGAAACTCCAACCTGGTTCCCCAGTTGCAAAGTCTGCAGTTCTGGAAGTAACACCACATCCTCTCCCCTAAGTGCAACATTTAATCAAGTGGTCAACTGGATAAAAAAACATAAAGATAACAAATAATTTAAAAGTGCTTCGTCGCTATTTGAAAACTCAGAAAATATGTCCCTATTTTAGTCTTTTAGAGCACTAACCATAATTTTGATGCAAATAAGACCCTCTCATATATGTAATTTCTAAAGTAAATGCTCTAGGTATTACAGTTTTGATTACATCAAGATGACGTCAGGCGTTCCACACTTTTGTAATACATATAGAATGTTAGCAATCTAGTTGTTCATTAGGATACGGTTGAGAGGCAGAGGCCAGGGGCACGGACTCTGAAAATTGAAGGCAGGTAGGAGGGTGCAAAGGCAACAATTTAACCACACTGAGCAGGCAGGAAGGGCCGTGGCAGCACAACAGACTATGGAGGGCAGTGGAAAGGGGGGCAGGGGCAACAAACCAACAATACAGGACTTACAAGAGAGGCTGTGGCATGAAATAGACCATTGTGGGCAGAAGGAAGAGGCAATGGTAGTACAACCATACATGCCAACAGACCCGATTCAGCCAGGAAACGTCCAATGTTTTTAAGCTCAAATGGGCTTTATTTGATCTGTCTCCTGTCTACAATCTCCTCTTTTTCAATGTAACTCAAAGGGGAAAATCAATACCCCAGTTTTTTTTCAAAATCTCCCTCTTACCAAGTTCAAAATGTTCGCAAGTATGGTACATTGGATCATGGAAGGAAATGGGGTAGGTACATGGACTTGGATAACAGAGGACAGGAGGGACATGGAGAGGTGCACCAAACTGACCCTGCAGGGCAGGCATCAGGGTTTGCAGCAGCACAATTCACCACACAGGGCATGCGGGACGGGAGTGCAGCACAACAATCCATAGAAAGCAAGAGGGAGGGGACAGGACCATGCACATGGACAACAGAGAACAGAGGGGCAAGAGGCAATGGTAGCTAGCTGACCATAATGGACAGACAGGAGAGAAATCTGCAGCATAACAGACCATAAAGGGCAGGAGGGACGGATCAGGCGCATTACAATGGAACAGACAAGCCAGGAGGGAGGGAGTAGGGGTCTGCACATGTAAACAGAGGGCTGGGGGCAAGGGGGCAGGGCAGGAGCAGCAAGATAACCATGGAGGTCAGGCAGGATGGGCACTAGAAGCAAGACACACAATGAAGAGCAAGAGTGAGACTGTGATGGCATACACACAGACCATGGAAGGAAGGTGGGAGGGGGTCAGGGGCAGCTAACTGACCACACAGGGAAGGTGGGAGGGGCCATGGCAGCACAGAAGACCATGCATGGCAAGTGGGAGGGTTAGTGGCAGCACAATGGCTATGATGGGCAAGAAGGAGGGTGCAGGGGCATGCACAAAGGACGATGGAGGATAGAAGGGAGGGTCAGGACCTGTGCAAAGACAAGAAAGTTCAGGGGAAGGGACCTCACAACAGACCGCACGGGGCAGGCAGGAGGAGCAGTTGCAGCACAACAGACCAGGGAGGGCAGAAGGGTGTGGCAGTACAATGGACCATGTAGGACAGGAGGAAGAGGATAGGGGCATGGCATGTGGACAGGCAGGGTGGAGGTGGCAGGGACAGGTTACAGTCATCTGACAATGCTAGGCAGGTGGGAGGGGAGTGGCAGCTCAACAGAACACTCAGAGTAGATAGGAGTGGCAGGTCCATGGAACATGGTGGGCAAAAAGGATGGAGCAGGGGTATGCACAAAGAGATCGGAGGGCAGGGGGAAGGAGAATAGGGGCAGCAAGCTAAGCACAGAGTTTAAGCAGGAGGTCAATGATGGGGCATAGAAGTGGGCAATGGAGGGCAGGAGGAGTGGACTGGTACATCATACTAAATTGAGGGCAGTGGCAGCACATCAGACCATGCATGGCAGGAGGGAGGAGGCTAGTCCATGGATTCACACAACAGAGGATAGGGAGGAGGGGGATGGGGCAGCAAGCTAACTGTTCAGAGAAGGCGGGTATTAGGAACTTTATTGTTTTTAAAACGCGTGTCTGTGCGAACTACTTAAAATATGAACAAGTATGCAGCATAATCTCACTTTTATTCAGGAAGAAGAGGACGTTTGTGACTGTGACTCCGGGCTCACTTGGCAGAAACACCCCCTGACCCTCCACCCCCTATCGCAAAATGTAATGCCCGTGAAAAGGGTAGGTGCACACAGTGTTATATAGAACATAGTCCTGAGAGCACGATTGAAAATGAAAACTAGATATAGTGTATGGTATAAACTATGCACCAAAAAGTGTGATATAAGATGAACCGGGCATGATATAATATGCAATACATTGTGCGCAGTGACAGATTCATTGGAGAGCGCGAGATAGCACAGGCACTAGCGCGTGCTATGCGATATGTGCTTTGGAGTGTAATATGCACAGGGCAGTGTTGTGTAACCTAACTAGTCTCTAAAGTTGTAATATAAAATATGTGCTGGGGAGTGTAACGTTGCATATGCACTGTGACAAAGATATGGATCCCAGATTGTAATATGTATGGCATAGCGCTGTGCGTTATAACATAGGCATCGAGGAAGGCACGTTAGATGGGGCAATATAACCCGTGCGAAGACAAGTGTGGCATGACATATTCACGGGATGGTGTTACAGTGCACATGGGCTAGAGAGTGTCATAGCATATGCACTAGCTAGTGGAATACAACACAGAGGTGTGTGGCACTCGGCAGGCAATGGTGGGTGTAACACAGCATTGGGCTCTGCCAGGAGCGCGCTGTGACTCTCAAGTGATGTTCGTCCCCTTTCCAGAGAGTAAAATAAAAAGTATTACACATCCGGCAGTGGATGTGTGTTTTATTAATTGTGAGGGGGGGTTTCTTGCATAGTTTTGGTCGAATTTTTCTCGAATCCCCTTTGAATGGCTTGGTGTGCGTGTGTATTAAATGTGCCCGTCAATAGCTACCCATGTTTGTATAAAAAACGACAAGGGTGTCTACCGGGATTAGGCACGGTAGGGCATCAGACATGTCAGAGCTTCACTAGTGGTGTAAATACATTCCACGTGGATTCATTGTATGCCTTTTAATGAATATCACGCAAATCGTCATGGTGATAGGTACGTACGGTTTGTCCAGCATGTCCTAGGTGTGTCTATAAATATATATTTTTTTAAAATAATAAAAAACAGTTGGGGAATTAATTCCTCTTCAATACTGAGGGTCCCTGAGGGCCAACTAGCCCAACAGGCATCTCCAGTATGCGCCGGGGAGCTGTGCTGCAGACAGGTGTTCTGAGGCCAAGCCCCTTTTTACAACTCTCTGCAACGCAGCTCTGTGGCGCTTACTGGAGGTACCTAGTGGTCTAGTTTGACCCTATGGACCCTTAGGATTCAAGGGGACTTAATCTCTCAACTTAGAACAGCCACAGGGCGCGTTTACACAGTGGTGAAGGGAGGGGACGGGGCCTGAGGTGACGTGTGCAAACACGCACTATGGCACGTTTTAAATTGGGGATATAATTTCCCTTCAATCCTGAGGGCCCCTGGAAGCTAACTAGCCCACCAAGTGCTTCCATTAAGCGCCACTGTGATGTCATGAGTGATGTCACTGACCATGTCATGAGTGATGTAATATGTGACGTCATCCGTAGTGCATTGTGGGCGCGCGAGTTATAGTTAGCTGAACTAACTATAACGGGGGAATTTCAATGGTTTTGTACAAGTGAAAAGTCCAGCTAACTATAACACCCCTGAAACCTATGGTTTTATCAGTGATATATATATATATATAGGCCTAGGTGTATGGAAGAATGAGTGGGTGTATAAGTGTCTGAATGGATGATTTAGTAGGTGCGTAACTGACTGTGTAAGTGAGTGATTAATTGTGTCTTACTGAATGCATGGGTTAGTGACTGATACAGACATTCACACAGTTTAGTTTGTCAGTTGGTGTGTAAGCGGTTGCATGGGTTGGTGAGCAGCTAAATGAGGGTCTATATGGGTTATTGATTGTTTTTTTGAGTATCTGTATGGATGCCCAAGTATCTGTGTGGGTGGTTGGGGGGGGGTGTGACACTGTGCATAGATATGTGAGTGGGTGATGCACTGGGTGTATGGGTTTATGAGTGCTTTTGTGAAGGGCTGTATGGGTGGGTGAGTGTGTGTATGGGTGTGTTGGTGAGTGAATGGATGCCTCAGTGGTACATGAGTAACTGCATATGTGAAAGGCAGTATATGTGAGTGTTGGAGTATATAAATGACTATATGTGAGAGTGACTGATTGTGAGAGTGGCTGTATGGATGAGTGTGTGCTTGTATTAGTTATTGTATAAGAGTTTAAGTATGTGTTAGTAAATGTTTGAATAAATGAGGTGGTGTGTGTATAACTGTATAGGTGAGTAAATGTGAGTGTGATTGATTTTCTTTGCATGATTTACTAGGTGTATGTGTAACTATGGATGTGTGTGAGTGTCTGTATAGATATGTGAGTACATATGATAGTGCCATATTGATGGTTGACTGCATGTATGAGTGACTGTATGAGTGAATGAGTGGATGTGTGTGTAGACATAGGAATTAGTGAGTGGGTTTGTACTAACTGGGATTGGTGTGTCTATGGTTTTGAAAAGGGTAGTCTGTATTTTGGAGTGGGTGTATGAAAGGTTATATTAGGGTATGAGGAGGTACATCAGATTATCACGTGGATGATGACATAAGTGATGTCATCAGTGATGTCATTTGAGATGTCATCAGTGATGTAATCAGTGATGTCACTGACCATGTCAAGAATGATGTAATATGTGACGTCATCAGCAGTGCATCGCGGGGCCGCGAGTTATAGTTAGCTGAACTAACTATAACAGCCGAATTTCTCTGGTTTTGTATGAGTGAAATGTCCAACCACATATAACGTCCCTGAAACCTGTGGTTTTTTCAGTGAATTTCTAAGGTTTTTTAAATGCTAATTTCTAACTATAACGTCCTTGAAACCTGTGTTTTTTGGGGGGAATTTCAAACGTTTTTAAATGCTAATTTCTAACTATGCCTACAAAGGTAGAACATGTGCAGAAAGAGGAAGAAAGGTGCAGAAAGAAGCAAGATAAATGCAGAAAGAGGCAACAGAAGTCCAGAAAGTCAAAGAAAGGTGCAGAAAGAACCAACGGAGGAGCAACAGAGGCTTTGTTGCAAAGTCATCCTGTGCCCTCAACTTTTTGCTGACTGGTACTGGTGGTAACTGACTGACTAACCAGGCCCGGAGCCAGTGCTATGCTTAAAGACACTTAGAATACAGTGCAAACACCTACATACACTAGGGTACACTACTGGTTGGGGTACCCCTGTGATTGGCATGATCTCCCCTGTATGGTCCTAGTACATAATAGGGCAGGGGGATTAAAACTACCTCTAAGAGGTGCTGAAGGAGGCAAGAGAAGTGCAGAAAGAAGCAACACAGGTACCGAAAGAGTCAAGAGAGGTACAGAAAGAGGCAAGAGAGGTCAGAAAGAAGCAAGAGCTATGCAGAAAGAACCAACTAGGTGTAAAAAGAGGCAAAAGAGGTGCAGGAAGGGGTAGAAGAGGTGCACAAAGAGGCAAGAGAAGTACAGAAAGAGGCAAGAGGGGTGCAGAAAGAAGGAAGAAAAGTGCATAAAGAGGCAAGAGATTTGCTGAAAGGAACAACAGAGGTGTAGAAAGAAGCAAAAGAAGTGCAGAAAGAGGCAAGTAAGGTGCAGATAGTAGCAAGAGCAGTGCAGAAAGAACCAACAGAGGTGCAGAAAGAGGGAAGATGGGTGGAGAGAGAGGCAAGAGGGGTGCAGAAAAAGAAAGGATGGGTGCACAAACAGGCAAGAGAGGTACAGAAAAAGGTAGGAGGGGTTCAGAAAGAAGGAAGAGAAGTGCAGAAAAAGGCAAGAAAAGTACAGAAATGGTCAAAAGAGGTACATAAAGAGACAACAGGGGTGCAGAAAGAAGCAAAACAGGTACAGAAAGAAGCATGGAAAGTACAGAATGAAGCAACAGGGGTGCAGAAAGAGGCAAGAGAGGTGCAAAAAGAGGCACAAGTGGTGAAAAACAGGCAAGAGAACGCACGAAGAGTCACGAGAATTGCTGAAAGAAGCAACAGATGTGTAGAAGAAGCAAGAAAAGTGCAGAAAGAGGCAAGTGAGATGCAAAAACAGGCAGGAAAGGTACAGAAAGAGGGAAGACGAGTGCTGAAAGACAACAGGGGTACACAAAGAAGCAAATGAGGGGCAGAAAGATGCTACAGATGTGCAGAAAGTACGAAGAGACGAGTGGAAAAAGCCAAGAAAAGTGCAGAAAGAGGCAAAAGAGGTACATAAAGAGACATCAGGAGTGCAGAAAGAAGCAAGACAGGTGCAGTAAGAATCGTGGAAAATGCAAATAAAGCAACTGGTGTGCAAATAGAGGCAAGAGGAGTGCAGAAGCAGGCAAGAGAAGTGCACAAGGAGGCAAGAGAATTGCTGAAAGAAGCAACAGAGGTGTAGAAAGAAGCAAGAAAAGTGCAGAAAGAGGCAAATGAGATGCAAAAACAGGCAGGAAAGGTACAGAAAGAGGGAAGACGAGTGCAGAAAGAGACAACGGGGTGCAGAAAGAAGCAAATGAGGTGCAGAAAGAGGCAACAGACGTGCAAAAAGAGGGAAGAGACCTGCAGAAAAAGGCAAGAACAGTGCAGAAAGTGGTAAAAGAGGTACATAAAGAAACAACAGTGGGTGCGGAAAGAAGCAAGATAGGTACAGAAAGTAGAATGGAAACTGCAGAATGAAGAAACAGTGGTGCAGAAAGAGGCAAGAGAAGTGTAGAAGGGAGCAACTGAGGAGCAGAAAGAGCCAACAGAAGTGCAAAAAGAGGCAAGAGAATTGCTGAAAAAAGCAACAGAGGTGTAGAAATAAGCGAGAAAAGTGCAGAAAGAGGCAAAAGAGGTACACAAAGAGACAACAGGAGTGCAGAAAGAAGCAAGACAGGTGCAGTAAGAAGCATGGGGTGCAAATAGAGGCAAGAGGAGTGCAGAAGCAGGCAAGAGAAGTGCACAAGGAGGCAAAAGAATTGCTGAAAGAAGCAACAGAGGTGTAGAAAGAAGCAAGAAAAGTGCAGAAAGAGGCAAGTGAGATGCAAAAACAGGCAGGAAAGGTATAGAAAGAGGGAAGACGAGTGCAGAAAGAGACAACAGGGGTACAGAAAGAAGCAAATGAGGTGCAGAAAGAGGCAACAGATGTGCAAAAAGAGGGAAGAGACGTGCAGAAAAAGGTAAGAAATATGCAGAAAGAGTCAAAAGAGGTACACAAAGAGACAACAAGGGTGCAGAAAGAAGCAAAACAGGTGCACAAAGAAGCATAGAAAGTGCTGAATGGAGCAACAAGGGTGCAGAAAGAGGCAAGAGAAGTATAGAAAGGAGCAAGTGAGGTGCAGAAAGAGCCAAAAGAGGTGCAAAAAGATGCAAGAGTGGCGAAAAACAGGCAAGAGAAGTGTACAAAGAGGCAAGAGAATTGCTGAAAGAAGCAACAGAGGTGCAGAACGAGGCAACAGACGTGCAGAAAAAGGGAAGAGACGTGCAGAAAAAGCCAAGAAAAGTGCAGAAAGAGGCAAAAGATGTACGTAAAAAGACAACAGGGGTTCAGAAAGAAGCAAGACAGGTGTATAAAGAAGCATGGAAAGTGCAGAATGAAGCAACAGGGGTGCAGGAAGAGGCAAGAGAAGTGCATAAACAGGCAAGAGAAGTGCACAAAGAGGCAAGAGAATTGCTGAAAAAAGCAAAAGATGTGTATAAGAAGCAAGAAAAGTGCAGAAAGAGGCAAGTGAGATGCTAAAATAGGCAGGAAAGGTACAGAAAGAGGGAATACGAGTGCAGAAAGAGACAACAGGGGTGCAGAAAGAAGCAAATGGGAGCAGAAAGAGGCCACAGGCGTAGAAAGAGGGAAGAGAACTGCAAAAAAGGCAAGAAAAGTACAGAAAGTGGCAAAAGAGGTACATAAAGAGACAACAGGGGTGCAGAAAGAAGCAAGACAGGTGCAGAAAGAAGCATGGAAAGTGCAGAATGAAGCAACAGGGGTGCAGAAAGAGGCAAGAGAAGTGCAGAAAGGAGCAACTGAGGTGCAGAAAGAGCCAACAGAGGTGCAAAAAGAGGCAAGAGAATTGCTGAAAGAAGCAACAGAGGTGTAGAAAGAAGAAAGAAAAGTGCAGAAAGAGGCAAGTAAGATGCAAAAACAGGCAGGAAAGGTACAGAAAGAGGGAATACGAGTGCAGAAAGAGACAACAGGGGAAGAGAATGAAGCAAATGAGGTGCAGAAAGAGGCAACACACGTGCAGAAAGAGGGATGAGAACTGCAGAAAAGGGCAAGAAAATGCAGAAAGAGGCAAAAGAGGTACATAAAGAGACAACACGGGTGCAGAAAGAAGCAAAACAGGTGCAGAAAGAAGCATGGAAAGTACAGAATGAAGCAATAGGGGTGCAGAAAGAGGCAAGAGAAGTGTAGACAGGAGGAAGTGAGGTGTAGAAAGAGCCAACAGAAGTGCACAAAGAGGCAAGAGAATTGCTGAAAGAAGCAACAGAGGTGTAGAAAGAAGCAAGAAAAGTGCAGAAAGAGGCAAGTGAGATGCAAAAACAGGCAGGAAAGGTACAGAAAGAGGGAAGACGAGTGCCGAAAGAGACAACAGGGGTGCAGAAAGAAGCAAATGAGGTACAGAAAGAGGCAACAGATGCAGAAAGAGGGAAGAGAACTGCAGAAAAAGTCAAGAAAAGTGCAGGAAGAGGGAAAAGAGGTACATAAAGAGACAACAGGGGTGCAGAAAGAAGCAAGACAGGTGCAGAAAGTAGCATGGAAAGTGCAGAATGAAGCAATAGGGGTGCAGAAAGAGGCAAGAGAAGTGTAGAAAGGAGCAAGTGAGGTGCAGAAAGAGCCAATAGAAGTGCACAAAGAGGCAAGAAAGTTGCTGAAAGAAGGAACAGAGATGTAGAAAGAAGCAAGAAAAGTGCAGAAAGAGGCAGGAAAGGTACAGAAAGAAGCAAGATAAATGCAGAAAGAGGCAACAGAAGTCCAGAAAGTCAAAGAAAGGTGCAGAAAGCACCAACAGAGGAGCAACAGAGGCTTTGTTGCAAAGTCATCCTGTGCCCTCAACTTTTTGCTAACTGGTACTGGTGGTAACTGACTGACTAACCAGGCCCAGAGCCAGTGCTATGCTTAAAGACACTTAGAATACAGTGCAAACACCTACATACACTAGGGTACACTACTGGTTGGGGTACCCCTGTGATTGGCATGATCTCCCCTGTATGGCCCTAGTACATAATAGGGCAGGGGGATTAAAACTACCTCTAACTAAGAGGTGCTGAAGGAGGCAAGAGAAGTGCAGAAAGAAGCAACACAGGTACTGAAAGAGTCAAGAGAGGTACAGAAAGAGGCAAGAGAGGTCAGAAAGAAGCAAGAGCTGTGCAGAAAGAACCAACGAGGTGTAAAAAGAGGCAAAAGAGGTGCAGGAAGGGGTAGAAGAGGTGCACAAAGAGGCAAGAGAAGTACAGAAAGAGGCAAGAGGGGTGCAGAAAGAAGGAAGAAAAGTGCATAAAGAGGCAAGAGATTTGCTGAAAGGAACAACAGAGGTGTAGAAAGAAGCAAAAGAAGTGCAGAAAGAGGCAAGTAAGGTGCAGATAGTAGCAAGAGCAGTGCAGAAAGAACCAACAGAGGTGCAGAAAGAGGGAAGATGGGTGGAGAGAGAGGCAAGAGGGGTGCAGAAAAAGAAAGGATGGGTGCACAAACAGGCAAGAGAGGTACAGAAAAAGGTAGGAGGGGTTCAGAAAGAAGGAAGAGAAGTGCAGAAAAAGGCAAGAAAAGTACAGAAATGGTCAAAAGAGGTACATAAAGAGACAACAGGGGTGCAGAAAGAAGCAAGACAGGTACAGAAAGAAGCATGGAAAGTACAGAATGAAGCAACAGGGGTGCAGAAAGAGGCAAGAGAGGTGCAAAAAGAGGCAAAAGTGGTGAAAAACAGGCAAGAGAACGCACAAAGAGTCACGAGAATTGCTGAAAGAAGCAACAGATGTGTAGAAGAAGCAAGAAAAGTGCAGAAAGAGGCAAGTGAGATGCAAAAACAGGCAGGAAAGGTACAGAAAGAGGGAAGACGAGTGCTGAAAGACAACAGGGGTACACAAAGAAGCAAATGAGGGGCAGAAAGATGCTACAGATGTGCAGAAAGTACGAAGAGACGAGTGGAAAAAGCCAAGAAAAGTGCAGAAATAGGCAAAAGAGGTACATAAAGAGACAACAGGGGTGCAGAAAGAAGCAAGAAAGGTGCAGAAAGAAGCATGGAAAGAGCAGAATGAAGAAACAGGGGTGCAGAAAGAAGCAAGAGAAGTGCAGAAACAGGCAAGAGAAGTGCACAAAGAGGAAAGAGGATTGCACAAGGAGGCAAGTGAATTGCTGAAAGAAGCAACAGAGGTGTAGAAAAAGCAAAAAAAAGTGCAGAAAAAGGCAAGTGGGATGCAAAAACAGAAAGGAAAGATAGAAAAAGGGAAGACGAGTGCAGAAAGAGACAACAGGGGTGCAGAAAGAAGCAAGACGGGTACAGAAAGAAGCATGGAAAGTACAGAATGAAGCAACAGGGGTGCAGAAAGAGGCAAGAGAGGTGCAAAAAGAGGCAAAAGTGGTGAAAAACAGGCAAGAGAATGCACAAAGAGGCAAGAAATGCTGAAAGGTGCAGCAGAGGAGTAGAAAAAAGCAAGAAAAGTGCAGAAAGAGGAAAGTGAGATGGAAAAAAAGCAGAAAAGGTACAGAAACAGGGTAGACAAGTGCAGAAAGAGACAACAAGGGTGCAGAAAGAGGGAACAGACATGAAGAAAGAGGGAAGAGAAGTGAAGCAAAGGGCTAGAAAAGTGCAGAAAGAGGCAAAAGAGGTACATAAAGAGACATCAGGAGTGCAGAAAGAAGCAAGACAGGTGCAGTAAGAATCGTGGAAAATGCAAATAAAGCAACTGGTGTGCAAATAGAGGCAAGAGGAGTGCAGAAGCAGGCAAGAGAAGTGCACAAAGAGGCAAGAGAATTGCACAAGGAGGCAAGAGAATTGCTGAAAGAAGCAACAGAGGTGTAGAAAGAAGCAAGAAAAGTGCAGAAAGAGGCAAATGAGATGCAAAAACAGGCAGGAAAGGTACAGAAAGAGGGAAGACGAGTGCAGAAAGAGACAACGGGGTGCAGAAAGAAGCAAATGAGGTGCAGAAAGAGGCAACAGATGTGCAAAAAGAGGGAAGAGACCTGCAGAAAAAGGCAAGAACAGTGCAGAAAGTGGTAAAAGAGGTACATAAAGAAACAACAGTGGGTGCGGAAAGAAGCAAGATAGGTACAGAAAGTAGAATGGAAACTGCAGAATGAAGAAACAGTGGTGCAGAAAGAGGCAAGAGAAGTGTAGAAGGGAGCAACTGAGGAGCAGAAAGAGCCAACAGAAGTGCAAAAAGAGGCAAGAGAATTGCTGAAAAAAGCAACAGAGGTGTAGAAATAAGCGAGAAAAGTGCAGAAAGAGGCAAAAGAGGTACACAAAGAGACAACAGGAGTGCAGAAAGAAGCAAGACAGGTGCAGTAAGAAGCATGGGGTGCAAATAGAGGCAAGAGGAGTGCAGAAGCAGGCAAGAGAAGTGCACAAGGAGGCAAAAGAATTGCTGAAAGAAGCAACAGAGGTGTAGAAAGAAGCAAGAAAAGTGCAGAAAGAGGCAAGTGAGATGCAAAAACAGGCAGGAAAGGTATAGAAAGAGGGAAGACGAGTGCAGAAAGAGACAACAGGGGTACAGAAAGAAGCAAATGAGGTGCAGAAAGAGGCAACAGATGTGCAAAAAGAGGGAAGAGACGTGCAGAAAAAGGTAAGAAATATGCAGAAAGAGTCAAAAGAGGTACACAAAGAGACAACAAGGGTGCAGAAAGAAGCAAAACAGGTGCACAAAGAAGCATAGAAAGTGCTGAATGGAGCAACAAGGGTGCAGAAAGAGGCAAGAGAAGTATAGAAAGGAGCAAGTGAGGTGCAGAAAGAGCCAAAAAAGGTGCAAAAAGATGCAAGAGTGGCGACAAACAGGCAAGAGAAGTGTACAAAGAGGCAAGAGAATTGCTGAAAGAAGCAACAGAGGTGCAGAACGAGGCAACAGACGTGCAGAAAAAGGGAAGAGACGTGCAGAAAAAGCCAAGAAAAGTGCAGAAAGAGGCAAAAGATGTACGTAAAAAGACAACAGGGGTTCAGAAAGAAGCAAGACAGATGTATCAAGAAGCATGGAAAGTGCAGAATGAAGCAACAGGGGTGCAGGAAGAGGCAAGAGAAGTGCATAAACAGGCAAGAGAAGTGCACAAAGAGGCAAGAGAATTGCTGAAAAAAGCAAAAGATGTGTATAAGAAGCAAGAAAAGTGCAGAAAGAGGCAAGTGAGATGCTAAAATAGGCAGGAAAGGTACAGAAAGAGGGAATACAAGTGCAGAAAGAGACAACAGGGGTGCAGAAAGAAGAAAATGGGAGCAGAAAGAGGCCACAGGCGTAGAAAGAGGGAAGAGAACTGCAAAAAAGGCAAGAAAAGTACAGAAAGTGGCAAAACAGGTACATAAAGAGACAACAGGGGTGCAGAAAGAAGCAAGACAGGTGCAGAAAGAAGCATGGAAAGTGCAGAATGAAGCAACAGGGGTGCAGAAAGAGGCAAGAGAAGTGCAGAAAGGAGCAACTGAGGTGCAGAAAGAGCCAACAGAGGTGCAAAAAGAGGCAAGAGAATTGCTGAAAGAAGCAACAGAGGTGTAGAAAGAAGAAAGAAAAGTGCAGAAAGAGGCAAGTAAGATGCAAAAACAGGCAGGAAAGGTACAGAAAGAGGGAATATGAGTGCAGAAAGAGACAACAGGGGAAGAGAATGAAGCAAATGAGGTGCAGAAAGAGGCAACACACGTGCAGAAAGAGGGATGAGAACTGCAGAAAAGGGCAAGAAAATGCAGAAAGAGGCAAAAGAGGTACATAAAGAGACAACACGGGTGCAGAAAGAAGCAAAACAGGTGCAGAAAGAAGCATGGAAAGTACAGAATGAAGCAATAGGTGTGCAGAAAGAGGCAAGAGAAGTGTAGACAGGAGCAAGTGAGGTGTAGAAAGAGCCAACAGAAGTGCACAAAGAGGCAAGAGAATTGCTGAAAGAAGCAACAGAGGTGTAGAAAGAAGCAAGAAAAGTGCAGAAAGAGGCAGGTAAGGTGCAGAAACAGGAAGGAAAGGTACAGAAAGAGGAAAGACAAGTGCAAAAAGAGACACTAGCGGTGCTGAAAGAAACAAATGAGGTGCAGAAAGAGGCAACAGACGTGCAGAAAGAGGGAAGAGAACTGCAGAAAAAGGCAAGAACAGTGCAGAAAATGGTAAAAGAGGTACATAAGGAGACATCAGGGGTGCAGAAAGAAGCAAGACAGGTACAGAAAGTAGAATGGAAACTGCAGAATGAAGCAACAGGGGTGCAGAAAGAGGCAAGAGAAGTGTAGAAAGGAGCAACTGAGGTGCAGAAAGAGCCAACAGAGGTGCAAAAAGAGGCAAGAGAATTGCTGAAAGAAGCAACAGAGGTGTAGAAAGAAGCAAGAAAAGTGCAGAAAGATGCAAGTAAGATGCAAAAACAGGCAGGAAAGGTACAGAAAGAGGGAAGACGAGTGCCGAAAGAGACAACAGGGGTGCAGAAAGAAGCAAATGAGGTACAGAAAGAGGCAACCGATGCAGAAAGAGGGAAGAGAACTGCAGAAAAAGTCAAGAAAAGTGCAGGAAGAGGCAAAAGAGGTACATAAAGAGACAACAGGGGTGCAGAAAGAAGCAAGACAGGTGCAGAAAGTAGCATGGAAAGTGCAGAATGAAGCAATAGGGGTGCAGAAAGAGGCAAGAGAAGTGTAGAAAGGAGCAAGTGAGGTGCAGAAAGAGCCAATAGAAGTGCACAAAGAGGCAAGAAAGTTGCTGAAAGAAGGAACAGAGATGTAGAAAGAAGCAAGAAAAGTGCAGAAAGAGGCAGGAAAGGTACAGAAAGAAGCAAGATAAATGCAGAAAGAGGCAACAGAAGTCCAGAAAGTCAAAGAAAGGTGCAGAAAGAACCAACAGAGGAGCAACAGAGGCTTTGTTGCAAAGTCATCCTGTGCCCTCAACTTTTTGCTGACTGGTACTGGTGGTAACTGACTGACTAACCAGGCCCAGAGCCAGTGCTATGCTTAAAGACACTTAGAATACAGTGCAAACACCTACATACACTAGGGTACACTACTGGTTGGGGTACCCCTGTGATTGGCATGATCTCCCCTGTATGGCCCTAGTACATAATAGGGCAGGGGGATTAAAACTACCTCTAACTAAGAGGTGCTGAAGGAGGCAAGAGAAGTGCAGAAAGAAGCAACACAGGTACTGAAAGAGTCAAGAGAGGTACAGAAAGAGGCAAGAGAGGTCAGAAAGAAGCAAGAGCTGTGCAGAAAGAACCAACGAGGTGTAAAAAGAGGCAAAAGAGGTGCAGGAAGGGGTAGAAGAGGTGCACAAAGAGGCAAGAGAAGTACAGAAAGAGGCAAGAGGGGTGCAGAAAGAAGGAAGAAAAGTGCATAAAGAGGCAAGAGATTTGCTGAAAGGAACAACAGAGGTGTAGAAAGAAGCAAAAGAAGTGCAGAAAGAGGCAAGTAAGGTGCAGATAGTAGCAAGAGCAGTGCAGAAAGAACCAACAGAGGTGCAGAAAGAGGGAAGATGGGTGGAGAGAGAGGCAAGAGGGGTGCAGAAAAAGAAAGGATGGGTGCACAAACAGGCAAGAGAGGTACAGAAAAAGGTAGGAGGGGTTCAGAAAGAAGGAAGAGAAGTGCAGAAAAAGGCAAGAAAAGTACAGAAATGGTCAAAAGAGGTACATAAAGAGACAACAGGGGTGCAGAAAGAAGCAAGACAGGTACAGAAAGAAGCATGGAAAGTACAGAATGAAGCAACAGGGGTGCAGAAAGAGGCAAGAGAGGTGCAAAAAGAGGCAAAAGTGGTGAAAAACAGGCAAGAGAACGCACAAAGAGTCACGAGAATTGCTGAAAGAAGCAACAGATGTGTAGAAGAAGCAAGAAAAGTGCAGAAAGAGGCAAGTGAGATGCAAAAACAGGCAGGAAAGGTACAGAAAGAGGGAAGACGAGTGCTGAAAGACAACAGGGGTACACAAAGAAGCAAATGAGGGGCAGAAAGATGCTACAGATGTGCAGAAAGTACGAAGAGACGAGTGGAAAAAGCCAAGAAAAGTGCAGAAAGAGGCAAAAGAGGTACATAAAGAGACAACAGGGGTACAGAAAGAAGCAAGACAGCTGCAGTAAGAAGCATGGAAAGTGCAGAATGAAGCAACTTTGGTGCAGAAAGAGGCAAGAGAATTGTAGAAAGAAGCAAGTGAGTGTAGGAGAGTAGGATCTGCACTTATGTTGCCCCCACTTTTTTCCCGATGTTTACACTGGTTTCTGGCTATAGTCTGGCTGGGTCCCTGCTGATCAGGGCCCCAGTCTCTCTGTTCTCTCTAAACAACTTGGAGTGCATATTAGATGCACTAGTGATTGGATACTATAGTACCTTATGAGCCCCTAGTATATGGTACCTTAGGTACCAGGGGCATAGGTACTTCACAGGCCTACCAGGGGCTGAAGCATGTATTATGCCACCCCTGGGAAGCAGACTAAATCTGACACCATAGGCCTGCTACTGCAGCCTGGGTGAGGTAGTGTTAGCACTCCTCACTGAGGTATAGGTTCCCTATATCTCACCTTACACACTCATATAAACCTGTCAGTCACCCCTAAGGCAGGCCCTATCAATCCAGAGGGCAGGGTGCTTGGTTTTCCATGTAAGGGGGTGCATCTGCCTGAGCCGGGCCCATCTGCAGCCCTCAGAGTCTATTCTCTGCTGCTGTTTGTGGATGCGGTTAAACCATATACTCTTAAGTGCATTATAAACTCGCGGTAAATGCTAACTTTGGAATGACTGCATCAAAACATGTCGTGTTTGGTGTCAAACAACTTTGAATCCTACCCCCACACCAGTAACTGGTGTGGGAGTAGGATCCCACCCTTCTAGAGGGGACGACATGTACCCACTGTACTACACGGTAGAAATCTTTCAGAGCCCTGGCATCACAAAATGGATGCCACTAGCACAGACACCGGGCTGCCCTCCTGCTGCTGACCGAAACTCGCAGTGGAGGGAGCCCAACAAAGGGTTTCCTGTCACAGGGAGGTGTCACCACCTCCCAGACAGGATTTAGTGTATTGGAGCTGGGTGGGTGCTCTCTTAGAGTGCTTTGAAGTCCTGCACTGGGGGAGCAGTAGGCTCCTCTGTGCATATGCCAGCTCAAACCGGTTCAGGGGTTACCAGCCCCTGCTCTGGCACAAAACTGGACAAAGGGAAGTGGGTGTAACCACCCACTCCCCTGACCCTCCCATAGGAGTGGTCATAGAGCTAGTCCCTCCCTTTCCTTTAATATAAGATAGGGAAACCTTGCCATTGAAAACTAGATATCCATGGACGACGCTCTACAAGAAGAATCCTGGACCTTCGACGTTCCATTACCTTTGGAAGACTGAAGAATCTCCCTTGGAGTCAAGGAGTGACTCCCCTGCTTGGCAGGCACCAAATCTTTGAATCAATGATCGCAAACGTTCCCACTCCAGCCAAAGTCCGAAGTCCCTGTAGCCCCAGAAGTGGATTTCCTGACTTCCTGACAGCCATTGTGAGTCCCCAGCAAACCTGAGGCGAGTGGACCCCACGAGTGACGAGGAACAGCAATACCCGGGTAACGTGCACTATTGTCGAGTGCAACCTCTTCACAACGTTCTACAAACTTGTGCATTGGAACATGTGTGGTCTCAGCCTCCAGCAGGATTTCCTTCTAAAATCAGAGGCCTACCTCATCCCGAGTGACCGTGGGCTTCTGTGAAGTGAATCCTCACGAGGCATCTTTGCGATCCCTTGCCAGCTAGCTTGTGGGTCCCCTTAAGGCTTCTTCATCAAACCAAAGGGCGCCCCTGGTTGTTCCAGGCCTGCCCTGACTTACCCTTGCTGGGTGAGTCCCTCAGACCTTGCTAGTCTGCACCGCTGACTTTCTTCACATTCCACGAGACTTGCTGTTGCCAAGGCTTGTTGGCTCCAATCCAGTTGCCGACACCTCAGTAAGCTGCAGACTTCATGGTACACTCCGAATCCAGCTCCTGGTCATCGTTGACACCTCCTGGACCTTGTGGCTGAAGAGTCAAGACTCCCATGAATCACCTGAAATCACCCGACTACCGTGGGCATCCATCTTCCTGGCCCCGGGTCACTGGCAAGTGACTGTGAACACTGTCCCTTCTGCATTCAGTTCTTCCTTCTTCAGAATCCAGCCTTGGATTCCACCGGACACTTCTCCAGTCTTCACAAGCAGCAAATCTTCTTCGTCTTCCTTTGAAAACAACGCTGCGACCCGACACCAAAAGACCCTATGCACCCGGCTTCCCTGGGTGAGGTAACTCGTGCACTCCAGTGCTCCTGTGTGTTTGGCCCCTCGAAGTACTTACCTTGTAAGTGGCTGGCTTGTAGACTCTTCCGAAATACCCTAAAACTTTAAAAATCCAACCGCGACTTGCTCCATTGAAATCAATAGGGAACCCGTGGCTGTGTTCTCACACTGCACGCGTCTCCCGTGGGTCCTTTACTTACCTGCCTTGGGTGGATTAGTGAGACCCCAGCGATTCTAAAGGCCCTAGGCCTTGTTCCCTTGCAAGTCGAAATTCCAAAACCTCTTTTTTAGTATATGGTCTGGTACGCCCCAAGGGCCCCAGCCATATAGGTGCTTAATTTGTTGTGAAACATTGATTTGTGCATATGTTCCTGACTTTCAATCTCATAAAGAGATTAGTAGAGTGTGTCTAGAAATAAATACATATATATTTTATATATATACCTGTGTGGTGTCCTTTCATTTGGTAATTCAAGAGATTATAAGGTAAAACAAGCTGCTTTACATTCCTCAGAGACTAAGCCTGAAGGATGCTCTCCACAGCTACCACTAGGATAACTTTCTTTAAAAGGTTGTCTTAAACCTATCTACTATAAGAGTCGAATTGGACTGGTGCAAGGTGGCCACATTAACTAGTGACCAGCATATGCCAGGCCAACTTCTCACAGTGAGGTACAGAAAGAGCCAACACAGGTGCAGAAAGAGGCAAGCAAAGTGCAGAAACAGGCAAGAGAAGTGCACAAAGAGGCAACAGAATTGCTGAAAGAAGCAACAGAGGAGTAGAATGAAGCAACAAAAGTGCAGAAAGAGGCAAGTGAGATGCAAAAACAGCCATGAAAAGTACAGAAAGAAGGAAGACGAGTGCTGAAAGAGAACAGGGGTGGACAAAGAAGCAAATTAGGTGCAGAAAGAGGCAACAGACGTGCAGAAAGAGGGAAGTGACGTGCAGAAAAAGCCAAGAAAAGTGCAGAAAGAGGCAAAAGAGGTACATAAAGAGATAACAGTGGTGCAGAAAGAAGCAAGACGGGTGCAGAGAAAGCATGGAGAGTGCAGAATGAAGCAACAGGGGTGCAGAAAGAGGCAAGAGAAGTGCAGAAAAAGACAAGAGAAGTGCACAAAGAGGCAAGAGAATTACTGAAAGAAGCAACAGGTGTGGAAAGAAGCAAGAAGAGTGCAGAAAGAGGCAAGTGAGATGTAAAAACATGCAGGAAAGGTACAGAAAGAGGGAAGACGAGTGCAGAAAGAGACAACAGGGGTGCAGAAATAAGCAACACGGGTGCAGAATGAAGTAACAGGGGTGCAGAAAGAGGCAAGAGAAGTGCAGAAACAGGCAAGAGATGTGCACAAAGAGGGAAGAGAATTGATGAAAGAAGCAACAGAGGTGTATAAAGAAGCAAGAAAAGTACAGAAAGAGGCAAGTGAGATGCAAAAACAGGCAGGAAAGGTACAGAAAGAGGGAAGACGAGTGCAGAAAGAGACAACAGGGGTGGAGAAAGAAGCAAATGAGGTGTAGAAAGAGGCAACAGACGTGCAGAAAGAGACAACAGGGGTGCAGAAAGAAGCAAGACAGCTGCAGTAAGAAGCATGGAAAGTGCAGAATGAAGCAACAGGGGTGCAGAAAGAGGCAAGAGATTTGTAGAAAGGAGCAAGTGATGTACAGAAAGAGCCAACACAGGTGAAAACAGAGGCAAGAGAGGTGCAGAAACAGGCAAGAAAAGTGTACAAAGACGCAAGCGAATTGCTGAAAGAAGCAACAGCGGTGCAGAAAGAAGCACGACAAGTGCAGAAAGAAGCACGGAAAGTGCAGAATGAAGCAACAGGGGTGCAGAAAGAGGCAAGAGAAGTACAGAAACAGGCAAGAGAATTGCTGAAAGAAGCAACAGAGGTGTAGAAAGAAGCAAGAAAAGTGCAGAAAGAGGCAAGTGAGATGCAAAAACAGGCAGGAAAGGTACAGAAAGAGGGAAGACGAGTGCAGAAAGAGACAACAGGGGTGGAGAAAGAAGCAAATGAGGTGTAGAAAGAGGCAACAGATGTGCAGAAAGAGACAACAGGGGTGCAGAAAGAGGCAAGAGATTTGTAGAAAGGAGCAAGTGAGGTACAGAAAGAGCCAACACAGGTGCAAAAAGAGGCACGAGAGGTGCAGAAACAGGCAAGAAAAGTGTACAAAGATGCAAGCGAATTGCTGAAAGAAACAGCGGTGCAGAAAGAAGGAAGACAAGTGCAGAAAGAAGCATGGAAAGTGCAGAATGAAGCAACAGGGGTGCAGAAAGAGGCAAGAGAAGTACCGAAACAGGCAAGAGAAGTGCACAAAGAGGCAGGAGAATTGTTGAAAGAAGCAACAGATGTGTAGAAAAAAGCAAGAACAATGCAGAAAGAGGCAAGTGAGATGCAAAAACAGGCAGGAAAGGTACAGAAAGAGGGAAGACGAGTGCAGAAAGAGATAACAGGGGTGCAGAAAGAAGCAAATGAGGTGCAGAAAGAGGCAACAGACATGCACAAAGAGGGAAGAGAGGTGCAGAAAAAGGTAAGAAATATGCAGTAAGAGTCAAAAGAGGTACTTAAAGAGACAACAGGGGTGCAGAAATAAGCAACACGGGTGCAGAATGAAGCAACAGGGGTGCAGAAAGAGGCAAGAGAATTGTAGAAAGGAGCAAGAGAGGTACAGAAAGAGCCAACACAGGTGCAAAGAGAGGCAAGAGAGGTGCAGAAACAGGCAAGAAAAGTGTACAAAGAAGCTAGCGAATTGCTGAAAGAAGCAACAGCGGTGGAGAAAGAAGCACGACAAGTGCAGAAAGAAGCATGGAAAGTGCAGAATGAAGCAACAGGGGTGCAGGAAGAGGCAACAGAAGTGCAGAAACAGGCAAGAGAAGTGCATAAAGAGGCAAGAGAATTGCTGAAAGAAGCAACAGAGGTGTAGAAAGAAGCAAGAAAAGTGCAGAAAAAGCAAGTGAGATGGAAAAACAGGCAGGAAAGGTACAGAAAGAGGGAAGACGAGTGCTGAAAGAGAACAGGGGTAGACAAAGAAGCAAATAAGGTGCAGAAAGAGGCAACAGACGTGCAGAAAGAAGGAAGTGACGTGCAGAAAAAGCCAAGAAAAGTGCAGAAAGAGGCAAAAGAGGTACATAAAGAGATAACAGTGGTGCAGAACGAAGCAAGACAGGTGCAGAAAGAAGCATAGAAAGAGCAGAATGAAGCAACATGGGTGCAGAAAGAGGCAAGAGAAGTGCACAAAGAGGCAAGAGAATTGCTGAAAGAAGCAACAGAGGTGTAGAAAGAAGCAAGAAAAGTGCAGAAAGAGGCAAGTGAGATGCAAAAACAGGCAGGAAAGGTACTGAAAGAGGGAAGACTAGTGCAGAAAGAGACAACAGGGGTACAGAAAGAAGCAAATGAGGTGCAGAAAGAGCCAACAGATGTGCAGAAAGAGGGAAGAGAACTGAAGAAAAAGGCAAGAAAAGTGCAGAAAGTGGCAAAAGAGGTACATAAAGAGACATCAGGGGTGCAAATAAAAGCAAGACAGTTGCCGAAAGTAGCGTGGAGGCTGCAGAATGAAGCAACAGGGGTGCAGAAAGAGGCAAGAGAAGTTTAGAAAGGAGTAAGTGAGGTGCAGAAAGAGGCAACACAGGTGCAAAAAGAGGCAAGAGAGGTGCAGAAACAGGCAAGAGAAGTGAACAAAGACGCAAGAGAGTTGCTGAAAGAAGCAACAGAAGTGAAGAATGAAGCAAGAAAAGTGCAGAAAGAGGTAAGTGAAATGCAAAAACAGCCATGAAAGGTACAGAAAGAGGGAAGACGACTGCTGAAAGAGAACGGGGTGGACAAAGAAGCAAATTAGGTGCAGAAAGAGGCAACAGACGTACAGAAAGAGGGAAGTGACGTGCAGAAAAAGCCAAGAAAAGTGCAGAAAGAGGCAAAAGAGGTATATAAAGAGATAACAGCGGTGCAGAAAGAAGCAAGACAGGTGCAGAAAGAAGCATGGAAAGTGCAGAATGAAGCAACAGGGGTGCAGAAAGAGTCAAGATAAGTGCAGAAACAGGCAAGAGATGTGCACAAAGAGGGAAGAGAATTGATGAAAGAAGCAACAGAGGTGTATAAAGAAGCAAGAAAAGTGCAGAAAGAGGCAAGTGAGATGCAAAAACAGGCAGGAAAGGTACAGAAAGAGGGAAGACGAGTGCAGAAAGAGACAACAGGGGTGGAGAAAGAAGCAAATGAGGTGTAGAAAGAGGCAACAGACATGCAGAAAGAGACAACAGGGGTACAGAAAGAAGCAAGACAGCTGCAGTAAGAAGCATGGAAAGTGCAGAATGAAGCAACAGGGGTGCAGAAAGAGGCAAGAGAATTGTAGAAAGGAGCAAGTGAGGTACAGAAAGAGCCAACACAGGTGCAAAGAGAGGCAATAGAGGTGCAGAAACAGGCAAGAAAAGTGTACAAAGACGCAAACGAATTGCTGAAAGAAGCAACAGCGGTGCAGAATGAAGCAAGAAAAGTACAGAAAGAGGTAAGTGAAATGCAAAAACAGCCATGAAAGGTACAGAAAGAGGGAAGACGACTGCTGAAATAGAACGGGGTGGACAAAGAAGCAAATTAGGTGCAGAAAGAGGCAACAGACGTACAGAAAGAGGGAAGTGACTTGCAGAAAAAGCCAAGAAAAGTGCAGAAAGAGGCAAAAGAGGTA
This sequence comes from Triturus cristatus, assembly GCF_964204655.1. Classification (NCBI taxonomy): domain Eukaryota; kingdom Metazoa; phylum Chordata; class Amphibia; order Caudata; family Salamandridae; genus Triturus; species Triturus cristatus. The sequence goes on from NC_140579.1 coordinate 1,225,289,989, forward strand.
TATAAAGAGATAACAGCGGTGCAGAAAGAAGCAAGACAGGTGCAGAAAGAAGCATGGAAAGTGCAGAATGAAGCAACAGGGGTGCAGAAAGAGTCAAGATAAGTGCAGAAACAGGCAAGAGATGTGCACAAAGAGGGAAGAGAATTGATGAAAGAAGCAACAGAGCTGTATAAAGAAGCAAGAAAAGTGCAGAAAGAGGCAAGTGAGATGCAAAAACAGGCAGGAAAGGTACAGAAAGAGGGAAGACGAGTGCAGAAAGAGACAACCGGGGTGGAGAAAGAAGCAAATGAGGTGTAGAAAGAGGCAACAGACATGCAGAAAGAGACAACAGGGGTGCAGGAAGAAGCAAGACAGCTGCCGTAAGAAGCATGGAAAGTGCAGAATGAAGCAACAGGGGTGCAGAAAGAGGCAAGAGAATTGTAGAAAGGAGCAAGTGAGGTACAGAAAGAGCCAACACAGGTGCAAAGAGAGGCAAGAGAGGTGCAGAAACAGGCAAGAAAAGTGTACAAATACGCAAGCGAATTGCTGAAAGAAGCAACAGCGGTGCAGAAAGAAGCACGACAAGTGCAGAAAGAAGCACGGAAAGTGCAGAATGAAGCAACAGGGGTGCAGAAAGAGGCAAGAGAAGTACAGAAACAGGCAAGAGAATTGCTGAAAGAAGCAACAGAGGTGTAGAAAGAAGCAAAAAAAGTGCAGAAAAAGGCAAGTGGGATGCAAAAACAGACAGGAAAGAGGCAACAGACGTGCAGAAAGAGGGAAGTAACGTGCAGAAAAAGCCAAGAAAAGTGCAGAAAGAGGCAAAAGAGGTACATAAAGAGATAACAGCGGTGCAGAAAGAAGCAAGACAGGTGCAGAAAGAAGCATGGAAAGTGCAGAATGAAGCAACAGAGGTGCAGAAAGAGGCAAGATAAGTGCAGAAACAGGCAAGAGAGGTGCACAAAGAGTCAAGATAATTGATGAAAGAAGCAACAGAGGTGTATAAAGAAGCAAGAAAAGTGCAGAAAGAGACAAGTGAGATGCAAAAACAGGCAGGAAAGGTACAGAAAGAGGGAAGACGAGTGCAGAAAGAGACAACAGGGGTGGAGAAAGAAGCAAATGAGGTGTAGAAAGAGGCAACTGACGTGCAGAAAGAGACAACATGGGTGCAGAAAGAAGCATGGAAAGTGCAGAATGAAGCAACAGGGGTGCAGAAAGAGGCAAGAGAATTGTAGAAAGGAGGCAAGTGAGGTACAGAAAGAGCCAACACAGGTGCAAAGAGAGGCAAGAGAGGTGCAGAAACAGGCAAGAAAAGTGTACAAAGACGCAAGCGAATTGCTGAAAGAAGCAACAGCGGTGCAGAAAGAAGCACGACAAGTGCAGAAAGAAGCACAGAAAGTGCAGAATGAAGCAACAGGGGTGCAGAAAGAGGCAAGAGAAGTACAGAAACAGGCAAGAGAATTGCTGAAAAAAGCAACAGAGGTGTAGAAAGAAGCAAGAAAAGTGCAGAAAGAGGCAAGTGAGATGCAAAAACAGGCAGGAAAGGTACAGAAAGAGGGAAGACGAGTGCTGAAAGAGAACAGGGTTGGACAAAGAAGCAAATAAGGTGCAGAAAGAGGCAACAGACGTGCAGAAAGAGGGAAGTGATGTGCAGAAAAAGCCAAGAAAAGTGCAGAAAGAGGCAAAAGAGGTACATAAAGAGATAACAACGGTGCAGAAAGAAGCAAGACAGGTGCAGAAAGAAGCATGGAAAGTGCAGAATGAAGCAACAGGGGTGCAGAAAGAGGCAAGAGAAGTGCAGAAACAGGCAAGAGAAGTGCACAAAGAGGCAAGAGAATTGCTGAAAGAAGCAACAGATGTGTAAAAAGAAGCAAGAAAAGTGCAGAAAGAGGCAAGTGAGATGCAAAAACAGGCAGGAAAGGTACAGAAAGAGGGAAGACGAGTGCAGAAAGACACAACAGGGGTGGAGAAAAAAGCAAATGAGGTGTAGAAAGAGGCAACGGACGTGCAGAAAGAGACAACAGGGGTACAGAAAGAAGCAAGAAAGCTGCAGTAAGAAGCATGGAAAGTGCAGAATGAAGCAACAGGGGTGCAGAAAGAGGCAAGAGAATTGTAGAAAGGAGCAAGTGAGGTACAGAAAGAGCCAACACAGGTGCAAAGAGAGGCAAGCGAGGTGCAGAAACAGGCAAGAAAAGTGTACAAAGACGCAAGAGAATTGCTGAAAGAAGCAACAGTGGTGCAGAAAGAAGCATGGAAAGAGCAGAATGAAGCAACAGGGGTGCAGAAAGAGGCAAGAGAAGTGCAGAAACAGGCAAGAGATGTGCACAAAGAGGGAAGAGTATTGCTGAAAGAAGCAACAGAGGTGTAGAAAGAAGCAAGAAAAGTGCAGAAAGAGGCAAGTGAGATGCAAAAACAGGCAGGAAAGGTACAGAAAGAGGGAAGACGAGTGCAGAAAGAGACAACAGGGGTACAGAAAGAAGCAAATGAGGTGCAGAAAGAGCCAACGGATGTGCAGAAAGAGGGAAGAGAACTGAAGAAAAAGGCAAGAGAAGTGCACAAAGAGGCAAGAGAATTGCTGAAAGAAGCAACAGAGGTGTAGAAAGAAGCAAGAAAAGTGCAGAAAGAAGCAAGTGAGATGCAAAAACAGGCAGGAAAGGTACAGAAAGAGGGAAGACACGTGGTGAAAGAGAACAGTGGTAGACAAAGAAGCAAATAAGGTGCAGAAAGAGGCAACAGACGTGCAGAAAGAGGGAAGTGACGTGCAGAAAAAGCCAAGAAAAGTGCAGAAAGAGGCAAAAGAGGTACATAAAGAGATAACAGCGGTGCAGAAAGCAGCAAGACCGGTGCAGAAAGAAGCATGGAAAGAGCAGAATGAAGCAACAGGGGTGCAGAAAGAGGCAAGAGAGGTGCAGAAACAGGCAAGAGATGTGCACAAAGAGGGAAGAGTATTGCTGAAAGAAGCAACAGAGGTGTAGAAAGAAGCAAGAAAAGTGCAGAAAGAGGCAAGTGAGATGCAAAAACAGGCAGGAAAGGTACAGAAAGAGGGAAGACGAGTGCAGAAAGAGACAACAGGGGTACAGAAAGAAGCAAATGAGGTGCAGAAAGAGCCAACGGATGTGCAGAAAGAGGGAAGAGAACTGAAGAAAAAGGCAAGAAAAGTACAGAAAGTGGCAAAAGAGGTACATAAAGAGACATCAGGGGTGCAGAAAGAAGCAAGACAGGTGCCGAAAGTAGCATGGAAGCTGCAGAATGAAGCAACCGGTGTGCAGAAAGAGGCAAGAGAAGTGTAGAAAGGAGCAAGTGAGGTGCAGAAAGAGGCAACACAGGTGCAAAAAGAGGCAAGAGAGGTGCAGAAAAGGGCAAGAGGAGTGCACAAAGACGCAAGAGAGTTTCTGAAAGAAGCAACAGAGGTGTAGAATGAAGCAAGAAAAGTGCAGAAAGAGGTAAGTGAAATGCAAAACCAACCATGAAAGGTACAGAAAGAGGGAAGACGAGTGCTGAAAGAGAACAGGGGTGGACAAAGAAGCAAATTAGATGCAGAAAGAGGTAATAGACGTGCAGAAAGAGGGAAGTGACGTGCAGAAAAAGCCAAGAAAAGTGCAGAAAGAGGCAAAAGAGGTGTATAAAGAGATAACAGCGGAGCAGAAAGAAGCAAAACAGGTGCCGAAAGAAGCATGGAAAGTGCAGAATGAAGCAACAGGGGTGCAGAAAGAGGCAAGATAAGTGCAGAAACAGGCAAGAGATGTGCACAAAGAGGGAAGAGAATTGATGAAAGAAGCAACAGAGGTGTATAAAGAAACAAGAAAAGTGCAGAAAGAGGCAAGTGAGATGCAAAAACAGGCAGGAAAGGCACAGAAAGAGGGAAGACGAGTGCAGAAAGAGACAACAGGGGTGGAGAAAGAAGCAAATGAGGTGTAGAAAGAGGCAACAGACATACAGAAAGAGACAACAGAGCTGCAGAAAGAAGCAAGACAGCTGCAGTAAGAAGCATGGAAAGTGCAGAATGAAGCAACAGGGGTGCAGAAAGAGGCAAGAGATTTGTAGAAAGGAGCAAGTGAGGTACAGAAAGAGCCAACACAGGTGCAAAAAGAGGCAAGAGAGGTGCAGAAACTATGAAGAAAAGTGCACAAAGACGCAAGCGAATTGCTGAAAGAAGCAACAGCGGTGCAGAAAGAAGCAAGAGAAGTGCAGAAAGAAGCATGGAAAGCGCAGAATGAAGCAACAGGGGTGCAGAAAGAGGCAAGATAAGTGCAGAAACAGGCAAGAGAAGTGCACAAAGAGGCAAGAGAATTGCTGAAAGAAGCAACAGAGGTGTAGAAAGAAGCAAGAAAAGTGCAGAAAGAGGCAAGTGAGATGCAAAAACAGGCAGGAAAGGTACAGAAAGAGGGAAGACGAGTGCAGAAAGAGACAACAGGGGTGGAGAAAGAAGCAAATGAGGTGTAGAAAGAGGCAACAGACATACAGAAAGAGACAACAGAGCTGCAGAAAGAAGCAAGACAGCTGCAGTAAGAAGCATGGAAAGTGCAGAATGAAGCAACAGGGGTGCAGAAAGAGGCAAGAGATTTGTAGAAAGGAGCAAGTGAGGTACAGAAAGAGCCAACACAGGTGCAAAAAGAGGTAAGAGAGGTGCAGAAAGAGGGAAGTGAAGTGCAGAAAAAGCCGAGAACAGTGCAGAAAGAGTGAAAAGAGGTACTTAAAGCAGGAAAAGTCAGGTGTGAAAGAGATTAGCCGGAGGCTTGTGTGGGATGAAAAGGCTTTATGGTGTGTTAAACCCTGATGCTAATCACAGGTGGCCGTAGGACGGGGAGCTCGTGAGACCGGACTGACCTGGGGCAGCTGAGCCAAGCTGCACAGGTCACAGAGAAGTCAAATAAAGCACATGTGTTCTAAAGGCCCATATTTGTTCGTAATGTGTAGCCTATGTGAGGGCAACCATAAGATGGCCACCGCTCCAAGATGGAACCCACGAAGTCAATGTAAAATATCGTATACATAGTGCATTTACCAATGAAATGTTATGCAAAGCACTTGTACATACCGCATTGGCCATTCGCGGTTCGCTAATACCGGAATAGACAGGGGTAGGGCCCTGTCTCCTACGCGGTCCCAAATTTTAAAGTACCACAGACCCTCCTTTTGCCCTTACATAGGCAATAACTATACTCACATCAATCCGAGTCTAGGTCAATATTCATGAAGTCATGGAGATGTTGCTGTAGCATCATCCTATTACTTAGCTCGTCCCTCGATACAGGTTTCCTTACACATAATGTAGCACAGAGGCCACATATCGCAGGAGCACACTGTATGCACAGACAGAACAGGAAAAGAATGGCTAAGACCATTCCAATGACCATCAGAATTATTTTCCAACCCCAGGCAGATATCAGTTCCCAGAACCACCCCACCAGTGACCAATCTCCTTGATCCACGTGAATAGATTCAGATATTTTATGCAGCTTGGAGATGGCCTGGTAAACTGTTGGAGCGTTATCTGGTATGAAAATGCAACAGCTAGATTGGATAACCTTACATACCCCACCGCGGTCTGCAAGTATGAAGTCTAGAACCATACGGTTCTGCAAAGTCATGAGGCGATCCGCTTGGAGCTCAGCTGTCAAATTACCAAGGGCACCAGCCGTTACATTAACAGTGGATTCAACCACACGAGTCAGTTGTCTCAGGTTCCTACTATTGACCATCGGTCCCCAAAACGGCAGGAAACCCAAAAAGAAGTCTCCCGCTTCCTGACCGGCAGTATCCTCCTTACTAATCACGCCTCTTACAACTCTGGTCTTGTGATAGTCAGAGGCAGCAGTAAATGTTGGCGGTAGCAGATTTGCAATATAACATGTGCCCGAGAAATCAGGGGGCAACCATGTATATGCTCGGTCATTGCAGACAAAATATGTACCCTTGGCAGCCAGAAACGCAGGGGAAAACTGCGATGGAAAAGTGTACGTTTCAGTACAGTCACTTCTCCCCAGTTGAGCTCTTGGATTCTGACCATTACCTTGTAAACAGAACCGACCCATGTGGGGTACGACCCAAATTGGGGATGAGATCTTTCGCTGCCTCTCACCCAGACTAATACTATACCCCGTTGCGTTCCAACCTACATAAGCTCGCAATTCATCCTTGGGAATAGAGGAGTATGCGTCGATATCTCTGCTCATATCGGCAACTCCTTTCATTAAAGCTTTATTATTTGTGCTAGGTCTGATGGAACGCGGTTGTCGCGGGGAGTAGGCATCTAATGCAAAAAGGAACATGGTCTGGAATGCCCATGACGATCCATTATAACTAAACGGCAGCACTACATATGGAATACCTTTGTTAATGGTATGTGGCATTATCCCACACACCCAGCAATTGGTTGTATTCATGACTAGTTGGTGCTGGTGCAGGAGCTGAATAAACGAGTTGTTTACAAACTCTGATCGTCTAGCTTGTTCGTGTTCAGGCAGAGGGTGGAAAGAGTGCAAGGAGGCAGTAGGAGGAGGTATAGGCTGTACAGTGGGTGCAATGGGCTTTTGAGAGGAGAAGAATACAAATCCTACAGCAAACACCATCATACTACATAGTATAAACAAACATAATAATACAAAACGTTTGCTCTTCATTATTTTACATATTTTCGCTTTAAAGTTCATTTCCTCAGTGAGTCTCTCCATCTTAAAAAACTCCATCCTCTAATCGTGCCGCTCGCGGCGGGTGAGTATCTTCCGCTAAGGAGTACGCCTGTCAGTCCAGGGAACGCCCTAGACCAACCAGAACCGTTGACCTAACGTCTTCGGCCTGTACCCCAAAGTCTTGGCACCGCGACCCTGCGGCTGAACCCGGATGGTGGTTCGAAAAACAAAAATCAAGAAAGTCCTTCAGATGGGAGAGCTATAATATCAAAAAATAGTAAGGGAAGGGAATTTTTATTTGTCCATTGGCCTGGGTCTCAGGTTGTAGCGGTTTCTACCAGCTACTGTCTGGTCTTGAAACAAGAGTTCAGGCTCTGTGGTGTCCAATCGAATTGACGGTGGCACAGCTTCTTGCAAAATATCGTCACTCTCTTGTGCTGAAGTTGTGCCTCTTACGCGTGCATCACTGAATGGTACAAAACGGGGTACAGTGTCTGTTTCAGAATCAGCGATACCCTCCTGGACCACTGGTCATATGGTAGAGGCAAAGGGATCCTCTTGCAGTTGGCGCCGTGAATCCAATTCTTCTTCCCCTTTACTCGAACCGCTGACCTTGTCGACAGAAGTACGAGGTGAGGGCCAATCCAACGGGGCTCATCGTTGCTCTTTCGCTGGAAGTTCCTCACAAGAACCCACGTGCCAGGGTCGATAGGGTGTCCTGGAGCTTCAGAGGCCTGGGGGAGAGTATCATGCATCTGTTGGTGTAAAACACGCAATTTAGCCGTCAATTCATACAAATAATCAAGCAGTACTGGATGATGGATTTCGCTGAATTTCGTCGGTCTTGGCACACCCCATACATTGGCCTGGTGGCCAAAAACCACCTCATATGGGCTAAGTCCCACTCGTGAGTGTACGGTCATTCTGGTGGATAGGAGTGCTAAAGGCAGAGCGTCAGGCCATTTAAGACCGGTGCTCGCCTGGATTTTGGCTAGTTTGAGCTTTAGAGTGCCATTGTAGCACTCTACTAATCCAGCTGATTGGGGGTGATTTGCAGCGTGAAACTTTTGCTTTATCCCTAACCCCTCACACACATTCTTCATCACTCGACCCACAAATTCACTCCCATTATCACTCCACACCATTCTTGGCATTCCAAACCTAGGGAAAAATTCCTTCACAAGGGCTTTGGCTGTGGATAAAGCAGTGTTGTCTTTTAGGGGATATGCTTCTATCCATTTTGAGAAAGCGCAAACAACAACCAATACATATTTCAAGTTGTTGCACCTTTCCATGTGGATAAAATCTAGCTGCAAAACTTCAAATGGATATGATGGAGGAGCAAAATGACCAGCTGGAGTTGGGGTTCCCCTACCAGGGTTGTATTTCAAACATACCATACAATGCTTGACCACATTCTCTGCACACTTGGGAATTCCAGCATTCTGCCATACTGGAGCCAACAACTTACAGATTCCTTTCATACTGATATGTGCCATTCCATGTGCCATATTAACCACTGGAAGCACATATGCATCAGGTAACAACCATCGCCGATGTTCTGACAAATCAACCCAACAACCATTCTCATCCAATTTACCCGTACTTTCTCTCCACTTGCTCAACTCTTTCTCTGTGGCTTCAGCTTGAAGGGACTTCACACTCTCTATCGTGTTTTCACACATTCCAACATCACCATCCCATCTTGCAGGGCCTGCTACATACATTCGAGTCTTCACATCTTTTGCCGTTTCTTTCGCGATTTCGTCAGCAAACGCATTACCACGACCAACATCATCAGTGACTTTCTTGTGCGCACTGCATTTCATAATCGCAACTTGTAACGGTAGGGTCAGTGACTCAAGGAGATCATTCACCAACTTGCCATTCTGAATTTTAGCTCCATGCGAAGTCAGGAACCCACGTTCCTTCCACAATCGCCCAAAATTATGAGCCACGCCAAAGGAGTACTGGCTGTCAGTATATATGTTCACTTTCATTCCTTCAGACAACACGCATACTCTTGTAAGGGCAATTAATTCTGCTGCTTGAGCCGAATTATGTGGCACACGTGCAGTTTCAACAATCGTGTACAAAGTCGTGATAGCATATGCAGCAGTCGTATCACCATTCGGAAGCTTGAAACACGAACCATCCACCCATAAGGTACCATCACACTCAGTCAGGAGAGTATCTTTAAGATCCACTCTCCCTTTCGTCTCTTCTTCTGTTCTGAACAGACAATCATGTTGCTCAATCTCATCTAGGTCTGCTGGAATCGGCAATAATGTAGCTGGATTCAACGTGTTGCATCTCTTTATGTGTATATGATTTGCTAACAGTGTCAATTCATATCCTGACAATCGAGCACTAGTTAAGTGCTGTGTCTTGGTCCGGTTTAACAATGTGTCCACAGCATGTGGAACCATAACAATCAATGTATTATCCATCACCAGTCCAGCAGACTGTCGAATAGACATAGCTGTTGCAGCTGTAGCTCTCAGACAACTTGGCAATGCCCTAGCTACCGGGTCCAAGGTTGACGAAAAATATGCGCATGGACGCGGTCTGTCGCCAAAAGGCTGTGTTAATACTGATAATGCGCAACCATCTTTTTCATGAACATACAATGTAAAAGGCTTACTGTAGTCAGGGGTACCCAACACAGGAGCTGAACATAATGCATTACGCAATTCCCAAAAACTTTTCTGACACTCTTCAGACCATGGGATAGGATTCGGTGTGTCTTTACATGTTAGTGCTAACAAAGGTTTTGCCAGCCAAGAGAAATTTGGTATCCAGTGCCTACAGTATGAAGTAATGCCCAAGAAAGCACGCACTTCTCTCTGTGTTCTTGGCACGCTCAATTGTGCAATGGCTTGAATTCTTTCTGGGGTCAGTTTCCTTCCCTCCTTCGATAAGAGATGACCTAAGTAGGTCACTTCTTGTCGACAATATTGCAGTTTTGAGAGAGACACTTTGTGATGAAAGGCAGACAAATGACGCAACAATGACAATGTAGCTTCTTTACAAATCTTTTCAGTATCCGCGGCGATTAGTAAATCGTCAACGTACTGAATAAGGATAGCGCCACTAGGTAAAACAAGTGCATCAAGCTGCGCTTTTAAAGCCTGACTGTATATTGATGGACTTTCACAGTAGCCTTGGGGAGCGCGTTTAAAGCGGAAGCTTCGACCACCTAAACTGAAGCCAAAAATGTCCCTGCTCTCCTCTGCAATTGGGATGCTAAAGAAAGCATTCTTTAAATCGATCACTGAGAACCATGCAGCGGAGGCTGGAATCATAGTTAACAAGGCAGTTATATCAGGGACAACTGGAAACTGTGGCACAACAATCTTATTTACCTCTCTAAGATTGATCACAAATCTGTAAACAGGTGGCTGTGAAGGGTCCGTTCGTTTTAAGACAGGTAAAACAGGACTATTGCAAACGTTGCCTCTTGTCTCTTCAATTACACCCTTTTTAATCAAATCACTGACAATTGCTAACAACGCTTTCTGACCTTCATTGGAGATCTTGTACTGGGGAATGCGTGGCAATCTGACATTGGCCTTTAAAGTGACCACGTATGGCGGTATTTCCAAAAGACCCACATCATTGGGACCAGTAGCCTAAAGGACATCCGGAAGGGATGACAATTCAGGCGGCATTGCATTCTTTGACAAATACACCGGGGAAATCACTTCCTTACCCAATGTAAGTTGTACTCCTGAGGGAGAACAATATAGCGTTGCATGCAATCTTTTCAATAAATCCAATCCTAACAAATTTTCACCACAACCTGTCGTTAGGATGAGGGGTGCTTTTAGCTCGCAAGGTCCAACAGAAAGGGGCATAGGATTAGAAATCGGGTTTCTAACTGGGGCGCCAGAAAAACCTACTGAAACATTCATTTCGCCAGAAAAAAGGCGCGCCAGGGAGTTTTGAATGCATAATTGAACTCTTTGCAGCACCAGTGTCCAGCAGAAAGGGCTCTGTTACACCCGCTGTAGTCTCTTTAACATATGGTCCACTCTGATCCACTGGTACTGAAACAACTCCCTCTCTCTGTCTATGGCTGTCATAGTAATCATTACCTTCCACATTGTCGTCTTCTGCATAATAATCATTATTATAGTACTGCGCTGTATTACCAGTCGCGTTGGCTTGCTGATCAAAGTTATTTATGGTATTTTGAGGCGGAAGAGGACGCGCGTTCTGGGGAACATTTCCACAGCCTCTACCTCTAGGAGCTTGTTGACCACCTCTACCTCTTGCGCCATACGCATTACTAGTACGCTGCATTAATTTAGGACAACTATACTTGAAATGACCTTCCTCTCTGCAATATGAACATTGATTGGGACCTATAGGGATACGTGGTTGATAATACCCATTCATTTGCTGGTTATTCTAAAACTGTTGGGGTTGCTGATAGATACCTTGGGTTTGCCTATAATTATTCTGTCCTCCACGTGGCGGATAAGCCTGCTGTAAAATGACCTTCGTTTTCAGTTCTTTTGTTTTCTTATCTGTTCTATCCTTCTCGTCTTTATCTCTATTTTCATAATACTGTGCAGTAGCCAGTATTTGCGCTGAAGAGGAAACAGCCCAAGAACTTTCTGAGTCTTTTAATTTCTTACACAACTTGGGGAGTAGATTCTGCACAAATTTATCAACAAATAACCGTTGGCCACCTTCACTACTCATGTCTTGACCACTGTGGTCGATAAACGTTTCTTCAAACCTTGTAAAGAAATCAGACACTGTCTCATCTTTCTTCTGCTTACATGCGGATAGTTTATCCCAATTCACGCGCATCGCGGGCATTAAAGTTTTCATGTATGTAATAATTCTACCAGGGAGGTCTGCTGCTAAAGGGTCAGGCTTCGAACCACCAACTTGGCCAGCGTCTGCAGCAATGATATTAGCCCATGTGTTACCCAATTCTGCAGCGTGATCTACATTACGAATGGATCCCCATAAAGGCTGTGGAACCACATTCCCGAACAACATATCTATGTCAGCTAGATTCATGACACACGATTCTGTAGTTTGTGATAACTCCTTATAATATCCTGTAGGGTTTTTACGGGGGTCAGGCAATGTCTGCTTAAGCACTAACACCTCGGAACGCTTCCATGGGACATGTACCCAAACACGCTGAAAATGTGCTAAGACAGGTGGAGCAGCATTTGGATCAGCAGGTCTCCAAACTGGGGGAACCTCACGCATCGGATATTGGCGCGCTTTTACCTTCTTCCCCACAGGGAATTCCTGTTCAAACAATGATTGTTGACAATCGCCATCCCTAAAGGACAGTAAAATCGCAACTGCTCTATCTACATCGGGACCCACAATTGTACCTGTTCCAAAATCAAACCGCACTCGACACAACTCCTGTGGGGTTGAATTTGAACCATGATCCTCCAATTCCTCACAGAGGAATCCACACATTTTGTCAAAGACATAGCTCTGTTTTGGGGCATCCCATTGGTGGAAAACGTTAACAACTGATTCCACATTACAGAGTGAAGGGAAACCAATCCACCTACGCGCCAGATGATCTAACACCTCTTTCTCGTCCGGACCAGGCAGCTGACTACGCAATTGCTTACGTTGTAAACCAGGGGTCATACTAGATGACCCAAAGAGAGGTGACATTAAACTAGTAACTACATTAGCTAGTCATTGTCGTGCTGAAGGAGAAGTTGAGGCGAAAACGGGGGGATAGACAGAGGGAAGAAAGGCGGATTAAGATACAGGTACCTGGGTAGTGTAAGAAAGAGCGCCAGGGGAGGCAGCTGATGTGCTAGGCAAAGTCGCAGGAAGCGCGGGGACAACAGGTAACAAAACTGGCGGCCCTTGAGAGGGCTGCACTGCAGGGATAGGAGCCAGCTGAGGAGGAGCTGGCGGTTGTGGGAAGGCTTGCGGCATGTTTACTGGAGGCTGCACATTTACGAGCTGTGGAGGCGCTGTGGCATTTTGCGCATACGGGGGTGACGAACTTAGCAAATGGGACATTAGGGAATCTTTCTCTTTCTCTTTTCTTTCATCTTGCACAAGGGGTGACAAAACAGGGTAACATTTATCGATTCCTAGTTTGCGCTGTCTATGTAACTGCTCATTCATTTGTTCCTCCTCATTATCTTTAAATTGCACAGCTGCTTGCATCATTGACATACCTCTTTCTCTCTTATTCCTTTTCGCTAGCTTAATTTCTTTCTGTTTGGCTTCCTTTCACCATAGGCGGAAAGAATCAAACATCGCCGGCCGGGCTTTCTTTTTAAACAATTTAACTTCCAAATTATCTAAAATATCTGTATCGAAACTACCATTTTGGGGCCATTTTAAAACACCGTCCTTTCTGGTGTATCGGATCCATACTTCATTATATGCAATGGGGCCCACGCCATGTTTTACATAAAGCTCATAAGTTGGAGTTCCAATTGGAGGAACCGGACATGAATCCTCTAACTGGGAATCCCTTCTACAACCCAAACAAAACAATCTTCCAAATACACTAGAACCAGGAATCTTCGCTCACTAGTCTAGTTTCAAACTTCAAAGGATTATCGATTACGATAGTCTCGTAAATACACGAGTCCTCTGGCTTTGGCGCTTGCAAGCTCCAAATCAAAATGATCTCGAAGGATACCAAAAATCCTGAAGGATACCAAACAAACTGGGAGACGCTCCACTTATACTTAACTGAGGTATCGGTGATCGATGGCGTCACCAGAAGACTCTGTCGATTGTTTCGCTCTACCAAAATCGTCAAGGGTCCAAAACAGGGCGATTAATCAGGGCAGCAGTCCTTCGTAGCCGTCGGGACGTGGAGAACCTCGCAGAAAAGACTTTCGGACCACGTCGACATGCATGGGTCGATGAAGTGGCGGCCTTCCTCCGGAATTTCCACACGAAGCTCCTCACGAACCTCTGGCTTGGACTGGTACCACTGAAATCATCCCGAGTTGGGCGCCAACTGAAGTACTGGGAATTTAAAGCCCAGCGGTGCAGGGGAACACACCCTAAGACTTCGGGTTCTTCCTGTTTCAGACCTACAGAAACACAGAGTCTTCTAGGTGAAGTCAAAGATCGATTTATTGGCTGCAGACCAATTACAGGTATCCGAGAAGTACAACACAATGTATGTTCTCAGGAGACTGCTTAAAGTTACAGAAACGGGCTTCTCCTTAAATACAAAATATCATGCTTCAGGCATACATTCCTTGTTTTACGATATGGTCATCTACATGTATCCATTACAAACGAAAAGGCAGAGTCATGATGACCATCCCACATTCCAGTTTAGCCAGCCCACAATTATTTACCCAGCGAGGCTCAGATCCCACATCAGATATCAACAGGCCCCAATAAACACGGGCATCTCCTGTTTGTAAAACAAGCCATAAAGCAGGAAAAGTCAGGTGTGAAAGAGATTAGCCGGAGGCTTGTGTGGGATGAAAAGGCTTTATGGTGTGTTAAACCCTGATGCTAATCACAGGTGGCCGTAGGACGGGGAGCTCGTGAGACCGGACTGACCTGGGGCAGCGGAGCCAAGCTGCACAGGTCACAGAGAAGTCAAATAAAGCACATGTGTTCTAAAGGCCCATATTTGTTCGTAATGTGTAGCCTATGTGAGGGCAACCATAAGATGGCCACCGCTCCAAGATGGAACCCACGAAGTCAATGTAAAATATCGTATACATAGTGCATTTACCAATGAAATGTTATGCAAAGCACTTGTACATACCGCATTGGCCATTCGCGGTTCGCTAATACCGGAATAGACAGGGGTAGGGCCCTGTCTCCTACGCGGTCCCAAATTTTAAAGTACCACAAGAGAATTGATGAAAGAAGCAACAGAGGTGTATAAAGAAGCAAGAAAAGTGCAGAAAGATGCAAGAGAAGTGTAGAAAGGAGTAAGTGAGGTGCAGAAAGAGGCAACACAGGTGCAAAAAGAGGCAACACAGGTGCAAAAAGAGGCAAGAGAGGTGCAGAAACAGGCAAGAGAAGTGCACAAAGACGCAAGAGAGTTGCTGAAAGAAGCAACAGAGGTGTAGAATGAAGCAAGAAAAGTGCAGAAAGAGGTAAGTGAAATGCAAAAACAGGCAGGAGAGGTACAGAAAGAGGGAAGACGAGTGCAGAAAGAGACAACAGGGGTGGAGAAAGAAGCAAATGAGGTGTAGAAAGAGGCAACAGAGTGCAGAAAGAGACAACAGGGGTACAGAAAGAAGCAAGACAGCTGCAGTAAGAGGCAAGAGAATTGTAGAAAGGAGCAAGTGAGGTACAGAAAGAACCAACACAGGTGCAAAGAGAGGCAAGAGAGGTGCAGAAACAGGCAAGAAAAGCGTACAAAGACGCAAGCGAATTGCTGAAAGAAGCAATAGTGGTGCAGAAAGAAGCACGACAAGTGCAGAAAGAAGCACGGAAAGTGCAGAATGAAGCAACAGGGGTGCAGAAAGAGGCAAGAGAAGTACAGAAACAGGCAAGAGAATTGCTGAAAGAAGCAACAGAGGTGTAGAAATAAGCAAGAAAAGTGCAGAAAGAGGCAAGTGAGATGCAAAAACAGGCAGGAGAGGTACAGAAAGAGGGAAGACGAGTGCTGAAAGAGAACAGGGTTGGACAAAGAAGCAAATAAGGTGCAGAGAGAGGAAACAGACGTGCAGAAAGAGGGAAGTGACGTGCAGAAAAAGCCAAGAAAAGTGCAGAAAGTGGCAAAAGAGGTACATAAAGAGATAACAACGGTGCAGAAAGAAGCAAGACAGGTGCAAAAAGAAGCATGGAAAGTGCAGAATGAAGCAACGGGTGCAGAAACAGGCAAGAGAAGAGCACAAAGAGGCAAGAGAATTGCTGAAAGAAGCAACAGAGGTGTCGAAAGAAGCAAGAAAAGTGCAGAAAGAGGCAAGTGAGATGCAAAAACAGGCAGGAAAGGTACAGAAAGAGGGAAGACGAGTGCAGAAAGACACAACAGAGGTGGAGAAAGAAGCAAATGAGGTGTAGAAAGAGGCAACAGACGTGCAGAAAGAGGGAAGAGAACTGAAGAAAAAGGCAAGAAAAGTGCAGAAAGTGGCAAAAGAGGTACATAAAGAGACATCAGGGGTGCAGAAAGAAGCAAGACAGGTGCCGAAAGTAGCATGGAAGCTGCAGAATGAAGCAACAGGGGTGCAGAAAGAGGAAAGAGAAGTGTAGAAAGGAGCAAGTGAGGTGCAGAAAGAGGCAACACATGTGCAAAAAGAGGCAAGAGAGGTGCAGAAACAGGCAAGAGAAGTGCACAAAGACGCAAGAGAGTTGCTGAAAGAAGCAACAGAGGTGTAGAATGAAGCAAGAAAAGTGCAGAAAGAGGTAAGTGAAATGCAAAAACAGTCATGAAAGGTACAGAAAGATGGAAGACGAGTGCTGAAAGAGAGCAGGGGTGGACAAAGAAGCAAATTAGATGCAGAAATAGGTAATAGACGTGCAGAAAGAGGGAAGTGACGTGCAGAAAAAGCCAAGAAAAGTGCAGAAAGAGGCAAAAGAGGTATATAAAGAGATAACAGCGGTGCAGAAAGAAGCAAGACAGGTGCAGAAAGAAGCATGGAAAGTGCAGAATGAAGCAACAGGGGTGCAGAAAGAGGCAAGATAAGTGCAGAAACAGGCAAGAGAAGTGCACAAAGAGTCAAGAGAATTGCTGAAAGAAGCAACAGAGATGTAGAAAGAAGCAAGAAAAGTGCAGAAAGAGGCAAGTGAGATGCAAAAACAGGCAGGAAAGGTAGAGAAAGAGGGAAGACGAGTGCTGAAAGAGAACAAGGGTGGACAAAGAAGCAAATAAGATGCAGAAAGAGGCAACAGACGTGCAGAAAGCGGGAAGTAATGTGCAGAAAAAGCCAAGAAAAGTGCAGAAATAGGCAAAAGAGGTACATAAAGAGATAACAGCATTGCAGAAAGAAGAAAGACAGGTGCAGAAAGAAGCATGGAAAGTGCAGAATGAAGCAACAGGGGTGCAGAAAGAGGCAAGAGAAGTTCCGAAACAGGCAAGAGAAGTGCACCAAGAGTCAGGAGAATTGTTGAAGGAAGCAACAGAGGTGTAGAAAAAAGCAAGACGAATGCAGAAAGATGCAAGTGAGATGCAAAAACAGGCAGGAAAGGTACAGAAAGAGGGAAGACGTGTGCAGAAAGAGACAACGGGGGTGGAGAAAGAAGCAAATAAGTTGTAGAAAGAGGCAACAGACATGCACAAAGAGGGAAGAGAGGTGCAGAAAAAGGTAAGAAATATGCAGTAAGAGTCAAAAGAGGTACTTAAAGAGACAACAGGGGTGCAGAAATAAGCAACACGGGTGCAGAATGAAGTAATAGGGGTGCAGAAAGAGGCAATAGAAGTGCAGAAACAGGCAAGAGAAGTGCATAAAGAGGGAAGAGAATTGCTGAAAGAAGCAACAGAGGTGTATAAAGAAGCAAGAAAAGTGCAGAAAGAGGCAAGTGAGATGCAAAAACAGGCAGGAAAGGTACAGAAAGAGGGAAGATGAGTGCAGAAAGAGACAACAGGGGTGGAGAAAGAAGCAAATGAGGTGTAGAAAGAGGCAACAGACGTGCAGAAAGAGACAACAGGGGTACAGAAAGAAGCAAGACAGCTGCAGTAAGAAGCATGGAAAGTGCAGAATGAAGCAACAGGGGTGCAGAAAGAGGCAAGAGAATTGTAGAAAGGAGCAAGTGAGGTACAGAAAGAGCCAACACAGGTGCAAAGAGAGGCAAGAGAGGTGCAGAAACAGGCAAGAAAAGTGTACAAAGACGCAAGCGAATTGCTGAAAGAAGCAACAGCGGTGCAGAAAGAAGCGCGACAAGTGCAGAAAGAAGCATGGAAAGTGCAAAATGAAGCAACAGGGGTGCAGAAAGAGGCAAGAGAAGTGCAGAAACAGGCAAGAGAAGTGCACAAAGAGGCAAGAGAATTGCTGAAAGAAGCAACAGAGGTGTAGAAAGAAGCAAGTAAAGTGCAGAAAGAGGCAAGTGAGATGCAAAAACAGGCAGGAAAGGTACAGAAAGAGGGAAGACGAGTGCAGAAAGAGACAACAGGGGTGCAGAAAGAAGCAAATGAGGTGCAGAAAGAGGCAACAGACATGCACAAAGAGGGAAGAGAGGTGCAGAAAAAGGTAAGAAATATGCAGTAAGAGTCAAAAGAGGTACTTAAAGAGACAACAGGGGTGCAGAAATAAGCAACACGGGTGCAGAATGAAGTAACAGGGGTGCAGAAAGAGGCAAGAGAAGTGCAGAAACAGGCAAGAGATGTGCATAAAGAGGGAAGAGAATTGCTGAAAGAAGCAACAGAGGTGCAGAAAGAAGCACAACAAGTGCAGAAAGAAGCATGGAAAGTGCAGAATGAAGCAACAGGGGTGCAGAATGAGGGAAGACGAGTGCTGAAAGAGAACAGGGGTGGACAAAGAAGCAAATAGAAAGAAGCACGAAAAGTGCAGAAAGAGGCAAGTGAGATGCAAAAACAGGCAGGAAAGGTACAGAAAGAGGGAAGACAAGTGCAGAAAGAGACAACAGGGGTAGAGAAATAAGCAAACGAGGTGTAGAAAGAGGCAACAGACGTGCAGAAAGAGACAACAGGGGTGCAGAAAGAAGCAAGACAGCTGCCGTAAGAAGCATGAAAAGTGCAGAATGAAGCAACAGGGGTGCAGAAAGAGGCAAGAGATTTGTAGAAAGTAGCAATTGAGGTACAGAAAGAGCCAACACGTGCAAAAAGAGGCAAGAGAGGTGCAGAAACAGGCAAGAAAAGTATACAAAGACGCAAGCGAATTGCTGAAAGAAGCAACAGCGGTGCAGAAAGAAGCAAGACAAGTGCAGAAAGAAGCATGGAATGTGCAGAATGAAGCAACAGGGGTGCAGAAAGAGGCAAGAGAAGTGCAGAAACAGGCAAGAGAAGTGCACAAAGAGGCAAGAGAATTGCTGAAAGAAGCAACAGAGGTGTAGAAAGAAGCAAGAAAAGTGCAGAAAGAGGCAAGTGAGATGCAAAAACAGGCAGGAAAGGTACAGAAAGAGGGAAGACGAGTGCAGAAAGAGACAACAGGGGTACAGAAAGAAGCAAATGAGGTGCAGAAAGAGCCAACAGATGTGCAGGAAGAGGAAAGAGAACTGAAGAAAAAGGCAAGAAAAGTGCAGAAAGTGGCAAAAGAGGTACATAAAGAGACATCAGGGGTGCAGAAAGAAGCAAGACAGGTGCCGAAAGTAGCATGGAAGCTGCAGAATGAAGCAACAGGGGTGCAGAAAGAGGCAAGAGAAGAGTAGAAAGGAGCAAGTGAGGTGCAGAAAGAGGCAACACAGGTGCAAAAAGAGGCAAGAGAGGTGCAGAAACAGGCAAGAGAAGTGCACAAAGATGCAAGAGAGTTGCTGAAAGAAGCAACAGAGGTGTAGAATGAAGCACGAAACGTGCAGAAAGAGGTAAGTGAAATGCAAAAACAGCCATGAAAGGTACAGAAAGAGGGAAGACGAGTGCTGAAAGAGAACAGGGGTGGACAAAGAAGCAAATTAGGTGCAGAAAGAGGTAATAGACGTGCAGAAAGAGGGAAGTGACGTGCAGAAAAAGCCAAGAAAAGTGCAGAAAGAGGCAAAAGAGGTACTTAGGAGATAACAGCGGTGCAGAAAGAAGCAAGACAGGTGCAGAAAGAAGCATGGAAAGTGCAGAATGAAGCAACAGGGGTGCAGAAAGAGGCAAGATAAGTGCAGAAACAGGCAAGAGATGTGCACAAAGAGGGAAGAGAATTGATGAAAGAAGCAACAGAGGTGTAGAAAGAAGCAAGACAAGTACAGAAAGAGACAAGTGAGATGCAAATACAGGCAGGAAAGGTACAAAAAGAGGGAAGACGAGTGCTGAAAGAGAACAGGGGTGAACAAAGAAGCAAATTAGGTGCAGAAAGAGGCAACAGACGTGCAGAAAGAAGGAAGTGAAATGCAAAAAAAGCCAAGAAAAGTGCAGAAAGAGGCAAAAGAGCTACATAAAGAGATAACAGCGGTGCAGAAAGAAGCAAGACAGGTGCAGAAAGAAGCATGGAAAGTGCAGAATGAAGCAACAGGGGTGCAGAAAGAGGCAAGAGAAGAACCGAAACAGGCAAGGGAAGTGCACAAAGAGGCAAGAGAATTGCTGAAAGAAGCAACAGAGGTGTAGAAAGAAGCAAGAAAAGTGCAGAAAGAGGCAAGTGAGATGCAAAAACAGGCAGGAAAGGTACAGAAAGAGGGAAGATGAGTGCAGAAAGAGACAACAGGGGCGGAGAAAGAAGCAAATGAGGTGTAGAAAGAGGCAACAGACGTGCAGAAAGAGACAACAGGGGTACAGAAATAAGCAAGACAGCTGCAGTAAGAAGCATGGAAAGTGCAGAATGAAGCAACAGGGGTGCAGAAAGAGGCAAGAGAATTGTAGAAAGGAGCAAGTGAGGTACAGAAAGAGCCAACACAGGTGCAAAGAGAGGCTAGAGAGGTGCAGAAACAGGCAAGAAAAGTGTACAAACACGCAAGCGATTTGCTGAAAGAAGCAACAGCGGTGCAGAAAGAAGCACGACAAGTGCAGAAAGAAGCATGGAAAGTGCAGAATGAAGCAACAGGGGTGCAGAAAGAGGCAAGAGAAGTGCAGAAACAGGCAAGAGAAGTGCACAAAGAGGCAAGAGAATTGCCGAAAGAAGCAACAGAGGTGTAGAAAGAAGCAAGAAAAGTGCAGAAAGAGGCAAGTGAGATGCAAAAACAGGCAGGAAAGGTACAGAAAGAGGGAAGACGAGTGCTGAAAGAGAACAGGGGTGGACAAAGAAGCAAATAAGGTGCAGAAAGAGGCAACAGACGTGCAGAGAGAGGGAAGTGACGTGCAGAAAAAGCCAAGAAAAGTGCAGAAAGAGGCAAAAGAGGTACTTAAAGAGATAACAGCGGTGCAGAAAGAAGCAAGACAGGTGCAGAAAGAAGCATGGAAAGTGCAGAATGAAGCAACAGGGGTGTAGAAAGAGGCAAGAGAAGTGCAGAAACAGGCAAGAGAAGTGCACAAAGAGGCACGAGAATTACTGAAAGAAGCAACAGAGGTGTAGAAAGAAGCAAGAAATGTGCAGAAGGAGGCAAGTGAGATGCAAAAACAGGCAGGAAAGGTACGGAAAGAGGGAAGACGAGTGCAGAAAGAGGCAACAGACGTACAGAAAGGGGGAAGTGACATGCAGAAAAAGCCAAGAAAAGTGCAGAAAGAGGCAAAAGAGGTACATAAAGAGATAACAGCGGTGCAGAAAGAAGCAAGACAGGTGCAGAAAGAAGCATGGAAAGTGCGGAATGAAGCAACAGGGGTGCAGAAAGTGGCAAGATAAGTGCAGAAACAGGCAAGAGATGTGCACAAAGAGGGAAGAGAATTGATGAAAGAAGCAACAGAGGTGTATAAAGAAGCAAGAAAAGTGCAGAAAGAGGCAAGTGAGATGCAAAAACAGGCAGGAAAGGTACAGAAACAGGGAAGACGAGTGCAGAAAGACACAACAGGGGTGGAGAAAGAAGCAAATGAGGTGTAGAAAGAGGCAACAGATGTACAGAAAGAGACAACAGGGCTGCAGAAAGAAGCAAGACAGCTGCAGTAAGAAGCATGGAAAGTGCAGAATGAAGCAACAGGGGTGCAGAAAGAGGCAAGAGAATTGTAGAAAGGAGCAAGTGAGGTACAGAAAGAGCCAACACAGGTGCAAAGAGAGGCAAGAGAGGTGCAGAAACAGGCAAGAAAAGTGTACAAAGACGCAAGCGAATTGCTGAAAGAAGCAACAGCGGTGCAGAAAGAAGCGCGACAAGTGCAGAAAGAAGCATGGAAAGTGCAGAATGAAGCAACAGGGGTGCAGAAAGAGGCAAGAGAAGTGCAGAAACAGGCAAGAGAAGTGCACAAAGAGGCAAGAGAATTGCTGAAAGAAGCAACAGAGGTGTAGAAAGAAGCAAGTAAAGTGCAGAAAGAGGCAAGTGAGATGCAAAAACAGGCAGGAAAGGTACAGAAAGAGGGAAGACGAGTGCAGAAAGAGACAACAGGGGTGCAGAAAGAAGCAAATGAGGTGCAGAAAGAGGCAACAGACATGCACAAAGAGGGAAGAGAGGTGCAGAAAAAGGTAAGAAATATGCAGTAAGAGTCAAAAGAGGTACTTAAAGAGACAACAGGGGTGCAGAAATAAGCAACACGGGTGCAGAATGAAGTAACAGGGGTGCAGAAAGAGGCAAGAGAAGTGCAGAAACAGGCAAGAGATGTGCATAAAGAGGGAAGAGAATTGCTGAAAGAAGCAACAGAGGTGCAGAAAGAAGCACAACAAGTGCAGAAAGAAGCATGGAAAGTGCAGAATGAAGCAACAGGGGTGCAGAATGAGGGAAGACGAGTGCTGAAAGAGAACAGGGGTGGACAAAGAAGCAAATAGAAAGAAGCACGAAAAGTGCAGAAAGAGGCAAGTGAGATGCAAAAACAGGCAGGAAAGGTACAGAAAGAGGGAAGACAAGTGCAGAAAGAGACAACAGGGGTAGAGAAATAAGCAAACGAGGTGTAGAAAGAGGCAACAGACGTGCAGAAAGAGACAACAGGGGTGCAGAAAGAAGCAAGACAGCTGCCGTAAGAAGCATGAAAAGTGCAGAATGAAGCAACAGGGGTGCAGAAAGAGGCAAGAGATTTGTAGAAAGTAGCAATTGAGGTACAGAAAGAGCCAACACGTGCAAAAAGAGGCAAGAGAGGTGCAGAAACAGGCAAGAAAAGTATACAAAGACGCAAGCGAATTGCTGAAAGAAGCAACAGCGGTGCAGAAAGAAGCAAGACAAGTGCAGAAAGAAGCATGGAATGTGCAGAATGAAGCAACAGGGGTGCAGAAAGAGGCAAGAGAAGTGCAGAAACAGGCAAGAGAAGTGCACAAAGAGGCAAGAGAATTGCTGAAAGAAGCAACAGAGGTGTAGAAAGAAGCAAGAAAAGTGCAGAAAGAGGCAAGTGAGATGCAAAAACAGGCAGGAAAGGTACAGAAAGAGGGAAGACGAGTGCAGAAAGAGACAACAGGGGTACAGAAAGAAGCAAATGAGGTGCAGAAAGAGCCAACAGATGTGCAGGAAGAGGAAAGAGAACTGAAGAAAAAGGCAAGAAAAGTGCAGAAAGTGGCAAAAGAGGTACATAAAGAGACATCAGGGGTGCAGAAAGAAGCAAGACAGGTGCCGAAAGTAGCATGGAAGCTGCAGAATGAAGCAACAGGGGTGCAGAAAGAGGCAAGAGAAGAGTAGAAAGGAGCAAGTGAGGTGCAGAAAGAGGCAACACAGGTGCAAAAAGAGGCAAGAGAGGTGCAGAAACAGGCAAGAGAAGTGCACAAAGATGCAAGAGAGTTGCTGAAAGAAGCAACAGAGGTGTAGAATGAAGCACGAAACGTGCAGAAAGAGGTAAGTGAAATGCAAAAACAGCCATGAAAGGTACAGAAAGAGGGAAGACGAGTGCTGAAAGAGAACAGGGGTGGACAAAGAAGCAAATTAGGTGCAGAAAGAGGTAATAGACGTGCAGAAAGAGGGAAGTGACGTGCAGAAAAAGCCAAGAAAAGTGCAGAAAGAGGCAAAAGAGGTACTTAGGAGATAACAGCGGTGCAGAAAGAAGCAAGACAGGTGCAGAAAGAAGCATGGAAAGTGCAGAATGAAGCAACAGGGGTGCAGAAAGAGGCAAGATAAGTGCAGAAACAGGCAAGAGATGTGCACAAAGAGGGAAGAGAATTGATGAAAGAAGCAACAGAGGTGTAGAAAGAAGCAAGACAAGTACAGAAAGAGACAAGTGAGATGCAAATACAGGCAGGAAAGGTACAAAAAGAGGGAAGACGAGTGCTGAAAGAGAACAGGGGTGAACAAAGAAGCAAATTAGGTGCAGAAAGAGGCAACAGACGTGCAGAAAGAAGGAAGTGAAATGCAAAAAAAGCCAAGAAAAGTGCAGAAAGAGGCAAAAGAGCTACATAAAGAGATAACAGCGGTGCAGAAAGAAGCAAGACAGGTGCAGAAAGAAGCATGGAAAGTGCAGAATGAAGCAACAGGGGTGCAGAAAGAGGCAAGAGAAGAACCGAAACAGGCAAGGGAAGTGCACAAAGAGGCAAGAGAATTGCTGAAAGAAGCAACAGAGGTGTAGAAAGAAGCAAGAAAAGTGCAGAAAGAGGCAAGTGAGATGCAAAAACAGGCAGGAAAGGTACAGAAAGAGGGAAGATGAGTGCAGAAAGAGACAACAGGGGCGGAGAAAGAAGCAAATGAGGTGTAGAAAGAGGCAACAGACGTGCAGAAAGAGACAACAGGGGTACAGAAATAAGCAAGACCGCTGCAGTAAGAAGCATGGAAAGTGCAGAATGAAGCAACAGGGGTGCAGAAAGAGGCAAGAGAATTGTAGAAAGGAGCAAGTGAGGTACAGAAAGAGCCAACACAGGTGCAAAGAGAGGCTAGAGAGGTGCAGAAACAGGCAAGAAAAGTGTACAAACACGCAAGCGATTTGCTGAAAGAAGCAACAGCGGTGCAGAAAGAAGCACGACAAGTGCAGAAAGAAGCATGGAAAGTGCAGAATGAAGCAACAGGGGTGCAGAAAGAGGCAAGAGAAGTGCAGAAACAGGCAAGAGAAGTGCACAAAGAGGCAAGAGAATTGCCGAAAGAAGCAACAGAGGTGTAGAAAGAAGCAAGAAAAGTGCAGAAAGAGGCAAGTGAGATGCAAAAACAGGCAGGAAAGGTACAGAAAGAGGGAAGACGAGTGCTGAAAGAGAACAGGGGTGGACAAAGAAGCAAATAAGGTGCAGAAAGAGGCAACAGACGTGCAGAGAGAGGGAAGTGACGTGCAGAAAAAGCCAAGAAAAGTGCAGAAAGAGGCAAAAGAGGTACTTAAAGAGATAACAGCGGTGCAGAAAGAAGCAAGACAGGTGCAGAAAGAAGCATGGAAAGTGCAGAATGAAGCAACAGGGGTGTAGAAAGAGGCAAGAGAAGTGCAGAAACAGGCAAGAGAAGTGCACAAAGAGGCACGAGAATTACTGAAAGAAGCAACAGAGGTGTAGAAAGAAGCAAGAAATGTGCAGAAGGAGGCAAGTGAGATGCAAAAACAGGCAGGAAAGGTACGGAAAGAGGGAAGACGAGTGCAGAAAGAGGCAACAGACGTACAGAAAGGGGGAAGTGACATGCAGAAAAAGCCAAGAAAAGTGCAGAAAGAGGCAAAAGAGGTACATAAAGAGATAACAGCGGTGCAGAAAGAAGCAAGACAGGTGCAGAAAGAAGCATGGAAAGTGCGGAATGAAGCAACAGGGGTGCAGAAAGTGGCAAGATAAGTGCAGAAACAGGCAAGAGATGTGCACAAAGAGGGAAGAGAATTGATGAAAGAAGCAACAGAGGTGTATAAAGAAGCAAGAAAAGTGCAGAAAGAGGCAAGTGAGATGCAAAAACAGGCAGGAAAGGTACAGAAACAGGGAAGACGAGTGCAGAAAGACACAACAGGGGTGGAGAAAGAAGCAAATGAGGTGTAGAAAGAGGCAACAGATGTACAGAAAGAGACAACAGGGCTGCAGAAAGAAGCAAGACAGCTGCAGTAAGAAGCATGGAAAGTGCAGAATGAAGCAACAGGGGTGCAGAAAGAGGCAAGAGATTTGTAGAAAGGATCAAGTGAGGTACAGAAAGAGACAACACAGGTGCAAAGAGAGGCTAGAGAGGTGCAGAAACAGGCAAGAAAAGTGTACAAAGACGCAAGCGAATTGCTGAAAGAAGCAACAGCGGTGCAGAAAGAAGCACGACAAGTGCAGAAAGAAGCATGGAAAGTGCAGAATGAAGCAACAGGGGTGCAGAAAGAGGCAAGAGAAGTGCAGAAACAGGCAAGAGAAGTGCACAAAGAGGCAAGAGAATTGCTGAAAGAAGCAACAGAGGTGTAGAAAGAAGCAAGAAAAGTGCAGAAAGAGTCAAGTGAGATGCAAAAACAGGCAGGAAAGGTACAGAAAGAGGTAAGACGAGTGCTGAAAGAGAACAGGGGTGGACAAAGAAGCAAATAAGGTGCAGAAAGAGGCAACAGACGTGCAGAAAGAGGGAAGTGACGTGGAGAAAAAGGCAAGAAAAGTGCAGAAAGAAGCAAAAGAGGTACTTAAAGAGATAACAGCGGTGCAGAAAGAAGCAAGACCGGTGCAGAAAGAAGCATGGAAAGTGCAGAATAAAGCAACAGGGGTGTAGAAACAGGCAAGAGAAGTGCAGAAACAGGCAAGAGAAGTGCACAAAGAGGCAAGAGAGTTGCTGAAAGAAGCAACAGAGGTGTAGAAAGAAGCAAGAAATGTGCAGAAGGAGGCAAGTGAGATGCAAAAACAGGCAGGAAAGGTACTGAAAGAGGGAAGACGAGTGCAGAAAGAGACAACAGGGGTACAGAAAGAAGCAAATGAGATGCAGAAAGAGAAAACAGATGTGCAGAAAGAGGGAAGAGAACTGAAGAAAAAGGCAAGAAAAGTACAGAAAGTGGCAAAAGAGGTACATAAAGAGACATCAGGGGTGCAGAAAAAAGCAAGACAGGTGCCGAAAGTAGCATGGAAGCTGCAGAATGAAGCAACAGGGGTGCTGAAAGAGGCAAGAGAAGTGTAGAAAGGAGCAAGTGAGGTGCAGAAAGAGCCAACACAGGTGCAAAAAGAGGTGCAGAAACAGGCAAGAGAAGTGCACAAAGACGCAAGAGAGTTGCTGAAAGAAGTACAGAGGTGTAGAATGAAGCAAGAAAAGTGCAGAAAGAGGTAAGTGAAATGTAAAAACAGACATGAAAGGTACAGAAAGAGGGAAGACGAGTGCTGAAAGAGAACGGGGTGAACAAAGAAGCAAATTAGGTGCAGAAAGAGGCAAAAGAGGTACATAAAGAGATAACAGCGGTGCAGAAAGAAGCAAGACAGGTGCAGAAAGAAGCATGGAAAGTGCGGAATGAAGCAACAGGGGTGCAGAAAGTGGCAAGATAAGTGCAGAAACAGGCAAGAGATGTGCACAAAGAGGGAAGAGAATTGATGAAAGAAGCAACAGAGGTGTATAAAGAAGCAAGAAAAGTGCAGAAAGAGGCAAGTGAGATGCAAAAACAGGCAGGAAAGGTACAGAAACAGGGAAGACGAGTGCAGAAAGACACAACAGGGGTGGAGAAAGAAGCAAATGAGGTGTAGAAAGAGGCAACAGATGTACAGAAAGAGACAACAGGGCTGCAGAAAGAAGCAAGACAGCTGCAGTAAGAAGCATGGAAAGTGCAGAATGAAGCAACAGGGGTGCAGAAAGAGGCAAGAGATTTGTAGAAAGGATCAAGTGAGGTACAGAAAGAGACAACACAGGTGCAAAGAGAGGCGAGAGAGGTGCAGAAACAGGCAAGAAAAGTGTACAAAGACGCAAGCGAATTGCTGAAAGAAGCAACAGCGGTGCAGAAAGAAGCACGACAAGTGCAGAAAGAAGCATGGAAAGTGCAGAATGAAGCAACAGGGGTGCAGAAAGAGGCAAGAGAAGTGCAGAAACAGGCAAGAGAAGTGCACAAAGAGGCAAGAGAATTGCTGAAAGAAGCAACAGAGGTGTAGAAAGAAGCAAGAAAAGTGCAGAAAGAGTCAAGTGAGATGCAAAAACAGGCAGGAAAGGTACAGAAAGAGGTAAGACGAGTGCTGAAAGAGAACAGGGGTGGACAAAGAAGCAAATAAGGTGCAGAAAGAGGCAACAGACGTGCAGAAAGAGGGAAGTGACGTGGAGAAAAAGGCAAGAAAAGTGCAGAAAGAAGCAAAAGAGGTACTTAAAGAGATAACAGCGGTGCAGAAAGAAGCAAGACCGGTGCAGAAAGAAGCATGGAAAGTGCAGAATAAAGCAACAGGGGTGTAGAAACAGGCAAGAGAAGTGCAGAAACAGGCAAGAGAAGTGCACAAAGAGGCAAGAGAGTTGCTGAAAGAAGCAACAGAGGTGTAGAAAGAAGCAAGAAATGTGCAGAAGGAGGCAAGTGAGATGCAAAAACAGGCAGGAAAGGTACTGAAAGAGGGAAGACGAGTGCAGAAAGAGACAACAGGGGTACAGAAAGAAGCAAATGAGATGCAGAAAGAGAAAACAGATGTGCAGAAAGAGGGAAGAGAACTGAAGAAAAAGGCAAGAAAAGTACAGAAAGTGGCAAAAGAGGTACATAAAGAGACATCAGGGGTGCAGAAAAAAGCAAGACAGGTGCCGAAAGTAGCATGGAAGCTGCAGAATGAAGCAACAGGGGTGCTGAAAGAGGCAAGAGAAGTGTAGAAAGGAGCAAGTGAGGTGCAGAAAGAGCCAACACAGGTGCAAAAAGAGGTGCAGAAACAGGCAAGAGAAGTGCACAAAGACGCAAGAGAGTTGCTGAAAGAAGTACAGAGGTGTAGAATGAAGCAAGAAAAGTGCAGAAAGAGGTAAGTGAAATGTAAAAACAGACATGAAAGGTACAGAAAGAGGGAAGACGAGTGCTGAAAGAGAACGGGGTGAACAAAGAAGCAAATTAGGTGCAGAAAGAGGCAAAAGAGGTACATAAAGAGATAACAGCGGTGCAGAAAGAAGCAAGACAGGTGCAGAAAGAAGCATGGAAAGCGCGGACTGAAGCAACAGGGGTGCATAAAGTGGCAAGATAAGTGCAGAAACAGGCAAGAGATGTGCACAAAGAGGGAAGAGAATTGATGAAAGAAGCAACAGAGGTGTATAAAGAAGAAAGAAAAGTGCAGAAAGAGGCAAGTGAGATGCAAAAACAGGCAGGAAAGGTACAGAAAGAGGGAAGACGAGTGCAGAAAGACACAACAGAGGTGGAGAAAGAAGCAAATGAGGTGTAGAAAGAGGCAACAGACGTGCAGAAAGAGACAACAGGGGTACAGAAAGAAGCAAGACAGCTGCAGTAAGTAGCATGGGAAGTGCAGAATGAAGCAACAGGGGTGCAGAAAGAGGCAAGAGAATTGTAGAAAGGAGCAAGTGAGGTACAGAAAGAGACAACACAGGTGCAAAGAGAGGCAAGAGAGGTGCAGAAACAGGCAAGAGAAATGCACAAAGACGCAAGAGAGTTGCTGAAAGAAGCAACAGAGGTGTAGAATGAAGCAAGAAAAGTGCAGAAATAGGTAAGTGAAATGCAAAAACAGCCATGAAAGGAACAGAAAGAGGGAAGACGAGTGCTGAATGAGAACGGGGTGGACAAAGAAGCAAATTAGGTGCTGAAAGAGGCAACAGACGTACAGAAAGAGGGAAGTGACATGCAGAAAAAGCCAAGAAAAGTGCAGAAAGAGGCAAAAGAAGTACATAAAGAGATGACAGCGGTGCAGAAAGAAGCAAGACAGGTGCAGAAAGAACTATGGAAAGCGCGGAATGAAGCAACAGGGGTGCAGAAAGAGGCAAGATAAGTGCAGAAACAGGCAAGAGATGTGCACAAAGAGGGAAGAGAATTGATGAAAGAAGCAACAGAGGTGTATAAAGAAGCAAGAAAAGTGCAGAAAGAAGCAACAGGGGTGCAGAAAGAGGCAAGAGAATTGTAGAAAAGAGCAAGTGAGGTACAGAAAGAGACAACACAGGTGCAAAGAGAGGCAAGAGAGGTGCAGAAACAGGCAAGAAAAGTGTACAAAGACGCACGCGAATAGCTGAAAGAAGCAACAGCGGTGCAGAAAGAAGCACGACGAGTGCAGAAAGAAGCATGGAAAGTGCAGAATGAAGCAACAGGGGTGCAGAAAGAGGCAAGAGAAGTGCAGAAACAGGCAAGAGAAGTGCACAAAGAGGCAAGAGAATTGCTGAAAGAAGCAACAGAGGTGTAGAAAGAAGCAAGAAAAGTGCAGAAAGAGGCAAGTGAGATGCAAAACAGGCAGGAAAGGTACAGAAAGAGGGAAGACGAGTGCTGAAAGAGAACGGGGGTGGACAAAGAAGCAAATCAGGTGCAGAAAGAGGCAACAGACGTGCAGAAAGAGGGAAGTGACGTGCAGAAAAAGCCAAGAAAAGTGCAGAAAGAGGCAAAAGAGGTACATAAAGAGATAACAGCGGTGCAGAAAGAAGCAAGACAGGTGCAGAAAGAGGCAAGTGAGATGCAAAAACAGGCAGGAAAGGTACAGAAAGAGGGAAGACGAATGCAGAAAGAGACAACAGATGTACAGAAAGAGGCAAATGAGGTGCAGAAAGAGCCAACAAATGTGCAAAAATGGGGAAGAGAACTGAATAAAAAGGCAAGAAAAGTGCAGAAAGTGGCAAAAGAGGTACATAAAGAGACATCCGGGGTGCAGAAAAAAGCAAGACCGGTGCCGAAAGTAGCATGGAAGCTGCAGAATGAAGCAACAAGGGTGCAGAAAGAGGCAAGAGAAGAGTAGAAAGGAGCAAGTGAGGTGCAGAAAGAGGCAACACAGGTGCAAAAAGAGGCAAGAGAGGTGCAGAAACAGGCAAGAGAAGTGCACAAAGACGCAAGAGAGTTCCTGAAAGAAGCAACAGAGGTGTAGAATGAAGCAAGAAAAGTGCAGAAAGAGGTAAGTGAAATGCAAAAACAGCCATGAAAGGTACAGAAAGAGGGAAGACGAGAGCTGAAAGAGAACGGGGTGGACAAAGAGGCAAATTAGGTGCAGAAAGAGGCAACAGACGTACAGAAAGACGGAAGTGGTGTGCAGAAAAAGCCAAGAAAAGTGCAGAAAGAGGCAAGAGAAGTACAGAAACAGGCAAGAGAATTGCTGAAAGAAGCAACAGAGGTGTAGAAAGAAGCAAGAAAAGTGCAGAAAGAGGCAAGTAAGATGCAAAAACAGGCAGGAAAGGTACAGAAAGAGGGAATACGAGTGCAGAAAGAGACAACAGGGGAAGAGAATGAAGCAAATGAGGTGCAGAAAGAGGCAACACACGTGCAGAAAGAGGGATGAGAACTGCAGAAAAAGGTAAGAAATATGCAGTAAGAGTCAAAAGAGGCACTTAATGAGACAACAGGGGTACAGAAATAAACAACACGGGTGCAGAATGAAGTAACAGGGGTGCAGAAAGAGGCAAGAGAAGTGCAGAAACAGGCAAGAGATGTGCATAAAGAGGGAAGAGAATTGATGAAAGAAGCAACAGAGGTGTATAAAGAAGCAAGAAAAGTGCAGAAAGAGACAAGTGAGATGCAAAAACAGGCAGGAAAGGTACAGAAAGAGGGAAGACGAGTGCAGAAATAGACAACAGGGGTGCAGAAAGAAGCAAATGAGCTGCAGAAAGAGGCAACAGACATGCACAAAGAGGGAAGAGAGGTGCAGAAAAAGGTAAGAAATATGCAGTAAGAGTCAAAAGAGGCACTTAATGAGACAACAGGGGTACAGAAATAAACAACACGGGCTCAGAATGAAGTAACAGGGGTGCAGAAAGAGGCAAGAGAAGTGCAGAAACAGGCAAGAGATGTGCATAAAGAGGGAAGAGAATTGATGAAAGAAGCAACAGAGGTGTATAAAGAAGCAAGAAAAGTGCAGAAAGAGACAAGTGAGATGCAAAAACAGGCAGGAAAGGTACAGAAAGAGGGAAGATGAGTGCAGAAAGAGACAACAGGGGTGGAGAAAGACGCAAATGAGGTGTAGAAAGAGGAAACAGACGTGCAGAGAGAGACAACAGGGGTACAGAAAGAAGCAAGACAGCTGCAGTAAGAAGCATGAAAAGTGCAGAATGAAGCAACAGGGGTGCAGAAAGAGGCAAGAGAATTGTAGAAATGAGCAAGTGAGGTACAGAAAGAGCCAACACAGGTGCAAAGAGAGGCAAGAGAGGTGCAGAAACAGGCAGGAAAAGTGTACAAAGACGCAAGCGAATTGCTGAAAGAAGCAACAGCGGTGCAGAAAGAAGCACAACAAGTGCAGAAAGAAGCATGGAAAGTGCAGAATGAAGCAACAGGGGTGCAGAAAGAGGCAAGAGAAGTGCAGAAACAGGCAAGAGAAGTGCACAAAGAGGCAAGATAATTTCTGAAAGAAGGAAGAAAGGTGCAGAAAGAGGCAAGTGAGATGCAAAAACAGGCAGGAAAGGTGCTGAAAGAGGGAAGACGAGTGCAGAAAGAGACAACAGGGGTACAGAAAGAAGCAACTGAGGTGCAGACGGAGCCAACAGATGTGCAGAAAGAGGGAAGAGAACTGAAGAAAAAGGAAGGAAAAGTGTAGAAAGTGGCAAAAGAGGTACATAAAGAGACATCAGGGGTGCAGAAAGAAGCAAGACAAGTGCAGAAAGAAGCATGGAAAGTGCAGAATGAAGCAACAGGGGTGCAGAAAGAGGCAAGAGAAGTGCATAAACAGGCAAGAGAAGTGCACAAAGAGGCAAGAAAATTTCTGAAAGCAGCAACAGAGGTGTAGAAAGAAGCAAGAAAAGTGCAGAAAGAGGCAAGTGAGATGCAAAACAGGCAGGAAAGGTACAGAAAGAGGGAAGACGAGTGCTGAAAGAGAACAGGGGTGGACAAAGAAGCAAATTAGGTGCAGAAAGAGGCAACAGACGTGCAGAAAGAGGGAAGTGACGTGCAGAAAAAGCCAAGAAAAGTGCAGAAAGAGGCAAAAGAGGTACATAAAGAGATAACAGCAGTGCAGAAAGAAGCAAGACAGGTGCAGAAAGAGGCAAGAGAAGTGCAGAAACAGGCAAGAGATGTGCACAAAGAGGGAAGAGGATTGATGAAAGAAGCAACAGAGGTGTATAAAGAAGCAAGAAAAGTGCAGAAAGAGGCAAGTGAGATGCAAAAACAGGCAGGAAAGGTACAGAAAGAGGGAAGACGAGTGCAGAAAGAGACAACATGGGTGCAGAAAGAAGCAAGACAGCTGCAGTAAGAAGCATGGAAAGTGCAGAATGAAGCAACAGGGGTGCAGAAAGAGGCAAGAGATTTATAGAAAGGAGCAAGTGAGGTACAGAAAGAGCCAACACAGGTGCCAAAAGAGGCAAGAGAGGTGCAGAAACAGGCAAGAAAAGTGTACTAAGACGCAAGCGAATTGCTTAAAGAAGCAACAGCAGTGCAGAAAGAAGCAGGCAAGTGCAGAAAGAAGCATGGAAAGTGCTGAATGAAGCAACAGGGTTGCAGAAGAGGCAAGAGAAGTGCAGAAACAGGCAAGAGATGTGCACAAAGAGGCAAGAGAATTGCTGAAAGAAGCAACAGAGGTGTAGAAAGAAGCAAGAAAAGTGCAGAAAGAGGCAAGTGAGATGCAAAAACAGGCAGGAAAAGTACAGAAAGAGGGAAGACGAATGCAGAAAGAGACAACAGATGTACAGAAAGAGGCAAATGAGGTGCAGAAAGAGCCAACAAATGTGCAGAAATGGGGAAGAGAACTGAATAAAAAGGCAAGAAAAGTGCAGAAAGTGGCAAAAGAGGTACATAAAGAGACATCCGGGGTGCAGAAAAAAGCAAGACCGGTGCCGAAAGTAGCATGGAAGCTGCAGAATGAAGCAACAGGGGTGCAGAAAGAGGCAAGAGAAGAGTAGAAAGGAGCAAGTGAGGTGCAGAAAGAGGCAACACAGGTGCAAAAAGAGGCAAGAGAGGTGCAGAAACAGGCAAGAGAAGTGCACAAAGACGCAAGAGAGTTGCTGAAAGAAGCAACAGAGGTGTAGAATGAAGCAAGAAAAGTGCAGAAAGAGGCAAGTGAGATGCAAAAACAGGCAGGAAAGGTACAGAAAGAGGGAAGACGAGTGCAGAAAGAGACAACAGGGGTGCAGAAAGAAGCAAGACAGCTGCAGTAAGAAGCATGGAAAGTGCAGAATGAAGCAACAGGGGTGCAGAAAGATGGAAGAGAAGTGCAGAAACAGGCAAGAGAAGTGCACAAAGAGGCAAGAGAATTGCTGAAAGAAGCAACAGAGGTGTAGAAAGAAGCAAGAAGAGTGCAGAAAGAGGCAAGTGAGATGCAAAAACAGGCAGGAAAGGTACAGAAAGAGGGAAAACAGGGGTGCAGAAAGAAGCTAATGAGGTGCAGAAAGAGGCAACAGACATGCAAAAAGAGGGAAGAGAGGTGCAGAAAAAAGTAAGAAATATGCAGTAAGAGTCAAAAGAGGTACATAAAGAGACAACAGGGTTGCAGAAATAAGCAACACGGGTGCAGAATGAAGAAACAGGTGTGCAGAAAGATGCAAGAGAAGTGCAGAAACCGGCAAGAGATGTGCACAAAGAGGGAAGAGAATTGATGAAAGAAGCAACAGAGGTGTATACAGAAGCAAGAAAAGTGCAGAAAGAGGCAAGTGAGATGCAAAAACAGGCAGGCAAGGTACAGAAAGAGGGAAGACGAGTGCAGAAAGACACAACAGGGGTGGAGAAAGAAGCAAATGAGGTGTAGAAAGAGGCAACAGACGTGCAGAAAGAGACAACAGGGGTACAGAAACAAGCAAAACAGCTGCAGTAAGAAGCATGGAAAGTGCAGAATGAAGCAACAGGGGTGCAGAAAGAGGCAAGAGAATTTTAGAAAGGAGCAAGTGAGGTACAGAAAGAGCCAACACAGGTGCAAAGAGAGGCAAGAGAGGTGCAGAAACAGGCAAGAAAAGTGTACAAAGATGCAAGCGAATAGCTGAAAGAAGCAACAGCGGTGCAGAAAGAAGCACGACAAGTGCAGAAAGAAGCATGGAAAGTGCAGAATGAAGCAACAGGGGTGCAGAAAGAAGCAAGAAAAGTGGAGAAAGAGGCAAGTGAGATGCAAAAACAGGCAGGAAAGGTACAGAAAGAGGGAAGACGAGTGCTGAAAGAGAACAGGGGTGGACAAAGAAGCAAATTAGGTGCAGAAAGAGGTAATAGACGTGCAGAAAGAGGGAAGTGACGTGCAGAAAAAGCCAAGAAAAGTGAAGAAAGAAGCAAGACAGGTGCAGAAAGAAGCATGGAAAGTGCAAAATGAAGCAACAGAGGTGCAGAAAGAGGCAAGAGAAGTGCAGAAACAGGCAAGAGATGTGCACAAAGAGGGAAGAGAATTAATTGAGGAAAGAAGCAACAGAGGTGTATAAAGAAGCAAGAAAAGTGCAGAAAGAGGCAAGTGAGATGCAAAAACAGGCAGGAAAGGTACAGAAAGAGGGTAGACAAGTGCTGAAAGAGAACAGGGGTGGAGAAAGAAGCAAATTAGGTGCAGAAAGAGGCAACAGACGTGCAGAAAGAGGGAAGTGACGTGCAGAAAAAGCCAAGAAAAGTGCAGAAAGAGGCAAAAGAGGTACATAAAGAGATAACAGCGGTGCAGAAAGAAGCAAGACAGGTGCAGAAAGAATCATGGAAAGTGCAGAATGAAGCAAAAGGGGTGCAGAAAGAGGCAAGAGAAGTACCGAAACAGGCAAGAGAAGTGCACAAAGAGGCAAGAGAATTGCTGAAAGAAGCAACAGAGGTGTAGAAAGAATCAAGAAGAATGCAGAAAGAGGCAAGTGAGATGCAAAAACAGGCAGGAAAGGTACAGAAAGAGGGAAGATGAGTGCAGAAAGAGACAACAGAGGTGGAGAAAGAAGCAAATGAGGTGTAGAAAGAGGAAATAGACATGCAGAAAGAGACAACAGGGGTACAGAAAGAAGCAAGACAGCTGCAGTAAGAAGCATGGAAAGTGCAGAATGAAGCAACAGGGGTGCAGAAAGAGGCAAGAGAATTGTAGAAAGGAGCAAGTGAGGTACAGAAAGAGCCAACACAGGTGCAAAGAGAGGCAAGAGAGGTGCAGAAACAGGCAAGAAAAGTGTTCAAAGACGCAAGCGAATTGCTGAAAGAAGCAATAGCCGTGAAGAAAGAAGCACGACAAGTGCAGAAAGAAGCATGGAAAGTGCAGAATGAAGCAACAGGGGTGCGGAACGAGGCAAGAGAAATACAGAAACAGACAAGAGAATTGCTGAAAGAAGCAACAGAGGTGTAGAAAGAAGCAAGAAAAGTGCAGAAAGAGGCAAAAGAGGTTTTTAAAGAGATAACAGCGGTGCAGAAAGAAGCAAGACAGGTGCAGAAAGAAGCATGGAAAGTGCAGAATGAAGCAACAGGGGTGCAGAAAGAGGCAAGAAAAGTGCAGAAACAGGCAAGGGAAGTGCACAAAGAGGCAAGAGAATTGCTGAAAGAAGCAACAGAGGTGTAGAAAGAAGCAAGAAAAGTGCAGAAAGAGGCAAGTGAGATGCAAAAACAGGCAGGAAAGGTACTGAAAGAGGGAAAACGAGTCCAGAAAGAGACAACAAGGGTACAGTAAGAAGCAAATGAGGTGCAGAAAGAGCCAACAGATGTGCAGAAAGAGGCAATAGAACTGAAGAAAAAGGCAAGAAAAGTGCAGAAAATGGCAAAAGAGGTACATCAAGAGACATCAGGGGTGCGGAAAAAAGCAAGACAGGTGCCGAAAGTGGCATGGAAGCTGCAGAATGAAGCAAAAGGGGTGCAGAAAGAGGCAAGAGAAGTGTAAAAAGGAGCAAGTGAGGTGCAGAAAGAGGCAACACAGGTGCAAAAAGAGGCAAGAGAGGTGCAGAAACAGGCAAGAGAAGTGCACAAAGACGCAAGAGAGTTGCTGAAAGTAGCAACAGAGGTGTAGAATGAAGCAAGAAAAGTGCAGAAAGAGGTAAGTGAAATGCAAAACCAACCATGAAAGGTACAGAAAGAGGGAAGACGAGTGCTGAAAGAGAACAGGGGTGGACAAAGAAGCAAATTAGGTGCAGAAAGAGGTAATAGACGTGCAGAAAGAGGGAAGTGACGTGCAGAAAAAGCCAAGAAAAGTGCAGAAAGAAGCAAGACAGGTGCAGAAAGAAGCATGGAAAGTGCAAAATGAAGCAACAGAGGTGCAGAAAGAGGCAAGAGAAGTGCAGAAACAGGCAAGAGATGTGCACAAAGAGGGAAGAGAATTAATTGAGGAAAGAAGCAACAGAGGTGTATAAAGAAGCAAGAAAAGTGCAGAAAGAGGCAAGTGAGATGCAAAAACAGGCAGGAAAGGTACAGAAAGAGGGTAGACAAGTGCTGAAATAGAACAGGGGTGGAGAAAGAAGCAAATTAGGTGCAGAAAGAGGCAACAGACGTGCAGAAAGAGGGAAGTGACGTGCAGAAAAAGCCAAGAAAAGTGCAGAAAGAGGCAAAAGAGGTACATAAAGAGATAACAGCGGTGCAGAAAGAAGCAAGACAGGTGCAGAAAGAATCATGGAAAGTGCAGAATGAAGCAACAGGGGTGCAGAAAGAGGCAAGAGAAGTACCAAAACAGGCAGGAGAAGTGCACAAAGAGGCAAGAGAATTGAGGAAAGAAGCAACAGAGGTGTATAAAGAAGCAAGAAGAATGCAGAAAGAGGCAAGTGAGATGCAAAAACAGGCAGGAAAGGTACTGAAAGAGGGAAGACGAGTGCAGAAAGAGACAACAGGGGTGCAGAAAGAAGCAAATGAGGTGCAGAAAGAGGCAACAGACATGCAAAAAGAGGGAAGAGAGGTGCTGAAAGAGGTAAGAAATATGCAGTAAGAGTCAAAAGAGGTAATTAAAGAGACAACAGGGGTGCAGAAATAAGCAACACAGGTGCAGAATGAAGTAACAGGGGTGCAGAAAGAGGCAAGAGAAGTGCAAAAACAGGCAAGAGATGTGCACAAAGAGGGAAGAGAATTGATGAAGGAAGCAACAGCGGTGCAGAAGAAGCATGACAAGTGCAGAAAGAAGCATGGAAAGTGCAGAATGAAGCAACAGGGGTGCAGAAAGAGGCAAGAGAAGTACAGAAACAGGCAAGAGAATTGCTGAAAGAAGCAACAGAGGTGGAGAAAGAAGCAAGAAAAGTGCAGAAAGAGGCAAGTGAGATGCAAAACAGGCAGGAAAGGTACAGAAAGAGGGAAGACGAGTGCTGAAAGAGAACAGGGGTGGACAAAGAAGCAAATTAGGTGCAGAAAGAGGAAACAGACGTGCAGAAAGAGGGAAGTGACGTGCAGAAAAAGCCAAGAAAAGTGCAGAAAGAGGCAAAAAAGGTACATTAAGTGATAACAGCGGTGCAGAAAGAAGCAAGACAGGTGCAGAAAGAAGCATGGAAAGTACAGAATGAAGCAACAGGGGTGCAGAAAGAGGCAAGAGAAGTGCAGAAACAGGCAAGAGAAGTGCACAAAGAGGCAAGAGAATTGCTGAAAGAAGCAACAGAGGTGTAGAAAGAAGCAAGAAAAGTGCAGAAAGAGGCAAGTCAGATGCAAAAACAGGCAGGAAAGGTACAGAAAGAGGGAAGACGAGTGCAGAAAGAAACAACAGGGGTACAGAAAGAAGCAAATGAGGTGCAGAAAGAGCCAACAAATGTGAAGAAAGAGGGAAGAGAACTGAAGGAAAAAGCAAGAAAAGTGCGGAAAGTGGCAAAAGAGGTACATAAAGAGACATCAGGGGTGCAGAAAAAAGCAAGACAGTTGCCGAAAGTAGCATGGAAGCTGCAGAATGAAGCAACAGGGGTGCTGAAAGAGGCAAGAGAAGTGTAGAAAGGAGCAAGTGAGGTGCAGAAAGAGCCAACACAGGTGCAAAAAGAGGTGCAGAAACAGGCAAGAGAGGTGCAGAAACAGGCAAGAGAATTGCTGAAAGAAGCAACAGAGGTGTAGAAAGAAGCACGACAAGTGCAGAAAGAAGCATGGAAAGTGCAGAATGAAGCAACAGGGGTGCCGCACGAGGCAAGAGAAATACAGAAACAGACAAGAGAATTGCTGAAAGAAGCAACAGAGGTGTAGAAAGAAGCAAGAAAAGTGCAGAACGAGGCAAGTGAGCTGCACAAACAGGCAGGAAAGGTACAGAAAGAGGGAAGACGAGTGCTGAAAGAGAACAGGGTTGGACAAAGAAGCAAATAAGGTGCAGAAAAAGCCAAGAAAAGTGCAGAAAGAGGCAAAAGAGGTTTTTAAAGAGATAACAGCGGTGCAGAAAGAAGCAAGACAGGTGCAGAAAGAAGCATGGAAAGTGCAGAATGAAGCAACAGGGGTGCAGAAAGAGGCAAAAGAAGTGCAGAAACAGGCAAGAGAAGTGCACAAAGAGGCAAGAGAATTTCTGAAAGAAGCAACAGAGGTGTAGAAAGAAGCAAGAAAAGTGCAGAAAGAGGCAAGTGAGATGCAAAAACAGGCAGGAAAGGTACTGAAAGAGGGAAGACGAGTGCAGAAAGAGACAACAGGGGTACAGAAAGAAGCAAATGAGGTGCAGAAAGAGGCAACAGACATGCAAAAAGAGGGAAGAGAGGTGCTGAAAGAGGTAAGAAATATGCAGTAAGAGTCAAAAGAGGTAATTAAAGAGA
The DNA here is from genome assembly GCF_964204655.1 of Triturus cristatus. Taxonomy (NCBI): domain Eukaryota; kingdom Metazoa; phylum Chordata; class Amphibia; order Caudata; family Salamandridae; genus Triturus; species Triturus cristatus. Next base: position 1,225,328,634 of record NC_140579.1, read on the forward strand.
CAACAGGGGTGCAGAAATAAGCCACACGGGTGCAGAATGAAGTAACAGGGGTGCAGAAAGAGGCAAGAGAAGTGCAAAAACAGGCAAGAGATGTGCATAAAGAGGGAAGAGAATTGATGAAAGAAGCAACAGATGTGTAGAAAAAAGCAAGAACAATGCAGAAAGAGGCAAGTGAGATGCAAAAACAGGCAGCAAAGGTACAGAAAGAGGGAAGATGAGTGCAGAAAGAGACAAGAGGGGTGGAGAAAGAAGCACATGAGGTGTAGAAAGAGGAAACAGATGTGCAGAAAGAGACAACAGGGGTACAGACAGAAGCAAGACAGCTGCAGTAAGAAGCATGGAAAGTGCAGAATGAAGCAACAGGGGTGCAGAAAGAGGCAAGAGAAGTACAGAAACAGGCAAGAGAATTGCTGAAAGAAGCAACAGAGGTGTAGAAAGAAGCAAGAAAAGTGCAGAAAGAGGCAAGTGAGATGCAAAAACAGGCAGGAAAGGTACAGAAAGAGGGAAGATGAGTGCAGAAAGAGACAACAGAGGTGGAGAAAGAAGCAAATGAGGTGTAGAAAGAGGAAACAGACATGCAGAAAGAGACAACAGGGGTACAGAAAGAAGCAAGACAGCTGCAGTAAGAAGCATGGAAAGTGCAGAATGAAGCAACAGGGGTGCAGAAAGAGGCAAGAGAATTGTAGAAAGGAGCAAGTGAGGTACAGAAAGAGCCAACACAGGTGCAAAGAGAGGCAAGAGAGGTGCAGAAACAGGCAAGAAAAGTGTACAAAGACGCAAACGAATTGCTGAAAGAAGCAACAGCGGTGCAGAAAGAGGCAAGAGAAGTGCAGAAACAGGCAAGAGATGTGCACAAAGAGGGAAGAGAATTGCTGAAAGAAGAAACAGAGGTGTAGAAAGAAGCAAGAAGAGTGCAGAAAGAGGCAAGTGAGATGCAAAAACAGGCAGGAAAGGTACAGAAAGAGGGAAGACGAGTGCAGAAAGAGACAACCGGATGGAGAAAGAAGCAAATGAGGTGCAGAAAGAGGCAAAAAACGTGCAGAAAGAGGGAAGAGAGGTGCAGAAAAAGGTAAGAAATATGCAGTAAGAGTCAAAAGAGGTACACAAAGAGACAACAGGGTTGCAGAAATAAGCAACACGGGTGAAGAATGAAGTAACGGGTGCAAAAAGAGGCAAGAGAGGTGCAGAAACAGGCAAGAAAAGTGTACAAAGACGCAAGCGAATTGCTGAAAGATGCAACAGCGGTGCAGAAAGAAGCAAGACAAGTGCAGAAAAAAGCATAGAAAGTGCAGAATGAAGCAACAGGGGTGCAGAAAGAGGCAAGAGAAGAGCAGAAACAGGCAAGAGATGTGCACAAAGAGGGAAGAGAATTGATGAAAGAAGCAACAGAGGTGTATAAAGAAGCATGAAAAGTGCAGAAAGAGGCAAGTGAGATGCAAAAACAGGCAGGATAGGTACAGAAAGAGGGAAGACGAGTGCAGAAAGAGAGGGTGGCGAAATAAGCAAATGAGGTGTAGAAAGAGGCAACAGACGTGCAGAAAGAGACAACAGGGGTGCAGAAAGAAGCAAGACAGCTGCAGTAAGAAGCATGGAAAGTGCAGAATGAAGCAACAGGGGTGCAGACAGAGGCAAGAGATTTGTAGAAAGGAGCAAGTGAGGTACAGAAAGAGCCAACACAGGTGCAAAAAGAGGCAAGAGAGGTGCAGAAACAGGCAAGAAAATTGTACAAAGACGCAAGCGAATTGCTGAAAGAAGCAACAGCGGTGCAGAAAGAAGCACGACAAGTGCAGAAAGAAGCATGGAAAGTGCAGAATGAAGCAACAGGGGTGCAGAAAGAGGCAAGAGAAGTGCAGAAACAGGCAAGAGAAGTGCACAAAGAGACAACAGAATTGCTGAAAGAAGCAACAGAGGTGTAGAAAGAAGCAAGAAAAGTGCAGAAAGAGGCAAGTGAGATGCAAAAACAGGCAGGAAAGGTACAGAAAGAGGGAAGACGAGTGCTGAAAGTGAACAGGGATGGACAAAGAAGCAAATAAGGTGCAGAAAGAGGCAACAGACGTGCAGAAAAAGGGAAGTGACGTGCAGAAAAAGCCAAGAAAAGTGCAGAAAGAGGCAAAAGAGGTACATAAAGAGATAACAGCGGTGCAGAAATAAGCAAGACAGGTGCAGAAAGAAGCATGGAAAGTGCAGAATGAAGCAACAGGGGTGCAGAAAGAGGCAAGAGAAGTGCAGAAACAGGCAAGAGAAGTTCACAAAGAGGCAAGAGAATTACTGAAAGAAGCAACAGAGGTGTAGAAAGAAGCAAGAAGAGTGCAGAAAGAGGCAAGTGAGATGCAAAAACAGGCAGGAAAGGTACAGAAAGAGGGAAGGCGAGTGCAGAAAGAGATAACACGGGTGGAGAAAGAAGCATATTAGGTGTAGAAAGAGGCAACAGACGTGCAGAAAGAGACAACAGGGGTGCAGAAAGAAGCAAATGAGGTGCAGAAAGAGCCAACATATGTGCAGAAAGATGGAAGAGAACTGAAGAAAAAGGTAATAAAAGTGCAGAAAGTGGCAAAAGAGGTACATAAAGAGACATCAGGGGTGCAGAAAGAAGCAAGACAGGTGCCGAAAGTAGCATGGAAGCTGCAGAATGAAGCAACAGGGGTGCAGAAATAGGCAAGAGAAGTGTAGAAAGGAGCAAGTGAGGTGCAGAAAGAGGCAACACAGGTGCAAAAAGAGGCAAGAGAGGTGCAGAAACAGGCAAGAGAAGTGCACAAAGATTCAAGAGAGTTGCTGAAAGAAGCAACAAAGGTGTAGAATGAAGCAAGAAAAGTGCAGAAAAAGGTAAGTGAAATGCAAAAATAGCCATGAAAGGTACAGAAAGAGGCAAGACGAGTGCTGAAAGAGAACAGGGGTGGACAAAGAAGCAAATTAGGTGCAGAAAGAGGGAAGTGACGTGCAGAAAGAGGGAAGTGACGTGCAGAAAAAGTCAAGAAAAGTGCAGAAAGAGGCAAAAGAGGTACATAAAGAGATAACAGCGGTGCAGAAAGAAGCAAGACAGGTGCAGAAAGAAGCATGGAAAGTGCAGAATGAAGCAACAGGGGTGCAGAAAGAGGCAAGAGAAGTGCAGAAACAGGCAAGAGATGTGCACAAAGAGGGAAGAGAATTGATGAAAGAAGCAACAGAGTTGTGTAAAGAAGCAAGAAAAGTGCAGAAAGAGGCAAGTGAGATGCAAAAACAGGCAGAAAGAGGGAAGACGAGTGCAGAAAGAGACAACAGGGGTGGAGAAAGAAGCAAAAATGAGGTGTAGAAAGAGGCAACAGACGTGCAGAAAGAGACAACAGGGGTGCAGAAAGAAGCAAGGCAGCTGCAGTAAGAAGCATGGAAAGTGCAGAATGAAGCAACAGGGGTGCAAAAAGAGGCAAGAGAGGTGCAGAAACAGGCAAAAAAAGTGTACAAAGACGCAAGCGAATTGCTGCAAGAAGCAACAGCGGTGCAGAAAGAAGCAAGACAAGTGCAGAAAGAAGCATGGAAAGTGCAGAATGAAGCAACAGGGGTGCAGAAAGAGGCAAGAGAAGTGCAGAAAAAGGCAAGAGAAGTGCACAAAGAGGCACGAGAATTGCTGAAAGAAGCAACAGAGGTGTAGAAAGAAGCAAGAAGAGTGCAGAAAGAGGCAAGTGAGATGCAAAAACAGGCAGGAAAGGTACAGAAAGAGGGAAGACGAGTGCAGAAAGAGACAACAGGGATGCAGAAGGAAGCAAATGAGGTGCAGAAAGAGGCAACAGACATGCAAAAAGAAGGAAGAGAGGTGCAGAAAAAGGTAAGAAATATGCAGTAAGAGTCAAAAGAGGTAGATAAAGAGATAACAGGGGTGCAGAAATAAGCAACACAGGTGCAGAATGAAGTAACAGGGGTGCATAAAGAGGCAAGAGGAGTGCAGAAACAGGCAAAAGATGTGCACAAAGAGGGAAGAGAATTGATGAAAGAAGCAACAGAGGTGTATAAAGAAGCAAGAAAAGTGTAGAAAGAGGCAAGTGAGATGCAAAAACAGGCAGGAAAGGTACAGAAAGAAGGAAGACGAGTGCTGAAAGAGAACAGGGGTGGACAAAGAAGTAAATTAGGTGCAGAAAGAGGCAACAGACATGCAGAAAGAGGGAAGTGACGTGCAGAAAAAGCCAAGAAAAGTGCAGAAAGAGGCTAAAGTGGTACATAAAGAGATAACAGAGGTGCAGAAAGAAGCAAGACAGGTGCAGAAAGATGCATGGAAAGTGCAGAATGAAGCAACAGGGGTGCAGAAAGAGGCAAGAGAAGTACCGAAACAGGCAAGAGAAGTGCACAAAGAGGCAAAGAGAATTGCTGAAAGAAGCAACAGAGGTGTAGAAAGAAGCAAGAAGAGTGCAGAAAGAGGCAAGTGAGATGCAAAAACAGGCAGGAAAGGTACAGAAAGAGGGAAGACGAGTGCAGAAAGAGACAACAGGGGTGCAGAAGGAAGCAAATGAGGTGCAGAAAGAGGCAACAAACATGCAAAAAGAGGGAAGAGAGGTGCAGAAAAAGGTAAGAAATATGCAGTAAGAGTCAAGAGAGGTAGATAAAGAGACAACAGGGGTGCAGAAATAAGCAACACAGGTGCAGAATGAAGTAACAGGGGTGCAGAAAGAGGCAAGAGAATTGTAGAAATGAGCAAGTGAGGTACAGAAAGAGCCAACACAGGTGCAAAGAGAGGTAAGAGAGGTGCAGAAACAGGCAAGAAAAGTGTATAAAGACGCAAGCAAATTGCTGAAAGAAGCAACAGCAGTGCAGAAAGAAGCACGACAAGTGTAGAAAGAAGCAAGAAAAGTGCAGAAAGAGGCAAGTAAGATACAAAAACAGGCATGAAAGGTACAGAAAGAGGGAAGACGAGTGCTGAAAGAGAAAAGGGATGGACAAAGAAGCCAATAAAGTACAGAAAGAGGCAACCGACGTGCAGAAAGAGGGAAGTGACGTGCAGAAAAAGCCAAGAAAAGTGTAGAAAGAGGCAAAAGAGGTACATAAAGAGATAACAGCGGTGCAGAAAGAAGCAAGACAGGTGCAGAAAGAAGCATGGAAAGTGCAGAATGAAGCAACAGGGGTGCAGAAAGAGGCAAGAGAAGTACAGAAACAGGCAAGAGAAGTGCACAAAGAGGCAAGAGAATTACTGAAAGAAGCAACAGAGGTGTATAAAGAAGCAAGAAAAGTGCAGAAAGAGGCAAGTGAGATGCAAAAACAGGCAGGAAAGGTACAGAAAGAGGGAAGACGAGTGCAGAAAGAGACAACAGGGGTGGAGAAAGAAGCAAATGAGGTGTAGAAAGAGGCAACAAACATGCAGAAAGAGACAACAGGGGTGCAGAAAGAAGCAAGACAGCTGAAGTAAGAAGCATGAAAAGTGCAGAATGAAGCAACAGGGGTGCAGAAAGAGGCAAGAGATTTGTAGAAAGGAGCAAGTGAGGTACAGAAAGAGCCAACACAGGTGCAAAAAGAGGCAAGAGAGGTGCAGAAACAGGCAAGAAAAGTGTACAAAGAAGCAAACGAATTGCTGAAAGAAGCAACAGCGGTGCAGAAAGAAGCAAGACAAGTGCAGAAAGAGGCAAGTGAGATGCAAAAACAGGCAGGAAAGGTACAGAAAGAGGGAAGACGAGTGCAGAAAGAGACAACAGGGGTGGAGAAAGAAGCAAATTAGGTGTAGAAAGAGGCAACAGACGTGCAGAAAGAGACAACAGGGGTGCAGAAAGAGGCAAGACAGCTGAAGTAAGAAGCATGGAAAGTGCAGAATAAAGCAACAAGGGTGCAGAAAGAGGCAAGAGAAGCGCAGAAACAGGCAAGAGATGTGCACAAAGAGGGAAGAGAATTGATGAAAGAAGCAACAGAGGTGTATAAAGAAGCAAGAAAAGTGCAGAAAGAGGCAAGTGAGATGCAAATACAGGCAGGAAAGGTACAGAAAGAGGGAAGACGAGTGCAGAAAGAGACAACAGGGGTGGAGAAAGAAGCAAATGAGGTGTAGAAAGAGGCAACAGACATGCAGAAAGAGACAACAGGGGTGCAGAAAGAAGCAAGACAGCTGAAGTAAGAAGCATGGAAAGTGCAGAATGAAGCAACAGGGGTGCAGAAAGAGGCAAGAGATTTGTAGAAAGGAGCAAGTGAGGTACAGAAAGAGCCAACACAGGTGCAAAAAGACACAAGAGAGGTGCAGAAACAGGCAAGAAAAGTGTACAAAGACGCAAGCGAATTGCTGAAAGAAGCAACAGCGGTGCAGAAAGAAGCAAGACAGGTGCAGAAAGAAGCATGGAAAGTGCAGAATGAAGCAACAGGGGTGCAGAAAGAGGCAAGAGAAGTGCAGAAACAGGCAAGAGATGTGCACAAAGAGGGAAGAGAATTGATGAAAGAAGCAACAGAGTTGTGTAAAGAAGCAAGAAAAGTGCAGAAAGTGGCAAGTGAGATGCAAAAACAGGCAGAAAGAGGGAAGACTAGTGCAGAAAGAGACAACAGGGGTGGAGAAAGAAGCAAAAATGAGGTGTAGAAAGAGGCAACAGACGTGCAGAAAGAGACAACAGGGGTGCAGAAAGAAGCAAGGCAGCTGCAGTAAGAAGCATGGAAAGTGCAGAATGAAGCAACAGGGGTGCAAAAAGAGGCAAGAGAGGTGCAGAAACAGGCAAAAAAAGTTTACAAAGACTCAAGCGAATTGCTGCAAGAAGCAACAGCGGTGCTGAAAGAAGCAAGACAAGTGCAGAAAGAAGCATGGAAAGTGCAGAATGAAGCAACAGGGGTGCAGAAAGAGGCAAGAGAAGTGCAGAAAAAGGCAAGAGAAGTGCACAAAGAGGCAAGAGAATTGCTGAAAGAAGCAACAGAGGTGTAGAAAGAAGCAAGAAGAGTGCAGAAAGAGGCAAGTGAGATGCAAAAACAGGCAGGAAAGGTACAGAAAGAGGGAAGACGAGTGCAGAAAGAGACAACAGGGATGCAGAAGGAAGCAAATGAGGTGCAGAAAGAGGCAACAGACATGCAAAAAGAAGGAAGAGAGGTGCAGAAAAAGGTAAGAAATATGCAGTAAGAGTCAAAAGAGGTAGATAAAGAGATAACAGGGGTGCAGAAATAAGCAACACAGGTGCAGACTGAAGTAACAGGGGTGCATAAAGAGGCAAGAGGAGTGCAGAAACAGGCAAAAGATGTGCACAAAGAGGGAAGAGAATTGATGAAAGAAGCAACAGAGGTGTATAAAGAAGCAAGAAAAGTGTAGAAAGAGGCAAGTGAGATGCAAAAACAGGCAGGAAAGGTACAGAAAGAAGGAAGACGAGTGCTGAAAGAGAACAGGGGTGGACAAAGAAGTAAATTAGGTGCAGAAAGAGGCAACAGACATGCAGAAAGAGGGAAGTGACGTGCAGAAAAAGCCAAGAAAAGTGCAGAAAGAGGCTAAAGTGGTACATAAAGAGATAACAGAGGTGCAGAAAGAAGCAAGACAGGTGCAGAAAGATGCATGGGGAGTGCAGAATGAAGCAACAGGGGTGCAGAAAGAGGCAAGAGAGTTGTAGAAAGGAGCAAGTGAGGTACAGAAAGAGCCAACACAGGTGCAAAAAGAGGCAAGAGAGGTGCAGAAACAGGCAAGAAAAGTGTACAAAGACGCAAGAGAATTGCTGAAAGAAGCAACAGCGGTGCAGAAAGAAGCAAGACAGTACAGAAAGGAGCATGGAAAGTGCAGAATGAAGCAACAGGGGTGCAGAAAGAGGCAAGAGAAGTGCAGAAACAGGCAAGAGAAGTGCACAAAGAGGCAAGATAATTGCTGAAAGAAGCAACAGAGGTGTATAAAGAAGCAAGAAAAGTGCAGAAAGAGGCAAGTGAGATGCAAAAACAGGCAGGAAAGGTACAGAAAGAGGGAAGACGAGTGCAGAAAGAGACAACAGGGGTGGAGAAAGAAGCAAATGAGGTGTAGAAAGAGGCAACAGACGTGCAGAAAGAGACAACAGGGGTGCAGAAAGAAGCAAGACAGCTGCAGTAAGAAGCATGGAAAGTGCAGAATGAAGCAACAGGGGTGCAGAAAGAGGCAAGAGAGTTGTAGAAAGGAGCAAGTGAGGTACAGAAAGAGCCAACACAGGTGCAAAAAGAGGCAAGAGAGGTGCAGAAACAGGCAAGAAAAGTGTACAAAGACGCAAGAGAATTGCTGAAAGAAGCAACAGCGGTGCAGAAAGAAGCAAGACAAGTACAGAAAGGAGCATGGAAAGTGCAGAATGAAGCAACAGGGGTGCAGAAAGAGGCAAGAGAAGTGCAGAAACAGGCAAGAGAAGTGCACAAAGAGGCAAGATAATTGCTGAAAGAAGCAACAGAGGTGTATAAAGAAGCAAGAAAAGTGCAGAAAGAGGCAAGTGAGATGCAAAAACAGGCAGGAAAGGTACAGAAAGAGGGAAGACGAGTGCAGAAAGAGACAACAGGGGTGGAGAAAGAAGCAAATGAGGTGTAGAAAGAGGCAACAGACGTGCAGAAAGAGGGAAGAGAACTGCAGAAAAAGGCAAGAAAAGTGCAAAAAGTGGCAAAAGAGGTACACAAAGAGACAATAGGGGTGAAGAAAGAAGCAAGACAGATGCAGAAAGTAGCATGGTGTAGGAGAGTAGGATCTGCTTCACTTTTTGCTAGTGTTTCACTATATTTCGACTTTAGTCTGGCTGTGGCCCTGCTAATCAAAAGGTTGCTGTATCTCTCAATGGAAGCTGGCAAAGAAGTGCTGCTGCCGTGAAGAGGAGAAGTGTCCGGAGAGATCCAAGTCTGCATCTAGGATGGAGGGGACAGAGTCTGGGTCACTTAGCAGTGACCAGGGGCACGATAGTCCAATGCCCACAGATGTCGGGTGCTTCAGGTGAGTTGACGGGTGTCTTGACTCTTCAGCCACGAGGTTCAGGAGGTGTCAACGACAACCAGGAGCTGGATTCTAGCTGTCCCACGAAGTTCGTCGAGTGCTGCGGTGTCAGCGACCAGGATGGACCCAACAAGCCTTGGCAACGGCAAGTCACATGGAAATAGAAAAAGGACGTCGGTACAGACCAGCAAGGTCTGGGGGACTCACCCCGCGAGGGTAGGTCGGGGCACATCTGGAGCAACCAGGAAAGCACAATCAGAAGAGGAGTTGCCTTCGTGGGGACCCACTAGCCAACGGGCTAGCAATCGCGAAGGAGCCTGGAGCAGTCGCACTTGAAACTAACCCACGGGTCACTCGTGGAGGGGAGGCCAGAGATATTTAGTGCAGGAGGTGCTCCTGGCTGGGGCTACTCGGAACCCAAAGCACAACTTCGAGGAAGACCAGGAAGATGATGGATCGGCAAAAGATAACAATGTCCAGGGGTCACAGTTCCACGTCACCCACAATAGCCACGGGCCTCCGCTTTGCTGTGGACTCTGGGTATCCTCGGGGAAGTCTGGAAATCCACCTCTGGTGATGTAAAGACTTCGGCGTCCGGTGGGAGCTTCAGAGTTACAGATCGGACGGTTGCTTCTTTGGTGCCTGCCAAGCAGGGGAGTTACTCCTTGAACCCAAGGGAGATTTCTTCAGTCTTGTAGCGGAAACAGAAAGTCAAAGGTCCAGGATATATGTTGCAGAGTTTTGTCCAGGGTAATCTAAAGTCTCAAGGACTGGGTTCCCATACTTATACTAAGTTTGGGGGTTGGACATACTCTAGGGACCCACCTATAGGAGGGTTTGGAAAGAGGGGTGGTTACATCCATTTCCTTTGTCCAGTTTTGTGCCAGAGCAGGGGCAGGATGCCCCTGCAACTGGTTTGAACTGGACTATGCACAGGGACGCCAAGTGTGCCCCCAGTGCAAGACTTTAAAGCACTAGAGAGTGCTCCCGCCCAGCCCCAATACACATCTGCCTGTCTGGGGAGGTGGTTACACCTCCCTGGGACAGGAAACCTATTGTCCAGGCCTCCCCTGCCGGAGTTTCGGTCAGCAGCAGGAGGCCAGACCCGTGTCTGTGGCAGTGGCATCCATTTTGTGATACCAGGGCTTTAGAAAGTCTTTACCGGGTAGACCAGTGTGAACATGTCTCTCCCTCTAGGAGAGTGGAATGCTACCCCTGCCGCCAGAACTGGCCAGGCTGCACCACAAACAGCATCAGAGGAGGTACTCCGAATGCTGCACAGGGGCTCTGCTCATGCAGGGGCACCCTCTCACATAAAAACCAAGCACGCAGCCTTCAGGATTGTTAAGGCCTGCCATAGGAGTGACTTATAGGTTTTATATGTGTGTGCATTGGTAGTGATATAGGTAGCCTATACCACAGTAAGGGGTGCATGCACCACCTTACCCAGGCTGCAGTAGCAGACCTGTGGTGTCATTTTGGAGTGCTTCACAGGGGTGGCATGATACATGCTTCAGCCCCTGGTAGGCCTCTGAGATACCTATGCCCTAGGTACATAGTATACCATATACTAGGGGCTTATAAGGCACTCCAGAATCCAATTAGGAATGCACCTAATGTACATGGAAACCATTTTAGAGAGGAAGCAGCTAGGCTGGGGTCCTGATTAGCAGGGCCACAGCCAGACTATGGTTGAAAAACATTGAAACACCAGCAAAAAGTGGGAGTACCCATGTGAAGCAGATCCTACTCTCCTACACCCCCCCCAAACGCAGCGACATTAAACTAACCTTGACCAGTTGAGTCTTCATGTTCTAAGTGGAAATACCTAGAGAGTCCATCTGCATTGGCATGGTTACTCCCAGGTCTATGTTCCACTGTAAAGTCCATCCCCTGTAGGGAAATGGACCACCTATGCAGTTTGGGGTTTTCACCCATCATTTGTTTTAGCCATAAGAGGGGCTTATGGTCTGTCTGAACAAGGAAGTGAGTACCAAACAAGTATGGCCTCAACTTCTTCAGAGCCCAAACCACAGCAAAGGCCTCCCTCTCAATGGCTGTACCCTTTGGTGGTTCGAAGAGAGGTGCTGTAGCAAAGGATGGAAACTGCAGTGGAGCTCCATGAGCAAAATCCACTATTGTGATGCAAATAGAGCCTCCTTCAGTTAAAAAGGCCTGAATATGTAAATGTAAAGCATAATATGCAAGCGGCGTTAGTTTACATGCACTTAGCTGGATGTGAAAGACCAACTTTTTCAGACATGTCTTTCCTCAACCCTCCCCCCATCCCACCCCCCACGCTCTCATATCTTTATTGTACTAAGGTGTGCTCGGTCAGACAGGACTGTGGGACCCCCACATCAGGCACGTCGCTACACAGCTGTTAGACCAGGTCAAGCAGCACTGAGGGGTCTGGCATGGACGAGGTTGGTGCCCCTTGTCTGCTCCGTCAGTGGTGGGCACAGCAAAGATAAACAAAGCTGTCGCCTGCGGTTCTGTGACTGCTTGAGGCCCCCAATGAACCAATCAAACTCCCCTGCTGTGTGTTGAACTCTTATATCACCTATATAAAACCCTCTATCTCCAGCTGCTTTGTAGCACAGAAATGTTAAGTTTTATGTATCCAGCTCGATCACATCTACTTTATTGACCTGTGAAAGATTACATGCAGAGTCAGCCCCGCACAGATTCAAACTGTATTTGCATGTTCCACCAAAAGAGCTGCAAAACTGACCATTTGCACAAAACATAAACTGAATTGCCTCTAAGCGCCTAAATATTACTTGGAACTGTGCCAATTTGTCCCTTGTTTATTTGTATGTCCAGAGATCAGCTCAATTAGCTACGTTTGATGTATTATGTTGTAAGATAAATGTCGTCATCTAGGGCTGTGCTCAGCTCGTACTAACTAGGGGCCTCCTCCTTTGAGCATGTTTGGACTGGGGAACAGGATATAAGCCACTATATGTTTTAAGCGTGAAAAGTGCTGCCAGGTCACCAAACGTACTTAAACATGACAGACAACACAGCCCCCTGAAATAGCAGCCTGTGCCCGGACACGGAAGCGTGAGCCCGTCCAAAGGTGAGGAGTTCACTTGACGGGCATGAGTCATTGCGCCAGTCAGCCAACCAACATACACACATTAAACTGTACAACCATAACAAAACACCTTCACACGTTTAGCTAAACTTGCTGCCCTAATGCGCTGCGACTGCTGAAACACTTGGAGGCCAGCTCAGCTTGATTGAAGTGAGCCCCGGTCTGAGCGGCGCCGTAAGTGTTAAACTAGCTCTGATGATGAACCACTCTCTAAAACAACAGAGCCGCTACTGCTCATATCCACAGCAAGCTTAGCTCTCCTCTGCATGTATTTTATTTATTTAAAAAGGCGAGTACAGACCTCGCTCATGGCCAATAGTTACTTTGAAGCACCGTGTCTGCAGTGTGACAGACACACAGCAGCAGAGGAGACGGAGTGGCAGGCTGTAAGCATGACTTCTTCGGACACCCACTGTGGTGTTGGGTGTATGGGATCATGTGAGAGCAGATCACCAGGCCCCCTCAACTCACTTTAATGATAATTTCCCGATAATTGTGGCACTGGGTTAAAGCTGAAAGCACCCCTATGCGGAGACTGGCTTGGGTGTGAATCAGAGCAGGTAGGCAGGCTTTGGGGATCGACTCCAGGACTCACAGTACCTTAACTTAAGAGCAGCCCTGCTGCAGCAGTTGGCTGGGCCACTCCGCCTGAAACAGCTGCCTTCATTTAGCCCTCTGATCCCTGATCTAGTAGCGCTCTAGGGGTCCCAGCGAGCTGCTCCAGCTGGTCGTTTCTTATCTGTCTGAGTCCCGGTGCAACATGCACCACGGGGCCCTCACAGACCACCACCGGCCCGGACCGTATTCAAAGCCCCCTTCCAGTATATGGCCACCTAGGAAGCCGCCCCACCCCACGGGGATCGCGTGCCTTGCCTAAACAGAGTTCCCCACTGGCAGCTCCCGATGCGTGTACCTGCAGGCACTGCTGGGGGCACAGACTGTCCAGGCCTGAAACTCCACCCGGCACCGCTCAACGCGAGTCACCTCTCTCGTCACTCGCTTCCTCTCGCCAGCACCCAGCCAGTTCCGCAGCTGACACCACACACGGGGCATGGTGCGCCTCACGAAGGTGTCACTCACCAGACTTCGTTGCACTCCCACGGGTCGTATTGATTCTATGCAGCTGGAAAGGCTCACGCTTCACCAGAGGCGATGTGCGTTACTGCCTGGCGAATCCGCTTTACCACACCGAATTTGCTCACAATAGCACCTCACAGTCAGGGTAATAGCAGAAGGAATGTCTGGATTTTATCGTATTGTTGGTAGCGATGTGCGTAGGGGCTCCAGGTCCGGTCTCGCGTAGGGCCGCCTGGCTGCTGAAACTGAGGCTGATGCTGTTCCCCTTCATAGTGACCACACCGTCATCCGCTTCAGTCAACACGCATACACAGACGTCACCCAAAGATTACACTGACACTTTATTTGTGGGTGAAGAACTGCTGCAGGTTTATTTCATACAACACAGTATGATAATAAAATTGGGTTATCTTACGGGCGATCCAGGGCAGGCAGCCCCTTGCTGCTCCGCCCGCCTGGTGAGCCAGCACACACGGTGGGTCGATGCCCGGCAGTGTGGCACATAATTATTTACAGATCATCCACTGGGTCACGTGATCTGTCTCCTACTCCCGCCCCTTCCGACAGGGGCGGAGCGTGTTGTGGCACACCCCCGGTTGGTCAGGCCCCCCAACCGCCCGAAGGACTAACGGGGCGCCGTCGCGGTCTTCCCAGAACCCCCTTCGGCTCCTGGACCTTGGCTCGGGCACCCTTACTGTGCCGGACAGGGGTACCCTTACTGTACCGCCTGTCGCAGAGGTACCCTTACTGTACCCGTCTGCATCCAGATCGCCCTGTAACTCCGCCTGCAACGCAAAAGAAAACATTAAAACATTCCAACTAACGCGCTGCGCCTGACACGTGGGGTAAGTGGAAAGGGTGGGAAATCGCGTGTCCAGGCTGGAGCGGCGCGCAGGAAACAAAGGAGGAACTGGGCGAGCGGGCCTCCTAAGTAGGGGGGGACAAGCCGCGCCCCCCGCCCCCAACGGCCCGCCTCCAGCTCCAAACTATAGGGAGTCATACCTTGGTGGGCGTAGCCTCGCGCGCGAGGCAGCAAAGGGGAAGGCTCCGACGGGCGGCCACTAACATGCTGCCCTGCTGATGTCCCACTGCTTGGGACGCGGGCAGCGGCATAGTGACCACACCGTCATCCGCTTCAGTCAACACGCATACACAGACGTCACCCAAAGATTACACTGACACTTTATTTGTGGGTGAAGAACTGCTGCAGGTTTATTTCATACAACACAGTATGATAATAAAATTGGGTTATCTTACGGGCGATCCAGGGCAGGCAGCCCCTTGCTGCTCCGCCCGCCTGGTGAGCCAGCACACACGGTGGGTCGATGCCCGGCAGTGTGGCACATAATTATTTACAGATCATCCACTGGGTCACGTGATCTGTCTCCTACTCCCGCCCCTTCCGACAGGGGCGGAGCGTGTTGTGGCACACCCCCGGTTGGTCAGGCCCCCCAACCGCCCGAAGGACTAACGGGGCGCCGTCGCGGTCTTCCCAGAACCCCCTTCGGCTCCTGGACCTTGGCTCGGGCACCCTTACTGTGCCGGACAGGGGTACCGCCTGTCGCAGAGGTACCCTTACTGTACCCGTCTGCATCCAGATCGCCCTGTAACTCCGCCACAGCTCTGGGGAGGCTACCGTCGCTGCCAGAGCCCCCCTTCCTCCCTTTGCTGTTATATGTGCCCTGCCCCTGCGATCCCGCTTAATGGGCTAAATTAGGGGTCCTGTTCAGTAACCCGAAAAAGACGGCATTAATGTGCAACTTTACACAGAAGCCCAGGGCAGACGAACAAAGGATGTCTTTTGGCCCCACTGCCGTAAGCTTAGACGTGACTGGTGTTCCTAACCTTCTAAGCGAAGCCACAGCAGATCGTCCTAACGTCATTATGGGAAGATCTAGCACCTGCATATGGAGCCGGAACTGAACCATAGCTGAATTCCTCAATCCATCGATTCCCTTCATATCCTAGCACAGAGGTTTTAATTTCCACTCTATCTACAAAGGTGATGTATTGATAGCGTCATGGTTCCTGAGTTGCTACTGCGAGGATTGCATGATTTGTCGGCTGGGCAAAACATTTTTAACGCAACTGCTAATCGGACGCCGTTTATCATGACTCCGGATAAAGCCAATTTGACTGACTGAGCTGCCGAGGAATACATCTCTCAGCTCGGGGACCCAAGTATGTGAATGTTTCCCAACTCCCTGGCTCCAAGAAAGGCTGAGCGGGAAAAGCAACACCTAAATCTGTTTCTCAGGCTGGGAAATATGGCATTGATAACAAGGCATAGGTGAATTAGGCACTATGGACCTACAATCCTATTGGGATTTCCAGTTGGCCAAATTAAGTGCCTTCCTGGCGTAATTGTGTTCCCAACAGCACAGCAAGCAGGGTAAAGGTGGCGTGTGATTCAGCCACTTTACCTACGTATATAAACGCAAGCTGACATCCAGGTATATAAATTTGCTTCCTTTCACAAGGTATTATCCTATTGTTTACTGCAAACTGACCCATATCTTAGCAACGTCTCCTCGTTTTAGCCTTTCTATTTGCAAATAAAGTTACATTAAATTGGACGATAGAGTCGTATACTAGTCCCGCTGTCCATCCCAATCATTTCTTGCTCTCCACTGGGACAGCGTATACAATTGCCTCGCTTGATGAATAGGAGCTAGCTTTCGGACTTTATTGCTGCTGGAAAGGGTCAATAGGTTTGCCTACCGTCCTTGTTATACCGGTGTTGCTGCGCTATAGGTAATCCGTGGTGCCGCCATAGTGGCTTGAAAATGAAACGTCATATTTTATCAAATGATTTGTTGTGAGCCCCAGTTATGATATCGTTCATATCATCATAGTTGACAGTGTCTCTATCTTGCCAATACCTGGGGCACGTCTGCCTTAAATGACGACATTACATCTGGCTTTTCCGCTAACCTTGCCCATTAACCTGTCAAATGTCTGTGGAGAGCAGCACGTCTCTGGTCATGCTCCCGGTCGCTCTCTGCTCTCTCAATTATTACTATGGGCTGAGGGCATGCCATACACGGGTGTCTGGTTGAAGTATGCACAGGTCATTGACACTCTCCCACGTGCAGTGCTGTGAACCGTTTGAAGTAGTTCATCAGATTCAGCCAGCCACCCCCTAGGTGGAGGCTTGCACTCCCAAACTTCTGCTCGTGTAAAACCCGGCCCACCTCCAGTTCAGTGAAATTTAGTAATTCACAACACTGACAACCCCAGGGGCCAAATACTGGGCTGTGCAAATGCGGCCCAAAACCACCATGAACAATTAGCTTGGAGTGGATGGGTGTTGCCTGGGCTGGCTGAAGGCAAAACCTTTGACCATCACTCCTGGCAAGATGTGCCAACGCAGGTAGAATAAAGAGTTATCCTGCCCTCCTTACTTCCTTTCCCAGTTCGACAGAGGTCGAAGAAGAATGCCCCTTCCAGGAAGGTCACGGCCTTATCCATACAGCATTCTACCGGAAATCTACAGCATTGCTTTGTAAAGCGATATCTGGTTCCCCAATTATTTGTGGTGGATATGTTCTCCCTCAGTTTGACAAAAATCTTAGCTAATCATACGCCTGCCTAATTCCCAGGGCTGTCTGGTTTAATGCTTTCGCCTGGAATTGCCCCCCCAACTGTGGCCTTGCACTGAACCTTCATCTGGCCCTGGCGCCTATCAAACCACAGTGACCGCCTCTGTCACCTTCATACAATACATAAACAAACCTCACAAGGTCGCAGAAGCGGCAAGCCAGGCGAAGTCTCGGTCAACCATGTCACTCCGTGCTTTCCCCGGCCAGGCTAAGTCTCGGTCACCCATGTTACTCCGTGCTTTCCCTGGCCTCCCTGTGGAACAGGGAGAATAACCTCAAAGATGTTAAGTATGATAGACAAACCCAGGCCTTCCGCCTGTCTCAAAACGGCTCATGCTGCTGCCTTCCTGTGTAGACTAAGCTGCCACTATGACTGAGTTGCAGAAAATATCACACCAGCTGTTTCCTAAAGCAAGGCTAAGGATGAAAGGCCGCCGCATCTCTTGACTTAAGCGTGGAACTACACAATACCTTCAAGATGTTATGTAGATACACAAACCCAAGCCCACAACTTGCCTCAACACCGCACAGGCTGCTGACTTTTCTATATACGCTAAGCCGTCACTATGACTAATTTGAGAGAATCCTTACCCCAGCTGTTTTTTAAATAGCAAGGCGAAGATGAGAGACAGCAGCATCTCCTGACTCAAGCGTTGAACTTACATTAATAACATTGGTCGCTCAATTTCTGTGTTACACCTTTCCACAAGCTGACCAGTGCATCATGGTTGAGACTGGGATTTAGGCTGAACCTTGACATATTTGTACACCTGCTGCCAGGGAACATATATCTACCTATAGACCTGCTCTTATCCTGTTGCACCACTTGGGACACAACTTTGTCCATTTGTACCCACCGGCATGGAACTAATGCCAACGAGATTCCCCCCTAGTACCGGATAATCCTAATCAATGCTGCATTTTGGGACAAAGATACCAGGGAATAAATGCAAAGGGGGGGCTCTCGAGTGCGTGTGAACCCATGTCATTGCGATTAGTAACAGTTGCTCTGTTCGAGCTGGAACCTGCGACTTTATTCATTTAAGCAATTAATCTGCAAAGCCTGCCATTCCCCGACTTGGGCATACACACAACCGCCTCTAGTGTCCTGCAATACCAGCTATTCCGAATCTGGCTGGCGAAAACTACCATTGGCCAAGAGCTAAACTAGTAAAAAACTGTACCATATGTTTCTCAAAACGCTTACCATAAACCGTAATGAGTACAGACCCGTCATAGATCACCCTGGCCCCCCCAAACCTTTCCCAGGGAACTGGAGAGAAACGAACTGAATTGCGCAGGGCAAGAAATACCAGAAGTTACTGATGATGACGTTTCCATGACCACTCTCAGATGCATTTAATTAGTTATATAGCGCCACTCCTACCCGTGTAGGGTGTCCGCGACTTTGCATCTCACACAAAAACCGCCGAGCCAATCAATCATATGCATATGAGTCAGTGTACAGGAAAGGTGACCTAAGCCAAAGGACTCAAAGTGTTGGCAATTCATGGCCTTCCCCACTGGCAGGCAGTATAGTTTAAGGCTGCTTGGCGTGGAGAAGCACAAGCTCGGTCGAGTCAGCCAAATTAACCCTCTTTGCAACACTAATCAATGTTCTAATGATGTCTGCTTAGTGGTGTGAATGCAGCTCTAGGATGAACGTTCGTAGCTCACGGTTGACTATTAGGGCTGTAAGATCTACATTGCAAGTGACAAAAGGGGGGTGCCTCCTTTGAACACAGTAACCTGCTGACCTCTATACATCATACACCCTCTGAAAATCTACTTGGCACACGTTCTTTGCAGCGGGCCTATTTAACCGTCTGCACACTACACTGAAGTCAAAACCTCCACTATACAAATTCTTGATCTTTCACCAGGATGGTAACGAATCGCACGAGTTATCCTGACTCGTGGCACCGACATAGTGGCTTGAAAAAAGAAACCTCTTATTTTATCAAATAATCCGTTGTGAGCCTTAAGAATCTGGCACTTCCTGATCACATCTGGGATGACACTATGACCTTACATCCTTTGGCGCCCGATAAATTGAGTACCATTCAATTGCGCCTTAATAGAACTTGTTATGTACAGCGCGTTGTAAGTAGTGTTGGGCTCTGATTAGATGCGCTATATAACAAATAAGTTGATATTATTATCACTCGTGTTCCATTCTGGGGGCTTAATAGAACTATCATCAGGTTGTCAGGCTTGGGACACACTGCAGCTGGCCCCTACGCTACTCTGCCAGTCTCAGGCCCATGACAGCAAAGCACAGCGACACGGGGCGAACACAGCAGATATTCTATGCGCTTACGGCTGAAAATTGTTGCATATTTATATAGCGCGAACTCGACCCGAAGGTATGGAGCGCTTTGCGTAGCACCGTATTTACATTACACATTCTGGCATATGCTTTCCCACCTCCTGGCTGTTAAATCTGCTTTGTTGTTGCCTATTTATATAGCGCGAACTCTATCTGCGAGCGTATCTGCAACAATTAAACAACCCAAAAACAATGCATGTCCCGAAAACAGGGCGGCGTAGACCAAATTGTGAACATGCGTCTGAAACAAAGGTGCTCGGCGTTTGTCCCGAAAATTTCAATCTCTCTTGACCACACAGTGCATTTCAGATAAATAGAATGCTTTAGACCACATCGTAAACATCCCTGCACTACAAGCGCCCGGAATTTGTACCGTTTACGTTGCTGCTACGAAAACAAATGACGCCCCTGCCATCTGGGCTCGTCCCTCCGTTGAATGTTAATTACTGACCCAGGGTTCATATATTGGGCCAGGATCGACCGAGAGTTTGATGGGAGGAGCCATATAAATTAGACATGGCCCGCGTCATCAGCAATTTTACTGACACTCATTGCGTGTCGAGTAATAGAACCATCCCCATAGTGTCCGCCAGGCGGCATATATCTATCCCCAGCCGGAACCCAAAACCACCCCACTAATGCTGTGTCTCATGGTGTGCCGGCAAATTTCCCCGATTCAAATAGTGCGCCGCCTTTCTTACCCTGCCCTTCGTGCTTTCTATGGGTACATGAAATCAACAATATGGGAACAGACCAGACTGCAATTGGAACATAATGTTCACCGGGGATCATCACACGTCTATAACATGCGCGTATTATCGATGCATCTAAGCCATATTTATTCGCATATCCAACTGTTGTTCAAAATCAAAACCTCAACTGTACACACTGCTGATCCTTCCCCAGGAACATACCCAATAATACATCCGACGGCCGTGGATCCACCGCAGTGCAAAGCCCGCAACCGCACAAACACTGAGGCCATTCCTGTTCTCAGGCATCCCGCACCGCCACTTCCCTGTCCCCCGGCCTCGCTCCAAACAAAAGCCAGACTGAAGGCCCAGCAACTGCCCGATACGGGGATGTGGCCAAGACTTGCCTGACAGGTACACAGCAACTGTGCTCTACCTAGCGCTGACATGCCCTAACAGCGCTGATACAGGCACCACAGTATCAGTGGCAACCGGCCCCCAGAGGCCCCACTCACCGGAAAATGAACGCCATGCCGGGCACGCGGCAGACACGACTGACGACAAGCTGCCCAAGGCGAACGAGCGGTTGAACCCGCGATCTCACACATGCGGCGGGGCAGGGCATTATGAAGGAAGCCGCTCTTCCTTTTCACACTGGCGCAGTAATCATCCTGAACAAGGCGCCCGCAATACAATCACCAATGCTCTTGGCCCAACAAGACCCGAAAGAACTTCCCTGCCCCCCCCAAAACTCACCGCGCATGCCGATGACCCCCTGGCCCGGAAACATGCAGGCCGAGAGTGTGCCGCAAACATCGCGTATGAAGCGGGGGGGAGTGAAGAAACCGCGCCGGCCGGCGCGAGACCACCAGGTACAGCGGGGGAGAACCGCAGCGTGTCCGGGAGACGGCCGGGGCCCCCCAAGATATCTCCGGAGATTCACACAAATCCCGCGACAACCTCACACGCCGCTGGCAAGCGCGCCCAACAACCACAACTAAAAGGGGGGGCCCCGCATCACATACCGCTTGCCGTGAGCCCGCAACAGCCGCGTGCCCCCCCCAGATCCAAACCCTAAGTGATACGCGACGCAAGCTCGCAGGTATATACATCAGCCGTTTTGCATTGGGATACCTCGGACAATGGAAAAAATACACAATCAGCGTGTTATCCTCCACTCAAAGTTACGAAACTAGGAATGATGAGCAATTTGTGCCCACACCAAACATCGCAATACAAAACATGTTACACGTTAAGGTGCAAAATAATTTCTTTTATCTACCTCAGAAGCATGGAAGGCCGGTACGGCCTGCTTCGTTTCAAAAGTATGACCCGGAATTTACATAACGCTCCCTGAAGCGGGAGCTAAAAACACAATCATTACAACATAATACAAAATTAAAACACCACCTTTTCTGAATTAGTGCTGTTAGAATTTCGATCCACTGCGCCATGTTGAATTCAGCAGTGTCGCTACAGAAAATAACAACAATTCAAATTCAGGGCACACTCAAATTCAGAGCGGGCCCCGAAAGGAGAAACACCCCTGATAAAACTCCCGTGAACAAAAGATTAGGAGGTAAGGGACATAGCAAACAAGTAAGAGCCATGGTTTAGACCAATTACAATCAGCGAGCAGTGTGAAAAGCAGGTTTAAAATACATTTAAAATCACAGGAACGACCACACAATTATTTACTAACCAACATAATTTCAGGTAGATTGGCGACTGCATGCCTCAGTTTTGTTGTCCTGTTGAGTTTTGGACCACTTATAGATACATTGATACACTTGAGACGACGTGCTACGCAAGGTGTGACTGAGCGAAGTGCGGCGAAGGGGGCTCGGAGCGCGTAGCTCAGGCCCGCAGCCTAGTGTGCCAGAATCGGTGCGCGGGGCATGGGGAACAGGGAAAAACTCAGTGGCATCGCAACTCTGCATCCCGTATCACCGCATAAAATAGCAGAGACCTGGTGGGGGGTGGGGGGGAAGGGGCTTAAAGCGGGCTGCGATGTGCTCCTGCGAAGGCTGGCCGAAACAACCCTGAAACGGATGAGATATGCATCTGTGTGACGTCGCTACCCTTGTGTGATGTGCGCCCGAATGAGCTCTATATCCCGAGGATCAGCCCCCCCACTTGTGAGAAACACTCCCAGACGCTCAGTGTCGCCAGGCACATATCATGCACGGACCTTCTTCCGGCTCAGGTCTGCGTGCCCCGGCGCGAGGTACAGTCCGTGAGAACCCTGAAGGCGTTAGGCACACACCGCCTTGGGATGAGGTGAGTAACCAGCACTGAGTGTATCACCGAGTCAGTCAGCAGCCGGACCGTGCGTTACAGTCACGACACAAACACTCAACTCAGCGCACCAAGAGTGAGGAAGGCAGCACTCGGCAGTGGCCCGTACTCACCACAAACAGCCGGACCCGACGACGACACACCGCAAGGCGAACGGCAGCACATCCCACGCACACGAGGACGGCGCACACGAGGACGGCGACCGCGAGGACGACGACCTCCCGAAATCGCGTGTCCAGGCTGGAGCGGCGCGCAGGAAACAAAGGAGGAACTGGGCGAGCGGGCCTCCTAAGTAGGGGGGGGCAAGCCGCGCCCCCCGCCGGCCCGCCTCCAGCTCCAAACTATAGGGAGTCATACCTTGGTGGGCGTAGCCTCGCGCGCGAGGCAGCAAAGGGGAAGGCTCCGACGGGCGGCCACTAACATGCTGCCCTGCTGATGTCCCACTGCTTGGGACGCGGGCAGCGGCATTCCTAGAGCTGGCGCGTGGCATCAGTCATCAGGGTTGCCTGCTTCTGGCAACACTGCTCGATGTGGGCCAATGTTTACAAAGAAAGCTTCTCCAGATGGGAACCCTCATCTGAGGTACAAGATGGCTGCCAACACTTGCTAGTTTGAAGTGTTGGCAGCCAATCAGAGGCAAGCTCGTGCTTGTGTGGTGAGGCTCTGCCCAGATATCAAAACTTTTTATTTTTTGAATTTCTCAGGAACTACTGGAGGGATTTACACCATTTAACAAAAAGAGCTCTTTCTGAACCAAGGACTATCTTTTTGGCAAATTTAGTGTAATTCAGTTTAGCAGTTCGGGCTGTAGCTTTGACTAAAGTTTCCAATGGAAATTAACACGGAGAAAACACTTTTTGGGACCCCTCTTTTTTCTCAGCCCCCGCTTGTTGAATCACCACAAAACTTTCAAGACAGGAGCTGACCGTAGCGCCCCACTAGTTTTGAAAATCTTGCGAAGATTCGTCATTCGGCGCCAAAGTTAATGGGAAAAGAAAAAACGCTTTTCCTATGGAAACTAGTTCCTAACTATAACTACCTACTGGCGACCACCAGTAGGTATATATATATATACATACATATACACACACACACACACACACTAAGGCTAAATTTAGGTTTTAATGGCGGGTAGTGGTAAAGGGGGGTAAGGGTAATTTTAGTCTTTAGGGGTGGGTTGTGATAAAGGGTGTAAGGGTAATTTTAGGATTTAGCAGTGGGTGGGAGTAAAGGGTGGTAAGGGCAATTTTAGGGTTTAGGGGTTGGTAGTGGCAAAGGGTGGTAAGGGTAATTTTAGGGTTTAGCAGAGGGTAGGGGTAAAGGGTAGTAAGGCAAATTTTAAAACAAGCATTGGTAAAGCCAAAAGGTCTCGCCTATACAAGAGCTATTGGCATTGGCAATGTGTTTTTACCATGTTGTACACCAGTGTGGCTGCTGTTCAGCATGGATAAAAGTTAGTGGCGTAGAGTGGAGTTGGGGAGTAGAGTGGAGCAGACTGGATTTGGTGGAGTAGAGTATTATAGAGTTGAGTAGAGGGGAGTGGAGTTCAGTGGTTCAATGGCAGAGGGTGTTGTAGAGTCTATTGTCATAGAGTGCAGTGCTGTAGAGTTGAGTGGCATAGAGTGCAGTGACATAGAGTGGAGTGGGGGGATAAGCTGGAGTGGGTTGGAGTGGAATGAGGTAATGGGGTGGATTGGATTGGAGTAAATTGGGGTGGATTGGAGTGGGTGGGCTGGATAGGGTGGATTGGATTAGAGTGGGGTGGATTGAAATGGTGTGAGGTGGATTGGATTGGGATGGATTGGAGTGGGGTGGATTGGATTGGTTTGTGGTGGGATGGATTGGATTGGGGTGTGGTGTGGTGGATTGCATTAGAGTAGGGGGATTGGAGTAGGGTGAATTAGAGTGAAGTGGAGGGGTGGATTGGACTGGACTGGCGGGGAGTTGATTGGATTGGAGTAGGGTGGATTGGACAGGGGTGGGGTGGGGTGGGGTGGATTGGATTGAGGTGAGGTGAGGTGGTTGGGAGTGGAGTAGATTGGTTTGGGCTGGATTGGGGTGGGGTGGATTGGATTGAAGGGGGTGGATTGTGATGATTGAAGTGGGGTGAATTGGGATGGAGTGGGTGGATTGGGGTGATGGGGATTGGATTGGAGTGAGGCCGATTGTTTTGGATTGGAGTGGGACAGATTGGAGTGGGACCGATTGGAGTAGGGTGGATTATAGAGGGGCAGACTGTTTTAGATTGGAGTGGGGAAGATTACAGTGGGGTTGACTAGGGGCAGATTTGAGTGGGGCAGATTGTTTTGGATTGGAGTGGGCAGATTGGAGTGGGGTGAATTGGAGTTGGTATATTGTTTTGGATGGGGGTGGGACAGATTGGAGTGCAGTGGATTAGAGTGGGGCAGATTGGAGTGGGGTGGACTGGAGTAGAGCATATTGGAGTGGGGCAGATTGTTTTGGTTTGGAGTGGGGCAGATTGTTTTAGATTGAAGTGGGACAGATTGGAGTGGGGTGGATTGTTTTTTACTGATTGGAGTGGGGTGGTTTGTTGTGGATTGGAGTGGGGTGGATTGGGGAGGAATTGGCATGGATTGGATTGGGATGATGTGAGGTGAGGGGAAGTGGATATGAGTGGGGCAGATTGTTTTGGACTGGAGTAGGGAAGATTGGAGTGGGGCAGATTATTTTGGATTAGAGTGGGGCAGGTTAGACTGGGGCATAGTGTTCTGGATTCAGTAGAGCATATTGCTTTGTATGGGGCAGGGCAGAGTGGGGTAGATTGTTTTGATTTGGAGTGGGGCAAATTGTTTTGGATTGTAGTGAGCCAGATTGGAGTGAGGTAGACTGTTTTGGATTGGTGTGGGGTAGATTGTTTTAGATTGGAGTGGGGCAGATGATTTTGGATTGGATTGGGGCACATTGTTTTGGATTGGAGTGGGGAAAATTGGAGTAAGGCAGAGATTGTTTTGGAGTGGGGCAGATTGGAGTGCGAAAAGACTAGTGTGAGGCAGATTGTTTTGGTCTGCAGTGGGGAAGATTGTTTTGGACTGAAGTGGGGCAAATCTGAGTGAGTTGGGTTGGGGGAATGGAGTGTGGGGAACTGGAGTGGATTGGATTAGGTTGAGTGGTTTGGACTGGAGTAGGGTGGATTGGATTGGACTGGTGTTGACTGGATTGAGTGAGGTGGATTGGGTGTTCTGTACAATTATGTGTTAAAGCATCATTTCAGAAATTACACATCAAAAAGAAACAATGTTGCGTTGTAATAGGATAATCCTCATCATTTGTGAACAGTTCCCACAAGCAAAAACAAAAGACAATATGAGTGCAAAGTGAGAAAAGAAGACATGGCAAAATAAAAGGAAGTTAACTACAGAAAATAAATCTTTGGAATTTTTTTGTCCAGCGAGCATGTTTTTGCCAGTCACACGCCTTCTGTTTACAGGGCACTAAAAGTTAAAAAGAACAAAATAGTACCTCAATAACGTCGGGCGCAGCAGACGAGCACTGATTAATTTGAATCTATCAGTGCTTGGTCCCTGCTCCACAGAGAGGAACGGAAATGATTTTAGGCTTGTCTTGATGAATTATGAGGGTGGGTCCAAGCCCTTTTTGTTAACAACAGTGTCTTGCAAGCGACACGCATGCTCTCACAGGCTCAACCCTAAGCAAAGGGAGGTTTGGTGGTTACCCCCTCAAAAAGAAAAAAAATGTTAAAGTAATTTAAATTAAAATTATATATTTGTATGTATACTTGGAAGTTTATCATTAGAATATTTTTCGCTATGACCCCTTTATGATTAGCTCTATCTGTAATTTTTTCATGTGGCTTCCTCCCTCTCAATTAGATGTTTTTACAATTTGACTGTTTTTATTTAATGGCCGTTTGTTTTCTTTGGAATTGTGTTCAGTGTATAAATCAGGGTTTTATGAGTTTTTTACCACTATGGTATTATTTTGTTTAAATATTTTAGTGTGTAAGTCGGATTCACTTGAATCAAAGTATTTCTTCCATTTTTACCCTGTCTATACTTGTAGTTTGCTATTTTGTCTGCCGCAATTCCATTGGTCCATGTTGGACTTGGCCCTTCTGGCAGGTTCACCCCTGGACTTTTTGGCTTTTTATTGGTGACTTGGTGTGGTAATTGTTTGGTCTCTGCGCACTTTCCCTGTGTCCCAGGGTAAAGTGCGTGCGTGCTCTGAGTGCATGTGGTGAGATAGGCCTGCCCTCCCATAGGAATGCATGGGGAGTGTATGTGTCCCTAGTAGTTCCTGATGCGTGGGGTGTGCAGGCCCGAGTTTGGTATTTGCGGACTCGTGGGAGTGAATGCTGCGCGATGATGTGTGCGGCGTGCATGTACCTAGTGTGGAAGTGCCACTTCTAGAAGTGGGCACTTCTGTGTGCAGTGTGTCTGTCGCGTGATTGGCTGGTCGTGTCATGTGACGGGCTAGGGATTCCCCAGAGTCAGGATGAGTCACCCAGTGGTGAATGGGGAGATCAGCAGCTAGATGGGTGGGAGGAGTACACCTGGGTCCTGAATAGGACAGGGTTTTCCACACACAATGCTGGCCCCGCCCCCTGTGGTGCGACTGACGACCCTAGCCCTGCCAGTGAATAGAGTGAGGGGCTGAGCACATCAAGGGTGCTCCCCAACCAGCTGCAACTGGTTTTCCCCCTCACCCTGAACCCAGAACAAAGGGTTTGCCTGTATAAAAATGGGGCTGTGTCCCCACAGAAACTGTTCTCTGCCAGGATCTTACCTGAGGGGGGCTGCTGCTGCTGCTGGACCAGAGGACCGCCACCTGGACTACCTCCCTGCCTGGAGGCCCAGTGAGCTGGCTCTGGGTCCAGCCTGGCCCCCCACCCCTGCCCTGCTGCGTGCAGGGAAGAACTTTGCTGGACTTTGTGGTTCTTTTTATCCTAAAGCACCAGGAAGTGCTTTCCTTTCCCTCATAGCGCTGGGAGCGCTTTTCTTGGCTTCATAGCGCTGGGAGCGCTTTGTTTGGGTCCCCTAAGCGCCTGGAAGCGCTTTTCTTTCCCCCAACGCGCTTGGATTTGCCTCTAGCGCTCAGGAGCGCTTTATTGATGCCAGCCGGTGCCCACCCGGCGTTGACCCCGCTTATTTAATTATTTGATCGAGCGGGAGCCCACCCCGCATTGTGGTGTGCTCGCGGGTGCCCACGCCGCTAATTTGCTTATTCTTACGGCGGGTGCCCACCCCGCCGTATACCGCATCTACGAGGGAGCCTACCCCTCTTATTGCCAAGATTGAAAATCACCGCCGCAGCCGGGCTTCAGTCGGAAGTCAGGCGGCTGAGGGCGGGCCTCCGGGACAACCGGAACTCAGAGAAGGAGGGCGGGAGCCTACCCCGCCTCCTGCCAAGCACCGCGGTTGCAGCCCGGTCGGAGAAGTTAAGATCCAGGCGGGAGCCCACCCCGCGCTGGACCGTGAGAAGGAGGGTGGCCAGAACTTGTGCGGAGGGGGCGCGAGGCACATTGTCGGTGCCTGCCCCTCCGCGAGGAAGCCTTGGAGTCCTTCACGCCCTTCCCCCGAGAACGGAGAGAGGGAAGACGACGCGGGAGTCCCCGAGCAGCCCGGTGAGTGTTGAGAAGGGCTGGGGGACTCCGCGCATGTGCTGGGGGTGCGGGGGGCAGTGATCGAACCCCGTGAGGCTCCAAAGGTCGCCACAGCATTTCTCGAGCCCCGTGAGGCTCTAGGGGGGCATTGTGTGTAAAGAGTCCCCCGTGTGGGACTCCAACGAACGGAGGCATTGTGGTGTCTCGAGTCCCTGAGAGGGACTCCAACGAAGAGCGCAGTGAACGCTCCGACCTCGGGGGCATGTTGTTGCAGAGCCGTGAAGGCTCCCGGGGCATTGTTGTTTGAGCCCAGTGAGGCTCCAACGTTGTGCAGAGCCACGAGGGCTCTAGAGGGCATTGTCTGGTGTTCCGAGCGCCCGGAGCGCTCCAACGAGGGGGAGCACGACTGTTCCGAGCCACGAGGGCTCTAGGGGACATTTTCTGAGTGAACAGAGCCCAGAGAGGGCTCCAGAGGCACGCAGTGCCTGAAGTTCGTTTTCCAGCTGCCCAGCACTTAGTGGGCAGCTGCCACGTTTAGGTGGGGGACCATTCTTGTTTTAGTCTGCGCAGCAGGGCGCCCTTGCCCCTACCAGGCCAGTTGGCCCAGGGACTGCCACAGGTGGTGGCTTATGTGAGTTCTTGCGCAATTGTGTTCCTAACCTGCACCTCTGAATGTGTTTATGCGTCATGTGCTTTGCTTTACACCTCTGAATGTTATGCATCATGTGTTTATGTGCTTAGACCCCTACAGGTATAGTGATACTTAGGTGGTTGTTTTCTCCCTAGTACAGGTGGTGCCAGTGAGGTCCTGATTCCCTGCGCAATATTTTCCTAAGGTGGTTAGGGTTGCGTAGGTGGTACTTACCTGATACCAGTAGTGACTGGTTGTGTGCTAGGTGTAATTTTGTGCAACAGTAATTTTATTTCCAATGTTCTAAGAGTGCTAATTCCGGACAGTGGTCCAGGTGGCCCTGTCCCCTGTATATATAATCCCTTGTAAATTCTGCCCGTGCCTGTTGGCACATTGTAGAGTGTGTGTTTTTATCTAATGTGTTGTGTATAATACAAAGGCTATTTTTATAGAATACCTTGTGTGGAGTTTCCTTTGTGGTGGGCCTTGGGTGTTGTTGCTGGGTGCGCGCGCAAACGCTTTACACATCGCCTCAGGGATAAGCCTGACTGCTCGTGCCAAGCTACCAAGGGGGTGAGCAGGGGTTATCTTTGGCGTGTAACTTCCTTGCCCTGACTAGAGTGGTGGTTTCTGCCTGACTTTGGCGCAAGCCTTAGCCAACCAGAAATCGCCATTTCTAACAGTCCATATGGGAGGAAATTAACCACTTTGCACTATATCTATCTTGATTGGTTCCTAAACGTGTCATGTGATCAAGGCTGTGGCAACGCGGCCGAAACGCATCATGCCGATCTACATGGAATAAATTTGCACTAAATATACTCTTCAGCGTGTTGTGGTCTGTACCCGTTTCCGCCTACCTGCTGGAGTTTGGGAACCTGTTCTGTTCATTTATTCGTGGCAAAGTGCGGCGATCTTTGCCTTACAGACCCTCCTTGCACTTTTGAGGCTGACTCCTTGATGGCCGATATCACGGATGTGATATTTGAACAACCCGGAAGGGATTAATCCGGAGCCAGCCCCCCGCACCCGAGTGCTAGTGGACCTATCGGTGTTCGTTGAGGGTAAGCCGTGCTCTTTATACACTTGTTTGGTATTTGGCATTTGCAGGTGCAAGGATAGCGCTGCTGTTATTTTCCAGGATACCTGCATTTGATTGGCGGGGTGAACCTGAGTGCAGGATTCGAATATTCCACACTATGTCGTCGTTGGCAGACGCATTAAGGAACCGAGAGGTCATAGCGGATACTCTTTTTGACAATCTTCCTATTAACAATGCAACACCTGGGGATGCCAATGTCACTAACTCTACGAATGTCGCTGACATTAAAACTCTCCTGAAAAAATTAGAAAAACTCCTGCACACAGAACTCAATAAATGGTGGGAAAAACGTTCCTTGGAGAAATACAAAAAGGTGGGACGAGTACCACGGGGGCTGAGAGTGCTTATTGCCCCCTCCTTTGAAAACCCGAACCCCTTAATGCTCAAGGAATGGGCTACCAATAATCTTGAGGCTTCAATGAATATGGTAACCATACTAATAAAATATGCTGCCATTGACAGAGAGGAGATTTTGAAACAGATTGACGCTCTCAATGTATTACTGGCATCTCATGAACAACAAGACATTATCACTAAAAGTAGAGGAGAAATTGATTTACGCCTTCAGAAATATGAAGAATCTATTAAAGCGCGTAAAATATTCAAATTTGCCAGAGATAAGAATGATTATGAATCCGGAAGAATCTTCACTTTTTCACGTAAATTTGATAATGTCAAAAGGCAAGCTCTGACATCTAAAACAACCTCAACAGCAACATCCAGTCTACGTAATCCTGAAGAAGTTGATTCAGATTTTAGCTCAGTTGCCAGCAGTGTCTGCTCAGAAGATAGTGGACCTGACTCAGGACTCACGTCAATCCCAAGTAATATTTCCCCATCTGAAGAATTAGGTTTTTTAATGGAAGATCGCCGTCAGACTCTGCGGCAAACTACTCAAGCCAAGAGAGGACCAAACGGGGGAATGAGTGCAGGAAACAAAGACGTAAAGCCAAAAGGAGGAAACAACAGGGGAAGATGGAGAAATATGAAGAAGAAAAATTAAGAAATGATCAGACAATTGATAATACTGTCATCAATTTGACCAATATCATTCTCACGGCGGCTGAGGTAAAATTATTATCATTGGGATTGTCATTCTGCCCTAAAAGTTGTTTTAAATATGTTCAAACTCGGATTGATGTTTTCAAGTTTATTAGAAAACTAAAACTATTGAAACACTTTAAACTTAATAAAGCATCAAATATTGCTGCGAAAACCGCAATTTCAGACAAACCGAGTATACGACTTGCTGCCAGTGATGTGACTATTCTTAAAACTGTACATGCCCTCGTCAACAACCCAGATAATGCTGAGTTTTCAACTCAAGAACAACTACACGACCTAGGCACTAGTGGTAATTCTCCAGCATTGAGCCCATTTCGACCTAATTCCACGTTTATTCCACTCATGCCTAAAGATGCACTGGATATATTTAGTGATTGTTTTATTCAAGATCTTAAATTGCTTAATAAGAAGACTTTGAAAACCCATAAACATCAGTCATATCGTGATCAACACTACTCTAGTTTAATCAACAAATTGAAGAACAACACTGATGTTATTATAACCAAGGCGGATAAGGGAGGTAATGTTGTTTTGTGGGCTAAAAGTCAATATTTACAGGAAGCTTATCGACATTTGAATGATGAACTGTGTTACAGGAAGGCCACCATCCATGATATAAGGAAATTGAAAGATTCCATCCATGGTGAACTTGGGCAATGGAAAAGAGTTGGCCTTCTGAACAAAAATGAACACAGTTTCTTGAAGAATGATTTTCCAATCACTGCAGTTTTGTATTTTATTCCTAAAGTACACAAACAACAAGTGCCTACTCCAGGTAGGCCCATTATCTCGGCACAACGTAGTCTGTATGAAAACATATCTAAATATGTGGATTTTTTCCTCCGTGAATTTGTTGAGGAATTGCCGTCATACATCAAAGACACTGGTCATTTTCTTTCACAGTATTGACTACATCTTGGCAAGAGGGATACCTTTTCATTGTTATGGATATTTGTTCCCTCTACACCAGTATTCAACACTTGGATGGTTTAAAGGCAGTTAAATTTGATCTTGATAAGAGAAACATAATCTTCCACCAGCATAATACCATGTTGTTACGTATGATTGAGTTATGTTTACATAATAACTATTTTATGTTTAACAATGATTTATTTCAGCAGCTACAGGGAGTAGCTATGGGGGCGTGCTTCTCTCCCAGTTACGCGTGCTTACACGTGGGCTGGTGGGAGGAGCATGTCCTCAGACGCACTCATGGTGAACTATACTCAGCCCATGTTATACGCTGGTGGAGATTTATTGACGACATTTGCATTATCTGGAATGGTTCAATTGAATCAGCTAACGAGTTTGTGAAATTGGTCAATGACAATGATTTGAATCTTGAATTTACTGCTCAGATCAGTGCAGATTGTGTTGAATTCCTTGATGTAGAACTGTTTATTAGGGACAACAGCATACAGACCAAATTACATCGTAGGAGCACAGCTGGTAATGCTGTACTCCATGCCCAGAGCTCCCATCCTTATCATCTGCTCAAGAGTATTCCTTATGGTGAGTTTCTTCGCATCAAGCGAATATGTAGTTTTGAATCTGATTGTATCACTTGCCAGGATGAATCTTTCCTGAGATTCTTAGCTCGTGGGTATAAAAGAAAGGATCTAGAATCAGCATTAGCTAAAGCTAATACCATAAACCGTAGTGAGTACCTTGACACGGTTACTAGAACTACCACTCACAAAACCATTTCTAATACTAATAGTGAATCCAGTGAGCCTGACTCTATTCGATTTATCACTTCTTTTAGCAGTCAGGACAAGGACCTGAGGGAACTCATCTATAAAAACTGGCCTTTAGTGAAAAATGATCTCACTATGTCACAGTTAGTGCCAGATCTATCTCAGATCACTTTCAGACGAGCACCCTCTATGAGGGATGCCCTGGTAAAGACTAGTCCTGAGGTCACTAGTACTAACACTTGGTTGTCTAATCGCAAGGGTTTTTTTAAGTGCAGTTCGTGCCGAGCGTGCAAATTTGGTATTAACACCTGTGAATTCATGAGTGCATTTGATCAGAATCTGTACTGTAATGTTCTAATTCTGTATGTTAGTATTCTCATCCTGACTTCCCTTTCTCCCCCCTTCTTCTTACTGTTGAATGTTATGCTATTTGCACATGGTTTGCTATGTTTGCACAGGTGCACTTGCACTTTATTAGTATGTACAGTTTACTTTATCCTGGGATATGTTATTAATGGTTGAAGAATGTTTTAAATTATGAATATTCGTCCAACTTGTTTGAATTCCAATATTTATTGCACGTGCACTTTATTGGAGATTGTCGCTAATATATGTTTCGTTCATGATATTGTTAATGGATGAAATTCTTTGTTACAATCAGGGATTCTTTAAACATACTAGGATATATACATATATTGAATTTTTTTTGCCCTTGAGGTTTGATTTTGGTCAATAACCACATTAGATCTACCATCACAACTGTACTGTGCATAATAACAATATCATGTAATCAGATAGCATTAATGACACGCAAATGCAACGAGAGAGTTCTGTTTAAACTTAAACAAACTGTGTTTTTTTTACTTGGAAGTTTATCATTAGAGTCTTTTTCGCTATGACCCCTTTATGATTAGCTCTATCTGTAATTTTTTCATGTGGCTTCCTCCCTCTCATTTAGATATTTTTACAATTTGACTGTTTTTATTTAATGGCCATTTGTTTTCTTTGGAATTGTGTTCAGTGTATAAATCAGGGTTTTATGAGTTTTTTACCACTATGGTATTATTTGTGTAAATATTTTAGTGTGTAAGTCGGATTCACTTGAATCAAAGTATTTCGTCCATTTTTACCCTGTCTATACTTGTAGTTTGCTATTTTGTCTGCCGCAATTCCATTGGTCCATATGGGAGGAAATTAACCACTTTGCACTATATCTATCTTGATTGGTTCCTAAACATGTCATGTGATCAAGGCCGTGGCAACGCGGCCGAAACGCGTCATGCCGATCTACATGGAATAAATTTGCACGAAATATACTCTTCAGCGTGTTGTGGTCTGTACCCGTTTCCGCCTACCTGCTGGAGTTTGGGAACCTGTTCTGTCCATATATATATTCACTGAAAAAACCATAGGTTTCAGGCACGTTATAGCTAGGAATTAGCATTTAAAAAACCTTAGAAATTCACTGAAAAAACCATAGGTTTCAGGGGCGATATAGTTAGCTGGACTTTTCACTCGTACAAAACCATAGAAATTCCCCCGTTATAGTTAGTTCAGCTAACTATAACTCGCGCGCCCGCAATGCACTGCTGATGACGTCACATATTACATCACTCATGACATGGTCAGTGACATCACTCATGACATCACTGATGACATCTCAAATGACATCACTGATGACATCATCCAGTGAATGTGTGTTTCTCTGAAAATTATATCTGTTTTATATATGTATATCTCAAGGTCGATGGAAGAATAAATGGGTATATAAATGTCTAAATGGATGATTTGTTTTTTGAAAAATTGATTGTATTACTGACTGATTAAGTGTATCTTAGTGAGTAATGTTTAAATATGTAAATATCTGTATCAGTCTCTCACTTTGTGTATAAGTGGCTGCATGGGTTGGTGAGTAGCTACATGAGTGTCTATATAGGTTATTAGTTGATTTTTTGAGTATCAGTATGAGTGTCTGATGTCTGTATGGTTCGGTGGGGGGTATTACGTAGTGCATAGGTGCATGAATGAGTGACTCACTGTTTGTATGTGTTGAAGACAGCATGTGTGCAGGACTGTATGGGTGGATGAGTGTGTCCATGGGTGTGTTAGTGAGTGAATGACTGTCTCAATAGTGTCTCTATGAGTAACTACATATGTTTTAAACTAGTATATGTGACTATTGGTGTATGTAAGTGAGTATATGTGAGAGTGAGAGATTGAAAGAGTTCCTGTATGAATAAGTATGTGTTTCTATAAGTGATTGTTTAAAAGACTAAGAATGTGTAAGGTTCTGTAGAAGTAAGTGTGGTGGTGTGTGTATAACTGAATATGCAGGTAAACGGATGTTTGATTCTTTATTAGCATGAGTGACTACGTGTGTGAGTAACTTTATGGATGAGTGGCATTGTGTAACAGAATGTATAGGTGTATGACTACATATGATGAGTGAGTGCATGTATGAGTGACTGTATAGGACTGTTGGTGAATGAGTGGATGTGTATGTGGATCTTACAATTACTGAATAGGTTGTTGTAACTGGTATTGGTATGTCCATTGTTTTGAAAATTTTAATTTCTATTTTTGAATGTGTGTATGAAAGGTTATATTAGGGGGAGAGGAGGTCTGCCACTCTATCACAAGGGTGATGTCATGAGTGATGTCACTGACCATGTCATGAGTGATGTAATATGTGACGTCATCAGCAGTGCATTGCGGGCGCGCGAGTTATAGTTAGCTGAACTAACTATAACGGGGGAATTTCTATGGTTTTGTACGAGTGAAAAGTCCAGCTAACTATATCGCCCCTGAAACCTATGGTTTTTTCAGTGAATTTCTAAGGTTTTTTAAATGCTAATTCCTAGCTATAACGTGCCTGAAACCTATGTTTGTTTCAGTGAATTTGAAAGGTTTTTTAAATGCTAATTTCTAACTATGCCTACAGAGATAGGACATGTGAAGAAAGAAGGAAAAACGCACAGAAAGAAAAAAAAGAAATGCAGAAAGAAGCAACAGAAGTCCTCAAAGACGAAGAAAAGTGCAGGAAGAAATATAACGTGCAGAAAGAACAAACAGAAGAGCAGAAAGAAGCCTTGTTGCAAAATCATCCTGTACCCTCAACTTTTTCAGACGGATACTGGTGGTAACTGAGTCTGCCTAAGCAGTCCTAGAGCCAGTGCTATGTTAAAAGGCACTCAGAATACAGTGAAAACACCTACATACACTAGGGCACACTATGCGTTGGGGTCCCCCTGTGATTAGCATGACCTCCTCAGTAAGTCCCTAGTATATAATAGGGCAGGGGATTAAAACTACCTCTTAAAACGCACCACAGGGCGTGTTTGAACACGTCACCTCATGCCCCGTCCCCTCCCTTCCCCACTGTGTAAACACACCCTGTAGCCATTTTAAGTTGGGAGATTAAGTCCCCTTGAATCCTGAGGGTCCCTAGGGTCCAACTAGACCACTAGGTACCTCCAGTAAGCGCCACAGAGCTGCGTTGCAGAGAGGTGTAAAAAGTGTCACGGCCTGCACCACCTCTCTGCAACGCAGACCAGTGGTGCTTACTGGAAGCACCTGGTGGGCTAGTTGGACCCCAGGGTCCCTCAGGATTGAAAGGGAATTATTTCCCCAACTTAAAAACGTGCCACAGGGCGTGTTTGCACACGTCACCTCAGGCCCCGTCTCCTCCCTTCACCACTGTGTAAACGCGCCCTGTGGCCGTTCTGAGTTGAGAGATTAAGTCCCCTTGAATCCTAAGGGTCCCTAGGGTCAAACTAGCCCACTAGGTACCTCCAGTAAGCGCCACAGAGCTGCGTTGCATGGAGGTGTAAAAAGTGGCGTGGCCTCAGAACACCTGTCTGCAACGCAGCTCCCTGGCGCATGCTGGAGATACCTGTTGGGCTAGTTGGCCCTCTGGGACCCTCAGTATTGAAGGGGAATTAATTCCTCAACTTACAACTGGCCAGGGGGCGCGTTTGCAGAGTGCTGCAAGAAGGGGGCATGGCCTCCGGCGCGATGCCGGTCTTTTATTTATTTATTTTTAAGAAGGAGGGCTGTGTGGCCCCCCTTCTTTTTCTAATTTATTAGCCCTGGGGACCCCATCCCCCAGGGCCTGAACCCTATTTTTTTTTTGTTGAAAAAAATTAATTTGGCCCTCCAAAGGCCTTAATCGGCCCCGGGTCATGGCCTTTTTTTTTCTTTTTTTTTATTCTTTAGGAGGGGGGCTGTGTTGCTGGACAAACCGTATGTACCTATCACCATGACGATTTGCGTGATATTCATTAAAAGGCGACTATGCATACAATGAAT
The DNA here is from genome assembly GCF_964204655.1 of Triturus cristatus. Lineage (NCBI taxonomy): Eukaryota > Metazoa > Chordata > Amphibia > Caudata > Salamandridae > Triturus > Triturus cristatus. The sequence goes on from NC_140579.1 coordinate 1,225,364,949, forward strand.
CCACGTAGAATGTATTCACACCGCTAGTGAAGATCTGACATGTCTGACACCCTACCGTGCCTAATCCCGGCGCCCCCGCTGGTGGGTACTCTCCAAGTAGACACCCTTGTCGTTTATTTATACAAACATGGGTAGCTATTGACTGGCACATTTAATACACATGCACACCAAGCCATTCAAAGGGGATTCGACAAAAATTCGACCAAACCATGCAAGAAACCCCCTCACGGTTAATAAAACACACATCCACCGCTGGATGTGTAATACTTTTTATTTTACTCTCTGGAAAGGAGACAAACCTCACTTGAGAGTCACAGCGTGCTCCTGGCTGAGCCCAATGCTGTGTTACACCCACCATTGCCTGCCGAGTGCCACACACCTCTGTGTTGTATTCCACCATCTAGTGCTTATGCTATGACACTCTCTAGCCCATGTGCACTGTAACACCACCCCGTGAATATGTCATGCCACACTTGCCTTCGCACGGGTTATATTGCCCCATCTAACGTGCCTTCCTCGATGCCTATGTTATAAAGCACAGCGCTATGCCATACTTATTACAATCTGGGATCCATTTCTTTGTCACAGTGCATATGCAATGTTACACTACCCAGCACATATTTTATATTACAACTTTAGAGACTACTTAGGTTACACAACACTGCCCTGTGCATATTAAACTCCAAGGCGCATATCACATAGCAAGCGCTAGTGCCTGTGCTATCTCGCGCTCTCCAATGAATCTGTCATTGCGCACAATGTATTGCATATTATATTTCACGCCCCGGTTCATCTTATATCACACTTTTTGGTGCATAGTTTATACCATATACTATATCTAGTTTTCATTTTCAATCGTGCTCTCAGGACTATGTTCTATATAACACTGCGTCCACCTACCCTTTTCACGGGCATTACATTTTGCGATGGGGGGTGGAAGGTCAGGGGATGTTTCTGCCAAGTGAGCCCGGAGTCACAGTCCCAAACGTCCTCTTCTTCCTGAATAAAAGTGAGATTATGCTGCATACTTGTTCATATTTTAAGTAGTTCGCACAGACACACATTTTAAAAACAATAAAGTTCCTAATACCCACCTTCTATGAACAGTTAGCTTGCTGCCCCATCCACCTCCTCCCTATCCTCTGTTGTCTGAATCCATGGACTAGCCTCCTCCCTCCTGCCATGCATGGTCTGATGTGCTGCCACTGCCCTCCATTTAGCATGATGTACCAGTCCACTCTTCCTGCCCTCCATTGCCCAATTCTATGGGCAATCATTGACCTCCTGCTTAGCCTCTGTGCTTAGCTTGCTGCCCCTATTCTCCTTCCCCCTGCCCTCCGATGTCTTTGTGCATGCCCCTGCTCCATCCTTTTTGACCACCATGTTCCATGGACCTGCCACTCCTATCTACTCTGAGTGTTCTGTTGAGCTGCCACTCCCCTCCCACCTGCCTAGCATTGTCAGCTGACTGTAACCTGTCCCTGCCACGTCCACCCTGCCTGTCCACATGCCATGCCCCTATCCCCTTCCTCCTGTCCTTCATGGTCCCTTTTACTGCCACACCCTTCTGCCATCCCTGGTCTGTTGTGCTGCAACTGGTCCCCGCGCAGTCTTTTGTGAGGCCCCTTCCCCTGAACTCTCTTGTGTGTGGCCAGGTCCTGACCCTCCCTTCTATCCTCTATGGTCCTTTGTGCATGCCCCTGCACCCTCCTTCTTGCCCATCATAGCCATTGTGCTGCCACTAACCCTCCCGCTTGCCATGCATGGTTTTCTGTGCTGCCATGGTCCCTCCCACCTTCCCTGTGTGGTCAGCTAGCTGCTCCTGACCCCCTCCCACCTTCTCTCCATGGTCTGTGTGTATGCCATCAGTCTCACTGTTGCTCTCCATGGTGTGTCTTGTTTCTAGTGCCCATCCTGCCTGACCTCCATGGTCATCTTGCTGCTCCTGCCCCCTTGCCCCCAGCCCTCTGTTTCCATGTGCAGACCTCTATTCCCTCCTTCCTGGCTTGTCGGTTCCATTGTAATGCCCCTGATCCGTCCCTCCTGCCCTTTATGGTCTGTTATGCTGCAGCTTTCTCTCCTGTCTGTCCATTATGGTCAGCTAGCTACCATTGCCTCTTTCCCCTCTGTTGTCTGCTGTCCATGTGCATGGTCCTGTCCCCTCACTATTGCTTTCCATGGATTGTTGTGCTGCACTCCCGTCCCCATGCCCTGTGTGGTGTATTGTGCTGCTGCAAACCCTGATGCCTGCCCTGTAGGGTCAGTTTGGTGCACCTCTCAATGTCCCTCCTGTCCTCTGTTATCCGAGTCCATGTCCCTAACCCAATTCCTCCTGCCTACCATGATCCAATGTACCATACTTGCGAACATTTTGAACTTGGTAAGAGGGAGATTTTTATATAAATCTGGGGTATTGATATTCCCCTTTGAGTTACATTGAAAAAGAGAAGATTGTAGACAGGAACCAGATCAAGTAAAGCCCATTTGAGCTTAAAAACATTGGACGTTTCCTGGCTGAAGCGGGTCTGTTGGCATGTATGGTTGTATGACCACTGCCTCTTCCTTCTGCCCACAATGGTCTATTACATCACCACAGCCTCTCTTGCCAGTCCTGTATTGTTGGTTTGTAGTCCCTGCCCCCCTTTCCACTACCCTCCATAATCTGTTGTGCTGCCACTGCCCTTCCTGCCTGCCCAGTGTGGTCAAATTGTTGCCTCTGCACTCTCCTACCTGCCTTCAATTTTCAGAGTCCGTGCCCCTGGCCTCTGCCTCTCAACAGTATCCCAATGAACAACTAGATTGCTAACATTCTATATTTATTACAAAAGTGTGGAACGCCTGACGTCATCTTGATGAAATCAAAACTGTAATGCCTAGAGCATTTCCTTTAGAAATTACATATATGAGATGGTCTTATTTGCATCAAAATTATTGTTAGTGCTCTAAAAAACTAAAATGAGGACATATTTTCTGAGTTTTCAAATAGCGACAAAGAACTTTTAAATTATTTGTAATCTTAGTTTTTTTATCCAGTTGACCACTTGATTAAATGTTGCATCCAAGGGGAGAGGGTGTGGTGTTACTTCCAGAGCTGCAGACTTTGCAACTGGGGAACCAGGTTGGAGTTTCTGCTTCAGCACAACATTCTGTGATTCTGGTCAAATCACTTAATCTCCCCATGTCTACAACCAAAATGAATTTGTTCTTGTGTGATGTAACCAATGCTCATGTAAAGCACTCCAATACCTGACAAGTCTGCAGTATATAAAACTGCAAATACACAAAAAATAAGTGTTTTGCACACTTCTGTCATTGGGCTACATTTGGGCTACATTTGGGTGATATTTGGGCTACATTTGGGCTACATTTGGGCTCTTTTGACTCTGGTGGCCATTTTAGGAGATTTATTTGTTATGAAGTTTCCTAATTTCATCATTTACTGCAGTCTCCTCAGTAGGAAATGCTTTCAGTTTTTTACTTTGATTCCATCAAGAAGGTATTCAGATATGTCACACATTTTCCATGAATTCTGAATGTTAGCACTCTAGTTGCTCATTAGATCACTGTAGTAAAGCTACTGCTCACCACGGAAGTCTGCTGCTAGTATTATAAGTGCATGTTTCAGTCTGCATATCAGATTTTTTTAATGAAATAGAAGAGGATTTGAGAAGTCACTCAAAATATGCCCTAATTTTTCTTTCTTCAGCACTAATCATAATTTCTATGGCAAAATGAACCCCCTCATTGTGTTCCTTTTTAAATTAAATGTTTTAAGTGTTACCAGTTTATTCCAATGAAGATGGCTTCAGGTATGCCATACTTTTGTCATAAGTAAGACAGTAAGCGCTCTAGTTGATCTTAAGAACACTCTGGGACGTTCTGTCATTGGGCTACATTTGGGCTACATCTGGGTGATATTTGGGCTACATTTGGGCTACATTTGGGCTCTTTTGTCTCTGGTGGCCATCTTGGGAGATTTATTTGTTATGAAGTTTCCTAATTTCCTCATTTACTGCAGTCTCCTCAGTAGGAAATACTTTCAGTTTTTTACTTTGATTCCATCAAGAAGGCATTCAGATGTGTCACACATTTTCCATAAATTCTGAATGTTAGCACTCTAGTTGCTCATTAGATCACTGTAGTAAAGCTACTGCTCACCAGGCAAATCTGCTGCTGGTATTGAAAGTGCATGTTTCAGTCTGCATGTCAGAATTTTTTTATGAAATCAAAGAGGATTTCAGAAGTCAAAATGTGTTTTTCTTTCTGCAGCACTAATCATAATTTATATGGCAAAATGAACCCCCTCATTTTGTTCCTTTGTAAATTGAATGTTTTAAGTGTTACCACTTTATTCCAATCAAGATGGCTTCAGGTGTGCCATACTTTTGTCATAAGTAAGACTGTTAGCGCTCTAGTTGTTCTTTAGAACACTCTGGGAAGCTGCAGTAGAACACAAAGGAATCAACTGACAGTCTCTGCCCTTGTTGGATGTACATGTTTTACTGAGAATGTCAGACTTCATTCTCACATGACTGAGAAAGATAATTTGAATTTACAGAAAAGATGCTCTCAGTTTAGCTTATAGATCACCTTCCAAACCTCTGTGGGAAAAGCATGAGAAAATAGTTTTCTCTAAAACATGGTTCATGATATCACAGCAGAAGGCTTTTTCACATGGTAAAATCACCTTAGAACACACCAAAATTCCTTAAATGAGTATGGTACCATCAACAAATGATTTATAATGTAACTAAAGTCTTAAAACCTTCTATTAACTGCAATGCTTTTTAATGAGGTGCTATCATGTATATTGGTCCCAAGATGGCTGCCAACACTTCTTGGATGAAGTGCTGACAGCCAATCAGATCTCAGGATGAGATGTGTGGTTAGGCTCCGCCCAGATATATATATGATTTTACTTTTGATTTTCTCAGGAACTACTGAACAGATTGACTCCATATGTGCAAAAGGCACATCCCTGAGCTGAGGACTACCTCTTTGCCAAATTTCAAGTAATTCTGTTCAGCCGTTCGGGCTGTACCTTGGACTAAAGGTCCCTATGGAAAATTGCATGGGGAAAACACGTTTTGGGACCCCCTTTTTTTCTCAGCCCCCGCTTGGCGAATCCCCCCGAGACTTTCAGGGTAGGAGCGGAGCGGAGCGCCCCAGCTATTTTGAAAATTTTGCGAGGATTCATCAACCGGCGCCAAAGTTATTCCAAATAGAATGTTGCGGATTTCCTATGGAAACACGGTCCTAACTATAACTATCTACTGGCGACCGCCAGTAGATAATATATATTATCTACTGGCGGTCGCCAGGTCAGGGATGTGCCTTTTGCATATCTGGTGTCAATCCGTTCAGTAGTTCCTGAGAAAATCAAAAGTAAAATCATATATATATCTGGGCGGAGCCTAACCACACATCTCATCGTGAGATCTGATTGGCTGTCAGCACTTCATCCAAGAAGTGTTGGCAGCCATCTTGGGACCAATATACATGATAGCACCTCATTAAAAAGCCTTGCAGTTAATAGAAGATTTTAACACTTTAGTTACATTATAAATCATTTGTTGATGGTACCATACTCATTTTAGGAATTGTGGTGTGTTCTAAGGTGATTTTACCATGTGAAAAAGCCTTCTGCTGTGATATCATGAATCATGTTTGAGAGAAAACTATTTTCTCATGCTTTTCCCACAGAGGTTTGGAAGGTGATCAATAAGCTAAACTGAGAGCAAATTTTCTGTAAATTCACATTATCTTTCTCAGTCATGGGAGAAGGAAGTCTGACATTCTCAGTAAAACATGTACATCAAACAAGGGCAGAGACTGTCAGTTGATTCCTTTGTGTTCTACTGCAGCTTCCCAGAGTGTTCTAAAGAACAACTAGAGCGCTAACAGTCCTACTTATGACAAAAGTATGGCACACCTGAAGCCATCTTGGTTGGAATAAAGTGGTAACTCTTAAAACATTTAATTTAAAAAGGACCAACATGAGGGGGTTCATTTTGCCATAGAAAGTATGATTAGTGCTGCAGAAAGAAAAGTTAGGGCACATTTTGAGTGACTTCTCAAATCCTCTTCTATTTCATTAAAACATTCTGACATGCAGACGGAAACATGCACTTTCAATACCAGCAGCAGACTTCCCTGGTGAGCAGTAGCTTTACTACAGTGATCTAATGAGCAACTAGAGTGCTAACATTCAGAATTTATGGCAAATGTGTGACACAGCTGAATGCCTTCTTGATGGAACCAAACTAAAAAACTGAAAGTATTTCCTACTGAGGAGACTGCAGTAAATGAGGAAATTTGTAAACTTCATAACAAATAAATCTCCCAAGATGGCCACCAGAGACAAAAGAGCCCAAAGGTAGCCCAAATATCACCGAGATGTAGCCCAAGTATAGCCCAATGACTGAATGTCCCAGAGTGTTCTAACGAACAACTAGAGCGCTAACAGTCTTACTTATGACAAAAGTATGGCACACCTAAAGCCATCTTGATTGGAATAAAGTGGTAACACTTAAAACATTTAATTTACAATGGAACAAAATGAGGGGGTTCATTTTCCCATAGAAATTATGAATAGTTCTGCAGAAAGAAAAATTAGGGCACATTTTGACTTCTCAAATTCTCTTCTATTTCATAAAAATATTCTGACATGCAGACTGAAACATACACTTTTAATACCAGCAGCAGACTTCAGTGGTGAGCAGTAGCTTTACTACAGTGATCTAATGAGCAACTGGAGTGCTAACATTCAGAGTTTATGGCAAATGTGTGACATATCTGAATACCTTCTTGATGGAATCAAAGTAAAAAACTGAAAGCATTTCCTACTGAGGAGACTGCAGTAAATGAGGAAATTAGGAAACTTCATAACAAATAAATCTCCCAAGATGGCCACCAGAAACAAAAGAGCCCAAATGCAGCACAAATATCACCCAGATGTAGCCCACATGTAGCCCAATGACAGAAGTGTGCAAAACACTTATTTTTTGTGTATTTGAAGTGTTATATAGTGCAGACTTGTCAGGTATTGGAGTGCTTTACATGAGCATTGGTTACATCACACAAGATCAAATTCATTCTGGTTGTAGACATGGAGAGATTAAGTGATTTGACCAGAATCACAGAATGTTGAGCTGAAGCAGAAACTCCAAACTGGTTCCCCAGTTGCAAAGTCTGCAGCTCTGGAAGTAACACCACATCCTCTCCCCTAGGTGCAACATTTAATCAAGTGGTCAACTGGATAAAAAAACATAAAGATTACAAATAATTTAAAAGTTCTTTGTCGCTATTTGAAAACTCAGAAAATATGTTCTCATTTTAGTTTTTTAGAGCACTAACCATAATTTTGATGCAAATAAGACCCTCTCATATATGTAATTTCTAAAGGAAATACTCTAGGTATTACAGTTTTGATTACATCAAGATGACGTCAGGCGTTCCACACTTTTGTAATAAATATAGAATGTTAGCAATCTAGTTGTTCATTGGGATACTGTTGAGAGGCAGAGGCCAGGGGCACGGACTCTGAAAATTGAAGGCAGGTAGGAGAGTGCAGAGGCAACAATTTGACCACACTGGGCAGGCAGGAAGGGCAGTGGCAGCACAACAGACTATGGAGGGCAGTGGAAAGGGGGGCAGGGGCAACAAACCAACAATACAGGACTGGCAAGAGAGGCTGTGGCAATATAATAGACCATTGTGGGCAGAAGGAAGAGGCAGTGGTAGTACAACCATACATGCCAACAGACCCGTTTCAGCCAGGAAACGTCCAATGTTTTTAAGCTCAAATGGGCTTTACTTGATCTGTCTCCTGGCTACAATCTCCTCTTTTTTAATGTAACTCAAAGGGGAAAATCAATACCCCAGTTTTTTTTCAAAATCTCCCTCTTACCAAGTTCAAAATGTTTGCAAGTATGGTACATTGGATCATGGTAGGCAGGAGGAATTGGGGTAGGGACATGGACTCGGATAACAGAGGACAGGAGGGACATGGAGAGGTGCACCAAACTGACCCTACAGGGCAGGCATCAGGGAGTGCAGCACAACAATCCATGGAAAGCAATAGGGAGGGACAGGACCATGCACATGGACAACAGAGAACAGAGGGGAAAGAGGCAATGGTAGCTAGCTGACCATAATGGACGGACAGGAGAGAAAGCTGCAGCATAACAGACCATAAAGGGCAGGAGGGATGGATCAGGGGCATTACAATGGAACAGGCAAGCCAGGAGGGAGGGAATAGGGGTCTGCACATGGAAAAAGAGGGCCGGGGCAAGGGGGCAGGGCAGGAGCAGCAAGATGACCATGGAGGTCAGGCAGTATGGGCACTAGAAACAAGACACACCATGGAGAGCAACAATGAGACTATGATGTCATACACACAGACCATGGAGGGAAGGTGGGAGGGGGCAGGGGCAGCTAGCTGACCACACAGGGAAGGTGGGAGGGGCCATGGCAGCACAGAAGACCATGCATGGCAAGCAGGAGGGTTAGTGGCAGCACAATGACTATGATGGGCAAGAAGGAGGGTGCAGGGGCATGCACAAAGGACCATGGAGGATAGAAGGGAGGGTCAGGACCTGGGCACAGACAAGAGAGTTCAGGGGAAGGGGCCTCACAACAGACCACACGGGGCAGTCAGGAGGAGCAGTTGCAGCACAAAAGACCAGGGAGGGCAGAAGGGTGTGGCAGTAAAATGGACCATGGAGGACAAGAGGAAGGGGATAGGGGCATGGCATGTGGACAGGCAGGGTGGAGGTGGCAGGGACAGGTTACAGTCATCTGACAATGCTAGGCAGGTGGGAGGGAAGTGGCAGCTCAACAGAACACGCAGAGTAGATAGGAGTGGCAGGTCCATGGGATGGAGCAGGGACATGCACAAAGACATCGGATGGCAGGGGGAAGAAGAATAGGGGCAGCAAGCTAAGCACAGAGGCTAAGCAGGAGGTCAATGATGGGTCATAGAATTGGGCAATGGAGGGCAGGAGGAGTGGACTGGTACATCATGCTAAATGGAGGGCAGTGGCAGCACATCAGACCATGCATGGCAGGAGGGAGGAGGCTAGTCCATGGATTCAGACAGCAGAGGATAGGGAGGAGGTGGATGGGGCAGCAAGCTAACTGTTCAGAGAAGGTGGGTATTAGGAATTTTATTGTTTTTAAAATGTGTGTCTGTGCGAACTACTTAAAATATGAACAAGTATGCAGCATAATCTCATTTTTATTCAGGAAGAAGAGGACGTTTGTGACTGTGACTCCGGGCTCACTTGGCAGAAACACCCCCTGAACCTCCACCCCCCATCGAAAAATGTAATGTCCGTGAAAAGGGTAGGTGGACGCAGTGTTATATAGAACATAGTCCTGAGAGCACGATTGAAAATGAAAACTAGATATAGTATATGGTATAAACTATGCACCAAAAAGTGTGATATAAGATGAACCGGGGCGTGAAATATAATATGCAATACATTGTGCGCAATGACAGATTCATTGGAGAGCGCGAGATAGCACAGGCACTAGCTTGTGCTATGCGATATGCGCCTTGGAGTGTAATATGCACAGGGCAGTGTTGTGTAACCTAACTAGTCTCTAAAGTTGTAATTTAAAATATGTGCTGGGGAGTGTAACGTTGCATATGCACAGTGACAAAGATATGGATCCCAGATTGTAATATGTATGGCATAGCGCTGTGCGTTATAACATAGGCATTAAGGAAGGCACGTTAGATGGGGCAATATAACCCGTGCGAAGGCAAGTGTGGCACGACATATTCACAGGGTGGTGTTACAGTGCACATGGGCTAGAGAGTGTCATAGCATACGCACTAGCTGGTGGAATACAACAGAGAGGTGTGAGGCACTCGGCGGGCACTGGTGGGTGTTACACAGCATTGGGCTCAGCCAGGAGCACACTGTGACTCTCAAGTGAGGTTCGTCTCCTTTCCAGAGAGTAAAATAAAAAGTATTACACATCCGGCGGTGGATGTGTGTTTTATTAACCGTGAGGGGGGTTTCTTGCATAGTTTGGTTGAATTTTTGTGGAATCCCCTTTGAATGGCTTGGTGTGCGTGTATATTAAATGTGCCGGTCAATAGCTACCCATGTTTGTATAAATAAATGACAAGGGTGTCTACTTGGAGAGTACCCACCGGCGGGGGCACCGGGATTAGGCACGGTAGGGCGTCAGACACGTCAGTGCTTCACTAGCGGTGTAAATACATTCCATGTGGATTCATTCTATGCATAGTTGCCTTTTAATGATTATCACGCAAATCGTCATGGTGATAGGTACATACGGTTTGTCCAGCATGTCCTAAGTGTTTCTATAAATATATATTTTTTTTAAATAATAAAAAACAAAGGCCGACCCTGGGGGATGGGGTCCCTGGGGCCATAAGTGGCCTGAGGAGGGGGGCAACGCAGCCCCCTCCTAAAGAATAAAAAAAAAAAAAGGCCTTGACTCGGGGGTTGGGGTCCCCGGGGCCGATTAAGGCCTTGGGAGGGCCACATTTTTTTTTTTAAACAAAAAAGTTAGGGTGCAGGCCCTGGGGGATGGGGTCCCAAGGGCCAGTAAATTAGAAAAAGAAGGGGGGCCACACAGCCCTCCTTCTTAAAAAAATAAATAAAAGACCGGCATCGCGCCGGAGGCCACGCCCCCTCCTAGCAGCACTCTGCAAATGCACCCCCTGGCCTGAGGTGACATGTGCAAACACGCCCTGTGGCACGTTTTAAGTTGGGGAAATAATTCCCTTTCAATCCTGAGGGACCCTGGGGGCCAACTAGCCCACCAGGGGCTTCCAGTAAGCGCCACTGCACTGCGTTACAGAGAGGTGGTCTAGGCCGTGCCCCTTTTTACATCTCTCTGCTACGCAGCTCTGTGGTGCTTACTGGAGGTACCTAGTGGTCTAGTTGGACCCTAGGGACCCTCAGGATTCAAGGGGACTTAATCTCCCAACTTAAAACGGCCACATGGCGTGTTTACACAGTGGGGAAGTGAGGGGACGGGGCCTGAGATGACGTGTGCAAACACGCCCTGTGGCGCGTTTTAAGAGGTAGTTTTAATCACCTGCCCTATTATATACTAGGGGCTTACAGAGGAGGTCATGCTGATCACAGGGGGACCCCAACGCATAGTGTTACCTAGTCTATGTAGGTGTTTTCACTGTATTCTGAGTGTCTTTTAACATAGCACTGGCTCTAGGACTGGTTAGTCAGACTCAGTTAACACCAGTATCCGTCTGAAAAAGTTGAGGGTACAGGATGATTTTGCAACAAGGCTTCTTTCTGTTCTTCTGTTTGTTCTTTCTGCACGTTATCCTTCTTCCTGCACTTTTCTTCGTCTTTGAGGACTTCTGTTGCTTCTTTCTGCATTACTTTTTTTTCTTTCTGTGCGTTTTTTCTTCTTTCTTCACATGTCCTATCTCTGTAGCCATAGTTAGAAATTAGTATTTAAAAAACCTTTGAAATTCACTGAAAAAACCATAGGTTTCAGGGGCGTTATAGTTAGCTGGACTTTTCACTCGTACAAAACCATTGAAATTCCCCCGTTATAGTTAGTTCAGCTAACTATAACTCGCGCGCCCGCACTGCACTGCTGATGACGTCACATATTACATCACTCATGACATGGTCAGTGACATCACTGATGACATCACTGATGACATCTCAAATGACATCACTGATGACATCACTGATGACATCATCCAGTGAATGTGTGTTTTTCTGAAAATTACATATGTTTTATATATGTATATCTCAAGGTCGATGGAAGAATAAATGGGTATATAAGTGTCTAAATGGATGATTTGTTTTTGAAAAATAGATTGTATAACTGACTGATTAAGTGTATCTTAGTGAATACATGGCTTAGTGAGTAATGTTTAAATATGTAAATATCTGTATCAGTCTCTCACTTTGTGTATAAGTGGCTGCATGGGTTGGTGAGTAGCTACATGAGTGTCTATATAGGTTATTAGTTGGTTTTTTGAGTATCAGAATGAGTGTCTGAGTGTCTGTATGCTTCGGTAGGGGTATAACGTAGTGCATAAGTGCATGAATGTGTGACTCACTGTTTGTATGTGTTGAAGACAGCATGTGTGCAGGACTGTATTGGTGGATGAGTGTGTGCATGGGTGTGTTAGTGAGTGAATGACTGTCTCAATAGTGTCTTTATGAGTAACTACATATGTTTTAAACTAGTATATATGACTATTGGTGTATATAAGTGAGTATATGTGAGAGTGAGAGATTGAAAGAGTTCCTGTATGAATAAGTATGTGTTTATATAAGTGATTGTTTAAAAGACTAAGTATGTGTAAGTTTCTGTAGAAGTAAGTGTGGTGGTGTGTGTATAACTGTATATGCAAGGAAATGGATGTTTGATTCTTTATTAGCATGAGTGACTATGTGTGTGAGTAACTCTATGGATGAGTGGCGTTGTGTAACAGGATGTATAGGTGTATGAGTACATATGATGAGTGAGTACATGTATGAGTGACTGTATAGGACTGTTGGTGAATGAGTGGATGTGTATGTGCATCTTAGAATTACTGAATAGGTTGTTGTAACTGATATTGGTATGTCCATTGTTTTGAAAATTTTATTTTCTATTTTTGAATGTGTGTATCAAAGGTTATATTAGGGGGAGAGGCGGTCTGCCACTCTATCACAAAGATGATGTCATCAGTGATGTCATTTCAGATGTCATCAGTGATGTCATGAGTGATGTCACTGACCATGTCATGAGTGATGTAATATGTGACGTCATCAGCAGTGCATTGCGGGCGCGCGAGTTATAGTTAGCTGAACTAACTATAACGGGGGATTTTCAATGGTTTTGTACGAGTGAAAAGTCCAGCTAACTATAACGCCCCTGAAACCTATGGTTTTTTCAGTGAATATATATATATATATATATATATATATATATATATATATATATATATCTTCACTGAAGAAAACATAGGTTTCATTGACGTTACAGCTAGTTGGACATTTCACTTGTACAAAACCAGAGAATTTCCACCTTTACAGTTAGTTCAGCTAACTATAACTCGTGCCCCCGCAATGCACTGCTGATGACGTCACATATTACATCATTCATGACATGGTCAGTGACATCACTGATGACATCTCAAATGACATGTGATTGTAGCTGTGAAGTGTTACTGCCTGGGTCATTGCATGAGTACATGGGTTGTGACTGGATGATTAGCATACTGCAAAGAGACTGTATGGACAATTTATAATTTCTTCGCTATTAACGGAGTGATTGCATAAGTACATGTTGCTCGATTGGTGATTGGAGGAGTGCATGGGAAGTGATAGGGGGATTCTTTTACTACAAGGATAGTACTTGGGTAATTGGAGGAGTGAATCAGTGTGTAGGTGGTTAGACATCTGCATGGGTATTACACAGTTGATTGTATCAGTGCATGTGTTAGTGCCTGGATCATTGCATGAGTACATTTGGCAATGCAGCGCACGCAACGAAATTCGTTTTATGGATTTGTTTGTGTATCTACTTCTGTGTGGCCTTCTTCCACAGTTTACTACCCCCCATCCTGCGCTTCCCCCACCCCACCCCACGTCAGTGCCTGGCAGCACTCCCACCATGGGCCGTTACTGATGGGTAGTGCACATGTGATTGTAGCAGTGCATGGGTAGTGCGTGGGTGGGTGACTTAATCTTGCCTGTTTTGAAGTACATATAAAACTGATTGAAATATTTTTTCACTTCTATTTTTTGTAATGTAAATTTAAAATATTTTAAACTTTAGTAGCAGACCTGTAAAAGAGAAGAAAATAAATCCTTTTATTAAATTTAATTTTATAGTTTTAAGAACACAACATTATTTTACAATTACATAACATATTCAGTTTGCCTTTTTTGCTGTCTTCAGATTCTATTGAATTTCACCATACACAGTGATTTCAATTTTGATCATCAGTTGACAGCAGGCAAAAAAATACAATCAATAAGATTGTTAAAAAACAAACAAATCTGTGTTCAAAATATATACAAGAAAATCAACAATCTATTTACATTTTCACAAATGAACAGCCTCATTAACATTTTTTATAATGCAACGATCAAATATATCAGCACCTTCTTTTCAATACAATTTTCCAAATGCAATGTCAAAGAACAGAATCAATATTTCAAACCGTAATTCTCGACATCTTCCCAATAGGCCGAAATATGTTTCTAAAAACATTTCCATTAAGGATATCCAAGATAAACTTCTGAATTCATATTGACATCTTCCCAATAGGCCGAATGATGTGTCTGAAATTATTTGTAGTGAAAATATCCAACATATACACAGTAACTCATGTTGAAATCTTCTCAGAATTTTGTCATCAAAAATATTAGATATGATTTTGGCAATTCATTAGGCAACCGACATTTGAACTCTAAATGTGTATCATTGCAAAGTGTCCATCCTTTATTGCATTTTAAATACACAGTATAGTGTCCAGACTTTGAAGTAGGTCCATCGTGTAAAACAATATCCACATTTTTAATTTTGGTTTCCAATTTTGTTCCATCTGCTCTACAACGTTGTAGCATTAAAATGATATATTGTCCAAATTTTTCTATAAATAATGTTGACAACATTTCCGATTTGCACTGAGTACATTCCATATCTTCATTAGCTGATTTCACTAATTCTTTGAAAGACACTATTTTGCAATCTGCTATTGTCAAATATATGAATCACTTTGTGTCTATTTTAGTGGTTGATGAAAATTAACAGCTGTCACATGTATGATCCCGTCTGTAACGTAGTCCAAACAGATTTTCAATTTGTATTCCTTCATCTTCTAATACTGCAAACATAAGCATAAAAAATTCCTGAGCGTCTTGCTGAACATTCTGTGTAAATTGTGAAGAACCAGAACATATGTCCAGAAGATTAAGCACACCAGAAGCAGTATGAATTTTCGTTTTTATCAGTTTTCAACTTTTCAAAAACATAATGTAACAAAGAACAGAATCTTTTTCCTTGATTTTCCATAATTGCATGTTGTAGATTTTTTTTTTTTAAAACACAACGTTCAAGATTACATTAGCATAGCAGTTGATACCTGAACTATTTTCTAACTGATATCCTACAATATTAGCAACCATGTCCACTTCCATTTTCTTTCCATCCTCATCATTCTTTTCAGTTCTTTTCTTCTTTGTAACCTCACTAGAATGCTTGTCATATTTTCGTTTTGATGTATCAAACTTTTTTCATAAATAGGATATTCACCTAAGTTAGGAGCATAGAGTCTTCTTAACCTATTGTATTCTTTTACACAATGTACACCTGCGCTAACTTTTTCCTCATCAAAATCAATTAAATACAATCCAGATAATGTTCTTACTCGAGACAAAGCAACATATGCCATACCCTCTTTAAACACAGAACTTTCAATGTTTACCAAAGCACTGTCAACACTTAAACCTTGAGATTTATGAATAGTCCCTGCATATGCTAAACAAACAAGAAACTGTTTTCTACGAACATACAAATCTTTTACAAGCAAGAAACAAACAAAACAAAGTCCAATCCGTTTCACCTCTTCAATCTGATCAAATGTAGTCTTCAAAAATTCAATTCCATCTCTATTTGGATAACTAACAAAGTCAACAACTTACCCCATTGCTCCATTTAGGAAACCTTCTCAACATCTAAATTATGCCGTAATATTACCCGACATTTTACAGATACATATAAGGTCTTTTACAAACCAGCAGTCTTAGATATTGATTTTTCCAAAGAGTCTAGTTTTAACTGTAATTTCTCTGACAGAAGAATAGTTACTGCTTCATGTTCTATTTTATCAGTGGCTACCATTTTCATTATCAGTTGTTTCTCTAGTTTCAACAGTTCTTCATTGAATGTAGAGCATTCTTTCAGTGTTGGCATAAGGCAAATTATAGACTTCTTTTCTGCAATTTTATGGTGGATAGTTTCAGGTGCAATATTTTCTTTTGGAAACAAGTTTGTTAGTAGCCGACTTTCTAAAGGTTCTTTGCCATCATTTGTTAAGACACCAATACTAATATTTTGAAGAATTTTTCCATAATCTTCGTCATTTGCTTGTTGCATGTTCTTAATAAGTTCTATATTCAAAATAAGTCCAAATGTTCACATTTCCAATACTTCCCAATGATTTCTTTAGTGTCTTCAAGAAGAAGGGTGTTAAAAACTGGTCGGCCTTGCACAGGTGTGAGTTGTAGCAGACCACCGATACAATTACAGGTTTTCCTCCAAATAAAACATCATAATTTGTTTTTTAAATGTGCTGCATTCTCCAATGTACAAACGCAAGCATTAAGTTTGAAACCATGCTTACCTCATCAATTATCAGAAGTTTCTTTTTCTTTAGTACTCTTGAAACTTAAAAACAAGCTTCTCCAGATAGCTTGAGATATTTCAACTTATTTTCAGGTTCTACTGGTAACATAAGTAAACGATGTAATGTAATCCCTTTGATATTGTGTGTTGCTAATCCAGTTGGAGCAGTTACAACACACGATAAATATGAATCCGTTGTTTTCCGTAGATAACTTGACAAACATTTAATCAAGAAACTTTTTCCTGTTCCAGCTTACCCACTGATGTACTTAAGAATAGGTTTAAATAATGTACATTGGCAAACACTCTTTTCATGCAGTAGTCCGTGTTCTATTTGTTGTGTAACTTGGTGATATATTTCTTTCTGTTCAGTATTCAGTTGTTCTTCTAACTTTTTCAAATCAATATTGTCCTGTTGTGCTTGTTGCATCACCGTTTCCATTGCTATTGCCGCTTCATTTTCAAGTATGACTTCTCCTAGTGAATCTTGACTTTGTGCAGCAGAACTCTGACTATCTTGAGAACTATCTCTAGCTATTTCAGCTGCAATAATACTTTCTTGATAAATCTCTTCCTTCAACATTCGGAGCTAATTTGGAAAAATTGTACATTTAATTCTATCTTTACATGCATGGAAAGAATTTTCATAGCAATCAAAATCTCCAAGTAATTCTATTTCACTCCGCCAATGTTTGAAGAGTTACAGAAGAGCTAAATAGAAAAACTCCTTTCTATCTTGAGTATCGCAACTTAGTTTCCTGTGATTAATCAGATTTGCTTTGGCATGCTTTACCAAACATCCTTCAGATCCAATTACAGCATATTTTCCTTCATTTATATTTTCCGTAATTTTTTTTTAAAAGCTGTAATGGTGGAGTACTTCATATAGACATATCTTTTCCAGGTGTGGACTTTTATTTGAATAGTACATATCCAACATATTTGTTTTAAGAATATCTGTACTTTCTGGATCATTCAATGCTAAGTATTCAATTTCTTGTAGAGATTTCAAAACTCGATTTCGTGTCGCAGCAAGACCTAAACTTATTCAGATGATTACTCTTGACTTTGAATATAAACTTGCAGATGTTAATCGATCTGAGCATTCATAGGATCCAATTTCTCAATGTGAAAGTATCTTCAAGCTGAAGCTGTATAATTTTTTGCTAAGTGTCCACTCTTGAGAAATGTCTTCCCACATTTCTTTCAATTCTGTCTTCTCAGATTTTCTAATATATGATGTAACATACCGGGCAACAGCAATTGCGTTATCTGCAACATATTGTATGTCCATATTTGCATTCCACATCGTCAAAATTACTGGATTATAATCATTAATGTACTTTGATTCTTCTGTTCTTTTAATATCATAAGTATTTCTTGGTGATTTTTGAGTGATAGTATGCCTCACTGATGACATAAAACTGTTCACTCTTCCTTTGGAAATTACTGGACGTGGAAAACCAAATCAACATTTTGTGTAAAGTTTTTCTGTTGACTTGTATTTCAGTCGAGAATATTTTCCACAACGATGATTTTGAAACCGTAAAACTTGCTGTCTCAAGTTGTTTCCTGCTTTTTCTTTCGGTATCATACAATAAAAGACAAAACAGTCTCATCACTGTCAGTTCCAAATTTTGGTGCATTTTTGATCCATAACAGCATATGAATATGAGGTGCACCTCTAGCTTGATATTCCTTTCTCCAAAAGAAATCAATAACTTCACCAATAGGTGGATTCTTTTTTTATTACAAATGAAAGACATCATAGCTTCAAAACTATGATTAAAATATCTGCACACATTTACAGGATCCACGGAACACAGTTCTCCAGCTGTCTTCTATTCAATATCCTGTATATTTGAATTTGCTTGGTGTAGAAAATCTAGTAAATCATCCCATGCATACGCAGCACAACTAAGTGTAACAAACCAGGTAGGGGTTCCTAAATTCCCTAACATACATTTCAGTTCCCCATGACGTTGATACCAATATTTATTAGTGCCTCGTTGACATGCCATCAAATTAATTAACTGTGTTTCTAATTGTTCGTCTCTTTCTTCAACTTTGTCCATGAAATGGTTTGCAAAAACATCCGAAAAATGAATCCCTGTTTTTAATATGTGATTCACTGCATATGAAAGTGCAGAAAGGTCACTTTCAAATAAAAGATGAAACAAATATGGAATACATTGTCTAAATCTTGCATCTTCTGAGTACAGTCGTAAAGTACAATTATCTGAAGCTGGAATCTGAACAGGTCATTCATCATATCATCCATCTTTTTCCAGTAGGGAACAGCTGTGGAAAACGGGCTTCCAAAATTTTTCCCCATACACTCATGGGAGTTCCTTTTGCTTTTTTCATTTGGAACAATTCAATACTGTCTCCTAACACTTCTTTTGAGTGTAGAGGGTGTATAGTGTAATGTTCATATATTTCTTCTCTTCTGGACTTCTCCACTTTTTCGATTTGTCCACTTGGAATGTCTGTTTCATCTTCTAAACATATTTCTTGTTCTTCTACATTTACAGTTTTATAGTAAAAAAGTTTTTTGCACCAGATATAATGTAGCCTTTTGGACTTTGGTGACATCGACTAACTCTTGCCATATTGCCCTACTCTTTGTAGGGACACCATTAACAAGAATGACTACAGGTTCACTTTCCTCTCTTTCTACACTGAGGTGCCGATCACGATCCGGTAAAAACCGGGTACGAACCGTCGGACGGAGCATATTCTCCGTCCGACGCATACCCGGTCGAAAAAATATACAAACATGGAATTACGATTCGCACAGAAACACCATTTCCGTACGAATCGTACAAAACCCCGACCGACGAAAATAAACGTACAAATGCGATCCGGGAAAGCGCCGACGTGACGTCGGGACGCACGCAGCCTGCCATTCATGAACCAGGAATCACGATTCGCACCGACGTCATCCCGCACGGTGAATATTTTCCGGCTGCCAAAAACTGCCGGGAAATCAGGACGACGCGAACAAGGAGTACCTGTACACGACGGACAGACATGGACCCGAACCTACGTGTCATCCCGGCCCTCATAGCAGTCGACCTCCTCTACAGGTTCCGACGCAGACGCCGCAGAAGGTCAGAACAACAAAGGGAGGGGGGAAAGGGGGGGGGGCAGGGGCAGGGCCAAGCCACAAAACCCCCACCAAAGTCACACAGCACACATGCCCTGGACATACCTGACCCTCAGGCCCTGGTCACTACCGAGGGGGTGGGGGCGTGTCCAGCAAAGCCAGCGTCCGCCACAACGGAAGTGCTTGACGACGCGAACCGGACACACAACAATACAGGTACGTCCCATACCCACGCCTTAAGAGCGTGGGTACGAGTCGTACCCCGCCCACACCTACGTCATCCCAACAATGGCAGGACAGCTGTACCCACGTGGCAAAGGCCTGGGTACGGCCCGCACAAACATTCCACAGCGTGGGTACGGATATGTACGGATCGTACCCCCACCCTGTATGCATGGAGCGTACCCCCAACCCCAACAGTGTAAGTACGACCCGTACCCCCACCCGCGTACGTATGGAGCATACCCCCCATGCCAACAGTGTACGTACGGACCGTAACCCCACCCGCGTATGCATGGAGCGTACCCCCCACCCCAACAGTGTAAGTACGACCCCTACCCTCACCCGCGTATGTATGGAGCGTACCCCCCACCCCAACAGTATAAGTACGACCCGTACCCTCACCCGCGTATGTATGGAGCGTACCCCCCACCCCAACAGTGTAAGTACGACCCGTACCCTCACCCGCGTACGTATGGAGCGTACCCCCCACCCCAACAGTGTAAGTACGACCCGTACCCTCACCCGCGTACGTATGGAGCGCACCCCCACCCCAACCGTGTAAGTACGACCCGTACTCTCACCCGCGTACGTATGGAGCGTACCCCCCACCCCAACAGTGTAAGTACGACCCGTACCCTCACCCACGTATGCATGGAGCGTACCCCCCACCCCAACAGTGTAAGTATGACCCGTACCCTCACCCTCGTACGTATGGAGCGTACCCCCCACCCCAACAGTGTAAGTATGACCCCTACCCTCACCCGCGTATGCATGGAGCGTACCCCCCACCCCAACAGTGTAAGTACGACCCGTACTCTCACCCGCGTACGTATGGAGCGTACCCCCCACCCCAACAGTGTAAGTACGACCCGTACACTCACCCGCGTACGTATGGAGCGTACCCCCCACCCCAACAGTGTAAGTACGACCTGTAACCTCACCCGCGTACGTATGGAGCGTACCCCCCACCCCAACAGTGTAAGTACGACCCGTACCCTCACCCGCGTATGCATGGAGCGTACCCCCCACCCCAACAGTGTAAGTATGACCTGTACCCTCACCCTCGTACGTATGGAGCGTACCCCCCACCCCAACAGTGTAAGTACGACCCGTACCCTCACCCGCGTACATATGGAGCGCACCCCCACCCCAACCATGTATGTACGACCCGTACCCTCACCCGCGTACGTATGGAGCGTACCCCCCACCCCAACAGTGTAAGTACGACCCCTACCCTCACCTGCGTATGCATGGAGCGTACCCCCCACCCCAACAGTGTAAGTACGACCCGTACTCTCACCCACGTACGTATGGAGCGTACCCCCCACCCCAACAGTGTAAGTACGACCCGTACCATCACCCGCGTACGTATGGAGCGTACCCCCCACCCCAACAGTGTAAGTACGACCCGTACCCTCACCTGCGTACGTATGGAGCGTACCCCCCACCCCAACAGTGTAAGTACGACCCGTACCCTCACCCGCGTACATATGGAGCGTACGCCCCACCCCAACAGTGTAAGTACGACCCGTACCCTCACCCGCGTACGTATGGAGTGTACCCCCACCCCAACAGTGTAAGTACGACCCCTACCCTCACCCGCGTATGCATGGAGCGTACCCCCCATGCCAACAGTGTACGTACGGACCGTAACCCCACCCGCGTATGCATGGAGTGTACCCCCCACCCCAACAGTGTAAGTACGACCCATACCCTCACCCGCGTATGCATGGAGCGAACCCACACACGTGTATGTTCTAAGCGTACATATCCTGAAATAGGAGGGGTGTGTGCAGAGTCCTCCCAGCAGTGCCCAGACACAGGAGGGGTGTGTGCAGAGTCCTCCCAGCAGTGCCCAGACACAGGAGGGGTGTGTGCAGAGTCCTCCCAGCAGTGCCCAGACGCAGGAGGGGTGTGTGCAGAGTCCTCCCAGCAGTGCCCAGACACAGGAGGGGTGGGTGCCTAACACTCCCAGCAGTGCCCAGTCACAGGAGGGGTGTGTGCAGAGTCCTCCCAGCAGTGCCCAGACGCAGGAGGGGTGTGTGCAGAGTCCTCCCAGCAGTGCCCAGACACAGGAGGGGTGGGTGCCTAACACTCCCAGCAGTGCCCAGTCACAGGAGGGGTGTGTGCAGAGTCCTCCCAGCAGTGCCCAGAGACAGGAGGGGTGGGTGCCTAACACTCCCAGCAGTGCCCAGTCACAGGAGGGGTGTGTGCAGAGTCCTCCCAGCAGTGCCCAGACGCAGGAGGGGTGTGTGCAGAGTCCTCCCAGCAGTGCCCAGACACAGGAGGGGTGGGTGCCTAACACTCCCAGCAGTGCCTAGTCACAGGAGGGGTGTGTGCAGAGTCCTCCCAGCAGTGCCCAGAGACAGGAGGGGTGGGTGCCTAACACTCCCAGCAGTGCCCAGTCACAGGAGGGGTGTGTGCAGAGTCCTCCCAGCAGTGCCCAGAAACAGGAGTGGTGGGTGCCTAACACTCCCAGCAGTGCCCAGTCACAGGAGGGGTGTGTGCAGAGTCCTCCCAGCAGTGCCCAGAGACAGGAGGGGTGGGTGCCTAACACTCCCAGCAGTGCCCAGTCACAGGAGGGGTGTGTGCAGAGTCCTCCCAGCAGTGCCCAGACGCAGGAGGGGTGTGTGCAGAGTCCTCCCAGCAGTGCCCAGACACAGGAGGGGTGGGTGCCTAACACTCCCAGCAGTGCCCAGTCACAGGAGGGGTGTGTGCAGAGTCCTCCCAGCAGTGCCCAGACGCAGGAGGGGTGGGTGCCTAACACTCACAGCAGTGCCCCTGCACAGAAAAGTGTGGAGTACCCACAGATCCAATGCCCACAAATGTCAGTCAGGTGCACAAAGATCCTGCAGTACATGTACCACATGTGTGCGAGGCTGGAAGTATACATATGCATAGCGCCTAAAAGAATACATGTACACATGAAGTCATGGCAACAGTCTACATACACAAGTACAGTGACCACCAAGGACGCCACGAATGATGCAGGTGGAGACATCGCTCAGCATGCATGGGCCAAGTCTAACGAGTCCGTCACACACCCAGCCAATGTAGACACAGCTCAGCCCCACATATTGGAAAGACCCTGCAGGGAAGAAGTCAGGTTACACAGAGGAAGGAACACACCTTGGGACAATGTCACCATGCAGTAACTGCTTACATGAACAAAGTTATGTAGCCAACAGCTTGTGATGGCACACAGATACCAGGATCCACCCTATGACCAGCACAAGATGACAATTCCCACACACCCAACACATAATCACCACCCAAAATAATGGGGCAGGTCGACCAACAGCAATACCAGACAGACAGTAGTGTACTAAGGAAAAATAAATTGCTTTAATCAGCATCCAAAACATATGTTATTCCCTTCAAAGTTCAAAAAGTACTATGCCCATAGGGCTAAACAAAGTTCGAATCCAGGTGGGGGACACAGTGGGACGCGTGTCCCCTAGCTTGCCTGCACAGTCAGACTCCATCGTCTTCCAGAGCGGGGAGGGCATCATTGCAGGGATGGAGGACTCCACCACAGGGGGTGGGTCAGGGCCAAAGGCGGAGGCCAGGATGGCGCTGCACACCTTTGCAAGGTCCTCCTGCGTCTCCCCTGCACCCGAAGGAACCACAGGCCCCAAGGAGGGGGGGGTGGAGGGATGGGTCGCAGCGCCACAGGGGGAGGGTGTGGACAGGGGGGGGACTCAACCACCCTGACCGGGGACTCCCTTGACCGCTTGCAGGGTGGTGTCACAGTGGGGCTCAGGGACAGAGCGGCCATGAAGGAGTCCTTGCTGGATATGTGGCCAGGAGAGCTGAGGGGAGGGGATTTGGAGGGAGTGGATTGGGTGGAATGCGGACTCCCACTCTGGCTGCATGACTTACGTTTGCCCCCCGACCCAGTGGGTGTGCCTACTTCACCCTGTGTGTGCGTGTCAGGAGGTGTGCGTATGACCTTCCCTGCTGGTGTGGTGCCTGTGTCTGTTGTGGTGGGTGCATGCTGACGTCTGGGTGTACGCGGGACAGGCATGGGAGTGGGAAGTGTGGATGGGGCAGGGGTAGTGGGTGGGACGTAGCGCTGCAGGAGACCCACTGCTGCAGTCAGTGTCGAGTCTATGGACCTCAGCAACTGGCGTTGGTCAGCCTGCGATGAAAAAATGCCCTCCAAGTATGCCTCCATGTTGTGCAGCACTTGGCTGTGGCCATGGAGGACATTAAGGATCGCAGCCTGACCAATCTGCAACTGCCGCTGGATGTCCACAGACTCGGCATTGGCGGCAGCAGTCGAGACAGGGGCAGGGGGTGCGGTGCCTGGCAGGAAGGAGACATGTGGTGACCGGGCACGCTGGGAAGGGACACGAGCAAGTGGGAGGCGGCTGATGGCAATGGAGGGGGCGGGGTGCGATGTTGTGCCGCTGTCAGCTGGTGGTGCAGCCTCCGCCCACTCGGAGAGATCATCCTCGGACCCGTCAGCTTCATATTCAGTCGTGCCAGTGGACAGGTCCTCGGCCTCACTCTCCTCCGCCTCCGTACCACTCAATGTGCCAGCCACGATGTCAACGCTGGCACTGGTGCTCGGTCCCTCCGCTCCGTCTGTGCTCATGTCTCCCTCCGTGTCCCCCGACGATGCTGTGGGCAAGGTGAAGAGACAGCAATTAATCACACACCTGTATACATATGTCACATGAGTCCAATCTACATAGGTTACAGTGCATAGCCTGAAAAGAAAGATCAGTAACATCTACAAAACAAGGTACAGATGTAGGGCATGCAACACACAGTTAGTAGACCCACCATGCCACTGAAAATCCATGGAGAGCATGACACAATTGCAAATGACATGAAATGGAGTCTGACTTAGGAGCCAGGCCCTGGGGACAATCCAGCACTGCATCTGCACCACACAGCGTTGCCGAAAATAGGGATGAGCAGGGACCATATCCATGAACTTGAGGCGCATGCTGCATAGGTAATACTGAAAACATGGCCAACATGACTGTCTCACTGCACCTTGAGTGTATGTCCAGACAAACATCACACACTGGCCAGACCTAGCAAGGATATTTCAGGTTTTGACATGTAGGCTTTGCCTGCACCAACCACCCCCTACATGAGGCAATTTGTTGAGACACAGGAAGCACTTACATCTCTTAGTCTGGGTGAAATACACAGGGGCTGCATAAATGCAAGATTGGACGCCAAATTCCCAAGGTGCGCCTGTCCAAAGAATCATGTTCTAATGGCCATCATCAGATGATTGTAACAAGACACACAGGCACTGGCCACTGTGACTATGAACAAGGGAAATCAGGTCAGGCTGTACAGTGGACACTTGTACTACATTTCACGTCAATATACATGGTGCCAGGGGAAAATGGCACAGAGCACAACCTATGCTGTAGACACTGAGAGTGTCCACGTTTTGTGATGACACACATGACACCTAGGAAAATATGCCCCAGGGGACAGTAGTGGCCACACAACTCCATGGTCCTGAATGGGAATGACTGCAACAAACGCCACGATCCCTGCACTATGCGTATCGCACACTCATGCACATCATGTCACAGGCCACAACATAGGACATGCGCGCTGTAAGGCATGACACTTGAGAGACTAACTCCCATGTCTGGACTCGGCATCAGTGCCAACTGACATGGAACCCACATGTACTGAACTGGACAGGGCACAGGCAAGGTCCCAAAACCTGTTACACACCACCCCCACACATGATGCTACAGGCATAGTTCACGTGGAGAAAGTGCCAGCCTAGATAACCTTGTGAAGGAGTGACTACACACAGACCAGGGAACACATTGCAAGGAGGGGAAGGGAGGCAGGAGAGCACAGCTATACTGTGGGTAACTGGATCTGCACAGCACCTTTAAAACCTGGCAGTGAATCCATGCGACTGTGCACTTACAAATGCTGGTGACACACAACAAACACACATGTACCTACCCCCTTCCTGCTGCTGCTTCTCCTGTAAGCGCCTCTCCAAGTCTGGAAATACCACCGCCAGCACATGCTTGTGGATGTGGGTCAGACGGCGGCGCCCCCGGTTCTTATGGGTCTCAGGTGAGTCCCCCAGCAGGACCCGTGCGATCCTCCGCGTCCAGCACCGGATATCCTGCCAGCGTTTCCTCACCTGGGACAGGCGCCGCTTCCGACCATCCGCACTCCTCACGGCACTGACGGCGGTCAGCCATATCTGCTTCTTGGCAGAGGCGCCCACCTGTGAGGATGAACAAGTGACACTACATCAATACACCAGGCACATGTCACAGAGAGACATATTAGAACAAATGTGCTGTGTACAACAAGGCATAGTATGCATCCAACACATTGCACCTTTGTCATAGGGACATCATCCTCTGGGGAAGGGCAAAAGCAGTACGTGCCATTGAAAGTACACAGGTGGAATGAGGGCAACTACACAATCAATGATCCAGGCTCACACTGTGCATCACAAGGTACACCAGGATAATGTGCAGCACCTCTAAGCAGTCACATGCCACAGGCCACTGACGCTACCGCAGCAGAGTACACAGACACACACAGGCACAGGACATTCACCTTCCATTGCCAAATGCTGCGACAAAACTCACTCTGCACATGTGCCACTAGACGGGGGGGGGCTCACAGGTGTGGGGCTGGCTCTGCACATCAGACATACAGCACTGCTCCCTGCTCACATCACATGGGCAGGGTATATCCATCCCTCATGCAGCCCGGGTGCCACACCCCACATATGCACCCACCCACATGACAGGGGACTTACACACACACCGATGTCCAGGGTACGCCCACATCATGTGGACACTCTCAGCACAGGTACACAGAACTAACACACATCTGTGGGTACAGTCACCTGTCACACTGGGCTGACCACATAATCACATGAGGACTGTATAGGCTACATTCCCAGGAGGGTAAGACAGGCAGAATGTGGCATGCACCATGCAGTGATTGTCACAGTAAACACAATGCAAGTGAGGACGGCAGACATGCACCACAGCATGCTCTGGCTGGGAGACATCAGGCATTCCCCCCCGGGACCCCCCCTACAGTACATAGCATGTGTGCCACACCTGGACACAATGCCAGAAGTCACAGTCACAAAAAAGGGACACAGTCTGTGCCAGTGGACTCTGCGCTCACCTGATACCCTGGTCGCCCATACTGCATTGGGTACTGTGGGAGGATCACATCCAGCAAAGCCAGGTTCTCCTCCAGGGTGAAAGGCTGTGACCTCTCCACAGACCTTGACATGGTTCCAGGGAATCAGTAGCAGCAGCTGGGTCGTGGAATACAAAGATGTGCAGGCAAGTGCTTCCTCATGGGACCTGGCTGCCTTATATCTGCCTTGCTGGCCTGTTTCATGCACAGGAGTACAGAGTGATTGGTCACTCACATTTGCATCCTATGTTTCCTCCAATCCCTTCAAACCTAGCACAGTCAGTGGGTTCTTATTGTGTTTTTTTCTTCAGCATGATGTCAACTCCACAAACACATTGCAACAAAGTAGAATCATTCCAACTGACTTCTGCTGTGCACCTTCCGGAACGAATTCAAACTTTAAACTTGGTCTCCATGACAACCAGCATGCATGTAGGCCTTTATACTTGTCCCTCATGTGTCCCCTATGTAATTTGGAGCTTCACACACAGGTACAGTGCGTTCCAGGGCCCTGGGGCACCCCAAATGCATATCAACGGCCCGTACAGGCGTGTGTACGGTCCGTACCACCATGAGTACGCATACGCGAGAACACCCATAGTGGTACGGAGCGTACACACGCCTGTACGCTCACTATCACTATGAGTACGCATACGCGAGAACACCCATAGTGGTACGGAGCGTACACATGCCTGTACGCTCACTATCACTATGAGTACGCATACGCGAGAACACCCATAGTGGTACGGAGCGTACACACGCCTGTACGCTCACTATCACTATGAGTACGCATACGCGAGAACACCCATAGTGGTACGGAGCGTACACACGCCTGTACGCTCACTATCACAATGGGTACACATACGGCAGCACTCCCATAGTGATACGGGAACGTACACAGGCCCTCTTTGCGAAAGTACGGTGCTTTTCACACATCACAGTGGTGACAGGCAGCACACAGGAAGGAATAGGGCTGACATACTTGTCCATGGATGGACATCAAGGCATTGTCTGGCCAGTACTACATGTGTGGGGCACAGGTGTGAAAGGCTGTGATGTGGCACATTACTCCTGAGTCGAGAAGGCACCAGATGTGTGATGAGATGTGTACACATGTAATGTGTGACGGTGCAATGTGTGCCAGGCATGCCCTTGACTCCTTTGACATGTGAGCATGTCGTACTGCACACTTGGGATGAGCGTCACTGGCATGGCACGGACAACAACACACGCAAGTGTCCCCTGAGGCCCGGTACAGGGGTTACCACACCAGACATGTCACTACCCACGGTGCATGATGTGACTATGTCATGTATGTGTGGGGGGTTCCCATTAGGTTGATGTTGGAGCTCCCTCAAAATCAGCAGCTGTTGCAGCAACCAACATGTGTGTGTGTGTAGATTGACATGGCACACTGTTCCGCACACCATGCCACATGTGGTATCCAATGTGAGGTGCGTATGTATGCATGGGACACGGAGTAGCGTAACAAGGACATGTCTGCATCCTCTCTATGAATGTGTGGTGAGTCATCACATGTACACCTTCATGGCAAGGTGTGTGGGCTGTCCTAGTGTAATGTCATGTGACCTGTGGCTCTAGTGTTCCGCTACCAGTCTCTGCAATCGACATCCTACTTCTGCTGATGTGTGGATGTATGTCACTCCTGTCTTGCGTCTGGCTGTTCACTTACACTGGGACACAGCGAATCCCATGCCATGGCATGTGGAGGTTCACAATCTCCGTGTGTAGCTGGGTCTTGGTAGGAGTGTCACCTGGCAGCCATACGTGTCCAGGGCATGTGGCACATACCTGACTCCGTATGTAGCATATGTGTATTGACAGATTAACATGTGCTCAGTACAAATAAATTGTTGTTGTGGTGCACTCACTCTTCCTTGTCACTTCCAAATTACTGCAGAGCGCCGCCTCTTCCCCGACCAATTCCGGACTTGGCTGCCATGCGGGAGAATGACTGTATCCGGTGCTACCGCTTCCCCCAACTGTTGATTCTGGAGTTGACGGCGAGACTGGCACCACACCTGCAACCGCTGCACAGGTATCCTACGGCACTGACACCCAAGCTGAAGGTAATGGCAGCCCTACATTTTCTTGCCAGGGGTACCTTTCAAAATACCATAGCTCATGTTGGTGGCATGTCCCAGAGCATGTTCTGCCGTGTGCTGCATGATTTCTTAGAGGCCATGTTGATTCACCTGGATGACTTCATCCATTTCCCAACCCCTGAAATGTTGACTGGGGTCAAGCGTGGATTCTATGCCCTGGGAGGGATGCCCCATGTCATTGGGTCCATAGATGGGACACATGTGGCTTTGGTACCACCACAGGCACAGGAGGTAGCGTACAGGAATCGCAAGCACTACCACTCCATCAATGCCCTTGTGGTGTGTCTGTCCAACATGGTGATTTCACATGTCTGTGCTCGTTTTCCAGGATCAGCACACGATGCCTACATCATGAGGCGTAGCAGGATGCCTGAAATGATGACGCAGCTGCGCAACAAACGAGCATGTGTTGTTGGTGGGTACAGTCTGTCTTTCCTGTATTTTGCGTAGACTTCCAGCACGACCGCTTCTCCTGTCCTACTTATGTCCATGTGCTTTCCATGTAGGGGACGCTGGCTATCCCAACATGCAATGGCTGATCACACCTCTCCCCAACCCCATCACGCCGGCCCAGCTCCGCTACAACACCGCCCATGGCCGGACAAGGCGAGTGATAGAGAGGACGTTTGGCCTCCTGAAGAGCCGATTCCGATGCCTCCACAAGACCGGCGGCGCGCTCCCATATGCCCCGGCGAAGGTCTGCAAAATCTTCATGGTCTGCAGCATGCTGCACAACATGGCAGTTGAGAAAGCTGTGCCACTCATCCTGGATCAAGATGATCAGGACCATCCACCCGTGGAGGACGAAGGGCTTGGCAATGGGGCTAGTGATGTGGAGGACGTGGTTCCGCAAGAGGACATCCGGACTCGGCTCATACGCGACTTCTTTGCTTAGTGGTGAGTACCAGTGTCTGTGTGTGCACGCATTGGTCCCCGTGTGGCATGTGTTGCGATGTGTGTGTCCATCTGCATGTATGCCACGTGAGTCAAAGGTGTGTGTGGATGTGTCACTGGAGTGATGGTGGCAGTGATGTGTATTTCCCCAGTCATACTTGTGACCTGGCATGTTGTCATCCTTACATGTGTCGAGTACATGCACATGCAAGTGGCTGTGCTTTTTGTGGCTGACTTCTTGTGTGTCTCTCATCCCCAGGTACTTGCGCATGCCGTCTGCTGGTTGCATTGTTGTGGCACTGCTATTCCTCATGGACATGTCATCGTGTGCTGACTCAGCGTAACACGCACGGACAAGTTTGGAAGTCTCCTTAGGGTAAGGGATGCATCAGGGGTGTATTGGGTGTGGCAGTTGTTCACGATGTATGCACACTGCCCCTGTCGATGTTTGGTTCCTCTGCAGACATGTCGCATCACCATGGTACACATTACATGCAGCTGGGTACACCTGAATAGATGGTCAGACTTGTTGACAGTCATCAGTGATGGGATTGTGGAATGTGATGATGGCATCAATGTGTGTTACACTGCCCTCGGACACATACGGTTTGCCTTGGCTTGACATGCTGTGGGACTTCCACATCAGCAGATCAATGGTGTATGGCAGTCTCTCCGTGAGCAGCAGGGGGTGTTTAGCTGTTAGCCGACACTTGTGTGCCAGTTCCATGGCTATCACGCATTTGGGCTGCAGAAGGGGGGTTCCAGTGTTGGACCCACATGTTACTCCACATGACCCGTTCATGTGTACTCCGAGTTGCCTCTGCAATCCCGAATACATGACTAATAAAGGTGTCCCTATGCCTCCAAGGTGCCTCTTCTCAGTCAATGCTGGTGTGTTGCCACGGTGCATCTGGCATGTCTGGCATGGTTTTCCGTGATAGTGGCTATGTGTCTATGTGTAGAGTAGCAAGATGCAAGCTGACTGTGTGGGATTAGACTCTGTATTGTGCATGTAGTCCATGACTGTGTGGGTATTGTGACATGTGCCATCCCCATGCATCCAACGTTGGCCAGGCCACCATTCACTGCATCCACCTGACTCAAGCTTGCAGGACATGGTTCTGCCACCTGTCCACACATACCTGGGTGCCCCCCAGGACACTCCACATGATCCCTGACCTCTGCGTATGGCTGTCGCTGTACTCAATATGTCTGTCGGCACGGTTGTGCGGCCACCCCCTCAGCTGGTTGGGCCCATCACGGGTGTGTATGGTGCTCCATGTCTGTCTTGCCTAATACAATGTGACCTATGTGTGTCCTGTGCCAGACTCAGGCCCCAGGGTGTGGGTGGTTGAAGTCAAATGAGAACTCAGGCATAGTTAGACTTTACAAGACACATGTAAGGTAATAATGCAATCAGTAGGCATCTTCTCTTTATGGTGTGACTTTTTATTTTGGTTGGGGTGGGGGGGGGGTTTGACATGAGGGGCTTTCCGGGTGTGTGGAATCCAAAGTTCACTAGGGGAGTTGGTGTCCTTGCCATTTGAAATCCTCAGAGTCCATGCCACAGTCTTTGTCAACATTGATCAGACAGTGACCAGCAAGTCCATGTGGCAGAGAATGTCTTTTGATGCTGTGCTGCTGTTGCTCCAGTGGGCCAGGTGCCAGGCCAGGTGTCCTGGGAGATGGTGCTGTTGCGCCGACCCTCACGGTCTTTTCCGTGGACGACCAGCCCTCCTGCAGGGACCCTCAGAAGCAGGCTGTGACGATGTTTGGGATGCTCCGTCGGATGTCTCCTCCTCCTCCTCATCCCTCCCTGTGGGTGGTGATGTTCTACGCCTGATGGCACAGGGAGGGTTGCCCATGTTGTCGGCCATCCGACGGAGTGTACTGTGAATTCCCGTGAACACCGTCACGAGCTCAGCCTTTCTGTCCTCCATCCTCCGTTGGTGTTGCAGTAGACAGGCATGTTGCTCCGCATGTTGCTGGGCCTGCTGGGTCTTGATCCCCTCGAGGATGGACACAACCTGGGCCATGCCCGTGGTGTCCTGCCGGTATGTGTCCAGGATGTTTCGGACATGGGAATATACCGGTTCCCCAGCCAACTGGTCAGGCTGGCGCCTCCGCCGTCCTCCACTCCCACCACCCCTGCCCACTTGCCCCTGGCCTGCCCTTGTGGGCACATCGGGTCTCCGGGACCCCTGAGGGGTGGCATTGGCGTTGTCGCCTGCCTCCTCCTGGGTGCCCGGGACACCGTGTCCCTCCTGGCCAGCCTGGCTGCATTGTGGTGGTGGGGCAGGGATCCTGGGTGTCTCCTGGGATGTGGCAGGAGTGGGGGTGGTGGTTGGCCCAGTTGTACCTGACGCAGGTGCTGCAGGTCGTTGGACACCAGAGGGGCCAGGTTGGTCGGGGTCGGGTTCGTCCACAGAGTGGTGAGAGTCGTCGCTGCCGGTGGCTCCGTCATCCCGCCGAGCCGGGTCCTGTGAGTCTTCCCCCCCAGTGTTGGGGGGTGATCGACGACGTTGACCTGTGTGTGAGAGAGACAATGTTAATTTTGTGCCATGCAACATCCATGTTTCATTGTTTTCAAAGTTGGCACATTTCCTAGGGGAATTTGGATATGTCTTGCATTCCACTGACAGTGCACTTGTGCATGGGTATGTCCCTTGGCCACAGCTTTTGAGACTTTACCTATGTGTGGCACAGTCTTACTTGCTGTGTCAATTGTGGCAGCAGTCAGCAGTGGAGTGGGCAGGTGTGGCGAGCCATGCATTGGCGCCTTCCGTGTAGCACTGTATGTGTGCACATGGAGTGGTTCCACACACTTATATGATGCAGGTAGCTGTCGTTGTGCTCGTGCACAGGTTGTGACATGGCCCTGTGTTTTGCCATGGAGAAGAGGGGGGGTTCTGGCACTGGCCACCCTTGTCTACATGCACGCAGTCCACCTGCTGAGGAGCAGACATCCCCACAGCCCACAAGGCTGATTTGCTCTCCCTGTGTGTCCCTTTCTCGCTCCCTCTCTGTCCCCCTCTCCCTCCCTCTGTGTGTCAGCCTCCTCCGTCTGTCCGTCTTCCTGTGTCACCCTCCCTCTCTGTCCCCCTCTCCCTCCCTCTGTGTGTCAGCCTCCTCCCTCTGTCCGTCTCCCTGTGTCTCCCTCCCTCTCTGTCCCCCTCTCCCTCCCTCTGTGTGTCAGCCTCCTCCCTCTGTCCGTCTCCCTGTGTCTCCCTCCCTCTCTGTCCCCCTCTCCCTCCCTCTGTGTGTCAGCCTCCTCCCTCTGTCCGTCTCCCTGTGTCTCCCTCCCTCTCTGTCCCCCTCTCCCTCCCTCTGTGTGTCACCCTCTGTCACCTCAGCCCAGCTTCCTGGGCACAGACTGTTAGCAGATCTTTGAATGGCCCTTGGCTTGTTGATGTGAGTTTGTTTCTGATCTCCAGGCACCCATTGGGTGTAGTGTCTGTGTCTGCACTGCTGCTGTGGTGGTGTGTGCTGCCACTCTTTCACAGTGTTGGCCGTTCATTAGCTGCTGTCATGTGCAAGAACGTGCCGTCACCCCCATGTGTTGATGCAAGGCGTCCGCCATTTGCTGGCGAGTCTTTCCTGTGTGGGGACACACTGTTTGTCTGGCTGTGACCTAGGCCATTTGATTTGCACTATGTGATTTTTGGGGCCCACACTCCCGCCATCTGGCTTACCGTGTCATGTGTTGGTGTTTTCTGTGGCCTGTGGCTTGACATTGTCCAGCTGGGTGCATGGGGCATGGTGGCGCCAGTGGCAGGTGCGTGTTCATGGAGTGTGGTTGAGTCATGCGATAGCTTGGGGTGGTTGCGGGCCTGTTTGTGAGTTTGGTTGTGGATGACGTTCCCCCCATGTGAGGTGAGTTGTTTGTGTACTCACCCGGGTCTCGGAGTCCGTCTAATCCCTCCACTGCCACCACCGGCAGTATGGCCATCACCCTCTCCTCCCAGGGATGGTATTCTACGCGTCTGCGGGGCGACCCTCCTCCAGTGACGTTGGCATGGTTGTGTTCCTCTGTCATTTTGGCTCGGACCCTCCTCCGCAGATCGTACCACCTGGCTTGGCATTCATGCCTGGTCCTTCTGGTGTCCGCAACAGCATTCACAGCATCGACGATGGTCTGCCACATGGATGTTTTTTCTGAAATGGTGGTCTGTCTGACCAATGTTCCAAAGAGGTGTGGCTCAACTCTGAGGATTTCATTGACAAGGACCTCCAATTCTCGGCTAGTGAACTTTGGATTCTTGTTAGTGGGCATGGTGAGGGGTGTGGGTGTGGATGGTGGGGGGGGTGTGTGGATGGTTGTGGGTGTGTGGGTGTGGTTGTGCAGGTGTGTGTGTGACTGTGATGTGGGGGTGTTTGTGAAGGTGTGTGTGTGAAGGTGTGCAAGTGTAAGGTGTGGTAAAGCTTCTAGTATGGTGCTGTAGGTTGTCTGTGGGGTCCGGCAGCAGTGAGTCTGTTGCAAAGGCTCATGGTTTGTGTGTGTGGGCCCTTTTTATTGGTCCATTGGTGGGTGTGGCTGTGTTTGAACTTTGGGTGGGTGTGTTATAAGGAGTGGTTGTGTTTTGGGCCTCTGTTTTGGATTTTGGCAGTTGCAGGTCAGTGATTGTGTTGTTTTTGAGCTTGTTGGACATGTTTAGTGGCTTTGTGCCATTCGAATGGTGTATTCTTGTGTTGTTTTGCTTTGTCCTGGTTGTGTACGTGCGTTTTTAGCGTGTGTACGGTGTGTACTTCGGGCATTTTGTTGTACGTGTCTTTACCCCCCGTTTTGTTGTACAGTGCTGTCCTTGTGTCTGGCTTGGTACGACTCGTACATGCGCGATGTTGTGTGGAGGTGCTGGTGTTGGGGCCTGGGGTTCGCTCCATTCGTCCGCGGGTGAGGAGACGGGTCGTACATACACGGTTGGGGGTACGACATGTACACGGGTGTACATACACGGGGGTACGACACGTACAGGGGTGTACATACACAGGTGGGGGTACGACTCGAACGTACACGGGTGTACATACACGGGGGGGTACGACTCGAACGTACACGGGTGTACATGCACGGGGGTACGACTCGTACAGGGGTGTACATACACGGGGGGTAGGACACGTACACAGGTGTACATGCACGGGTGGGGGTACGACACGTACAGGGGTGTACATACACGGGGGTACGACACGTACAGGGGTGTACATACACGGGGTAGGACACGTACACGGGTGTACATACACGGGTGGGGGTACGACTCGAACGTACACGGGTGTACATGCACGGGTGGGGGTACGACTCGTACACGGGTGTACATACACGGGGGGGTACGACACGTACAGGGGTGTACATACACGGGGGGTACGACACGTACAGGGGTGTACATACACGGGGGTAGGACACGTACACGGGTGTACATACACGGGTGGGGGTACGACTCGAACGTACACGGTTGTACATACACGGGGGGTACGACTCGAACGTACACGGGTGTACATGCACGGGGGGTACGACACGTACACAGGTGTACATACACGGGGGTACGACACGAACAGGGGTGTACATACACGGGGGGTAGGACACGTACACGGGTGTACATGCACGGGTGGGCGTACGACACGTACAGGGGTGTACATACACGGGGGGTACGACACGTACAGGGGTATACATACACGGGGGGTTGGACACGTACACGGGTGTACATACACGGGTGGGGGTACGACTCGAACGTACACGGGTGTACATACACGGGGGGTACGACTCGAACATACACGGGTGTACATGCACGGGGGTACGACTCGTACACGGGTGTACATACACGGGGGGTACGACTCGAACGTACATGGGTGTACATGCACGGGTGGGGGTACGACACGTACAGGGGTGTACATACACGGGGGGTAAAGACACGTACAGGGGTGTACATACACGGGGGGTAGGACACGTACACGGGTGTACATACACGGGTGGGGGTACGACTCGAATGTACACGGGTGTACATACACGGGGGTACGACTCGAACATACGGGGGCTGGGGGGGTGTTGGGCGCGTATGCGGGCACATGTCTCCATGGTTGCTATGGGAGTTCGGTGCGGACGGTGTTTTTTCCATACGGTTGTAACGTCGGACGCACGGGATGGATCGTGATTCCGCCGTCGGACTTCACTTTTCACATTTGTACGGTAAATCGTCCGGGGACGTGTCGGACACATTTTCCGACCCGAGGACGTGTGGGGAATTATTCCCAATGCGATTCGTATGGACTTTTTCCCATGCGAATCGTGATTGCCAGTTTGTACGGCACTTGTACGATTCGTACGGTAAAAAGACCCGATACGAGTCGTACGGGGAATTTTTTTCCCGGATCGTAATCGGCACCCAACAGTTTCAACATCTTTCTTAAAATAGAAAGGTAAATACACAACTCTTCCTTTTAAACCTCTTTGTAGATCTGTTGGAGGCAGATTACCTGTTTTAGGCTCCATACGAATTATAGCCTGAAACAGGTGCACAGATTGAATAAGGATGGACTCATGTGTATTTAAATGTTTAAGCTCTGGAGTTGTAGCTACTAATTGTAGATCATTATGAACAGCTCTAGCTAGCATTTTGTTCTCTTCTAATTTATTGTAACAATATTTACAAATACATTGTTGACTACTCAACTCAAAACGACCTTCCACAAACAAATAGCAAATTCCCATTTATCATTGTTTTCCTTTTCACTTCTTAAAAACACATCTACATTCCTAGTTTGAATTTTATAGTGACTACGTCGGCAACAAATACAAACATAGTTGGGAATTTCACCAGAAACTACTTTAAACTTTGTGATTTTTTTTTCAAACTTCACATCGGTATTATCTTCCATCTCTTCTTCAACCCCTACACTTTTCAAACTCTCACTTTCTCTATACTCCTTTTGAACAGCAAAGAAACGTAACTCTATATCATCACAAACTTTTTTTACATCGAACACTGAACCATTCAAAAGAGCTGTATTAATTTCATTTAGATATAATGAAGGACTTTTCACGCAGTATAATCTTCTAACTAACTTCCAAATTTCTGAATGATGTACAGCTAACATTCTTAAATGATGAAAACGACTTTGATACACTTTCCTAGAAAGACAAGCCAGAGAATGACCTTGCAACCCTGTATTTTTTCTCACTTTGCAAGGATCCAGTCCTTGTAATATCTTAATCTTCTGTTTCACAGTTTTTTTCCCATATTCTCTTAAGAAATTTAGTAATATATCAATAGATTCCTGTTGTATACTACAAATACTACTACAATGCCATGTAAACACTGGAGCCTGGGTACATCTTCCTTGCACTTCCTCAGCTATTACTTCTTCCACATTTCTAGGAACCACCTTTTCTTTTTCAATTGGAGAACCATTTTTAGTTCGTAACAACGACCACAGGTATCAACTGCGTGAACTAGTGTATTTTGTTGAAAATAGCTTTCTTCATTAAAAAAAGTTCCGTACTAGAAGTATGCTTCCATTCCCCAGAAAATAGTTTACAAAAGTTAGTTCTATTCACAATTCTTTTTCTTTTATGTTTGTCTTTCATAGACTTCATTATTGTATTTAAAGTTTTCAATCTGTTTAAAACTAAGATAAACAATTTACTTTTCAATTCAAATGCTTTTTCAATCGCGCTTAGAATCTCCATTTTTTGTTCGTAAAATGCTGAGCTCTTTTTGATTTTTTACATGTTTTTAACACATTTTGTAAGACTCTATTTTTATATAATCTTTTTCGAATCTCTAAAATGTGTTTCTTCCTCCTTTCAACATATTTTTTTCTGATAATCCAATTTTGCGCTGTCTTGTACATTTTTCTTTTCCTTTTGTTTCACTGTACATCTTTTGTGTCTCTATTCTTTATTTTCAAAATTTGTTAGACTCTTTAAAACTTTTTTCACAAATTCTTTACTTCTCTTACCAGAAGGCTTTTTCTTTCAGGATCCATGTTGTACTTGATCTAATTGCTCCTTTCCTGTTTTCTTTACATAGGCCTCCTTTCTTGCTGTCTTTT
This sequence comes from Triturus cristatus, assembly GCF_964204655.1. Classification (NCBI taxonomy): domain Eukaryota; kingdom Metazoa; phylum Chordata; class Amphibia; order Caudata; family Salamandridae; genus Triturus; species Triturus cristatus. Next base: position 1,225,402,884 of record NC_140579.1, read on the forward strand.
CATTTGTTCTTTTCTTGTCATTGTAACTCTGTCTTAATAATTATGCAAAATATCTGTAAAAAAAGTTTTAAGAGCAATTTAGTATAATTAAAATAATGATATCAAAATATTCACATGTTTAAATATAAAAATATATACAATGATACTACCACAATGATTAGAGCAGTGGAAGGTACTACCTGGGTAATTGGAAGAGTGCATGAGTAGTGTGTAAGATATTAGAGTACTGCATAGATAGTACACAGGTAATTGTACAAGTGCATGGTTAGTACCTGGATCATTGCACAAGTACATGGATACTGCCTGGATGATTACAGTACTGCAAGGAGAGTGCATGGTGAATTTAGAAGTGCTTGGGTATTTTCAGAGTGACTGGATAACTACATGATACTGGCTGAGTATTTGGAGGAGTGCATGAATAGTGACAGAGCAATGGCTGAAATGTATAGATAGTGCTCAGAGGATTGTAACAGTGCAATGTATTAGTGCCTGGACCATTGCATCACTACATGGGTACTGACTGGATGATTAGAATACTGCATGATGAGTGCATGGTGAATTTATAACTCCTTGGGTATTGGCGGAGTGATTAGAAAACTTCATGGTGCTGGATGGGTGATTTGAGGAGTGGATGGGTAGTGACAGGGTGATGACTGCACTTCAAGGGTAGTACTTAGGGGATTATAGCAGTTTATGATTTATTGCCTCGATCATTGCATGAGTACATGCATACTGAGTGGAATTTTACACTACTGCAAAGATACTGCATGGTGAATTTATAACTGCTTCGGTTTTGGCAGAATGTTTGGATAAGTACATGCTGCTGGATGGCTAATTTCAGGAGTGCATGAGGAGTGACAGAACAATTGTAGTTGTGCATAGGTACTACCCGGGTAATTAGAGGAGTCAATTAGTAGAGTGTAGCTGGTTAGAGGTCTGCATGGATAGTGCACATAGGATTGTAGCAGTGCACAATGTACTGCCTGACTAATTGCATAAGTACATTGATAGTGACTGGTTGATTACAGTGCTGAAAAAACAGTGCATGGTGAAATTATAAGTGCTTGGATCTTCTCGGAGTCATTAGAAAACTACACGCTACTGGATGGGTGATTGGAGAAGAACATGGGGAGTGAGAGGGGGTTTGCTGTGCATGAGTACTACCTAGTTAATTAGAGGAGTGAATCAGTAGTGTGTACCTGGTTGGAGGCCTGCATGGATAGTGTATTGAGGATTGTAGCACTGCATATGTCAGTGCCTGAGTCATTGCATGACTACATAAGTAGTGACTGGATGATTACAATACTGCAAAGAAAGTAGATGCTGAATTTATATGTGCTTCGATATTGGCAGAATGATTGTAAAACTACATGCGGCTCGATGGGTAATTGGAGGAGTGAATGGGCAATGACAGGGGGATTGCTTTACTGCATAGGTACTACCTGGATAACTAAAGGAGTGAATCAGTAGTAGTATGTAGCTGGTTAGAGGTCTGCATGGACAGTACCGGCCCGTGGTGGGAGTGCTGCTGGGTGCTGATGTGGGGCAGGGGAGGTGCTAGGTGGGGGTAGTAAACTGCAGAATACGGCCGCACAGAGAAAAGTACACAAACAAATCCATAAACCAAATTGCGTTGCGCACGCTGCATCACCAAATGCGATGCCGCGTGCGCAACAAAATTCGTTTTATTCATTTCTTTGTGTACTTACCTCTGTGCGGCTGTATTCCGCAGTTTACTACCCCCCACCCTGCCCATCCACCGCCCCAATTCAGCGCCCGGCAGCACTCCCACCACGGGCCCATACTGTGCATGGGTAATGCACACAGGTTTGTCGCAGTGCATATGTTAGTGCCTGCGTCATTGCATGAGTACGTGAGTAGTGACTGGATGATTAGAGTGCTGCAAAGGAAATGCATGGTAAATTTATAACTGCTTCGGTATTGGCAGACTGATTGGATAAGTACATGGTGTGAATGGGTGATCAGAGGAGTGCATTGGGACTGCCAGGGGTATTGCTGGACTGCACAGGTACTGCCTAGATAATTCGAGGAGTAAATCAGCAGTATGTAGCTGGTTAGAAGTCTGCGCGGATAGTGCACAGAGGATTGTCGCAGTGCATATGTTAGTGCCTACGTCATTGCATGAGTACAGAAGTGGTGACTGAATGATTACAGTGCTGCAAAGAGAGTACATGGTAAATTTATAACTGCTTGGCTATTGGCCGAGTGATTGAATAAGTACATGGTGCTGGATGGGTGATTGGAGGAGTGCAAGGATACTGACCGGACGATGGCTGCACTGCAAGAGTAGTGCTTAGGGCAGTAGTGGCCCATAGTGGGAGTGCTGCCAGGCACTGACGTGGGGCGGGGCATAGTAAACTGCGGAATACGGCCGCACAGAGGCAAGTACATAAACTAATCCATGAATCGAATTTTGGTGCGCCCGAACCAAAATTTGTTTTTTTAATTTGTTTTGTCTGTGCGGACGTATTCCGCACTTTACTAACCCCCGCCCCACGTCAGCGGCCGGCAGCACTTCCACCACTGGCCGGTACTGCATACAAGGTACCTGAGTGATAATATCTCTACACAAACATATCTCACACCTCACTTTTGTGCTGCTGCTTTACCATTTTACAACTACTCATAATGTTACACCTAGCCAAATATAAAGCAGGAACCGTTCACATGTCTCTGCTATAAGTCACACCATATTCCTGAAAACATGCATGGATATATCTATACCTTAACACTATGTACACCTCATAAATTCACAGAACAAACTTCAAATTTAAATCAAACACTAAAAATTATGTGGTATATTTGAACTATACCTCTCTAAACTCTTATAAAAACTAGTCTAATTACTAATACTTTAACTGAACATATACACTACCAACTTGAAAGCAGCACCTACAATTATGCGGTTTACTAAAAATATACATATCCACACACTGAAACAAACTACCATAATCAGTAATCCATATTCCAAAATACACATAATACTATTCAGAATCTACATCAAACAACATTTAAATATATTACAACATGTCAAAGTTCTTGATTTATATTTTACCTTTAAAAACAAAACCAACACATAATACACTTCACAAATTTATAACTCACCTTTTAAAAATTGATTTGTAGATTATGAAATATCAGAACCTCAGAAAAGATTTTCTTATGCACACAATCAATATGTATAGCACTTCTCTCACCAAAGCAAAACCAAAAATGGCAAAGTTTCCCTCTCTATCTCCACACATATACATGTAAATAACAAATCACATTGCTTCCCAGATAATTTCAAATTCTAAAACACATTTCTATTGATTACACATATCAACCCTTGCCAAATGACTTCTAACTGAACCCAAACTCCTGCGGTAATTTTATGAAGTCGCGACTCCACCGTGCTCCGAAAGCGATGGCACCCCGAATCCACACGGGAGTACCAAAATATATTAGAAATAATGTTACCAATTTTTTTTAATAACACACCACTTCTAAACATACAAATGAATTGGAAAATCTCACTGCAATAAAATATTACTTTAATATTTATTACAAATAAAAATTTTAATGCCACAGTTAACTTTCAACTCTACCCCCATTCTGCTTAATACCTGTTTTCATAATAACAGTTCATGGAACACTCAACTGAACTCTCAGGTCACAAGTTCAGCACATTTCTAAGCTCACCACACAATGTTGCAAATACAAACTGCAGGTGTGGTTGACTTTACAAAATATGAGCTTATTCTATCTACTGTACCTTTCAAACATTTTTTACTAACCAATAAGAAACATGCTATCTAAAGACAGAAACATGCACCCTATTTTTCACTGTACAATGTTCTTGCACAACCAATCATTCTTTTTCAAAAACTGCATCTTATCCACCATTTTAGATACCTCTCATTCTAGCAACTGCCTACTTCAGCTACAGACATCTTTTCAGTGCATCTAGACTTCCCTTCAAGATGTTTAGAGTGTGGATTGTAGGACACAGCTATGTTTTCTGGTGCAAGAGATATGCTGAACACAGAGGTATTGACAAAGATCTAGCTTTACCAAATATGAACATTAAATGGATTGGACAAAGAGGATTAAAGTGGCACCAATGAATGCCTTTGGTTAAAACCTTTTTACATCTTCAAGCCCCATACCTCATGATTGTGCACTGTGGTTGCAGTGGACTAGGTACATTGACTGGGGTAGGTCTGGAAATGCTAATGAAGGACACCGTTGCAGAATTGATGTTGCATTCCCCAAAACTGTCTTTGTATACTCTATCCTATGCCAAAGACAGAAATGGAAGTGGTCCAATCAATTTTGTCCTCAGAATGAGAAAGCTAGAAAAAATGTCAATAAAGCTGTTTCTGCTTATCTCAGAGACCATAGGACGGGCTCCATATACAACAACAATCTGCGTTTCGATATGGATGGCATCTACAGGAGTGATGGTGTACACTTCACATATAAGGGAAACAGAGTCCTTCTCAACAACCTAAGGCTCTGCATCGGCACTTACATGTAGCCCCAAATATCTCCCAATAAAAACTAGGGCTCTTTTTAGAGCCACCCAATAACCCAACATATAACCTAGCTTTACAATTTTTTTTGTTAATTATTTATGCTTGGAGTTGCGCACCCATTGCATTCACACTAAGGGGCCACGCACCCATCGTGTTCACACTAGGGGGCCACGCTGAGAGCTAACATACAGCTCCCCTTGCCCAAAAGCAATCCTTCTTTGCTTCATAGAACTGAGAGCAGGTTTTCCCCCTCTTGCTTCATTGAAGCAACCAGGGTTTGCTATGACAGTGTGTGAGACATGCTTCCACCCTCTCATAGCAAACAACAATGTCCCAGGGGTGAGCTCCCCGGGACATTGCAAGAGCCGGCCCTGGGGAGTGGCGTTCCCCAGGGCCATCAAGGGCTCCAGCAGGGGAGCCGCGCGGCCCCCTCCCTCTATTTTCAAACCCCAGAGAGGTGGTGTTCCCCGGGGCTTCAGGGAGCCCGCGAAGCCCCCCCCCTGCATATTTAATTAAAGCCCCATGAGGTGGCCATCCCCGGGGCTTGGGGGGGCCTCGGACAACCCCTAAAAATTACATAACAAGCCCCAGGGAGGTGGCGGTCCCGGGACTGCGGGAGGGCGGTGTGCCCTCCCGCACCTAATTTACATAGCCCCAGGGAGGTGGCAGTCCCCGGGGCTGTGGAGGCCCCACAGGCCCCCGCAATATAATCATAGGATTGCCCCCGGAACCTGGCCCACCCGGGGGCTCATTTAAATGAAGTGGGGCAGCCCCGATTCATTTTTTTTTTTCCGTCCGGATTCACGCATCCAGCGCGCATTCTGACGTTTTTATTTTAAATAAAAAATAATTTTTGGGCCTGGGGGTCCTTGTGGGACTCCCGTGAGCAGAACTAGGGGGTCAGGGTGTTTCTACCCTGCCCCCTTTTCTTCTCTTTTAATCTTTTTTCAACTGTTTTCTTGTGACTCGGTTCTACCTATATATGTATTCACAGAAAAAACCATAGGTTTCAGGCACGTTATAGTTAGGAATTAGCATTTAAAAAACCTCAGAAATTCACTGAGTTAAAGTTAGCTGAACTAACTATAACGGGGGAATTTCAATGGTTTTGTACAAGTGAAAAGTCCAGCTAACTATAACACCCCTGAAACCTATGGTTTTTTCAGTGAATTTCTGAGGTTTTTTAAATGCTAATTCCTAACTATAACGTGCCTGAAACCTATGGTTTTTTCTGTGAATTTCAAAGGTTTTTTAAATGCTAATTTCTAACTATGCCTACAGAGATAGGACATGTGAAGAAAGAAGAAAAAATGCACAGAAAGAAAAAAAAGAAGTGCAGAAAGAAGCAACAGAAGTCCTCAAAGACGAAGAAAAGTGCAGGAAGAAGGATAACGTGCAGAAAGAACAAAAAGAAGAGCAGAAAGAAGCCTTGTTGCAAAATCATCCTGTACCCTCAACTTTTTCAGACGGATACTGGTGGTAACTGAGTCTGACTAACCAGTCCTAGAGCCAGTGCTATGTTAAAAGACACTTAGAATACAGTGAAAACACCTACATACACTAGGGAACATTATGCGTTGGGGTCCCCCTGTGATTAGCATGACCTCCTCTGTAAGCCCCTAGTATATAATAGGGCAGGGGGATTAAAACTACCTCTTAAAACAGGCCACAGGGCGTTTTTGCACACGTTAATTCAGGCCCCGTCCCCTCCCTTCACCACTGTGTAAACACGCCCTGTGTCCGTTTTTAGTTGGGAGATTAAGTTCATTTGAATCCTGAGGGTCCCTAGGGTCCAACTAGCCCACTAGGTACCTCCAGTAAGTGCCACAGAGCTGCGTTGCAGAGAGGTGTAAAAAGTGGCACGGCCTGGACCACCTCTCTGCAATGCAGCTCAGTGGCGCTTACTGGAAGCACTTGGTGGGCTAGTTAGCCCCCAGGGGCCCTCTGTATTGAAGGGAAATTATATCCCCAATTTAAAACGTGCCATAGTGCGTGTCTGCACACGTCACCTCAGGCCCCGTCCCCTCCCTTCACCACTGTGTAAACGCGCCCTGTGGCTGTTCTAAGTTGAGAGATTAAGTCCCCTTGAATCCTAAGGGTCCCTAGGGTCAAACTAGACCACTAGGTACCTCCAGTAAGCGCCACAGAGCTGCGTTGCAGAGAGGTGTAAAAAGGGGCTTGGCCTCAGAACACCTGTCTGCAGCGCAGCTCCCTGGCGCATACTGGAGATGCCTGTTGGGATAGTTGGCCCTCAGGGCCCCTCAGTATTGAAGAGGAATTAATTCCCCAACTTACAACTCGCCAGGGGGCGCGTTTGCAGAGTGCTGCAAGGAGGGGGCGTGGCCTCCGGCACGATGCCAGTCTTTTATTTATTTTAATTTTTTAAGAAGGGGGGCTGTGTGGTTCCCCTTCTTATTCTAATTTATTGGCCCTGATGACCCCATCCCCCAGGGCCTGTCTCCTAATAATATTTTTTTGACCCCAATCCCCAGGGCCGGCCGCTGTTTTATATTATTTTTAAAAAATATATATTTATAGACACACCTAGGACATGCTGGACAAACCGTACGTACCTATCACCATGACGATTTGCGTGATATTCATTAAAAGGCGACTATGCATACAATTAATCCACGTGGAATGTATTTACAACACTAGTTAAGCTCTGACATGTCTGATGCCCTACCGTGCCTAATCCCGGTAGACACCCTTGTTGTTTATTTATACAAACATGGGTAGCTATTGACGGGCACATTTAATACACATGCACACCAAGCCCTTCAAAGGGGATTCGACAAAAATTCGACCAAAACTATGCAAGAAACCCCCCTCACGGTTAATAAAACACACATCCACTGCCGGATGTGTAATACTTTTAATTTTACTCTCTGGAAAGGGGACGAACATCACTTGAGAGTCACAGCGCGCTCCTGGCAGAGCCCAATGCTGTGTTACACCCACCGGTGCCCGCCGATTGCCTCACACCTCTGTGTTGTATTCCACCAGCTAGTGCATATGCTATGACACTCTCTAGCCCATGTGCACTGTAACACCACCCCGTGAATATGTCATGCCACACTTGCCTTCGCACGGGTTATATTGCCCCATCTAACGTGCCTTCCTCGATGCCTATGTTATAAAGCACAGCGCTATGCCATACTTATTACAATCTGGGATCCATATCTTTGTCACAGTGCATATGCAATGTTACACTCCCCAGCACATATTTTATATTACAACTTTAGAGACTAGTTAGGTTACACAACACTGCCCTGTGCATATTACACTCCAAGGCGCATATCGCATAGCACGCGCTTGTGCCTGTACTATCTCGCGCTCTCCAATGAATCTGTCATTGCGCACAATATATTGCATAATTTATTTCACGCCCGGTTCATCTTATATCACACTTTTTGGTGCATAGTTTATACCATACACTATATCTAGTTTTCATTTTCAATCGTGCTCTCAGGACTATGTTCTATATAACACTGTGTTCACCTACCCTTTTCACGGGCATTACATTTTGTGATAGGGGGTGGAGGGTCAGGGGGTGTTTCTGCCAAGTGAGCCCGGAGTCACAGTCACAAACGTCCTCTTCTTCCTGAATAAAAGTGAGATTATGCTGCATACTTGTTCATATTTTAAGTAGTTTGCACAGACACACGTTTTAAAAACAATAAAGTTCCTAATACCCGCCTTCTCTGAACAGTTAGCTTGCTGACCCATTCCCCTCCTCCCTATCCTCTGTTTTGTGAATCCATGGACTAGCCTCCTCCCTCCTGCCATGCATCGTCTGAAGTGCTGCCACTGCCCTCTATTTAGTATGATGTACCAGTCCACTCCTCCTGCCCTCCATTGCCCAATTCTATGCCCCATCATTGACCTCCTGCTTAAACTCTGTGCTTAGCTTGCTGCCCCTATTCTCCTTCCCCCTGCCCTCCGATGTCTTTGTGCATGCCCCTGCTCCATCCTTTTTGCCCACCATGTTCCATGGACCTGCCACTCCTATCTACTCTGTGTGTTCTGTTGAGCTGCCACTCCCCTCCCACCTGCCTAGCATTGTCAGATGACTGTAACCTGCCCCTGTCACCTCCACCCTGCCTGTCCACATGCCATGCCCCTATCCTCTTCCTCCTGTCCTACATGGTCCATTGTACTGCCACACCCTTCTGCCCTCCCTGGTCTGTTGTGCTGCAACTGCTCCTCCTGCCTGCCCCGTGCGGTCTGTTGTGAGGCCCCTTCCTCTCAACTTTCTTGTCTGTGCACAGGTCCTGACCCTCCCTTCTATCCTCCATCGTCCTTTGCGTATGCCCCTGCACCCTCCTTCTTGCCCATCATAGCCATTGTGCTGCCACTAACCCTCCCACTTGCCATGCATGGTCTTCTGTGCTGCCATGGTCCCTCCCACCTTCCCTGTGTGGTCAGTTAGCTGCCCCTGACCCCCTCCCACCTTCCCTCCATGGTCTGTGTGTATGCCATCACAGTCTCACTGTTGCTCTTCATGGTGTGTCTTGCTTCTAGAGCCCATCCTGCCTGACCTCCATGGCTATCTTGCTGCTCCTGCCCTGCCCCCTTGCCCCCAGCCCTCTGTTTACATGTGCAGACCCCTACTCCCTCCCTCCTGGCTTGTCTGTTCCATTGTAATGCCCCTGATCCGTCCCTCCTGCCCTTTATGGTCTGTTATGCTGCAGCTTTCTCTCCTGTCTGTCCATTATGGTCAGCTAGCTACCATTGCCTCTTGCCCCTCTGTTCTCTGTTGTCCATGTGCATGGTCCTGTCCCCTCCCTCTTGCTTTGTATGGATTGTTGTGCTGCACTCCCGTCCCGCATGCCCTGTGTGGAGCATTGTGCTGCTGCAAACCTTGATGCCTGCCCTGCAGGGTCAGTTTGGTGCACCTCTCCATGTCCCTCCTGTCCTCTGTTATCCAAGTCCATGCCCCTACCCCATTTCCTTCCATGATCCAATGTACCATACTTGCGAACATTTTGAACTTGGTAAGAGGGAAATTTTGAAAAAAAACTGTGGTATTGATTTCCCCCTTTGAGTTACATTGAAAAAGAGGAGATTGTAGACAGGAGACAGATCAAATAAAGCCCATTTGAGCTTAAAAACATTGGACGTTTCCTGGCTGAATCGGGTCTGTTGGCATGTATGGTTGTACTACCATTGCCTCTTCCTTCTGCCCGCAATGGTCTATTGCATTGCCACAGCCTCTCTTGCAAGTCCTGTATTGTTGGTTTGTTGCCCCTGCCCCCCTTTCCACTGCCCTCCATAGTCTGTTGTGCTGCCATGGCCCTTCCTGCCTGCTCAGTGTGGTTAAATTGTTGCCTTTGCAGCACCCTCCTACCTGCCTTCAATTTTCAGAGTCCGTGCCCCTGGCCTCTGCCTCTCAACAGTATCCTAATGAACAACTAGATTGCTAACATTCTATATTTATTACAAAAGTGTGGAACGCCTGACGTCATCTTGATGTAATCAAAACTGTAATACCTAGAGCATTTCCTTTAGAAATTACATATATGAGAGGGTCTTATTGGCATCAAAATTATAGTTAGTGCTCTAAAAGACTAAAATAAGGACATATTTTCTGAGTTTTCAAATAGCGACAAAGCACTTTTAAATTATTTGTTATCTTTATGTTTTTTTATCCAGTTGACCACTTGATTAAATGTTGCACTTAGGGGAGAGGATGTGGTGTTACTTCCAGAACTGCAGACTTTGCAACTGGGGAACCAGGTTGGAGTTTCTGCTTCAGCTCGACATTCTGTGATTCTGGTCAAATCACTTAGTCTCCCCATGTCTACAACCAAAATGAATTTGTTCTTGTGTGATGTAACCAATGCTCATGTAAAGCACTCCAATACCTGACAAGTCTGCACTATATAACACTACAAAAACACAAAATAATAAGTGTTTTGCACACTTCTGTCATTGGGCTATATTTGGGCTACATCGGGGTGATTTTGGGCTACATTTGGGCTCTTTTGTCTCCGGTGGCCATCTTGGGAGATTTATTTGTTATGAAGTTTCCTAATTTCCTCATGTACTGCAGTCTCCTCAGTAGGAAATGCTTTCAGTTTTTTACTTTGATTCCATCATGAAGGTATTCAGATATGTCACACATTTGCCATAAATTCTGAATGTTAGCACTCTAGTTGCTCATTAGATCACTGTAGTAAAACTACTGTTCACCATGGAAGTCTGCTCCTGGTATTAAAAGTGCATGTTTCAGTCTGCATGTCAGAATGTTTTAATGAAATAGAAGAGGATTTGAGAAGTCACTCAAAATGTGCCCTCATTTTCTTTCTTCAGCATTAATCATAATTTCTATGGCAAAATGAACCCCCTCATTGTGTTCCTTTTTAAATTAAATGTTTTAAGTGTTACTAGTTTATTCCAATCAAGAGGGCTTCAGGTGTGCCATACTTTTGTCATAATGAAGACAGTAAGCGCTCTAGTTGTTTTTAAGAACACTCTGGGACATTCTGTCATTGGGCTATACTTGGGCTACATCTGGGTGATATTTGGGCTACATTTGGGCTCTTTTGTCTCTGGTGGCCATCTTGGGAGACTTATTTGTTATGAAGTTTCCTAATTTCCTCATTTACTGCAGTCTCCTCAGTAGGAAATACTTTCAGTTTTTTACTTTGATTCCATCAAGAAGGCATTCAGATGTGTCACACATTTTCCATAAATTCAGAATGTTAGCACTCTTTTTGCTCATTAGATCACTGTAGTAAAGCTACTGCTCACCAGGGAAAACTGCTGCTGGTATTGAAAGTGCATGTTTCAGTCTGCATGTCAGAATTTTTTAATGAAATAGAAGAGGATTTGAGAAGTCACTCAAAATGTGCCCTCATTTTTATTTCTGCAGCCCTAATCATACTTTTTATGGAAAAATGAACCCCCTCGTTTTGTTCCATTTTAAATTAAATGTTTTAAGAGTTACCACTTTAATCCAAGCAAGATGGCTTCAGGTGTGCCATACGTTTATCATAAGTAGGACTGTTAGCGCTCTAGTTGTTCTTTGGAACACTCTGGGAAGCTGCAGTAGAACACAAAGGAATCAACTGACAGTCTCTGCCCTTGTTGGATGTACATGTTTTACTGAGAATGTCAGACTTCATTCTCACATGACTGAGAAAGATAATGTGAATTTACAGAAAATAAGCTCTCAGTTTAGCTTATAGATCACCTTCCAAACCTCTGTGGGAAAAGCATGAGAAAATATTTTTCTCTCAATCATGATATCCCAGCAGAAGGCTTTTTCACATGGTGAAATCACCTTAGAACATACCACAATTCCTAAAATGAGTATGGTACCATCAACAAATGATTTATAATGTAACTAAAGTCTTAAAACCTTCTATTAACTGCAATGCTTTTTAATGAGGTGCTATCATGTATATTGGTCCCAAGATGGATGCCAACACTTCTTGGATGAAGTGCTGACAGCCAATCAGATCTCAGGATGAGATGTGTGGTTAGGCTCCGCCCACATATATATATGATTTTACTTTTGATTTTCTCAGGAACTACTGAACAGATTGACACCAGACCTGCAAAAGGCACTTCCCTGAGCTGAGGACTACCTCTCTGCCAAATTTCAAGTAATTCTGTTCAGCCGTTCGGGCTGTACCTTGGACTAAAGGTCCCTATGGAAAATTGCATGGGGAAAACGCGTTTTGAGACCCCCCTTTTTTCTCAGCCCCCGCTTGACGAATCCCCCCGAGACTTTCAGGGTAGGAGCGGAGCGGAGCACCCCACCTATTTAGAAAATTTTGCGAGGATTCCTCAACCGGCGCCAAAGTTATTCCAAATAGAATGTTGCGGATTTCCTATGGAAACAAGGTCCTAACTATAACTATCTACTGGCGACCGCCAGTAGATAATATATATATATATATATATATATATATTCACTGAAAAAACCATAGGTTTCACACATGTTATAGTTAGCGGAAATTTTACTGATAAAAAACCAGTGAAATTCCCCCGTTATAGTTAGTGTAGGCAACTATAACTCACGCGACCGCAATCCTCTGCTGATGCTAATACTGTATTTAGACACTTATTTGCCCATGTCTTCTTCCATACATTTTTAGCTATACATATATTTCAAATATTTTTTTTTCATAAAGACACATATGTCATCAGCAGAAGATTGCGGTCGCGTGAGTTATAGTTGCCTACACTAACTATAACGGGGGAATTTCACTGGTTTTTTATCAGTAAAATTTCCGCTAACTATAACATGTGTGAAACCTATGGTTTTTTCAGTGAATTTGCAAGGTTTTTTAAATGCTAATTCCTAACTATAACGTGTGTGAAACCTATGGTTTTTTCAGTGAATTTGTACGGTTTTTTAAATGCTAAGTTACTTTACGCCATTCGTGGCGTGCGCGCCCACTTAACGCAGTTCGTTCCGTAGGCGCACGGTGCGCTTCGCGCTCCGTGCGCGCACAGTAAGCACGCGGTGCGCTTCGCTCACCGCGCGCCCACTTTACGCAGTTAGTGCCGTGCACGCACGGTGGGCACGCGGTGCGCTACGCGCACCGCGTGCCCATGTTACGCTAGATGGGCCATGTACGCACGATGCGCTTCGCGCACCGTGCGCACATGGAGGACAATCATTTCATAAACACAACGGCTCTTTTTAGAGCCCCCTAATATCTAAACACTTAAATCTGAATTTCATTTATTTTTTTATTTTTTTTTTCTACCGTACGCTTACCATAAGCTTACCGTACGCGTACCCCGTGATTTTTTTTAAAATCCATAAATGTTTTCTTTGTACTTTTCTGTCCTTCTTTGACCCCCTCACAAATGTAAGGGGGTCTGTAACTCTCCTCATTGCCCCCTTTTCTTGTTTTCACTCTTTTTTTTCTGAGTGAAACACACAAAATGGCGGCCGCCGCTTCCTGGTTTCGGCCGATTCGAATGTTTACTAAGATCTAACAGCCAATCAGAATCGCGCTCGCGCACGCCACCGTACGCGTACCGTAAGCTTACCGTAAGCGTACGGTAAGCGTACCGTAAGCGGGCTCAGATATATATATTGATTTAAAGGCTATTTTCTCAGAATCTACTGAACAGATTTACACCAAACCTACAAAAGGCACTTCCTTGACATAGGGACTACCTCTCTGCCAAATTTCTAGTAATTCTGTTCAGCCATTCGGGCTGTAGCTCGTTCTAAAGGTCCTATGGAAAAATGCATGGGAAAAACGCGTTTTGGGACCCCCCTTTTATCTCAGCCCCCGCTTGACGTATCCCCCCGAGACTTTCAGGGTAGGAGCGGAGCGTAGCGCCCCACCTATTTTGAGAAATTCGCGAGGATTCATCGACCGGCGCCAAAGTTATTCAAAATAGAATGTTGCGGATTTCCTATGGAAAAGGGGTCCTAACTATAACTACCTACTGGCGACCGCCAGTAGGTAATATATATATATATATATTCACATAAAAAACCATAGGTTTCAGGCACGTTATAGTTAGGAATTAGCATTTAAAAAACCTTAGAAATTCACAAAAAAAAACATAAGTTTCAGGGGCGTTATAGTTAGCTGGAATTTTCACTCGTACAAAACCCGCAATGCACTGCTGATGACATCACATATTACATCACTCATGACATGGTCAGTGACATCACTCATGACATCACTGATGACATCTCAAATGACATCACTGATGACATCACTGATGACATCACTGATGACATCACTGATGACATCATCCTTGTGGCAGACCTCCTCTCCCCCTAATACAACCTTCATCATCCAGTGACTGTGTCTTTTTCTGAAAGTTACATATGTTTTATATATGTATATCTCAAGGTCAATGGAAGAATAAATGGGTATATAAGTGTCTAAATTGATGATTTGTTTTTGAAAAATAGATTGTATAACTGACTGATTAAGTGTATCTTAGTGAATACATGGCTTAGTGAGTAATGTTTAAATATGTAAATATCTGTATCAGTCTCTCACTTTGTGTATAAGTGGCTGCATGGGTTGGTGAGTAGCTACATGAGTGTCTATATAGGTTATTAGTTGGTTTTTTGAGTATCCGTATGAGTGTCTGAGTATCTGTATGGTTCGGTGGGGGGTATTACGTAGTGCATAGGTGCATGAATGTGTGACTCACTGTTTGTATGTGTTGAAGACAGCATGTGTGCAGGACTGTATGGGTGGATAAGTGTGTGCATGGGTGTGTTAGTGAGTGAATGACTGTCTCAATAGTGTCTTTATGAGTAACTACATATGTTTTAAACTAGTATATGTGACTATTGGTGTATATAAGTGAGTATATGTGAGATTGAGAGATTGAAAGAGTTCCTGTATGAATAAGTATGTGTTTCTATAAGTGATTGTTTAAAAGACTAAGTATGTGTAAGTTTCTGTAGAAGTAAGTGTGGTGGTGTGTGTATAACTGTATATGCAAGTAAATGGATGTTTGATACTTTATTACCATGAGTGACTATGTGTGTGAGTAACTCTATGGATGAGTGGCGTTGTGTAACAGGATGTATAGGTGTATGAGTACATATGATGAGTGAGTACATGTATGAGTGACTGTATAGGACTGTTGGTGAATGAGTGTATGTGTATGTGGATCTTAGGTCTGCCACTCTATCACAAGAATGATGTCATCAGTGATGTCATCAGTGATGTCATTTGAGATGTCATGAATGATGTCATGACTGATGTCACTGACCATGTCATGAGTGATGTAATATGTGATGTCATCAGCAGTGCATTGTGGGCGCACGAGTTATAGTTAGCTGAACTAACTATAACGGGGGAATTTCAATGGTTTTGTACGAGTGAAAAGTCCAGCTAACTATAACGCCCCTGAAACCTATGGTTTTTTTAGTGAATTTCTAAGGTTTTTTAAATGCTAATTCCTAACTATAACGTGCCTGAAACCTATGGTTTTTAATGTGAATTTCAAAGGTTTTTAAAATGATAATTTCTAACTATGCCTACAGTGATAGGCCATGTGAAGAAAGAAGAAAAAAGGCACAGAAAGAAAAAAAGAACTGCAGAAAGAAGCAACAGAAGTCCTCAAAGACGAAGAAAAGTGCAGGAAGAAGGATAACGTGCAGAAAGAACAAACAGAAGAGCAGAAAGAAGCCTTGTTGCAAAATCATCCTGTACCCTCAACTATTTCAGACGGATACTGGTCTTAACTGAGTCTGACTAACCAGTCCTAGAGCCAGTGCTATGTTAAAAGACACTCAGAATACAGTGAAAACACCTACATACACTAGGGAACACTATGTGTTGGGGTCCCCCTGTGATTAGCATGACCGTCTCTGTAAGCCCCTAGTATATAATAGGGCAGGGGATTAAAACTACCTCTTAAAACGCGCCACAGGGCGTGTTTGCACACGTCACCTCAGGCCCCGTCCCCTCCCTTCCCCAATGTGTAAACACGCCCTGTGGCCGTTTTAAGTTGGGAGATTAAGTCCCCTTGAATCCTGAGGGTCCCTAGGGTCCAAATAGACCTCCAGTAAGCGCCACAGAGCTGCGTTGCAGAGAGATGTAAAAAGGGGCATGGCCTAGACCACCTCTCTGCAACGCAGCGCAGTGGCGCTTACTGGAAGCACCTGGAGGGCTAGTTGGCCCCCAGGGTCCCTCAGGATTGAAGGGGAATTATTTCCCCAACTTAAAACGCGCCACAGGGCTTGTTTGTACACGTTAACTCAGGCCCGTCCCCTCTCTCACCACTGTGTAAACACGCCCTGTGGGCGTTTTTAGTTGGGAGATTAAGATCATTTGAATCCTGAGGGTCCCCAGGGTCCAACTAGCCCACTAGGTACCTCCAGTAAGCACCACAGAGCTGCGTAGCAGAGAGGTGTAAAAAGTGGCACGGCCTGGACCACCTCTCTGCAACGCAGCTCAGTGGCACTAACTGGAAGCACCTGGTGGCCTAGTTAGCCCCCAGGGGCCCTCAGGATTGAAGGGGAATTATTTCCCCCAACTTAAAACGCGCTATAGGGCGTGTTTGCACACGTCAACTCAGGCCCCGTCCCCTCCCTCCCCCACTGTGTAAACACGCCCTGTGGCCGTTTTTTAAGTTGGGAGATTAAGTCCCCTTGAATCCTGAGGGTCCCTAGGGGCAAAATAGCCCACTAGGTGCGTCCAGTAAGCGCCATTGCAGAGAGGTGTAAAAAGGGGAACGGCCTGCACCACCTCTCTGCAACGCAGAGCAGTGGCGCTTACTGGAAGCACCTGGTGGGCTAGTTGGCCCCCAGGGTCCCTCAGGATTGAAAGGGAATTATTTCCCCAACTTAAAATGCGCCACAGGGCGTGTTTGCACACGACACCTCAGGCCCCGTCCCCTCCCTTCACCACTGTGTAAACGTGCCCTGTGGCCGTTCGAAGTTGAGAGATTAAGGCCCCTTGAATCCTAAGGCTCCCTAGGGTCAAACTAGCCCACTAGGTACCTCCAGTAAGCGCCACAGAGCTGCATTGCATAGAGGTGTAAAAAGGGGCGTGGCCTAGACCACCTCTCTGCAACGCAGCGCAGTGGCGCTTACTGGAAGCACCTGGAGGGCTAGTTGGCCCTCAGGGACCCTCAGTATTGAAGGGGAATTAATTCCCCAACTTACAACTGGCCATGGGGCGTGTTTGCAGAGTGCTGTAAGGAGGGGCGTGGCATCCGGCACAATGCCGGTCTTTTATTTATTTTATTTTTTAAGAAGGAGGGCTGTGTGGCCCCCCTTCTTTTTCTAATTTATTGGCCCTGGAGACCCCATCCCCCAGGGCCTGCACCCTAATTTTTTTTGTTGAAAAAAATTAATTTGGCCCTCCCAAGGCCTTAATCCGCCCCGGGGACTCCAACCACCGGGTCATGGCCTTTTTTTTTTTTTTAATTCTTTAGGAGGGGGGTTGCGTTGCCCCCCACCTCAGGCCACTTATGGCCCCGGGGACCCCATCCCCCGGGGCCGGCCTTTGTTTTTTATTATTTTAAAAAAATATATATTTATAGAAACACCTAGGACATGCTGGACAAACCGTATGTACCTATCACCATGACGATTTGCGTGATATTCATTAAAAGGCGACTATGCATAGAATGAATCCACGTGGAATGTATTTACACCGCTAGTGAAGCTCTGACGTGTCTGACGCCCTACCGTGCCTAATCCCAGCGCCCTCGCCTGTGGGTACTCTCCAAGTAGACACCCTTGTCGTTTATTTATACAAACATGGGTAGCTTTTGAAGGGCACATTTAATACACACGCACACCAAGCCATTCAAAGGGGATTCGACAAAAATTCGACCAAACTATGCAAGAAACCCCCCTCACGGTTAATAAAACACACATCCACCGCCGGATGTGTAATACTTTTTATTTTACTCTCTGTAAAGGAGACAAACCTCACTTGAGGGTCACAGCGCGCTCCTGGCTGATCCCAATGCTGTGTTACACCCACCAGTGCCCGCCGAGTGCCACACACCTCTGTGTTGTATTCCACCAGCTAGTGCTTATGCTATGACACTCTCTAGCCCATGTGCACTGTAACAACACCCCGTGAATATGTCATGCCACACTTGCCTTTGCACGGGTTACATTGCCCCATCTAACGTGCCTTCCTCGATGCCTATGTTATAACGCATAGCACTATGCCATACATATTACAATCTGGGATCCATATCTTTGTCACAGTGCATATGCAACGTTACACTCCCCAGCACATATTTTATATTACAACTTTAGAGACTAGTTAGGTTACACAACACTGACCTGTGCATATTACACTCCAAGGCGCATATCGCATAGCATGCGCTAGTGCCTGTGCCCTGTGCTATCTCGCGCTCTCCAATGAATCTGTCACTGCGCACCATGTATTGCATATTATATTTCACGCCCCGGTTCACCTTATATCACACTTTTTGGTGCATAGTTTATACCATATACTATATCTAGTTTTCATTTTCAATCGTGCTCTCAGGACTATGTTCTATATAAAACTGCATCCACCTACCCTTTTCACGGGCATTACATTTTGCGATGGGGTGGAGGGTCAGGGGTGTTTCTGCCAAGTGACTGCGTGAGCACATTTTAAAAACAATAAATTTCCTAATACCCACCTTCTCTGAACAGTTAACTTGCTGCCCCATCCACCTCCTCCCTATCCTCTGTTGTCTGAATCCATGGACTAGCCTCCTCCCTCCTGCCATGCATGGTCTGATGTGCTGCCACTGCCCTCCATTTAGCATGTACCAGTCCACTCCTCCTGCCCTCCATTTCCCAATTCTATGGCCCATCAATGACCTCCTGCCTAGCCTCTGTGCTTAGCTTGCTGCCCCTATGCTCCTTCCCCCTGCCCTCCGATGTCTTTGTGCATGCCCCTGCTCCATCCTTTTTGCCCACCATGTTCCATGGACCTGCCACTCCTATCTACTCTGAGTGTCCCTCCCACTTGCCTAGCATTGTCAGATGACTGTAACCTGTCCCTGCCACCTCCACCCTGCCTGTCTACATGCCATGCCCCTATCACCTTTCTCCTGTATTCCATGGTCCATTTTAATGCCATACCCTTCTGCCCTCCCTGGTCTGTTGTGCTGCAACTGCTCCTCCTGCCTGCCCCGCGCGGTCTGTTGTGAGGCCCCTTCCCCTGAACTCTCTTGTCTGTGCCCAGGTCCTGACCCTCCCTTCTATCCTCCAATGTCCTTTGTGCATGCCCCTGCACCCTCCTTCTTGCCCATCATAGCCATTGTGCTGCCACTAACCCTCCCGCTTGCCATGCATGGTCTTCTGTGCTGCCATGTCCCCTCCCACCTTCCCTGTGTGGTCAGCTAGCTGCCCCTGACCCCCTCCCACCTTCCCTCCATGGTCTGTGTGTATGCCATCATAGTCTCATTGTTGCTCTCCATGGTGGGTCTTGTTTCTAGTGTCAAAACTAAAAAGGTGGGATACTGTTCCTATACATCCCCCTTTTTAGTTTTGATATTGGCATATGGAGCATGGATACTGGACCTTTATAAGCTCCTGGGTCCCCTCTCTTTGTTTGTAATAATCTTGTTTCTAGTGCCCATCCTGCCTGACCTCCATGGTCATCTTGCTGCTCCTGCCCTGCCCTGCCCCCTTGCCCCCAGCCCTCTGTTTCCATGTGAAGACCCCTATTCCCTCCCTCCTGGCTTGTCTGTTCCATTGTAATGCCCCTGATCTGTCCCTCCTGTCCTTTATGGTCTATTATGCTGCAGCTTTCTCTCCTGTCTGTCCATTATGGTCAGCTAGCTACCATTGCCTCTTTCCCCTCTGTTCTCTGTTGTCCATGTGCATGGTCCTGTCCCCTCCCTATTGCTTTCTATGGATTGTTGTGCTGCACGCCAGTCCCGCATGCCCTGCGTGGTGTATTGTGCTGCTGCAAACCCTGATGCCTGCCCTGTAGGATCAGTTTGGTGCACCTCTCCATGTCCCTCCTGTCCTCTGTTATCCGAGTCCATGTCCATACCCCAATTCCTCCTGCCTCCCATAATCCAATGTACCGTACTTGCAAACATTTTGAACTTGGTAAGAGGGAGATTTTGAAAAAAAAACTGGGGTACTTTGAGTTACATTGAAAAAGAGGAGATTGTAGACAGGAGACAGATCAAATAAAGCCCATTTGAGTTTAAAAACATTGGACGTTTCCTGGCTGAAATGGGTCTGTTGGCATGTATGGTTGTACTACCACTGACTCTTCCTTCTGCCCACAATGGTCTATTATATTGCCACAGCCTCTCTTGCCAGTCCTGTATTGTTGGTTTGTTGGCCCTGCCCCCCTTTCTACTGCCCTCCATAGTCTGTTGTGCTGCCACTGCCCTTCCTGAGGCCCAGTGTGGTCAAATTGTTGCCTCTGCACTCTCCTACCTGCCTTCAATTTTCAGAGTCTGTGCCCCTGGCCTCTGCCTCTCAACAGTATCCCAATGAACAACTAGATTGCTAACATTCTATATTTATTACAAAAGTGTGGAACGTCTGACGTCATCTTGATGTAATCAAAACTGTAATACCTAGAGCATTTCCTTTAGAAATTACATATATGAGAGGGTCTTATTTGCATCAAAATTATGGTTAGTGCTCTAAAAAACTAAAATGAGGACATATTTTCTGAGTTTTCAAATAGCGACAAAGAACTTATAAATTATTTGTAATCTTTATGTTTTTTTATCCAGTTGACCACTTGATTAAATGTTGCACCTAGGGGAGAGGATGTGGTGTTACTTCCACAGCTGCAGACTTTGCAACTGAGGAACCAGGTTGGAGTTTCGGCTCAACATTCTGTGATTCTGGTCAAATCACTTAATCTCCCCATGTCTACAACCAAAAAGAATTTGATCTTGTGTGATGTAACCAATGCTCATGTAAAGCACTCCAATACCTGACAAGTCTGCACTATATAAAACTGCAAATACACAAAACATAAGTGTTTTGCACACTTCTGTCATTGGGCTACATGTGGGCTACATCTGGGTGATATTTGTGCTGCATTTGGGCTCTTTTGTCTCTGGTGGCCATCTTGGGGGATTAATTTGTTATGAAGTTTCCTAATTTCCTCATTTACTGCAGTCTCCTCAGTAGGAAATGCTTTCAGTATTTTACTTTGATTCCATCAAGAAGGTATTCAGATATGTCACACATTTGCCATAAATTCTGAATGTTAGCACTCTAGTTGCTCATTAGATCACTGTAGTAAAGCTACTGCTCACCAGGGAAGTCTGCTGCTGGTATTCAAAGTGCATGTTTCAGTCTGCATGTCAGAATTTTTTTATGAAATAGAAGAGGATTTGAGAAGTCAAAATATGCCCTAATTTTTCTTTCTGCAGCACTAATCATAATTTCTATGGCAAAATGAACCCCCTCATTTTGTTCCTTTGTAAATTAAATGTTTTAAGTGTTACCACTTTATTCCAATCAAGATGGCTTCAGGTGTGCCATACTTTTGTCATAAGTAGGACTGTTAGCGCTCTAGTTGTTCATTAGAACACTCTGGGACATTCTGTCATTGGGCTATACTTGGGCTACATCTGGGTGATATTTGGGCTACATTTGGGCTCTTTTGTCTCTGGGGGACATTTTGAGAGACTTATTTGTTATGAAGTTTCCTAATTTCCTCATTTACTACAGTCTCCTCAGTAGGAAATACTTTCAGTTTTTTACTTTGATTCCATAAAGAAGGCATTTAGATGTGTCACACATTTGCCATAAATTCAGAATGTTAGCACTTCAGTTGCTTATTAGATCCCTGTAGTAAAGCTACTGCTCACCAGGGAAGTCTGCTGCTGGTATTGAAAGTGCATGTTTCAGTCTGCATGTCAGAATTTTTTAATGAAATAGAAGATGATTTGAGAAGTCACTCAAAATGTGCCCTAATTTTTCTTTCTGCAGCACTAATCATACTTTCTATGGCAAAATGAACCCCTCATTTTGTTCCTTTTTAAATTAAATGTTTTAAGAGTTACCACTTTATTCCAATCAAGATGGCTTCAGGTGTGCAATACGTTTGTCATAAGTGGGACTGTTAGTGCTCTAGTTGTTCTTTAGAACACTCTAGGAAGCTGCAGTAGAACACAAAGGAATCAACTGACAGTCTCTGTCTGCCCTTGTTGGGTGTACATGTTTTACTGAGAATGTCAGACTTCATGCTCACATGACTGAGAAAGATAATGTGAATTTACAGAAAATATACTCTCAGTTTAGCTTATAGATAACCTTCCAAACCTCTGTGGGAAAAGCATGAGAAAATCGTTTTCTCTCAAACATGATTCATGATATCACAGCAGAAGGCTTTTTCACATGGTAAAATCATCTTAGAACACACCACAATTCCTAAAATGAGTATCGTACCATCAACAAATGATTTATAATGTAACTAAAGTCTTAAAACCTTCTATTAACTGCAATGCTTTTTAATGAGGTTCTATCATGTATATTGGCCCAAGATGGCTGCCAGCACTTCTGGGATGAAGTACTAACAGCCAATCAGATCTCACGATGAAATGTGTGGTTAGGCTCCGCCCAGATATATCTATCTTTTTAACTCTAATTTTCTCAGGAACTACTGAACAGATTTACATCATTTAAGCAAAAGGCACGAGTCTGAACTGAGGACTACCTCTTTGCCAAATTTGGTGTAATTCCGTTCAGCAGTTCGGGCTGTAGCTGCGTCAACAGGTCCTATGGGAAAATGCATGAGGAAAATGCGTTTTGGGACCCCCTTTTTTTTCTCGGCCCCCGCTTGACGAATCACCGTGAACTTTTCAGGATAGGAGCGGACCGGAGCTGGCCAAAAGTCTGGAAAATTTTGCGAAGATTCGTCAGTCGGCACCAACGTTATTCCAAATAGAATGTTGCGGATTTCCTATGGAAAATAGGTCCTAACTATAACTACCTACTGGCAGCTGCCAGTAGGTAATATGTATATATATATATATATATATATATATATATATATATATATATATATATATATATATCCATGCTCAACTTTCGCCCACCATTTAAGAAGCACTCCAACAACAGCACTGAGCTCAGGGCCCTTTAATAGGTACAGAAGTTATCCGGCTGCCGATCCCCTTCACAGCTGTAACACCGCGTAAGCCTGACGCATTTCGAGCAAAGTCCTCTTTATCAAAGGCAAGTGGTGTTAGAGATACAAACACCATCCAGTCACCCCACAGTTTATATACACGTGATGGCGCGCTCCAATGAGCTGCTCTGTATGAGCCTGCGCCGAGTGTTTCTGGGATTTGTAGTGACGGCAGGAAATGTGTTCCTTGTTAGTGTCTGTCATATTCTGCTGGTACACTTCAAAAGCCCATAGATGAGCCTCCGCAGTCGGGCGCTTCTTCAATCCTGTGCCGCTGCCCCACAAAGCAAGGCTGGAAAATTCCAGCTGCAGTGGCCCCCTCGTTAGCGGGGTGGTGCATTCTCGGCGGCTGGACCGCCGCCAATATCTCCATGCTCAACTTTCGCCCACCGTTTAAGAAGCACTCCAACAACAGCACTGAGCTAAGGGCCCTTTAATAGGTACAGAAGTTATCCGGCTGCCGATCCCCTTCACAGCTGTAACACCGCGTAAGCCTGACGAGTTTCGAGCAAAGTCCTCTTTATCAAAGGCAAGTGGTGTTAGAGATACAAACACCATCCAGTCACTACACAGTTTATATACACGTGATTTCGCGCTCCAATGAGCTGCTCTGTATGAGCCTGCGCCGAGTGTTTCTGGGATTTGTAGTGACGGCAGGAAATGTGTTCCTTGTTAGTGTCTGTCATATTCCGCTGGTACACTTTAAAAGCCCAAGGTACAGCCCAAGGTACAGCCCAAACGGCTGAACAGAATTACTTTAAATTTGGCAAAGAGGTAGTCCTCAGGTCAGGGATGGGCCTTTTGCATATCTGGTGTCAATCCGTTCAGTAGTTCCTGAGAAAATTAAAAGTAAAATCATATATATATCTGGGCGGAGCCTAACCACACATCTCATCGTGAGATCTGCTTGGCTGTCAGCACTTCATCCAAGAAGTGTTGGCAGCCATCTTGGGACCAATATACATGATAGCACCTCATTAAAAAGCCTTGCAGTTAATAGAAGATTTTAAGACTTTAGTTACATTATAAATCATTTGTTGATGGTACCATACTCATTTTAGGAATTGTGGTGTGTTCTAAGGTGATTTTACCATGTGAAAAAGCCTTCTGCTGTGATATCATGAATCATGTTTGAGAGAAAACTATTTTCTCATGCTTTTCCCACAGAGGTTTGGAAGGTGATCAATAAGCTAAACTGAGAGCATATTTTCTGTAAATTCACATTATCTTTCTCAGTCATGGGAGAATGAAGTCTGACATTCTCAGTAAAACATGTACATCCAACAAGGGCAGAGACTGTTAGTTGATTCCTACTGCTGCTTCCCAGAGTGTTCTAAAGAACAACTAGAGCGCTAACAGTCCTACTTATGACAAAAGTATGGCACACCTGAAGCCATCTTGGTTGGAATAAAGTGGTAACTCTTAAAACATTTAATTTAAAAAGGAACAAAATGAGGGGGTTCATTTTGCCATAGAAAGTATGATTAGTGCTGCAGAAAGAAAAATTAGGGCACATTTTGACTTCTCAAATCCTCTTCTAATTCATAAAAAAATTCTGACATGCAGATTGAAACATGCACTTTGAATACCAGCAGCAGACGTCCCTGGTGAGCAGTAGCTTTACTACAGTGATCTAATGAGCAACTAGAGTGCTAACATTCAGAATTCATGGCAAATGTGTGACACATCTGAATGCCTTCTTGATGGAACCAAACTAAAAAACTGAAAGTATTTCCTACTGAGGAGACTGCAGTAAATGAGGAAATTTGTAAAATTCATAACAAATAAATCTCCCAAGATGGCCACCAGAGACAAAAGAGCCCAAATGTAGCCGAAATATCACCGAGATGTAGCCCAAGTATAGCCCAATGACAGAATGTCCCAGAGTGTTCTAACGAACAACTAGAGCGCTAACAGTCTTACTTATGACAAAAGTATGGCACACCTAAAGCCATCTTGATTGGAATAAAGTGGTAACACTTAAAACATTTAATTTACAATGGAACAAAATGAGGGGGTTCATTTTCCCATAGAAATTATAAATAGTTCTGCAGAAAGAAAAATTAGGGCACATTTTGACTTCTCAAATCCTCTTCTATTTCATAAAAATATTCTGACATGCAGACTGAAACATACACTTTTAATACCAGCAGCAGACTTCAGTGGTGAGCAGTAGCTTTACTACAGTGATCTAATGAGCAACTGGAGTGCTAACATTCAGAGTTTATGGCAAATGTGTGACATATCTGAATACCTTCTTGATGGAATCAAAGTAAAAAACTGAAAGCATTTCCTACCGAGGAGACTGCAGTAAATGAGGATATTAGGAAACTTCATAACAAATAAATCTCCCAAGATGGCCACCAGAGACAAAAGAGCCCAAATGCAGCACAAATATCACCCAGATGTAGCCCACATGTAGCCCAATGACAGAAGTGTGCAAAACACTTATTTTTTGTGTATTTGCAGTTTTATATAGTGCAGACTTGTCAGGTATTGGAGTGCTTTACATGAGCATTGGTTACATCACACAAGATCAAATTCATTCTGGTTGTAGACATGGGGAGATTAAGTGATTTGACCAGAATCACAGAATGTTGAGCTGAAGCAGAAACTCCAACCTGGTTCCCCAGTTGCAAAGTCTGCAGCTCTGGAAGTAACACCACATCCTTCCCCCTAGGTGCAACATTTAATCAAGTGTTCAACTGGATAAAAAAACATAAAGATTACAAATAATTTAAAAGTTCTTTGTCACTATTTGAAAACTCAGAAAATATGTCCTCATTTTAGTTTTTTAGAGCACTAACCATAATTTTGATGCAAATAAGACCCTCTCATATATGTAATTTCTAAAGGAAATACTCTAGGTATTACAGTTTTGATTACATCAAGATGACGTAAGGCGTTCCACACTTTTGTAATAAATATAGAATGTTAGCAATCTAGTTGTTCATTGGGATACTGTTGAGAGGCAGAGGCCAGGGGCACGGACTCTGAAAATTGAAGGCAGGTAGGAGAGTGCAGAGGCAACAATTTGACCACACTGGGCAGGCAGGAAGGGCAGTGGCAGCACAACAGACTATGGAGGGCAGTGGAAAGGGGGGCAGGGGCAACAAACCAACAATACAGGACTGGCAAGAGAGGCTGTGGCAATATAATAGACCATTGTGGGCAGAAGGAAGAGGCAGTGGTAGTACAACCATACATGCCAACAGACCCGTTTCAGCCAGGAAACGTCCAATGTTTTTAAGCTCAAATTGGCTTTACTTGATCTGTCTCCTGTCTACAATCTCCTCTTTTTTAATGTAACTCAAAGGGGAAAATCAATACCCCAGTTTTTTTTCAAAATCTCCCTCTTACCAAGTTCAAAATGATTGCAAGTATGGTACATTGGATCATGGTAGGCAGGAGGAATTGGGGTAGGGACATGGACTCGGATAACAGAGGACAGGAGGGACATGGAGAGGTGCACCAAACTGACCCTACAGGGCAGGCATCAGGGAGTGCAGCACAACAATCCATGGAAAGCAATAGGGAGGGACAGGACCATGCACATGGACAACAGAGAACAGAGGGGAAAGAGGCAATGGTAGCTAGCTGACCATAATGGACAGACAGGAGAGAAAGCTGCAGCATAACAGACCATAAAGGGCAGGAGGGACGGATCAGGGGCATTACAATGGAACAGGCAAGCCAGGAGGGAGGGAATAGGGGTCTGCACATGGAAAAAGAGGGCTGGGGCAAGGGGGCAGGGCAGGAGCAGCAAGATGACCATGGAGGTCAGGCAGTATGGGCACTAGAAACAAGACACACCATGGAGAGGAACAATGAGACTATGATGTCATACACACAGACCATGGAGGGAAGGTGGGAGGGGGCAGGGGCAGCTAGCTGACCACACAGGGAAGGTGGGAGGGGCCATGGCAGCACAGAAGACCATGCATGGCAAGCAGGAGGGTTAGTGGCAGCACAATGGCTATGATGGGCAAGAAGGAGGGTGCAGGGGCATGCACAAAGGACCATGGAGGATAGACGGGAGGGTCAGGACCTGGGCACAGACAAGAGAGTTCAGGGGAAGGGGCCTCACAACAGACCGCACGGGGCAGGCAGGAGGAGCAGTTGCAGCACAACAGACCAGGGAGGGCAGAAGGGTATGGCAGTAAAATGGACCATGGAAGACAGGAGGAAGGGGATAGGGGCATGGCAT
Organism: Triturus cristatus; assembly: GCF_964204655.1. Lineage (NCBI taxonomy): Eukaryota > Metazoa > Chordata > Amphibia > Caudata > Salamandridae > Triturus > Triturus cristatus. The sequence continues at coordinate 1,225,430,219 of NC_140579.1, forward strand.
GTGGACAGGCAGGGTGGAGGTGGCAGGGACAGGTTACAGTCATCTGACAATGCTAGGCAGGTGGGAGGGAAGTGGCAGCTCAACAGAACACGCAGAGTAGATAGGAGTGGCAGGTCCATGGGATGGAGCAGGGGCATGCACAAAGACATCGGATGGCAGAGGGAAGGAGAATAGGGGCAGCAAGCTAAGCACAGAGGCTAAGCAGGAGGTCAATGATGGGCCATGGAATTGGGCAATGGAGGGCAGGAGGAGTGGACTGGTACATCATGCAAAATGGAGGGCAGTGGCAGCACATCAGACCATGCATGGCAGGAGGGAGGAGGCTAGTCCATGGATTCAGACAGCAGAGGATAGGGAGGAGGTGGATGGGGCAGCAAGCTAACTGTTCAGAGAAGGTGGGTATTAGGAACTTTATTGTTTTTAAAATGTGTGTCTGTGCGAACTACTTAAAATATGAACAAGTATGCAGCATAATCTCACTTTTATTCAGGAAGAAGAGGACGTTTGTGACTGTGACTCCGGGCTCACTTGGCAGAAACACCCCCTGACCCTCCACCCCCTATCGCAAAATGTAATGTCCGTGAAAAGGGTAGGTGGACACAGTGTTATATAGAACATAGCCCTGAGAGCACGATTGAAAAGGAAAACTAGATATAGTATATGGTATAAACTATGCACCAAAAAGTGTGATATAAGATGAACCGGGGCGTGAAATATTATATGCAATACATTGTGCGCAATGACAGATTCATTGGAGAGCGCGAGATAGCACAGGCACTAGCTCGTGCTATGCGATATGCGCCTTGGAGTGTAATATGCACAGGGCAGTGTTGTGTAACCTAACTAGTCTCTAAAGTTGTAATATAAAATATGTGCTGGGGAGTGTAACGTTGCATATGCATTGTGACAAAGATATGGATCCCAGATTGTAATATGTATGGCATAGCGCTGTGCGTTATAACATAGGCATCAAGGAAGGCACGTTAGATGGGACAATATAACCCGTGCGAAGGCAAGTGTGGCACGACATATTCACAGGGTGGTGTTACAGTGCACATGGGCTAGAGAGTGTCATAGCATACGCACTAGCTGGTGGAATACAACACAGAGGTGTGAGGCACTCGGCGGGCACTGGTGGGTGTAACACAGCATTGGGCTCAGCCAGGAGCACACTGTGACTCTCAAGTGAGGTTCGTCTCCTTTCCAGAGAGTAAAATAAAAAGTATTACACATCCGGCGGTGGATGTGTGTTTTATTAACCGTGATGGGGGTTTCTTGCATAGTTTGGTCGAATTTTTGTGGAATCCCCTTTGAATGGCTTGGTGTGCGTGTATATTAAATGTGCCCGTCAATAGCTACCCATGTTTGTATAAATAAACGACAAGGGTGTCTAGTTGGAGAGTACCCACCGGCGGGGGCGCCGGGATTAGGCACGGTAGGGCGTCAGACACGTCAGAGCTTCACTAGCGGTGTAAATACATTCCATGTGGATTCATTCTATGCATAGTTGCCTTTTAATGATTATCACGCAAATCGTCATGGTGATAGGTACATACGGTTTGTCCAACATGTCCTAAGTGTTTCTATAAATATATATTTTTTTAAAATAATAAAAAACAAAGGCCTTGACCCGGGGGTTGGGGTCCCCGGGGCCGATTAAGGCCTTGGGAGGGCCAAATTTTTTTTTTTAAAGAAAAAAATTAGGGTGCAGGCCCTGGGGGATGGGGTCCCCAGGGCCAGTAAATTAGAAAAAGAAGGGGTGCCACACAGCCCTCCTTCTTAAAAAAATAAATAAAAGACCGGCATCGCGCCGGAGGCCACGCCCCCTCCTAGCAGCACTCTGCAAATGCACCCCCTGGCCAGTTGTAAGTTGGGGAATTAATTCCCCTTCAATACTGAGGGTCCCTGAGGGCCAACTAGCCCAACAGGTATCTCCAGTATGCGCCAGGGAGCTGCGTGGCAGACAGGTGTTCTGAGGCCACGCCCCTTTTTACACCTCTATGCAACGCAGCTCTGTGGCGCTTACTGGAGGTACTTAGTGGGCTAGTTTGACCCTAGGGACCCTTAGGATCCAAGGGGACTTAATCTCTCTACTTAGAACGGCCACAGGGCGCGTTTACACAGTGGTGAAGGGAGGGGACGGGGCCTGAGGTGACATGTGCAAACACGCCCTGTGGCACGTTTTAAGTTGGGGAAATAATTCCCTTTCAATCCTGAGGGACCCTGGGGGCCAACTAGCCCACCAGGGGCTTCCAGTAAGCGCCACTGCTCTGTGTTGCAGAGAGGTGGTGCAGGCCGTGCCCCTTTTTACACCTCTCTGCAATGCAGCTCTGTGGCGCTTACTGGAGGTACCTAGTGGGCTAATTGGACCCTAGGGACGCTCAGGATTCAAATGAACTTAATCTCCCAACTAAAAACGGCCACAGGGCGTGTTTACACAGTGGTGAAGGGAGGGGACGGGGCCTGAGTTAACGTGTGCAAACACGCCCTGTGGCGCGTTTTAAGTTGGGGAAATAATTCCCCTTCAATCCTGAGTGCCCCTGGGGGCCAACTAGCCCACCAGGTGCTTCCAGTAAGCGCCACTGCGCTGCGTTACAGAGAAGTGGTCTAGGCCGTGCCCCTCTTTACATCTCTCTGCAACGCAGCTCTGTGGCGCTTACTGGAGGTACCTAGTGGTCTAGTTGGACCCTAGGGACCCTCAGGATTCAAGGGGACTTAATCTCCCAACTTAAAACGGCCACAGGGCCTGTTTACACAGTGGGGAAGTGAGGGGACGGGGCCTGAGATGACGTGTGCAAACATGCCCTGTGGCGTGTTTTAAGAGGTAGTTTTAATCACCTGCCCTATTATATACTAGGGGCTTACAGAGGAGGTCATGCTGATCACAAGGGGACCCCAACGCATAGTGTTACCTAGTGTATGTAGGTGTTTTCACTGTATTCTGAGTGTCTTTTAACATAGCACTGGCTCTAGGACTGGTTAGTCAGACTCAGTTAACACCAGTATCCATCTGAAAAAGTTGAGGGTACAGGATGATTTTGCAACAAGGCTTCTTTCTGTTCTTCTGTTTGTTCTTTCTGCACGTTATCCTTCTTCCTGCACTTTTCTTCGTCTTTGAGGACTTCTGTTGCTTCTTTCTGCATTATTTTTTTTCTTTCTGTGTGTTTTTTCTTCTTTCTTCACATGTCCTATCTCTGGAGCCATAGTTAGAAATTAGCATTTAAAAAACCTTTGACATTCACTGAAAAAACCATAGGTTTCAGGCACGTTATAGTTAGGAATTAGCATTTAAAAAACCTTAGAAATTCACTGAAAAAACCATAGGTTTCAGGGGCGTTATAGTTAGCTGGACTTTTTACTCGTACAAAACCATTGAAATTCCCCCGTTATAGTTAGTTCAGCTAACTATAACTGGCGCGCCCGCAATGCACTGCTGATGACGTCACATATTACATCACTCATGACATGGTCAGTGACATCACTCATGACATCACTGATGACATCACTGATGACATCTCAAATGACATCACTGATGACATCATCCAGTGAATGTGTGTTTTTCTGAAAATTACATATGTTTTATATATGTATATCTCAAGGTCGATGGAAGAATAAATGGGTATATAAGTGTCTAAATGGATGATTTGTTTTTGAAAAATAGATTGTATAACTGACTGATTAAGTGTATCTTAGTGAATACATGGCTTAGTGAGTAATGTTTAAATATGTAAATATCTGTATCAGTCTCTTACTTTAGAAAATTTCGCGAGGATTCGTCAACCGGCGCCAAAGTTATTCCAAATAGAATGTTGCGGATTTCCTATGGAAACAAGGTCCTAACTATAACTATCTACTGGCGACCGCCAGTAGATAATATATATATATATATATATATATATATATATATATATATATATATATATTCACATAAAAAACCATAGGTTTCAGGCACGTTATAGTTAGGAATTAGCATTTAAAAAACCTTAGAAATTCACACAAAAAAACATAGGTTTCAGGGGCGTTATAGTTAGCTGGAATTTTCACTCGTACAAAACCCGCAATGCACTGCTGATGACATCACATATTACATCACTCATGACATGGTCAGTGACATCACTCATGACATCACTGATGACATCTCAAATGACATCACTGATGACATCACTGATGACATCACTGATGACATCATCCTTGTGGCAGACCTCCTCTCCCCCTAATACAACCTTCATCATCCAGTGACTGTGTCTTTTTCTGAAAGTTACATATGTTTTATATATGTATAGCTCAAGGTCAATGGAAGAATAAATGGGTATATAAGTGTCTAAATGGATGATTTGTTTTTGAAAAATAGATTGTATAACTGACTGATTAAGTGTATCTTAGTGAATACATGGCTTAGTGAGTAATGATTAAATATGTAAATATCTGTATCAGTCTCTCACTTTGTGTATAAGTGGCTGCATGGGTTGGTGAGTAGCTACATGAGTGTCTATATAGGTTATTAGTTGTTTTTTTGAGTATCAGAATGAGTGTCTGTGTGTCTGTATGGTTCGGTGGGGGTATTACGTAGTGCATAAGTGCATGAATGAGTGACTCACTGTTTGTATGTGTTGAAGACAGCATGTGTGCAGGACTGTATTGGTGGATGAGTGTGTGAATGGGTGTGTTAGTGAGTGAATGACTGTCTCAATAGTGTCTTTATGAGTAACTACATATGTTTTAAACTAGTATATGTGACTATTGGTGTATATAAGTGAGTATATGTGAGAGTGAGAGATTGAAAGAGTTCCTGTATGAATAAGTATGTGTTTATATAAGTGATTGTTTAAAAGACTAAGTATGGGTAAGTTTCTGTAGAAGTAAGTGTGGTGGTGTGTGTATAACTGTATATGCAAGTAAATGGATGTTTGATTCTTTATTAGCATGAGTGACTATGTGTGTGAGTAACTCTATGGATGAGTGGCGTTGTGTAACAGGATGTATAGGTGTATGAGTACATATGATGAGTGAGTACATGTATGAGGGACTGTATAGGACTGTTGGTGAATGAGTGGATGTGTATGTGGATCTTAGAATTACTGAATAGGTTGTTGTAACTGATATTGGTATGTCCATTGTTTTGAAAATTTTAGTTTCTATTTTTGAATGTGTGTATCAAAGGTTATATTAGGGGGAGAGGAGGTCTGCCATTCTATCACACAGATGATGTCATCGGTGATGTCATTTGAGATGTCATCAGTGATGTCATGAGTGATGTCACTGACCATGTCATGAGTGATGTAATATGTGACGTCATCAGCAGTGCATTGCGGGCGCGCGAGTTATAGTTAGCTGAACTAACTATAACGGGGGAATTTCAATGGTTTTGTACGAGTGAAAAGTCCAGCTAACTAGAACGCCCCTGAAACCTATGGTTTTTTCAGTGAAAATATATATATATATATATATATATATATATATATATATATATATATATATATATATATATATATATATATATATATATATATATATATATATATATATATATATATATATTATCTACTGGCGGTCGCCAGTAGATAGTTATAGTTAGGACCGAGTTCCCATAGGAAATCTGAAAATTCTATTTTGAATAACTTTGGCGCCGGTTGACTTATGTTCATGAAATTTTCAAAACTAATGGGGCGCTCCGCTCAGCTCCTACCCTGAAAGTCTCGGGGTGATTCGTCAAGCGGGGGCTGAGAAAAAAGGGGGGTCCCAAAACGCGTTTTCCCCATGCATTTTCCCATAGGACCTTTAGTCGAAGGTACAGCCCAAACGGCTGAACAGAATTACTTGAAATTTGGCAAAGAGGTAGTCCTCAGGTCAGGCATGTGCCTTTTGCATATATGGTGTAAATCCGTTCAGTAGTTCCTGAGAAAATCAAAAGTAAAATCATATACATATCTGGGCGGAGCCTAACCACACATCTCATTGTGAGATCTGATTGGCTGTCAGCACTTCATCCAAGAAGTGTTGGCAGCCATCTTGGGACCAATATACATGGTAGCAACTCATTAAAAAGCATTGCAGTTAATAGAAGGTTTTAAGACTTTAGTTACATTATAAATCATTTGTTGATGGTACCATACTAATTTTAGGAATTGTGGTATGTTCTAAGGTGATTTTACCATGTGAAAAAGCCTTCTGCTGGGATATCATGAATCATCTTTGAGAGAAAACTATTTTCACATGCTTTTCCCACAGAGGTTTGGAAGGTGATCTATAAGCTAAACTGAGAGCATATTTTCTGTAAATTCACATTATCTTTCTCAGTCATGTGAGAATGAAGTCTGACATTTTCAGTAAAACATGTACATCCAACAAGGGCAGAGACTGTCAGTTGATTCCTTTGTGTTCTACTGCAGCTTCCCAGAGTGTTCCAAAGAACAGCTAGAGCGCTAACAGTCTTACTTATGACAAAGGTATGGCACACCTAAAGCCATCTTGATTGGAATAAAGTGGTAACATTTAAAACATTTAATTTAAAAAGGAACAAAATGAGAGGGTTCATTTTGCCATAGAATGTATGATTAGTGCTGCAGAAAGAAAAATTAGGGCACATTTTGAGTGACTTCTCAAATTCTCTTCTATTTCATTAAAGAATTCTGACATGCAGACTGAAACATGCACTTTCAATACCAGCAGCAGACTTCCCTGGTGAGCAGTAGCTTTACTACAGTGATCTAATGAGCAACTAGAGTGCTAACATTCTGAATGTATGGCAAATGTGTGACACATCTGAATGCCTTCTTCATTGAATCAAAGTAAAAAACTGACAGTATGCCTACTGAGGAGACTGCAGTAAATGAGGAAATTAGGAAACTTCATAACAAGTCTCCCAAGATGGCTACCAGAGACAAAAGAGCCCAAATGTAGCACAAATATCACCGAGATGTAGCTCAAGTATAGCCCAATGACAGAAATCCCAGAGTGTTTTAAAGAACAACTAGAGCGCTAACAGTCTTACTTATGACAAAGGTATGGCACACCTGAAGCCATCTTGATTGGAATAGAGTGGTAACATTTAAAACATTTAATTTGCAAAGGAACAAAATGAGGGGGTTCATTTTGCCATAGAAATTATGATTAGTGCTGCAGAAAGAAAACTTAGGGCACATTTTGACTTCTCAAATCCTCTTCTATTTCAATAAAAAGTTCTGACATGCAGACTGAAACATGCACTTTGAATACCAGCAGCAGACTTCCCTGGTGAGCAGTAGCTTTGCTACAGTGATCTAATGAGGAACTAGAGTGCTACCATTCAGAATGTATGGCAAATGTGTCACATCTGGATGCCTTCTTGATGGAACCAAAGTAAACAAGCATTGAAAATGCAATAGGTCTCGCCCTCGTTTAAGTTAAAGCAATTCTGTTTGTAATTAGGTGGCTTTTTAGCTTTGCTTTTATTAGTGTTTTTCAAAATTTCATGTACATAACATGCATATATGTATATGTATGCATGCATTTATGTTTGTATGTATACAGATATGCAGATTATATATATGTTTATATATGTATGTATATATATATATATATTCACTGAAAAAAACATAGGTTTCACACACGTTATAGTTAGGAATTAGCATTTAAAAAACCTTGCAAATTCACTGAAAAAACCAGTGGTTTCACACACGTTATAGTTAGCTGGACATTTCACTCGTACAAAACCATTGAAATTCCCCCGTTATAGTTAGTTCAGCTAACTATAACTCGCGCGCCCGCAATGCACTGCTGATGACATCACATATTACATCACTCATGACATGGTCAGTGACATCACTCATGACATCACTGATGACATCTCAAATGACATCACTCATGACATCATCCAGTGAATGTGTGTTTTTCTGAAAATTATATATGTTTTATCTATGTATATCTCAAGGTCGATGGAAGAACAAATGGGTATATAAATGTCTAAATTGATGATTTGTTTTTGAAAAATTGATTGTATTACTGACTGATTAAGTGTATCTTAGTGAGTAATGTTTAAATATGTAAATATCTGTATCAGTCTCTCACTTTGTGTATAAGTGGCTGCATGGGTTGGTGAGTAGCTACATGGGTGTCTATATAGGTTTTTAGTTGGTTTTTTGAGTATCAGTCTGAGTGTCTGCATGGTTCGGTGGGGGGTATTACGTAGTGCATAGGTGCATGAATGAGTGACTCACTGTTTGTATGTGTTGAAGACAGCATGTGTGCAGGACTGTATGGGTGGATGAGTGTGTGCATGGGTGTGTTAGTGAGTGAATGACTGTCTCAATAGTGTCTCTATGAGTAACTACATATGTTTTAAACTAGTATATGTGACTATTGGTGTATATAAGTGAGTATATGTGAGAGTGAGAGATTGAAAGAGTTCCTGTATGAATAAGTATGTGTTTCTATAAGTGATTGTTTAAAAGACTAAGTATGTGTAAGTTTCTTTAGAAGTAAGTGTGGTGGTGTGTGTATAACTGTATATGCAAGGAAATGGATGTTTGATTCTTTATTAGCATGAGTGACTATGTGTGTGAGTAACTTTATGGATGAGTGGCGTTCTGTAACAGAATGTATAGGTGTATGAATACATATGATGAGTGAGTGCATGTATGAGTGACTGTATAGGACTGTTGGTGAATGAGTGGATGTGTATGTGGATCTTACAATTACTGAATAGGTTTTTGTAACTGGTATTGGTATATCCATTGTTTTGAAAATTTTACTTTCTATTTTTGAATGTGTGTATCAAAGGTTATATTAGGGTGAGAGGAGGTCTGCCACTCTATCACAAGGATGATGTCATCAGTGATGTCATTTGAGATGTCATCAGTGATGTCATGAGTGATGTCACTGACCATGTCATGAGTGATGTAATATGTGACGTCATCAGCAGTGGATTGCGGGCACGCGAGTTATAGTTAGCTGAACTAACTATAACGGGGGAATTTCATTGGTTTTGTACAAGTCAAAAGTCCAGCTAACTATAACGTGTGTGAAACCTCTGGTTTTTTCAGTGAATTTGCAAGGTTTTTTAAATGCTAATTCCTAACTATAACGTGTGTGAAACCTATGGTTTTTTTAGTGAATTTCAAAGGTTTTTTAAATGCTAATTTTTATATTTTTTAATTATATTTTTTATATATTTGTTTTTCAAAAATTTCCCTATGTATACATTTATATATTATCTGTATCCTTTAATTTGGTGTGGCTCATTTTTTTTTTTAACTTTCAATTAGGATAAAGTTGAACAACATAGTTAATATCTTCTATTAAGTTATGTTCACTTTTTTTTTTTTAATAAATTCTTAGGGTGCGCGCTCACAGCGCGCACCTAGTACGTTTGCGTACGTTTTTTTTAAATTCCGGCGTACGTTTTTTACTTACGCATACATACGTTTTAGTGCGCACTCGTAGCGCGCACCCAGTACGCATGCGTACGTACGCATGCATGCGTACGTCGTACGTTCACCACGCGGTACAGTTGCGCATACGCGTACAGTACGCGCGCTGACGTTTGCGCATGCACGCGTGCTGCGTATGCGCGTTACGTACGCGCACAAGACTAATGCGCATGCGTAATTGCACCGTGCGCGCTGGGAGCTTGCTCCGTGCGCGCACCTCGGGGTATGTGATGAATAAAACAACACTTTTAATTGGTTTTCATTACTTTCAGTTTCAGATTGTTTCAACACCACACCCAATCCCCTCATGGCAAGTCATGTGATCCAGAAACATCACTTTTCATTGGTTCAAAGTACTTTTAGTTCCAGATTCTTCCAAAATCACACCCACCCCCCTCATTGTTAGTCCCTAGGAGAAGGAGCTAATCTGTGTGTTGAGATACAATGGCAGAGCAGCAGCCATCTACTGAGAGTGAACAGGACACTCTTGAGAGACAGAGGCAGAGGAAGCAGAAAGACTCCTTCATATGGCAGTTTTTCACTTTTCCAGATGGACAAAAGAAGGTGAATGCACCAAAGGTCACCTGCAAACTGTGTTAGCGCGTCTTGTCACGTGGGAATGCTAACAAGAAGTACTCTTTTAGTATTCATACTATGATGAGGCACGTTGAGGCAATGCATCCAGTGACTTTTCGTCGAGCTTCTGGAGCAAACCCTCCACCTGCTCAGCCGACGACATCTGCAGCAGCTCAGCCGAGCACATCTTCGGCAGCTCAGGCGAGCACTTCTTCTGCAGTGGTGCCTTCACCTTCTTCCACACCTCTGGATATTCGTCTTTGTTTTGGGAGGATGAGTACACACTGCATGGATTGTGGTACTCTTATTACTTTGGGTGAGAGCAGTATTGATCTCATTCAAAGAAAATTTGAGGAGCATCCTTGCGAAAGGCCATAATTTTGTTATTTTTTTTCTTCGTTTTTCTCTTCCTCTGTCCCTACATTAACTCAAGGGCTCTTTTTAGAGCCACCTAAAATCAAAACACAAAAACTTGTTTTTTAGAATCTATTTCTCTTTTTTTTTTTAGCGCGCACCCAATGGGTTTTTTTTTAAAAAAAAAAATCATTTTTTTCACCTTTAGTAAACCTTCAGGGACTCCCTGACAAAGAGAGGGGAGTGGCAAAGTAATTTAAAAAGGGATGGTGTACATTTCACAGATGAAGGGAAGAGAGTGTTCCTATTAAACTTTAAACTCTACATCATTATTTATGTATAGGTACCCAAAAAAGATAATAGCTCATTTTAGTGCTGCATTTCAATTGCCTGTATTTACAAGGAGAGGAAAAGACACACAAAGAGGCTTATCCTCTCCTTGTAAAATATGGAAAAGTACCCTGCGCCACTAGTTCGTCTTGAAAATTGACGTAGTGGTGGTGCAGGTGACTTGTAAATGTGCCCCAGAGATGTTAAGGAAATTAAGGGTAAAACAGACAAACCGAGAGTGACAGATACAGACACAGAGAGCAAACAACTGAGAAGGAGTAAGGCAGTTAAAAAGACTAAGACATATGGATACAGAGAAAGAAACATGGATGAAAAATTAGTGATGGAGGTAGTAAAGGTAGGGGAGTAGTAGAGAAGGAGTGAGGGAGTTACAAAAGAGTAGTAAAGCAGGAAGAGAGAGTGAGAAGAGAAATGAGAAATGCAGAGTAAGGAGAGGGGAAGAAAAGGAAGCATGAAACGAAAGCAATGACACATACAGATATGTTAAACTTACCTGACCATCAAAATAAATAATTTAGAATTAAATGTTTTTATTTAATTGCAAAGATAACTGAATTACATCTTCTAAATTTTCTTTCTAGTTCTGAAAAAAAGAAAAAAAGTATTAATATTCAACAATACACTTTATTAAACAGTACATGTTTTTTCATAGTTAGCAAAGCAATTTTTTGCCCTTTTTTTTGCTGTTTTCAGAATGTTTTGATTTTCACTGAAAATAGTGAAATCAATTGTATTCATCATTTAACAGCGGGCAAAAAAAAAAACAATCTGAAAGATTGTTTAAAAAAGCCCCAAATGTATCCTCACGAAAACATACCTTAATAGAAATGTTAAAAATACCTTTTAAGAAGAATAACAATTTCCAAAAAATAACGTCTGTAAACCTTGTTACAAAAGAACATTTTCCAAAATAATATCTGTCAAAGAAGTCCACAATTGTTTGTTTTACCTTTCCTTACGGCCAAATGGTAAGTTTAAAATCTCTTTTGAGCGAAATATCCAATTTTAATCCTTTTAAATTTTAATAATGCTTTCTTCCAATGATGATGTTAGTATTTAAAATTTGGGTTTCAGAAAAATTAGGTAACAATTGGGTAAATCATAAGGCAAACGTTGCTTGAAAATCAATTGAGAATCATTACACAGTGTCCATCCTTTTTCACATTTAAGATAAACTGTGTAATGACCAGAAGTTATCGAAGGTCCATCATGAAAAATTATTGCAACTGCAACAAATGTTTTTCCAGATATTGATAATTGTTGTCCTGTAAACTTCTTTATTAAAGTGTCCAATTTTGAACCATCAGCTCTACAACGTTGCATCATTAAAATTACATACTGTCCCTATTTCTTTAAAAATAACGTTGACAACATGTCTGATTTACATTGAGAACATTCCATGTTGTGATTAGCATCTTTAACTAATTTACTAAAAGTTACTGTTTTACTCTCTGGTAATGGTAAATATATGAACCATTTAGAATCAACATTACTACTGCTTGTGTTCATACAGTTATCACAACAATGTTCCCATTTATAAGAGACACCAAATACATGTTCTACTTCTACCCCTTCATCTTCCAGTACCATCAGGATATACATCAAGAATTCCTGTGCATCTTGCTGGACATTTTGTGTAAACTGTGTACGTCCAGAACATACATCTAAAAGATTTCTAACATCAGAAGCACTTTCTATTTTAGTTTTATCATTACTCAGCTTCTCATAGAGGAGACTCAGCAAAGAACAGAATCTTTTTTCATGATTTAGTGTTATCTGCTCTTGCAAAAAATCAAGATAAAATACAACATTCAGCACTACATTTGCGTAGCAGTTGACACCAGAGCTATTTTCAAAATGACAACCAACAACCTCTTCCACACTGTCCTTTTTCTTTTTGCTTGCAGTCACATCACTATCTTTTTGTTTTCTCTTCTGTACACCCTCATTACAGATATTCTCAAATCTCCTTTTCCGACAAACAACACGTTTTTCAAACACAGGATACTGACCTAAATGAGGAGCATAGCTTCTTCTTAATCTATTATACTCCTTTACACAGTTTGCATCAGCACTTACTTTTGAATCATCAAAGTCTATCATGAATAAACCAGATAATTTTTTCACGCGTGACAAAGCAACATATGCCATACCTTCTTTAAACACAGTAGATCCAATGTTTACAAAAGCACTATCAACAGTTAATCCTTGAGATTTGTGAATAGTTACAGCATATGCTAGAGAAAACGGATACTGCTTCCTACGCACATATAAGTCTTTCACAAGCAAGAAACGAACTGAACAACGACAAATGTCTTTAACCTCTTGTATCTGATCAAATTTTATTTTTAAACATTCAATTCCAACTTTTTTCTGGTAATTAATAAAACCCACAACTCTTCCCATAGCTCCATTCACTAAACCTTTCTTTACATCCAAATTCCGTCTTAAAATTACTCTACAGTTCATACACACATAAAGATTCTTTTCCAAACAAGCTGTTTTTTAAATGTTTTTCTCCAGAGAATCCAATTTAGTATCCAATTTGCCTGTCAATATAACAGTTATTCATTCATGTTCTATTTTATCCACAGCTTCCAGTTTTATGATCTCTTCATTTTCCAATTTCAAAAGTTCTTGATTGAATACAGAGCATTCATGTAGTGTTGGCATTAAGCAGATTACAGTATTTTTTTCTGCAATTTCCTTGTATATTTTCTCTGGAACTATTTCTTCTGTTGGAAACAAATTACTCAGCAATCGACTCTGTAATGCTTTTCTGCCATGTTCTGTGAGTAGTCCAATTCTTATATCTTTCAGAATACTTGCATAGTCCTCATCATTGGCTTGCCTCATATTGGTAATGAGTTCCTTATACTCAAAATATGTCAAAATATTTACATTGCCTATACTTCCTAATGACTTTTTTGTGTCTTCATGTGTAAGTGTATGGAATACCGGTTATCCTTTAACTGGAGTAAGTTGCAAAAGATCTCCAAAAACTATGACGTGTTTTCCTCCAAATAACACGTCAAAGTCTGTCTTTAGAATTTGCTGCATTCTTAAATGCACAAAGGCAAGCATTAAGATTGATACCATGCTTACCTCATCAATAATGAGTACTTTCAATTTCTTCAATACTCTTGAAACTTCCAAGCATGCTTCTCCTGCTAGTTTGTGGTACTGTATTTTGTTCTCATGCTCTACTGGTAACATTAGCAAACGATGTAAGGTAACTCCTTTTATGTTATACGCTGCTAACCCAGTTGGAGCAGTAACAACACAAGACAAAATGGAATTCATTTTCTTCTGTAGGTAGCTTCTAATTACATTAATTAGGAAACTTTTTCCAGTTCCAGCTTGTCAACTTACATACATTCTCATTGGTTCAAAAGATGTGCATGAGCACTCTTTATTTTCATGTAGTAATCCGTGATCAATTTTTTGTCTGACTTCTTCATAAATTTGTTTTTGTTCTTCATTCAGTTGCTCCTCCAAATATGTTAAGTCTACTAAATCTTCCTGAGCTTGATTCATAGCTGTTTCCACTTCGTTCATAGCTATTGCTGCTTCATTTTCGATGATCGGTTGTCCTAGAGGATCTTGACTGAATGTCCCAGAACTTTGACTGTCTTGAGAACTGTCTCTAGCTACTTCAGCTGCAATTGTTGCTTCTTGTTCAATTTCTTCATTTAACATTTGAACATAAGTTCTGAAAGTACTACATTCGATGCTGTCTTTGCTAGCATTGAAGGAATCTTCATAGCTCTGAAATGCTCCAAGTAGTTCGTCCTCTGAACGCCATGGTTTAAACAGCTGCAAAAGTGCCAAGTAGTAAAATTCCTTTTTATCAGGAGTGTCGCAACTCAGCTTCCGGGGATTTATCAAACTTCCTTTTGTTTGCTTCACCAAACATCCTTCCTCACCAATGACTTTATATTTTCCATTGTTGATATCTTCTGTGACATTCCGTTTAAAAATAAAGTTCTGCAGCACTTCATAGAGACACATGTTCTCAAGGTGATGACTTCTTTGTGGATAATATGTGTCCAACATGTTTGTTCTTAAAATGTCTGTACTTTCTGGTTCGTACTCTGCTAAATATTCAATTTCTCGAATAGATTTCAGTACCCGATTTCGCATTCCTGCAAGACCTAAACTTGCCCAAATTATTCTTCTGGATTTTGAGTACAGACTTGCAGATGATAACCTATCTGAGCATTCGTAGGATCCAATTTCTCGATGCGATAACATCTTTAAACTGAAACTGTATAGCTTCTTACTGACAGTCTTCTCATGAGAAATCTCTTCCCACATTTCTTTCAATTCCGTTTTCTCAGATTTAGTGATGTAAGATGTGACATAGCGAGCAACAGCAATAGAATTGTCAGCCACATACTGTATATCCATGTTAGCATTCCACATGGATAAAATGACTGGGTTGTAGTCATTTATATATTTTGACTCTTCTTTTCTTCTTAGATTGTAGGTATTTTTAGGCGATTTTCTTGTAATAGCATGTTGCACAGCTGACATAAAACTGTTTACTCTTCCTTTTGAAAGAACAGGTCGTGGAAATCCAAATTGACATTTTGTGTAGAATTTATCTTTACTCTTGTACTTTCGTCGACAGTATTTTCCACACCGATGACTTTGGAAACGTAAAACTTGCTCTTTTAAATTTTTCTCTTCTGTACTTTTAGGTATAGCACATGTTGCATATCCTTCAATGAAACTTAAAACTGCATCATCAGAATCTGTTCCAAATTTTGGAGCATCCTTGATCCACAACAGCATATGAATATGAGGAGCACCTCTGGCTTGGTACTCTTTTCTCCAAAAGAAATCCACAACTTCTCCAAGAGGTGGATTTTTTTTATTGCAGATGAAGGACATCATAGCCTCAAATCTATGATTGAAATATCTGCAAACATTAACCGGATCTAATGAGCACAATTCTCCTGCTGTCTTGTATTGGATGTTTTCAATATTTGAATTTGCCTCTCGAAGAAAATCCAGAAGATCATCCCAAGCGTACTCAGCACAGCTTAGGGTAAGGAACCATGTAGGAGTTCCTAAATTCCGTAACATACATTTCAATTCTCCATGGCATCGGTACCAATATTCATTCGTCCCACGCTGACAAGCCATCAAATTGATCAATTGAGATTCCAAATGATCATCTCGCTGTTGCACTTTGTTCATAAAATCCTTTGCAGTCACATTACGTAGATGTACTCCAGTTTTCAAAATGTGATTTACTGCATAAGATAGTGCTGACAAGTCACTTTCAAATAAAAGATGGAACAAATAAGGAATACTTTGACGAAATCTCGGATCTTCTGCATATAGTCTTGTAGTCCGATACTCAGAAGCAGGAATCTGTACTGGACGTTCATCATATCGTCCTCCTTCTCCTGTAGGAAACAGCTGGGGAAAACAACGAGCTTCCAAGCTCTCCTCCCATACACTCACGGGAGTTCCTTGTGCTTTCTTCATCTGAAACAGATCAATAGTGTTTCCCATAACTTCTTTAGAATGTAGAGGATGTATGCTGAAATGTTCATAAATTTCTCCTTCTTTTGACTTTTCCACTTTTTCAAGTTGCCCAGTTGGTATTCCTGTGTCTTCTAGTATTTCTTCTTCATCTTCATCCATATAAATGGCTTCATACCATTTATTATTTTTTTTCAAATACAAATTTGCTCTTTGTACTTTTCGTACATCCACCAGCTCCTGCCAAATTGTCTTATTCTTTGTAGGTACACCATTAACCAGAATAACTAATGGTTCAGTTTCCAAAGTATCTGCATCAATTGTTTCCATATTTTTTTTCAAATCCAATGGCAAATAGACAACTCTTCCTTTTAAACCTCTTTGTAAATCCGAAGAGGTAATTTACCAGTTTTTGGCTCCATACGCACTATGGTCTGAAACGGATGGACACATTGAATGAGTATAGACTCATACGTATTTAAATCAGAAAGTTCTGGAGGAATATCAACCAATTCTAAATTATTATGTACAGCTCTAGCTGGCATTCTATTTTCTTCTAACTTGTTATAACAGTATTTACAAATACGCTGATCTTCACCCAAATCAAAACAATTTTCCAGAAATATATATGTTGCAAAATCTTTCCACTTATAATTATCTTCATTTTCACTTTTTTTATACAGATCAACATTCCTTGTTTTAATTTTGTAATGGCGTCTCCGGCAACAAATACAAGTAATATTTGGTCTTTCATTAGAGATGATAGTAAATTTTGTCATTTCATCCTCAAAATTTTGACTAACAGTGAGTTCTACATTCTACATTCTCTTCCACATTTTGATCAATCACTGTGTCATTTTCTACACTTTCTTGCTCTGGACCAAAGTAACAAAACTGAATCTCATCAGTAACCTTCACTACATCTGATACAGATCCACGGAACAGAGCATTATTCAACTCATTTAACTTTAGTGCTGGACTTTTAGCAAAATACAATGTTCTCACAAACTTTCTCATTTCAGTATGATGAACAGCCAGCATCCTAAAATGGTGAAAAACACTTTGACACACTTTCCTAGATAGACAAGCCAGAGAATGTCCTTGCAAACCAGTATTCTCTCTCACTCTGCATGGATCTAGTCTTTGAAGCACCTTAATCTTCTGTTTAACACTCTTTTTATTATATTCTCTTAGAAAGTCACGTAATTTATCAATAGATTCCTGACACACAGTACAAATACTACTACAATTCCAAGTGTACAGTGGGGCTTTAGGACGTCTTCCCATAACCTCATCAGCCATCACTTGTTCCTCATTTCTTGGAACCATTTTCTCCTTTTCCATTACACAACCATCCTTAACTTCATAAGCTCTACCATTGGTGTCAACTGCATGCAACAAACTATTACTTTGAAGATAACTCTCTTCATTAAAAAATGGTTCAGTACTTGAACTATGTTTCCATTCTCCTAAGAACACTTTACAAAAGTTTTTATTTTTGACTTCTCTTTTCCTTTTGCTTTGTGACTTCATTGCATTCACTAATTTATCTAATCTACGCATCCTGTTCAAAATTAAAATGAATAGTTTTTTTTATTTCTAATGCCTTGGTAGCAATACTTTCAATTAATTTCTTTTTCTTATAAAATTAGCTTTTTTTCTTACATTTTTTCACATCCTTCAGCAAATTTAACCTCACTCTTCTCTGAAACATTTTTCGACGAATGTTTTTAAAATCTATTTTCCGTGTTAAGTCACTCTTCCTAACTTCTGAGTCTATATTAGCATTTTGTTTTTGCTGTCGACTCTGTTGTTGTTTTGTACTTGAAACACTGTTTGAATGTATCTTTCGATCATTTTTTTTTTTTGGGAAGATATTTTTTAAAAATTCTTTAGTTTGCTTACCAGAAGACTTTTTCTGTTTTCCAACACATGCTTCGCCTCCTATTTTTTTTTATCAGTCGTCTTCAAATATAGTTGTTGTTTCTTTTCTTTTCTTTTTCTTGACTTTATAGGCATCTTTATATTTTTTCACTGTTGCTCAGCAATACCTGCAAAAAACTAAAAAAAATACCTTTATGTAATTTAAATTCATTACAATTTTTTTTTTCAACTTTTCAAATCCTATCACATGAGCTGATCCTTTCCTACGAGTCAAACACTTACAAAATAGAAGAAACATGAATTAAATCTCTGACAACAATTCCTGTGTGCACACAGACTCATGGTGTGATTCTAGGCAGAAAAAGATATTTGGTTGGCAATTTGAATGCACATTTACTTCTGTTGAGGAGCAAATGATAATTACTGTGACAGCCTGACACATTTTTGTTATATTTTAAAGAAGTAGAAAAGAGCACATGTCCTTACAGCTATTTGACACCAATACCATGTGTTACAGGGTGAGTGATTAGACTACAGCAAAGGAAATGAGCCTTGGTGACGTTGAATCTGTTTGCGTTACACACTGCTATCTGAAACACCACACAGAGCTGACTATTACGCATGGGAGTATAGCAGAAGCTGCTGCATGTGTGCAAAGAGTGTGTTTCAAGAGACTGTGTATTGTCAGCTACAAGAGAGATCTGCATAGAGACTCCCACAACTGCATGAAGAGTACAGACGTGTGTAAGAGTACATGTGTGGTAAGGGTTAATTGGAGTTTTCAACATGTAGAAACCACCTCAGCCATTGCAAGAATTGATGAAAAATCTACCATGCTATTTTCAAATGTGTTTGCATTTGCCTCACATTTTTGTGATACTGATTTCTGCTGAGTGCTAACCAACACATTTTTAGAAAATTTGCTGGGCCTTTCCTGAATGTGCAAGTTTTACAGAACAACAGCAACACAAATTAAAACGCTGACAACAATTCCTGTGTGCACACAGACTCATGGTCTGATTCTAGGCAGAAAGCGATATTTCCTTTGGCAATTTGAAAGCACATTTACTACTGGGGTAGAGCAAGTGATAATTACTGTAACAGCCTGACACATGTTCCTTCTAGTTTAGACAGGCAGAAAGGAGCACATGTCCTAACAGCTCCTTGAGACCATGACCATGTGTTAGAGGGTGACTGATTAGACTAGAGCAAAGGAAATGAGCTTTGGTGACGTTGAATCTGTTTGCGTTACACACTGCTATCTGAAACACCACACTGAGCTGACTATTACGCATGGGAGTGTAGGAGAAGCTGCTGCGTGTGTGCAAAGAGTGTGTTTCTGGAGACTGTGTATTGTCAGCTGCAAGAGAGATCTGCATGGAGACTCCCACAACTGCATGAAGAGTACAGACATGTGTGTAAGAGTACATGTGTAGTAAGGGTTAATTGGAGTTTTCAACATGTAGAAACCACCTCAGCCATTGCAAGAATTGATGAAAAATCTACCATAATATTTTCAAATGTGTTTGCATTTGCCTCACATTTTTGAGATACTGATTTCTGCTGAGTGCTAACCAACACATTGGAAGAAAACAAGCTGGGCCTTTCCTGAATGTGCAAGTTTTACAGAACAACAGCAACACAAATTAAAACGCTGACAACAATTCCTGTGTGCACACAGACTCATGGTCTGATTCTAGGCAGAAAGCGATATTTCCTTTGGCAATTTGAAAGCACTTTTTCTACTGTGGTAGAGCAAGTGATAATTACTGTAACAGCCTGACACATGTTCCTTCTAGTTTAGACAGGCAGAAAGGAGCACATGTCCTAACAGCTCCTTGAGACCATGACCATGTGTTAGAGGGTGACTGATTAGACTAGAGCAAAGGAAATGAGCCTTGGTGACGTTGAATCTGTTTGCGTTACACACTGCTATCTGAAACACCACACAGAGCTGACTATTACGCATGGGAGTGTAGCAGAAGCTGCTCCGTGTGTGCAAAGAGTGTGTTTCTGGAGACTGTGTATTGTCAGCTGCAAGAGAGATCTGCATGGAGACTCCCACAACTGCATGAAGAGTACAGACATGTGTGTAAGAGTACATGTGTGGTAAGGGTTAATTGGAGTTTTCAACATGTAGAAACCACCTCAGCCATTGCAAGAATTGATGAAAAATCTACCATGCTATTTTCAAATGCGTTTGCATTTGCCTCACATTTTTGAGATACTGATTTCTGCTGAGTGCTAACCAACACATTGGAAGAAAACAAGATGGGCCTTTCCTGAATGTGCAAGTTTTACAGAACAACAGCAACACAAATTAAAACGCTGACAACAATTCCTGTGTGCACACAGACTCATGGTCTGATTCTAGGCAGAAAGCGATATTTCCTTTGGCAATTTGAAAGCACATTTACTACTGTGGTAGAGCAAGTGATAATTACTGTAACAGCCTGACACATGTTCCTTCTAGTTTAGACAGGCAGAAAGGAGCACATGTCCTAACAGCTCCTTGAGACCATGACCATGTGTTAGAGGGTGACTGATTAGACTAGAGCAAAGGAAATGAGCCTTGGTGACGTTGAATCTGTTTGCGTTACACACTGCTATCTGAAACACCACACTGAGCTGACTATTACGCATGGGAGTGTAGGAGAAGCTGCTGCGTGTGTGCAAAGAGTGTGTTTCTGGAGACTGTGGATTGTCAGCTGCAAGAGAGATCTGCATGGAGACTCCCACAACTGTATGAAGAGTACAGACATGTGTGTAAGAGTACATGTGTGGTAAGGGTTAATTGGAGTTTTCAACATGTAGAAACCACCTCAGCCATTGCAAGAATTGATAAAAAATCTACCATGCTATTTTCAAATGTGTTTGCATTTGCCTCACATTTTTGAGATACTGATTTCTGCTGAGTGCTAACCAACACATTGGAAGAAAACAAGATGGGCCTTTCCTGAATGTGCAAGTTTTACAGAACAACAACAACACAAATTAAAACGCTGACAACAATTCCTGTGTGCACACAGACTCATGGTCTGATTCTAGGCAGAAAGCGATATTTCCTTTGGCAATTTCAAAGCACATTTACTACTGTGGTAGAGCAAGTGATAATTACTGTAACAGCCTGACACATGTTCCTTCTACTTTAGACAGGCAGAAAGGAGCACATGTCCTAACAGCTCCTTGAGGCCATCACCAAGTGTTACAAAAAACAAGCTGCCCCTTTCCTGCGAGTGCAAGAGTAATAGAGCAAGACCAACCCGAATCAAATCTCTGTTTACATTTCCTGTGTGCTCACTGTCTCATGGTATGATTCTAGGTAGAAAACAGTATTCCTGGGTGATACCAGTACACATTAACTTATAATGAAGACATACTCCATAATATATAACATGTTCAAGCCACTTAAATATCTTCCTTAACATAAAATGTAAAACACAACTTTTAAAGTGGTAGGAAAATGTACCATACTATTTTCAAATGTGTTTGCATTTGCCTCTCATTGGTCAGTAAATGATTTCTGCTGAATGCTAACCATCACACTTTAAGATAACAAACTACCCCTTTTCTGCGAGTGCAAGGCAACACAAATTAAATCTCTGTCAACAAATCCTGTGTGCAGACAGACTCATGATGTGATTCTAGACACAAAACAATATTCCTCACTGATACCACTACACCTTAACTTACAGTGAAGACATACTCCATAATATCTTACAAGTTCAAGATAGTTAAATATCTTCTAAACCACAAAATGTAAAACACAACTTTAAAACAAGAATGACAATTCTATTATTTATATCAAAATACACCACATACTTCCCCTCTCAAACTCATAACTCACCATTAAAATTAATTAGTTGAGAAAGAAATGTGGCACTCAAACAGCAGATTATCAGAGCCAGAATCTCAGAGCTGTACACCTCTCTCCTCTCTCCACAACCAGTAAATGGCAATTTTTCCGTCTCTTTTTTCCCACATATACATGTTAATGTAAAATCACAGTCCTTCCCACATTTTTTCAAATGGAATCACAGATTTCTATTGGTTGCTACTTTCAACCCCTTTGCAAATCATCCCTTCCCCCAACATGACTTTTGCCCGCTACCATAGCAACAGCTCATGGAACACAGGTGTGAGCAGAGAGGTCAGAAGTTCAGCAGACAATGTTTCAAATCCAAAGAGCAAGAGTGCTTGACTTTTCAAACCTAACAGCAAATCCAAAGTGATGTTCAGTGGGAACACATTTTTCTGAAACAATCCAAAACATGCTTTTAAAAATGTAAACATACAGCCTAGTTTTTAGTGTAGAATGGTTTGAAACAGCCAATGAGTTATTTTATTAAAAAAAAGTATGTATGCCTCCATTTTTCAACTGTCTTTCTTTTCATATTGCCATTCTACTGAAAGACACCTCCTGAGTGCATCCTGTTCTCCTTGAAAGATGTTCACAGTGTGGATTGTAGGTCATAGCTATGTCTTCTGGAGTGAAAAATTTGCAGAAAAAAGAGGTATGGTGAGAGAACTTGCTTTGCCAAATGTAGACATTAAATGGATTGGTCAGAGAGGGTTAAAGTGACACCAATTAATGCCTTTGGTGAAAACCTTTCTACATCTCCCACAGCCTAACCTTATTATTGTGCACTGTGGTGGAAATGACCTAGGCACTTTAACTGGGGTAGGTCTGGACATTTTTATTAAGGACACCTTTGTGCAATTGATGTCACTTTTTCCACAAACTGCCTTTGTATATTCTAATATATGCCAAAGGCAAAAGTGGAACTGGTCCAACCAATTTTGTCCGCAGATTGACAAAGCAAGAAAGCACGTCAATAAGTCTGTTTCTGCTTTCCTCAGAGACTATGATATGGGTTCTATATACCACAACAACTTGCGTTACAACATGCAAGACATTTATAGAGGAGACGGTGTACATTTCAATGATGAAGGGAACAGAGTCTTCCTCTTGAACTTTAGACTCTGCATCGGTACTTACTTGTAGGTACCAAAAAACACTCAATGAACACAAGGGCTCTTTTTAGAGCCACTGTGAGAAGTTGGCCTGGTATATGATGCTCACTAGTTAAAGTGATCACCTTGTACCATGCCAAGCAACCCTTATGGTGTGGTTGTAAGTCAACCTTTTCGGACTAGCTGCCCTAGTGGTAGCGTAGGCTAAGCAGTCTTTGAGGCTAAACTCGTGAAGCGTGTTAAGCCAGCTGTTTTACCAAATGCAACCCCCTTTTATACCAATGAAAGGACACCACACAGATATATATTCAAAATATATATGTATTTATTTATCAAAGTTACCCCTAGTCTCTTTATGAGCACAGGAGCACAAATCGTCAAACAAGATTATCACAGAATACACAGAAGTTGCACTTTATATGGGTAGGCCCTGGTGGCCACTCAAACCATATACTAAAATAGTGGTATAAGTACCACGAACAGAAAAGGGAAAAGGCCTAGGGCCTCTAGAATCGCTGGGCCTACAAGGAGCTAACGTCAGTTAGTGACCAGGAGGTCCACGGGTGGCGTGTGCAGAGCAAATAGTCACACGCGGGCTCCCATAGGTTTCAATGGGTGCGTAAAAAGTACAAAGTTACTGCAAAAGGAATCTTCCGGATGACCTAGGAACTTAAGATTTGGAACACAGGCACTAGAGATGTATTACTACACATGGGCACCGGAGTACCAGCTTTACCTCACCCACAGGAAGCGGGTGCATAGGCCTCAAAGTGCGTCGGGTTTCTTCTATCTGTTCCGTTGAGCCTGGGACAAAGATGCTGCAGGCGGTCGGTCGGGAAGAGATGCAGTGGATCCAAGAGTGGATCGGAGATGTTGAAGACCTGTAAGCAGAGGGGACAGTGTTCACAGTCACTAGCCAGTGACCAGCGTGGCACCAGGTGGGTACCAGGCGATGTCGGGTGCAAACAGGTGATGAGGGGTAGCTTGTCTCCGCAGCCACGTGGTCCCTGAAGGTCGACGACGTCCAGGAGTCGGCTCACGAGCTGTCCCACGCAGGCTCTCGCTGTCGGCGGTGTCGGCGACTTGATCGAAGCAAACAAGCCTTGGCAAAAGCAATTGCAGGAGGATTCGGAAATCAGCTGTTGGTTCTGACCAGCAAGGTCAGAGGGATTGCTCCTTTGGAGGGGAGCAAGGGCCAGTCTGGAGCAACCAGACCAGCGGTGTTTGTCGTAGATTTCGTCGCCAAGATGGCCACTAGCCAGCGGGCCAGCAACCGGTTAGGCGCGTCGAGTGGCAAAATGCAGAAGGGCCCCACGCAGATCGTGGAGATGCTGGAGGGCTCACCTTTGGTGCAGATGCTGCTCGAGGGTTGGGCTTCTCAGGACCCAAAGCACAACTTGGAGGGGGCCTCGGTTGTTGCACTGGTCAGCTTGTCGTAGTCGTTCCAAGATGGCTGGCTCCACGTGTCTCGGTGCCTCCACGGGTCTCCTCTTTGCAGGGACTGTGGATCGGGCGGTGAGAGGTCTGGAGGTCCAGGTCTCGTCAGTCTCTGGGCTCGGGCTCCGGCGGGAGGCGGCGGCAAAGCAGACGTTGATTCGCTGGATGGTGCTTGCGTTAGCAAGGTGGTCACTCCCTGACCACAGGGGAGATTTTCTTCAGTCTTCTGTGCAGCAGAATGTCGAAGTTCCCGTCTTCTTCTTAGTTTCAAGTTGATTCCAGGATGTCTGAAGTCTTAGGACACAGCTCCTACCTTTAAGCGGATTCTAGGGGCCGGACTACCTGCTAGGTCCCTCCCTAAGGGTGGGACCAGGAAGGGGGGTGGTTACACCCCCAATCCTTTGTCCAGCTCGCCCCAGGCCCGGGACTGGTGTGCCCCAGGACCGGTTTGAACTGGCATATGCACCGAGGCTCCTTGTGAGCCACAGGCATGTCTGGTTTCTTTCAAGCCCTACCTGACCAATACACAAAATCCTGTCTGGGGTGGTGCACGCACCTCCCCTGGCAGGAAACCCTTTGTCCACACCTCCCAAGCTGGAAGGACTCCCAGCAGCAGGAGGGCAGACTTGTGTCTGTGGTGGCAGCATCCATTTTGTGGAGCTGAGGCTATGTCTGATTTTACCCGGGTTTCAGGTACTGTACATGTCGTGTCCCTCTAGAAGGGTGGAATGCTAACCCCGTCGCCAGAATTGGCGAGGGGTTAGTATTCCAATTCGTATGACACCTTACTCGACATGTTTTGATAAAGCCAAACCAAAGATAGCATTTAACCGCGAGGTTCATAATGCACTTAAGAGTATATGGTATGACGATATCTGGAAACAGTAGAAGGAAGTTGTTCCGACCACTGTAGACAGGCTCAGCTCATGCCAGAGCACCATCTCACATGGAACCAAGCACTCTGCCTTCAGGATTGTTAAGGCCTGCTATAGGAGTGACTTATAGGTTACCAGGTGTCCCATTTAAGGTTAGGTATAGGTATACTACACCTAAGTAAGAGGTGATTACACCAACTTACCCCAGCTGAGTGATCAGCCAGTTGTGTCAAATCGTTAGGCCAAGCCTGGGGTGGCATAATACATGCTGCAGCCCTTGGCAGGCCTTGGGTACACCAATGCCCTGGGTACCTAGTGTACACTGGTACAGGGGCTGACAGGGTGATCCACTTCCAATTGGTTATGCACCTAGGGTGCATAGTTTTAGTTTAGTAGAGAGAACAGCAGGCTGGGGGTCTGATTGGCAGGCCCACAGCCTCAATATGTCAAAAACCAGTGAAGCAAAAAGCAAAAATTTGGGGTGACCATAGGATAGCAGACCCTACTCTCCTACACAACCCCCCCCCAAACGCTGGGACATTAAACTAGCCTTGACCAGTCTCGTCTTCATGTCCTAAGTGGAAGTACCTGGAGAGACCATCTGCATTCCCATGGTCAGTACCTGGCCGGTGCTCCACTGTAAAGTCCATCCCCTGTAGGGAAATGGACCACCTAAGCAGTTTGGGGTTTTCACCCTTCATCTGATTTAGCCACAAGAGGGGCTTATGGTCGGTCTGAATCTTGAAGTGAGTGCCAAACAAGTATGGCCTCAGCTTCTTCAGGGCCCACACCACAGCAAAGGCCTCCCTCTCAATAGCTGACCAATTCTTCTCTCTGGGGGTCAACCTTCTGCTAATAAAAGCAATGGGTTGGTCTTGACCATCTACATTAAGTTGTGACAGCACAGCTCCCACACCCAACTCAGAAGCATCTGTTTGGACAATAAACTCTTTGGAGTAGTCAGGACTTTTCAGGATAGGTGCAGAGCACATGGCCTCCTTCAGGTCATCAAATGCCTTTTGACAGCTTACTGTCCACTGAACCTTTTTGGGCATCTTCTTGGATGTCAGATCATTAAGAGGAGTCACAATGGACCCATAGTTCTTAACAAACTTCCTGTAATACCCAGTCAAGCCCAAGAAAGCTCGAACTTGAGTCTGGGTGGTTGGAGGGGACCAGTCCTTGATGGATTGTATCTTACTCTCCAGTGGTTGAACTTGGCCTCCACCTACAAGGTGGCCCAAATATACAACCTTACTCTGCCCTATCTGGCACTTAGTAGCCTTGATAGTGAGGCCTGCCCTTTGCAGAGCCTCAAGAGCCTTCTTCAGGTGGATCAGGTGATCCTCCCAGGTGGAACTAAAGACAGCAATGTCATCAAGATATGCTGCACAAAAGTCATCCAACCCAGTAAGGACTTGGTTCACCAGCCTTTGGAAGGTGGCAGGTGCATTCTTCAGACCAAAGGGCATCACCACAAACTGATAATGCCCACCTGGGGTTGAGAATGCTGTTTTGGCCTTAGACTCCTCAGCTAATCTGATTTGCCAATAGCCAGCTGTTAAGTCAAATGTGCTCAAAAACTTTGCAGAAGCTAGTTTGTCTATGAGCTCATCTGCCCTTGGAATAGGGTGTGCATCTGTCCTGGTGACAGCATTGAGTCCTCTGTAATCCACACAGAACCTCATCTCTCTCTTGCCATCTTTGGTGTGAGGTTTGGGGACCAGAACCACTGGGCTAGCCCAGGGGCTCTCTGAGGGTTCAATGACACCTAATTCCAGCATTTTATGTACCTCAGCCTTTATACAGTCCCTGACGTGGTCAGGTTGTCTGTAAAGTTTGTTCTTTACAGGCAGACTGTCACCAGTGTCCACAACATGGGTACACCAGTCAGTTTGACTAGGTATCAAGGAAAACATATGTGAAAATGATTGTAGAACCTGTCTACATTCAGTCTGCTGATGGGCAGTGAGGTTGCCTCCAAGGGTCACTCCTTCAACTGAGCCATCTTCAGGGTTCTGAGACAACAGGTCTGGGAGAGGGTCACTCTCTTCCTCCTGTCCCTCATCTGTAGCCATGAGCAAGCCCATGTCTGCCCTGTCAACATATGCTTTAAGCCTGTTAACATGGAGTACCCTGTGGGGACTCCTGGGAGTTCCTAGGTCCACCAAGTAGGTGACCTCTCCCTTCTTTTCCAGGATTGTATGGGGTCCAGACCATTTGTCTTGGAGTGCTGCTGGGGCCACTGGCTCCAACACCCATACCTTCTGTCCTGGCTGATACTCAACCAAGACAGCCTTTTGGTCATGCCAAGCTTTCTGTAAGGCCTGGCTTGCCTCAAGGTTTTTAGATGCCTTCTCCATATACTCAGCCATCCTGGAGCGGAGACCAAGTACATAGTCCACTATGTCTAGCTTAGGCTTTTTGAGAGGTAACTCCCAGCCTTCCTTCACCAAACACAGTGGGCCTCTCACAGGGTGCCCAAACAACAATTCAAAGGGGCTGTAGCCAACTCCTTTTTGTGGGACCTCTCTGTAAGCAAACAGAAGGCAGGGTAGAAGGATATCCCATCTTCGCCTGAGCTTTTCAGGTAATCCTTTGATCATACCCTTTAGGGTCTTGTTGAATCTCTCAACAAGCCCATTGCATTGTGGGTGATAAGGGGTGGTGAACTTGTAGTTGACACCACATTCCTTCCACATAGCTGTCAAGTATCCTGACATAAAGTTGGTACCTCTGTCAGATACTACCTCCTTAGGAAACCCCACTCTGGAGAATACTCCCAGCAGGGCCCTGGCCACAACAGGTGCTGTAGTGGTCCTAAGGGGAATTGCCTCTGGATACCTGGTGGCATGATCCACTACCACCAGTATAAATCTGTGCCCAGATGCAGTGGGAGGATCCATGGGACCCACTATGTCTATTCCCACTCTTTCAAAGGGAACCCCCACCACAGGTAGTGGTATCAGGGGGGCCTTTGTTGTGCCACCTGATTTGCCACTGGCTTGGCAGGTAACACAGGAGCGACAAAACTCCTTTGTATCTTCATTCATATGAGGCCAGTGAAAGTGAGGGACAAGTCTGTCCCAGGTCTTGTTCTGGCCTAGGTGTCCTGCTAAAGGAATATCATGGGCCAAGGTAAGAAGGAAGCCCCTAAATTGCAGAGGTATAACCAACCTCCTGGTTGCACCAGGCTTGGGGTCTCTAGCCTCTGAATAAAGGAGCCCTTCATCCCAATACACTTTATGGGTACCTTGAGCATTCCCAGCAGCCTCAGCAGCAGCCAGCTGTCTGAGGGGTTCAAGAGAGGGACAGGATAACTGAGCCTGCCTCAAGTCAGCCCTTGAAGGTCCCCCTGTCCCCAGAAACTCAACCTGATCAGGTTCAAGCTCTTCAGGGACAGTTCCTTCAGGGTCCTCTAGATCAGCTTCCTGGGAAGGCTGATCATCACTCTGAGGCAGGGGGGAAGGCACAGCCTTGACCCTCCTGTTCTTCTTCTTGGTAGGTGCTTGGTCCATTGTTCCAGGATCCAAGACCTGAGGTTCAGTGAGGCACTTTTTGGCCTGTGACCTGGTCACAGCAAGGACATGTGATGATATACCTAACATCTCTGCATGAGTCCTGTACTCCACTTCTGACCATAGAGAACTCTCTAGGTCATTGCCCAACAAACATTCTACTGGGAGGTCTGCACTAACCACAACCCTTTTGAGGCCAGTTACCCCTCCCCATGAGAAGTTAACAACTGCCACACTATGTGAAGTAGTGGCATTGCTGGCATTGGTCACCAGGTAGTTCTCACCTGGTATGTACTGTCCAGGATCCACAAAGCCTGGTGTCACCATAGTGACACTGGCACATGTGTCCCTGTAGGCTTGAGCCACTTTGTCATTAATTAAAGGAGTCTGTCTGTACTTGCCCAGGTTACTGGGGCTCACAGTCAGGGACAAATCAATGTCCCCATCACAGATCAAGACTGCCTGTGTAAGGGTTCTGTCTAAGTCAGAATCTCCTTCAGTTCCCATAGTGATTCCCACTACACCCTTTGTCTGGGGACCAACACTGCTAACAGTAGTACTGGGAGCAGGTGCCTTAGGGGCAACAGTGTTGGGGGCTCCACCCTTTTTGCAATCACTAGTCCAGTGAGTTGTATTTTTACAATGATTGCACCAGGGTTTCTTCTGACCTTCTTTCTTCTTCTTGGACTGTTGGGACCCACCCTCCTTAGCAGTAGTTTGGGGCCCTGTTGAAGACTTCTGGTCTTTAGGTTTCTGATCTCCACCCTTTTGGTCTGTTTTCTTCTGATCACCCCCTTGGCCCTGGTTCTGGTTCTTTTGCTTAACCCTGGTTCTGACCCATTTGTCTGCCTTCTTTCCCAATTCTTGGGGAGAGGTCAGATCAGAGTCAACCAAGTGTTGATGCAGTTGCTGGTTTTGACAGTTATTTAAAATCTGTTCTCTCATCATCAAATTATACAATCCTGTAAAATCAGATACCTTACTTCCCAGCAACCAACCCTCCAAAGCCTTAGTGGCACATTCAATGTATTCAGACCAGTCCTGAGTCTGTGTCTTTTGGGTGTCTCTGAACATTAACCTGTACTGCTCAGTGGTTAAGCCTAACCCATCAACTAGAACACTCTTCAGGACTCTGTAGTTTCTGACATCCTCTTCTCTAACAGTGAGGAGTCTGTCTCTGCCTCTTCCTTCAAAGGAGAGCCAGAGGATTGCTGCCCACTGATCTTCAGGAACCTGCTGTACTTTGCAGGCTCTCTCAAGAGCAGTTATCCACTTGTGGATGTCATCCCCACTTTTGTAGGGGGGCACAACCTTAGACAGGTTTCTATTGTCGAAAACCCTATCTTTGTCCTTAGGGACAATGCTGCCACCAGTGGGTATAGACCCACTCTCTTTATGCTGTCTAGCCTTGCTAAGTTTCTCTTCCATCAGGGCTACTTCTAGCTCCTGCTTCCTGATCCTCAGCTGGGCCTCTTGCATCTTGGCCTCATGTTCCCTCCTCTGAGGGGTGGTCATCCTTCTCCTGGAGTGACCTTGAGAGCCTCTAGAGCCATGGGAAGCATTGGAGTCACCTGAGCGATTCCTTTGCCTTCCAAGCCCTGTGTTAAGTCCACTGGGGAGATCCAGTGGGTTGAACCCACTGTCAGTCCCCAATAGCCTTGGTTTAGCTGGGCCAAGTATAATACTTGGCACTGGGCTAGTTCTCCCTTCATCCTCACTACTGTCAGTATCCTTTTCACTCTCATCCTCTGTGGTAGGCATCCCATCTAAGGGGTGACTATTGGGAAGGGGTACTTCAGTGGCATCTTTAGAAGGGGGGCCTCCTGTTCCTGTCCCTAAGGGGGCTAACTGGGAAGCTTTCTTGAGTGCTCTCTGATTCTCATCATTCTGTAAGAGCTCTCTGAGCTCAGCAGAGTTTGGGTTCTTGGGCTGTTTAAGGCCTCTAAGAGTTGCCAAATGCCTGAGCTCATTCTGATTAAGGGTAGCATAGATGGATGGTGCCCTCGGGGGGTCACTCTCAACAGAGATGGGTACAGTGGACCCCTCTGCCCCAGCCATTGCTCTTAAGTGTGGGTGGATGTGTTGCAATCTACCTACACTTGGGTTTACCTACTAAACCTATCTAGTAGTTGTAGTCAGGGTGTGCTACTCCCTTTGCTCTACAACAACTAAGTTCAGTAGAACTTAAGTATATCTAATCTTGTTTTATATGTACCTACAGGTACCTATGTGATCTTTCAATTGGTAACCAAGAGATTACAATGGTAAAACACAGCAAGCTCAAATCCAACCGCTGCTCACCAATGTGAGAAGTTGGCCTGGTATATGATGCTCACTAGTTAAAGTGATCACCTTGTACCATGCCAAGCAACCCTTATGGTGTGGTTGTAAGTCAACCTTTTCGGACTAGCTGCCCTAGTGGTAGCGTAGGCTAAGCAGTCTTTGAGGCTAAACTCGTGAAGCGTGTTAAGCCAGCTGTTTTACCAAATGCAACCCCCTTTTATACCAATGAAAGGACACCACACAGATATATATTCAAAATATATATGTATTTATTTATCAAAGTTACCCCTAGTCTCTTTATGAGCACAGGAGCACAAATCGTCAAACAAGATTATCACAGAATACACAGAAGTTGCACTTTATATGGGTAGGCCCTGGTGGCCACTCAAACCATATACTAAAATAGTGGTATAAGTACCACGAACAGAAAAGGGAAAAGGCCTAGGGCCTCTAGAATCGCTGGGCCTACAAGGAGCTAACGTCAGTTAGTGACCAGGAGGTCCACGGGTGGCGTGTGCAGAGCAAATAGTCACACGCGGGCTCCCATAGGTTTCAATGGGTGCGTAAAAAGTACAAAGTTACTGCAAAAGGAATCTTCCGGATGACCTAGGAACTTAAGATTTGGAACACAGGCACTAGAGATGTATTACTACACATGGGCACCGGAGTACCAGCTTTACCTCACCCACAGGAAGCGGGTGCATAGGCCTCAAAGTGCGTCGGGTTTCTTCTATCTGTTCCGTTGAGCCTGGGACAAAGATGCTGCAGGCGGTCGGTCGGGAAGAGATGCAGTGGATCCAAGAGTGGATCGGAGATGTTGAAGACCTGTAAGCAGAGGGGACAGTGTTCACAGTCACTAGCCAGTGACCAGCGTGGCACCAGGTGGGTACCAGGCGATGTCGGGTGCAAACAGGTGATGAGGGGTAGCTTGTCTCCGCAGCCACGTGGTCCCTGAAGGTCGACGACGTCCAGGAGTCGGCTCACGAGCTGTCCCACGCAGGCTCTCGCTGTCGGCGGTGTCGGCGACTTGATCGAAGCAAACAAGCCTTGGCAAAAGCAATTGCAGGAGGATTCGGAAATCAGCTGTTGGTTCTGACCAGCAAGGTCAGAGGGATTGCTCCTTTGGAGGGGAGCAAGGGCCAGTCTGGAGCAACCAGACCAGCGGTGTTTGTTGTAGATTTCGTCGCCAAGATGGCCACTAGCCAGCGGGCCAGCAACCGGTTAGGCGCGTCGAGTGGCAAAATGCAGAAGGGCCCCACGCAGATCGTGGAGATGCTGGAGGGCTCACCTTTGGTGCAGATGCTGCTCGAGGGTTGGGCTTCTCAGGACCCAAAGCACAACTTGGAGGGGGCCTCGGTTGTTGCACTGGTCAGCTTGTCGTAGTCGTTCCAAGATGGCTGGCTCCACGTGTCTCGGTGCCTCCACGGGTCTCCTCTTTGCAGGGACTGTGGATCGGGCGGTGAGAGGTCTGGAGGTCCAGGTCTCGTCAGTCTCTGGGCTCGGGCTCCGGCGGGAGGCGGCGGCAAAGCAGACGTTGATTCGCTGGATGGTGCTTGCGTTAGCAAGGTGGTCACTCCCTGACCACAGGGGAGATTTTCTTCAGTCTTCTGTGCAGCAGAATGTCGAAGTTCCCGTCTTCTTCTTAGTTTCAAGTTGATTCCAGGATGTCTGAAGTCTTAGGACACAGCTCCTACCTTTAAGCGGATTCTAGGGGCCGGACTACCTGCTAGGTCCCTCCCTAAGGGTGGGACCAGGAAGGGGGGTGGTTACACCCCCAATCCTTTGTCCAGCTCGCCCCAGGCCCGGGACTGGTGTGCCCCAGGACCGGTTTGAACTGGCATATGCACCGAGGCTCCTTGTGAGCCACAGGCATGTCTGGTTTCTTTCAAGCCCTACCTGACCAATACACAAAATCCTGTCTGGGGTGGTGCACGCACCTCCCCTGGCAGGAAACCCTTTGTCCACACCTCCCAAGCTGGAAGGACTCCCAGCAGCAGGAGGGCAGACTTGTGTCTGTGGTGGCAGCATCCATTTTGTGGAGCTGAGGCTATGTCTGATTTTACCCGGGTTTCAGGTACTGTACATGTCGTGTCCCTCTAGAAGGGTGGAATGCTAACCCCGTCGCCAGAATTGGCGAGGGGTTAGTATTCCAATTCGTATGACACCTTACTCGACATGTTTTGATAAAGCCAAACCAAAGATAGCATTTAACCGCGAGGTTCATAATGCACTTAAGAGTATATGGTATGACGATATCTGGAAACAGTAGAAGGAAGTTGTTCCGACCACTGTAGACAGGCTCAGCTCATGCCAGAGCACCATCTCACATGGAACCAAGCACTCTGCCTTCAGGATTGTTAAGGCCTGCTATAGGAGTGACTTATAGGTTACCAGGTGTCCCATTTAAGGTTAGGTATAGGTATACTACACCTAAGTAAGAGGTGATTACACCAACTTACCCCAGCTGAGTGATCAGCCAGTTGTGTCAAATCGTTAGGCCAAGCCTGGGGTGGCATAATACATGCTGCAGCCCTTGGCAGGCCTTGGGTACACCAATGCCCTGGGTACCTAGTGTACACTGGTACAGGGGCTGACAGGGTGATCCACTTCCAATTGGTTATGCACCTAGGGTGCATAGTTTTAGTTTAGTAGAGAGAACAGCAGGCTGGGGGTCTGATTGGCAGGCCCACAGCCTCAATATGTCAAAAACCAGTGAAGCAAAAAGCAAAAATTTGGGGTGACCATAGGATAGCAGACCCTACTCTCCTACAGCCACCTAATATCTAAACACTTAAAAGTGATTTTTATTTCTATTTTTTTTTAAGGCTTTTTTTTGGGTGCGCGCTGAGTGCGCGCACCTCGTGATGTTTTTAAGGTTTTTTCGGGTACGCGTAGAGTGCGCGCACCTCGCGATGTTTTTTAAAAAATTAAAATCTTTTTTTTTGCCCTTCGTGGTCCTACTGTGCCCCCCTGACAATGGCTAGGGGGTCTAGAACTCCCTACCCTGCCCCCTGTTCACGGTCTCCACCTTTCCTTTTTAGTGCGACAGACAAAATGGCGGCCGACACTTCCTGATTTCGACCGATTCGAATGTTTACTGACATGTAACAACCAATCACAATTACGCTCGCGCACGGCAGGGTGCGCGCACAGGGCTTGCTCAGTGCGCGCACGCTGCGCGCGTATAGATATTGATATGCTTTCAAATGCTATTTTCTCAGGAAATACTGAACAGATTTACACCAGACCTGCAAAAGGCACTTCCTTGACCTTATGGCTACCTCTCTGCCAAATTTCAAGTAATTCTGTTCAGCCGTTCAGGCTGTAGCTGTGTCTAAAGGTCCTATGGAAAAATGCATGGAGAAAACGCGTTTTGGGACCCCCCCTTTTTTCCCAGCCCCTGCTTGACGAATCACCCCGAGACTTTCAGGGTAGGAGCTGAACGGAGCGCCCCATTAGTTTTGAAAATTGCGCGAGGATTCATCAACCAGCGCCAAAGTTATTCAAAATAGAATTTTGAGATTTCCTATGGAAACTCGGTCCTAACTATAACTATCTACTGGCGACCGCCAGTAGATAATATATACACATACATATATATAAATGCATATGCATATATGTGCATATGTGTGCGTGTAGAGAGAGGTAGAGAGAGGTAGAGAGGTAGAGGTGTAGAGGTAGAGACGTAGAGGTAGAGAGGTAGAGGTAGAGAGGTAGAGAGTAGTAGAGACAGAGGTAGAGAAAGGTAGAGAGGTAGAGAGTAGAGGATGAGTAATAGAGAGTAGAGAGAGAGTAGTAGAGAGTAGTAGAGAGAGTAGCAGAGAGTGAGTAGGAGAGAGTAGTAGAGTGAGTAGTAGAGAGTGAGTAGTAGAGAGTAGTAGAGAGTGAGAAGTAGAGAGTAGTAGAGAGTGAGTAGTAGAGGGAGTAGTAGAGAGTAGTAGAGAGTGAGTAGTAGAGAGTAGTAGAGAGTGAGTATTAGAGAGTGAGTAGTAGAGAGTAGTAGAGAGTGAGTAGTGGAGACTGATTAGCAGAGAGAGAGAGTAGTAGAGAATGTGTAGTAGAGAATGAGTAGTATAGTGAGTAGGAGAGAGTAGTAGGGAGAGTAGTAGAGAGTGAGTAATAGAGAGTAGTAGAGAGTGAGTAGTATAGAGTAGTAGAGAGTGAGTAGTAGAGAGTGAGTAGTAGAGAGAGAGTAGTAGAGAGTGAGTAGTAGAGAGTAGTAGTGAGTAGTAGAGAGTAGTACAGAGTGAGTAGTAGAGAGTGATTAGTAGAGAGTAGTGGAGTAGTAGAGAGTGAGTAGTAGAGAGTAGTAGAGAGTGAGTAGTAGAGAGTAGTACAGAGTGAGTAGTAGAGAGTGATTAGTAGAGAGTAGTAGAGAGTGAGTATTAGAGTGAGTAGTAGGGAGTAGTAGAGAGTGAGCAGCAGAGTGAGTAGTAGAGTGAGTAGTAGAGAGCAAGTAGTAGAGAGTGTGTAGTAGAGAGAGAGTAGTAGAGAGTAGTAGAGAGTGAGTAGTAGAGAGAGTATTAGAGAGTAGTAGAGTAGTAGAGAGTGAGTAGTAGAGAGTGAGTAGTAGACAGTAGTAGAGAGTGAGTAGCAGAGAGAGTAGTAGAGAGTAGTAGAGTGAGTAGTAGAGAGTGAGTAGTAGAGAGAGAGAGTAGTAGAGAGTGAGTGGTAGAGAGTAGTAGAGAGTGAGTAGTGGAGAGTAGTAGAGAGTGAGTAGTAGAGAGAGAAGTAGAGTGAGTAGTTGAGAGTGAGTAGTAGAGAGTGAGTAGTAGAGAGTAGTAGAGAGTAGTAGAGAGTGAGTAGTAGAGAGTGAGTAGTAGAGAGTAGTAGAGTGAGTAGTAGAGAGTAGTAGAGAGTGAGTAGTAGAGTAGTAGAGAGTGAGTGGTAGAGAGTAGTAGAGAGTGAGTAGTAGCGAGTGAGTAGTAAAGAGTAGTAGTAGAGAGTAGTAGAGTACTAGAGAGTAGTAGAAAGTGATTAGTAGAGAGTGAGTAGTTGAAAGTAGTAGCGAGTGAGTAGAAGAGAGTGAGTAGTTTAATTTAAAAGGAACACAATGAGGAGGTTCATTTTGCCATAGAAATTATGATTAGTGAGGAAAAAAGAAAAATTAGGGCACATTTTGAGTGACTTCTCAAATCCTCTTCTATTTCATTAAATAATTCTGCCATGCACACTGAAACATGCACTTTTAATACCAGCAGCAGACTTCCCTGGTGAGCAGTAGCTTTAGTACAGTGATCTAATGAGCAACTAGAGTGCTACCATTCAGAATTTATGGAAAATGTGTGACACATCTGAATGCCTTCTTGATGGAATCAAAGTAAACAAGCATTGAAAATGCAATAGGTCTCGCCCTCGTTTAAGTTAAAGCAATTCTGTTTGTAATTAGGTGGCTTTTTAGCTTTGCTTGTATTAGAGTTTTTCAAACTTTCATATACATACCATGCATATGTATGCATATATGTATATGTATATGTTTGCATGGATTTATATTTATATAGATATGCAGATTATATTTATATGTTTGTATATGTATATATATATATATATATATACACACATACATTATCTACTGGCGGTCGCCAGTAGATAGTTATAGTTAGGACCGTGTTTCCATAGGAAATCCGCAACATTCTATTTGGAATAACTTTGGCGCCGGTTGACGAATCCTCGCAAAATTTTCAAAATAGGTGGGGCGCTCCGCTCCTACCCTGAAAGTCTCGGGGGGATTCGTCAAGCGGGGGCTGAGAAAAAAGGGGGGTCCCAAAACGCGTTTTCCCCATGCAATTTTCCATAGGGACCTTTAGTCCAAGGTAGAGCCCGAACGGCTGAACAGAATTACTTGAAATTTGGCAAAGAGGTAGTCCTCAGCTCAGGGATGTGCATTTTGCATATATGGTGTCAATCTGTTCAGTAGTTCCTGAGAAAATCAAAAGTAAAATCATATATATATGTGGGCAGAGCCTAACCACACATCTCATCCTGAGATCTGATTGGCTGTCAGCACTTCATCCAAGAAGTGTTGGCAGCCATCTTGGGACCAATATACATGATAGCACCTCATTAAAAAGCATTGCAGTTAATAGAAGGTTTTAAGACTTTAGTTACATTATAAATCATTTGTTGATGGTACCATACTCATATTAGGAATTGTGGTGTGTTCTAAGGTGATTTTACCATGTGAAAAAGCCTTCTGCTGTGATATCATGAATCATGTTTGAGAGAAAACTATTTTCTCATGCTTTTCCCACAGAGGTTTGGAAGGTGATCTATAAGCTAAACTGAGAGCTTATTTTCTGTAAATTCACATTATCTTTCTCAGTCATGTGAGAATGAAGTCTGACATTCTCAGTAAAACATGTACATCCAACAAGGGCAGAGACTGTCAGTTGATTCCTTTGTGTTCTACTGCAGCTTCCCAGAGTGTTCCAAAGAACAACTAGAGCGCTAACAGTCCAGCTTATGATAAACGTATGGCACACCTGAAGCCATCTTGCTTGGATTAAAGTGGTAAGTCTTAAAACATTTCATTTAAAAAGGAACAAAATGAGGGGGTTCATTTTTCCATAAAAAGTATGATTAGTGCTGCAGAAAGAAAAATTAGGGCACATTTTGAGTGACTTCTCAAATCCTCTTCTATTTCATTAAAAAATTCTGACATGCAGACTGAAACATGCACTTTCAATACCAGCAGCAGTTTTCCCTGGTGAGCAGTAGCTTTACTACAGTGATCTAA
The DNA here is from genome assembly GCF_964204655.1 of Triturus cristatus. Classification (NCBI taxonomy): domain Eukaryota; kingdom Metazoa; phylum Chordata; class Amphibia; order Caudata; family Salamandridae; genus Triturus; species Triturus cristatus. The sequence goes on from NC_140579.1 coordinate 1,225,468,110, forward strand.
TGAGCAAAAAGAGTGCTAACATTCTGAATTTATGGCAAATGTGTGACACATCTGAATGCCTTTTTGATGGAATCAAAGTAAAAAACTGAAAGTATTTCCTACTGAGGAGACTGCAGTAAATGAGGAAATTAGGAAACTTCATAACAAATAAGTCTCCCAAGATGGCCACCAGAGACAAAAGAGCCCAAATGTAGCCCAAATATCACCAAGATGTAGCCCAAGTATAGCCCAATGACAGAATGTCCCAGAGTGTTCTTAAAAACAACTAGAGCGCTTACTGTCTTCATTATGACAAAAGTATGGCACACCTGAAGCCATCTTGATTGGAATAAACTGGTAACACTTAAAACATTTAATTTAAAAAGGAACACAATGAGGGGGTTCATTTTGCCATAGAAATTATGATTAATGCTGAAGAAAGAAAATAAGGGCACATTTTGAGTGACTTCTCAAATCCTCTTCTATTTCATTAAAAAATTCTGACATGCAGACTGAAACATGCACTTTTAATACCAGGAGCAGACTTCCATGGTGAACAGTAGTTTTACTACAGTGATCTAATGAGCAACTAGAGTGCTAACATTCAGAATTTATGGCAAATGTGTGACATATCTGAATACCTTCATGATGGAATCAAAGTAAAAAACTGAAAGCATTTCCTACTGAGGAGACTGCAGTACATGAGGAAATTAGGAAACTTCATAACAAATAAATCTCCCAAGATGGCCACCGGAGACAAAAGAGCCCAGTAGCCCAAAATCACCCAGATGTAGCCCAAATATAGCCCAATGACAGAAGTGTGCAAAACACTTATTATTTTGTGTTTTTGCAGTGTTATATAGTGCAGACTTGTCAGGTATTGGAGTGCTTTACATGAGCATTGGTTACATCACACAATAACAAATTCATTTTGGTTGTAGACATGGGGAGACTAAGTGATTTGACCAGAATCACAGAATGTCGAGCTGAAGCAGAAACTCCAACCTGGTTCCCCAGTTGCAAAGTCTGCAGTTCTGGAAGTAACACCACATCCTCTCCCCTAAGTGCAACATTTAATCAAGTGGTCAACTGGATAAAAAAACATAAAGATAACAAATAATTTAAAAGTGCTTTGTCGCTATTTGAAAACTCAGAAAATATGTCCTTATTTTAGTCTTTTAGAGCACTAACCATAATTTTGATGCCAATAAGACGCTCTCATATATGTAATTTCTAAAGGAAATGCTCTCGGTATTACAGTTTTGATTACATCAAGATGACGTCAGGCGTTCCACACTTTTGTATAAATATAGAATGTTAGCAATCTAGTTGTTCATTTGGATACTGTTGAGAGGCAGAGGCCAGGGGCACGGACTCTGAAAATTGAAGGCAGGTATGAGGGTGCAAAGGCAACAATTTAACCACACTGCGCAGGCAGGAAGGGCCGTGGCAGCACAACAGACTATGGAGGGCAGTGGAAAGGGGGGCAGGGGCAACAAACCAACAATACAGGACTTGCAAGAGAGGCTGTGGCAATGTAATAGACCATTGTGGGCAGAAGGAAGAGGCAATGGTAGTACCACCATACATGCCAACAGACCCGATTCAGCCAGGAAACGTCCAATGTTTTTAAGCTCAAATGGGCTTTATTTGATCTGTCTCCTGTCTAAATCTCCTCTTTTTCAATGTAACTCAAAGTGGAAAATCAATACCCCAGTTTTTTTTCAAAATCTCCCTCTTACCAAGTTCAAAATGTTCGCAAGTATGGTACATTGGATCATGGAAGGAAATGGGGTAGGGACATGGACTTGGATAACAGAGGACAGGAGGGACATGGAGAGGTGCACCAAACTGACCCTGCAGGGCAGGCATCAGGGTTTGCAGCAGCACAATACACCACACAGGGCATGCGGGACGGGAGTGCAGCACAACAATCCATAGAAAGCAAGAGGGAGGGGACAGGACCATGCACATGGACAACAGAGAACAGAGGGGCAAGAGGCAATGGTAGCTAGCTGACCATAATGGACAGACAGGAGAGAAAGCTGCAGCATAACAGACCATAAAGGGCAGGAGGGACGGATCAGGGGCATTACAATGGAACAGACAAGCCAGGAGGGAGGGAGTAGGGGTCTGCACATGTAAACAGAGGGCTGGGGGCAAGGGGGCAGGGCAGGAGCAGCAACATAGCCATGGAGGTCAGGCAGGATGGGCACTAGAAGCAAGACACACCATGAAGAGCAACAGTGAGACTGTGATGGAATACACACAGACCATGGAGGGAAGGTGGGAGGGGGTCAGGGGCAGCTAACTGACCACACAGGGAAGGTGGGAGGGGCCATGGCAGCACAGAAGACCATGCATGGCAAGTGGGAGGGTTAGTGGCAGCACAATGGCTATGATGGGCAATAAGGAGGGTGCAGGGGCATGCACAAAGGACGATGGGGGATAGAAGGGAGGGTCAGGACCTGTGCACAGACAAGAAAGTTCAGGGGAAGGGGCCTCACAACAGACAGCACGGGGCAGGCAGGAGGAGCAGTTGCAGCACAACAGACCAGGGAGGACAGAAGGGTGTGGCAGTACAATGGACCATGTAGGACAGGAGGAAGAGGATAGGGGCATGGCATGTGGACAGGCAGGGTGGAGGTGGCAGGAACAGGTTACAGTCATCTGACAATGCTAGGCAGGTGGGAGGGGAGTGGCAGCTCAACAGAACACTCAGAGTAGATAGGAGTGGCAGGTCCATGGAACATGGTGGGCAAAAATGATGGAGCAGGGGCATGCACAAAGACATCGGAGGGCAGGGGGAAGGAGAATAGGGGCAGCAAGCTAAACACAGAGTTTAAGCAGGAGGTCAATTATGGGGCATATAATTGGGCAATGGAGGGCAGGAGGAGTGGACTGGTACATCATACTAAATTGAGGGCAGTGGCAGCACATCAGACCATGCATGGCAGGAGGGAGGAGGCTAGTCCATGGATTCACACAACAGAGGATAGGGAGGAGGGGGATGGGGCAGCAAGCTAACTGTTCAGAGAAGGCGGGTATTAGGAACTTCATTGTTTTTAAAACGTGTGTCTGTGCGAACTACTAATATGAACAAGTATGCAGCATAATCTCACTTTTATTCAGGAAGAAGAGGACGTTTGTGACTGTGACTCCGGGCTCACTTGGCAGAAACACCCCCTGACTCTCCACCCCCTATCACAAAATGTAATGCCCGTGAAAAGCGTAGGTGAACACAGTGTTATATAGAACATAGTCCTGAGAGCACGATTGAAAATGAAAACTAGATATGGTGTATGGTATAAACTATGCACCAAAAAGTGTGATATAAGATGAACCGGGCGTGAAATATAATATGCAATACATTGTGCGCAATGACAGATTCATTGGAGAGCGCGAGATAGCACAGGCACTAGCGCGTGCTATGCGATATGCGCCTTGGAGTGTAATATGCACAGGGCAGTGTTTCTGTAACCGAACTAGTCTCTAAAGTTGTAATATAAAATATGTGCTGGGGAGTGTAACGTTGCATATGCACTGTGACAAAGATATGGATGCCAGATTGTAATATGTATGGCATAGCACTGTGCGTTATAACAGAGGCATCGAGGAAGGCACGTTAGATGGGGCAATATAACCCGTGCGAAGACAAATGTGGCATGACATATTCACGGGGTGGTGTTACAGTGCACATGGGCTAGAGAGTGTCATAGCATATGCACTAGCTGGTGGAATACAACACAGAGGTGTGTGGCACTCAGCAGGCAATGGTGGGTGTAACACAGCATTGGGCTCTGCCAGGAGCGCGATGTGACTCTCAAGTGATGTTCGTCCCATTTCCAGAGAGTAAAATAAAAAGTATTACACATCCGGCAGTGGATGTGTGTTTTATTAACCATGAGGGGGGTTTCTTGCATAGTATTGGTCGAATTTTTGTCGAATCCCCTTTGAATGGCTTGGTGTGCATGTGTATTAAATGTGCCCGTCAATAGTTACCCATGTTTGTATAAATAAACGACAAGGGTGTCTACCGGGATTAGGCACGGTAGGGCATCAGACATGTCAGAGCTTCACTAGTGGTGTAAATACATTCCACGTGGATTCATTGTATGCATAGTCGCCTTTTAATGAATATCACGCAAATCGTCATGGTGATAGGTACGTACGGTTTGTCCAGCATGTCCTAGGTGTGTCTATAAATATATATATTTTTAAAATAATAAAAAACAGTGGCCGGCCCTGGGGATTGGGGTCAAAAAAATATAATTAGGAGACAGGCCCTGGGGGATGGGGTCATCAGGGCCAATAAATTAGAATAAGAAGGGAAACCACTCAGCCCCCCGTCTTAAAAAATTAAAATAAATAAAAGACTGGCATCGTGCCGGAGGCCACGCACCCTCCTTGCAGCACTCTGCAAACGCGCCCCCTGGTGAGTTGTAAGTTGGGGAATTAATTCCTCTTCAATACTGAGGGTCCCTGAGGGCCAACTAGCCCAACAGGCATCTCCAGTATGCGCCAGGGAGCTGCGCTGCAGACAGGTGTTCTGAGGCCAAGCCCCTTTTTACACCTCTCTGCAACGCAGCTCTGTGGCGCTTACTGGAGGTACCTAGCGGTCTAGTTTGACCCTAGGGACCCCTAGGATTCAAGGGGACTTAATCTCTCAACTTAGAACAGCCACAGGGCACGTTTACACAGTGGTGAAGGGAGGGGACGGGGCCTGAGGTGACGTGTGCAAACACGCACTATGGCACGTTTTAAATTGGGGATATCATTTCCCTTCAATACTGAGGGCCCCTGGTGGCTAACTAGCCCACCAAGTGCTTCCAGTAAGCGGCCGTGCCACTTATTACACCTCTCTGCAACGCAGCTCTGTGGCACTTACTGGAGGTACCTAGTGGGCTAGTTGGACCCTAGGGACCCTCAGAATTCAAATGAACTTAATCTCCCAACTAAAAATGGACACAGGGCGTGTTTACACAGTGGTGAAGGGAGGGGACGGGGCCTGAGTTAACGTGTGCAAAAACGCCCTGTGGCCTGTTTTAAGAGGTAGTTTTAATCCCCCTGCCCTATTATATACTAGGGGCTTACAGAGGAGGTCATGCTAATCACAAGGGGACCCCAACGCATAATGTTCCCTAGTGTATGTAGGTGTTTTCACTGTATTCTAAGTGTCTTTTAACATAGCACTGGCTCTAGGACTGGTTAGTCAGACTCAGTTACCACCAGTATCCGTCTGAAAAAGTTGAGGGTACAGGATGATTTTGCAACAAGGCTTCTTTCTGCTCTTCTTTTTGTTCTTTCTGCACGTTATCCTTCTTCCTGCACTTTTCTTCGTCTTTGAGGACTTCTGTTGCTTCTTTCTGCACTTCTTTTTTTTCTTTCTGTGCATTTTTTCTTCTTTCTTCACATGTCCTATCTCTGTAGGCATAGTTAGAAATTAGCATTTAAAAAACCTTTGAAATTCACAGAAAAAACAATAGGTTTCAGGCACGTTATAGTTAGGAATTAGCATTTAAAAAACCTCAGAAATTCACTGAAAAAACCATAGGTTTCAGGGGTGTTATAGTTAGCTGGACTTTTCACTTGTAGAAAACCATTGAAATTCCCCCGTTATAGTTAGTTGATGTGATGTGATGTCATCAGTGATGTCATTTGAGATGTCATCCGTGATGTCATGAGTGATGTCACTGACCATGTCATGAGTGATGTAATATGTGACGTCATCAGCAGTGCATTGCGGGCGCGCGAGTTATAGTTAGCTGAACTAACTATAACGGGGGAAATTCAATGGTTTTGTACAAGTGAAAAGTCCAGCTAACATTAACACCCCTGAAACCTATGGTTTTTTCAGTGAATATATATAAATGCATATGCATATATATATGTGCATATGTGTGCATGTACAGAGAGGTAGAGAGGTAGAGGTGTATAGGTAGAGGTGTAGTGGTAGAGAGGTAGAGGTAGAGAGGTAGAGAGTAGTAGAGAGAGAGGTAGAGAGGTAGAGAGTAGAGAGCGAGTAATAGAGAGTAGAGAGTGAGTAGTAGAGAGTAGTAGAGAAAGTATCAGAGAGTGAGTAGTAGAGTGAGTAGTAGAGAGTGAGTATTAGAGAGTGAGTAGTTGAGAGTAGTAGAGAGTGAGTAGTAGAGTGAGTAGTAGAAAGTAGTAGAGAGTAGTAGAGAGTGAGTGGTAGAGAGTAGTAGAGAGTGAGTAGTAGAGAGTGAGTAGTTGAGAGTAGTAGAGAGTGAGTAGTAGAAAGTAGTAGAGAGCAGTAGAGAGTGAGTAGTAGAGAGTAGTAGAGAGTGAGTAGTAGAGAGTGAGTAGTAGAGAGTGAGTAGCAGAGTGAGTAGTAGAGAGTAGTAGAGAGAGAGTAGTAGAGAGTGAGTAGTAGAGAGTAGTAGAGAGTGAGTAGTAGAGAGTGGTAGAGAGAGTAGTAGAGAGTGAGTAGTAGAGAGAGAGTAGTAGAGAGTAGAGTAGTAGAGCGTGAGAAGTAGAGAGTGAGTAGTAGAGAGTAGTGGAGTAGTAGAGAGTGAGTAGTAGAGAGTAGTAGAGAGTGAGTATTAGAGTGAGTACTAGAGAGTAGTAGAGAGCGAGTAGCAGAGAGCAAGTAGTAGAGAGTGTGTAGTAGAGAGTGGGTAGTAGAGAGAGTAGTAGAGAGTGAGAAGTAGAGAGAGTAGTAGAGTAGTAGAGAGTGAGTAGTAGAGTGAGTAGTAGAGAGTAGTTGAGAGCGAGTAGTAGAGAATCAGTAGTGGAGAGTGAGCAGTAGAGAGTAGTAGAGAGTGAGTAGTAGAGAGTGAGTAGTACAGATTGAGTAGTAGAGAGTAGTACCGAGTGAGTAGTATAGAGTAGTACAGTGAGTAGTAGAGAGTGAGTAGTAGAGAGAGAGTAGTAGAGAGTGAGTAGAAGAGTAGTAGAGAGTGAGTGGTAGAGAGTAGGAGAGAGTAGTAGAGTGAGTAGTAGAGAATAGTAGAAAGTGAGTAGTAGAGTGAGTAGTAGAGAGTAGTAGAGTAGTAGAGAGTGAGTAGTAGAGAGTGAGTACCAGAGAGAGTAGTAGAGAGTAGTAGAGAGTGAGTAGTAGAGAGTGAGTAGTAGAGAGTAGTAGAGAGCGAGTAGTAGAGAGTGAGTAGTGGAGAGTGAGTAGTAGAGAGCGAGTAGTAGAGAGTGAGTAGTAGAGAGTGAATAGTAGAGAGTGAGTAGTAGAGAGTGAGTAGTAGAGAGAGAGTAGTAGAGAGTGAGTAGTAGAGAGTAGTAGAGTGAGTAGTAGAGAGTGAGTAGTAGAGAGTAGTAGAGAGTAGTAGAGAGAGAGTAGTAGAGAGTGAGTAGTAGAGAGAGAGTAGTAGAGAGTGAGTGCTAGAGAGCAGCAGAGAGTAGTAGAGTGAGTAGTAGAGAGTAGTAGAGAGTGAGTAGTAGAGAGTGAATAGTAGAGAGTGAGTAGTAGAGAGAGAGTAGTAGAGAGTGTAGTAGAGAGTGAGTAGTAGAGAGTAGTAGCGAGTGAGTAGTAGAGAGTAGTAGAGAGTGAGTAGTAGAGCAGTAGAGAGTGAGTGGTAGAGAGTAGTAGAAAGTAGTAGAGTGAGTAGTAGAGAGTGAGTAGTAGAGAGTGAATAGTAGAGAGTAGTAGAGAGTGAGTAGTAGAGAGTAGTAGAGCGTGAGTAGTAGAGAGTGAGTAGTAGAGAGTAGTAGCGAGTGAGTAGTAGAGAGTGAGTAGTAGAGAGTGAGTAGTAGAGAGAGAGAGTAGTAGAGTAGTAGAGAGTCAGTAGTAGAGTAGTAGAGAGTAGTCAGTCAGTGTCAGTCAGTGTCAGTCAATGTCAGTCAATGTCAGTCAGTCAGTGTCAGTCAGTCTGTCAGTGTCAGTCAATCAGTGTCAGTCAGTGTCAGTCAGTTAGTGTCTTTCAATCAGTGTCAGTCAGTCAGTGTCAGCTAGAGCAGCTCTGCTGACCTGGTTCTCTGGCTCTAAAGCAGCTCTGCTGACCTGGTTCTCTCTCTCTAAAGCAGCTCTGCTGACCTGGTTTCTCTGGCTCTACAGCAGGTCTGCTGACCTGGTTCTCCGGCTCTAGAGCAGCTCTGCTGACCTAGTTCTTATGCTACAGAGCAGCTCTGCTGATCTAGTTCTCTGGCTCTACAACAGCTCTGCAGACCTGGTTCTCTGGCTCTAAAGCAGCTCCGTTGACCCAGTTCTATGGCTCTGAAGCAGTTCTGCTGACATGGTTCACTGGCTTTATAGAAGCTCTGCTGACCTGGTTCTCTCCCTCTAAAGCAGCTCTACTGACCTGGTTTCTCTGGCTCTGCAGCAGCTCTGACCTGGTTCTCTGGCTCTAGAGCAGCTCTGTTGACCTGGTTCTTAGGCTCTAGACCAGCTCTACTGACCTGGTTCTCTGGCTCTAAAGCAGCTCTGCTGACCTGGTTCTATGGCTCTAAAGCAGCTCTGCTGATTTGGTTCTCTGGCTCTAGAGTAGCTCTGCTGACCTGGTTCTCTGGCTCTAAAGCAGCTCTGCTGACCTGGTTCTCTCCCTCTAAAGCAGCTCTGCTGACCTGGTTTCTCTGGCTCTACAGCAGCTCTGCTGACATGGTTCTCTGACTCTAGAGCAGCTCTGCTGACCTAGTTCTTAGGCTCTAGAGCAGCTCTGCTGACCTGGTTCTCTGGCTCTACAGCAGCTCTGCTGACCTGGTTTTCTGCACTCACGACGCACGCACCCGACTTCGCAAAAATATATTTAAAAATAATATACGTTTCTTATAAGTACAAATATATTATTTTGATGAATATCTTACATAATCTCTTGCCTTAATATGTATATTAAAGACACATACATATCATTTTGGAACATAATTTTTTTTTGCGGGAGTCGCGCACCCAGCGCGCCCCAGCACATATATGATGTCACGCGGGACCCGCAAGCGTGCAAACATCTCGTACCGTAATGCGCATGTGTCGCGAATGCGCGGGAGCAGGAGTCGCAGAATGGTCGCATACCAATCGCGCATATCACGTGATATTAAATATATATGATGTAACTGAAAAACACGCAGCCGTCGCACACCATACACGGATCCTTCATGACTTTTCTAAAATGGCGGCTAGAATGCACGCACCCACCGTGATGTGTACACTTTGAGTGCGCGACTGCGAAAAAAATTGAATTTTTTTTTTAAAGAAAATCATATACATATATTAAAATAAAAAATGAAAACAAGAAAGTTAATCAATATTTCAGTTTTAATTAAAAAATGTTTTTTTGCAATTTTCAGAAAAATATATAATGTTATTTAATTAATAAAATATTTATAAATAAACAGTTAAAAAACTGTAGAAAATCAGAACAAAAAATAGATATAACTACTATCACACTTAGTTAGCATTTTAAAAACCTTTGAAATTCACTGAAAAAAAACATAGGTTTCAGAGACGTTATAGTTAGAAATTAGCATTTAAAAAACCTTAGAAATTCACAGAAAAAAACATAGGTTTCAGGGGTGTTGTAGTTAGCTGCCCATTTCACTCGCACAAAACCATAGAAATTCCTCTGTTATAGTTAGTTCTGCTAACTATAACTCACACGCCCGCAATGCACTGCTGATGATGTCACATATTGCATCATTCATGACATGGTCAGTGACATCACTGATGACATCACTTTAACCTAATCATCAATAAGGGTCGTTTGGACTGGTGCAAGGCGCCCACTATAACTAGTGGACAGCATATACCAGGCCAACTTCTCACAGCGCTAAGTCGATAAACTTAGCGCCATCACAGGGGGAAACGCAAGGCTGCACAGGGAAACGCAAGGCTGCACCACATTCTTGTAAATATGGTGCAGACTTGCGTTTCAGAAGTGGCGGAGCGTGGCGTTAAGCCAGGAGGCTAATGCGGCGCTCAGCCACTTCCTTGTGCATATCACCGCCAGAGTCTGTCACAGACAGAGGAAAGGATAGCAGGGGAGGCATGCACAGGCCCAGATGGGACATGCCGGGAAAAGGGACAGCGTGCGAGGCAGTCAGAGGCCCAGTGTACAGACAAGGAAAGGGACAGTGACGGGGGCGGGCAGAGAGCCACAGGGGTTCACAGAGCCGGAAAGTTACAGGCTTAGCCCAGAGAGGAGCACAGATGAGAAATGGGCACGGAGGCAGAGGCGGGTGTGGGGGTCACAGACTGGGAAGGGACAGTGAGGAGGTAGGCATAGTCTAGAGAGGACCCGAGTCGGGGAAAGAGACAGTGAGTGTGCAGGCAGACACCCAGAGGGGTTCTCAGAAGAGAAAGGCACAGTGAAGGAGACAGGCATAGAAGAGACTCTGAGGGGGGCACCGAAAGAGGGAGAGGCCAGTTGGTGACTCCCCCGGCAGCAGAGGCGTTAACAACCGTGCGGTGTAATTGCTGGTCTAAGGGATGTGTTCTGGCCGTCGCGCGCTGGGAGACATTCATTAGGGCTCCGCAGAAGTGACATTACTAAAGTGAGCGTGCTGATGTCTGACAGGCCCCGATCCATCACACTGACAGTGATAAACACTGCCCAAGACCAGTAAATTGCCAAGGCTGCCTGGGGGGCCACGTGGGGGACCCTCAACAGGGCGGCCGCCTTAGTGCCACAGGAAGGCACTGGAGTCTGCTGACTAGGCTCCTTGGGCGTGGGACCAGGGGGACTTCCGGCCGGCCACTTCCGGTAGTGAGAGGGGGACAGGGGTACATATACTTTCCCCCGCCCACTGGGCAGTTTCTTGACCGCTGCCCGTCTCGCCTTTAGACGTGCCCCAGAGCTGTTGGCAATTATATTGTGGTGAGTGCTTACTCCACTCCCTCTTCTCTCTCCCCGCCCGGTCTCCCCCATCGGGGTAGTATTGAGGGCTGGGCGGCCACACCACGGTTGCGGTCCGCCTCAGAGGGAGGAGGGGTGTGGGGGGTTCGGGCAGCTCTCCGTGTCACGGGTAGCGGCATAGAGGTCCACCCCCTCCCTTTAGGTCGGGGGAGGGGGGCGAATTTGGACCCCTGCCAAGTGGTTAAGGGGCCAAGGCCCGATGGGTCGCGTTTCCCGGGGGTCCCAAGTACAGTCGTGGCACAGGACCGCCGTCCTTCCAGCAGCGGTGCCGGGGAGGGCAGTCCCCGGATCACCAAACCCCTGTCCCACTGCGTGGCGATGCCCACGAGAGAGCCTGATCCAGCTGCTCACCTCCAGTCTGTGTGTAGCCACGTGTACACGCCGTCGGTGCTAGGAGTTGTGCCTCACGGTGAGCCCCATCCGGCCATCGCTGAGGCTGCCACCCGCCTGAAGGGGGGGTTAGGCTGCTTCCGATGGGCACTCACCAGCATCCAAGGCCCAGGCAACGCAGACATGTCGTGCGGGTGTGTGCCGGAGGCGAGAGGACCAGTGATGGCAGCCAGGCTCTCGCTTCAGAGCGGCGTGTGGGCAGGGGCACTTAGCATTGTTTTGGGGGGGAACGCCACGCGTGTTGTGCTGCTCCATCTCCGGTAGCTTTACAGCCAGGGCTCTGGCTGCCTGTCTCCACGGGGCACCGGTCCACCTTCCAGGGAGCAATGCTTGCCCCCCCTGCTGCTCGCGGTCTTGCCAGTGGCGCCATTTAGGGGCCGATGGCCCGCACAGACTTGTTTGTTGCTTGGAGGACACGCTGTGTCCATATCCCGCTGAGGTGTCGTGTCACGCCCGACTGCAACCCCCCTGATGCTCAGAGAAAGAGAAGGGCGGTGAGTCTGGGGACTCCGACCGGCTTGAGGGACGGCGATGCAGTGAATGCGCATCCACCTGCATTTGGTGACTTTGAAACCATCTATTTTGCCTTGTATCTTTTAGTCTTGCCGGGCGTATCAGGGGCACGCAGGGAGCGAGCGGGGAAACCTTTAAGCCGCCCGTAGTTGCCCATCAGCGGCGCTCCAAAGTTAAGGGATAGGAATAGCAGGTAAGGCCTGTTGCGTGGCCTTGCTGGGTGGCTTCCAGCTTCGGTGGGTGCGGGCACCATGTAAGGGTACGGGACACCAGCGTTCCTGGTGCGGAGGGAGGGGTGTCCGCTATGCTTTCGCTCCCTCACAACCCCCCCCCCCATTACCTCCTCGTTAGTCTTCCTCGCCACATGACTAACAAAGTGAGCTTCAGCTCCACACCAGAACCCTCCAAAGCAAAAAAAGTCAGCCTCCCATCCCTTCCCAATATGGCCGACCCATTACACCCTGACCTCTATAAGAGGCGGGCCGGCCCAACCCATCAACCTGTTTTTTTTGTTCTGCGCATGATTGCTCTCCAGATGCGTGTTCAGGTAAGTGGCTCCTGCTTCAGCAGGTGCATGGGTCCCTGGTCGGTGGTCCTGCTCTAGCGGACCTGTGGGTCCTGGGACTCTCCCCCCTTCCTTCCCCCGGTGTCCTACAGGGCCGGTTAGGCTCTGCCTTAGCGGGCCAAGGGTTTACAGGGGGGGGTCGGCCGGGGTGAAATGTCCCTTGCGCGGGTTGTGTGTGTGGCCCGCACATGAGACGGCTGAGTGGTTTTTGGTGATCTGTTTCACTTTATGTGGAGTTTGATCACTGACGAGTCCTGTCTTCTGGTCTCGGCGCTGGGTCGGCGTCTGTACCCCTGCCCCCGCGGTTTGCCTTCCCTGTGTCGCGGGAGGTCTTGGTGGTGCCTCTTCTTGCTTCTTGTTCTTTTCCTTGGGACTCACTTCTGTTTACTGCCCCTCTGCTGCATTGTTGTCGCAGGTGCCCTCCTCAGGGAGCACTATGGCCTAATGGTTAAGTCTTAGGCTCTTACTCTGAGGGTTAGGTGTTCGATCCCTGGTCTTGCAATGTCTCTGTTTGCTCGGTCTGAAGGGTAGGCAATGGTGTTTCCTTCAGGACAGTTGGGTTATGTTTATCCTGCCTCCTGCTTCTCAGCCTGTTCCTCCGTCCGGGGGCATGCCAGTGGGTCCCTGTGGTCCTCCCCGTGGGTTCCTTGCGCCCTAGGGGTTACGGGGTCTTTGGTGTTCCGAGGAGCTACGATGCGCAGTAGGCTTCTGTCTTCTGCCCCGCTTGATTGTGTGGCCCGGTTGACTGTTTTTCGGGCCCGTCTTGGGCTTAGCTTTTTGTCCCGTTCCTGTTGGCTCTCTGGTTTGTCTTGTGCCTCCGTTGGCCCGGACTCTCCCTGGCCTGGGGTTCGGTGTTCTGCTTTGGGTCCCGTGGTCGGTTCCTGGGCTTCTCTGCCTGTGTCCGTTCCACCCTGATCGTGTCTGCTCTCTTCTTCCGCATGTGCTTCATGGTTTTGCATGGTGGTTTTGGTTCCTGATTGAGGGCGCTGTTGTGGGACCTTCTTTTGCCTCTCCTCCCGTCCGGGGTGGCCTCTGTTTTGGGTTTTGGGTCATGGATCCTGGGTCATGGGGCTCACCTGCTCGGGCCCAGTGGCAGTTGCTTTTTGAGTGGGCTGCTGCCTTTGATGGCGTTTGCTGGGTCTGGTCGGGGCTTCGGCTCGCACCTTTGCTGCGGTTGGTCATTGCCCAGTGCTTTCTGTGGCGCGGTTGGCTGTCTTTCGGATCCTCCTGTGTTTGTCTGTGTCCTGTCCCCCTTCCTCTCGTGGTCTCAGCCTGTTTCGGGGTGGTGGCATGCTGTTCTGGTGCCGGGCGCGCCCCCTTGGTTTGTCCTCTGCCCCGCTGGCTTCGGTCCCGTGGTTGTGGGTTCTGGTGTTGCTTCGGCTTCTGCCTGTGGCTCCACTGGGCTGCCTGGTCCTGTGGACTTGTGGCTGGTCTTGTGCCTCTTTGGAGAAAGCTCGCGCAGGACTGGGGTTCGTCTCCGGCCTCTGTCATCCTATGTCTCCTTATGGGTGCCTTCGGTTGGCGGGCTGGTCTCCTGGTCCCTCGGTTTCCGTTCGTCCGTTGGTTGTGCCCCGCGGAGTTGGTCCTGTCTGGGTTGGTAGTTGGTGGTGCCTGCTTCTTCCCCCTTCTTCTGGGTTGCGGGCCGGGCACTCAGTTCCCGTCTCTTCCTGACCGCTGGGCCTTCCTGCCGACGTCTTTTTCTGGTGTCCCTTTCCTGGGTGTTTGTGGACTTTTCGGCCTCTGGGGCCGTGGCTTTAGTTCCCGATTTCTGCGTGGTCGGTGTCTGCCTGGGACTCCCTGGTGCTGGGGGCTGGGTCTCCTGCGGGGCCCTTGTCTTGTGTGTGTTGTGGCTCTGCGTCTTCGGACGCTTCCTTTTTGGCCCTGTGATCTGCCTTCTGTCACTTGGCTGGTCTGGGTTTTGCCCCCGTTTTGCCCTGGCCCTGCGGGGGCTTCTTGTTGCTCTCCTGGGCGTTTTCTCCCCTGCTTCGTGCTCCGGGGGGTTTGCGGGTTTCACCGCTTTTGCCTTTTTTTTGCGCGATGGTGCTCTCCTTGCCTGGGTCGCTTTTGTTCTGGTTTGTGCCCCCGGTGTTGCCTATTCGGCCTTTTCATCCGGCCTACCGGCTTTGCGCTTTCCTAGGGTCCCTTTGATTCCGGGGGTTCTGGGCTTGTTTGGCCTGGCCTGGTGCTCGCCTGGGGGCGTCTCCAGTGGCATCTGCTGCTGCGGTTGGTGGACTTGTGGGCTGTTGCTCGGTGGTCCGTGTTTTGCCTCTGTGGGAGCGGGTTTTGTGTCATGCCCCTTCTTCCTGCTTTCCCGTGGGTCCTGCTGTACTTTTGGGGTGTCCGAGGGGTGATGGGACTCCCGGTTCTCCTCTACCCGAGCGGGGCCCTGCGCCTCCGGTGTGGCCTTTGTGTCCTCTTCTTCTTTGTTTGGGGTCCTGGGCCTGCTGGCTCTGGTGGCTACCTGGGAGTGTTGCCCTTGGGTGGGTTTCTGCCTGTGGCTGTTCCTCCCTGTGCACTCCTGGTTCTGTCGGGTGTTCCTTGTTTGGCTGGGCCGGGTCTCGTGGTTGTCCGCCTGCTGGCTTTACGGCTCGCTTCCTTCTTGTGAAATATGTGCTGGGTCTGTTTTTGCTTGGTCCCTGTGCGGGGCGGTCCCGCTCCTTCGTGCTGCATTGCTCTCCCTGATGGGCCCTCTGTGCTTCATCTCCTTGGTGGGCTCTGGTGCCTTTCGCTTCCTTACGGGTGGCTTGGCCTTGGGCCTGGTTCCTGCCGCTCTATGGGCACTGTGGGCGGCCTTGTGGACCTTCTGCTTTCCTCTGTTGGCCGGTTGGGTTCCCTTGGTGGCCGGGTCTCTTCGGTGTCGTTTCCTGAACCTTCATGGGGTCTTTTTGGCTTTTTGCCTGCCTGGGTCCTCTCCTTGGTGTCGCGCTCCCTTCTGGGGGTCCTTTGTGCGACTGGGGTCCGTGTCCCATCTGTTTGTTTCCTTGCGGGTGGGGTTGTGATGGCCCTCATTTATTTTGGGTTTCCTTTGCACCCCTGTCTGTTCTTGCGGCTCCCGCCTGTCGGGTTGTTTGCGTCTGGTTCCGCTGCCCCGTTCCTCTGGTGGTTTCGGTTCTCCCGCGGTGGGTGGTCCGCCGTGCGGTGTGGCTGTGTTGTTGGCCTGCGTCTCTTTTCTGCATTGGCTTTTTGTTGAGTCGCTGTGGTAGGGATGCCCTTCGGTTTCTCTCTGGGCTCCTGCTCCCCTCTCGTTTTTGGCTGTCCGTAGGCGGTCTTGGTGTGATTGGACCTGCTTGCTGTTCTGGGGCCTGTTTGCTGTTGCTTTTGGCTCCGTATGGTCTGGTTCCAGTCCTTCTCTTCCCCCTTCGGTTTTTGGTTGAGGCGGATTTTCTGGCGAATCTGCGTGCCTTGAGGGTCCGGGTTTTGGGCCCTTCCAGTGTCTTCCTGTCCCGGGCTGGTTCTTCCTGCTCGTGGTTGCCTATCTCTTGGGTGGTCCTTCCGCTCATCTGGTCTGTTGGGGTTGCCCTCCTCCGTGGGCATCCTTTTCTGGTCCGTTGGTTTCTGGTGAGTTTCCATGAAGCCGCTTGGCTTTGGTATGTGCTCACTTTGTTAGTCATGTGGCGAGGAAGACTAACGAGGAGGTAATGCCCCGATTACTTACCGGTAATCTTCATTACTCCGAGTATAGTCTTCCTCGCCACATGAGTTCCCATCCCTCCCTCCCTGTCTGGCTATCGGCTTCATGTTTGTGCTTGGTGGTTTCAGGCTGATGGGTTGGGCCGGCCCGCCTCTTATAGAGGTCAGGGGTGTAATGGGTCGGCCATATTGGGAAGGGATGGGAGGCATGGGAGGCTGACTTTTTTGCTTTGGAGGGTTCTGGTGTGGAGCTGAAGCTCACTTTGTTAGTCATGTGGCGAGGAAGACTATACTCGGAGTAATGAAGATTACCGATAAGTAATCGGGGCATCATGCTACATAGGGGCATTGTGGCCTGGTTCTAGAGGATAGCACTTCCTGCCCGGGGGACGCTCAGGAGCTCAACTTCGGAGCTTAGAAGCCTTAGAGTGGTCAGTATTGGGGGTTGAGCTTGGATGTGTATGGGGGAGGGTCGGGCAGTCCGGTAACGCGTCTTGCATCTGGCCCTCAGCCAAGGAATAGCTACCGTCCTGGGCATAACACCCAGCGAACTAAGTGTTCTCCTGTGACTCAAAGCAGGGGAACCGATGCTGGTGCTCCCTCCTCCCTTTTATTCTCATGGGCCCCGCAACTCGCATCAGGCCAGAAGATGTTCGCAAGTCATTGCCCCACCCTAATTCTTATGAGAATGCATGTGAGCACCCAAGTTCTCAGACTGGCAACGATGGTTGGGATCCTCCCCCCCGCCCCCAACCAGTGAAATAGCACAAAATATATGCTAAGAAAAGATGCATGAACCATGATTCCGGGTTCAAACAGCAACAGGAGTTGGGGGCGTGGGGTGAACGGGTCTGTTGAGTTATGCCACAAAGTGTCCGGTTGTAACTAGACTGGGGTTTCTGGTGCGCGGCACGTTCACTTGATGGTAGGTGAATTTACATGGCGGACCTTATCTGGAAGGTGTCACAGTGCTTTCTACTGGCCCGGTCACATTACACAGGGGCGTCAAAGTAAATTTTTTCTTCCATGAGACAAGCAGAAAGGCTCTTATTCACTAGTGTTAGAAGTTCTACTTTAACATAAATACTACTGGTTAGAGTTTCGCACTGGCTATTCTATAAGTTATCAGGGAATTGATACCACATGGGCATGTAATTTTCACCCTGATGGGGCATTCAAGGGATTGTAACACGCTGGGCATTCCAGTTGTTAATAACACAGTCCATATGTAGCCAGTAGTTTCTTTATATTAACCTACCTGGTATCTCTGGATCTTCACATCCAGAGCCAGAATACTCCCTGCGTCCCAAACACTTAATGACCCGTAGGCCAAGCCCCCCGATTTTACAAGCTCTTTTACGGGCGGCCATGGGGTTTCTAATTTGGACAGCATTGCCAGTTCTTGGGGGTGGGTTACATCCGGGTCGGTATTCACCCCACTTTCTTACTTTTCACGTTACGTGTAGTCCTCGCGACTACAAGGACTATCGTTTCTGGGCTACCAAAAGGGAAGACATTTACCCAACCTCCCCCAAGGTTCCATTGCACTGCCTACTATTGTTATATACAGCAGCAAGTTTACCTGGTTAAAACTTGACAGGGGTCCAGGTGCGCGGCACGGATTTTCAACATCGGCGCCCTGACAGCTTGCCACAAGGGCGCTGTCTATTTTAGAGAGGAGCACACCAACAGGCATCCATCAACTTATTATGCATTGAATTTCTATTCCTGTTGCCCGAGCCATGGTCCCAGCGTCAGGGGCCTGGTATAGTCTGATGTCCACTTGTACTTGCTCAGGGTATAGCAGGGATGCTACTTTGCTTGGCAGCACAGCTGGAGCAAGGTGTGGGGCAAACGGAGGTGGCCACCTGAGGTGAGTGCAGGCATATAGTTGCACATCTGACTGCAGCTGGCCTACAAGGGCCTTGGGAAGTTCCCGGGAGGGTCTGTGTCATCGAAGGTCAAGGTGATGCTCCAAGGATGACAGGATAGAATACTTACATTGTTTGGGGCTAAAATCTAGAATACAATTTGTAGTCTCGGCAACAATGCTCAACATCCTGGAATTCTGGGCAAATCACTTAATCTCCCCGTGCCTTACAAAATGTATGGGTCCTCAGTTAACGGAACTGGTGCTCATGTAAAGCGCTATGATACCCGACGTCTCGGGTCGTAGTTCGCGCTATATATAACTATAAATATTTGAAATAAATAAATATTCTTATCTAGCCCTGAAGGCATGCATAGATCCAGTGACCCAGCCGCCCAAATGTAAGGCAGAGCTAGCACATAGTGGATACATGCTACCGATAAAAATGCAGCGTTTTTTATTCCAGTCAGGGACCTAAATGTATGCTGCAGCTTTGTACTGGCTTTTACGCCAAAGTGCAAAGAAAGACTAAAGGCAGTTACTTGGGCAATTTTTTTTTTTTTTTTTTTTTAAATCACGCTTAAGTTACTTGATTGGGATGACATCAAGAAAGGTTAGGGAAGGGAAGCTTGGCAAATATATAATTATAAGAAGTATGTGGTATTCACGAACAGTACTATG
Organism: Triturus cristatus; assembly: GCF_964204655.1. Lineage (NCBI taxonomy): Eukaryota > Metazoa > Chordata > Amphibia > Caudata > Salamandridae > Triturus > Triturus cristatus. Next base: position 1,225,486,552 of record NC_140579.1, read on the forward strand.
CCTCTCACGTGACAGATATTTCAGTGTCAAGTTCTTTACCCAGCCTTTGGTTCTTTAAGTCATTAAATCCGCCACCCGGTTCTACATGCTTTTCTGGTGGTCATGCGTTGCAGATGTCTTACCATGTGATGAACCACAGCAAATGTAAATATACTTGGGGAAGCAAAGGACTGCCAGAGTTTGCCCAGGCTTACCAGTGTTGAATATGGCAGCCCGCTGTGGATAATGCAGTGGTGTAAGGGAGGTCTAGGTTTCAGGGGCTCCAAGCCAACTGGGGGGGAGCTCCTAGCGAGAGCTGGCTAGTGTGGCGGCCAGCTCGGCCTTAATTTGGGGCTGGAGCAGGTATTTGCATGCAGTAAGTACTTAGATGCTAGTGGTCTGCCCTCAGGGGAGGGTTCCCACAATCCACCCGTGCCTAAGCATCTGAATGGGTCAACCTGCGACACACCTGGCGATCATGTGCAACGCTCTATACCTGGGCAGCATGTGCGCATGAGAGTAACTCCGCCTAAGGGTAGTTTCAGGTATTTACAAGACAGTGATAGAACAACAGAGACGTATATTATATTGGATTCACTATTGGGTATTCAATACTCCAGAGGGAGGGACCCATACATATTTCTCCCCTGCCACATAAAGCCACAGTGATACACTCTTTACATACTTGAACTGTGCAGTATGTCTATCTGATTGAAACACAGCGTGCAACCCCAGGAGCACCGGGTTCTAGGTCTGCTCCAAGACTCCATTAGTAACGGCAGGACAGTCATTTGTTCGACCCAAAATGACATTAACTGATTGTGGGCATGTTGCCCAGTGCCAACCTAAAAGCTTTGCATGAGTATAAAGGAGGTGGCTTTACTTTGAGTGTCCGGTAATTTTAGGAGTGAGGCAGTTGAATCGATACCACTAGGGCTATCATGACGGTCTTTTGTTGGCTCCTGTTGAATGTAAGGGTACCCATTTTCGCAGTAACTCTGTGCTTACCTGTGGTAGGATTTGGTTTGTCGGTTACAGTCATCTTTCTTCCTGCCCAAGCCATCCTTTTAGCCTTGGAGGTGGGGGGGGGGGCTGGATTGCCTCATTTGTCATACTTGGAGTTCAAGGGAAATAGAGGCTTGTTAGCTCTGTAATTTCGATTGCCACATTTGCTGCGCTTCAAGGACAGATGTTGAATGTCTCCTGACAAGTGCCGCTTGCAATTTTAGTTTACATTGGGTTTGGTGAATACATTATCCTTTCACTTGCGGTCAGAGAAAGTAGATAACCTGGTTGGATATAGCATTGCATGACCTGGGACACTTAGCAGTAAAGCCGGCTAGCATTAAGCACATATATCGTCATCCGGAAGGGGGATGCAAATGTCAGTTCTGTGTGGACAAATTCTCTGTTAGTAAGGGAACTCCCTGGGTTAAGGCGTGCACGGCAAGGATCTGAGGGTAACCAGCAAAGGCTTGCTTCCAGGGTTTGTAAAGTTGATCAGATGGGCCAAGCTGTGCTGCAAAGCATCGTGCATAATCTATAGGTCACAGTTTTGAATACTAAGGTTCTATGCACAGTTACTATTAGGTTCTGATTCCTATACGCATGCACACCATCACATATATTGTACATTCGGGACACATGTTATACGTTCCACCGACCCCCGATGAGAGGTAACCACACATTTTCAGCGATGTAATTTCCTACGGGTCAAGAGGGGCGAGTTGTGGTGGCAACAAGATACCTGCAGCAGGGAGTGCCGCCAGGCGGCAAGGAGTTGGAGAGTAAATGGGATTTGAAGGTCCCGCTGGGTGCCTGCCACCTGACCACTGCAGGTTGTTGATGGTGATCTCTAAGGGCTTAGTAGGGGTCATGACAAAATACACCTGGGCTGATTCACAGGCGGGGTGTGGTGGTCCCTACCTCATTTCACATGATTCTCCCTGTCGGGTCTGTCTAACGATCATCTCAAAGGGCTTTAAATTAACAGCCTCTCTAGTCTCTGCCATACTGTGAGCATTAAGCAAGCGGTCTGAGCATCAGGAGGTTGGGGTGAGCACGTCCGTTCCCGGCGTTTTGGCTGTGATTCCTGATGTGACTCTTGGAGTCCTAGTCCTGCTTGCTGTAGGTGGAATGATGAGTGTTGATTACATAACTGGATGCGATGGCTGAGGAGGCATAACCTTGCAGCACACTCTGCTAAGCAATGTTCCTGGTGAATTGTTTTGACCCAAGGCCGAAGTGAGAGCCTTTAGTGCAGGGCCAGAATTATTAGGCGACGGCAGCATGACAAAGGTCTTTTAGGCACTGGTAGAATGGTGCATGCTAAGTAGTCCTGAAGGCCCACCCCCCCTTGCAAGGATGGCAAGCAGGGGTCACACGGGGGATGGAGCTATCAGCTGCCAATCTTTTGAGCATATAACCAGCATGAAAGTCGGAGGGAGGCTGCTGAGTTGCCCTAGCATTGTTTGTCTCGCTTCAGGGCAAGTTATGGTTACTGTTCAGGGTAAGGTTATAATTCTTGGTTGCGTTTGGATACTTTGATGACAGGTTGCCCTTGCTCATGCAACACGGTGATAAAGTGGTAATTTTGTGGGTGTGAACTAGGTGTACCTTTAAGAAACTCATTAGATCTTGCAGTCCCGCCATTGCAGAACATAAGATTTGTCAACATTCTTCAAGGAAACCATTATTAGCAGGAAGGTATTGAACCATGGAGAGCCAATGGTTGTGGGTTCTTGCACAACAGTAGTAAGGGAATTACATTCAGTTTCAACAGGCTATGTGTACCATCAATAGCACCAGCAGCTGTAAAGCTTCTATTTCGCCTGGAATTGGGGCTGGCAATGTCATCAAACTTTGCAGCCAGACATGGAATAGGCAAAGACATACCTGTGATGGTGCAACATGCACTCAGCAGTAGAGTTAGCTGAGTTTCAGCATACCCTGGTATACCGTCAGTGATAAACGTAAGGTTTGGGGCTACACACGAATAGGCACTTTCTGTCAGCTGGGGCGGGAGTGTGCCAGTGCCAAGGTGGTACGGGTTGCCTGGTTAGGGATGATATGGATGGGAGGGAGCACTAATACGGACAACCACAAGAGCACATTTTGCAGTCATAGAAGGTTAAATTGATATTGATGGCATGGTACCAGTTGCTTCAGTTATGCGAATTTTCCTTGGCAGTTGTCAGCGAACATTCAGACTGCAATGTTGGTGGTTAGCCTGTTGTCAGGCCTTTTAGATGTGTTTTTAGCTCAGGCATGGCCAAGTATGGGTTAGATGCCTGAAGTCTGCCCTGGGATACATGTTCACAGGCATGTGGAGCGGCAGAACTTAAAGGGGCTTGGGTCCGACCTCTGGGTACAGGTTCAGATCCTGGTAGGTCCACTTAGTATCCCGTCCTTCTGAGTTCGATGAAACAGGTACCATTGATTTGAGTAACGATAACGTGTAATTTCTCCCGCTCTTTAGCCTTGGCTGGCAGCAATGCAGGTTGTGGAAGATGTCATCCAACGAGTATGCTATGGGCCAATTTTTGGGTTAAGCACAAATAGGCTACAAAGTATTGGAGGACACTTGGCATTCCCAGTACTCGAGAAAGAGCAGGTATCTACACATTAGGTTCTCCTTCGGTCCACACTGTCCTGTCTGCTCCCTGGTGTCTAACAGAAGTTTTGGAGGGCAAGGCGCCACCTGGGGTGGTGACAGGCGTAATATGATGGACATACTCCGACAAGTGCTATACACAAATAGCTGGGTGAGAGGAATGAAGGCGGGCTTGATTACTCTTACTTCCACCGCATTGGCACTTCTTGTCAGAGGTATTGCTCTTCAGCCAGGCAATGTTAATATTGAACCAACACCAAGCTAATTCTTTTGGGTCATCCTGGGCGCATATACATGAAACACTGGGCGAGGTGGGTACCACGGATACTGGGTCCCCCTCAGAGTTGCAGGCTCAGCAGGACATGCTAACAGGAGGGGCGATGGGAATCCCAAGGCATTTTAAGGGATAGCCGGCCGTAAGCCACCCTGGCGAGGGGTGGTGTAATTGTGCAGACACTGGAACAGCTTCTGTATAAATAGCGGCCCTGGCAGGGGTGGGTGTGTCTCTCCTCTCATCACTGGGGTCGAAAGCTGGGAGGCAGGGATTTGACTTTCCAGGGTAGGAGGGGCCTGCTGCCAGAATTAAATTCCCACTGGTGTAAGTTATGCATCCATCCCTGAAGAGAGGGGTTGTGGTTTTATCAGTCTGAAATCCACAGGGAGTTGAGAAAGGATGGAGGCACCAGCTGTCCTCTGGTCCAGTATGGGCTTGGACTTGCTTTGGCTGGTCCTGGGAGAGTCCAAGGAATCAGCAGGATATAGGTAAGATGCCTGCCTTGGTGGGGGCCCTGGTTGTGACCGTGGCCACCCCCAGAGCTGTGGAGGAGTTACAGGGCGATCCAGAGTCTGCAAGGTACAGAGGGGTACTATATGCAGCAGCACAACAAGGATGCTAAGCCAAGGATACCCAGGGATATCTTAGCGTTGTCCCCTGGAAGAACTACGGCACCCCGTTAGTCCTACGGGCGGTTGTGGGGTTGAGCAACCGGGGGCTGCCTGGAACGGTCCGTCCACCTTTTGGGGGGCGTGAGTAAGGGAGTGGACTGGTGGTCCACTGATGGGAGGGGTGGCCCCTCCCAATAAGTGGTAAGTACCGATTGGCGACGACCACGGTCTAATTTGGCTCATCAGTCGGGCAGGCGGCATAAGGGTTGGCCTGCCCTGGGATCGCCCGTAAGATAACCCACCATGTTGGCATATTGGTTATGCCAATAAACCTGCAGCAATTTTCTCCACTAACAAGGTGTCGTGTGGTTTATTGATGTATTTTGCTGCATGATAACTGAGTACTGTTGCCGATATTGGCACTATGCCAAGGCTGCCCCGGGGGGCCATGTAGGTGACCCTCAACAGGGCGGCCGCCTTAGTGCCACAGGAAGGCACTGGGGTCTGCCGACTAGGCTCCCTGGGCGTGGGACCAGGGGGACTTCCGGCCGGCCACTTCCGGTAGTGGGAGGGGGACAGTGGTACATATACTTTCCCCCACCCACTGGGCAGTCTCTTGACCGCTGCCCGTCTCGCCTTTCCCACCCCACCGCGTACCCTGCGTACGGACAATATGAGGATGGGGGAAGGGGAAATATCTAACCTATTGTTTTGTGTTGCAGGAGGAGTTATAGGGCGATCCAGAGTCTGCAAGGTACAGAAGGGTTCTATATGCAGCAGCACAACAAGGGTGCTAAGCCAAGGATACCCAGGGATGTCTTATTGTTGTCCCCTGGAAGAACTACGGCGCCCCGTTAGTCCTACGGGCGGTTGTGGGTCTGAGCAACCGGGGGCTGCCTGGAACGCTCCGTCCACCTTTTGGGGGGCGTGAGTAAGTGAGTGGACTGGTGGTCCACTGATGGGAGGGGTGGCCCCTCCCAATAAGAGGTAAGCACCGATTGGCGACAGCCACAGTGTAATTTGGCTCATCAGGCGGGCAGGCGGCCTAAGGGTTGGCCTGCCCTGGGATCGCCCGTAAGATAACCCACCATGTTGGCATATTTGTTATGCAAATAAACCTGCAGCAATTTTATCCACTAACAAGGTGTCGTGTGGTTTATTGACGTATTTTGCTGCATGATAACTGAGTACTGTTGCCGATATTGGCACTATGAGCAAAGAGAATTTTCGCCTTCTTTTCCAGTGCTTTGCATATTTAATGCTTTTTTATGTCCCTGCGGTGGGGGTATGCGGAGGACAGAGATGAGATGGGCCCAGCAAAGTTCCCATGTTACAGCCTGCCACTGTGCCACTGTGCCACACTGCTAACCTTCCATGTACCAACAACACGACAATGCAGCCAATGCAGTGACACCACTGATCTACCTATTGCCGCAGAACAGGCCACCAGCAATCTAACAGACTGCCCACGGAAGTGTCCGGCATCTATTGGGCCCCCTATCTTAACCCAAAATGTCCATTTTACAATCTGGCAAAGTGGTCACACCAGCACCCTGTTACCAAAGTTTCAAGATAGAAACATGCCACCGGGCACACTGCAGAACCCTGCTGCCATGGCTCCCACATTATCCAAAGCATTTAGCAATGTGCCAAAGCACCCAAAGCTGCACCCTGCCAAAGGGCTCCTATCGAACTGCCAAGGCACCTCTGTGACTTGGTGGTGTGAGTATGGGGCAGGTGTCTCCTTCCTCGTGGCTGTTTTACTAGAAGTGGGTCTCCACCACCTACGCCAAGAACCTCAGGATTGTCATAGACAGCAAACTTGAGATTACCTCTGTGAGAAGTTGGCTTGGCATATGCTGGTCACTAGTTATAGTGGCCACCTTGCACCAGTCCAATTCGACTCTTAAGGTGATAGATTAAAGACAACCTTTAAAGAAAGCTATCCTAGTGGTAGCTGTGGAGAGCAGCCTTCAGTCTTGAAGGAGTGTTAAGCTTATTGTTTTACCATAGATAACCTCTTGAATGACCAAATGAAAGAGTAGTCCACACAGGTATATATATAAAATATATGTATTTATTCTAGTCAGAATCCCACAAGTCTCTTTATGAGGCTAGAGGTAAAGTTACAATTCAAACAAGCATTTATAGATACAATAAATAGCACTGTAATCACAGGGCCCCAGGGGGGGACCAAACCATATATTAAAAAGTGGTATAAGAACCACGACAATTCTACAGACAATGCCTAGGGCATTTAGGATCACTGGCCCCTTGAGAATCCACCCCAGGTGATGAGGAAGGGGACCCACGGGAGGCGCGTGCAGTGGTAATAGCTGCTATCGGGATCTCTATCAAAGCCTATGGAGAATGTCGCGGTTTGATTTTAAAAGATTAAAGACACTTCTAGCAGGAGTTCAAAGTTAAAAACTTAGAGTTAAGCTTTTGAGGAGCCCACTACCACGAGAGTACCGAGGTACCACTGTTACCTGCCCAAGGGAAGCCGGGTGCATAGGTTGTTTTCGATGTCGGGTCGCGGGCTGATTTTCAATGGGAAAATGTACAGAACTGCTGCTAGCCAAAAGCGTCGATGATGTCGTGAAGAATGAAGTTGTAGATCTTGTAGAGGAGAACCTGAAAGCAGAGGGGACAGAGTCTGGGTCACGGCACAGTGACCAGGGAGCTCAAGGAAAAGAGCCCTTCAATGTCCGGTGCTTCAAGTGGGAAAGGTGTAGCTTGGATCTGCAGCCACGGGCTCCAGGAGGCTTCAAGGAAGGCCAGCTTCAGGAGGGCGACTGTCCCACAAAGGATGAGGGTCGCTGCAATGTTAGTGTCCGGATTGGATCCAATCCTTTTGTGGCACCTCCCTGTATGCAAAGAGAAGGCAGGGCAGAAGAACATCCCATTTTCGCCTAAGCTTTTCTGGGAGCCCTTTGATCATACCCCTTAAGGTCTTGTTGAATCTCTCAACAAGGCCATTTCATTGAGGATGGTAAGGGGTGGTGAACCTATAGTTGACACCACACTCCTTTCACATTGCCTTGAGGTAGCTACTCATAAAGTTTGTATCTCTGTCAGACAATACCTCCTTAGGAAAACCCACCCTGGAAAAGATTCCCAGGAGGGCCCTTGCCACCACAGGTGCTGTGATGGTCCTAAGGGGAATAGCTTCTGGGTATCTGGTGGCATGATCCACTACCACCAGAATGAATCTGTGCCCAGATGCTGTTGGTGGGTCCAGGGGACCAACTATAAAATCCCCACCCGTTCAAAGGAAACCCCCACCACAGGTAGTGGTATCAGGGGGGCCTTTGTGGACTTGCCTGCCTTGCCACTGGCTTGACAGGTAATGCAAGATCTGCAAAAGCTCTTACAGTCCTCACTCATTTGTGGCCAATGAAAATGAGGGACAATTCTGTCCCAAGTCTTGTTTTGGCCTAGGTGTCCTGCTAAGGGAATATCATGGGCCAGTGTGAGTAGGAAACCCCTAAACTTCTGAGGTATGACCAACCTCCTGGCTGCACCAGACTTGGGGTCTCGACCCTCAGAGTAAAGGAGCCCATCATCCCAATATATCTTATGGGTCCCACTGGCATTCCCTGCAGCCTCAGCAGCAGCTTGCTGTCTGAGGGGTTCAAGAGTGGGGCAGCTCTGCTGCTCCAGGCTCAAGTCTGACCTAGAAGGTCCCCCTGCCCCCAAGAACCCAACCTGATCAGGTTCCAGTTCATCTGGGGCAGTTCCTTCTTCAGGAGCTAGATCCTCTTCTGCTAAAAGAGTCGCTACAGACTGATCTTGGGGGGAAGGCTCTGCCTTAACCCTGCTACTCCTCCTCTTGGAAGGTCCTTGGTCCATTCTTCCAGGATCCAAGGCCTGTTCGATTCCTCTCAGCTTTGCTTTTGACCTTGTTAGGGCAAATACTTCTGCTGGTATACCCAACATTGCTGCATGGGTAGTTAGCTCCACCTCAGCCCATGCTGAGGCCTCCAAATCATTCCCTAGAAAACATTCAACAGGTAGGTCTGCACTCACCACAACATTCTTTAGGCCAGTTACCCCTCCCCAGGAGAAGTTCACAACTGCTAGAGCATGGTTAGTACTAACGTTGCTTGCATTGGTCACTTGGTAAGTTTCCCCAAGTATGATATGGCTAGGGTCCACAAGGTCTTTAGTCACCATGGTGACACTGGCTCCTGTGTCCCTGTAAGCTAATGACTCCCTTCCATTTATTTTAGGCTGTTGCTTGTATTTGCCCAGGCCACTGGGACTCACAAATAGGGACAAGTCCCCATCACAAACTAAGACAGCCTGAGTAGGAGTTCTGACTAGGCCAGAATCCTCTCCAGATCCCAGGGTCAACCCTACTATGCCCTTGTTCTGTGTACCACCACCTATAGCTGGACTAGTGGGAACAGGTGCCTTAGGGGCAGGTGTGGTACTTGTGGAGTCTTTGGCCTTATTACAATCTGAAGTCCAATGGGTTTTCTGGTTTCAGATTTTACACCATGGCTTCCTTGGCTGCTTAGCCTTGTTGGACTGGGTATTATCAGATGCTGCTATTTGGGGGCCTGTTGAAGACTGCTGGTCTTTTCCCTTTTCCCCACCCTTCTCAGAGTTCTTGGCATTTTCCTTTTTAGTTGCACCCCCCAAGGGCTGGACCTTCTGCTTAATCCTGGTTCTGACCCATTTGTCTGCCTTCTTTCCCAATTCTTGGGGAGAGGTCAGATCTGAGTCCACCAGGTGCTGATGTAAGAGCTGATTCTGAAAATTATTAAGGATCTGCTCCCTCATTATGACATTATACAAACCTTGGTAATCATTTACTTTACTGCCAGTTAACCAACCTTCCAGTGCCTTGGTAGCACAATCTACAAAGTCTACCCAATCTTGATTCTGTGCTTTCTGGGTGTCTCTGAACTTTAGTCTATACTGATCAGTGGTTAAGCCAAACCCATCTATCAAAGCATCTCTCAAGATGTAATAATCATCTGCATCCTCTTATCTAACAGAGAGGAGCTTGTCTCTACCTTTGTCTGCAAAGGAGAGCCATAAGATTGCTGCCCACTGCTCTACTGGGACCCTCTGAACTTTACAGGCCCTCTCAAGTGCAGTGATCCATTTATGGATATCATCCCCTGACTGATAGGGGGGCACAATCTTATGCAGGTTCCTATTGTCAGGAGCTTCCTCTCTAACTCTAGGGGTATTACTGCCACCAGGGGTCTCTAGACCCCATTTTCTTGAAGCTTTCTGAAGCTCCAGGGATTCCCTGTCCAATGCTAACTGTTCTCTCCTGAGCTGTAGTTTAGCCTGCTCAAACTGGATCAGTCTGCATTTCCTCTCTTTGGAGGATTCTCTTCTCTGAGAAGAGGCAGAGGTCCCTTTGGATCTCTCAGAATGGTTGGACCCCACTGAGGGGGATCTGTTCCTTCTGTTTGGATCTACCATTCTCCCTTTAGGGATGGAGAGAGTGCCTCTTGGGCCATCATCTCCATGTTGTGAATGGTCTTGTTCCTCCAGGTCAAGTTCATCTTCCTCTTCCTGGTCCTCATCAGAGTCCAACCCTGGGGTGCCCTCTTCTGGGGGATGCCCACCCAACCTGTCTACCCCAACAGACACTAAAGTCTGCTTAAAGTCTGCTATGAGCAGGATTTCCCTGAGACGTTGAGTATTGGCACCTTTGTTTGTCTTAAGTTGCCTAGTGGTGCACATCTCCCTAAGCTCAGCAAAGGAGAGATTATCATATTTGTCGACTGGGACCCTATGGGGTCCTTCCAGAGCCTTATGGGCACCTGAACTTAAAAAGATATTTATAGTGTGGTGGTACTGGTGTATCAACCTACACTAGGTGTGGCCTACTGAACCCTTTCTTGAGTTGTAGTCAAGGTGTGCTAAACCCTCTACACACAACTCCTAACTTCAGTAGAACTTATTATATTCTAAGCTTGAATTTATATGTACCTTTAGTACCAAGTGGCTTTCACTTTAGAAATTCAATTTGTCATCTGGTAAAACAATGGCAAGCTTGAATCCAACCGCTGCACACCAATGTGAGAAGTTGGTCTGGCATATGCTGGTCACTAGTTATAGTGGCCACCTTGCACCAGTCCAATTCGACTCTTAAGGTGCTAGGTTAAAGACAACCTTTAAAGAAAGCTATCCTAGTGGTAGCCTTCAGGCTAAGTCTTGAAGGAGTGTTCAGCTTATTGTTTTACCATAGATAACCTCTTGAATGACCAAATAAAAGAGTAGTCCACACAGATATATATATATAAAATATATGTATTTATTCTAGACAGAATCCCACAAGTCTCTTTATGAGGCTAGAGGTAAAGTTACAATTCAAACAAGCATTTATAGATACAATAAATAGCACTGGAATCACAGGGCCCCGGGGGGGGGACCAAACCATATATTAAAAAAGTGGTATAAGAACCACGACAATTCTACAGACAATGCCTAGGGCATTTAGGATCGCTGGCCCCTTGAGAATCCACCCCAGGTGATGAGGAAGGGGACCCACGGGAGGCGCGTGCAGTGGTAATAGCTGCTATTGGGATCTCTATTAAAGCCTATGGAGAATGTCGCGGTTTGATTTTAAAAGATTAAAGACACTTCTATCAGGAGTTCAAAGTTAAAAACTTAGAGTTAAGCTTTTGAGGAGCCCACTACCACGAGAGTACTGAGGTACCACTGTTACCTGCCCCAGGGAAGCCCGGTGCATAGGTCGTTTTCGATGTCGGGTCGCGGGCTGATTTTCAATGGGAAAATGTACAGAACTGCTGCTAGCCAAAAGTGTCGATGATGTCGTGAAGAATGAAGTTGTAGATCTTGTAGAGGAGAACCTGAAAGCAGAGGGGACAGAGTCTGGGTCACGGCACAGTGACCAGGGAGCTCAAGAAAAAGAGCCCTTCAATGTCGAGTGCTTCAAGTGGGAAAGGTGTAGCTTGGATCTGCAGCCATGCCTCCGGGAGGCTTCAAGGAAGGCCAGCTTCAGGAGGGCGACTGTCCCACAAAGGATGAGGGTCGCTGCAGTGTTAGTGTCCGGATTGCATCCACTAAGCCTTGGCAAGTGCAACCCACGCAAGATAAACAAATCAGCTACTGGTGCAGACCTACGAGGTCTGAGCGAGGTCTCTTTCAAGGAGACTGTAGAGCAGGCCTGGAGCAACCAGGGGAACTCTTAAAAGTAAAGATTGACCTCCGCTAGGGCCCACAAGTCGAGAGACAAGGGACTGCGGGAGGCAGCAATTTGGAGTGCGTAAAAGGGTGCCCACGGGCCACAGGAGTGGGCTAGGGCGCTGATCTTTGGCACAGTTGCTGCTGAGAAGTTGGCTCAATTTTGGGCTAAAGCACAACTTCCCCACTCGTCAGGGTCGTGTGCTACGCAAGAGGTGGCCGGTGTCCTAGGGTATTGGGGATCTCGGCACCCACGCGGTTCACGGTGCTCAGACTTGCTGGGCACGCTCACTGGCCTCTGGGATGCTAGGAACCCCACCTCAAGGTTGAGAGGAGTTGCCAATGTCCGAAGGAGCAGCAAAGTTCCAACTGGGTCACTTGCAGTGTTTCAGGTGCCTGCCAAGCAGGGGGGTAACTCCTTTACCCTAAGGGAGATTTCTTCAGTCAGCTGGGCAGCAGCTCATCAAAGGTCAGGTCTGTGAAGTCCAAGATTAATCTGAGGCTCTGGGGACACAGTATTCACCTTTATCCAGGAGATTAAGGGAGGGTCCAGATCAGAGCCCACCAATGAGAGTTGAGGCGGGAAAGGGTGGCTACACCCTCTCCCCTTTGTGTGTTTCCCGCCTGGGCGAGGGGCAGGATGCCCCTGAACCGGTTCTAGGCGGTGTATGCAGAATGTAGCCGCTGTAGCAGCCTACGTGCAACTCTGAAAGGCATCCTATGGTGCACCCACCCAGTTCCAATCCACATACCCTGTCTGGGAAGGTGCTGGCACCTCCCTGCAACAGGATCCCTATTGTCCAACTGCCGAGGCTGGGGTTTTGCCCAGCAACAGGCAGCCAGAGTCGTGTGGGTGGCGAGTAGCATCCATTTTGTGATACGTGTGCACTTTTAAATTGGTGTCTAAATTCTGCCGCTTTTCCCATATTGCCCCTCTAGCAGGGGGGAATCATGCCCTCATGCCCATGGCTGGACTGGGGGTATGATTCTTACATGTTTGACACCAAACACGATATGGTTCTGTGTAGCAATTCTCAACTTATCACGCTATCGCGATATACGTATAATGCGGTTAAGAGTATATGGCATGGCTACACTACAAACAACCCAGCAATGATTTTTACGAGGGTTGCAGAGGGGCCCTACTCAGGTAGGGGTCCCCCCTCACACATATCTCAGCACCCTGCCTTGTTGGATTAGCAAGGCCTGCTTGAGGGGTGACCAATGAGAATACATGTGTTGTACATAGGTGGGATACAGGGTACCTGTATCCCTGTAAGGGGGTGCAAGCACCACCTTACCCAGACTACAGTAGTGGTCTGGTGGTATCATTTGGTATGGCTGTCCCAGGGTGGCACCATAAGTGCTGCAGCCCTGGTAGGCCTCTGAGGGACCCATGCCCTGGGTACCTAGGGTACCATCTACAAGGGTATCCTCAGTATCCAATTGGGTTGTACCTAGGGTACTCACATCAGTTTAGAGAAGAAGCAGATAGGCTGGGGTCCTGGATAGCAGGGCCACAGCCTGGCTAGAGTCATAAAACAGTCAAAACATCAGCAAAACGTTGGGGGCAACTATGCAGTCGATGCCACTCTCCTACAACCTCCCAAGTCAAAGCCGTCACTGCCTCATGCTTCCATACCCTGAAGATGCTAAGGAAAACTGGTATGCACACCCTTGTCACAAGCACACTGAACACTCTGTTATGTTATGTTATGTTATGTTATATAACCTTGTATAGCGCACAGCTGCCCCAGCAAAGAGGTGTCCCGGCGCTGACTATGCCAGGATCTCTATGTCAGGATAAAAAAAACTCACCTGAAGGCTGCAGACCATTCAGAACTCAGCAGCCAGAATGAATCTTCTTAACCAATACCAATCCGGCTTCTGGGTTGGCCACAGCTCTGAAACAGCCATGACCCACATAATAGATGGCGCACTAAAAATCCTTGATCAAAACAAAGCCTGTCTGTTAATCTTGCTGGACCTATCATCAGCCTTTGACACCGTCAAACATGACAACCTGCTAGACCTACTGAAACAAAGAATGGGACTATCTGGATCAGTTCTAAATTGGTTCAGCTCCTTCCAGCAAAATAGATCTCAAAGTTTCAAGGTTAATCAATCATTGTCTAAGCCCGTCCCAGTCACTTTAGGAGTCCAACAAGGATCTTCCCTCTCCCCAACACTCTTCAACCTATTCCAGAACCGCTCACCGAAATTCTCAGCTCTGCTAAAGTCCACTATCACATGTACGCAGACGATACACAAATCTATTTGAAAATCCACTCACTAGAGGACATCAAATCTGTCAACCTAACGCTACAGAAAACACAGACCTGGCTGGCCGATAACCATCTGAAACTAAACACTCTTAAAACCGAATTCCTACTAATCGCTTCCCTTAACCAATCGACCATCATTCAAGACTGGATGAAACACCTAACAGCACTCAACTGCCAACCCCTCATAATCGACTCAGCGAAATCGCTGGGAGTCACTCTTGATAAAAATCTAAACATGCAGAAACACATCAGCACCGCAAGAAAAGGAGCACATTTTCAGATGAACACCTTGAGACTAATCAAACCCTTCCATCCTGCAAACGACTTGAAACTGGCAGTGCAAGAACTAGTATTCCCAAGACTGGAATATGGGAGTGCTTCGCTCTGCGGTCTCCCCAGATCGACTGCTTCCCTTAGAGCCTCAATCAACACAGCAGTGAGACTCATCACAGGCTTTAAAAGAAACTGTCACATCTCTCCTGACCTTAGACCCCTCAACTGGCTACCTTTCGAAGCCAGGATCCACCAAAAATCGCATGTTTGACTTACAAGGCCATACATCACAACACTCCAAGCTACCTGGCACAGAATCTAGTACTCTCCTGTGGCAATAGATTCTCCAGGAGCTCCAATAATCTTCTACTAAAACCTCAACGTTGTGCCAAGAAAAATACCTATAACCGGGCCTTCTCGGGTATGGCACCCAGAATTTGAAATACACTGTCCACAGAGACCAGACTTAATCCATCCTTCGTCTCTTTCAAAAAAGGAAGTGAAATCTATTCTCTTATCTAAATTCACTTGAACCCTGTATTTAACTTGTATTTCTATTGTGTGCTCTCATTGAACTGTTTGTTTCCTATATATGCCTGTAAAGCGCTCTGATATCCGCAAGGGTCTTGTTCGCGCTATATAAAACCTTCAAATTAAAAAAACAAATAAAACTCACGACCTCCAATGACACACTCACATCACATCACACCACACTTGAAAGAGCTTCACTGGCTCCCTGCACTCAAAGGAACACAATTCGAACTCCTCATCCACACTTTCAAGGCACTTCATAATACTGGCCCAGCATACTTAAACAATCGCATCTGCTCTCACAAACCTTCCAGACACCTATGCTCGTCCGAGCTTTTCCTTTCACACATCCCACACCTGTGTAAATCCAGATTCAGCAGTCAAGCCTTTTCCTACATTGCTCCTCAAACAAGGAACATCTTGCAGCTACACATAAGAGCTTCCTCCTTGCTTCTTGAATTCCACAAAAAGCTGAAGACCTGATTTTTTAGAGTAGTCCCACTAGGCCATGGGGTTGGTGAGACTCACACCTGTTCAGAGCCAGGACATCCTCCTGGGTCATAGTGCACTCTACAAATCTGCATAATAACATAACATAACGTAACTTAACATAACAGAACATAACATAAAATAACATATAGGAGCACAGTGCCATGTAAGATAACATATTTGATGGGAAAGAGAGCACATGCAGCAAAGATAGCATCTATATCATGTAGCATACTAGAAGAGTTAGTTTGTAAAGCCACATAAAATAGCACATATGTTAAGTAAGAAGGCATAAGTGCCAGGCGAGACAGCATGCATGCTAGATAAGATAGGTCACACGTCTGAAAAGATAGTGTGTAGAATAGACAAGAGAGCTACAAAAGAGCGCATGTATTGCCCGGTAACATTCCATGTATGCAGATTGCGTAGAACCTATGTCAGGTAGCATAGTATGCTTGACAGGCCAGTAAACACATATTCCAGTTATGAAGCCAATGTGCCATACAAAATAGCACTAGATAAGGAGCTGTGGCTTCCAGTAAATTTGTATAATCTGTTAGGTAATATGGCATTGTAGGAGAGTAGGATCTGCACCTTATGTTGCCCCCACATTTTTTCTGATGTTTACACTGGTTTCTGGCTATAGTCTGGCTGGGACCCTGCTAATCAGGGCCCCAGCCTCTCTGTTCTCTCTAAACAACTAGGAGTGCATATTAGATACACTAGTGATTGGATACTGTGGTACCTTATGAGCCCCTAGTATATGGTACCTTAGGTACCAAGGGCATAGGTACTTCACAGGCCTACCAGGGGCTGAAGCATGTATTATGCCACCCCTGGGAAGCAGACTAAATCTGACACCACAAGCCTGCTACTGCAGCCTGGGTGAGGTAGTGTTAGCACTCCTCACTGAGATATAGGTTCACTATTTCTCTACCTACACACACATATAAACCTATCAGTCACCCCTAAGACAGGCCCTATCAATCCTGAGGGCAGGGTGCTTGGTTTCCATGTGAGGGTGTGCCTCTGCCTGAGCAGGGCCCCTCTGCAGCTCTCAGAGTCCATTCTCTGGGGCTGTTTGTGAATGCGGTCCAATCATATACTCTTAAGTGCATTATAACCTCGCGGTAAATGCTAAGTCTGGGATGGCTGCATTAAAACATGTTGTGTTTGGTGTCAAACGCTTTGGAATCATACCCCCACACCAGTAACTGGTGTGGAAGTATGATCCCACCCTTCTAGAGGGATAGACATGTACCCACTGTGGAAACACGGTAGAATCCTGAAGAGCCCTGGCATCATAAAATGGATGCCACCAGTCACAGACACTGGGCTGCCCTCCTGCTGATGACCGAAACTCGCAGTGGAGGAGCCCCAACAATAGGCATCCTGTCACAGGGAGGTGTGGTCACCTCCCAGACAGGGTTTAGTGTATTGGGGCTGGGTGGGTGCACTCCTAGAGTGCTTTGAAGTCCTGCACTGGGGGAGCAGTAGGCTCCTCTGTGCATATGCCAGCTCAAACTGGATCAGGGGCTACCAGCCCCTGTTCTGGCACGAAACTGGACAAAGGGAAGTGGGTGTAGCCACCCACTCCCCTGACCCTCCCATAGGTGGAATCATAGAGCTAGTCCCTCCCTTCCTTCTAGTATAAGTTAGGGAACCCTTGCCATTGCAAACTAGATATCCCTGGACGATGCTCTAAAGAAGAATCCTGGACCTTCGACGTTCCACTACCTCTGGAAGACTGAAGAATCTCCCTTGGAGTCGAGGAGTGACTCCCCTGCTTGGCAGGCACCAAAACTTTGAATCAACAGTCGCAAACTTTCCCGCTCCCACCGGAGTCCGAAGTCCCTGCAGCCCCGGAAGTGGATTTCCTGACTTCGCCAAGGCCATCGTAAGTACCCCAGTGACGCTGATGCAAGTGGACCCCACGAGTGATGAGGAACCACAATCCCTGGGTACTGTGCACTATTTTCCAGTGCAACCCCTTCACGATATTCTACGAACTTGTGCTTTGGACCACGTGTGGTCCAAGCCTCCAGCAGGATTTCCCCTGAAGATCAGGGGCCTACCTTATCCCGAGTGACCGTGGGCTTTTGGTGAGCAAATCCTCCCGAGTTGTCTTTGCGATCCCTTGCCAGTTGTCTTGTGGGTCCCCAGAAGACTTTTGTACAAAACCAAAAGGCTCTCCTGGTTGCTCCAGGTCTCCCCTGACTTACCTTCACTGGGTGAGTCCCTAAGACCTTGCTGGTCTGCACCGCTGACTTTTTACACTATCCACAAGACTTGCTGTTGCCAAGGCTTGTTGGCTCCAATCTGGTCACCGACACTGCAGTAAGCTGCAGACTTTATGGGACACGCCGAATCCAGCTGCTGGTTATCGTCGACACCTCCTGGACCTTGTGGCTGAAGAGTCAAGACACCCATGATCACCTGAAATCGCTCGACGACTGTGGGCATCCATCTTCCTTGCCCCGGGTCACTGCCAAGTGACTTTGAACACTGTCCCCTCTGCTGACAGGTCTTCCTTCTTCTGAATCCAGGCTTAGATTCCACCGGACACTTCTCCCGTCTTCACAAGCAGCAAGTCTTCTCTGGCTCCCATTGAAAACGACGCCGCGACCCAACACCAAAAGACACCTATGCACCGGGCTTCCCTGGGTGAGGTAACTCCAGCACTACAGTGCTCCTGTGGGTGTTGGCTCTAGAACTACTTACCCTGTAAGTGACTTGCTTGTAGACTCTCCCGAAGTATCCTAAAACTCTAAATTTCCAATCGCGACTTGCTCCATTGAAGTCAATTGAGATCCGCGGCTGTGTTCTCACACTGCATGCGTCTCCCGTGGGTCCTTTACTTACCTGCCTTGGGTGGATTAATGAAGCCCCAGCACTTCTGAAGGCCCTAGGCCTTGTTCCTTCTCAAGTCGTTATCTCTAAGTCTCTTTTTTAGTATATGGTCTGGTTACCCCTAGGGCTCCAGCCATATTTGTGCTTAACTTGTTGTGAAATGTTGGTTTGTGCATATGTTCCTGACTTCTAATCTCATAAAGAGATTAGTAGAGTGTGTCTAGTAATAAATACATATATATTTTATATATATACCTGTGTGGTGTCCTTTCATTTAGTAATTCAAGAGATTATAAGGTAAAACAAGCTGCTTTGCATTCCTCTAAAGACTTAGCCTGAAGGCTGCTCTCCACAGCTACCACTAGGATAGCTTTCTTTAAAAGGTTGTCTTAAACCTACTATCATAAGAGTCGAATTGTACTGGTGCAAGGTGGCCACTTTAGCTAGTGACCAGTATATACCTGCAAACTTCTCACATTGGTGGGCAGCGTGTGGGATTACAGCTTGCCATTGTTTTACCAGAAAATCTCTATTTGAATTACTAACTGAAAACCACTATGGGTACTCAAGGTAAGTCAAGCTTAGTATCAATAAGTTCTACTGAACTTAGAGCTATGTGTCAAGGGATAGCACACCCTTTCTACAGCTCAAGTTAGGGTCAGTAGGCCACAAACTAGTGTAGGTAGTACAGCACTGCACAATACTAGAATGTCCTTAAGGGTTGGAACCAGTGGGTCCACCCAGCCTCAGTATAAGGACATGACTTTCTTTGACTTGAAAGCCATGTGTGCTGCAAAGCACCTGAGGATAGGACAGAGTCCCTCCACACTTCACCTGATAGATCTGCTGACAGCAGATGATCTTAGATTAGCTCTAGGAGCTAAGGGGTCTGGTCAATTACAGTGGCAGGGTCAGATGATGAAAATCAAGATGACCTGGGCTCTGTGGTTGAAGGGCCAGACCCACAAGGGTCTGAAAAGTACAGAGGAATTCTCCCTAAGAACTGACAGAGTGGTGGTAAGGCCTAGGTCCCTTTCTTGGGAATCTAACCACTCCTATCACTCTGGCAGAGAATCTGTCCAGCAGAGGAACTCCTACCTTCCTAGAAGGGAGACCTCCTCTGACAGAACGTACAAACTGCTGCAGTATGAGGAAGCAAGATTTTCCCTCAAAGCCAAGCAGTTGGCATTAGATAGAGAAGCCTTTGAGCCCCAGAGAGCTTCTAGAAGAGAGGGGTTAGAACCCCCTGGTGGCAGCAACAGTGTCCCTAGAGTCAGAGAATACCTTCCAGACCATAGTAACCTGTCCAAGGTTGTTCCTTCCTACAAGAAAGGGGATGATATCCACAAATGGATAACTGCTATGGAAAGGGCCTGTAGAGTACAACAGGTCCCCCAAAAGCAGTGGGCAGCAATTTTGTGGCTCTCCTTTTCAGATAAAGGTAGAGACACGCTCCTCACTGTTAGAGAAGAGGATGCTGATAACTATGAAGTCCTGAAGAGTGCACTGATAGATGGGGTTGGCTTAACCACTGAGCAGTACAGGTTGAAGTTCAGAGACACCCAGAAAGCACAGACTCAGGACTGGACTGACTTTGTAGATTGTGCAACCAAGGCTCTGGAAGGTTGGCTGGTTGGCAGTAGGGTTACTGGATTGTATAATCTAATGATGAGAGAACAAATCCTTAATAATTGCCAAAACCAGTTGTTGCATCAATACCTGGTGGACTCTGATCTGACCTCTCCCCAAGAATTGGGAAAGAAGGCAGACAAATGGGTCAGAACCAGGGTGAGGCAGAAAACCCAGAACCAAGGGGGTGACACTAAGAAGCAGGATTCTAAGGGCTCTGAGAAAGGTGGGGATAAGTCACAAGAACAGAAGTCTTCACAAGGGACCCAGAAATCTGCATCTGGTGGGGATTCACAGTCTAACAAAGGGAAAGGCCAAAAGAAGCCCTGGTGCAAATTCTGTAAACAGAAAGGGCACTGGACTTCTGACTGTAACAAGTCCAAAGACCAAACCACCACCACTCCTGCCCCTAAGGCAACTGTTCCCCCTAGTTTAGCTACTGGTGGATGTGGTACTCAGAATAAGGGTGTAGTAGGGTTGACCCTGGGTTCTGAAGAGGACTCTGGCCTAGTCAGAGTACCCACTCAGGCATTGCTGATTTGTGATGGAGACATTGATAAGTCCTTCCTAGTGAGACCCAGTAATCTGGGCAAATACAAACAGCAGCCTGTAATAAATGGCAAACAGGCTTTGGCATTCAGGGACACAGGTGCTAGTGTCACCATGGTGGCAGAGGAACTGGTGGACCCTGGGCAGATCATCCTGGGTGAAATGTACCAGGTTACCAATGCAAGCAATGTCAGGACCAACCATAGTCTGGCAGTTGTGAATTTCTCCTGGGGAGGGGTAACTGGCCTCAAGAAAGTAATAGTGAGTGCAAACCTCCCTGTCGAATGTCTATTGGGCAATGATCTAGAGACTTCAGCTGAAGAACCAGGGCCTTATAGGCCTGGCGGCGCAGGGTACGCCTTAATCTCCTGAGTTCACCTGCTTTGTTGAACAGAGACACAGGACACTCTGTTGAGCGTAGAAGATCAGGTTTATAAGCTGCAGCTAAGTACAGTTGCCCCAGAAGTATATTCAGTATGTTCTTAGGAGACTGCCACTTTAATCCATGGCGCACAATCTTTTATAGCACATAGATTCACCAAGAACACTCCCAATGCATACATGATTAGCCAATGAGAAGAGTTTGAAAACAAGGTATAACCAATAAGAAAAGTTTAAAAACACGATATCAAGTAACCCAAATAAAACCTCTTTTCCAACTGTTTTGTCACCCCTCCCCACAAGTTAATCAGTGGTAGTGTCTACAACTCAACTTGCAGGTGGCAGGACACATTTGTATGCTTTGGAGGACAGTTGTGAAATAAGAGAATACAAGTAGAGAATAGCGTAAAGTCAGGAAAGAATAGTGCGAACCAACAGATAGTTGAAACAGGGATCAGTCGGACCATACGGGGATTAGTGTACTCAGCCAGTTCCTGACATCAGTCTCGTAAACAGAGGCAGGAGGTTATTTGACACGTTTATTGTGCTGCCTGAGTGGAACACAAAATGGTGGCTAAATACAAGCAAGATCGAAAATCGAATTTCCTCACAGCCTGTTCTGAAGTAGAGTTATGGACTCATGCTGAGATGTTGGGCATCCCTGCAGAGGTATTTGCTGTGACCAGGTCACAGGCCAAAATGCATAACATTGAACCAGCTCTGGATCCTGAAACTATGGACCAGGTGCTACCCAAGAAGAGAAGCAGTAGGGTTAAGGCAGTGCCTTCCCCTCTGTCTCAGATCACAGATTCACCTCTTGAGAGAGGAGAAGCAGATCCTGAAGAAGGAACTGCCCCAGAGGGACTTGAGCCGGATCAGGTTGAGTTCTTGGGGCAGTGGGCCCTTCTAGGGAAGATCTGAGTAAGGAGCAACAGTGCTGCCCCTCTCTTGAACCCCTCAGACAGCAGGCTGCTGCTGAGGCTGCTGGGAGTGCTAGTGGGTCCCATAAAGTTTATTGGGATGGGGGACTCCTATATTCTGAGGGTAGAGATCCAACCCCTGGAGCCACCAGGAGGTTAGTAATACCTCAGAAGTTTAGGGGGTTCCTCTTGACCCTAGCACATGATATCTCTTTAGCAGGTCACTTGGGCCAAAACAAGACCTGGGATGGGCTTGTTCCACATTTTCATTGGCCACATATGTCAGAGGACACCAAGGAGTTTTGTCGCTCCTGTGTCACTTGCCAAGCCAGTGGCAAGTCAGGTGGCACAACAAAGGCCCCTCTGATACCACTACCTGTGGTGGGGGTACCCTTTGAAAGGGTAGGGATTGACATTGTTGGTCCCCTTGACCCTCCAACTGCATCTGGGCACAGGTTTATCCTGGTGGTAGTGGATCATGCCATCAGGTACCCAGAGGCAATTCCCCTGAGGACCACCACAGCCCCTGTGGTGGCAAGAGCCCTCATTGGAGTTTACTCCAGAGTGGGTTTCCCAAAGGAGGTCATATCTGACAGAGAACCCAACTTCATATCAGGATATCTAAAAGCAATGTGGAAGGAGTGTTGTGTAACTTATAAATTCACTACTCCCTATCACCCACAATGCAATGGGTTAGTTGAACGTTTCAACAAAACCCTAAAGGGAATGATTAAAGGCCTCCCAGAAAAGCTTAGGCGAAAACGGGACCTTCTTCTTCCCTGCCTTCTGACTGACTGAGGGTATTTGTAGAGCGCACTTATGCCGAGGCGTCTTGGTGCTGGGTAGCAAGATCTGGGGGTTGCACTGAGGTTAGCCTTGTGTGAAGAGCCTGGTTTTTATAGCCTTTCTAAAGATGGATCGTGATGGCAGAAGTCAGAGCGAGACAGGGAGGGAGTTCCATAGTTTAGCCGTCAAGAAAGAAAAGCGTTTGCCTCCCCAACTAACCCTCTTAGTCTCGGGAGGAAGGACCAGCCCGGCGTCCGAAGACCGTAGACAGCACGCCGGGATGTAGCGGGGGAATAATGATTGAACCTCTTCAGCCCCGCGTCCATAGAGGGCTTTGTGTACAAGGCAAAGGGCCTTGAACTCCACCCGTCGTCTCACCGGAAGCCAGTGAAGTAGTTTAATGCTGGATGAGGTGGGGTGATGTTTACGTAGGCCATACAAAACTCGGGCTGCAGCATTTTGAAGTGATTGGAGTTTGTTGAGCTGTTTTACCCCCGCGCCCAAATAAAGTGCGTTGCAATAGTCTATCCTCGACAGAATAAGGGCGCCAACCACTGTTTTCCTGAGGGAAAGCGGGATGAATGGGAGAATTTTGTGCAATATCTTGAGTGTGAAAAATCAGGCAGAGATCACTTGGTTGATTTAGGGGGCACAGGTGAGCCCCCTATCGATAAGAAAACCGAGATTTCTGGCCTTGGTGACTGGCGATGGACAAGTACCAGCTTCGGGTGGCCACCAACATTGGTTCCAGATAGAAGGTTTCTTACCAAACTCGAGGATCTCAGTTTTTTCGGTGTTTAGCTTTAAGAAGTTGACCCTCATCCATGACATTACGGAGGAAAGACAGTCACGGAACCAATCGGCTGACATACAGTCATTTTGTGTAACCGACACCAACAATTGTGTATCATCGGCATAGGACACGCGCACTAGGCCATGACTCTTGATCAGTCTGGCCAAAGGTGTTACGTAGATGTTAAAGAGGGTGGGCGAAAGTGCCGAACCATGGGGGACTTCGCCCGGGAAAGTGAGCCGTTCCGATTTCAGACCTTCCCAGTGAATTGATTGTTCCCTGGAGTCGAGGAAGGAAGTGAGAAGGGACAGGGCCTTACCGCTGACTCCCACGGATTGCAGCCTCTTTAGTAGCACTGCATGGTTTACAGTGTCAAACGCTGCCATGGGGTCTAGCAGTATAAGGGCAGCCCTGCCACCATCATCCAATGCCCTTCGAATCTCTTCTGTTGCCATGATAAGGGCGGATTCGGTGGAGTGTTGAGCTCTGAACCCATGCTGGGTAGAATCCAGCAGGTTATTTTTCTCGAGGTGGGTGGTCAGATCCTTATTAATGGCTTTCTCCGGGATCTTGGAAGTCAGAGGCAAACATGAGATGGGGCGATAGTTTATCGCCTCCAAAGGTTCAAGAGAAGGTTTTTTTAATATAGGCCTGATACAAGCCAATTTCCATCCTGCCGGAAAGGTCCCTGTTTCAATAACTAAATTGAGCAAAGGAGTCAGTGCTACACCAACCTCTTTCGCAGCTAAATGTAGAATGTAAGGGGGACACGGGTCAAGTGGGGATCCTGACTTAGGTAGAGAAAGTAGATCAACCACTTGCTTTTCATCCAGACTGGTAAAATGGGTTAAACTACCATGGCAGGAATGTCTGTCCCAAGTCTCTAGGGGGTTAGTACTATTGACATGGGGTAGATTCAAAAGTTCCTCGTAGACCAAATTGACCTTGGTCTGAAAGAAAACTGCTAAGTTATCAACAAAGGTTTGGTTAGGGAGAAAAACAGAGTCCCTCAGCCATCGGGACAGTGCAGTGACTGTTTTGAATAATTCTTTAGAAGAGTTTGAAGATTCTAGAATTTTAGAGGTGAAATAAACTGTCTTGGCTAAAGTTATTGCTCCCTTGTATTCTTTTAAGGCTGTGCCGTAGTCTGTCTTATGTGCAGGGCTATAAGAGGAACGCCAAATGCGTTCCTTGAGTCTACATTTTATTTTTATGGTACTTAGGTCTGCTGAGTACCACGGAGATGATACAAGTCTTTTTTTGGCTGGCTTAGAAACTTCAGGGGCCAACGGATTTATGGCCTGGGTAATCCAGTTGTTAAAATCCAAGGCTGCCTGATTAGGATCTGCCCGGAAAGTAGGATTATCTTTCAAGGCCGCGGTCAGCTCTTGTTGAGATATTTTTTTCCATGCCTGAACTTTACTCAGAGGGGTCTTATTCTACGGGACCGATTATTGAAGGTGATATTAATGATGAAGTTGACAGCATAGTGATCGGACCAGAGTAGGGGCAGTGACCTGACTACTTCTATGTGGTTACTGTTTGTGTGGGTTCTTGCACAATTTGTGTCAGTCCAAAACTGGCTAGGGTGTCTATTAAATTAGAGGTATCCGCGTTATTCGTTATCTCTAAGTGAAAATTAAAGTCCCCAAGCAGCGTAAAGGAATCCATATTAAGACAGGACACCATGCGAGTTTACAACGTTGTGATGAAAGGTAGCCTAGGTCCTGGAGGTCTATAGACTAAGATTCCTTGGAAGAATTCCCTATTGTTTAGTTTTATGCTCAAAAACATGGCCTCTGCCTCCAGAAGAGGCTCAGGTGTCATTCTCACCTTATAGCATGCTCGATAGATTAGGGCGATCCCGCCCCCCTTGGTCCCTGTCCTGTCCAAATTGGTGACTAAATAGTCGGTGGGCACTACATGAATCCAGTCAGGGTTGCTTGCGTCGTTGGCCCACGTTTCAGTTAAAAAGATCTGGGTTTTCAAGTTGGATAAGACACTCCAGGTCATTTTTGTGTTTCATTCATGACCTGGAATTGATCAGAACGCAGGTAATGGTGTTAGCGCATTTCGTGGTCGCATTATTATTTGGAGCAATGGCGTACAAGGGCGGCCCATCCTGTGCAGGGTTAGACACCCTGGTATTATTCTGCTGGGAGTCTGGCCAGGGCCTGAGCATAATTGGGGTGTATGGCTTGGCTCTACACCTACCACAATGCATCTGGGGGAAGATGTTAGGATCTATGGTTATTCTCGGAGCAGGGCAGTCGCCGGGGTTGAGGGAAAGAAGCTCATCACGTGTGTAGGCCAACCTAGAAATTTGAGCAGGGGTTCTGGCGCTGGTCGCGCTCCGGGCGCCGACGGGCGCAGACGGGCTTGCCTTTGGCGCACCTTCGGCGTACCCGCTGCGCGTGCCCGCTGCGGGCAGTCGCAGCATCCGGTATTTTGTAGGCGAAGGGGAGTGCAAAATGAACAACTAGAACGACAACCGCTACATGGGTCCGCTCTAAACAGTCGGGCCACGTGGTTTGCGGGACAATGGCAGCAACAGTAAGCCTTCTGTTTGCATACAGAGAGGTTTCACAGAAGGGGGTTGGTTACAGCCAATTGAGGAACTTCGATTTTCGATCACGATCGAATCGACCCGCTATTTTGTGACCCGCCGCCATTTTGTGTTGCCATCACTCAGGCAGCACGGCGAACAAAGTCTATTCTGCTTTTCCCGTAGCTTGGTGTCGAAATACGTCCTCGGCCTTTATTTGTGAAGCAGGTGTTTGGACTAGCCGAGTACACTAATCCTTGTCTGGCTTTCCTAATCCCTGTTTCAACTATCTGTAGGCTCACCCTATTCTTTCCCGATCATATCTTATCGACTGGCCTTCACTGTCTCCTGCTAGCATTCTCTTGTGTCATGACTGTCCTCCAAATACACACAAACATATCTCACCACCTGCAAGTTAGTTATAATCTGTTAATGAATTAGTTCGGGGGGTGGGGTGACAAACACAGTTGGAGGAGAGGTCTTTTCAAGTCATCTGATATTTCTATTTTCGAACCTTTCTTACTGGTTCCGCTTTGTTTTTCCACTTACCCTATTGGCTCTTTTCTTCTATGCTTGGGGCGTGTGTCCTGTTAATAATTATGTATTGTATGTTATTTAATCTAATGCGCCACAGAGCGAAGTGGTAGTCTCCTGAGAACCTACTTTGTGTACTTCTAGGATAACTGTACTAGCTGCAGCTAATAAAATCCAATCTTCTAACGCCGACAGAGTGTCCCGTGTCTCTGTGTAGCTAAGCAGGTGAACTCCGAAGACAGAGGGCGTACCCTGCGCCGCCAGGTCCAAAAGGTTCTGGTTCTTCAATTGGCGCCCAATGTGGGGCGGCTTCAGTGGTACCGGTTCTGCTCGAAGGTCGTGAGGAACCTCGCAAGAAAATTCCGGAGGGTTCGCGAACCACGCTAAGCGACCCCTGTATGTTGAAAGTGGTCCAAAGGTATTTTGCAGCGCGGTTACTGCTTCCTGACGGCTACTGGCGACCGCTGCCCTGACTGCCGCCCTGCTTTGGCCCATTCCTTTGGTGATGTATGGTAAAGCGAGACGATAGACGGGCCTCTGTTGGTGGAAGAAGACGTCCTTAGTTAAGTTAAGTATTTTCGTGGGTCGCGCCCACAATTTTGGTTCTTTGTTTGATGTCCTTAGGTGTCTTAGATTTAGTCATTGCAAAGACTAAAGCCGAGGGTAAGTGCATTTGTGCTGCGTAAACTGAGTTTTACTCCCTTGAAGTTTGTGAACAGTCCAGAGACATTGCGAAATGCCTGGTCTGACTAAGTTTGGAAGAATTTGTTGTCTTGGTTGTAATAGGGACTCCCGACTTGAGGACTCTTGTCCGATTCCTTCGGTTGGAACTCCCACATATGAGCTCTATTCGAAACATGGTATTGGCCCCATTGCCTTTAACGAGAGATGGACTCGATACACGAAGAAAGATGGTGTTCTCAAATGGCCAGAAAACTGTAGTTTTGATCCTGATGTGCTAGATAATTTGGAAGCAGTTCTGTTCAAAAGAAAAGTCCGGCCGGCAATGTTTGACTCTTTCCGCCTTTGGCGTAAGGAAGCCAAACAGAAAGAAATGAAACAAGCAAAACAAAATAGGAAAGCACAGGGTATGACAATTATACAGGCTGCCCAACAGTTCAAGAATGATGAAATTGACAATGCGACTGAAATTTCAGAAAGACAACATCGTATGGCGATAGATAAATGCTATCCGGTGTTGCCTGTTTCTCCTTCTGATAATAAGAAAGATATAGAAGAAGATCCCCTAATGTCCCATTTATTGAGGTTGCCTCCGCCCTATGCGCAAAATGCCAATGTGCCCCAGCCGTTACAGCCTGCTCAGCTGCTAGTGGTACCTCCGCTGGTTCCGGCTCTTCAGCATTTGCCTCCTCCAGTATTACCGCCCTTGCCGGTTTTACCATTAGTCTCAACTTCTTTGCCTTCATCTCCTGATCTTAGCTCTCCTTTGCCTTCTGCTCCTCCTGTAATTTCTAGTTCTCCTCCTGTTAGTTCTCCTAATATTCTGTCTCCAGTTCTAATGTCTAATTCACCGTCTGTGCGTAAACGTCTCACGGATTCTGTCACTAGTATTCTATCTTCTTTCTTTGGAGCTTTTAATGTGTCTCCGGCTTTTGCTCGAAGACAATCTCGCAGTCAGTTTCCAGATTTTGAGGAATGAGAGAAGCTAGATTCTCTTACACGAAGATGGATCAAGAAGGGTCCACAATATAGTGTGTCTGATATTATGCCTACCTTTTTGCAATGGAATGCGCCTACGCAAAGGTATGTTTTTAATGTAATGTGTGATATTCTCATTAAAGAATGGGAAGATGTGAGTTCGAGTCCGATCTCACAAGATTTGTTAGATATACAAGCCGATTTTGAAAAAGGATTTATTGTAGGTTCCAAAGGCGAGGAAGCTGTAAGGACACTCATCTCTTATAGAACCTTATTGTTCTCTTAGATTTTTCTTGATTCTGATCCGTCGGTTAAACTGACGTCGAAAAATTATCCTATGAGAGAGGTTCCTCCAGTTTGGAAGGAGGAATTTGCGGCTGTAGGTGCTAATCCACTTATTCCTGCTCATTTTCAACGTATATGGGTACATGTGCCATGGAAGAGATCTGAAGTTTTGGCCCTTAAGCAAACTCTACCAGATCCTCGTAAGAACCCTGCAGGTTATTACAAAGAATTATCGCAGACAATCGATGCTTGTATTATGAATTTAGCAGATATTGATATGCTAATGGGTAATGTAGTCCCACAGACAATATGGGCTAAGATTCGTAGAGAGGATCACGCACAGGAACTAGGTGCTACCTGGGATGTTATAGCTGATACAGATAGAGACCAAGTGGGTGGCGCAAAGCCTGACGCTTTAATCTCAGAGCTTCCTGGTAGAATCATTACGTTAATGAAAACTATGATGCCTGCATTAAGAGTGAATTGATAAGTTAGCAGCATGCAAACAAAAGAAAGATGAAAGTGTCTCTGATTTCTTTACTCGTTTCGAGGAGACATTTTTCGATCACAGTGGTCAGGATATGGCTACCGAGGGTGGACAGCGACTATTCGTGGACACATTTGTATTCAATTTGCTTCCCGAGCTGTCACACAAATTAAAAGATTCAGAAAGTTCATGGGCTGTTTCTTCTTCTGCTCAGATATTGGCTACTGCACAATATTACGAGAATAGGGATAAAGAAGAAAAAGAAAAGCAAGAGAAAAAGACGAAAGATTTAAAAACGTAGGTTCTCTTGCAGCAAGCCTATCCTCCACGTTATGTTCAGCCTCAGACCCAGCAGCCACCGCAGTTTCAGAGATTATATCAGAAACCTGAGCCATATATTCCGCGACCTTTGTTAGGTCCTAATCAATGTGCCTATTGTAGAGAAGAAGGTCATTTTAAGAGCAGTTGTCCGGTTGTATTGCAGCGCAATGGAGCGTTATCTGCTCCACGAGGTCATGCTGGCCTCCAGTCAGCAAACAGAGGTAGAGGTCGAGGTATGTTAACTCGAGAACAGCGTGCCCTTCCTTCTCCCAATTCCATGAACTACTTTGATCAGCAGAATGTGAAATCTACTCAGTATTATAATGAAGACCATTATGTCGAAGGCGAGAATGAGAGTCTTCATGCTAACTAGGACAGCCATGGACAAAGTAAGGGAGTTGTGCCAATCCTAGTAGATCAAAATGGTCCTTATGTCAACATCACTACAATGGGTGTATCAGAGCCATTTCTTCTAGATACTGGAGCAATGAGAAGTTCTATTATTCATTCTAAACTCCCTGGGGCACCTTTGTCTGGCTTAACGAATGTTTCTGTAGGATTCTCTGGCGCCCCTGTTTGCAATCCGGTTTCTTGTCCTTTGCCTATTTCAGTTGGTCCTTATAATTTGGAAGCTCCACTTCTGTTGACGAATGGTTGTGGTGAGAATCTGTTGGGTTTAGGCCTATTGAAAAGAATGCATGCTACAATATATTGTTCTCCTTCAGGCGTACATCTTACTCTAGGTCAGAAGTTGATCTCTCCAATGTATCTGTCTAAAGATCAGTTTCCTCCTGAGTTGCTTTCTCTTCCAACAGCACTTTGGGCCACGGGTCCGAACGATGTGGGTTGTCTTGAGATACCGCCTTATGTTGTCACTCTCAAGCCCAATGTTGAACTACCACATATCCCACAATATAGAATCTCTGCTGAAGGTGAAAAAGCGCTTTTGGAAATCATTCATGACTTAATTCGGAAGGGTGTGGTTGAAGAAACGAGAGGTAATACATGCAATAGTCCTATTCTTCCTGTTCTTAAACGTACTGATCCTTCTCAGCCTCCCGTGTACCGGTTTGTGATTGATCTGAGAGAAGTAAACAAAATTGTGATTCCACAATTTCCTGTTGTTCCAGATATCACTGCCTTGTTGACTATGATACCTTCCACAGCGACTTGGTTTTCTGTTATTGATCTAAAGAATGCCTTCTTCAGTATTCCCATTGCAGAAGAGAGTAGGGACATTTTTGGTTTTTCCCTTGGAGGCCGAAGCTTCCGGTTTAAGCGCGCACCCCAAGGGTACTGTGAAAGTCCCTCCATTTACAGCCAAGCTTTGAAATGTCATTTGGATACTTTTCACTTACTGTCTGGTGCTGCTCTTATCCAATATATGGACGACTTGTTAGTCGCCGCTGATTCAGAAGATATCTGCAAAGATGTCACTGTTGCACTGTTACGTCACTTGTTTAAGCTGAATCACAAGGTTTCACCTTCCAAACTGCAATATGTTTGTCGAGAGGTTACCTACTTGGGTCATCTCCTATCAAAGGAGGGACGACAATTGACACCAGAACGAATTCAGGCGATTGCACGAATGTCTGTACCATCCACACAAAGGGAAGTACGTGCCTTTCTGGGTATCACTTCCTATTGTAGACAGTGGATCCCTAACTTCTCTTTGATTGCCAAACCTTTGTTGGCACTTACTTTAAAAGATAAGCCTCAGCCCCTTCCTTGGACTGATGAGTGCCAAAGGAGTTTCACTGATTTACGCACTGCTCTGTGTTCTGCTCCTGTACTGGGTACCCCAGATTACACTAAGCCTTTTACGCTGTATGTTCACGAGAAAGAAGGTTGTGCATTATCAGTCTTGACACAGCAATTTGGAGATAGACAGCGGCCATGTGCCTATTTTTCAGCTACATTAGATCCCGTAGCTAAAGCATTGCCCAGTTGTCTCAAAGCCACAGCAGCCGCAGCAATTTCTATCCGACAGTCTGCTGGAATGGTGTTAGATAACACTCTCATTGTCATGGTGCCACATGCAGTGGATACTTTGCTAAACAGAATGAAGACACAGCATCTTACGAGTGCACGTCTAACTGGTTACGAGTTGACGCTGTTGTCTAGTCACATACACATCAAACGATGTAATACCCTGAATCCAGCTACTTTGTTGCCTCTTCCTAAGGAGAAGAGTGTTGAGGATCAGCATGATTGTTTCTTCCATACTGAGGAAGAGACAAAAGGGAGAATTGACCTAAGAGACACACCGTTAGAGAATCCGGATGGGACTCTATGGGTAGATGGTTCTTGTTTCAAGATGCCTAATGGAGATACTGTTTCAGCTTATGCTGTAACTACCTTACATACGATTGTGGAAACTGCATGCATTAGACACAATTCAGCGCAAGCAGCAGAGTTGATAGCACTGACGAGAGTTTGTGTAATATCAAAAGGGAAAAGAGTGAACGTGTACACTGACAGTCAGTATGCCTTTGGTGTCGCGTTCAATTTCGGGCGTCTCTGGAAGGAGAGGGGTTTCCTAACTTCACATGGCACTAAGATACAGCATGGCCAGTTAGTGACTGATCTCCTTGAGTCACTTGCTTTACCCACCCAAATAGCGATAGTGAAGTTCAGTGCACACAAGAAGATTACGGATGATGTTGGACGGGGAAATGCATTTGCTGATGAAACAGCAAAGAAAACAGCGAGAGATTCAACAAGTCGAATGTATATGGCAGGTCCTGCGAATTGGGTCAGAGAGAGAGGAATGTGTGAGAATACAGTGGAAAGCGTGAAAGCGATTCAGAAAGAGGCTTCAGAAAGAGAGTTGAGCAAGTGGAGAGAAAGTACGGGAATGTTAGATGAGATGGGTTGTCGGGTAGAATTATCCGAACATCGACGTTGGTTGTTACCGGATGCTTATGTACTCCCGGTGGTTACTATGGCTCATGGTCCAGCTCACTTAAGTCCTAAAGGCATTTGTAAACTTTTAGCCCCAGTTTGGCAAAATGAGAACATCCCAAAATGTGCAGACAACATAGTAAAGCATTGTATTGTTTGTCTGATGTACAATCCAGGAAAGGGAACCCCCACTCCAGCAGGTCACTTTGCTCCTCCGACATACCCATTTGAAGTGTTACAAATCGATTACATTCACATGGATCGGTGCAATAACCTCAAATATGTTCTGGTGATAGTATGTGCCTTTTCAAGGTGGATAGAAGCATACCCTTTGAAAGATAACACACCTTTATCCACAGCTAAAATCCTTCTAAAAGAGTTCTTTCCCAGGTTTGGATTGCCGTGCATTGTCTGGAGTGACAATGGGAGCGAATTTGTTGGCCAAGTCATGCAGAAAGTTTGTGCAGGTCTTGGAATCAAACAAAAGTTCCACGCGGCAAATCACCCACAGTCAGCGGGTTTAGTAGAGTGTTACAATGGAACCTTGAAATTAAAATTAGCGAAGATTCAAGCAAGTACAGGACTTAATTGGCCTGATGCTTTACCGTTAGCTCTGCTATCCACCAGAACTGCAGTACACTCTCGTCTGGGACTTAGCCCTTACGAAGTGGTGTTTGGCCGTCCGGCCAACGTATGGGGAGTACCTCGTCCTAAAAAGTTTTCAGACTTGCCCTATCCAATGTTGATTGACTATCTACATGACCTTACAACTAAATTGCATGTCCTTCATCGACAGGTTCAGAGTGCCTTGCTGGAGGCTACCACAGACTCAGGTCATTCCATCCGACCAGGTGACTGGGTCTGCACCCGAAACTTTCAGAAGAAAAAGAATTTGGAACCCAGATGGCGGGAGCCCCGAATGGTCCTACTAACGACAAGGACAGCAGTTAAAGTTGAAGGAAAGAAAAATTGGACTCACGGTGTGCATTGCAAGAAAGTACCTTTGCCTTTGCCTTTTGATCAGTGGGTTCGTAGAGGGATTGGTGACTGTGAAGGCGAAACAGTTCCACGATTTGTACCCTTTAGCGATGCACACCTGAATGGGACATTGTCTGAAAAAGAGGTCAACGACATTTTACAAGAAGCAATCCCATTGCATCGTCGCTTGAATACGACTGAACTAAGAACATTGTTTCGAGACCAGAGTGTTCTAGTGAAGGAACGATATCACCTCAGGCCCAGACAAAAGAACAATTAAAACTTTCTTCTCCCTTGTGTAGTGTTCTGTTTAGGTTGCAGGGTCACGATAGGAGTCTAGGTCACGACCTGAGTAGTGACAATAGGTCTGCAGGATCCTCAGTGTCATAGGACGGTAATAACGAGAGAAGAAATGAAATGAAGAAAGCATCTTGTAAAATAATGTATAGTCGTTATGGTATAACTCTGTGTTTTTATATCATTGTGTATTACTTTGGCGATTATTGGTTAGATAATTTATGTGTTGCAGCCAAGAAATACCTCTCCTTCTTCCTCTTTGCCTTCTTCTACTATCTCTCCACACCTCTTTCATACTTTCCCTTCACATGAACTTGTCAGAAGAACCGAGTATTACAACAATTCCTTTGTCCAACTATTGCACCAGTATCAATTAGTGGTTAACACAACTGATTGCTGGGTATGTGGTCTTATGCCGCATACTACTGAGAAAGGAATACCATATCTAGTTCTTCCTTTCTCTTATGAGGGTTCTGCCTGGGCATTCTTTGTCATTTTCTCCAATGCATATCAAAGCAAATTTAGACGGTCCGTTGCTTCACAAATTAATTATCCGGATTTTAGTCATAGTTCCTTGATTAAGGGTATGGTAGTTATGGCCAAAATCATGGAGAACAGCAAGATTTCCATTGACGAAAGGAAAGCATACACCAATTGGAACGTCACCCAATATATGTCGAGTCTTAATAATAAAATGGGAAAGGAAAAATCCTCACCAATCTGGACTATACCGCATCAAGGTAATTTCTGTTTAAAAATAAACGATCGCTCTTCTGACACTGCACAAAAGAGTAACTGCTCCTACACGTACATTTATTCCTCTCAAAACTCGCCTCCTTCTAGTACCGTCTCAAGGCACCTATTTCATTTGCTATGATAGAGCTTATACTTGGTTACCAACAGGTTTCTCTGGTACCTGCTACATAGCTTTCCTTCTTCCTCCTACTTACACTGCTTCTGCCAATTATCACCAAACCCGCCTCAGCCGAGGAATCATTGACTCAAAAGACACTGCGGGACAAGAAGGAGGAGATTTCCTTAAAGGTTTTCTTCCCTTCTGGGGTCCAATGGCCAACAGCAGAAATATAAGGCAATTGGTCCGTGTCGTAGAGACTACAATAGACATCACTGTAGGAGCCTTGAGTAATATCACGGCGGAACTACAGGCGGATCGTCTTATGACCTTGCAAAATCGAGTTGCCTTAGACTTTATTCTTGCCGATCGTGGTGGAGTATGTAAATTGATCGGGTCAAGCTGTTGTATTTTCATTCCTAATGACACTCCGACAGTATACCAAGCTATCTCCAAGTTGCACATAATCTCCGAGTCTATTCATCAGGACGAAGGAGATTGGTCTTTAACGGAATGGTTTTGGGGACTACTGTCCAAATGGGGTTGGAAAGCATTGACATTCCTTGGAATAATCTTGACTATTGTATTTTCTTGTTGCCTCTGTATGCACTGTGGTCCCGCTATCTGTGATCTTTGCGCTACTATGTGCATCCCAAAACCCAAACCTCAAGTAACAGAAAACATAAGGATGATGTTACAGCAACAGCTCGATGAACTCATGGCTATTGATGTGGACTCAGATTAACGTGAGTCTATCTTGCCTGAGTTCTGGCAAAAGGAGGGTCTGAGGAACTTCGATTTTCGATCACGATCGAATCGACCCGCCATTTTGTGACCCGCCGCCATTTTGTGTTGCCATCACTCAGGCAGCACGGCGAACTAAGTCTATTCTGCTTTTCCCGTACCTTGGTGTCGAAATACGTCCTCGGCCTTTATTTGTGAAGCTGGTGTTTGGACTAGCCGAGTACACTAATCCTTGTCTGGCTTTCCTACTCCCTGTTTCAACTATCTGTAGGCTCACCCTATTCTTTCCCGATCATATCTTATCGACTGGCCTTCACTGTCTCCTGCTAGCATTCTCTTGTGTCATGACTGTCCTCCAAATACACACAAACATATCTCACCACCTGCAAGTTAGTTATAATCTGTTAATGAATTAGTTCGGGGGTGGGGTGACAAACACAGTTGGAGGAGAGGTCTTTTCAAGTCATCTGATATTTCTATTTTCGAACCTTTCTTACTGGTTCCGCTTTGTTTTTCCACTTACCCTATTGGCTCTTTTCTTCTATGCTTGGGGCGTGTGTCCTGTTAATAATTATGTATTGGATGTTATTTAATCTAATGCGCCACAGAGCGAAGTGGCAGTCTCCTGAGAACCTACTTTGTGTACTTCTAGGATAACTGTACTAGCTGCAGCTAATAAAATCCAATCTTCTAACGCCGACAGAGTGTCCCGTGTCTCTGTGTAGCTAAGCAGGTGAACTCCGAAGACAGAGGGCGTACCCTGCGCCGCCAGGTCCAAAAGGTTCTGGTTCTTCACCATTTGAACTTCTGTTTGGGCATCCTGTAAGAGTTCCATCATGTTTGGTGAAGGAGGGCTGGGAGTTGCCTCTCAAACCCACTAAACAGGATGTGATGGACTATGTACTTGGTCTCCGCTCCAGGATGGCCGAATACATGAAGAAGGCAACTAAAAACCTGGAGACCAGCCAAGAATTACAAAAAACTTGGCATGACCAAAAGGCTGTGCTGACTGTGTACCAGCCAGGACAGAAAGTGTGGGTGTTGGAGCCTGTGGCCCCAGCAGCTCTCCAAGACAAGTGGAGTGGCCCCCATTCCATTGTTGAGCAAAAGGGAGAAGTCACCTATCTGGTGAATCTTGGAACTCCCAGGAGCCCCCTGATGGTGCTCCATATCAACAGATTGAAACCATATGTTGACAGGGCTGACATGGGCTTGCTCATGGCAACTGATGAGGAACAGGAGGAGGAGAGTGACCCTCTCCCTGACCTGCTCTCACAGAACCCTGATGATGGGTCTGAAGATGGTGTTGCTTTGGCAAGCAGCCTCACTGACCATCGGCAAACTGAATGCAGACAATTTCTGCAACAGTATAGACATATGTTTAGCCTGACCCCTAGTCAGACTTCCTGGTGCACCCATGAGGTGGACACTGGAGACAGTCTGCCTGTCAAGAGTAAAATCTACAGGCAACCTGACCATGTCAGGGACTGTATCAGGACTGAAGTCCAGAAAATGTTGGAGTTAGGTGTGATTGAGCCTTCAGATAGCCCTTGGGCTAGTCCAGTAGTCCTAGTACCCAAACCTCATACACAGGGTGGTAAGAAAGAAATGAGGTTTTGTGTAGACTACAGAGGCCTCAATGCAGTCACCAGGACTGATGCCTATCCCATACCAAGGGCAGATGAGCTGATTGATACTTTGGCCTCAGCCAAGTATCTTAGTACATTTGACCTAACAGCTGGCTACTGGCAGATCAGGTTAGCTAATGATGCCAAAGTCAAAATAGCATTCTCAACCCCTGATGGGCACTACCACTTTGTGGTGATGCCCTTTGGATTGAAAAAAGTTCATTGTTCAAACAGATGCTTCTGAGCTGGGTGTGGGAGCTGTACTGTCTCAACTGAATGATGAAGGTCAAGACCAGCCAGTAGCTTTTATTAGCAGGAGGCTGAGCTATAGAGAGGGAGGTCTTTGCTGTGGTGTGGGCCCTGAAGAAGCTGAGGCCATACTTGTTTGGCACTCACTTCATAGTTCAGACTGACCACAAGCCCCTCCTATGGCTTAAACAGATGAAAGGTGAAAACCCAAAACTTTTAAGGTGGTCCATTTCCCTACAGGGGATGGACTATACAGTGGAACATAGACCTGGGACCCAACATGCCAATGCAGATGGACTCTCAAGGTATTTCCACTTAGAACACGAAGACTCAACTGGTCAAGGTTAGTTTAGTGTTCCTGCGTTTGGGGGGGTTGTGTAGGAGAGTAGGATCTGCACCTTATGTTGCCCCCACTTTTTTTCTGATGGTTACACTGGTTTCTGGCTATAGTCTGGGTGGGACCTTGCTAATCAGGGCCCCAGCCTCTTTGTTCTCTCTAAACAACTTGGAGTGCATATTAGATGCACTAGTGATTGGATACTGTGGTACCTTATGAGCCCCTAGTATATGGTACCTTAGGTACCAAGGGCATAGGTACTTCACAGGCCTACCAGGGGCTGAAGCATGTATTATGCCACCCCTGGGAAGCAGACTAAATCTGACACCACAGGCATGCTACTGCAGCCTGGGTGAGGTAGTGTTAGCACTCCTCACTGAGATATATCTTCACTATATCTCTACCTACAGACACATATAAACCTATCAGTCACCCCTAAGGCAGGCCCTATCAATTCTGAAGGCAGGGTGCTTGGTTTCCATGTGAGGGGGTGCCTCTGCCTGAGCAGGGCCCCTCTGCATCTCTCAGAGTCCATTCTCTGGGGCTGTTTGTGAATGCGGTCCAACCATATTCTCTTAAGTGCATTATAACCTCGCGGTTGGAAACACGGTAGAAATCTGAAAGAGCCTGGCATCACAAAATGGATGCCACCAGCACAGAGCATTAAGAGGTGCGCCCCGGCGGTAGTCTTACTCCAGGAGACTCACCTTACTGGCACCGCTAGTAAGGCGATGGACAGATGGGGATACAAGATGGTGGCGCATTCTGAATTCACCTCCGGGTCTCGGGGGGGTGGGCATAATGCTGCGCCGGCAGTCCCATTTGATAGTAGTTAGCATACACACTGAGGGGTCGGGGCGCTTTGCTGCCGCACACACTCAATGGGAGGGGCAGCCCATAAACATTGTGTCTGTCTATGTTCAACCTGCGCTACATGTTACGGCATTCCAGGCGCTTAGTGAATTTCTGCTTACACTACCGGAGGGGGAGGTGTTATTGGGTGGCGACTTTAACGCTGTTATGAATGACCTCACTGACCGGTGTCCCCCACGGGCGAGGGGCGGGGGAGTGACGTGCCTTGCGAGTTTTACAGAGGCTATCAGATTAACAGACCTTTGGCGGTTGCATCATCCGGCGGCGCAACACTTCACATACCACTCCGGGGTGCACAACAGTCTCACCCGCATTGACTACTTTCTGGGTTCGTCCGGTTGTCTCCAAAATATCGAAAGTGTAGAAATAAGACCCAGAGGAATATCTGACCATTCCCCGATACTATTGCACTACTCTAGCTATCTCCAGACGCGTCGCCGCATCTCCCCGATGCGTCCCAGCTGCATACGGCTCCCCCAGGTTCGCAAATCTATAGCGAAGGCGACGACCCTGTACTTCCAGGAAAACACCGCCTCGGTCGACTCCCCCACTGTCCTCTGGGAGGCATACAAAACGGTTGTGCGGGGGCAGGCGATGGCCTCCGTTGCAGAGCATAAGCACGAACAACTTTCTGAGCTGCAGTCGCTTGAGCTCGAGCTCCAGGCAGCGGAGGTTCGCCAGGCCCATGATCCATCACTCGCGGCCGCACGCGCCCTGCGCTTGGTACAGACGAAATATAAAGAACATCTAGCGGAGCGTGCCAGACAACGCCTGGAGGCCTCAAGGCGCACAGTTTATGATGTGGGCGATAAAACGGGTAGGCTGCTGACGTGGCTGGACAGGCGGGACAGTGGTGCCAGGTGGATTGCGCAACTTTGCACTGAGGAGGGGCAGAGGACGTCGGACCCGTGTGTAATAGTGAGCACCCTGGCGGAACACTTTTGGGGGGTCTACTCCTCCGCTTCCTCCATGACGGTGGAGGAGGCACTAACGTACGTCAGGGACCTGCGGATGCCCCAACTTTCCCCTGAGGTGTGGGAGACCCTTGAGGCTGAGCTCATGGTGGAGGAGCTCCAGGCGGCTATAGGCGCGTTGCGGCCCGGTAAGGCTCTGGGGCCCAACGGCATTCCGGTTGAGCTATATCAGAGGCTATCCGAGACGCTTGCCCCACACTTATTAAACATGTTTGCGCATAGCCTACAAGAGGGAGAGCTCCCTGTGGATCAGCGTACGGCCACCATCGTGGTGATTCCAAAACCGGGTAAGCCGGCAGATCAGTGTACCTCCTACCGTCCCATATCGCTGCTTAACGCGGAGGCCAAGATCCTTGCGAAGCTACTGGCTACCGGGCTGACGCCGCACTTATCTGACATTGTGCATCCGGATCAGTCGGGCTTTATGCCCGGCAGAGGTACTTCCCACAACCTGAGGCGCCTGCACGGTGTGCTGGCCCGGGTGGAGCGCTTGCAGGAACCGGCTGTGCTTCTCTCTCTTGACGCAAGAATGGCATTCAACATGGTTGAATGGCCCTTTCTCTTTGCGGTATTGCTTTATCTGGGCTTCGGGCCCAAATTCTGTGCCTGGGTCCGACTCCTATACACTAAGCCACTGGCCCATGTCATGGCTAACGGACATATGTTGGAGGACTTCCCCTGACGCGTGGCACGCGTCAGGGCTGTCCTTTATCGCCACTGCTCTTCGCCCTGATGCTTGAGCCGCTGGCGGCTTGGGTCCGATGGGAGCCCATGATGCGGGGTCTGCAATGGTCTGCCGACTG
The DNA here is from genome assembly GCF_964204655.1 of Triturus cristatus. Taxonomy (NCBI): domain Eukaryota; kingdom Metazoa; phylum Chordata; class Amphibia; order Caudata; family Salamandridae; genus Triturus; species Triturus cristatus. The sequence goes on from NC_140579.1 coordinate 1,225,526,162, forward strand.
GGAGGATCGCATCTCCCTGTACGTGGACGACGTGTTGCTGTATCTGTCTTCCCCTAGGCGTTCTATCTTGACGTTACTTAACATCTGCGAGATCTTTGGCAGAGCGTCCGGCTATAAGATTAATTGGTCGAAGTCGGTCCTCTTCGTGCTCCGTGGCCCTCCTCCACGGCTGCCGGCGGGATGTCCACTTCAGGTGGCGGGGAGTCGTTCAAGTATCTAGGGGTGCACATTACGTTGGATCAGATGGAATTTTTCAGGCGCAATCTGTGCCCCTTGATGGACCGCCTCAGGCGTGATGTGCATCATTGGGGAGCACTGCCACTGACCCTGTTGGGGATAGCGGCGCTCTCCAAGATGATGGCGCTGCCGAGATTCCTATACGTGCTGGAAAACACACCATACCCGGTGCCGCCGGCCTATTTCCGCGCGATAGCGGCGCAGGTCTCCAGCCTACTCTGGGGCAGCAAACCGGCGCGAATTGCGCAATCTAAATTAGTTTGCGGGTGGTACGATGGGGGAATTGCGCTCCCGGATATCCAGCTCTACTATTGGGCGGCGCAGCTGAAGGTGGTTAACCAGTGGCTCCATGCGCCACAGTCTGACCCTGCATTCAAAGCGGACAGAGATATACTGGGCGAGAGGGGTATGCTGTCGCCCTTATATGATGCTAGACTAGCCCCGAAGTTGATCGGCCCTCTGAGGCAGACTGTGTCTGTCTGGCATGCGGCGCAGGCCCGGCTGGGGTGGCGGGGGGTCCTGACGCGACTTACACCTCTCTGGGATGCCAAGCAGCTGGGACGATTGAGGGATAGCAAGGGCTTCGACGCTTGGGACAATATCGGGATCTCGGTGCTAGGAGATATGTGGCAAAAGGGGGCGGTCGTCCAGTTTGCACTCTTGCAACAGCAATATGAGCTGGCTCCTTCGGAGTGGTTCAGATATCTTCAGATTAAACATGCCCTGGTCGCGCAGCTGGCCCCTGGGGCAGAGGTTCCGGAGGCGTCCCCATTGGAGGACAGGCTGTTGACAGAGTACATGCCACAGAAGGCTACGTCCTTAACGTACCGCAAACTTATCAACAACATGCCGGACCCCATGGGGCCCTTGCGGGATAAGTGGGCCGTTGAAATTGGCGACTTCGATGACCCGGAATGGCATGAGGCACTGGCCTCGCCGCGCGAGGCAGGTATACCTTCGCGGCTGCGGCTGGTGCAGCTTCGCATTTTGCATCACTCATATTACACCAGGTGCAAACTACATAAAATGGGCAGAGCAATACACCCCTTCCGCTTGCGGGGTTGTGGGGAGGAAGGAACCTTTTATCACACTATTTGGGAGTTCCCTGTCATCCAAGACTTCTGGAAGCGAGTGATGCGGACAATGTCGCAGGCGTGTGGGGTGTCGCTGGTGCCGGAGCCTCGACGGTGTCTGTTGAATGTGTGGGAGCCCAATGATCTCAGCCGCCAGGCGCAGGGCTGGGTAACGATGGGGATAATGACTGCCAAACGGCACATAGCCCAAAAATGGGGAGCGGTGGGGGTGCCCTTGCTGACCGCATGGAGAGGAGATATGGATGTAGCCATGTTCGCTGAGCGATCGGCATTTATTAGGCGGGGCTGCCCCCGCAAATGGGACAAGGTATGAAGGCCCAGGAACAGATTCAGAGGAGGAATATGCGTCCCGCCGCCATTGTCCCATGAGGACTCCTCGTACTCGGACGATTGAGGTGGACTGCAGGGTCGAGGGGCGGTGGGTTGATACCGGCTGTGTTAGCATACCTGAAATGGGGTTTACTCCTATACTGTTTGTTGGGGTGATGGTATGTCAAATGATCTGTGCACATTGTTTATTTAAGTGTCTTGCTGTTTTTGCCTATCATGAAAACAATAAAAATTCCTTAAAAAAAAAAAAAAGATGCGATAGTCCCTAGGCCCTGCCCCCTCACAAACACACTCTGCAAACGCGCCCTGTGGCGCGTTTAAAATTGGGGAATTAATTCCCCTTCAATACTGCGGGTCCCTGGGGGACAACTAGCCCACCAGGTACTTCCAGTAAGCGCCACAGGGCTGCTCCAGGTCACGCCCCTTTTTACACCTCTCTGCAACGCAGCCTTGTGGAGCTTACTGGAGGTACCTGGTGGGCTAGTTGGACCCCAGGGACCCTCTGGATTCAAAGGGACTTAATCCCCCAACTTAAAACGCGCCACGGGGCGCGTTTGCACAGTTCTGAAGGTAGGGGGCGGGGCCTGAGGTGATATGTGTGCAATCACGCCCTGTGGCGCAATTTAAGTTGGGGAATTAATTCCTCTTCAATCCTGAGGTCCCCTGCATCTTTGAGCTCAGTACTGATCCTGAAAAGTAATTCTAACCGTACTTACCAGTAACTTGAATTTCCTTCCATAGGCTAACATTGACTGGTTTCACTTGGAAATTCTTCTAAGTGTGGAGTTTTGGAACTTTAAAATATTCCTCTAAAATCAGTCGAACTACGAATTCCGATTTACTCACCTATTATCAGGTGAGACATCTGTGCTGCATCTTTGAGCCCAGTACTGATCCTGAAAAGTAATTCTAACCGTACTTACCAGTAACTTGAATTTCCTTCCGTAGGCTGACATTGACTGGTTTCACTTGGAAATTCTTCTAAGTGTGGAGTTTTGGAACTTACAAATATTCCTCTGAAATCAGCCGAACTACGAATTCCAATTTACTCACCTGTTATCAGGAGAGACTTCAGTGCTGCATCTTTGAGCCCAGTACTGATCCTAAAAAGTAATTCTAACCGTACTTAACAGCAACTTGAATTTCCTTCGATGGCTAACATTGACTGGTCTCACTTGGAAATTCTTCTAAGTGTGGAGTTTTGGAACGTATAAATATTCCTCTAAAATCAGCCGAACTACGAATTCCGATTTACTCACCTGCTTTCACAAGAGACCTCAGTGCTGCATCTTTAAGCCCAGTATTGGTCCTGAAAAGTAATTCTAACCCTACTTAACAGTAACTTGAATTTTCTTCCATAGGCTAACATTGACTGGTTTCACTTGGAAATTCTTCTAAGTGTGGAGTTTTGGAACTTACAAATATTCCTCTGAAATCAGCCGAACTACGAATTCCGATTTACTCACATATCATCAGGACAGACCTCAGTGCTGCATCTTTGAGCCCAGTACTGATCCTGAAAAGTAATTCTAACTGCACTTACCCGTAACTTGAATTTCCTTCCATAGGATATTATTGCCTCCCACCCCTGTTCCTGTTTAATAGTTTAATAGTACTCCCGGTAGTCATTGAGCTGACAAGCTGGCGGTTGAAGCACCCGCATGCTTCTGAGAGGTACCTGACCTGAGAAAGATGCTGGCAGCCTACTCAGCAAACCCCACATTTGAAAGACTGTAATCTCTACTGATGATGGTTAAAGAACCAGAAACACGTGTCTAGAGATCAGCACTATCTGCGCAAACTGTGGAGAAACACTCGAACACTCTTGAAGCAAGCAAGTAACTGAAACTGCATTTACAACAATGCCAGGGGCGAACCTTGCTGGGAGGTGAAGCGGTGTGCTCCCACTCCTGTTCCTGCTTGATAGTACTGCCGTGAGTCATTGAGCTGACAAGCTCGTGGATGAAGCACCCGCATGCCTGTGAGAGGAACCTGACCTGAGAAAGATGTTGACAGCCTACTCAGCAAACCCCACATTTCAAAGACTGTAATCTCTACTGATGACGGTTAAAGAACCAGAAACACGTGTCTAGAGATCAGCACTATCTGCGCCAACTGTGGCGAAACACTCGAACACTCTTGAGGTAAGCAAGTAACCGAAACTGCATTTACCACAATGCCAGGGACGAACCTTGCTGGGAAGTGAAGCGGTGTGCTCCCACCCCTGTTCCTGTTTAATAGTACTCCTGTGAGACATTAGGCTGGCGAGCTCGTGGATGAAGCACCTGCCAGTGAGAGGTACCTGACCTGAGAACGATGTTGACAGCCTACTCAGCAAACCCCACATTTAAAAGACTGTAATCTCTACTGATGACGGTTAAAGAACCAGAAACACGTGTCTAGAGATCAGCACTATCTGCGCCAACTGTGGCTAAACACTCTTGAAGCAAGCACGTATCTGAAACTGCATTTACCACAATGCCAGGGGCGAACTGTGCTGGGAGGTGAAGCTGTGTGCTCCCACTCCTGTTCCTGCTTAATAGTAGTGCTCTGAGTCATTGAGCAGACAAGCTCATGGATGAAGCACCCGCATGCCTGTGAGAGGTACCTGACCTGAGAAAGATGTTGGCAACCTACTCAGCAAACTCTAAATTTGAAAGACTGTAATCTCTACTGATGACGATTAACGAACCAGAAACACGTGTCTAGAGATCAGCACTATCTGCGCCAACTGTGGCAAAGCACTCAAACACTCTTAAAGCAAGCATGTAACTGAATCTTCATTTACCACAATGCCAGGGGCGAACCTTGCTGTGAGGTAAAGCGGTGTGCTCCCACCCCTGTTCCTGTTTAATAGTACTCCCGTGAATCATTGACCTGACGAGTTTGTGGATGAAGCACCCACATGCCTTTGAGAGGTACCTGACCTGACAAAGATGTTGGCAGCCTACTCAGCAAACCCCACATTTGAAAGACTGTAATCTTTACTGATGACGGTTAAAGAACCAGAAACACGAGTCTAGAGATCAGCACTATCTGCGCCAACTGTGTCGAAACACTTGAACACTCTTGAAGCAAGCAAGTAACCGAAACTGCATTTACCACAATGCCTGGGGCGAACCTTGCTGGGAGGTGAAGCAGTGTGCTCCCACCCCTCTTCCTGTTTAATAGTACTCCTGTGAGTCATTGAGCTGACGATCTCGTGGATGAAGCACCCGCATGCCTGTGAGAGGTACCTGACCTGAGAAAGATGTTGGCAGCCTACTCAGCAATCCCCAAAATTGAAAGACTGTAATCTCTACTGATGACGGTTAAAGAACCAGAAACACGTGTCTAGAGATCAGCACTATCTGCGCCAATTGTGGCAAAGCACTCGAACACTCTTGAAGCAAGCAAGTAACTGAATCTTCATTTACCACAATGCCAGGGGCGAACCTTGCTGTAAAGGTAAATCGGTGTGCTCCCACCCCTGTTCCTGTTTAATAGTACTCCCGTGAATCATTGACCTGACGAGTTCGTGGATGAAGCACCCACATGCCTTTGAGAGGTACCTGACCTGACAAAGATGTAGGCAGCCTACTCATCAAACCCCACATTTGAAAGACTGTAATCTCTACTGATGACGGTTAAAGAACCAGAAACACGTGTCTAGAGATCAGCACTATCTGCGCCAACTGTGTCGAAAACACTCGAACACTCTTGAGGCAAGCAATTAACCGAAAATGCATTTACCACAATGCCAGGGGCGAACCTTGCTGGGAGGTGAAGCGGTGTGCTCCCACCCCTCTTCCTGTTTAATAGTACTCCCGTGAGTCATTGAGCTGACGAGCTCGTGGATGAAGCACCCGCATGCCTGTGAGAGGTACCTGGCCTGAGAAAGATGTTGACAGCCTACGCAGCAAACCCCAAATTTAAAGACTGTAATCTCTACTGATGACGGTTAAAGAACCAGAAACACGTGTCTAGACATCAGCACTATCTGCGTCAACTGTGGCTAAACACTCTTGAAGCAAGCAAGTAACTGAAACTGCATTTACCACAATGCCAGGGGCGAACCTTGCTGGGAGGTGAAGCGGTGTGCTCCAACTCCTGTTCCTGCTTAATAGTAGTGCCGTGAGTCATTGAGCTAACGAGCTCGTGGATGAAGCACCCGCATGCCTGTGAGAGGTACCTGACCTGAGAAAGATGTTGACAGCCTACTCAGCAAACCCCACATTTGAAACACTGTAATCTCTACTGATGACGGTCAAAGAACCAGAAACATGTGACTACAGATCAGCACTATCTGCATCAACTGTGGCGAAACACTCGAACACTCTTGAAGCAAGCAAGTAACTGAAACTGCATTTGCCACAATGCCAGGGGCGAACCTTACTGGGAGGTGAAGCGGTGTGCTCTCACTCCTGTCTCTGCTTAATAGTACTGCCGTAAGTCATTGAGCTGATAAGCTTGTGGATGAATCACCCGCATGCCTGTGAGAGGTACCTGACCTAAGAAAGATGTTGCCAGCCTACTCAGCAAACCCCAATTTTGAAAGACTGTAATCTCTACTGATGACGGTTAAAGAACCAGAAACAGGTGTCTACAGATCAGCACTATCTGCGCCACCTGTGGCGAAACACTCGAACACTCTTGAAGCAAGCAAGAAACTGAAACTGCATTTACCACAATGCCAGGGGTGAACCTTGCTTGGAGGTGAAACTGTGTGCTCCCACCCCATTTCCTGTTTAATAGTACTCCCGTGAATCATTGAGCCGACGAGCTCGTGGATGAAGCACCCGCATGCCTGTGAGAGGTACCTGACCTGAGAAAGATGTTGACAGCCTACTCAGCAAACCCCACATTTGAAAGACTGTTATCTCTACTGATGACGGTTAAAGAACCAGAAACACGTGTCTAGAGATCAGCACTATCTGCGCCAACTGTGGCGAAACACTCGAACACTCTTGAAACAAGCAAGTAACTGAAACTGAATCTGCGCCAACTGTGGCGAAACACTCTTGAAGCAAGCAAGTAACTGAAACTGCATATACCACAATGCCAGGGGCGAACCGTGCTGGGAGGTGAAGCGGTGTGCTCCCACTTCTGTTCCTGCTTAATAGTGATGCCGTGAGTCATTGAGCAGACAAGCTCGTGGATGAAGCACCCGCATGCCTGAGAAAGATGTTGGCAGCCTACTCATTAAACCCCAAATTTCAAAGACTGTAATCTCTACTGATGACGGTTAAAGAACCAGAAACACATGTCTAGAGATCAGCACTATATGCGCCACCTGTGGCAAAACACTCGAACACTCTAGAAGCAAGCAAGTAACTGAATCTGCATTTACCACAATGCCAGGGGCGAACCTTGCTGGGAGGTAAAGCGGTGCGCTCCCACCCCTGTTCCTGTTTAATAGTACTCTCGTGAATCATTGACCAGACGAGCTCGTGGATGAAGCACACACATGCCTGTGAGAGGTACCTGACCTGACAAAGATGTTGGCAGACTACTCAGCAAACCCCACATTTGAAAGACTGTAATCTCTTCTGATGACGGTTAAAGAACCAGAAACACGTGTCTAGAGATCAGCACTAATTGCGCCAACTGTGGCGAAACACTCGAACACTCTTGAAGCAAGCAAGTAACTGAAACTGCATCTACCACAATTCCAGGGGTGAACCTTGCTGGGAGTTGAAGCGGTGTGCTCCCACCCCTGTTTCTGTTTAATATTACTGCCGTGAGTCATTGAGCTGACGAGCTCATGGATGAAGCACCCGCATGCCTGTGAGACGTACCTGACTAAAGAAAGATGTTGGCAGCCTACTCATCAAACCCCAAATTTCAAAGACTGTAATCTCTACTGATGAGGGTTAAAGAACCAGGCAAACACATGTCTAGAGATCAGCAATATCTGCACCAACTGTGGCGAAACACTCGAACACTTTTAAAGCAAGCAAGTAACTGAAACTGCATTTACCACAATGCATGGGGTGAACCTTGCTGGGAGGTGAAGCGGTGTGCTCCCACCCCTGTTCCTGCTTAATAGTACTCTTGTGAGTCATTGAGCTGACGAGCTCGTGGATAAAGCACCCACATGCCTGTTAGAGGTTCCCGACCTGAGAAAGATGTTGGCAGCCTACTCAGCAAGCCCCATTTGAAAGACTGTAATCTCTCCTGGTGACAGTTAAAGAACCAGAAACACGTGTCTAGAGATCAGCACTATCTGCAGCAACTGTGGCGAAACACTCGAACACTCTTGAAGCAAGCAAGAAACTTAATCTGAATTTACCACAATGCCAGGGGCGAACCTTGCTGGAAGGTGAAGCGGTGTGCTCCCACTCCTGTTCCTGCTTAAAAGTACTGCTGTAAGTCATTGAGCAGACAAGCTTGTGGATGAAGCACGCGCATGCCTGTGAGAGGTACATGACCTGAGAAAGATGTTGGCAGCCTACTCAGCAAACCCCAAATTTGAAAGACTGTAATCTCTACTGATTACGGTTAAAGAACCAGAAACACGTGTCTACAGATCAGCACTTTCTGAGCCAACTGTGGCGAAACACTCGAACACTCTTGAAGCAAGCAAGTAACCGAATATGCATTTACCACAATGCCAGTGGTGAACCTTGCTGGGAGGTGAAGCGGTGTGCCCCCACTCCTGTTCCTGCGTAATAGTACTGCCGTGAGTCATTGAGCTGACAAGCTCGTGGATGAAGAACCCGCATGCATGTGAGAGGTACCTGACCTGAGAATGATGTCGGCAGCCTACTCCGCAAACCCCAAAATTGAAAGACTGTAATCTCTACTGATGACGGTTAAAGAACCAGAAACACGTGTCTAGAGATCAGCACTATCAGCTCCAACTGTGGCGAAACACTCAAACACTCTTAAAGCAAGGAAGTAACTGGAACTGCATTTACCACAATGCCAGGGGCAAATCTCGCTGGGAGGTGAAGCGGTGTGCTCCCACCCCTGTTCCTGTTTAATAGTACTACCGTGAATCATTGAGCTGACGAGCTCGTGGATGAAGCACCCGCATGCCTGTGAGAGGTACCTGACCTGAGAAAGATGTTGGCAGGCTACTCAGCAAACCCCATATTTGAAAGACTGTAATCTCTACTGATGACGGTTAAAGTACCAGAAACACGTGTCTAGAGATCAGCACTATCTGAACCAACTGTGGAGAAACACTCGAACACTCTTGAGGCAAGCAAGTAACCGAACCTGCATTTACCACAATGCCAGGGACGAACCTTGCTGGGAATTTAAGCGGTGTGCTCCCACCCCTGTTCCTGTTTAATAGTACTCCCGTGAATCATTGACCTGACGAGTTAGTGGATGAAGCACCCACATGCCTTTGAGAGATACCTGACCTGACAAAGATTTTGGCAGCCTACTCAGCAAACCCCACATTTGAAAGACTGTAATCTCTACTGATGACGGTTAAAGAACCAGAAACACGTGTCTAGAGATCAGCACTATCTGCGCCAACTGTGTCGAAACACTCGAACACTCTTGAGGCAAGCAATTAACCGAAAATGCATGCACCACAATGCCAGGGGCGAACCTTGCTGGGAGGTGAAGCGGTGTGCTGCCACCCCTCTTCCTGTTTAATAGTACTCCTGTGAGTCATTGAGCTGACGAGCTCGTGGATGAAGCACCCGCATGCCTGTGAGAGGTACCTGGCCTAAGAAAGATGTTGACAGCCTACGCAGCAAACCCTAAATTTGAAAGACTGTAATCTCTACTGATGACGGTTAAAGAACCAGAAACACGTGTCTAGAGATCAGCACTATCTGCGCCAACTGTGGCGAAACACTCAAACACTCTTGAAGCAAGCAAGTAACTGAAACTGCATTTACCACAATGCCAGGGTTGAACCTTGCTGGGAGGTAAAGCGGTGTGCTCCCACCCCTGTTCCTGTTTAATAGTATTCCCGTGACTCATTGAGCTAACGATCTCGTGGATGAAGCACCCGCATGCCTGTGAGAGGTACCTGACCTGAGAAAGATGTTGACAGCCTACTCAGCAAACCCCACATTTGAAACACTGTAATCTCTACTGATGACGGTCAAAGAACCAGAAACACGTGACTACAGATCAGCACTATCTGCATCAACTGTGGCGAAACACTCGAACACTCTTGAAGCAAGCAAGTAACTGAAACTGCATTTGCCACAATGCCAGGGGCGAACCTTACTGGGAGGTGAAGTGGTGTGCTCCCACTCCTGTCTCTGCTTAATAGTACTGCCGCAAATCATTGAGCTGACAAGATTGTGGATGATGCACCCGCATGCCTGTGAGAGGTACCTGACCTGAGAAAGATGTTGGCAGCCTACTCAGCAAACCCCAAATTTGAAAGACTGTAATCTCTACTGATGACTTTTAAAGAACCAGAAACACGTGTCTACAGATCAGCACCATCTGCGCCAACTGTGGCGAAACACTCGAACACTCTTGAAGCAAGCAAGTAACTGAAACTGCATTTACCATAATGCCAGGGGCGAACCTTGCTAGGAGGTGAAGCGGTGTGCTCTAACCCCTGTTCCTGTTTAATAGTACTCCCGTGAATCATTGAGCCAACGAGCTCGTGGATGAAGCTTCCGTATGCCTGTGAGAGGTACCTGACCTGAGAAAGATGTTGACAGCCTACTCAGCAAACCCCACATTTGAAAGACTGTAATCTCTACTGATGACGGTTAAAGAACCAGAAACACGTGTCTAAAGATCAGCACTATCTGCGCCAACTGTGGCTAAACACTCTTGAATCAAGAAAGTAACTGAAACTGCATTTACCACAATGCCAGGGGCGAACCGTGCTGGGAGGTGAAGCGGTGTGCTCCCACTCCTGTTCCTGCTTAATAGTAGTGCTGTGAGTCATTGCGCAGACAAGCTCATGGATGAAGCACCCACATGCCTGTGAGAGGTACCTGACCTGACAAAGATGTTGGCAGCCTACTCAGCAAACCCCAAATGTGAAAGAATGTAATCTCTACTGATGACGGTTAAAGAACCAGAAACTCGTGTCTAGAGATCAGCACTATCTGCGCCAACTGTGGCAAAACACTCGAACACTCTTGAAGCAAGCAAGTAACTGAATCTGCATTTACCACAATGCCAGGGGCAACCCTTGCTGTGAGGTAAAGCCGTGTGCTCCCACCCCTGTTCCTCATTAATAGTACTCCCGTGAATCATTGACTTGACGAGTTCGTGGATGAAGCACCCACATGCCTGTGAGAGGTACCTGACCTGAAAAAGATGTTGGCTCAGCAATCCCCACAATTGAAAGACTGTAATCTCTACTGATGACGGTTAAAGAACCAGAAACACGTGTCTAGAGATCAGCACTATCTGCGCCAACTGTGGCGAAACACTCAAACACTCTTGAAGCAACCAAGTAACTGAAACTGCATTTACCACAATGCCAGGGTTGAACCTTGCTGGGAGGTGAATCGGTGTGCTCCCACCCCTGTTCCTGTTTAATAGTACTCCCGTGAGTCATTGAGCTGACGAGCTCGTGGATGAAGCACCTGCATGCCTGTGAGAGGTACCTGGCCTGAGAAAGATGTTGACAGCCTACTCAGCAAACCCCACATTTGAAAGACTGTAATCTCTACTGATGACGGTTAAAGAACCAGAAACACATGTCTAGAGAGCAGCTCTATCTGCGTCAACTGTGGCTTAACGCTCGAACACTCTTGAAGCAAGCAAGAAACGGAAACTGCATTTACCACAATGCCAGGGGCGAACCTTGCTGGGAGGTGAAGCGGTGTGCTGCCACTCCTGTTCCTGCTTAATAGTACAGCCGTGAGTCATTGAGCTGACAAGCTCGTGGATGAAGCACCCGCATGCCTGTGAGAGGTACCTGACCTGAGAAAGATGTTGGCAGGCTACTCATCAAACCCCAAATTTCAAAGAGTGTAAACTCTACTGATTAGGATTAAATAACCAGAAACACATGTCTAGAGATCAGCACTATCTGCGCCAACTGTGGCGAAACACTCGAACACTTTTGAAGGAAGCAAGTAACTGAAATGCATTGACCGCAATGCCAGGGTTGAAACTTGCTGGGAGGTGAAGCGGTGTGCTCCCACCCCTATTCCTGTTTAATAGTACTCCCGTGGCTCATTGAGCCGACAAGCTCATCGATGAAGCACCCGCATGCCTGTGAGAGGTACCTGACCTGACAAAGATGTTGGCAGCCTACTCAGCAAACCCCACATTTGAAAGACTGTAATCTCTACTGATGACGGTTAAAGAACCAGAAACACGTGTCTGGAGATCAGCACTATCTGCGCCAACTGTGGCGAAACACTCGAACACCCTTGAAGCAAGCAAGTACCCGAAACTGCATTTACCATAATGCCAGGGACGAACCTTGCTGGGAAGTGAAGCGGTGTGCTCCCACCCCTGTTCCTGTTTAATAGTACTCCCGTGAGTCACTGAGCTGGCGAGCTCGTGGATGAATCACCCGCATGCCAGTGAGAGGTACCTGACCTGAGAAAGATGTTCACAGCCTACTCAGCAAACCCCATATTTGAAAGACTGTAATCTCTACTGATGACGGTTAAAGAACCAGAAACACGTGTCTAGAGATCAGCACTATCTGCATCAACTGTGGCGAAACGCTCGAACACTCTTGAAGCAAGCAAGTAACTGAAACTGCATTTGCCACAATGCCAGAGGCGAACCTTGCTGGGAGGTGAAGCGGTGTGCTCCCACTCCTGTTTCTGCTTAATAGTACTGCCGCAAATCATTGAGCTGACAAGCTTGTGGATGATGCACCCGCATGCCTGTGAGAGGTACCTGACCTGAGAAAGATGTTGGCAGCCTACTCAGCAAACCCCAAATTTGAAAGACTGTAATCTCTACTGATGACTTTTAAAGAACCAGAAACACGTGTCTACAGTTCAGCACTATCTGCGCCAACTGTGGCGAAACACTCAAACACTCTTGAAGCAAGCAAGTAACTGAAACTGCATTTACCACAATGCCAGGGGCGAACCTTGCTAGGACGTGAAGTGGTGTGCTCTAAACCCTGTTCCTGTTTAATAGTACTCCCATGAATCATTGAGCCAACGAGCTCGTGGATGAAGCTTCCGTATGCCTGTGAGAGGTACCTGACCTGAGAAAGATGTTGACAGCCTATTCAGCAAACCCCACATTTGAAAGACTGTAATCTCTACTGATGACGGTTAAAGAACCAGAAACACGTGTCTAGAGATCAGCACTATCTGCGCCAACTGTGGCTAAAAACTCTTGAAGCAAGAAAGTAACTGAATCTGCATTTACAACAATGCCAGGGGCGAACCTTGCTGTGAGGTAAAGCTGTGTGCTCCCACCCCTGTTCCTGTTTAATAGTACTCCCGTGAATCATTGAGCTGACAAGCTCGTGGATGAAGCACTGTATGCCTGTGAGAGGTACCTGACCTGACAACGATATTGGCAGCTGTGAGAAGTTGGCCTGGTATATGATGCTCACTAGTTAAAGTGATCACCTTGTACCATGCCAAGCAACCCTTATGGTGTGGTTGTAAGTCAACCTTTTCGGACTAGCTGCCCTAGTGGTAGCGTAGGCTAAGCAGTCTTTGAGGCTAAACTCGTGAAGCGTGTTAAGCCAGCTGTTTTACCAAATGCAACCCCCTTTTATACCAATGAAAGGACACCACACAGATATATATTCAAAATATATATGTATTTATTTCTCAAAGTAACCCCTAGTCTCTTTATGAGCACCGGAGCACAAATCGTCAAACAAGATTACAGTAGAATACACAGAAGTTGCACTTTATATGGATAGGCCCTGGTGGCCACTCAAACCATATACTAAAATAGTGGTATAAGTACCACGAACAGAAAAGGGAAAAGGCCTAGGGCCTCTAGAATCGCTGGGCCTACAAGGAGCTAACGTCAGTTAGTGACCAGGAGGTCCACGGGTGGCGTGTGCAGAGCAAATAGTCACACGCGTGCTCCCATAGGTTTCAATGGGTGCGTAAAAAGTACAAAGTTACTGCAAAGAGGATCTTCCGGATGGACTAGGAACTCAAGATTTGGAACACAGGCACTAGAGATGTAATACTACACTTGGGCACAGGTGTGCCAGCTTTACCTCACCCACAGGAAGCGGGTGCATAGGCCTCGAAGTGCGTCGGGTTTCTTCTATCTGTTCCGTGGAGCCTGAAGACAAAGATGCTGCAGGCGGTCGGTCCGGGAGAGATGCAGTGGATCCAAGAGTGGATCGGAGATGTTGAAGACCTGTAAGCAGAGGGGACAGTGTTCACAGTCACTAGCCAGTGACCGGCGTGGCACCAGGTGGGTACCAGGCAATGTCGGGTGCAAATAGGAAGAAAGGTGTAGCTTGTCTCTGCAGCCACGCGGTCCCTGGAGGTCGACGACGTCCAGGAGTCGGTTCACGAGCTGTCCCACGCAGGCTCTCGCTGTCGGCGGTGTCGGCGACTTGATCGAAGCAAACAAGCCTTGGCAAAAGCAATTGTTGTAGGAAAAGGAAATAAGCTGATGGTTCTGACCAGCAAGGTCAGAAGGACTGCTCCTTTGGAGGGGAGCAAGGGCCAGTCTGGAGCAACCAGACCAGCGGTGTATTTTGTAGAGTTCGTCGCCAAGATGGCTACTAGCCAGCGGGCCAGCAACCGGTTAGGCGCATCGAGTGGCAAAATGCAGAAGGGCCCCACGCAGATCGTGGAGATGCTGGAGGGCTCACCTTTGGTGCAGATGCTGCTCGGGTGTTGGGCTTCTCAGATCCCAAAGCACAACTTGGAGGGAGCCTCGGTTATTGCACTTGTCAGCTTGTCGTAGTCGTTCCAAGATGGCTGGCTCCACGTGTCTCGGTGCCTCCACGGGTCTCCTCTTTTCAGGGACTGTGGATCGGGCGGTGAGAGGTCTGGAGGTCCAGGTCTTGTCAGTCTCTGAGCTCGGGCTCCGGCGGGAGGCGGCGGCAAAGCAGACGTTGATTCGCTGGATGGTGCTTGCGTTAGCAAGGTGGTCACTCCCTGACCACAGGGGAGATTGGCTTCAGTCCTCTGTGCAGCAGAGCGTCGAAGTTCCCGTCTTCTTCTTAGTATTAAGTTGATTCCAGGATGTCTGAAGTCTTAGGACACAGCTCCTACCTTTAAGCGGATTCTAGGGGCCGGACTACCTGCTAGGTCCCTCCCTATGGGTGGGACCAGGAAGGGGGGTGGTTACACCCCCAATCCTTTGTCCAGCTCGCCCCAGGCCCGGGACTGGTGTGCCCCAGGACCGGTTTGAACTGGCATATGCACCGAGGCTCCTTGTGAGCCACAGGCATGTCTGGTTTCTTTCAAGCCCTACCTGACCAATACACAAAATCCTGTCTGGGGTGGTGCACGCACCGCCCCTGGCAGGAAACCCTTTGTCCACACCTCCCAAGCTGGAAGGACTCCCAGCAGCAGGAGGGCAGACTTGTGTCTGTGGTGGCAGCATCCATTTTGTGGAGCTGAGGCTATGTCTGATTTTACCCGGGTTTCAGGTACTGTACATGTCGTGTCCCTCTAGAAGGGTGGAATGCTAAGGGGTTAGTATTCCAATTCGTATGACACCTTACTCGACATGTTTTGATAAAGCCAAACCAAAGATAGCATTTAACCGCGAGGTTCATAATGCACTTAAGAGTATATGGTATGACGATATCTGGAAACAGTAGAAGGAAGTTGTTCCGACCACTGCAGACAGGCTCAGCTCATGCCAGAGCACCATCTCACATGGAACCAAGCACTCTGCCTTCAGGATTGTTAAGGCCTGCCATAGGAGTGACTTATAGGTTACCAGGTGTCCCATTTAAGGTTAGGTATAGGTATACTACACCTTAGTAAGAGGTGATTACACCAACTTACCCCAGCTGAGTGATCAGCCAGTTGTGTCAAATTGTTAGGCCAAGCCTGGGGTGGCATAATACATGCTTCAGCCCCTGGCAGGCCTTGGGTACACCAATGCCCTGGGTACCTAGTGTACACTGGTACAGGGGCTGACAGGGTGATCCAACCAATTGGGTATGTACCTAGGGTACATAGAGTCCATTTTAAAGAGAGAACAGCCAGGCTGAGATCCTGAATAGCAGGATCTCAGGCCAACTAAGTCGAAAAACCAGCTAGACACTAGGCAAAAATTTGGGGGTAACCATAGTCAGATATCCACCTTCCTACACAACCCCCCCCCAAACGAAGGGAGATAAGGCTGACCTTGACCAGGTAAGCCTATATTGCCCAAGTGGCCATATAAGGAGGAACCAGCACTGGCATGGTTACCCCCTGTCTCATGGTCCACTAAGCAATCCCTCACCCTAAGGGTATCAGAGGGTCTCCACCATAGGGAATCTCTACCTTTGGTGTGTCTTGGCAAAGTAAAAGGCTGGTGTTGAGATGGAGTACTGAAGTGAGTGTCCTCAAAGTGAGGCCTCACCTTCCTCCAATCCCCCTCCACCATGGATGCCTTTCTTTCCTTAACTGAGTTGCACTGTGCTCTCAGGGTCAGCCTCTGGCTACCTAAAGCTGGAGGCTGGGTCCCTTTTGTGGGCTTACTGGAGGGACAGGTCAGGTCTGGGGCCCTAAGGTCCCATGTTTGCCTGTACCCAACAGAATCCCTCTGGGGGAGGTCCCTAACTACCTGTAAAGGAGATCCCTCAGGAATGTTTTTACCCATCACCTGACTAGGGCTACTAGCCAGGCAATCCTCATTCTTTTGATGGGGGGGTTCTTGTGGACAGGGGCCCTCTTGGGGTCCACTGGCCTCCCTGACCTCTGCAGCCCTGGGCTGACTGAGGCAGGGTAGAGAGAGGCAGGCTACCTGCACCAGACTGGGTCCCACCTTGGAAGGGGCCACTGACATCAGAGGCTCTGCCAGGCCAGGCCTGGCTACCTCTGGGGCAGTTCCTTCACAAGGGGTGAGGTCAGCTCCCTGAGGAGGCTGACTTTTTCCTAATGTCTGGGGAGAAGGAGACTTTTCTTCCTCCCCACTACTCTCTGTTTGTGTGGAGTGATCCATAGTTTCAGGCTTCACTACACCTATGTCAGTCTGAGTATAGGCTGAGACCATTACAGCCTTGCCAACCTTTTCAGGGGGGCACTCAGTTTGTGTTTGAGCTGTGCCTGTCACAGCTCTGCCAGTCTCTACAGGGAAGTCTGTCTGTGCCTGGGCTGTGGCTACCACTGCCCTTCCAACCTTTCCAGGGAGGAAATCTATTTGGACAGGGGTTGTGAATGGCACAACCCCACTACCCTTTTGTGAAAGGCCTACCATTTTAGAATGGGTGTCTTGTTCAACTCCAGCCCAAGCTGAGAGTTCTAAGTCATTCCCCAGTAAGCAGTCTACAGGCAAGGTTGGGGACACTGCCACCCTTTTAGGGCCAGTGACACCTCCCCAGCTGAGACATACCTCTGCCATGGGATGACTGTTCTGTTTGCCATCAATGTTGGTCACCTGGTAGGAGAAACCAGGCAAAAGCTGCTCAGAGGGAACTAGCCAATGGGCCACCATTGTGATGCTAGCTCCAGTGTCTCTGTAGGCCTCAGCTTTTGTACCATTGATGTAGGGCTCCTGTCTGTACCTACCCAAAGTGTTGGGACAGGCAGTGAAGTTGGCAAACCCCATGCCACCATCACAGACAAGAGTATCTGCTGCAGGGGAATTGGCTAAGCCAGGGTCCCCCTGTGTTCCCCAAGTAAACCCACCCAAATTTTTGGGGGCACTCCCACCACCTGGGGGATTACTGCTGACAGTAATAGGTGGTGTGACAGGAGTAATTGGAGGAACAGTTTTGTTTGTAGCTCTTGGGCAACTGCTGTCAGTTTTCCAATGCCCAGGAGTTTTACACTCATGGCAGTAAGGCTTTTTACCTGTGGTAGAGGAGGGAGCTTGGGACCCACCACCCTGTGTGGAGTTTTGGGGCCCTGAGGAAGATTTCTCTTTTGCCTTATCCCCTCCCTTCTCTTGAGGTTTGGTGGTATCTTTCTTTTGGTCACCACCCTGATTCTTAGGCCTGATCCTGGTCCTGACCCATTTATCTGCCCTCTTTCCCAATTCTTGGGGAGAGGTCAAATCTGAGTCTACCAGGTGTTGATGGAGGAGCTGGTTTTGACAGTTACTTAAAATCTGTTCTCTCATCATCAAATTGTACAATCCTGTATAATCAGATACCTTACTTCCCAGCAACCAACCCTCCAAAGCCTTAGTGGCACATTCAACATATTCAGACCAGTCCTGAGTCTGTGTCTTTTGGGTGTCTCTGAACATTAACCTGTACTGTTCAGTGGTTAAGCCTAACCCATCAACCAGAACACTCTTCAGGACTCTGTAGTTTCTGACATCCTCTTCTCTAACAGTGAGGAGTCTGTCTCTGCCTCTTCCTTCAAAGGAGAGCCAGAGGATTGCTGCCCACTGGTCTTCAGGAACCTGCTGTACTTTGCAGGCTCTCTCAAGAGCAGTTATCCATTTGTGGATGTCATCCCCACTTTTGTAGGGGGGCACAACCTTAGACAGGTTCCTATTATCAAAGACCCTATCTTTGTCCTTAGGGACAATGCTGCCACCAGTGGGTATAGACCCACTCTCTCTAGGTTGCCTAGCCTTCCTCAGTTTTTCTTCCATCAGGGCTACTTCTAGCTCCTGCTTTCTGATCCTCAGCTGGGCTTCCTGCATTCTGGCCTCATGTTCCCTCCTCTAAGGGGTGGTCATCCTTTTCCTGGAGTGACCTTGAGAGCCTCTAGAGCCATGAGAAGCATTGGAGTCACCTGAGCGATTCCTTTGCCTCCCAAGCCCTGTGTTAAGTCCACTGGGGAGATCCAATGGGGTAAACCCACTGTCAATCCCCAATAGCCTTAGTTTAGCTGGGCCAAGTATAATACTTGGCACTGGGCTAGTTCTCCCTTCATCATCACTACTTTCTGTATCCTCACCACTTTCCTCCCCTGTAGTATGATTCTCATCTAAGGGATGGCTATTGGAACTGGGTACCTCTGTAGCATCTTCAGAAGGGGGGCCTCCTGTTCCTGACCCTAAGGGGGCTAACTGGGAAGCTTTCTTGAGTTCTCTCTGATTCTCATCATTCTGTAAGAGTTCTCTGAGCTCAGCAGAGGTAGGGTTCTTGGGCTGTTTAAGGCCTCTAAGAGTTGCCAAATGCCTGAGCTCATTCTGATTAAGGGTAGCAAAGCTGGATGGTGCCCTCTGGGGGTCACTCTCAACAGAGATGGGTACAGTGGACCCCTCTGCCCCGGCCATTGCTCTTAAGTGTGGGTGGATGTGTTGCAATCTACCTACACTTGGGTTTACCTACTAAACCTATCTAGTAGTTGTAGTCAGGGTGTGCTACTCCCTTTGCTCTACAACAACTAAGTTCAGTAGAACTTATGTATATCTAATCTTGTTTTATATGTACCTACAGGTACCTATGTGATCTTTCAATTGGTAACCAAGAGATTACAATGGTAAAACACAGCAAGCTCAAATCCCACCGCTGCTCACCAATGTGAGAAGTTGGCCTGGTATATGATGCTCACTAGTTAAAGTGATCACCTTGTACCATGCCAAGCAACCCTTATGGTGTGGTTGTAAGTCAACCTTTTCGGACTAGCTGCCCTAGTGGTAGCGTAGGCTAAGCAGTCTTTGAGGCTAAACTCGTGAAGCGTGTTAAGCCAGCTGTTTTACCAAATGCAACCCCCTTTTATACCAATGAAAGGACACCACACAGATATATATTCAAAATATATATGTATTTATTTCTCAAAGTAACCCCTAGTCTCTTTATGAGCACCGGAGCACAAATCGTCAAACAAGATTACAGTAGAATACACAGAAGTTGCACTTTATATGGATAGGCCCTGGTGGCCACTCAAACCATATACTAAAATAGTGGTATAAGTACCACGAACAGAAAAGGGAAAAGGCCTAGGGCCTCTAGAATCGCTGGGCCTACAAGGAGCTAACGTCAGTTAGTGACCAGGAGGTCCACGGGTGGCGTGTGCAGAGCAAATAGTCACACGCGTGCTCCCATAGGTTTCAATGGGTGCGTAAAAAGTACAAAGTTACTGCAAAGAGGATCTTCCGGATGGACTAGGAACTCAAGATTTGGAACACAGGCACTAGAGATGTAATACTACACTTGGGCACAGGTGTGCCAGCTTTACCTCACCCACAGGAAGCGGGTGCATAGGCCTCGAAGTGCGTCGGGTTTCTTCTATCTGTTCCGTGGAGCCTGAAGACAAAGATGCTGCAGGCGGTCGGTCCGGGAGAGATGCAGTGGATCCAAGAGTGGATCGGAGATGTTGAAGACCTGTAAGCAGAGGGGACAGTGTTCACAGTCACTAGCCAGTGACCGGCGTGGCACCAGGTGGGTACCAGGCAATGTCGGGTGCAAACAGGAAGAAAGGTGTAGCTTGTCTCTGCAGCCACGCGGTCCCTGGAGGTCGACGACGTCAAGGAGTCGGTTCACGAGCTGTCCCACGCAGGCTCTCGCTGTCGGCGGTGTCGGCGACTTGATCGAAGCAAACAAGCCTTGGCAAAAGCAATTGTTGTAGGAAAAGGAAATAAGCTGATGGTTCTGACCAGCAAGGTCAGAAGGACTGCTCCTTTGGAGGGGAGCAAGGGCCAGTCTGGAGCAACCAGACCAGCGGTGTATTTCATAGAGTTCGTCGCCAAGATGGCTACTAGCCAGCGGGCCAGCAACAGGTTAGGCGCGTCGAGTGGCAAAATGCAGAAGGGCCCCACGCAGATCGTGGAGATGCTGGAGGGCTCACCTTTGGTGCAGATGCTGCTCGGGTGTTGGGCTTCTCAGATCCCAAAGCACAACTTGGAGGGAGCCTCGGTTGTTGCACTTGTCAGCTTGTCGTAGTCGTTCCAAGATGGCTGGCTCCACGTGTCTCGGTGCCTCCACGGGTCTCCTCTTTTCAGGGACTGTGGATCGGGTGGTGAGAGGTCTGGAGGTCCAGGTCTTGTCAGTCTCTGGGCTCGGGCTCCGGCGGGAGGCGGCGGCAAAGCAGACGTTGATTCACTGGATGGTGCTTGCGTTAGCAAGGTGGTCACTCCCTGACCACAGGGGAGATTGGCTTCAGTCCTCTGTGCAGCAGAGCGTCGAAGTTCCCGTCTTCTTCTTAGTATTAAGTTGATTCCAGGATGTCTGAAGTCTTAGGACACAGCTCCTACCTTTAAGCGGATTCTAGGGGCCGGACTACCTGCTAGGTCCCTCCCTATGGGTGGGACCAGGAAGGGGGGTGGTTACACCCCCAATCCTTTGTCCAGCTCGCCCCAGGCCCGGGACTGGTGTGCCCCAGGACCGGTTTGAACTGGCATATGCACCGAGGCTCCTTGTGAGCCACAGGCATGTCTGGTTTCTTTCAAGCCCTACCTGACCAATACACAAAATCCTGTCTGGGGTGGTGCACGCACCGCCCCTGGCAGGAAACCCTTTGTCCACACCTCCCAAGCTGGAAGGACTCCCAGCAGCAGGAGGGCAGACTTGTGTCTGTGGTGGCAGCATCCATTTTGTGGAGCTGAGGCTATGTCTGATTTTACCCGGGTTTCAGGTACTGTACATGTCGTGTCCCTCTAGAAGGGTGGAATGCTAACCCCGTCGCCAGAATTGGCGAGGGGTTAGTATTCCAATTCGTATGACACCTTACTCGACATGTTTTGATAAAGCCAAACCAAAGATAGCATTTAACCGCGAGGTTCATAATGCACTTAAGAGTATATGGTATGACGATATCTGGAAACAGTAGAAGGAAGTTGTTCCGACCACTGCAGACAGGCTCAGCTCATACCAGAGCACCATCTCACATGGAACCAAGCACTCTGCCTTCAGGATTGTTAAGGCCTGCCATAGGAGTGACTTATAGGTTACCAGGTGTCCCATTTAAGGTTAGGTATAGGTATACTACACCTTAGTAAGAGGTGATTACACCAACTTACCCCAGCTGAGTGATCAGCCAGTTGTGTCAAATTGTTAGTCCAAGCCTGGGGTGGCATAATACATGCTTCAGCCCCTGGCAGGCCTTGGGTACACCAATGCCCTGGGTACCTAGTGTACACTGGTACAGGGGCTGACAGGGTGATCCAACCAATTGGGTATGTACCTAGGGTACATAGAGTCCATTTTAAAGAGAGAACAGCCAGGCTGAGATCCTGAATAGCAGGATCTCAGGCCAACTAAGTCGAAAAACCAGCTAGACACTAGGCAAAAATTTGGGGGTAACCATAGTCAGATATCCACCTTCCTACAGCAGCCTACTCAGTAAACCCCAAATTTGAAAGACTGTAATCTCTACTGATGACGGTTAAAGAACCAGAAACACGTGTCTAGAGATCAGCACTATCTGTGCCAACTGTGGCGAAACACTCGAACACTCTTGAAGCAAGGAAATAACTGAAACTGCATTTACCACAATGCCAGGGATGAACATTGCTGGGAAGTGAAGCGGTGTGCTCCCACCCCTGTTCCTGTTTAATAGTACTCCTGTGAGTCACTGAGCTGGCGAGCTCGTGGATGAAGCACCCGCATCCCAGTGAGAGGTACCTGACCTGAGAGAGATGTTGACAGCCTACTCAGCAAACCCCACATTTGAAAGACTGTAATCTGTACTGATGATGGTTAAAGAACCAGAAACACGTGTCTAGAGATGAGCACTATCTGCATCAACTGTGGCAAAACGCTCAAACACTCTTGAAGCAAGCAAGTAACTGAAACTGCATTTGCCACAATGCCAGGGGCGAACCTTGCTGGGAGGTGAAGCCGTGTGCTCCCACTCCTGTTTCTGCTTAATAGTACTGCCGCAAATCATTGAGCTGACAAGCTTGTGGATGATGCACCCGCATGCCTGTGAGAGGTACCTGACCTGAGAAAGATGTTGGCAGCCTACTCAGGAAACCCAAAATTTGAAAGACTGTAATCTCTACTGATGACTTTTAAATAACCAGAAACACGTGTCTACAGATCAGCACCATCTGCGCCAACTGTGGCGAAACACTCGAGCACTCTTGAAGCAAGCAAGTAACTGAAAATGCATTTACCACAATGCCAGGGGCGAACCTTGCTAGGAGGTGAAGCGGTGTGCTCTAACCCCTGTTCCTGTTTAATAGTACTCCCGTGAATCATTGAGCTGACAAGCTCGTGGATGAAGCACTGTATGCCTGTGAGAGGTACCTGACCTGACAACGATATTGGCAGCCTACTCAGCAAACCCCACATTTGAAAGACTGTAATCTCTACTGATGACGGTTAAAGAACCAGAAACACGTGTCTAAAGATCAGCACTATCTGCGCCAACTGTGGCTAAACACTCTTGAATCAAGAAAGTAACTGAAACTGCATTTACCACAATGCCAGGGGCGAACCGTGCTGGGAGGTGAAGCGGTGTGCTCCCAGTCCTGTTCCTGCTTAATAGTAGTGCTGTGAGTCATTGCGCAGACAAGCTCATGGATGAAGCACCCACATGCCTGTGAGAGGTACCTGACCTGAGAAAGATGTTGGCAGCCTACTCAGCAAACCCCAAATGTGAAAGAATGTAATCTCTACTGATGACGGTTAAAGAACCAGAAACTCGTGTCTAGAGATCAGCACTATCTGCGCCAACTGTGGCAAAACACTCGAACACTCTTGAAGCAAGCAAGTAACTGAATCTGCATTTACCACAATGCCAGGGGCAACCCTTGCTGTGAGGTAAAGCCGTGTGCTCCCACCCCTGTTCCTCATTAATAGTACTCCCGTGAATCATTGACTTGACGAGTTCGTGGATGAAGCACCCACATGCCTGTGAGAGGTACCTGACCTGAAAAAGATGTTGGCTCAGCAAACCCCACAATTGAAAGACTGTAATCTCTACTGATGACGGTTAAAGAACCAGAAACACGTGTCTAGAGATCAGCACTGTCTGCGCCAACTGTGGCGAAACACTCAAACACTCTTGAAGCAACCAAGTAACTGAAACTGCATTTACCACAATGCCAGGGTTGAACATTGCTGGGAAGTGAAGCGGTGTGCTCCCACCCCTGTTCCTGTTTAATAGTACTCCTGTGAGTCACTGAGCTGGCGAGCTCGTGGATGAAGCACCCGCATCCCAGTGAGAGGTACCTGACCTGAGAGAGATGTTGACAGCCTACTCAGCAAACCCCACATTTGAAAGACTGTAATCTGTACTGATGATGGTTAAAGAACCAGAAACACGTGTCTAGAGATGAGCACTATCTGCATCAACTGTGGCAAAACGCTCAAACACTCTTGAAGCAAGCAAGTAACTGAAACTGCATTTGCCACAATGCCAGGGGCGAACCTTGCTGGGAGGTGAAGCCGTGTGCTCCCACTCCTGTTTCTGCTTAATAGTACTGCCGCAAATCATTGAGCTGACAAGCTTGTGGATGATGCACCCGCATGCCTGTGAGAGGTACCTGACCTGAGAAAGATGTTGGCAGCCTACTCAGGAAACCCAAAATTTGAAAGACTGTAATCTCTACTGATGACTTTTAAATAACCAGAAACACGTGTCTACAGATCAGCACCATCTGCGCCAACTGTGGCGAAACACTCGAGCACTCTTGAAGCAAGCAAGTAACTGAAAATGCATTTACCACAATGCCAGGGGCGAACCTTGCTAGGAGGTGAAGCGGTGTGCTCTAACCCCTGTTCCTGTTTAATAGTACTCCCGTGAATCATTGAGCTGACAAGCTCGTGGATGAAGCACTGTATGCCTGTGAGAGGTACCTGACCTGACAACGATATTGGCAGCCTACTCAGCAAACCCCACATTTGAAAGACTGTAATCTCTACTGATGACGGTTAAAGAACCAGAAACACGTGTCTAAAGATCAGCACTATCTGCGCCAACTGTGGCTAAACACTCTTGAATCAAGAAAGTAACTGAAACTGCATTTACCACAATGCCAGGGGCGAACCGTGCTGGGAGGTGAAGCGGTGTGCTCCCAGTCCTGTTCCTGCTTAATAGTAGTGCTGTGAGTCATTGCGCAGACAAGCTCATGGATGAAGCACCCACATGCCTGTGAGAGGTACCTGACCTGAGAAAGATGTTGGCAGCCTACTCAGCAAACCCCAAATGTGAAAGAATGTAATCTCTACTGATGACGGTTAAAGAACCAGAAACTCGTGTCTAGAGATCAGCACTATCTGCGCCAACTGTGGCAAAACACTCGAACACTCTTGAAGCAAGCAAGTAACTGAATCTGCATTTACCACAATGCCAGGGGCAACCCTTGCTGTGAGGTAAAGCCGTGTGCTCCCACCCCTGTTCCTCATTAATAGTACTCCCGTGAATCATTGACTTGACGAGTTCGTGGATGAAGCACCCACATGCCTGTGAGAGGTACCTGACCTGAAAAAGATGTTGGCTCAGCAAACCCCACAATTGAAAGACTGTAATCTCTACTGATGACGGTTAAAGAACCAGAAACACGTGTCTAGAGATCAGCACTGTCTGCGCCAACTGTGGCGAAACACTCAAACACTCTTGAAGCAACCAAGTAACTGAAACTGCATTTACCACAATGCCAGGGTTGAACCTTGCTGGGAGGTGAATCGGTGTGCTCCCACCCCTGTTCCTGTTTAATAGTACTCCCGTGAGTCATTGAGCTGACGAGCTCGTGGATGAAGCACCTGCATGCCTGTGAGAGGTACCTGGCCTGAGAAAGATGTTGACAGCCTACTCAGCAAACCCCACATTTGAAAGACTGTAATCTCTACTGATGACGGTTAAAGAACCAGAAACACATGTCTAGAGAGCAGCTCTATCTGCGTCAACTGTGGCTTAACGCTCGAACACTCTTGAAGCAAGCAAGAAACGGAAACTGCATTTACCACAATGCCAGGGGCGAACCTTGCTGGGAGGTGAAGCGGTGTGCTGCCACTCCTGTTCCTGCTTAATAGTACAGCCGTGAGTCATTGAGCTGACAAGCTCGTGGATGAAGCACCCGCATGCCTGTGAGAGGTACCTGACCTGAGAAAGATGTTGGCAGGCTACTCATCAAACCCCAAATTTCAAAGAGTGTAAACTCTACTAATTAGGATTAAATAACCAGAAACACATGTCTAGAGATCAGCACTATCTGCGCCAACTGTGGCGAAACACTCGAACACTTTTGAAGGAAGCAAGTAACTGAAATGCATTGACCTCAATGCCAGGGTTGAAACTTGCTGGGAGGTGAAGCGGTGTGCTCCCACCCCTATTCCTGTTTAATAGTACTCCCGTGGCTCATTGAGCCGACAAGCTCATCGATTAAGCACCCGCATGCCTGTGAGAGGTACCTGACCTGACAAAGATGTTGGCAGCCTACTCAGCAAACCCCACATTTGAAAGACTGTAATCTCTACTGATGACGGTTAAAGAACCAGAAACACGTGTCTAGAGATCAGCACTATCTGCGCCAACTGTGGCGAAACACTCGAACACTCTTGAAGCAAGCAAGTAACCGAAACTGAATTTACCATAATGCCAGGGACGAACCTTGCTGGGAAGTGAAGCGGTGTGCTCCCACCCCTGTTCCTGTTTAATAGTACTCCCGTGAGTCACTGAGCTGGCGAGCTCGTGGATGAAGCACCCGCATGCCAATGAGAGGTACCTGACCTGAGAAAGATGTTGACAGCCTACTCAGCAAACCCCATATTTGAAAGACTGTAATCTCTACTGATGACGGTTAAAGAACCAGAAACACGTGTCTAGAGATCAGCACTATCTGCATCAACTGTGGCGAAACGCTCGAACACTCTTGAAGCAAGCAAGTAACTGAAACTGCATTTGCCACAATGCCAGGGGCGAACCTTGCTGGGAGGTGAAGCGGTGTGCTCCCACTCCTGTTTCTGCTTAATAGTACTGCCGCAAATCATTGAGCTGACAAGCTTGTGGATGATGCACCCGCATGCCTGTGAGAGGTACCTGACCTGAGAAAGATGTTGGCAGCCTACTCAGCAAACCCCAAATTTGAAAGACTGTAATCTCTACTGATGACTTTTAAAGAACCAGAAACACGTGTCTACAGTTCAGCACTATCTGCGCCAACTGTGGCGAAACATTCAAACACTCTTGAAGCAAGCAAGTAACTGAAACTGCATTTACCACAATGCCAGGGGCGAACCTTGCTAGGACGTGAAGTGGTGTGCTCTAAACCCTGTTCCTGTTTAATAGTACTCCCATGAATCATTGAGCCAACGAGCTCGTGGATGAAGCTTCCGTATGCCTGTGAGAGGTACCTGACCTGAGAAAGATGTTGACAGCCTATTCAGCAAACCCCACATTTGAAAGACTGTAATCTCTACTGATGACGGTTAAAGAACCAGAAACACGTGTCTAGAGATCAGCACTATCTGCGCCAACTGTGGCTAGAAACTCTTGAAGCAAGAAAGTAACTGAATCTGCATTTACAACAATGCCAGGGGCGAACCTTGCTGTGAGGTAAAGCTGTGTGCTCCCACCCCTGTTCCTGTTTAATAGTACTCCCGTGAATCATTGAGCTGACAAGCTCGTGGATGAAGCACTGTATGCCTGTGAGAGGTACCTGACCTGACAACGATATTGGCAGCCTACTCAGTAAACCCCAAATTTGAAAGACTGTAATCTCTACTGATGACGGTTAAAGAACCAGAAACACGTGTCTAGAGATCAGCACTATCTGTGCCAACTGTGGCGAAACACTCGAACACTCTTGAAGCAAGGAAAAAACTGAAACTGCATTTACCACAATGCCAGGGATGAACATTGCTGGGAAGTGAAGCGGTGTGCTCCCACCCCTGTTCCTGTTTAATAGTACTCCTGTGAGTCACTGAGCTGGCGAGCTCGTGGATGAAGCACCCGCATCCCAGTGAGAGGTACCTGACCTGAGAGAGATGTTGACAGCCTACTCAGCAAACCCCACATTTGAAAGACTGTAATCTGTACTGATGATGGTTAAAGAACCAGAAACACGTGTCTAGAGATGAGCACTATCTGCATCAACTGTGGCGAAACGCTCAAACACTCTTGAAGCAAGCAAGTAACTGAAACTGCATTTGCCACAATGCCAGGGGCGAACCTTGCTGGGAGGTGAAGCGGTGTGCTCCCACTCCTGTTTCTGCGTAATAGTACTGCCGCAAATCATTGAGCTGACAAGCTTGTGGATGATGCACCCGCATGCCTGTGAGAGGTACCTGACCTGAGAAAGATGTTGGCAGCCTACTCAGGAAACCCAAAATTTGAAAGACTGTAATCTCTACTGATGACTTTTAAATAACCAGAAACACGTGTCTACAGATCAGCACCATCTGCGCCAACTGTGGCGAAACACTCGAGCACTCTTGAAGCAAGCAAGTAACTGAAACTGCATTTACCACAATGCCAGGGGCGAACCTTGCTAGGAGGTGAAGCGGTGTGCTCTAACCCCTGTTCCTGTTTAATAGTACTCCCGTGAATCATTGAGCTGACAAGCTCGTGGATGAAGCACTGTATGCCTGTGAGAGGTACCTGACCTGACAACGATATTGGCAGCCTACTCAGCAAACCCCACATTTGAAAGACTGTAATCTCTACTGATGACGGTTAAAGAACCAGAAACACGTGTCTAAAGATCAGCACTATCTGCGCCAACTGTGGCTAAACACTCTTGAATCAAGAAAGTAACTGAAACTGCATTTACCACAATGCCAGGGGCGAACCGTGCTGGGAGGTGAAGCGGTGTGCTCCCACTCCTGTTCCTGCTTAATAGTAGTGCTGTGAGTCATTGCGCAGACAAGCTCATGGATGAAGCACCCACATACCTGTGAGAGGTACCTGACCTGAGAAAGATGTTGGCAGCCTACTCAGCAAACCCCAAATGTGAAAGAATGTAATCTCTACTGATGACGGTTAAAGAAACAGAAACTCGTGTCTAGAGATCAGCACTATCTGCGCCAACTGTGGCAAAACACTCGAACACTCTTGAAGCAAGCAAGTAACTGAATCTGCATTTACCACAATGCCAGGGGCAACCCTTGCTGTGAGGTAAAGCCGTGTGCTCCCACCCCTGTTCCTCATTAATAGTACTCCCGTGAATCATTGACTTGACGAGTTCGTGGATGAAGCACCCACATGCCTGTGAGAGGTACCTGACCTGAAAAAGATGTTGGCTCAGCAAACCCCACAATTGAAAGACTGTAATCTCTACTGATGACGGTTAAAGAACCAGAAACACGTGTCTAGAGATCAGCGCTATCTGCGCCAACTGTGGCGAAACACTCAAACACTCTTGAAGCAACCAACTAACTGAAACTGCATTTACCACAATGCCAGGGTTGAACCTTGCTGGGAGGTGAATCGGTGTGCTCCCACCCCTGTTCCTGTTTAATAGTACTCCCGTGAGTCATTGAGCTGACGAGCTCGTGGATGAAGCACCTGCATGCCTGTGAGAGGTACCTGGCCTGAGAAAGATGTTGACAGCCTACTCAGCAAACCCCACATTTGAAAGACTGTAATCTCTACTGATGACGGTTAAAGAACCAGAAACACATGTCTAGAGAGCAGCTCTATCTGCGTCAACTGTGGCTTAACGCTCGAACACTCTTGAAGCAAGCAAGAAACGGAAACTGCATTTACCACAATGCCAGGGGCGAACCTTGCTGGGAGGTGAAGCGGTGTGCTGCCACTCCTGTTCCTGCTTAATAGTACAGCCGTGAGTCATTGAGCTGACAAGCTCGTGGATGAAGCACCCGCATGCCTGTGAGAGGTACCTGACCTGAGAAAGATGTTGGCAGGCTACTCATCAAACCCCAAATTTCAAAGATTTTAAACTCTACTGATTAGGATTAAATAACCCGAAACACATGTCTAGAGATCAGCACTATCTGCGCCAACTGTGGCGAAACACTCGAACACTTTTGAAGGAAGCAAGTAACTGAAATGCATTGACCGCAATGCCAGGGTTGAAACTTGCTGGGAGGTGAAGCGGTGTGCTCCCACCCCTATTCCTGTTTAATAGTACTCCCGTGGCTCATTGAGCCGACAAGCTCATCGATGAAGCACCCGCATGCCTGTGAGAGGTACCTGACCTGACAAAGATGTTGGCAGCCTACTCAGCAAACTCCACATTTGAAAGACTGTAATCTCTACTGATGACGGTTAAAGAACCAGAAACACGTGTCTAGAGATCAGCACTATCTGCGCCAACTGTGGCGAAACACTCGAACACTCTTGAAGCAAGCAAGTAACCGAAACTGCATTTACCATAATGCCAGGGACGAACCTTGCTGGGAAGTGAAGCGGTGTGCTCCCACCCCTGTTCCTGTTTAATAGTACTCCCGTGAGTCACTGAGCTGGCGAGCTCGTGGATGAAGCACCCGCATGCCAGTGAGAGGTACCTGACCTGAGAAAGATGTTGACAGCCTACTCAGCAAACCCCATATTTGAAAGACTGTAATCTCTACTGATGACGGTTAAAGAACCAGAAACACGTGTCTAGAGATCAGCACTATCTGCATCAACTGTGGCGAAACGCTCGAACACTCTTGAAGCAAGCAAGTAACTGAAACTGCATTTGCCACAATGCCGGGGCGAACCTTGCTGGGAGGTGAAGCGGTGTGCTCCCACTCCTGTTTCTGCTTAATAGTACTGCCGCAAATCATTGAGCTGACAAGCTTGTGGATGATGCACCCGCATGCCTGTGAGAGGTACCTGACCTGAGAAAGATGTTGGCAGCCTACTCAGCAAACCCCAAATTTGAAAGACTGTAATCTCTACTGATGACTTTTAAAGAACCAGAAACACGTGTCTACAGTTCAGCACTATCTGCGCCAACTGTGGCGAAACACTCAAACACTCTTGAAGCAAGCAAGTAACTGAAACTGCATTTACCACAATGCCAGGGGCGAACCTTGCTAGGACGTGAAGTGGTGTGCTCTAAACCCTGTTCCTGTTTAATAGTACTCCCATGAATCATTGAGCCAACGAGCTTGTGGATGAAGCTTCAGTATGCCTGTGAGAGGTACCTGACCTGAGAAAGATGTTGACAGCCTATTCAGCAAACCCCACATTTGAAAGACTGTAATCTCTACTGATGACGGTTAAAGAACCAGAAACACGTGTCTAGAGATCAGCACTATCTGCGCCAACTGTGGCTAGAAACTCTTGAAGCAAGAAAGTAACTGAATCTGCATTTACAACAATGCCAGGGGCGAACCTTGCTGTGAGGTAAAGCTGTGTGCTCCCACCCCTGTTCCTGTTTAATAGTACTCCCGTGAATCATTGAGCTGACAAGCTCGTGGATGAAGCACTGTATGCCTGTGAGAGGTACCTGACCTGACAACGATATTGGCAGCCTACTCAGTAAACCCCAAATTTGAAAGACTGTAATCTCTACTGATGACGGTTAAAGAACCAGAAACACGTGTCTAGAGATCAGCACTATCTGTGCCAACTGTGGCGAAACACTCGAACACTCTTGAAGCAAGGAAATAACTGAAACTGCATTTACCACAATGCCAGGGATGAACATTGCTGGGAAGTGAAGCGGTGTGCTCCCACCCCTGTTCCTGTTTAATAGTACTCCTGTGAGTCACTGAGCTGGCGAGCTCGTGGATGAAGCACCCGCATCCCAGTGAGAGGTACCTGACCTGAGAGAGATGTTGACAGCCTACTCAGCAAACCCCACATTTGAAAGACTGTAATCTGTACTGATGATGGTTAAAGTGTCAGGAATCGGAGGCGCGGTACACAAACGCGCCTACCTAGAGTATAGACTACACATCCCAGCAGCCTCCGGGGCCCGGAAGAGGAAGCCCATATAACGACGTCATACCCGGCCGGAGGTGTGCGTTATTCAATTACTTGGATTAGGTTCGGAGGAAGGAGTTGCGAAGCGAAGCGTTCCCGGACGACGGAGCAAAGAGTCCCGACATCCGTCGAGCGGTCAACCGAGGGCGTGTTCTTCGCGGCCGGCGGCTTCCCCGAAGATTACGGAGCAGGTAGGAAATATTCCCTGGCTCCCTGACTGTTAAACCCTGAGGGTTGCAAGGCGACCTGTCCCAACCGCTGAGGAGCGGTGTTCGTGTTACACGCACCATAGGAGGTGCGCTTGCTCAAGTAAAGCCGAGGGTGTCCAAATCCTTTCTCAACCCCGCATAACCCACCCTGGATAGGGAGACTTTGCCGGCTGGCATTTATGGATGGGGGCTTATCAGAGGCAAGGATCCTAGCTCGGCAAGACGGGAAAACTTCGGGTGTCTTGACACCAGTCTGAAGGCTCTGGGGAGTGCGCAAGCGGCGTAAATCCCATTGGGAGGATCCCCGGGTGACAATAACCAGGGAGAGTCCTCTAAACTTACTGTGTGAAATCCATGGGCGTGTTGATCCTCACGTGGTGAAGGAGCGCTTCTACATACGAACGCCGGCGGCGGTTGTACACCGTGGAAGCCTCTTAAAAGTACTTGAACTCCGTTAGTTAGCGGGGAACTAGGATCCCTCAGTCTGAGGCAAGACTGAGGATAGGCCAGAGCGTTGCCTGGCCGGTGTGTTGTTTTGGAACTAAGAAAGCCACAGGACTGGTCTGTGGGCTGAGAGACAAGATTTAGTGGTCCTGAGAGAGGCATCTCAGGGGTCACGGGGAAGGATTCCCATACACCTGGTAATTACTGGCGCTAGTGAGACCTTAATGAGAGTAGAGATAAGTGTTGTGCTTATATGAATATTGTCTTGTTTTGTCTTTCAGGTTCAATTCCCTGCTGTTCCCTTCCCCCCTTCCTTTTGTCCCTCACCTGATCGCCTCTGGGCTCTGTAACCTATCGGTTGGAGTCCGGGGATATCGGGAGGTGGAACCCTGTTGCGTCGCCCGGATCCTGAGGAGCCCCTGTAATCGTAACAGAATAACGCACCCACGATACGCGCTCCTCCCGGTCCGGGGTGGGCAACATGGCTACCTTGGATGAAGTAGTACAGGCTTTAGCCTTAATCCAACAGGAACTAGTGGCATCGCGTACAGAAACTGCCGCCTTGCGAGACAGAGTAGATAGGCTCACACGTAACCCCTTTGATGCGTCCGCAGCGGGCGGCCCACAGATTCAGGTGACGGTGCCACCCCCCATTCCCTTAGCCAGCCCTGAAAGATACGCAGGAGATCCCCAGAAAATACAAATCTTCCTGACGCAGGTCATGATGCATTTCTCGTGTAAGCCATCGTCCTTTCCCACCAATCACTCGAGGGTAGCTTTTGCCATTTCTTATTTAGTGGGGGACGCGGCGTCTTGGGCGGTTCCGTTGGTCAGAAATGATGATCCTGTTCTGTCCGATTGGGATGCGTTCAGGACAGCGTTCGAAGCCGTGTTCGATAGACGAACCACCACGTTTAGCACTGACAAAGAGTTGTTATCCTTGAGACAGGGAAAGAGCGATCTGGTGACCTACCTCACCTCCTTTAACAGATTGGTGGCGGAGACGGCATGGCCCGAAGAGAAGAGGATGTCCCTGTTTTATCAGGGTTTGAGCGATGATCTCAAAGACATAGTGGCGCAGATAGACCCCCAGCCTATCACCTGCGCCGCCATGATGAACCTGGTCTTGCGCCTAGACGGGCGCCTGGCCGAGAGAGGTGGTGAGAGATATCGAGGAGGAGGCCCCGCAAACAGATACACCCGGAGGGAACAGGCTCCTTTGGCCACAGACCACGAACCTATGGAGGTTGGGGCAGTGAGGGCCCCCTTGTCCAAAGTTGAAAGGGAAAGTCGCCGCACGCTGGGTCTCTGCATGTATTGTGGGAAACGCGGGCATTTTGTGCGCGACTGTCCGGCAAAGCCCAAGGCCACCACTATTCCCTATAGGGGAAAAAAGGCGGCGGTGTCGGCAGTGGGTAAAGACACAAGCAGCCAGGAGAGAGGCCAGGTAGGAACGGTAGGGGACACGGAATGGAGAATACCGTCGTTGACCACGACCCGTTCCACTGACACCGAAGCACATATCGTGTTGCAGGCAAGACTAGAGGTAGGTCAACAAGTACATCAGGTCTTAGTGATGCTGGACTCTGGGGCCACGGGCAACTTCATAGACCAGGGGTTAGTCAGAACCTTAGCCATAGGGGTGGTACCACGGGGGTCGCCGGAGGAAGTACTGGCGGTAGATGGGAAACCTTTGAAGTCTGGCCGCATTACCCTCCACACAGAAAGCCTTAAAATGTCCCTTAAGGATGGGGCCAACCAACATACGGAAGAAATAGAACTGAACATTATAGAGGCCCCTCAATACGAGGTCATTCTAGGGATGCCGTGGTTTTGTAGCCACAATCCGACGGTGGACTGGAAGGAACGGACGGTCCGGTTTCTGTCACCCGGGTGTGCAGAGCATTGTCTGAGGGAACATCAAGCGATAGCCTTAGCATTGGCGTGTCCCTTTTATGTAGCTACAGCTGCCGAAAAAGAAGTGGAACTACCGGCCGAGTATTCTAAGTATGCTGACGTTTTTAATAAAACGCAGGCGGAACGTCTACCCCCACATAGACCGTATGACTGTCGGATTGACCTGGTGGAGGGAGCAGTCATCCCCACATGTAGGGTGTATGCTTTGTCAGAGCCGGAAACACACTATTTGAGAGAGTATTTAGATCACTACCTGACTCTGGGGTTCATCCGACCGTCCCGATCCCCGGCTGCATCCCCGCTATTTTTCATAGCCAAGGCCAACGGAGAGTTGAGGGCGTGTTGCGACTACCGGAGTCTCAATAAGAACACTGTCAGGAATAGGTATCCGTTGCCACTCATTAGCGTCCTGTTGGATCAAGTGCGGGAGGCAGTGATATACACTAGGTTAGATCTACGAGGGGCCTATCACTTGGTAAGGGTCAGACAGGGGGACGAGTGGAAGACTGCGTTCAAGACCCGTTTTGGGCTCTATGAATACCTGGTAATGCCGTTCGGGCTCTGCAATGCCCCGGCGGCATTCCAGTTTTTCTTGAACGAAGTCATGAGGGAGTACATGGATATCTTTGTTGTCGTCTACATTGACGACATTTTAATCTATTCACACAGCGTGGATGAACACACTAGACACGTAGGGTTAATTCTCGAGAAACTAAGAGCCAATAAACTGTATTGTAAGCTCAGCAAGTGCGAGTTTGGGGTGAACACGGTGGAGTTCCTGGGAGTGATCTTGAGTCCCACTGGGTTGAACATGTCAGAAAGGAAAGTGAAGGCCATTCGCGAATGGCCCCTTCCAGGGAATGTGCGGGACGTTCAGAGCTTTCTGGGATTCGCGAACTATTATCGCCGTTTCATACAGGAGTTCTCCCAGATTGCAGTGCCGATGACTCGTCTGCTACGGAAAGGAGTGCCGTTTGTGTGGACTGAGGAAGCCACCATAGCTTTTGAGCACCTTAAGACAGCGTTCACCTCGGCTCCCATACTCCGGCATCCGCGGATGGATGTTCCATTCATTGTGGAAGCCGATGCATCGGAGGAGGCCGTCGGGGCCGTTTTGTCCCAACGAGACAAGAGCACAGGAAGGCTGCACCCGATCGCCTTTCTCTCAAAAAAGCTGGATAAGGCAGAACTCAACTATACAGTCGCCGAGAAAGAACTACTTTCGATCAAAAAGGCCTTTCAAGAATGGCGTCAATACTTGTGGGGGGCGCAACATACGGTGACGGTATATTCGGATCACCGAAATCTTCAATTCATGAAGACGGCGAGACATTTGACTCCAAGGCAAATGCGGTGGACTCTCTTTTTTGAGGAATATGATTTTATAATCACCTTCAGGCCTGGCTCAGAAAACCGGAAGGCCGATGC
The DNA here is from genome assembly GCF_964204655.1 of Triturus cristatus. NCBI lineage: Eukaryota > Metazoa > Chordata > Amphibia > Caudata > Salamandridae > Triturus > Triturus cristatus. Next base: position 1,225,561,538 of record NC_140579.1, read on the forward strand.
ACTGTCCCGTCAGTCCATGGAAGAAGACCGACCATCCCCAACGCCGGTGGCTATCATTAATCCGTCCAAGGTAATCTGTGTGCTAAGGGCAGACCGGTTCCTGGAAGAAGTGCGGATCAGCCGTTCCGTGGAGGAATGGAAGAAGTGGGCTCAGGAGAAGGCAGTGAGAGGGCTAAAGAGGGGACTCCCTTTTTATCTCAATCGGCTGTTTCTACCAACAAGAGCATTGCAGCGACAGGCGTTTCAATGGTGTCACGCAGCGCCCGTGGCCGGTCATCCGGGGATCCGGAGAACCTTGGAAGCCATGACGAGACATTTTTGGTGGGAAACCATGTCTCAAGATATACATCGGTTGGTAATGCAGTGCGAAGTATGTGCCAGAAGCAAGGGAGAAAGATGTCGCAAGAAGGGGAAACTGCTCCCTCTACCTACGCCTCAACAACCCTGGAGAAACATCAGTCTGGACTTTGTAACTGGGCTCCCCATGGATCAGGGGTGCTCGGCGATCCTGGTAGTGGTGGATAGTTTGACCAAGATGGGTCACTTCATCCCATGTAAGAACCTCCCTAATGCAGGACAGACCGCACAGCTGCTGTTGACCCATGTGGTGAGGTTCCACGGCCTGCCGGGGGTGATCGTTTCAGATCGAGGCCCGCAATTTATAGCCAGTTTCTGGAAAACATGGTGCAAGGCGCTGCACATGGAGTCCGCCACTTCGACCAGCTTCCATCCGCAGACTGACGGTCAGACAGAACGCCTAAATCAGACTTTAAAACAGTTCTTGCGGTGTTATGTGACAGAGGCACAAGGCTCCTGGGTGTCCTGGCTTTGGTTGGCAGAGCTGTCTTACAACAACGCCCGGCACAGCTCCACCGGACTGTCCCCATTTATGGCAAACTTTGGGTACCATGCCAAGACACTTCCAGTAGAGATACCAACCGAGGTGAATAATCAACCGTCGGTGCAAGAACATGTCCGCGCTCTAAAGAATCTGCATAGGAAGACGCAACAGGCACTACAGGCTGCCAAACAGACCTACAAGAGGTGGGAGGACAAGAACAGGATCGATGGGCCTCAGTATGCTGTCGGGGACAGAGTCTGGCTGTCCACCAAGAACATCAGGTTCAAGCTTCGCAGCATTTTCCACCCACGTTACATAGGTCCTTATACCGTGGTGCGACAAGTCAATCCGGTGGCGTACCGCCTACGGTTGCCAGGCTCTCTCAGGATCCACCCTGTTTTTCATTGCGGTCTGTTGAAACCGGCGTTATCTGCCAGGAAGAGGGCGCCACCGCCGATTTGCGGAGAACAAGGTTTGGAATACGAGGTCCGAAGCATCCTAGACGCAAAGTATCGCAGGGGCAAGTTGTGGTTCTTGATTGCCTGGAAGGGGTACACGGCGGAGGATGATTCATGGGAACCGGCGGTGGCGGTACATGCGCCGAATGCGGTGAAGAGGTTCTATGACAGACATCCCGGGAAACCTGGTGCTAGGAGGCGCTTGGGAGGGGGGCCTTCTGTCAGGAATCGGAGGCGCGGTACACAAACGCGCCTACCTAGAGTATAGACTACACATCCCAGCAGCCTCCGGGGCCCGGAAGAGGAAGCCCATATAACGACGTCATACCCGGCCGGAGGTGTGCGTTATTCAATTACTTGGATTAGGTTCGGAGGAAGGAGTTGCGAAGCGAAGCGTTCCCGGACGACGGAGCAAAGAGTCCCGACATCCGTCGAGCGGTCAACCGAGGGCGTGTTCTTCGCGGCCGGCGGCTTCCCCGAAGATTACGGAGCAGGTAGGAAATATTCCCTGGCTCCCTGACTGTTAAACCCTGAGGGTTGCAAGGCGACCTGTCCCAACCGCTGAGGAGCGGTGTTCGTGTTACACGCACCATAGGAGGTGCGCTTGCTCAAGTAAAGCCGAGGGTGTCCAAATCCTTTCTCAACCCCGCATAACCCACCCTGGATAGGGAGACTTTGCCGGCTGGCATTTATGGATGGGGGCTTATCAGAGGCAAGGATCCTAGCTCGGCAAGACGGGAAAACTTCGGGTGTCTTGACACCAGTCTGAAGGCTCTGGGGAGTGCGCAAGCGGCGTAAATCCCATTGGGAGGATCCCCGGGTGACAATAACCAGGGAGAGTCCTCTAAACTTACTGTGTGAAATCCATGGGCGTGTTGATCCTCACGTGGTGAAGGAGCGCTTCTACATACGAACGCCGGCGGCGGTTGTACACCGTGGAAGCCTCTTAAAAGTACTTGAACTCCGTTAGTTAGCGGGGAACTAGGATCCCTCAGTCTGAGGCAAGACTGAGGATAGGCCAGAGCGTTGCCTGGCCGGTGTGTTGTTTTGGAACTAAGAAAGCCACAGGACTGGTCTGTGGGCTGAGAGACAAGATTTAGTGGTCCTGAGAGAGGCATCTCAGGGGTCACGGGGAAGGATTCCCATACACCTGGTAATTACTGGCGCTAGTGAGACCTTAATGAGAGTAGAGATAAGTGTTGTGCTTATATGAATATTGTCTTGTTTTGTCTTTCAGGTTCAATTCCCTGCTGTTCCCTTCCCCCCTTCCTTTTGTCCCTCACCTGATCGCCTCTGGGCTCTGTAACCTATCGGTTGGAGTCCGGGGATATCGGGAGGTGGAACCCTGTTGCGTCGCCCGGATCCTGAGGAGCCCCTGTAATCGTAACATAAAGAACCAGAAACACGTGTCTAGAGATGAGCACTATCTGCATCAACTGTGGCGAAACGCTCAAACACTCTTGAAGCAAGCAAGTAACTGAAACTGCATTTGCCACAATGCCAGGGGCGAACCTTGCTGGGAGGTGAAGCGGTGTGCTCCCACTCCTGTTTCTGCTTAATAGTACTGCCGCAAATCATTGAGCTGACAAGCTTGTGGATGATGCACCCGCATGCCTGTGAGAGGTACCTGACCTGAGAAAGATGTTGGCAGCCTACTCAGGGAACCCAAAATTTGAAAGACTGTAATCTCTACTGATGACTTTTTAAATAACCAGAAACACGTGTCTACAGATCAGCACCATCTGCGCCAACTGTGGCGAAACACTCGAGCACTCTTGAAGCAAGCAAGTAACTGAAACTGCATTTACCACAATGCCAGGGGCGAACCTTGCTAGGAGGTGAAGCGGTGTGCTCTAACCCCTGTTCCTGTTTAATAGTACTCCCGTGAATCATTGAGCCAACGGGCTCGTGGATGAAGCTTCCGTATGCCTATGAGAGGTACCTGACCTGAGAAAGATGTTGGCAGCCTACTCAGCAAACCCCACAATTGAAAGACTGTAATCTCTACTGATGACGGTTAAAGAACCAGAAACACGTGTCTAGAGATCAGCACTATCTGCGCCAACTGTGGCGAAACACTCGAACACTCTTGAAGCATCCAAGTAATTGAAACTGCATTTACCACAATGCCAGGGTTGAACCTTGCTGGGAGGTGAATCGGTGTGCTCCCACCCCTGTTCCTGTTTAATAGTACTCCCGTGAATCATTGAGCCAACAAACTAGTGGATGAAGCTTCCGTATGCCTGTGAGAGGTACCTGACCTGAGAAAGATGTTGACAACCTACTCAGCAAACCCCACATTTGAAAGACTGTAAACTCTACTGATGACGGTTAAAGAACCAGAAACACGTGTCTAGAGATCAGCACTATCTGCGCCAACTGTGGCTAAACACTCTTGAAGGAAGAAAGCAACTGAAACTGCATTTACTACAATGTCAGGGGCGAACCGTGCTGGGAGGTGAAGCGGCGTGCTCCCACTCCTGTTCCTGCTTAATAGTAGTGCCGTGAGTCATTGAGCAGACACGCTCGTGGATGAAGCACCCGCATGCCTGTGAGAGGTACCTGACCTGACAAAGATGTTGGCAGCCTACTCAGCAAACTCCACATTTGAAAGACTGTAATCTCTACTGATGACAGTTAAAGAACCAGAAACACATGTCTAGAGATCAGCACTATCTGCGCCAACTGTGGCGAAACACTCGAACACTCTTGAAGCAAGCAAGTAACTGAAACTGCATTTACCACAATGCCAGGGTTGAAACTTGCTTGGAGGTGAAGCGGTGTGCTCCCACCCCTATTCCTGTTTAATAGTACTCCTGTGACTCATTGAGCCGACAAGCTCATGGATGAAGCACCCGCATGCCTGTGAGAGGTACCTGACCTGACAAAGATGTTGGCAGCCTACTCAGCAAACCCCACATTTGAAAGACTGTAATCTCTACTGATGACGGTTAAAGAACCAGAAACACGTGTCTAGAGATCAGCACTATCTGCGCCAACTGTGACGAAACACTCGAACACTCTTGAAGCAAGCAAGTAACCGAAACTGCATTTACCACAATGCCAGGGACGAACCTTGCTGGGAAGTGAAGCGGTGTGCTCCCACCCCTGTTCCTGTTTAATAGTACTCCCGTGAGTCATTGAGCTGACGAGATCGTGAATGAAGCACCCACATGCCTGTGAGAGGTACCTGACCTGAGAATTATGTTGGCAGCCTACTCAGCAAACCCCAAAATTGAAAGACTGTAATCTCTACTGATGACGGTTAAAGAACCAGAAACACGTGTCTAGAGATCAGCACTATCTGCGCCAACTGTGGCGAAACACTCAAACACTCTTGAAGCAAGCAAGTAACTGAAACTGCATTTACCACAATGCCAGGGTTGAAACTTGCTGGGAGGTGAAGCGGTGTGCTCCCACCCCTATTCCTGTTTAATAGTACTCCTGTGACTCATTGAGCCGACAAGCTCATGGATGAAGCACCCGCATGCCTGTGAGAGGTACCTGACCTGACAAAGATGTTGGCAGCCTACTCAGCAAACCCCACATTTGAAAGACTGTAATCTCTACTGATGACGGTTAAAGAACCAAAAAAACGTGTCTAGAGATCAGCACTATCTGCGCCAACTGTGACGAAACACTCGAACACTCTTGAAGCAAGCAAGTAACCGAAACTGCATTTACCACATTGCCAGGGACGAACCTTGCTGGGAAGTGAAGCGGTGTGCTCCCACCCCTGTTCCTGTTTAATAGTACTCCCGTGAGTCACTGAGCTGACGAGCTCGTGGATGAAGCACCCGCATGCCTGTGAGAGGTACCTGACCTGAGAAAGATGTTGGCAGGCTACTCAGCAAACCCCATATTTGAAAGACTGTAATCTCTACTGATGAAGGTTAAAGAACCAGAAACACGTGTCTAGAGATCAGCACTATCTGCATCAACTGTGGCGAAACGCTCGAACACTCTTGAAGCAAGCAAGTAACTGAAACTGCATTTGCCACAATGCCAGGGGCGAACCTTGCTGGGAGGTGAAGCGGTGTGCTCTAACCCCTGTTCCTGTTTAATAGTACTCCCGTGAATCATTAGCCAACGAGCTCGTGGATGAAGCTTCCGTATGCCTGTGAGAGGTACCTGACCTGAGAAAGATGTTGACAGCCTACTCAGCAAACCCCATATTTGAAAGACTGTAATCTCTACTGATGACGGTTAAAGAACCAGAAACACGTGTCTAGAGATCAGCACTATCTGCGCCAACTGTGACGAAACACTCGAACACTCTTGAAGCAAGCAAGTAACCGAAACTGCATTTACCACAATGCCAGGGACGAACCTTGCTGGGAAGTGAAGCGGTGTGCTCCCACCCCTGTTCCTGTTTCATAGTACTCCCATGAGTCATTGAGCTGGCGAGCTCGTGGATGAAGCACCCGCATGCCAGTGAGAGGTACCTGACCTGACAAAGATGTTGACAGCCTACTCTGCAAACCCCACATTTGAAAGACTGTAATCTGTACTGATGATGGTTAAAGAACCATAAACACGTGTCTAGAGATCAGCACTATCTGCATCAACTGTGACGAAACACTCGAACACTCTTGAAGCAAGCAAGTAACTGAAACTGCATTTGCCACAATGCCAGGGGCGAACCTTGCTGGGAGGTGAAGCGGTGTGCTCCCACTCCTGTTTCTGCTTAATAGTACTGCCGCAATTCATTGAGCTGACAACTTTGTGGATGAAGCACCCACATGCCTGTGAGAGGTACCTGACCTGAGAAAGATGTTGGCAGCCTACTCAGCAAACGCCAAATTTGAAAGACTGTAATCTCTACTGATGACGGTTAAAGAACCAGAAACACGTGTCTACAGATCAGCACTATCTGCGCCAACTGTGGCGAAAACTCGAACACTCTTGAAGCAAGCAAGTAACTGAAACTGCATTTACCACAATGCCAGGGGCGAACCTTGCTAGGAGGTGAAGCGGTGTGCTCTCACCCCTGTTCCTGCTTAATAGTAGTGCCGTGAGTCATTGAGCAGACAAGCTCGTGGAAGAAACACCCGCATGCCTGTGAGAGGTACCTGACCTGAGAAAGATGTTGGCAGCCTACTCAGCAAACCCCAAAATTGAAAGACTGTAATCTCTACTGATGACGGTTAAAGAACCAGAAACACGTGTCTAGAGATCAGCACTATCTGCGCCAACTGTGGCAAAACACTCGAACACTCTTAAAGCAAGGAAGTAACTGAAACTGCATTTACCACAATGCCAGGGGCGAACCTTGCTGGGAGATGAAGCGGTGTGCTCCCACCCCTGTTCCTGTTTAATAGTACTCTCGTGAATCATTGACTTGACGAGTTCGTGGAAGAAGCACCCACATGCCTGTGAGAGGTACCTGACCTGAGAAAGATGTCGGCAGGCTACTCAGCAAACCCCATATTTGAAAGACTGTAATCTCTACTGATGACTTTTAAAGAACCAGAAACACGTGTCTAGAGATCAGCACTATCTGCGCCAACTGTCGCGAAACACTTGAACACTCTTGAAGCAAGCAAGTAACTGAAACTGCATTTACCACAATGCCAGGGGCGAACCTTGCTGGGAGATGAAGCGGTGTGCTCCCACCCCTGTTCCTGTTTAATAGTACTCCCGTGAATCATTGAGCCAACGAGCTTGTGGATGAAGCTTCCGTATGCCTGTGAGAGGTACCTGACCTGAGAAAGATGTTGACAGCCTACTCAGCAAACCCCACATTTGAAAGACTGTAATCTCTACTGATGACGGTTAAAGAACCAGAAACACGTGTCTAGAGATCAGCACTATCTGCGCCAACTGTGGCTAAACACTCTTGAAGCAAGAAAGTAACTGAAACTGCATTTACCACAATGTCAGGGGCGAACCGTGCTGGGAGGTGAAGCGGTGTGCTCCCACTCCTGTTCCTGCTTAATAGTAGTGCCGTGAGTCATTGAGCAGACAGGCTCGTGGATGAAGCACCCGCATGCCTGTGAGAGGTACCTGACCTGACAAAGATGTTGGCAGCCTACTCAGCAAACCCCACATTTGAAAGACTGTAATCTCTACTGATGACGGTTAAAGAACCAGAAACACATGTCTAGAGATCAGCACTATCTGCGCCAACTGTGGCGAAACACTCGAACACTCTTGAAGCTACCAAGTAACTGAAACTGCATTTACCACAATGCCAGGGTTGAACCTTGCTGGGAGGTGAATCGGTGTGCTCCCACCCCTGTTCCTGTTTAATAGTACTCCCGTGAGTCATTGAGCTGACGAGCTCGTGGATGAAGCACCTGCATGCCTGTGAGAGGTACCTGGTCTGAGAAAGATGTTGACAGCCTACTCAGCAAACCCCACATTTGAAAGACTGTAATCTCTACTGATGACGGTTAAAGAACCAGAAACACGTGTCTAGAGAGCAGCTCTATCTGCGTCAACTGTGGCTTAACACTCGAACACTCTTGAAGCAAGCAAGAAACGGAAACTGCATTTACCACAATGCCAGGGGCGAACCTTGCTGGGAGGTGAAGCGGTGTGCTGCCACTCCTGTTCCTGCTTAATAGTACAGCCGTGAGTCATTGAGCTGACAAGCTCGTGGATGAAGCACCCGCATGCCTGTGAGAGGTACCTAACCTAAGAAAGATGTTGGCAGCCTACTCATCAAACCCCAAATTTCAAAGAGTGTAAACTCTACTGATGAGGATTAAATAACCAGAAACACATGTCTAGAGATCAGCACTATCTGCGCCAACTGTGGCGAAACACTCGAACACTTTTGAAGGAAGCAAGTAACTGAAATGCATTTACCGCAATGCCAGGATGGAAACTTGCTGGGAGGTGAAGCGGTGTGCTCCCACCCCTATTCCTGTTTAATAGTACTCCCGTGACTCATTGAGCCGACAAGCTCATGGATGAAGCACCCGCATGCCTGTGAGAGGTACCTGACCTGACAAAGATGTTGGCAGCCTACTCAGCAAACCCCACATTTGAAAGACTGTAATCTCTACTGATGAGGGTTTAAGAACCAGAAACACGTGTCTAGAGATCAGCACTATCTGCGCCAACTGTGGCTAAACACTCTTGAAGCAAGAAAGTAACTGAAACTGCATTTACCACAATGCCAGGGGCGAACCATGCTGGGAGGTGAAGCGGTGTGCTCCCACTCCTGTTCCTGCTTAATAGTAGTGCTGTGAGTCATTGCGTAGACAAGCTCATGGATGAAGCACCCACATGCCTGTGAGAGGTACCTGACCTGAGAAAGATGTTGGCAGCCTACTCAGCAAACCCCAAATGTGAAAGACTGTAATCTCTACTGATGACGGTTAAAGAACCAGAAACTCGTGTCTAGAGATCAGCACTGTCTGCGCAAACTGTGGCAAAACACTCGAACACTCTTGAAGCAAGCAAGTAACTGAATCTGCATTTACCACAATGCCAGGGGCAACCCTTGCTGTGAGGTAAAGCCGTGTGCTCCCACCCCTGTTCCTGATTAATAGTACTCCCGTGAATCATTGACTTGACGAGTTCGTGAATGAAGCACCCACATGCCTGTGAGAGGTACCTGACCTGACAAAGATGTTGGCAGCCTACTCAGCAAACCCCACAATTGAAAGACTGTAATCTCTACTGATGACGGTTAAAGAACCAGAAACACGTGTCTAGAGATCAGCACTATCTGCGCCAACTGTGGCGAAACACTCGAACACTCTTGAAGCAACCAAGTAACTGAAACTGCATTTACCACAATGCCAGGGTTGAACCTTGCTGGGAGGTGAATCGGTGTGCTCCCACCCCTGTTCCTGTTTAATAGTACTCCCGTGAGTCATTGAGCTGACGAGCTCGTGGATGAAGCACCTGCATGCCTGTGAGAGGTACCTGGCCTGAGAAAGATGTTGACAGCCTACTCAGCAAACCCCACATTTGAAAGACTGTAATCTCTACTGATGACGGTTAAAGAACCAGAAACACGTGTCTAGAGAGCAGCTCTATCTGCGTCAACTGTGGCTTAACACTTGAACACTCTTGAAGCAAGCAAGAAACGGAAACTGCATTTACCACAATGCCAGGGTTGAACCTTGCTGGGAGGTGAATCGGTGTGCTCCCACCCCTGTTCCTGTTTAATAGTACTCCCGTGAGTCATTGAGCTGACGAGCTCGTGGATGAAGCTCCTGCATGCCTGTGAGAGGTACCTGGTCTGAGAAAGATGTTGACAGCCTACTCAGCAAACCCCACATTTGAAAGACTGTAATCTCTACTGATGACGGTTAAAGAACCAGAAACACGTGTCTAGAGAGCAGCTCTATCTGCGTCAACTGTGGCTTAACACTCGAACACTCTTAAAGCAAGCAAGAAACGGAAACTGCATTTACCACAATGCCAGGGGCGAACCTTGCTGGGAGGTGAAGCGGTGTGCTGCCACTCCTGTTCCTGCTTAATAGTACAGCCGTGAGTCATTGAGCTGACAAGCTTGTGGATGAAGCACCCGCATGCCTGTGAGAGGTACCTAACCTAAGAAAGATGTTGGCAGCCTACTCATCAAACCCCAAATTTCAAAGAGTGTAAACTCTACTGATGATGATTAAATAACCAGAAACACATGTCTAGAGATCAGCACTATCTGCGCCAACTGTGGCGAAACACTCGAACACTTTTGAAGGAAGCAAGTAACTGAAATGCATTTACCGCAATGCCAGGATTGAAACTTGCTGGGAGGTGAAGCGGTGTGCTCCCACCCCTATTCCTGTTTATTAGTACTCCCGTGACTCATTGAGCCGACAAGCTCATGGATAAAGCACCCGCATGCCTGTGAGAGGTACCTGACCTGACAAAGATGTTGGCAGCCTACTCAGCAAACCCCACATTTGAAAGACTGTAATCTCTACTGATGACGGTTAAAGAACCAGAAACACGTGTCTAGAGATCAGCACTATCTGCGCCAACTGTGGCTAAACACTCTTGAAGCAAGAAAGTACCTGAAACTGCATTTACCACAATGCCAGAGGCGAACCGTGCTGGGAGGTGAAGCGGTGTGCTCCCACTCCTGTTCCTGCTTAATATTAGTGCTGTGAGTCATTGCGTAGACAAGCTCATGGATGAAGCACCCACATGCCTGTGAGAGGTACCTGACCTGAGAAAGATGTTGGCAGCCTACTCAGCAAACCCCAAATGTGAAAGACTGTAATCTCTACTGATGACGGTTAAAGAACCAGAAACTCGTGTCTAGAGATCAGCACTATCTGCGCCAACTGTGGCATAACACTCGAACACTTTTGAAGCAAGCAAGTAACTGAATCTGCATTTACCACAATGCCAGGGGCAACCCTTGCTGTGAGGTAAAGCCGTGTGCACCCACCCCTGTTCCTGATTAATAGTACTCCCGTGAATCATTGACTTGACGAGTTCGTGGATGAAGCACCCACATGCCTGTGAGAGGTACCTGACCTGACAAAGATGTTGGCAGCCTACTCAGCAAACCCCACAATTGAAAGACTGTAATCTCTACTGATGACGGTTAAAGAACCAGAAACACGTGTCTAGAGATCAGCACTATCTGCGACAACTGTGGCGAAACACTCGAACACTCTTGAAGCAACCAAGTAACTGAAACTGCATTTACCACAATGCCAGGGTTGAACCTTGCTGGGAGGTGAATCGGTGTGCTCCCACCCCTGTTCCTGTTTAATAGTACTCCCGTGAGTCATTGAGCTGACGAGCTCGTGGATGAAGAACCTGCATGCCTGTGAGAGGTACCTGACCTGAGAAAGATGTTGGCAGCCTACTCATCAAACCCCAAATTTCAAAGAGTGTAAACTCTACTGATGAGGATTAAATAACCAGAAACACATGTCTAAAGATCAGCACTATCTGCGCCAACTGTGGCGAAACACTCGAACACTTTTGAAGGAAGCAAGTAACTGAAATGCATTTACCGCAATGCCAGGGTTGAAACTTGCTGGGAGGTGAAGCGGTGTGCTCCCACCCCTATTCCTGTTTAATAGTACTCCCGTGACTCATTGAGCCGACAAGCTCATGGATGAAGCACCCGCATGCCTGTGAGAGGTACCTGACCTGACAAAGATGTTGGCAGCCTACTCAGCATACCCCACATTTGAAAGACTGTAATCTCTACTGATGACGGTTAAAGAACCAGAAACACGTGTCTAGAGATCAGCACTATCTGCGCCAACTGTGGCGAAACACTCGAACACTCTTGAAGCAAGCAAGTAACCGAAACTGCATTTACCATAATGCCAGGGACGAACCTTGCTGGGAAGTGAAGCGGTGTGCTCCCACCCCTGTTCCTGTTTCATAGTACTCCCATGAGTCATTGAGCTGGCGAGCTCGTGGATGAAGCACCCGCATGCCAGTGAGAGGTACCTGACCTGACAAAGATGTTGACAGCCTACTCTGCAAACCCCACATTTGAAAGACTGTAATCTCTACTGATGACGGTTAAAGAACCAGAAACACGTGTCTAGAGAGCAGCTCTATCTGCGTCAACTGTGGCTTAACACTCGAACACTCTTGAAGCAAGCAAGAAACGGAAACTGCATTTACCACAATGCCAGGGGCGAACCTTGCTGGGAGGTGAAGCGGTGTGCTGCCACTCCTGTTCCTGCTTAATAGTACAGCCGTGAGTCATTGAGCTGACAAGCTCGTGGATGAAGCACCAGCATGCCTGTGAGAGGTACCTAACCTAAGAAAGATGTTGGCAGCCTACTCATCAAACCCCAAATTTCAAAGAGTGTAAACTCTACTGATGAGGATTAAATAACCAGAAACACATGTCTAGAGATCAGCACTATCTGCGCCAACTGTGGCGAAACACTCGAACACTTTTGAAGGAAGCAAGTAACTGAAATGCATTTACCGCAATGCCAGGATGGAAACTTGCTGGGAGGTGAAGCGGTGTGCTCCCATCCCTATTCCTGTTTAATAGTACTCCCGTGACTCATTGAGCCGACAAGCTCATGGCTGAAGCACCCGCATGCCTGTGAGAGGTACCTGACCTGACAAAGATGTTGGCAGCCTACTCAGCAAACCCCACATTTGAAAGACTGTAATCTCTACTGATGAGGGTTTAAGAACCAGAAACACGTGTCTAGAGATCAGCACTATCTGCGCCAACTGTGGCTAAACACTCTTGAAGCAAGAAAGTAACTGAAACTGCATTTACCACAATGCCAGGGGCGAACCATGCTGGGAGGTGAAGCGGTGTGCTCCCACTCCTGTTCCTGCTTAATAGTAGTGCTGTGAGTCATTGCGTACACAAGCTAATGGATGAAGCACCCACATGCCTGTGAGAGGTACCTGACCTGAGAAAGATGTTGGCAGCCTACTCAGCAAACCCCAAATGTGAAAGACTGTAATCTCTACTGATGACGGTTAAAGAACCAGAAACTCGTGTCTAGAGATCAGCACTGTCTGCGCAAACTGTGGCAAAACACTCGAACACTCTTGAAGCAAGCAAGTAACTGAATCTGCATTTACCACAATGCCAGGGGCAACCCTTGCTGTGAGGTAAAGCCGTGTGCTCCCACCCCTGTTCCTGATTAATAGTACTCCCGTGAATCATTGACTTGACGAGTTCGTGGATGAAGCACCCACATGCCTGTGAGAGGTACCTGACCTGACAAAGATGTTGGCAGCCTACTCAGCAAACCCCACAATTGAAAGACTGTAATCTCTACTGATGACGGTTAAAGAACCAGAAACACGTGTCTAGAGATCAGCACTATCTGCGCCAACTGTGGCGAAACACTCGAACACTCTTGAAGCAACCAAGTAACTGAAACTGCATTTACCACAATGCCAGGGTTGAACCTTGCTGGGAGGTGAATCGGTGTGCTCCCACCCCTGTTCCTGTTTAATAGTACTCCCGTGAGTCATTGAGCTGACGAGCTCGTGGATGAAGCACCTGCATGCCTGTGAGAGGTACCTGGCCTGAGAAAGATGTTGACAGCCTACTCAGCAAACCCCACATTTGAAAGACTGTAATCTCTACTGATGACGGTTAAAGAACCAGAAACACGTGTCTAGAGAGCAGCTCTATCTGCGTCAACTGTGGCTTAACACTTGAACACTCTTGAAGCAAGCAAGAAACGGAAACTGCATTTACCACAATGCCAGGGTTGAACCTTGCTGGGAGGTGAATCGGTGTGCTCCCACCCCTGTTCCTGTTTAATAGTACTCCCGTGAGTCATTGAGCTGACGAGCTCGTGGATGAAGCTCCTGCATGCCTGTGAGAGGTACCTGGTCTGAGAAAGATGTTGACAGCCTACTCAGCAAACCCCACATTTGAAAGACTGTAATCTCTACTGATGACGGTTAAAGAACCAGAAACACGTGTCTAGAGAGCAGCTCTATCTGCGTCAACTGTGGCTTAACACTCGAACACTCTTAAAGCAAGCAAGAAACGGAAACTGCATTTACCACAATGCCAGGGGCGAACCTTGCTGGGAGGTGAAGCGGTGTGCTGCCACTCCTGTTCCTGCTTAATAGTACAGCCGTGAGTCATTGAGCTGACAAGCTTGTGGATGAAGCACCCGCATGCCTGTGAGAGGTACCTAACCTAAGAAAGATGTTGGCAGCCTACTCATCAAACCCCAAATTTCAAAGAGTGTAAACTCTACTGATGATGATTAAATAACCAGAAACACATGTCTAGAGATCAGCACTATCTGCGCCAACTGTGGCGAAACACTCGAACACTTTTGAAGGAAGCAAGTAACTGAAATGCATTTACCGCAATGCCAGGATTGAAACTTGCTGGGAGGTGAAGCGGTGTGCTCCCACCCCTATTCCTGTTTATTAGTACTCCCGTGACTCATTGAGCCGACAAGCTCATGGATGAAGCACCCGCATGCCTGTGAGAGGTACCTGACCTGACAAAGATGTTGGCAGCCTACTCAGCAAACCCCACATTTGAAAGACTGTAATCTCTACTGATGACGGTTAAAGAACCAGAAACACGTGTCTAGAGATCAGCACTATCTGCGCCAACTGTGGCTAAACACTCTTGAAGCAAGAAAGTACCTGAAACTGCATTTACCACAATGCCAGGGGCGAACCGTGCTGGGAGGTGAAGCGGTGTGCTCCCACTCCTGTTCCTGCTTAATATTAGTGCTGTGAGTCATTGCGTAGACAAGCTCATGGATGAAGCACCCACATGCCTGTGAGAGGTACCTGACCTGAGAAAGATGTTGGCAGCCTACTCAGCAAACCCCAAATGTGAAAGACTGTAATCTCTACTGATGACGGTTAAAGAACCAGAAACTCGTGTCTAGAGATCAGCACTATCTGCGCCAACTGTGGCATAACACTCGAACACTTTTGAAGCAAGCAAGTAACTGAATCTGCATTTACCACAATGCCAGGGGCAACCCTTGCTGTGAGGTAAAGCCGTGTGCACCCACCCCTGTTCCTGATTAATAGTACTCCCGTGAATCATTGACTTGACGAGTTCGTGGATGAAGCACCCACATGCCTGTGAGAGGTACCTGACCTGACAAAGATGTTGGCAGCCTACTCAGCAAACCCCACAATTGAAAGACTGTAATCTCTACTGATGACGGTTAAAGAACCAGAAACACGTGTCTAGAGATCAGCACTATCTGCGACAACTGTGGCGAAACACTCGAACACTCTTGAAGCAACCAAGTAACTGAAACTGCATTTACCACAATGCCAGGGTTGAACCTTGCTGGGAGGTGAATCGGTGTGCTCCCACCCCTGTTCCTGTTTAATAGTACTCCCGTGAGTCATTGAGCTGACGAGCTCGTGGATGAAGAACCTGCATGCCTGTGAGAGGTACCTGACCTGAGAAAGATGTTGGCAGCCTACTCATCAAACCCCAAATTTCAAAGAGTGTAAACTCTACTGATGAGGATTAAATAACCAGAAACACATGTCTAGAGATCAGCACTATCTGCGCCAACTGTGGCGAAACACTCGAACACTTTTGAAGGAAGCAAGTAACTGAAATGCATTTACCGCAATGCCAGGGTTGAAACTTGCTGGGAGGTGAAGCGGTGTGCTCCCACCCCTATTCCTGTTTAATAGTACTCCCGTGACTCATTGAGCCGACAAGCTCATGGATGAAGCACCCGCATGCCTGTGAGAGGTACATGACCTGACAAAGATGTTGGCAGCCTACTCAGCATACCCCACATTTGAAAGACTGTAATCTCTACTGATGACGGTTAAAGAACCAGAAACACGTGTCTAGAGATCAGCACTATCTGCATCAACTGTGACGAAACACTCGAACACTCTTGAAGCAAGCAAGTAACTGAAACTGCATTTGCCACAATGCCAGGGGCGAACCTTGCTGGGAGGTGAAGCGGTGTGCTCCCTCCCCTGTTCCCGTTTAATAGTACTGCCGTGAGTCATTGAGCTGACAAGCTCATGGATGACGCACCCGCATGCCTGTGAGAGGTACCTGGCCTGAGAAAGATGTTGGCAGCCTACTCAGCAAACGCCAAATTTGAAAGACTGTAATCTCTACTGATGACGGTTAAAGAACCAGAAACACGTGTCTACAGATCAGCACTATCTGCGCCAACTGTGGCGAAAACTCGAACACTCTTGAAGCAAGCAAGTAACTGAAACTGCATTGACCACAATGCCAGGGGCGAACCTTGCTAGGAGGTGAAGCGGTGTGCTCTCACCCCTGTTCCTGCTTAGTAGTAGTGCCGTGAGTCATTGAGCAGACAAGCTCGTGGATGAAACACCCGCATGCCTGTGAGAGGTACCTGACCTGAGAAAGATGTTGGCAGCCTACTCAGCAAACCCCAAAATTGAAAGACTGTAATCTCTACTGATGACGGTTAAAGAACCAGAAACACGTGTCTAGAGATCAGCACTATCTGCGCCAACTGTGGCAAAACACTCGAACACTCTTAAAGCAAGGAAGTAACTGAAACTGCATTTACCACAATGCCAGGGGCGAACCTTGCTGGGAGATGAAGCGGTGTGCTCCCACCCCTGTTCCTGTTTAATAGTACTCTCGTGAATCATTGACTTGACGAGTTCGTGGAAGAAGCACCCACATGCCTGTGAGAGGTACCTGACCTGAGAAAGATGTTGGCAGCCTACTCAGCAAACCCCAAATTTGAAAGACTGTAATCTCTACTGATGAGGGTTTAAGAACCAGAAACACGTGTCTAGAGATCAGCACTATCTGCGCCAACTGTGGCTAAACACTCTTGAAGCAAGAAAGTAACTGAAACTGCATTTACCACAATGCCATGGGCGAACCATGCTGGGAGGTGAAGCGGTGTGCTCCCACTCCTGTTCCTGCTTAATAGTAGTGCTGTGAGTCATTGCGTGGACAAGCTCATGGATGAAGCACCCACATGCCTGTGAGAGGTACCTGACCTGAGAAAGATGTTGGCAGCCTACTCAGCAAACCCCAAATGTGAAAGACTGTAATCTCTACTGATGACGGTTAAAGAACCAGAAACTCGTGTCTAGAGATCAGCACTGTCTGCGCCAACTGTGGCAAAACACTCGAACACTCTTGAAGCAAGCAAGTAACTGAATCTGCATTTACCACAATGCCAGGGGCAACCCTTGCTGTGAGGTAAAGCCGTGTGCTCCCACCCCTGTTCCTGATTAATAGTACTCCCGTGAATCATTGACTTGACGAGTTCGTGGATGAAGCACCCACATGCCTGTGAGAGGTACCTGACCTGACAAAGATGTTGGCAGCCTACTCAGGAAACTCCACAATTGAAAGACTGTAATCTCTACTGATGACGGTTAAAGAACCAGAAACACGTGTCTAGAGATCAGCACTATCTGCGCCAACTGTTGCGAAACGCTCGAACACTCTTGAAGCAAGCAAGTAACTGAAACTGCATTTGCCACAATGCCAGGGGCGAACCTTGCTGGGAGGTGAAGCGGTGTGCTCCCACTCCTGTTTCTGCTTAATAGTACTGCCGCAAATCATTGAGCTGACAAGCTTGTGGATGATGCACCCGCATGCCTGTGAGAGGTACCTGACCTGAGAAAGATGTTGGCAGCCTACTCAGGAAACCCCACATTTGAAAGACTGTAATCTCTACTGATGACTTTTAAATAACCAGAAACACGTGTCTACAGATCAGCACCATCTGCGCCAACTGTGGCGAAACACTCGAACAGTCTTGAAGCAAGCAAGTAACTGAAACTGCATTTACCACAATGCCAGGGGCGAACCTTGCTAGGAGGTGAAGCGGTGTGCTCTAACCCCTGTTCCTGTTTAATAGTACTCCCGTGAATCATTGAGCCAATGAGCTCGTGGATGAAGCTTCCATATGCCTGTGAGAGGTACCTGACCTGAGAAAGATGTTGGCAGCCTACTCAGCAAACCCCACAATTGAAAGACTGTAATCTCTACTGATGACGGTTAAAGAACCAGAAACACGTGTCTAGAGATCAGCACTATCTGCGCCAACTGTGGCGAAACACTCGAACACTCTTGAAGCATCCAAGTAATTGAAACTGCATTTACCACAATGCCAGGGTTGAACCTTGCTGGGAGGTGAATCGGTGTGCTCCCACCCCTGTTCCTGTTTAATAGTACTCCCGTGAATCATTGAGCCAACAAACTAGTGGATGAAGCATCCGTATGCCTGTGAGAGGTACCTGACCTGAGAAAGATGTTGACAACCTACTCAGCAAACCCCACATTTGAAAGACTGTAATCTCTACTAATGACGGTTAAAGAACCAGAAACACGTGTCTAGAGATCAGCACTATCTGCGCCAACTGTGGCGAAACACTCGAACACTCTTGAAGCAAGCAAGTAACCGAAACTGCTTTTACCACAATGCCAGGGACGAACCTTGCTGGGAAGTGAAGCGGTGTGCTCCCACCCCTGTTCCTGTTTAATAGTACTCCCGTGAGTCACTGAGCTGGCGAGCTCGTGGATGAAGCACCCGCATGCCATTGAGAGGTAACTGACCTGAGAAAGATGTTGACAGCCTACTCAGCAAACCCCACATTTGAAAGACTGTAATCTCTACTGATGACGGTTAAAGAACCAGAAACACGTGTCTAGAGATCAGCACTATCTGCATCAACTGTGGCAAAACGCTCGAACACTCTTGAAGCAAGCAAGTAACTGAAACTACATTTGCCACAATGCCAGGGGCGAACCTTGCTGGGAGGTGAAGCGGTGTGCTCCCACTCCTGTTTCTGCTTATAGTACTGACGCAAATCATTGAGCTGACAAGCTTGTGGATGATGCACCCGCATACCTGTGAGAGGTACCTGACCTGAGAAAGATGTTGGCAGCCTACTCAGCAAACCCCAAATTTGAAAGACTGTAATCTCTACTGATGACTTTTAAAGAACCAGAAACACGTGTCTACAGTTCAGCACTATCTGTGCCAACTGTGGCGAAACACTCGAACACTCTTGAAGCAAGGAAGTAACCGAAACTGCATTTACCACAATGCCAGGGACGAACCTTGCTGGGAAGTGAAGCGGTGTGCTCCCACCCCTGCTCCTGTTTAATAGTACTCCTGTGAGTCACTGAGCTGGCGAGCTCGTGGATGAAGCACCCGCATCCCAGTGAGAGGTACCTGAACTGAGAGAGATGTTGACAGACTACTCATCAAACCCCACATTTGAAAGACTGTAATCTGTACTGATGAGGGTTAAAGAACCAGAAACACGTGTCTAGAGATCAGCACTATCTGCATCAACTGTGGCGAAACGCTCGAACACTCTTGAAGCAAGCAAGTAACTGAAACTCCATTTGACACAATGCCAGGGGCGAACCTTGCTGGGAGGTGAAGCGGTTTGCTCCCACTCCTGTTTCTGCTTAATAGTACTGCCGCAAATCATTGAGCTGACAAGCTTGTGGATGATGCAGCCGCATGCCTGTGAGAGGTACCAGACCTGAGAAAGATGTTGGCAGCCTACTCAGCAAACCGCAAATTTGAAAGACTGTAATCTCTACTGATGACTTTTAAAGAACCAGAAACACGTGTCTACAGATCAGCACCATCTGCGCCAACTGTGGCGAAACACTCGAACACTCTTGAAGCAAGCAAGTAACTGAAACTGCATTTACCACAATGCCAGGGGCGAACCTTGCTAGGAGGTGAAGTGGTGTGCTCTAACCCCTGTTCCTGTTTAATAGTACTCCCGTGAATCATTGAGCCAACGAGATTGTGGATGAAGCTTCCGTATGCCTGTGAGAGGTACCTGACCTGAGAAAGATGTTGACAGCCTACTCAGCAAACCCCACATTTGAAAGACTGTAATCTCTACTGATGACGGTTAAAGAACCAGAAACACGTGTCTAGAGATCAGCACTATCTGCGCCAACTGTGGCTAAACACTCTTGAAGCAAGAAAGTAACTGAAACTGCATTTACCACAATGCCAGGGGCAAACCGTGCTGGGAGGTGAAGCGGTGTGCTCCCACTCCTGTTCCTGCTTAATAGTAGTGCTGTGAGTCATTGCGCAGACAAGCTCATGGATGAAGCACCCACATGACTGTGAGAGGTACCTGACCTGAGAAAGATGTTGGCAGCCTACTCAGCAAACCCCAAATGTGAAAGACTGTAATCTCTACTGATGACGGTTAAAGAACCAGAAACTCGTGTCTAGAGATCAGCACTATCTGCGCCAACTGTGGCAAAACACTCGAACACTCTTGAAGCAAGCAAGTAACTGAATCTGCATTTACCACAATGCCAGGGGCAACCCTTGCTGTGAGGTAAAGCCGTGTGCTCCCACCCCTGTTCCTGATTAATAGTACTCCCGTGAATCATTGACTTGACGAGTTCGTGGATGAAGCACCCACATGCCTGTGAGAGGTACCTGACCTGACAAAGATGTTGGCAGCCTACTCATCAAATCCCAAATTTCAAAGAGTGTAAACTCTACTGATGAGGATTAAATAACCAGAAACACATGTCTAGAGATCAGCACTATCTGCGCCAACTGTGGCGAAACACTCGAACACTCTTGAAGCAACCAAGTAACTGAAACTGCATTTACCACAATGCCAGGGTTGAACCTTGCTGGGAGGTGAATCGATGTGCTCCCACCCCTGTTCCTGTTTAATAGTACTCCCGTGAATCATTGAGCCAACAAACTAGTGGATGAAGCATCCGTATGCCTGTGAGAGGTACCTGACCTGAGAAAGATGTTGACAACCTACTCAGCAAACCCCACATTTGAAAGACTGTAATCTCTACTGATGACAGTTAAAGAACCAGAAACACGTGTCTAGAGATCAGCACTATCTGCGCCAACTGTGACTAAACACTCTTGAAGCAAGAAAGTAACTGAAACTGCATTTACCACAATGTCAGGGGCGAACCGTGCTGGGAGGTGAAGCGGTGTGCTCCCACTCCTGTTCCTGCTTAATAGTAGTGCCGTGAGTCATTGAGCAGACACGCTCGTGGATGAAGCACCCGCATGCCTGTGAGAGGTACCTGACCTGACAAAGATGTTGGCAGCCTACTCAGCAAACCCCCCATTTGAAAGACTGTAATCTCTACTGATGACGGTTAAAGAACCAGAAACACATGTCTAGAGATCAGCACTATCTGCGCCAACTGTGGCGAAACACTCGAACACTCTTGAAGCAAGCAAGTAACTGAAACTGCATTTACCACAATGGCAGGGGTGAACCTTGCTGGGAGGTGAAGCGGTGTGCTCACACCCCTGTTCCTGTTTAATAGTACTGCCGTGAGTCATTGAGCTGACGAGATCGTGAATGAAGCACCCACATGCCTGTGAGAGGTACCTGACCTGAGAATTATGTTGGCAGCCTACTCAGCAAACCCCACATTTGAAAGACTGTAATCTCTACTAATGACGGTTAAAGAACCAGAAACACGTGTCTAGAGATCAGCACTATCTGCGCCAACTGTGGCGAAACACTCGAACACTCTTGAAGCAAGCAAGTAACCGAAACTGCTTTTACCACAATGCCAGGGACGAACCTTGCTGGGAAGTGAAGCGGTGTGCTCCCACCCCTGTTCCTGTTTAATAGTACTCCCGTGAGTCACTGAGCTGGCGAGCTCGTGGATGAAGCACCCGCATGCCATTGAGAGGTAACTGACCTGAGAAAGATGTTGACAGCCTACTCAGCAAACCCCACATTTGAAAGACTGTAATATCTACTGTTGATGGTTAAAGAACCAGAAACACGTGTCTAGAGATCAGCACTATCTGCATCAACTGTGGCAAAACGCTCGAACACTCTTGAAGCAAGCAAGTAACTGAAACTACATTTGCCACAATGCCAGGGGCGAACCTTGCTGGGAGGTGAAGCGGTGTGCTCCCACTCCTGTTTCTGCTTAATAGTACTGACGCAAATCATTGAGCTGACAAGCTTGTGGATGATGCACCCGCATGCCTGTGAGAGGTACCTGACCTGAGAAAGATGTTGGCAGCCTACTCAGCAAACCCCAAATTTGAAAGACTGTAATCTCTACTGATGACTTTTAAAGAACCAGAAACAGGTGTCTACAGTTCAGCACTATCTGCGCCAACTGTGGCGAAACACTCGAACACTCTTGAAGCAAGCAAGTAACTGAAACTGCATTTACCACAATGCCAGGGGCGAACCTTGCTAGGACGTGAAGCGGTGTGCTCTAACCCCTGTTCCTGTTTAATAGTACTCCCATGAATCATTGAGCCAACGAGCTCGTGGATGAAGCTTCCGTATGCCTGTGAGAGGTACCTGACCTGAGAAAGATGTTGACAGCCTATTCAGCAAACCCCACATTTGAAAGACTGTAATCTCTACTGATGACGGTTAAAGAACCAGAAACACGTGTCTAGAGATCAGCACTATCTGCGCCAACTGTGGCTAGAAACTCCTGAAGCAAGAAAGTAACTGAATCTGCATTTACAACAATGCCAGGGGCGAACCTTGCTGTGAGGTAAAGCCGTGTGCTCCCACCCCTGTTCCTGATTAATAGTACTCCCGTGAATCATTGAGCTGACGAGATCGTGAATGAAGCACCCACATGCCTGTGAGAGGTACCTGACCTGAGAATGATGTTGGCAGCCTACTCAGCAAACCCCAAAATTGAAAGACTGTAATCTCTACTGATGACGGTTAAAGAACCAGAAACACGTGTCTAGAGATCAGCACTATCTGCGCCAACTGTGGCGAAACACTCGAACACTCTTGAAGCAAGGAAGTAACCGAAACTGCATTTACCACAATGCCAGGGACGAACCTTGCTGGGAAGTGAAGCGGTGTGCTCCCACCCCTGCTCCTGTTTAATAGTACTCCTGTGAGTCACTGAGCTGGCGAGCTCGTGGCTGAAGCACCCGCATCCGAGTGATAGGTACCTGAACTGAGAGAGATGTTGACAGCCTACTCATCAAACCCCACATTTGAAAGACTGTAATCTGTACTGATGACGGTTAAAGAACCAGAAACACGTGTCTAGAGATCAGCACTATCTGCATCAACTGTGGCGAAACGCTCGAACACTCTTGAAGCAAGCAAGTAACTGAAACTGCATTTGCCACAATGCCAGGGGCGAACCTTGCTGGGAGGTGAAGCGGTTTGCTCCCACTCCTGTTTCTGCTTAATAGTACTGCCGCAAATCATTGAGCTGACAAGCTTGTGGATGATGCACCCGCATGCCTGTGAGAGGTACCTGACCTGAGATAGATGTTGGCAGCCTACTCAGCAAACCCCAAATTTGAAAGACTGTAATCTCTACTGATGACTTTTAAAGAACCAGAAACACGTGTCTACAGATCAGCACCATCTGCGCCAACTGTGGCGAAACACTCGAACACTCTTGAAGCAAGCAAGTAACTGAAACTGCATTTACCACAATGCCAGGGGCGAACCTTGCTAGGAGGTGAAGTGGTGTGCTCTAACCCCTGTTCCTGTTTAATAGTACTCCCGTGAATCATTGAGCCAACGAGATCGTGGATGAAGCTTCCGTATGCCTGTGAGAGGTACCTGACCTGAGAAAGATGTTGACAGCCTACTCAGCAAACCTCACATTTGAAAGACTGTAATCTCTACTGATGACGGTTAAAGAACCAGAAACACGTGTCTAGAGATCAGCACTATCTGCGCCAACTGTGGCTAAACACTCTTGAAGCAAGAAAGTAACTGAAACTACATTTACCACAATGCCAGGGGCGAACCGTGCTGGGAGGTGAAGCGGTGTGCTCCCACTCCTGTTCCTGCTTAATAGTAGTGCTGTGAGTTATTGCGCAGACAAGCTCATGGATGAAGCACCCACATGACTGTGAGAGGTACCTGACCTGAGAAAGATGTTGGCAGCCTACTCAGCAAACCCCAAATGTGAAAGACTGTAATCTCTACTGATGACGGTTAAAGAACCAGAAACTCGTGTCTAGAGATCAGCACTATCTGCGCCAACTGTGGCAAAACACTCGAACACTCTTGAATCAAGCAAGTAACTGAATCTGCATTTACCACAATGCCAGGGGCAACCCTTGCTGTGAGGTAAAGCCGTGTGCTCCCACCCCTGTTCCTGATTAATAGTACTCCCGTGAATCATTGACTTGACGAGTTCGTGGATGAAGCACCCACATGCCTGTGAGAGGTACCTGACCTGACAAAGATGTTGGCAGCCTACTCATCAAACCCCAAATTTCAAAGAGTGTAAACTCTACTGATGAGGATTAAATAACCAGAAACACATGTCTAGAGATCAGCACTATCTGCGCCAACTGTGGCGAAACACTCGAACACTCTTGAAGCAACCAAGTAACTGAAACTGCATTTACCACAATGCCAGGGTTGAACCTTGCTGGGAGGTGAATCGATGTGCTCCCACCCCTGTTCCTGTTTAATAGTACTCCCGTGAGTCATTGAGCTGACGAGCTCGTGGATGAAGCACCTGCATGCCTGTGAGAGGTACCTGACCTGAGAAAGATGTTGGCAGCCTACTCAGCAAACCCCACAATTGAAAGACAGTAATCTCTACTCATGATGGTTAAAGAACCAGAAACACGTGTCTAGAGATCAACACTATCTGCGCCAACTGTGGCGAAACACTCGAACACTCTTGAAGCAAGCAAGTAACCAAAACTGCATTTACCACAATGCCAGGGGTGAAACTTGCTGGGAGGTGAAGCGGTGTGCTCCCACCCCTGTTCCTGTTTAATAGTACTCCCGTGAGTCATTGAGCTGACAAGCTCGTGGATGAAGCACCCGCATGCCTGTGAGAGGTTCCTGGCCTGAGAAAGATGTTGACAGCCTACTCATCAAACCCCAAATTTCGAAGAGTGTGAACTCTACTGATGAGGGTTGATGAACCAGAAAGACATGTCTAGAGATCAGCACTATCTGCGCCAACTGTGGCGAAACACTCGAACACTCTTGAAGCAAGCATGTAACCGAAACTGCATTTACCACAATGCCAGGGGCGAACCTTGCTGGGAGGTGAAGCGGTATGCTCCCACCCCTGTTCCTGTTTAATAGTACTGCCGTGAGTCATTGAGCTGACGAGCTCGTGAATGAAGCACAAGCATGCCTGTGAGAGGTACCTCACCAGAGAAAGATGTTGGCAGCCTACTCATCAAACCCCAAATTTCAAAGACTGTAAACTCTACTGATGAGGGTTAAAAAACCAGAAACACATGTATAGTGATCAGCACTATCTGCACCAACTGTGGCAAAACACTCGAACACTTTTGAAGGAAGCAAGTAACTGAAACTGAATTTACCACAATGCCAGGGGCGAACCTTGCTGGGAGGTGAAGTGGTGTGCTCCCAACCCTGTTCCTGTTTAATAGTACTCCCATGAGTCATTGAGCTGACGAGCTCGTGGATGAAGCACCCGCATGCCTGTGAGAGGAACCTGGCCTGAGAAAGATGTTGACAGCCTACTCAGAAAACCCCGCATTTGAAAGACTGTAATCTCTACTGATGACAGTTAAAGAACCAGAAACACGTGTCTAGAGATCAGCTCTATCTGCGTCAACTGTGGCTAAACACTCGAACACTCTTGAAGCAAGCAAGAAACTGAAACTGCATTTACCACAATGCCAGGGGCGAACCTTGCTGGGGGGTGAAGCGGTGTGCTCCCACTCCTGTTCCTGCTTAATAGTACAGCCGTGAGTAATTGAGCTGACAAGCTCGTGGATGAAGCACCCGCATGCCTGTGAGAGGTACCTGACCTGAGAAAGATGTTGGCAGCCTGCTCATCAAACCCCAAATTTCAAAGAGTGTAAACTCTACTGATGAGGGTTAAAGAAACAGAAACACATGTCTAGAGATCAGCCTTATCTGCGCCAACTGTGGCGAAACACCCAAACACTTTTGAAGGAAGCAAGTAACAAAGTGCATTTACCGCAATGCCAGGGGAGAACCTTGCTGGGAGGTGAAGCGTTGTGCTCCCAACCCTGTTCCTGTTTAATAGTACTCCCGTGAGTCATTGAGCTGACGAGCTCGTGGATGAAGCACCCGCATGCCTGTGAGAGGTACCCGACCTGAGAAAGATGTTGGCAGACTACTCAGAAAACCCCACATTTGAAAGACTGTAATCTCTACTCATGACGGTTAAAGAACCAGAAACACGTGTCTAGAGATCAGCACTATCTGCGCCAACTGTGGCAAAACACTCGAATACTCTTGAAGCAAGCAAATAAACAAAACTGCATTTACCACAATGCCAGGGGCGAACCTTGCTGGGAGGTGAAGCGGTGTGCTCCCACCCCTTTTCCTGTTTAATAGTACTCTCGTGAGTCATTGAGCTGACAAGCTCGTGGATGAAGCACCCGCATGCCTGTGAGAGGTACCTGGCCTGAGAAAGATGTTGACAGCCTACTCAGCAAACCCCACATTTAAAAGACAGTAATCTCTACTGGTGACGGTTAAAGAACCAGAAACACGTGTCTAGAGATCTGCACTCTCTGCGCAAACTGTGGGGAAACACTCAAACACTCTTGAAACAAGCAAGTAACTGAAACTGCATTTACCACAATGCCAGGGGCGAACCTTGCTGGGAGGTGAAGTGGTGTGCTCCCAACCCTGTTCCTGTTTAATAGTACTCCCATGAGTCATTGAGCTGACGAGCTCGTGGATGAAGCACCCGCATGCCTGTGAGAGGTACGTGACCTGAGAAAGATGTTGGCAGCCCACTCAGCAAACCCCACATTTGAAAGACTGTAATCTCTACTGATGACGGTTAAAGAACCATAAACACGTGTCTAGAGATCAGCACTATCTGCGCCAACTGTGGCAAAACACTCGAACACTCTTGAAGCAAGCAAGTAACCGAAACTGCATTTACCACAATGCCAAGGGAGAACCTTGCATGTGAGGTGAAGCGGTGTTCTCCCACCTCTGTTCCTGTTTAATAGTACTCCCGTGAGTCATTGAGCTGACAAGCTCGTGGATGAAGCACCCGCATGCCTGTGAGAGGTACCTGGCCTGAGAAAGATGTTGACAGCCTACTCAGCAAACCGCACATTTGAAAGACTGTAAACTCTTCTGATGACAGTTAAAGAACCAGAAACACGTGTCTGAAGATCAGCACTATCTGTGCCAACTGTGGCGAAACACTCGAACACTCTTGAAGCAAGCAAGTATCCCAAACTGCATTTACCACAATGCCAGGGGCGAACCTTGCTGGGATGTGAAGCGGTGAGCTCCCACTCCTGTTCCTGTTTAATAGTACTCCTGTGAGTCATTGAGCTGACAAGCTCGTGGATGAAGCACCTGCATGCCTGTGAGAGGTACCTGGCCTGAGAAAGATGTTGGCAGCCTACTCAGCAAACCCCACATTTGAAAGACTGTAATCTCTACTGATGACGATTAAAGAACCAGAAACAAGTGTCTACAGATCAGCACTATCTGCGCCAACTGTGGCGAAACAGTCGAACACTCTTGAAGCAAGCAAGTGACTGAAACTGCATTTACCACAATGCCAGGGGCGAACCTTGCTAGGAGGTGAAGCGGAGTGCTCTCACCCCTGTTTCTGCTTAATAGTAGTGCCGTGAGTCATTGAGCAGACAAGCTCGTGGATGAAGCACCCACATACCTGTGAGAGGTACCTGACCTGAGAAAGATGTTGGCAGCCTACTCAGCAAACCCCAAATTTGAAAGACTGTAATCTCTACTGATGACGGTTAAAGAACCAGAAACTCGTGTCTAGAGATCAGCACTATCTGCGCCAACTGTGGCAAAACACTCGAACACTCGTGAAGCAAGCAAGTGACTGAAACTGCATTTACCACAATGCCAGGGGCGAACCTTGCTAGGAGGTGAAGCCGTGTGCTCCCACCCCTGTTCCTGATTAATAGTACTCCCGTGAATCATTGACTTGACGAGTTCGTGGATGAAGCACCCACATGCCAGTGAGAGGTACCTGACCTGACAAAGATGTTGGCAGCCTACTCAGCAAACCCCACAATTGAAAGACTGTAATCTCTACTGATGACGGTTAAAGAACCAGAAACACGTGTCTAGAGATCAGCACTATCTGCGCCAACTGTGGCGAAACACTTGAACACTCTTGAAGCAACCAAGTAACTGAAACTGCATTTACCACAATGCCAGGGTTGAACCTTGCTGGGAGGTGAATCGATGTGCTCCCACCCCTGTTCCTGTTTAATAGTACTCCCGTGAATCATTGAGCCAACAAACTAGTGGATGAAGCATCCGTATGCCTGTGAGAGGTACCTGACCTGAGAAAGATGTTGACAACCTACTCAGCAAACCCCACATTTGAAAGACTGTAATCTCTACTGATGACGGTTAAAGAACCAGAAACACGTGTCTAGAGATCAGCACTATCTGCGCCAACTGTGGCTAAACACTTTTGAAGCAAGAAAGTAACTGAAACTGCATTTACCACCATGTCAGGGGCGAACCGTGCTGGGAGGTGAAGCGGTGTGCTCCCACTCCTGTTCCTGCTTAATAGTAGTGCCATGAGTCATTGAGCAGACAGGCTCGTGGATGAAGCACCCGCATGCCTGTGAGAGGTACCTGACCTGACAAAGATGTTGGCAGCCTACTCAGCAAACTCCCCATTTGAAAGACTGTAATCTCTACTGATGATGGTTAAAGAACCAGAAACACATGTCTAGAGATCAGCACTATCTGCGCCAACTGTGGCAAAACACTCGAACACTCTTGAAGCAAGCAAGTAACTGAAACTGCATTTACCACAATGGCAGGGGTGAACCTTGCTGGGAGGTGAAGCGGTGTGCTCACACCCCTGTTCCTGTTTAATAGTACTGCCGTGAGTCATTGAGCTGACGAGATCGTGAATGAAGCACCCACATGCCTGTGAGAGGTACCTGACCTGAGAATTATGTTGGCAGCCTACTCAGCAAACCCCAAAATTGAAAGACTGTAAACTCTACTGATGACGGTTAAAGAACCAGAAACACGTGTCTAGAGATCAGCACTATCTGCGCCAACTGTGGCGAAACACTCAAACACTCTTGAAGCAAGCAAGTAACTGAAACTGCATTTACCACAATGCCAGGGTTGAAACTTGCTGGGAGGTGAAGCGGTGTGCTCCCACCCCTATTCCTGTTTAATAGTACTCCTGTGACTCATTGAGCCGACAAGCTCATGGATGAAGCACCCGCATGCCTGTGAGAGGTACCTGACCTGACAAAGATGTTGGCAGCCTAATCAGCAAACCCCACATTTGAAAGACTGTAATCTCTACTGATGACGGTTAAAGAACCAGAAACACGTGTCTAGAGATCAGCACTATCTGCGCCAACTGTGACGAAACACTCGAACACTCTTGAAGCAAGCAAGTAAACGAAACTGCATTTACCACAATGCCAGGGACGAACCTTGCTGGGAAGTGAAGCGGTGTGCTCCCACCCCTGTTCCTGTTTAATAGTACTCCCGTGAGTCACTGAGCTGGCGAGCTCGTGGATGAAGCACCCGCATGCCTGTGAGAGGTACCTGACCTGAGAAAGATGTTGACAGCCTACTCAGCAAACCCCACATTTGAAAGACTGTAATCTCTACTGATGAAGGTTAAAGAACCAGAAACACGTGTCTAGAGATCAGCACTATCTGCATCAACTGTGGCGAAACGCTCGAACACTCTTGAAGCAAGCAAGTAACTGAAACTGCATTTGCCACAATGCCAGGGGCGAACCTTGCTGGGAGGTGAAGCGGTGTGCTCCCACTCCTGTTTCTGCTTAATAGTACTGCCGCAAATCATTGAGCTGACAAGCTTGTGGATGATGCACCCGCATGCCTGTGAGAGGTACCTGACCTGAGAAAGATGTTGGCAGCCTACTCAGCAAACCCCAAATTTGAAAGACTGTAATCTCTACTGATGACTTTTAAAGAACCAGAAACACGTGTCTACAGATCAGCACCATCTGCGCCAACTGTGGCTAAACACTCTTGAAGCAAGAAAGTAACTGAAACTGCATTTACCACAATGCCAGGGGCGAACCGTGCTGGGAGGTGAAGCGGTGTGCTCCCACTCCTGTTCCTGCTTAATAGTAGTGCTGTGAGTCATTGCACAGACAAGCTCATGGATGAAGCACCCACATACCTGTGAGAGGTACCTGACCTGAGAAAGATGTTGGCAGCCTACTCAGCAAACCCCAAATTTGAAAGACTGTAATCTCTACTGATGACGGTTAAAGAACCAGAAACTCGTGTCTAGAGATCAGCACTATCTGTGACAACTGTGGCAAACACTCGAACACTCGTGAAGCAAGCAAGTAACTGAATCTGCATTTACCACAATGCCAGGGGCAAACCTTGCTGTGAGGTAAAGCCGTGTGCTCCCACCCCTGTTCCTGATTAATAGTACTCCCGTGAGTCATTGAGCTGGCGAGCTCGTGGATGAAGCACCCGCATGCCAGTGAGAGGTACCTGACCTGACAAAGATGTTGACAGCCTACTCTGCAAACCCCACATTTGAAAGACTGTAATCTGTACTGATGATGGTTAAAGAACCATAAACACGTGTCTAGAGATCAGCACTATCTGCATCAACTGTGACGAAACACTCGAACACTCTTGAAGCAAGCAAGTAACTGAAACTGCATTTGCCACAATGCCAGGGGCGAACCTTGCTGGGAGGTGAAGCGGTGTGCTCCCACTCCTGTTTCTGCTTAATAGTACTGCCGCAATTCATTGAGCTGACAACTTTGTGGATGAAGCACCCACATGCCTGTGAGAGGTACCTGACCTGAGAAAGATGTTGGCAGCCTACTCAGCAAACGCCAAATTTGAAAGACTGTAATCTCTACTGATGACGGTTAAAGAACCAGAAACACGTGTCTACAGATCAGCACTATCTGCGCCAACTGTGGCGAAAACTCGAACACTCTTGAAGCAAGCAAGTAACTGAAACTGCATTTACCACAATGCCAGGGGCGAACCTTGCTAGGAGGTGAAGCGGTGTGCTCTCACCCATGTTCCTGCTTAATAGTAGTGCCGTGAGTCATTGAGCAGACAAGCTCGTGGATGAAACACCCGCATGCCTGTGAGAGGTACCTGACCTGAGAAAGATGTTGGCAGCCTACTCAGCAAACCCCAAAATTGAAAGATTGTAATCTGTACTGATGACGGTTAAAGAACCAGAAACACGTGTCTAGAGATCAGCACTATCTGCGCCAACTGTGGCGAAACACTCAAACACTCTTGAAGCAAGTAAGTAACTGAAACTGCATTTACCACAATGGCAGGGTTGAAACTTGCTGGGAGGTGAAGCGGTGTGCTCCCACCCCTGTTCCTGTTTAATAGTACTCCCGTGACTCATTGAGCCGACAAGCTCGTGGTTGAAGCACCCGCATGCCTGTGAGAGGTACCTGACCTGACAAATATGTTGGCAGCCTACTCAGCAAACCCCACATTTGAAAGGCTGTAATCCCTACTGCTAATGGTTAAAGAACCAGAAACGCATGTCTAGAGATCAGCACTATCTGCCCCAACTGTGGCGAAACACTCGAACACTCTTAAAGCAAGCAAGTAACTGAAACTGCATTTACCACAATGCCAGGGGTGAACTTTGCTGGGAGGTGAAGCGGTGTGCTCCCACCCCTGTTCCTGTTTAATAGTACTGCCGTGGGTCATTGAGCTGACAAGCTCGTGAATGAATCACCCGCATGCCTGTGAGAGGTACCTGACCTAAGAAAGATGTTGGCAGCCTACTCAGCAAACCCCAAATTTGAAAGACTGTAATCTCTACTGATGACGGTTAAAGAACTAGAAACACGTGTCTAGAGATCAGCACTATCTGCGCCAACTGTAGCGAAACACTCGAACACTCTTTAAGCAAACAAGTAACTGAAACTGCATTTACCACAATGCCAGGGGTGAACCTTGCTGGAAGGTGAAGCGGGGTGCTCCCACCCATGTTCCTGTTTAATAGTACTCCTGTGACTCATTGAGCCGACAAGCTCGTGGTTGAAGCACCCGCATGCCTGTGAGAGGTACCTGACCTGACAAAGATGTTGGCAGCCTACTCAGCAAACCCCACATTTGAAAGACTGTAATCTCTACTGATGATGGTTAAAGAACCAGAAACTCGTGTCTAGAGATCAGCACTATCTGCGCCAACTGTGGCAAAACACTCGAACACTCTTAAAGCAAGGAAGTAACTGAAACTGCATTTACCACAATGCCAGGGGCGAACCTTGCTGGGAGATGAAGCGGTGTGCTCCCACCCCTGTTCCTGTTTAATAGTACTCTCGTGAATCATTGACTTGACGAGTTCGTGGATGAAGCACCCACATGCCTGTGAGTGGTACCTGACCTGACAAAGATGTTGGCAGGCTACTCAGCAAACCCCATATTTGAAAGACTGTAATCTCTACTGATGACGGTTAAAGAACCAGAAACACGTGTCTAGAGATCAGCACTATCTGCGCCAACTGTGGCGAAACACTTGAACACTCTTGAAGCAAGCAAGTAACTGAAACTGCATTTACCACAATGCCAGGGTTGAACCTTGCTGGGAGGTGAATCGGTGTGCTCCCACCCCTGTTCCTGTTTAATAGTACTCCCGTGAATCATTGAGCCAACAAACTAGTGGATGAAGCATCCGTATGCCTGTGAGAGGTACCTGACCTGAGAAAGATGTTGACAACCTACTCAGCAAACCCCACATTTGAAAGACTGTAATCTCCACTGATGACGGTTAAAGAACCAGAAACACGTGTCTAGAGATCAGCACTATCTGCGCCAACTGTGGCTAAACACTCTTGAAGCAAGAAAGCAACTGAAACTGCATTTACCACAATGTCAGGGGCGAACCGTGATGGGAGGTGAAGCGGTGTGCTCCCACTCCTGTTCCTGCTTAATAGTAGTGCCGTGAGTCATTGAGCAGACAGGCTCGTGGATGAAGCACCCGCATGCCTGTGAGAGGTACCTGACCTGACAAAGATGTTGGCAGCCTACTCAGCAAACCCCACATTTGAAAGACTGTAATCTCTACTGATGACGGTTAAAGAACCAGAAACACATGTCTAGAGATCAGCACTATCTGCGCCAACTGAGGCGAAACACTCGAACACTCTTGAAGCAAGCAAGTAACTGAAACTGCATTTACCACTATGGCAGGGGTGAACCTTGCTGGGAGGTGAAGCGGTGTGCTCACACCCCTGTTCCTGTTTAATAGTACTGCCGTGAGTCATTGAGCAGACGAGATCGTGAATGAAGCACCCACATGCCTGTGAGAGGTACCTGACCTGAGAATTATGTTGGCAGCCTACTCAGCAAACCCCAAAATTGAAAGACTGTAATCTCTACTGATGACGGTTAAAGAACCAGAAACACGTGTCTAGAGATCAGCACTATCTGCGCCAACTGTGGCGAAACACTCGAACACTCTTGAAGCAAGCAAGTAACTGAAACTGCATTTACCACTATGGCAGGGGTGAACCTTGCTGGGAGGTGAAGCGGTGTGCTCACACCCCTGTTCCTGTTTAATAGTACTGCCGTGAGTCATTGAGCTGACGAGATCGTGAATGAAGCACCCACATGCCTGTGAGAGGTACCTGACCTGAGAATTATGTTGGCAGCCTACTCAGCAAACCCCAAAATTGACAGACTGTAATCTCTACTGATGACGGTTAAAGAACCAGAAACACGTGTCTAGAGATCAGCACTATCTGCCCCAACTGTGGCGAAACACTCGAACACTCTTAAAGCAAGCAAGTAACTGAAACTGCATTTACCACAATGCCAGGGGTGAACCTTGCTGGGAGGTGAAGCGGTGTGCTCCCACCCCTGTTCCTGTTTAATAGTACTGCCGTGAGTCATTGAGCTGACAAGCTCGTGAATGAAGCACCCGCATGCCTGTGAGAGGTACCTGACCTGACAATTATGTTGGCAGCCTACTCAGCAAACCCCAAAATTGAAAGACTGTAATCTCTACTGATGACGGTTAAAGAACCAGAAACACGTGTCTAGAGATCAGCACTATCTGCGCCAACTGTGGCGAAACACTCAAACACTCTTGAAGCAAGCAAGTAACTGAAACTGCATTTACCACAATGCCAGGGTTGAAACTTGCTGGGAGGTGAAGCGGTGTGCTCCCACCCCTATTCCTGTTTAATAGTATTCCTGTGACTCATTGAGCCGACAAGCTCATGGATGAAGCACCCGCATGCCTGTGAGAGGTACCTGACCTGACAAAGATGTTGGCAGCCTACTCAGCACACCCCACATTTGAAAGACTGTAATCTCTACTAATGACGGTTAAAGAACCAGAAACACATGTCTAGAGATCAGCACTATCTGCGCCAACTGTGGCGAAACACTCGAACACTCTTGAAGCAAGCAAGTAACCGAAACTGCTTTTACCACAATGCCAGGGACGAACCTTGCTGGGAAGTGAAGCGGTGTGCTCCCACCCCTGTTCCTGTTTAATAGTACTCCCGTGAGTCACTGAGCTGGCGAGCTCGTGGATGAAGCACCCGCATGCCAGTGAGAGGTACCTGACCTGAGAAAGATGTTGACAGCCTACTCAGCAAACCCCACATTTGAAAGACTGTAATCTCTACTGATGACGGTTAAAGAACCAGAAACACGTGTCTAGAGATCAGCACTATCTGCATCAACTGTGGCGAAACGCTTGAACACTCTTGAAGCAAGCAAGTAACTGAAACTGCATTTGCCACAATGCCAGGGGCGAACCTTGCTGGGAGGTGAAGCGGTGTGCTCCCACTCCTGTTTCTGCTTAATAGGACTGCCGCAAATCATTGAGCTGACAAGCTTGTGGATGATGCACCCGCATGCCTGTGAGAGGTACCTGACCTGAGAAAGATGTTGGCAGCCTACTCAGCAAACCCCAAATTTGAAAGACTGTAATCTCTACTGATGACTTTTAAAGAACCAGAAACACGTGTCTACAGTTCAGCACTATCTGCGCCAACTGTGGCGAAACACTCGAACACTCTTGAAGCAAGCAAGTAACTGAAACTGCATTTACCACAATGCCAGGGGCGAACCTTGCTAGGACGTGAAGCGGTGTGCCCTAACCCCTGTTCCTGTTTAATAGTACTCCCATGAATCATTGAGCCAACGAGCTCGTGGATGAAGCTTCCGTATGCCTGTGAGAGGTACCTGACCTGAGAAAGATGTTGACAGCCTATTCAGCAAACCCCACATTTGAAAGACTGTAATCTCTACTGATGACGGTTAAAGAACCAGAAACACGTGTCTAGAGATCAGCACTATCTGCGCCATCTGTGGCTAGAAACTCTTGAAGCAAGAAAGTAACTGAATCTGCATTTACAACAATGCCAGGGGCGAACCTTGCTGTGAGGTAAAGCCGTGTGCTCCCACCCCTGTTCCTGATTAATAGTACTCCCGTGAATCATTGAGCTGACGAGATCGTGAATGAAGCACCCACATGCCTGTGAGAGGTACCTGACCTGAGAATGATGTTGGCAGCCTACTCAGCAAACCCCAAAATTGAAAGACTGTAATCTCTACTGATGACGGTTAAAGAACCAGAAACACGTGTCTAGAGATAAGCACTATATGCGCCAACTGTGGCGAAACACTCGAACACTCTTGAAGCAAGGAAGTAACTAAAACTACATTTACCACAATGCCAGGGGCGAACCTTGCTGGGAGATGAAGCGGTGTGCTCCCACCCATGTTCCTGTTTAATAGTACTCGCGTGAATCATTGAGCTGACAAGCTCGTGGATGAAGCACTGTATGCCTGTGAGAGGTACCTGACCTGACAACGATATTGGCAGCCTACTCAGCAAACCCCAAATTTGAAAGACTGTAATCTCTACTGATGACGGTTAAAGAACCAGAAACACGTGTCTAGAGATCAGCACTATCTGCGCCAACTGTGGCGAAACACTCGAACACTCTTGAAGCAAGCAAGTAACTGAAACTGCATTTACCACAATGCCAGGGACGAACCTTGCTGGGAAGTGAAGCGGTGTGCTCCCACCCCTGCTCCTGTTTAATAGTACTCCTGTGAGTCACTGAGCTGGCGAGCTCGTGGATGAAGCACCCGCATCCCAGTGAGAGGTACCTGAACTGAGAGAGATGTTGACAGCCTACTCATCAAACCCCACATTTGAAAGACTGTAATTTGTACTGATGATGGTTAAAGAACCAGAAACACGTGTCTAGAGATCAGCACTATCTGCATCAACTGTGGCGAAACGCTCGAACACTCTTGAAGCAAGCAAGTAACTGAAACTGCATTTGCCACAATGCCAGGGGCGAACCTTGCTGGGAGGTGAAGCGGTTTGCTCCCACTCCTGTTTCTGCTTAATAGTACTGCCGCAAATCATTGAGCTGACAAGCTTGTGGATGATGCAGCCGCATGCCTGTGAGAGGTACCAGACCTGAGAAAGATGTTGGCAGCCTACTCAGCAAACCCCAAATTTGAAAGACTGTAATCTCTACTGATGACTTTTAAAGAACCAGAAACACGTGTCTACAGATCAGCACCATCTGTGCCAACTGTGGCGAAACACTCGAACACTCTTGAAGCAAGCAAGTAACTGAAACTGCATTTACCACAATGCCAGGGGCGAACC
The DNA here is from genome assembly GCF_964204655.1 of Triturus cristatus. Lineage (NCBI taxonomy): Eukaryota > Metazoa > Chordata > Amphibia > Caudata > Salamandridae > Triturus > Triturus cristatus. The sequence continues at coordinate 1,225,597,815 of NC_140579.1, forward strand.
TTGCTAGGAGGTGAAGCGGTGTGCTCTAACCCCTGTTCCTGTTTAATAGTACTCCCGTGAATCATTGAGCCAACGAGATCGTGGATGAAGCTTCCGTATGCCTGTGAGAGGTACCTGACCTGAGAAAGATGTTGACAGCCTACTCAGCAGACCCCACATTTGAAAGACTGTAATCTCTACTGATGACGGTTAAAGAACCAGAAACACGTGTCTAGAGATCAGCACTATCTGCGCCAACTGTGGCTAAACACTCTTGAAGCAAGAAAGTAACTGAAACTGCATTTACCACAATGCCAGGGGCAAACCGTGCTGGGAGGTGAAGCGGTTTGCTCCCACTCCTGTTCCTGCTTAATAGTAGTGCTGTGAGTCATTGCGCAGACAAGCTCATGGATGAAGCACCCACATGACTGTGAGAGGTACCTGACCTGAGAAAGATGTTGGCAGCCTAGTCAGCAAACCCCAAATGTGAAAGACTGTAATCTCTACTGATGACGGTTAAAGAACCAGAAACTCGAGTCTAGAGATCAGCACTATCTGCGCCAACTGTGGCAAAACACTCGAACACTCTTGAAGCAAGCAAGTAACTGAATCTGCATTTACCACAATGCCAGGGGCAACCCTTGCTGTGAGGTAAAGCCGTGTGCTCCCACCCCTGTTCCTGATTAATAGTACTCCCGTGAATCATTGACTTGACGAGTTCGTGGATGAAGCACCCACATGCCTGTGAGAGGTACCTGACCTGACAAAGATGTTGGCAGCCTACTCATCAAATCCCAAATTTCAAAGAGTGTAAACTCTACTGATGAGGATTAAATAACCAGAAACACATGTCTAGAGATCAGCACTATCTGCGCCAACTGTGGCGAAACACTCGAACACTCTTGAAGCAACCAAGTAACTGAAACTGCATTTACCACAATGCCAGGGTTGAACCTTGCTGGGAGGTGAATCGATGTGCTCCCACCCCTGTTCCTGTTTAATAGTACTCCCGTGAGTCATTGAGCTGACGAGCTCGTGGATGAAGCACCTGCATGCCTGTGAGAGGTACCTGACCTGAGAAAGATGTTGGCAGCCTACTCAGCAAACCCCACATTTGAAAGACTGTAATCTCTACTGATGACGGTTAAAGAACCAGAAACACGTGTCTAGAGATCAGCACTATCTGCGCCAACTGTGGCTAAACACTCTTGAAGCAAGAAAGTAACTGAAACTGCATTTACCACAATGTCAGGGGCGAACCGTGCTGGGAGGTGAAGCGGTGTGCTCCCACTCCTGTTCCTGCTTAATAGTAGTGCCGTGAGTCATTGAGCAGACAGGCTCGTGGATGAAGCACCCGCATGCCTGTGAGAGGTACCTGACCTGACAAAGATGTTGGCAGCCTACTCAGCAAACCCCCCATTTGAAAGACTGTAATCTCTACTGATGTCGGTTAAAGAACCAGAAACACGTGTCTAGAGATCAGCACTATCTGCGCGAACTGTGGCCAAACACTCGAACACTCTTGAAGCAAGCAAGTAACTGAAACTGCATTTACCACAATGGCAGGGGTGAACCTTGCTGGGAGGTGAAGCGGTGTGCTCACACCCCTGTTCCTGTTTAATAGTACTGCCGTGAGTCATTGAGCTGACGAGATCGTGAATGAAGCACCCACATGCCTCTGAGAGGTACCTGACCTGAGAATTATTTTGGCAGCCTACTCAGCAAACCCCAAAATTGAAAGACTGTAATCTCTACTGATGACGGTTAAAGAACCAGAAACACGTGTCTAGAGATCAGCACTATCTGCGCCAACTGTGGCGAAACACTCAAACACTCTTGAAGCAAGCAAGTAACTGAAACTGCATTTACCACAATGCCAGGGTTGAAACTTGCTGGGAGGTGAAGCGGTGTGCTCCCACCCCTATTCCTGTTTAATAGTACTCCTGTGACTCATTGAGCCGACAAGCTCATGGATGAAGCACCCGCATGCCTGTGAGAGGTACCTGACCTGACAAAGATGTTGGCAGCCTACTCAGCAAACCCCACATTTGAAAGACTGTAATCTCTACTAATGACGGTTAAAGAACCAGAAACACTTGTCTAGAGATCAGCTCTATCTGCGCCAACTGTGGCGAAACACTCGAACACTCTTGAAGCAAGCAAGTAACCGAAACTGCTTTTACCACAATGCCAGGGACGAACCTTGCTGGGAAGTGAAGCGATGTGCTCCCACCCCTGTTCCTGTTTAATAGTACTCCCGTGAGTCACTGAGCTGGCGAGCTCGTGGATGAAGCACCCGCATGCCATTGAGAGGTACCTGACCTGAGAAAGATGTTGACAGCCTACTCAGCAAACCCCACATTTGAAAGACTGTAATCTCTACTGATGACGGTTAAAGAACCAGAAACACGTGTCTAGAGATCAGCACTATCTGCATCAACTGTGGCAAAACGCTCGAACACTCTTGAAGCAAGCAAGTAACTGAAACTACATTTGCCACAATGCCAGGGGCGAACCTTGCTGGGAGGTGAAGCGGTATGCTCCCACTCCTGTTTCTGCTTAATAGTACTGACGCAAATCATTGAGCTGACAAGCTTGTGGATGATGCACCCGCATGCCTGTGAGAGGTACCTGACCTGAGAAAGATGTTGGCAGCCTACTCAGCAAACCCCAAATTTGAAAGACTGTAATCTCTACTGATGACTTTTAAAGAACCAGAAACACGTGTCTACAGTTCAGCACTATCCGCGCCAACTGTGGCGAAACACTCGAACACTCTTGAAGCAAGCAAGTAACTGAAACTGCATTTACCACAATGCCAGGGGCGAACCTTGCTAGGACGTGAAGCGGTGTGCTCTAACCCCTGTTCCTGTTTAATAGTACTCCCATGAATCATTGAGCCAACGAGCTCGTGGATGAAGCTTCCGTATGCCTGTGAGAGGTACCTGACCTGAGAAAGATGTTGACAACCTACTCAGCAAACCCCACATTTGAAAGACTGTAATCTCTACTGATGACGGTTAAAGAACCAGAAACACGTGTCTAGAGATCAGCACTATCTGCGCCAACTGTGCCTAAACACTCTTGAAGTAAGAAAGTAACTGAAACTGCATTTACCACCATGTCAGTGGCGAACCGTGCTGGGAGGTGAAGCGGTGTGCTCCCACTCCTGTTCCTGCTTAATAGTAGTGCTGTGAGTCATTGCGCAGACAAGCTCATGGATGAAGCACCCACATGACTGTGAGAGGTACCTGACCTGAGAAAGATGTTGGCAGCCTACTCAGCAAACCCCACATTTGAAAGACAGTAATCTCTACTCATGATGGTTAAAGAACCAGAAACACGTGTCTAGAGATCAGCACTATCTGCGCCAACTGTGCGAAACACTTGAACACTCTTGAAGCAAGCAAGTAACCAAAACTGCATTTACCACAATGCCAGGGGTGAACCTTGCTGGGAGGTGAAGCGGTGTGCTCCCACCCCTGTTCCTGTTTAATAGTACTCCCGTGAGTCATTGAGCTGACAAGCTCGTGGATGAAGCACCCGCATGCCTGTGAGAGGTTCCTGGCCTGAGAAAGATGTTGACAGCCTACTCATCAAACCCCAAATTTCGAAGAGTGTGAACTCTACTGATGATGGTTGATGAACCAGAAAGACATGTCTAGAGATCAGCACTATCTGCGCCAACTGTGGCGAAACACTCGAACACTCTTGAAGCAAGCAAGTAACCGAAACTGCATTTACCACAATGGCAGGGTTGAAACTTGCTGGGAGGTGAAGCGGTCTGCTCCCACCCCTGTTCCTGTTTAATAGTACTGCCGTGAGTCATTGATCTGACAAGCTCGTGAATGAATCACCCACATGCCTGTGAGAGGTACCTGACCTAAGAAAGATGTTGGCAGCCTACTCAGCAAACCCCAAATTTGAAAGACTGTAATCTCTACTGATGACGGTTAAAGAACTAGAAACACGTGTCTAGAGATCAGCACTATCTGCGCCAACTGTAGCGAAACACTCGAACACTCTTTAAGCAAACAAGTAACTGAAACTGCATTTACCACAATGCCAGGGGTGAACCTTGCTGGAAGGTGAAGCGGGGTGCTCCCACCCATGTTCCTGTTTAATAGTACTCCTGTGACTCATTGAGCCGACAAGCTCGTGGTTGAAGCACCCGCATGCCTGTGAGAGGTACCTGACCTGACAAAGATGTTGGCAGCCTACTCAGCAAACCCCACATTTGAAAGACTGTAATCTCTACTGATGATGGTTAAAGAACCAGAAACTCGTGTCTAGAGATCAGCACTATCTGCGCCAACTGTGGCAAAACACTCGAACACTCTTAAAGCAAGGAAGTAACTGAAACTGCATTTACCACAATGCCAGGGGTGAACCTTGCTGGAAGGTGAAGCGGGGTGCTCCCACCCATGTTCCTGTTTGATAGTACTCTCGTGAATCATTGACTTGACGAGTTCGTGGATGAAGCACCCACATGCCTGTGAGAGGTACCTGACCTGACAAAGATGTTGGCAGGCTACTCAGCAAACCCCATATTTGAAAGACTGTAATCTCTACTGATGACGGTTAAAGAACCAGAAACACGTGTCTAGAGATCAGCACTATCTGCGCCAACTGTGGCGAAACACTTGAACACTCTTGAAGCAAGCAAGTAACTGAAACTGCATTTACCACAATGCCAGGGTTGAACCGTGCTGGGAGGTGAATCGGAGTGCTCCCACCCCTGTTCCTGTTTAATAGTACTCCCGTGAATCATTGAGCCAACAAACTAGTGGATGAAGCATCCGTATGCCTGTGAGAGGTACCTGACCTGAGAAAGATGTTGACAACCTACTCAGCAAACCCCACATTTGAAAGACTGTAATCTCTACTGATGACGGTTAAAGAACCAGAAACACGTGTCTAGAGATCAGCACTATCTGCGCCAACTGTGGCTAAACACTCTTGAAGCAAGAAAGTAACTGAAACTGCATTTACCACAATGTCAGGGGCGAACCGTGATGGGAGGTGAAGCGGTGTGCTCCCACTCCTGTTCCTGCTTAATAGTAGTGCCGTGAGTCATTTAGCAGACAGGCTCGTGGATGAAGCACCCGCATGCCTGTGAGAGGTACCTGACCTGACAAAGATGTTGGCAGCCTACTCAGCAAACCCCCCATTTGAAAGACTGTAATCTCTACTGATGACGGTTAAAGAACCAGAAACACATGTCTAGAGATCAGCACTATCTGCGCCAACTGTGGCGAAACACTCGAACACTCTTGAAGCAAGCAAGTAACTGAAACTGCATTTACCACTATGGCAGGGGTGAACCTTGCTGGGAGGTGAAGCGGTGTGCTCACACCCCTGTTCCTGTTTAATAGTACTGCCGTGAGTCATTGAGCAGACGAGATCGTGAATGAAGCACCCACATGCCTGTGAGAGGTACCTGACCTGAGAATTATGTTGGCAGGCTACTCAGCAAACCCCAAAATTGAAAGACTGTAATCTCTACTGATGACGGTTAAAGAACCAGAAACACGTGTCTAGAGATCAGCACTATCTGCGCCAACTGTGGCGAAACACTCGAACACTCTTGAAGCAAGCAAGTAACTGAAACTGCATTTACCACTATGGCAGGGGTGAACCTTGCTGGGAGGTGAAGCGGTGTGCTCACACCCCTGTTCCTGTTTAATAGTACTGCCGTGAGTCATTGAGCTGACGAGATCGTGAATGAAGCACCCACATGCCTGTGAGAGGTACCTGACCTGAGAATTATGTTGGCAGCCTACTCAGCAAACCCCAAAATTGAAAGACTGTAATCTCTACTGATGACGGTTAAAGAACCAGAAACACGTGTCTAGAGATCAGCACTATCTGCCCCAACTGTGGCGAAACACTCGAACACTCTTAAAGCAAGCAAGTAACTGAAACTGCATTTACCACAATGCCAGGGGTGAACCTTGCTGGGAGGTGAAGCGGTGTGCTCCCAACCCCTGTTCATGTTTAATAGTACTGCCGTGAGTCATTGAGCTGACAAGCTCGTGAATGAAGCACCCGCATGCCTGTGAGAGGTACCTGACCTGACAATTATGTTGACAGCCTACTCAGCAAACCCCAAAATTGAAAGACTGTAATCTCTACTGATGACGGTTAAAGAACCAGAAACACGTGTCTAGAGATCAGCACTATCTGCGCCAACTGTGGCGAAACACTCAAACACTCTTGAAGCAAGCAAGTAACTGAAACTGCATTTACCACAATGCCAGGGTTGAAACTTGCTGGGAGGTGAAGCGGTGTGCTCCCACCCCTATTCCTGTTTAATAGTATTCCTGTGACTCATTGAGCCGACAAGCTCATGGATGAAGCACCCGCATTCCTGTGAGAGGTACCTGACCTGACAAAGATGTTGGCAGCCTACTCAGCACACCCCACATTTGAAAGACTGTAATCTCTACTAATGACGGTTAAAGAACCAGAAACACATGTCTAGAGATCAGCACTATCTGCGCCAACTGTGGCGAAACACTCGAACACTCTTGAAGCAAGCAAGTAACCGAAACTGCTTTTACCACAATGCCAGGGACGAACCTTGCTGGGAAGTGAAGCGGTGTGCTCCCACCCCTGTTCCTGTTTAATAGTACTCCCGTGAGTCACTGAGCTGGCGAGCTCGTGGATGAAGCACCCGCATGCCAGTGAGAGGTACCTGACCTGAGAAAGATGTTGACAGCCTACTCAGCAAACCCCACATTTGAAAGACTGTAATCTCTACTGATGACGGTTAAAGAACCAGAAACACGTGTCTAGAGATCAGCACTATCTGCATCAACTGTGGCGAAACGCTCGAACACTCTTGAAGCAAGCAAGTAACTGAAACTGCATTTGCCACAATGCCAGGGGCGAACCTTGCTGGGAGGTGAAGCGGTGTGCTCCCACTCCTGTTTCTGCTTAATAGTACTGCCGCAAATCATTGAGCTGACAAGCTTGTGGATGATGCACCCGCATGCCTGTGAGAGGTACCTGACCTGAGAAAGATGTTGGCAGCCTACTCAGCAAACCCCAAATTTGAAAGACTGTAATCTCTACTGATGACTTTTAAAGAACCAGAAACACGTGTCTACAGTTCAGCACTATCTGCGCCAACTGTGGCGAAACACTCGAACACTCTTGAAGCAAGCAAGTAACTGAAACTGCATTTACCACAATGCCAGGGGCGAACCTTGCTAGTACGTGAAGCGGTGTGGCCTAACCCCTGTTCCTGTTTAATAGTACTCCCATGAATCATTGAGCCAACGAGCTCGTGGATGAAGCTTCCGTATGCCTGTGAGAGGTACCTGACCTGAGAAAGATGTTGACAGCCTATTCAGCAAACCCCACATTTGAAAGACTGTAATCTCTACTGATGACGGTTAAAGAACCAGAAACACGTGTCTAGAGATCAGCACTATCTGCGCCAACTGTGGCTAGAAACTCTTGAAGCAAGAAAGTAACTGAATCTGCATTTACAACAATGCCAGGGGCGAACCTTGCTGTGAGGTAAAGCCGTGTGCTCCCACCCCTGTTCCTGATTAATAGTACTCCCGTGAATCATTGAGCTGACGAGATCGTGAATGAAGCACCCACATGCCTGTGAGAGGTACCTGACCTGAGAATGATGTTGGCAGCCTACTCAGCAAACCCCAAAATTGAAAGACTGTAATCTCTACTGATGACGGTTAAAGAACCAGAAACACGTGTCTAGAGATCAGCACTATCTGCGCCAACTGTGGCGAAACACACGAACACTCTTGAAGCAAGGAAGTAACCGAAACTGCATTTACCACAATGCCAGGGACGAACCTTGCTGGGAAGTGAAGCGGTGTGCTCCCACCCCTGTTCCTGTTTAATAGTACTCCTGTGAGTCACTGAGCTGGCGAGCTCGTGGATGAAGCACCCGCATCCCAGTGAGAGGTACCTGACCTGAGAGAGATGTTGACAGCCTACTCAGCAAACCCCACATTTGAAGGACTGTAATCTGTACTGATGACGGTTAAAGAACCAGAAACACGTGTCTAGAGATCAGCACTATCTGCATCAACTGTGGCGAAACGCTCGAACACTCTTGAAGCAAGCAAGTAACTGAAACTGCATTTGCCACAATGCCAGGGGCGAACCTTGCTGGGAGATGAAGCGGTTTGCTCCCACTCCTGTTTCTGCTTAATAGTACTGCCGCAAATCATTGAGCTGACAAGCTTGTGGATGATGCACCCGCATGCCTGTGAGAGGTACGTGACCTGAGAAAGATGTTGGCAGCCTACTCAGCAAACCCCAAATTTGAAAGACTGTAATCTCTACTGATGACTTTTAAAGAACCAGAAACACGTGTCTAGAGATCAGCACTATCTGCGCCAACTGTGGCAAAACACTCGAACACTCTTGAAGCAAGCAAGTAACTGAATCTGCATTTACCACAATGCCAGAGGCAACCCTTTCTGTGAGGTAAAGCCGTGTGCTCCCACCCCTGTTCCTGATTAATAGTACTCCCGTGAATCATTGAGCTGACGAGATCGTGAATGAAGCACCCACATGCCTGTGAGAGGTACCTGACCTGAGAATGATGTTGGCAGCCTACTCAGCAAACCCCAAAATTGAAAGACTGTAATCTCTACTGATGACGGTTAAAGAACCAGAAACACGTGTCTAGAGATCAGCACTATCTGCGCCAACTGTGGCGAAACACACGAACACTCTTGAAGCAAGGAAGTAACCGAAACTGCATTTACCACAATGCCAGGGACGAACCTTGCTGGGAAGTGAAGCGGTGTGCTCCCACCCCTGTTCCTGTTTAATAGTACTCCTGTGAGTCACTGAGCTGGCGAGCTCGTGGATGAAGCACCCGCATCCCAGTGAGAGGTACCTGACCTGAGAGAGATGTTGACAGCCTACTCAGCAAACCCCACATTTGAAGGACTGTAATCTGTACTGATGACGGTTAAAGAACCAGAAACACGTGTCTAGAGATCAGCACTATCTGCATCAACTGTGGCGAAACGCTCGAACACTCTTGAAGCAAGCAAGTAACTGAAACTGCATTTGCCACAATGCCAGGGGCGAACCTTGCTGGGAGATGAAGCGGTTTGCTCCCACTCCTGTTTCTGCTTAATAGTACTGCCGCAAATCATTGAGCTGACAAGCTTGTGGATGATGCACCCGCATGCCTGTGAGAGGTACGTGACCTGAGAAAGATGTTGGCAGCCTACTCAGCAAACCCCAAATTTGAAAGACTGTAATCTCTACTGATGACTTTTAAAGAACCAGAAACACGTGTCTACAGATCAGCACCATCTGCGCCAACTGTGGCGAAACACTCGAACACTCTTGAAGCAAGCAAGTAACTGAAACTGTATTTACCACAATGCCAGGGGCGAACCTTGCTAGGAGGTGAAGCGGTGTGCTCTAACCCCTGTTCCTGTTTAATAGTACTCCCGTGAATCATTGAGCCAACGAGCTCGTGGATGAAGCTTCCGTATGCCTGTGAGAGGTACCTGACCTGAGAAAGATGTTGACAGCCTACTCAGCAAACCCCACATTTGAAAGACTGTAATCTCTACTGATGACGGTTAAAGAACCAGAAACACGTGTCTAGAGAGCAGCTCTATCTGCGTCAACTGTGGCTTAACACTCGAACACTCTTGAAGCAAGCAAGAAACGGAAACTGCATTTACCACAATGCCAGGGGCGAACCTTGCTGGGAGGTGAAGCGATGTGCTGCCACTCCTGTTCCTGCTTAATAGTACTGCCGTGAGTCATTGAGCTGACAAGCTCGTGGATGAAGCACCCGCATGCCTGTGAGAGGTACCTAACCTAAGAAAGATGTTGGCAGCCTACTCATCAAACCCCAAATTTCAAAGAGTGTAAACTCTACTGATGAGGATTAAATAAACAGAAACACATGTCTAGAGATCAGCACTATCTGCGCCAACTGTGGCGAAACACTCGAACACTTTTGAAGGAAGCAAGTAACTGAAATGCATTTACCGCAATGCCAGGATTGAAACTTGCTGGGAGGTGAAGCGGTGTGCTCCCACCCCTATTCCTGTTTAATAGTACTCCCGTGACTCATTGAGCCGACAAGCTCATGGATGAAGCACCCGCATGCCTGTGAGAGGTACCTGACCTGACAAAGATGTTGGCAGCCTACTCAGCAAACCCCACATTTGAAAGACTGTAATCTCTACTGATGACGGTTAAAGAACCAGAAACACGTGTCTAGAGATCAGCACTATCTGCGCCAACTGTGGCTAAACACTCTTGAAGCAAGAAAGTAACTGAAACTGCATTTACCACAATGCCAGGGGCGAACCGTGCTGGGAGGTGAAGTGGTGTGCTCCCACTCCTGTTCCTGCTTAATAGTAGTGCTGTGAGTCATTGCGTAGACAAGCTCATGGATGAAGCGCCCACATGCCTGTGAGAGGTACCTGACCTGAGAAAGATGTTGGCAGCCTACTCAGAAAAACCCCAAATGTGAAAGACTGTAATCTCTACTGATGACGGTTAAAGAACCAGAAACTCGTGTCTAGAGATCAGCACTATCTGCGCCAACTGTGGCAAAACACTCGAACACTCTTGAAGCAAGCAAGTAACTGAATCTGCATTTACCACAATGCCAGAGGCAACCCTTGCTGTGAGGTAAAGCCGTGTGCTCCCACCCCTGTTCCTGATTAATAGTACTCCCGTGAATCATTGACTTGACGAGTTCGTGGATAAAGCACCCACATGCCTGTGAGAGGTACCTGACCTGACAAAGATGTTGGCAGCCTACTCAGCAAACCCCACAATTGAAAGACTGTAATCTCTACTGATGACGGTTAAAGAACCAGAAACACGTGTCTAGAGATCAGCACTATCTGCGCCAACTGTGGCGAAACACTCGAACACTCTTGAAGCAACCAAGTAACTGAAACTGCATTTACCACAATGCCAGGGTTGAACCTTGCTGGGAGGTGAATCGGTGTGCTCCCACCCCTGTTCCTGTTTAATAGTACTCCCGTGAGTCATTGAGCTGACGAGCTCGTGGATGAAGCACCTGCATGCCTGTGAGAGGTACCTGGTCTGAGAAAGATGTTGACAGCCTACTCAGCAAACCCCACATTTGAAAGACTGTAATCTCTACTGATGACGGTTAAAGAACCAGAAACACGTGTCTACAGATCAGCACCATCTGCGCCAACTGTGGCGAAACACTCGAACACTCTTGAAGCAAGCAAGTAACTGAAACTGCATTTACCACAATGCCAGGGGCGAACCTTGCTAGGAGGTGAAGCGGTGTGCTCTAACCCCTGTTCCTGTTTAATAGTACTCCCGTGAATCATTGAGCCAACGAGCTCGTGGATGAAGCTTCCGTATGCCTGTGAGAGGTACCTGACCTGAGAAAGATGTTGACAGCCTACTCAGCAAACCCCACATTTGAAAGACTGTAATCTCTACTGATGACGGTTAAAGAACCAGAAACACGTGTCTAGAGATCAGCACTATCTGCGCCAACTGTGGCTAAACACTCTTGAATCAAGAATGTAACTGAAACTGCATTTACCACAATGCCAGGGGCGAACCGTGCTGGGAGGTGAAGCGGTGTGCTCCCACTCCTGTTCCTGCTTAATAGTAGTGCTGTGAGTCATTGCGCAGACAAGCTCATGGATGAAGCACCCACATGCCTGTGAGAGGTACCTGACCTGAGAAAGATGTTGGCAGCCTACTCAGCAAACCCCAAATGTGAAAGAATGTAATCTCTACTGATGACGGTTAAAGAACCAGAAACTCGTGTCTAGAGATCAGCACTATCTGCGCCAACTGTGGCAAAACACTCGAACACTCTTGAAGCAAGCAAGTAACTGAATCTGCATTTACCACAATGCCAGGGGCAACCCTTGCTGTGAGGTAAATCCGTGTGCTCCCACCCCTGTTCCTGATTAATAGTACTCCCGTGAATCATTGACTTGACGAGTTCGTGGATGAAGCACCCACATGCCTGTGAGAGGTACCTGACCTGACAAAGATGTTGGCAGCCTACTCAGCAAACCCCACAATTGAAAGACTGTAATCTCTACTGATGACGGTTAAAGAACCAGAAACACGTGTCTAGAGATCAGCACTATCTGCGCCAACTGTGGCGAAACACTCAAACACTCTTGAAGCAACCAAGTAACTGAAACTGCATTTACCACAATGCCAGGGTTGAACCTTCCTGGGAGGTGAATCGGTGTGCTCCCACCCCTGTTTCTGTTTAATAGTACTCCCGTGAGTCATTGAGCTGACGAGCTCGTGGATGAAGCACCTGCATGCCTGTGAGAGGTACCTGGCCTGAGAAAGATGTTGACAGCCTACTCAGCAAACCCCACATTTGAAAGACTGTAATCTCTACTGATGACAGTTAAAGAACCAGAAACACGTGTCTAGAGAGCATCTCTATCTGCGTCAACTGTGGCTTAACGCTCAAACACTCTTGAAGCAAGCAAGAAACGGAAACTGCATTTACCACAATGCCAGGGGCGAACCTTGCTGGGAGGTGAAGCGGTGTGCTGCCACTCCTGTTCCTGCTTAATAGTACAGCCGTGAGTCATTGAGATGACAAGCTCGTGGATGAAGCACCCGCATGCCTGTGAGAGGTTCCTGGCCTGAGAAAGATGTTGACAGCCTACTCATCAAACCCCAAATTTCAAAGAGTGTGAACTATACTGATGAGGGTTAAAGAACCAGAAACACATGTCTAGAGATCAGCACTATCTGCGCCAACTGTGGCGAAACACTCGAACACTTTTGAAGGAAGCAAGTAACTGAAACTGCATTTACCGCAATGCCAGGGGCGAACCTTGCTGGGAGGTGAAGCGGTGTGCTCCCAACCCTGTTCCTGTTTAATAGTACTCCCGTGAGTCATTGAGCTGACGAGCTCGTGGATGAAGCACCCGCATGCCTGTGAGAGGTACCTGACCTGAGAAAGATGTTGGAAGCCTACTCAGCAAACCCCACATTTTAAAGACTGTAATCTCTAGTCATGATGGTTAAAGAACCAGAAACACGTGTCTAGAGATCAGCACTATCCTCGCCAACTGTGGCGAAAGACTCGAACACTCTTGAAGCAAGCAAGTAACCGAAACTGCATTTACCACAATGCCAAGGGCGGACCTTGCTGGGAGGTGAAGCTGTGTGCTCTCACCCCTGTTCCTGTTTAATAGTACTCCAGTGAATCATTGAGCTGACGAGCTCGTGGATGACGCACCCGCATGCCCGTGAGAGGTACCTGACCTGACAAAGATGTTGGCAGCCTACTCAGCATACACCTCATTTGAAAGACTGTAATCTGTACTGATGACGGTTAAAGAACCAGAAACACGTGTCTAGAGATCAGCACTATCTGCGCCAACTGTGGCTAGAAACTCTTGAAGCAAGAAAGTAACTGAATCTGCATTTACAACAATGCCAGGGGAGAACCTTGCTGTGAGGTAAAGCTGTGTGCTCCCACTCCTGTTCCTGTTTAATAGTACTCCCGTGAATCATTGAGCTGACAAGCTCGTGGGTGAAGCACTGTATGCCTGTGAGAGGTACCTGACCTGACAACGATATTGGCAGCCTACTCAGTAAACCCCAAATTTGAAAGACTGTAATCTCTACTGATGACAGTTAAAGAACCAGAAACACGTGTCTAGAGATCAGCACTATCTGTGCCAACTGTGGCGAAACACTCGAACACTCTTGAAGCAAGGAAGTAACCGAAACTGCATTTACCACAATGCCAGGGATGAACATTGCTGGGAAGTGAAGCGGTGTGCTCCCACCCCTGTTCCTGTTTATTAGTACTCCTGTGAGTCACTGAGCTTACGAGCTCGTGGATGAAGCACCCGCATCCCACTGAGAGGTACCTGACCTGAGAGAGATGTTGACAGCCTACTCAGCAATCCCCACATTTGAAAGACTGTAATCTGTACTGATGATGGTTAAAGAACCAGAAACACGTGTCTGGGAGGTGAAGCGGTGTGCTCTAACCCCTGTTCCTGTTTAATAGTACTCCCATGAATCATTGAGCCAACGAGCTCGTGGATGAAGCTTCCGTATGCCTGTGAGAGGTACCTGACCTGAGAAAGATGTTGACAGCCTATTCAGCAAACCCCACATTTGAAAGACTGTAATCTCTACTGATGACGGTTAAAGAACCAGAAACACGTGTCTAGAGATCAGCACTACATGCTCCAACTGTGGCTAGAAACTCTTGAAGCAAGAAAGTAACTGAATCTGCATTTACAACAATGCCAGGGGCGAACCTTGCTGTGAGGTAAAGCCGTGTGCTCCCACCCCTGTTCCTGATTAATAGTACTCCCGTGAATCATTGAGCTGACGAGATCGTGAATGAAGCACCCACATGCCTGTGAGAGGTACCTGACCTGAGAATGATGTTGGCAGCCTACTCAGCAAACCCCAAAATTGAAAGACTGTAATCTCTACTGATGACGGTTAAAGAACCAGAAACACGTGTCTACAGATAAGCACTATCTGCGCCAACTGTGGCGAAACACTCGAACACTCTTGAAGCAAGGAAGTAACTGAAACTACATTTACCACAATGCCAGGGGCGAACCCTGCTGGGAGATGAAGCGGTGTGCTCCCACCCATGTTCCTGTTTAATAGTACTCCCGTGAATCATTGAGCTGACAAGCTCGTGGATGAAGCACTGTATGCCTGTGAGAGGTACCTGACCTGACAATGATATTTGCAGCCTACTCAGCAAACCCCAAATTTGAAAGACTGTAATCTCTACTGATGACGGTTAAAGAACCAGAAACACGTGTCTAGAGATCAGCACTATCTGCGCCAACTGTGGCGAAACACTCGAACACTCTTGAAGCAAGGAAGTAACCGAAACTGCATTTACCACAATGCCAGGGACGAACCTTGCTGGGAAGTGAAGCGGTGTGCTCCCACCCCTGCTCCTTTTTAATAGTACTCCTGTGAGTCACTGAGCTGGCGAGCTCGTGGATGAAGCACCCGCATCCCAGTGAGAGGTACCTGAACTGAGAGAGATGTTGACAGCCTACTCATCAAACCCCACATTTGAAAGACTGTAATTTGTACTGATGATGGTTAAAGAACCAGAAACACGTGTCTAGAGATCAGCACTATCTGCATCAACTGTGGCGAAACGCTCGAACACTCTTGAAGCAAGCAAGTAACTGAAACTGCATTTGCCACAATGCCAGGGGCGAACCTTGCTGGGAGGTGAAGCGGTGTGCTCCCACCCCTGTTCCTGTTTAATAGTACTGCCGCAAATCATTGAGCTGACAAGCTTGTGGATGATGCAGCCGCATGCCTGTGAGAGGTACCAGACCTGAGAAAGATGTTGGCAGCCTACTCAGCAAACCCCAAATTTGAAAGACTGTAATCTCTACTGATGACTTTTAAAGAACCAGAAACACGTGTCTACAGATCAGCACCATCTGCGCCAACTGTGGCGACACACTCGAACACTCTTGAAGCAAGCAAGTAACTGAAACTGCATTTACCACAATGCCAGGGGCGAACCTTGCTAGGAGGTGAAGTGGTGTGCTCTAACCCCTGTTCCTGTTTAATAGTACTCCCGTGAATCATTGAGCCAACGAGATCGTGGATGAAGCTTCCGTATGCCTGTGAGAGGTACCTGACCTGAGAAAGATGTTGACAGCCTACTCAGCAAACCCCACATTTGAAAGACTGTAATCTCTACTGATGACGGTTAAAGAACCAGAAACACGTGTCTAGAGATCAGCACTATCTGCGCCAACTGTGGCTAAACACTCTTGAAGCAAGAAAGTAACTGAAACTGCATTTACCACAATGCCAGGGGCGAACCGTGCTGGGAGGTGAAGCGGTGTGCTCCCACTCCTGTTCCTGCTTAATAGTAGTGCTGTGAGTCATTGCGCAGACAAGCTCATGGATGAAGCACCCACATGACTGTGAGAGGTACCTGACCTGAGAAAGATGTTGGCAGCCTACTCAGCAAACCCCAAATGTGAAAGACTGTAATCTCTACTGATGACGGTTAAAGAACCAGAAACTCGTGTCTAGAGATCAGCACTATCTGCGCCAACTGTGGCAAAACACTCGAACACTCTTGAAGCAAGCAAGTAACTGAATCTGCATTTACCACAATGCCAGGGGCAACCCTTGCTGTGAGGTAAAGCCGTGTGCTCCCACCCCTGTTCCTGATTAATAGTACTCCCGTGAATCATTGACTTGACGAGTTCGTGGATGAAGCACCCACATGCCTGTGAGAGGTACCTGACCTGAGAAAGATGTTGGCAGCCTACTCAGCAAACCCCAAATGTGAAAGACTGTAATCTCTACTGATGAGGATTAAATAACCAGAAACACATGTCTAGAGATCAGCACTATCTGCACCAACTGTGGAGAAACACTCGAACACTCTTGAAGCAACCAAGTAACTGTAACTGCATTTACCACAATGCCAGGGTTGAACCTTGCTGGGAGGTGAATCGATGTGCTCCCACCCCTGTTCCTGTTTAATAGTACTCCCGTGAGTCATTGAGCTGACGAGCTTGTGGATGAAGCACCTGCATGCCTGTGAGAGGTACCTGACCTGAGAAAGATGTTGGCAGCCTACTCAGCAAACCCCACATTTGAAAGACAGTAATCTCTATTCATGATGGTTAAAGAACCAGAAACACGTGTCTAGAGATCAGCACTATCTGCGCCAACTGTGGCGAAACACTCGAACACTCTTGAAGCAAGCAAGTAACCGAAACTGCATTTACCACAATGCCAGGGGTGAACCTTGCTGGGAGGTGAAGCGGTGTGCTCCCACCCCTGTTCCTGTTTAATAGTACTCCCGTGAATCATTGAGCCAACAAACTAGTGGATGAAGCATCAGTATGCCTGCGAGAGGTACCTGACCTGAGAAAGATGTTGACAACCTACTCAGCAAACCCCACATTTGAAAGACTGTAATCTCTACTGATGACGGTTAAAGAACCAGAAACACGTGTCTAGAGATCAGCACTATCTGCGCCAACTGTGGCTAAACACTCTTGAAGCAAGAAAGTAACTGAAACTGCATTTACCACAATGTCAGGGGCGAACCGTGCTGGGAGGTGAAGCGGTGTGCTCCCACTCCTGTTCCTGCTTAATAGTAGTGCCGTGAGTCATTGAGCAGACAGGCTCGTGGATGAAGCACCCGCATGCCTGTGAGAGGTACCTGACCTGACAAAGATGTTGGCAGCCTACTCAGCAAACCCCCCATTTGAAAGACTGTAATCTCTACTGATGACGGTTAAAGAACCAGAAACACATGTCTAGAGATCAGCACTATCTGCGCCAACTGTGGCGAAACACTCGAACACTCTTGAAGCAAGCAAGTAACTGAAACTGCATTTACCACAATGGCAGGGGTGAACCTTGCTGGGAGGTGAAGCGGTGTGCTCACACCCCTGTTCCTGTTTAATAGTACTGCCGTGAGTCATTGAGCTGACGAGATCGTGAATGAAGCACCCACATGCCTGTGAGAGGTACCTGACCTGAGAATTATGTTGGCAGCATACTCAGCAAACCCCAAAATTGAAAGACTGTAATCTCTACTGATGACGGTTAAAGAACCAGAAACACGTGTCTAGAGATCAGCACTATCTGCGCCAACTGTGGCGAAACACTCAAACACTCTTGAAGCAAGCAAGTAACTGAAATTGCATTTACCACAATGCCAGGGTTGAAACTTGCTGGGAGGTGAAGCGGTGTGCTCCCACCCCTATTCCTGTTTAATAGTACTCCTGTGACTCATTGAGCCGACAAGCTCATGGATGAAGCACCCGCATGCCTGTGAGAGGTACCTGACCTGACAAAGATGTTGGCAGCCTACTCAGCAAACCCCACATTTGAAAGACTGTAATCTCTACTCATGACGGTTAAAGAACCAGAAACACGTGTCTAGAGATCAGCACTATCTGCGCCAACTGTGGCGAAACACTCGAACACTCTTGAAGCAAGCAAGTAACCGAAACTGCTTTTACCACAATGCCAGGGACGAACCTTGCTGGGAAGTGAAGCGGTGTGCTCCCACCCCTGTTCCTGTTTAATAGTACTCCCGTGAGTCACTGAGCTGGCGAGCTCGTGGATGAAGCACCCGCATGCCATTGAGAGGTACCTGACCTGAGAAAGATGTTGACAGCCTACTCAGCAAACCCCAAAATTGAAAGACTGTAATCTCTACTGATGACGGTTAAAGAACCAGAAACACGTGTCTAGAGATCAGCACTATCTGCGCCAACTGTGGCGAAACACACGAACACTCTTGAAGCAAGGAAGTAACCGAAACTGCATTTACCACAATGCCAGGGACGAACCTTGCTGGGAAGTGAAGCGGTGTGCTCCCACCCCTGTTCCTGCTTAATAGTAGTGCTGTGAGTCATTGCGCAGACAAGCTCATGCATGAAGCACCCACATGACTGTGAGAGGTACCTGACCTGAGAAAGATGTTGGCAGCCTACTCAGCAAACCCCAAATGTGAAAGACTGTAATCTCTACTGATGACGGTTAAAGAACCAGAAACTCGTGTCTAGAGATCAGCACTATCTGCGCCAACTGTGGCTAAACACTCTTGAAGCAAGAAAGTAACTGAAAGTGCATTTACCACAATGCCAGGGGCGAACCGTGCTGGGAGGTGAAGCGGTGTGCTCCCACTCCTGTTCCTGCTTAATAGTAGTGCTGTGAGTCATTGCGCAGACAAGCTCATGCATGAAGCACCCACATGACTGTGAGAGGTACCTGACCTGAGAAAGATGTTGGCAGCCTACTCAGCAAACCCCAAATGTGAAAGACTGTAATCTCTACTGATGACGGTTAAAGAACCAGAAACTCGTGTCTAGAGATCAGCACTATCTGCGCCAACTGTGGCAAAACACTCGAACACTCTTGAATCAAGCAAGTAACTGAATCTGCATTTACCACAATGCCAGGGGCAACCCTTGCTGTGAGGTAAAGCCGTGTGCTCCCACCCCTGTTCCTGATTAATAGTACTCCCGTGAATCATTGACTTGACGAGTTCGTGGATGAAGCACCCACATGCCTGTGAGAGGTACCTGACCTGACAAAGATGTTGGCAGCCTCCTCATCAAACCCCAAATTTCAAAGAGTGTAAACTCTACTGATGAGGGTTAAAGATCCAGAAACACATGTCTAGAGATCAGCATTATCTGCGCCAACTGTGGCGAAACACTCAAACACTGTTGAAGGAAGCAAGTAACTGAAAGTGCATTTACCGCAATGCCAGGGGAGAACCTTGCTGGGAGGTGAAGCGTTGTGCTCCCAACCCTGTTCCTGTTTAATAGTACTCCCGTGAGTCATTGAGCTGACAAGCTCGTGGATGAAGCACCCGCATGCCTGTGAGAGGTACCTGGCCTGAGAAAGATGTTGACAGCCTACTCAGAAAACCCCACATTTGAAAGACAGTAATCTCTACTTATGACGGTTAAAGAACCAGAAACACGTGTCCAGAGATCAGCAATATCTACGCGAACTGTGGCGAAACACTCGAACACTTTTGAAGCAAGCAAGTAACTGAAACTGCATTTACCACAATGCCAGGGGCGAACCTTGCTGGGAGGTGAAGTGGTGTGCTCCCACCCCTGTTCCTGCTTAATAGTGCTCTTGTGAGTCATTGAGCTGACGAGCTCGTGGATGAAGCACCCACATGCCTGTTAGAGGTACCTGACCTGAGAAAAATGTTGGCAGCCTACTCTGCAAACCCCAAATTTGAAAGACTGTAATCTCTACTGATGACGGTTAAAGAACAAGAAACACGTGTCTAGAGATCAGCACTATCTGCGCCAACTGTGGGGAAACACTC
Source organism: Triturus cristatus (assembly GCF_964204655.1). Lineage (NCBI taxonomy): Eukaryota > Metazoa > Chordata > Amphibia > Caudata > Salamandridae > Triturus > Triturus cristatus. The sequence goes on from NC_140579.1 coordinate 1,225,617,646, forward strand.
GAACACTCTTGAAGCAAGCAAGTAACTGAAACTGCATTTACCACAATGCCAGGGGCGAACCTTGCTGGGAGGTGAAGCGGTGTGCTCCCACCCCTGTTCCTGTTTAATAGTACTCCAGTGAATCATTGAGCTGACGAGCTCGTGGATGAAGCACCCGCATGCCCGAGAGAGGTACCTGACCTGACAAAGATGTTGGCAGCCTACTCAGCAAACCCCACATTTGAAAGACTGTAATCTCTACTGATGACGGTTAAAGAACCAGAAACACGTGTCTAGAGATCGTCACTATCTGCGCCAACTGTGGCGAAAGACTCGAACACTCTTGAAGCAAGCAAGTAACCGAAACTGCATTTACCACAATGCCAGGGGCGAACCTTGCTGGGATTTCAAGCGGTGTGCTCCCACCCCTGTTCCTGTTTAATAGTACTGCCGTGAGTCATTGAGCTGACGAGCTCGTGGATGAAGCACAAGCATGCCTGTGAGAGGTACCTCACCAGAGAAAGATGTTGGCAGCCTACTCATCAAACCCCAAATTTCAAAGACTGTAAAATCTACTGATAAGGGTTACAAAACCCAGAAACACATGTCTAGTGATCAGCACTATCTGCACCAACTGAGGCAAAACACTCGAACACTTTTGAAGGAAGCAAGTAACTGAAACTGAATTTACCACAATGCCAGGGGCGAACCTTGCTGGGAGGTGAAGTGGTGTGCTCCCACCCGTGTTCCTGCTTAATAATACTCTTGTGAGTCATTGAGCTGACGAGCTCGTGGATGAAGCACGCGCATGCCTGTGAGAGGTACGTGACCTGAGAAAGATGTTGGCAGCCCACTCAGCAAACCCCACATTTGAAAGACTGTAATCTCTACTGATGACGGTTAAAGAACCATAAACAGGTGTCTACAGATCAGCACTATCTGCGCCAACTGTCGCAAAACACTCGAACACTCTTGAAGCAAGCAAGTAACCGAAACTGCATTTACCACAAAGCCAAGGGCGAACCTTGTTGGGAGGTGAAGCGGTGTGCTCCCACCTCTGTTCCTGTTTAATAGTACTCCCGTGAGTCATTGAGCTGACAAGCTCGTGGATGAAGCACCCGCATGCCTGTGAGAGGTACCTGGCCTGAGAAAGATGTTGACAGCCTACTCAGCAAACCGCACATTTGAAACACTGTAAACTCTACTGATGACGGTTAAAGAACCAGAAACACGTGTCTAGAGATCAGCACTATCTGCGCCAACTGTGGCGAGACACTCGAACACTCTTGAAGCAAGCAAGAAACTGAAACTGCATTTACCACAATGCCAGGGGCGAACCTTGCTGGGAGGTGAAGCGGTGTGCTCCCACTCCTGTTCCTGCTTATTGAGCTGACAAGCTCGTGGATGAAGCACCCGCATGCCTGTGAGAGGTACCTGACCTGAGAAAGATGTTGGCAGCCTGCTCATCAAACCCCAAATTTCAAAGAGTGTAAACTCTACTGATGAGGGTTAAAGAACCAGAAACACATGTCTAGAGATCAGCAGTATTTGCGCCAACTGTGGCGAAACACTCAAACACTTTTGAAGGAAGCAAGTAACTGAAAGTGCATTTACCGCAATGCCAGGGGAGATCCTTGCTGGGAAGTGAAGCGTTGTGCTCCCAACCCTGTTCCTGTTTAATAGTACTCCTGTGAGTCATTGAGCTGACGAGCTTGTGGATGAAGCACCCGCATGTCTGTGAGAGGTACCCGACCTGAGAAAGATGTTGGCAGCCTACTCAGAAAACCCCACATTTGAAAGACTGTAATCTCTACTCATGACGGTTAAAGAACCAGAAACACGTGTCTAGAGATCAGCACTATCTGCGCCAACTGTGGCGAAACACTCGAATACTCTTGAAGCAAGCAAGTAAACGAAACTGCATTTACCACAAAGCCAGGGGCGAACCTTGCTGGGAGGTGAAGCGGTGTGCTCCCACCCCTGTTCCTGTTTAATAGTACTCTCGTGAGTCATTGAGCTGACAAGCTCGTGGATGAAGCACCCGCATGCCTGTGAGAGGTACCTGGCCTGAGAAAGATGTTGACAGCCTACTCAGAAAACCCCACATTTGAAAGACAGTAATCTCTACTGATGACGGTTAAAGAACCAGAAACACGTGTCTAGAGATCAGCAATATCTACGCGAACTGTGGCGAAACACTCGAACACTTTTGAAGCAAGCAAGTAACTGAAACTGCATTTACCACAATGCCAGGGGCGAACCTTGCTGGGAGGTGAAGCGGTGTGCTCCCACCCCTGTTCCTGTTTAATAGTAATCCAGTGAATCATTGAGCTGACGAGCTCGTGGATGAAGCACCCGCATGCCCGAGAGAGGTACCTGAACTGACAAAGATGTTGGCAGCCTACTCAGCATACCCCACATTTGAAAGACTGTAATCTGTACTGATGACGGTTAAAGAACCAGAAACACGTGTCTAGAGATCAGCACTATCTGTGCCAACTGTAGCGAAACACTCGAACACTCTTGAAGTAAGCAAGTAACTGAAAGTGCATTTACCACAATGCCAGTGGTGAACCTTGCTGGGAGGTGAAGCGGTGTTCTCCCACCCCTGTTCCTGTTTAATAGTACTCCCGTGAGCCATTGAGCTGACAAGCTCCTGGATGAAGCACAAGCATGCCTGTGAGAGGTACCTGACCTGAGAAAGATGTTGGCAGCCTACTCATCAAACCCCAAATTTCAAAGACTGTAAACTCTACTGATGAGGGTTAAAGAACCAGAAACACATGACTAGTGACCAGCACTATCTGCGCCAACTGTGGCAAAACACTCGAACACTTTTGAATGAAGCAAGTAACTGAAACTGCATTTACCACAATGCCAGGGGGGAACCTTGCTGGGAGGTGAAGCGGTGTTCTCCCACCCCTGTTCCTGTTTAATAGTACTCCTGTGAGTCATTGAGCTGACAAGCTCCTGGATGAAGCACAAGCATGCCTGTGAGAGGTACCTGGCCTGAGAAAGATGTTGACAGCCTACTCAGCAAACCCCACATTTGAAAGACTGTAATCTCTACTGATGACGGTTAAAGAACCAGAAACACTTGTCTAGAGATCAGCACTATCTGCGCCAACTGTGGGGAAACACTTGAACACTCTTGAAGCAAGCAAGTAACTGAAACTGCATTTACCACAATGCCAGGGGCGAACCTTGCTGGGAGGTGAAGCGGTGTGCTTCCACCCCTGTTCCTGTTTAATAGTACTCCAGTGAATCATTGAGCTGACGAGCTCCTGGATGAAGCACCCGCATGCCCGTGAGAGGCACCTGACCTGAGAAAGATGTTGGCAGCCTACTCAGCAAACCCCACATTTGAAAGACTGTAATCTCGACTGATGACGATTAAAGAACCAGAAACACTTGTCTAAAGATCAGCACTATCTGCGCCAACTGTGGCGAAACACTCGAACACTCTTGAAGCAAGCAAGTATCCCAAACTGCATTTACCACAATGCCAGGGGCGAACCTTGCTGGGATGTGAAGCGGTGAGCTCCCACTCCTGTTCCTGTTTAATAGTACTCCTATGGGTCATTGAGCTGACAAGCTCGTGGATGAAGCACCCGCATGCCTGTGAGAGGTACCTGGCCTGAGAAAGATGTTGACAGCCTTTCTCAGCAAACCCCACATTTGAAAGACTGTAATCTCTACTGATGATGATTAAAGAACCAGAAACACGTGTCTAAAGATCAGCACTATCTGCGCCAACTGTGGCGAAACACTCGAACACTCTTGAAGCAAGCAAGTATCCCAAACTGCATTTACCACAATGCCAGGGGCGAACCTTGCTGGGATGTGAAGCGGTGAGCTCCCACTCCTGTTCCTGTTTAATGGTACTCCTGTGAGTCATTGAGGTGACAAGCTCGTGGATGAAGCAACCGCATGCCTGTGAGAGGTACCTGGCCTGAGAAAGATGTTGACAGCCTACTCAGCAAACCCCACATTTGAAAGACTGTAATCTCTACTGATGACGATTAAAGAACCAGAAACACGTGTCTACAGATCAGCACTATCTGCGCCAACTGTGGCGAAACAGTCGAACACTCTTGAAGCAAGCAAGTGACTGAAACTGCATTTACCACAATGCCAGGGGCGGACCTTGCTAGGAGGTGAAGCGGTGTGCTCTCACCCCTGTTTCTGCTTAATAGTAGTGCCGTGAGTCATTGAGCAGACAAGCTCGTGGATGAAGCACCGGCATGCCCGTGAGAGGTACATGACCTGAGAAAGATGTTGGCAGCCTACTCAGCAAACCCCAAATTTGAAAGACTGTAATCTCTACTGATGACGGTTAAAGAACCAGAAACACGTGTCTAGAGATCAGCACTATTTGCGCCAACTGTGGCGAAACACTCGAACACTTTTGAAGGAAGCAAGTAACTGAAACTGCATTTACCGCAATGCCAGGGGAGAACCTTGCTGGGAGGTGAAGCGTTGTGCTCCCAACCCTGTTCCTGTTTAATAGTACTCCCGTGAGTCATTGAGCTGACGAGCTCGTGGATGAAGCACAAGCATGCCTGTGAGAGGTACCTGACCTGAGAAAGATGTTGCCAGCCTACTCATCAAACCCCAAATTTCAAAGACTGTAATCTCTACTGATGACGGTTAAAGAACCATAAACACGTGTCTAGAGATCAGCTCTATCTTCGTCAACTGTGGCTAAACACTCGAACACTCTTGAAGCAAGCAAGAAACTGAAACTGCATTTACCACAATGCCAGGGGCGAACCTTGCTGGGAGGTGAAGCGGTGTGCTCCCAACCCTGTTCCTGTTTAATAGTACTCCCATGAGTCATTGAGCTGACGAGCTCGTGGATGAAGCACAAGCATGCCTGTGAGAGGTACCTGACCTGAGAAAGATGTTGGCAGCCTACTCATCAAACCCCAAATTTAAAAGACTGTAAACTCTACTGATGAGGGTTAAAGAACCAGAAACACATGACTAGTGACCAGCACTATCTGCGCCAACTGTGGCAAAACACTCGAACACTTTTGAATGAAGCAAGTAACTGAAACTGCATTTACCACAATGCCAGGGGGGAACCTTGCTGGGAGGTGAAGCGGTGTTCTCCCACCCCTGTTCCTGTTTAATAGTACTCCTGTGAGTCATTGAGCTGACAAGCTCGTGGATGAAGCACCCACATGCCTGTGAGAGGTACCTTGCCTGAGAAAGATGTTGACAGCCTACTCAGCAAACCCCACATTTGAAAGACTGTAATCTCTACTGATGACGGTTAAAGAACCAGAAACACGTGTCTAGAGATCAGCACTATCTGCGCCAACTGTGGGGAAACACTCGAACACTCTTGAAGCAAGCAAGTAACTGAAACTGCATTTACCACAATGCCAGGGGCGAACCTTGCTGGGAGGTGAAGCGGTGTGCTCCCACCCCTGTTCCTGTTTAATAGTACTCCAGAGAATCATTGAGCTGACGAGCTCGTGGATGAAGCACCCGCATGCCCGAGAGAGGTACCTGACCTGACAAAGATGTTGGCAGCCTACTCAGCAAACTCCAAATTTGAAAGACTGTAATCTCTACTGATGACGGTTAAAGAACCAGAAACACGTGTCTAGAGATCAGCAATATCTGCGCCACTGTGGGGAAACACTCGAACACTCTTGAAGCAAGCAAGTAACTGAAACTGCATTTACCACAATGCCAGGGGCGAACCTTGCTGGGAGGTGAAGCGGTGTGCTCCCACCCCTGTTCCTGTTTAATAGTACTCCAGTGAATTATTGAGCTGACGAGCTCGTGGATGAAGCACCCACATGCCCGAGAGAGGTACCTGACCTGACAAAGATGTTGGCAGCCTACTCAGCAAACCCCACATTTGAAAGACTGTAATCTCTACTGATGACGGTTAAAGAACCAGAAACACGTGTCTAGAGATCAGCACTATCTGCGCCAACTGTGGCGAAACACTAGAACACTCTTGAAGCAAGCAAGTAACCGAAACTGCATTTACCACAATGCCAGGGGCGAACTTTGCTGGGAGGTGAAGTGGTGTGCTCCCACCCCTGTTCCTGTTTAATAGTACTGCCGTGAGTCATTAAGCTGACGAGCTCGCGGATGAAGCACCCACATGCCTGTTAGAGGTACCTGACCTGAGAAAAATGTTGGCAGCCTACTCAGCAAACCCCAGATTTGAAATACTGTAATCTCTACTGATGACGGTTAAAGAACCAGAAACACGTGTCTAGAGATCAGCACTATCTGCGCCAACTGTCGCAAAACACTCGAACACTCTTGAAGCAAGCAAGTAACCGAAACTGCATTTACCACAAAGCCAAGGGCGAACCTTGTTGGGAGGTGAAGCGGTGTGCTCCCACCTCTGTTCCTGTTTAATAGTACTCCCGTGAGTCATTGAGCTGACAAGCTCGTGGATGAAGCACCCGCATGCCTGTGAGAGGTACCTGGCCTGAGAAAGATGTTGACAGCCTACTCAGCAAACCGCACATTTGAAAGACTGTAAACTCTACTGATGACGGTTAAAGAACCAGAAACACGTGTCTAGAGATCAGCACTATCTGCGCCAACTGTGGCGAAACACTCGAACACTCTTGAAGCAAGCAAGTATCCGAAACTGCATTTACCACAATGCCAGGGGCGAACCTTGCTGGGATGTGAAGCGGTGTGCTCCCACTCCTGTTCCTGTTTAATAGTACTCCTGTGAGTCATTGAGCTGACAAGCTCGTGGATGAAGCACCCGCATGCCTGTGAGAGGAACCTGGCCTGAGAATGATGTTGGCAGCCTACTCAGCAAACCCCACATTTGAAAGACTGTAATCTCTACTGATGACGATTAAAAAACCAGAAACACGTGTCTAGAGATCAGCAATATCTACGCCAACTGTGGCGAAATACTCAAACACTTTTGAAGCAAGCAAGTAACTGAAACTGCATTTACCACAATGCCAGGGGCGACCCTTGCTGGGAGGTGAAGTGGTGTGCTCCCACCCCTGTTCCTGCTTAATAGTACTCTTGTGAGTCATTGAGCTGACGAGCTCATGGAAGAAGCACCCACATGCCTGTTAGAGGTACCTGACCTGAGAAAAATGTTGGCAGCCTACTCAGCAAACCCCAAATTTGAAAGACTGTAATCTCTACTGATGACGGTTAAAGAACCAGAAACACGTGTCTAGAGATCAGCACTATCTGCGCCAACTGTGGGGAAACACTCGAACACTCTTGAAGCAAGCAAGTAACTGAAACTGCATTTACCACAATGCCAGGGGCGAACCTTGCTGGGAGGTGAAGCGGTGCGCTCCCACTCCTGTTCCTGCTTAAGAGTACTGCCGTGAGTCATTGAGCTGACAAGTTCGTGGATGAAGCACCCACATGCCTGTTAGAGGTACCTGACCTGAGAAAGATGTTGGCAGCCTACTCAGCAAACCCTCAATTTGAAAGACTGTAATCTCTATTGATGACGGTTAAAGAACCAGAAACACGTGTCTAGAGATCAGCACTATCTGCGCCAACTGTGGCGAAACACTCAAACACTCTTGAAGCAAGCAAGTAGCTGAAACTGCATTTACAACAATGCCAGGGGCGAACCTTGCTGGGAGGTGAAGCGGTGTGCTCCCACCCCTGTTCCTGTTTAATAGTACTCCAGTGAATCATTGAGCTGACGAGCTCGTGGATGACGCACCCGCATGCCCGTGAGAGGTACCTGACCTGACAAAGATGTTGGCAGCCTACTCAGCATACCCCACATTTGAAAGACTGTAATCTGTACTGATGACGGTTAAAGAACCAGAAACACGTGTCTAGAGATCAGCACTATCTGCGCCAACTGTAGCGAAACACTCGAACACTCTTGAAGTAAGCAAGTAACTGAAAGTGCATTTACCACAATCCCTGTGGTGAACCTTGCTGGGAGGTGATGCGGTGTGCTCCCACCCCTGTTCCTGTTTAATAGTACTGCCGTGAGTCATTGAGCTGACGAGCTCGTGGATGAAGCACCCACATGCCTGTGAGAGGTACCTGACCTGAGAAAGATGTTGGCAGCCTACTCATCAAACCCCAAATTTCAAAAACTGTAAACTCTACTGATGAGGGTTAAAGAACCAGAAACACATGACTAGTGACCAGCACTATCTGCGCCAACTGTGGCAAAACACTCGAACACTTTTGAATGAAGCAAGTAACTGAAACGGCATTTACCACAATGCCAGGTGGGAACCTTGCTGGGAGGTGAAGCGATGTTCTCCCACCCTTGTTCCTGTTTAATAGTACTCCTGTGAGTCATTGAGCTGACAAGCTCGTGGATGAAGCACAAGCATGCCTGTGAGAGGTACCTGGCCTGAGAAAGATGTTGACAGCCTACTCAGCAAACCCCACATTTGAAAGACTGTAATCTCTACTGATGACGGTTAAAGAACCAGAAACACGTGTCTAGAGATCAGCACTATCTGAGCCAACTGTGGGGAAACACTCGAACACTCTTAAAGCAAGCAAGTTACTGAAACTGCATTTACCACAATGCCAGGGGCGAACCTTGCTGGGAGGTGAAGCGGTGAGCTCCCACTCCTGTTCCTGTTTAATAGTACTCCTGTGAGTCATTGAGCTGACAAGCTCGTGGATGAAGCACCCGCATGCCTGTGAGAGGTACCTGGCCTGAGAAAGATGTTGACAGCCTACTCAGCAAACCCCACATTTGAAAGACTGTAATCTCTACTGATGACGGTTAAAGAACCAGAAACACGTGTCTAGAGATCAGCACTATTTGCGCCAACTGTGGCGAAACACTCAAACACTTTTGAAGGAAGCAAGTAACTGAAACTGCATTTACCGCAATGCCAGGGGAGAACCTTGCCTGGGAGGTGAAGCGTTGTGCTCCCAGCCCTGTTCCTGTTTAATAGTACTCCCGTGAGTCATTGAGCTGACGAGCTCGTGGATGAAGCACAAGCATGCCTGTGAGAGGTACCTGACCTGAGAAAGATGTTGGCAGCCTACTCATCAAACCCCAAATTTCAAAGACTGTAAACTCTACTGATGAGGGTTAAAGAACCAGAAACACATGACTAGTGACCAGCACTATCTGCGCCAACTGTGGCAAAACACTCGAACACTTTTGAATGAAGCAAGTAACTGAAACTGCATTTACCACAATGCCAGGGGGGAACCTTGCTGGGAGGTGAAGCGGTGTTCTCCCACCCCTGTTCCTGTTTAATAGTACTCCAGTGAATCATTGAGCTGACGAGCTCGCGGATGAAGCACCCGCATGCCCGAGAGAGGTACCTGAACTGACAAAGATGTTGGCAGCCTACTCAGCAAACTCCAACTTTGAAAGACTGTAATCTCTACTGATGACGGTTAAAGAACCAGAAACACGTGTCTAGAGATCAGCAATATCTGCGCCAACTGTGGGGAAACACTCGAACACTCTTGAAGCAAGCAAGTAACTGAAACTGCATTTACCACAATGCCAGGGGCGAACCTTGCTGGGAGGTGAAGCGGTGTGCTCCCACCCCTGTTCCTGTTTAATAGTACTCCAGTGAATCATTGAGCTGACGAGCTCGTGGATGAAGCACCCACATGCCCGAGAGAGGTACCTGACCTGACAAAGATGTTGGCAGCCTACTCAGCAAGCCCCACATTTGAAAGACTGTAATCTCTACTGATGACGGTTAAAGAACCAGAAACACGTGTCTAGAGATCAGCACTATCTGCGCCAACTGTGGCGAAACACTAGAACACTCTTGATGCAAGAAAGTAACCGAAACTGCATTTACCACAATGCCAGGGGCGAACTTTGCTGGGAGGTGAAGTGGTGTGCTCCCACCCCTGTTCCTGTTTATTAGTACTGCCGTGAGTCATTAAGCTGACGAGCTCGTGGATGAAGCACCCACATGCCTGTTAGAGGTACCTGACCTGAGAAAAATGTTGGCAGCCTACTCAGCAAACCCCAAATTTGAAAGACTGTAATCTCTACTATTGACGGTTAAAGAACCAGAAACACGTGTCTAGAGATCAGTACTATCTGCGCCAACTGTGGGGAAACACTCGAACACTCTTGAAGCAAGCAAGTAACTGAAACTGCATTTACCACAATGCCAGGGGCGAACCTTGCTGGGAGGTGAAGCGGTGTGCTCCCACCCCTGTTCCTGTTTAATAGTACTCCAGTGAATCATTGAGCTGACGAGCTCGTGGATGAAGCACCCGCATGCCCGAGAGAGGTACCTGACCTGACAAAGATGTTGGCAGCCTACTCAGCAAACCCCTCATCTGAAAGACTGTAATCTCTACTGATGACGGTTAAAGAACCAGAAACACGTGTCTAGAGATCGTCACTATCTGCGCCAACTGTGGCGAAAGACTCGAACACTCTTGAAGCAAGCAAGAAACCGAAACTGCATTTACCACAATGCCAGGGGCGAACCTTGGTGGGAGGTGAAGCGGTGTGCTCCCACCCCTGTTCCTGTTTAATAGTACTCCAGTGAATCATTGAGCTGACGAGCTCGTGGATGAAGCACCCGCATGCCCGAGAGAGGTACCTTACCTGACAAAGATGTTGGCAGCCTACTCAGCAAACCCCACATTTGAAAGACTGTAATCTCTACTGATGACGGTTAAAGAACCAGAAACACGTGTCTAGAGATCGTCACTATCTGCGCCAACTGTGGCGAAAGACTCGAACACTCTTGAAGCAAGCAAGTAACCGAAACTGCATTTACCACAATGCCAGGGGCGAACCTTGCTGGGATTTGAAGCGGTGTGCTCCCACCCCTGTTCCTGTTTAATAGTACTGCCGTGAGTCATTGAGCTGACGAGCTCGTGGATGAAGCACAAGCATGCCTGTGAGAGGTACCTCACCAGAGAAAGATGTTGGCAGCCTACTCATCAAACCCCAAATTTCAAAGACTGTAAACTCTACTGATAAGGGTTACAGAACCCAGAAACACATGTCTAGTGATCAGCACTATCTGCACCAACTGTGGCAAAACACTCGAACACTTTTGAAGGAAGCAAGTAACTGAAACTGAATTTACCACAATGCCAGGGGCGAAACTTGCTGGGAGGTGAAGTGGTGTGCTCCCACCCGTGTTCCTGCTTAATAATACTCTTGTGAGTCATTGAGCTGACGAGCTCGTGGATGAAGCACCCGCATGCCTGTGAGAGGTACGTGACCTGAGAAAGATGTTGGCAGCCCACTCAGCAAACCCCACATTTGAAAGACTGTAATCTCTACTGATGACGGTTAAAGAACCATAAACACGTGTCTACAGATCAGCACTATCTGCGCCAACTGTCGCAAAACACTCGAACACTCTTGAAGCAAGCAAGTAACCGAAACTGCATTTACAACAAAGCCAAGGGCGAACCTTGTTGGGAGGTGAAGCGGTGTGCTCCCACCTCTGTTCCTGTTTAATAGTACTCCCGTGAGTCATTGAGCTGACAAGCTCGTGGATGAAGCACCCGCATGCCTGTGAGAGGTACCTGGCCTGAGAAAGATGTTGACAGCCTACTCAGCAAACCGCACATTTGAAAGACTGTAAACTCTACTGATGACGGTTAAAGAACCAGAAACACGTGTCTGGAGATCAGCACTATCTGCGCCAACTGTGGCGAATCACTCGAACACTCTTGAAGCAAGCAAGTATCCGAAACTGCATTTACCACAATGCCAGGGGTGAACCTTGCTGGGAGGTGAAGCGTTGTGCTCCCAACCCTGTTCCTGTTTAATAGTACTCCCGTGAGTCATTGAGCTGACGAGCTCGTGGATGAAGCACCCGCATGCCTGTGAGAGGTACCCCACCTGAGAAAGATGTTGGCAGCCTACTCAGAAAACCCCACATTTGAAAGACTGTAATCTCTACTGATAACGGTTAAAGAACCATAAACACGTGTCTACAGATCAGCACTATCTGCGCCAACTGTCGCAAAACACTCGAACACTCTTGAAGCAAGCAAGTAACCGAAACTGCATTTACAACAAAGCCAAGGGCGAACCTTGTTGGGAGGTGAAGCGGTGTGCTCCCACCTCTGTTCCTGTTTAATAGTACTCCCGTGAGTCATTGAGCTGACGAGATCGTGGATGAAGCACCCGCATGCCTGTGAGAGGTACCCGACCTGAGAAAGATGTTGGCAGCCTACTCAGAAAACCCCACATTTGAAAGACTGTAATCTCTACTCATGACGGTTAAAGAACCAGAAACACGTGTCTAGAGATCAGCACTATCTGCGCCAACTGTGGCGAAACACTCGAATACTCTTGAAGCAAGCAAGTAAACAAAACTGCATTTACCACAATGCCAGGGGCGAACCTTGCTGGGAGGTGAAGCGGTGTGCTCCCACCCCTGTTCCTGTTTAATAGTACTCTCGTGAGTCATTGAGCTGACAAGCTCGTGGATGAAGCACCCGCATGCCTGTGAGAGGTACCTGGCCTGAGAAAGATGTTGACAGCCTACTCAGCAAACCCCACATTTGAAAGACAGTAATCTCTACTGATGACGGTTAAAGAACCAGAAACACGTGTCTAGAGATCAGCAATATCTACGCGAACTGTGGCGAAACACTCGAACACTTTTGAAGCAAGCAAGTAACTGAAAGTGCATTTACCGCAATGCCAGGGGAGAACCTTGCTGGGAGGTGAAGCGTTGTGCTCCCAACCCTGTTCCTGTTTAATAGTACTCCCGTGAGTCATTGAGCTGACGAGATCGTGGATGAAGCACCCGCATGCCTGTGAGAGGTACCCGACCTGAGAAAGATGTTGGCAGCCTACTCAGAAAACCCCACATTTGAAAGACTGTAATCTCTACTCATGACGGTTAAAGAACCAGAAACACGTGTCTACAGATCAGCACTATCTGCGCCAACTGTCGCAAAACACTCGAACACTCTTGAAGCAAGCAAGTAACTGAAACTGCATTTACCACAATGCCAGGGGCGAACCTTGCTGGGAGGTGAAGTGGTGTGCTCCCACCCCTGTTCCTTCTTAATAGTACTCTTGTGAGTCATTGAGCTGACGAGCTCGTGGATGAAGCACCCACATGCCTGTTAGAGGTACCTGACCAGAGAAAAATGTTGGCGAACCTTGCTGGGATGTGAAGCGGTGAGCTCCCACTCCTGTTCCTGTTAAATAGTACTCCTGTGAGTCATTGAGCTGACAAGCTCGTGGATGAAGCACCCGCATGCCTGAGAGAGGTACCTGGCCTGAGAAAGATGTTGACAGCCTACTCAGCAAACCCCACATTTGAAAGACTGTAATCTCTACTGATGACGGTTAAAGAACCAGAAACACTTGTCTAGAGATCAGCACTATCTGCGTCAACTGTGGCGAAACAGTCGAACACTCTTGAAGCAAGCAAGTAACTGAAACTGCATTTACCACAATGCCAGGGTCGAACCTTGCTGGGAGGTGAAGCAGTGTGCTCCCACTCCTGTTCCTGCTTAAGAGTACTGCGTGAGTCATTGAGCTGACAAGCTCGTGGATGAAGCACCCACATGCCTGTTAGAGGTACCTGACCTGAGAAAGATGTTGGCAGCCTACTCAGCAAACCCCCAATTTGAAAGACTGTAATCTCTACTGATGACGGTTAAAGAACCAGAAACACGTGTCTAGAGATCAGCACTATCTGCGCCAACTGTGGCGAAACACTCGAACACTCTTGAAGCAAGCAAGTAGCTGAAACTGCATTTACCACAATGCCAGGGCCGAACCTTGCTGGGAGGTGAAGCGGTGTGCTCCCACCTCTGTTCCTGTTTAATAGTACTCCCGTGAGTCATTGAGCTGACGAGATCGTGGATGAAGCACCCGCATGCCTGTGAGAGGTACCCGACCTGAGAAAGATGTTGGCAGCCTACTCAGAAAACCCCACATTTGAAAGACTGTAATCTCTACTCATGACGGTTAAAGAACCAGAAACACGTGTCTAGAGATCAGCACTATCTGCGCCAACTGTGGCGAAACACTCGAATACTCTTGAAGCAAGCAAGTAAACAAAACTGCATTTACCACAATGCCAGGGGCGAACCTTGCTGGGAGGTGAAGCGGTGTGCTCCCACCCCTGTTCCTGTTTAATAGTACTCTCGTGAGTCATTGAGCTGACAAGCTCGTGGATGAAGCACCCGCATGCCTGTGAGAGGTACCTGGCCTGAGAAAGATGTTGACAGCCTACTCAGCAAACCCCACATTTGAAAGACAGTAATCTCTACTGATGACGGTTAAAGAACCAGAAACACGTGTCTAGAGATCAGCAATATCTACGCGAACTGTGGCGAAACACTCGAACACTTTTGAAGCAAGCAAGTAACTGAAAGTGCATTTACCGCAATGCCAGGGGAGAACCTTGCTGGGAGGTGAAGCGTTGTGCTCCCAACCCTGTTCCTGTTTAATAGTACTCCCGTGAGTCATTGAGCTGACGAGATCGTGGATGAAGCACCCGCATGCCTGTGAGAGGTACCCGACCTGAGAAAGATGTTGGCAGCCTACTCAGAAAACCCCACATTTGAAAGACTGTAATCTCTACTCATGACGGTTAAAGAACCAGAAACACGTGTCTACAGATCAGCACTATCTGCGCCAACTGTCGCAAAACACTCGAACACTCTTGAAGCAAGCAAGTAACTGAAACTGCATTTACCACAATGCCAGGGGCGAACCTTGCTGGGAGGTGAAGTGGTGTGCTCCCACCCCTGTTCCTTCTTAATAGTACTCTTGTGAGTCATTGAGCTGACGAGCTCGTGGATGAAGCACCCACATGCCTGTTAGAGGTACCTGACCAGAGAAAAATGTTGGCGAACCTTGCTGGGATGTGAAGCGGTGAGCTCCCACTCCTGTTCCTGTTAAATAGTACTCCTGTGAGTCATTGAGCTGACAAGCTCGTGGATGAAGCACCCGCATGCCTGAGAGAGGTACCTGGCCTGAGAAAGATGTTGACAGCCTACTCAGCAAACCCCACATTTGAAAGACTGTAATCTCTACTGATGACGGTTAAAGAACCAGAAACACTTGTCTAGAGATCAGCACTATCTGCGTCAACTGTGGCGAAACAGTCGAACACTCTTGAAGCAAGCAAGTAACTGAAACTGCATTTACCACAATGCCAGGGTCGAACCTTGCTGGGAGGTGAAGCAGTGTGCTCCCACTCCTGTTCCTGCTTAAGAGTACTGCGTGAGTCATTGAGCTGACAAGCTCGTGGATGAAGCACCCACATGCCTGTTAGAGGTACCTGACCTGAGAAAGATGTTGGCAGCCTACTCAGCAAACCCCCAATTTGAAAGACTGTAATCTCTACTGATGACGGTTAAAGAACCAGAAACACGTGTCTAGAGATCAGCACTATCTGCGCCAACTGTGGCGAAACACTCGAACACTCTTGAAGCAAGCAAGTAGCTGAAACTGCATTTACCACAATGCCAGGGCCGAACCTTGCTGGGAGGTGAAGCGGTGTGCTCCCACCCCTGTTCCTGTTTAATAGTACTGCCGTGAGTCATTGAGCTGACGAGCTCGTGGATGAAGCACAAGCATGCCTGTGAGAGGTACCTGACCTGAGAAAGATGTTGGCAGCCTACTCATCAAACCCCAAATTTCAAAGACTGTAAACTCTACTGATGAGGGTTAAAGAACCAGAAACACATGACTAGTGACCAGCACTATCTGCACCAATTGTGGCAAAACACTCTAACACTTTTGAATGAAGCAAGTAACTGAAACTGCATTTACCACAATGCCAGGGGGGAACCTTGCTGGGAGGTGAAGCGGTGTTCTCCCACCCCTGTTCCTGTTTAATAGTACTCCCGTGAGTCATTGAGCTGACGAGCTCGTGGAGGAAGCACAAGCATGCCTGTGAGAGGTACCTGACCTGAGAAAGATGTTGGCAGCCTACTCATCAAACCCCAAATTTCAAAGACTGTAAACTCTACTGATAAGGTTTAAAAAACCAGAAACACATGTCTAGTGATCAGCACTATCTGCACCAACTGTGGCAAAACACTCGAACACTTTTGAAGGAAGCAAGTAACTGAAACTGAATTTACCACAATGCCAGGGGCGAACCTTGCTGGGAGGTGAAGCGGTGTGCTCTCACTCCTGTTCCTGCTTAATAGTACAGCCATGAGTAATTGAGCTGACAAGCTCGTGGATGAAGCACCCGCATGCCTGTGAGAGGTACCTGACCTGAGAAAGATGTTGGCAGCCTGCTCATCATACCCCAAATTTCAAAGAGTGTAAACTCTACTGATGAGGGTTAAAGAACCAGAAACACATGTCTAGAGATCAGCATTATCTGCGCCAACTGTGGGGAAACACTCGAACACTCTTGAAGCAAGCAAGTAACTGAAACTGCATTTACCATAATGCCAGGGGAGAACCTTGCTGGGAGGTGAAGCGTTGTGCTCCCAACCCTGTTCCTGTTTAATAGTACTCCCGTGAGTCATTGAGCTGACAAGCTCGTGGATGAAGCACCCGCATGCCTGTGAGAGGTACCCGACCTGAGAAAGATGTTGGCAGCCTACTCAGAAAACCCCACATTTGAAAGACTGTAATCTCTACTCATGACGGTTAAAGAACCAGAAACACGTGTCTAGAGATCAGCACTATCTGCGCCAACTGTGGCGAAACACTTGAATACTCTTGAAGCAAGCAAGTAAACGAAACTGCATTTACCACAATGCCAGGGGCGAACCTTGCTGGGAGGTGAAGCGGTGTGCTCCCACCCCTGTTCCTGTTTAATAGTACTCTCGTGAGTCATTGAGCTGACGAGCTCGTGGATGAAGCACCCGCATGCCTGTGAGAGGTACCTGGCCTGACAAAGATGTTGACAGCCTACTCAGCAAACCCCACATTTGAAAGACTGTTATCTCTACTGATGACGGTTAAAGAACCAGAAACACTTGTCTAGAGATCAGCACTATCTGCGCCAACTGTGGAAAAACACTCTTGAAGCAAGCAAGTAACTGAAACTGCATTTATCACAATGCCAGGGGCGAACCGTGCTGGGAGCTGAAGCGGTGTGCTCCCACTTCTGTTCCTGCTTAATAGTAGTGCCGTGAGTCATTGAGCAGACAAGCTCGTGGATGAAGCACGCGCATGCCTATGAGAGGTACCTGACCTGAGAAAAATTTAGGCAGCCTACTCAGCAAACCCTAAATTTGAAAGACATTAATCTTTACTGATGACGGTTAAAGAACCTGACACACATGTCTAGAGATCAGCACTATTTGCGCCAACGGTGGCAAAACACTCAAACACTCTTGAAGCAAGCAAGTAACTGAATCTGCATTTACCTCAATGCCATTGGCGAACCTTGCTGGGAGGTGAAGTGGTGTGCTCCCACCCCTGTTCCTGTTTAATAGTACTCCCGTGAATCATTGAGCTGACGAGCTCGTGGATGAAGCACCCGCATGCCTGTGAGAGTTACCTGACCTGCAAAGATGTTGGCAGCCTACTCAGCAAACCCCACATTTGAAAGACTGTAATCTCTACTGATGATGGTTAAAGAACCAGAAACATGTGTCTAGAGATAAGCACTATCTGCGCCAACTGTGGCAAAACACTTGAACACTCTTGAAGCAAGCAAGTAACCAAAACGGCATTTACCACAATACCAGGGGCGAATCTTGCTGGGAGGTGAAGCGGTGTGCTCCCACTCCTGTTTCTGCTTAATAGTACTGCCGCAAGTCATTGAGCTGACGAGCTCGTGGATGAAGCACCCGCATGCCTGTGAGAGGTACCTGACCTGCAAAGATGTTGGCAGCCTACTAAGCAAACCCCACATTTGAAAGACTGTAATCTCTACTGATGACGGTTAAAGAACCAGAAACACGTGTCTAGAGATAAGCACTATCTGCGCCAAATGTGGCGAAACACTCGAACACTCTTGAAGCACGCAAGTAACTGAATCTGCATTTACCACAATGCCATTGGCGAACCTTGCTCGGAGGTGAAGCGGTGTGCTCCCACCCCTGTTCCTGTTTAATAGTACTCCCGTGAATCATTGAGCTGACGAGCTCGTGGATGAAGCACCCGCATGCCTGTGAGAGTTACCTGACCTGCAAAGATGTTGGCAGCCTACTCAGCAAACCCCACATTTGAAAGACTGTAATCTCTACTGATGATGGTTAAAGAACCAGAAACATGTGTCTAGAGATAAGCACTATCTGCGCCAACTGTGGCAAAACACTCGAACACTCTTGAAGAAAGCAAGTAACCAAAACTGCATTTACCACAATACCAGGGGCGAATCTTGCTGGGAGGTGAAGCGGTGTGCTCCCACTCCTGTTTCTGCTTAATAGTACTGCCGCAAGTCATTGAGCTGACGAGCTCGTGGATGAAGCACCCGCATGCCTGTGAGAGGTACCTGACCTGCAAAGATGTTGGCAGCCTACTAAGCAAACCCCAAATTAGAAAGACTGTAATATCTACTGATGATAGTTAAAGAACCAGAAACACATGTCTAGAGATAAGCACTATCTGCGCCAAATGTGGCGAAACACTCGAACACTCTTGAAGCAAGCAAGTAACCAAAACTGCATTTACCATAATGCCAGGGGCGAACCTTGATGGGAGGTGAAGCGGAGTGCCCCCACTCCTGTTCCTGCTTAATAGTACAGCCGTGAGTCATTGAGCTGACAAGCTCGTGGATGAAGCACCCGCATGCCTGTGAGAGGTACCTCAAATTTGAAAGACTGTAATCTCTACTGATGACGGTTAAAGAACCAGAAACACGTGTCTAGATATCAGCACTATCTGCGCCAACTGTGGCGAAACACTCGAACACTCTTGAACCAAGCAAGTAACTGAAACTGCATTTACCACAATGCCAGGGTTGAACCTTGCTGGGAGGTGAAGCGGTGTGCTCCCACCCCTATTCCTGTTTAATAGTACTCCCGTGTCTCATTGAGCTGACGAGCTCGTGGATGAAGCACTCGCATGCCAGTGAGAGGTACCTGACCTGAGAAAGATGTTCACAGCCTACTCAGCAAACCCCACATTTGAAAGACTGTAATCTCTACTGATGACAGTTAAAGAACCAGAAACACGTGTCTACAGATCAGCACTATCTGAATCAATTGTGGCGAAACATTCAGACACTCTTGAAGCAAGCAAGTAACTGAAACTGCATTTGCCACAATGCCAGGGGCGAACCTTGCTGGGAGGTGAAGCGGTGTGCTCCCACTCCTGTTTCTGCTTAATAGTACTGCCGTACGTCATTGAGCTGAGAAGCTTGTGGATGAAGAACCCGCATGCCTGTGAGAGGTACCTGACGTGAGAAAGATGTTGGCAGCCTACTCAGCAAACCCCAATTTTGAAAGACTGTAATCTCTACTGATGTCGGTTAAAGAACCAGAAACACGTGTCTAGAGATCAGCACTATCTGCGCCAACTGTAGCGAAACACTCGAACACTCTTGAAGCAAGCAAGTCACTGAAACTGCATTTACCACAATGCCAGGGGCGAACCTTGCCAGGAGGTGAAGCGGTGTGCTCTCACCCCTGTGCCTGTTTAATAGTACTCCCGTGAATCATTGAGCCGACGAGCTCGTGGATGAAGCATCCACATGCCTGTGAGAGGTACCTGACCTGAGAAAGATGTTGACAACCTTCTCAGCAAACCCCACATTTGAAAGATTGTAATCTCTACTGATGATGGTTAAAGAACTAGAAACACGTGTCTAGAGATCAGCACTATCTGTGCCAACTGTGGCTAAACACTATTGAAACAAGCAAGTTACTGAATCTGCATTTACCACAATGCCAGGGGCGAACCGTGCTGGGAGGTGAAGCGGTGTGCTCCCACCCCTGTTCCTGCTTAATAGTAGTGCCATGAGTCATTGAGCAGACAAGCTCGTGGATGAATCACCCGCATGCCTCTGAGAGGTACCTGACCTGAGAAAGTTGTTGGCAGCCTACTCAGCAAACCCCAATTTTGAAAGACTGTAATCTCTACTGATGACGGTTAAAGAACCAGAAACAGGTGTCTACAGATCAGCACTATCTGCGCCAACTGTGGCGAAACACTCGAACACTCTTGAAGCAAGCAAATAACTGAAACTGCATTTACCACAATGCCAGGGGCAAACCTTGCTAGGAGGTGAAGCGGTGTGCTCCCACCCTTGTTCCTGTTTAATAGTACTCCCGTGAATCATTGAGCCGACGAGTTCGTGGATGAAGCACCCGCATGCCTGTGAGAGGTACCTGACCTGAGAAAGATGTTGACAGCCTACTCAGCAAACCCCACATTTGAAAGACTGTTATCTCTACTGATGACGGTTAAAAAACCAGAAACACGTGTCTAGAGATCAGCACTATCTGCGCCAACTGTGGGAAAACACTCTTGAAGCAAGCAAGTAACTGAAACTGCATTTACCACAATGCCAGGGGCAATCCTTGCAAGGAGGTGAAGTGGTGTGCTCCCACCCTTGTTCCTGTTTAATAGTACTCCCATGAATCATTGTGCCGACGAGCTCGTGGATGAAGAACCCACATGCCTGTGAGAGGTACCTGACCTGAGAAAGATGTTGACAGCCTACTCAGCAAACCCCACATTTGAAAGACTGTTATCTCTACTGATGACGGTTAAAAAACCAGAAACACGTGTCTAGAGATCAGCACTATCTGCGCCAACTGTGGGAAAACACTCTTGAAGCAAGCAAGTAACTGAAACTGCATTTATCACAATGCCAGGGGCGAAGCTTGCTGGGAGCTGAAGCGGTGTGCTCCCACTTCTGTTCCTGCTTAATAGTAGTGCCGTGAGTCATTGAGCAGACAAGCTCGTGGATTAAGCACGCGCATGCCTGTGAGAGGTCCCTGACCCGAGAAAGATTTTGGCAGCCTACTCAGCAAACCCCAAAATTGAAAGACTGTAATCTCTACTGATGACGGTTAAAGAACCAGAAACACGTGTCTAGAGATCAGCACTATTTGCGCCAACTGTGGCAAAATACTCAAACACTCTTGAAGCAAGCAAGTAACTGAATCTGCATTTACCACAATGCCAGTGGCGAACCTTGCTGGGAGGTGAAGTGGTGTGCTCCCACCCCTGTTCCTGTTTAATAGTACTCCCTTGAATCCTTGAGCTGACGAGCTCGTGGTTGAAGCACCCGCATGCCTGTGAGAGGTACCTGACCTGCAAAGATGTTGGCAGCCTACTCAGCAAACCCCACATTTGAAAGACTGTAATCTCTACTGATGACGGTTAAAGAACCAGAAACACGTGTCTAGAGAAAAGCACTATCTGCGCCAACTGTGGCGAAACTCTCGAAAACTCTTGAAGCAAGCGAGTAACTGAAACTGTATTTGCCACAATGCCTGGGGCGAACCTTGCTGGGAGGTGAAGCGGTGTGCTCCCACTCCTGTTTCTGCTTAATAGTACTGCCGCAAGTCATTGAGCTGACAAGCTAGTGGATGAAGCACCCGCATGCCTGTGAGAGGTACATGACCTGAGTAAGATGTTGGCAGCCTACTCAGCAAACCCCAAATTTGAAAGACTGTAATCTCTACTGATGATAGTTAAAGAACCAGAAACACGTGTCTAGAGATAAGCACTATCTGCGCCAACTGTGGCAAAACACTCGAACACTCTTGAAGCAAGCAAGTAACTGAATCCGCATTTACCACAATGCCAGTGGCGAACCTTGCTGGGAGGTGAGGCGGTGTGCTCCCACCCCTGTTCCTGTTTAATAGTACTCCCGTGAATCACTGAGCTGACGAGCTTGTGGGTGAAGCACACGCATTCCTGTGAGAGGTACCTGACCTGACAAAGATGTTGGCAGCCTCCTCAGCAAACCCCACATTTGAAAGACTGTAATCTCTACTGATGATAGTTAAAGAACCAGAAAACCGTGGCTAGAGATAAGCACTATCTGCGCAAACTGTGGCGAAACACTCGAACACTCTTGAAGCAAGCAAGTAACCGAAACTGCATTTACCACAACGACAGGGACGAACCTTGCTGGGAGGTGAAGCGGTGTACTTCCACTCCTGTTGCTGCTTAATAGTACTGCCGTGAGTCATTGAGCTGACAAGCTTGTGGATGAAGCACCCGCATGCCTGTGAGAGGTACCTGACCTGAGAAAGATGTTGGCAGCCTAATCAGCAAACCCCAATTTTGAAAGACTGTAATCTCTACGGATGACGGTTAAAAAACCAGAAACAGGTGTCTACAGATCAGCACTATCTGCGCCAACTGTGGCGAAACACTCGAACACTCTTGAAGCAAGCAAATAACTGAAACTGCATTCACCACAATGCCAGGGGCAAACCTTGCTAGGAGGTGAAGCGGTGTGCTCCCACCCTTGTTCCTGTTTAATAGTACTCCCGTGAAACATTGAGCCGACGAGTTCGTGGATGAAGCACCCGCATGCCTGTGAGAGGTACCTGACCTGAGAAAGATGTTGACAGCCTACTCAGCAAACCCCACATTTGAAAGACTGTTATCTCTACTGATGACGGTTAAAGAACCAGAAACACTTGTCTAGAGATCAGCACTATCTGCGCCAACTGTGGAAAAACACTCTTGAAGCAAGCAAGTAACTGAAACTGCATTTATCACAATGCCAGGGGCGAACCGTGCTGGGAGCTGAAGCGGTGTGCTCCCACTTCTGTTCCTGCTTAATAGTAGTGCCGTGAGTCATTGAGCAGACAAGCTCGTGGATGAAGCACGCGCATGCCTATGAGAGGTACCTGACCTGAGAAAAATTTAGGCAGCCTACTCAGCAAACCCTAAATTTGAAAGACATTAATCTTTACTGATGACGGTTAAAGAACCTGACACACATGTCTAGAGATCAGCACTATTTGCGCCAACGGTGGCAAAACACTCAAACACTCTTGAAGCAAGCAAGTAACTGAATCTGCATTTACCTCAATGCCATTGGCGAACCTTGCTGGGAGGTGAAGTGGTGTGCTCCCACCCCTGTTCCTGTTTAATAGTACTCCCGTGAATCATTGAGCTGACGAGCTCGTGGATGAAGCACCCGCATGCCTGTGAGAGTTACCTGACCTGCAAAGATGTTGGCAGCCTACTCAGCAAACCCCACATTTGAAAGACTGTAATCTCTACTGATGATGGTTAAAGAACCAGAAACATGTGTCTAGAGATAAGCACTATCTGCGCCAACTCTGGCAAAACACTTGAACACTCTTGAAGCAAGCAAGTAACCAAAACTGCATTTACCACAATACCAGGGGCAAATCTTGCTGGGAGGTGAAGCGGTGTGCTCCCACTCCTGTTTCTGCTTAATAGTACTGCCGCAAGTCATTGAGCTGACGAGCTCGTGGATGAAGCACCCGCATGCCTGTGAGAGGTACCTGACCTGCAAAGATGTTGGCAGCCTACTAAGCAAACCCCACATTTGAAAGACTGTAATCTCTACTGATGACGGTTAAAGAACCAGAAACACGTGTCTAGAGATAAGCACTATCTGCGCCAAATGTGGCGAAACACTCGAACACTCTTGAAGCACGCAAGTAACTGAATCTGCATTTACCACAATGCCATTGGCGATCCTTGCTCGGAGGTGAAGCGGTGTGCTCCCACCCCTGTTCCTGTTTAATAGTACTCCCGTGAATCATTGAGCTGACGAGCTCGTGGATGAAGCACCCGCATGCCTGTGAGAGTTACCTGACCTGCAAAGATGTTGGCAGCCTACTCAGCAAACCCCACATTTGAAAGACTGTAATCTCTACTGATGATGGTTAAAGAACCAGAAACATGTGTCTAGAGATAAGCACTATCTGCGCCAACTGTGGCAAAACACTCGAACACTCTTGAAGCAAGCAAGTAACCAAAACTGCATTTACCACAATACCAGGGGCGAATCTTGCTGGGAGGTGAAGCGGTGTGCTCCCACTCCTGTTTCTGCTTAATAGTACTGCCGCAAGTCATTGAGCTGACGAGCTCGTGGATGAAGCACCCGCATGCCTGTGAGAGGTACCTGACCTGCAAAGATGTTGGCAGCCTACTAAGCAAACCCCAAATTTGAAAGACTGTAATATCTACTGATGATAGTTAAAGAACCAGAAACACATGTCTAGAGATAAGCACTATCTGCGCCAAATGTGGCGAAACACTCGAACACTCTTGAAGCAAGCAAGTAACCAAAACTACATTTACCACAATGCCAGGGGCGAACCTTGATGGGAGGTGAAGCGGAGTGCCCCCACTCCTGTTCCTGCTTAATAGTACAGCCGTGAGTCATTGAGCTGACAAGCTCGTGGATGAAGCACCCGCATGCCTGTGAGAGGTACCTCAAATTTGAAAGACTGTAATCTCTACTGATGACGGTTAAAAAACCAGAAACACGTGTCTAGAGATCAGCACTATCTGCGCCAACTGTGGCGAAACACTCGAACACTCTTGAACCAAGCAAGTAACTGAAACTGCATTTACCACAATGCCAGGGTTGAACCTTGCTGGGAGGTGAAGCGGTGTGCTCCCACCCCTATTCCTGTTTAATAGTACTCCCGTGAGTCATTGAGCTGACGAGCTCGTGGATGAAGCACTCGCATGCCAGTGAGAGGTACCTGACCTGAGAAAGATCTTCACAGCCTACTCAGCAAACCCCACATTTGAAAGACTGTAATCTCTACTGATGGCAGTTAAAGAACCAGAAACACGTGTCTACAGATCAGCACTATCTGAATCAATTGTGGCGAAACATTCAGACACTCTTGAAGCAAGCAAGTAACTGAAACTGCATTTGCCACAATGCCAGGGGCGAACCTTGCTGGGAGGTGAAGCGGTGTGCTCCCACTCCTGTTTCTGCTTAATAGTACTGCCGTACGTCATTGAGCTGACAAGCTTGTGGATGAAGAACCCGCATGACTGTGAGAGGTACCTGACGTGAGAAAGATGTTGGCAGCCTACTCAGCAAACCCCAATTTTGAAAGACTGTAATCTCTACTGATGTCGGTTAAAGAACCAGAAACACGTATCTAGAGATCAGCACTATCTGCGCCAACTGTAGCGAAACACTCGAACACTCTTGAAGCAAGCAAGTAACTGAAACTGCATTTACCACAATGCCAGGGGCGAACCTTGCTAGGAGGTGAAGCGGTGTGCTCTCATCCCTGTGCCTGTTTAATAGTACTCCCGTGAATCATTGAGCCGACGAGCTCGTGGATGAAGCATCCACATGCCTGTGAGAGGTACCTGACCTGAGAAAGATGTTGACAACCTTCTCAGCAAACCCCACATTTGAAAGATTGTAATCTCTACTGATGATGGTTAAAGAACTAGAAACACGTGTCTAGAGATCAGCACTATCTGTGCCAACTGTGGCTAAACACTATTGAAACAAGCAAGTTACTGAAACTGCATTTACCACAATGCCAGTGGCGAACCGTGCTGGGAGGTGAAGCGGTGTGCTCCCACCCCTGTTCCTGATTAATAGTAGTGCCATGAGTCATTGAGCAGACAAGCTCGTGGATGAATCACCCGCATGCCTCTGAGAGGTACCTGACCTGAGAAAGTTGTTGGCAGCCTACTCAGCAAACCCCAATTTTGAAAGACTGTAATCTCTACTGATGACGGTTAAAGAACCAGAAACAGGTGTCTACAGATCAGCACTATCTGCGCCAACTGTGGCGAAACACTCGAACACTCTTGAAGCAAGCAAATAACTGAAACTGCATTTACCACAATGCCAGGGGCAAACCTTGCTAGGAGGTGAAGCGGTGTGCTCCCACCCTTGTTCCTGTTTAATAGTACTCCCGTGAATCATTGAGCCGACGAGTTCGTGGATGAAGCACCCGCATGCCTGTGAGAGGTACCTGACCTGAGAAAGATGTTGACAGCCTACTCAGCAAACCCCACATTTGAAAGACTGTAATCTCTACTGATGACGGTTAAAGAACTCAGAAACACTTGTCTAGAGATCAGCACTATCTGCGCCAACTGTGGAAAAACACTCTTGAAGCCAGCAAGTAACTGAAACTGCATTTATCACAATGCCAGGGGCGAACCGTGATGGGAGCTGAAGCGGTGTGCTCCCACTTCTGTTCCTGCTTAATAGTAGTGCCGTGAGTCATTGAGCAGACAAGCTCGTGGATGAAGCACGCGCATGCCTATGAGAGGTACCTGACCTGAGAAAAATTTAGGCAGCCTACTCAGCAAACCCTAAATTTGAAAGACATTAATCTTTACTGATGTCGGTTAAAGAACCAGAAACAGGTGTCTACAGATCAGCACTATCTGCGCCAACTGTGGCGAAACACTTGAACACTCTTGAAGCAAGCAAATAACTGAAACTACATTTACCACAATGCCAGGGGCAAACCTTACTAGAAGGTGAAGCGGTGTGCTCCCACCCCTGTTCCTGTTTAATAGTACTCCCGTGAATCATTGAGCTGACGAGCTCGTGGATGAAGCACCCGCATGCCTGTGAGAGGTACCTGATCTGCAAAGATGTTGGCAGCCTACTCAGCAAACCCCACATTTGAAAGACTGCAATCTCTACTGATGACGGTTAAAGAACCAGAAACACGTGTCTAGAGATAAGCACTATCTGCGCCAACTGTGGCGAAACACTCGAACACTCTTGAGGCAAGCAAGTAACCAAAACTGCATTTACCACAATGCCAGGGGCTAATCTTGCTGGGAGGTGAAGCGGTGTGCTCCCACTCCTGTTTCTGCTTAATAGTACTGCGCAAGTCATTGAGCTGACGAGCTCGTGGATGAAGCACCCGCATACCTGTGAGAGGTACCTGACCTGCAAAGATGTTGGCAGCCTACTAAGCAAACCCCACATTTGAAAGACTGTAATCTCTACTGATGACGGTTAAAGAACCAGAAACACGTGTCTAGAGATAAGCACTATCTGCGCCAAATGTGGCGAAACACTCGAACACTCTTGAAGCAAGCAAGTAACCAAAACTGCATTTACCACAATGACAGGGACGAACCTTGCTGGGAAGTGAAGTGGTGTGCTCCCACCCCTGTTCCTGTTTAATAGTACTCCCGTGAGTCATTTTGCTGGCAAGCTCGTGGATGATGCACCCGCATGCCAGTGAGAGGTACCTGACCTGAGAAAGATGTTGACAGCCTACTCAGCAAACCCCACATTTGAAAGACTGTAATCTCTACTGATGACGGTTGAAGAACCAGAAACACGTGTCTAGAGATGAGCACTATCTGCATCAACTGTGGCGAAACATTCAGACACTCTTGAAGCAAGCAAGTAACTGAAACTGCATTTGCCACAATGCCAGGGGCGAACCTTGCTGGGAGGTGAAGCGGTGTGCTCCCACTCCTGTTTCTGCTTAATAGTACTGCCGTACGTCATTGAGCTGAGAAGCTTGTGGATGAAGAACCCGCATGCCTGTGAGAGGTACCTGACGTGAGAAAGATGTTGGCAGCCTACTCAGCAAACCCCAATTTTGAAAGACTGTAATCTCTACTGATGTCGGTTAAAGAACCAGAAACACGTGTCTAGAGATCAGCACTATCTGCGCCAACTGTAGCGAAACACTCGAACACTCTTGAAGCAAGCAAGTCACTGAAACTGCATTTACCACAATGCCAGGGGCGAACCTTGCCAGGAGGTGAAGCGGTGTGCTCTCACCCCTGTGCCTGTTTAATAGTACTCCCGTGAATCATTGAGCCGACGAGCTCGTGGATGAAGCATCCACATGCCTGTGAGAGGTACCTGACCTGAGAAAGATGTTGACAACCTTCTCAGCAAACCCCACATTTGAAAGATTGTAATCTCTACTGATGATGGTTAAAGAACTAGAAACACGTGTCTAGAGATCAGCACTATCTGTGCCAACTGTGGCTAAACACTATTGAAACAAGCAAGTTACTGAAACTGCATTTACCACAATGCCAGGGGCGAACCGTGCTGGGAGGTGAAGCGGTGTGCTCCCACCCCTGTTCCTGCTTAATAGTAGTGCCATGAGTCATTGAGCAGACAAGCTCGTGGATGAATCACCCGCATGCCTCTGAGAGGTACCTGACCTGAGAAAGTTGTTGGCAGCCTACTCAGCAAACCCCAATTTTGAAAGACTGTAATCTCTACTGATGACGGTTAAAGAACCAGAAACAGGTGTCTACAGATCAGCACTATCTGCGCCAACTGTGGCGAAACACTCGAACACTCTTGAAGCAAGCAAATAACTGAAACTGCATTTACCACAATGCCAGGGGCAAACCTTGCTAGGAGGTGAAGCGGTGTGCTCCCACCCTTGTTCCTGTTTAATAGTACTCCCGTGAATCATTGAGCCGACGAGTTCGTGGATGAAGCACCCGCATGCCTGTGAGAGGTACCTGACCTGAGAAAGATGTTGACAGCCTACTCAGCAAACCCCACATTTGAAAGACTGTTATCTCTACTGATGACGGTTAAAAAACCAGAAACACGTGTCTAGAGATCAGCACTATCTGCGCCAACTGTGGGAAAACACTCTTGAAGCAAGCAAGTAACTGAAACTGCATTTACCACAATGCCAGGGGCAATCCTTGCAAGGAGGTGAAGTGGTGTGCTCCCACCCTTGTTCCTGTTTAATAGTACTCCCATGAATCATTGTGCCGACGAGCTCGTGGATGAAGAACCCACATGCCTGTGAGAGGTACCTGACCTGAGAAAGATGTTGACAGCCTACTCAGCAAACCCCACATTTGAAAGACTGTTATCTCTACTGATGACGGTTAAAAAACCAGAAACACGTGTCTAGAGATCAGCACTATCTGCGCCAACTGTGGGAAAACACTCTTGAAGCAAGCAAGTAACTGAAACTGCATTTATCACAATGCCAGGGGCGAAGCTTGCTGGGAGCTGAAGCGGTGTGCTCCCACTTCTGTTCCTGCTTAATAGTAGTGCCGTGAGTCATTGAGCAGACAAGCTCGTGGATTAAGCACGCGCATGCCTGTGAGAGGTCCCTGACCCGAGAAAGATTTTGGCAGCCTACTCAGCAAACCCCAAAATTGAAAGACTGTAATCTCTACTGATGACGGTTAAAGAACCAGAAACACGTGTCTAGAGATCAGCACTATTTGCGCCAACTGTGGCAAAATACTCAAACACTCTTGAAGCAAGCAAGTAACTGAATCTGCATTTACCACAATGCCAGTGGCGAACCTTGCTGGGAGGTGAAGTGGTGTGCTCCCACCCCTGTTCCTGTTTAATAGTACTCCCTTGAATCCTTGAGCTGACGAGCTCGTGGTTGAAGCACCCGCATGCCTGTGAGAGGTACCTGACCTGCAAAGATGTTGGCAGCCTACTCAGCAAACCCCACATTTGAAAGACTGTAATCTCTACTGATGACGGTTAAAGAACCAGAAACACGTGTCTAGAGAAAAGCACTATCTGCGCCAACTGTGGCGAAACTCTCGAAAACTCTTGAAGCAAGCGAGTAACTGAAACTGTATTTGCCACAATGCCTGGGGCGAACCTTGCTGGGAGGTGAAGCGGTGTGCTCCCACTCCTGTTTCTGCTTAATAGTACTGCCGCAAGTCATTGAGCTGACAAGCTAGTGGATGAAGCACCCGCATGCCTGTGAGAGGTACATGACCTGAGTAAGATGTTGGCAGCCTACTCAGCAAACCCCAAATTTGAAAGACTGTAATCTCTACTGATGATAGTTAAAGAACCAGAAACACGTGTCTAGAGATAAGCACTATCTGCGCCAACTGTGGCAAAACACTCGAACACTCTTGAAGCAAGCAAGTAACTGAATCCGCATTTACCACAATGCCAGTGGCGAACCTTGCTGGGAGGTGAGGCGGTGTGCTCCCACCCCTGTTCCTGTTTAATAGTACTCCCGTGAATCACTGAGCTGACGAGCTTGTGGGTGAAGCACACGCATTCCTGTGAGAGGTACCTGACCTGACAAAGATGTTGGCAGCCTCCTCAGCAAACCCCACATTTGAAAGACTGTAATCTCTACTGATGATAGTTAAAGAACCAGAAAACCGTGGCTAGAGATAAGCACTATCTGCGCAAACTGTGGCGAAACACTCGAACACTCTTGAAGCAAGCAAGTAACCGAAACTGCATTTACCACAACGACAGGGACGAACCTTGCTGGGAGGTGAAGCGGTGTACTTCCACTCCTGTTGCTGCTTAATAGTACTGCCGTGAGTCATTGAGCTGACAAGCTTGTGGATGAAGCACCCGCATGCCTGTGAGAGGTACCTGACCTGAGAAAGATGTTGGCAGCCTAATCAGCAAACCCCAATTTTGAAAGACTGTAATCTCTACGGATGACGGTTAAAAAACCAGAAACAGGTGTCTACAGATCAGCACTATCTGCGCCAACTGTGGCGAAACACTCGAACACTCTTGAAGCAAGCAAATAACTGAAACTGCATTTACCACAATGCCAGGGGCAAACCTTGCTAGGAGGTGAAGCGGTGTGCTCCCACCCTTGTTCCTGTTTAATAGTACTCCCGTGAAACATTGAGCCGACGAGTTCGTGGATGAAGCACCCGCATGCCTGTGAGAGGTACCTGACCTGAGAAAGATGTTGACAGCCTACTCAGCAAACCCCACATTTGAAAGACTGTTATCTCTACTGATGACGGTTAAAGAACCAGAAACACTTGTCTAGAGATCAGCACTATCTGCGCCAACTGTGGAAAAACACTCTTGAAGCAAGCAAGTAACTGAAACTGCATTTATCACAATGCCAGGGGCGAACTGTGCTGGGAGCTGAAGCGGTGTGCTCCCACTTCTGTTCCTGCTTAATAGTAGTGCCGTGAGTCATTGAGCAGACAAGCTCGTGGATGAAGCACGCGCATGCCTATGAGAGGTACCTGACCTGAGAAAAATTTAGGCAGCCTACTCAGCAAACCCTAAATTTGAAAGACATTAATCTTTACTGATGACGGTTAAAGAACCTGACACACATGTCTAGAGATCAGCACTATTTGCGCCAACGGTGGCAAAACACTCAAACACTCTTGAAGCAAGCAAGTAACTGAATCTGCATTTACCTCAATGCCATTGGCGAACCTTGCTGGGAGGTGAAGTGGTGTGCTCCCACCCCTGTTCCTGTTTAATAGTACTCCCGTGAATCATTGAGCTGACGAGCTCGTGGATGAAGCACCCGCATGCCTGTGAGAGTTACCTGACCTGCAAAGATGTTGGCAGCCTACTCAGCAAACCCCACATTTGAAAGACTGTAATCTCTACTGATGATGGTTAAAGAACCAGAAACATGTGTCTAGAGATAAGCACTATCTGCGCCAACTCTGGCAAAACACTTGAACACTCTTGAAGCAAGCAAGTAACCAAAACTGCATTTACCACAATACCAGGGGCAAATCTTGCTGGGAGGTGAAGCGGTGTGCTCCCACTCCTGTTTCTGCTTAATAGTACTGCCGCAAGTCATTGAGCTGACGAGCTCGTGGATGAAGCACCCGCATGCCTGTGAGAGGTACCTGACCTGCAAAGATGTTGGCAGCCTACTAAGCAAACCCCACATTTGAAAGACTGTAATCTCTACTGATGACGGTTAAAGAACCAGAAACACGTGTCTAGAGATAAGCACTATCTGCGCCAAATGTGGCGAAACACTCGAACACTCTTGAAGCACGCAAGTAACTGAATCTGCATTTACCACAATGCCATTGGCGATCCTTGCTCGGAGGTGAAGCGGTGTGCTCCCACCCCTGTTCCTGTTTAATAGTACTCCCGTGAATCATTGAGCTGACGAGCTCGTGGATGAAGCACCCGCATGCCTGTGAGAGTTACCTGACCTGCAAAGATGTTGGCAGCCTACTCAGCAAACCCCACATTTGAAAGACTGTAATCTCTACTGATGATGGTTAAAGAACCAGAAACATGTGTCTAGAGATAAGCACTATCTGCGCCAACTGTGGCAAAACACTCGAACACTCTTGAAGCAAGCAAGTAACCAAAACTGCATTTACCACAATACCAGGGGCGAATCTTGCTGGGAGGTGAAGCGGTGTGCTCCCACTCCTGTTTCTGCTTAATAGTACTGCCGCAAGTCATTGAGCTGACGAGCTCGTGGATGAAGCACCCGCATGCCTGTGAGAGGTACCTGACCTGCAAAGATGTTGGCAGCCTACTAAGCAAACCCCAAATTTGAAAGACTGTAATATCTACTGATGATAGTTAAAGAACCAGAAACACATGTCTAGAGATAAGCACTATCTGCGCCAAATGTGGCGAAACACTCGAACACTCTTGAAGCAAGCAAGTAACCAAAACTACATTTACCACAATGCCAGGGGCGAACCTTGATGGGAGGTGAAGCGGAGTGCCCCCACTCCTGTTCCTGCTTAATAGTACAGCCGTGAGTCATTGAGCTGACAAGCTCGTGGATGAAGCACCCGCATGCCTGTGAGAGGTACCTCAAATTTGAAAGACTGTAATCTCTACTGATGACGGTTAAAAAACCAGAAACACGTGTCTAGAGATCAGCACTATCTGCGCCAACTGTGGCGAAACACTCGAACACTCTTGAACCAAGCAAGTAACTGAAACTGCATTTACCACAATGCCAGGGTTGAACCTTGCTGGGAGGTGAAGCGGTGTGCTCCCACCCCTATTCCTGTTTAATAGTACTCCCGTGAGTCATTGAGCTGACGAGCTCGTGGATGAAGCACTCGCATGCCAGTGAGAGGTACCTGACCTGAGAAAGATCTTCACAGCCTACTCAGCAAACCCCACATTTGAAAGACTGTAATCTCTACTGATGGCAGTTAAAGAACCAGAAACACGTGTCTACAGATCAGCACTATCTGAATCAATTGTGGCGAAACATTCAGACACTCTTGAAGCAAGCAAGTAACTGAAACTGCATTTGCCACAATGCCAGGGGCGAACCTTGCTGGGAGGTGAAGCGGTGTGCTCCCACTCCTGTTTCTGCTTAATAGTACTGCCGTACGTCATTGAGCTGACAAGCTTGTGGATGAAGAACCCGCATGACTGTGAGAGGTACCTGACGTGAGAAAGATGTTGGCAGCCTACTCAGCAAACCCCAATTTTGAAAGACTGTAATCTCTACTGATGTCGGTTAAAGAACCAGAAACACGTATCTAGAGATCAGCACTATCTGCGCCAACTGTAGCGAAACACTCGAACACTCTTGAAGCAAGCAAGTAACTGAAACTGCATTTACCACAATGCCAGGGGCGAACCTTGCTAGGAGGTGAAGCGGTGTGCTCTCATCCCTGTGCCTGTTTAATAGTACTCCCGTGAATCATTGAGCCGACGAGCTCGTGGATGAAGCATCCACATGCCTGTGAGAGGTACCTGACCTGAGAAAGATGTTGACAACCTTCTCAGCAAACCCCACATTTGAAAGATTGTAATCTCTACTGATGATGGTTAAAGAACTAGAAACACGTGTCTAGAGATCAGCACTATCTGTGCCAACTGTGGCTAAACACTATTGAAACAAGCAAGTTACTGAAACTGCATTTACCACAATGCCAGTGGCGAACCGTGCTGGGAGGTGAAGCGGTGTGCTCCCACCCCTGTTCCTGATTAATAGTAGTGCCATGAGTCATTGAGCAGACAAGCTCGTGGATGAATCACCCGCATGCCTCTGAGAGGTACCTGACCTGAGAAAGTTGTTGGCAGCCTACTCAGCAAACCCCAATTTTGAAAGACTGTAATCTCTACTGATGACGGTTAAAGAACCAGAAACAGGTGTCTACAGATCAGCACTATCTGCGCCAACTGTGGCGAAACACTCGAACACTCTTGAAGCAAGCAAATAACTGAAACTGCATTTACCACAATGCCAGGGGCAAACCTTGCTAGGAGGTGAAGCGGTGTGCTCCCACCCTTGTTCCTGTTTAATAGTACTCCCGTGAATCATTGAGCCGACGAGTTCGTGGATGAAGCACCCGCATGCCTGTGAGAGGTACCTGACCTGAGAAAGATGTTGACAGCCTACTCAGCAAACCCCACATTTGAAAGACTGTAATCTCTACTGATGACGGTTAAAGAACTCAGAAACACTTGTCTAGAGATCAGCACTATCTGCGCCAACTGTGGAAAAACACTCTTGAAGCCAGCAAGTAACTGAAACTGCATTTATCACAATGCCAGGGGCGAACCGTGATGGGAGCTGAAGCGGTGTGCTCCCACTTCTGTTCCTGCTTAATAGTAGTGCCGTGAGTCATTGAGCAGACAAGCTCGTGGATGAAGCACGCGCATGCCTATGAGAGGTACCTGACCTGAGAAAAATTTAGGCAGCCTACTCAGCAAACCCTAAATTTGAAAGACATTAATCTTTACTGATGTCGGTTAAAGAACCAGAAACAGGTGTCTACAGATCAGCACTATCTGCGCCAACTGTGGCGAAACACTTGAACACTCTTGAAGCAAGCAAATAACTGAAACTACATTTACCACAATGCCAGGGGCAAACCTTACTAGAAGGTGAAGCGGTGTGCTCCCACCCCTGTTCCTGTTTAATAGTACTCCCGTGAATCATTGAGCTGACGAGCTCGTGGATGAAGCACCCGCATGCCTGTGAGAGGTACCTGATCTGCAAAGATGTTGGCAGCCTACTCAGCAAACCCCACATTTGAAAGACTGCAATCTCTACTGATGACGGTTAAAGAACCAGAAACACGTGTCTAGAGATAAGCACTATCTGCGCCAACTGTGGCGAAACACTCGAACACTCTTGAGGCAAGCAAGTAACCAAAACTGCATTTACCACAATGCCAGGGGCTAATCTTGCTGGGAGGTGAAGCGGTGTGCTCCCACTCCTGTTTCTGCTTAATAGTACTGCGCAAGTCATTGAGCTGACGAGCTCGTGGATGAAGCACCCGCATACCTGTGAGAGGTACCTGACCTGCAAAGATGTTGGCAGCCTACTAAGCAAACCCCACATTTGAAAGACTGTAATCTCTACTGATGACGGTTAAAGAACCAGAAACACGTGTCTAGAGATAAGCACTATCTGCGCCAAATGTGGCGAAACACTCGAACACTCTTGAAGCAAGCAAGTAACCAAAACTGCATTTACCACAATGACAGGGACGAACCTTGCTGGGAAGTGAAGTGGTGTGCTCCCACCCCTGTTCCTGTTTAATAGTACTCCCGTGAGTCATTTTGCTGGCAAGCTCGTGGATGATGCACCCGCATGCCAGTGAGAGGTACCTGACCTGAGAAAGATGTTGACAGCCTACTCAGCAAACCCCACATTTGAAAGACTGTAATCTCTACTGATGACGGTTGAAGAACCAGAAACACGTGTCTAGAGATGAGCACTATCTGCATCAACTGTGGCGAAACATTCAGACACTCTTGAAGCAAGCAAGTAACTGAAACTGCATTTGCCACAATGCCAGGGGCGAACCTTGCTGGGAGGTGAAGCGGTGTGCTCCCACTCCTGTTTCTGCTTAATAGTACTGCCGTACGTCATTGAGCTGAGAAGCTTGTGGATGAAGAACCCGCATGCCTGTGAGAGGTACCTGACGTGAGAAAGATGTTGGCAGCCTACTCAGCAAACCCCAATTTTGAAAGACTGTAATCTCTACTGATGTCGGTTAAAGAACCAGAAACACGTGTCTAGAGATCAGCACTATCTGCGCCAACTGTAGCGAAACACTCGAACACTCTTGAAGCAAGCAAGTCACTGAAACTGCATTTACCACAATGCCAGGGGCGAACCTTGCCAGGAGGTGAAGCGGTGTGCTCTCACCCCTGTGCCTGTTTAATAGTACTCCCGTGAATCATTGAGCCGACGAGCTCGTGGATGAAGCATCCACATGCCTGTGAGAGGTACCTGACCTGAGAAAGATGTTGACAACCTTCTCAGCAAACCCCACATTTGAAAGATTGTAATCTCTACTGATGATGGTTAAAGAACTAGAAACACGTGTCTAGAGATCAGCACTATCTGTGCCAACTGTGGCTAAACACTATTGAAACAAGCAAGTTACTGAAACTGCATTTACCACAATGCCAGGGGCGAACCGTGCTGGGAGGTGAAGCGGTGTGCTCCCACCCCTGTTCCTGCTTAATAGTAGTGCCATGAGTCATTGAGCAGACAAGCTCGTGGATGAATCACCCGCATGCCTCTGAGAGGTACCTGACCTGAGAAAGTTGTTGGCAGCCTACTCAGCAAACCCCAATTTTGAAAGACTGTAATCTCTACTGATGACGGTTAAAGAACCAGAAACAGGTGTCTACAGATCAGCACTATCTGCGCCAACTGTGGCGAAACACTCGAACACTCTTGAAGCAAGCAAATAACTGAAACTGCATTTACCACAATGCCAGGGGCAAACCTTGCTAGGAGGTGAAGCGGTGTGCTCCCACCCTTGTTCCTGTTTAATAGTACTCCCGTGAATCATTGAGCCGACGAGTTCGTGGATGAAGCACCCGCATGCCTGTGAGAGGTACCTGACCTGAGAAAGATGTTGACAGCCTACTCAGCAAACCCCACATTTGAAAGACTGTTATCTCTACTGATGACGGTTAAAAAACCAGAAACACGTGTCTAGAGATCAGCACTATCTGCGCCAACTGTGGGAAAACACTCTTGAAGCAAGCAAGTAACTGAAACTGCATTTACCACAATGCCAGGGGCAATCCTTGCAAGGAGGTGAAGTGGTGTGCTCCCACCCTTGTTCCTGTTTAATAGTACTCCCATGAATCATTGTGCCGACGAGCTCGTGGATGAAGAACCCACATGCCTGTGAGAGGTACCTGACCTGAGAAAGATGTTGACAGCCTACTCAGCAAACCCCACATTTGAAAGACTGTTATCTCTACTGATGACGGTTAAAAAACCAGAAACACGTGTCTAGAGATCAGCACTATCTGCGCCAACTGTGGGAAAACACTCTTGAAGCAAGCAAGTAACTGAAACTGCATTTATCACAATGCCAGGGGCGAAGCTTGCTGGGAGCTGAAGCGGTGTGCTCCCACTTCTGTTCCTGCTTAATAGTAGTGCCGTGAGTCATTGAGCAGACAAGCTCGTGGATTAAGCACGCGCATGCCTGTGAGAGGTCCCTGACCCGAGAAAGATTTTGGCAGCCTACTCAGCAAACCCCAAAATTGAAAGACTGTAATCTCTACTGATGACGGTTAAAGAACCAGAAACACGTGTCTAGAGATCAGCACTATTTGCGCCAACTGTGGCAAAATACTCAAACACTCTTGAAGCAAGCAAGTAACTGAATCTGCATTTACCACAATGCCAGTGGCGAACCTTGCTGGGAGGTGAAGTGGTGTGCTCCCACCCCTGTTCCTGTTTAATAGTACTCCCTTGAATCCTTGAGCTGACGAGCTCGTGGTTGAAGCACCCGCATGCCTGTGAGAGGTACCTGACCTGCAAAGATGTTGGCAGCCTACTCAGCAAACCCCACATTTGAAAGACTGTAATCTCTACTGATGACGGTTAAAGAACCAGAAACACGTGTCTAGAGAAAAGCACTATCTGCGCCAACTGTGGCGAAACTCTCGAAAACTCTTGAAGCAAGCGAGTAACTGAAACTGTATTTGCCACAATGCCTGGGGCGAACCTTGCTGGGAGGTGAAGCGGTGTGCTCCCACTCCTGTTTCTGCTTAATAGTACTGCCGCAAGTCATTGAGCTGACAAGCTAGTGGATGAAGCACCCGCATGCCTGTGAGAGGTACATGACCTGAGTAAGATGTTGGCAGCCTACTCAGCAAACCCCAAATTTGAAAGACTGTAATCTCTACTGATGATAGTTAAAGAACCAGAAACACGTGTCTAGAGATAAGCACTATCTGCGCCAACTGTGGCAAAACACTCGAACACTCTTGAAGCAAGCAAGTAACTGAATCCGCATTTACCACAATGCCAGTGGCGAACCTTGCTGGGAGGTGAGGCGGTGTGCTCCCACCCCTGTTCCTGTTTAATAGTACTCCCGTGAATCACTGAGCTGACGAGCTTGTGGGTGAAGCACACGCATTCCTGTGAGAGGTACCTGACCTGACAAAGATGTTGGCAGCCTCCTCAGCAAACCCCACATTTGAAAGACTGTAATCTCTACTGATGATAGTTAAAGAACCAGAAAACCGTGGCTAGAGATAAGCACTATCTGCGCAAACTGTGGCGAAACACTCGAACACTCTTGAAGCAAGCAAGTAACCGAAACTGCATTTACCACAACGACAGGGACGAACCTTGCTGGGAGGTGAAGCGGTGTACTTCCACTCCTGTTGCTGCTTAATAGTACTGCCGTGAGTCATTGAGCTGACAAGCTTGTGGATGAAGCACCCGCATGCCTGTGAGAGGTACCTGACCTGAGAAAGATGTTGGCAGCCTAATCAGCAAACCCCAATTTTGAAAGACTGTAATCTCTACGGATGACGGTTAAAAAACCAGAAACAGGTGTCTACAGATCAGCACTATCTGCGCCAACTGTGGCGAAACACTCGAACACTCTTGAAGCAAGCAAATAACTGAAACTGCATTTACCACAATGCCAGGGGCAAACCTTGCTAGGAGGTGAAGCGGTGTGCTCCCACCCTTGTTCCTGTTTAATAGTACTCCCGTGAAACATTGAGCCGACGAGTTCGTGGATGAAGCACCCGCATGCCTGTGAGAGGTACCTGACCTGAGAAAGATGTTGACAGCCTACTCAGCAAACCCCACATTTGAAAGACTGTTATCTCTACTGATGACGGTTAAAGAACCAGAAACACTTGTCTAGAGATCAGCACTATCTGCGCCAACTGTGGAAAAACACTCTTGAAGCAAGCAAGTAACTGAAACTGCATTTATCACAATGCCAGGGGCGAACTGTGCTGGGAGCTGAAGCGGTGTGCTCCCACTTCTGTTCCTGCTTAATAGTAGTGCCGTGAGTCATTGAGCAGACAAGCTCGTGGATGAAGCACGCGCATGCCTATGAGAGGTACCTGACCTGAGAAAAATTTAGGCAGCCTACTCAGCAAACCCTAAATTTGAAAGACATTAATCTTTACTGATGACGGTTAAAGAACCTGACACACATGTCTAGAGATCAGCACTATTTGCGCCAACGGTGGCAAAACACTCAAACACTCTTGAAGCAAGCAAGTAACTGAATCTGCATTTACCTCAATGCCATTGGCGAACCTTGCTGGGAGGTGAAGTGGTGTGCTCCCACCCCTGTTCCTGTTTAATAGTACTCCCGTGAATCATTGAGCTGACGAGCTCGTGGATGAAGCACCCGCATGCCTGTGAGAGTTACCTGACCTGCAAAGATGTTGGCAGCCTA
The DNA here is from genome assembly GCF_964204655.1 of Triturus cristatus. Lineage (NCBI taxonomy): Eukaryota > Metazoa > Chordata > Amphibia > Caudata > Salamandridae > Triturus > Triturus cristatus. The sequence continues at coordinate 1,225,656,779 of NC_140579.1, forward strand.
CTCAGCAAACCCCACATTTGAAAGACTGTAATCTCTACTGATGATGGTTAAAGAACCAGAAACATGTGTCTAGAGATAAGCACTATCTGCGCCAACTCTGGCAAAACACTTGAACACTCTTGAAGCAAGCAAGTAACCAAAACTGCATTTACCACAATACCAGGGGCAAATCTTGCTGGGAGGTGAAGCGGTGTGCTCCCACTCCTGTTTCTGCTTAATAGTACTGCCGCAAGTCATTGAGCTGACGAGCTCGTGGATGAAGCACCCGCATGCCTGTGAGAGGTACCTGACCTGCAAAGATGTTGGCAGCCTACTAAGCAAACCCCACATTTGAAAGACTGTAATCTCTACTGATGACGGTTAAAGAACCAGAAACACGTGTCTAGAGATAAGCACTATCTGCGCCAAATGTGGCGAAACACTCGAACACTCTTGAAGCACGCAAGTAACTGAATCTGCATTTACCACAATGCCATTGGCGATCCTTGCTCGGAGGTGAAGCGGTGTGCTCCCACCCCTGTTCCTGTTTAATAGTACTCCCGTGAATCATTGAGCTGACGAGCTCGTGGATGAAGCACCCGCATGCCTGTGAGAGTTACCTGACCTGCAAAGATGTTGGCAGCCTACTCAGCAAACCCCACATTTGAAAGACTGTAATCTCTACTGATGATGGTTAAAGAACCAGAAACATGTGTCTAGAGATAAGCACTATCTGCGCCAACTGTGGCAAAACACTCGAACACTCTTGAAGCAAGCAAGTAACCAAAACTGCATTTACCACAATACCAGGGGCGAATCTTGCTGGGAGGTGAAGCGGTGTGCTCCCACTCCTGTTTCTGCTTAATAGTACTGCCGCAAGTCATTGAGCTGACGAGCTCGTGGATGAAGCACCCGCATGCCTGTGAGAGGTACCTGACCTGCAAAGATGTTGGCAGCCTACTAAGCAAACCCCAAATTTGAAAGACTGTAATATCTACTGATGATAGTTAAAGAACCAGAAACACATGTCTAGAGATAAGCACTATCTGCGCCAAATGTGGCGAAACACTCGAACACTCTTGAAGCAAGCAAGTAACCAAAACTGCATTTACCACAATGCCAGGGGCGAACCTTGATGGGAGGTGAAGCGGAGTGCCCCCACTCCTGTTCCTGCTTAATAGTACAGCCGTGAGTCATTGAGCTGACAAGCTCGTGGATGAAGCACCCGCATGCCTGTGAGAGGTACCTCAAATTTGAAAGACTGTAATCTCTACTGATGACGGTTAAAGAACCAGAAACACGTGTCTAGAGATCAGCACTATCTGCGCCAACTGTGGCGAAACACTCGAACACTCTTGAACCAAGCAAGTAACTGAAACTGCATTTACCACAATGCCAGGGTTGAACCTTGCTGGGAGGTGAAGCGGTGTGCTCCCACCCCTATTCCTGTTTAATAGTACTCCCGTGAGTCATTGAGCTGACGAGCTCGTGGATAAAGCACTCGCATGCCAGTGAGAGGTACCTGACCTGAGAAAGATCTTCACAGCCTACTCAGCAAACCCCACATTTGAAAGACTGTAATCTCTACTGATGACAGTTAAAGAACCAGAAACACGTGTCTACAGATCAGCACTATCTGAATCAATTGTGGCGAAACATTCAGACACTCTTGAAGCAAGCAAGTAACTGCAACTGCATTTGCCACAATGCCAGGGGCGAACCTTGCTGGGAGGTGAAGCGGTGTGCTCCCACTCCTGTTTCTGCTTAATAGTACTGCCGTACGTCATTGAGCTGACAAGCTTGTGGATGAAGAACCCGCATGACTGTGAGAGGTACCTGACGTGAGAAAGATGTTGGCAGCCTACTCAGCAAACCCCAATTTTGAAAGACTGTAATCTCTACTGATGTCGGTTAAAGAACCAGAAACACGTATCTAGAGATCAGCACTATCTGCGCCAACTGTAGCGAAACACTCGAACACTCTTGTAGCAAGCAAGTAACTGAAACTGCATTTACCACAATGCCAGGGGCGAACCTTGCTAGGAGGTGAAGCGGTGTGCTCCCACTCCTGTTTCTGCTTAATAGTACTGCCGCAAGTCATTGAGCTGACGAGCTCGTGGATGAAGCACCCGCATGCCTGTGAGAGGTACCTGACCTGCAAAGATGTTGGCAGCCTACTCAGCAAACCCCACATTTGAAAGACTGTTATCTCTACTGATGACGGTTAAAGAACCAGAAACACTTGTCTAGAGATCAGCACTATCTGCGCCAACTGTGGAAAAACACTCTTGAAGCAAGCAAGTAACTGAAACTGCATTTATCACAATGCCAGGGGCGAACCGTGCTGGGAGCTAAAGCGGTGTGCTCCCACTTCTGTTCCTGCTTAATAGTAGTGCCGTGAGTCATTGAGCAGACAAGCTCGTGGATGAAGCACGCGCATGCCTATGAGAGGTACCTGACCTGAGAAAAATTTAGGCAGCCTACTCAGCAAACCCTAAATTTGAAAGACATTAATCTTTACTGATGACGGTTAAAGAACCTGACACACATGTCTAGAGATCAGCACTATTTGCGCCAACGGTGGCAAAACACTCAAACACTCTTGAAGTAAGCAAGTAACTGAATCTGCATTTACCACAATGCCATTGGCGAACCTTGCTGGGAGGTGAAGCGGTGTGCTCCCACCCCTGTTCCTGTTTAATAGTACTCCCGCAAACCCCACATTTGAAAGACTGTAATCTCTACTGATGACGGTTAAAGAACCAGAAACACGTGTCTAGAGATAAGCACTATCTGCGCCAAATGTGGCGAAACACTCGAACACTCTTGAAGCAAGCAAGTAACCAAAACTGCATTTACCACAATGACAGGGTAGAACCTTGCTGGGAAGTGAAGCGGTGTGCTCTCACCCCTGTTCCTGTTTAATAGTACTCCTGTGAGTCATTTTGCTGGCGAGCTCGTGGATGATGCACCCGCATGCCAGTGAGAGGTACCTGACCTGAGAAAGATGTTGACAGCCTACTCAGCAAACCCCACATTTAAAAGACTGTAATCTCTACCGATGACGGTTAAAGAGCCAGAAACACGTGTCTAGAGATCAGCACTATCTGCGCCAACTGTGGCGAAACACTCAAACACTCTTGAAGCAAGCAAGTAACTGAAACTGCATTTACGACTATGCCAGGGGTGAACCTTGCTGGGAGGTTAAGCGGTGTGCTCCCACCCCTGTTCCTGCTTAATAGTAGTGCTGTGAGTCATTTGGCAGACAAGCTCGTGGATGAAGCACCCGCATGCCTGTGAGAGGTACCTGACCTGAGTAAGATGTTGGCAGCCTACTCAGCAAACCCCAAATTTGAAAGACTGTAATATCTACTGATGATAGTTAAAGAACCAGAAACACATGTCTAGAGATAAGCACTATCTGCGCCAACTGTGGCGAAACACTCGAACACTCTTGAAGCAAGCAAGTAACTTTATCTACATTTACCACAATGCCAGGGGCGAACCTTGCTGGGAGGTGAAGTGGAGTGCCCCCACTCCTGTTCCTGCTTAATAGTACAGCCGTGAGTCATTGAGCTGACAAGCTCGTGGATGAAGCACCCGCATGCCAGTGAGAGGTACCTGACCTGAGAAAGATGTTGACAGCCTACTCAGCAAACCCCACATTTGAAAGACTGTAATCTCTACTGATGACGGTTAAAAAACCAGAAACACGTGTCTAGAGCTCAGCACTATCTGTGCCAACTGTGGCAAAACACTCGAACACTCTTGAACCAAGCAAGTAACTGAAACTGCATTTACCACAATGCCAGGGTTGAACCTTGCTGGGAGGTGAAGCCGTGTGCTCCCACCACTATTGCTGTTTAATAGTACTCCCGTGAATCATTGAGCTGACGAGCTCGTGGATGAAGCACTCGCATGCCAGTGAGAGGTACCTGACCTGAGAAAGATGTTGACAGCCTACTCAGCAAACCCCACATTTGAAAGACTGTAATCTCTACTGATGACGGTTAAAGAACCAGAAACACGTGTCTACAGATCAGCACTATCTGAATCAACTGTGGCGAAACATTCAGACACTCTTGAAGCAAGCAAGTAACTGAAACTGCATTTGCCACAATGCCAGGGGCGAACGTTGCTGGGAGGTGAAGCGGTGTGCTCCCACTCCTGTTTCTGCTTGATAGTACTGCCGTAAGTCATTGAGCTGACAAGCTTGTGGATGAAGCACCCGCATGCCTGTGAGAGGTACCTGACCTGAGAAAGATGTTGGCAGCCTACTCAGCAAACCCCAATTTCGAAAGACTGTAATCTCTACTGATGACGGTTAAAGAACCAGAAACAGGTGTCTACAGATCAGCACTATCTGCGCCAACTGTGGTGAAACACTTGAACACTCTTGAAGCAAGCAAATACCTGAAACTACATTTACCACAATGCCAGGGGCAAACCTTACTAGGAGGTGAAGCGGTGTGCTCCCACCCCTGTTCCTGTTTAATAGTACTCCCGTGAATCATTGAGCTGACGAGCTCGTGGATGAAGCACCCGTATGCCTGTGAGAGGTACCTGATCTGCAAAGATGTTGACAGCCTACTCAGCAAACCGCACATTTGAAAGACTGCAATCTCTACTGATGACGGAAAGAACCAGCAACACGTGTCTAGAGATAAGCACTATCTGCGCCAACTGTGGCGAAACACTCGAACACTCTTGAAGCAAGTTAGTAACCAAAACTGCATTTACCACAATGACAGGGACGAACCTTGCTGGGAAGTGAAGCGGTGTGCTCCCACCCATGTTCCTATTTAATAGTGCTCCCCTGAGTCATTTTGCTGGCGAGCTCGTGGATGATGCACCCGCATGCCAGTGAGAGGTACCTGACCTGAGAAAGATGTTGACAGCCTACTCAGCAAACCCCACATTTGAAAGACTGTAATCTCTACTGATGACGTTTAAAGAACCAGAAACACGTGTCTAGAGATCAGCACTATATGCATCAAATGTGGCGAAACACTCGAACACTCTTAAAGCAAGCATGTAACTGAAACTGCATTTGCCACAATGACAGGGACGAACCTTGTTTGGAAGTGAAGTGGTGTGCTCCCACCCCTGTTCCTGTTTAATAGTACTCCCGTGAGTCATTTTGCTGGCGAGCTCGTGGATGATGCACCCGCATGCCAGTGAGAGGTACCTGACCTGAGAAAGATGTTGACAGCCTACTCAGCAAACCCCACATTTGAAAGACTGTAATCTCTACTGATGACGGTTAAAGAACCAGAAACACGTGTCTAGAGATCAGCACTATCTGCATCAACTGTGGTGAAACACTCGAACACTCTTGAAGCAAGCAAGTAACTGAAACTGCATTTGCCACAATGCCAGGGGCAAACCTTGCTGGGAGGTGAAGCGGTGTGCTCCCACTCCTGTTTCTGCTTAATAGTACTGCCGCAAGTCATTGAGCTGACAAGCTGTTGGATGAAGCACCCGCATGCCTGTGAGAGGTACCTGACCTGAGTAAGATGTTGGCAGCTTACTCAGAAAACCCCAAATTTGAAAGACTGTAATCTCTACTGATGACGGTTAAACAACCAGAAACAAGTGTCTACAGATCAGCACTATCTGCGCCAACTGTGGCGAAACACTCGAACACTCTTGAAGCAAGCAAGTAACTGAAACTGCATTTACCACAATGCCAGGGGCGAACCTTGCTAGGAGGTGAAGCGGTGTGCTCTCACCCCTGTGCCTGTTTAATAGTACTCCCGTGAATTATTGAGCCCACGAGCTCGTGGATAAAGCATCCACATGCCTGTGAGAGGTACCTGACCTGAGAAAGATGTTGACAACCTTCTCAGCAAACCCCACATTTGAAAGACTGTAATCTCTACTGATGATGGTTAAAGAACTAGAGACACGTGTCTAGAGATCAGCACTATCTGTGCCAACTGTGGCTAAACACTATTGAAACAAGCAAGTTACTGAAACTGCATTTACCACAATGCCAGGGGCGAACCGTGCTCGGAGGTGAAGCGGTGTGCTCCCACCCCTGTTCCTGCTTAATAGTAGTGCCGTGAGTCATTGAGCAGACAAGCTCATGGATGAATCACCCGCATGCCTCTGAGAGGTACCTGACCTGGGAAAGATGTTGGCAGCCTACTCAGCAAACCCCAAATTTGAAAGAATGTAATCTCTACTGATCACGGTTAAAGAACCAGAAACACGTGTCTAGAGATCAGCACTATCTGCGCCAACTGTGGCGCAACACTCGAACGCTCTTGAAGCAAGCAAGTAACTGAATCTGCATTTTCCACAATGCCAGGGGCGAACCTTGCGGTGAGGTAAAGCGGTGTGCTGCCACCCCTGTTCCTGTTTAATAGTACTCGCGTGAATCATTGACCTTACGAGTTCGTGGATGAAGCACCCACATGCCTGTGAGAGGTACCTGACCTGACAAAGATGTTGGCAGCCTACTAAGGAAACCCCACATTTGAAAGACTGTAATCTCTACTGATGACGGTTAAAGAACCAGAAATACATGTCTAGAGATCAGCATTATCTGCGCCAACTGTGGCGAAACACTCGAACACTCTTGAAGCAAGCAAGTAACTGAAACTGCATTTACCACAATGCCAGGGGTGAACCTTGCTGGGAGGTGAAGCGGTGTGCTCCCACCCCTGTTCCTGCTTAATAGTAGTGCTGTGAGTCATTGAGCAAAGAAGCTCGTGGATGAAGCACCCGCATGCCAGTGAGAGGTACCTGACCTGACAAAGATGTTGGCAGCCTACTAAGGAAACCCCACATTTGAAAGACTGTAATCTCTACCGATGACGGTTAAAGAGCCAGAAACACGTGTCTAGAGATCAGCACTATCTGCGCCAACTGTGGCGAAACACTCGAACACTCTTGAAGCAAGCAAGTAACTGAAACTGCATTTACCACAATGCCAGCGGTGAACCTTGCTGGGAGGTGAAGCGAGGTGCTCCCACCCCTGTTCCTGTTTAATAGTACTGCCGTGAGTCATTGAGCTGACGAGCTCGTGGATGAAGCACCCGCATGCATGTGAGAGGTACCTGTCTGAGAAAGATGTTGGCAGCCTACTCATCAAACCCCAAATTTCAAAGACAGTAATCTCTACTGATGACGGTTACAGAACCAGAAACACATGTCTAGAGATCAGCACTATCTGCGTCAACTGTGGCGAAACACTCGAACACTTTTGAAGCAAGCAAGTAACTGAAACTGCATTTTCCACAATGCCAGGGGTGAACCTTGCTGGGAGGTGAGGAGGTGTGCTCACAACCCTGTTCCTGTTTAATAGTAGTCCTGTGAGTCATTGAGCTGACGAGCTCGTGGATGAAGCACTCACATGCCCGTGAGAGCTACCTGACCTGACAAAGATGTTGGCAGCCTTCTCAGCAAACCCCACATTTGAAAGACTGTAATCTCTACTGATGACGGTTAAAGAACCAGAAACACGTGTACAGAGATCAGCACTATCTGCGCCAACTGTGGCGAAACACAAGAAGCCTCTTGAAGCAAGCAAGTAACTGAAACTGCATTTACCACAATGCCAGGGGTGAACCTTGCTGGGAGGTGAAGCGGTGTGCTCCCACCCCTGTTCCTGTTTAATAGTACTACCATGAGTCATTGAGCTGACGAGCTCGTAGATGAAGCACAAGCATGCCTGTGAGAGGTACCTGACCTCAGAAAGATGTTGGCAGCCTACTCATCAAACCCCAAATTTCAAAGACTGTAAACTCTACTGATGAGGGTTAAAGAACCAGACACACATGTCTAGAGATCAGCACTATCTGCGCCAAGTGTGGCGAAACACTCAAACACTTTTGAAGGAAGCAAGTAACTGAAACTGCATTTACCACAATGCCAGGGGCGAAACTTGCTAGGAGGTGAAGTGGTGTGCTCCCAACTCTGTTCCTGTTTAATAGTACTCCTGTGAGTCATTGGGCTGACAAGCTCGTGGATGAAGCACCCGCATGCCTGTGAGAGGTACCTGACCTGAGAAAGTTGTTGGCAGCCTACTTAGCAAACCCCACATTTGAAAGACTGTAATCTCTACTGATCATGGTTAAAGAACCAGAAACACGTGTCTGGAGATCAGCAATATCTGCGCCAACTGTGGGGAAACACTCAAACACTTTTGAAGCAAGCAAGTAACTGCAACTGCATTTACCACAATGCCAGTGGCGAACCTTGCTGGGTGGTGAAGCGGTGTGCTCCCACCCCTGTTCCTGTTTAATAGTACTTCCGTGAATCATTGAGCTGACGAGCTCGTGGATGAAGCACCCCCATGCCTGTGAGAAGTACCTGACCTGACAAAGATGTTGGCAGCCTACTCAGCAAACCCCACATTTGAAAGACTGTAATCTCTACTGATGACGGTTAAAGAACCAGAAACACATGTCTAGAGATCAGCACTATCTGCGCCAACTGTGGCGAAACACTCGAACACCCTTGAAGCAAGCAAGTAACTGAAACTGCATTTACCACAATGCAAGGGGTGATCCTTGCTGGGAGGTTAAGCGGTGTGCTCCCACCCCTTTTCCTGTTTAATAGTCCTGCCGTGAGTCATTGAGCTGACGAGCTCGTGAATGAAGCACCCGCATGCCTGTGAGAGGTACCTGACCTGAGAAAGATGTTGGCAGCCTACTCAGCAAACCCCACATTTGAAAGACTGTAATCTCTACTGATGACTGTTAAAGAACCAGAAACACATGTCTAGAGATCAGCACTATCTGCGCCAACTGTGGCGAAACACTCGGACAATCTTGAAGCAAGCAAGTAACTGAAATTGCATTTACCACAATGCCAGGGGTGAACCTTGCTGGGAAGTGAAGTGGTGTGCTCCCACCACTGTTCCTGTTTAATAGTACTGACGTGAGTCATTGAGCTGACGAGCTCGTGAATGAAGCACCCGCATGCCTGTGAGAGGCACCTGACCTGAGAAAGATGTTGGCAGCCTACTCAGCAAACCCCAAATTTGAAAGACTGTAATCTCTACTGATGACGGTTAAAGAACCAGAAACACGTGTCTAGAGATCAGCACTATCTGCGCCAACTGTAGCGAAACACAAGAACACTCTTGAAGCAAGCAAGTAACTGAAACTGCATTTACCACAATGCCAGGGGTGAACCTTGCTGGGAGGTGAAGCAGTGTGCCTCCACACCTGTTCCTGCTTAATAGTACCGCCGTGAGTCATTGAGCTGACAAGCTCGTGGATGCAGCACCCGCATGCCTGTGAGAGGTACCTGACCTGAGAATGATGTTAGCAGCCTACTCAGCAAACCCCAAAATTGAAAGACTGTAATCTCTACTGATGACGGTTAAAGAACCAGAAACACGTGTCTAGAGATCAGCACTATCTGAGCCAACTGTGGCGAAAGACCCAAACACTCTTGAAGCAAGCAAGTAACTGAAACTCCATTTACCACAATGCCAGGGGCAAACCTTGCTGGGAGGTGAAGCGGTGTGCTCCCACCCCTGTTCCTGTTTAATAGTACTCCCGTGAATCATTGAGCTGACGAGCTCGTGGATGAAGCACCCGCATGCCTGTGAGAGGTACCTGACCTGAGAAAGATGTTGGCAGGCTACTCAGCAAACCCCATATTTGAAAGAATGTAATCTCTACTGATGACGGTTAAAGAACCAGAAACACATGTCTAGAGATCAGCACTATCTGCACCAACTGTGGCGAAACACTTGAACACTCTTGAAGCAAGCAAGTAACTGAAACTGCATTTACCACAATGCCAGGGGCGAACCGTGCTGGGAGGTGAAGCGGTGTGCTCCCACCCCTGTTCCTGTTTAATAGTACTCCCGTGAATCATTGAGCTGACAAGCTTGTGGATGAAGCACCAGCATGCCTGTGAGAGGTACCTGACCTGAGAAAGATGTTGGCAGGCTACTCAGCAAACCCCATATTTGAAAGAATGTAATCTCTACTGATGACGGTTAAAGAACCAGAAACACATGTCTAGAGATTAGCACTATCTGAGCCAACTGTGGCGAAACACTCGAACACTCTTGAAGCAAGCAAGTAACTGAATCTGCATTTACCACAATGCCAGGCGTGAACCTCGCTGGGAGGTGAAGCGGTGTGCTCCCACTCCTGTTCCTGCTGAAAAGTACTGCCGAAAGTCTTTGAGCTGACAAGCTTGTGGATGAAGCACCAGCATGCCTGTGAGAGGTACCTGACCTGAGAAAGATGTTGGCAGCCTACTCAGCAAACCCCAAATTTGAAAGACTGTAATCTCTACTGATGCCGGTTAAAGAACCAGAAACACATGTCTACTGATCAGCACTATCTGCGCCAACTGTGGCGAAACACTCGAACACTCTTGAAGCAAGCAAATAACTGAAACTGCATTTACCACAATGCCACGTGCGAACCTTACTAGGAGGTGAAGCGGTGTGCCCCCACTCCTGTTCCTGCTTAATATTAGTGCCGTGAGTCATTGAGCAGACAAGCTCGTGGATGAAGCACCTGCATGAATGTGAGAGGTACCTGACCTGAGAAAGATGTTGGCAGCCTACTCAGCAAACCCCTAATTTGAAACACTGTAATCTCTACTGATGACGGTTAAAGAACCAGAAACACATGTCTAGAGATCAGCACTATTTGCGCCAACTGTGGCAAAACACTCAAACACTCTTGAAGAAAGCAAGTAACTGAATCTGCATGTACCACAATGCCAATGGCGAACCTTGGTGGGAGGTGAAGCGGTGTGCTCCCCCCCCCTGTTCCTGTTTAATAGTACTCCTGTGAATCATTGAGCTGACGAACTCCACATTTGAAAGACTGTAATCTCTACTGATCACGGTTAAAGAACCAGAAACATATGTCTAGAGATCAGCACGATCTGCGCCAACTGTGGCAAAACACTCGAACACTCTTGAAGCAAGCAAGTAACTGAATCTGCATTTGCCACAATGCCAGGGGCGAACCTTGCGGTGAGTTAAAGCGGTGTGCTGCCACCCCTGTTCCTGTTTAATAGTACTCCCGTGAATCATTGACCTTTACGAGTTCGTGGATGAAGCACCCACATGCATGTGAGAGGTACCTGACCTGACAAAGATGTTGGCAGCCTACTAAGGAAACCCCACATTTGAAAGACTGTAATCTCTTCCGATGACGGTTAAAGAGCCAGAAACACGTGTCTAGAGATCAGCACTATCTGCGCCAACTGTGGCGAAACACTCGAACACTCTTGAAGCAAGCAAGTAACTGAAACTGCATTTACCACAATGCCAGGGGTGAACCTTGCTGGGAGGTGAAGCGGTGTGCTCCCACCCCGGTTCCTCTTTAATAGTACTGCTGTGAGTCATTGAGCTGACGAGCTCGTGGATGAAGCACCCGCATGCTTGTGAGAGGTACCTGCCTGAGAAAGATGTTGGCAGCCTACTCATCAAACCCCAAATTTCAAAGACAGTAATCTCTACTGATGACGGTTACAGAACCAGAAACACATGTCTAGAGATCAGCACTATCTGCGCCAACTGTGGCGAAACACTCGAACACTTTTGAAGCAAGCAAGTAACTGAAACTGCATTTACCAGAATGCCAGGGGTGAACCTTGCTGGGAGGTGAGGAGGTGTGCTCACAACCCTGTTCCTGTTTAATAGTAGTCCTGTGAGTCATTGAGCTGACAAGCTCGTGGATGAAGCACCGCATGCCTGTGAGAGGTACCTGACTTGACAAAGATGTTGGCAGCCTACTCAGCAAACTCCAAACTTGAAAGACTGTAATCTCTACTGATGACGGTTAAAGAACCAGAAACACGTGTCTAGAGATTAGCACTATCTGAGCCAACTGTGGCGAAACACTCGAACACTCTTGAAGCAAGCAAGTAACTGAATCTGCATTTACCACAATGCCAGGGGTGAACCTCGCTGGGAGGTGAAGCGGTGTGCTCCCACTTCTGTTCCTGCTGAAAAGTACTGCCGAAAGTCTTTGAGCTGACAAGCTTGTGGATGAAGCACCAGCATGCCTGTGAGAGGTACCTGACCTGAGAAAGATGTTGGCAGCCTACTCAGCAAACCCCAAATTTGAAAGACTGTAATCTCTACTGATGCCGGTTAAAGAACCAGAAACACATGTCTACTGATCAGCACTATCTGCGCCAACTGTGGCGAAACACTCGAACACTCTTGAAGCAAGCAAATAACTGAAACTGCATTTACCACAATGCCACGTGCGAACCTTACTAGGAGGTGAAGCGGTGTGCCCCCACTCCTGTTCCTGCTTAATATTAGTGCCGTGAGTCATTGAGCAGACAAGCTCGTGGATGAAGCACCTGCATGAATGTGAGAGGTACCTGACCTGAGAAAGATGTTGGCAGCCTACTCAGCAAACCCCTAATTTGAAACACTGTAATCTCTACTGATGACGGTTAAAGAACCAGAAACACATGTCTAGAGATCAGCACTATTTGCGCCAACTGTGGCAAAACACTCAAACACTCTTGAAGAAAGCAAGTAACTGAATCTGCATGTACCACAATGCCAATGGCGAACCTTGGTGGGAGGTGAAGCGGTGTGCTCCCCCCCCTGTTCCTGTTTAATAGTACTCCTGTGAATCATTGAGCTGACGAACTCCACATTTGAAAGACTGTAATCTCTACTGATCACGGTTAAAGAACCAGAAACATATGTCTAGAGATCAGCACGATCTGCGCCAACTGTGGCAAAACACTCGAACACTCTTGAAGCAAGCAAGTAACTGAATCTGCATTTGCCACAATGCCAGGGGCGAACCTTGCGGTGAGTTAAAGCGGTGTGCTGCCACCCCTGTTCCTGTTTAATAGTACTCCCGTGAATCATTGACCTTTACGAGTTCGTGGATGAAGCACCCACATGCATGTGAGAGGTACCTGACCTGACAAAGATGTTGGCAGCCTACTAAGGAAACCCCACATTTGAAAGACTGTAATCTCTTCCGATGACGGTTAAAGAGCCAGAAACACGTGTCTAGAGATCAGCACTATCTGCGCCAACTGTGGCGAAACACTCGAACACTCTTGAAGCAAGCAAGTAACTGAAACTGCATTTACCACAATGCCAGGGGTGAACCTTGCTGGGAGGTGAAGCGGTGTGCTCCCACCCCGGTTCCTCTTTAATAGTACTGCTGTGAGTCATTGAGCTGACGAGCTCGTGGATGAAGCACCCGCATGCTTGTGAGAGGTACCTGCCTGAAAAAGATGTTGGCAGCCTACTCATCAAACCCCAAATTTCAAAGACAGTAATCTCTACTGATGACGGTTACAGAACCAGAAACACATGTCTAGAGATCAGCACTATCTGCGCCAACTGTGGCGAAACACTCGAACACTTTTGAAGCAAGCAAGTAACTGAAACTGCATTTACCAGAATGCCAGGGGTGAACCTTGCTGGGAGGTGAGGAGGTGTGCTCACAACCCTGTTCCTGTTTAATAGTAGTCCTGGGAGTCATTGAGCTGACAAGCTCGTGGATGAAGCACCGCATGCCTGTGAGAGGTACCTGACTTGACAAAGATGTTGGCAGCCTACTCAGCAAACTCCAAACTTGAAAGACTGTAATCTCTACTGATGACGGTTAAAGAACCAGAAACACGTGTCTGGAGATTAGCACTATCTGAGCCAACTGTGGCGAAACACTCGAACACTCTTGAAGCAAGCAAGTAACTGAATCTGCATTTACCACAATGCCAGGGGTGAACCTCGCTGGGAGGTGAAGCGGTGTGCTCCCACTTCTGTTCCTGCTGAAAAGTACTGCCGAAAGTCTTTGAGCTGACAAGCTTGTGGATGAAGCACCAGCATGCCTGTGAGAGGTACCTGACCTGAGAAAGATGTTGGCAGCCTACTCAGCAAACCCCAAATTTGAAAGACTGTAATCTCTACTGATGCCGGTTAAAGAACCAGAAACACATGTCTACTGATCAGCACTATCTGCGCCAACTGTGGCGAAACACTCGAACACTCTTGAAGCAAGCAAATAACTGAAACTGCATTTACCACAATGCCACGTGCGAACCTTACTAGGAGGTGAAGCGGTGTGCCCCCACTCCTGTTCCTGCTTAATATTAGTGCCGTGAGTCATTGAGCAGACAAGCTCGTGGATGAAGCACCTGCATGAATGTGAGAGGTACCTGACCTGAGAAAGATGTTGGCAGCCTACTCAGCAAACCCCTAATTTGAAACACTGTAATCTCTACTGATGACGGTTAAAGAACCAGAAACACATGTCTAGAGATCAGCACTATTTGCGCCAACTGTGGCAAAACACTCAAACACTCTTGAAGAAAGCAAGTAACTGAATCTGCATGTACCACAATGCCAATGGCGAACCTTGGTGGGAGGTGAAGCGGTGTGCTCCCCCCCCTGTTCCTGTTTAATAGTACTCCTGTGAATCATTGAGCTGACGAACTCCACATTTGAAAGACTGTAATCTCTACTGATCACGGTTAAAGAACCAGAAACATATGTCTAGAGATCAGCACGATCTGCGCCAACTGTGGCAAAACACTCGAACACTCTTGAAGCAAGCAAGTAACTGAATCTGCATTTGCCACAATGCCAGGGGCGAACCTTGCGGTGAGTTAAAGCGGTGTGCTGCCACCCCTGTTCCTGTTTAATAGTACTCCCGTGAATCATTGACCTTTACGAGTTCGTGGATGAAGCACCCACATGCATGTGAGAGGTACCTGACCTGACAAAGATGTTGGCAGCCTACTAAGGAAACCCCACATTTGAAAGACTGTAATCTCTTCCGATGACGGTTAAAGAGCCAGAAACACGTGTCTAGAGATCAGCACTATCTGCGCCAACTGTGGCGAAACACTCAAACACTCTTGAAGCAAGCAAGTAACTGAAACTGCATTTACCACAATGCCAGGGGTGAACCTTGCTGGGAGGTGAAGCGGTGTGCTCCCACCCCGGTTCCTCTTTAATAGTACTGCTGTGAGTCATTGAGCTGACGAGCTCGTGGATGAAGCACCCGCATGCTTGTGAGAGGTACCTGCCTGAGAAAGATGTTGGCAGCCTACTCATCAAACCCCAAATTTCAAAGACAGTAATCTCTACTGATGACGGTTACAGAACCAGAAACACATGTCTAGAGATCAGCACTATCTGCGCCAACTGTGGCGAAACACTCGAACACTTTTGAAGCAAGCAAGTAACTGAAACTGCATTTACCAGAATGCCAGGGGTGAACCTTGCTGGGAGGTGAGGAGGTGTGCTCACAACCCTGTTCCTGTTTAATAGTAGTCCTGTGAGTCATTGAGCTGACAAGCTCGTGGATGAAGCACCGCATGCCTGTGAGAGGTACCTGACTTGACAAAGATGTTGGCAGCCTACTCAGCAAACTCCAAACTTGAAAGACTGTAATCTCTACTGATGACGGTTAAAGAACCAGAAACACGTGTCTAGAGATTAGCACTATCTGAGCCAACTGTGGCGAAACACTCGAACACTCTTGAAGCAAGCAAGTAACTGAATCTGCATTTACCACAATGCCAGGGGTGAACCTCGCTGGGAGGTGAAGCGGTGTGCTCCCACTTCTGTTCCTGCTGAAAAGTACTGCCGAAAGTCTTTGAGCTGACAAGCTTGTGGATGAAGCACCCGCATGCCTGTGAGAGGTACCTGACCTGAGAAAGATGTTGGCAGCCTACTCAGCAACCCCCAAATTTGAAAGACTGTAATCTCTACTGATGACGGTTAAAGAACCAGAAACACGTGTCTACTGATCAGCACTATCTGCGCCAACTGTGGCGAATCACTCAAACACTCTTGAAGCCAGCAAGTAACTGAAACTGCATTTACCACAATGCCACGGGCGAACCTTACTAGGAGGTGAAGCGGTGTGCTCCCACTCCTGTTCCTGCTTAATAGTAGTGCCGTGAGTCATTGAGCAGACAAGCTCATGGATGAAGCACCCGCATGCCTGTGAGAGGTACCTGACCTTTGAAAGATGTTGGCAGCCTTCTCAGCAAACCCCAAATTTGAAACACTGTAATCTCTACTGATGACGGTTAAAGAACCAGAAACACGTGTCTAGAGATCAGCACTATTTGCGCCAACTGTGGCAAAACACTCAAACACTCTTGAAGAAAGCAAGTAACCGAATCTGCATTTACCACAAGGCCAGTGGCGAACCTTGGTGGAAGGTGAAGCGGTGTGCTCCCCCCCTGTTCCTGTTTAATAGTACTCCCGTGAATCATTGAGCTGACGAACTCCACATTTGAAAGACTGTAATCTCTACTGATGACGGTTAAAGAACCAGAAACACGTGTCTACTGATCAGCACTATCTGCGCCAACTGTGGCGAAACACTCGAACACTCTTGAAGCAAGCATGTAACTGAAACTGCATTTGCCACAATGCCAGGGGCGAACCTTGCTGGGAGGTGAAGCGGTGTGCTCCCACTCCTGTTGCTGCTTAAAGGTACTGCCGTAAGTCATTGAGCTGACAAGCTTGTGGATGAAGCACCCGCATGCCTGTGAGAGGTACCGGACGTGCAAAGATGTTGGCAGCCTACTCAGCTAACCCCACATTTGAAAGACTGTAATCTCTACTGATGACGGTTAAAGAACCAGAAACACGTGTCTAGAGATAAGCACTATCTGCACCAACTGTGGCGAAACACTCGATCACTCTTGAAGCAAGCAAGTAACTGAAACTGCAATTACCACAATGCCAGGGGCGAATCTTGCTAGGAGGTGAAGCGGTGTGCTCTCACCCCTGTGCCTGTTTAACAGTACTCCCGTGAATTATTGAGCCGACGAGCTCGTGGATGAAGCATCCACATGCCTGTGAGAGGTACCTGACCTGAGAAAGATGTTGACAGCCTTCTCAGCAAACCCCACATTTGAAAGACTGTAATCTCTACTGATGATGGTTAAAGAACTAGAAACACGTGTCTAGAGATAAGCACTATCTGTGCCAACTGTGGCTAAACACTATTGAAGCAAGCAAGTTACTGAAACTGCATTTACCACAATGCCAGGGGCGAACCGTGCTGGGAGGTGAAGCGGTGTGCTCCCACCCCTGTTCCTGCTTAATAGTAGTGCCGTGAGTCATTGAGCAGACAAGCTCGTGGATGAAGCACCCGCATGCCTCTGAGAGGTACCTGACCTGAGAAAGATGTTGGCAGCCCACTCTGCAAACCCCAAATTTGAAAGACTGTAATCTCTACTGATCACGGTTAAAGAACCAGAAACACGTGTCTAGAGATTAGCACTATCTGCGCCAACTGTGGCGAAACACTCGAACACTCTTGAAGCAAGCAAGTAACTGAATCTGCATTTGCCACAATGCCAGGGACGAACCTTGCGGTGAGGTAAAGCGGTGTGCTGCCACCCCTGTTCCTGTTTAATAGTACTCCCATGAATCATTGACCTTACGAGTTCGTGGATGAAGCACCCACATGCCTGTGAGAGGTACCTGACCTGACAAAGATGTTGGCAGCCTACTAAGGAAACCCCACATTTGAAAGACTGTAATCTCTACCGATGACGGTTAAAGAGCCAGAAACACGTGTCTAGAGATCAGCACTATCTGCGCCAACTGTGGCGAAACACTCGAACACTTTTGAAGCAAGCAAGTAACTGAAACTGCATTTACCAGAATGCCAGGGGTGAACCTTGCTGGGAGGTGAGGAGGTGTGCTCACAACCCTGTTCCTGTTTAATAGTAGTCCTGTGAGTCATTGAGCTGACAAGCTCGTGGATGAAGCACTCACATGCCTGTAAGATGTACCTGACCTGAAAAAGATGTTGGTATCCTACTCAGCAAACCCCACATTTGAAACACTGTAATCTCTACTGATGATGGTTAAAGAACCAGAAACACGTGTCTAGAGATCAGCACTATCTGCGCCAACTGTGGCAAAACACTTGAACACTCTTAAGGAAGTAAGTAACTGAAACTGCATTTACCACAATGCCAGGGGCGAACCTCGCTGGGAGGTGAAGCGGTGTGCTCCCACCCCAGTTCCTGTTTAATAGTACTCCAGTGAATCATTGAGCTGATGAGGTAGTGGATGAAGCACCCGCATGCCTGTGAGAGGTACCAGACCTGAGAAAGATGTTGACAGCTTACTCAGCAAACCCCACATTTGAAAGACTGTAATCTCTACTGATGATGGTTAAAGAACCAGAAGCACATGTCTAGAGATCAGCACTATCTGCGCCAACTGTGGCGAAACACTCGAACACTCTTGAACCAAGCAAGTAACTGAAACTGCATTTACCACAATGCCAGTGGCGAACCTTGCTGGGAGGTGAAGCCGTGTGCTCCCACCCCTGTTCCTGTTTAATAGTACTCCCGTGACTAATTGAGCTCACAAGCTTGTGGATGAAGCACCCGCATGCCTGTGAGAGGTACCTGACCTGACAAAGATATTGGCAGCCTACTCAGGAAACCCCACATTTGAAAGACTGTAATCTCTACTGATGACGATTATAGAACCAGAAACACGTGTCTAGAGATCAGCACTATCAGCGCCAACTGTGGCGAAGCACTCGAACACTCTTGAAGCAAGGAAGTAACTGAAACTGCATTTACCACAATGCCAGGGGCGAACCTTGCTGGGAGGTGAAGCGGTGTGCTCCCACCCCTGTTCCTGTTTAATAGTACTCCCGTGAATCATTGAGCTGACGAGCTTGTGGAGGAAGCACCCGCATGCCTGTGAGAGGTACCTGACCTGAGAAAGATGTTGGCAGGCTACTCAGCAAACCCCATATTTGAAAGACTGTAATCTCTACTGGTGACGGTTAAAGAACCAGAAACACGTATCTAGAGATAAGCACTATCTGCACCAACTGTGGCGAAACACTCGAACACTCTTGAAGCAAGCAAGTAACTGAAACTGCATTTACCACAATGCCAGGGGCGAACCCTGCTGGGAGGTGAAGCGGTATGCTCCCACCCCTGTTCCTGTTTAATAGTACTCCCGTGAATCATTGAGCTGACAAGCTCGTGGATGAAGCACCGCATGCCTGTGAGAGGTACCTGACCTGACAAAGATGTTGGCAGCCTACTCAGCAAACTCCAAATTTGAAAGACTGTAATCTCTACTGATGACAGTTAAAGAACCAGAAACACGTGTCTAGAGATTAGCACTATCTGAGCCAACTGTGGCGAAACACTCGAACACTCTTGAAGCAAGCAAGTAACTGAATCTGCATTTACCACAATGCCAGGGGTGAACCTCGCTGGGAGGTGAAGCGGTGTGCTCCCACTCCTGTTCCTGCTGAAAAGTACTGCCGAAAGTCTTTGAGCTGACAAGCTTGTGGATGAAGCACCCGCATGCCTGTGAGAGGTACCTGACCTGAGAAAGATGTTGGCAGCCTACTCAGCAACCCCCAAATTTGAAAGACTGTAATCTCTACTGATGACTGTTAAAGAACCAGAAACACGTGTCTACTGATCAGCACTATCTGCGCCAACTGTGGCTAAACACTCAAACACTCTTGAAGCAAGCAAGTAACTGAAACTGCATTTACCACAATGCCACGGGCGAACCTTACTAGGAGGTGAAGCGGTGTGCTCCCACTCCTGTTCCTGCTTAATAGTAGTGCCGTGAGTCATTGAGCAGACAAGCTCATGGATGAAGCACCCGCATGCCTGTGAGAGGTACCTGACCTTTGAAAGATGTTGGCAGCCTTCTCAGCAAACCCCAAATTTGAAACACTGTAATCTCTACTGATGACGGTTAAAGAACCAGAAACACGTGTCTAGAGATCAGCACTATTTGCGCCATCTGTGGCAAAACACTCAAACACTCTTGAAGAAAGCAAGTAACCGAATCTGAATTTACCACAATGCCAGTGGCGAACCTTGGTGGGAGGTGAAGCGGTGTGCTCCCCCCCCTGTTCCTGTTTAATAGTACTCCCGTGAATCATTGAGCTGACGAACTCCAAATTTGAAAGACTGTAATCTCTACTGATGACGGTTAAAGAACCAGAAACACGTGTCTACTGATCAGCACTATCTGCGCCAACTGTGGCGAAACACTCGAACACTCTTGAAGCAAGAAAGTAACTGAAACTGCATTTACCACAATGCCAGGGGTGAACCTTGCTGGGAGGTGAAGCAGTGTGCTCCCAACCCTGTTCCTGTTTAATAGTCGTGCCTTGAGTCATTGAGCTGACGAGCACGTGAATGAAGCACCCGCATGCCTGTGAGAGGTACGTGACCTGAGAAAGACGTTGGAAGCCTACTCAGCAAACCTCAAATTTGAAAGACTGTAATCTCTACTGATGACGGTTAAAGAACCAGAAACACGTGTCTAGAGATCAGCACTATCTGCGCCAACTGTGCCGAAACACTCGAACACTCTTGAAGCAAGCAAGTAACTGTTTTTACCACAATGCCAGGGGTGAACCTTGCTTGGAGGTGAAGCGGTGTGCCCCCACTCCTGTTCCTGCTCAATAGTACTGCCGTGAGTCATTGAGCTGACGAGCTCGTGGATGAAGCACCCGCATGCCTGTGAGAGGTACCTGACCTGACAAAGATGTTGGCAGCCTACTCAGCAAACCCCACATTTGAAAGACTGTAATCTCTAATGATGACGGTTAAACAACCAGACACACATATCTAGAGAACAGCACTATCTGCGCCAACTGTGGCGAAACACTCAAACACTCTTGAAGCAAGCAAATAACTGAAACTGCATTTACCACAATGCCATGGGCGAACTTTACTATGAGGTGAAGCGGTGTGCTCCCACTCCTGTTCCTGCTTAATAGTAGTGTCGTGAGTCATTGAGCAGACAAGCTCGTGGATGAAGCACCCGCATGCCTGTGAGAGGTACCTGACCTGAGAAAGATGTTGGCAGCCTACTCAGCAAACCCCAAATTTGAAACACTGTAATCTCTACTGATGACGGATAAAGAACCAGAAACACGTGTCTAGAGATCAGCACTATTTGCGCAAACTGTGGCAAAACACTCAAACACTCTTGAACAAAGCAAGTAACTGAATCTGCATTTACCATAATGCCAGTGGCGAACCTTGCTGGGAGGTGAAGCGGTGTGCTCCCCCCCTGTTCCTGTTTAATAGTACTCCCGTGAATCATTGAGCTGACGAGCTCGTGGATGAAGCACCCGCATGCCTGTGAGAGTACCTGACCTGACAAAGCTGTTGGCAGCCTACTCAGCAAACCCCACATTTGAAAGACTGTAATCTCTACTGATGACGGTTAAAGAACCAGAAACACGTGTCTAGAGATCAACACTATCTGCGCCAACAGTGGCGACACACTCGAACACTGTTGAAGCAAGCAAGTAACTGAAACTGCATTTACCACAATGCCAGGGGTGAACCTTGCTGGGAGGTGAAGCGGTGTGCTCCCACCCCTGTTCCTGTTTAATAGTACTACCATGAATCATTGAGCTGACGAGCTCGTGGATGAAGCACAAGCATGCCTGTGAGAGGTACCTGACCTCAGAAAGATGTTGGCAGCCTTCTCATCAAACCCCAAATTTCAAAGACTGTAAACTCTACTGATGAGGGTTAAAGAACCAGAAACACATGTCTAGAGATCAGCACTATCTGCGCCAAGTGTGGCGAAACACTCGAACACTTTTGAAGGAAGCAAGTAACTGAAACTGCATTTACCACAATGCCAGGGGCGAAACTTGGTAGGAGGAGAAGTGGTGTGCTCCCAACCCTGTTCCTGTTTAATAGTACTCCTGTGAGTCATTGAGCTGACAATCTCGTGGATGAAGCACCCGCATGCCTGTGAGAGGTTCCTGACCTGAGAAAGTTGTTGGCAGCCTACTCAGCAAACCCCACATTTGAAAGACTGTAATCTCTACTGATCATGGTTAAAGAACCAGAAACACGTGTCTGGAGATCAGCAATATCTGCGCCAACTGTGGGGAAACACTCAAACACTTTTGAAGCAAGCAAGTAACTGAAACTGCATTTACCACAATGCCAGTGGCGAACCTTGCTGGGTGGTGAAGCGGTGTGCTCCCACCCCTGTTCTTGTTTAATAGTACTCCCGTGAATCATTGAGCTGACGAGCTCGTGGATGAAGCACCCGCATGCCTGTGAGAAGTACCTGACCTGACAAAGATGTTGGCAGCCTACTCAACAAACCCCACATTTGAAAGACTGTAATCTCTACTGATGACGGTTAAAGAACCAGAAACACATGTCTAGAGATCAGCACTATCTGCGCTAACTGTGGCGAAACACTCGAACACTCTTGAAGCAAGCAAGTAACTGAAACTGCATTTACCACAATGCAAGGGGTGAACCTTGCTGGGAGGTTAAGCGGTGTGCTCCCACCCCTTTTCCTGTTTAATAGTCCTGCCGTGAGTCATTGAGCTGACGAGCTCGTGAAGGAAGCACCCGCATGCCTGTGAGAGGTACCTGACCTGAGAAAGATGTTGGCAGCCTACTCAGCAAACCCCAAATTTGAAAGACTGTAATCTCTACTGATGACTGTTAAAGAACCAGAAACACATGTCTAGAGATCAGCACTATCTGCGCCAACTGTGGCGAAACACTCGGACAATCTTAAAGCAAGCAAGTAACTGAAATTGCATTTACCACAATGCCAGGGGTGAACCTTGCTGGGAGGTGAAGTGGTGTGCTCCCACCCCTGTTCCTGTTTAATAGTACTGACGTGAGTCATTGAGCTGACGAGCTCGTGAATGAAGCACCCGCATGCCTGTGAGAGGCACCTGACCGGAGAAAGATGTTGGCAGCCTACTCAGCAAACCCCAAATTTGAAAGACTGTAATCTCTACTGATGACGGTTAAAGAACCAGAAACACGTGTCTAGAGATCAGCACTATCTGCGCCAACTGTAGCGACACACTCGAACACTCTTGAAGCAAGGAAGTAACTGAAACTGCATTTACCACTATGCCAGGGGCAAACCTTGCTGGGAGGTGAAGCGGTGTGCTCCCACCCCTGTTCCTGTTTAATAGTACTCCTGTGAATCATTGAGCTGACGAGCTCGTGGATGAAGCACCCGCATGCCTGTGAGAGGTACCTGACCTGAGAAAGATGTTGGCAGGCTACTCAGCAAACCCCATATTTGAAAGAATGTAATCTCTACTGATGACGGTTAAAGAACCAGAAACACGTGTCTAGAGATCAGCACTATCTGCACCAACTGTGGCGAAACACTTAAACACTCTTGAGGCAAGCAAGTAACTGAAACTGCATTTACCACAATGCCAGGGGTGAACCTTGCTGGGAGGTGAAGCGGTGTGCTCCCACCCCGGTTCCTGTTTAATAGTACTGCCGTGAGTCATTGAGCTGACGAGCTCGTGGATGAAGCACCCGCATGCTTGTGAGAGGTACCTGCCTGAGAAAGATGTTGGCAGCCT
This sequence comes from Triturus cristatus, assembly GCF_964204655.1. NCBI lineage: Eukaryota > Metazoa > Chordata > Amphibia > Caudata > Salamandridae > Triturus > Triturus cristatus. Next base: position 1,225,680,097 of record NC_140579.1, read on the forward strand.
ACTCATCAAACCCCAAATTTCAAAGACAGTAATCTCTACTGATGACGGTTACAGAACCAGAAACACGTGTCTAGAGATCAGCACTAACTGCGCCAACTGTGGCGAAACACTCGAACACTTTTGAAGCAAGCAAGTAACTGAAACTGCATTTACCAGAATGCCAGGGGTGAACCTTGCTGGGAGGTGAGGAGGTGTGCTCACAACCCTGTTCCTGTTTAATAGTAGTCCTCTGAGTCATTGAGCTGACAAGCTCGTGGATGAAGCACTCATATGCCTGTAAGATGTACCTGACCTGAAAAAGACGTTGGCATCCTACTCAGCAAACCCCACATTTGAAACACTGTAATCTCTACTGATGATGGTTAAAGAACCAGAAACACGTGTCTAGAGATCAGCACTATCTGCGCCAACTGTGGCAAAACACTCGAACACTCTTGAAGCAAGCAAGTAACTGAAACTGCATTTACCACAATGCCAGTGGCGAACCTTGCTGGGAGGTTAAGCGGTGTGCTCCCACCCCTGTTCCTGTTTAATAGTACTCCCGTGACTAATTGAGCTCACAAGCTCATGGATGAAGCACCCGCATGCCTGTGAGAGGTACCTGACCTGACAAAGATATTGGCAGCCTACTCAGCAAACCCCACATTTGAAAGACTGTAATCTTCACTAATGACGATTAGAGAACCAGAAACACGTGTCTAGAGATCAGCACTATCAGCGCCAACTGTGGCGAAACACTCGAACACTCTTGAAGCAAGGAAGTAACTGAAACTGCATTTACCACAATGCCAGGGGCGAACCTTGCTGGGAGGTGAAGCGGTGTGCTCCCACCCCTGTTCCTGTTTAATAGTACTTCCGTGAATCATTGAGCTGACGAGCTTGTGGATGAAGCACCCGCATGCCTGTGAGAGGTACCTGACCTGAGAAAGATGTTAGCAGGCTACTCAGCAAACCCCATATTTGAAAGACTGTAATCTCTACTGATGACGGTTAAAGAACCAGAAACACGTGTCTAGAGATCAGCACTATCTGCACCAACTGTGGAGAAACACTCGAACACTCTTGAAGCAAGCAAGTAACTGAAACTGCATTTACCACAATGCCAGGGGCGAACCCTGCTGGGAGGTGAAGCGGTGTGCTCCCACCCCTGTTCCTGTTTAATAGTACTCCCGTGAATCATTGAGCTGACAAGCTCGTGGATGAAGCACCGCATGCCTGTGAGAGGTACCTGACCTGACAAAGATGTTGGCAACCTACTCAGCAAACTCCAAATTTGAAAGACTGTAATCTCTACTGATGACGGTTAAAGAACCAGAAACACGTGTCTAGAGATTAGCACTATCTGAGCCAACTGTGGCGAAACACTCGAACACTCTTGAAGCAAGCAAGTAACTGAATCTGCATTTACCACAATGCCAGGGGTGAACCTCGCTGGGAGGTGAAGCGGTGTGCTCCCACTCCTGTTCCTGCTGAAAAGTACTGCCGAAAGTCTTTGAGCTAACAAGCTTGTGGATGAAGCACCCGCATGCCTGTGAGAGGTACCTGACCTGAGAAAGATGTTGGCAGCCTACTCAGCAACCCCAAAATTTGAAAGACTGTAATCTCTACTGATGACGGTTAAAGAACCAGAAACACGTGTCTACTGATCAGCACTATCTGCGCCAACTGTGGCGAAACACTCAAACACTCTTGAAGCAAGCAAGTAACTGAAACTGCATTTACCACAATGCCACGGGCGAACCTTACTAGGAGGTGAAGCTGTGTGCTCCCACTCCTGTTCCTGCTTAATAGTAGTGCCGTGAGTCATTGAGCAGACAAGCTCATGGATGAAGCACCCGCATGCCTGTGAGAGGTACCTGACCTTTGAAAGATGTTGGCAGCCTTCTCAGCAAACCCCAAATTTGAAACACTGTAATCTCTACTGATGACGGTTAAAGAACCAGAAACACGTGTCTAGAGATCAGCACTATTTGCGCCAACTGTGGCAAAACACTCATACACTCTTGAAGAAAGCAAGTAACCGAATCTGCATTTACCACAATGCCAGTGGCGAACCTTGGTGGGAGGTGAAGCGGTGTGCTCCCCCCCTGTTCCTGTTTAATAGTACTCCCGTGAATCATTGAGCTGACGAACTCCACATTTGAAAGACTGTAATCTCTACTGATGAGACGGTTAAAGAACCAGAAACACGTGTCTACTGATGAGCACTATCTGCGCCAACTGTGGCGAAACACTCGAACACTCTTGAAGCAAGAAAGTAACTGAAACTGCATTTACCGCAATGCCAGGGGTGAACCTTGCTGGGAGGTGAAGCGGTGTGCTCCCACCCCTGTTCCTGTTTAATAGTCCTGCCTTGAGTCATTGAGCTGACGAGCACGTGAATGAAGCACCTGCATGCCAGTGAGAGGTACCTGACCTGAGAAAGATGTTGACAGCCTACTAAGCAAACCCCACATTTGAAAGACTGTAATCTCTACAGATGACGTTTAAAGAACCAGAAACACGTGTCTAGAGATCAGCACTATCTGCATCCACTGTGGCGAAACACTCAAACACTCTTGAAGCAAGCATGTAACTGAAACTGCATTTGCCACAATGCCAGGGGCGAACCTTGCTGGGAGGTGAAGCGGTGTGCTCCCACTCCTGTTGCTGCTCAATAGTACTGCCGTAAGTCATTGAGCTGACAAGCTTGTGGATGAAGCACCCGCATGCCTGTGAGAGGTACCGGACGTGCAAAGATGTTGGCAGCCTACTCAGCTAACCCCACATTTGAAAGACTGTAATCTCTACTGATGACGGTTAAAGAACCAGAAACACGTGTCTAGAGATAAGCACTATCTGCGCCAACTGTGGTGAAACACTCGATCACTCTTGAAGCAAGCAAGTAACTGAAACTGCAATTACCACAATGCCAGGGGGGAATCTTGCTAGGAGGTGAAGCGGTGTGCTCTCACCCCTGTGCCTGTTTAATAGTACTCCCGTGAATTATTGAGCCGACGAGCTCGCGGATGAAGCATCCACATGCCTGTGAGAGGTACCTGACCTGAGAAAGATGTTGACAGCCTTCTCAGCAAACCCCACATTTGAAAGACTGTAATCTCTACTGATGATGGTTAAAGAACTAGAAACACGTGTCTAGAGATAAGCACTATCTGTGCCAACTGTGGCTAAACACTATTGAAGCAAGCAAGTTACTGAAACTGCATTTACCACAATGCCAGGGGCGAACCGTGCTGGGAGGTGAAGCGGTGTGCTCCCACCCCTGTTCCTGCTTAATAGCACTCCCATGAATCATTGACCTTACGAGTTCGTGGATGAAGCACCCACATGCCTCTGAGAGGTACCTGACCTGACAAAGATGTTGGCAGCCTACTAAGGAAACCCCACATTTGAAAGACTGTAATCTCTACCGATGACGGTTAAAGAGCCAGAAACACGTGTCTAGAAATCAGCACTATCTGCGCCAACTGTGGCGAAACACTCGAACACTCTTGAAGCAAGCAAGTAACTGAAACTGCATTTACCACAATGCCAGGGGTGAACCTTGCTGGGAGGTGACGCGGTGTGCTCCCACCCCGGTTCCTGTTTAATAGTACTGCCGTGAGTCATTGAGCTGACGAGCTCGTGGATGAAGCACCCGCATGCTTGTGAGAGGTACCTGCCTCAGAAAGATGTTGGCAGCCTACTCATCAAACCCCAAATTTCAAAGACAGTAATCTCTACTGATGACGGTTACAGAACCAGAAACACATGTCTAGAGATCAGCTCTCTCTGCGCCAACTGTGGCGAAACACTCGAACACTTTTAAAGCAAGCAAGTAACTGAAACTGCATTTACCAGAATGCCAGGGGTGAACCTTGCTGGGAGGTGAGGAGGTGTGCTCACAACCCTGTTCCTGTTTAATAGTAGTCCTGTGAGTCATTGAGCTGACAAGCTCGTGGATGAAGCACTCACTTGCCTGTAAGATGTACCTGACCTGAAAAAGATGTTGGCATCCTACTCAGCAAACCCCACATTTGAAACACTGTAATCTCTACTGATGATGGTTAAAGAACCAGAAACACGTGTCTAGAGATCAGCACTATCTGCGCCAACTGTGGCAAAACACTTGAACACTCTTGAAGGAAGTAAGTAACTGAAACTGCATTTACCACAATGCCAGGGGCGAACCTCGCTGGGAGGTGAAGCGGTGTGCTCCCACCCCAGTTCCTGTTTAATAGTACTCCAGTGAATCATTGAGCTGACGAGCTCGTGGATGAAGCACCCGCATGCCCGAGAGAGGTACCTGACCTGACAAAGATGTTGGCAGCTTACTCAGCAAACCCCACATTTGAAAGACTGTAATCTCTACTGATGACGGTTAAAGAACCAGAAGCACATGTCTAGAGATCAGCACTATCTGCGCCAACTGTGGCGAAACACTCGAACACTCTTGAAGCAAGCAAGTAACTGAAACTGCATTTACCACAATGCCAGTGGCGAACCTTGCTGGGAGGTGAAGCGGTGTGCTCCCACCCCTGTTCCTGTTTAATAGTACTCCCGTGACTAATTGAGCTCACAAGCTCGTGGATGAAGCACCCGCATGCCTGTGAGAGGTACCTGACCTGACAAAGATATTGGCAGCCTACTCAGTAAACCCCACATTTGAAAGACTGTAATCTCTACTGATGACGATTAGAGAACCAGAAACACGTGTCTAGAGATCAGCACTATCAGCGCCAACTGTGGCAAAACACTCGAACACTCTTGAAGCAAGGAAGTAACTGAAACTGCATTTACCACAATGCCAGGGGCGATCCTTGCTGGGAGGTGAAGCGGTGTGCTCCCACCCCTGTTCCTGTTTAATAGTACTCCCGTGAATCATTGAGCTGACAAGCTCGTGGATGAAGCACCGCATGCCTGTGAGAGGTACCTGACCTGACAAAGATGTTGGCAGCCTACTCAGCAAACTCCAAATTTGAAAGACTGTAATCTCTACTGATGACAGTTAAAGAACCAGAAACACGTGTCTAGAGTTTAGCACTATCTGAGCCAACTGTGGCGAAACACTCGAACACTCTTGAAGCAAGCAAGTAACTGAATCTGCATTTACCACAATGCCAGGGGTGAACCTCGCTGGGAGGTGAAGCGGTGTGCTCCCACTCCTGTTCCTGCTGAAAAGTACTGCCGAAAGTCTTTGAGCTGGCAAGCTTGTGGATGAAGCACCCGCATGCCTGTGAGAGGTACCTGACCTGAGAAAGATGTTGGCAGCCTACTCAGCAACCCCCAAATTTGAAAGACTGTAATCTCTACTGATGACGGTTAAAGAACCAGAAACACGTGTCTACTGATCAGCACTATCTGCGCCAACTGTGGCGAAACACTCAAACACTCTTGAAGCAAGCAAGTAACTGAAACTGCATTTACCACAATGCCACGGGCGAACCTTACTAGGAGGTGAAGCGGTGTGCTCCCACTCCTGTTCCTGCTTAATAGTAGTGCCGTGAGTCATTGAGCCGACAAGCTCATGGATGAAGCAACCGCATGCCTGTTAGAGGTACCTGACCTTTGAAAGATGTTGGCAGCCTTCTCAGCAAACCCCAAATTTGAAACACTGTAATCTCTACTGATGACGGTTAAAGAACCAGAAACACGTGTCTAGAGATCAGCACTATTCGCGCCATCTGTGGCAAAACACTCAAACACTCTTGAAGAAAGCAAGTAACTACTTGGCTGCGAAGCGGAATGGCTGCCTGAAACGGCAGCTCCGCCGATCGAGCATATCAATCCGTCAATTATCTGCATACCGGGTGCTGGACTCGGTCCACTCGACCTCCCCTCACAGTGTTCGTTGCCTGGGGGCTGCCCGACGACGCTCCTAGAGCTGTGGCTGGAGCCGCTGAGAAAAAAGAGCCGGCGGGCGGACCGCGACGGGGCGGCCTGGTGCGCCCGTGAGAGCCGGGGACTTGCGTAGAACTGAGCCCGGAGGAGTGCTGTGCTGCTGTGAGCCGGACTGCTGCCTCGCCTTGCCCATTTGGGGCGTCCGGATCTCTGGTTTCCCCTCAGTCGGGCGGTACCTGGGAGCGCTGGATGAGGATCTGGCGCTGCTGGCGGCTGCTGGCTTGGTGGGGACGGGGGGCCTGGAGGTCTCGGCGCGTACCTGAGGTCGGAGCTGTTGCGGATACTGGCGGCCGGTGAGTGCAGCGCTTAAACTTGCTGGGGTGGTGCGCCCGAGGGTGGGGCACCCGGGCCCCCTGGTGCGCCTACGGCCTCATCCCCGAGAGATACACGTGGGCCCTGAAGATCGGCGCTGGTCGGGCCGTGCCTGGCCGCAAAGGAGGAGGGCGGCCATATTGGTTAGAGGCACCATCAGGCTTCTGGCCACACTGGCGGGCCCCGCAGGGGACAGCATCGGGCGGTGAACATCAGGGGCGGCGGTTTGCTGTGGCTGGGGCGCCCCGTGTCCGAGCTCGTGTCCCTTGTGGGACGTGGGGTCCGCCTGAGGAGCAGCGCTTAAACCATTGGGAGCGTCTTGCCTTACCTGGAGATCCTTGACCGTGGGTGCCGTCGTGGAGGCGCTGGGGAGCTGGGCAGCTCTGCGAGGAGAGTTAGAGGGGGTGCTGCTGCCCCAAAGAGTCACGCTGCATCTGCCTGGTTCCGGCGTAGATCGCCTGTTGCCGCACTGCTTGGCCGGGGTGCGTCCTGGAGCCGCTGGATTGCAGCGCCATCTGCGGATACTTGCGTTGGGCACCCGGTGGGTGAGGCCTGACGTACCGAATTGACATTGGGTTTCTGCCGCCCTCGGCTGGCGACTGTGCTGAGTGGCGGCGATGGGCAAGCCGGACACGAGGCAGCCGAGGCTCACCTTCGACAAAACCAGGCAAAAGCAGGCGGAGCAGGAACATCGAGACGCGGACGCGGCGGTGGCGGAGCAGGGCAGCTCCCGTGATACGGACAGTAAATCGATGTTCCAGGAACTGAAGGTGAGCCTGCAGGGCATAGACACTAAAATGGATGCATTGGCGGCACGCATGGATAACATTACGGCTCGGATGGATATGCAAGAGGGCAGAGTAGAGGCGTTGGAATCGCGAGTGTCTGACATCGAAGAAAGCCACACGGACCTAGACAAAAGAATGCGTGGCATGGACAAGGTTCTGGCGCTGAGTCAGCAAAAAAATGAGGACTTAGAAGCTCGCTCGAGGCGAAACAACGTTCGCGTAACGGGTGTGGCCGAATCCACAGACATCACGAACATGGCGCACTACGTTGAGCAGATGCTGAGAGATCTATTTGGTGCGGGGCTGTCACAGATGTTCCTCGTTGAAAGGGCGCATAGGACATTGGGGCCGAGGCCTAGGCCGGGGGCACCGCCACGGCCCATTATTGCGCGGATATTAAATTACAGAGACCGTGACACGATCCTGCGCATGGCGAGAGAAATGCAAGACGTACAGTACAAAGGCAACCACATCGCCATATACCCGGACTTCACCGTGCAGGTCCGGGCCGCACGTAGAGAGTTCATGCCAGGAAAAAAAGTCTTTCAACAAACAGGCACAAAATACTACCTAATCTACCCCGCGAAGCTGAGAGTGCAGGGCCCAGGGAAACCAACCTTTTTCCTGGATGCAAAGGCAGCCCTGCAGTATGCTAAGCAACTGGCAAAAGATCAAAAGATCAAACCGCATACAGAGGGTCCGGACCCGAGGGATAGACTGAGCGACGTTGAGTGACTGCGGGGGTTAAGGGCTTATCATTGCGCGTTGGTTTTCTGCCTATGCTGGGTCAGGGTAGACGGCCTGCTTGTAACATGGGTAGCTAACTGAATCCGAATGAGGGGTCGCTGAAATGTGCGGGTGCTGGGGGGCGGGTGGTCCTTGAGCTGACATGCTGGGCCGGCGCTCGATCACCCTGTCAAGAGTACGGGGTTGTATGTTGGCTGACCTGCTTTCCCCAAGGGATGATTCCCAATCACTGGATACCGCTCTTGTGTGCAGTTGAAGGCGTTGAGGTGGGGGGAGTGACCTGGGGGGTGAATGCACAACCTGATTGGGGGGTTGGAGCGGGAGGGGTTTACACCTTGTGTTTGGGGGGTTTTGTTGTTGATTGTTTGGCTGTAGTCGAGAGGTTGGATGGAGTGAGGCACTGCGTAGAATCGCATACTGCGCGCTATACAATACCCAGTCGACTAGGGCACTGCGCACATTGTCACGGCGCTTTATCTGCACAGGAACAAGCTGGGCTTACACGACATGAAGCGCGTTGTATGAGTGGTTGGGGGCGCGATGTGTGGAGAACTGCTGACGTGCTGACGGAACAAGGGATACCGCTACTACTGCCGCCGTGAAGCAAATTAAATGTCTCACCTGGAATGTGCGTGGTATGAATGACAGGCGTAAAGCCAGGCTGGTGCAGACATACTTGCTCAGAAAAGACATAGACATCTGCCTCCTGCAGGAAACACATTTGACCGATAAAGCTGTACAAATGCTCCGTCATGGCAGGTGGGGTGAGATAGCGCATTCTGCTTAATCAACCTACTCCAGAGGGGTGGCGGTACTGATCAGAAAGGGTCTGCAATGGACGACACATGAAGTAATCAAGGATCCTGGAGGTAGATACCTCATGTTGGTGGGCACGCTGTGTGGTATGAGAATGGTGGTGGTGAATGTCTATGGCCCGAATGATGATAGCCCGGGCTTCTACTGCGATCTATGGCATAGGGTGCAGGCGTGCGGCCCGGCTGCAATTATGTGGGGGGGAGACTACAATGTTGTACTTTCAAATGCTATGGATAGGCAGGGCGCAGCCAGAACGCACCACCCTAGGGCATCGGAGGCGTTGGGCGACATCATACGAGATGCAGACTTGGTGGACTCCTGCAGGAGACTACACCCCGAGCTCGCGCTGGCACCTGCATCGCAGTCCATAGAGCGGCGTGGTCTAGGTTAGACTACTGGTTGCTCTCACGGGACCTACACACTATGGTACTAGAGGTGGCGCATCTGCCGAGGTCATTGTCTGATCACGCACCGGTGTGCCTGACACTGTCCACTCCGGCACACTACATTCAACCGTTTAGTTGGAGATTCCCCTCCAGGGCGCTTCGAGACCAAGTCTTTCAGCAGACACTAGGCGAGAAGTTAGAGGAGTTTTTTTTATTTAATGAGGGCACGGTGGACTCGCCGGGCACACTTTGGGAGGCTTGTAAGGCGGTGACTAGGGGCCACTGCATGTCGCTGAAAACAGGAGTTCTGCGGTCCATACGGGACACACTACGCAAACTAGAAACTGAGCTTGCTGACCTCGAGTCGGCATTGTTGGATGCGCCAAAGGACAGCCTACGAGCAGAATTTAGGGCGACACTAACTAAATATCAAGAGGAGGCGGAGAGAGAAGTGGCATATCTGTCTAAAGGCAGTCAGGCCAGACGTTACGGGGAGGGGGACCGTGCCCGTCGCACACTGGCAGCCATGCTGAGGGTGCCCAGAGGGTCGGATTACATTCTGGAACTTAGAAATAAAGAGGTTGGGGTGGTCAGGGAGCCGCAAGCCATACTTCAAACCATGACCGACTACTATCGAGACCTATACACCACTAGAGTGACACCGGAAAACCAGGTGCTAAATGAATACCTGGACACCATAGCTCTAGCATGGTTTAATGATAGAGCCCGACAGTACATGGACTTACCATTCACGAAAGATGACATACGGGCTGTGATAGCGAGTATGCCCCTTAGCAAAGCACCGGGCCCTGACGGATTGACGGCGGCCTTCTACAAAGAATACACGGATATCCTGGTTCCCGTTCTCCATAGGGTGTACGAGGAGGCCATTGAGACGGGTGTCCTCCCTCCATCGATGCGGGAAGCAATGATAATTGCACTGCTCAAACCAGGGAAGGACCCTGCTAACTCCGAATCCTATCGCCCACTTTCATTAATAAACCTCGACGCCAAAATATATGCCAAGTTGCTTGCAGACCGTTTAAAATACATGATGCCGCAGATAGCGCTCTCTGACCAGTCGGGATTCGTGATGGGGAGATCCACTTCACATAACTTGCGAGTGCTGTTTGGGATCCTCCACTACCTAGACCCCAAGGTGCAGGCTACGGCTGCACTGTTGGATGCGACCAAGGCATTCGACTCCCTGGAGTGGAAATTCCTGCTTACGCTTTTCACCCGCATGGGATTCAGCCCGCTGTTTGCCAGGAGCATTGGCATACTTTACAACGATCCGACGGCCCGGGTGCGGGTAAATGGACACACGTCTGATCCAATCCCCATAACAAGAGGGACAAGACAGGGGTGCCCCCTGTCACCGTTGTTGTTTGCTATTGCGACGGAACCACTAGCAGCCCGCATGAGACAGCACCATGCTCAGCGTGGCGTTGGGTTAACGTCGCGCGAGCTGCTCATTTCCATGTACGCCGATGACATCACCATATACATGATCAACCCATCGGAAAATTTCGACCCGCTTATGCCAGAAATGGTGCGCTATAGCGGCCTCACTGGCATAGACATAAACTGGTCTAAATCGGTAATGCTGCCGCTGACGGATGGCACAACCGCATGCCACACTGAATTCCCAATAGATTGGGTCACAGACGAGGTCAAGTATTTAGGTATAAATATAAGCCGCACTATTCATGAGCTATGGCTGGCAAATTTTGGTGTGGCTATGGAATGGTTCGAAAGTAAAGTGAAGAGGTGGAAAACGCTGCCTTTATCTTTGACGGGCCGCATAGCTATAATCAAAATGGTTGTGGTGCCCAAGTTCCTCTATCTGTTTGTTGACATCCCCCTACCGTTGACAAAGGCGTTCTTCAGCCGGCTGTGCTCTGCCATGATAGAGCTGGTTTGGGCGGGCAGGCAGCCCAGAGTGGCATGGAACCTCCTTAACCTCCCCTTCCGTCAGGGGGGCCTGGCAGCCCCGGACATGGAGCTGTATGCTTACAGTGCTCAAGCCCAATATTTACATTTCTGGCATTATCCGATCCCCTACCAGCCCCACGTAGCTATAGAGACGGACGTGACGGCGCCTTGCCCCCTCAGGACGGTGGTTTACCAGCGATATAAGAGGTCCCAGGAAGACATTAATACAGTGGAGATGGTGCGCTGGGCCTGGTCGAACATTGCGAAGCGCGCGGGCGTGACTGCCCTATATGCCCCGAGTATGCCATTGGAGGGCAACCCACTGCTGGGACCGCTGACTGATGCGGCGGTGGTGCAACGGGCTAGTAGCTGTGGCCTGAAACTAGCGGGTGACCTATACCCAGACGATATGTTTCTCACCATGCAGGACATGGTCGTAGCATCAGAACCGACGGCATCAGAACTTCTACTATATTACCAGCTGAGGGCGGCGTGCAAGCACAGGTATCCTATGTTCCCGAAGGCCCCACCGGCGGTGGCAGCGCTGGAAGACATACTCTCGAATAGTTCCTCGCGCAAGCTGATAACGCGTATATATAGGGCTACGCAAAACGCAACGCCTATTGCCCATGCGGACTCGTGGTCCCTGTGGGAGAGGGAGGCAGGCATTCAAATCACAGAGAAACAGTGGGAGTTTTGCTGCACCCAACTTGAAAACTTGTCTCCTAATTATAGATTGAGACTTATCCACTTTAATTTCCTTCATAGGACATATCGCACACCCATGCAACTCTTTAAAATGGGATTACAGGTGGATGCGAATTGCTGGCGATGTGGCGAAAGAGAGGCTACATTCTACCACCTAGTTTGGGTGTGTGGTCCGATATATGGCTTTTGGGAGGCAGTCTTCGCCACCATAGGGAGGATGGTGGGACTAACTATTGTTCCGGACCCTCTCGTGGCCCTCCTGGGCTTTGTGATGAACGTGCCTAGTGCGTCGCGCAGGTTAGTGGCCCTTCTCCTATTGCTTGCTAAGCGCCAAATAGCATTACACTGGAAGGAAAAGGCTCCACAGAGGGTTTCGGGATGGGTGGGGTCAGCAATTTACTGCAAGGAGCAATTGACCGCCTACTGGGATCAGATGCCGCTGCGTTCGAGGCCCGCGGACATTTGGCAGCCGCTGGTGGACTGGTTGGCAGAGTCTGAGGTGGCTGACGGTGACTGAGAGTGACTGCTGGATGGGTGGCACTGTGGCAGGGCTGGCGTGTAGCTGCGACGTGGAGCCGGGTGTGTGGGGACTCTCGTACCGACGCATGAGTATAACCGCATGGTCGCTGGGTGTTCACTACAAGAAAACTTTGTTCAGGTGCTAGATTGCTCTCCTCCGTTTCTAGATTGCAGCCGCTGTTGTAGTTTGTACAGTTCATATTTTAATATAGTAAAACGTGGAAAACCAAGATAACGATGCTGTTGAAACTTTGCTCAAGTGTATGACTTGGATCCGAGCTAGCGGTGTGGTGCTGCAAACACAAGCTGCCTGCCTCCGGGTTGTTGGCTGAATAGCAGTGTACACTTTAATGGTACAATAAAGGTTTTTCAAAAAAAAGAAAGCAAGTAACCGAATCTGCATTTACCACAATGCCAGTGGCAAACCTTGGTGGGAGGTGAAGCGGTGTGCTCCCCCCCCTGTTCCTGTTTAATAGTACTCCCATGAATCATTGAGCTGACGAACTCCACATTTGAAAGACTGTAATCTCTACTGATGACGGTTAAAGAACCAGAAACACGTGTCTACTGATCAGCACTATCTGCGCCAACTGTGGCGAAACACTCGAACACTCTTGAAGCAAGAAAGTAACTGAAACTGCATTTACCACAATGCCAGGGGTGAACCTTGCTGGGAGGTGAAGCGGTGTGGTCCCAACCCTGTTCCTGTTTAATAGTCCTGCCTTGAGTCATTGAGCTGACGAGCACGTGAATGAAGCACCCGCATGCCTGTGAGAGGTACCTGACCTGAGAAAGATGTTGGAAGCCTACTCAGCAAACCTCAAATTTGAAAGACTGTAATCTCTACTGATGACGGTTAAAGAACCAGAAACACGTGTCTAGAGATCAGCACTATCTGCGCCAACTGTAGCGAAACACTCGAACACTCTTGAAGCAAGCAAGTAACTGTTTTTACCACAATGCCAGGGGTGAACCTTGCTGGGAGGTGAAGCGGTGTGCCCCCACTCCTGTTCCTGCTCAATAGTACTGCCGTGAGTCATTGAGCTGACGAGCTCGTGGATGAAGCACCCGCATGCCTGTGAGAGGTACCTGACCTGACAAAGATGTTGGCAGCCTACTCAGCAAACCCCACATTTGAAAGACTGTAATCTCTACTGATGACAGTTAAAGAACCAGAAACACATGTCTAGAGATCAGCACTATCTGCGCCAACTGTGGCGAAACACTCAAACACTCTTGAAGCAAGCAAATAACTGAAACTGCATTTACCACAATGCCATGGGCGAACTTTACTATGAGGTGAAGCGGTGTGCTCCCACTCCTGTTCCTGCTTAATAGTAGTGTCGTGAGTCATTGAGCAGACAAGCTCGTGGATGAAGCACCCGCATGCCTGTGAGAGGTACCTGACCTGAGAAAGATGTTGGCAGCATACTCAGCAAACCCCAAATTTGAAACACTGTAATCTCTACTGATGACGGTTAAAGAACCAGAAACACGTGTCTAGAGATCAGCACTATTTGCGCCAACTGTGGCAAAACACTCAAACACTCTTGAACAAAGCAAGTAACTGAATCTGCATTTACCATAATGCCAGTGGCGGACCTTGCTGGGAGGTGAAGCGGTGTGCTCCCCCCCTGTTCCTGTTTAATAGTACTCCCGTGAGTCATTGAGCTGACGAGCTCGTGGATGAAGCACCCGCATGCCTGTGAGAGGTACCTGACCTGACAAAGATGTTGGCAGCCTACTCAGCAAACCCCACATTTGAAAGACTGTAATCTCTACTGATGACGGTTAAAGAACCAGAAACACGTGTCTAGAGATCAACACTATCTGCGCCAACAGTGGCGACACACTCGAACACTCTTGAAGCAAGGAAGTAACTGAAACTGCATTTACCACAATGCCAGGGTTGAAACTTGCTGGGAGGTGAAGCGGTGTGCTCCCACCCTTGTTCCTGTTTAATAGTACTTCCGTGAATCATTGAGCTGACGAGCTCATGGATGAAGCACCCGCATGCCTGTGAGAGGTACCTGACCTGAGAAAGATGTTGGCAGGCTACTCAGCAAACCCCATATTTGAAAGACTGTAATCTCTACTGATGATGGTTAAAGAACCAGAAACACGTGTCTAGAGATCAGCACTATCTGCACCAACTGTGGCGAAACACTCGAACACTCTTGAAGCAAGCAAGTAACTGAAACTGCATTTACCACAATGCCAGGGGCGAATCTTGCTGGGAGGTGAAGCGGTGTGCTTCCACTCCTGTTTCTGCTTAATAGTACTGCCGCAAGTCATTGAGCTGACGAGCTCGTGGATGAAGCACCTGCATGCCTGTGAGAGGTACCTGACCTGCAAAGATGTTGGCAGCCTACTCAGCAAACCCCACATTTGAAAGACTGTTATCTCTACTGATGACGGTTAAAGAACCAGAAACACGTGTCTAGAGATCAGCACTATCTGCATCAACTGTGGCGAAACACTCGAACACTCTTGAAGCAAGCAAGTAACTAAAACTGCATTTACCACAATGCCAGGGGCGAACCCTGCTGGGAGGTGAAGCGGTGTGCTCCCACCCCTGTTCCTGTTTCATAGTACTCCCGTGAGTCATTGAGCTGACGAGCTCGTGGATGAAGCACCCGCATGCCAGTGAGAGGTACCTGACCTGAGAAAGATGTTGACAGCCTACTCAGCAAACCCCACATTTGAAAGACTGTAATCTGTACTGATGACGGTTAAAGAACTAGAAACACGTGTCTAGAGATCAGCACTATCTGCATCAACTGTGGCGAAACACTCGAACACTCTTGAAGCAAGCCAGTAACTTAAACTGCATTTGCCACAATGCCAGTGGCGAACCTTGCTGGGAGTTGAAGCGGTGTGCTCCCACTCCTGTTTCTGCTTAATAGTACTGCCACAAGTCATTGAGCTGACAACCTTGTTGATGAAGCACCCGCATGCCTGTGCGAGGTAACTGACCTGAGAAAGATGTTGGCAGCCTACTCAGCAAACCCCAAATTTGAAAGACTGTAATCTCTACTGATGACGGTTAAAGAACCAGAAACACGTGTCTACAGATCAGCACTATCTGCACAAACAGTCGAATACTCTTGAAGCAAGCAAGTAACTGAAACTGCATTTACCACAATGCCAGGGGCGAACCTTGCTAGGAGGTGAAATGTAACATGTAAATTTGATACTTGTATAGCGCACTACTCACCCGCAAGGGTCTCAAGGCGCTTGTACGAATACCGCTGTGGAACCCATCCTGGCTTTCCCTGTGAGGGGTCCACTCCTGGGCACCCCCAAGGTGGAGGCCAGGCATCCTTAGCGTTGTGGGGGCCGTTGTGGAGATTAAGCAAGCTATTGCCCAGAGTTGCAGAATGGGACTCCATGATTGGAATAGGCACCGAGGTGAGAAATATCAGGTCCGTGGAATTTTTGAGCCCAAGACCCGCCCAGGCCGTGAATTGAACCCTTGGCCCGGGCTAGACCTCTGCATCAGGGTCTGCCGCTCTAATCATTGAGCCACACTTCTCTGAAGCGGTGTGCTCTGACCCCTGATCGTGCTTAATAGTAGTGTCATGAGTCTTTGAGCAGACAAGCTCGTGGATGAAGCACCCGCATGCCCGTGAGAGCTACCTGACCTGAGAAAGATGTTGGCAGCCTAATCAGCAATCCCCAAAATTGAAAGACTGTAATCTCTACTGATGACGGTTAAAGAACCAGAAACACGTGTCTAGAGATCAGCACTATCTGCGCCAACTGTGGCGAAACACTCAAACACTCTTGAAGCAAGCAAGTAACTGAAACTGAATTTACCACAATGCCAGGGTTGAAAGTTGCTGGGAGGTGAAGCGGTGTGCTCCCACCCCTGTTCCTGTTTAATAGTACTCCCGTGACTCATTGAGCTCACTAGCTCGTGGATGAAGCACCCGCATGCCTGTGAGAGGTACCTGACCTGACAAAGATGTTGGCAGCCTACTCAGCAAACCCCACATTTGAAAGACTGTAATCTCTACTGATGACGATTAGAGAACCAGAAACACGTGTCTAGAGATCAGCACTATCAGCGCCAACTGTGGCGAAACACTCGAACACTCTTGAAGCAAGGAAGTAACTAAAACTGCATTTACCACAATGCCAGGGGCGAACCTTGATGGGAGGTGAAGCGGTGTGCTCCCACCACTGTTCCTGTTTAATAGTACTCCCGTGAATCATTGACCTGACGAGCTCGTGGATGAAGCACCCGCATGCCTGTGAGATGTACCTGACCTGAGAAAGATGTTGGCAGGCTACTCAGCAAACCCCATATTTGAAAGACTGTAATCTCTACTGATGACGGTTAAAGAACCAGAAACACGTGTCTAGAGATCAGCACTATCTGCACCAACTGTGGCGAAACACTCGAACACTCTCGAAGCAAGCAAGTAACTGAAACTGCATTTACCACAATGCCAGGGGCGAACCCTGCTGGGAGGTGAAGCGGTGTGCTCCCACCCCTGTTCCTGTTTAATAGTACTCCCGTGAATCATTGAGCTGACAAGCTCGTGGATGAAGCACCGCATGCCTGTGAGAGGTACCTGACCTGACAAAGATGTTGGCAGCCTACTCAGCAAACTCCAAATTTGAAAGACTGTAATCTCTACTGATGACGGTTAAAGAACCAGAAACACGTGTCTAGAGATTAGCACTATCTGAGCCAACTGTGGCGAAACACTCGAACACTCTTGAAGCAAGCAAGTAACTGAATCTGCATTTACCACAATGCCAGGGGTGAACCTCGCTGGGAGGTGAAGCGGTGTGCTCCCACTCCTGTTCCTGCTGAAAAGTACTGCCGAAAGACTTTGAGCTGACAAGCTTGTGGATGAAGCACCCGCATGCCTGTGAGAGGTACCTGACCTGAGAAAGATGTTGGCAGCCTACTCAGCAACCCCCAAATTTGAAAGACTGTAATCTCTACTGATGACTGTTAAAGAACCAGAAACACGTGTCTACTGATCAGCACTATCTGCGCCAACTGTGGCTAAACACTCAAACACTCTTGAAGCAAGCAAGTAACTGAAACTGCATTTACCACAATGCCACGGGCGAACCTTACTAGGAGGTGAAGCGGTGTGCTCCCACTCCTGTTCCTGCTTAATAGTAGTGCCGTGAGTCATTGAGCAGACAAGCTCATGGATGAAGCACCCGCATGCCTGTGAGAGGTACCTGACCTTTGAAAGATGTTGGCAGCCTTCTCAGCAAACCCCAAATTTGAAACACTGTATTCTCTACTGATGACGGTTAAAGAACCAGAAACACGTGTCTAGAGATCAGCACTATTTGCGCCAACTGTGGCAAAACACTCAAACACTATTGAAGAAAGCAAGTAACCGAATCTGCATTTACCACAATGCCAGTGGCGAACCTTGGTGGGAGGTGAAGCGGTGTGCTCCCCCCCCCTGTTCCTGTTTAATAGTACTCCCGTGAATCATTGAGCTGACAAACTCCACATTTGAAAGACTGTAATCTCTACTGATGACGGTCAAAGAACCAGAAACACGTGTCTACTGATCAGCACTATCTGCGCCAACTGTGGCGAAACACTCGAACACTCTTGAAGCAAGAAAGTAACTGAAACTGCATTTACCACAATGCCAGGGTTGAACCTTGCTGGGAGGTGAAGCGGTGTGCTCCCACCCCTGTTCCTGTTTAATAGTCCTGCCTTGAGTCATTGAGCTGACGAGCACGTGAATGAAGCACCCGCATGCCTGTGAGAGGTACCTGACCTGAGAAAGATGTTGGAAGCCTACTCAGCAAACCCCAAATTTGAAAGACTGTAATCTCTACTGATGACGGTTAAAGAACCAGAAACACGTGTCTAGAGATCAGCACTATCTGCGCCAACTGTAGCGAAACACTCGAACACTCTTGAAGCAAGCAAGTAACTGTTTTTACCACAATGCCAGGGGTGAACCTTGCTGGGAGGTGAAGCGGTGTGCCCCCACTCCTGTTCCTGCTCAAAAGTACTGCCGTGAGTCATTGAGCTGACGAGCTCGTGGATGAAGCACCCGCATGCCTGTGAGAGGTACCTGACCTGACAAAGATGTTGGCAGCCTACTTAGCAACCCCCAAATTTGAAAGACTGTAATCTCTACTGATGACGGTTAAAGAACCAGAAACACGTGTCTACTGATCAGCACTATCTGCGCCAACTGTGGCGAAACACTCAAACACTCTTGAAGCAAGCAAGTAACTGAAACTGCATTTACCACAATGCCACGGGCGAACCTTACTAGAAGGTGAAGCGGTGTGCTCCCACTCCTGTTCCTGCTTAATAGTAGTGCCGTGAGTCATTGAGCAGACAAGCTCATGAATGAAGCACCCGCATGCCTGTGAGAGGTACCTGACCTTTGAAAGATGTTGGCAGCCTTCTCAGCAAACCCCAAATTTGAAACACTGTAATCTCTACTGATGACGGTTAAAGAACCAGAAACACATGTCTAGAGATTAGCACTATTTGCGCCAACTGTGGCAAAACACTCAAACACTCTTGAAGAAAGCAAGTAACCGAATCTGCATTTACCACAATGCCGGTGGCGAACCTTGGTGGGAGGTGAAGCGGTGTGCTCCCCCCCCTGTTCCTGTTTAATAGTACTCCCGTGAATCATTGAGCTGACGAACTCCACATTTGAAAGACTGTAATCTCTACTGATGACGGTTAAAGAACCAGAAACACGTGTCTACTGATCAGCACTATCTGCGCCAACTGTGGCGAAACACTCGAACACTCTTGAAGCAAGAAAGTAACTGAAACTGCATTTACCACAATGCCAGGGTTGAACCTTGCTGGGAGGTGAAGTGGTGTGCTCCCACCCCTGTTCCTGTTTAATAGTCCTGCCTTGAGTCATTGAGCTGACGAGCACGTGAATGAAGCACCCGCATGCCTGTGAGAGGTACCTGACCTGATAAAGATGTTGGAAGCCTACTCAGCAAACCCCAAATTTGAAAGACTGTAATCTCTACTGATGACGGTTAAAGAACCAGAAACACGTGTCTAGAGATCAGCACTATCTGCGCCAACTGTAGCGAAACACTCGAAAACTCTTGAAGCAAGCAAGTAACTGTTTTTACCATAATGCCAGGGGTGAACCTTGCTGGGAGGTGAAGCGGTGTGCCCCCACTCCTGTTCCTGCTCAATAGTACTGCCGTGAGTCATTGAGCTGACGAGCTCGTGGATGAAGCACCCACATGCCTGTGAGAGGTACCGGACCTGACAAAGATGTTGGCAGCCTACTCAGCAAACCCCACATTTGAAAGACTGTAATCTCTAATGATGACGGTTAAAGAACCAGAAACACATGTCTAGAGATCAGCACTATCTGCGCCAACTGTGGCGAAACACTCAAACACTCTTGAAGCAAGCAAATAACTGAAACTGCATTTACCACAATGCCATGGGCGAACTTTACTATGAGGTGAAGCGGTGTGCTCCCACTCCTGTTCCTGCTTAATAGTAGTGCCGTGAGTCATTGAGCAGACAAGCTCGTGGAAGAAGCACCCGCATGCCTGTGAGAGGTACCTGACCTGAGAAAGATGTTGGCAGCCTACTCAGCAAACCCCAAATTTTAACCACTGTAATCTCTACTGATGATGGTTAAAAAACCAGAAACACGTGTCTAGAGATCAGCACTATTTGCGCCAACTGTGGCAAAACACTAAAACACTCTTGAACAAAGCAAGTACCTTAATCTGCATTTACCACAATGCCAGTGGCGAACCTTGCTGGGAGGTGAAGCGGTGTGCTCCCACCCCTGTTCCTGTTTAATAGTCCTGCCGTGAGCCATTGAGCTGACGAGCTCGTGGATGAAGCACCCGCATGCCTGTCAGAGGTACCTGACCTGACAAAGATGTTGGCAGCCTACTCAGCAAACCCCACATTTGAAAGACTGTAATCTCTACTGGTGACGGTTAAAGAGCCAGAAACACGTATCTAGAGATCAGCACTATCAGCGCCAACTGTGGCGAAACACTCGAACACTCTTGAAGCAAGCAAGTAATTGTATTTACCACAATGCCAGGGGTGAACCTTGCTGGGAGGTGAAGCGAGGTGCCCCCACTCCTGTTCCTGTTTAATAGTACTCCCGTGAATCATTGAGCTGACGAGCTCGTGGATGAAGCACCCGCATGCCTGTGAGAGGTACCTGACCTGACAAAGATGTTGGCAGCCTACTCAGCAAACCCCACATTTGAAAGACTGTAATCTCTACTGATGACGATTAAAGAACCAGAAACACGTGTCTACAGATCAGCACTATCTGCGCCAACTGTGGCGAAACAGTCGAACACTCTTGAAGCAAGCAAGTGACTGAAACTGCATTTACCACAATGCCAGGGGCGAACCTTGCTAGGAGGTGAAGCGGTGTGCTCTCATCCCTGTTTCTGCTTAATAGTAGTGCCGTGAATCATTGAGCAGACAAGCTCGTGGATGAAGCACCGGCATGCCCGTGAGAGGTACCTGACCTGACAAAGATGTTGGCAGCCTACTCAGCAAACCCCACATTTGAAAGACTGTAATCTCTACTGATGACGGTTAAAGAACCAGAAACACGTATCTAGAGATCAGCACTAAATGCGCCAACTGTGGCGAAACACTCGAACACTCTTGAAGCAAGCAAGTAACCGAAACTGCATTTACCACAATGCCAGGGGCGAACCCTGCTGGGAGGTGAAGCGGTGTGCTCCCACCCCTGTTCCTGTTTAATAGTCCTGCCGTGAGTCATTGAGCTGACGAGCTTGTGAATGAAGCACCCGCATGCCTGTGAGAGGTACCTGACCTGAGAAAGATGTTGGAATCCTACTCAGCAAACCCCACATTTGAAAGACTGTAATTTCTACTGATGACGGTTAAAGAACCAGAAACACATGTCTAGAGATCAGCACTATCTGCTCCAACTGTGGCGAAACACTCGAACACTCTTGAAGCAAGAAAGTAACTGAAACTGCATTTACCACAATGCGAGGGGTGAACCTTGCTGGGAGGGGAAGCGGTGTGCTCCCACCCCTGTTCCTGTTTAATAGTCCTGCCGTGAGTCATTGAGCTGACGAGCTCGTGAATGAAGCACCCGCATGCCTGTGAGAGGTACCTGACCTGAGAAAGATGTTGGAAGCCTACTCAGCAAACCCCAAATTTGAAAGACTGTAATCTCTACTGATGACGGTTGAAGAACCAGAAACACGTGTCTAGAGATGAGTACTATCTGCGCCAACTGTAGCGGAACACTCGAACACTCTTGAAGCAAGCAAGTAACTGTATTTACCACAATGCCAGGGGTGAACCTTGCTGGGAGGTGATGCGGTGTGCCCCCACTCCTGTTCCTGTTTAATAGTACTCCTGTGAATCATTGAGCTGACGAGCTCGTGGATGAAGCACCCGCATGCCTGTGACAGGTACCTGACCTGACAAAGATGTTGGCAGCCTACTCAGCAAACCCCACATTTGAAAGACTGTAATCTCTACTGATGACGATAAAAGAACGAGAAACACGTGTCTACAGATCAGCACTATCTGCGCCAACTGTGGTGAAACAGTCTAACACTCTTGAAGCAAGCAAGTGACTGAAACTGCATTTACCACAATGCCAGGGGCGAACCTTGCTAGGAGGTGAAGCAGTGTGCTCTCACCCCTGTTTCTGCTTAATAGTAGTGCCGTGAGTCATTGAGCAGACAAGCTCGTGGATGAAGCACCGGCATACCCGTGAGAGGTACCTGACCTGAGAAAGATGTTGGCAGCCTACTCAGCAAACCCCAAATTTGAAAGACTGTAATCTCTACTGATGACAGTTAAAGAACCAGAAACACGTGTCTAGAGATCAGCACTATTTGTGCCAACTGTGGCAAAACACTCAAACACTTTTGAAGGAAGGAAGTAACTGAATCTGCATTTAAGACAATGCCAGTGGCGAACCTTGCTAGGAGGTGAAGCGGTGAGCTCCCACCCCTGTTCCTGTTTAATAGTACTCCCGTGAATCATTGAGCTGACGAGCTCGTGGATGAAGCACCCGCATGCCTGTGAGAGGTACCTGAGCTGACAAAGATGTTTTCTGCCTACTCAGCAAACCCCATATTTGAAAGACTGTAATCTCTACTGTTGACGGTTAAAGAACCAGAAACACGTGTCTAGAGATCAGCACTATCTGCACCAACTGTGGCGAAACACTCGAACACTCTTGAAGCAAGCAAGTAACCGAAACTGCATTTACCACAATGCCAGGGACGAACCTTGCTGGGAAGTGAAACGGTGTGCTCCCACCCCTGTTCCTGTTTCATAGTACTCCCGTGAGTCATTGAGCTGGCGAGCTCATGGATGAAGCACCCGCATGCCAGTGAGAGGTACCTGACCTGAGAAAGATGTTGACAGCCTACTCAGAAAACCCCACATTTGAAAGACTGTAATCTGTACTGATGATGGTTAAAGAACCAGAAACACCTGTCTAGAGATCAGCACTATCTGCACAAACTGTGGTGAAATACTCGAACACTCTTGAAGCAAACAAGTAACTGAAACTGCATTTACCACAATGCCAGGGGCGAACCCTGCTGGGAGGTGAAGCGGTGTGCTCCCACCCCTGTTCCTGTTTAATAGTACTCCCGTGAATCATTGAGCTGACAAGCTCGTGGATGAAGCACCGCATGCCTGTGAGAGGTACCTGACCTGACAAAGATGTTGGCAGCCTACTCAGCAAACCCCACATTTGAAAGACTGTAATCTCTACTGATGACGATTAAAGAACCAGAAACACGTGTCTACAGATCAGCACTATCTGCGCCAACTGTGGCGAAACAGTCGAATACTCTTGAAGCAAGCTAGTGACTGAAACTGCATTTACCACAATGCTAGGGGCGAACCTTGCTAGGAGGTGAAGCGGTGTGCTCTCACCCATGTTTCTGCTTAATAGTAGTGCCGTGAGTCATTGAGCAGACAAGCTCGTGGATGAAGCACCGGCATGCCCGTGAGAGGTACCTGACCGTTAGTGGTAAAATCTATCTACCCGTGCGTCTGGGGTTCCCTAAACATCTCTGGGTGTGAAAGTGCCATGTTCAAGGTCTCTGTCAGCCCCGAGTTTACCCTGTCCGGGATGGTCGTTTATCGCCCACCCGGCAGTGATGTAGCGTTTAGAAGTGCTTTCCCCGACACTGTTGGCCCTTTGGTTGCCGACTGTGCCAACTTCTCTATCTTGGGTGACCTAAACCTACATTTTGATACTCTCTCTGGCCTGACAGTGCGCTCCATCTCTTCTGACCTGGAGGCCTTTCAACTTCCCCAGATGGTGTCCCAGCCTACTCATTCGGGGGGGCATATTTTGGATCCCCTTTTTTCCAATCTGGTGGGGATTCAAGTTAATTCTGTCTCTCCGGTGGAATGGACGGACCACTTTTTGGTGTCCGTCCTTTGCCCGGTCGCGGCCACTCCTTTTATCTCTACGGCCAGAAGGGTTCTGAAGAGGGCATGGAAAAAGCTTCGGTTAGAGGACTTATATCGTCTTCTATTAGAGGAGCCGCTGGGCCCTTTGACGGATGTGGAAAGGGGGTATGACCTCTTCTGTTCTTGGATAACTAGGGCCTTGGACTCTCTGGTACCTATTGTGTCAACTAAAATCAATTCCAGAGAGTCGAGTCCCTGGTACGATGGCACTCTCCGGGCCCTAAAGGGAGCCTGTAGATGAGCTGAGAGGGCTTGGAGGAAAACCTATGGGGCTGAGCTAAAAGCTGCATACGCCAAGTCCGTTAAGCTCTACCATCGAGCTATCTGCCGAGCCCGTGCGGCTTTTTACGCCATCGAATTCCGGAACAGTCCGAATCCGTCAAAAGCTATCTTTAAGGCCGTAAAAGATCTCACAGCAAAGCGGACTACCTCTACGACCGTAAGCCCCCTTTCCCATTGTGAATCCCTTGCATCTTATTTCTTGGGGAAGGTCCAAGCTATATATAGGACATTCCCTAGCATAGGGTCCACTGAGGAAAGTATAATTGGGGTCCATCACCAGACTACCCTGCTTGTCTTTCCCCCCCTTACCTTGGATGGTTTTGATAAACTTGCGTTGCAAGTCACATCTGGGTCCCCATCTGATCCAGTAAGGCCTACTCTCTTTCGAGATCAAGCTTTCAAAGATGTTGGAATCCTACTCAGCAAACCCCACATTTGAAAGACTGTAATTTCTACTGATGACGGTTAAAGAACCAGAAACACATGTCTAGAGATCAGCACTATCTGCTCCAACTGTGGCGAAACACTCGAACACTCTTGAAGCAAGAAAGTAATTGAAACTGCATTTACCACAATGCGAGGGGTGAACCTTGCTGGGAGGGGAAGCGGTGTGCTCCCACCCCTGTTCCTGTTTAATAGTCCTGCCGTGAGTCATTGAGCTGACGAGCTCGTGAATGAAGCACCCGCATGCCTGTGAGAGGTACCTGACCTGAGAAAGATGTTGGAAGCCTACTCAGCAAACCCCAAATTTGAAAGACTGTAATCTCTACTGATGACGGTTGAAGAACCAGAAACACGTGTCTAGAGATGAGTACTATCTGCGCCAACTGTAGCGGAACACTCGAACACTCTTGAAGCAAGCAAGTAACTGTATTTACCACAATGCCAGGGGTGAACCTTGCTGGGAGGTGATGCGGTGTGCCCCCACTCCTGTTCCTGTTTAATAGTACTCCTGTGAATCATTGAGCTGACGAGCTCGTGGATGAAGCACCCGCATGCCTGTGACAGGTACCTGACCTGACAAAGATGTTGGCAGCCTACTCAGCAAACCCCACATTTGAAAGACTGTAATCTCTACTGATGACGATAAAAGAACGAGAAACACGTGTCTACAGATCAGCACTATCTGCGCCAACTGTGGTGAAACAGTCTAACACTCTTGAAGCAAGCAAGTGACTGAAACTGCATTTACCACAATGCCAGGGGCGAACCTTGCTAGGAGGTGAAGCGGTGTGCTCTCACCCCTGTTTCTGCTTAATAGTAGTGCCGTGAGTCATTGAGCAGACAAGCTCGTGGATGAAGCACCGGCATACCCGTGAGAGGTACCTGACCTGAGAAAGATGTTGGCAGCCTACTCAGCAAACCCCAAATTTGAAAGACTGTAATCTCTACTGATGACAGTTAAAGAACCAGAAACACGTGTCTAGAGATCAGCACTATTTGTGCCAACTGTGGCAAAACACTCAAACACTCTTGAAGGAAGGAAGTAACTGAATCTGCATTTAAGACAATGCCAGTGGCGAACCTTGCTAGGAGGTGAAGCGATGAGCTCCCACCCCTGTTCCTGTTTAATAGTACTCCCGTGAATCATTGAGCTGACGAGCTCGTGGATGAAGCACCCGCATGCCTGTGAGAGGTACCTGAGCTGACAAAGATGTTTTCTGCCTACTCAGCAAACCCCATATTTGAAAGACTGTAATCTCTACTGTTGACGGTTAAAGAACCAGAAACACGTGTCTAGAGATCAGCACTATCTGCACCAACTGTGGCGAAACACTCGAACACTCTTGAAGCAAGCAAGTAACCGAAACTGCATTTACCACAATGCCAGGGACGAACCTTGCTGGGAAGTGAAACGGTGTGCTCCCACCCCTGTTCCTGTTTCATAGTACTCCCGTGAGTCATTGAGCTGGCGAGCTCATGGATGAAGCACCCGCATGCCAGTGAGAGGTACCTGACCTGAGAAAGATGTTGACAGCCTACTCAGAAAACCCCACATTTGAAAGACTGTAATCTGTACTGATGATGGTTAAAGAACCAGAAACACCTGTCTAGAGATCAGCACTATCTGCACAAACTGTGGTGAAATACTCGAACACTCTTGAAGCAAACAAGTAACTGAAACTGCATTTACCACAATGCCAGGGGCGAACCCTGCTGGGAGGTGAAGCGGTGTGCTCCCACCCCTGTTCCTGTTTAATAGTACTCCCGTGAATCATTGAGCTGACAAGCTCGTGGATGAAGCACCGCATGCCTGTGAGAGGTACCTGACCTGACAAAGATGTTGGCAGCCTACTCAGCAAACCCCACATTTGAAAGACTGTAATCTCTACTGATGACGATTAAAGAACCAGAAACACGTGTCTACAGATCAGCACTATCTGCGCCAACTGTGGCGAAACAGTCGAATACTCTTGAAGCAAGCAAGTGACTGAAACTGCATTTACCACAATGCTAGGGGCGAACCTTGCTAGGAGGTGAAGCGGTGTGCTCTCACCCATGTTTCTGCTTAATAGTAGTGCCGTGAGTCATTGAGCAGACAAGCTCGTGGATGAAGCACCGGCATGCCCGTGAGAGGTACCTGACCGTTAGTGGTAAAATCTATCTACCCGTGCGTCTGGGGTGCCCTAAACATCTCTGGGTGTGAAAGTGCCATGTTCAAGGTCTCTGTCAGCCCCGAGTTTACCCTGTCCGGGATGGTCGTTTATCGCCCACCCGGCAGTGATGTAGCGTTTAGAAGTGCTTTCCCCGACACTGTTGGCCCTTTGGTTGCCGACTGTGCCAACTTCTCTATCTTGGGTGACCTAAACCTACATTTTGATACTCTCTCTGGCCTGACAGTGCGCTCCATCTCTTCTGACCTGGAGGCCTTTCAACTTCCCCAGATGGTGTCCCAGCCTACTCATTCGGGGGGGCATATTTTGGATCCCCTGTTTTCCAATCTGGTGGGGATTCAAGTTAATTCTGTCTCTCCGGTGGAATGGACGGACCACTTTTTGGTGTCCGTCCTTTGCCCGGTCGCGGCCACTCCTTTTATCTCTACGGCCAGAAGGGTTCTGAAGAGGGCATGGAAAAAGCTTCGGTTAGAGGACTTACATCGTCTTCTATTAGAGGAGCCGCTGGGCCCTTTGACGGATGTGGAAAGGGGGTATGACCTCTTCTGTTCTTGGATAACTAGGGCCTTGGACTCTCTGGTACCTATTGTGTCAACTAAAATCAATTCCAGAGAGTCGAGTCCCTGGTACGATGGCACTCTCCGGGCCCTAAAGGGAGCCTGTAGACGAGCTGAGAGGGCTTGGAGGAAAACCTATGGGGCTGAGCTAAAAGCTGCATACGCCAAGTCCGTTAAGCTCTACCATCGAGCTATCTGCCGAGCCCGTGCGGCTTTTTACGCCATCGAATTCCGGAACAGTCCGAATCCGTCAAAAGCTATCTTTAAGGCCGTAAAAGATCTCACAGCAAAGCGGACTACCTCTACGACCGTAAGCCCCCTTTCCCATTGTGAATCCCTTGCATCTTATTTCTTGGGGAAGGTCCAAGCTATATATAGGACATTCCCTAGCATAGGGTCCACTGAGGAAAGTATAATTGGGGTCCATCACCAGACTACCCTGCTTGTCTTTCCCCCCCTTACCTTGGATGGTTTTGATAAACTTGCGTTGCAAGTCACATCTGGGTCCCCATCTGATCCAGTAAGGCCTACTCTCTTTCGAGATCAAGCTTTCATGGGGCGTACAGCCGTATGCTCCTTGGTCAACCTTTCCTTGGAAACGGGAACTGTTCCATCTAAGTGGAAACAAGCTGTGGTGTCCCCGATTATTAAAAAGCCCACCCTGGACCCTTCTAAGCCTGAGAGCTATCGCCCCATCTCGCTGTTGCCCTGGCCAGCCAAGATCACGGAGGCCCATGTTAATCTGGCCCTGTCTGAACATTTGACTCGAACCAATGCCCTCGACCCCTCGCAAAACGGATTCCGTGCTGGACACAGTACTGAAACTGCGTTACTTGTGATGGTGGAACATCTCCGGGCAATGTTGGATGCTGGTCAAACGGCGGCGCTTATTTTGTTAGATCTTAGCGCCGCCTTTGATACGGTAGATCATAGCATCCTCCTGCGTCGGCTCGAGGAGACTGGTATTGGCGGTCGGGTGTTGCAATGGTTCCGCTCCTTTTTAGATGACCGTTCCTTCTGTGTTGCCATCCCTCCCTTCAAGTCCAACTACCAACCACTGGCCATGGGGGTTCCGCAAGGGTCCTCGCTGAGTCCCACGTTGTTCAATCTTTACGTGAGACCGCTGGCAGGTGTCGCTAGGCAGTGGGGCCTTACTTTAGTCTCATATGCTGACGACACTCAGCTGGCGGTTACTCTCAGTGGGGATGCGGAGATTGAGGCCCCCAGGTTTCAGTCCGGACTGAAGGCGGTGGCTAGTTGGCTGACAGGCAATTGCCTTCAGCTTAACGCCACTAAAACAGAGGTGATGGTCGTCGGGAAGGGAGTGGAGCTGTGGGGCGACCACTGGTGGCCCTCAGAGTTGGGACCTACTCCGATCCCGGTATCGGAAGTGAAAAATCTGGGGGTATGGCTGGATGCGGGCCTCTCTTTTGTTGGCCACACTAAAAAAACCGCGGCCTGTTGTTTCGGTCTTCTGAGGGGTTTGAGACCTGTTCTCAAGTTCTTTGACGCCCCGACCAGGCAACTGGTGATCCAGGCTACTATCATCTCTCGCCTGGATTACGCCAGTTCTCTCCTGGCTGGGGCTAATCAGTCTGAACTAACCCGTTTACAACGGGTTCAGAATGCTGCGGCAAGGGCGATCGTGGGCCTGCCCAGATTCTGCTCGGTGACAGGTGTCCTCCGCTCCCTACACTGGCTTCCGGTTAGGAAGCGCATCCTCTTCAAGGTATTGTGTCTTGCTTTTAAAATCTTGCGAGGCACAGGCCCGGAGATCCTGTTGAGTTGTCTGTCGTTCTATGTTTCTGCCCGCAGCCTTCGCTCTCAGGGTCTGGCCCTTGCGGTGGTTCCCAGATTCAGGCTTAGCCGCATGGGAGGCCGCTCGTTTAGGGTTATGGCTGCGTCAGCATGGAACTCCCTCCCTGTTGAGATCCGTATGTTGGAGGACCTTTTGACCTTTCGGAGGGCTATAAAAACCTTCTTGTTTTAGCTCTCTTCTAGTATCTGTTTTTAGCTTGTGGTTATGTTACGTGCTACCTTGTCTCTGCGCCAGGACGCTCCTTGGCTGGAGTATCTGTGCGCACAATAAATAACCGTAACATAACATAACATAACCTGAGAAAGATGTTGGCAGCCTACTCAGCAAACCCCAAATTTGAAAGACTGTAATCTCTACTGATGACGGTTAAAGAACCAGAAACACGTGTCTAGAGATCAGCACTATTTGCGCCAACTGTGGCAAAACACTCAAACACTCTTGAAGGAAGCAAGTAACTGAATCTGCATTTAAGACAATGCCAGTGGCGAACCTTGCTAGGAGGTGAAGCAGTGTGCTCCCACCCCTGTTCCTGTTTAATAGTACTCCTGTGAATCATTGAGCTGACGAGCTCGTGGATGAAGCACCCGCATGCCTGTGAGAGGTACCTGACCTGACAAAGATGTTGGCAGCCTACTCAGCAAACCCCACATTTGAAAGACTGTAATCTCTACTGATGACGGTTAAAGAACCAGAAACACTTGTCTAGAGATCAGCACTATCTGCGCCAACTGTGGCGAAACACTCAAACACTCTTGAAGCAAGCAAGTAACTGAAACTGCATTTACCACAATGGCAGGGGTGAATCTTGCTGGGAGGTGAAGCGGTGTGCTCCCACCCCTGTTCCTGTTTAATAGTACTCCCGTGAATCATTGAGCTGACAAGCTCGTGGATGAAGCACCCGCATGCCAGTGAGAGGTACCTGACCTGAGAAAGATGTTGACAGCCTACTCAGCAAATCCCACATTTGAAAGACTGTAATCTGTACTGATGACGGTTAAAGAACCAGAAACACGTGTCTAGAGATCAGCACTATCTGCATCAACTGTGGCGAAACACTCGAACACTCTTGAAGCAAGCAAGTAACTGAAACTGCATTTGCCACAATACCAGGGGCGAACCTTGCTGGGAGGTGAAGCGGTGTGCTCCCACTCCTGTTTCTGCTTAATAGTACTGCCGCAAATCATTGAGCTGACAAGCTTGTGGATGAAGCACCCGCATGCCTGTGAGAGGTACCTGACCTGAGAAAGATGTTGGCAGCCTACACAGCAAACCCCAAATTTGAAAGACTGTAATCTCTACTGATGACTTTTAAAGAACCAGAAACACGTGTCTACAGACCAGCACTATCTGCGCCAAGTGTGGCTAAACACTCTTGAAGCAAGAAAGTAACTGAAACTGCATTTACCACAATGCCAGGGGCCAACCGTGCTGGGAGGGGAAGCGGTGTGCTCCCACTCCTGTTCCTGCTTAATAGTAGTGCCGTGAGTCATTGAGCAGACAAGCTCGTGGATGAAGCACCCACATGCCTGTGAGAGGTACCTGACCTAAGAAAGATGTTGGCAGCCTACTCAGCAAACCCCAAATTTGAAAGACTGTAATCTCTACTGATGACGGTTAAAGAACCAGAAACTCGTGTCTAGAGATCAGCACTATCTGCGCCAACTGTGGCAAAACACTCGAACACTCTTGAAGCAAGCAAGTAACTGAATCTGCATTTACCACAATGCCAGGGGCGAACCTTGCTGTGAGGTAAAGCCGTGTGCTCCCACCCCTGTTCCTGATTAATAGTACTCCCGTGAATCATTGACTTGACGAGTTCGTGGATGAAGCACCCACATGATGGTGAGAGGTACCTGACCTAAGAAAGATGTTGGCAGCCTACTCAGCAAACCCCACATTTGAAAGACTGTAATCTCTACTGATGACGATTAGAGAACCAGAAACACGTGTCTAGAGATCAGCACTATCAGCGCCAACTGTGGCGACACACTCGAACACTCTTGAAGCAAGGAAGTAACTGAAACTGCATTTACCACAATGCCAGGGGCGAACCTTGCTGGGAGGTGAAGCGGTGTGCTCCCACCCCTGTTCCTGTTTAATAGTACTCCCGTGAATCATTGAGCTGATGAGCTCTTGGATGAAGCACCCGCATGCCTGTGAGAGGTACCTGACCTGAGAATGATGTTGGCAGCCTACTCAGCAATCCCCACATTTGAAAGACTGTAATCTCTACTGATGACGGTTAAAGAACCAGAAACACATGTCTAGAGATCAGCACTATCTGCGCCAACTGTGGCGAAACACTCAAACACTCTTGAAGCAAGCAAGTAACTGAAACTGCATTTACCACAATGGCAGGGGTGAATCTTGCTGGGAGGTGAAGCGGTGTGCTCCCACCCCTGTTCCTGTTTAATAGTACTCCCGTGAATCGTTGAGCTGACAAGCTCATGGATGAAGCACCGCATGCCTGTGAGAGGTACCTGACCTGAGAATGATGTTGGCAGCCTACTCAGCAAACCCTAAATTTGAAAGACTGTAATCTCTACTGATGACGGTTAAAGAACCAGAAACACGTGTCTAGAGATCAGCACTATCTGCACCAACTGTGGCGAAACACTCAAACACTCTTGAAGAAAGCAAGTAACTGAAACTGCATTTACCACAATGCCAGGGTTGAAACTTGCTGGGAGGTGAAGCAGTGTGCTCCCACCCTTATTCCTGTTTAATAGTACTCCTGTGACTTATTGAGCCGACAAGCTCATGGATGAAGCACCCGCATGCCTGTGAGAGGTACCTGACCTGGCAAAGATTTTGGCAGCCTACTAAGCAAACCCCACATTTGAAAGACTTTAATCTCTACTGATGATGGTTAAAGAACCAAAAACACGTGTCTAGAGATCAGCACTGTCTGTGCCAACTGTGGCGAAACACTCGAACACTGTTGAAGCAAGCAAGTAACCGAAACTGCATTTACCACAATGACAGGGACGAACCTTGCTGGGAAGTGAAGTGGTGTGCTCCCACCCCTGTTCCTGTTTAATAGTACTCCCGTGAGTCACTGAGCTGGCGAGCTCGTGGATGAAGCACCCGCATGCCAGTGAGAGGTACCTGACCTGAGAAAGATGTTGACAGCCTACTCAGCAAACCCCACATTTGAAAGACTGTAATCTGTACTGATGACGGTTAAAGAACCAGAAACACGTGTCTAGAGATCAGCACTATCTGCATCAACTGTGGCGAAACACTCGAACACTCTTGAAGCAAGCAAGTAACTTTAACTGCATTTGCCACAATGCCAGGGGCGAACCTTGCTGGGAGGTGAAGCGGTGTGCTCCCACTCCTGTTTCTGCTTAATAGTACTGCCGCAAATCATTGAGCTGACAAGCTTGTGGATGAAGCACCCGCATGCCTGTGAGAGGTACCTGACCTGAGAAAGATGTTGGCAGCCTACACAGCAAACCCCAAATTTGAAAGACTGTAATCTCTACTGATGACTTTTAAAGAACCAGAAACACGTGTCTACATACCAGCACTATCTGCGCCAACTGTGGCGAACCACTCGAACACTCTTGAAGCAAGCAAGTAACTGAAACTGCATTTACCACAATGCCAGGGGCGAACCTTGCTAGGAGGTGAAGCGGTGTGCTCTCACCCCTGTTCCTGTTTAATAGTACTCCCGTGAATCATTGAGCCAACGAGCTCGTGGATGAAGCTTCCATATGCCTGTGAGAGGTACCTGACCTGAGAAAGATGTTGGCAGCCTACTCAGCAAACCCCACATTTGAAAGACTGTAATCTCTACTGATGACGGTTAAAGAACCAGAAACACGTGTCTAGAGATCAGCACTATCTGCGCCAACTGTGGCTAAACACTCTTGAAGCAAGAAAGTAACTGAAACTGCATTTACCACAATGCCAGGGGCCAACCGTGCTGGGAGGGGAAGCGGTGTGCTCCCACTCCTGTTCCTGCTTAATAGTAGTGCCGTGAGTCATTGAGCAGACAAGCTCGTGGATGAAGCACCCACATGCCTGTGAGAGGTACCTGACCTAAGAAAGATGTTGGCAGCCTACTCAGCAAACCCCAAATTTGAAAGACTGTAATCTCTACTGATGACGGTTAAAGAACCAGAAACTCGTGTCTAGAGATCAGCACTATCTGCGCCAACTGTGGCAAAACACTCGAACACTCTTGAAGCAAGCAAGTAACTGAATCTGCATTTACCACAATGCCAGGGGCGAACCTTGCTGTGAGGTAAAGCCGTGTGCTCCCACCCCTGTTCCTTATTAATAGTACTCCCGTGAATCATTGACTTGACGAGTTCGTGGATAAGCACCCGCATGCCTGTGAGAGGTACCTGACCTGACAAAGATGTTGGCAGCCTACTCAGCAAACCCCACATTTGAAAGACTGTAATCTCTACTGATGACGATTAGAGAACCAGAAACACGTGTCTAGAGATCAGCACTATCAGCGCCAACTGTGGCGACACACTCGAACACTCTTGAAGCAAGGAAGTAACTGAAACTGCATTTACCACAATGCCAGGGGCGAACCTTGCTGGGAGGTGAAGCGGTGTGCTCCCACCCCTGTTCCTGTTTAATAGTACTCCCGTGAATCATTGAGCTGACGAGTTCTTGGATGAAGCACCCACATGCCTGTGAGAGGTACCTGACCTGAGAAAGATGTTGGCAGGCTACTCAGCAAACCCCATATTTGAAAGACTGTAATCTCTACTGATGACGGTTAAAGAACCAGAAACACGTGTCTAGAGATCAGCACTATCTGCACCAACTGTGGCGAAACACTCGAACACTCTTGAAGCAAGCAAGTAACTGAAACTGCATTTACCACAATGCCAGGGGCGAACCCTGCTGGGAGGTGAAGCGGTGTGCTCCCACCCCTGTTCCTGTTTAATAGTACTCCCGTGAATCATTGAGCTGACAAGCTCGTGGATGAAGCACCGCATGCCTGTGAGAGGTACCTGACCTGAGAATGATGTTGGCAGCCTACTCAGCAATCCCCACATTTGAAAGACTGTAATCTCTACTGATGACGGTTAAAGAACCAGAAACACATGTCTAGAGATCAGCACTATCTGCGCCAACTGTGGCGAAACACTCGAACACTCTTGAAGCAAGCAAGTAACTGAAACTGCATTTACCACAATGGCAGGGGTGAATCTTGCTGGGAGGTGAAGCGGTGTGCTCCCACCCCTGTTCCTGTTTAATAGTACTCCCGTGAATCATTGAGCTGACAAGCTCGTGGATGAAGCACCGCATGCCTGTGAGAGGTACCTGACCTGAGAATGATGTTGGCAGCCTACTCAGCAAACCCTAAAATTGAAAGACTGTAATCTCTACTGATGACGGTTAAAGAACCAGAAACACGTGTTTAGAGATCAGCACTATCTGCGCCAACTGTGGCGAAACACTCAAACACTCTTGAAGAAAGCAAGTAACTGAAACTGCATTTACCACAATGCCAGGGTTGAAACTTGCTGGGAGGTGAAGCAGTGTGCTCCCACCCTTATTCCTGTTTAATAGTACTCCTGTGACTTATTGAGCCGACAAGCTCATGGATGAAGCACCCGCATGCCTGTGAGAGGTACCTGACCTGGCAAAGATTTTGGCAGCCTACTAAGCAAACCCCACATTTGAAAGACTGTAATCTCTACTGATGATGGTTAAAGAACCAAAAACACGTGTCTAGAGATCAGCACTGTCTGTGCCAACTGTGGCGAAACACTCGAACACTGTTGAAGCAAGCAAGTAACCGAAACTGCATTTACCACAATGACAGGGACGAACCTTGCTGGGAAGTGAAGTGGTGTGCTCCCACCCCTGTTCCTGTTTAATAGTACTCCCGTGAGTCACTGAGCTGGCGAGCTCGTGGATGAAGCACCCGCATGCCAGTGAGAGGTACCTGACCTGAGAAAGATGTTGACAGCCTACTCAGCAAACCCCACATTTGAAAGACTGTAATCTGTACTGATGACGGTTAAAGAACCAGAAACACGTGTCTAGAGATCAGCACTATCTGCATCAACTGTGGCGAAACACTCGAACACTCTTGAAGCAAGCAAGTAACTTTAACTGCATTTGCCACAATGCCAGGGGCGAACCTTGCTGGGAGGTGAAGCGGTGTGCTCCCACTCCTGTTTCTGCTTAATAGTACTGCCGCAAATCATTGAGCTGACAAGCTTGTGGATGAAGCACCCGCATGCCTGTGAGAGGTACCTGACCTGAGAAAGATGTTGGCAGCCTACACAGCAAACCCCAAATTTGAAAGACTGTAATCTCTACTGATGACTTTTAAAGAACCAGAAACACGTGTCTACATACCAGCACTATCTGCGCCAACTGTGGTGAACCACTTGAACACTCTTGAAGCAAGCAAGTAACTGAAACTGCATTTACCACAATGCCAGGGGCGAACCTTGCTAGGAGGTGAAGCGGTGTGCTCTCACCCCTGTTCCTGTTTAATAGTACTCCCGTGAATCATTGAGCCAACGAGCTCGTGGATGAAGCTTCCATATGCCTGTGAGAGGTACCTGACCTGAGAAAGATGTTGGCAGCCTACTCAGCAAACCCCACATTTGAAAGACTGTAATCTCTACTGATGACGGTTAAAGAACCAGAAACACGTGTCTAGAGATCAGCACTATCTGCGCCAACTGTGGCTAAACACTCTTGAAGCAAGAAAGTAACTGAAACTGCATTTACCACAATGCCAGGGGCCAACCGTGCTGGGAGGGGAAGCGGTGTGCTCCCACTCCTGTTCCTGCTTAATAGTAGTGCCGTGAGTCATTGAGCAGACAAGCTCGTGGATGAAGCACCCACATGCCTGTGAGAGGTACCTGACCTAAGAAAGATGTTGGCAGCCTACTCAGCAAACCCCAAATTTGAAAGAGTGTAATCTCTACTGATGACGGTTAAAGAACCAGAAACTCGTGTCTAGAGATCAGCACTATCTGCGCCAACTGTGGCAAAACACTCGAACACTCTTGAAGCAAGCAAGTAACTGAATCTGCATTTACCACAATGCCAGGTGCGAACCTTGCTGTGAGGTAAAGCCGTGTGCTCCCACCCCTGTTCCTGATTAATAGTACTCCCGTGAATCATTGACTTGACGAGTTCGTGGATAAGCACCCGCATGCCTGTGAGAGGTACCTGACCTGACAAAGATGTTGGCAGCCTACTCAGCAAACCCCACATTTGAAAGACTGTAATCTCTACTGATGACGATTAGAGAACCAGAAACACGTGTCTAGAGATCAGCACTATCAGCGCCAACTGTGGCGACACACTCGAACACTCTTGAAGCAAGGAAGTAACTGAAACTGCATTTACCACAATGCCAGGGGCGAACCTTGCTGGGAGGTGAAGCGGTGTGCTCCCACCCCTGTTCCTGTTTAATAGTACTCCCGTGAATCATTGAGCTGACGAGCTCTTGGATGAAGCACCCGCATGCCTGTGAGAGGTACCTGACCTGAGAAAGATGTTGGCAGGCTACACAGTAAACCCCATATTTGAAAGACTGTAATCTCTACTGATGACGGTTAAAGAACCAGAAACACGTGTCTAGAGATCAGCACTATCTGCACCGACTGTGGCGAAACACTCGAACACTCTTGAAGCAAGCAAGTAACTGAAACTGCATTTACCAAAATGCCAGGGGCGAACCTTGCTGGGAGGTGAAGCGGTGTGCTCCCACCCCTGTTCCTGTTTAATAGTACTCCCGTGAATCATTGAGCTGACAAGCTCGTGGATGAAGCACCGCATGCCTGTGAGAGGTACCTGACCTGACAAAGATGTTGGCAGCCTACTCAGCAAACTCCAAATTTGAAAGACTGTAATCTCTACTGATGACAGTTAAAGAACCAGAAACACGTGTCTAGAGATCAGCACTATCTGCACCAACTGTGGCGAAACACTCGAACACTCTTGAAGCAAGCAAGTAACTGAATATGCATTTACCACAATGCCAGGGGTGAACCTCGCTGGGAGGTGAAGCGGTGTGCTCCACTCCTGTTACTGCTGAAAAGTACTGCCGAAAGACTTTGAGCTGACAAGCTTGTGGATGAAGCACCCGCATGTCTGTGAGAGGTACCTGACCTGAGAAAGATGTTGGCAGCCTTCTCAGCAAACCCCAAATTTGAAAGACTGTAATCTCTACTGATGACGGTTAAAGAACCAGAAACACATGTCTACTGATCAGCACTATCTGCTCCAACTGTGGCGAAACACTCGAACACTCTTGAAGCAAACAAGTAACTGAAACTGCATTTACCACAATGCCACGGGCGAACCTTACTAGGAGGTGAAGCGGTGTGCTCCCACTCCTGTTCCTGCTTAATATTAGTGCCGTGAGTCATTGAGCACACAAGCTCGTGGATGAAGCACCCGCATGCCTGTGAGAGGTACCTGACCTGAGAAAGATGTTGGCAGCCTACTCATCAAACCCCAAATTTCAAAGACTGTAAACTCTACTGATGAGGGTTAAAGAACCAGAAACACATGACTAGTGACCAGCACTATCTGCGCCAACTGTGGCAAAACACTCGAACACTTTTGAATGAAGCAAGTAACTGAAACTGCATTTACCACAATGCCAGGGGTGAACCTTGCTGGGAGGTGAGGAGGTGTGCTCACAACCCTGTTCCTGTTTAATAGTAGTCCTGTGAGTCATTGAGCTGACGAGCTCATGGATGAAGCACTCACATGCCTGTAAGATGTACCTGACCTGAAAAAGATGTTGGCATCCTACTCAGCAAACCCCACATTTGAAACACTGTAATCTCTACTGATGATGGTTAAAGAACCAGAAACACGTGTCTAGAGATCAGCACTATCTGCGCCAACTGTGGCAAAACACTTGAACACTCTTGAAGGAAGTAAGTAACTGAAACTGCATTTACCACAATGCCAGGGGCGAACCTCGCTGGGAGGTGAAGCGGTGTGCTCCCACCCCTGTTCCTGTTTAATAGTACTCCAGTGAATCATTGAGCTGACGAGCTATTGTTTGAAGCACCCGCATGCCTGTGAGAGGTACCAGACCTGAGAAAGATGTTGACAGCTTACTCAGCAAACCTCACATTTGAAAGACTGTAATCTCTACTGATGACGGTTAAAGAATCAGAAGCACTTGTCTAGAGATCAGCACTATCTGCGCCAACTGTGGCGAAACACTCGAACACTCTTGAAGCAAGCAGGTAACTGAAACTTCATTTGCCACAATGCCAGGGGCGAACCTTGCTGGGAGGTGAAGCGGTGTGCTCCCAATCTTGTTCCTGCTTAAAAGTACTGCTGTAAGTCATTGAGCTGACAAGCTTGTGGATGAAGCACGCGCATGCCTGTGAGAGGTACATGACCTGAGAAAGATGTTGGCAGCCTACTCAGCAAACCCCAAATTTGAAAGACTGTATTCTCTACTGATTACGGTTAAAGAACCAGAAACACGTATCTAGAGATCAGAACTATCTGCGCCAACTGTGGCAAAACACTTGAACACTCTTGAAGGAAGTAAGTAACTGAAACTGCATTTACCACAATGCCAGGGGCGAACCTCGCTGGGAGGTGAAGCGGTGTGCTCCCAACCCTGTTCCTGTTTAATAGTACTGCCGTGAGACATTGAGCTGACGAGATAGTGAATGAAGCACCCACATGCCTGTGAGAGGTACCTGACCTGAGAATGATGTTGGCAGCCTACTCAGCAAACCCTAAAATTGAAAGACTGTAATCTCTACTGATGACAGATAAAGAACCAGAAACACGTGTCTAGAGATCTGCACTATCTGCGCCAACTGTGGCGAAACACTCGAACACTCTTGAAGCAAGCAAGTAACTGAAACTGCATTTACCACAATGCCAGGGTTGAAACTTGCTGGGAGGTGAAGCGGTGTGCTCCCACCCCTGTTCCTGTTTAATAGTACTTCCGTGAATCATTGAGCTGACGAGCTCGTGGATGAAGCACCGCATGCCTGTGAGAGGTACCTGACCTGACAAAGATGTTGGCAGCCTACTCAGCAAACTCCAAATTTGAAAGACTGTAATCTCTACTGATGACGGTTAAAGAACCAGAAACACGTGTCTAGAGATCAGCACTATCTGCACATACTGTGGCGAAACACTCGAACACTCTTGAAGCAAGCAAGTAACCGAAACTGCATTTACCACAATGCCAGGGGTGAACCTCGCTGGGAAGTGAAGCGGTGTGCTCCACTCCTGTTACTGCTGAAAAGTACTGCCGAAAGTCTTTGAGCAGACAAGCTTGTGGATGAAGCACCCGCATGCCTGTGAGAGGTACCTGACCTGAGAAAGATGTTGGCAGCCTTCTCAGCAAACCCCAAATTTGAAAGACTGTAATCTCTACTGATGACGGTTAAAGAACCAGAAACACGTGTCTACTGATCAGCACTATCTGCGCCAACTGTGGCGAAACACTCGAACACTCTTGAAGCAAACAAGTAACTGAAACTGCATTTACCACAATGCCACGGGCGAACCTTGCTAGGAGGTGAAGCGGTGTGCTCTCACCCCTGTTCCTGCTTAATATTCGTGCCGTGAGTCATTGAGTACACAAGCTCGTGGATGAAGCACCGGCATGCCCGTGAGAGGTACCTGACCTGAGAAAGATGTTGGCAGTTTACTCAGCAAACCCCAAATTTGAAAGACTGTAATCTCTACTGATGACGGTTAAAGAACCAGAAACACGTGTCTAGAGATCAGCACTATTTGCGCCAACTGTGGCAAAACACTCAAACACTCTTGAAGGAAGGAAGTAACTGAATCTGCATTTAAGACAATGCCAGTGGCGAACCTTGCTAGGAGGTGAAGCGGTGTGCTCCCACCCCTGTTCCTGTTTCATAGTACTCCCGTGAGTCATTGAGCTGGCGAGCTCGTGGATGAAGCACCCGCATGCCAGTGTCTCTGGTTCTTTAACCGTCATCAGTAGAGATTACAGTCTTTTAAATTTGGGGTTTGCTGAGTAGGCTGCCAACATCTTTGTCAGGTCAGGTACCTCTCACAGGCATGCGGTGCTTCATCCACGAGCTTGTCAGCTGAATGATTCACGAGAGTACTATTAAACAGGAACAGGGGTGGGAGCACACCGCTTCACCTCCCAGCAGGGTTCGCAACCTGGCATTGTGGTAAATGCAGTTTCAGTCACTTGCTTGCTTCAAGAGTGTTCGACTGTTTCACCACAGTTGGCGCAGATAGTGCTGATCTGTAGACACGTGTTTCTCGTTCTTTAATCGTCATCAGTAGAGATTACAGTCTTTCAAATGTGGGGTTTGCTGAGTAGGCTGCCAACATCTTTCTCAGGTCAGGTACCTCTCACAGGCATGCGGGTGCTTCATCCACGAGCTTGTGTGCTCAATGACTCACGGCACTAATAATAAGCAGGAACAGGAGTGGGAGCACACCGCTTCACCTCCTAGTAAGGTTCGCCCGTGGCATTGTGGTAAATGCAGTTTCAGTTACTTGTTTGCTTAAAGAGTGTTCGAGTGTTTCGCCACAGTTGGCGCAGATAGTGCTGATCAGTAGACACGTGTTTCTGGTTCTTTAATCATCATCAGTAGAGATTACAGTCTTTCAAATTTGGGGTTTGCTGAGAAGGCTGCCAACATCTTTCTCAGGTCAGGTACCTCTCACAGGCATGCTGGTGCTTCATCCACAAGCTTGTCAGCTCAAAGACTTTCGGCAGTACTTTTCAGCAGTAACAGGAGTGGAGCACACCGCTTCACCTCCCAGCGAGGTTCACCCCTGGCATTGTGGTAAATGCAGATTGAGTTACTTGCTTGATTCAAGAGTGTTCGAGTGTTTCTCCACAGTTGGTGCAGATAGTGCTGATCTCTAGACACGTGTTTCTGGTTCTTTAACCGTCATCAGTAGAGATTACAGTCTTTAAAATTTGGAGTTTGCTGAGTAGGCTGCCAACATCTTTGTCAGGTCAGGTACCTCTCACAGGCATTTGGTGCTTCATCCACGAGCTCGTCAGCTCAATGATTCACGGAAGTACTATTAAACAGGAACAGGGGTGGGAGCACACCGCTTCACCTCCCAGCAAGTTTCAACCCTGGCATTGTGGTAAATGCAGTTTCAGTTACTTGCTTGCTTCAAGAGTGTTCGAGTGTTTCGCCACAGTTGGCGCAGATAGTGCTGATCTCTAGACACGTGTTTCTTGTTCTTTAACCGTTATCAGTAGAGATTACAGTCTTTCAAATGTGGGGTTTGCTGAGTAGGCCGTCAACATCTTTCTCAGGTCAGCTACCTCTCACAGGCATGCTGGTGCTTCATCCACGAGCTTGTCGGCTCAATGATTCACAGGCGTACTATTAAATAGGAACAGGGGTGGGAGCACACCACTTGCAATGCCACTGGCATTGTGGTAAATGCAGTTTCAGTTACTTGCTTGTTTCAAAATTGTTTGAGTGTTTCGCCACAGTTGGCGCAGATAGTGCTGATCTGTAGACACGTTTTTCTGTTTTTTTAACCGTCATCAGTAGAGATTACAGTCTTTCAAATTTGGGGTTTGCTGAGTAGGCTGCCAACATCATTGCAGGTCAGGTACCTCTCACAGGCATGCGGGTGCTTCATCCACGAGCTCGTCAGCTCAATGATTCACGGGAGTACTATTAAACAGGAACAGGGGTGGGAGCACACCGCTTCACCTCCCAGCAAGGTTCGCCACCGGCATTGTGGTAAATGCAGATTCAGTTACTTGCTTTGTTCAAGAGTGTTTGAGTGTTTTGCCACAGTTGGCGCAAATAGTGCTGATCTCTAGACACGTGTTTCTGGTTCTTTAACCGTCATCAGTAGAGATTACAGTGTTTCAATTTTGGCGTTTGCTGAGTAATCTGCCAACATCTTTCTCAGGTCAGGTACCTCTCACAGGCATGCGGGTGCTTCATCCACTGCCGAAAGTCTTTGAGCTGACAAGCTTGTGGATGAAGCACCCGCATGCCTGTGAGAGGTACCTGACCTGACAAAGATGTTGGCAGCCTACTCAGCAAACCCCACATTTGAAAGACTGTAATCTCTACTGATGACGATTAACGATTTAGAAACACGTGTCTACAGATCAGCACTATCTGCGCCAACTGTGGCGAAACAGTCGAACACTCTTGAAGCAAGCAAGTGACTGAAACTGCATTTACCACAATGCCAGGGGCGAACCTTGCTAGGAGGTGAAGCGGTGTGCTCTCACCCATGTTTCTGCTTAATAGTAGTGCCGTGAGTCATTGAGCAGACAAGCTCGTGGATGAAGCACCGGCATGCCCGTGAGAGGTACCTGACCTGAGAAAGATGTTGGCAGCCTACTCAGCAAACCCCAAATTTGAAAGACTGTAATCTCTACTGATGACGGTTAAAGAACCAGAAACACGTGTCTAGAGATCTGCACTATTTGCGCCAACTGTGGCAAAACACTCAAACACTCTTGAAGGAAGCAAGTAACTGAATCTGCATTTAAGACAATGCCAGTGGCGAACCTTGCTAGGAGGTGAAGCGGTGTGCTCCCACCCCTGTTCCTGTTTCATAGTACTCCCGTGAGTCATTGAGCTCACAAGCTCGTGGATGAAGCACCCGCATGCCTGTGAGAGGTACCTGGCCTGAGAAGGCTGTTGACAGTCTACTTAGCAAACCCCACATTTGAAAGACTGTAATCTCTACTGATGACGGTTAAAGAACCAGAAACACATG
Source organism: Triturus cristatus (assembly GCF_964204655.1). Classification (NCBI taxonomy): domain Eukaryota; kingdom Metazoa; phylum Chordata; class Amphibia; order Caudata; family Salamandridae; genus Triturus; species Triturus cristatus. The sequence goes on from NC_140579.1 coordinate 1,225,722,629, forward strand.
TCTAGAGATCAGCACTATCTGCGCCAAATGTATCGAAACACTCGAACACTCTTGAAGCAAGCAAGTAACTGAAACTGCATTTACCACAATGCCAGGGGTTAACCTTGCTGGGAGGTGAAGCGGTGTGCTCCCACCCCTGTTCCTGTTTAATAGTACTCCCGTGAGTCATTGAGCTGGCGAGCTCGTTGATGAAGCACCCGAATGCCAGTGAGAGGTACCTGACCTGAGAAAGATGTTGACAGCCTACTCAGAAAACCCCACATTTGAAAGACTGTAATCTGTACTGATGATGGTTAAAGAACCAGAAACACCTGTCTAGAGATAAGCACTATCTGCACCAACTGTGGTGAAATACTCGAACACTCTTGAAGCAAGCAAGTAACTGAAACTGCATTTACCACAATGCCAGGGGCGAACCCTGCTGGGAGGTGAAGCGGTGTGCCCCCACCCCTGTTTCTGTTTAATAGTACTCCCGTGAATCATTGAGCTGACAAGCTCGTGGATGAAGCACCGCAAGCCTGTGAGAGGTACCTGACCTGACAAAGATGTTGGCAGCCTACTCAGCAAACCCCAAATTTGAAAGACTGTAATCTCTACTGATGACGGTTAAAGAACCAGAAACACGTGTCTAGAGATCAGCACTATCTGCGTCAACTGTAGCGAAACACTCGAACACTCTTGAAGTAAGCAAGTAACTGAAACTCTATTTACCACAATGCCAGGGGTGAACCTTGCTGGAAGGTGAAGCGGTGTGCCCCCACTCCTGTTCCTGCTTAATAGTACTGCCGTGAGTCATTGAGCTGACAAGCTCGTGGATGAAGCACCCACATCCCTGTGAGAGGTACCTGACCTGAGAATGATGTTGGCAGCCTACTCAGCAAACCCCAAAATTGAAAGACTGTAATCTCTACTGATGTTGGTTAAAGAACCAGAAACACGTGTCTAGGGATCAGCACTATCTGCGCCAACTGTGGCGAAAAACTCAAACACTCTTGAAGCAAGCAAGTAACTGAAACTGCATTTACCACAATGCCAGGGTTAAAACTTGCTGTGAGGTGAAGCGGTGTGCTCCCACCCCTGTTCCTGTTTAATAGTACTCCCGTGAATCATTGAGCTGACGAGCTCATGGATGAAGCACCCGCACGCCTGTGAGAGGTACCTGACCTGAGAAAGATATTGGCAGCCTACTCAGCAAACCCCAAATTTGAAAGACTGTAATCTCTACTGATGACGGTTAAAGAACCCGAAACACGTATCTAGAGATCAGCACTATCTGCACCAACTGTGGCGAAACACTCGAACACTCTTGAAGCAAGCAAGTAACTGAAAATACATTTACCACAATGCCAGGGGCGAACCTTGCTAGGAGGTGAAACGGTGTGCTCTCACCCCTGTTCCTGCTTAATAGAAGTGCCGTGAGTCATTGAGCAGACAAGCTCGTGGATGAAGCACCCGCATGCCTGTGAGAGGTACCTGACCTGAGAAAGATGTTGGCAGCCTACTCAGCAAACCCCAAAATTGAAAGACTGTAATCTCTACTGATGACGGTTAAAGAACCAGAAACACATGTCTAGAGATCAGCACTATCTGCGCCAACTGTGGCGAAACACTCAAACACTCTTGAAGCAAGCAAGTAACTGAAACTGCATTTACCAGAATGGCAGGGTTGAAACTTGCTGGGAGGTGAAGCGGTGTGCTCCCACCCCTGTTCCTGTTTAATAGTACTCCCGTGACTCATTGAGCCGACAAGCTCGTGGATGAAGCACCCGCATGCCTGTGAGAGGTACCTGACCTGACCAATATGTTGGCAGCCTACTCAGCAAACCCCACATTTGAAAGGCTGTAATCTCTACTGCTAATGGTTAAAGAACCAGAAACACATGTCTAGAGATCAGCACTATCTGCGCCAACTGTGGCGAAACACTCAAACACTCTTAAAGCAAGCAAGTAACTGAAACTGCATTTTCCACAACGCCAGGGGTGAACCTTGCTGGGAGGTGAAGCGGTGTGCTCCCACCCCTGTTCCTGTTTATTAGTACTGCCGTTAGTCATTGAGCTGACAAGCTCGTGAATGAAGCACCCGCATGCCTGTGAGAGGTACCTGACCTGAGAAAGATGTTGGCAGCCTACTCAGCAAACCCCAAATTTGAAAGACTGTAATCTCTACTGATGACGGTTAAAGAACCAGAAACACATGTCTAGAGATCAGCACTATCTGCGCCAACTGTGGCGAAACACTCGAACACTCTTGAAGCAAGGAAGTAACTAAAACTACATTTACCACAATGCGGGGGCGAACCTTGCTGGGAGATGAAGCGGTGTGCTCCCACCCCTGTTCCTGTTTAATAGTACTCCCGTGAATCATTGAGCTGACAAGCTCATGGATGAAGCACTGTATGCCTGTGAGAGGTACCTGACCTGACAATGATATTGGCAGCCTACTCAGCAAACCCCAAATTTGAAAGACTGTAATCTCTACTGATGACGGTTAAAGAACCAGAAACACGTGTCTAGAGATCAGCACTATCTGCGCCAACTGTGGCGAAACACTCGAACAGTCTTGAAGCAAGGAAGTAACCGAAACTGCATTTACCACAATGCCAGGGACGAACCTTGCTGGTAAGTGAAGCGGTGTGCTCCCACCCCTGTTCCTGTTTAATAGTACTCCTGTGAGTCACTGAGCTGGCGAGCTCGTGGATGAAGCACCCGCATCCCAGTGAGAGGTACCTGACCAGAGAGAGATGTTGACAGCCTACTCAGCAAACCCCACATTTGAAAGACTGTAATCTGTACTGATGACGGTTAAAGAACCAGAAACACGTGTCTAGAGATCAGCACTATCTGCATCAACTGTGGCGAAACGCTCGAACACTCTTGAAGCAAGCAAGTAACTGAAACTGCATTTGCCACAATGCCAGGGGCGAACCTTGCTGGGAGGTGAAGCGGTTTGCTCCCACTCCTGTTTCTGCTTAATAGTACTGCCGCAAATCATTGAGCTGACAAGCTCGTGGATGATGCACCCGCATGCCTGTGAGAGGTACCTGACCTGAGAAAGATGTTGGCAGCCTACTCAGCAAACCCCAAATTTGAAAGACTGTAATCTCTACTGATGACTTTTAAAGAACCAGAAACACGTGTCTACAGATCAGAACCATCTGCGCCAACTGTGGCGAAACACTCGAACACTCTTGAAGCAAGCAAGTAACTGAAACTACATTTACCACAATGCCAGGGGCGAACCTTGCTAGGAGGTGAAGCGGTGTGCTGCCACTCCTGTTCCTGCTTAATAGTACAGCCGTGAGTCATTGAGCTGACAAGCTCGTGGATGAAGCACCCGCATGCCTGTGAGAGGTACCTAACCTGAGAAAGATGTTGGCAGCCTACTCATCAAACCCCAAATTTCAAAGAGTGTAAACTCTACTGATGAGGATTAAATAACCAGAAACACATGTCTAGAGATCAGCACTATCTGCGCCAACTGTGGCGAAACACTCGAACACTTTTGAAAGAAGCAAGTAACTGAAATGCATTTACCGCAATGCCAGGATTGAAACTTGCTGGGAGGTGAAGCGGTGTGCTCCCACCCCTATTCCTGTTTAATAGTACTCCCGAGACTCATTGAGCCGACAAGCTCATGGATGAAGCACCCGCATGCCTGTGAGAGGTACCTGACCTGACAAAGATGTTGGCAGCCTACTCAGCAAACCCCACATTTGAAAGACTGTAATCTCTACTGATGACGGTTAAAGAACCAGAAACACGTGTCTAGAGATCAGTACTATCTGCGCCAACTGTGGCTAAACACTCTTGAAGCAAGAAAGTAACTGAAACTGCATTTACCACAATGCCAGGGGCGAACCGTGCTGGGAGGTGAAGCGGTGTGCTCCCACTCCTGTTCCTGCTTAATAGTAGTGCTGTGAGTCATTGCGTAGACAAGCTCATGGATGAAGCACCCACATGCCTGTGAGAGGTACCTGACCTGAGAAAGATGTTGGCAGCCTACTCAGCAAACCCCAAATGTGAAAGACTGTAATCTCTACTGATGACGGTTAAAGAACCAGAAACTCGTGTCTAGAGATCAGCACTATCTGCGCCAACTGTGGCAAAACACTCGAACACTCTTGAAGCAAGCAAGTAACTGAATCTGCATTTACCACAATGCCAGGGGCAACCCTTGCTGTGAGGTAAAGCCGTGTGCTCCCACCCCTGTTCCTGATTAATAGTACTCCCGTGAATCATTGACTTGACGAGTTCGTGGATGAAGCACCCACATGCCTGTGAGAGGTACCTGACCTGACAAAGATGTTGGCAGCCTACTCAGCAAACCCCACAATTGAAAGACTGTAATCTCTACTGATGACGGTTAAAGAACCAGAAACACGTGTCTAGAGATCAGCACTATCTACGCCAACTGTGGCGAAACACTCGAACACTCTTGAAGCAACCAAGTAACTGAAACTGCATTTACCACTATGCCAGGGTTGAACCTTGCTGGGAGGTGAATCGGTGTGCTCCCACCCCTGTTCTTGTTTAATAGTACTCCCGTGAGTCATTGAGCTGACGAGCTCGTGGATGAAGCACCTGCATGCCTGTGAGAGGTACCTGGCCTGAGAAAGATGTTGACAGCCTACTCAGCAAACCCCACATTTGAAAGACTGTAATCTCTACTGATGACTGTTAAAGAACCAGAAACACGTGTCTAGAGATCAGCACTATCTGCGCCAACTGTGGCTAGAAACTCTTGAAGCAAGAAAGTAACTGAATCTGCATTTACAACAATGCCAGGGGCGAACCTTGCTGTGGAGTAAAGCCGTGTGCTCCCACCCCTGTTCCTGATTAACAGTACTCCCGTGAATCATTGAGCTGACGAGATCGTGAATGAAGCACCCACATGCCTGTGAGAGGTACCTGACCTGAGAATGATGTTGGCAGCCTACTCAGCAAACCCCAAAATTGAAAGACTGTAATCTCGACTGATGACGGTTAAAGAACCAGAAACACGTGTCTAGAGATAAGCACTATCTGCGCCAACTGTGGCGAAACACTCGAACACTCTTGAAGCAAGGAAGTAACTGAAACTACATTTACCACAATGCCAGGGGCGAACCTTGCTGGGAGATGAAGCGGTGTGCTCCCACCCATGTTCTGTTTAATAGTACTCCCGTGAATCATTGAGCTGACAAGCTCGTGGATGAAGCACTGTATGCCTGTGAGAGGTACCTGACCTGACAACGATATTGGCAGCCTACTCAGTAAACCCCAAATTTGAAAGACTGTAATCTCTACTGATGACGGTTAAAGAACCAGAAACACGTGTCTAGAGATCAGCACTATCTGCGCCAACTGTGGCGAAACACTCGAACACTCTTGAAGCAAGGAAGTAACCGAAACTGCATTTACCACAATGCCAGGGACGAACCTTGCTGGGAAGTGAAGCGGTGTGCTCCCACCCCTGTTCCTGTTTAATAGTACTCCTGTGAGTCACTGAGCTGGCGAGCTCGTGGATGAAGCACCCGCATCCCAGTGAGAGGTTCCTGACCTGAGAGAGATGTTGACAGCCTACTCAGCAAACCCCACATTTGAAAGACTGTAATCTGTACTGATGACGGTTAAAGAACCAGAAACACGTGTCTAGAGATCAGCACTATCTGCATCAACTGTGGCGAAACGCTCGAACACTCTTGAAGCAAGCAGGTAACTGAAACTGCATTTGCCACAATGCCAGGGGCGAACCTTGCTGGGAGGTGAAGCGGTTTGCTCCCACTCCTGTTTCTGCTTAATAGTACTGCCGCAAATCATTGAGCTGACAAGCTTGTGGATGATGCACCCGCATGCCTGTGAGAGGTACCTGACCTGAGAAAGATGTTGGCAGCCTACTCAGCAAACCCCAAATTTGAAAGACTGTAATCTCTACTGATGACTTTTAAAGAACCAGAAACACGTGTCTACAGATCAGCACCATCTGCGCCAACTGTGGCGAAACACTCGAACACTCTTGAAGCAAGCAAGTAACTGAAACTGTATTTACCACAATGCCAGGGGCGAACCTTGCTAGGAGGTGAAGCGGTGTGCTCTAACCCCTGTTCCTGTTTAATAGTACTCCCGTGAATCATTGAGCCAACGAGCTCGTGGATGAAGCTTCCGTATGCCTGTGAGAGGTACCTGACCTGAGAAAGATGTTGACAGCCTACTCAGCAAACCCCACATTTGAAAGACTGTAATCTCTACTGATGACGGTTAAAGAACCAGAAACACGTGTCTAAAGATCAGCACTATCTGCGCCAACTGTGGCTAAACACTCTTGAATCAAGAAAGTAACTGAAACTGCATTTCCCACAATGCCAGGGGCGAACCGTGCTGGGAGGTGAAGCGGTGTGCTCCCACTCCTGTTCCTGCTTAATAGTAGTGCTGTGAGTCATTGCGCAGACAAGCTCATGAATGAAGCACCCACATGCCTGTGAGAGGTACCTGACCTGAGAAAGATGTTGGCAGCCTACTCAGCAAACCCCAAATGTGAAAGACTGTAATCTCTACTGATGACGGTTAAAGAACCAGAAACTCGTGTCTAGAGATCAGCACTATCTGCGCCAACTGTGGCAAAACACTCGAACACTCTTGAAGCAAGCAAGTAACTGAATCTGCATTTACCACAATGCCAGGGGCAACCCTTGCTGTGAGGTAAAGCCGTGTGCTCCCACCCCTGTTCCTCATTAATAGTACTCCCGTGAATCATTGACTTGACGAGTTCGTGGATGAAGCACCCACATGCCTGTGAGAGGTACCTGACCTGACAAAGATGTTGGCAGCCTACTCAGCAAACCCCACAACTGAAAGACTGTAATCTCTACTGATGACGGTTAAAGAACCAGAAACACGTGTCTAGAGATCAGCACTATCTGCGCCAACTGTGGCGAAACACTCAAACACTCTTGAAGCAACCAAGTAACTGAAACTGCATTTACCACAATGCCAGGGTTGAACCTTGCTGGGAGGTGAATCGGTGTGCTCCCACCCCTGTTCCTGTTTAATAGTACTGCCGTGAGTCATTGAGCTGACGAGCTCGTGGATGAAGCACCTGCATGCCTGTGAGAGGTACCTGGCCTGAGAAAGATGTTGACAGCCTACTCAGCAAACCCCACATTTGAAAGACTGTAATCTCTACTGATGACGGTTAAAGAACCAGAAACACATGTCTAGAGAGCAGCTCTATCTGCGTCAACTGTGGCTTAACGCTCGAACACTCTTGAAGCAAGCAAGAAACGGAAACTGCATTTACCACAATGCCAGGGGCGAACCTTGCTGGGAGGTGAAGCGGTGTGCTGCCACTCCTGTTCCTGCTTAATAGTACAGCCGTGAGTCATTGAGCTGACAAGCTCGTGGATGAAGCACCCGCATGCATGTGAGAGGTACCTGACCTGAGAAAGATGTTGGCAGCCTACTCATCAAACCCCAAATTTCAAAGAGTGTAAACTCTACTGATGAGGATTAAATACCCAGAAACACATGTCTAGAGATCAGCACTATCTGCGCCAACTGTGGCGAAACACTCGAACACTTTTGAAGGAAGCAAGTAACTGAAATGCATTTACCGCAATGCCAGGGTTGAAACTTGCTGGGAGGTGAAGCGGTGTACTCCCACCCCTATTCCTGTTTAATAGTACTCCCGTGACTCATTGAGCCGACAAGCTCATCGATGAAGCACCCGCATGCCTGTGAGAGGTACCTGACCTGACAAAGATGTTGGCAGCCTACTCAGCAAACCCCACATTTGAAAGACTGTAATCTCTACTGATGACGGTTAAAGAACCAGAAACACGTGTCTAGAGATCAGCACTATCTGCGCCAACTGTGGCGAAACACTCGAACACTCTTGAAGCAAGCAAGTAACCGAAACTGCATTTACCATAATGCCAGGGACGAACCTTGCTTGGAAGTGAAGCGGTGTGCTCCCACCCCTGTTCTTGTTTAATAGTACTTCCGTGAGTCACTGAGCTGGCGAGCTCGTGGATGAAGCACCTGCATGCCAGTGAGAGGTACCTGACCTGAGAAAGATGTTGACAGCCTACTCAGCAAACCCCATATTTGAAAGACTGTAATCTCTACTGATGACGGTTAAAGAACCAGAAACACGTGTCTAGAGATCAGCACTATCTGCATCAACTGTGGCGAAACGCTCGAACACTCTTGAAGCAAGCAAGTAACTGAAACTGCATTTGCCACAATGCCAGGGGCGAACCTTGCTGGGAGGTGAAGCGGTGTGCTCCCACTCCTGTTTCTGCTTAATAGTACTGCCGCAAATCATTGAGCTGACAAGCTTGTGGATGATGCACCCGCATGCCTGTGAGAGGTACCTGACCTGAGAAAGATGTTGGCAGCCTACTCAGCAAACCCCAAATTTGAAAGACTGTAATCTCTACTGATGACTTTTAAAGAACCAGAAACACGTGTCTACAGTTCAGCACTATCTGCGCCAACTGTGGCGAAACACTCAAACACTCTTGAAGCAAGCAAGTAACTGAAACTGCATTTACCACAATGCCAGGGGCGAACCTTGCTAGGACGTGAAGCGGTGTGCTCTAAACCCTGTTCCTGTTTAATAGTACTCCCATGAATCATTGAGCCAACGAGCTCGTGGATGAAGCTTCCGTATGCCTGTGAGAGGTACCTGACCTGAGAAAGATGTTGACAGCCTATTCAGCAAACCCAACATTTGAAAGACTGTAATCTCTACTGATGACGGTTAAAGAACCAAAAACACGTGTCTAGAGATCAGCACTATCTGCGCCAACTGTGGCTAGAAACTCTTGAAGCAAGAAAGTAACTGAATCTGCATTTACAACAATGCCAGGGGCGAACCTTGCTGTGAGGTAAAGCTGTGTGCTCCCACCCCTGTTCCTGTTTAATAGTACTCCCGTGAATCATTGAGCTGACAAGCTCGTGGATGAAGCACTGTATGCCTGTGAGAGGTACCTGACCTGACAACGATATTGGCAGCCTACTCAGTAAACCCCAAATTTGAAAGACTGTAATCTCTACTGATGACGGTTAAAGAACCAGAAACACGTGTCTAGAGATCAGCACTATCTGTGCCAACTGTGGCGAAACACTCGAACACTCTTGAAGCAAGGAAATAACCGAAACTGCATTTACCACAATGCCAGGGATGAACATTGCTGGGAAGTGAAGCGGTGTGCTCCCACCCCTGTTCCTGTTTAATAGTACTCCTGTGAGTCATTGAGCTGGCGAGCTCGTGGATGAAGCACCCGCATCCCAGTGAGAGGTACCTGACCTGAGAGAGATGTTGACAGCCTACTCAGCAAACCCCACATTTGAAAGACTGTAATCTGTACTGATGATGGTTAAAGAACCAGAAACACGTGTCTAGAGATGAGCACTATCTGCATCAACTGTGGCGAAACGCTCAAACACTCTTGAAGCAAGCAAGTAACTGAAACTGCATTTGCCACAATGCCAGGGGCGAACCTTGCTGGGAGGTGAAGTGGTGTGCTCCCACTCCTGTTTCTACTTAATAGTACTGCCGCAAATCATTGAGCTGCCAAGCTTGTGGATGATGCACCCGCATGCCTGTGAGAGGTACCTGACCTGAGAAAGATGTTGGCAGCCTACTCAGGAAACCCAAAATTTGAAAGACTGTAATCTCTACTGATGACTTTTAAATAACCAGAAACACGTGTCTACAGATCAGCACCATCTGCGCCAACTGTGGCGAAACACTCGAACACTCTTGAAGCATCCAAGTAATTGAAACTGCATTTACCACAATGCCAGGGTTGAACCTTGCTGGGAGGTGAATCGGTGTGCTCCCTCCCCTGTTCCTGTTTAATAGTACTCCCGTGAGTCATTGAGCTGACGAGCTCGTGGATGAAGCACCTGCATGCCTGTGAGAGGTACCTGGTCTGAGAAAGATGTTGACAGCCTACTCAGCAAACCCCACATTTGAAAGACTGTAATCTCTACTGATGACGGTTAAAGAACCAGAAACACGTGTCTAGAGAGCAGCTCTATCTGCGTCAACTGTGGCTTAACACTCGAACACTCTTGAAGCAAGCAAGAAAAGGAATCTGCATTTACCACAATGCCAGGGGCGAACCTTGCTTGGAGGTGAAGCGGTGTGCTGCCACTCCTGTTCCTGCTTAATAGTACAGGCGTGAGTCATTGAGCTGACAAGCTCGTGGATGAAGCACCCGCATGCCTGTGAGAGGTACCTAACCTAAGAAAGATGTTGGCAGCCTACTCATCAAACCCCAAATTTCAAAGAGTGTAAACTCTACTGATGAGGATTAAATAACCAGAAACACATGTCTGGAGATCAGCACTATCTGCGCCAACTGTGGCGAAACACTCGAACACTTTTGAAGGAAGCAAGTAACTGAAATGCATTTACCGCAATGCCAGGATTGAAACTTGCTTGGAGGTGAAGCGGTGTGCTCCCACCCCTATTCCTGTTTAATAGTACTCCCGTGACTCATTGAGCCGACAAGCTCATGGATGAAGCACCCGCATGCCTGTGAGAGGTACCTGACCTGACAAAGATGTTGGCAGCCTACTCAGCAAACCCCACATTTGAAAGACTGTAATCTCTACTGATGACGGTTAAAGAACCAGAAACACGTGTCTAGAGATCAGCACTATCTGCGCCAACTGTGGCCAAACACTCTTGAAGCAAGAAAGTAACTGAAACTGCATTTACCACAATGCCAGGGGCGAACCGTGCTGGGAGGTGAAGTAGTGTGCTCCCACTCCTGTTCCTGCTTAATAGTAGTGCTGTGAGTCATTGCGTAGACAAGCTCATGGATGAAGCACCCACATGCCTGTGAGAGGTGCCTGACCTGAGAAAGATGTTGGCAGCCTACTCAGCAAACCCCAAATGTGAAAGACTGTAATCTCTACTGATGACGGTTAAAGAACCAGAAACTCGTGTCTAGAGATCAGCACTATCTGCGCCAACTGTGGCAAAACACTTGAACACTCTTGAAGCAAGCAAGTAACTGAATCTGCATTTACCACAATGCCAGGGGCAACCCTTGCTGTGAGGTAAAGCCGTGTGCACCCACCCCTGTTCCTGATTAATAGTACTCCCGTGAATCATTGAGCTGACAAGCTTGTGGATGATGCACCCGCATGCCTGTGAGAGGTACCTGACCTGAGAAAGATGTTGGCAGCCTACTCAGCAAACCCCAAATTTGAAAGACTGTAATCTCTACTGATGACTTTTAAAGAACCAGAAACACGTGTCTACAGTTCAGCACTATCTGCGCCAACTGTGGCGAAACACTCAAACACTCTTGAAGCAAACAAGTAACTGAAACTGCATTTACCACAATGCCAGGGGCGAACCTTGCTAGGACGTGAAGCGGTGTGCTCTAAACCCTGTTCCTGTTTAATAGTACTCCCATGAATCATTGAGCCAACGAGCTCGTGGATGAAGCTTCCGTATGCCTGTGAGAGGTACCTGACCTGAGAAAGATGTTGACAGCCTATTCAGCAAACCCCACATTTGAAAGACTGTAATCTCTACTGATGACGGTTAAAGAACCAGAAACACGTGTCTAGAGATCAGCACTATCTGCGCCAACTGTGGCTAGAAACTCTTGAAGCAAGAAATTAACTGAATCTGCATTTACAACAATGCCAGGGGCGAACCTTGCTGTGAGGTAAAGCTGTGTGCTCCCACCCCTGTTCCTGTTTAATAGTACTCCCGTGAATCATTGAGCTGACAAGCTCGTGGATGAAGCACCCGCATCCCAGTGAGAGGTACCTGACCTGAGAGAGATGTTGACAGCCTACTCAGCAAACCCCACATTTGAAAGACTGTAATCTGTACTGATGATGGTTAAAGAACCAGAAACACGTGTCTAGAGATCAGCACTATCTGCATCAACTGTGGCGAAACGCTCGAACACTCTTGAAGCAAGCAAGTAACTGAAACTGCATTTGCCACAATGCCAGGGGCGAACCTTGCTGGGAGGTGAAGCGGTGTGCTCCCACTCCTGTTTCTGCTTAATGGTACTGCCGCAAATCATTGAGCTGACAAGCTTGTGGATGATGCACCCGCATGCCTGTGAGAGGTACCTGACCTGAGAAAGATGTTGGCAGCCTACTCAGGAAACCCAAAATTTGAAAGACTGTAATCTCTACTGATGACTTTTAAATAACCAGAAACACGTGTCTACAGATCAGCACCATCTGCGCCAACTGTGGCGAAACACTCGAACACTCCTGAAGCAAGCAAGTAACTGAAACTGCATTTACCACAATGCCAGGGGTGAACCTTGCTAGGAGGTGAAGCGGTGTGCTCTAACCCCTGTTCCTGTTTAAGAGTACTCCCGTGAATCATTGAGCCAACGAGCTCGTGGATGAAGCTTCCGTGTGCCTGTGAGAGGTACCTGACCTGAGAAAGATGTTGGCAGCCTACTCACCAAACCCCACAATTGAAAGACTGTAATCTCTACTGATGACGGTTAAAGAACCAGAAACACGTGTCTAGAGATCAGCACTATCTGCGCCAACTGTGGCGAAACACTCGAACACTCTTGAAGCATCCAAGTAATTGAAACTGCATTTACCACAATGCCAGGGTTGAACCTTGCTGGGAGGTGAATCGGTGTGCTCCCACCCCTGTTCCTGTTTAATAGTACTCCCGTGAATCATTGAGCCAACAAACTAGTGGATGAAGCATCCGTATGCCTGTGAGAGGTACCTGACCTGAGAAAGATGTTGACAACCTACTCAGCAAACCCCACATTTGAAAGACTGTAATCTCTACTGATGACGGTTAAAGAACCAGAAACACGTGTCTAGAGATCAGCACTATCTGCGCCAACTGTGGCTAAACACTCTTGAAGGAAGAAAGCAACTGAAACTGCATTTACCACAATGTCAGGGGCGAACCGTGCTGGGAGGTGAAGCGGCGTGCTCCCACTCCTGTTCCTGCTTAATAGTAGTGCCGTGAGTCATTGAGCAGACACGCTCGTGGATGAAGCACCCCCATGCCTGTGAGAGGTACCTGACCTGACAAAGATGTTGGCAGCCTACTCAGCAAACCCCACATTTAAAAGACTGTAATCTCTACTGATGACGGTTAAAGAACCAGAAATACATGTCTAGAGATCAGCACTATCTGCGCCAACTGTGGCGAAACACTCGAACACTCTTGAAGCAATCAAGTAACTGAAACTGCATTTACCACAATGCCAGGGTTGAAACTTGCTGGGAGGTGAAGCGGTGTGCTCCCACCCCTATTCCTGTTTAAGAGTACTCCTGTGACTCATTGAGCCGACAAGCTCATGGATGAAGCACCCGCATGCCTGTGAGAGGTACCTGACCTGACAAAGATGTTGGCAGCCTACTCAGCAAACCCCACATTTGAAAGACTGTAATCTCTACTGATGACGGTTAAAGAACCAGAAACACGTGTCTAGAGATCAGCACTATCTGCGCCAACTGTGACGAAACACTCGAACACTCTTGAAGCAAGCAAGTAACCGAAACTGCATTTACCACAATGCCAGGGACGAACCTTGCTGGGAAGTGAAGCGGTGTGCTCCCACCCCTGTTCCTGTTTAATAGTACTCCCGTGAGTCACTGAGCTGGCGAGCTCGTGGATGAAGCACCCGCATGCCAGTGAGAGGTACCTGACCTGAGAAAGATGTTGACAGCCTACTCAGCAAACCCCACATTTGAAAGACTGTAATCTCTACTGATGAAGGTTAAAGAACCAGAAACACGTGTCTAGAGATCAGCACTATCTGCATCAACTGTGGCGAAACGCTCGAACACTCTTGAAGCAAGCAAGTAACTGAAACTGCATTTGCCACAATGCCAGGGGCGAACCTTGCTGGGAGGTGAAGCGGTGTGCTCCCACTCCTGTTTCTGCTTAATAGTACTGCCGCAAATCATTGAGCTGACAAGCTTGTGGATGATTCACCTGCATGCCTGTGAGAGGTACCTGACCTAAGAAAGATGTTGGCAGCCTACTCAGCAAACCCCAAATTTGAAAGACTGTAATCTCTACTGATGACTTTTAAAGAACCAGAAACACGTGTCTACAGATCAGCACCATCTGCGCCAACTGTGGCGAAACACTCGAACACTCTTGAAGCAAGCAAGTAACTGAAACTGCATTTACCACATTGCCAGGGGCGAACCTTGCTAGGAGGTGAAGCGGTGTGCTCTAACCCCTGTTCCTGTTTAATAGTACTCCCGTGAATCGTTAGCCAACGAGCTCGTGGATGAAGCTTCCGTATGCCTGTGAGAGGTACCTGACCTGAGAAAGATGTTGACAGCCTACTCAGCAAACCCCACATTTGAAAGACTGTAATCTCTACTGATGACGGTTAAAGAACCAGAAACACGTGTCTAGAGATCAGCACTATCTGCGCCAACTGTGGCTAAACACTCTTGAAGCAAGAAAGTAACTGAAACTGCATTTACCACAATGCCAGGGGCGAACCGTGCTGGAGGTGAAGCGGTGTGCTCCCACTCCTGTTCCTGCTTAATAGTAGTGCTGTGAGTCATTGCGCAGACAAGCTCATGGATGAAGCACCCACATACCTGTGAGAGGTACCTGACCTGAGAAAGATGTTGGCAGCCTACTCAGCAAACCCCAAATTTGAAAGACTGTAATCTCTACTGATGACGGTTAAAGAACCAGAAACTCGTGTCTAGAGATCAGCACTATCTGCGCCAACTGTGGCAAAACACTCGAACACTCGTGAAGCAAGCAAGTAACTGAATCTGCATTTACCACAATGCCAGGGGCAAACCTTGCTGTGAGGTAAAGCCGTGTGCTCCCACCCCTGTTCCTAATTAATAGTACTCCCTTGAATCATTGACTTGACGAGTTCGTGGATGAAGCACCCACATGCCTGTGAGAGGTACCTGACCTGACAAAGATGTTGGCAGCCTACTCAGCAAACCCCACAATTGAAAGACTGTAATCTCTACTGATGACGGTTAAAGAACCAGAAACACGTGTCTAGAGATCAGCACTATCTGCGCCAACTGTGGCGAAACATTTGAACACTTTTGAAGCAACCAAGTAACTGAAACTGCATTTACCACAATGCCAGGGGCAAACCGTGCTGGGAGGTGAAGCGGTGTGCTCCCACTCCTGTTCCTGCTTAATAGTAGTGCTGTGAGTCATTGCGCAGACAAGCTCATGGATGAAGCACCCACATGACTGTGAGAGGTACCTGACCTGAGAAAGATGTTGGCAGCCTACTCAGCAAACCCCAAATGTGAAAGACTGTAATCTCTACTGATGACGGTTAAAGAACCAGAAACTCGTGTCTAGAGATCAGCACTATCTGCGCCAACTGTGGCAAAACACTCGAACACTCGTGAAGCAAGCAAGTAACTGAATCTGCATTTACCACAATGCCAGGGGCAAACCTTGCTGTGAGGTAAAGCCGTGTGCTCCCACCCCTGTTCCTGATTAATAGTACTCCTGTGAGTCATTGAGCTGGCTAGCTCGTGGATGAAGCACCCGCATGCCAGTGAGAGGTACCTGACCTGACAAAGATGTTGACAGCCTACTCTGCAAACCCCACATTTGAAAGACTGTAATCTGTACTGATGATGGTTAAAGAACCATAAACACGTGTCTAGAGATCAGCACTATCTGCATCAACTGTGACGAAACACTCGAACACTCTTGAAGCAAGCAAGTAACTGAAACTGCATTTGCCACAATGCCAGGGGCGAACCTTGCTGGGAGGTGAAGCGGTGTGCTCCCACTCCTGTTTCTGCTTAATAGTACTGCCGCAATTCATTGAGCTGACAACTTTGTGGATGAAGCACACACATGCCTGTGAGAGGTACCTGACCTGAGAAAGATGTTGGCAGCCTACTCAGCAAACGCCAAATTTGAAAGACTGTAATCTCTACTGATGACGGTTAAAGAACCAGAAACACGTGTCTACAGATCAGCACTATCTGCGCCAACTGTGGCGAAAACTCGAACACTCTTGAAGCAAGCAAGTAACTGAAACTGCATTTACCACAATGCCAGGGGCGAACCTTGCTAGGAGGTGAAGCGGTGTGCTCTCACCCCTGTTCCTGCTTAATAGTAGTGCCGTGAGTCATTGAGCAGACAAGCTCGTGGATGAAACACCCGCATGCCTGTGAGAGGTACCTGACCTGAGAAAGATGTTGGCAGCCTACTCAGCAAACCCCAAAATTGAAAGATTGTAATCTCTACTGATGACGGTTAAAGAACCAGAAACACGTGTCTAGAGATCAGCACGATCTGCGCCAACTGTAGCTAAACACTCGAACACTCTTTAAGCAAACAAGTAACTGAAACTGCATTTACCACAATGCCAGGGGTGAACCTTGCTGGAAGGTGAAGCCGGGTGCTCCCACCCCTGTTCCTGTTTAATAGTACTCCTGTGACTCATTGAGCCGACAAGCTCGTGGTTGAAGCACCCGCATGCCTGTGAGAGGTACCTGACCTGACAAAGATGTTGGCAGCCTACTCAGCAAACCCCACATTTGAAAGACTGTAATCTCTACTGATGATGGTTAAAGAACCAGAAACTCGTGTCTAGAGATCAGCACTATCTGTGCCAACTGTGGCAAAACACTCGAACACTCTTAAAGCAAGGAAATAACTGAAACTGCATTTACCACAATGCCAGGGGCGAACCTTGCTGGGAGATGAATCGGTGTGCTCCCACCCCTGTTCCTGTTTAATAGTACTCCCGTGAATCATTGAGCCAACAAACTAGTGGATGAAGCATCCGTGTGCCTGTGAGAGGTACCTGACCTGAGAAAGATGTTGACAACCTACTCAGCAAACCCCACATTTGAAAGACTGTAATCTCTACTGATGACGGTTAAAGAACCAGAAACACGTGTCTAGAGATCAGCACTATCTGCGCCAACTGTGGCTAAACACTCTTGAAGCAAGAAAGTAACTGAAACTGCATTTACCACAATGTCAGGGGCGAACCGTGCTGGGAGGTGAAGCGGTGTGCTCCCACTCCTGTTCCTGCTTAATAGTAGTGCCGTGAGTCATTGAGCAGACAGGCTCGTGGATGAAGCACCCGCATGCCTGTGAGAGGTACCTGACCTGACAAAGATGTTGGCAGCCTACTCAGCAAACCCCACATTTGAAAGACTGTAATCTCTACTGATGACGGTTAAAGAACCAGAAACACATGTCTAGAGATCAGCACTATCTGCGCCAACTGTGGCGAAACACTCGAACACTCTTGAAGCAAGCAAGTAACTGAAACTGCATTTACCACTATGGCAGGGGTGAACCTTGCTGGGAGGTGAAGCGGTGTGCTCACACCCCTGTTCCTGTTGAATAGTACTGCCGTGAGTCATTGAGCTGACGAGATCGTGAATGAAGCACCCACATGCCTGTGAGAGGTACCTGACCTGAGAATTATGTTGGCAGCCTACTCAGCAAACCCCAAAATTGAAAGACTGTAATCTCTACTGATGACGGTTAAAGAACCAGAAACACGTGTCTAGAGATCAGCACTATCTGCGCCAACTGTGGCTAAACACTCTTGAAGCAAGAAAGTAACTGAAACTGCATTTACCACAATGTCAGGGGTGAACCTTGCTGGAAGGTGAAGCCGGGTGCTCCCACCCCTGTTCCTGTTTAATAGTACTCCTGTGACTCATTGAGCCGACAAGCTCGTGGTTGAAGCACCCGCATGCCTGTGAGAGGTACCTGACCTGACAAAGATGTTGGCAGCCTACTCAGCAAACCCCACATTTGAAAGACTGTAATCTCTACTGATGATGGTTAAAGAACCAGAAACTCGTGTCTAGAGATCAGCACTATCTGTGCCAACTGTGGCAAAACACTCGAACACTCTTAAAGCAAGGAAATAACTGAAACTGCATTTACCACAATGCCAGGGGCGAACCTTGCTGGGAGATGAATCGGTGTGCTCCCACCCCTGTTCCTGTTTAATAGTACTCCCGTGAATCATTGAGCCAACAAACTAGTGGATGAAGCATCCGTGTGCCTGTGAGAGGTACCTGACCTGAGAAAGATGTTGACAACCTACTCAGCAAACCCCACATTTGAAAGACTGTAATCTCTACTGATGACGGTTAAAGAACCAGAAACACGTGTCTAGAGATCAGCACTATCTGCGCCAACTGTGGCTAAACACTCTTGAAGCAAGAAAGTAACTGAAACTGCATTTACCACAATGTCAGGGGCGAACCGTGCTGGGAGGTGAAGCGGTGTGCTCCCACTCCTGTTCCTGCTTAATAGTAGTGCCGTGAGTCATTGAGCAGACAGGCTCGTGGATGAAGCACCCGCATGCCTGTGAGAGGTACCTGACCTGACAAAGATGTTGGCAGCCTACTCAGCAAACCCCACATTTGAAAGACTGTAATCTCTACTGATGACGGTTAAAGAACCAGAAACACATGTCTAGAGATCAGCACTATCTGCGCCAACTGTGGCGAAACACTCGAACACTCTTGAAGCAAGCAAGTAACTGAAACTGCATTTACCACTATGGCAGGGGTGAACCTTGCTGGGAGGTGAAGCGGTGTGCTCACACCCCTGTTCCTGTTGAATAGTACTGCCGTGAGTCATTGAGCTGACGAGATCGTGAATGAAGCACCCACATGCCTGTGAGAGGTACCTGACCTGAGAATTATGTTGGCAGCCTACTCAGCAAACCCCAAAATTGAAAGACTGTAATCTCTACTGATGACGGTTAAAGAACCAGAAACACGTGTCTAGGGATCAGCACTATCTGCCCCAACTGTGGCGAAACACTCGAACACTCTTGAAGCAAGCAAGTAACTGAAACTGCATTTACCACAATGCCAGGGTTTAAACTTGCTGGGAGGTGAAGCGGTGTGCTCCCACCCCTATTCCTGTTTAATAGTACTCCTGTGACTCATTGAGCCGACAAGCTCATGGATGAAGCACCCGCATGCCTGTGAGAGGTACCTGACCTGACAAAGATGTTGGCAGCCTACTCAGCAAACCCCACATTTGAAAGACTGTAATCTCTACTAATGACGGTTAAAGAACCAGAAACACGTGTCTAGAGATCAGCACTATCTGCGCCAACTGTGGCGAAACACTCGAACACTCTTGAAGCAAGCAAGTAACCGAAACTGCTTTTACCACAATGCCAGGGACGAACCTTGCTGGGAAGTGAAGCGGTGTGCTCCCACCCCTGTTCCTGTTTAATAGTACTCCCGTGAGTCACTGAGCTGGCGAGCTCGTGGATGAAGCACCCGCATGCCATTGAGAGGTACCTGACCTGAGAAAGATGTTGACAGCCTACTCAGCAAACCCCACATTTGAAAGACTGTAATCTCTACTGATGACGGTTAAAGAACCAGAAACACGTGTCTAGAGATCAGCACTATCTGCATCAACTGTGGCAAAACTCTCGAACACTCTTGAAGCAAGCAAGTAACTGAAACTACATTTGCCACAATGCCAGGGGCGAACCTTGCTGGGAGGTGAAGCGGTGTGCTCCCACTCCTGTTTCTGCTTAATAGTACTGACGCAAATCATTGAGCTGACAAGCTTGTGGATGATGCACCCGCATGCCTGTGAGAGGTACCTGACCTGAGAAAGATGTTGGCAGCCTACTCAGCAAACCCCAAATTTGAAAGACTGTAATCTCTACTGATGACTTTTAAAGAACCAGAAACACGTGTCTAGAGTTCAGCACTATCTGCGCCAACTGTGGCGAAACACTCGAACACTCTTGAAGCAAGCAAGTAACTGAAACTGCATTTACCACAATGCCAGGGGCGAACCTTGCTAGGACGTGAAGCGGTGTGCTCTAACCCCTGTTCCTGTTTAATAGTACTCCCATAAATCATTGAGCCAACGAGCTCGTGGATGAAGCTTCCGTATGCCTGTGAGAGGTACCTGACCTGAGAAAGATGTTGACAGCCTATTCAGCAAACCCCACATTTGAAAGACTGTAATCTCTACTGATGACGGTTAAAGAACCAGAAACACGTGTCTAGAGATCAGCACTATCTGCGCCAACTGTGGCTAGAAACTCTTGAAGCAAGAAAGTACCTGATTCTGCATTTACAACAATGCCAGGGGCGAACCTTGCTGTGAGGTAAAGCCGTGTGCTCCCACCCCTGTTCCTGATTAATAGTACTCCCGTGAATCATTGAGCTGACGAGATTGTGAATGAAGCACCCACATGCCTGTGAGAGGTACCTGACCTGAGAATGATGTTGGCAGCCTACTCAGCAAACCCCAATATTGAAAGACTGTAATCTCTACTGATGACGGTTAAAGAACCAGAAACACGTGTCTAGAGATAAGCACTATCTGCGCCAACTGTGGCGAAACACTCGAACACTCTTGAAGCAAGGAAGTAACTGAAACTACATTTACCACAATGCCAGGGGCGAACCCTGCTGGGAGATGAAGCGGTGTGCTCCCACCCATGTTCCTGTTTAATAGTACTCCCGTGAATCATTGAGCTGACAAGCTCGTGGATGAAGCACTGTATGCCTGTGAGAGGTACCTGACCTGACAACGATATTGGCAGCCTACTCAGCAAGCCCAAAATTGGAAAGACTGTAATCTCTACTGATGACGGTTAAAGAACCAGAAACACGTGTCTAGAGATCAGCACTATCTGCGCCAACTGTGGCGAAACACTCGAACACTCTTGAAGCAAGGAAGTAACCGAAACTGCATTTACCACAATGCCAGGGACGAACCTTGCTGGGAAGTGAAGCGGTGTGCTCCCACCCCTGCTCCTGTTTAATAGTACTCCTGTGAGTCACTGAGCTGGCGAGCTCGTGGATGAAGCACCCGCATCCGAGTGAGAGGTACCTGAACTGAGAGAGATGTTGACAGCCTATTCATCAAACCCCACATTTGAAAGACTGTAATCTGTACTGAAGACGGTTAAAGAACCAGAAACACGTGTCTAGAGATCAGCACTATCTGCATCAACTGTGGCGAAACGCTCGAACACTCTTGAAGCAAGCAAGTAACTGAAACTGCATTTGCCACAATGCCAGGGGCGAACCTTGCTGGGAGGTGAAGTGGTTTGCTCCCACTCCTGTTTTTGCTTAATAGTACTGCCGCAAATCATTGAGCTGACAAGCTTGTGGATGATGCACCCGCATGCCTGTGAGAGGTACCTGACCTGAGAAAGATGTTGGCAGCCTACTCAGCAAACCCCAAATTTGAAAGACTGTAATCTCTACTGATGACTTTTAAAGAACCAGAAACACGTGTCTACAGATCAGCACCATCTGCGCCAACTGTGGCGAAACACTCGAACACTCTTGAAGCAAGCAAGTAACTGAAACTGCATTTACCACAATGCCAGGGGCGAACCTTTCTAGGAGGTGAAGTGGTGTGCTCTAACCCCTGTTCCTGTTTAATAGTACTCCCGTGAATCATTGAGCCAACGAGATCGTGGATGAAGCTTCTGTATGCCAGTGAGAGGTACCTGACCTGAGAAAGATGTTGACAGCCTACTCAGCAAACCCCACATTTGAAAGACTGTAATCTCTACTGATGACGGTTAAAGAACCAGAAACACGTGTCTAGAGATCAGCACTATCTGCGCCAACTGTGTCTAAACACTCTTGAAGCAAGAAAGTAACTGAAACTGCATTTACCACAATGCCAGGGGCGAACCGTGCTGGGAGGTGAAGCGGTGTGCTCCCACTCCTGTTCCTGCTTAATAGTAGTGCTGTGAGTCATTGCGCCGACAAGCTCATGGATGAAGCACCCACATGACTGTGAGAGGTACCTGACCTGAGAAAGATGTTGGCAGCCCACTCAGCAAACCCCAAATGTGAAAGACTGTAATCTCTACTGATGACGGTTAAAGAACCAGAAACTCGTGTCTAGAGATCAGCACTATCTGCGCCAACTGTGGCAAAACACTCGAACACTCTTGAATCAAGCAAGTAACTGAATCTGCATTTACCACAATGCCAGGGGCAACCCTTGCTGTGAGGTAAAGCCGTGTGCTCCCACCCCTGTTCCTGATTAATAGTACTCCCGTGAATCATTGACTTGACGAGTTCGTGGATGAAGCACCCACATGCCTGTGAGAGGTACCTGACCTGACAAAGATGTTGGCAGCCTACTCATCAAACCCCAAATTTCAAAGAGTGTAAACTCTACTGATGAAGATTAAATAACCAGAAACACATGTCTAGAGATCAGCACTATCTGCGCCAACTGTGGCGAAACACTCGAACACTCTTGAAGCAACCAAGTAACTGAAACTGCATTTACCACAATGCCAGGGTTGAACCTTGCTGGGAGGTGAATCGATGTGCTCCCACCCCTGTTCCTGTTTAATAGTACTCCCGTGAGTCATTGAGCTGACGAGCTCGTGGATGAAGCACCTGCATGCCTGTAAGAGGTACCTGACCTGAGAAAGATGTTGGCAGCCTACTCAGCAAATCCCACATTTGAAAGACAGTAATCTCTACTCATGATGGTTAAAGAACCAGAAACACGTGTCTAGAGATCAGCACTATCTGCGCCAACTGTGGCGAAACACTCGAACACTCTTGAAGCAAGCAAGTAACCAAAACTGCATTTACCACAATGCCAGGGGTGAACCTTGCTGGGAGGTGAAGCGGTGTGCTCCCACCCCTGTTCCTGTTTAATAGTACTCCCGTGAGTCATTGAGCTGACAAGCTCGTGGATGAAGCACCCGCATGCCTGTGAGAGGTTCCTGGCCTGAGAAAGATGTTGACAGCCTACTCATCAAACCCCAAATTTCGAAGAGTGTGAACTCTACTGATGAGGGTTGATGAACCAGAAAGACATGTCTAGAGATCAGCACTATCTGCGCCAACTGTGGCAAAACACTCGAACACTCTTGAAGCAAGCAAGTAACCGAAACTGCATTTACCACAATGCCAGGGGTGAACCTTGCTGGGAGGTGAAGCGGTGTGCTCCCACCCCTGTTCCTGTTTAATCGTACTGCCGTGAGTCATTGAGCTGACGAGCTCGTGGATGAAGCACAAGCATGCCTGTGAGAGGTACCTCACCAGAGAAAGATGTTGGCAGCCTACTCATCAAACCCCAAATTTCAAAGACTGTAAACTCTACTGATCAGGGTTACAAAACCCAGAAACACATGTCTAGTGATCAGCACTATCTGCACCAACTGTGGCAAAACACTCGAACACTTTTGAAGGAAGCAAGTAACTGAAACTGAATTTACCACAATGCCAGGGGCGAACCTAGCTGGGAGGTGAAGTGGTGTGCTCCCAACCCTGTTCCTGTTTAATAGTACTCCCATGAGTCATTGAGCTGACGAGCTCGTGGATGAAGCACCCGCATGCCTGTGAGAGGAACCTGGCCTGAGAAAGATGTTGACAGCCTACTCAGCAAACCCCGCATTTGAAAGACTGTAATCTCTACTGATGACAGTTAAAGAACCAGAAACACGTGTCTAGAGATCAGCTCTATCTGCGTCAACTGTGGCTAAACACTCGAACACTCTTGAAGCAAGCAAGAAACGGAAACTGCATTTACCACAATGCCAGGGGCGAACCTTGCTGGGAGGTGAAGCGGTGTGCTCCCACTCCTGTTCCTGCTTAATAGTACAGCCGTGAGTAATTGAGCTGACAAGCTCGTGGATGAAGCACCCGCATGCCTGTGAGAGGTACCTGACCTGAGAAAGATGTTGGCAGCCTACTCAGCAAACGCCAAATTTGAAAGACTGTAATCTCTACTGATGACGGTTAAAGAACCAGAAACACGTGTCTACAGATCAGCACTATCTGCGCCAACTGTGGCGAAAACTCGAACACTCTTGAAGCAAGCAAGTAACTGAAACTGCATTTACCACAATGCCAGGGGCGAACCTTGCTAGGAGGTGAAGCGGTGTGCTCTCACCCCTGTTCCTGCTTAATAGTAGTGCCGTGAGTCATTGAGCAGACAAGCTCGTGAATGAAACACCCGCATGCCTGTGAGAGGTACCTGACCTGAGAAAGATGTTGGCAGCCTACTCAGCAAACCCCAAAATTGAAAGATTGTAATCTCTACTGATGACGGTTAAAGAACCAGAAACACGTGTCTAGAGATCAGCACTATCTGCGCCAACTGTGGCGAAACACTCAAACACTCTTGAAGCAAGCAAGTAACTGAAACTGCATTTACCACAATGGCAGGGTTGAAACTTGCTGGGAGGTGAAGCGGTGTGCTCCCACCCCTGTTCCTGTTTAATAGTACTCCCATGACTCATTGAGCCGACAAGCTCGTGGTTGAAGCACCCGCATGCCTGTGAGAGGTACCTGACCTGACAAATATGTTGGCAGCCTACTCAGCAAACCCCACATTTGAAAGGCTGTAATCCCTACTGCTAATGGTTAAAGAACCAGAAACACATGTCTAGAGATCAGCACTATCTGCCCCAACTGTGGCGAAACACTCGAACACTCTTAAAGCAAGCAAGTAACTGAAACTGCATTTACCACAATGCCAGGGGTGAACCTTGCTGGGAGGTGAAGCGGTGTGCTCCCACCCCTGTTCCTGTTTAATAGTACTGCCGTGAGTCATTGAGCTGACAAGCTCATGAATGAATCACCCGCATGCCTGTGAGAGGTACCTGACCTAAGAAAGATGTTAGCAGCCTACTCAGCAAACCCCAAATTTGAAAGACTGTAATCTCTACTGATGACGGTTAAAGAACTAGAAACACGTGTCTAGAGATCAGCATTATCTGCGCCAACTGTAGCTAAACACTCGAACACTCTTTAAGCAAACAAGTAACTGAAACTGCATTTACCACAATGCCAGGGGTGAACCTTGCTGGAAGGTGAAGCTGGGTGCTCCCACCCCCGTTCCTGTTTAATAGTACTCCTGTGACTCATTGAGCCGACAAGCTCGTGGTTGAAGCACCCACATGCCTGTGAGAGGTACCTGACCTGACAAAGATGTTGGCAGCCTACTCAGCAAACCCCACATTTGAAAGACTGTAATCTCTACTGATGATGGTTAAAGAACCAGAAACTCGTGTCTAGAGATCAGCACTATCTGCACCAACTGTGGCAAAACACTCGAACACTCTTAAAGCAAGGAAGTAACTGAAACTGCATTTACCACAATGCCAGGGGCGAACCTTGCTGGGAGATGAAGCGGTGTGCTCCCACCCCTGTTCCTGTTTAATAGTACTCTCGTGAATCATTGACTTGATGAGTTCGTGGATGAAGCACCCACATGCCTGTGAGAGGTACCTGACCTGACAAAGATGTTGGCAGGCTACTCAGCAAACCCCATATTTGAAAGACTGTAATCTCTACTGATGACGGTTAAAGAACCAGAAACACGTGTCTAGAGATCAGCACTATCTGCGCCAACTGTGGCGATACACTTGAACACTCTTGAAGCAAGCAAGTAACTGAAACTGCATTTACCACAATGCCAGGGTTGAACCTTGCTGGGAGGTGAATCGGTGTGCTCCCACCCCTGTTCCTGTTTAATAGTACTCCCGTGAATCATTGAGCCAACAAACTAGTGGATGAAGCATCCGTATGCCTGTGAGAGGTACCTGACCTGAGAAAGATGTTGACAACCTACTCAGCAAACCCCACATTTGAAAGACTGTAATCTCTACTGATGACGGTTAAAGAACCAGAAACACGTGTCTAGAGATCAGCACTATCTGCGCCAACTGTGGCTAAACACTCTTGAAGCAAGAAAGTAACTGAAACTGCATTTACCACAATGTCAGGGGCGAACCGTGCTGGGAGGTGAAGCGGTGTGCTCCCACTCCTGTTCCTGCTTAATAGTAGTGCCGTGAGTCATTGAGCAGACAGGCTCGTGGATGAAGCACCCGCATGCCTGTGAGAGGTACCTGACCTGACAAAGATGTTGGCAGCCTACTCAGCAAACCCCACATTTGAAAGACTGTAATCTCTACTGATGACGGTTAAAGAACCAGAAACACATGTCTAGAGATCAGCACTATCTGCGCCAACTGTGGCGAAACACTCGAACACTCTTGAAGCAAGCAAGTAACTGAAACTGCATTTACCACTATGGCAGGGGTGAACCTTGCTGGGAGGTGAAGCGGTGTGCTCACACCCCTGTTCCTGTTTAATAGTACTGCCGTGAGTCATTGAGCTGACGAGATCGTGAATGAAGCACCCACATGCCTGTGAGAGGTACCTGACCTGAGAATTATGTTGGCAGCCTACTCAGCAAACCCCAAAATTGAAAGACTGTAATCTCTACTGATGACGGTTAAAGAACCAGAAACACGTGTCTAGAGATCAGCACTATCTGCCCCAACTGTGGCGAAACACTCGAACACTCTTAAAGCAAGCAAGTAACTGAAACTGCATTTACCACAATGCCAGGGGTGAACCTTGCTGGGAGGTGAAGCGGTGTGCTCCCACCCCTGTTCCTGTTTAATAGTACTGCCGTGAGTCATTGAGCTGACAAGCTCGTGAATGAAGCACCCGCATGCCTGTGAGAGGTACCTGACCTGACAATTATGTTGACAGACTACTCAGCAAACCCCAAAATTGAAAGACTGTAATCTCTAATGATGACTGTTAAAGAACCAGAAACACGTGTCTAGAGATCAGCACTATCTGCGCCAACTGTGGCGAAACACTCAAACACTCTTGAAGCAAGCAAGTAACTGAAACTGCATTTACCACAATGCCAGGGTTGAAACTTGCTGGGAGGTGAAGCGGTGTGCTCCCACCCCTATTCCTGTTTAATAGTATTCCTGTGACTCATTGAGCCGACAAGCTCATGGATGAAGCACCCGCATGCCTGTGAGAGGTACCTGACCTGACAAAGATGTTGGCAGCCTACTCAGCACACCCCACATTTGAAAGACTGTAATCTCTACTAATGACGGTTAAAGAACCAGAAACACATGTCTAGAGATCAGCACTATCTGCGCCAACTGTGGCGAAACACTCGAACACTCTTGAAGCAAGCAAGTAACCGAAACTGCTTTTACCACAATGCCAGGGACGAACCTTGCTGGGAAGTGAAGCGGTGTGCTCCCACTCCTGTTTCTGCTTAATAGTACTGCCGCAAATCATTGAGCTGACAAGCTTGTGGATGATGCACCCGCATGCCTGTGAGAGGTACCTGACCTGAGAAAGATGTTGGCAGCCTACTCAGCAAACCCCAAATTTGAAAGACTGTAATCTCTACTGATGACTTTTAAAGAACCAGAAACACGTGTCTACAGTTCAGCACTATCTGAGCCAACTGTGGCGAAACACTCGAACACTCTTGAAGCAAGCAAGTAACTGAAACTGCATTTACCACAATGCCAGGGGCGAACCTTGCTAGGACGTGAAGCGGTGTGCCCTAACCCCTGTTCCTGTTTAATAGTACTCCCATGAATCATTGAGCCAACGAGCTCGTGGATGAAGCTTCCGTATGCCTGTGAGAGGTACCTGACCTGAGAAAGATGTTGACAGCCTATTCAGCAAACCCCACATTTGAAAGACTGTAATCTCTACTGATGACGGTTAAAGAACCAGAAACACGTGTCTAGAGATCAGCACTATCTGCGCCAACTGTGGCTAGAAACTCTTGAAGCAAGAAAGTAACTGAATCTGCATTTACAACAATGCCAGGGGCGAACCTTGCTGTGAGGTAAAGCTGTGTGCTCCCACCCCTGTTCCTGATTAATAGTACTCCCGTGAATCATTGAGCTGACGAGATCGTGAATGAAGCACCCACATGCCTGTGAGAGGTACCTGACCTGAGAATGATGTTGGCAGCCTACTCAGCAAACCCCAAAATTGAAAGACTGTAATCTCTACTGATGACGGTTAAAGAACCAGAAACACGTGTCTAGAGATCAGCACTATCTGCGCCAACTGTGGCGAAACACTCGAACACTCTTGAAGCAAGGAAGTAACTAAAACTACATTTACCACAATGCCAGGGGCGAACCTTGCTGGGAGATGAAGCGGTGTGCTCCCACCCATGTTCCTGTTTAATAGTACTCCCGTGAATCATTGAGCTGACAAGCTCATGGATGAAGCACTGTATGCCTGTGAGAGGTACCTGACCTCACAATGATATTGGCAGCCTACTCAGCAAACCCCAAATTTGAAAGACTGTAATCTCTACTGATGACGGTTAAAGAACCAGAAACACGTGTCTAGAGATCAGCACTATCTGCGCCAACTGTGGCGAAACACACGAACACTCTTGAAGCAAGGAAGTAACCGAAACTGCATTTACCACAATGCCAGGGACGAACCTTGCTGGGAAGTGAAGCGGTGTGCTCCCACCCCTGTTCCTGTTTAATAGTACTCCTGTGAGTCACTGAGCTGGCGAGCTCGTGGATGAAGCACCCGCATCCCAGTGAGAGGTACCTGACCTGAGAGAGATGTTGACAGCCTACTCAGCAAACCCCACATTTGAAGGACTGTAATCTGTACTGATGACGGTTAAAGAACCAGAAACACGTGTCTAGAGATCAGCACTATCTGCATCAACTGTGGCGAAACGCTCGAACACTCTTGAAGCCAGCAAGTAACTGAAACTGCATTTGCCACAATGCCAGGGGCGAACCTTGCTGGGAGGTGAAGCGGTTTGCTCCCACTCCTGTTTCTGCTTAATAGTACTGCCGCAAATCATTGAGCTGACAAGCTTCTGGATGATGCACCCGCATGCCTGTGAGAGGTACCTGACCTGAGAAAGATGTTGGCAGCCTACTCAGCAAACCCCAAATTTGAAAGACTGTAATCTCTACTGATGACTTTTAAAGAACCAGAAACACGTGTCTACAGATCAGCACCATCTGCGCCAACTGTGGCGAAACACTCGAACACTCTTGAAGCAAGCAAGTAACTGAAACTGCATTTACCACAATGCCAGGGGCGAACCTTGCTAGGAGGTGAAGCGGTGTGCTCCCACCCCTGTTCCTGATTATTAGTACTCTCGTGAATCATTGACTTGACGAGTTCGTGGATGAAGCACCCGCATGCCTGTGAGAGGTACCTAACCTAAGAAAGATGTTGGCAGCCTACTCATCAAACCCCAAATTTCAAAGAGTGTAAACTCTACTGATGAGGATTAAATAACCAGAAACACATGTCTAGAGATCAGCACCATCTGCGCCAACTGTGGCGAAACACTCGAACACTTTTGAAGGAAGCAAGTAACTGAAATGCATTTACCGCAATGCCAGGATTGAAACTTGCTGGGAGGTGAAGCGGTGTGCTCCCACCCCTATTCCTGTTTAATAGTACTCCTGTGACTCATTGAGCCGACAAGCTCATGGATGACGCACCCGCATGCCTGTGAGAGGTACCTGACCTGACAAAGATGTTGGCAGCCTACTCAGCAAACCCCACATTTGAAAGACTGTAATCTCTACTGATGACGGTTAAAGAACCAGAAACACGTGTCTAGAGATCAGCACTATCTGCGCCAACTGTGGCTAAACACTCTTGAAGAAAGAAAGTAACTGAAACTGCATTTACCACAATGCCAGGGGCGAACCGTGCTGGGAGGTGAAGCGGTGTGCTCCCACTCCTGTTCCTGCTTAATAGTAGTGCTGTGAGTCATTGCGTAGACAAGCTCATGGATGAAGCACCCACATGCCTGTGAGAGGTACCTGACCTGAGAAAGATGTTGGCAGCCTACTCAGCAAACCCCAAATGTGAAAGACTGTAATCTCTACTGATGACGGTTAAAGAACCAGAAACTCGTGTCTAGAGATCAGCACTATCTGCGCCAATTGTGGCAAAACACTCGAACACTCTTGAAGCAAGCAAGTAACTGAATCTGCAATTACCACAATGCCAGGGGCAACCCTTGCTGTGAGGTAAAGCCGTGTGCTCCCACCCCTGTTCCTGATTAATAGTACTCCCGTGAATCATTGACTTGACGAGTTCGTGGATGAAGCACCTGCATGCCTGTGAGAGGTACCTGGCCTGAGAAAGATGTTGACAGCCTACTCAGCAAACCCCACATTTGAAAGACTGTAATCTCTACTGATGACGGTTAAAGAACCAGAAACACGTGTCTAGAGAGCAGCTCTATCTGCGTCAACTGTGGCTTAATACTTGAACACTCTTGAAGCAAGCAAGAAACGGAAACTGCATTTACCACAATGCCAGGGGCGGACCTTGCTGGGAGGTGAAGCGGTGTGCTGCCACTCCTGTTCCTGCTTAATAGTACAGCCGTGAGTCATTGAGCTGACAAGCTCGTGGATGAAGCACCCGCATGCCTGTGAGAGGTACCTAACCTAAGAAAGATGTTGGCAGCCTACTCATCAAACCCCAAATTTCAAAGAGTGTAAACTCTACTGATGAGGATTAAATAACCAGAAACACATGTCTAGAGATCAGCACCATCTGCGCCAACTGTGGCGAAACACTCGAACACTTTTGAAGGAAGCAAGTAACTGAAATCCATTTACCGCAATGCCAGGATTGAAACTTGCTGGGAGGTGAAGCGGTGTGCTCCCACCCCTATTCCTGTTTAATAGTACTCCTGTGACTCATTGAGCCGACAAGCTCATGGATGAAGCACCCGCATGCCTGTGAGAGGTACCTGACCTGACAAAGATGTTGGCAGCCTACTCAGCAAACCCCACATTTGAAAGACTGTAATCTCTACTGATGACGGTTAAAGAACCAGAAACACGTGTCTAGAGATCAGCACTATCTGCGCCAACTGTGGCTAAACACTCTTGAAGCAAGAAAGTAACTGAAACTGCATTTACCACAATGCCAGGGGCGAACCGTGCTGGGAGGTGAATCGGTGTGCTCCCACTCCTGTTCCTGCTTAATAGTAGTGCTGTGAGTCATTGCGTAGACAAGCTCATGGATGAAGCACCCACATGCCTGTGAGAGGTACCTGACCTGAGAAAGATGTTGGCAGCCTACTCAGCAAACCCCAAATGTGAAAGACTGTAATCTCTACTGATGATGGTTAAAGAACCAGAATCTCGTGTCTAGAGATCAGCACTATCTGCGCCAACTGTGGCAAAACACTCGAACACTCTTGAAGCAAGCAAGTAACTGAATCTGCACTTACCACAATGCCAGGGGCAACCCTTGCTGTGAGGTAAAGCCGTGTGCTCCCACCCCTGTTCCTGATTAATAGTACTCCCGTGAATCATTGACTTGACGAGTTCGTGGATGAAGCACCCACATGCCTGTGAGAGGTACCTGACCTGACAAAGATGTTGGCAGCCTACTCAGCAAACCC
Source organism: Triturus cristatus (assembly GCF_964204655.1). Classification (NCBI taxonomy): domain Eukaryota; kingdom Metazoa; phylum Chordata; class Amphibia; order Caudata; family Salamandridae; genus Triturus; species Triturus cristatus. The sequence continues at coordinate 1,225,753,821 of NC_140579.1, forward strand.
CACAATTGAAAGACTGTAATCTCTACTGATGACGGTTAAAGAACCAGAAACACGTGTCTAGAGAGCAGCTCTATCTGCGTCAACTGTGGCTTAACACTTAAACACTCTTGAAGCAAGCAAGAAACGGAAACTGCATTTAACACAATGCCAGGGGCGAACCTTGCTGGGAGGTGAAGCGGTGTGCTGCCACTCCTGTTCCTGCTTAATAGTACAGCCGTGAGTCATTGAGCTGACAAGCTCGTGGATGAAGCACCCGCATGCCTGTGAGAGGTACCTGACCTGAGAAAGATGTTGGCAGCCTACTCATCAAACCCCATATTTCAAAGAGTGTAAACTCTACTGATGAGGATTAAATAACCAGAAACACATGTCTAGAGATCAGCACTATCTGCGCCAACTGTGGCGAAACACTCAAACACTCTTGAAGCAAGCAAGTAACTGAAACTGCATTTACCACAATGGCAGGGGTGAATCTTGCTGGGAGGTGAAGCGGTGTGCTCCCACCCCTGTTCCTGTTTAATAGTACTCCCGTGAATCATTGAGCTGACAAGCTCATGGATGAAGCACTGTATGCCTGTGAGAGGTACCTGACCTGACAACGATATTGGCAGCCTACTCAGTAAACCCCAAATTTGAAAGACTGTAATCTCTACTGATGACGGTTAAAGAACCAGAAACACGTGTCTAGAGATCAGCACTATCTGCATCAACTGTGGCGAAACGCTCGAACACTCTTGAAGCAAGCAAGTAACTGAAACTGCATTTGCCACTATGCCAGGGGCGAACCTTGCTGGGAGGTGAAGCGGTGTGCTCCCACTCCTGTTCCTGCTTAAGAGTACTGCCGCAAATCATTGAGCTGACAAGCTTGTGGATGATTCAGCCGCATGCCTGTGAGAGGTACCAGACTTGAGAAAGATGTTGGCAGCCTACTCAGCAAACCCCAAATTTGAAAGACTGTAATCTCTACTGATGACTTTTAAAGAACCAGAAACACGTGTCTACAGATCAGCACCATCTGCGCCAACTGTGGCGAAACACTCGAACACTCTTGAAGCAAGCAAGTAACTGAAACTGCATTTACCACAATGCCAGGGGCGAACCTTGCTAGGAGGTGAAGTGGTGTGCTCTAACCCCTGTTCCTGTTTAATAGTACTCCCGTGAATCATTGAGCCAACGAGATCGTGGATGAAGCTTCCGTATGCCTGTGAGAGGTACCTGACCTGAGAAAGATGTTGACAGCCTACTCAGCAAACCCCACATTTGAAAGACTGTAATCTCTACTGATGACGGTTAAAGAACCAGAAACACGTGTCTAGAGATCAGCAGTATCTGCGCCAACTGTGGCTAAACACTCTTGAAGCAAGAAAGTAACTGAAACTGCATTTACCACAATGCCAGGGGCGAACCGTGCTGGGAGGTGAAGCGGTGTGCTCCCACTCCTGTTCCTGCTTAATAGTAGTGCTGTGAGTCATTGCGCAGACAAGCTCATGGATGAAGCACCCATATGACTGTGAGAGGTACCTGACCTGAGAAAGATGTTGGCAGCCTACTCAGCAAACCCCAAATGTGAAAGACTGTAATCTCTACTGATGACGGTTAAAGAACCAGAAACTCGTGTCTAGAGATCAGCACTATCTGCGCCAACTGTGGCAAAACACTCGAACACTCTTGAAGCAAGCAAGTAACTGAATCTGCATTTACCACAATGCCAGGGGCAACCCTTGCTGTTAGGTAAAGCCGTGTGCTCCCACCCCTGTTCCTGATTAATAGTACTCCCGTGAATCATTGACTTGACGAGTTCGTGGGTGAAGCACCCACATGCCTGTGAGAGGTACCTGACCTGACAAAGATGTTGGCAGCCTACTCATCAAACCCCAAATTTCAAAGAGTGTAAACTCTACTGATGAGGATTAAATAACCAGAAACACATGTCTAGAGATCAGCACTATCTGCGCCAACTGTGGCGAAACACTCGAACACTCTTGAAGCAACCAAGTAACTGAAACTGCATTTACCACAATGCCAGGGTTGAACCTTGCTGGGAGGTGAATCGATGTGCTCCCACCCCTGTTCCTGATTAATAGTACTCCCGTGAATCATTGACTTGACGAGTTTGTGGATGAAGCACCCACATGCCTGTGAGAGGTACCTGACCTGACAAAGATGTTGGCAGCCTACTCAGCAAACCCCACAATTGAAAGACTGTAATCTCTACTGATGACGGTTAAAGAACCAGAAACACGTGTCTAGAGATCAGCACTATCTGCGCCAACTGTGGCGAAACACTTGAACACTCTTGAAGCAACCAAGTAACTGAAACTGCATTTACCACAATGCCAGGGTTGAACCTTGCTGGGAGGTGAATCGGTGTGCTCCCACCCCTGTTCCTGTTTAATAGTACTCCCGTGAGTCATTGAGCTGACGAGCTCGTGGATGAAGCACCTGCATGCCTGTGAGAGGTACCTGGCCTGAGAAAGATGTTGACAGCCTACTCAGCAAACCCCACATTTGAAAGACTGTAATCTCTACTGATGACGGTTAAAGAACCAGAAACACGTGTCTAGAGAGCAGCTCTATCTGCGTCAACTGTGGCTTAACACTTGAACACTCTTGAAGCAAGCAAGAAACGGAAACTGCATTTACCACAATGCCAGGGGCGAACCTTGCTGGGAGGTGAAGCGGTGTGCTGCCACTCCTGTTCCTTCTTAATAGTACAGCCGTGAGTCATTGAGCTGACAAGCTCGTGGATGAAGCACCCGCATGCCTGTGAGAGGTACCTGACCTGAGAAAGATGTTGGCAGCCTACTCATCAAACCCCAAATTTCAAAGAGTGTAAACTCTACTGATGAGGATTAAATAACCAGAAACACATGTCTAGAGATCAGCACTATCTGCGCCAACTGTGGCGAAACACTCGAACACTTTTGAAGGAAGCAAGTAACTGAAATGCATTTACCGCAATGCCAGGGTTGAAACTTGCTGGGAGGTGAAGAGGTGTGCTCCCACCCCTATTCCTGTTTAATAGTACTCCCGTGACTCATTGAGCCGACAAGCTCATGGATGAAGCACCCGCATGCCTGTGAGAGGTACCTGACCTGACAAAGATGTTGGCAGCCTACTCAGCAAACCCCACATTTGAAAGACTGTAATCTCTACTGATGACGGTTAAAGAACCAGAAACACGTGTCTAGAGATCAGCACTATCTGCGCCAACTGTGGCGAAACACTCGAACACTCTTGAAGCAAGCAAGTAACCGAAACTGCATTTACCACAATGCCAGGGACGAACCTTGCTGGGAAGTGAAGCGGTGTGCTCCCACCCCTGTTCCTGTTTAATAGTACTCCCGTGAGTCACTGAGCTGGCGAGCTCGTGGATGAAGCACCCGCATGCCAGTGAGAGGTACCTGACCTGAGAAAGATGTTGACAGCCTACTCAGCAAACCCCACATTTGAAAGACTGTAATCTCTACTGATGATGGTTAAAGAACCAGAAACACGTGTCTAGAGATCAGCACTATCTGCATCAACTGTGGCGAAACGCTCGAACACTCTTGAAGCAAGCAAGTAACTGAAACTGCATTTGCCACAATGCCAGGGGCGAACCTTGCTAGGACGTGAAGCGGTGTGCTCTAAACCCTGTTCCTGTTTAATAGTACTCCCATGAATCATTGAGCCAACGAGCTCGTGGATGAAGCTTCCGTATGCCTGTGAGAGGTACCTGACCTGAGAAAGATGTTGACAGCCTATTCAGCAAACCCCACATTTGAAAGACTGTAATCTCTACTGATGACGGTTAAAGAACCAGAAACACGTGTCTAGAGATCAGCACTATCTGCGCCAACTGTGGCTAGAAACTCTTGAAGCAAGAAAGTAACTAAATCTGCATTTACAACAATGGCAGGGGCGAACCTTGCTGTGAGGTAAAGCCGTGTGCTCCCACCCATGTTCTGTTTAATAGTACTCCCGTGAATCATTGAGCTGACAAGCTCATGGATGAAGCACTGTATGCCTGTGAGAGGTACCTGACCTGACAACGATATTGGCAGCCTACTCAGTAAACCCCAAATTTGAAAGACTGTAATCTCTACTGATGACGGTTAAAGAACCAGAAACACGTGTCTAGAGATCAGCACTATCTGCATCAACTGTGGCGAAACGCTCGAACACTCTTGAAGCAAGCAAGTAACTGAAACTGCATTTGCCACTATGCCAGGGGCGAACCTTGCTGGGAGGTGAAGCGGTGTGCTCCCACTCCTGTTCCTGCTTAAGAGTACTGCCGCAAATCATTGAGCTGACAAGCTTGTGGATGATGCAGCCGCATGCCTGTGAGAGGTACCAGACTTGAGAAAGATGTTGGCAGCCTACTCAGCAAACCCCAAATTTGAAAGACTGTAATCTCTACTGATGTCTTTTAAAGAACCAGAAACACGTGTCTACAGATCAGCACCATCTGCGCCAACTGTGGCGAAACACTCGAACACTCTTGAAGCAAGCAAGTAACTGAAACTGCATTTACCACAATGCCAGGGGCGAACCTTGCTAGGAGGTGAAGTGGTGTGCTCTAACCCCTGTTCCTGTTTAATAGTACTCCCGTGAATCATTGAGCCAACGAGATCGTGGATGAAGCTTCCGTATGCCTGTGAGAGGTACCTGACCTGAGAAAGATGTTGACAGCCTACTCAGCAAACCCCACATTTGAAAGACTGTAATCTCTACTGATGACGGTTAAAGAACCAGAAACACGTGTCTAGAGATCAGCAGTATCTGCGCCAACTGTGGCTAAACACTCTTGAAGCAAGAAAGTAACTGAAACTGCATTTACCACAATGCCAGGGGCGAACCGTGCTGGGAGGTGAAGCGGTGTGCTCCCACTCCTGTTCCTGCTTAATAGTAGTGCTGTGAGTCATTGCGCAGACAAGCTCATGGATGAAGCACCCACATGACTGTGAGAGGTACCTGACCTGAGAAAGATGTTGGCAGCCTACTCAGCAAACCCCAAATGTGAAAGACTGTAATCTCTACTGATGACGGTTAAAGAACCAGAAATTCGTGTCTAGAGATCAGCACTATCTGCGCCAACTGTGGCAAAACACTCGAACACTCTTGAAGCAAGCAAGTAACTGAATCTGCATTTACCACAATGCCAGGGGCAACCCTTGCTGTGAGGTAAAGCCGTGTGCTCCCACCCCTGTTCCTGATTAATAGTACTCCCGTGAATCATTGACTTGACGAGTTCGTGGATGAAGCACCCACATGCCTGTGAGAGGTACCTGACCTGACAAAGATGTTGGCAGCCTACTCATCAAACCCCAAATTTCAAAGAGTGTAAACTCTACTGATGAGGATTAAATAACCAGAAACACATGTCTAGAGATCAGCACTATCTGCGCCAACTGTGGCGAAACACTCGAACACTCTTGAAGCAACCAAGTAACTGAAACTGCATTTACCACAATGCCAGGGTTGAACCTTGCTGGGAGGTGAATCAATGTGCTCCCACCCCTGTTCCTGTTTAATAGTACTCCCGTGAGTCTTTGAGCTGACGAGCTCGTGGATGAAGCACCTGCATGCCTGTGAGAGGTACCTGACCTGAGAAAGATGTTGGCAGCCTACTCAGCAAACCCCACATTTGAAAGACAGTAATCTCTACTCATGATGGTTAAAGAACCAGAAACACGTGTCTAGAGATCAGCACTATCTGCGCCAACTGTGGCGAAACACTCGAACACTCTTGAAGCAAGCAAGTAACCGAAACTGCATTTACCACAATGCCAGGGGTGAACCTTGCTGGGAGGTGAAGCGGTGTGCTCCCACCCCTGTTCCTGTTTAATAGTACTCCCGTGAATCATTGAGCCAACAAACTAGTGGATGAAGCATCCGTATGCCTGTGAGAGGTACCTGACCTGAGAAAGATGTTGACAACCTACTCAGCAAACCCCACATTTGAAAGACTGTAATCTCTACTGATGACGGTTAAAGAACCAGAAACACGTGTCTAGAGATCAGCACTATCTGCGCCAACCGTGGCTAAACACTCTTGAAGCAAGAAAGTAACTGAAACTGCATTTACCACAATGTCAGGGGCAAACCGAGCTGGGAGGTGAAGCGGTGTGCTCCCACTCCTGTTCCTGCTTAATAGTAGTGCCGTGAGTCATTGAGCAGACAGGCTCGTGGATGAAGCACCCGCATGCCTGTGAGAGGTACCTGACCTGACAAAGATGTTGGCAGCCTACTCAGCAAACCCCCCATTTGAAAGACTGTAATCTCTACTGATGACGGTTAAAGAACCAGAAACATATGTCTAGAGATCAGCACTATCTGCGCCAACTGTGGCGAAACACTCGAACACTCTTGAAGCAACCAAGTAACTGAAACTGCATTTACCACAATGGCAGGGGTGAACCTTGCTGGGAGGTGAAGCGGTGTGCTCACACCCCTGTTCCTGCTTAATAGGACTCTTGTGAGTCATTGAGCTGACGAGCTCGTGGATGAAGCACCCACATGCCTGTTAGAGGTACCTGACCTGAGAAAAATGTTGGCAGCCTACTCAGCAAACCCCAAATTTGAAAGACTGTAATCTCTACTGATGACGGTTAAAGAACCAGAAACACGTGTCTAGAGATCAGCACTATCTGCGCCAACTGTGGGGAAACACTCGAACACTCTTGAAGCAAGCAAGTAACTGAAACTGCATTTACCACAATGCCAGGGGCGAACCTTGCTGGGAGGTGAAGCGGTGTGCTCCCACCCCTGTTCCTATTTAATAGTACTCCAGTGAATCATTGAGCTGAAGAGCTCGTGGATGACGCACCCGCATGCCCGTGAGAGGTACCTGACCTGACAAAGATGTTGGCAGCCTACTCAGCAAACCCCAAAATTGAAAGACTGTAATCTCTACTGATGACGGTTAAAGAACCAGAAACACGTGTCTAGAGATCAGCACTATCTGCGCCAACTGTGGGGAAACACTCGAACACTCTTGAAGCAAGCAAGTAACTGAAACTGCATTTACCACAATGCCAGGGGCGAACCTTGCTGGGAGGTGAAGCGGTGTGCTCCCACCCCTGTTCCTGTTTAATAGTACTGCCGTGAGTCATTGAGCTGACGAGATCGTGAATGAAGCACCCACATGCCTGTGAGAGGTACCTGACCTGAGAATTATGTTGGCAGCCTACTCAGCAAACCCCAAAATTGAAAGACTGTAATCTCTACTGATGACGGTTAAAGAACCAGAAACACGTGTCTAGAGATCAGCACTATCTGCGCCAACTGTGGCGAAACACTCAAACACTCTTGAAGCAAGCAAGTAACTGAAATTGCATTTACCACAATGCCAGGGTTGAAACTTGCTGGGAGGTGAAGCGGTGTGCTCCCACCCCTATTCCTGTTTAATAGTACTCCTGTGACTCATTGAGCCGACAAGCTCATGGATGAAGCACCCGCATGCCTGTGAGAGGTACCTGACCTGACAAAGATGTTGGCAGCCTACTCAGCAAACCCCACATTTGAAAGACTGTAATCTCTACTAATGACGGTTAAAGAACCAGAAACACCTGTCTAGAGATCAGCACTATCTGCGCCAACTGTGGCGAAACACTCGAACACTCTTGAAGCAAGCAAGTAACCGAAACTGCTTTTACCACAATGCCAGGGACGAACCTTGCTGGGAAGTGAAGCGGTGTGCTCCCACCCCTGTTCCTGTTTAATAGTACTCCCGTGAGTCACTGAGCTGGCGATCTCGTGGATGAAGCACCCGCATGCCATTGAGAGGTACCTGACCTGAGAAAGATGTTGACAGCCTACTCAGCAAACCCCACATTTGAAAGACTGTAATCTCTACTGATGACGGTTAAAGAACCAGAAACACGTGTCTAGAGATCAGCACCATCTGCATCAACTGTGGCGAAACGCTCGAACACTCTTGAAGCAAGCAAGTAACCGAAACTGCATTTACCACAATGCCAGGGGCGAACCTTGCTGGCAGGTGAAGCGGTTTGCTCCCACTCCTGTTTCTGCTTAATAGTACTGCCGCAAATCATTGAGCTGACAAGCTTGTGGATGATGCACCCGCATGCCTGTGAGAGGTACCTGACCTGAGAAAGATGTTGGCAGCCTACTCAGCAAACCCCACATTTGAAAGACTGTAATCTGTACTGATGACGGTTAAAGAACCAGAAACATGTGTCTAGAGATCAGCACTATCTGCGCAACTGTAGCGAAACACTCGAACACTCTTGAAGTAAGCAAGTAACTGAAAGTGCATTTACCACAATGCCAGGGGCAACCCTTGCTGTGAGGTAAAGCCGTGTGCTCCCACCCCTGTTCCTGATTAATAGTACTCCCGTGAATCATTGACTTGACGAGTTCGTGGATGAAGCACCCACATGCCTGTGAGAGGTACCTGACCTGACAAAGATGTTGGCAGCCTACTCAGCAAACCCCACAATTGAAAGACTGTAATCTCTACTGATGACGGTTAAAGAACCAGAAACACGTGTCTAGAGATCAGCACTATCTGCGCCAACTGTGGCGAAACACTCGAACACTCTTGAAGCAACCAAGTAACTAAAACTGCATTTACCACAATGCCAGGGTTGAACCTTGCTGGGAGGTGAATCGGTGTGCTCCCACCCCTGTTCCTGTTTAATAGTACTCCCGAGAGTCATTGAGCTGACGAGCTCGTGGATGAAGCACCTGCATGCCTGTGAGAGGTACCTGGTCTGAGAAAGATGTTGACAGCCTACTCAGCAAACCCCACATTTGAAAGACTGTAATCTCTAATGATGACGGTTAAAGAACCAGAAACACGTGTCTAGGGAGAAGCTCTATCTGCGTCAACTGTGGCTTAACACTCGAACACTCTTGAAGCAAGCAAGAAACGGAAACTGCATTTACCACAATGCCAGGGGCGAACCTTGCTGGGAGGTGAAGCGGTGTGCTGCCACTCCTGTTCCTGCTTAATAGTACAGCCGTGAGTCATTGAGCTGACAAGCTCGTGGATGAAGCACCCGCATGCCTGTGAGAGGTACCTAACCTAAGAAAGATGTTGGCAGCCTACTCATCAAACCCCAAATTTCAAAGAGTGTAAACTCTACTGATGAGGATTAAATAACCAGAAACACATGTCTAGAGATCAGCACCATCTGCGCCAACTGTGGCGAAACACTCGAACACTTTTGAAGGAAGCAAGTAACTGAAATGCATTTACCGCAATGCCAGGATTGAAACTTGCTGGGAGGTGAAGCGGTGTGCTCCCACCCCTATTCCTGTTTAATAGTACTCCTGTGACTCATTGAGCCGACAAGCTCATGGATGACGCACCCGCATGCCTGTGAGAGGTACCTGACCTGACAAAGATGTTGGCAGCCTACTCAGCAAACCCCACATTTGAAAGACTGTAATCTCTACTGATGACGGTTAAAGAACCAGAAACACGTGTCTAGAGATCAGCACTATCTGCGCCAACTGTGGCGAAACACTCATAACTCTTGAAGCAAGCAAGTAACCGAAACTGCATTTGCCACAATGCCAGGGACGAACCTTGCTGGGAAGTGAAGCGGTGTGCTCCCACCCCTGCTCCTGTTTAATAGAACTCCTGTGAGTCACTGAGCTGGCGAGCTCGTGGATGAAACACCCGCATCCCAGTGAGAGGTACCTGAACTGAGAGAGATGTTGACAGCCTACTCATCAAACCCCACATTTGAAAGACTGTAATCTGTACTGATGACGGTTAAAGAACCAGAAACACGTGTCTAGAGATCAGCACTATCTGCATCAACTGTGGCGAAACGCTCGAACACTCTTGAAGCAAGCAAGTAACTGAAACTGCATTTGCCACAATGCCAGGGGCGAACCTTGCTGGGAGGTGAAGCGGTGTGCTCCCACCCCTGTTCCTGTTTAATAGTACTGCCGCAAATCATTGAGCTGACAAGCTTGTGGATGATGCAGCCGCATGCCTGTGAGAGGTACCAGACCTGAGAAAGATGTTGGCAGCCTACTCAGCAAACCCCAAATTTGAAAGACTGTAATCTCTACTGATGACTTTTAAAGAACCAGAAACACGTGTCTACTGATCAGCACCATCTGCGCCAACTGTGGCGAAACACTCAAACACTCTTGAAGCAAGCAAGTAACTGAAACTGCATTTACCACAATGCCAGGGGCGAACCTTGCTAGGAGGTGAAGTGGTGTGCTCTAACCCCTGTTCCTGTTTAATAGTACTCCCGTGAATCATTGAGCCAATGAGATCGTGGATGAAGCTTCCGTATGCCTGTGAGAGGTACCTGACCTGAGAAAGATGTTGACAGCCTACTCAGCAAACCCCACATTTGAAAGACTGTAATCTCTACTGATGACGGTTAAAGAACCAGAAACACGTATCTAGAGATCAGCACTATCTGCGCCAACTGTGGCTAAACACTCTTGAATCAAGAAAGTAACTGAAACTGCATTTACCACAATGCCAGGGGCGAACCGTGCTGGGAGGTGAAGCGGTGTGCTCCCACTCCTGTTCCTGCTTAATAGTAGTGCTGTGAGTCATTGCGCAGACAAGCTCATGGATGAAGCACCCACATGACTGTGAGAGGTACCTGACCTGAGAAAGATGTTGGCAGCCTACTCAGCAAACCCCAAATGTGAAAGACTGTAATCTCTACTGATGACGGTTAAAGAACCAGAAACTCGTGTCTAGAGATCAGCACTATTTGCGCCAACTGTGGCAAAACACTCGAACACTCTTGAAGCACGCAAGTAACTGAATCTGCATTTACCAAAATGCCAGGGGCAACCCTTGCTGTGAGGTAAAGCCGTGTGCTCCCACCCCTGTTCCTGATTAATAGTACTCCCGTGAATCATTGACTTGACGAGTTCGTGGATGAAGCACCCACATGCCTGTGAGAGGTACCTGACCTGACAAAGATGTTGGCAGCCTACTCATCAAACCCCAAATTTCAAAGAGTGTAAACTCTACTGATGAGGATTAAATAACCAGAAACACATGTCTAGAGATCAGCACTATCTGCGCCAACTGTGGCGAAACACTCGAACACTCTTGAAGCAACCAAGTAACTGAAACTGCATTTACCACAATGCCAGGGTTGAACCTTGCTGGGAGGTGAATCGATGTGCTCCCACCCCTGTTCCTGTTTAATAGTACTCCCGTGAGTCATTGAGCTGACAAGCTCGTGGATGAAGCACCTGCATGCCTGTGAGAGGTACCTGACCTGAGAAAGATGTTGGCAGCCTACTCATCAAACCCCACATTTGAAAGACAATAATCTCTACTCATGATGGTTAAAGAACCAGAAACACGTGTCTAGAGATCAGCACTATCTGCGCCAACTGTGGCGAAACACTCGAACACTCTTGAAGGAAGCAAGTAACCGAAACTGCATTTACCACAATGCCAGGGGTGAACCTTGCTGGGAGGTGAAGCGGTGTGCTCCCACCCCTGTTCCTGTTTAATAGTACTCCCGTGAATCATTGAGCCAACAAACTAGTGGATGAAGCATCCGTATGCCTGTGAGAGGTACCTGACCTGAGAAAGATGTTGACAACCTACTCAGCAAACCCCACATTTGAAAGAATGTAATCTCTACTGATGACGGTTAAAGAACCAGAAACACGTGTCTAGAGATCAGCACTATCTGCGCCAACTGTGGCTAAACACTCTTGAAGCAAGAAAGTAACTGAAACTGCATTTACCACAATGTCAGGGGCGAACCGTGCTGGGAGGTGAAGCGGTGTGCTCCCACTCCTGTTCCTGCTTAATAGTAGTGCCGTGAGTCATTGAGCAGACAGGCTCGTGGATGAAGCACCCGCATGCCTGTGAGAGGTACCTGACCTGACAAAGATGTTGGCAGCCTACTCAGCAAACCCCCCATTTGAAAGACTGTAATCTCTACTGATGACGGTTAAAGAACCAGAAACACATGTCTAGAGATCAGCACTATCTGCGCCAACTGTGGCGAAACACTCGAACACTCTTGAAGCAAGCAAGTAACTGAAACTGCATTTACCACAATGGCAGGGGTGAACCTTGCTGGGAGGTGAAGCGGTGTGCTCACACCCCTGTTCCTGTTTAATAGTACTGCCGTGAGTCATTGAGCTGACGAGATCGTGAATGAAGCACCCACATGCCTGTGAGAGGTACCTGACCTGAGAATTATGTTGGCAGCCTACTCAGCAAACCCCAAAATTGAAAGACTGTAATCTCTACTGATGACGGTTAAAGAACCAGAAACACGTGTCTAGAGATCAGCACTATCTGCGCCAACTGTGGCGAAACACTCGAACACTCTTGAAGCAAGCAAGTAACTGAAACTGCATTTACCACAATGCCAGGGACGAACCTTGCTGGGAAGTGAAGCGGTGTGCTCCCACCCCTGTTCCTGTTTAATAGTACTCCCGTGAGTCACTGAGCTGGCGAGCTCGTGGATGAAGCACCCGCATGCCATTGAGAGGTACCTGACCTGAGAAAGATGTTGACAGCCTACTCAGCAAACCCCACATTTGAAAGACTGTAATCTCTACTGATGACTATTAAAGAACCAGAAACACGTGTCTACAGATCAGCACTATCTGCGCCAACTGTGGCGAAACAGTCGAACACTCTTGAAGCAAGCAAGTGACTGAAACTGCATTTACCACAATGCCAGGGGCGAACCTTGCTAGGAGGTGAAGCGGTGTGCTCCCACCCCTGTTTCTGCTCAATAGTAGTCCCGTGAGTCATTGAGCAGACAAGCTCGTGGATGAAGCACCGGCATGCCCGTGAGAGGTACCTGACCTGAGAAAGATGTTGGCAGCCTACTCAGCAAACCCTCAATTTGAAAGACTGTAATCTCTACTGATGACGGTTAAAGAACCAGAAACACGTGTCTAGAGATCAGCACTATCTGCGCCAACTGTGGCGAAACGCTCGAACACTCTTGAAGCAAGCAAGTAACCGAAACTGCATTTACCACAATGCCAGGGGCGAACCTTGCTGGGAGGTGAAGCGGTTTGCTCCCACTCCTGTTTCTGCTTAATAGTACTGCCGCAAATCATTGAGCTGACAAGCTTGTGGATGATGCACCCCCATGCCTGTGAGAGGTACCTGGCCTGAGAAAGATGTTGGCAGCCTACTCAGCACACCCCAAATTTGAAAGACTGTAATCTCTACTGATGACGGTTAAAGAACCAGAAACACGTGTCTAGAGATCAGCAATATCTACGCGAACTGTGGCGAAACACTCGAACACTTTTGAAGCAAGCAAGTAACTGAAACTGCATTTACCACAATGCCAGGGGCGAACCTTGCTGGGAGGTGAAGCGGTGTGCTCCCACCCCTGTTCCTGTTTAATAGTACTCCAGTGAATCATTGAGCTGACGAGATGTGGATGACGCACCCGCATGCCCGTGAGAGGTACCTGACCTGACAAACATGTTGGCAGCCTACTCAGCATACCCCACATTTGAAAGACTGTAATCTGTACTGATGACGGTTAAAGAACCAGAAACACGTGTCTAGAGATCAGCACTATCTGCGCCAACTGTAGCGAAACACTCGAACACTCTTGAAGTAAGCAAGTAACTGAAAGTGCATTTACCACAACGCCAGTGGTGAACCTTGCTGGGAGGTGAAGCGGTGTTCTCCCACCCCTGTTCCTGTTTAATAGTACTCCCGTGAGTCATTGAGCTGACAAGCTCGTGGATGAAGCACCCGCATGCCTGTGAGAGGTACCTGGCCTGAGAAAGATGTTGACAGCCTACTCAGCAAACCGCACATTTGAAAGACTGTAAACTCTACTGATGACGGTTAAAGAACCAGAAACACGTGTCTAGAGATCAGCACTATCTGCGCCAACTGTGGCGAAACACTCGAACACTCTTGAAGCAAGCAAGTATCCGAAACTGCATTTACCACAATTCCAGGGGCGAACCTTGCTGGGATGTGAAACGGTGTGCTCCCACTCCTGTTCCTGTTTAATAGTACTCCTGTGAGTCATTGAGCTGACAAGCTCGTGGATGAAGCACCCGCATGCCTGTGAGAGGAACCTGGCTTGAGAATGATGTTGACAGCCTACTCAGCAAACCCCACATTTGAAAGACTGTAATCTCTACTGATGACGGTTAAAGAACCAGAAACACGTGTCTAGAGATCAGCTCTATCTGCGTCAACAGTGGCTAAACACTCGAACACTCTTGAAGCAAGCAAGAAACTGAAACTGCATTTACCACAATGCCAGGGGCGAACCTTGCTGGGAGGTGAAGCGGTGTGCTCCCACTCCTGTTCCTGCTTAATAGTACAGCCGTGAGTAATTGAGCTGACAAGCTCATGGATGAAGCACCCGCATGCCTGTGAGAGGTACCTGACCTGAGAAAGATGTTGGCAGCCTGCTCATCAAACCCCAAATTTCAAAGAGTGTAAACTCTACTGATGAGGGTTAAAGAACCAGAAACACATGTCTAGAGATCAGCATTATCTGCGCCAACTGTGGCGAAACACTCAAACACTTTTGAAGGAAGCAAGTAACTGAAAGTGCATTTACCGCAATGCCAGGGGAGAACCTTGCTGGGAGGTGAAGCGTTGTGCTCCCAACCCTGTTCCTGTTTAATAGTACTCCCGTGAGTCATTGAGCTGACGAGCTCGTGGATGAAGCACCCGCATGTCTGTGAGAGGTACCCGACCTGAGAAAGATGTTGGCAGCCTACTCAGAAAACCCCACATTTGAAAGACTGTAATCTCTACTCATGACGGTTAAAGAACCAGAAACACGTGTCTAGAGATCAGTTCTATCTGCGCCAACTGTGGCGAAACACTCGAATACTCTTGAAGCAAGCAAGTAAACGAAACTGCATTTACCACAATGCCAGGGGCGAACCTTGCTGGGAGGTGAAGCGGTGTGCTCCCACCCCTGTTCCTGTTTAATAGTACTCTTGTGAGTCATTGAGCTGACAAGCTCGTGGATGAAGCACCCGCATGCCTGTGAGAGGTACCTGGCCTGAGAAAGATGTTGACAGCCTACTCAGAAAACCCCACATTTGAAAGACAGTAATCTCTACTGATGACGGTTAAAGAACCAGAAACACGTGTCTAGAGATCAGCAATATCTACGCGAACTGTGGCGGAACACTCGAACACTTTTGAAGCAAGCAAGTAACTGAAACTGCATTTACCACAATGCCAGGGGCGAACCTTGCTGGGAGGTGAAGTGGTGTGCTCCCACCCCTGTTCCTGCTTAATAGTACTCTTGTGAGTCATTGAGCTGACGAGCTCGTGGATGAAGCACCCACATGCCTGTTAGAGGTACCTGACCTGAGAAAAATGTTGGCAGCCTACTCTGCAAACCCCAAATTTGAAAGACTGTAATCTCTACTGATGACGGTTAAAGAACAAGAAACACGTGTCTAGAGATCAGCACTATCTGCGCCAACTGTGGGGAAACACTCGAACACTCTTGAAGCAAGCAAGTAACTGAAACTGCATTTACCACAATGCCAGGGGCGAACCTTGCTGGGAGGTGAAGCGGTGTGCTCCCACCCCTGTTCCTGTTTAATAGTACTCCAGTGAATCATTGAGCTGACGAGCTCGTGGATGAAGCACCCGCATGCCCGAGAGAGGTACCTGACCTGACAAAGATGTTGGCAGCCTACTCAGCAAACCCCACATTGGAAAGACTGTAATCTCTACTGATGACGGTTAAAGAACCAGAAACACGTGTCGAGAGATCGTCACTATCTGCGCCACCTGTGGCGAAACACTCGAACACTCTTGAAGCAAGCAAGTAACCGAAACTGCATTTACCACAATGCCAGGGGCGAAACTTGCTGGGATTTGAAGCGGTGTGCTCCCACCCCTGTTCCTGTTTAATAGTACTGCCGTGAGTCATTGAGCTGACGAGCTCGTGGATGAAGCACAAGCATGCCTGTGAGAGGTACCTCACCAGAGAAAGATGTTGGCAGCCTACTCATCAAACCCCAAATTTCAAAGACTGTAAACTCTACTGATAAGGGTTACAAAACCCAGAAACACATGTCTAGTGATCAGCACTATCTGCACCAACTGTGGCAAAACACTCGAACACTTTTGAAGGAAGCAAGTAACTGAAACTGAATTTACCACAATGCCAGGGGCGAACCTTGCTGGGAGGTGAAGTGGTGTGCTCCCACCCGTGTTCCTGCTTAATAATACTCTTGTGAGTCATTGAGCTGACGAGCTCGTGCATGAAGCACCCGCATGCCTGTGAGAGGTACGTGACCTGAGAAAGATGTTGGCAGCCCACTCAGCAAACCCCACATTTGAAAGACTGTAATCTCTACTGATGACGGTTAAAGAACCATAAACAGGTGTCTACAGATCAGCACTATCTGCGCCAACTGTCGCAAAACACTCGAACACTCTTGAAGCAAGCAAGTAACCGAAACTGCATTTACCACAAAGCCAAGGGCGAACCTTGTTGGGAGGTGAAGCGGTGTGCTCCCACCTCTGTTCCTGTTTAATAGTACTCCCGTGAGTCATTGAGCTGACAAGCTCGTGGATGAAGCACCCGCATGCCTGTGAGAGGAACCTGGCTTGAGAATGATGTTGACAGCCTACTCAGCAAACCCCACATTTGAAAGACTGTAATCTCTACTGATGACGGTTAAAGAACCAGAAACACGTGTCTAGAGATCAGCTCTATCTGCGTCAACAGTGGCTAAACACTCGAACACTCTTGAAGCAAGCAAGAAACTGAAACTGCATTTACCACAATGCCAGGGGCGAACCTTGCTGGGAGGTGAAGCGGTGTGCTCCCACTCCTGTTCCTGCTTAATAGTACAGCCGTGAGTAATTGAGCTGACAAGCTCATGGATGAAGCACCCGCATGCCTGTGAGAGGTACCTGACCTGAGAAAGATGTTGGCAGCCTGCTCATCAAACCCCAAATTTCAAAGAGTGTAAACTCTACTGATGAGGGTTAAAGAACCAGAAACACATGTCTAGATATCAGCATTATCTGCGCCAAATGTGGCGAAACACTCAAACACTTTTGAAGGAAGCAAGTAACTGAAAGTGCATTTACCGCAATGCCAGGGGAGAACCTTGCTGGGAGGTGAAGCGTTGTGCTCCCAACCCTGTTCCTGTTTAATAGTACTCCCGTGAGTCATTGAGCTGACGAGCTCGTGGATGAAGCACCCGCATGTCTGTGAGAGGTACCCGACCTGAGAAAGATGTTGGCAGCCTACTCAGAAAACCCCACATTTGAAAGACTGTAATCTCTACTCATGACGGTTAAAGAACCAGAAACACGTGTCTAGAGATCAGTTCTATCTGCGCCAACTGTGGCGAAACACTCGAATACTCTTGAAGCAAGCAAGTAAACGAAACTGCATTTACCACAATGCCAGGGGCGAACCTTGCTGGGAGGTGAAGCGGTGTGCTCCCACCCCTGTTCCTGTTTAATAGTACTCTTGTGAGTCATTGAGCTGACAAGCTCGTGGATGAAGCACCCGCATGCCTGTGAGAGGTACCTGGCCTGAGAAAGATGTTGACAGCCTACTCAGAAAACCCCACATTTGAAAGACAGTAATCTCTACTGATGACGGTTAAAGAACCAGAAACACGTGTCTAGAGATCAGCAATATCTACGCGAACTGTGGCGGAACACTCGAACACTTTTGAAGCAAGCAAGTAACTGAAACTGCATTTACCACAATGCCAGGGGCGAACCTTGCTGGGAGGTGAAGTGGTGTGCTCCCACCCCTGTTCCTGCTTAATAGTACTCTTGTGAGTCATTGAGCTGACGAGCTCGTGGATGAAGCACCCACATGCCTGTTAGAGGTACCTGACCTGAGAAAAATGTTGGCAGCCTACTCTGCAAACCCCAAATTTGAAAGACTGTAATCTCTACTGATGACGGTTAAAGAACAAGAAACACGTGTCTAGAGATCAGCACTATCTGCGCCAACTGTGGGGAAACACTCGAACACTCTTGAAGCAAGCAAGTAACTGAAACTGCATTTACCACAATGCCAGGGGCGAACCTTGCTGGGAGGTGAAGCGGTGTGCTCCCACCCCTGTTCCTGTTTAATAGTACTCCAGTGAATCATTGAGCTGACGAGCTCGTGGATGAAGCACCCGCATGCCCGAGAGAGGTACCTGACCTGACAAAGATGTTGGCAGCCTACTCAGCAAACCCCACATTGGAAAGACTGTAATCTCTACTGATGACGGTTAAAGAACCAGAAACACGTGTCGAGAGATCGTCACTATCTGCGCCACCTGTGGCGAAAGACTCGAACACTCTTGAAGCAAGCAAGTAACCGAAACTGCATTTACCACAATGCCAGGGGCGAACCTTGCTGGGATTTGAAGCGGTGTGCTCCCACCCCTGTTCCTGTTTAATAGTACTGCCGTGAGTCATTGAGCTGACGAGCTCGTGGATGAAGCACAAGCATGCCTGTGAGAGGTACCTCACCAGAGAAAGATGTTGGCAGCCTACTCATCAAACCCCAAATTTCAAAGACTGTAAACTCTACTGATAAGGGTTACAAAACCCAGAAACACATGTCTAGTGATCAGCACTATCTGCACCAACTGTGGCAAAACACTCGAACACTTTTGAAGGAAGCAAGTAACTGAAACTGAATTTACCACAATGCCAGGGGCGAACCTTGCTGGGAGGTGAAGTGGTGTGCTCCCACCCGTGTTCCTGCTTAATAATACTCTTGTGAGTCATTGAGCTGACGAGCTCGTGCATGAAGCACCCGCATGCCTGTGAGAGGTACGTGACCTGAGAAAGATGTTGGCAGCCCACTCAGCAAACCCCACATTTGAAAGACTGTAATCTCTACTGATGACGGTTAAAGAACCATAAACAGGTGTCTACAGATCAGCACTATCTGCGCCAACTGTCGCAAAACACTCGAACACTCTTGAAGCAAGCAAGTAACCGAAACTGCATTTACCACAAAGCCAAGGGCGAACCTTGTTGGGAGGTGAAGCGGTGTGCTCCCACCTCTGTTCCTGTTTAATAGTACTCCCGTGAGTCATTGAGCTGACAAGCTCGTGGATGAAGCACCCGCATGCCTGTGAGAGGTACCTGGCCTGAGAAAGATGTTGACAGCCTACTCAGCAAACCGCACATTTGAAAGACTGTAAACTCTACTGATGACGGTTAAAGAACCAGAAACACGTGTCTAGAGATCAGCACTATCTGCGCCAACTGTGGCGAGACACTCGAACACTCTTGATGCAAGCAAGCATCCGAAACTGCATTTACCACAATGCCAGGGGCGAACCTTGCTGGGATGTGAAGCGGTGTGCTCCCACTCCTGTTCCTGTTTAATAGTACTCATGTGAGTCATTGAGCTGACAAGCTCGTGGATGAAGCACCCGCTTGCCTGTGAGAGGAACCTGGCCTGAGAATGATGTTGACAGCCTACTCAGCAAACCCCACATTTGAAAGACTGTAATCTCTACTGATGACGGTTAAAGAACCAGAAACACGTGTCTAGAGATCAGCTCTATCTGCGTCAACTGTGGCTAAACACTCGAACATTCTTGAAGCAAGCAAGAAACTGAAACTGCATTTACCACAATGCCAGGGGCGAACCTTGCTGGGAGGTGAAGCGGTGTGCTCCCACTCCTGTTCCTGCTTAATAGTACAGCCGTGAGTAATTGAGCTGACAAGCTCGTGGATGAAGCACCCGCATGCCTGTGAGAGGTACCTGACCTGAGAAAGATGTTGACAGCCTACTCAGAAAACCCCAAATTTCAAAGAGTGTAAACTCTACTGATGAGGGTTAAAGAACCAGAAACACATGTCTAGAGATCAGCATTATCTGCGCCAACTGTGGCGAAACACTCGAATACTCTTGAAGGAAGCAAGTAACTGAAAGTGCATTTACGGCAATGCCAGGGGAGAACCTTGCTGGGAAGTGAAGCGTTGTGCTCCCAACCCTGTTCCTGTTTAATAGTACTCCTGTGAGTCATTGAGCTGACAAGCTCGTGGATGAAGCACCCGCATGTCTGTGAGAGGTACCCGACCTGAGAAAGATGTTGGCAGCCTACTCAGAAAACCCCACATTTGAAAGACTGTAATCTCTACTCATGACGGTTAAAGAACCAGAACACGTGTCTAGAGATCAGCACTATCTGCGCCAACTGTGGCGAAACACTCGAATACTCTTGAAGCAAGCAAGTAAACGAAACTGCATTTACCACAAAGCCAGGGGCGAACCTTGCTGGGAGGTGAAGCGGTGTGCTCCCACCCCTGTTCCTGTTTAATAGTACTCTCGTGAGTCATTGAGCTGACAAGCTCGTGGATGAAGCACCCGCATGCCTGTGAGAGGTACCTGGCCTGAGAAAGATGTTGACAGCCTACTCAGAAAACCCCACATTTGAAAGACAGTAATCTCTACTGATGACGGTTAAAGAACCAGAAACACGTGTCTAGAGATCAGCAATATCTACGCGAACTGTGGCGAAACACTCGAACACTTTTGAAGCAAGCAAGTAACTGAAACTGCATTTACCACAATGCCAGGGGCGAACCTTGCTGGGAGGTGAAGCGGTGTGCTCCCACCCCTGTTCCTGTTTAATAGTACTCCAGTGAATCATTGAGCTGACGAGATGTGGATGACGCACCCGCATGCCCGTGAGAGGTACCTGACCTGACAAAGATGTTGGCAGCCTACTCAGCATACCCCACATTTGAAAGACTGTAATCTGTACTGATGACGGTTAAAGAACCAGAAACACGTGTCTAGAGATCAGCACTATCTGCGCCAACTGTAGCGAAACACTCGAACACTCATGAAGTAAGCAAGTAACTGAAAGTGCATTTACCACAATGCCAGTGGTGAACCTTGCTGGGAGGTCATGCGGTGTGCTCCCACCCCTGTTCCTGTTTAATAGTACTGCCGTGAGTCATTGAGCTGACGAGCTCGTGGATGAAGCACAAGCATGCCTGTGAGAGGTACCTGACCTGAGAAAGATGTTGGCAGCCTACTGATCAAACCCCAAATTTCAAAGACTGTAAACTCTACTGATGAGGGTTAAAGAACCAGAAACACATGACTAGTGACCAGCACTATCTGCGCCAACTGTGGCAAAACACTTGAACACTCTTGAAGCAAGCAAGTAACTGAAACTGCATTTACCACAATTCCAGGGGCGAACCTTGCTGGGAGGTGAAGTGGTGTGCTCCCAACCCTGTTCCTGTTTAATAGTACTCCCATGAGTCATTGAGCTGACAAGCTCGTGGATGAAGCACCCACATGCCTGTGAGAGGTACCTTGCCTGAGAAAGATGTTGGCAGCCTACTCAGCAAACCCCACATTTAAAAGACTGTAATCTCTACTGATGACGGTTAAAGAACCAGAAACACGTGTCTAGAGATCAGCACTATCTGCGCCAACTGTGGGGAAACACTCGAACACTCTTAAAGCAAGCAAGTAACCGAAACTGCATTTACCACAATGCCAGGGGCGAACCTTGCTGGGAGGTGAAGCGGTGTGCTCCCACCCCTGTTCCTGTTTAATAGTACTCCAGTGAATCATTGAGCTGACGAGCTCGTGGATGAAGCACCCGCATGCCTGTGAGAGGTACGTGACCTGAGAAAGATGTTGGCAGCCCACTCAGCAAACCCCACATTTGAAAGACTGTAATCTCTACTGATGACGGTTAAAGAACCATAAACACGTGTCTACAGATCAGCACTATCTGCGCCAACTGTCGCAAAACACTCGAACACTCTTGAAGCAAGCAAGTAACCGAAACTGCATTTACCACAAAGCCAAGGGCAAACCTTGTTGGGAGGTGAAGCGGTGTGCTCCCACACCTGTTCCTGCTTAATAGTACTGCCGTGAGTCATTAAGCTGACGAGCTCGCGGATGAAGCACCCACATGCCTGTTAGAGGTACCTGACCTGAGAAAAATGTTGGCAGCCTACTCAGCAAACCCCAAATTTGAAAGACTGTAATCTCTACTGATGACGGTTAAAGAACCAGAAACACGTGTCTAGAGATCAGCACTATCTGTGCCAACTGTGGGGAAACACTCGAACACTCTTGAAGCAAGCAAGTAACTGAAACTGCATTTACCACAATGCCAGGGGCGAACCTTGCTGGGAGGTGAAGCGGTGTGCTCCCACCCCTGTTCCTGTTTAATAGTACTCCAGTGAATCATTGAGCTGACGAGCTCGTGGATGAAGCACCCGCATGCCCGAGAGAGGTACCTGACCTGACAAAGATGTTGGCAGCCTACTCAGCAAACCCCACATTGGAAAGACTGTAATCTCTACTGATGACGGTTAAAGAACCAGAAACACGTGTCTAGAGATCGTCACTATCTGCGCCAACTGTGGCGAAAGACTCGAACACTCTTGAAGCAAGCAAGTAACCGAAACTGCATTTACCACAATGCCAGGGGCGAACCTTGCTGGGAGGTGAAGCGGTGTGCTCCCACCCCTGTTCCTGTTTAATAGTACTGCCGTGAGTCATTGAGCTGACGAGCTCGTGGATGAAGCACAAGCATGCCTGTGAGAGGTACCTCACCAGAGAAAGATGTTGGCAGCCTACTCATCAAACCCCAAATTTCAAAGACTGTAAACTCTACTGATAAGGGTTAAAAAAACAGAAACACATGTCTAGTGATCAGCACTATCTGCACCAACTGTGGCAAAACACTCGAACACTATTAAAGGAAGCAAGTAACTGAAACTGAATTTATCACAATGCCAGGGGCGAACCTTGCTGGGAGGTGAAGTGGTGTGCTCCCACCCGTGTTCCTGCTTAATAATACTCTTGTGAGTCATTGAGCTGACGAGCTCATGGATGAAGCACCCGCATGCCTGTGAGAGGTACGTGACCTGAGAAAGATGTTGGCAGCCCACTCAGCAAACCCCACATTTGAAAGACTGTAATCTCTACTGATGACAGTTAAAGAACCATAAACACGTGTCTACAGGTCAGCACTATCTGCGCCAACTGTCGCAAAACACTCGAACACTCTTGAAGCAAGCAAGTAACCGAAACTGCATTTACCACAAAGCCAAGGGCGAACCTTGTTGGGAGGTGAAGCGGTGTGCTCCCACCTCTGTTCCTGTTTAATAGTACTCCTGTGAGTCATTGAGCTTACAAGCTTGTGGATGAAGCACCCGCATGCCTGTGAGAGGTACCTGGCCTGAGAAAGATGTTGACAGCCTACTCAGCAAACCGCATATTTGAAAGACTGTAAACTCTACTGATGACGGTTAAAGAACCAGAAACACGTGTCTAGAGATCAGCACTATCTGCGCCAACTGTGGCAAAACACTCGAACACTCTTGAAGCAAGCAAGTATCCGAAACTGCATTTACCACAATGCCAGGGGCGAACCTTGCTGGGATGTGAAGCGGTGTGCTCCCACTCCTGTTCCTGTTTAATAGTACTCCTGTGAGTCATTGAGCTGACAAGCTCGTGGATGAAGCACCCGCATGCCTGTGAGAGGAACCTGGCCTGAGAAAGATGTTGACAGCCTACTCAGCAAACCCCACATTTGAAAGACTGTAATCTCTACTGATGACGGTTAAAGAACCAGAAACACGTGTCTAGAGATCAGCTATATCTGCGTCAACTGTGGCTAAGCACTCGAACACTCTTGAAGCAAGCAAGAAACTGAAAATGCATTTACCACAATGCCAGGGGCGAACCTTGCTGGGAGGTGAAGCGGTGTGCTCCCACTCCTGTTCCTGCTTAATAGTACAGCCGTGAGTAATTGAGCTGACAAGCTCGTGGAGGAAGCACCCGCATGCCTGTGAGAGGTACCTGACCTGAGAAAGATGTTGGCAGCCTGCTCATCAAACCCCAAATTTCAAAGAGTGTAAACTCTACTGTTGAGGGTTAAAGAACCAGAAACACATGTCTAGAGATCAGCATTATCTGCGCCAACTGTGGTGAAACACTCAAACACTTTTGAAGGAAGCAAGTAACTGAAAGTGCATTTACCGCAATGCCAGGGGAGAACCTTGCTGGGAGGTGAAGCGTTGTGCTCCCAACCCTGTTCCTGTTTAATAGTACTCCTGTGAGTCATTGAGCTGACGAGCTCGTGGATGAAGCACCCGCATGCCTGTGAGAGGTACCCGACCTGAGAAAGATGTTGGCAGCCTACTCAGAAAACCCCACATTTGAAAGACTGTAATCTCTACTCATGACGGTTAAAGAACCAGAAACACGTGTCTAGAGATCAGCACTATCTGCGCCAACTGTCGCAAAACACTCGAACACTCTTGAAGCAAGCAAGTAACCGAAACTGTATTTACCACAAAGCCAAGGGCGAACCTTGTTGGGAGGTTAAGCGGTGTGCTCCCACCTCTGTTCCTGTTTAATAGTACTCCTGTGAGTCATTGAGCTGACAAGCTTGTGGATGAAGCACCCGCATGCCTGTGAGAGGTACCTGGCCTGAGAGAGATGTTGACAGCCTACTCAGCAAACCGCACATTTGAAAGACTGTAAACTCTACTGATGACGGTTAAAGAACCAGAAACACGTGTCTAGAGATCAGCACTATCTGCGCCAACTGTGGCGAAACACTCGAATACTCTTGAAGCAAGCAAGTAAACAAAACTGCATTTACCACAAAGCCAGGGGCGAACCTTGCTGGGAGGTGAAGCGGTGTGCTCCCACCCCTGTTCCTGTTTAATAGTACTCTCGTGAGTCATTGAGCTGACAAGCTCGTGGATGAAGCACCCGCATGCCTGTGAGAGGTACCTGGCCTGAGATAGATGTTGACAGCCTACTCAGCAAACCCCACATTTGAACGACTGTAATCTCTACTGATGACGATTAAAGAACCAGAAACACGTGTCTAAAGATCAGCACTATCTGCGCCAACTGTGGCGAAACACTCGAACACTCTTGAAGCAAGCAAGTATCCCAAACTGCATTTACCACAATGCCAGGGGCGAACCTTGCTGGGATGTGAAGCAGTGAGCTCCCACTCCTGTTCCTGTTTAATAGTACTCCAGTGAATTATTGAGCTGACGAGCTCGTGGATGAAGCACCCACATGCCCGAGAGAGGTACCTGACCTGACAAAGATGTTGGCAGCCTACTCAGCAAACTCCACATTTGAAAGACTGTAATCTCTACTGATGACGGTTAAAGAACCAGAAACACGTGTCTAGAGATCAGCACTATCTGCGCCAACTGTGGCGAAACACTAGAACACTCTTGAAGCAAGCAAGTAACCGAAACTGCATTTACCACAATGCCAGGGGCGAACTTTGCTGGGAGGTGAAGTGGTGTGCTCCCACCCCTGTTCCTGTTTAATAGTACTGCCGTGAGTCATTAAGCTGACGAGCTCGCGGATGAAGCACCCACATGCCTGTTAGAGGTACCTGACCTGAGAAAAATGTTGGCAGCCTACTCAGCAAACCCCAAATTTGAAAGACTGTAATCTCTACTGATGACGGTTAAAGAACCAGAAACACGTGTCTAGAGATCAGCACTATCTGCGCCAACTGTGGGGAAACACTCGAACGCTCTTGAAGCAAGCAAGTAACTGAAACTGCATTTACCACAATGCCAGGGGCGAACCTTGCTGGGATTTGAAGAGGTGTGCTTCCACCCCTGTTCCTGTTTAATAGTACTGCTGCGAGTCATTGAGCTGACGAGCTCGTGGATGAAGCACAAGCATGCCTGTGATAGGTACCTCACCAGAGAAAGATGTTGGCAGCCTACTCATCAAACCCCAAATTTCAAAGACTGTAAACTCTACTGATAAGGGTTACAAAACCCAGAAACACATGTCTAGTGATCAGCACTATCTGCACCAACTGTGGCAAAACACTCGAACACTTTTGAAGGAAGCAAGTAACTGAAACTGAATTTACCACAATGCCAGGGGCGAACCTTGCTGGGAGGTGAAGTGGTGTGCTCCCAACCGTGTTTCTGCTTAATAATACTCTTGTGAGTCATTGAGCTGACGAGCTTGTGGATGAACCACCCGCATGCCTGTGAGAGGTACGTGACCTGAGAAAGATGTTGGCAGCCCACTCAGCAAACCCCACATTTGAAAGACTGTAATCTCTACTGATGACGGTTAAAGAACCATAAACACATGTCTACAGATCAGCACTATCTGCGCCAACTGTCGCAAAACACTCGAACACTCTTGAAGC
The DNA here is from genome assembly GCF_964204655.1 of Triturus cristatus. Taxonomy (NCBI): domain Eukaryota; kingdom Metazoa; phylum Chordata; class Amphibia; order Caudata; family Salamandridae; genus Triturus; species Triturus cristatus. The sequence continues at coordinate 1,225,779,942 of NC_140579.1, forward strand.
AAGCAAGTAACCGAAATTGTATTTACCACAAAGCCAAGGGCGAACCTTGTTGGGAGGTTAAGCGGTGTGCTCCCACCTCTGTTCCTGTTTAATAGTACTCCCGTGAGTCATTGAGCTGACAAGCTTGTGGATGAAGCACCCGCATGCCTGTGAGAGGTACCTGGCCTGAGAGAGATGTTGACAGCCTACTCAGCAAACCGCACATTTGAAAGACTGTAAACTCTACTGATGACGGTTAAAGAACCAGAAACACGTGTCTAGAGATCAGCACTATCTGCGCCAACTGTGGCGAAACACTCGAATACTCTTGAAGCAAGCAAGTAAACAAAACTGCATTTACCACAAAGCCAGGGGCGAACCTTGCTGGGAGGTGAAGCGGTGTGCTCCCACCCCTGTTCCTGTTTAATAGTACTCTTGTGAGTCATTGAGCTGACAAGCTCGTGGATGAAGCACCCGCATGCCTGTGAGAGGTACCTGGCCTGAGAAAGATGTTGACAGCCTACTCAGAAAACCCCACATTTGAAAGACAGTAATCTCTACTGATGACGGTTAAAGAACCAGAAACACGTGTCTAGAGATCAGCAATATCTACGCGAACTGTGGCGAAACACTCGAACACTTTTGAAGCAAGCAAGTAACTGAAACTGCATTTACCACAATGCCAGGGGCGAACCTTGCTGGGAGGTGAAGCGGTGTGCTCCCACCCCTGTTCCTGTTTAATAGTACTCCAGTGAATCATTGAGCTGACGAGATGTGGATGACGCACCCGCATGCCCGTGAGAGGTACCTGACCTGACAAAGATGTTGGCAGCCTACTCAGCATACCCCACATTTGAAAGACTGTAATCTGTACTGATGACGGTTAAAGAACCAGAAACACGTGTCTAGAGATCAGCTCTATCTGCGTCAACAGTGGCTAAACACTCGAACACTCTTGAAGTAAGCAAGAAACTGAAACTGCATTTACCACAATGCCAGGGGCGAACCTTGCTGGGAGGTGAAGCGGTGTGCTCCCACTCCTGTTCCTGCTTAATAGTACAGCCGTGAGTAATTGAGCTGACAAGCTCATGGATGAAGCACCCGCATGCCTGTGAGAGGTACCTGACCTGAGAAAGATGTTGGCAGCCTGCTCAACAAACCCCAAATTTCAAAGAGTGTAAACACTACTGATGAGGGTTAAAGAACCAGAAACACATGTCTAGAGATCAGCATTATCTGCGCCAACTGTGGCGAAACACTCAAACACTTTTGAAGGAAGCAAGTAACTGAAAGTGCATTTACCGCAATGCCAGGGGAAAACATTGCTGGGAGGTGAAGCGTTGTGCTCCTAACCCTGTTCCTGTTTAATAGTACTCCCGTGAGTCATTGAGCTGACGAGCTCGTGGATGAAGCACCCGCATGTCTGTGAGAGGTACCCGACCTGAGAAAGATGTTGGCAGCCTACTCAGAAAACCCCACATTTGAAAGACTGTAATCTCTACTCATGACGGTTAAAGAACCAGAAACACGTGTCTAGAGATCAGTTCTATCTGCGCCAACTGTGGCGAAACACTCGAATACTCTTGAAGCAAGCAAGTAAACGAAACTGCATTCACCACAATGCCAGGGGCGAACCTTGCTGGGAGGTGAAGCGGTGTGCTCCCACCCCTGTTCCTGTTTAATAGTACTCTTGTGAGTCATTGAGCTGACAAGCTCGTGGATGAAGCACCCGCATGCCTGTGAGAGGTACCTGGCCTGAGAAAGATGTTGACAGCCTACTCTTAAAACCCCACATTTGAAAGACAGTAATCTCTACTGATGACGGTTAAAGAACCAGAAACACGTGTCTAGAGATCAGCAATATCTACGCGAACTGTGGCGAAACACTCGAACACTTTTGAAGCAAGCAAGTAACTGAAACTGCATTTACCACAATGCCAGGGGCGAACCTTGCTGGGAGGTGAAGTGGTGTGCTCCCACCCCTGTTCCTGCTTAATAGTACTCTTGTGAGTCATTGAGCTGACGAGCTCGTGGATGAAGCACCCACATGCCTGTTAGAGGTACCTGACCTGAGAAAAATGTTGGCAGCCTACTCTGCAAACCCCAAATTTGAAAGACTGTAATCTCTACTGATGACGGTTAAAGAACAAGAAACACGTGTCTAGAGATCAGCACTATCTGCGCCAACTGTGGGGAAACACTCGAACACTCTTGAAGCAAGCAAGTAACTGAAACTGCATTTACCACAATGCCAGGGGCGAACCTTGCTGGGAGGTGAAGCGGTGTGCTCCCACCCCTGTTCCTGTTTAATAGTACTCCAGTGAATCATTGAGCTGACGAGCTCGTGGATGAAGCACCCGCAAGCCCGAGAGAGGTACCTGACCTGACAAAGATGTTGGCAGCCTACTCAGCAAACCCCACATTGGAAAGACTGTAATCTCTACTGATGACGGTTAAAGAACCAGAAACACGTGTCTAGAGATCGTCACTATCTGCGCCACCTGTGGCGAAAGACTCGAACACTCTTGAAGCAAGCAAGTAACCGAAACTGCATTTACCACAATGCCAGGGGCGAACCTTGCTGGGATTTGAAGCGGTGTGCTCCCACCCCTGTTCCTGTTTAATAGTACTGCCGTGAGTCATTGAGCTGACGAGCTCGTGGATGAAGCACAAGCATGCCTGTGAGAGGTACCTCACCAGAGAAAGATGTTGGCAGCCTACTCATCAAACCCCAAATTTCAAAGACTGTAAACTCTACTGATAAGGGTTACAAAACCCAGAAACACATGTCTAGTGATCAGCACTATCTGCACCAACTGTGGCAAAACACTCGAACACTTTTGAAGGAAGCAAGTAACTGAAACTGAATTTACCACAATGCCGGGGGCGAACCTTGCTGGGAGGTGAAGTGGTGTGCTCCCACCCGTGTTCCTGCTTAATAATACTCTTGTGAGTCATTGAGCTGACGAGCTCGTGCATGAAGCACCCGCATGCCTGTGAGAGGTACGTGACCTGAGAAAGATGTTGGCAGCCCACTCAGCAAACCCCACATTTGAAAGACTGTAATCTCTACTGATGACGGTTAAAGAACCATAAACAGGTGTCTACAGATCAGCACTATCTGCGCCAACTGTCGCAAAACACTCGAACACTCTTGAAGCAAGCAAGTAACCGAAACTGCATTTACCACAAAGCCAAGGGCGAACCTTGTTGGGAGGTGAAGCGGTGTGCTCCCACCTCTGTTCCTGTTTAATAGTACTCCCGTGAGTCATTGAGCTGACAAGCTCGTGGATGAAGCACCCGCATGCCTGTGAGAGGTACCTGGCCTGAGAAAGATGTTGACAGCCTACTCAGCAAACCGCACATTTGAAAGACTGTAAACTCTACTGATGACGGTTAAAGAACCAGAAACACGTGTCTAGAGATCAGCACTATCTGCGCCAACTGTGGCGAGACACTCGAACACTCTTGATGCAAGCAAGCATCCGAAACTGCATTTACCACAATGCCAGGGGCGAACCTTGCTGGGATGTGAAGCGGTGTGCTCCCACTCCTGTTCCTGTTTAATAGTACTCATGTGAGTCATTGAGCTGACAAGCTCGTGGATGAAGCACCCGCTTGCCTGTGAGAGGAACCTGGCCTGAGAATGATGTTGACAGCCTACTCAGCAAACCCCACATTTGAAAGACTGTAATCTCTACTGATGACGGTTAAAGAACCAGAAACACGTGTCTAGAGATCAGCTCTATCTGCGTCAACTGTGGCTAAACACTCGAACACTCTTGAAGCAAGCAAGAAACTGAAACTGCATTTACCACAATGCCAGGGGCGAACCTTGCTGGGAGGTGAAGCGGTGTGCTCCCACTCCTGTTCCTGCTTAATAGTACAGCCGTGAGTAATTGAGCTGAAAAGCTCGTGGATGAAGCACCCGCATGCCTGTGAGAGGTACCTGACCTGAGAAAGATGTTGGCAGCCTGCTCATCAAACCCCAAATTTCAAAGAGTGTAAACTCTACTGATGAGGGTTAAAGAACCAGAAACACATGTCTAGAGATCAGCATTATCTGCGCCAACTGTGGCGAAACACTCGAATACTCTTGAAGGAAGCAAGTAACTGAAAGTGCATTTACCGCAATGCCAGGGGAGAACCTTGCTGGGAAGTGAAGCGTTGTGCTCCCAACCCAGTTCCTGTTTAATAGTACTCCCGTGAGTCATTGAGCTGACGAGCTCGTGGATGAAGCACCCGCATGTCTGTGAGAGGTACCCGACCTGAGAAAGATGTTGGCAGCCTACTCAGAAAACCCCACATTTGAAAGACTGTAATTTCTACTCATGACGGTTAAAGAACCAGAAACACGTGTCTAGAGATCAGCACTATCTGTGCCAACTGTGGCGAAACACTCGAATACTCTTGAAGCAAGCAAGTAAACGAAACTGCATTTACCACAAAGCCAGAGGCGAACCTTGCTGGGAGGTGAAGCGGTGTGCTCCCACCCCTGTTCCTGTTTAATAGTACTCTCGTGAGTCATTGAGCTGACAAGCTCGTGGATGAAGCACCCGCATGCCTGTGAGAGGTACCTGGCCTGAGAAAGATGTTGACAGCCTACTCAGAAAACCCCACATTTGAAAGACAGTAATCTCTACTGATGACGGTTAAAGAACCAGAAACACGTGTCTAGAGATCAGCAATATCTACGCGAACTGTGGCGAAACACTCGAACACTTTTGAAGCAAGCAAGTAACTGAAACTGCATTTACCACAATGCCAGGGGCGAACCTTGCTGGGAGGTGAAGCGGTGTGCTCCCACCCCTGTTCCTGTTTAATAGTACTCCAGTGAATCATTGAGCTGACGAGATGTGGATGACGCACCCGCATGCCCGTGAGAGGTACCTGACCTGACAAAGATGTTGGCAGCCTACTCAGCATACCCCACATTTGAAAGACTGTAATCTGTACTGATGACGGTTAAAGAACCAGAAACACGTGTCTAGAGATCAGCACTATCTGCGCCAACTGTAGCGAAACACTCGAACACTCATGAAGTAAGCAAGTAACTGAAAGTGCATTTACCACAATGCCAGTGGTGAACCTTGCTGGGAGGTCATGCGGTTTGCTCCCACCCCTGTTCCTGTTTAATAGTACTGCCGTGAGTCATTGAGCTGACGAGCTCGTGGATGAAGCACAAGCATGCCTGTGAGAGGTACGTGACCTGAGAAAGATGTTGGCAGCCCACTCAGCAAACCCCACATTTGAAAGACTGTAATCTCTACTGATGACGGTTAAAGAACCATAAACACGTGTCTACAGATCAGCACTATCTGCGCCAACTGTCGCAAAACACTCGAACACTCTTGAAGCAAGCAAGTAACCGAAACTGCATTTACCACAAAGCCAAGGGCAAACCTTGTTGGGAGGTGAAGCGGTGTGCTCCCATCTCTGTTCCTGTTTAATAGTACTGCCGTGAGTCATTAAGCTGACGAGCTCGCGGATGAAGCACCCACATGCCTGTTAGAGGTACCTGACCTGAGAAAAATGTTGGCAGCCTACTCAGCAAACCCCAAATTTGAAAGACTGTAATCTCTACTGATGACGGTTAAAGAACCAGAAACACGTGTCTAGAGATCAGCACTATCTGCGCCAACTGTGGGGAAACACTCGAAGGCTCTTGAAGCAAGCAAGTAACTGAAACTGCATTTACCACAATGCCAGGGGCGAACCTTGCTGGGAGGTGAAGCGGTGTGCTCCCACCCCTGTTCCTGTTTAATAGTACTCCAGTGAATCATTGAGCTGACGAGCTCGTGGATGAAGCACCCGCATGCCCGAGAGAGGTACCTGACCTGACAAAGATGTTGGCAGCCTACTCAGCAAACCCCACATTGGAAAGACTGTAATCTCTACTGATGACGGTTAAAGAACCAGAAACACGTGTCTAGAGATCGTCACTATCTGCGCCAACTGTGGCGAAAGACTCGAACACTCTTGAAGCAAGCAAGTAACCGAAACTGCATTTACCACAATGCCAGGGGCGAACCTTGCTGGGAGGTGAAGCGGTGTGCTCCCACCCCTGTTCCTGTTTAATAGTACTGCCGTGAGTCATTGAGCTGACGAGCTCGTGGATGAAGCACAAGCATGCCTGTGAGAGGTACCTCACCAGAGAAAGATGTTGGCAGCCTACTCATCAAACCCCAAATTTCAAAGACTGTAAACTCTACTGATAAGGGTTAAAAAAACAGAAACACATGTCTAGTGATCAGCACTATCTGCACCAACTGTGGCAAAACACTCGAACACTATTAAAGGAAGCAAGTAACTGAAACTGAATTTATCACAATGCCAGGGGCGAACCTTGCTGGGAGGTGAAGTGGTGTGCTCCCACCCGTGTTCCTGCTTAATAATACTCTTGTGAGTCATTGAGCTGACGAGCTCGTGGATGAAGCACCCGCATGCCTGTGAGAGGTACGTGACCTGAGAAAGATGTTGGCAGCCCACTCAGCAAACCCCACATTTGAAAGACTGTAATCTCTACTGATGACGGTTAAAGAACCATAAACACGTGTCTACAGGTCAGCACTATCTGCGCCAACTGTCGCAAAACACTCGAACACTCTTGAAGCAAGCAAGTAACCGAAACTGCATTTACCACAAAGCCAAGGGCGAACCTTGTTGGGAGGTGAAGCGGTGTGCTCCCACCTCTGTTCCTGTTTAATAGTACTCCTGTGAGTCATTGAGCTTACAAGCTTGTGGATGAAGCACCCGCATGCCTGTGAGAGGTACCTGGCCTGAGAAAGATGTTGACAGCCTACTCAGCAAACCGCACATTTGAAAGACTGTAAACTCTACTGATGACGGTTAAAGAACCAGAAACACGTGTCTAGAGATCAGCACTATCTTCGCCAACTGTGGCGAAACACTCGAACACTCTTAAAGCAAGCAAGTATCCGAAACTGCATTTACCACAATGCCAGGGGCGAACCTTGCTGGGATGTGAAGCGGTGTGCTCCCACTCCTGTTCCTGTTTAATAGTACTCCTGTGAGTCATTGAGCTGACAAGCTCGTGGATGAAGCACCCGCATGCCTATGAGAGGAACCTGGCCTGAGAAAGATGTTGACAGCCTACTCAGCAAACCCCACATTTGAAAGACTGTAATCTCTACTGATGACGGTTAAAGAACCAGAAACACGTGTCTAGAGATCAGCTCTATCTGCGTCAACTGTGGCTAAACACTCGAACACTCTTGAAGCAAGCAAGAAACTGAAAATGCATTTACCACAATGCCAGGGGCGAACCTTGCTGGGAGGTGAAGCGGTGTGCTCCCACTCCTGTTCCTGCTTAATAGTACAGCCGTGAGTAATTGAGCTGACAAGCTCGTGGATGAAGCACCCGCATGCCTGTGAGAGGTACCTGACCTGAGAAAGATGTTGGCAGCCTGCTCATCAAACCCCAAATTTCAAAGAGTGTAATCTCTACTGATGAGGGTTAAAGAACCAGAAACACATGTCTAGAGATCAGCATTATCTGCGCCAACTGTGGTGAAACACTCAAACACTTTTGAAGGAAGCAAGTAACTGAAAGTGCATTTACCGCAATGCCAGGGGAGAACCTTGCTGGGAGGTGAAGCGTTGTGCTCCCAACCCTGTTCCTGTTTAATAGTACTCCTGTGAGTCATTGAGCTGACGAGCTCGTGGATGAAGCACCCGCATGCCTGTGAGAGGTACCCGACCTGAGAAAGATGTTGGCAGCCTACTCAGAAAACCCCACATTTGAAAGACTGTAATCTCTACTCATGACGGTTAAAGAACCAGAAACACGTGTCTAGAGATCAGCACTATCTGCGCCAACTGTGGCGAAACACTCGAATACTCTTGAAGCAAGCAAGTAAACGAAACTGCATTTACCACAATGCCAGGGGCGAACCTTGCTAGGAGGTGAAGCGGTGTGCTCCCACCCCTGTTGCTGTTTAATAGTACTCTCGTGAGTCATTGAGCTGACAAGCTCGTGGATGAAGCACCCGCATGCCTGTGAGAGGTACCTGGCCTGAGAAAGATGTTGACAGCCTACTCAGCAAACCCCACATTTGAAAGACAGTAATCTCTACTGATGACGGTTAAAGAACCAGAAACACGTGTCTAGAGATCAGCAATATCTAGGCGAACTGTGGCGAAACACTCGAACACTTTTGAAGCAAGCAAGTAACTGAAACTGCATTTACCACAATGCCAGGGGCAAACCTTGCTGGCATGTGAAGCGGTGAGCTCCCACTCCTGTTCCTGTTTAATAGTACTCCTATGAGTCATTGAGCTGACAAGCTCGTGGATGAAGCACCTGCATGCCTGTGAGAGGTACCTGGCCTGAGATAGATGTTGACAGCCTACTCAGCAAACCCCACATTTGAACGACTGTAATCTCTACTGATGACGATTAAAGAACCAGAAACACGTGTCTAAAGATCAGCACTATCTGCGCCAACTGTGGCGAAACACTCGAACACTCTTGAAGCAAGCAAGTATCCCAAACTGCATTTACCACAATGCCAGGGGCGAACCTTGCTGGGATGTGAAGCGGTGAGCTCCCACTCCTGTTCCTGTTTAATAGTACTCCAGTGAATTATTGAGCTGACGAGCTCGTGGATGAAGCACCCACATGCCCGAGAGAGGTACCTGACCTGACAAAGATGTTGGCAGCCTACTCAGCAAACTCCACATTTGAAAGACTGTAATCTCTACTGATGACGGTTAAAGAACCAGAAACACGTGTCTAGAGATCAGCACTATCTGTGCCAACTGTGGCGAAACACTAGAACACTCTTGAAGCAAGCAAGTAACCGAAACTGCATTTACCACAATGCCAGGGGCGAACTTTGCTGGGAGGTGAAGTGGTGTGCTCCCACCCCTGTTCCTGTTTAATAGTACTGCCGTGAGTCATTAAGCTGACGAGCTCGCGGATGAAGCACCCACATGCCTGTTAGAGGTACCTGACCTGAGAAAAAAGTTGGCAGCCTACTCAGCAAACCCCAAATTTGAAAGACTGTAATCTCTACTGATGACGGTTAAAGAACCAGAAACACGTGTCTAGAGATCAGCACTATCTGCGCCAACTGTGGGGAAACGCTCGAACACTCTTGAAGCAAGCAAGTAACTGAAACTGCATTTACCACAATGCCAGGGGCGAACCTTGCTGGGAGGTGAAGCGGTGTGCTCCCACCCCTGTTCCTGTTTAATAGTACTCCAGTGAATCATTGAGCTGACGAGCTCGTGGATGAAGGACCCGCATGCCCTTTAGAGGTACCTGACTTGACAAAGATGTTGGCAGCCTACTCAGCAAACCCCACATTTGAAAGACTGTAATCTCTACTGATGACGGTTAAAGAACCAGAAACACGTGTCTAGAGATCGTCACTATCTGCGCCAACTGTGGCGAAAGACTCGAACACTCTTGAAGCAAGCAAGTAACCGAAACTGCATTTACCACAATGCCAGGGGCGAACCTTGCTGGGATTTGAAGCGGTGTGCTCCCACCCCTGTTCCTGTTTAATAGTACTGCTGTGAGTCATTGAGCTGACGAGCTCGTGGATGAAGCACAAGCATGCCTGTGATAGGTACCTCACCAGAGAAAGATGTTGGCAGCCTACTCATCAAACCCCAAATTTCAAAGACTGTAAACTCTACTGATAAGGGTTACAAAACCCAGAAACACATGTCTAGTGATCAGCACTATCTGCACCAACTGTGGCAAAACACTCGAACACTTTTGAAGGAAGCAAGTAACTGAAACTGAATTTACCACAATGCCAGGGGCGAACCTTGCTGGGAGGTGAAGTGGTGTGCTCCCAACCGTGTTTCTGCTTAATAATACTCTTGTGAGTCATTGAGCTGACGAGCTTGTGGATGAAGCACCCGCATGCCTGTGAGAGGTACGTGACCTGAGAAAGATGTTGGCAGCCCACTCAGCAAACCCCACATTTGAAAGACTGTAATCTCTACTGATGACGGTTAAAGAACCATAAACACATGTCTACAGATCAGCACTATCTGCGCCAACTGTCGCAAAACACTCGAACACTCTTGAAGCAAGCAAGTAACCGAAACTGTATTTACCACAAAGCCAAGGGCGAACCTTGTTGGGAGGTTAAGCGGTGTGCTCCCACCTCTGTTCCTGTTTAATAGTACTCCCGTGAGTCATTGAGCTGACAAGCTTGTGGATGAAGCACCCGCATGCCTGTGAGAGGTACCTGGCCTGAGAGAGATGTTGACAGCCTACTCAGCAAACCGCACATTTGAAAGACTGTAAACTCTACTGATGACGGTTAAAGAACCAGAAACACGTGTCTAGAGATCAGCACTATCTGCGCCAACTGTGGCGAAACACTCGAATACTCTTGAAGCAAGCAAGTAAACAAAACTGCATTTACCACAAAGCCAGGGGCGAACCTTGCTGGGAGGTGAAGCGGTGTGCTCCCACCCCTGTTCCTGTTTAATAGTACTCTCGTGAGTCATTGAGCTGACAAGCTCGTGGATGAAGCACCCGCATGCCTGTGAGAGGTACCTGGCCTGAGAAAGATGTTGACAGCCTACTCAGAAAACCCCACATTTGAAAGACAGTAATCTCTACTGATGACGGTTAAAGAACCAGAAACACGTGTCTAGAGATCAGCAATATCTACGCGAACTGTGGCGAAACACTCGAACACTTTTGAAGCAAGCAAGTAACTGAAACTGCATTTACCACAATGCCAGGGGCAAACCTTGCTGGGAGGTGAAGCGGTGTGCTCCCACCCCTGTTCCTGTTTAATAGTACTCCAGTGAATCATTGAGCTGACGAGATGTGGATGACGCACCCGCATGCCCGTGAGAGGTACCTGACCTGACAAAGATGTTGGCAGCCTACTCAGCATACCCCACATTTGAAAGACTGTAATCTGTACTGATGACGGTTAAAGAACCAGAAACACGTGTCTAGAGATCAGCTCTATCTGCGTCAACAGTGGCTAAACACTCGAACACTCTTGAAGTAAGCAAGAAACTGAAACTGCATTTACCACAATGCCAGGGGCGAACCTTGCTGGGAGGTGAAGCGGTGTGCTCCCACTCCTGTTCCTGCTTAATAGTACAGCCGTGAGTAATTGAGCTGACAAGCTCAAGGATGAAGCACCCGCATGCCTGTGAGAGGTACCTGACCTGAGAAAGATGTTGGCAGCCTGCTCAACAAACCCCAAATTTCAAAGAGTGTAAACTCTACTGATGAGGGTTAAAGAACCAGAAACACATGTCTAGAGATCAGCATTATCTGCGCCAACTGTGGCGAAACACTCAAACACTTTTGAAGGAAGCAAGTAACTGAAAGTGCATTTACCGCAATGCCAGGGGAAAACATTGCTGGGAGGTGAAGCGTTGTGCTCCCAACCCTGTTCCTGTTTAATAGTACTCCCGTGAGTCATTGAGCTGACGAGCTCGTGGATGAAGCACCCGCATGTCTGTGAGAGGTACCCGACCTGAGAAAGATGTTGGCAGCCTACTCAGAAAACCCCACATTTGAAAGACTGTAATCTCTACTCATGACGGTTAAAGAACCAGAAACACGTGTCTAGAGATCAGTTCTATCTGCGCCAACTGTGGCGAAACACTCGAATACTCTTGAAGCAAGCAAGTAAACGAAACTGCATTTACCACAATGCCAGGGGCGAACCTTGCTGGGAGGTGAAGCGGTGTGCTCCCACCCCTGTTCCTGTTTAATAGTACTCTTGTGAGTCATTGAGCTGACAAGCTCGTGGATGAAGCACCCGCATGCCTGTGAGAGGTACCTGGCCTGAGAAAGATGTTGACAGCCTACTCAGAAAACCCCACATTTGAAAGACAGTAATATCTACTGATGATGGTTAAAGAACCAGAAACACGTGTCTAGAGATCAGCAATATCTACGCGAACTGTGGCGAAACACTCGAACACTTTTGAAGCAAGCAAGTAACTGAAACTGCATTTACCACAATGCCAGGGGCGAACCTTGCTGGGAGGTGAAGTGGTGTGCTCCCACCCCTGTTCCTGCTTAATAGTACTCTTGTGAGTCATTGAGCTGACGAGCTCGTGGATGAAGCACCCACATGCCTGTTAGAGGTACCTGACCTGAGAAAAATGCTGGCAGCCTACTCTGCAAACCCCAAATTTGAAAGACTGTAATCTCTACTGATGACGGTTAAAGAACAAGAAACACGTGTCTAGAGATCAGCACTATCTGCGCCAACTGTGGGGAAACACTCGAACACTCTTGAAGCAAGCAAGTAACTGAAACTGCATTTACCACAATGCCAGGGGCGAACCTTGCTGGGAGGTGAAGCGGTGTGCTCCCACCCCTGTTCCTGTTTAATAGTACTCCAGTGAATCATTGAGCTGACGAGCTCGTGGATGAAGCACCCGCATGCCCGAGAGAGGTACCTGACCTGACAAAGATGTTGGCAGCCTACTCAGCAAACCCCACATTTGAAAGACTGTAATCTCTACTGATGACGGTTAAAGAACCAGAAGCACGTGTCTACAGATCGTCACTATCTGCGCCACCTGTGGCGAAAGACTCGAACACTCTTGAAGCAAGCAAGTAACCGAAACTGCATTTACCACAATGCCAGGGGCGAACCTTGCTGGGATTTGAAGCGGTGTGCTCCCACCCCTGTTCCTGTTTAATAGTACTGCGGTGAGTCATTGAGCTGACGAGCTCGTGGATGAAGCACAAGCATGCCTGTGAGAGGTACCTCACCAGAGAAAGATGTTGGCAGCCTACTCATCAAACCCCAAATTTCAAAGACTGTAAACTCTACAGATAAGGGTTACAAAACCCAGAAACACATGTCTAGTGATCAGCACTATCTGCACCAACTGTGGCAAAACACTCGAACACTTTTGAAGGAAGCAAGTAACTGAAACTGAATTTACGACAATGCCAGGGGCGAACCTTGCTGGGAGGTGAAGTGGTGTGCTCCCACCCGTGTTCCTGCTTAATAATACTCCCGTGAGTCATTGAGCTGACAAGCTCGTGCATGAAGCACCCGCATGCCTGTGAGAGGTACGTGACCTGAGAAAGATGTTGGCAGCCCACTCAGCAAACCGCACATTTGAAAGACTATAAACTCTACTGATGACGGTTAAAGAACCAGAAACACGTGTCTAGAGATCAGCACTATCTGCGCCAACTGTGGCGAGACACTCGAACACTCTTGATGCAAGCAAGCATCCAAAACTGCATTTGCCACAATGCCAGGGGCAAACCTTGCTGGGATGTGAAGCGGTGTGCTCCCACTCCTGTTCCTGTTTAATAGTACTCATGTGAGTCATTGAGCTGATAAGCTCGTGGATGAAGCACCCGCATGCCTGTGAGAGGAACCTGGCCTGAGAATGATGTTGACAGCCTACTCAGCAAACCCCACATTTGAAAGACTGTAATCTCTACTGATGACGGTTAAAGAACCAGAAACACGTGTCTAGAGATCAGCTCTATCTGCGTCAACTGTGGCTAAACACTCGAACACTCTTGAAGCAAGCAAGAAACTGAAACTGCATTTACCACAATGCCAGGGGCGAACCTTGCTGGGAGGTGAAGCGGTGTGCTCCCACTCCTGTTCCTGCTTAATAGTACAGCCGTGAGTAATTGAGCTGACAAGCTCGTGGATGAAGCACCCGCATGCCTGTGAGAGGTACCTGACCTGAGAAAGATGTTGGCAGCCTGCTCATCAAACCCCAAATTTCAAAGAGTGTAAACTCTACTGATGAGGGTTAAAGAACCAGAAACACATGTCTAGAGATCAGCATTATCAGCGCCAACTGTGGCGAAACACTCGAATACTCTTGAAGGAAGCAAGTAACTGAAAGTGCATTTACCGCAATGCAAGGGGAGAACCTTGCTGGGAAGTGAAGCGTTGTGCTCCCAACCCTGTTCCTGTTTAATAGTACTCCCGTGAGTCATTGAGCTGACGAGCTCGTGGATGAAGCACCCGCATGTCTGTGAGAGGTACCCGACCTGAGAAAGATGTTGGCAGCCTACTCAGAAAACCCCACATTTGAAAGACTGTAATCTCTACTCATGACGGTTAAAGAACCAGAAACACGTGTCTAGAGATCAGCACTATCTGCGGCAACTGTGGCGAAACACTCGAATACTCTTGAAGCAAGCAAGTAAACGAAACTGCATTTACCACAATGCCAGGGGCGAACCTTGCTGGGATGGGAAGCGGTGAGCTCCCACTCCTGTTCCTGTTTAATAGTACTCCAGTGAATTATTGAGCTGACGAGCTCGTGGATGAAGCACCCACATGCCCGAGAGAGGTACCTGACCTGACAAAGATGTTGGCAGCCTACTCAGCAAACTCCACATTTGAAAGACTGTAATCTCTACTGATGACGGTTAAAGAACCAGAAACACGTGTCTAGAGATCAGCACTATCTGCGCCAACTGTGGCGAAACACTAGAACACTCTTGAAGCAAGCAAGTAACCGAAACTGCATTTACCACAATGCCAGGGGCGAACTTTGCTGGGAGGTGAAGTGGTGTGCTCCCACCCCTGTTCCTGTTTAATAGTACTGCCGTGAGTCATTAAGCTGACGAGCTCGCGGATGAAGCACCCACATGCCTGTTAGAGGTACCTGACCTGAGAAAAATGTTGGCAGCCTACTCAGCAAACCCCACATTTGAAAGACTGTAATCTCTACTGATGACGGTTAAAGAACCAGAAACACGTGTCTAGAGATCAGCACTATCTGCGCCAACTGTGGGGAAACACTCGAACACTCTTGAAGCAAGCAAGTAACTGAAACTGCATTTACCACAATGCCAGGGGCGAACCTTGCTGGGAGGTGAAGCGGTGTGCTCCCACCCCTGTTCCTGTTTAATAGTACTCCAGTGAATCATTGAGCTGACGAGCTCGTGGATGAAGGACCCGCATGCCCTTTAGAGGTACCTGACTTGACAAAGATGTTGGCAGCCTACTCAGCAAACCCCACATTTGAAAGACTGTAATCTCTACTGATGACGGTTAAAGAACCAGAAACACGTGTCTAGAGATCGTCACTATCTGCGCCAACTGTGGCGAAAGACTCGAACACTCTTGAAGCAAGCAAGTAACCGAAACTGCATTTACCACAATGCCAGGGGCGAACCTTGCTGGGATTTGAAGCGGTGTGCTCCCACCCCTGTTCCTGTTTAATAGTACTGCTGTGAGTCATTGAGCTGACGAGCTCGTGGATGAAGCACAAGCATGCCTGTGATAGGTACCTCACCAGAGAAAGATGTTGGCAGCCTACTCATCAAACCCCAAATTTCAAAGACTGTAAACTCTACTGATAAGGGTTACAAAACCCAGAAACACATGTCTAGTGATCAGCACTATCTGCACCAACTGTGGCAAAACACTCGAACACTTTTGAAGGAAGCAAGTAACTGAAACTGAATTTACCACAATGCCAGGGGCGAACCTTGCTGGGAGGTGAAGTGGTGTGCTCCCAACCGTGTTTCTGCTTAATAATACTCTTGTGAGTCATTGAGCTGACGAGCTTGTGGATGAAGCACCCGCATGCCTGTGAGAGGTACGTGACCTGAGAAAGATGTTGGCAGCCCACTCAGCAAACCCCACATTTGAAAGACTGTAATCTCTACTGATGACGGTTAAAGAACCATAAACACATGTCTACAGATCAGCACTATCTGCGCCAACTGTCGCAAAACACTCGAACACTCTTGAAGCAAGCAAGTAACCGAAACTGTATTTACCACAAAGCCAAGGGCGAACCTTGTTGGGAGGTTAAGCGGTGTGCTCCCACCTCTGTTCCTGTTTAATAGTACTCCCGTGAGTCATTGAGCTGACAAGCTTGTGGATGAAGCACCCGCATGCCTGTGAGAGGTACCTGGCCTGAGAGAGATGTTGACAGCCTACTCAGCAAACCGCACATTTGAAAGACTGTAAACTCTACTGATGACGGTTAAAGAACCAGAAACACGTGTCTAGAGATCAGCACTATCTGCGCCAACTGTGGCGAAACACTCGAATACTCTTGAAGCAAGCAAGTAAACAAAACTGCATTTACCACAAAGCCAGGGGCGAACCTTGCTGGGAGGTGAAGCGGTGTGCTCCCACCCCTGTTCCTGTTTAATAGTACTCTCGTGAGTCATTGAGCTGACAAGCTCGTGGATGAAGCACCCGCATGCCTGTGAGAGGTACCTGGCCTGAGAAAGATGTTGACAGCCTACTCAGAAAACCCCACATTTGAAAGACAGTAATCTCTACTGATGACGGTTAAAGAACCAGAAACACGTGTCTAGAGATCAGCAATATCTACGCGAACTGTGGCGAAACACTCGAACACTTTTGAAGCAAGCAAGTAACTGAAACTGCATTTACCACAATGCCAGGGGAAAACCTTGCTGGGAGGTGAAGCGGTGTGCTTCCACCCCTGTTCCTGTTTAATAGTACTCCAGTGAATCATTGAGCTGACGAGATGTGGATGACGCACCCGCATGCCCGTGAGAGGTACCTGACCTGACAAAGATGTTGGCAGCCTACTCAGCATACCCCACATTTGAAAGACTGTAATCTGTACTGATGACGGTTAAAGAACCGGAAACACGTGTCTAGAGATCAGCTCTATCTGCGTCAACAGTGGCTAAACACTCGAACACTCTTGAAGTAAGCAAGAAACTGAAACTGCATTTACCACAATGCCAGGGGCGAACCTTGCTGGGAGGTGAAGCGGTGTGCTCCCACTCCTGTTCCTGCTTAATAGTACAGCCGTGAGTAATTGAGCTGACAAGCTCATGGATGAAGCACCCGCATGCCTGTGAGAGGTACCTGACCTGAGAAAGATGTTGGCAGCCTGCTCAACAAACCCTAAATTTCAAAGAGTGTAAACTCTACTGATGAGGGTTAAAGAACCAGAAACACATGTCTAGAGATCAGCATTATCTGCGCCAACTGTGGCGAAACACTCAAACACTTTTGAAGGAAGCAAGTAACTGAAAGTGCATTTACCGCAATGCCAGGGGAAAACATTGCTGGGAGGTGAAGCGTTGTGCTCCCAACCCTGTTCCTGTTTAATAGTACTCCCGTGAGTCATTGAGCTGACGAGCTCGTGGATGAAGCACCCGCATGTCTGTGAGAGGTACCCGACCTGAGAAAGATGTTGGCAGCCTACTCAGAAAACCCCACATTTGAAAGACTGTAATCTCTACTCATGACGGTTAAAGAACCAGAAACACGTGTCTAGAGATCAGTTCTATCTGCGCCAACTGTGGCGAAACACTCGAATACTCTTGAAGCAAGCAAGTAAACGAAACTGCATTTACCACAATGCCAGGGGCGAACCTTGCTGGGAGGTGAGGCGGTGTGCTCCCACCCCTGTTCCTGTTTAATAGTACTCTTGTGAGTCATTGAGCTGACAAGCTCGTGGATGAAGCACCCGCATGCCTGTGAGAGGTACCTGGCCTGAGAAAGATGTTGACAGCCTACTCAGAAAACCCCACATTTGAAAGACAGTAATCTCTACTGATGACGGTTAAAGAACCAGAAACACGTGTCTAGAGATCAGCAATATCTACGCGAACTGTGGCGAAACACTCGAACACTTTTGAAGCAAGCAAGTAACTGAAACTGCATTTACCACAATGCCAGGGGCGAACCTTGCTGGGAGGTGAAGTGGTGTGCTCCCACCCCTGTTCCTGCTTAATAGTACTCTTGTGAGTCATTGAGCTGACGAGCTCGTGGATGAAGCACCCACATGCCTGTTAGAGGTACCTGACCTGAGAAAAATGCTGGCAGCCTACTCTGCAAACCCCAAATTTGAAAGACTGTAATCTCTACTGATGACGGTTAAAGAACAAGAAACACGTGTCTAGAGATCAGCACTATCTGCGCCAACTGTGGGGAAACACTCGAACACTCTTGAAGCAAGCAAGTAACTGAAACTGCATTTACCACAATGCCAGGGGCGAACCTTGCTGGGAGGTGAAGCGGTGTGCTCCCACCCCTGTTCCTGTTTAATAGTACTCCAGTGAATCATTGAGCTGACGAGCTCGTGGATGAAGCACCCGCATGCCCGAGAGAGGTACCTGACCTGACAAAGATGTTGGCAGCCTACTCAGCATACCCCACATTTGAAAGACTGTAATCTGTACTGATGACGGTTAAAAAACCAGAAACACGTGTCTAGAGATCAGCTCTATCTGCGTCAACAGTGGCTAAACACTCGAACACTCTTGAAGTAAGCAAGAAACTGAAACTGCATTTACCACAATGCCAGGGGCGAACCTTGCTGGGAGGTGAAGCGGTGTGCTCCCACTCCTGTTCCTGCTTAATAGTACAGCCGTGAGTAATTGAGCTGACAAGCTCATGGATGAAGCACCCGCATGCCTGTGAGAGGTACCTGACCTGAGAAAGATGTTGGCAGCCTGCTCAACAAACCCCAAATTTCAAAGAGTGTAAACTCTACTGATGAGGGTTAAAGAACCAGAAACACATGTCTAGAGATCAGCATTATCTGCGCCAACTGTGGCGAAACACTCAAACACTTTTGAAGGAAGCAAGTAACTGAAAGTGCATTTACCGCAATGCCAGGGGAAAACATTGCTGGGAGGTGAAGCGTTGTGCTCCCAACCCTGTTCCTGTTTAATAGTACTCCCGTGAGTCATTGAGCTGACGAGCTCGTGGATGAAGCACCCGCATGTCTGTGAGAGGTACCCGACCTGAGAAAGATGTTGGCAGCCTACTCAGAAAACCCCACATTTGAAAGACTGTAATCTCTACTCATGACGGTTAAAGAACCAGAAACACGTGTCTAGAGATCAGTTCTATCTGCGCCAACTGTGGCGAAACACTCGAATACTCTTGAAGCAAGCAAGTAAACGAAACTGCATTTACCACAATGCCAGGGGCGAACCTTGCTGGGAGGTGAGGCGGTGTGCTCCCACCCCTGTTCCTGTTTAATAGTACTCTTGTGAGTCATTGAGCTGACAAGCTCGTGGATGAAGCACCCGCATGCCTGTGAGAGGTACCTGGCCTGAGAAAGATGTTGACAGCCTACTCAGAAAACCCCACATTTGAAAGACAGTAATCTCTACTGATGACGGTTAAAGAACCAGAAACACGTGTCTAGAGATCAGCAATATCTACGCGAACTGTGGCGAAACACTCGAACACTTTTGAAGCAAGCAAGTAACTGAAACTGCATTTACCACAATGCCAGGGGCGAACCTTGCTGGGAGGTGAAGTGGTGTGCTCCCACCCCTGTTCCTGCTTAATAGTACTCTTGTGAGTCATTGAGCTGACGAGCTCGTGGATGAAGCACCCACATGCCTGTTAGAGGTACCTGACCTGAGAAAAATGCTGGCAGCCTACTCTGCAAACCCCAAATTTGAAAGACTGTAATCTCTACTGATGACGGTTAAAGAACAAGAAACACGTGTCTAGAGATCAGCACTATCTGCGCCAACTGTGGGGAAACACTCGAACACTCTTGAAGCAAGCAAGTAACTGAAACTGCATTTACCACAATGCCAGGGGCGAACCTTGCTGGGAGGTGAAGCGGTGTGCTCCCACCCCTGTTCCTGTTTAATAGTACTCCAGTGAATCATTGAGCTGACGAGCTCGTGGATGAAGCACCCGCATGCCCGAGAGAGGTACCTGACCTGACAAAGATGTTGGCAGCCTACTCAGCAAACCCCACATTTGAAAGACTGTAATCTCTACTGATGACGGTTAAAGAACCAGAAACACGTGTCTACAGATCGTCACTATCTGCGCCACCTGTGGCGAAAGACTTGAACACTCTTGAAGCAAGCAAGTAACCGAAACTGCATTTACCACAATGCCAGGGGCGAACCTTGCTGGGATTTGAAGCGGTGTGCTCCCACCCCTGTTCCTGTTTAATAGTACTGCCGTGAGTCATTGAGCTGACGAGCTCGTGGATGAAGCACAAGCATGCCTGTGAGAGGTACCTCACCAGAGAAAGATGTTGGCAGCCTACTCATCAAACCCCAAATTTCAAAGACTGTAAACTCTACAGATAAGGGTTACAAAACCCAGAAACACATGTCTAGTGATCAGCACTATCTGCACCAACTGTGGCAAAACACTCGAACACTTTTGAAGGAAGCAAGTAACTGAAACTGAATTTACGACAATGCCAGGGGCGAACCTTGCTGGGAGGTGAAGTGGTGTGCTCCCACCCGTGTTCCTGCTTAATAATACTCTTGTGAGTGATTGAGCTGACGAGCTCGTGCATGAAGCACCCGCATGCCTGTGAGAGGTACGTGACCTGAGAAAGATGTTGGCAGCCCACTCAGCAAACCCCACATTTGAAAGACTGTAATCTCTACTGATGACGGTTAAAGAACCATAAACAGGTGTCTACAGATCAGCACTATCTGCGCCAACTGTCGCAAAACACTTCAACACTCTTGAAGCAAGCAAGTAACCGAAACTGCATTTACCACAAAGCCAAGGGCGAACCTTGTTGGGAGGTGAAGCGGTGTGCTCCCACCTCTGTTCCTGTTTAATAGTACTCCCGTGAGTCATTGAGCTGACAAGCTCGTGGATGAAGCACCCGCATGCCTGTGAGAGGTACCTGGCCTGAGAAAGATGTTGACAGCCTACTCAGCAAACCGCACATTTGAAAGACTATAAACTCTACTGATGACGGTTAAAGAACCAGAAACACGTGTCTAGAGATCAGCACTATCTGCGCCAACTGTGGCGAGACACTCGAACACTCTTGAAGCAAGCAAGAAACTGAAACTGCATTTACCACAATGCCAGGGGCAAACCTTGCTGGGAGGTGAAGCGGTGTGCTCCCACTCCTGTTCCTGTTTAATAGTACTCATGTGAGTCATTGAGCTGATAAGCTCGTGGATGAAGCACCCGCATGCCTAACTGTAATCTCTACTGATGACGGTTAAAGAACCAGAAACACGTGTCTAGAGATCAGCTCTATCTGCGTCAACTGTGGCTAAACACTCGAACACTCTTGAAGCAAGCAAGAAACTGAAACTGCATTTACCACAATGCCAGGGGCAAACCTTGCTGGGAGGTGAAGCGGTGTGCTCCCACTCCTGTTCCTGTTTAATAGTACTCCCGTGAGTCATTGAGCTGACGAGCTCGTGGATGAAGCACCCGCATGTCTGTGAGAGGTACCCGACCTGAGAAAGATGTTGGCAGCCTACTCAGAAAACCCCACATTTGAAAGACTGTAATCTCTACTCATGACGGTTAAAGAACCAGAAACACGTGTCTAGAGATCAGTTCTATCTGCGCCAACTGTGGCGAAACACTCGAATACTCTTGAAGCAAGCAAGTAAACGAAACTGCATTTACCACAATGCCAGGGGCGAACCTTGCTGGGAGGTGAGGCGGTGTGCTCCCACCCCTGTTCCTGTTTAATAGTACTCTTGTGAGTCATTGAGCTGACAAGCTCGTGGATGAAGCAC
The DNA here is from genome assembly GCF_964204655.1 of Triturus cristatus. NCBI lineage: Eukaryota > Metazoa > Chordata > Amphibia > Caudata > Salamandridae > Triturus > Triturus cristatus. Next base: position 1,225,801,372 of record NC_140579.1, read on the forward strand.
CCGCATGCCTGTGAGAGGTACCTGGCCTGAGAAAGATGTTGACAGCCTACTCAGAAAACCCCACATTTGAAAGACAGTAATCTCTACTGATGACGGTTAAAGAACCAGAAACACGTGTCTAGAGATCAGCAATATCTACGCGAACTGTGGCGAAACACTCGAACACTTTTGAAGCAAGCAAGTAACTGAAACTGCATTTACCACAATGCCAGGGGCGAACCTTGCTGGGAGGTGAAGTGGTGTGCTCCCACCCCTGTTCCTGCTTAATAGTACTCTTGTGAGTCATTGAGCTGACGAGCTCGTGGATGAAGCACCCACATGCCTGTTAGAGGTACCTGACCTGAGAAAAATGCTGGCAGCCTACTCTGCAAACCCCAAATTTGAAAGACTGTAATCTCTACTGATGACGGTTAAAGAACAAGAAACACGTGTCTAGAGATCAGCACTATCTGCGCCAACTGTGGGGAAACACTCGAACACTCTTGAAGCAAGCAAGTAACTGAAACTGCATTTACCACAATGCCAGGGGCGAACCTTGCTGGGAGGTGAAGCGGTGTGCTCCCACCCCTGTTCCTGTTTAATAGTACTCCAGTGAATCATTGAGCTGACGAGCTCGTGGATGAAGCACCCGCATGCCCGAGAGAGGTACCTGACCTGACAAAGATGTTGGCAGCCTACTCAGCATACCCCACATTTGAAAGACTGTAATCTGTACTGATGACGGTTAAAGAACCAGAAACACGTGTCTAGAGATCAGCTCTATCTGCGTCAACAGTGGCTAAACACTCGAACACTCTTGAAGTAAGCAAGAAACTGAAACTGCATTTACCACAATGCCAGGGGCGAACCTTGCTGGGAGGTGAAGCGGTGTGCTCCCACTCCTGTTCCTGCTTAATAGTACAGCCGTGAGTAATTGAGCTGACAAGCTCATGGATGAAGCACCCGCATGCCTGTGAGAGGTACCTGACCTGAGAAAGATGTTGGCAGCCTGCTCAACAAACCCCAAATTTCAAAGAGTGTAAACTCTACTGATGAGGGTTAAAGAACCAGAAACACATGTCTAGAGATCAGCATTATCTGCGCCAACTGTGGCGAAACACTCAAACACTTTTGAAGGAAGCAAGTAACTGAAAGTGCATTTACCGCAATGCCAGGGGAAAACATTGCTGGGAGGTGAAGCGTTGTGCTCCCAACCCTGTTCCTGTTTAATAGTACTCCCGTGAGTCATTGAGCTGACGAGCTCGTGGATGAAGCACCCGCATGTCTGTGAGAGGTACCCGACCTGAGAAAGATGTTGGCAGCCTACTCAGAAAACCCCACATTTGAAAGACTGTAATCTCTACTCATGACGGTTAAAGAGCCAGAAACACGTGTCTAGAGATCAGTTCTATCTGCGCCAACTGTGGCGAAACACTCGAATACTCTTGAAGCAAGCAAGTAAACGAAACTGCATTTACCACAATGCCAGGGGCGAACCTTGCTGGGAGGTGAGGCGGTGTGCTCCCACCCCTGTTCCTGTTTAATAGTACTCTTGTGAGTCATTGAGCTGACAAGCTCGTGGATGAAGCACCCGCATGCCTGTGAGAGGTACCTGGCCTGAGAAAGATGTTGACAGCCTACTCAGAAAACCCCACATTTGAAAGACAGTAATCTCTACTGATGACGGTTAAAGAACCAGAAACACGTGTCTAGAGATCAGCAATATCTACGCGAACTGTGGCGAAACACTCGAACACTTTTGAAGCAAGCAAGTAACTGAAACTGCATTTACCACAATCCAAGGGGCGAACCTTGCTGGGAGGTGAAGTGGTGTGCTCCCACCCCTGTTCCTGCTTAATAGTACTCTTGTGAGTCATTGAGCTGACGAGCTCGTGGATGAAGCACCCACATGCCTGTTAGAGGTACCTGACCTGAGAAAAATGCTGGCAGCCTACTCTGCAAACCCCAAATTTGAAAGACTGTAATCTCTACTGATGACGGTTAAAGAACAAGAAACACGTGTCTAGAGATCAGCACTATCTGCGCCAACTGTGGGGAAACACTCGAACACTCTTGAAGCAAGCAAGTAACTGAAACTGCATTTACCACAATGCCAGGGGCGAACCTTGCTGGGAGGTGAAGCGGTGTGCTCCCACCCCTGTTCCTGTTTAATAGTACTCCAGTGAATCATTGAGCTGACGAGCTCGTGGATGAAGCACCCGCATGCCCGAGAGAGGTACCTGACCTGACAAAGATGTTGGCAGCCTACTCAGCAAACCCCACATTTGAAAGACTGTAATCTCTACTGATGACGGTTAAAGAACCAGAAACACGTGTCTACAGATCGTCACTATCTGCGCCACCTGTGGCGAAAGACTCGAACACTCTTGAAGCAAGCAAGTAACCGAAACTGCATTTACCACAATGCCAGGGGCGAACCTTGCTGGGATTTGAAGCGGTGTGCTCCCACCCCTGTTCCTGTTTAATAGTACTGCCGTGAGTCATTGAGCTGACGAGCTCGTGGATGAAGCACAAGCATGCCTGTGAGAGGTACCTCACCAGAGAAAGATGTTGGCAGCCTACTCATCAAACCCCAAATTTCAAAGACTGTAAACTCTACAGATAAGGGTTACAAAACCCAGAAACACATGTCTAGTGATCAGCACTATCTGCACCAACTGTGGCAAAACACTCGAACACTTTTGAAGGAAGCAAGTAACTGAAACTGAATTTACGACAATGCCAGGGGCGAACCTTGCTGGGAGGTGAAGTGGTGTGCTCCCACCCGTGTTCCTGCTTAATAATACTCTTGTGAGTGATTGAGCTGACGAGCTCGTGCATGAAGCACCCGCATGCCTGTGAGAGGTACGTGACCTGAGAAAGATGTTGGCAGCCCACTCAGCAAACCCCACATTTGAAAGACTGTAATCTCTACTGATGACGGTTAAAGAACCATAAACAGGTGTCTACAGATCAGCACTATCTGCGCCAACTGTCGCAAAACACTTGAACACTCTTGAAGCAAGCAAGTAACCGAAACTGCATTTACCACAAAGCCAAGGGCGAACCTTGTTGGGAGGTGAAGCGGTGTGCTCCCACCTCTGTTCCTGTTTAATAGTACTCCCGTGAGTCATTGAGCTGACAAGCTCGTGGATGAAGCACCCGCATGCCTGTGAGAGGTACCTGGCCTGAGAAAGATGTTGACAGCCTACTCAGCAAACCGCACATTTGAAAGACTATAAACTCTACTGATGACGGTTAAAGAACCAGAAACACGTGTCTAGAGATCAGCACTATCTGCGCCAACTGTGGCGAGACACTCGAACACTCTTGAAGCAAGCAAGAAACTGAAACTGCATTTACCACAATGCCAGGGGCAAACCTTGCTGGGAGGTGAAGCGGTGTGCTCCCACTCCTGTTCCTGTTTAATAGTACTCATGTGAGTCATTGAGCTGATAAGCTCGTGGATGAAGCACCCGCATGCCTAACTGTAATCTCTACTGATGACGGTTAAAGAACCAGAAACACGTGTCTAGAGATCAGCTCTATCTGCGTCAACTGTGGCTAAACACTCGAACACTCTTGAAGCAAGCAAGAAACTGAAACTGCATTTACCACAATGCCAGGGGCAAACCTTGCTGGGAGGTGAAGCGGTGTGCTCCCACTCCTGTTCCTGCTTAATAGTACAGCCGTGAGTAATTGAGCTGACAAGCTCATGGATGAAGCACCCGCATGCCTGTGAGAGGTACCTGACCTGAGAAAGATGTTGGCAGCCTGCTCATCAAACCCCAAATTTCAAAGAGTGTAAACTCTACTGATGAGGGTTAAAGAACCAGAAACACATGTCTAGAGATCAGCATTATCAGCGCCAACTGTGGCGAAACACTCGAATACTCTTGAAGGAAGCAAGTAACTGAAAGTGCATTTACCGCAATGCAAGGGGAGAACCTTGCTGGGAAGTGAAGCGTTGTGCTCCCAACCCTGTTCCTGTTTAATAGTACTCCCGTGAGTCATTGAGCTGACGAGCTCGTGGATGAAGCACCCGCATGTCCGTGAGAGGTACCCGACCTGAGAAAGATGTTGGCAGCCTACTCAGAAAACCCCACATTTGAAAGACTGTAATCTCTACTCATGACGGTTAAAGAACCAGAAACACGTGTCTAGAGATCAGCACTATCTGCGCCAACTGTGGCGAAACACTCGAATACTCTTGAAGCAAGCAAGTAAACGAAACTGCATTTACCACAAAGCCAAGGGCGAACCTTGCTGGGAGGTGAAGCGGTGTGCTCCCACCCCTGTTCCTGTTTAATAGTACTCTTGTGAGTCATTGAGCTGACAAGCTCGTGGATGAAGCACCCGCATGCCTGTGAGAGGTACCTGGCCTGAGAAAGATGTTGACAGCCTACTCAGAAAACCCCACATTTGAAAGACAGTAATCTCTACTGATGACGGTTAAAGAACCAGAAACACGTGTCTAGAGATCAGCAATATCTACGCGAACTGTGGCGAAACACTCGAACACTTTTGAAGCAAGCAAGTAACTGAAACTGCATTTACCACAATGCCAGGGGCGAACCTTGCTGGGAGGTGAAGTGGTGTGCTCCCACCCCTGTTCCTGCTTAATAGTACTCTTGTGAGTCATTGAGCTGGCGAGCTCGTGGATGAAGCACCCACATGCCTGTTAGAGGTACCTGACCTGAGAAAAATGCTGGCAGCCTACTCTGCAAACCCCAAATTTGAAAGACTGTAATCTCTACTGATGACGGTTAAAGAACAAGAAACACGTGTCTAGAGATCAGCACTATCTGCGCCAACTGTGGGGAAACACTCGAACACTCTTGAAGCAAGCAAGTAACTGAAACTGCATTTACCACAATGCCAGGGGCGAACCTTGCTGGGAGGTGAAGCGGTGTGCTCCCACCCCTGTTCCTGTTTAATAGTACTCCAGTGAATCATTGAGCTGACGAGCTCGTGGATGAAGCACCCGCATGCCCGAGAGAGGTACCTGACCTGACAAAGATGTTGGCAGCCTACTCAGCAAACCCCACATTTGAAAGACTGTAATCTCTACTGATGACGGTTAAAGAACCAGAAACACGTGTCTACAGATCGTCACTATCTGCGCCACCTGTGGCGAAAGACTCGAACACTCTTGAAGCAAGCAAGTAACCGAAACTGCATTTACCACAATGCCAGGGGCGAACCTTGCTGGGATTTGAAGCGGTGTGCTCCCACCCCTGTTCCTGTTTAATAGTACTGCCGTGAGTCATTGAGCTGACGAGCTCGTGGATGAAGCACAAGCATGCCTGTGAGAGGTACCTCACCAGAGAAAGATGTTGGCAGCCTACTCATCAAACCCCAAATTTCAAAGACTGTAAACTCTACAGATAAGGGTTACAAAACCCAGAAACACATGTCTAGTGATCAGCACTATCTGCACCAACTGTGGCAAAACACTCGAACACTTTTGAAGGAAGCAAGTAACTGAAACTGAATTTATGACAATGCCAGGGGCGAACCTTGCTGGGAGGTGAAGTGGTGTGCTCCCACCCGTGTTCCTGCTTAATAATACTCTTGTGAGTGATTGAGCTGACGAGCTCGTGCATGAAGCACCCGCATGCCTGTGAGAGGTACGTGACCTGAGAAAGATGTTGGCAGCCCACTCAGCAAACCCCACATTTGAAAGACTGTAATCTCTACTGATGACGGTTAAAGAACCATAAACAGGTGTCTACAGATCAGCACTATCTGCGCCAACTGTCGCAAAACACTCGAACACTCTTGAAGCAAGCGAAACTGCATTTACCACAAAGCCAAGGGCGAACCTTGTTGGGAGGTGAAGCGGTGTGCTCCCACCTCTGTTCCTGTTTAATAGTACTCCCGTGAGTCATTGAGCTGACAAGCTCGTGGATGAAGCACCCGCATGCCTGTGAGAGGTACCTGGCCTGAGAAAGATGTTGACAGCCTACTCAGCAAACCGCACATTTGAAAGACTATAAACTCTACTGATGACGGTTAAAGAACCAGAAACACGTGTCTAGAGATCAGCAGTATCTGCGCCAACTGTGGCGAGACACTCGACCACTCTTGATGCAAGCAAGCATCCAAAACTGCATTTACCACAATGCCAGGGGCAAACCTTGCTGGGCTGGGATGTGAAGCGGTGTGCTCCCACTCCTGTTCCTGTTTAATAGTACTCATGTGAGTCATTGAGCTGATAAGCTCGTGGATGAAGCACCCGCATGCCTGTGAGAGGAACCTGGCCTGAGAATGATGTTGACAGCCTACTCAGCAAACCCCACATTTGAAAGACTGTAATCTCTACTGATGACGGTTAAAGAACCAGAAACACGTGTCTAGAGATCAGCTCTATCTGCGTCAACTGTGGCTAAACACTCGAACACTCTTGAAGCAAGCAAGAAACTGAAACTGCATTTACCACAATGCCAGGGGCGAACCTTGCTGGGAGGTGAAGCGGTGTGCTCCCACTCCTGTTCCTGCTTAATAGTACAGCCGTGAGTAATTGAGCTGACAAGCTCGTGGATGAAGCACCCGCATGCCTGTGAGAGGTACCTGACCTGAGAAAGATGTTGGCAGCCTGCTCATCAAACCCCAAATTTCAAAGAGTGTAAACTCTACTGATGAGGGTTAAAGAACCAGAAACACATGTCTAGAGATCAGCATTATCAGCGCCAACTGTGGCGAAACACTCGAATACTCTTGAAGGAAGCAAGTAACTGAAAGTGCATTTACCGCAATGCAAGGGGAGAACCTTGCTGGGAAGTGAAGCGTTGTGCTCCCAACCCTGTTCCTGTTTAATAGTACTCCCGTGAGTCATTGAGCTGACGAGCTCGTGGATGACGCACCCGCATGTCTGTGAGAGGTACCCGACCTGAGAAAGATGTTGGCAGCCTACTCAGAAAACCCCACATTTGAAAGACTGTAATCTCTACTCATGACGGTTAAAGAACCAGAAACACGTGTCTAGAGATCAGCACTATCTGCGCCAACTGTGGCGAAACACTCGAATACTCTTGAAGCAAGCAAGTAAACGAAACTGCATTTACCACAAAGGCAAGGGCGAACCTTGCTGGGAGGTGAAGCGGTGTGCTCCCACCCCTGTTCCTGTTTAATAGTACTCTCGTGAGTCATTGAGCTGACAAGCTCGTGGATGAAGCACCCGCATGCCTGTGAGAGGTACCTGGCCTGAGAAAGATGTTGACAGCCTACTCAGAAAACCCCACATTTGAAAGACAGTAATCTCTACTGATGACGGTTAAAGAACCAGAAACACGTGTCTAGAGATCAGCAATATCTACGCGAACTGTGACGAAACACTCGAACACTTTTGAAGCAAGCAAGTAACTGAAACTGCATTTACCACAATGCCAGGGGCGATCCTTGCTGGGAGGTGAAGCGGTGTGCTCCCACCCCTGTTCCTGTTTAATAGTACTCCAGTGAATCATTGAGCTGACGAGATGTGGATGACGCACCCGCATGCCCGTGAGAGGTACCTGACCTGACAAAGATGTTGGCAGCCTACTCAGCATACCCCACATTTGAAAGACTGTAATCTGTACTGATGACGGTTAAAGAACCGGAAACACGTGTCTAGAGATCAGCACTATCTGCGCCAACTGTAGCGAAACACTCAAACACTCTTGAAGTAAGCAAGTAACTGAAAGTGCATTTACCACAATGCCAGTGGTGAACCTTGCTGGGAGGTCATGCGGTGTGCTCCCACCCCTGTTCCTGTTTAATAGTACTGCCGTGAGTCATTGAGCTGACGAGCTCGTGGATGAAGCACAAGCATGCCTGTGAGAGGTACCTGACCTGAGAAAGATGTTGGCAGCCTACTCATCAAACCCCAAATTTCAAAGACTGTAAACTCTACTGATGAGGGTTAAAGAACCAGAAACACATGACTAGTGACCAGCACTATCTGCGCCAACTGTGGCAAAACACTCGAACACTCTTGAAGCAAGCAAGTAACTGAAACTGCATTTACCACAATTCCAGGGGCGAACCTTGCTGGGAGGTGAAGTGGTGTGCTCCCAACCCTGTTCCTGTTTAATAGCACTCCCATGAGTCATTGAGCTGACGAGCTCGTGGATGAAGCACCCACATGCCTGTGAGAGGTACCTTGCCTGAGAACGATGTTGGCAGCCTACTCAGCAAACCCCACATTTGAAAGACTGTAATCTCTACTGATGACGGTTAAAGAACCAGAAACACGTGTCTAGAGATCAGCACTATCTGCGCCAACTGTGGGGAAACACTCGAACACTCTTGAAGCAAGCAAGTAACCGAAACTGCATTTACCACAATGCCAGGGGCGAACCTTGCTGGGAGGTGAAGCGGTGTGCTCCCACCCCTGTTCCTGTTTAATAGTACTCCAGTGAATCATTGAGCTGACGAGCTCGTGGATGAAGCACCCGCATGCCCGAGAGAGGTACCTGACCTTACAAAGATGTTGGCAGCCTACTCAGCAATCTCCAAATTTGAAAGACAGTAATCTCTACTGATGACGGTTAAAGAACCAGAAACACGTGTCTAGAGATCAGCAATATCTGCGCCAACTGTGGGGAAACACTCGAACACTCTTGAAGCAAGCAAGTAACCGAAACTGCATTTACCACAATGCCAGGGGCGAACCTTGCTGGGAGGTGAAGCGGTGTGCTCCCACCCCTGTTCCTGTTTAATAGTACTGCCGTGAGTCATTGAGCTGACGAGCTCGTGGATGAAGCACAAGCATGCCTGTGAGAGGTACCTCACCAGAGAAAGATGTTGGCAGCCTTCTCATCAAACCCCAAATTTCAAAGACTGTAAACTCTACTGATAAGGGTTAAAAAACCAGAAACACATGTCTAGTGATCAGCACTATCTGCACCAACTGTGGCAAAACACTCGAACACTATTAAAGGAAGCGAGTAACTGAAACTGAATTTACCACAATGCCAGGGGCGAACCTTGCTGGGAGGTGAAGTGGTGTGCTCCCACCCGTGTTCCTGCTTAATAATACTCTTGTGAGTCATTGAGCTGACGAGCTCGTGGATGAAGCACCCGCATGCCTGTGAGAGGTACGTGACCTGAGAAAGATGTTGGCAGCCCACTCAGCAAACCCCAAATTTCAAAGACTGTAAACTCTACTGATGAGGGTTAAAGAACCAGAAACACATGACTAGTGACCAGCACTATCTGCGCCAACTGTGGCAAAACACTCGAACACTATTAAAGGAAGCGAGTAACTGAAACTGAATTTACCACAATGCCAGGGGCGAACCTTGCTGGGAGGTCATGCGGTGTGCTCCCACCCCTGTTCCTGTTTAATAGTACTGCCGTGAGTCATTGAGCTGACGAGCTCGTGGATGAAGCACAAGCATGCCTGTGAGAGGTACCTGACCTGAGAAAGATGTTGGCAGCCTACTCATCAAACCCCAAATTTCAAAGACTGTAAACTCTACTGATGAGGGTTAAAGAACCAGAAACACATGACTAGTGACCAGCACTATCTGCGCCAACTGTGGCAAAACACTCGAACACTCTTGAAGCAAGCAAGTAACTGAAACTGCATTTACCAAAATTCCAGGGGCGAACCTTGCTGGGAGGTGAAGTGGTGTGCTCCCAACCCTGTTTCTGTTTAATAGTACTCCCATGAGTCATTGAGCTGACGAGCTCGTGGATGAAGCACCCACATGCCTGTGAGAGGTACCTTGCCTGAGAAAGATGTTGGCAGCCTACTCAGCAAACCCCACATTTGAAAGACTGTAATCTCTACTGATGACGGTTAAAGAACCAGAAACACGTGTCTAGAGATCAGCACTATCTGCGCCAACTGTGGGGAAACACTCGAACACTCTTGAAGCAAGCAAGTAACCGAAACTGCATTTACCACAATGCCAGGGGCGAACCTTGCTGGGAGGTGAAGCGGTGTGCTCCCACCCCTGTTCCTGTTTAATAGTACTCCAGTGAATCATTGAGCTGACGAGCTCGTGGATGAAGCAACCGCATGCCCGAGAGAGGTACCTGACCTTACAAAGATGTTGGCAGCCTACTCAGCAAACTCCAAATTTGAAAGACAGTAATCTCTACTGATGACGGTTAAAGAACCAGAAACACGTGTCTAGAGATCAGCAATATCTGCGCCAACTGTGGGGAAACACTCGAACACTCTTGAAGCAAGCAAGTAACCGAAACTGCATTTACCACAATGCCAGGGGCGAACCTTGCTGGGAGGTGAAGCGGTGTGCTCCCACCCCTGTTCCTGTTTAATAGTACTGCCGTGAGTCATTGAGCTGACGAGCTCGTGGATGAAGCACAAGCATGCCTGTGAGAGGTACCTCACCAGAGAAAGATGTTGGCAGCCTACTCATCAAACCCCAAATTTCAAAGACTGTAAACTCTACTGATAAGGGTTAAAAAACCAGAAACACATGTCTAGTGATCAGCACTATCTGCACCAACTGTGGCAAAACACTCGAACACTATTAAAGGAAGCGAGTAACTGAAACTGAATTTACCACAATGCCAGGGGCGATCCTTGCTGGGAGGTGAAGTGGTGTGCTCCCACCCGTGTTCCTGCTTAATAATACTCTTATGAGTCATTGAGCTGACGAGCTCGTGGATGAAGCACCCGCATGCCTGTGAGAGGTACGTGACCTGAGAAAGATGTTGGCAGCCCACTCAGCAAACCCCACATTTGAAAGACTGTAATCTCTACTGATGACGGTTAAAGAACCATAAACACGTGTCTACAGATCAGCACTATCTGCGCCAACTGTCGCAAAACACTCGAACACTCTTGAAGCAAGCAAGTAACCGAAACTGCATTTACCACAAAGCCAAGGGCAAACCTTGTTGGGAGGTGAAGCGGTGTGCTCCCACCCCTGTTCCTGTTTAATAGTACTGCCGTGAGTCATTAAGCTGACGAGCTCGCCGATGAAGCACCCACATGCCTGTTAGAGGTACCTGACCTGAGAAAAATGTTGGCAGCCTACTCAGCAAACCCCAAATTTGAAAGACTGTAATCTCTACTGATGACGGTTAAAGAACCAGAAATACGTGTCTAGAGATCAGCACTATCTGCGCCAACTGTGGGGAAACACTCGAACACTCTTGAAGCAAGCAAGTAACTGAAACTGCATTTACCACAATGCCAGGGGCGAACCTTGCTGGGAGGTGAAGCGGTGTGCTCCCACCCCTGTTCCTGTTTAATAGTACTCCAGTGAATCATTGAGCTGACGAGCTCGTGGATGAAGCACCCGCATGCCCGAGAGAGGTACCTGACCTGACAAAGATGTTGGCAGCCTACTCAGCAAACCCCACATTGGAAAGACTGTAATCTCTACTGATGACGGTTAAAGAACCAGAAACACGTGTCTAGAGATCGTCACTATCTGCGCCAACTGTGGCGAAAGACTCGAACACTCTTGAAGCAAGCAAGTAACCGAAACTGCATTTACCACAATGCCAGGGGCGAACCTTGCTGGGAGGTGAAGCGGTGTGCTCCCACCCCTGTTCCTGTTTAATAGTACTGCCGTGAGTCATTGAGCTGACGAGCTCGTAGATGAAGCACAAGCATGCCTGTGAGAGGTACCTCACCAGAGAAAGATGTTGGCAGCCTACTCATCAAACCCCAAATTTCAAAGACTGTAAACTCTACTGATAAGGGTTAAAAAAACAGAAACACATGTCTAGTGATCAGCACTATCTGCACCAACTGTGGCAAAACACTCGAACACTATTAAAGGAAGCAAGTAACTGAAACTGAATTTATCACAATGCCAGGGGCGAACCTTGCTGGGAGGTGAAGTGGTGTGCTCCCACCCGTGTTCCTGCTTAATAATACTCTTGTGAGTCATTGAGCTGACGAGCTCGTGGATGAAGCACCCGCATGCCTGTGAGAGGTACGTGACCTGAGAAAGATGTTGGCAGCCCACTCAGCAAACCCCACATTTGAAAGACTGTAATCTCTACTGATGACGGTTAAAGAACCATAAACACGTGTCTACAGGTCAGCACTATCTGCGCCAACTGTCGCAAAACACTCAAACACTCTTGAAGCAAGCAAGTAACCGAAACTGCATTTACCACAAAGCCAAGGGCGAACCTTGTTGGGAGGTGAAGCGGTGTGCTCCCACCTCTGTTCCTGTTTAATAGTACTCCTGTGAGTCATTGAGCTTACAAGCTTGTGGATGAAGCACCCGCATGCCTGTGAGAGGTACCTGGCCTGAGAAAGATGTTGACAGCCTACTCAGCAAACCGCACATTTGAAAGACTGTAAACTCTACTGATGACGGTTAAAGAAACAGAAACACGTGTCTAGAGATCAGCACTATCTGCGCCAACTGTGGCGAAACACTCGAACACTCTTGAAGCAAGCAAGTATCCGAAACTGCATTTTCCACAATGCCAGGGGCGAACCTTGCTGGGAGGTGAAGTGGTGTGCTCCCACCCCTGTTCCTGCTTAATAGTACTCTTGTGAGTCATTGAGCTGACGAGCTCGTGGATGAAGCACCCACATGCCTGTTAGAGGTACCTGACCTGAGAAAAATGCTGGCAGCCTACTCTGCAAACCCCAAATTTGAAAGACTGTAATCTCTACTGATGACGGTTAAAGAACAAGAAACACGTGTCTAGAGATCAGCACTATCTGCGCCAACTGTGGGGAAACACTCGAACACTCTTGAAGCAAGCAAGTAACTGAAACTGCATTTACCACAATGCCAGGGGCGAACCTTGCTGGGAGGTGAAGCGGTGTGCTCCCACCCCTGTTCCTGTTTAATAGTACTCCAGTGAATCATTGAGCTGACGAGCTCGTGGATGAAGCACCCGCATGCCCGAGAGAGGTACCTGACCTGACAAAGATGTTGGCAGCCTACTCAGCAAACCCCACATTTGAAAGACTGTAATCTCTACTGATGACGGTTAAAGAACCAGAAACACGTGTCTACAGATCGTCACTATCTGTGCCACCTGTGGCGAAAGACTCGAACACTCTTGAAGCAAGCAAGTAACCGAAACTGCATTTACCACAATGCCAGGGGCGAACCTTGCTGGGATTTGAAGCGGTGTGCTCCCACCCCTGTTCCTGTTTAATAGTACTGCCGTGAGTCATTGAGCTGACGAGCTCGTGGATGAAGCACAAGCATGCCTGTGAGAGGTACCTCACCAGAGAAAGATGTTGGCAGCCTACTCATCAAACCCCAAATTTCAAAGACTGTAAACTCTACAGATAAGGGTTACAAAACCCAGAAACACATGTCTAGTGATCAGCACTATCTGCACCAACTGTGGCAAAACACTCGAACACTTTTGAAGGAAGCAAGTAACTGAAACTGAATTTACGACAATGCCAGGGGCGAACCTTGCTGGGAGGTGAAGTGGTGTGCTCCCACCCGTGTTCCTGCTTAATAATACTCTTGTGAGTGATTGAGCTGACGAGCTCGTGCATAAAGCACCCGCATGCCTGTGAGAGGTACGTGACCTGAGAAAGATGTTGGCAGCCCACTCAGCAAACCCCACATTTGAAAGACTGTAATCTCTACTGATGACGGTTAAAGAACCATAAACAGGTGTCTACAGATCAGCACTATCTGCGCCAACTGTCGCAAAACACTCGAACACTCTTGAAGCAAGCAAGTAACCGAAACTGCATTTACCACAAAGCCAAGGGCGAACCTTGTTGGGAGGTGAAGCGGTGTGCTCCCACCTCTGTTCCTGTTTAATAGTACTCCCGTGAGTCATTGAGCTGACAAGCTCGTGGATGAAGCACCCGCATGCCTGTGAGAGGTACCTGGCCTGAGAAAGATGTTGACAGCCTACTCAGCAAACCGCACATTTGAAAGACTATAAACTCTACTGATGACGGTTAAAGAACCAGAAACACGTGTCTAGAGATCAGCACTATCTGCGCCAACTGTGGCGAGACACTCGAACACTCTTGATGCAAGCAAGCATCCAAAACTGCATTTACCACAATGCCAGGGGCAAACCTTGCTGGGATGTGAAGCGGTGTGCTCCCACTCCTGTTCCTGTTTAATAGTACTCATGTGAGTCATTGAGCTGATAAGCTCGTGGATGAAGCACCCGCATGCCTGTGAGAGGAACCTGGCCTGAGAATGATGTTGACAGCCTACTCAGCAAACCCCACATTTGAAAGACTGTAATCTCTACTGATGACGGTTAAAGAACCAGAAACACGTGTCTAGAGATCAGCTCTATCTGCGTCAACTGTGGCTAAACACTCGAACACTCTTGAAGCAAGCAAGAAACTGAAACTGCATTTACCACAATGCCAGGGGCAAACCTTGCTGGGAGGTGAAGCGGTGTGCTCCCACTCCTGTTCCTGCTTAATAGTACAGCCGTGAGTAATTGAGCTGACAAGCTCGTGGATGAAGCACCCGCATGCCTGTGAGAGGTACCTGACCTGAGAAAGATGTTGGCAGCCTGCTCATCAAACCCCAAATTTCAAAGAGTGTAAACTCTACTGATGAGGGTTAAAGAACCAGAAACACATGTCTAGAGATCAGCATTATCAGCGCCAACTGTAGCGAAACACTCGAATACTCTTGAAGGAAGCAAGTAACTGAAAGTGCATTTACCGCAATGCAAGGGGAGAACCTTGCTGGGAAGTGAAGCGTTGTGCTCCCAACCCTGTTCCTGTTTAATAGTACTCCCGTGAGTCATTGAGCTGACGAGCTCGTGGATGAAGCACCCGCATGTCTGTGAGAGGTACCCGACCTGAGAAAGATGTTGGCAGCCTACTCAGAAAACCCCACATTTGAAAGACTGTAATCTCTACTCATGACGGTTAAAGAACCAGAAACACGTGTCTAGAGATCAGCACTATCTGCGCCAACTGTGGCGAAACACTCGAATACTCTTGAAGCAAGCAAGTAAACGAAACTGCATTTACCACAAAGCCAAGGGCGAACCTTGCTGGGAGGTGAAGCGGTGTGCTCCCACCCCTGTTCCTGTTTAATAGTACTCTCGTGAGTCATTGAGCTGACAAGCTCGTGGATGAAGCACCCGCATGCCTGTGAGAGGTACCTGGCCTGAGAAAGATGTTGACAGCCTACTCAGAAAACCCCACATTTGAAAGACAGTAATCTCTACTGATGACGGTTAAAGAACCAGAAACACGTGTCTAGAGATCAGCAATATCTACGCGAACTGTGACGAAACACTCGAACACTTTTGAAGCAAGCAAGTAACTGAAACTGCATTTACCACAATGCCAGGGGCGAACCTTGCTGGGAGGTGAAGCGGTGTGCTCCCACCCCTGTTCCTGTTTAATAGTACTCCAGTGAATCATTGAGCTGACGAGATGTGGATGACGCACCCGCATGCCCGTGAGAGGTACCTGACCTGACAAAGATGTTGGCAGCCTACTCAGCATACCCCACATTTGAAAGACTGTAATCTGTACTGATGACGGTTAAAGAACCAGAAACACGTGTCTAGAGATCAGCACTATCTGCGCCAACTGTAGCGAAACACTCAAACACTCTTGAAGTAAGCAAGTAACTGAAAGTGCATTTACCACAATGCCAGTGGTGAACCTTGCTGGGAGGTCATGCGGTGTGCTCCCACCCCTGTTCCTGTTTAATAGTACTGCCGTGAGTCATTGAGCTGACGAGCTCGTGGATGAAGCACAAGCATGCCTGTGAGAGGTACCTGACCTGAGAAAGATGTTGGCAGCCTACTCATCAAACCCCAAATTTCAAAGACTGTAAACTCTACTGATGAGGGTTAAAGAACCAGAAACACATGACTAGTGACCAGCACTATCTGCGCCAACTGTGGCAAAACACTTGAACACTCTTGAAGCAAGGAAGTAACTGAAACTGCATTTACCACAATTCCAGGGGCGAACCTTGCTGGGAGGTGAAGTGGTGTGCTCCCAACCCTGTTCCTGTTTAATAGTACTCCCATGAGTCATTGAGCTGACGAGCTCGTGGATGAAGCACCCACATGCCTGTGAGAGGTACCTTGCCTGAGAAAGATGTTGGCAGCCTACTCAGCAAACCCCACATTTGAAAGACTGTAATCTCTACTGATGACGGTTAAAGAACCAGAAACACGTGTCTAGAGATCAGCAATATCTGCGCCAACTGTGGGTAAACACTCGAACACTCTTGAAGCAAGCAAGTAACCGAAACTGCATTTACCACAATGCCAGGGGCGAACCTTGCTGGGAGGTGAAGCGGTGTGCTCCCACCCCTGTTCCTGTTTAATAGTACTGCCGTGAGTCATTGAGCTGACGAGCTCGTGGATGAAGCACAAGCATGCCTGTGAGAGGTACCTCACCAGAGAAAGATGTTGGCAGCCTACTCATCAAACCCCAAATTTCAAAGACTGTAAACTCTACTGATAAGGGTTAAAAAACCAGAAACACATGTCTAGTGATCAGCACTATCTGCACCAACTGTGGCAAAACACTCGAACACTATTAAAGGAAGCGAGTAACTGAAACTGAATTTACCACAATGCCAGGGGCGAACCTTGCTGGGAGGTGAAGTGGTGTGCTCCCACCCGTGTTCCTGCTTAATAATACTCTTATGAGTCATTGAGCTGACGAGCTCGTGGATGAAGCACCCGCATGCCTGTGAGAGGTACGTGACCTGAGAAAGATGTTGGCAGCCCACTCAGCAAACCCCACATTTGAAAGACTGTAATCTCTACTGATGACGGTTAAAGAACCATAAACACGTGTCTACAGATCAGCACTATCTGCGCCAACTGTCGCAAAACACTCGAACACTCTTGAAGCAAGCAAGTAACCGAAACTGCATTTACCACAAAGCCAAGGGCAAACCTTGTTGGGAGGTGAAGCGGTGTGCTCCCACCCCTGTTCCTGTTTAATAGTACTGCCGTGAGTCATTAAGCTGACGAGCTCGCCGATGAAGCACCCACATGCCTGTTAGAGGTACCTGACCTGAGAAAAATGTTGGCAGCCTACTCAGCAAACCCCAAATTTGAAAGACTGTAATCTCTACTGATGACGGTTAAAGAACCAGAAATACGTGTCTAGAGATCAGCACTATCTGCGCCAACTGTGGGGAAACACTCGAACACTCTTGAAGCAAGCAAGTAACTGAAACTGCATTTACCACAATGCCAGGGGCGAACCTTGCTGGGAGGTGAAGCGGTGTGCTCCCACCCCTGTTCCTGTTTAATAGTACTCCAGTGAATCATTGAGCTGACGAGCTCGTGGATGAAGCACCCGCATGCCCGAGAGAGGTACCTGACCTGACAAAGATGTTGGCAGCCTACTCAGCAAACCCCACATTGGAAAGACTGTAATCTCTACTGATGACGGTTAAAGAACCAGAAACACGTGTCTAGAGATCGTCACTATCTGCGCCAACTGTGGCGAAAGACTCGAACACTCTTGAAGCAAGCAAGTAACCGAAACTGCATTTACCACAATGCCAGGGGCGAACCTTGCTGGGAGGTGAAGCGGTGTGCTCCCACCCCTGTTCCTGTTTAATAGTACTGCCGTGAGTCATTGAGCTGACGAGCTCGTAGATGAAGCACAAGCATGCCTGTGAGAGGTACCTCACCAGAGAAAGATGTTGGCAGCCTACTCATCAAACCCCAAATTTCAAAGACTGTAAACTCTACTGATAAGGGTTAAAAAAACAGAAACACATGTCTAGTGATCAGCACTATCTGCACCAACTGTGGCAAAACACTCGAACACTATTAAAGGAAGCAACTAACTGAAACTGAATTTATCACAATGCCAGGGGCGAACCTTGCTGGGAGGTGAAGTGGTGTGCTCCCACCCGTGTTCCTGCTTAATAATACTCTTGTGAGTCATTGAGCTGACGAGCTCGTGGATGAAGCACCCGCATGCCTGTGAGAGGTACGTGACCTGAGAAAGATGTTGGCAGCCCACTCAGCAAACCCCACATTTGAAAGACTGTAATCTCTACTGATGACGGTTAAAGAACCATAAACACGTGTCTACAGGTCAGCACTATCTGCGCCAACTGTCGCAAAACACTCAAACACTCTTGAAGCAAGCAAGTAACCGAAACTGCATTTACCACAAAGCCAAGGGCGAACCTTGTTGGGAGGTGAAGCGGTGTGCTCCCACCTCTGTTCCTGTTTAATAGTACTCCTGTGAGTCATTGAGCTTACAAGCTTGTGGATGAAGCACCCGCATGCCTGTGAGAGGTACCTGGCCTGAGAAAGATGTTGACAGCCTACTCAGCAAACCGCACATTTGAAAGACTGTAAACTCTACTGATGACGGTTAAAGAAACAGAAACACGTGTCTAGAGATCAGCACTATCTGCGCCAACTGTGGCGAAACACTCGAACACTCTTGAAGCAAGCAAGTATCCGAAACTGCATTTACCACAATGCCAGGGGCGAACCTTGCTGGGAGGTGAAGTGGTGTGCTCCCACCCCTGTTCCTGCTTAATAGTACTCTTGTGAGTCATTGAGCTGACGAGCTCGTGGATGAAGCACCCACATGCCTGTTAGAGGTACCTGACCTGAGAAAAATGCTGGCAGCCTACTCTGCAAACCCCAAATTTGAAAGACTGTAATCTCTACTGATGACGGTTAAAGAACAAGAAACACGTGTCTAGAGATCAGCACTATCTGCGCCAACTGTGGGGAAACACTCGAACACTCTTGAAGCAAGCAAGTAACTGAAACTGCATTTACCACAATGCCAGGGGCGAACCTTGCTGGGAGGTGAAGCGGTGTGCTCCCACCCCTGTTCCTGTTTAATAGTACTCCAGTGAATCATTGAGCTGACGAGCTCGTGGATGAAGCACCCGCATGCCCGAGAGAGGTACCTGACCTGACAAAGATGTTGGCAGCCTACTCAGCAAACCCCACATTTGAAAGACTGTAATCTCTACTGATGACGGTTAAAGAACCAGAAACACGTGTCTACAGATCGTCACTATCTGTGCCACCTGTGGCGAAAGACTCGAACACTCTTGAAGCAAGCAAGTAACCGAAACTGCATTTACCACAATGCCAGGGGCGAACCTTGCTGGGATTTGAAGCGGTGTGCTCCCACCCCTGTTCCTGTTTAATAGTACTGCCGTGAGTCATTGAGCTGACGAGCTCGTGGATGAAGCACAAGCATGCCTGTGAGAGGTACCTCACCAGAGAAAGATGTTGGCAGCCTACTCATCAAACCCCAAATTTCAAAGACTGTAAACTCTACAGATAAGGGTTACAAAACCCAGAAACACATGTCTAGTGATCAGCACTATCTGCACCAACTGTGGCAAAACACTCGAACACTTTTGAAGGAAGCAAGTAACTGAAACTGAATTTACGACAATGCCAGGGGCGAACCTTGCTGGGAGGTGAAGTGGTGTGCTCCCACCCGTGTTCCTGCTTAATAATACTCTTGTGAGTGATTGAGCTGACGAGCTCGTGCATAAAGCACCCGCATGCCTGTGAGAGGTACGTGACCTGAGAAAGATGTTGGCAGCCCACTCAGCAAACCCCACATTTGAAAGACTGTAATCTCTACTGATGACGGTTAAAGAACCATAAACAGGTGTCTACAGATCAGCACTATCTGCGCCAACTGTCGCAAAACACTCGAACACTCTTGAAGCAAGCAAGTAACCGAAACTGCATTTACCACAAAGCCAAGGGCGAACCTTGTTGGGAGGTGAAGCGGTGTGCTCCCACCTCTGTTCCTGTTTAATAGTACTCCCGTGAGTCATTGAGCTGACAAGCTCGTGGATGAAGCACCCGCATGCCTGTGAGAGGTACCTGGCCTGAGAAAGATGTTGACAGCCTACTCAGCAAACCGCACATTTGAAAGACTATAAACTCTACTGATGACGGTTAAAGAACCAGAAACACGTGTCTAGAGATCAGCACTATCTGCGCCAACTGTGGCGAGACACTCGAACACTCTTGATGCAAGCAAGCATCCAAAACTGCATTTACCACAATGCCAGGGGCAAACCTTGCTGGGATGTGAAGCGGTGTGCTCCCACTCCTGTTCCTGTTTAATAGTACTCATGTGAGTCATTGAGCTGATAAGCTCGTGGATGAAGCACCCGCATGCCTGTGAGAGGAACCTGGCCTGAGAATGATGTTGACAGCCTACTCAGCAAACCCCACATTTGAAAGACTGTAATCTCTACTGATGACGGTTAAAGAACCAGAAACACGTGTCTAGAGATCAGCTCTATCTGCGTCAACTGTGGCTAAACACTCGAACACTCTTGAAGCAAGCAAGAAACTGAAACTGCATTTACCACAATGCCAGGGGCAAACCTTGCTGGGAGGTGAAGCGGTGTGCTCCCACTCCTGTTCCTGCTTAATAGTACAGCCGTGAGTAATTGAGCTGACAAGCTCGTGGATGAAGCACCCGCATGCCTGTGAGAGGTACCTGACCTGAGAAAGATGTTGGCAGCCTGCTCATCAAACCCCAAATTTCAAAGAGTGTAAACTCTACTGATGAGGGTTAAAGAACCAGAAACACATGTCTAGAGATCAGCATTATCAGCGCCAACTGTGGCGAAACACTCGAATACTCTTGAAGGAAGCAAGTAACTGAAAGTGCATTTACCGCAATGCAAGGGGAGAACCTTGCTGGGAAGTGAAGCGTTGTGCTCCCAACCCTGTTCCTGTTTAATAGTACTCCCGTGAGTCATTGAGCTGACGAGCTCGTGGATGAAGCACCCGCATGTCTGTGAGAGGTACCCGACCTGAGAAAGATGTTGGCAGCCTACTCAGAAAACCCCACATTTGAAAGACTGTAATCTCTACTCATGACGGTTAAAGAACCAGAAACACGTGTCTAGAGATCAGCACTATCTGCGCCAACTGTGGCGAAACACTCGAATACTCTTGAAGCAAGCAAGTAAACGAAACTGCATTTACCACAAAGCCAAGGGCGAACCTTGCTGGGAGGTGAAGCGGTGTGCTCCCACCCCTGTTCCTGTTTAATAGTACTCTCGTGAGTCATTGAGCTGACAAGCTCGTGGATGAAGCACCCGCATGCCTGTGAGAGGTACCTGGCCTGAGAAAGATGTTGACAGCCTACTCAGAAAACCCCACATTTGAAAGACAGTAATCTCTACTGATGACGGTTAAAGAACCAGAAACACGTGTCTAGAGATCAGCAATATCTACGCGAACTGTGACGAAACACTCGAACACTTTTGAAGCAAGCAAGTAACTGAAACTGCATTTACCACAATGCCAGGGGCGAACCTTGCTGGGAGGTGAAGCGGTGTGCTCCCACCCCTGTTCCTGTTTAATAGTACTCCAGTGAATCATTGAGCTGACGAGATGTGGATGACGCACCCGCATGCCCGTGAGAGGTACCTGACCTGACAAAGATGTTGGCAGCCTACTCAGCATACCCCACATTTGAAAGACTGTAATCTGTACTGATGACGGTTAAAGAACCAGAAACACGTGTCTAGAGATCAGCACTATCTGCGCCAACTGTAGCGAAACACTCAAACACTCTTGAAGTAAGCAAGTAACTGAAAGTGCATTTACCACAATGCCAGTGGTGAACCTTGCTGGGAGGTCATGCGGTGTGCTCCCACCCCTGTTCCTGTTTAATAGTACTGCCGTGAGTCATTGAGCTGACGAGCTCGTGGATGAAGCACAAGCATGCCTGTGAGAGGTACCTGACCTGAGAAAGATGTTGGCAGCCTACTCATCAAACCCCAAATTTCAAAGACTGTAAACTCTACTGATGAGGGTTAAAGAACCAGAAACACATGACTAGTGACCAGCACTATCTGCGCCAACTGTGGCAAAACACTCGAACACTCTTGAAGCAAGCAAGTAACTGAAACTGCATTTACCACAATTCCAGGGGCGAACCTTGCTGGGAGGTGAAGTGGTGTGCTCCCAACCCTGTTCCTGTTTAATAGTACTCCCATGAGTCATTGAGCTGACGAGCTCGTGGATGAAGCACCCACATGCCTGTGAGAGGTACCTTGCCTGAGAAAGATGTTGGCAGCCTACTCAGCAAACCCCACATTTGAAAGACTGTAATCTCTACTGATGACGGTTAAAGAACCAGAAACACGTGTCTAGAGATCAGCACTATCTGCGCCAACTGTGGGGAAACACTCGAACACTCTTGAAGCAAGCAAGTAACCGAAACTGCATTTACCACAATGCCAGGGGCGAACCTTGCTGGGAGGTGAAGCGGTGTGCTCCCACCCCTGTTCCTGTTTAATAGTACTCCAGTGAATCATTGAGCTGACGAGCTCGTGGATGAAGCACCCGCATGCCCGAGAGAGGTACCTGACCTTACAAAGATGTTGGCAGCCTACTCAGCAATCTCCAAATTTGAAAGACAGTAATCTCTACTGATGACGGTTAAAGAACCAGAAACACGTGTCTAGAGATCAGCAATATCTGTGCCAACTGTGGGGAAACACTCGAACACTCTTGAAGCAAGCAAGTAACCGAAACTGCATTTACCACAATGCCAGGGGCGAACCTTGCTGGGAGGTGAAGCGGTGTGCTCCCACCCCTGTTCCTGTTTAATAGTACTGCCGTGAGTCATTGAGCTGACGAGCTCGTGGATGAAGCACAAGCATGCCTGTGAGAGGTACCTCACCAGAGAAAGATGTTGGCAGCCTACTCATCAAACCCCAAATTTCAAAGACTGTAAACTCTACTGATAAGGGTTAAAAAACCAGAAACACATGTCTAGTGATCAGCACTATCTGCACCAACTGTGGCAAAACACTCGAACACTATTAAAGGAAGCGAGTAACTGAAACTGAATTTACCACAATGCCAGGGGCGAACCTTGCTGGGAGGTGAAGTGGTGTGCTCCCACCCGTGTTCCTGCTTAATAATACTCTTGTGAGTCATTGAGCTGACGAGCTCGTGGATGAAGCATCCGCATGCCTGTGAGAGGTACGTGACCTGAGAAAGATGTTGGCAGCCCACTCAGCAAACCCCAAATTTCAAAGACTGTAAACTCTACTGATGAGGGTTAAAGAACCAGAAACACATGACTAGTGACCAGCACTATCTGCGCCAACTGTGGCAAAACACTCGAACACTATTAAAGGAAGCGAGTAACTGAAACTGAATTTACCACAATGCCAGGGGCGAACCTTGCTGGGAGGTCATGCGGTGTGCTCCCGCCCCTGTTCCTGTTTAATAGTACTGCCGTGAGTCATTGAGCTGACGAGCTCGTGGATGAAGCACACGCATGCCTGTGAGAGGTACCTGACCTGAGAAAGATGTTGGCAGCCTACTCATCAAACCCCAAATTTCAAAGACTGTAAACTCTACTGATGAGGGTTAAAGAACCAGAAACACATGACTAGTGACCAGCACTATCTGCGCCAACTGTGGCAAAACACTCGAACACTCTTGAAGCAAGCAAGTAACTGAAACTGCATTTACCAAAATTCCAGGGGCGAACCTTGCTGGGAGGTGAAGTGGTGTGCTCCCAACCCTGTTCCTGTTTAATAGTACTCCCATGAGTCATTGAGCTGACGAGCTCGTGGATGAAGCACCCACATGCCTGTGAGAGGTACCTTGCCTGAGAAAGATGTTGGCAGCCTACTCAGCAAACCCCACATTTGAAAGACTGTAATCTCTACTGATGACGGTTAAAGAACCAGAAACACATGTCTAGAGATCAGCACTATCTGCGCCAACTGTGGGGAAACACTCGAACACTCTTGAAGCAAGCAAGTAACCGAAACTGCATTTACCACAATGCCAGGGGCGAACCTTGCTGGGAGGTGAAGCGGTGTGCTCCCACCCCTGTTCCTGTTTAATAGTACTCCAGTGAATCATTGAGCTGACGAGCTCGTGGATGAAGCAACCGCATGCCCGAGAGAGGTACCTGACCTTACAAAGATGTTGGCAGCCTACTCAGCAAACTCCAAATTTGAAAGACAGTAATCTCTACTGATGACGATTAAAGAACCAGAAACACGTGTCTAGAGATCAGCAATATCTGCGCCAACTGTGGGGAAACACTCGAACACTCTTGAAGCAAGCAAGTAACCGAAACTGCATTTACCACAATGCCAGGGGCGAACCTTGCTGGGAGGTGAAGCGGTGTGCTCCCACCCCTGTTCCTGTTTAATAGTACTGCCGTGAGTCATTGAGCTGACGAGCTCGTGGATGAAGCACAAGCATGCCTGTGAGAGGTACCTCACCAGAGAAAGATGTTGGCAGCCTACTCATCAAACCCCAAATTTCAAAGACTGTAAACTCTACTGATGAGGGTTAAAGAACCAGAAACACATGACTAGTGACCAGCACTATCTGCGCCAACTGTGGCAAAACACTCGAACACTCTTGAAGCAAGCAAGTAACTGAAACTGCATTTACCACAATTCCAGGGGCGAACCTTGCTGGGAGGTGAAGTGGTGTGCTCCCAACCCTGTTCCTGTTTAATAGTACTCCCATGAGTCATTGAGCTGACGAGCTCGTGGATGAAGCACCCACATGCCTGTGAGAGGTACCTTGCCTGAGAAAGATGTTGGCAGCCTACTCAGCAAACCCCACATTTGAAAGACTGTAATCTCTACTGATGACGGTTAAAGAACCAGAAACACGTGTCTAGAGATCAGCACTATCTGTGCCACCTGTGGCGAAAGACTCGAACACTCTTGAAGCAAGCAAGTAACCGAAACTGCATTTACCACAATGCCAGGGGCGAACCTTGCTGGGATTTGAAGCGGTGTGCTCCCACCCCTGTTCCTGTTTAATAGTACTGCCGTGAGTCATTGAGCTGACGAGCTCGTGGATGAAGCACAAGCATGCCTGTGAGAGGTACCTCACCAGAGAAAGATGTTGGCAGCCTACTCATCAAACCCCAAATTTCAAAGACTGTAAACTCTACAGATAAGGGTTACAAAACCCAGAAACACATGTCTAGTGATCAGCACTATCTGCACCAACTGTGGCAAAACACTCGAACACTTTTGAAGGAAGCAAGTAACTGAAACTGAATTTACGACAATGCCAGGGGCGAACCTTGCTGGGAGGTGAAGTGGTGTGCTCCCACCCGTGTTCCTGCTTAATAATACTCTTGTGAGTGATTGAGCTGACGAGCTCGTGCATAAAGCACCCGCATGCCTGTGAGAGGTACGTGACCTGAGAAAGATGTTGGCAGCCCACTCAGCAAACCCCACATTTGAAAGACTGTAATCTCTACTGATGACGGTTAAAGAACCATAAACAGGTGTCTACAGATCAGCACTATCTGCGCCAACTGTCGCAAAACACTCGAACACTCTTGAAGCAAGCAAGTAACCGAAACTGCATTTACCACAAAGCCAAGGGCGAACCTTGTTGGGAGGTGAAGCGGTGTGCTCCCACCTCTGTTCCTGTTTAATAGTACTCCCGTGAGTCATTGAGCTGACAAGCTCGTGGATGAAGCACCCGCATGCCTGTGAGAGGTACCTGGCCTGAGAAAGATGTTGACAGCCTACTCAGCAAACCGCACATTTGAAAGACTATAAACTCTACTGATGACGGTTAAAGAACCAGAAACACGTGTCTAGAGATCAGCACTATCTGCGCCAACTGTGGCGAGACACTCGAACACTCTTGATGCAAGCAAGCATCCAAAACTGCATTTACCACAATGCCAGGGGCAAACCTTGCTGGGATGTGAAGCGGTGTGCTCCCACTCCTGTTCCTGTTTAATAGTACTCATGTGAGTCATTGAGCTGATAAGCTCGTGGATGAAGCACCCGCATGCCTGTGAGAGGAACCTGGCCTGAGAATGATGTTGACAGCCTACTCAGCAAACCCCACATTTGAAAGACTGTAATCTCTACTGATGACGGTTAAAGAACCAGAAACACGTGTCTAGAGATCAGCTCTATCTGCGTCAACTGTGGCTAAACACTCGAACACTCTTGAAGCAAGCAAGAAACTGAAACTGCATTTACCACAATGCCAGGGGCAAACCTTGCTGGGAGGTGAAGCGGTGTGCTCCCACTCCTGTTCCTGCTTAATAGTACAGCCGTGAGTAATTGAGCTGACAAGCTCGTGGATGAAGCACCCGCATGCCTGTGAGAGGTACCTGACCTGAGAAAGATGTTGGCAGCCTGCTCATCAAACCCCAAATTTCAAAGAGTGTAAACTCTACTGATGAGGGTTAAAGAACCAGAAACACATGTCTAGAGATCAGCATTATCAGCGCCAACTGTGGCGAAACACTCGAATACTCTTGAAGGAAGCAAGTAACTGAAAGTGCATTTACCGCAATGCAAGGGGAGAACCTTGCTGGGAAGTGAAGCGTTGTGCTCCCAACCCTGTTCCTGTTTAATAGTACTCCCGTGAGTCATTGAGCTGACGAGCTCGTGGATGAAGCACCCGCATGTCTGTGAGAGGTACCCGACCTGAGAAAGATGTTGGCAGCCTACTCAGAAAACCCCACATTTGAAAGACTGTAATCTCTACTCATGACGGTTAAAGAACCAGAAACACGTGTCTAGAGATCAGCACTATCTGCGCCAACTGTGGCGAAACACTCGAATACTCTTGAAGCAAGCAAGTAAACGAAACTGCATTTACCACAAAGCCAAGGGCGAACCTTGCTGGGAGGTGAAGCGGTGTGCTCCCACCCCTGTTCCTGTTTAATAGTACTCTCGTGAGTCATTGAGCTGACAAGCTCGTGGATGAAGCACCCGCATGCCTGTGAGAGGTACCTGGCCTGAGAAAGATGTTGACAGCCTACTCAGAAAACCCCACATTTGAAAGACAGTAATCTCTACTGATGACGGTTAAAGAACCAGAAACACGTGTCTAGAGATCAGCAATATCTACGCGAACTGTGACGAAACACTCGAACACTTTTGAAGCAAGCAAGTAACTGAAACTGCATTTACCACAATGCCAGGGGCGAACCTTGCTGGGAGGTGAAGCGGTGTGCTCCCACCCCTGTTCCTGTTTAATAGTACTCCAGTGAATCATTGAGCTGACGAGATGTGGATGACGCACCCGCATGCCCGTGAGAGGTACCTGACCTGACAAAGATGTTGGCAGCCTACTCAGCATACCCCACATTTGAAAGACTGTAATCTGTACTGATGACGGTTAAAGAACCAGAAACACGTGTCTAGAGATCAGCACTATCTGCGCCAACTGTAGCGAAACACTCAAACACTCTTGAAGTAAGCAAGTAACTGAAAGTGCATTTACCACAATGCCAGTGGTGAACCTTGCTGGGAGGTCATGCGGTGTGCTCCCACCCCTGTTCCTGTTTAATAGTACTGCCGTGAGTCATTGAGCTGACGAGCTCGTGGATGAAGCACAAGCATGCCTGTGAGAGGTACCTGACCTGAGAAAGATGTTGGCAGCCTACTCATCAAACCCCAAATTTCAAAGACTGTAAACTCTACTGATGAGGGTTAAAGAACCAGAAACACATGACTAGTGACCAGCACTATCTGCGCCAACTGTGGCAAAACACTCGAACACTCTTGAAGCAAGCAAGTAACTGAAACTGCATTTACCACAATTCCAGGGGCGAACCTTGCTGGGAGGTGAAGTGGTGTGCTCCCAACCCTGTTCCTGTTTAATAGTACTCCCATGAGTCATTGAGCTGACGAGCTCGTGGATGAAGCACCCACATGCCTGTGAGAGGTACCTTGCCTGAGAAAGATGTTGGCAGCCTACTCAGCAAACCCCACATTTGAAAGACTGTAATCTCTACTGATGACGGTTAAAGAACCAGAAACACGTGTCTAGAGATCAGCACTATCTGCGCCAACTGTGGGGAAACACTCGAACACTCTTGAAGCAAGCAAGTAACCGAAACTGCATTTACCACAATGCCAGGGGCGAACCTTGCTGGGAGGTGAAGCGGTGTGCTCCCACCCCTGTTCCTGTTTAATAGTACTCCAGTGAATCATTGAGCTGACGAGCTCGTGGATGAAGCACCCGCATGCCCGAGAGAGGTACCTGACCTTACAAAGATGTTGGCAGCCTACTCAGCAATCTCCAAATTTGAAAGACAGTAATCTCTACTGATGACGGTTAAAGAACCAGAAACACGTGTCTAGAGATCAGCAATATCTGCGCCAACTGTGGGGAAACACTCGAACACTCTTGAAGCAAGCAAGTAACCGAAACTGCATTTACCACAATGCCAGGGGCGAACCTTGCTGGGAGGTGAAGCGGTGTGCTCCCACCCCTGTTCCTGTTTAATAGTACTGCCGTGAGTCATTGAGCTGACGAGCTCGTGGATGAAGCACAAGCATGCCTGTGAGAGGTACCTCACCAGAGAAAGATGTTGGCAGCCTACTCATCAAACCCCAAATTTCAAAGACTGTAAACTCTACTGATAAGGGTTAAAAAACCAGAAACACATGTCTAGTGATCAGCACTATCTGCACCAACTGTGGCAAAACACTCGAACACTATTAAAGGAAGCGAGTAACTGAAACTGAATTTACCACAATGCCAGGGGCGAACCTTGCTGGGAGGTGAAGTGGTGTGCTCCCACCCGTGTTCCTGCTTAATAATACTCTTGTGAGTCATTGAGCTGACGAGCTCGTGGATGAAGCATCCGCATGCCTGTGAGAGGTACGTGACCTGAGAAAGATGTTGGCAGCCCACTCAGCAAACCCCAAATTTCAAAGACTGTAAACTCTACTGATGAGGGTTAAAGAACCAGAAACACATGACTAGTGACCAGCACTATCTGCGCCAACTGTGGCAAAACACTCGAACACTATTAAAGGAAGCGAGTAACTGAAACTGAATTTACCACAATGCCAGGGGCGAACCTTGCTGGGAGGTCATGCGGTGTGCTCCCGCCCCTGTTCCTGTTTAATAGTACTGCCGTGAGTCATTGAGCTGACGAGCTCGTGGATGAAGCACACGCATGCCTGTGAGAGGTACCTGACCTGAGAAAGATGTTGGCAGCCTACTCATCAAACCCCAAATTTCAAAGACTGTAAACTCTACTGATGAGGGTTAAAGAACCAGAAACACATGACTAGTGACCAGCACTATCTGCGCCAACTGTGGCAAAACACTCGAACACTCTTGAAGCAAGCAAGTAACTGAAACTGCATTTACCAAAATTCCAGGGGCGAACCTTGCTGGGAGGTGAAGTGGTGTGCTCCCAACCCTGTTCCTGTTTAATAGTACTCCCATGAGTCATTGAGCTGACGAGCTCGTGGATGAAGCACCCACATGCCTGTGAGAGGTACCTTGCCTGAGAAAGATGTTGGCAGCCTACTCAGCAAACCCCACATTTGAAAGACTGTAATCTCTACTGATGACGGTTAAAGAACCAGAAACACGTGTCTAGAGATCAGCACTATCTGCGCCAACTGTGGGGAAACACTCGAACACTCTTGAAGCAAGCAAGTAACCGAAACTGCATTTACCACAATGCCAGGGGCGAACCTTGCTGGGAGGTGAAGCGGTGTGCTCCCACCCCTGTTCCTGTTTAATAGTACTCCAGTGAATCATTGAGCTGACGAGCTCGTGGATGAAGCAACCGCATGCCCGAGAGAGGTACCTGACCTTACAAAGATGTTGGCAGCCTACTCAGCAAACTCCAAATTTGAAAGACAGTAATCTCTACTGATGACGATTAAAGAACCAGAAACACGTGTCTAGAGATCAGCAATATCTGCGCCAACTGTGGGGAAACACTCGAACACTCTTGAAGCAAGCAAGTAACCGAAACTGCATTTACCACAATGCCAGGGGCGAACCTTGCTGGGAGGTGAAGCGGTGTGCTCCCACCCCTGTTCCTGTTTAATAGTACTGCCGTGAGTCATTGAGCTGACGAGCTCGTGGATGAAGCACAAGCATGCCTGTGAGAGGTACCTCACCAGAGAAAGATGTTGGCAGCCTACTCATCAAACCCCAAATTTCAAAGACTGTAAACTCTACTGATAAGGGTTAAAAAACCAGAAACACATGTCTAGTGATCAGCACTATCTGCACCAACTGTGGCAAAACACTCGAACACTATTAAAGGAAGCGAGTAACTGAAACTGAATTTACCACAATGCCAGGGGCGAACCTTGCTGGGAGGTGAAGTGGTGTGCTCCCACCCGTGTTCCTGCTTAATAATACTCTTATGAGTCATTGAGCTGACGAGCTCGTGGATGAAGCACCCGCATGCCTGTGAGAGGTACGTGACCTGAGAAAGATGTTGGCAGCCCACTCAGCAAACCCCACATTTGAAAGACTGTAATCTCTACTGATGACGGTTAAAGAACCATAAACACGTGTCTACAGATCAGCACTATCTGCGCCAACTGTCGCAAAACACTCGAACACTCTTGAAGCAAGCAAGTAACCGAAACTGCATTTACCACAAAGCCAAGGGCAAACCTTGTTGGGAGGTGAAGCGGTGTGCTCCCACCCCTGTTCCTGTTTAATAGTACTGCCGTGAGTCATTAAGCTGACGAGCTCGCCGATGAAGCACCCACATGCCTGTTAGAGGTACCTGACCTGAGAAAAATGTTGGCAGCCTACTCAGCAAACCCCAAATTTGAAAGACTGTAATCTCTACTGATGACGGTTAAAGAACCAGAAATACGTGTATAGAGATCAGCACTATCTGCGCCAACTGTGGGGAAACACTCGAACACTCTTGAAGCAAGCAAGTAACTGAAACTGCATTTACCACAATGCCAGGGGCGAACCTTGCTGGGAGGTGAAGCGGTGTGCTCCCACCCCTGTTCCTGTTTAATAGTACTCCAGTGAATCATTGAGCTGACGAGCTCGTGGATGAAGCACCCGCATGCCCGAGAGAGGTACCTGACCTGACAAAGATGTTGGCAGCCTACTCAGCAAACCCCACATTGGAAAGACTGTAATCTCTACTGATGACGGTTAAAGAACCAGAAACACGTGTCTAGAGATCGTCACTATCTGCGCCAACTGTGGCGAAAGACTCGAACACTCTTGAAGCAAGCAAGTAACTGAAACTGGATTTACCACAATGCCAGGGGCGAACCTTGCTGGGAGGTGAAGCGGTGTGCTCCCACCCCTGTTCCTGTTTAATAGTACTGCCGTGAGTCATTGAGCTGACGAGCTCGTAGATGAAGCACAAGCATGCCTGTGAGAGGTACCTCACCAGAGAAAGATGTTGGCAGCCTACTCATCAAACCCCAAATTTCAAAGACTGTAAACTCTACTGATAAGGGTTAAAAAAACAGAAACACATGTCTAGTGATCAGCACTATCTGCACCAACTGTGGCAAAACACTCGAACACTATTAAAGGAAGCAAGTAACTGAAACTGAATTTATCACAATGCCAGGGGCGAACCTTGCTGGGAGGTGAAGTGGTGTGCTCCCACCCGTGTGCCTGCTTAATAATACTCTTGTGAGTCATTGAGCTGACGAGCTCGTGGATGAAGCACCCGCATGCCTGTGAGAGGTACGTGACCTGAGAAAGATGTTGGCAGCCCACTCAGCAAACCCCACATTTGAAAGACTGTAATCTCTACTGATGACGGTTAAAGAACCATAAACACGTGTCTACAGGTCAGCACTATCTGCGCCAACTGTCGCAAAACACTCAAACACTCTTGAAGCAAGCAAGTAACCGAAACTGCATTTACCACAAAGCCAAGGGCGAACCTTGCTGGGAGGTGAAGCGTTGTGCTCCCAACCCTGTTCCTGTTTAATAGTACTCCTGTGAGTCATTGAGCTGACGAGCTCGTGGATGAAGCACCCGCATGCCTGTTAGAGGTACCCGACCTGAGAAAGATGTTGGCAGCCTACTCAGAAAACCCCACATTTGAAAGACTGTAATCTCTACTCATGACGGTTAAAGAACCAGAAACACGTGTCTAGAGATCAGCACTATCTGCGCCAACTGTGGCGAAACACTCGAATACTCTTGAAGCAAGCAAGTAAACGAAACTGCATTTACCACAATGCCAGGGGCGAACCTTGCTAGGAGGTGAAGCGGTGTGCTCCCACCCCTGTTGCTGTTTAATAGTACTCTCGTGAGTCATTGAGCTGACAAGCTCGTGGATGAAGCACCCGCATGCCTGTGAGAGGTACCTGGCCTGAGAAAGATGTTGACAGCCTACTCAGCAAACCCCACATTTGAAAGACAGTAATCTCTACTGATGACGGTTAAAGAACCAGAAACACGTGTCTAGAGATCAGCAATATCTACGCGAACTGTGGCGAAACACTCGAACACTTTTGAAGCAAGCAAGTAACTGAAACTGCATTTACCACAATGCCAGGGGCGAACCTTGCTGGCATGTGAAGCGGTGAGCTCCCACTCCTGTTCCTGTTTAATAGTACTCCTATGAGTCATTGAGCTGACAAGCTCGTGGATGAAGCACCCGCATGCCTGTGAGAGGTACCTGGCCTGAGAAAGATGTTGACAGCCTACTCAGCAAACCCCACATTTGAACGACTGTAATCTCTACTGATGACGATTAAAGAACCAGAAACACGTGTCTAAAGATCAGCACTATCTGCGCCAACTGTGGCGAAACACTCGAACACTCTTGAAGCAAGCAAGTATCCCAAACTGCATTTACCACAATGCCAGGGGCGAACCTTGCTGGGATGTGAAGCGGTGAGCTCCCACTCCTGTTCCTGTTTAATAGTACTCCAGTGAATTATTGAGCTGACGAGCTCGTGGATGAAGCACCCACATGCCCGAGAGAGGTACCTGACCTGACAAAGATGTTGGCAGCCTACTCAGCAAACTCCACATTTGAAAGACTGTAATCTCTACTGATGACGGTTAAAGAACCAGAAACACGTGTCTAGAGATCAGCACTATCTGCGCCAACTGTGGCGAAACACTAGAACACTCTTGAAGCAAGCAAGTAACAGAAACTGCATTTACCACAATGCCAGGGGCGAACTTTGCTGGGAGGTGAAGTGGTGTGCTCCCACCCCTGTTCCTGTTTAATAGTACTGCCGTGAGTCATTAAGCTGACGAGCTCGCGGATGAAGCACCCACATGCCTGTTAGAGGTACCTGACCTGAGAAAAATGTTGGCAGCCTACTCAGCAAACCCCAAATTTGAAAGACTGTAATCTCTACTGATGACGGTTAAAGAACCAGAAACACGTGTCTAGAGATCAGCACTATCTGCGCCAACTGTGGGGAAACACTCGAACACTCTTGAAGCAAGCAAGTAACTGAAACTGCATTTACCACAATGCCAGGGGCGAACCTTGCTGGGAGGTGAAGCGGTGTGCTCCCACCCCTTTTCCTGTTTAATAGTACTCCAGTGAATCATTGAGCTGACGAGCTCGTGGATGAAGGACCCGCATGCCCGAGAGAGGTACCTGACTTGACAAAGATGTTGGCAGCCTACTCAGCAAACCCCACATTTGAAAGACTGTAATCTCTACTGATGACGGTTAAAGAACCAGAAACACGTGTCTAGAGATCGTCACTATCTGCGCCAACTGTGGCAAAAGACTCGAACACTCATGAAGCAAGCAAGTAACCAAAACTGCATTTACCACAATGCCAGGGGCGAACCTTGCTGGGATTTGAAGCGGTGTGCTCCCACCCCTGTTCCTGTTTAATAGTACTGCTGTGAGTCATTGAGCTGACGAGCTCGTGGATGAAGCACAAGCATGCCTGTGAGAGGTACCTCACCAGAGAAAGATGTTGGCAGCCTACTCATCAAACCCCAAATTTCAAAGACTGTAAACTCTACTGATAAGGGTTACAAAACCCAGAAACACATGTCTAGTGATCAGCACTATCTGCACCAACTGTGGCAAAACACTCGAACACTTTTGAAGGAAGCAAGTAACTGAAATTGAATTTACCACAATGCCAGGGGCGAACCTTGCTGGGAGGTGAAGTGGTGTGCTCCCACCCGTGTTTCTGCTTAATAATACTCTTGTGAGTCATTGAGCTGACGAGCTCGTGGATGAAGCACCCGCATGCCTGTGAGAGGTACGTGACCTGAGAAAGATGTTAGCAGCCCACTCAGCAAACCCCACATTTGAAAGACTGTCATCTCTACTGATGACGGTTAAAGAACCATAAACACGTGTCTACAGATCAGCACTATCTGCGCCAACTGTCGCAAAACACTCGAACACTCTTGAAGCAAGCAAGTAACCGAAACTGTATTTACCACAAAGCCAAGGGCGAACCTTGTTGGGAGGTGAAGCGGTGTGCTCCCACCTCTGTTCCTGTTTAATAGTACTCCCGTGAGTCATTGAGCTGACAAGCTTGTGGATGAAGCACCCGCATGCCTGTGAGAGGTACCTGGCCTGAGAAAGATGTTGACAGCCTACTCAGCAAACCGCACATTTGAAAGACTGTAAACTCTACTGATGACGGTTAAAGAACCAGAAACACGTGTCTAGAGATCAGCACTATCTGCGCCAACTGTGGCGAAACACTCGAATACTCTTGAAGCAAGCAAGTAAACAAAACTGCATTTACCACAAAGCCAGGGGCGAACCTTGCTGGGAGGTGAAGCGGTGTGCTCCCACCCCTGTTCCTGTTTAATAGTACTCTCGTGAGTCATTTAGCTGACAAGCTCGTGGATGAAGCACCCGCATGCCTGTGAGAGGTACCTGGCCTGAGTAAGATGTTGACAGCCTACTCAGAAAACCCCACATTTGAAAGATAGTAATCTCTACTGATGACGGTTAAAGAACCAGAAACACGTGTCTAGAGATCAGCAATATCTATGCGAACTGTGACGAAACACTCAAACACTTTTGAAGCAAGCAAGTAACTGAAACTGCATTTACCACAATGCCAGGGGCGAACCTTGCTGGGAGGTGAAGCGGTGTGCTCCCACCCCTGTTCCTGTTTAATAGTACTCCAGTGAATCATTGAGCTGACGAGATGTGGATGACGCACCCGCATGCCCGTGAGAGGTACCTGACCTGACAAAGATGTTGGCAGCCTACTCAGCATACCCCACATTTGAAAGACTGTAATCTGTACTGATGACGGTTAAAGAACCAGAAACACGTGTCTAGAGATCAGCACTAACTGCGCCAACTGTGGGGAAACACTCGAACACTCTTGAAGCAAGCAAGTAACCGAAACTGCATTTACCACAATGCCAGGGGCGAACCTTGCTGGGAGGTGAAGCGGTGTGCTCCCACCCCTGTTCCTGTTTAATAGTACTCCAGTGAATCATTGAGCTGACGAGCTCGTGGATGAAGCAACCGCATGCCCGAGAGAGGTACCTGACCTTACAAAGATGTTGGCAGCCTACTCAGCAAACTCCAAATTTGAAAGACAGTAATCTCTACTGATGATGATTAAAGAACCAGAAACACGTGTCTAGAGATCAGCAATATCTGCGCCAACTGTGGGGAAACACTCGAACACTCTTGAAGTAAGCAAGTAACTGAAAGTGCATTTACCACAATGCCAGTGGTGAACCTTTCTGGGAGGTGAAGCGGTGTTCTCCCACCCCTGTTCCTGTTTAATAGTACTCCCGTGAGTCATTGAGCTGACAAGCTCGTGGATGAAGCACCCGCATGCCTGTGAGAGGTACCTGGCCTGAGAAAGATGTTGACAGCCTACTCAGCAAACCGCACATTTGAAAGACTGTAAACTCTACTGATGACGGTTAAAGAACCAGAAACACGTGTCTAGAGATCAGCACTATCTGCGCCAACTGTGGCGAAACACTCGAACACTCTTGAAGCAAGCAAGTATCCGAAACTGCATTTACCACAATTCCAGGGGCGAACCTTGCTGGGATGTGAAACGGTGTGCTCCCACTCCTGTTCCTGTTTAATAGTACTCCTGTGAGTCATTGAGCTGACAAGCTCGTGGATGAAGCACCCGCATGCCTGTGAGAGGAACCTGGCCTGAGAATGATGTTGACAGCCTACTCAGCAAACCCCACATTTGAAAGACTGTAATCTCTACTGATGACGGTTAAAGAACCAGAAACACGTGTCTAGAGATCAGCTCTATCTGCGTCAACAGTGGCTAAACACTCGAACACTCTTGAAGCAAGCAAGAAACTGAAACTGCATTTACCACAATGCCAGGGGCGAACCTTGCTGGGAGGTGAAGCGGTGTGCTCCCACTCCTGTTCCTGTTTAATAGTACTCCCGTGAGTCATTGAGCTGACGAGCTCGTGGATGAAGCACCCGCATGTCTGTGAGAGGTACCCGACCTGAGAAAGATGTTGGCAGCCTACTCATCAAACCCCAAATTTCAAAGAGTGTAAACTCTACTGATGAGGGTTAAAGAACCAGAAACACATGTCTAGAGATCAGCATTATCTGCGCCAACTGTGGCGAAACACTCAAACACTTTTGAAGGAAGCAAGTAACTGAAAGTGCATTTACCGCAATGCCAGGGGAGAACCTTGCTGGGAGGTGAAGCGTTGTGCTCCCAACCCTGTTCCTGTTTAATAGTACTCCCGTGAGTCATTGAGCTGACGAGCTCGTGGATGAAGCACCCGCATGTCTGTGAGAGGTACCCGACCTGAGAAAGATGTTGGCAGCCTACTCAGAAAACCCCACATTTGAAAGACTGTAATCTCTACTCATGACGGTTAAAGAACCAGAAACACGTGTCTAGAGATCAGTTCTATCTGCGCCAACTGTGGCGAAACACTCGAATACTCTTGAAGCAAGCAAGTAAACGAAACTGCATTTACCACAATGCCAGGGGCGAACCTTGCTGGGAGGTGAAGCGGTGTGCTCCCACCCCTGTTCCTGTTTAATAGTACTCTTGTGAGTCATTGAGCTGACAAGCTCGTGGATGAAGCACCCGCATGCCTGTGAGAGGTACCTGGCCTGAGAAAGATGTTGACAGCCTACTCAGAAAACCCTCATTTGAAAGACAGTAATCTCTACTGATGACGGTTAAAGAACCAGAAACACGTGTCTAGAGATCAGCAATATCTACGCGAACTGTGGCGAAACACTCGAACACTTTTGAAGCAAGCAAGTAACTGAAACTGCATTTACCACAATGCCAGGGGCGAACCTTGCTAGGAGGTGAAGCGGTGTGCTCCCACCCCTGTTCCTGTTTAATAGTACTCCAGTGAATCATTGAGCTGACGAGCTCGTGGATGAAGCACCCGCATGCCCGAGAGAGGTACCTGACCTGACAAAGATGTTGGCAGCCTACTCAGCAAACCCCACATTTGAAAGACTGTAATCTTTACTGATGACGGTTAAAGAACCAGAAACACGTGTCTAGAGATCGTCACTATCTGCTCCACCTGTGGCGAAAGACTCGAACACTCTTGAAGCAAGCAAGTAACCGAAACTGCATTTACCACAATGCCAGGGGCGAACCTTGCTGGGATTTGAAGCGGTGTGCTCCCACCCCTGTTCCTGTTTAATAGTACTGCCGTGAGTCATTGAGCTGACGAGCTCGTGGATGAAGCACAAGCATGCCTGTGAGAGGTACCTCACCAGAGAAAGATGTTGGCAGCCTACTCATCAAACCCCAAATTTCAAAGACTGTAAACTCTACTGATAAGGGTTAAAAAACCCAGAAACACATGTCTAGTGATCAGCACTATCTGCACCAACTGTGGCAAAACACTCGAACACTTTTGAAGGAAACAAGTAACTGAAACTGAATTTACCACAATGCCAGGGGCGAACCTTGCTGGGAGGTGAAGTGGTGTGCTCCCACCCGTGTTCCTGCTTAATAATACTCTTGTGAGTCATTGAGCTGACGAGCTCGTGCATGAAGCACCCGCATGCCTGTGAGAGGTACGTGACCTGAGAAAGATGTTGGCAGCCCACTCAGCAAACCCCACATTTGAAAGACTGTAATCTCTACTGATGACGGTTAAAGAACCATAAACAGGTGTCTACAGATCAGCACTATCTGCGCCAACTGTCGCAAAACACTCGAACACTCTTGAAGCAAGCAAGTAACCGAAACTGCATTTACCACAAAGCCAAGGGCGAACCTTGTTGGGAGGTGAAGCGGTGTGCTCCCACCTCTGTTCCTGTTTAATAGTACTCCCGTGAGTCATTGAGCTGACAAGCTCGTGGATGAAGCACCCGCATGCCTGTGAGAGGTACCTGGCCTGAGAAAGATGTTGACAGCCTACTCAGCAAACCGCACATTTGAAAGACTGTAAACTCTACTGATGACGGTTAAAGAACCAGAAACACGTGTCTAGAGATCAGCACTATCTGCGCCAACTGTGGCGAGACACTCGAACACTCTTGATGCAAGCAAGCATCCGAAACTGCATTTACCACAATGCCAGGGGCGAACCTTGCTGGGATGTGAAGCGGTGTGCTCCCAATCCTGTTCCTGTTTAATAGTACTCATGTGAGTCATTGAGCTGACAAGCTCGTGGATGAAGCACCCGCATGCCTGTGAGAGGAACCTGGCCTGAGAATGATGTTGACAGCCTACTCAGCAAACCCCACATTTGAAAGACTGTAATCTCTACTGATGACGGTTAAAGAACCAGAAACACATGTCTAGAGATCAGCTCTATCTGCGTCAACTGTGGCTAAACACTCGAACACTCTTGAAGCAAGCAAGAAACTGAAACTGCATTTACCACAATGCCAGGGGCGAACCTTGCTGGGAGGTGAAGCGGTGTGCTCCCACTCCTGTTCCTGCTTAATAGTACAGCCGTGAGTAATTGAGCTGACAAGCTCGTGGATGAAGCACCCGCATGCCTGTGAGAGGTACCTGACCTGAGAAAGATGTTGGCAGCCTGCTCATCAAACCCCAAATTTCAAAGAGTGTAAACTCTACTGATGAGGGTTAAAGAACCAGAAACACATGTCTAGAGATCAGCATTATCTGCGCCAACTGTGGCGAAACACTCGGATACTCTTGAAGGAAGCAAGTAACTGAAAGTGCATTTACCGCAATGCCAGGGGAGAACCTTGCTGGGAAGTGAAGCGTTGTGCTCCCAACCCTGTTCCTGTTTAATAGTACTCCCGTGAGTCATTGAGCTGACGAGCTCGTGGATGAAGCACCCGCATGTCTGTGAGAGGTACCCGACCTGAGAAAGATGTTGGCAGCCTACTCAGAAAACCCCACATTTGAAAGACTGTAATCTCTACTCATGACGGTTAAAGAACCAGAAACACGTGTCTAGAGATCAGCACTATCTGCGCCAACTGTGGCGAAACACTCGAATACTCTTGAAGCAAGCAAGTAAACGAAACTGCATTTACCACAAAGCCAGGGGCGAACCTTGCTGGGAGGTGAAGCGGTGTGCTCCCACCCCTGTTCCTGTTTAATAGTACTCTCGTGAGTCATTGAGCTGACAAGCTCGTGGATGAAGCACCCGCATGCCTGTGAGAGGTACCTGGCCTGAGAAAGATGTTGACAGCCTACTCAGAAAACCCCACATTTGAAAGACAGTAATCTCTACTGATGACGGTTAAAGAACCAGAAACACGTGTCTAGAGATCAGCAATATCTACGCGAACTGTGGCAAAACACTCGAACACTTTTGAAGCAAGCAAGTAACTGAAACTGCATTTACCACAATGCCAGGGGCGAACCTTGCTGGGAGGTGAAGCGGTGTGCTCCCACCCCTGTTCCTGTTTAATAGTACTCCAGTGAATCATTGAGCTGACGAGATGTGGATGATGCACCCGCATGCCCGTGAGAGGTACCTGACCTGCCAAAGATGTTGGCAGCCTACTCAGCATACCCCACATTTGAAAGACTGTAATCTGTACTGATGACGGTTAAAGAACCAGAAACACGTGTCTAGAGATCAGCACTATCTGCGCCAACTGTAGCGAAACACTCGACCACTCTTGAAGTAAGCAAGTAACTGAAAGTGCATTTACCACAATGCCAGTGGCGAACCTTGCTGGGAGGTGAAGCGGTGTGCTCCCACTCCTGTTCCTGCTTAATAGTACAGCCGTGAGTAATTGAGCTGACAAGCTCGTGGATGAAGCACCCGCATGCCTGTGAGAGGTACCTGACCTGAGAAAGATGTTGGCAGCCTGCTCATCAAACCCCAAATTTCAAAGAGTGTAAACTCTACTGATGAGGGTTAAAGAACCAGAAACACATGTCTAGAGATCAGCATTATCTGCGCCAACTGTGGCGAAACACTCGGATACTCTTGAAGGAAGCAAGTAACTGAAAGTGCATTTACCGCAGTGCCAGGGGAGAACCTTGCTGGGAAGTGAAGCGTTGTGCTCCCAACCCTGTTCCTGTTTAATAGTACTCCCGTGAGTCATTGAGCTGACGAGCTCGTGGATGAAGCACCCGCATGTCTGTGAGAGGTACCCGACCTGAGAAAGATGTTGGCAGCCTACTCAGAAAACCCCACATTTGAAAGACTGTAATCTCTACTCATGACGGTTAAAGAACCAGAAACACGTGTCTAGAGATCAGCACTATCTGCGCCAACTGTGGCGAAACACTCGAATACTCTTGAAGCAAGCAAGTAAACGAAACTGCATTTACCACAAAGCCAGGGGCGAACCTTGCTGGGAGGTGAAGCGGTGTGCTCCCACCCCTGTTCCTGTTTAATAGTACTCTCGTGAGTCATTGAGCTGACAAGCTCGTGGATGAAGCACCCGCATGCCTGTGAGAGGTACCTGGCCTGAGAAAGATGTTGACAGCCTACTCAGAAAACCCCACATTTGAAAGACAGTAATCTCTACTGATGACGGTTAAAGAACCAGAAACACGTGTCTAGAGATCAGCAATATCTACGCGAACTGTGGCAAAACACTCGAACACTTTTGAAGCAAGCAAGTAACTGAAACTGCATTTACCACAATGCCAGGGGCGAACCTTGCTGGGAGGTGAAGCGGTGTGCTCCCACCCCTGTTCCTGTTTAATAGTACTCCAGTGAATCATTGAGCTGACGAGATGTGGATGATGCACCCGCATGCCCGTGAGAGGTACCTGACCTGACAAAGATGTTGGCAGCCTACTCAGCATACCCCACATTTGAAAGACTGTAATCTGTACTGATGACGGTTAAAGAACCAGAAACACGTGTCTAGAGATCAGCACTATCTGCGCCAACTGTAGCGAAACACTCGACCACTCTTGAAGTAAGCAAGTAACTGAAAGTGCATTTACCACAATGCCAGTGGTGAACCTTGCTGGGATTTGAAGCGGTGTGCTCCCACCCCTGTTCCTGTTTAATAGTACTGCCGTGAGTCATTGAGCTGACGAGCTCGTGGATGAAGCACAAGCATGCCTGTGAGAGGTACCTCACCAGAGAAAGATGTTGGCAGCCTACTCATCAAACCCCAAATTTCAAAGACTGTAAACTCTACTGATAAGGGTTACAAAACCCAGAAACACATGTCTAGTGATCAGCACTATCTGCACCAACTGTGGCAAAACATTCGAACACATTTGAAGGAAGCAAGTAACTGAAACTGAATTTACCACAATGCCAGGGGCGAACCTTGCTGGGAGGTGAAGTGGTGTGCTCCCACCCGTGTTCCTGCTTAATAATACTCTTGTGAGTCATTGAGCTGACGAGCTCGTGGATGAAGCACCCGCATGCCTGTGAGAGGTACGTGACCTGGGAAAGATGTTGGCAGCCCACTCAGCAAACCCCACATTTGAAAGACTGTAATCTCTACTGATGACGGTTAAAGAACCATAAACAGGTGTCTACAGATCAGCACTATCTGCGCCAACTGTCGCAAAACACTCGAACACTCTTGAAGCAAGCAAGTAACCGAAACTGCATTTACCACAAAGCCAAGGGCGAACCTTGTTGGGAGGTGAAGCGGTGTGCTCCCACCTCTGTTCCTGTTTAATAGTACTCCCGTGAGTCATTGAGCTGACAAGCTCGTGGATGAAGCACCCGCATGCCTGTGAGAGGTACCTGGCCTGAGAAAGATGTTGACAGCCTACTCAGCAAACCGCACATTTGAAAGACTGTAAACTCTACTGATGACGGTTAAAGAACCAGAAACACGTGTCTAGAGATCAGCACTATCTGCGCCAACTGTGGCGAAACACTCGAACACTCTTGAAGCAAGCAAGTATCCCAAACTGCATTTACCACAATGCCAGGGGCGAACCTTGCTGGGATGTGAAGCGGTGTGCTCCCACTCCTGTTCCTGTTTAATAGTACTCCTGTGAGTCATTGAGCTGACAAGCTCGTGGATGAAGCACCCGCATGCCTGTGACAGGAACCTGGCCTGAGAATGATGTTGACAGCCTACTCAGCAAACCCCACATTTGAAAGACTGTAATCTCTACTGATGACGGTTAAAGAACCAGAAACACGTGTCTAGAGATCAGCTCTATCTGCGTCAACTGTGGCTAAACACTCGAACACTCTTGAAGCAAGCAAGAAACTGAAACTGCATTTACCACAATGCCAGGGGCGAACCTTGCTGGGAGGTGAAGCGGTGTGCTCCCACTCCTGTTCCTGCTTAATAGTACAGCCGTGAGTAATTGAGCTGACAAGCTCATGGATGAAGCACCCGCATGCCTGTGAGAGGTACCTGACCTGAGAAAGATGTTGGCAGCCTGCTCATCAAACCCCAAATTTCAAAGAGTGTAAACTCTACTGATGAGGGTTAAAGAACCAGAAACACATGTCTAGAGATCAGCATTATCTGCGGCAACTGTGGCGAAACACTCAAACACTTTTGAAGGAAGCAAGTAACTGAAAGGTGACATGCTCTCTACCGCAACCTCGATCACTTGCGGAGTCCCACAAGGGTCTGCTCTGTCACCCCTATTGTTCAACATATACCTACAGCCTTTGATTCGAATGCTTAATCAAATGGACTGTCAGGTATATAACTACGCAGACGACACCCAGATCATTATCCAGCTGGCGGATAGCCAGAATGCCTTTACCAGACTGCAAAACATTTTGAGAAGTACAGCTAACTGGATGTCCGGCAACTCCCTAAAAATCAACCCGGACAAAACCGAGGTGTTGCCGATTACCATCGCTGGCAACCCTTGGTGTGACCGTTTCTGGCCTGGGGAGTTGGGCACGCCTCCAGAACCGGCTGAGGTGGTTAAAAGCCTGGGCATCCAGGTGGACAGCAAGCTGTCCATGAAAAAGCAAGTCACAGCTGTGGTGGGCTGCTGCGTCGGTCTCCTTCGCCAACTCAGGAAAGTTTCCCCGCTGCTCTCTTTTTCCACCCTAAGGAGCGCGGTTTCTGCAATGATTTTGGCTAGGCTGGACTATGGCAATTCATTGTATATAGGACTCCCACAGGGCCTCTTAAACAGAATGCAGACGGTCATGAATGATGCTGCCAGGCTCATTTTCAAGAAACCAAGGAGTACCCAGGCATCCCCCCTCCTGTGGGAACTCCATTGGTTGCCAGTTAGGCAGAGGCTAATGTTCAAGGGGCTCTGCATTGTACACAAAGCGCTTCATGGCAGAGCACCCACCTATCTGAAATCTCGCCTGTCCCTTTACAAACCAGGGAGGGTGCTTAGATCTGCTGATTCCATATGTCTGGTTCAGCCACGCTGTAGACTGACCACTGTGGGTGGGCGTGCTTTCTCACATACTTTGCCAGCTATGTGGAATAAACTACCGCTGAAACTCCGCAATGAAAAGAAACTAATGCCCTTCCGCAAGCAATTAAAAACTGTGCTTTTCCAGCAAGCGTGGGGTGGCCGCTAAATTTTAATCTGATGCATCTTTTTATTGTATAGCTGATCCTAACAAAGCGCTTAGAGACCCCTGGGTTATAGTGCGCTATACAAGTCACAAGAAATAAATAAATAAATAAATAAAGTGCATTTACCGCAATGCCAGGGGAGAACCTTGCTGGGAGGTGAAGCGTTGTGCTCCCAACCCTATTCTTGTTTAATAGTACTCCCGTGAGTCATTGAGCTGACGAGCTCGTGGATGAAGCACCCGCATGTCTGTTAGAGGTACCCGACCTGAGAAAGATGTTGGCAGCCTACTCAGAAAATCCCACATTTGAAAGACTGTAATCTCTACTCATGACGGTTAAAGAACCAGAAACACGTGTCTAGAGATCAGTTCTATCTGCGCCAACTGTGGCGAAACACTCGAATACTCTTGAAGCAAGCAAGTAAACGAAACTGCATTTACCACAATGCCAGGGGCGAACCTTGCTGGGAGGTGAAGCGGTGTGCTCCCACCCCTGTTCCTGTTTAATAGTACTCTTGTGAGTCATTGAGCTGACAAGCTCGTGGATGAAGCACCCGCATGCCTGTGAGAGGTACCTGGCCTGAGAAAGATGTTGACAGCCTACTCAGAAAACCCCACATTTGAAAGACAGTAATCTCTACTGATGACGGTTAAAGAACCAGAAACACGTGTCTAGAGATCAGCAATATCTACGCGAACTGTGGCGAAACACTCGAACACTCTTGCAGCAAGCAAGTAACCGAAACTGCATTTACCACAAAGCCAAGGGCGAACCTTGTTGGGAGGTGAAGCTGTGTGCTCCCACCTCTGTTCCTGTTTAATAGTACTCCCGTGAGTCATTGAGCTGACAAGCTCGTGGATGAAGCACCCGCATGCCTGTGAGAGGTACCTGGCCTGAGAAAGATGTTGACAGCCTACTCAGAAAACCGCACATTTGAAAGACTGTAAACTCTACTGATGACGGTTAAAGAACCAGAAACACGTGTCTAGAGATCAGCAATATCTGCGCCAACTGTGGCGAAACACTCGAACACTCTTGAAGCAAGCAA
Organism: Triturus cristatus; assembly: GCF_964204655.1. NCBI lineage: Eukaryota > Metazoa > Chordata > Amphibia > Caudata > Salamandridae > Triturus > Triturus cristatus. The sequence continues at coordinate 1,225,845,912 of NC_140579.1, forward strand.
GTATCCCAAACTGCATTTACCACAATGCCAGGGGCGAACCTTGCTGGGATGTGAAGCGGTGTGCTCCAACTCCTGTTCCTGTTTAATAGTACTCCTGTGAGTCATTGAGCTGACAAGCTCGTGGATGAAGCACCCGCATGCCTGTGAGAGGAACCTGGCCTGAGAATGATGTTGACAGCTTACTCAGCAAACCCCACATTTGAAAGACTGTAATCTCTACTGATGACGGTTAAAGAACAAGACACACGTGTCTAGAGATCAGCTCTATCTGCGTCAACTGTGGCTAAACACTCGAACACTCTTGAAGCAAGCAAGAAACTGAAACTGCATTTACCACAATGCCAGGGGCGAACCTTGCTGGGAGGTGAAGCGGTGTGCTCCCACTCCTGTTCCTGCTTAATAGTACAGCCGTGAGTAATTGAGCTGACAAGCTCATGGATGAAGCACCCGCATGCCTGTGAGAGGTACCTGACCTGAGAAAGATGTCGGCAGCCTGCTCATCAAACCCCAAATTTCAAAGAGTGTAAACTCTACTGATGAGGGTTAAAGAACCAGAAACACATGTCTAGAGATCAGCATTATCTGCGCCAACTGTGGCGAAACACTCAAACACTTTTGAAGGAAGCAAGTAACTGAAAGTGCATTTACCACAATGCCAGGGGAGAACCTTGCTGGGAGGTGAAGCGTTGTGCTCCCAACCCTATTCTTGTTTAATAGTACTCCCGTGAGTCATTGAGCTGACGAGCTCGTGGATGAAGCACCCGCATGTCTGTGAGAGGTACCCGACCTGAGAAAGATGTTGGCAGCCTACTCAGAAAACCCCACATTTGAAAGACTGTAATCTCTACTCATGACGGTTAAAGAACCAGAAACACGTGTCTAGAGATCAGTTCTATCTGCGCCAACTGTGGCGAAACACTCGAATACTCTTGAAGCAAGTAAACGAAACTGCATTTACCACAATGCCAGGGGCGAACCTTGCTGGGAGGTGAAGCGGTGTGCTCCCACCCCTGTTCCTGTTTAATAGTACTCTTGTGAGTCATTGAGCTGACAAGCTCGTGGATGAAGCACCCGCATGCCTGTGAGAGGTACCTGGCCTGAGAAAGATGTTGACAGCCTACTCAGAAAACCCCACATTTGAAAGACAGTAATCTCTACTGATGACGGTTAAAGAACCAGAAACACGTGTCTAGAGATCAGCAATATCTACGCGAACTGTGGCGAAACACTCGAACACTTTTGAAGCAAGCAAGTAACTGAAACTGCATTTACCACAATGCCAGGGGCGAACCTTGCTGGGAGGTGAAGTGGTGTGCTCCCACCCCTGTTCCTGCTTAATAGTACTCTTGTGAGTCATTGAGCTGACGAGATGTGGATGATGCACCCGCATGCCCGTGAGAGGTACCTGACCTGACAAAGATGTTGGCAGCCTACTCAGCATACCCCACATTTGAAAGACTGTAATCTGTACTGATGACGGTTAAAGAACCAGAAACACGTGTCTAGAGATCAGCACTATCTGCGCCAACTGTAGCGAAACACTCGACCACTCTTGAAGTAAGCAAGTAACTGAAAGTGCATTTACCACAATGCCAGTGGTGAACCTTGCTGGGATTTGAAGCGGTGTGCTCCCACCCCTGTTCCTGTTTAATAGTACTGCCGTGAGTCATTGAGCTGACGAGCTCGTGGATGAAGCACAAGCATGCCTGTGAGAGGTACCTCACCAGAGAAAGATGTTGGCAGCCTACTCATCAAACCCCAAATTTCAAAGACTGTAAACTCTACTGATAAGGGTTACAAAACCCAGAAACACATGTCTAGTGATCAGCACTATCTGCACCAACTGTGGCAAAACATTCGAACACATTTGAAGGAAGCAAGTAACTGAAACTGAATTTACCACAATGCCAGGGGCGAACCTTGCTGGGAGGTGAAGTGGTGTGCTCCCACCCGTGTTCCTGCTTAATAATACTCTTGTGAGTCATTGAGCTGACGAGCTCGTGGATGAAGCACCCACATGCCTGTTAGAGGTACCTGACCTGAGAAAAATGTTGGCAGCGTACTCAGCAAACCCCACATTTGAAAGACTGTAATCTCTACTGATGACGGTTAAAGAACCATAAACAGGTGTCTACAGATCAGCACTATCTGCGCCAACTGTGGGGAAACACTCGAACACTCTTGAAGCAAGCAAGTAACTGAAACTGCATTTACCACAATGCCAGGGGCGAACCTTGCTGGGAGGTGAAGCGGTGTGCTCCCACCCCTGTTCCTGTTTAATAGTACTCCAGTGAATCATTTAGCTGACGAGCTCGTGGATGAAGCACCCGCATGCCCGAGAGAGGTACCTGACCTGACAAAGATGTTGGCAGCCTACTCAGCAAACCCAACATTTGAAAGACTGTAATCTCTACTGATGACAGGTAAAGAACCAGAAACACGTGTCTAGAGATCGTCACTTTCTGCGCCAACTGCGGCGAAAGACTCGAACACTCTTGAAGCAAGCAAGTAACCGAAACTGCATTTACCACAATGCCAGGGGCGAACCTTGCTGGGATTTGAAGCGGTGTGCTCCCACCCCTGTTCCTGTTTAATAGTACTGCCGTGAGTCATTTAGCTGACGAGCTCGTGGATGAAGCACAAGCATGCCTGTGAGAGGTACCTCACCAGAGAAAGATGTTGGCAGCCTACTCATCAAACCCCAAATTTCAAAGACTGTAAACTCTACTGATAAGGGTTACAAAACCCAAAAACACATGTCTAGTGATCAGCACTATCTGCACCAACTGTGGCAAAACACTCGAACACTTTTGAAGGAAGCAAGTAACTGAAACTGAATTTACCACAATGCCAGGGGCGAACCTTGCTGGGAGGTGAAGTGGTGTGCTCCCACCCCTGTTCCTGCTTAATAATACTCTTGTGAGTCATTGAGCTGACGAGCTCGTGGATGAAGCACCCGCATGCCTGTGAGAGGTACGTGACCTGAGAAAGATGTTGGCAGCCCACTCAGCAAACCCCACATTTGAAAGACTGTAATCTCTACTGATGACGGTTAAAGAACCATAAACAGGTGTCTACAGATCAGCACTATCTGCGCCAACTGTCGCAAAACACTCGAACACTCTTGAAGCAAGCAAGTAACCGAAACTGCATTTACCACAAAGCCAAGGGCGAACCTTGTTGGGAGGTGAAGCGGTGTGCTCCCACCTCTGTTCCTGTTTAATAGTACTCCCGTGAGTCATTGAGCTGACAAGCTCGTGGATGAAGCACCCGCATGCCTGTGAGAGGTACCTGGCCTGAGAAAGATGTTGACAGCCTACTCAGCAAACCGCACATTTGAAAGACTGTAAACTCTACTGATGACGGTTAAAGAACCAGAAACACGTGTCTAGAGATCAGCACTATCTGCGCCAACTGTGGCGAAACACTCGAACACTCTTGATGCAAGCAAGTATCCGAAACTGCATTTACCACAATGCCAGGGGCGAACCTTGCTGGGATGTGAAGCGGTGTGCTCCCACTCCTGTTCCTGTTTAATAGTACTCCTGTGAGTCATTGAGCTGACAAGCTCGTGGATGAAGCACCCGCATGCCTGCGAGAGGAACCTGGCCTGAGAATGATGTTGACAGCCTACTCAGCAAACCCCACATTTGAAAGACTGTAATCTCTACTGATGACGGTTAAAGAACCAGAAACACGTGTCTAGAGATCAGCTCTATCTGCGTCAACTGTGGCTAAACACTCGAACACTCTTGAAGCAAGCAAGAAACTGAAACTGCATTTACCACAATGCCAGGGGCGAACCTTGCTGGGAGGTGAAGCGGTGTGCTCCCACTCCTGTTCCTGCTTAATAGTACAGCCGTGAGTAATTGAGCTGACAAGCTCGTGGATGAAGCACCCGCATGCCTGTGAGAGGTACCTGACCTGAGAAAGATGTTGGCAGCCTGCTCATCAAACCCCAAATTTCAAAGAGTGTAAACTCTACTGATGAGGGTTAAAGAACCAGAAACACATGTCTAGATGTCAGCATTATCTGCGCCAACTGTGGCGAAACACTCAAACACTCTTGAAGCAAGCAAGTAAACGAAACTGCATTTACCACAAAGCCAGGGGCGAACCTTGCTGGGAGGTGAAGCGGTGTGCTCCCACCCCTGTTCCTGTTTAATAGTACTCTCGTGAGTCATTGAGCTGACAAGCTCGTGGATGAAGCACCCGCATGCCTGTGAGATGTACCTGGCCTGAGAAAGATGTTCACAGCCTACTCAGAAAACCCCACATTTGAAAGACAGTAATCTCTACTGATGACGGTTAAAGAACCAGAAACACGTGTCTAGAGATCAGCAATATCTACACGAACTGTGGCGAAACACTCGAACACTTTTGAAGCAAGCAAGTAACTGAAACTGCATTTACCACAATGCCAGGGGCGAACCTTGCTGGGAGGTGAAGTGGTGTGCTCCCACCCCTGTTCCTGCTTAATAGTACTCTTGTGAGTCATTGAGCTGACGAGCTCGTGGATGAAGCACCCACATGCCTGTTAGAGGTACCTGACCTGAGAAAAATGTTGGCAGCCTACTCAGCAAACCCCAAATTTGAAAGACTGTAATCTCTACTGATGACGGTTAAAGAACAAGAAACACGTGTCTAGAGATCAGCACTATCTGCGCCAACTGTGGGGAAACACTCGAACACTCTTGAAGAACCTTGCTGGGAGGTGAAGTGGTGTGCTCCCAACCCTGTTCCTGTTTAATAGTACTCCCATGAGTCATTGAGCTGACGAGCTCGTGGATGAAGCACCCGCATGCCTGTGAGAGGTACGTGACCTGAGAAAGATGTTGGCAGCCCACTCAGCAAACCCCACATTTGAAAGACTGTAATCTCTACTGATGACGGTTAAAGAACCATAAACATTGTTCTAGAGATCAGCACTATCTGCGCCAACTGTGGCAAAACACTCGAACACTCTTGAAGCAAGCAAGTAACCGAAACTGCATTTACCACAATGCCAAGGGCGAACCTTGCTGGGAGGTGAAGCGGTGTTCTCCCACCTCTGTTCCTGTTTAATAGTACTCCCGTGAGTCATTGAGCTGACAAGCTCGTGGATGAAGCACCCGCATGCCTGTGAGAGGTACCTGGCTTGAGAAAGATGTTGACAGCCTACTCAGCAAACCGCACATTTGAAAGACTGTAAACTCTACTGATGACAGTTAAAGAACCAGAAACACGTGTCTAAAGATCAGCACTCTCTGCGCCAACTGTGGCGAAAAAGTCGAACACTCTTGAAGCAAGCAAGTATCCCAAACTGCATTTACCACAATGCCAGGGGCGAACCTTGCTGGGATGTGAAGCGGTGAGCTCCCACTCCTGTTCCTGTTTAATAGTACTCCTGTGAGTTATTGAGCTGACAAGCTCTTGGATGAAGCACCCGCATGCCTGTGAGAAGTACCTGGCCTGAGAAAGATGTTGACAGCCTACTCAGCAAACCCCACATTTGAAAGACTGTAATCTCTACTGATGACGATTAAAGAACCAGAAACATGTGTCTACAGATCAGCACTATCTGCGCCAACTGTGGCGAAACAGTCGAACACTACTGAAGGAAGCAAGTAACTGAAACTGCATTTACCGCAATGCCAGGGGAGAACCTTGCTGGGAGGTGAAGCGTTGTGCTCCCAACCCTGTTCCTGTTTAATAGTACTCCCGTGAGTCATTGAGCTGACAAGCTCGTGGATGAAGCACCCGCATGCCTGTGAGAGGTACCTGGCCTGAGAAAGATGTTGACAGTCTACTCAGCAAACCCCACATTTGAAAGACAGTAATCTCTACTGATGACGGTTAAAGAACCAGAAACACGTGTCTAGAGATCAGCAATATCTACGCCAACTGTGGCGAAATACTCGAACACTTTTGAAGCAAGCAAGTAACTGAAACTGCATTTACCACAATGCCAGGGGCGACCTTTGCTGGGAGGTGAAGTGGTGTGCTCCCACCACTGTTCCTGCTTAATAGTACTCTTGTGAGTCATTGAGCTGACGAGCTCATGGAAGAAGCACCCACATGCCTGTTAGAGGTACCTGACCTGAGAAAAATGTTGGCAGCCTACTCAGCAAACCCCAAATTTGAAAGACTGTAATCTCTATTGATGACGGTTAAAGAACCAGATACACGTGTCTAGAGATCAGCACTATCTGCGCCAACTGTGGGGAAACACTCAAGCACTCTTGAAGCAAGCAAGTAACTGAAACTGCATTTACCACAATGCCAGGGGCAAACCTTGCTGGGAGGTGAAGCGGTGCGCTCCACTCCTGTTCCTGCTTAAGAGTTCTGCCGTGAGTCATTGAGCTGACAAGCTCGTGGATGAAGCACCCACATGCCTGTTAGAGGTACCTGACCTGAGAAAGATATTGGCAGCCTACTCAGCAAACCCTCAATTTGAAAGACTGTAATCTCTATTGATGACGGTTAAAGAACCAGAAACACGTGTCTAGAGATCAGCACTATCTGCGCCAACTGTGGTGAAACACTCGAACACTCTTGAAGCAAGCAAGTAGCTGAAACTGCATTTACAACAATGCCAGGGGCGAACCTTGCTGGGAGGTGAAGCGGTGTGCTCCCACCCCTGTTCCTGTTTAATAGTACTCTTGTGAGTCATTGAGCTGACAAGCTCGTGGATGAAGCACCCGCATGCCTGTGAGAGGTACCTGGCCTGAGAAAGATGTTGACAGCCTACTCAGAAAACCCCACATTTGAAAGACAGTAATCTCTACTGATGACGGTTAAAGAACCAGAAACACGTGTCTAGAGATCAGCAATATCTACGCGAACTGTGGCGAAACACTCGAACACTTTTGAAGCAAGCAAGTAACTGAAACTGCATTTACCACAATGCCAGGGGCGAACCTTGCTGGGAGGTGAAGTGGTGTGCTCCCACCCCTGTTCCTGCTTAATAGTACTCTTGTGAGTCATTGAGCTGACGAGCTCGTGGATGAAGCACCCACATGCCTGTTAGAGGTACCTGACCTGAGAAAAATGTTGGCAGCGTACTCAGCAAACCCCAAATTTGAAAGACTGTAATCTCTACTGATGACGGTTAAAGAACAAGAAACACGTGTCTAAAGATCAGCACTATCTGCGCCAACTGTGGGGAAACACTCGAACACTCTTGAAGCAAGCAAGTAACTGAAACTGCATTTACCACAATGCCAGGGGCGAACCTTGCTGGGAGGTGAAGCGGTGTGCTCCCACCCCTGTTCCTGTTTAATAGTACTCCAGTGAATCATTTAGCTGACGAGCTCGTGGATGAAGCACCCGCATGCCCGAGAGAGGTACCTGACCTGACAAAGATGTTGGCAGCCTACTCAGCAAACCCAACATTTGAAAGACTGTAATCTCTACTGATGACAGGTAAAGAACCAGAAACACGTGTCTAGAGATCGTCACTTTCTGCGCCAACTGCGGCGAAAGACTCGAACACTCTTGAAGCAAGCAAGTAACCGAAACTGCATTTACCACAATGCCAGGGGCGAACCTTGCTGGGATTTGAAGCGGTGTGCTCCCACCCCTGTTCCTGTTTAATAGTACTGCCGTGAGTCATTTAGCTGACGAGCTCGTGGATGAAGCACAAGCATGCCTGTGAGAGGTACCTCACCAGAGAAAGATGTTGGCAGCCTACTCATCAAACCCCAAATTTCAAAGACTGTAAACTCTACTGATAAGGGTTACAAAACCCAAAAACACATGTCTAGTGATCAGCACTATCTGCACCAACTGTGGCAAAACACTCGAACACTTTTGAAGGAAGCAAGTAACTGAAACTGAATTTACCACAATGCCAGGGGCGAACCTTGCTGGGAGGTGAAGTGGTGTGCTCCCACCCCTGTTCCTGCTTAATAATACTCTTGTGAGTCATTGAGCTGACGAGCTCGTGGATGAAGCACCCGCATGCCTGTGAGAGGTACGTGACCTGAGAAAGATGTTGGCAGCCCACTCAGCAAACCCCACATTTGAAAGACTGTAATCTCTACTGATGACGGTTAAAGAACCATAAACAGGTGTCTACAGATCAGCACTATCTGCGCCAACTGTCGCAAAACACTCGAACACTCTTGAAGCAAGCAAGTAACCGAAACTGCATTTACCACAAAGCCAAGGGCGAACCTTGTTGGGAGGTGAAGCGGTGTGCTCCCACCTCTGTTCCTGTTTAATAGTACTCCCGTGAGTCATTGAGCTGACAAGCTCGTGGATGAAGCACCCGCATGCCTGTGAGAGGTACCTGGCCTGAGAAAGATGTTGACAGCCTACTCAGCAAACCGCACATTTGAAAGACTGTAAACTCTACTGATGACGGTTAAAGAACCAGAAACACGTGTCTAGAGATCAGCACTATCTGCGCCAACTGTGGCGAAACACTCGAACACTCTTGATGCAAGCAAGTATCCGAAACTGCATTTACCACAATGCCAGGGGCGAACCTTGCTGGGATGTGAAGCGGTGTGCTCCCACTCCTGTTCCTGTTTAATAGTACTCCTGTGAGTCATTGAGCTGACAAGCTCGTGGATGAAGCACCCGCATGCCTGCGAGAGGAACCTGGCCTGAGAATGATGTTGACAGCCTACTCAGCAAACCCCACATTTGAAAGACTGTAATCTCTACTGATGACGGTTAAAGAACCAGAAACACGTGTCTAGAGATCAGCTCTATCTGCGTCAACTGTGGCTAAACACTCGAACACTCTTGAAGCAAGCAAGAAACTGAAACTGCATTTACCACAATGCCAGGGGCGAACCTTGCTGGGAGGTGAAGCGGTGTGCTCCCACTCCTGTTCCTGCTTAATAGTACAGCCGTGAGTAATTGAGCTGACAAGCTCGTGGATGAAGCACCCGCATGCCTGTGAGAGGTACCTGACCTGAGAAAGATGTTGGCAGCCTGCTCATCAAACCCCAAATTTCAAAGAGTGTAAACTCTACTGATGAGGGTTAAAGAACCAGAAACACATGTCTAGATGTCAGCATTATCTGCGCCAACTGTGGCGAAACACTCAAACACTCTTGAAGCAAGCAAGTAAACGAAACTGCATTTACCACAAAGCCAGGGGCGAACCTTGCTGGGAGGTGAAGCGGTGTGCTCCCACCCCTGTTCCTGTTTAATAGTACTCTCGTGAGTCATTGAGCTGACAAGCTCGTGGATGAAGCACCCGCATGCCTGTGAGATGTACCTGGCCTGAGAAAGATGTTCACAGCCTACTCAGAAAACCCCACATTTGAAAGACAGTAATCTCTACTGATGACGGTTAAAGAACCAGAAACACGTGTCTAGAGATCAGCAATATCTACACGAACTGTGGCGAAACACTCGAACACTTTTGAAGCAAGCAAGTAACTGAAACTGCATTTACCACAATGCCAGGGGCGAACCTTGCTGGGAGGTGAAGTGGTGTGCTCCCACCCCTGTTCCTGCTTAATAGTACTCTTGTGAGTCATTGAGCTGACGAGCTCGTGGATGAAGCACCCACATGCCTGTTAGAGGTACCTGACCTGAGAAAAATGTTGGCAGCCTACTCAGCAAACCCCAAATTTGAAAGACTGTAATCTCTACTGATGACGGTTAAAGAACAAGAAACACGTGTCTAGAGATCAGCACTATCTGCGCCAACTGTGGGGAAACACTCGAACACTCTTGAAGAACCTTGCTGGGAGGTGAAGTGGTGTGCTCCCAACCCTGTTCCTGTTTAATAGTACTCCCATGAGTCATTGAGCTGACGAGCTCGTGGATGAAGCACCAGCATGCCTGTGAGAGGTACGTGACCTGAGAAAGATGTTGGCAGCCCACTCAGCAAACCCCACATTTGAAAGACTGTAATCTCTACTGATGACGGTTAAAGAACCATAAACATTGTTCTAGAGATCAGCACTATCTGCGCCAACTGTGGCAAAACACTCGAACACTCTTGAAGCAAGCAAGTAACCGAAACTGCATTTACCACAATGCCAAGGGCGAACCTTGCTGGGAGGTGAAGCGGTGTTCTCCCACCTCTGTTCCTGTTTAATAGTACTCCCGTGAGTCATTGAGCTGACAAGCTCGTGGATGAAGCACCCGCATGCCTGTGAGAGGTACCTGGCTTGAGAAAGATGTTGACAGCCTACTCAGCAAACCGCACATTTGAAAGACTGTAAACTCTACTGATGACAGTTAAAGAACCAGAAACACGTGTCTAAAGATCAGCACTCTCTGCGCCAACTGTGGCGAAAAAGTCGAACACTCTTGAAGCAAGCAAGTATCCCAAACTGCATTTACCACAATGCCAGGGGCGAACCTTGCTGGGATGTGAAGCGGTGAGCTCCCACTCCTGTTCCTGTTTAATAGTACTCCTGTGAGTTATTGAGCTGACAAGCTCTTGGATGAAGCACCCGCATGCCTGTGAGAAGTACCTGGCCTGAGAAAGATGTTGACAGCCTACTCAGCAAACCCCACATTTGAAAGACTGTAATCTCTACTGATGACGATTAAAGAACCAGAAACATGTGTCTACAGATCAGCACTATCTGCGCCAACTGTGGCGAAACAGTCGAACACTACTGAAGGAAGCAAGTAACTGAAACTGCATTTACCGCAATGCCAGGGGAGAACCTTGCTGGGAGGTGAAGCGTTGTGCTCCCAACCCTGTTCCTGTTTAATAGTACTCCCGTGAGTCATTGAGCTGACAAGCTCGTGGATGAAGCACCCGCATGCCTGTGAGAGGTACCTGGCCTGAGAAAGATGTTGACAGTCTACTCAGCAAACCCCACATTTGAAAGACAGTAATCTCTACTGATGACGGTTAAAGAACCAGAAACACGTGTCTAGAGATCAGCAATATCTACGCCAACTGTGGCGAAATACTCGAACACTTTTGAAGCAAGCAAGTAACTGAAACTGCATTTACCACAATGCCAGGGGCGACCTTTGCTGGGAGGTGAAGTGGTGTGCTCCCACCACTGTTCCTGCTTAATAGTACTCTTGTGAGTCATTGAGCTGACGAGCTCATGGAAGAAGCACCCACATGCCTGTTAGAGGTACCTGACCTGAGAAAAATGTTGGCAGCCTACTCAGCAAACCCCAAATTTGAAAGACTGTAATCTCTATTGATGACGGTTAAAGAACCAGATACACGTGTCTAGAGATCAGCACTATCTGCGCCAACTGTGGGGAAACACTCAAGCACTCTTGAAGCAAGCAAGTAACTGAAACTGCATTTACCACAATGCCAGGGGCAAACCTTGCTGGGAGGTGAAGCGGTGCGCTCCCACTCCTGTTCCTGCTTAAGAGTTCTGCCGTGAGTCATTGAGCTGACAAGCTCGTGGATGAAGCACCCACATGCCTGTTAGAGGTACCTGACCTGAGAAAGATATTGGCAGCCTACTCAGCAAACCCTCAATTTGAAAGACTGTAATCTCTATTGATGACGGTTAAAGAACCAGAAACACGTGTCTAGAGATCAGCACTATCTGCGCCAACTGTGGCGAAACACTCGAACACTCTTGAAGCAAGCAAGTAGCTGAAACTGCATTTACAACAATGCCAGGGGCGAACCTTGCTGGGAGGTGAAACGGTGTGCTCCCACCCCTGTTCCTGTTTAATAGTACTCCAGTGAATCATTGAGCTGACGAGCTCGTGGAGGACGCACCCGCATGCCCGTGAGAGGTACCTGACCTGACAAAGATGTTGGCAGCCTACTCAGCATACCCCACATTTGAAAGACTGTAATCTGTACTGATGACGGTTAAAGAACCAGAAACACGTTTCTAGAGATCAGCACTATCTGCGCCAACTGTAGCGAAACACTCGAACACTCTTGAAGTAAGCAAGTAACTGAAAGTGCATTTACCACAATCCCTGTGGTGAACCTTGCTGGGAGGTGATGCGGTGTGCTCCCACCCCTGTTCCTGTTTAATAGTACTGCCGTGAGTCATTGAGCTGACGAGCTCGTGGATGAAGCACAAGCATGCCTGTGAGAGGTACCTGGCCTGAGAAAGATGTTGACAGCCTACTCAGCAAACCCCACATTTGAAAGACTGTAATCTCTACTGATGACGGTTAAAGAACCAGAAACACGTGTCTAGAGATCAGCACTATCTGCGCCAACTGTAGCGAAACACTCGAACACTCTTGAAGTAAGCAAGTAACTGAAAGTGCATTTACCACAATCCCTGTGGTGAACCTTGCTGGGAGGTGATGCGGTGTGCTCCCACCCCTGTTCCTGTTTAATAGTACTGCCGTGAGTCATTGAGCTGACGAGCTCGTGGATGAAGCACAAGCATGCCTGTGAGAGGTACCTGACCTGAGAAAGATGTTGGCAGCCTACTCATCAAACCCCAAATTTCAAAGACTGTAAACTCTACTGATGAGGGTTAAAGGACCAGAAACACATGACTAGTGACCAGCACTATCTGCGCCAACTGTGGCAAAACACTCGAACACTTTTGAATGAAGCAAGTAACTGAAACGGCATTTACCACAATGCCAGGGGGGAACTTTGCTGGGAGGTGAAGCGGTGTTCTCCCACCCCTGTTCCTGTTTAATAGTACTCCTGTGAGTCATTGAGCTGACAAGCTCGTGGATGAAGCACAAGCATGCCTGTGAGAGGTACCTGGCCTGAGAAAGATGTTGACTGCCTACTCAGCAAACCCCACATTTGAAAGACTGTAATCTCTACTGATGACGGTTAAAGAACCAGAAACACATGTCTAGAGATCAGCACTATCTGAGCCAACTGAGGGGAAACACTCGAACACTCTTAAAGCAAGCAAGTAACTGAAACTGCATTTACCACAATGCCAGGGGCGAACCTTGCTGGGAGGTGAAGCGGTGTGCTCCCACCCCTGTTCCTGTTTAATAGTACTCCAGTGAATCATTGAGCTGGCGAGCTCCTGGATGAAGCACCCGCATGCCCGTGAGAGACACCTGACCTGAGAAAGATGTTGGCAGCCTACTCAGCAAACCCCACATTTGAAAGACTGTAATCTCTACTGATGACGATTAAAGAACCAGAAACACTTGTCTAAAGATCAGCACTATCTGCGCCAACTGTGGCGAAACACTCGAACACTCTTGAAGCAAGCAAGTATCCCAACCTGCATTTACCACAATGCCAGGGGCCAACCTTGCTGGGATGTGAAGCGGTGAGCTCCCACTCCTGTTCCTGTTTAATAGTACTCCTGTGAGTCATTGAGCTGACAAGCTCGTGGATGAAGCACCCGCATGCCTGTGAGAGGTACCTGGCCTGAGAAAGATGTTGACAGCCTACTCAGCAAACCCCATATTTGAAAGACTGTAATCTCTACTGATGACGATTAAAGAATCAGAAACACGTGTCTAAAGATCAGCACTATCTGCGCCAACTATGGCGAAACACTCGAACACTCTTGAAGCAAGCAAGTATCCCAAACTGCATTTACCACAATGCCAGGGGCGAACCTTGCTGGGATGTGAAGCGGTGAGCTCCCACTCCTGTTCCTGTTTAATAGTACTCCTGTGAGTCATTGAGCTGACAAGCTCGTGGATGAAGCGCCGGCATGCCCGTGAGAGGTACCTGACCTGAGAAAGATGTTGGCAGCCTACTCAGCAAACCCCAAATTTGAAAGACTGTAATCTCTACTGATGACGGTTAAAGAACCAGAAACACGTGTCTAGAGATCAGCACTATTTGCGCCAACTGTGGCGAAACACTCGAACACTTTTGAAGGAAGCAAGTAACTGAAACTGCATTTACCGCAATGCCAGGGGAGAACCTTGCCTGGAGGTGAAGCGTTGTGCTCTCAGCCCTGTTCCTGTTTAATAGTACTCCCGTGAGTCATTGAGCTGACGAGCTCGTGGATGAAGCACAAGCATGCCTGTGAGAGGTACCTGACCTGAGAAAGATGTTGGCAGCCTACTCATCAAACCCCAAATTTCAAAGACTGTAAACTCTACTGATGAGGGTTAAAGAACCAGAAACACATGACTAGTGACCAGCACTATCTGCCCCAACTGTGGCAAAACACTCGAACACTTTTGAATGAAGCAAGTAACTGAAACTGCATTTACCACAATGCCAGGGGGGAACCTTGCTGGGAGGTGAAGCGGTGTTCTCCCACCCCTGTTCCTGTTTAATAGTCCTCCTGTGAGTCATTGAGCTGACAAGCTCGTGGATGAAGCACCCACATGCCTGTGAGAGGTACCTATTCTGAGAAAGATGTTGACAGCCTACTCAGCAAACCCCACATTTGAAAGACTATAATCTCTACTGATGACGGTTAAAGAACTAGAAACACGTGTCTAGAGATCAGCACTATCTGCGCCAACTGTGGGGAAACACTCGAACACTCTTGAAGCAAGCAAGTAACTGAAACTGCATTTACCACAATGCCAGGGGCGAACCTTGCTGGGAGGTGAAGCGGGGTGCTCCCACCCCTGTTCCTGTTTAATAGTACTCCAGTGAATCATTGAGCTGACGAGCTCGTGGATGAAGCACCCGCATGCCCGAGAGAGGTACCTGAACTGACAAAGATGTTGGCAGCCTACTCAGCAAACTCCAACTTTGAAAGACTGTAATCTCTACTGATGACGGTTAAAGAACCAGAAACACGTGTCTAGAGATCAGCAATATCTGCGCCAACTGTGGGGAAACACTCGAACACTCTTGAAGCAAGCAAGTAACTGAAACTGCATTTACCACAATGCCAGGGGCGAACCTTGCTGGGAGGTGAAGCGGTGTGCTCCCACCCCTGTTCCTGTTTAATAGTACTCCAGTGAATCATTGAGCTGACGAGCTCGTGGATGAAGCACCCACATGCCCGAGAGAGGTACCTGACCTGACAAAGATGTTGGCAGCCTACTCAGCAAACCCCACATTTGAAAGACTGTAATCTCTACTGATGACGGTTAAAGAACCAGAAACACGTGTCTAGAGATCAGCACTATCTGCGCCAACTGTGGCGAAACACTAGAACACTCTTGAAGCAAGCAAGTAACCGAAACTGCATTTACCACAATGCCAGGGGCGAACTTTGCTGGGAGGTGAAGTGGTGTGCTCCCACCCCTGTTCCTGTTTAATAGTACTGCCGTGAGTCATTAAGCTGACGAGCTCGTGGATGAAGCACCCACATGCCTGTTAGAGGTACCTGACCTGAGAAAAATGTTGGCAGCCTACTCAGCAAACCCCAAATTTGAAAGACTGTAATCTCTACTATTGACGGTTAAAGAACCAGAAACACGTGTCTAGAGATCAGTACTATCTGCGCCAACTGTGGGGAAACACTCGAACACTCTTGAAGCAAGCAAGTAACTGAAACTGCATTTACCACAATGCCAGGGGCGAACCTTGGTGGGAGGTGAAGCGGTGTGCTCCCACCCCTGTTCCTGTTTAATAGTACTCCAGTGAATCATTGAGCTGACGAGCTCGTGGATGAAGCACCCGCATGCCCGAGAGAGGTACCTGACCTGACAAAGATGTTGGCAGCCTACTCAGCAAACCCCACATTTGAAAGACTGTAATCTCTACTGATGACGGTTAAAGAACCAGAAACACGTGTCTAGAGATCGTCACTATCTGCGCCAACTGTGGCGAAAGACTCGAACACTCTTGAAGCAAGCAAGTAACCGAAACTGCATTTACCACAATGCCTGGGGCGAACCTTGCTGGGATTTGAAGCGGTGTGCTCCCACCCCTGTTCCTGTTTAATAGTACTGCCGTGAGTCATTGAGCTGACAAGCTCGTGGATAAAGCACCGGCATGCCCGTGAGAGGTACCTCACCAGAGAAAGATGTTGGCAGCCTACTCATCAAACCCCAAATTTCAAAGACTGTAAACTCTACTGATAAGGGTTACAGAACCCAGAAACACATGTCTAGTGATCAGCACTATCTGCACCAACTGTGGCAAAACACTCGAACACTTTTGAAGGAAGCAAGTAACTGAAACTGAATTTACCACAATGCCAGGGGCGAAACTTGCTGGGAGGTGAAGCGGTGAGCTCCCACTCCTGTTCCTGTTTAATAGTACTCCTGTGAGTCATTGAGCTGACAAGCTCGTGGATAAAGCGCCGGCATGCCCGTGAGAGGTACCTGAGCTGAGAAAGATGTTGGCAGCCTACTCAGCAAACCCCAAATTTGAAAGACTGTAATCTCTACTGATGACGGTTAAAGAACCAGAAACACGTGTCTAGAGATCAGCACTATTTGCGCCAACTGTGGCGAAACACTCGAACACTTTTGAAGGAAGCAAGTAACTGAAACTGCATTTACCGCAATGCCAGGGGAGAACCTTGCCTGGAGGTGAAGCGTTGTGCTCCCAGCCCTGTTCCTGTTTAATAGTACTCCCGTGAGTCATTGAGCTGACGAGCTCGTGGATGAAGCACAAGCATGCCTGTGAGAGGTACCTGACCTGAGAAAGATGTTGGCAGCCTACTCATCAAACCCCAAATTTCAAAGACTGTAAACTCTACTGATGAGGGTTAAAGAACCAGAAACACATGACTAGTGACCAGCACTATCTGCGCCAACTGTGGCAAAACACTCGAACACTTTTGAATGAAGCAAGTAACTGAAACTGCATTTACCACAATGCCAGGGGGGAACCTTGCTGGGAGGTGAAGCGGTGTTCTCCCACCCCTGTTCCTGTTTAATAGTACTCCTGTGAGTCATTGAGCTGACAAGCTTGTGGATGAAGCACCCACATGCCTGTGAGAGGTACCTATTCTGAGAAAGATGTTGACAGCCTACTCAGCAAACCCCACATTTGAAAGACTGTAATCTCTACTGATGACGGTTAAAGAACTAGAAACACGTGTCTAGAGATCAGCACTATCTGCGCCAACTGTGGGGAAACACTCGAACACTCTTGAAGCAAGCAAGTAACTGAAACTGCATTTACCACAATGCCAGGGGCGAACCTTGCTGGGAGGTGAAGCGGTGTGCTCCCACCCCTGTTCCTGTTTAATAGTACTCCAGTGAATCATTGAGCTGACGAGCTCGTGGATGAAGCATCCGCTTGCCCGAGAGAGGTACCTGAACTGACAAAGATGTTGGCAGCCTACTCAGCAAACTCCAACTTTGAAAGACTGTAATCTCTACTGATGACGGTTAAAGAACCAGAAACACGTGTCTAGAGATCAGCAATATCTGCGCCAACTGTGGGGAAACACTCGAACACTCTTGAAGCAAGCAAGTAACTGAAACTGCATTTACCACAATGCCAGGGGCGAACCTTGCTGGGAGGTGAAGCGGTGTGCTCCCACCCCTGTTCCTGTTTAATAGTACTCCAGTGAATCATTGAGCTGACGAGCTCGTGGATGAAGCACCCACATGCCCGAGAGAGGTACCTGACCTGACAAAGATGTTGGCAGCCTACTCAGCAAACCCCACATTTGAAAGACTGTAATCTCTACTGATGACGGTTAAAGAACCAGAAACACGTGTCTAGAGATCAGCACAATCTGCGCCAACTGTGGCGAAACACTAGAACACTCTTGAAGCAAGCAAGTAACCGAAACTGCATTTACCACAATGCCAGGGGCGAACTTTGCTGGGAGGTGAAGTGGTGTGCTCCCACCCCTGTTCCTGTTTAATAGTACTGCCGTGAGTCATTAAGCTGACGAGCTCGTGGATGAAGCACCCACATGCCTGTTAGAGGTACCTGACCTGAGAAAAATGTTGGTAGCCTACTCAGCAAACCCCAAATTTGAAAGACTGTAATCTCTACTATTGACGGTTAAAGAACCAGAAACACGTGTGTAGAGATCAGTACTACCTGCGCCAACTGTGGGGAAACACTCGAACACTCTTGAAGCAAGCAAGTAACTGAAACTGCATTTACCACAATGCCAGGGGCGAACCTTGCTGGGAGGTGAAGCGGTGTGCTCCCACCCCTGTTCCTGTTTAATAGTACTTCAGTGAATCATTGAGCTGACGAGCTCGTGGATGAAGCACCCGCATGCCCGAGAGAGGTACCTGACCTGACAAAGATGTTGGCAGCCTACTCAGCAAACCCCACATTTGAAAGACTGTAATCTCTACTGATGACGGTTAAAGAACCAGAAACACGTGTCTAGAGATCGTCACTATCTGCGCCAACTGTGGCGAAAGACTCGAACACTCTTGAAGCAAGCAAGAAACCGAAACTGCATTTACCACAATGCCAGGGGCGACCCTTGGTGGGAGGTGAAGCGGTGTGCTCCCACCCCTGTTCCTGTTTAATAGTACTCCAGTGAATCATTGAGCTGACGAGCTCGTGGATGAAGCACCCGCATGCCCGAGAGAGGTACCTGACCTGACAAAGATGTTGGCAGCCTACTCAGCAAACCCCACATTTGAAAGACTGTAATCTCTACTGATGACGGTTAAAGAACCAGAAACACGTGTCTAGAGATCGTCACTATCTGCGCCAACTGTGGCGAAAGACTCGAACACTCTTGAAGCAAGCAAGTAACCGAAACTGCATTTACCACAATGCCAGGGGCGAACCTTGCTGGGATTTGAAGCGGTGTGCTCCCACCCCTGTTCCTGTTTAATAGTACTGCCGTGAGTCATTGAGCTGACGAGCTCGTGGATGAAGCACAAGCATGCCTGTGAGAGGTACCTCACCAGAGAAAGATGTTGGCAGCCTACTCATCAAACCCCAAATTTCAAAGACTGTAAACTCTACTGATAAGGGTAACAGAACCCAGAAACACATGTCTAGTGATCAGCACTATCTGCACCAACTGTGGCAAAACACTCGAACACTTTTGAAGGAAGCAAGTAACTGAAACTGAATTTACCACAATGCCAGGGGCGAAACTTGCTGGGAGGTGAAGTGGTGTGCTCCCACCCGTGTTCCTGCTTAATCATACTCTTGTGAGTCATTGAGCTGACGAGCTCGTGGATGAAGCACCCGCATGCCTGTGAGAGGTACGTGACCTGAGAAAGATGTTGGCAGCCCACTCAGCAAACCCCACATTTGAAAGACTGTAATCTCTACTGATGATGGTTAAAGAACCATAAACATGTGTCTAGAGATCAGCACTATCTGCGCCAACTGTGGCGAAACGCTCGAACACTCTTGAAGCAAGCAAGTAGCTGAAACTGCATTTACAACAATGCCAGGGGCGAACCTTGCTGGGAGGTGAAGCGGTGTGCTCCCACCCCTGTTCCTGTTTAATAGTACTCCAGTGAATCATTGAGCTGACGAGCTCGTGGATGACGCACCCGCATGCCCGTGAGAGGTACCTGACCTGACAAAGATGTTGGCAGCCTACTCAGCATACCCCACATTTGAAAGACTGTAATCTGTACTGATGACGGTTAAAGAACCAGAAACACGTGTCTAGAGATCAGCACTATCTGCGCCAACTGTAGCGAAACACTCGAACACTCTTGAAGTAAGCAAGTAACTGAAAGTGCATTTACCACAATCCCTGTGGTGAACCTTGCTGGGAGGTGATGCGGTGTGCTCCCACCCCTGTTCCTGTTTAATAGTACTGCCGTGAGTCATTGAGCTGACGAGCTCGTGGATGAAGCACAAGCATGCCTGTGAGAGGTACCTGACCTGAGAATGATGTTGGCAGCCTACTCATCAAACCCCAAATTTCAAAGACTGTAATCTCTACTGATGACGATTAAAGAACCAGAAACACGTGTCTAAAGATCAGCACTATCTGCGCCAACTGTGGCGAAACACTCGAACACTCTTGAAGCAAGCAAGTATCCCAAACTGCATTTACCACAATGCCAGGGGCGAACCTTGCTGGGATGTGAAGCGGTGAGCTCCCACTCCTGTTCCTGTTTAATAGTACTCCTGTGAGTCATTGAGCTGACAAGCTCGTGGATGAAGCACCCGCATGCCTGTGAGAGGTACCTGGCCTGAGAAAGATGTTGACAGCCTACTCAGCAAACCCCACATTTGAAAGACTGTAATCTCTACTGATGACGATTAAAGAATCAGAAACACGTGTCTAAAGATCAGCACTATCTGCGCCAACTGTGGCGAAACACTCGAACACTCTTGAAGCAAGCAAGTATCCCAAACTGCATTTACCACAATGCCAGGGGCGAACCTTGCAGGGATGTGAAGCGGTGAGCTCCCACTCCTGTTCCTGTTTAATAGTACTCCTGTGAGTCATTGAGCTGACAAGCTCGTGGATGAAGCGCCGGCATGCCCGTGAGAGGTACCTGACCTGAGAAAGATGTTGGCAGCCTACTCAGCAAACCCCAAATTTGAAAGACTGTAATCTCTACTGATGACGGTTAAAGAACCAGAAACACGTGTCTAGAGATCAGCACTATTTGCGCCAACTGTGGCGAAACACTCGAACACTTTTGAAGGAAGCAAGTAACTGATACTGCATTTACCGCAATGCCAGGGGAGAACCTTGCCTGGAGGTGAAGCGTTGTGCTCCCAGCCCTGTTCCTGTTTAATAGTACTCCCGTGAGTCATTGAGCTGACGAGCTTGTGGATGAAGCACAAGCATGCCTGTGAGAGGTACCTGACCTGAGAAAGATGTTGGCAGCCTACTCATCAAACCCCAAATTTCAAAGACTGTAAACTCTACTGATGAGGGTTAAAGAACCAGAAACACATGACTAGTGACCAGCACTATCTGCGCCAACTGTGGCAAAACACTCGAACACTTTTGAATGAAGCAAGTAACTGAAACTGCATTTACCACAATGCCAGGGGGGAACCTTGCTGGGAGGTGAAGCGGTGTTCTCCCACCCCTGTTCCTGTTTAATAGTACTCCTGTGAGTCATTGAGCTGACAAGCTCGTGGATGAAGCACCCACATGCCTGTGAGAGGTACCTATTCTGAGAAAGATGTTGACAGCCTACTCAGCAAACCCCACATTTGAAAGACTGTAATCTCTACTGATGACGGTTAAAGAACTAGAAACACGTGTCTAGAGATCAGCACTATCTGCGCCAACTGTGGGGAAACACTCGAACACTCTTGAAGCAAGCAAGTAACTGAAACTGCATTTACCACAATGCCAGGGGCGAACCTTGCTGGGAGGTGAAGCGGTGTGCTCCCACCCCTGTTCCTGTTTAATAGTACTCCAGTGAATCATTGAGCTGACGAGCTCGTGGATGAAGCACCCGCATGCCCGAGAGAGGTACCTGAACTGACAAAGATGTTGGCAGCCTACTCAGCAAACTCCAACTTTGAAAGACTGTAATCTCTACTGATGACGGTTAAAGAACCAGAAACACGTGTCTAGAGATCAGCAATATCTGCGCCAACTGTGGGGAAACACTCGAACACTCTTGAAGCAAGCAAGTAACTGAAACTGCATTTACCACAATGCCAGGGGCGAACCTTGCTGGGAGGTGAAGCGGTGTGCTCCCACCCCTGTTCCTGTTTAATAGTACTCCAGTGAATCATTGAGCTGACGAGCTCGTGGATGAAGCACCCACATGCCCGAGAGATGTACCTGACCTGACAAAGATGTTGGCAGCCTACTCAGCAAACCCCACATTTGAAAGACTGTAATCTCTACTGATGACGGTTAAAGAACCAGAAACACGTGTCTAGAGATCAGCACTCTCTGCGCCAACTGTGGCGAAACACTAGAACACTCTTGAAGCAAGCAAGTAACCGAAACTGCATTTACCACAATGCCAGGGGCGAACTTTGCTGGGAGGTGAAGTGGTGTGCTCCCACCCCTGTTCCTGTTTAATAGTACTGCCGTGAGTCATTAAGCTGACAAGCTCGTGGATGAAGCACCCACATGCCTGTTAGAGGTACCTGACCTGAGAAAAATGTTGGCAGCCTACTCAGCAAACTTCAAATTTGAAAGACTGTAATCTCTTCTATTGACGGTTAAAGAACCAGAAACACGTGTCTAGAGATCAGTACTATCTGCGCCAACTGTGGGGAAACACTCGAACACTCTTGAAGCAAGCAAGTAACTGAAACTGCATTTACCACAATGCCAGGGGCGAACCTTGCTGGGAGGTGAAGCGGTGTGCTCCCACCCCTGTTCCTGTTTAATAGTACTCCAGTGAATCATTGAGCTGACGAGCTCGTGGATGAAGCACCCGCATGCCCGAGAGAGGTACCTGACCTGACAAAGATGTTGGCAGCCTACTCAGCAAACCCCACATCTGAAAGACTGTAATCTCTACTGATGACGGTTAAAGAACCAGAAACACGTGTCTAGAGATCGTCACTATCTGCGCCAACTGTGGCGAAAGACTCGAACACTCTTGAAGCAAGCAAGAAACCGAAACTGCATTTACCACAATGCCAGGGGCGAATCTTGGTGGGAGGTGAAGCGGTGTGCTCCCACCCCTGTTCCTGTTTAATAGTACTCCAGTGAATCATTGAGCTGACGAGCTCGTGGATGAAGCACCCGCATGCCCGAGAGAGGTACCTTACCTGACAAAGATGTTGGCAGCCTACTCAGCAAACCCCACATTTGAAAGACTGTAATCTCTACTGATGACGGTTAAAGAACCAGAAACACGTGTCTAGAGATCGTCACTATCTGCGCCAACTGTGGCGAAAGACTCGAACACTCTTGAAGCAAGCAAGTAACCGAAACTGCATTTACCACAATGCCAGGGGCGAACCTTGCTGGGATTTGAAGCGGTGTGCTCCCACCCCTGTTCCTGTTTAATAGTACTGTCGTGAGTCATTGAGCTGACGAGCTCGTGGATGAAGCACCCGCATGCCCGAGAGAGGTACCTTACCTGACAAAGATGTTGACAGCCTACTCAGCAAACCACACATTTGAAAGACTGTAAACTCTACTGATGACGGTTAAAGAACCAGAAACACGTGTCTAGAGATCAGCACTATCTGCGCCAACTGTGGCGAAACACTCGAACACTCTTGAAGCAAGCAAGTATCCGAAACTGCATTTACCACAATGCCAGGGGCGAACCTTGCTGGGAGGTGAAGCGGTGTGCTCCCACCCCTGTTCCTGTTTAATAGTACTCCAGTGAATCATTGAGCTGACGAGCTCGTGGATGACGCACCCGCATGCCCGTGAGAGGTACCTGACCTGACAAAGATGTTGGCAGCCTACTCAGCATACCCCACATTTGAAAGACTGTAATCTGTACTGATGACGGTTAAAGAACCAGAAACACGTGTCTAGAGATCAGCACTATCTGCGCCAACTGTAGCGAAACACTCGAACACTCTTGAAGTAAGCAAGTAACTGAAAGTGCATTTACCACAATCCCTGTGGTGAACCTTGCTGGGAGGTGATGCGGTGTGCTCCCACCCCTGTTCCTGTTTAATAGTACTGCCGTGAGTCATTGAGCTGACGAGCTCGTGGATGAAGCACAAGCATGCCTGTGAGAGGTACCTGACCTGAGAAAGATGTTGGCAGCCTACTCATCAAACCCCAAATTTCAAAGACTGTAAACTCTACTGATGAGGGTTAAAGAACCAGAAACACATGACTAGTGACCAGCACTATCTGCGCCAACTGTGGCAAAACACTCGAACACTTTTGAATGAAGCAAGTAACTGAAACGGCATTTACCACAATGCCAGGGGGGAACCTTGCTGGGAGGTGAAGCAGTGTTCTCCCACCCCTGTTCCTGTTTAATAGTACTCCTGTGAGTCATTGAGCTGACAAGCTCGTGGATGAAGCACAAGCATGCCTGTGAGAGGTACCTGGCCTGAGAAAGATGTTGACAGCCTACTCAGCAAACCCCACATTTGAAAGACTGTAATCTCTACTGATGACGGTTAAAGAACCAGAAACACGTGTCTAGAGATCAGCACTATCTGAGCCAACTGTGGGGAAACACTCGAACACTCTTACAGCAAGCAAGTAACTGAAACTGCATTTACCACAATGCCAGGGGCGAACCTTGCTGGGAGGTGAAGCGGTGTGCTCCCACCCCTGTTCCTGTTTAATAGTACTCCAGTGAATCATTGAGCTGACGAGCTTCTGGATGAAGCACCCGCATGCCCGTGAGAGACACCTGACCTGAGAAAGATGTTGGCAGCCTACTCAGCAAACCCCACATTTGAAAGACTGTAATCTCTACTGATGACGATTAAAGAACCAGAAACACGTGTCTAAAGATCAGCACTATCTGCGCCAACTGTGGCGAAACACTCGAACACTCTTGAAGCAAGCAAGTATCCCAAACTGCATTTACCACAATGCCAGGGGCGAACCTTGCTGGGATGTGAAGCGGTGAGCTCCTACTCCTGTTCCTGTTTAATAGTACTCCTGTGAGTCATTGAGCTGACAAGCTCGTGGATGAAGCACCCGCATGCCTGTGAGAGGTACCTGGCCTGAGAAAGATGTTGACAGCCTACTCAGCAAACCCCACATTTGAAAGACTGTAATCTCTACTGATGACGGTTAAAGAACCAGAAACACGTGTCTAGAGATCAGCACTATCTGCGCCAACTGTAGCGAAACACTCGAACACTCTTGAAGTAAGCAAGTAACTGAAAGTGCATTTACCACAATCCCTGTGGTGAACCTTGCTGGGAGGTGATGCGGTGTGCTCCCACCCCTGTTCCTGTTTAATAGTACTGCCGTGAGTCATTGAGCTGACGAGCTCGTGGATGAAGCACAAGCATGCCTGTGAGAGGTACCTGACCTGAGAAAGATGTTGGCAGCCTACTCATCAAACCCCAAATTTCAAAGACTGTAAACTCTACTGATGAGGGTTAAAGAACCAGAAACACATGACTAGTGACCAGCACTATCTGCGCCAACTGTGGCAAAACACTCGAACACTTTTGAATGAAGCAAGTAACTGAAACGGCATTTACCACAATGCCAGGGGGGAACCTTGCTGGGAGGTGAAGCAGTGTTCTCCCACCCCTGTTCCTGTTTAATAGTACTCCTGTGAGTCATTGAGCTGACAAGCTCGTGGATGAAGCACAAGCATGCCTGTGAGAGGTACCTGGCCTGAGAAAGATGTTGACAGCCTACTCAGCAAACCCCACATTTGAAAGACTGTAATCTCTACTGATGACGGTTAAAGAACCAGAAACACGTGTCTAGAGATCAGCACTATCTGAGCCAACTGTGGGGAAACACTCGAACACTCTTACAGCAAGCAAGTAACTGAAACTGCATTTACCACAATGCCAGGGGCGAACCTTGCTGGGAGGTGAAGCGGTGTGCTCCCACCCCTGTTCCTGTTTAATAGTACTCCAGTGAATCATTGAGCTGACGAGCTTCTGGATGAAGCACCCGCATGCCCGTGAGAGACACCTGACCTGAGAAAGATGTTGGCAGCCTACTCAGCAAACCCCACATTTGAAAGACTGTAATCTCTACTGATGACGATTAAAGAACCAGAAACACGTGTCTAAAGATCAGCACTATCTGCGCCAACTGTGGCGAAACACTCGAACACTCTTGAAGCAAGCAAGTATCCCAAACTGCATTTACCACAATGCCAGGGGCGAACCTTGCTGGGATGTGAAGCGGTGAGCTCCTACTCCTGTTCCTGTTTAATAGTACTCCTGTGAGTCATTGAGCTGACAAGCTCGTGGATGAAGCACCCGCATGCCTGTGAGAGGTACCTGGCCTGAGAAAGATGTTGACAGCCTACTCAGCAAACCCCACATTTGAAAGACTGTAATCTCTACTGATGACGATTAAAGAATCAGAAACACGTGTCTAAAGATCAGCACTATCTGCGCCAACTGTGGCGAAACACTCGAACACTCTTGAAGCAAGCAAGTATCCCAAACTGCATTTACCACAATGCCAGGGGAGAACCTTGCCTGGAGGTGAAGCGTTGTGCTCCCAGCCCTGTTCCTGTTTAATAGTACTCCCGTGAGTCATTGAGCTGACGAGCTCGTGGATGAAGCACAAGCATGCCTGTGAGAGGTACCTGACCTGAGAAAGATGTTGGCAGCCTACTCATCAAACCCCAAATTTCAAAGACTGTAAACTCTACTGATGAGGGTTAAAGAACCAGAAACACGTGTCTAGAGATCAGCACTATCTGCGCCAACTGTGGGGAAACACTCGAACACTCTTGAAGCAAGCAAGTAACTGAAACTGCATTTACCACAATGCCAGGGGCGAACCTTGCTGGGAGGTGAAGCGGTGTGCTTCCACCCCTGTTCCTGTTTAATAGTACTCCAGTGAATCATTGAGCTGACGAGCTCGTGGATGAAGCACCCGCATGCCCGAGAGAGGTACCTGAACTGACAAAGATGTTGGCAGCCTACTCAGCAAACTCCAACTTTGAAAGACTGTAATCTCTACTGATGACGGTTAAAGAACCAGAAACACGTGTCTAGAGATCAGCAATATCTGCGCCAACTGTGGGGAAACACTCGAACACTCTTGAAGCAAGCAAGTAACTGAAACTGCATTTACCACAATGCCAGGGGCGAACCTTGCTGGGAGGTGAAGCGGTGTGCTCCCACCCCTGTTCCTGTTTAATAGTACTCCAGTGAATCATTGAGCTGACGAGCTCGTGGATGAAGCACCCACGTGCCCGAGAGATGTACCTGACCTGACAAAGATGTTGGCAGCCTACTCAGCAAACCCCACATTTGAAAGACTGTAATCTCTACTGATGACGGTTAAAGAACCAGAAACACGTGTCTAGAGATCAGCACTATCTGCGCCAACTGTGGCGAAACACTAGAACACTCTTGAAGCAAGCAAGTAACCGAAACTGCATTTACCACAATGCCAGGGGCGAACTTTGCTGGGAGGTGAAGTGGTGTGCTCCCACCCCTGTTCCTGTTTAATAGTACTGCCGTGAGTCATTAAGCTGACAAGCTCGTGGATGAAGCACCCACATGCCTGTTAGAGGTACCTGACCTGAGAAAAATGTTGGCAGCCTACTCAGCAAATCCCAAATTTGAAAGACTGTAATCTCTACTATTGACGGTTAAAGAACCAGAAACACGTGTCTAGAGATCAGTACTATCTGCGCCAACTGTGGGGAAACACTCGAACACTCTTGAAGCAAGCAAGTAACTGAAACTGCATTTACCACAATGCCAGGGGCGAACCTTGCTGGGAGGTGAAGCGGTGTGCTCCCACCCCTGTTCCTGTTTAATAGTACTCCAGTGAATCATTGAGCTGACAAGCTCGTGGATGAAGCACCCGCATGCCCGAGAGAGGTACCTGACCTGACAAAGATGTTGGCAGCCTACTCAGCAAACCCCACATCTGAAAGACTGTAATCTCTACTGATGACGGTTAAAGAACCAGAAACACGTGTCTAGAGATCGTCACTATCTGCGCCAACTGTGGCGAAAGACTCGAACACTCTTGAAGCAAGCAAGAAACCGAAACTGCATTTACCACAATGCCAGGGGCGAATCTTGGTGGGAGGTGAAGCGGTGTGCTCCCACCCCTGTTCCTGTTTAATAGTACTCCAGTGAATCATTGAGCTGACGAGATCGTGGATGAAGCACCCGCATGCCCGAGAGAGGTACCTTACCTGACAAAGATGTTGGCAGCCTACTCAGCAAACCCCACATTTGAAAGACTGTAATCTCTACTGATGACGGTTAAAGAACCAGAAACACGTGTCTAAAGATCAGCACTATCTGCGCCAACTGTGGCGAAACACTCGAACACTCTTGAAGCAAGCAAGTATCCCAAACTGCATTTACCACAATGCCAGGGGAGAACCTTGCCTGGAGGTGAAGCGTTGTGCTCCCAGCCCTGTTCCTGTTTAATAGTACTCCCGTGAGTCATTGAGCTGACGAGCTCGTGGATGAAGCACAAGCATGCCTGTGAGAGGTACCTGACCTGAGAAAGATGTTGGCAGCCTACTCATCAAACCCCAAATTTCAAAGACTGTAAACTCTACTGATGAGGGTTAAAGAACCAGAAACACGTGTCTAGAGATCAGCACTATCTGCGCCAACTGTGGGGAAACACTCGAACACTCTTGAAGCAAGCAAGTAACTGAAACTGCATTTACCACAATGCCAGGGGCGAACCTTGCTGGGAGGTGAAGCGGTGTGCTTCCACCCCTGTTCCTGTTTAATAGTACTCCAGTGAATCATTGAGCTGACGAGCTCGTGGATGAAGCACCCGCATGCCCGAGAGAGGTACCTGAACTGACAAAGATGTTGGCAGCCTACTCAGCAAACTCCAACTTTGAAAGACTGTAATCTCTACTGATGACGGTTAAAGAACCAGAAACACGTGTCTAGAGATCAGCAATATCTGCGCCAACTGTGGGGAAACACTCGAACACTCTTGAAGCAAGCAAGTAACTGAAACTGCATTTACCACAATGCCAGGGGCGAACCTTGCTGGGAGGTGAAGCGGTGTGCTCCCACCCCTGTTCCTGTTTAATAGTACTCCAGTGAATCATTGAGCTGACGAGCTCGTGGATGAAGCACCCACGTGCCCGAGAGATGTACCTGACCTGACAAAGATGTTGGCAGCCTACTCAGCAAACCCCACATTTGAAAGACTGTAATCTCTACTGATGACGGTTAAAGAACCAGAAACACGTGTCTAGAGATCAGCACTATCTGCGCCAACTGTGGCGAAACACTAGAACACTCTTGAAGCAAGCAAGTAACCGAAACTGCATTTACCACAATGCCAGGGGCGAACTTTGCTGGGAGGTGAAGTGGTGTGCTCCCACCCCTGTTCCTGTTTAATAGTACTGCCGTGAGTCATTAAGCTGACAAGCTCGTGGATGAAGCACCCACATGCCTGTTAGAGGTACCTGACCTGAGAAAAATGTTGGCAGCCTACTCAGCAAATCCCAAATTTGAAAGACTGTAATCTCTACTATTGACGGTTAAAGAACCAGAAACACGTGTCTAGAGATCAGTACTATCTGCGCCAACTGTGGGGAAACACTCGAACACTCTTGAAGCAAGCAAGTAACTGAAACTGCATTTACCACAATGCCAGGGGCGAACCTTGCTGGGAGGTGAAGCGGTGTGCTCCCACCCCTGTTCCTGTTTAATAGTACTCCAGTGAATCATTGAGCTGACAAGCTCGTGGATGAAGCACCCGCATGCCCGAGAGAGGTACCTGACCTGACAAAGATGTTGGCAGCCTACTCAGCAAACCCCACATCTGAAAGACTGTAATCTCTACTGATGACGGTTAAAGAACCAGAAACACGTGTCTAGAGATCGTCACTATCTGCGCCAACTGTGGCGAAAGACTCGAACACTCTTGAAGCAAGCAAGAAACCGAAACTGCATTTACCACAATGCCAGGGGCGAATCTTGGTGGGAGGTGAAGCGGTGTGCTCCCACCCCTGTTCCTGTTTAATAGTACTCCAGTGAATCATTGAGCTGACGAGATCGTGGATGAAGCACCCGCATGCCCGAGAGAGGTACCTTACCTGACAAAGATGTTGGCAGCCTACTCAGCAAACCCCACATTTGAAAGACTGTAATCTCTACTGATGACGGTTAAAGAACCAGAAACACGTGTCTAGAGATCGTCACTATCTGCGCCAACTGTGGCGAAAGACTCGAACACTCTTGAAGCAAGCAAGTAACCGAAACTGCATTTACCACAATGCCAGGGGCGAACCTTGCTGGGATTTGAAGCGGTGTGCTCCCACCCCTGTTCCTGTTTAATAGTACTGTCGCGAGTCATTGAGCTGACGAGCTCGTGGATGAAGCACAAGCATGCCTGTGAGAGGTACCTCACCAGAGAAAGATGTTGGCAGCCTACTCATCAAACCCCAAATTTCAAAGACTGTAAACTCTACTGATAAGGGTTACAGAACCCAGAAACACATGTCTAGTGATCAGCACTATCTGCACCAACTGTGGCAAAACACTCGAACACTTTTGAAGGAAGCAAGTAACTGAAACTGAATTTACCACAATGCCAGGGGCGAAACTTGCTGGGAGGTGAAGTGGTGTGCTCCCACCCGTGTTCCTGCTTAATAATACTCTTGTGAGTCATTGAGCTGACGAGCTCGTGGATGAAGCACCCGCATGCCTGTGAGAGGTACGTGACCTGAGAAAGATGTTGGCAGCCTACTCAGAAAACCCCACATTTGAAAGACTGTAATCTCGACTGATGACGGTTAAAGAACCATAAACACGTGTCTACAGATCAGCACTATCTGCGTCAACTGTCGCAAAACACTCGAACACTCTTGAAGCAAGCAAGTAACCGAAACTGCATTTACCACAAAGCCAAGGGCGAACCTTGTTGGGAGGTGAAGCGGTGTGCTCCCACCTCTGTTCCTGTTTAATAGTACTCCCATGAGTCATTGAGCTGACAAGCTCGTGGATGAAGCACCCGCATGCCTGTGAGAGGTACCTGGCCTGAGAAAGATGTTGACAGCCTACTCAGCAAACCGCACATTTGAAAGACTGTAAACTCTACTGATGACGGTTAAAGAACCAGAAACACGTGTCTAGAGATCAGCACTATCTGCGCCAACTGTGGCGAAACACTCGAACACTCTTGAAGCAAGCAAGTATCCGAAACTGCATTTACCACAATGCCAGGGGCGAACCTTGCTGGGAGGTGAAGCGTTGTGCTCCCAACCCTGTTCCTGTTTAATAGTACTCCCGTGAGTCATTGAGCTGACGAGCTCGTGGATGAAGCACCCGCATGCCTGTGAGAGGTACCCGACCTGAGAAAGATGTTGGCAGCCTACTCAGAAAACCCCACATTTGAAAGACTGTAATCTCTACTGATGACGGTTAAAGAACCATAAACACGTGTCTACAGATCAGCACTATCTGCGCCAACTGTCGCAAAACACTCGAACACTCTTGAAGCAAGCAAGTAACCGAAACTGCATTTACCACAAAGCCAAGGGCGAACCTTGTTGGGAGGTGAAGCGGTGTGCTCCCACCTCTGTTCCTGTTTAATAGTACTCCCGTCAGTCATTGAGCTGACAAGCTCGTGGATGAAGCACCCGCATGCCTGTGAGAGGAACCTGGCCTGAGAAAGATGTTGACAGCCTACTCAGCAAACCGCACATTTGAAAGACTGTAATCTCTACTGATGACGGTTAAAGAACCAGAAACACGTGTCTAGAGATCAGCTCTATCTGCGTCAACTGTGGCTAAACACTCGAACACTCTTGAAGCAAGCAAGAAACTGAAACTGCATTTACCACAATGCCAGGGGCGAACCTTGCTGGGAGGTGAAGCGGTGTGCTCCCACTCCTGTTCCTGCTTAATTGTACAGCCGTGAGTAATTGAGCTGACAAGCTCGTGGATGAAGCACCCGCATGCCTGTGAGAGGTACCTGACCTGAGAAAGATGTTGGCAGCCTGCTCATCAAACCCCAAATTTCAAAGAGTGTAAACTCTACTGATGAGGGTTAAAGAACCAGAAACACATGTCTAGAGATCAGCATTATCTGCGCCAACTGTGGCGAAACACTCAAACACTTTTGAAGGAAGCAAGTAACTGAAAGTGCATTTACCGCAATGCCAGGGGAGAACCTTGCTGGGAGGTGTAGCGTTGTGCTCCCAACCCTGTTCCTGTTTAATAGTACTCCCGTGAGTCATTGAGCTGACGAGCTCGTGGATGAAGCACCCGCATGCCTGTGAGAGGTACCCGACCTGAGAAAGATGTTGGCAGCCTACTCAGAAAACCCCACATTTGAAAGACTGTAATCTCTACTCATGACGGTTAAAGAACCAGAAACACGTGTCTAGAGATCAGCACTATCTGCGCCAACTGTGGCGAAACACTCGAATACTCTTGAAGCAAGCAAGTAAACGAAACTGCATTTACCACAATGCCAGGGGCGAACCTTGCTGGGAGGTGAAGCGGTGTGCTCCCACCCCTGTTCCTGTTTAATAGTACTCTCGTGAGTCATTGAGCTGACAAGCTCGTGGATGAAGCACCCGCATGCCTGTGAGAGGTACCTGGCCTGAGAAAGATGTTGACAGCCTACTCAGCAAACCCCACATTTGAAAGACAGTAATCTCTACTGATGACGGTTAAAGAACCAGAAACACGTGTCTAGAGATCAGCAATATCTACGCGAACTGTGGCGAAACACTCGAACACTTTTGAAGCAAGCAAGTAACTGAAACTGCATTTACCACAATGCCAGGGGCGAACCTTGCTGGGAGGTGAAGTGGTGTGCTCCCACCCCTGTTCCTTCTTAATAGTACTCTTGTGAGTCATTGAGCTGACGAGCTCGTGGATGAAGCACCCGCATGCCTGTGAGAGGTACCTGGCCTGAGAAAGATGTTGACAGCCTACTCAGCAAACCCCACATTTGAAAGACTGTAATCTCTACTGATGACGATTAAAGAACCAGAAACACGTGTCTACAGATCAGCACTATCTGCGCCAACTGTGGCGAAACAGTCGAACACTCTTGAAGCAAGCAAGTGACTGAAACTGCATTTACCACAATGCCAGGGGCGAACCTTGCTAGGAGGTGAAGCGGTGTGCTCCCACCCCTGTTTCTGCTCAATAGTAGTCCCGTGAGTCATTGAGTAGACAAGCTCGTGGATGAAGCACCGGCATGCCCGTGAGAGGTACCTGACCTGAGAAAGATGTTGGCAGCCTACTCAGCAAACCCTCAATTTGAAAGACTGTAATCTCTACTGATGACGGTTAAAGAACCAGAAACACGTGTCTAGAGATCAGCACTATCTGCGCCAACTGTGGCGAAACACTCGAACACTCTTGAAGCAAGCAAGTAGCTGAAACTGCATTTACCACAATGCCAGGGGCGAACCTTGCTGGGAGGTGAAGCGGTGTGCTCCCACCCCTGTTCCTGTTTAATAGTACTCCAGTGAATCATTGAGCTGACGAGATCGTGGATGACGCACCCGCATGCCCGTGAGAGGTACCTGACCTGACAAAGATGTTGGGAGCCTACTCAGCATACCCCACATTTGAAAGACTGTAATCTGTACTGATGACGGTTAAAGAACCAGAAACACGTGTCTAGAGATCAGCACTATCTGCGCCAACTGTAGCGAAACACTCGAACACTCTTGAAGTAAGCAAGTAACTGAAAATGCATTTACCACAATGCCAGTGGTGAACCTTGCTGGGAGGTGATGCGGTGTGCTCCCACCCCTGTTCCTGTTTAATAGTACTGCCGTGAGTCATTGAGCTGACGAGCTCGTGGAGGAAGCACAAGCACGCCTGTGAGAGGTACCTGACCTGAGAAAGATGTTGGCAGCCTACTCATCAAACCCCAAATTTCAAAGACCGTACACTCTACTGATGAGGGTTAAAGAACCAGAAACACGTGTCTAAAGATCAGCACTATCTGCGCTAACTGTGGCGAAACAGTCGAACACTCTTGAAGCAAGCAAGTGACTGAAACTGCATTTACCACAATGCCAGGGGTGAAAATTGCTAGGAGGTGAAGCGGTGTGCTCTCACCCCTGTTTCTGCTTAATAGTAGTGCCGTGAGTCATTGAGCAGACAAGCTCGTGGATGAAGCACCGGCATGCCCGTGAGAGGTACCTGACCTGAGAAAGATGTTGGCAGCCTACTCAGCAAACCCCAAATTTGAAAGACTGTAATCTCTACTGATGACGGTTAAAGAACCAGAAACACGTGTCTAGAGATCAGCACTATTTGCACCAACTATGGCGAAACAATCGAACACTTTTCAAGGAAGCAAGTAACTGAAACTGCATTTACCGCAATGCCAGGGGAGAACCTTGCTGGGAGGTGAAGCGTTGTGCTCCCAACCCTGTTCCTGTTTAATAGTACTCCCGTGAGTCATTGAGCTGACAAGCTCGTGGATGAAGCACCCGCATGCCTGTGAGAGGTACCTGGCCTGAGAAAGATGTTGACAGTCTACTCAGCAAACCCCACATTTGAAAGACAGTAATCTCTACTGATGACGGTTAAAGAACCAGAAACACGTGTCTAGAGATCAGCAATATCTACGCGAACTGTGGCGAAACACTCGAACACTTTTGAAGCAAGCAAGTAACTGAAACTGCATTTACCACAATGCCAGGGGCGAACCTTGCTGGGAGGTGAAGTGGTGTGCTCCCACCCCTGTTCCTTCTTAATAGTACTCTTGTGAGTCATTGAGCTGACGAGCTCGTGGATGAAGCACCCACATGCCTGTTAGAGGTACCTGACCTGAGAAAAATGTTGGCAGCCTGCTCAGCAAACCCCAAATTTGAAAGACTGTAATCTCTACTGATGACGGTTGAAGAACCAGAAACACGTGTCTAGAGATCAGCACTATCTGCGCCAACTGTGGGGAAACACTCGAACACTTTTGAAGGAAGCAAGTAACTGAAACTGCATTTACCACAATGCCAGGGGCGAACCTTGCTGGGATGTGAAGCGGTGAGCTCCCACTCCTGTTCCTGTTTAATAGTACTCCTGTGAGTCATTGAGCTGACAAGCTCGTGGATGAAGCACCCGCATGCCTGTGAGAGGTACCTGGCCTGAGAAAGATGTTGACAGCCTACTCAGCAAACCCCACATTTGAAAGACTGTAATCTCTACTGATGACGATTAAAGAACCAGAAACATGTGTCTACAGATCAGCACTATCTGCGCCAACTGTGGCGAAACAGTCGAACACTCTTGAAGCAAGCAAGTGACTGAAACTGCATTTACCACAATGCCAGGGGCGAACCTTGCTAGGAGGTGAAGCGGTGTGCTCCCACCCCTGTTTCTGCTCAATAGTAGTCCCGTGAGTCATTGAGCAGACAAGCTCGTGGATGAAGCACCGGCATGCCCGTGAGAGGTACCTGACCTGAGAAAGATGTTGGCAGCCTACTCAGCAAACCCTCAATTTGAAAGACTGTAATCTCTACTGATGACGGTTAAAGAACCAGAAACACGTGTCTAGAGATCAGCACTATCTGCGCCAACTGTGGCGAAACACTCGAACACTCTTGAAGCAAGCAAGTAGCTGAAACTGCATTTACCACAATGCCAGGGGCGAACCTTGCTGGGAGGTGAAGCGGTGTGCTCCCACCCCTGTTCCTGTTTAATAGTACTTCAGTGAATCATTGAGCTGACGAGCTCGTGGATGACGCACCCGCATGCCCGTGAGAGGTACCTGACCTGACAAAGATGTTGGGAGCCTACTCAGCATACCCCACATTTGAAAGACTGTAATCTGTACTGATGACGGTTAAAGAACCAGAAACACGTGTCTAGAGATCAGCACTCTCTGCGCCAACTGTAGCGAAACACTCGAACACTCTTGAAGTAAGCAAGTAACTGAAAATGCATTTACCACAATGCCAGTGGTGAACCTTGCTGGGAGGTGATGCGGTGTGCTCCCACCCCTGTTCCTGTTTAATAGTACTGCCGTGAGTCATTGAGCTGACGAGCTTGTGGAGGAAGCACAAGCACGCCTGTGAGAGGTACCTGACCTGAGAAAGATGTTGGCAGCCTACTCATCAAACCCCAAATTTCAAAGACCGTAAACTCTACTGATGAGGGTTAAAGAACCAGAAACACGTGTCTAAAGATCAGCACTATCTGCGCCAACTATGGCGAAACAATCGAACACTTTTCAAGGAAGCAAGTAACTGAAACTGCATTTACCGCAATGCCAGGGGAGAACCTTGCTGGGAGGTGAAGCGTTGTGCTCCCAACCCTGTTCCTGTTTAATAGTACTCCCGTGAGTCATTGAGCTGACAAGCTCGTGGATGAAGCACCCGCATGCCTGTGAGAGGTACCTGGCCTGAGAAAGATGTTGACAGTCTACTCAGCAAACCCCACATTTGAAAGACAGTAATCTCTACTGATGACAGTTAAAGAACCAGAAACACGTGTCTAGAGATCAGCAATATCTACGCCAACTGTGGGGAAACACTTGAACACTCTTGAAGCAAGCAAGTAACTGAAACTGCATTTACCACAATGCCAGGGGAGAACCTTACTGGGAGGTGAAGCGTTGTGCTCCCAACCCTGTTCCTGTTTAATAGTACTCCCGTGAGTCATTGAGCTGACGAGCTCGTGGATGAAGCACCCGCATGCCTGTGAGAGGTACCCGACCTGAGAAAGATGTTGACAGCCTACTCAGCAAACCCCACATTTGAAAGACAGTAATCTCTACTGATGACGGTTAAAGAACCAGAAACACGTGTCTAGAGATCAGCACTATCTGCGCCAACTGTGGGGAAACACTCGAACACTCTTGAAGCAAGCAAGTAACTGAAACTGCATTTACCACAATGCCAGGGGCGAACCTTGCTGGGAGGTGAAGTGGTGTGCTCCCAACCCTGTTCCTGTTTAATAGTACTCCCATGAGTCATTGAGCTGACGAGCTCGTGGATGAAGCACCCGCATGCCTGTGAGAGGTACGTGACCTGAGAAAGATGTTGGCAGCCCACTCAGCAAACCCCACATTTGAAAGACTGTAATCTCTACTGATGACGGTTAAAGAACCCTAAACACGTGTCTAGAGATCAGCACGATTTCTGCGCCAACTGTGGCAAAACACTCGAACACTCTTGAAGCAAGCAAGTAACCAAAACTGGATTTACCACAATGCCAAGGGCAAACCTTGCTGGGAGGTGAAGCGGTGTTCTCCCACCTCTGTTCCTGTTTAATAGTACTCCCGTGAGTCATTGAGCTGACAAGCTCGTGGATGAAGCACCCGCATGCCTGTGAGAGGTACCTGGCCTGAGAAAGATGTTGACAGCCTACTCAGCAAACCGCACATTTGAAAGACTGTAAACTCTACTGATGACAGTTAAAGAACCAGAAACACGTGTCTAAAGATCAGCACTATCTGCGCCAACTGTGGCGAAACACTCGAACACTCTTGAAGCAAGCAAGTATCCCAAACTGCATTTACCACAATGCCAGGGGCGAACCTTGCTGGGATGTGAAGCAGTGAGCTCCCACTCCTGTTCCTGTTTAATAGTACTCCTGTGAGTCATTGAGCTGACAAGCTCGTGGATGAAGCACCCCCATGCCTGTGAGAGGTACCTGGCCTGAGAAAGATGTTGACAGCCTACTCAGCAAACCCCACATTTGAAAGACTGTAATCTCTACTGATGACGGTTAAAGAAACAGAAACACGTGTCTAGAGATCAGCCATATTTGCGCCAACTGTGGCGAAACACTCGAACACTTTTGAAGGAAGCAAGTAACTGAAACTGCATTTACCGAAATGCCAGGGGAGAACCTTGCTGGGAGGTGAAGCGTTGTGCTCCCAACCCTGTTCCTGTTTAATAGTACTCCCGTGAGTAATTAAGCTGACAAGCTCGTGATGTTGACAGCCTACTCAGCAAACCCCACATTTGAAAGACTGTAATCTCTACTGATGACGATTAAAGAACCAGAAACACGTGTCTACAGATCAGCACTATTTGCGCCAACTGTGGCGAAACAGTCGAACACTCTTGAAGCAAGCAAGTGACTGAAACTGCATTTACCACAATGCCAGGGGCGAACCTTGCTGGGAGGTGAAGCGGTGTGCTCTCACCCCTGTTTCTGCTTAATAGTAGTGCCGTGAGTCATTGAGCAGACAAGCTCGTGGATGAAGCACAAGCATGCCTGTGAGAGGTACCTCACCAGAGAAAGATGTTGGCAGCCTACTCATCAAACCCAAAATTTCAAAGACTGTAAACTCTACTGATAAGGGTTAAAAAAACAGAAACACATGTCTAGTGATCAGCACTATCTGCACCAACTGTGGCAAAACACTCGAACACTTTTGAAGGAAGCAAGTAACTGAAACTGAATTCACCACAATGCCAGGGGCGAACCTTGCTGGGAGGTGAAGTGGTGTGCTCCCACCCATGTTCCTGCTTAATAATACTCTTGTGAGTCATTGAGCTGACGAGCTCGTGGATGAAGCACCCGCATGCCTGTGAGAGGTACGTGACCTGAGAAAGATGTTGGCAGCCCACTCAGCAAACCCCACATTTGAAAGACTGTAATCTCTACTGATGACGGTTAAAGAACCAGAAACACGTGTCTAGAGATCGTCACTATCTGCGCCAACTGTGGCGAAAGACTCGAACACTCTTGAAGCAAGCAAGTAACCGAAACTGCATTTACCACAAAGCCAGGGGCGAACCTTGCTGGGAGGTGAAGCGGTGTGCTCCCACCTCTGTTCCTGTTTAATAGTACTCCCGTGAGTCATTGAGCTGACAAGCTCGTGGATGAAGCACCCGCATGCCTGTGAGAGGTACCTGGCCTGAGAAAGATGTTGACAGCCTACTCAGCAAACCGCACATTTGAAAGACTGTAAACTCTACTGATGACGGTTAAAGAACCAGAAACACGTGTCTAGAGATCAGCACTATCTGCGTAAACTATGGCGAAACACTCGAACACTCTTGAAGCAAGCAAGTATCCGAAACTGCATTTACCACAATGCCAGGGGCGAACCTTGCTGGGATTTGAAGCGGTGTGCTCCCACTCCTGTTCCTGTTTAATAGTACTCCTGTGAGTCATTGAGCTGACAAGCTCGTGGATGAAGCACCCACATGCCTGTTAGAGGTACCTGCCCTGAGAAAAATGTTGGCAGCCTACTCAGCAAACCCCAAATTTGAAAGACTGTAATCTCTACTGATGACGGTTAAAGAACCAGAAACACGTGTCTAGAGATCAGCACTATCTGCGCCAACTGTGGGGAAACACTCGAACACTCTTGAAGCAAGCAAGTAACTGAAACTGCATTTACCACAATGCCAGGGGCGAACCTTGCTGGGAGGTGAAGTGGTGTGCTCCCAACCCTGTTCCTGTTTAATAGTACTCCCATGAGTCATTGAGCTGACGAGCTCGTGGATGAAGCACCCGCATGCCTGTGAGAGGTATGTGACCTGAGAAAGATGTTGGCAGCCCACTCAGCAAACCCCACATTTGAAAGACTGTAATCTCTACAGATGACGGTTAAAGAACCATAAACACGTGTCTAGAGATCAGCACTATCTGCGCCAACTGTGGCAAAACACTCGAACACTCTTGAAGCAAGCAAGTAACCGAAACTGCATTTACCACAATGCCAAGGGCGAACCTTGCTGGGAGGTGAAGCGGTGTTCTCCCACCTCTGTTCCTGTTTAATAGTACTCCCGTGAGTCATTGAGCTGACAAGCTCGTGGATGAAGCACCCGCATGCCTGTGAGAGGTACCTGGCCTGAGAAAGATGTTTACAGCCTACTCAGCAAACCGCACATTTGAAAGACTGTAAACTCTACTGATGACAGTTAAAGAACCAGAAACACGTGTCTAAAGATCAGCACTATCTGCGCCAACTGTGGCGAAACACTCCAACACTCTTGAAGCAAGCAAGTATCCCAAACTGCATTTACCACAATGCCAGGGGCGAACCTTGCTGAGAGGTGAAGCGGTGTGCTCCCACCCCTGTTCCTGTTTAATAGTACTTCAGTGAATCATTGAGCTGACGAGCTCGTGGATGACGCACCCGCATGCCCGTGAGAGGTACCTGACCTGACAAAGATGTTGGCAGCCTACTCAGCATACCCCACATTTGAAAGACTGTAATCTGTACTGATGACGGTTAAAGAACCAGAAACACGTGTCTAGAGATCAGCACTATCTGCGCCAACTGTAGCGAAACACTCGAACATTCTTGAAGTAAGCAAGTAACTGAAAGTGCATTTATCACAATGCCAGTGGTGAAC
This sequence comes from Triturus cristatus, assembly GCF_964204655.1. Lineage (NCBI taxonomy): Eukaryota > Metazoa > Chordata > Amphibia > Caudata > Salamandridae > Triturus > Triturus cristatus. The sequence goes on from NC_140579.1 coordinate 1,225,885,386, forward strand.
CTTGCTGGGAGGTGAAGCGGTGTGCTCCCACCCCTGTTCCTGTTTAATAGTACTGCCGTGAGTCACTGAGCTGACGAGCTCGTGGATGAAGCACAAGCATGCCTGTGAGAGGTACCTGACCTGAGAAAGATGTTGGCAGCCTACTCATCAAACCCCAAATTTCAAAGACTGTAAACTCTGCTGATGAGGGTTAAAGAACCAGAAACACATGTCTAGTGATCAGCACTATCTGCACCAACTGTGGCAAAACACTCGAACACTTTTGAAGGAAGCAAGTAACTGAAACTGAATTCACCACAATGCCAGGGGCGAACCTTGCTGGGAGGTGAAGTGGTGTGCTCCCACCCGTGTTCCTGCTTAATAATACTCTTGTGAGTCATTGAGCTGACGAGCTCGTGGATGAAGCACCCGCATGCCTGTGAGAGGTACGTGACCTGAGAAAGATGTTGGCAGCCCACTCAGCAAACCCCACATTTGAAAGACTGTAATCTCTACTGATGACGGTTAAAGAACCAGAAACACGTGTCTAGAGATCGTCACTATCTGCGCCAACTGTGGCGAAAGACTCGAACACTCTTGAAGCAAGCAAGTAACCGAAACTGCATTTACCACAAAGCCAGGGGCGAACCTTGCTGGGAGGTGAAGCGGTGTGCTCCCACCTCTGTTCCTGTTTAATAGTACTCCCGTGAGTCATTGAGCTGACAAGCTCGTGGATGAAGCACCCGCATGCCTGTGAGAGGTACCTGGCCTGAGAAAGATGTTGACAGCCTACTCAGCAAACCGCACATTTGAAAGACTGTAAACTCTACTGATGACGGTTAAAGAACCAGAAACACGTGTCTAGAGATCAGCACTATCTGCGCCAACTGTGGCGAAACACTCGAACACTCTTGAAGCAAGCAAGTATCCGAAACTGCATTTACCACAATGCCAGGGGCGAACCTTGCTGGGATTTGAAGCGGTGTGCTCCCACTCCTGTTCCTGTTTAATAGTACTCCTGTGAGTCATTGAGCTGACAAGCTCGTGGATGAAGCACCCACATGCCTGTTAGAGGTACCTGCCCTGAGAAAAATGTTGGCAGCCTACTCAGCAAACCCCAAATTTGAAAGACTGTAATCTCTACTGATGACGGTTAAAGAACCAGAAACACGTGTCTAGAGATCAGCACTATCTGCGCCAACTGTGGGGAAACACTCGAACACTCTTGAAGCAAGCAAGTAACTGAAACTGCATTTACCACAATGCCAGGGGCGAACCTTGCTGGGAGGTGAAGTGGTGTGCTCCCAACCCTGTTCCTGTTTAATAGTACTCCCATGAGTCATTGAGCTGACGAGCTCGTGGATGAAGCACCCGCATGCCTGTGAGAGGTATGTGACCTGAGAAAGATGTTGGCAGCCCACTCAGCAAACCCCACATTTGAAAGACTGTAATCTCTACAGATGACGGTTAAAGAACCATAAACACGTGTCTAGAGATCAGCACTATCTGCGCCAACTGTGGCAAAACACTCGAACACTCTTGAAGCAAGCAAGTAACCGAAACTGCATTTACCACAATGCCAAGGGCGAACCTTGCTGGGAGGTGAAGCGGTGTTCTCCCACCTCTGTTCCTGTTTAATAGTACTCCCGTGAGTCATTGAGCTGACAAGCTCGTGGATGAAGCACCCGCATGCCTGTGAGAGGTACCTGGCCTGAGAAAGATGTTGACAGCCTACTCAGCAAACCGCACATTTGAAAGACTGTAAACTCTACTGATGACAGTTAAAGAACCAGAAACACGTGTCTAAAGATCAGCACTATCTGCGCCAACTGTGGCGAAACACTCCAACACTCTTGAAGCAAGCAAGTATCCCAAACTGCATTTACCACAATGCCAGGGGCGAACCTTGCTGAGAGGTGAAGCGGTGTGCTCCCACCCCTGTTCCTGTTTAATAGTACTTCAGTGAATCATTGAGCTGACGAGCTCGTGGATGACGCACCCGCATGCCCGTGAGAGGTACCTGACCTGACAAAGATGTTGGCAGCCTACTCAGCATACCCCACATTTGAAAGACTGTAATCTGTACTGATGACGGTTAAAGAACCAGAAACACGTGTCTAGAGATCAGCACTATCTGCGCCAACTGTAGCGAAACACTAGAACATTCTTGAAGTAAGCAAGTAACTGAAAGTGCATTTATCACAATGCCAGTGGTGAACCTTGCTGGGAGGTGAAGCGGTGTGCTCCCACCCCTGTTCCTGTTTAATAGTACTGCCGTGAGTCACTGAGCTGACGAGCTCGTGGATGAAGCACAAGCATGCCTGTGAGAGGTACCTGACCTGAGAAAGATGTTGGCAGCCTACTCATCAAACCCCAAATTTCAAAGACTGTAAACTCTGCTGATGAGGGTTAAAGAACCAGAAACACATGACTAGTGACCAGCACTATCTGCGCCAACTGTGGCAAAACACTCGAACACTTTTGAATGAAGCAAGTAACTGAAACTGCATTTACCACAATGCCAGGGGGGAACCTTGCTGGGAGGTGAAGCGGTGTTCTCCCACCCCTGTTCCTGTTTAATAGTACTCCTGTGAGTCATTGAGGTGACAAGCTCGTGGATGAAGCACAAGCATGCCTGTGAGAGGTACCTGGCCTGAGAAAGATGTTGACAGCCTACTCAGCAAACCCCACATTTGAAAGACTGTAATCTCTACTGATGACGGTTAAAGAACCAGAAACACGTGTCTAGAGATCAGCACTATCTGCGCCAACTGTGGGGAAACACTCGAACACTCTTGAAGCAAGCAAGTATCCCAAACTGCATTTACCACAATGCCAGGGGCGAACCTTGCTGGGATGTGAAGCGGTGAGCTCCCACTCCTGTTCCTGTTTAATACTACTCCTGTGAGTCATTGAGCTGACAAGCTCGTGGATGAAGCACCCGCATGCCTGTGAGAGGTACCTGGCCTGAGAAAGATGTTGACAGCCTACTCAGCAAACCTCACATTTGAAAGACTGTAATCTCTACTGATGACGATTAAAGAACCAGAAACACGTGTCTACAGATCAGCACTATCTGCGCCAACTGTGGCGAAACAGTCGAACACTCTTGAAGCAAGCAAGTGACTGAAACTGCATTTACCACAATGCCAGGGGCGAACCTTGCTAGGAGGTGAAGCGGTGTGCTCTCACCCCTGTTTCTGCTTAATAGTAGTGCCGTGAGTCATTGAGCAGACAAGCTCGTGGATGAAGCACCGGCATGCCCGTGAGAGGTACCTGACCTGAGAAAGATGTTGGCAGCCTACTCAGCAAACCCCAAATTTGAAAGACTGTAATCTCTACTGATGACGGTTAAAGAACCAGAAACATGTGTCTAGAGATCAGCACTATTTGCGCCAACTGTGGCGAAACACTCGAACACTTTTGAAGGAAGCAATTAACTGAAACTGCATTTACCGCAATGCCAGGGGAGAACCTTGCTGGGAGGTGAAGCGTTGTGCTCCCAACCCTGTTCCTGTTTAATAGTACTCCCGTGAGTCATTGAGCTGACAAGCTCGTGGATGAAGCACCCGCATGCCTGTGAGAGGTACCTGGCCTGAGAAAGATGTTGACAGTCTACTCAGCAAACCCCACATTTGAAAGACAGTAATCTCTACTGATGAGGGTTAAAGAACCAGAAACACATGACTAGTGACCAGCACTATCTGCGCCAACTGTGGCAAAACACTCGAACACTTTTGAATGAAGCAAGTAACTGAAACTGCATTTACCACAATGCCAGGGAGGAACCTTGCTGGGAGGTGAAGCGGTGTGCTCCCACCCCTGTTCCTGTTTAATAGTACTCCAGTGAATCATTGAGCTGACGAGCTCGTGGATGAAGCACCCGCATGCCCGAGAGAGGTACCTGACCTGACAAAGATGTTGGCAGCCTACTCAGCAAACCCCACATTTGAAAGACTGTAATCTCTACTGATGACAGTTAAAGAACCATAAACACGTGTCTAGAGATCAGCACTATCTGCGCCAACTGTGGCGAAAGACTCGAACACTCTTGAAGCAAGCAAGTAACCGAAACTGCATTTACCACAAAGCCAGGGGCGAACCTTGCTGGGAGGTGAAGCGGTGTGCTCCCTCCCCTGTTCCTGTTTAATAGTACTGCTGTGAGTCATTGAGCTGACGAGCTCGTGGATGAAGCACAAGCATGCCTGTGAGAGGTACCTCACCAGAGAAAGATGTTGGCAGCCTACTCATCAAACCCAAAATTTCAAAGACTGTAAACTCTACTGATAAGGGTTAAAAAAACAGAAACACATGTCTAGTGATCAGCACTATCTGCACCAACTGTGGCAAAACACTCGAACACTTTTGAAGGAAGCAAGTAACTGAAACTGAATTCACCACAATGCCAGGGGCGAACCTTGCTGGGAGGTGAAGTGGTGTGCTCCCACCCGTGTTCCTGCTTAATAATACTCTTGTGAGTCATTGAGCTGACGAGCTCGTGGATGAAGCACCCGCATGCCTGTGAGAGGTACGTGACCTGAGAAAGATGTTGGCAGCCCACTCAGCAAACCCCACATTTGAAAGACTGTAATCTCTACTGATGACGGTTGAAGAACCATAAACATGTGTCTACAGATCAGCACTATCTGCGCCAACTGTCGCAAAACACTCGAACACTCTTGAAGCAAGCAAGTAACCGAAACTGCATTTACCACAAAGCCAAGGGCGAACCTTGTTGGGAGGTGAAGCGGTGTGCTCCCACCTCTGTTCCTGTTTAATAGTACTCCCGTGAGTCATTGAGCTGACAAGCTCGTGGATGAAGCACCCGCATGCCTGTGAGAGGTACCTGGCCTGAGAAAGATGTTGACAGCCTACTCAGCAAACCCCACATTTGAAAGACTGTAATCTCTACTGATGACGATTAAAGAACCAGAAACACGTGTCTACAGATCAGCACTATCTGCGCCAACTGTGGCGAAACAGTCAAACACTCTTGAAGCAAGCAAGTGACTGAAACTGCATTTACCACAATGCCAGGGGCGAACCTTGCTAGGAGGTGAAGCGGTGTGCTCTCACCCCTGTTTCTGCTTAATAGTAGTGCCGTGAGTCATTGAGCAGACAAGCTCGTGGATGAAGCACCGGCATGCCCGTGAGAGGTACCTGACCTCAGAAAGATGTTGGCAGCCTACTCAGCAAACCCCAAATTTGAAAGACTGTAATCTCTACTGATGACGGTTAAAGAACCAGAAACACGTGTCTAGAGATCAGCACTATCTGCGCCAACTGTGGCGAAACACTCGAACACTCTTGAAGCAAGCAAGTAACTGAAACTGCATTTACCACAATGCCAGGGGCGAACCTTGCTGGGAGGTGAAGTGGTGTGCTCCCAACCCTGTTCCTGTTTAATAGTACTCCCATGAGTCATTGAGCTGACGAGCTCGTGGATGAAGCACCTGCATGCCTGTGAGAGGTATGTGACCTGAGAAAGATGTTGGCAGCCCACTCAGCAAACCCCACATTTGAAAGACTGTAATCTCTACTGATGACGGTTAAAGAACCATAAACACGTGTCTAGAGATCAGCACTATCTGCGCCAACTGTGGCAAAACACTCGAATACTCTTGAAGCAAGCAAGTAACCGAAACTGCATTTACCACAATGCCAAGGGCGAACCTTGCTGGGAGGTGAAGCGGTGTTCTCCCACCTCTGTTCCTCTTTAATAGTACTCCCGTGAGTCATTGAGCTGACAAGCTTGTGGATGAAGCACCCGCATGCCTGTGAGAGGTACCTGGCCTGAGAAAGATGTTGACAGCCTACTCAGCAAACCGCACATTTGAAAGACTGTAAACTCTACTGATGACGGTTAAAGAACCAGAAACACGTGTCTAAAGATCAGCACTATCTGCGCCAACTGTGGCGAAACACTCCAACACTCTTGAAGCAAGCAAGTATCCCAAACTGCATTTACCACAATGCCAGGGGCGAACCTTGCTGGGATGTGAAGCGGTGAGCTCCCACTCCTGTTCCTGTTTAATAGTACTCCTGTGAATCATTGAGCTGACAAGCTCGTGGATGAAGCACCCGCATGCCTGTGAGAGGTACCTGGCCTGAGAAAGATGTTGACAGCCTACTCAGCAAACCCCACATTTGAAAGACTGTAATCTCTACTGATGACGATTAAAGAACCAGAAACACGTGTCTACAGATCAGCACTATCTGCGCCAACTGTGGCGAAACAGTCAAACACTCCTGAAGCAAGCAAGTGACTGAAACTGCATTTACCACAATGCCAGGGGCGAACCTTGCTAGGAGGTGAAGCGGTGTGCTCTCACCCCTGTTTCTGCTTAATAGTAGTGCCGTGAGTCATTGAGCAGACAAGCTCGTGGATGAAGCACCGGCATGCCCGTGAGAGGTACCTGACCTCAGAAAGATGTTGGCAGCCTACTCAGCAAACCCCAAATTTGAAAGACTGTAATCTCTACTGATGACGGTTAAAGAACCAGAAACACGTGTCTAGAGATCTGCACTATTTGCGCCAACTGTGGCGAAACACTCGAACACTTTTGAAGGAAGCAAGTAACTGAAACTGCATTTACCGCAATGCCAGGGGAGAACCTTGCTGGGAGGTGAAGCGTTGTGCTCCCAACCCTGTTCCTGTTTAATAGTACTCACGTGAGTCATTGAGCTGACAAGCTCGTGGATGAAGCACCCGCATGCCTGTGAGAGGTACCTGGCCTGAGAAAGATGTTGACAGTCTACTCAGCAAACCCCACATTTGAAAGACAGTAATCTCTACTGATGACGGTTAAAGAACCAGAAACACGTGTCTAGAGATCAGCAATATCTACGCCAACTGTGGCGAAACACTCGAACACTTTTGAAGCAAGCAAGTAACTGAAACTGCATTACCACAATGCCAGGGGCGACCCTTGCAGGGAGGTGAAGTGGTGTGCTCCCACCCCTGTTCCTGCTTAATAGTACTCTTGTGAGTCATTGAGCTGACGAGCTCGTGGATGAAGCACCCACATGCCTGTTAGAGGTACCTGACCTGAGAAAAATATTGGCAGCCTACTCAGCAAACCCCAAATTTGAAAGACTGTAATCTCTACTGATGAAGGCTAAAGAACCAGAAACACGTGTCTAGAGATCAGCACTATCTGCGCCAACTGTGGGGAAATACTCGAACACTCTTGAAGCAAGCAAGTAACTGAAACTGCATTTACCACAATGCCAGGGGCGAACCTTGCTGGGAGGTGAAGCGGTGTGCTCCCACTCCTGTTCCTGCTTAAGAGTACTGCCGTGAGTCATTGAGCTGACAAGCTCGTGGATGAAGCACCCACATGCCTGTTAGAGGTACCTGACCTGAGAAAGATGTTGGCAGCCTACTTAGCAAACCCTCAATTTGAAAGACTGTAATCTTTACTGATGACGGTTAAAGAACCAGAAACACGTGTCTAGAGATCAGCACTATCTGCGCCAACTGTGGCGAAACACTCGAACACTCTTGAAGCAAGCAAGTAGCTGAAACTGCATTTACCACAATGCCAGGGGCGAACCTTGCTGGGAGGTGAAGCTGTGTGCTCTCACCCCTGTTCCTGTTTAATAGTACTCCAGTGAATCATTGAGCTGACGAGCTCGTGGATGACGCACCCGCATGCCCGTGAGAGGTACCTGACCTGACAAAGATGTTGGCAGCCTACTCAGCATACACCACATTTGAAAGACTGTAATCTGTACTGATGACGGTTAAAGAACCAGAAACACGTGTCTAGAGATCAGCACTATCTGCGCCAACTGTAGCGAAACACTCGAACACTCTTGAAGTAAGCAAGTAACTGAAAGTGCATTTACCACAATGCCAGTGGTGAACCTTGCTGGGAGGTGATGCGGTGTGCTCCCACCCCTGTTCCTGTTTAATAGTACTGCCGTGAGTCATTGAGCTGACGAGCTCGTGGATGAAGCACAAGCATGCCTGTGAGAGGTACCTGACCTGAGAAAGATGTTGGCAGCCTACTCATCAAACCCCAAATTTCAAAGACTGTAAATTCTACTGATGAGGGTTAAAGAACCAGAAACACATGACTAGTGACCAGCACTATCTGCGCCAACTGTGGCAAAACACTCGAACACTTTTGAATGAAGCAAGTAACTGAAACTGCATTTACCACAATGCCAGGGGGGAACCTTGCTGGGAGGTGAAGCGGTGTTCTCCCACCCCTGTTCCTGTTTAATAGTACTCCTGTGAGTCATTGAGCTGACAAGCTCCTGGATGAAGCACCCGCATGCCCGAGAGAGGTACCTGACCTGACAAAGATGTTGGCAGCCTACTCAGCAAACTCCAAATTTGAAAGACTGTAATCTCTACTGATGACGGTTAAAGAACCAGAAACACGTGTCTAGAGATCAGCAATATCTACGCCAACTGTGGGGAAACACTCGAACACTCTTGAAGCAAGCAAGTAACTGAAACTGCATTTACCACAATGCCAGGGGCGAACCTTGCTGGGAGGTGAAGCGGGGTGCTCCCACCCCTGTTCCTGTTTAATAGTACTCCAGTGAATCATTGAGCTGACGAGCTCGTGGATGAAGCACCCACATGCCCGAGAGAGGTACCTGACCTGACAAAGATGTTGGCAGCCTACTCAGCAAACCCCACATTTGAAAGACTGTAATCTCTACTGATGACGGTTAAAGAACCAGAAACACGTGTCTAGAGATCAGCACTATCTGCGCCAACTGTGGCGAAACACTAGAACACTCTTGAAGCAAGCAAGTAACCGAAACTGCATTTACCACAATGCCAGGGGCAAACTTTGCTGGGAGGTGAAGTGGCGTGCTCCCACCCCTGTTCCTGTTTAATAGTACTGCCGTGAGTCATTAAGCTGACGAGCTCGCGGATGAAGCACCCACATGCCTGTTAGAGGTACCTGACCTGAGAAAAATGTTGGCAGCCTACTCAGCAAACCCCAAATTTGAAAGACTGTAATCTCTACTGATGACGGTAAAAGAACCAGAAACACGTGTCTAGAAATCAGCACTATCTGCGCCAACTGTGGGGAAACACTCGAACACTCTTGAAGCAAGCAAGTAACTGAAACTGCATTTACCACAATGCTAGGGGCGAACCTTGCTGGGAGGTGAAGCGGTGTGCTCCCACCCCTGTTCCTGTTTAATAGTACTCCAGTGAATCATTGAGCTGACGAGCTCGTGGATGAAGCACCCGCATGCCCGAGAGAGGTACCTGACCTGACAAAGATGTTGGCAGCCTACTCAGCAAACCCCACATTTTAAAGACTGTAATCTCTACTGATGACGGTTAAAGAACCAGAAACACGTGTCTAGAGATCGTCACTATCTGCGCCAACTGTGGCGAAACACTAGAACACTCTTGAAGCAAGCAAGTAACTGAAACTGCATTAACCACAATGCCAGTGGTGAACCTTGCTGGGAGGTGAAGCGGTGTGCTCCCATCCCTGTTCCTGTTTAATAGTACTCCAGTGAATCATTGAGCTGAAGAGCTCGTGGATGAAGCACCCGCATGCCCGAGAGAGGTACCTGACCTGACAAAGATGTTGGCTGCCTACTCAGCAAACCCCACAATTGAAAGACTGTAATCTCTACTGATGACGGTTAAAGAACCAGAAACACGTGTCTAGAGATCAGCACTATCTGCGTCAACTGTGGCGAAACAGTCGAACACTCTTGAAGCAAGCAAGTAACTGAAACTGCATTTACCACAGTGCCAGGGTCGAACCTTGCTGGGAGGTGAAGCGGTGTGCTCCCACTCCTGTTCTTGCTTAAGAGTACTGCCGTGAGTCATTGAGCTGACAAGCTCGTGGATGAAGCACCCACATGCCTGTTAGAGGTACCTGACCTGAGAAAGATGTTGGCAGCCTACTCAGCAAACCCCCAATTTGAAAGACTGTAATCTCTACTGATGACGGTTAAAGAACCAGAAACACGTGTCTAGAGATCAGCACTATCTGCTCCAACTGTGGCGAAACACTCGAACACTCTTGAAGCAAGCAAGTATCTGAAACTGCATTTACCACAATGCTAGGGCCGAACCTTGCTGGGAGGTGAAGCGGTGTGCTCCCACCCCTGTTCCTGTTTAATAGTACTCCAGTGAATCATTGAGCTGACGAACTCGTGGATGACGCACCCGCATGCCCGTGAGAGGTACCTGACCTGACAAAGATGTTGGCAGCCTACTCAGCATACCCCACATTTGAAAGACTGTAATCTGTACTGATGACGGTTAAAGAACCAGAAACACGTGTCTAGAGATCAGCACTATCTGCGCCAACTGTAGCGAAACACTCGAACACTCTTGAAGTAAGCAAGTAACTGAAAGTGCATTTACCACAATGCCAGTGGTGAACCTTGCTGGGAGGTAATGCGGTGTGCTCCCACCCCTGTTCCTGTTTAATAGTACTGCCGTGAGTCATTGAGCTGACGAGCTCGTGGATGAAGCACAAGCATGCCTGTGAGAGGTACCTGACCTGAGAAAGATGTTGGCAGCCTACTCATCAAACCCCAAATTTCAAAGACTGTAAATTCTACTGATGAGGGTTAAAGAACCAGAAACACATGACTAGTGACCAGCACTATCTGCGCCAACTGTGGCAAAACACTCGAACACTTTTGAATGAAGCAAGTAACTGAAACTGCATTTACCACAATGCCAGGGGGGAACCTTGCTGGGAGGTGAAGCGGTGTTCTCCCACCCCTGTTCCTGTTTAATAGTACTCCTGTGAGTCATTGAGCTGACAAGCTCCTGGATGAAGCACCCACATGCCTGTGAGAGTTACCTGGCCTGAGAAAGATGTTGACAGCCTACTCAGCAAACCCCACATTTGAAAGACTGTAATCTCTACTGATGACGGTTAAAGAACCAGAAACACGTGTCTAGAGATCAGCACTATCTGCGCCAACTGTGGGGAAACACTCGAACACTCTTGAAGCAAGCAAGTAACTGAAGCTGCATTTACCACAATGCCAGGGGCGAACCTTGCTGGGAGGTTAAGCGGTGTGCTCCCACCCCTGTTGTTGTTTAATAGTACTCCAGTGAATCATTGAGCTGACGAGCTCGTGGATGAAGCACCCGCATGCCCGAGAGAGGTACCTGACCTGACAAAGATGTTGGCAGCCTACTCAGCAAACTCCAAATTTGAAAGACTGTAATCTCTACTGATGACGGTTAAAGAACCAGAAACACGTGTCTAGAGATCAGCAATATCTACGCCAACTGTGGGGAAACACTCGAACACTCTTGAAGCAAGCAAGTAACTGAAACTGCATTTACCACAATGCCAGGGGCGAACCTTGCTGGGAGGTGAAGCGGTGTGCTCCCACCCCTGTTCCTGTTTAATAGTACTCCAGTGAATCATTGAGCTGACGAGCTCGTGGATGAAGCACCCACATGCCCGAGAGAGGCACCTGACCTGACAAAGATGTTGGCAGCCTACTCAGCAAACCCCACATTTGAAAGACTGTAATCTCTACTGATGACGGTTAAAGAACCAGAAACACGTGTCTAGAGATCAGCACTATCTGCGCCAACTGTGGCGAAACACTAGAACACTCTTGAAGCAAGCAAGTAACCAAAACTGCATTTACCACAATGCCAGGGGCAAACTTTGCTGGGAGGTGAAGTGGTGTGCTCCCACCCCTGTTCCTGTTTAATAGTACTGCTGTGAGTCATTAAGCTGACGAGCTCACGGATGAAGCACCCACATGCCTGTTAGAGGTACCTGACCTGAGAAAAATGTTGGCAGCCTACTCAGCAAACCCCAAATTTGAAAGACTGTAATCTCTACTGATGACGGTTAAAGAACCAGAAACACGTTTCTAGAGATCAGCACTATCTGCGCCAACTGTGGGGAAACACTCGAACACTCTTGAAGCAAGCAAGTAACTGAAACTGCATTTACCACAATGCCAGGGGCGAACCTTGCTGGGAGGTGAAGCGGTGTGCTCCCACCCCTGTTCCTGTTTAATAGTACTCCAGTGAATCATTGAGCTTACGAGCTCGTGGATGAAGCACCCGCATGCCCGAGAGAGGTACCTGACCTGACAAAGATGTTGGCAGCCTACTCAGCAAACCCCACATTTTAAAGACTGTAATCTCTACTGATGACGGTTAAAGAACCAGAAACACGTGTCTAGAGATCGTCACTATCTACGCCAACTGTGGCGAAACACTAGAACACTCTTGAAGCAAGCAAGTAACTGAAACTGCATTAACCACAATGCCAGTGGTGAACCTTGCTGGGAGGTGAAGCGGTGTGCTCCCATCCCTGTTCCTGTTTAATAGTACTCCAGTGAATCATTGAGCTGACGAGCTCGTGGATGAAGCACCCGCATGCCCGAGAGAGGTACCTGACCTGACAAAGATGTTGGCTGCCTACTCAGCAAACCCCACAATTGAAAGACTGTAATCTCTACTGATGACGGTTAAAGAACCAGAAACACGTGTCTAGAGATCAGCACTATCTGCGTCAACTGTGGCGAAACAGTCGAACACTCTTGAAGCAAGCAAGTAACTGAAACTGCATTTACCACAGTGCCAGGGTCGAACCTTGCTGGGAGGTGAAGCGGTGTGCTCCAACTCCTGTTCTTGCTTAAGAGTACTGCCGTGAGTCATTGAGCTGACAAGCTCGTGGATGAAGCACCCACATGCCTGTTAGAGGTACCTGACCTGAGAAAGATGTTGGCAGCCTACTCAGCAAACCCCCAATTTGAAAGACTGTAATCTCTACTGATGACGGTTAAAGAACCAGAAACACGTGTCTAGAGATCAGCACTATCTGCGCCAACTGTGGCGAAACACTCGAACACTCTTGAAGCAAGCAAGTATCTGAAACTGCATTTACCACAATGCTAGGGCCGAACCTTGCTGGGAGGTGAAGCGGTGTGCTCCCACCCCTGTTCCTGTTTAATAGTACTCCAGTGAATCATTGTGCTGACGAACTCGTGGATGACGCACCCGCATGCCCGTGAGAGGTACCTGACCTGACAAAGATGTTGGCAGCCTACTCAGCATACCCCACATTTGAAAGACTGTAATCTGTACTGATGACGGTTAAAGAACCAGAAACACGTGTCTAGAGATCAGCACTATCTGCGCCAACTGTAGCGAAACACTCCAACACTCTTGAAGTAAGCAAGTAACAGAAAGTGCATTTACCACAATGCCAGTGGTGAACCTTGCTGGGAGGTGAAGCGGTGTGCTCCCACCCCTGTTCCTGTTTAATAGTACTCCAGTGAATCATTGAGCTGACAAACTCGTGGATGACGCACCCGCATGCCTGTGAGAGGTACCTGACCTGAGAAAGATGTTGGCAGCCTACTCATCAAACCCCAAATTTCAAAGACTGTAAACTCTACTGATGAGGGTTAAAGAACCAGAAACACATGACTAGTGACCAGCACTATCTGCGCCAATTGTGGCAAAACACTCTAACACTTTTGAATGAAGCAAGTAACTGAAACTGCATTTACCACAATGCCAGGAGGGAACCTTGCTGGGAGGTGAAGCGGTGTTCTCCCACCCCTGTTCCTGTTTAATAGTACTCCTGTGAGTCATTGAGCTGACAAGCTCATGGATGAAGAACCCGCATGCCTGTGAGAGGTTCCTGGCCTGAGAAAGATGTTGACAGCCTACTCATCAAACCCCAAATTTCAAAGAGTGTGAACTATACTGATGAGGGTTAAAGAACCAGAAACACATGTCTAGAGATCAGCACTATCTGCGCCAACTGTGGCGAAACACTCGAACACTTTTGAAGGAAGCAAGTAACTGAAACTGCATTTACCGCAATGCCAGGGGAGAACCTTGCTGGGAGGTGAAGCGGTGTGCTCCCAACCCTGTTCCTGTTTAATAGTACTCCCGTGAGTCATTGAGCTGACGAGCTCGTGGATGAAGCACCCGCATGCCTGTGAGAGGTACCTGACCTGAGAAAGATGTTGGAAGCCTACTCAGCAAACCCCACATTTTAAAGACTGTAATCTCTAGTCATGATGGTTAAAGAACCAGAAACACGTGTCTAGAGATCAGCAATATCTGCGCCAACTGTGGGGAAACACTCGAACACTCTTGAAGCAAGCAAGTAACCGAAACTGCATTTACCACAATGACAGGGGCGAACTTTGCTGGGAGGTGAAGTGGTGTGGTCCCACCCCTGTTCCTGTTTAATAGTACTGCCGTGAGTCATTAAGCTTACGAGCTCGTGGATGAAGCACCCACATGCCTGTTAGAGGTACCTGACCTGACAAAGATGTTGGCAGCCTACTCAGCAAACTCCAAATTTGAAAGACTGTAATCTCTACTGATGACGGTTAAAGAACCAGAAACACGTGTCTAGAGATCAGCAATATCTGCGCCAACTGTGGGGAAACACTCGAACACTCTTGAAGCAAGCAAGTAACCGAAACTGCATTTACCACAATGACAGGGGCGAACTTTGCTGGGAGGTGAAGTGGTGTGGTCCCACCCCTGTTCCTGTTTAATAGTACTGCCGTGAGTCATTAAGCTGACGAGCTCGCGGATGAAGCACCCACATGCCTGTTAGAGGTACCTGACCTGAGAAAAATGTTGGCAGCCTACTCAGCAAACCCCAAATTTGAAAGACTGTAATCTCTACTGATGACGGTTAAAGAACCAGAAACACGTGTCTAGAGATCAGCACTATCTGTGCCAACTGTGGGGAAACACTCGAACACTCTTGAAGCAAGCAAGTAACTGAAACTGCATTTACCACAATGCCAGTGGCGAACCTTGCTGGGAGGTGAAGCGGTGTGCTCCCACCCCTGTTCCTGTTTAATAGTACTCCAGTGAATCATTGAGCTGACGAGCTCGTGGATGAAGCACCCGCATGCCCGAGAGAGGTACCTGACCTGACAAAGATGTTGGCAGCCTACTCAGCAAACCCCACATTTGAAAGACTGTAATCTCTACTGATGACGGTTAAAGAACCAGAAACACGTGTCTAGAGATCAGCGCTATCTGCGTCAACTGTGGCGAAACAGTCGAACACTCTTGAAGCAAGCAAGTAACTGAAACTGCATTTACCACAATGCCAGGGTCGAACCTTGCTGGGAGGTGAAGCGGTGTGCTCCCACTCCTGTTCCTGCTTAAGAGTACTGCCGTGAGTCATTGAGCTGACAAGCTCGTGGATGAAGCACCCACATGCCTGTTAGAGGTACCAGACCTGAGAAAGATGTTGGCAGCCTACTCAGCAAACCCCCAATTTGAAAGACTGTAATCTCTACTGATGACGGTTAAAGAACCAGAAACACGTGTCTAGAGATCAGCACTATCTGCGCCAACTGTGGCAAAACACTCGAACACTCTTGAAGCAAGCAAGTAGCTGAAACTGCATGTACCACAATGCCAGGGCCGAACCTTGCTGGGAGGTGAAGCGGTGTGCTCCCACCCCTGTTCCTGTTTAATAGTACTCCAGTGAATCATTGAGCTGACGAGCTCGTGGATGACGCACCTGCATGCCCGTGAGAGGTACCTGACCTGACAAAGATGTTGGCAGCCTACTCAGCATACCCCACATTTGAAAGACTGTAATCTGTACTGATGACGGTTAAAGAACCAGAAACACGTGTCTAGAGATCAGCACTATCTGCGCCAACTGTAGCGAAACACTCGAACACTTTTGAAGTAAGCAAGTAACTGAAAGTGCATTTACCACAATGCCAGTGGTGAACCTTGCTGGGAGGTGATGCGGTGTGCTCCCACCACTGTTCCTGTTTACTAGTACTGCCGTGAGTCATTGAGCTGACGAGCTCGTGGATGAAGCACAAGCATGCCTGTGAGAGGTACCTGACCTGAGAAAGATGTTGGCAGCCTACTCATCAAACCCCAAATTTCAAAGACTGTAAACTCTACTGATGAGGGTTAAAGAACCAGAAACACATGACTAGTGACCAGCGCTATCTGCGCCAATTGTGGCAAAACACTCTAACACTTTTGAATGAAGCAAGTAACTGAAACTGCATTTACCAGAATGCCAGGGGGGAACCTTGCTGGGAGGTGAAGCGGTGTTCTCCCACCCCTGTTCCTGTTTAATAGTACTCCCGTGAGTCATTGAGCTGACAAGCTCATGGATGAAGCACCCGCATGCCTGTGAGAGGTTCCTGGCCTGAGAAGGATGTTGACAGCCTACTCATCAAACCCCAAATTTCGAAGAGTGTGAACTCTACTGATGAGGGTTAAAGAACCAGAAACACATGTCTAGAGATCAGCACTATCTGCGCCAACTGTGGCGAAACACTCGAACACTTTTGAAAGAAGCAAGTAACTGAAACTGCATTTACCGCAATGCCAGGGGAGAACCTTGCTGGGAGGTGAAGCGGTGTGCTCCCAACCCTGTTCCTGTTTAATAGTACTCCTGTGAGTCATTGAGCTGACGAGCTCGTGGATGAAGCACCCGCATGCCTGTGAGAGGTACCTGACCTGAGAAAGATGTTGGAAGCCTACTCAGCAAACCCCACATTTGAAAGACTGTAATCTCTAGTCATGACGGTTAAAGAACCAGAAACACGTGTCTAGAGATCAGCACTATCTGCGCCAACTGTGGCGAAAGACTCGAACACTCTTGAAGCAAGCAAGTAACCGAAACTGCATTTACCACAATGCCAGGGGCGGACCTTGCTGGGAGGTGAAGCGGTGTGCTCCCACCCGTGTTCCTGCTTAATAATACTCTTGTGAGTCATTGAGCTGACGAGCTCGTGGATGAAGCACCCGCATGCCTGTGAGAGGTACCTGGCCTGAGAAAGATGTTGACAGCCTACTCAGCAAACCCCACATATGAAAGACAGTAATCTCTACTGATGATGGTTAAAGAACCAGAAACACGTGTCTAGAGATCAGCACTATCTGAATCAACTGTGGCGAAACACTCGAACACTTTTGAAGGAAGCAAGTAACTGAAACTGCATTTACCGCAATGCCAGGGGAGAACCTTGCTGGGAGGTGAAGCGGTGTGCTCCCACTCCTGTTCCTGCTTAAGAGTACAGCCGTGAGTAATTTAGCTGACAAGCTCGTGGATGAAGCACCCGCATGCTTGTGAGAGGTACCTGGCCTGAGAAAGATGTTGACAGCCTACTCAGCAAACCGCACATTTGAAAGACTGTAAACTCTACTGATGACGGTTAAAGAACCAGAAACACGTGTCTAGAGATCAGCACTATCTGAGCCAACTGTGGCGAAACACTCGAACACTCTTGAAGCAAGCAAGTATCCGAAACTGCATTTACCACAATGCCAGGGGCGAACCTTGCTGGGATGTGAAGCGGTGTGCTCCCACTCCTGTTCCTGTTTAATAGTACTCCTGTGAGTCATTGAGCTGACAAGCTCGTGGATAAAGCACCCGCATGCCTGTGAGAGGAACCTGGCCTGAGAAAGATGTTGACAGCCTACTCAGCAAACCCCACATTTGAAAGACTGTAATCTGTACTGATGACGGTTAAAGAACCAGAAACACGTGTCTAGAGATCAGCTCTATCTGCATCAACTGTGGCTAAACACTCGAACACTCTTGAAGCAAGCAAGAAACTGAAACTGCATTTACCACAATGCCAGGGGCGAAAATTGCTGGGAGGTTGAAGCGGTGTGCTCCCACTCCTGTTCCTGCTTAATAGTACAGCCATGAGTCATTGAGCTGACAAGCTCGTGGATGAAGAACCCGCATGCCTGTGAGAGGTACCTGACCTGAGAAAGATGTTGGCAGCCTGCTCATCAAACCCCAAATTTCAAAGAGTGTAAACTCTACTGATGAGGGTTAAAGAACCAGAAACACATGTCTAGAGATCAGCATTATCTACGCCAACTGTGGCGAAACACTCAAACACTTTTGAAGGAAGCAAGTAACTGAAAGTGCATTTACCGCAATGCCAGGGGAGAACCTTGCTGGGAGGTGAAGCGTTGTGCTCCCAACCCTGTTCCTGTTTAATAGTACTCCTGTGAGTCATTGAGCTGACGAGCTCGTGGATGAAGCACCCGCATGCCTGTGAAAGGTACCTGACCTGAGAAAGATGTTGGCAGCCTACTCAGCAAACCCCACATTTGAAAGACTGTAATCTCTACTCATGACGGTTAAAGAACCAGAAACACGTGTCTAGAGATCAGCACTATCTGCGCCAACTGTGGCGAAACACTCGAATACTCTTGAAGCAAGCAAGTAACCGAAACTGCATTTACCACAATGCCAGGGGTGAAACTTGCTGGAGGTGAAGCGGTGTTCTCCCACCCCTGTTCCTGTTTAATAGTACTCTCGTGAGTCATTGAGCTGACAAGCTCGTGGATGAAGCACCCGCATGCCTGTGAGAGGTACCTGGCCTGGGAAAGATGTTGACAGCCTCCTCAGCAAACCCCACATTTGAAAGACAGTAATCTCTACTGATGATGGTTAAAGAACCAGAAACACGTGTCTAGAGATCAGCAATATCTACGCGAACTGTGGCGAAACACTCGAACACTTTTGAAGCAAGCTAGTAACTGAAACTGCATTTACCACAATGCCAGGGGCGAACCTTGCTGGGAGGTGAAGTGGTGTGCTCCCACCCCTGTTCCTGCTTAATAGTACTCTTGTGAGTCATTGAGCTGACGAGCTCGTGGATGAAGCACCCACATGCCTGTTAGAGGTACCTGACCTGAGAAAAATGTTGGCAGCCTGCTCAGCAAACCCCAAATTTGAAAGACAGTAATCTCTACTGATGATGGTTAAAGAACCAGAAACACGTGTCTAGAGATCAGCACTATCTGCGCCAACTGTGGGGAAACACTCGAACACTCTTGAAGCAAGCAAGTAACTGAAACTGCATTTACCACAATACCAGGGGCGAACCTTGCTGGGAGGTGAAGTGGTGTGCTCCCAACCCTGTTCCTGTTTAATAGTACTCCCATGAGTCATTGAGCTGACGAGCTCGTGGATGAAGCACCCGCATGCCTGTGAGAGGTACGTGACCTGAGAAATATGTTGGCAGCCCACTCAGCAAACCCCACATTTGAAAGACTGTAATCTCTACTGATGACGGTTAAAGAACCATAAACACGTGTCTAGAGATCAGCACTATCTGCGCCAACTGTGGCAAAACACTCGAACACTCTTGAAGCAAGCAAGTAACCGAAACTGCATTTACCACAATGCCAAGGGCGAACCTTGCTGGGAGGTGAAGCGGTGTGCTCCCACCTCTGTTCCTGTTTAATAGTACTCCTGTGAGTCATTGAGCTGACAAGCTCGTGGATGAAGCACCCGCATGCCTGTGAGAGGTATCTGGCCTGAGAAAGATGTTGACAGCCTACTCAGCAAACCGCACATTTGAAAGACTGTAAACTCTACTGATGACGGTTAAAGAACCAGAAACACGTGTCTAGAGATCAGCACTATCTGCGCCAACTGTGGCGAAACACTCGAACACTCTTGAAGCAAGCAAGTATCCCAAACTGCATTTACCACAATGCCAGGGGTGAACCTTGCTGGGATGTGAAGCGGTGAGCTCCCACTCCTGTTCCTGTTTAATAGTACTCCTGTGAGTCATTGAGCTGACAAGCTCGTGGATGAAGCACCTGCATGCCTGTGAGAGGTACCTGGCCTGAGAAAGATGTTGACAGCCTACTCAGCAAACCCCACATTTGAAAGACTGTAATCTCTACTGATGACGATTAAAGAACCAGAAACACGTGTCTACAGATCAGCACTATCTGCGCCAACTGTGGCGAAACAGTCGAACACTCTTGAAGCAAGCAAGTGACTGAAACTGCATTTACCACAATGCCAGGGGCGAACCTTGCTAGGAGGTGAAGCGGTGTGCTCTCACCCCTGTTTCAGCTTAATAGTAGTGCCGTGAGTCATTGAGCAGACAAGCTCGTGGATGAAGCACCGGCATGCCCGTGAGAGGTACGTGACCTGAGAAAGATGTTGGCAGCCCACTCAGCAAACCCCACATTTGAAAGACTGTAATCTCTACTGATGACGGTTAAAGAACCATAAACACGTGTCTACAGATCAGCACTATCTGCGCCAACTGTGGCGAAACACTCGAACACTCTTGAAGCAAGCAAGTAACCGAAACTGCATTTACCACAATGCCAAGGGCGAACCTTGTTGGGAGGTGAAGCGGTGTGCTCCCACCTCTGTTCCTGTTTAATAGTACTCCTGTGAGTCATTGAGCTGACAAGCTCGTGGATTAAGCACCCGCATGCTTGTGAGAGGTACCTGGCCTGAGAAAGATGTTGACAGCCTACTCAGCAAACCGCACATTTGAAAGACTGTAAACTCTACTGATGACAGTTAAAGAACCAGAAACACGTGTCTAGAGATCAGCACTATCTGCGCCAACTGTGGCGAAACACTCGAACACTCTTGAAGCAAGCAAGTATCCGAAACTGCATTTTCCACAATGCCAGGGGCGAACCTTGCTGGGATGTGAAGCGGTGTGCTCCCACTCCTGTTTAATAGTACTCCTGTGAGTCATTGAGCTGACAAGCTCGTGGATGAAGCACCCGCATGCCTGTGAGAGGAACCTGGCCTGAGAAAGATGTTGACAGCCTACTCAGCAAACCCCACATTTGGAAGACTGTAATCTCTACTGATGACGGTTAAAGAACCAGAAACACGTGTCTAGAGATCAGCTCTATCTGCGTCAACTGTGGCTAAACACTCGAACACTCTTGAAGCAAGCAAGAAACTGAAACTGCATTTACCACAATGCCAGGGGCGAACCTTGCTGGGAGGTTGAAGCGGTGTGCTCCCACTCCTGTTCCTGCTTAATAGTACAGCCGTGAGTCATTGAGCTGACAAGCTCGTGGATGAAGCACCCGCATGCCTGTGAGAGGTACCTGACCTGAGAAAGATGTTGGCAGCCTGCTCATCAAACCCCAAATTTCAAAGAGTGTAAACTCTACTGATGAGGGTTAAAGAACCAAAAACACATGTCTAGAGATCAGCATTATCTGCGCCAACTGTGGCGAAACACTCGAACACTTTTGAAGGAAGCAAGTAACTGAAAGTGCATTCACCGCAATGCCAGGGGAGAACCTTGCTGGGAGGTGAAGCGTTGTGCTCCCAACCCTGTTCCTGTTTAATAGTACTCCTGTGAGTCATTGAGCTGACGAGCTAGTGGATGAAGCACCCGCATGCCTGTGAAAGGTACCTGACCTGAGAAAGATGTTGGCAGCCTACGCAGCAAACCCCACATTTGAAAGACTGTAATCTCTACTCAGGACAGTTAAAGAACCAGAAACACGTGTCTAGAGATCAGCACTATCTGCGCCAACTGTGGCGAAACACTCGAATACTCTTGAAGCAAGCAAGTAACCGAAACTGCATTTACCACAATGCCAGGGGTGAACCTTGCTGGAAGGTGAAGCGGTGTGCTCCCACCCCTGTTCCTGTTTAATAGTACTCTCGTGAGTCATTGAGCTGACAAGCTCGTGGATGAAGCACCCGCATGCCTGTGAGAGGTACCTGGCCTGAGAAAGATGTTGACAGCCTACTCAGCAAACCCCACATTTGAAAGACAGTAATCTCTAGTGATGATGGTTAAAGAACCAGAAACACGTGTCTAGAGATCAGCAATATCTACGCGAACTGTGGCGAAACACTCGAACACTTTTGAAGCAAGCTAGTAACTGAAACTGCATTTACCACAATGCCAGGGGCGAACCTTGCTGGGAGGTGAAGTGGTGTGCTCCCACCCCTGTTCCTGCTTAATACTACTCTTGTGAGTCATTGAGCTGACGAGCTCGTAGATGAAGCACCCACATGCCTGTTAGAGGTACCTGACCTGAGAAAAATGTTGGCAGCCTGCTCAGCAAACCCCAAATTTGAAAGACAGTAATCTCTACTGATGACGGTTAAAGAACCAGAAACACGTGTCTAGAGATCAGCACTATCTGCGCCAACTGTGGCAAAACACTCGAACACTCTTGAAGCAAGCAAGTAACCGAAACTGCATTTACCACAATGCCAAGGGCGAACCTTGCTGGGAGGTGAAGCGGTGTGCTCCCACCTCTGTTCCTGTTTAATAGTACTCCCGTGAGTCATTGAGCTGACAAGCTCGTGGATGAAGCACCCGCATGCCTGTGAGAGGTACCTGGCCTCAGAAAGATGTTGACAGCCTACTCAGCAAACCGCACATTTGAAAGACTGTAAACTCTACTGATGACGGTTAAAGAACCAGAAACACGTGTCTAGAGATCAGCACTATCTGCGCCAACTGTGGCGAAACACTCGAACACTCTTGAAGCAAGCAAGTATCCCAAACTGCATTTACCACAATGCCAGGGGTGAACCTTGCTGGGATGTGAAGCGGTGAGCTTCCACTCCTGTTCCTGTTTAATAGTACTCCTGTGAGTCATTGAGCTGACAAGCTCGTGGATGAAGCACTTGCATGCCTGTGAGAGGTACCTGGCCTGAGAAAGATGTTGACAGCCTACTCAGCAAACCCCACATTTGAAAGACTGTAATCTCTACTGATGACGATTAAAGAACCAGAAACACGTGTCTACAGATCAGCACTATCTGCGCCAACTGTGGCGAAACAGTCGAACACTCTTGAAGCAAGCAAGTGACTGAAACTGCATTTACCACAATGCCAGGGGCGAACCTTGCTAGGAGGTGAAGCGGTGTGCTCTCACCCCTGTTTCAGCTTAATAGTAGTGCCGTGATTCATTGAGCAGACAAGCTCGTGGATGAAGCACCGGCATGCCCGTGAGAGGTACGTGACCTGAGAAAGATGTTGGCAGCCCACTCAGCAAACCCCACATTTGAAAGACTGTAATCTCTACTGATGACGGTTAAAGAACCATAAACACGTGTCTACAGATCAGCACTATCTGCGCCAACTGTGGCAAAACACTCGAACACTCTTGAAGCAAGCAAGTAACCGAAACTGCATTTACCACAATGCCAAGGGCGAACCTTGTTGGGAGGTGAAGCGGTGTGCTCCCACCTCTGTTCCTGTTTAATAGTACTCCTGTGAGTCATTGAGCTGACAAGCTCGTGGATGAAGCACCCGCATGCTTGTGAGAGGTACCTGGCCTGAGAAAGATGTTGACAGCCTACTCAGCAAACCGCACATTTGAAAGACTGTAAACTCTACTGATGACAGTTAAAGAACCAGAAACACGTGTCTAGAGATCAGCACTATCTGCGCCAACTGTGGCGAAACACTTGAACACTCTTGAAGCAAGCAAGTATCCGAAACTGCATTTTCCACAATGCCAGGGGCGAACCTTGCTGGGATGTGAAGCGGTGTGCTCCCACTCCTGTTTAATAGTACTCCTGTGAGTCATTGAGCTGACAAGCTCGTGGATGAAGCACCCGCATGCCTGTGAGAGGAACCTGGCCTGAGAAAGATGTTGACAGCCTACTCAGCAAACCCCACATTTGGAAGACTGTAATCTCTACTGATGACGGTTAAAGAACCAGAAACACGTGTCTAGAGATCAGCTCTATCTGCGTCAACTGTGGCTAAACACTCGAACACTCTTGAAGCAAGCAAGAAACTGAAACTGCATTTACCACAATGCCAGGGGCGAACCTTGCTGGGAGGTTGAAGCGGTGTGCTCCCACTCCTTTTCCTGCTTAATAGTACAGCCGTGAGTCATTGAGTTGACAAGCTCGTGGATGAAGCACCCGCATGCCTGTGAGAGGTACCTGACCTGAGAAAGATGTTGGCAGCCTGCTCATCAAACCCCAAATTTCAAAGAGTGTAAACTCTACTGATGAGGGTTAAAGAACCAAAAACACATGTCTAGAGATCAGCATTATCTGCGCCAACTGTGGCGAAACACTCGAACACTTTTGAAGGAAGCAAGTAACTGAAAGTGCATTCACCGCAATGCCAGGGGAGAACCTTGCTGGGAGGTGAAGCGTTGTGCTCCCAACCCTGTTCCTGTTTAATAGTACTCCTGTGAGTCATTGAGCTGACGAGCTAGTGGATGAAGCACCCGCATGCCTGTGAAAGGTACCTGACCTGAGAAAGATGTTGGCAGCCTACGCAGCAAACCCCACATTTGAAAGACTGTAATCTCTACTCAGGACAGTTAAAGAACCAGAAACACGTGTCTAGAGATCAGCACTATCTGCGCCAACTGTGGCGAAACACTCGAATACTCTTGAAGCAAGCAAGTAACCGAAACTGCATTTACCACAATGCCAGGGGCGAACCTTGCTGGAAGGTGAAGCGGTGTGCTCCCACCCCTGTTCCTGTTTAATAGTACTCTCGTGAGTCATTGAGCTGACAAGCTCGTGGATGAAGCACCCGCATGCCTGTGAGAGGTACCTGGCCTGAGAAAGATGTTGACAGCCTACTCAGCAAACCCCACATTTGAAAGACAGTAATCTCTAGTGATGATGGTTAAAGAACCAGAAACACGTGTCTAGAGATCAGCAATATCTACGCGAACTGTGGCGAAACACTCGAACACTTTTGAAGCAAGCTAGTAACTGAAACTGCATTTACCACAATGCCAGGGGCGAACCTTGCTGGGAGGTGAAGTGGTGTGCTCCCACCCCTGTTCCTGCTTAATACTACTCTTGTGAGTCATTGAGCTGACGAGCTCGTAGATGAAGCACCCACATGCCTGTTAGAGGTACCTGACCTGAGAAAAATGTTGGCAGCCTGCTCAGCAAACCCCAAATTTGAAAGACAGTAATCTCTACTGATGACGGTTAAAGAACCAGAAACACGTGTCTAGAGATCAGCACTATCTGCGCCAACTGTGGCAAAACACTCGAACACTCTTGAAGCAAGCAAGTAACCGAAACTGCATTTACCACAATGCCAAGGGCGAACCTTGCTGGGAGGTGAAGCGGTGTGCTCCCACCTCTGTTCCTGTTTAATAGTACTCCTGTGAGTCATTGAGCTGACAAGCTCGTGGATGAAGCACCCGCATGCCTGTGAGAGGTACCTGGCCTCAGAAAGATGTTGACAGCCTACTCAGCAAACCGCACATTTGAAAGACTGTAAACTCTACTGATGACGGTTAAAGAACCAGAAACACGTGTCTAGAGATCAGCACTATCTGCACCAACTGTGGCGAAACACTCGAACACTCTTGAAGCAAGCAAGTATCCCAAACTGCATTTACCACAATGCCAGGGGCGAACCTTGCTGGGATGTGAAGCGGTGAGCTCCCACTCCTGCTCCTGTTTAATAGTACTCCTGTGAGTCATTGAGCTGACAAGCTCGTGGATGAAGCACCCGCATGCCTGTGAGAGGTACCTGGCCTGAGAAAGATGTTGACAGCCTACTAAGCAAACCTCACATTTGAAAGACTGTAATCTCTACTGATGACGATTAAAGAACCAGAAACACGTGTCTACAGATCAGCACTATCTGCGCCAACTGTGGCGAAACAGTCGAACACTCTTGAAGCAAGCAAGTGACTGAAACTGCATTTACCACAATGCCAGGGGCGAACCTTGCTAGGAGGTAAAGCGGTGTGCTCTCACCCCTGTTTCTGCTTAATAGTAGTGCCGTGAGTCATTGATAAGACAAGCTCGTGGATGAAGCACCAGCATGCCCGTGAGAGGTACCTGACCTGAGAAAGATGTTGGCAGCCTACTCAGCAAACCCCAAATTTGAAAGACTGTAATCTGTACTGATGACGGTTAAAGAACCAGAAACACGTGTCTAGAGATCAGCACTATTTGCGCCAACTGTGGCGAAACACTCGAACACTTTTGAAGGAAGCAAGTAACTGAAACTGCATTTACCGCAATGCCAGGGGAGAACCTTGCTGGGAGGTGAAGCTTTGTGCTCCCAACTCTGTTCCTGTTTAATAATACTCCCGTGAGTCATTGAGCTGACGAGCTCGTGGATGAAGCACCCGCATGCCTGTGAGAGGTACCTGACCTGAGAAAGATGTTGGCAGCCTACTCAGCAAACCCCACATTTGAAAGACTGTAATCTCTACTGATGATGGTTAAAGAACCAGAAACACGTGTCTAGAGATCAGCACTATCTGTGTCAACTGTGGCGAAAAACTGGAACACTCTTGAAGCAAGCAAGAAACTGAAACTGCATTTACCACAATCCCAGGGTCGAACCTTGCTGGGAGGTGAAGCGGTGTGCTCCCACTCCTGTTCCTGCTTAAGAGTACTGCCGTGAGTCATTGAGCTGACAAGCTCGTGTATGAAGCATCCACATACCTGTTAGAGGTACCTGACCTGAGAAAGATGTTGGCAGCCTACTCAGCAAACCCTCAATTTGAAAGACTGTAATCTCTACTGATGACGGTTAAAGAACCAGAAACACGTGTCTAGAGATCAGCACTATCTGCGCCAACTGTGGCGAAACACTCGAACACTCTTGAAGCAAGCAAGTAGCTGAAACTGCATTTACCACAATGTCAGGGGCGAACCTTGCTGGGAGGTGAAGCGGTGTGCTCCAACCCCTGTTCCTGTTTAATAGTACTCCAGTGAATCATTGAGCTGACGAGCTGGTGGATGACGCACCCGCATGCCCGTGAGAGGTACCTGACCTGACAAAGATGTTGGCAGCCTACTCAGCATACCCCACATTTGAAAGACTGTTATCTGTACTGATGACGGTTAAAGAACCAGAAACACGTGTCTAGAGATCAGCACTATCTGGGCCAACTGTAGCGAAACACTCGAACACTCTTGCAGTAAGCAAGTAACTGAACGTGCATTTACCACAATGCCAGTGGTGAACCTTGCTGGGAGGTGATGCGGTGTGCTCCCACCCCTGTTTCTGTTTAATAGTACTGCAGTGAGTCATTGAGCTGACGAGCTCGTGGATGAAGCACAAGCATGCCTGTGAGAGGTACCTGACCTGAGAAAGATGTTGGCAGCCTACTCATCAAACCCCAAATTTCAAAGACTGTAAACTCTACTGATGAGGGTTAAAGAACCAGAAACACATGACTAGTGACCAGCACTATCTGCGCCAACTGTGGCAAAACACTCGAACACTTTTGAATGAAGCAAGTAACTGAAACTGCATTTATCACAATGCCAGGGGGGAACCTTGCTGGGAGGTGAAGCGGTGTTCTCCCACCCCTGTTCCTGTTTAATAGTACTCCTGTGAGTCATTGAGCTGACAAGCTCGTGGATGAAGCACCCACATGCCTGTGAGAGGTACCTGGGCTGAGTAAGATGTTGACAGCCTACTCAGCAAACCCCACATTTGAAAGACTGTAATCTCTACTGATGACGGCTAAAGAACCAGAAACACGTGTCTAGAGATCAGCACTATCTGCGCCAACTGTGGGGAAACACTCGAACACTCTTGAAGCAAGCAAGTAACTGAAACTGCATTTACCACAATGCCAGGGGCGAACCTTGCTGGGAGGTGAAGCGGAGTGCTCCCACCCTTGTTCCTGTTTAATAGTACTCCAGTGAATCATTGAGCTGACGAGCTCATGGATGAAGCACCCGCATGCCCGAGAGAGGTACCTGACCTGACAAAGATGTTGGCAGCCTACTCAGCAAACCCCATCATTTGAAAGACTGTAATCTCTACTGATGACCGTTAAAGAACCAGAAACACGTGTCTAGAGATCAGCACTATCTGCGCCAACTGTGGCGAAACACTAGAACACTCTTGAAGCAAGCAAGTAACCGAAACTGCATTTACCACAATGCCAGGGGCGAACTTTGCTGGGAGGTGAAGTGGTGTGCTCCCACCCCTGTTCCTGTTTAATAGTACTGCCGTGAGTCATTAAGCTGACGAGCTCGCGGATGAAGCACCCACATGCCTGTTAGAGGTACCTGACCTGAGAAAAATGTTGGCAGCCTACTCAGCAAACCCCAAATTTGAAAGACTGTAATCTCTACTGATGACGGTTAAAGAACCAGAAACACGTGTCTAGAGATCAGCACTATCTGCGCCAACTTTGGGGAAACACTCGAACACTCTTGAAGCAAGCAAGTAACTGAAACTGCATTTACCTCAATGCCAGGGGCAAACCTTGCTGGGAGGTGAAGCGGTGTGCTCCCACCCCTGTTCCTGTTTAATAGTACTCCAGTGAATCATTGAGCTGACGAGCTCGTGGATGAAGCACCCGCATGCCCGAGAGAGGTACCTGACCTGACAAAGATGTTGGCAGCCTACTCAGCAAACCCCACATTTGAAAGACTGTAATCTCTACTGATGACGGTTAAAGAACCTGAAACACGTGTCTAGAGATCGTCACTATCTGCGCCAACTGTGGCGAAACACTAGAACACTCTTGAACCAAGCAAGTAACTGAAACTGCATTTACCACAATGCCAGTGGTGAACCTTGCTGGGAGGTGAAGCGGTGTGCTCCCATCCCTGTTCCTGTTTAATAGTACTCCAGTGAATCATTGAGCTGACGAGCTCGTAAATGAAGCACCCGCATGCCCGAGAGAGGTACCTGACCTGACAAAGATGTTGGCAGCCTACTCAGCATACACCACATTTGAAAGACTGTAATCTGTACTGATGACGGTTAAAGAACCAGAAACACGTGTCTAGAGATCAGCACTATCTGCGCCAACTGTAGCGAAACACTCGAACACTCTTGAAGTAAGCAAGTAACTGAAAGTGCATTTACCACAATGCCAGTGGTGAACCTTGCTGGGAGGTGATGCGGTGTGCTCCCACCCCTGTTCCTGTTTAATAGTACTGCCGTGAGTCATTGAGCTGACGAGCTCGTGGATGAAGCACAAGCATGCCTGTGAGAGGTACCTGACCTGAGAAAGATGTTGGCAGCCTACTCATCAAACCCCAAATTTCAAAGACTGTAAATTCTACTGATGAGGGTTAAAGAACCAGAAACACATGACTAGTGACCAGCACTATCTGCGCCAACTGTGGCAAAACACTCGAACACTTTTGAATGAAGCAAGTAACTGAAACTGCATTTACCCCAATGCCAGGGGGGAACCTTGCTGGGAGGTGAAGCGGTGTTCTCCCACCCCTGTTCCTGTTTAATAGTACTCCTGTGAGTCATTGAGCTGACAAGCTCCTGGATGAAGCACCCACATGCCTGTGAGAGTTACCTGGCCTGAGAAAGATGTTGACAGCCTACTCAGCAAACCCCACATTTGAAAGACTGTAATCTCTACTGATGACGGTTAAAGAACCAGAAACACGTGTCTAGAGATCAGCACTATCTGCGCCAACTGTGGGGAAACACTCGAACACTCTTGAAGCAAGCAAGTAACTGAAGCTGCATTTACCACAATGCCAGGGGCGAACCTTGCTGGGAGGTGAAGCGGTGTGCTCCCACCCCTGTTCCTGTTTAATAGTACTCCAGTGAATCATTGAGCTGACGAGCTCGTGGATGAAGCACCCGCATGCCCGAGAGAGGTACCTGACCTGACAAAGATGTTGGCAGCCTACTCAGCAAACTCCAAATTTGAAAGACTGTAATCTCTACTGATGACGGTTAAAGAACCAGAAACACGTGTCTAGAGATCAGCAATATCTACGCCAACTGTGGGGAAACACTCGAACACTCTTGAAGCAAGCAAGTAACTGAAACTGCATTTACCACAATGCCAGGGGCGAACCTTGCTGGGAGGTGAAGCGGTGTGCTCCCACCCCTGTTCCTGTTTAATAGTACTCCAGTGAATCATTGAGCTGACGAGCTCGTGGATGAAGCACCCACATGCCCGAGAGAGGTACCTGACCTGACAAAGATGTTGGCAGCCTACTCAGCAAACCCCACATTTGAAAGACTGTAATCTCTACTGATGATGGTTAAAGAACCAGAAACACGTGTCTAGAGATCAGCACTATCTGCGCCAACTGTGGCGAAACACTAGAACACTCTTGAAGCAAGCAAGTAACCGAAACTGCATTTACCACAATGCCAGGGGCAAACTTTGCTGGGAGGTGAAGTGGTGTGCTCCCACCCCTGTTCCTGTTTAATAGTACTGCCGTGAGTCATTAAACTGACGAGATGACGGATGAAGCACCCACATGCCTGTTAGAGGTACCTGACCTGAGAAAAATGTTGGCAGCCTACTCAGCAAACCCCAAATTTGAAAGACTGTAATCTCTACTGATGACGGTTAAAGAACCAGAAACACGTGTCTAGAGATCAGCACTATCTGCACCAACTGTGGGGAAACACTCGAACACTCTTGAAGCAAGCAAGTAACTGAAACTGCATTTACCACAATGCCAGGGGGGAACCTTGCTGGGAGGTGAAGCGGTGTTCTCCCACCCCTGTTTCTGTTTAATAGTACTGCAGTGAGTCATTGAGCTGACGAGCTCGTGGATGAAGCACAAGCATGCCTGTGAGAGGTACCTGACCTGAGAAAGATGTTGGCAGCCTACTCATCAAACCCCAAGTTTCAAAGACTGTAAACTCTACTGATGAGGGTTAAAGAACCAGAAACACATGACTAGTGACCAGCACTATCTGCGCCAACTGTGGCAAAACACTCGAACACTTTTGAATGAAGCAAGTAACTGAAACTGCATTTATCACAATGCCAGGGGGGAACCTTGCTGGGAGGTGAAGCGGTGTTCTCCCACCCCTGTTCCTGTTTAATAGTACTCCTGTGAGTCATTGAGCTGACAAGCTCGTGGATGAAGCACCCACATGCCTGTGAGAGGTACCTGACCTGACAAAGATGTTGGCAGCCTACTCAGCAAACTCCAAATTTGAAAGACTGTAATCTCTACTGATGACGGTTAAAGAACCAGAAACACGTGTCTAGAGATCAGCACTATCTGCGCCAACAGTGGGGAAACACTCGAACACTCTTGAAGCAAGCAAGTAACTGAAACTGCATTTACCACAATGCCAGGGGCGAACCTTGCTGGGAGGTGAAGCGGAGTGCTCCCACCCCTGTTCCTGTTTAATAGTACTCCAGTGAATCATTGAGCTGACGAGCGCATGGATGAAGCACCCGCATGCCCGAGAGAGGTACCTGACCTGACAAAGATGTTGGCAGCCTACTCAGCAAACCCCATCATTTGAAAGACTGTAATCTCTACTGATGACCGTTAAAGAACCAGAAACACGTGTCTAGAGATCAGCACTATCTGCGCCAACTGTGGCGAAACACTAGAACACTCTTGAAGCAAGCAAGTAACCGAAACTGCATTTACCACAATGCCAGGGGCGAACTTTGCTGGGAGGTGAAGTGGTGTGCTCCCACCCCTGTTCCTGTTTAATAGTACTGCCGTGAGTCATTAAGCTGACGAGCTCGCGGATGAAGCACCCAAATGCCTGTTAGAGGTACCTGACCTGAGAAAAATGTTGGCAGCCTACTCAGCAAACCCCAAATTTGAAAGACTGTAATCTCTACTGATGACGGTTAAAGAACCAGAAACACGTGTCTAGAGATCAGCACTATCTGCGCCAACTGTGGGGAAACACTCGAACACTCTTGAAGCAAGCAAGTAACTGAAACTGCATTTACCACAATGCCAGGGGCATACCTTGCTGGGAGGTGAAGTGGTGTGCTCCCACCCCTGTTCCTGTTTAATAGTACTCCAGTGAATCATTGAGCTGACGAGCTCGTGGATGAAGCACCCGCATGCCCGAGAGAGGTACCTGACCTGACAAAGATGTTGGCAGCCTACTCAGCAAACCCCACATTTGAAAGACTGTAATCTCTACTGATGATGGTTAAAGAACCAGAAACACGTGTCTAGAGATCGTCACTATCTGCGCCAACTGTGGCGAAACACTAGAACACTCTTGAACCAAGCAAGTAACTGAAACTGCATTTACCACAATGCCAGTGGTGAACCTTGCTGGGAGGTGAAGCGGTGTGCTCCCATCCCTGTTCCTGTTTAATAGTACTCCAGTGAATCATTGAGCTGACGAGCTCGTAAATGAAGCACCCGCATGCCCGAGAGAGGTACCTGACCTGACAAAGATGTTGGCAGCCTACTCAGCAAACCCCACATTTGAAAGACTGTAATCTCTACTGATGACGGTTAAAGAACCAGAAACACGTGTCTAGAGATCAGCACTATCTGCATCAACTGTGGCGAAACAGTCGAACACTCTTGAAGCAAGCAAGTAACTGAAACTGCATTTACCACAATGCCAGGGTCGAACCTTGCTGGGAGGTGAAGCGGTGTGCTCCCACTCCTGTTCCTGCTTAAGAGTACTGCCGTGAGTCATTGAGCTGACAAGCTCGTGGATGAAGCACCCACATGCCTGTTAGAGGTACCTGACCTGAGAAAGATGTTGGCAGCCTACTCAGCAAACCCTCAATTTGAAAGACTGTAATCTCTACTGATGACGGTTAAAGAACCAGAAACACGTGTCTAGAGATCAGCACTATCTGCGCCAACTGTGGCGAAACACTCGAACACTCTTGAAGCAAGCAAGTAGCTGAAACTGCATTTACCACAATGCCAGGGGCGAACCTTGCTGGGAGGTGAAGCGGTGTGCTCCCACCCCTGTTCCTGTTTAATAGTACTCCAGTGAATCATTGAGCTGACGAGCTGGTGGATGACGCACCAGCATGCCCGAGAGAGGTACCTGACCTGACAAAGATGTTGGCAGCCTACTCAGCAAACCCCACATTTGAAAGACTGTAATCTGTACTGATGACGGTTAAAGAACCAGAAACACGTGTCTAGAGATCAGCACTATCTGCGCCAACTGGAACGAAACACTCCAACACTCTTGAAGTAAGCAAGTAACAGAAAGTGCATTTACCACAATGCCAGTGGTGAACCTTGCTGGGAGGTGATGCGGTGTGCTCCCACCCCTGTTCCTGTTTATTAGTACTGCCGTGAGTCATTGAGCTGACGAGCTCGTGGATGAAGCACAAGCATGCCTGTGAGAGGTACCTGACCTGAGAAAGATGTTGGCAGCCTACTCATCAAACCCCAAATTTCAAAGACTGTAAACTCTACTGATGAGGGTTAAAGAACCAGAAACACATGACTAGTGACCAGCACTATCTGCGCCAATTGTGGCAAAACACTCTAACACTTTTGAATGAAGCAAGTAACTGAAACTGCATTTACCACAATGCCAGGAGGGAACCTTGCTGGGAGGTGAAGCGGTGTTCTCCCACCTCTGTTCCTGTTTAATAGTACTCCTGTGAGTCATTGAGCTGACAAGCTCATGGATGAAGAACCCGCATGCCTGTGAGAGGTTCCTGGCCTGAGAAAGATGTTGACAGCCTACTCATCAAACCCCAAATTTCAAAGAGTGTGAACTATACTGATGAGGGTGAAAGAACCAGAAACACATGTCTAGAGATCAGCACTATCTGCGCCAACTGTGGCGAAACACTCGAACACTTTTGAAGGAAGCAAGTAACTGAAACTGCATTTACCGCAATGCCAGGGGCGAACCTTGCTGGGAGGTGAAGCGGTGTGCTCCCAACCCTGTTCCTGTTTAATAGTACTCCCGTGAGTCATTGAGCTGACGAGCTCGTGGATGAAGCACCCGCATGCCTGTGAGAGGTACCTGACCTGAGAAAGATGTTGGAAGCCTACTCAGCAAACCCCACATTTTAAAGACTGTAATCTCTAGTCATGATGGTTAAAGAACCAGAAACACGTGTCTAGAGATCAGCACTATCCTCGCCAACTGTGGCGAAAGACTCGAACACTCTTGAAGCAAGCAAGTAACCGAAACTGCATTTACCACAATGCCAAGGGCGGACCTTGCTGGGAGGTGAAGCTGTGTGCTCTCACCCTTGTTCCTGTTTAATAGTACTCCAGTGAATCATTGAGCTGACGAGCTCGTGGATGATGCACCCGCATGCCCGTGAGAGGTACCTGACCTGACAAAGATGTTGGCAGCCTACTCAGCATACACCACATTTGAAAGACTGTAATCTGTACTGATGACGGTTAAAGAACCAGAAACACGTGTCTAGAGATCAGCACTATCTGCGCCAACTGTAGCGAAACACTCGAACACTCTTGAAGTAAGCAAGTAACTGAAAGTGCATTTACCACAATGCCAGTGGTGAAACTTGCTGGGAGGTGATGCGGTGTGCTCCCACCCCTGTTCCTGTTTAATAGTACTGCCGTGAGTCATTGAGCTGACGAGCTCGTGGATGAAGCACAAGCATGCCTGTGAGAGGTACCTGACCTGAGAAAGATGTTGGCAGCCTACTCATCAAACCCCAAATTTCAAAGACTGTAAATTCTACTGATGAGGGTTAAAGAACCAGAAACACATGACTAGTGACCAGCACTATCTGCGCCAACTGTGGCTAAACACTCGAACACTTTTGAATGAAGCAAGTAACTGAAACTGCATTTACCACAATGCCAGGGGGGAACCTTGCTGGGAGGTGAAGCGGTGTTCTCCCACCCCTGTTCCTGTTTAATAGTACTCCTGTGAGTCATTGAGCTGACAAGCTCCTGGATGAAGCACCCACATGCCTGTGAGAGTTACCTGGCCTGAGAAAGATGTTGACAGCCTACTCAGCAAACCCCACATTTGAAAGACTGTAATCTCTACTGATGACGGTTAAAGAACCAGAAACACGTGTCTAGAGATCAGCACTATCTGCGCCAACTGTGGGGAAACACTCGAACACTCTTGAAGCAAGCAAGTAACTGAAGCTGCATTTACCACAATGCCAGGGGCGAACCTTGCTGGGAGGTGAAGCGGTGTGCTCCCACCCCTGTTCCTGTTTAATAGTACTCCAGTGAATCATTGAGCTGACGAGCTCGTGGATGAAGCACCCGCATGCCCGAGAGAGGTACCTGACCTGACAAAGATGTTGGCAGCCTACTCAGCAAACTCCAAATTTGAAAGACTGTAATCTCTACTGATGACGGTTAAAGAACCAGAAACACGTGTCTAGAGATCAGCAATATCTACGCCAACTGTGGGGAAACACTCGAACACTCTTGAAGCAAGCAAGTAACTGAAACTGCATTTACCACAATGCCAGGGGCGAACCTTGCTGGGAGGTGAAGCGGTGTGCTCCCACCCCTGTTCCTGTTTAATAGTACTCCAGTGAATCATTGAGCTGACGAGCTCGTGGATGAAGCACCCACATGCCCGAGAGAGGTACCTGACCTGACAAAGATGTTGGCAGCCTACTCAGCAAACCCCACATTTGAAAGACTGTAATCTCTACTGATGACGGTTAAAGAACCAGAAACACGTGTCTAGAGATCAGCACTATCTGCGCCAACTGTGGCGAAACACTAGAACACTCTTGAAGCAAGCAAGTAACCGAAACTGCATTTACCACAATGCCAGGGGCAAACTTTGCTGGGAGGTGAAGTGGTGTGCTCCCACCCCTGTTCCTGTTTAATAGTACTGCCGTGAGTCATTAAGCTGACGAGCTGACGGATGAAGCACCCACATGCCTGTTAGAGGTACCTGACCTGACAAAGATGTTGGCAGCCTACTCAGCAAACCCCACATTTGAAAGACTGTAATCTCTACTGATGACGGTTAAAGAACCAGAAACACGTGTCTAGAGATCAGCACTATCTGCGCCAACTGTGGCGAAACACTAGAACACTCTTGAAGCAAGCAAGTAACCGAAACTGCATTTACCACAATGCCAGGGGCAAACTTTGCTGGGAGGTGAAGTGGTGTGCTCCCACCCCTGTTCCTGTTTAATAGTACTGCCGTGAGTCATTAAGCTGACGAGCTGACGGATGAAGCACCCACATGCCTGTTAGAGGTACCTGACCTGAGAAAAATGTTGGCAGCCTACTCAGCAAACCCCAAATTTGAAAGACTGTAATCTCTACTGATGACGGTTAAAGAACCAGAAACACGTGTCTAGAGATCAGCACTATCTGCGCCAACTGTGGGGAAACACTCGAACACTCTTGAAGCAAGCAAGTAACTGAAACTGCATTTACCACAATGCCAGGGGCGAACCTTGCTGGGAGGTGAAGCGCGGTGCTCCCACCCCTGTTCCTGTTTAATAGTACTCCAGTGAATCAATGAGCTGACGAGCTCGTGGATGAAACACCCGCATGCCCGAGAGAGGTACCTGACCTGACAAAGATGTTGGCAGCCTACTCAGCAAACCCCACATTTTAAAGACTGTAATCTCTACTGATGACGGTTAAAGAACCAGAAACACGTGTCTAGAGATCGTCACTATCTACGCCAACTGTGGCGAAACACTAGAACACTCTTGAAGCAAGCAAGTAACTGAAACTGCATTAACCACAATGCCAGTGGTGAACCTTGCTGGGAGGTGAAGCGGTGTGCTCCCATCCCTGTTCCTGTTTAATAGTACTCCAGTGAATCATTGAGCTGACGAGCTCGTGGATGAAGCACCCGCATGCCCGAGAGAGGTACCTGACCTGACAAAGATGTTGGCTGCCTACTCAGCAAACCCGACAATTGAAAGACTGTAATCTCTACTGATGACGGTTAAAGAACCAGAAACACGTGTCTAGAGATCAGCACTATCTGCGTCAACTGTGGCGAAACAGTCGAACACTCTTGAAGCAAGCAAGTAACTGAAACTGCATTTACCACAGTGCCAGGGTCGAACCTTGCTGGGAGGTGAAGCGGTGTGCTCCCACTCCTGTTCTTGCTTAAGAGTACTGCCGTGAGTCATTGAGCTGACAAGCTCGTGGATGAAGCACCCACATGCCTGTTAGAGGTACCTGACCTGAGAAAGATGTTGGCAGCCTACTCAGCAAACCCCCAATTTGAAAGACTGTAATCTCTACTGATGACGGTTAAAGAACCAGAAACACGTGTCTAGAGATCAGCACTATCTGCGCCAACTGTGGCGAAACACTCGAACACTCTTGAAGCAAGCAAGTATCTGAAACTGCATTTACCACAATGCTAGGGCCGAACCTTGCTGGGAGGTGAAGCGGTGTGCTCCCACCCCTGTTCCTGTTTAATAGTACTCCAGTGAATCATTGAGCTGACGAACTCGTGGATGACGCACCCGCATGCCCGTGAGAGGTACCTGACCTGACAAAGATGTTGGCAGCCTACTCAGCATACCCCACATTTGAAAGACTGTAATCTGTACTGATGACGGTTAAAGAACCAGAAACACGTGTCTAGAGATCAGCACTATCTGCGCCAACTGTAGCGAAACACTCCAACACTCTTGAAGGAAGCAAGTAACAGAAAGTGCATTTACCACAATGCCAGTGGTGAACCTTGCTGGGAGGTGAAGCGGTGTGCTCCCACCCCTGTTCCTGTTTAATAGTACTCAAGTGAATCATTGAGCTGACGAACTCGTGGATGAAGCACCCGCATGCCTGTGAGAGGTACCTGACCTGAGAAAGATGTTGGCAGCCTACTCATCAAACCCCACATTTCAAAGACTGTAAACTCTACTGATGAGGGTTAAAGAACCAGAAACACATGATTAGTGACCAGCACTATCTGCTCCAACTGTGGCAAAACACTCTAACACTTTTGAATGAAGCAAGTAACTGAAACTGCATTTACCACAATGCCAGGAGGGAACCTTGCTGGGAGGTGAAGCGGTGTTCTCCCACCCCTGTTCCTGTTTAATAGTACTCCTGAGAGTCATTGAGCTGACAAGCTCATGGATGAAGAACCCGCATGCCTGTGAGAGGTTCCTGGCCTGAGAAAGATGTTGACAGCCTACTCATCAAACCCCAAATTTCAAAGAGTGTGAACTATACTGATGAGGGTTAAAGAACCAGAAACACATGTCTAGAGATCAGCACTATCTGCGCCAACTGTGGCGAAACACTCGAACACTTTTGAAGGAAGCAAGTAACTGAAACTGCATTTACCGCAATGCCAGGGGAGAACCTTGCTGGGAGGTGAAGCGGTGTGCTCCCAACCCTGTTCCTGTTTAATAGTACTCCCGTGAGTCATTGAGCTGACGAGCTCGTGGATGAAGCACCCGCATGCCTGTGAGAGGTACCTGACCTGAGAAAGATGTTGGAAGCCTACTCAGCAAACCCCACATTTTAAAGACTGTAATCTCTAGTCATGATGGTTAAAGAACCAGAAACACGTGTCTAGAGATCAGCACTATCCTCGCCAACTGTGGCGAAAGACTCGAACACTCTTGAAGCAAGCAAGTAACCGAAACTGCATTTACCACAATGCCAAGGGCGGACCTTGCTGGGAGGTGAAGCGGTGTGCTCCCACCCCTGTTCCTGTTTAATAGTACTGCCGTGAGTCATTGAGCTGACGAGCTCGTGGATGAAGCACAAGCATGCCTGTGAGAGGTACCTCACCAGAGAAAGATGTTTGCAGCCTACTCATCAAACCCCAAATTTCAAATAATGTAAACTCTACTGATAAGGGTTAAAAAAACAGAAACACGTGTCTAGAGATCAGCATTATCTGCGCCAACTGTGGCGAAACACTCAAACACTTTTGAAGGAAGCAAGTAACTGAAAGTGCATTTACCACAATGCCAGGGGAGAACCTTGCTGGGAGGTGAAGCGGTGTGCTCCCACCCCTGTTCCTGTTTAATAGTACTCTCATGAGTCATTGAGCTGACAAGCTCGTGGATGAAGCACCAGCATGCCCGTGAGAGGTACCTGACCTGAGAAAGATGTTGGCAGCCTACTCAGCAAACCCCAAATTTTAAAGACTGTAATCTCTACTGATGACGGTTAAAGAACCAGAAACACGTGTCTAGAGATCAGCACTATTTGCGCCAACTGTGGCGAAACACTCGAACACTTTTGAAGGAAGCAAGTAACTGAAACTGCATTTACCGCAATGCCAGGGGAGAACCTTGCTGGGAGGTGAAGCTTTGTGCTCCCAACCCTGTTCCTGTTTAATAATACTCCCGTGAGTCATTGAGCTGACGAGCTCGTGGATGAAGCACCCGCATGCCTGTGAGAGGTACCTGACCTGAGAAAGATGTTGGCAGCCTACTCAGCAAACCCCACATTTGAAAGACTGTAATCTCTACTGATGATGGTTAAAGAACCAGAAACACGTGTCTAGAGATCAGCACTATCTGTGTCAACTGTGGCGAAAAACTAGAACACTCTTGAAGCAAGCAAGAAACTGAAACTGCATTTACCACAATCCCAGGGTCGAACCTTGCTGGGAGGTGAAGCGGTGTGCTCCCACTCCTGTTCCTGCTTAAGAGTACTGCCGTGAGTCTTGAGCTGACAAGCTCGTGTATGAAGCATCCACATGCCTGTTAGAGGTACCTGACCTGAGAAAGATGTTGGCAGCCTACTCAGCAAACCCTCAATTTGAAAGACTGTAATCTCTACTGATGACGGTTAAAGAACCAGAAACACGTGTCTAGAGATCAGCACTATCTGCGCCAACTGTGGCGAAACACTCGAACACTCTTGAAGCAAGCAAGTAGCTGAAACTGCATTTACCACAATGACAGGGGCAAACCTTGCTGGGAGGTGAAGCGGTGTGCTCCAACCCCTGTTCCTGTTTAATAGTACTCCAGTGAATCATTGAGCTGACGAGCTGGTGGATGACGCACCCGCATGCCCGTGAGAGGTACCTGACCTGACAAAGATGTTGGCAGCCTACTCAGCATACCCCACATTTGAAAGACTGTTATCTGTACTGATGACGGTTAAAGAACCAGAAACACGTGTCTAGAGATCAGCACTATCTGGGCCAACTGTAGCGAAACACTCGAACACTCTTGCAGTAAGCAAGTAACTGAACATGCATTTACCACAATGCCAGTGGTGAACCTTGCTGGGAGGTGATGCGGTGTGCTCCCACCCCTGTTTCTGTTTAATAGTACTGCAGTGAGTCATTGAGCTGACGAGCTCGTGGATGAAGCACAAGCATGCCTGTGAGAGGTACCTGACCTGAGAAAGAGGTTGGCAGCCTACTCATCAAACCCCAAATTTCAAAGACTGTAAACTCTACTGATGAGGGTTAAAGAACCAGAAACACATGACTAGTGACCAGTACTATCTGCGCCAACTGTGGCAAAA
Organism: Triturus cristatus; assembly: GCF_964204655.1. NCBI lineage: Eukaryota > Metazoa > Chordata > Amphibia > Caudata > Salamandridae > Triturus > Triturus cristatus. The sequence goes on from NC_140579.1 coordinate 1,225,925,189, forward strand.
CACTCGAACACTTTTGAATGAAGCAAGTAACTGAAACTGCATTTATCACAATGCCAGGGGGGAACCTTGCTGGGAGGTGAAGCGGTGTTCTCCCACCCCTGTTCCTGTTTAATAGTACTCCTGTGAGTCATTGAGCTGACAAGCTCGTGGATGAAGCACCCACATGCCTGTGAGAGGTACCTGGCCTGAGTAAGATGTTGACAGCCTACTCAGCAAACCCCACATTTGAAAGACTGTAATCTCTACTGATGACGGCTAAAGAACCAGAAACACGTGTCTAGAGATCAGCACTATCTGCGCCAACTGTGGGGAAACACTCGAACACTCTTGAAGCAAGCAAGTAACTGAAACTGCATTTACCACAATGCCAGGAGCGAACCTTGCTGGGAGGTGAAGCGGAGTGCTCCCACCCCTGTTCCTGTTTAATAGTACTCCAGTGAATCATTGAGCTGACGAGCTCATGGATGAAGCACCCGCATGCCCGAGAGAGGTACCTGACCTGACAAAGATGTTGGCAGCCTACTCAGCAAACCCCATCATTTGAAAGACTGTAATCTCTACTGATGACCGTTAAAGAACCAGAAACACGTGTCTAGAGATCAGCACTATCTGCGCCAACTGTGGCGAAACACTAGAACACTCTTGAAGCAAGCAAGTAACCGAAACTGCATTTACCACAATGCCAGGGGCGAACTTTGCTGGGAGGTGAAGAGGTGTGCTCCCACCCCTGTTCCTGTTTAATAGTACTGCCGTGAGTCATTAAGCTGACGAGCTCGCGGATGAAGCACCCACATGCCTGTTAGAGGTACCTGACCTGAGAAAAATGTTGGCAGCCTACTCAGCAAACCCCAAATTTGAAAGACTGTAATCTCTACTGATGACGGTTAAAGAACCAGAAACACGTGTCTAGAGATCAGCACTATCTGCACCAACTGTGGGGAAACACTCGAACACTCTTGAAGCAAGCAAGTAACTGAAACTGCATTTACCACAATGCCAGGGGCATACCTTGCTGGGAGGTGAAGCGGTGTGCTTCCACCCCTGTTCCTGTTTAATAGTACTCCAGTGAATCATTGAGCTGACGAGCTCGTGGATGAAGCACCCGCATGCCCGAGAGAGGTACCTGACCTGACAAAGATGTTGGCAGCCTACTCAGCAAACCCCACATTTGAAAGACTGTAATCTCTACTGATGACGGTTAAAGAACCAGAAACACGTGTCTAGAGATCGTCACTATCTGCGCCAACTGTGGCGAAACACTAGAACACTCTTTAACCAAGCAAGTAACTGAAACTGCATTTACCACAATGCCAGTGGTGAACCTTGCTGGGAGGTGAAGCGTTGTGCTCCCATCCCTGTTCCTGTTTAATAGTACTCCAGTGAATCATTGAGCTGACGAGCTCGTAAATGAAGCACCCGCATGCCCGAGAGAGGTACCTGACCTGACAAAGATGTTGGCAGCCTACTCAGCAAACCCCACATTTGAAAGACTGTAATCTCTACTGATGACGGTTAAAGAACCAGAAACACGTGTCTAGAGATCAGCACTATCTGCATCAACTGTGGCGAAACAGTCGAACACTCTTGAAGCAAGCAAGTAACTGAAACTGCATTTACCACAATGCCAGGGTCGAACCTTGCTGGGAGGTGAAGCGGTGTGCTCCCACTCCTGTTCCTGCTTAAGAGTACTGCCGTGAGTCATTGAGCTGACAAGCTCGTGGATGAAGCACCCGCATGCCTGTTAGAGGTACCTGACCTGAGAAAGATGTTGGCAGCCTACTCAGCAAACCCTCAATTTGAAAGACTGTAATCTCTACTGATGACGGTTAAAGAACCAGAAACACGTGTCTAGAGATCAGCACTATCTGCGCCAACTGTGGCGAAACACTCGAACACTCTTGAAGCAAGCAAGTAGCTGAAACTGCATTTACCACAATGCCAGGGGCGAACCTTGCTGGGAGGTGAAGCGGTGTGCTCCCACCCCTGTTCCTGTTTAATAGTACTCCAGTGAATCATTGAGCTGACGAGCTGGTGGATGACGCACCCGCATGCCCGAGAGAGGTACCTGACCTGAGAAAAATGTTGGCAGCCTACTCAGCAAACCCCAAATTTGAAAGACTGTAATCTCTACTGATGACGGTTAAAGAACCAGAAACACGTGTCTAGAGATCAGCACTATCTGCGCCAACTGTGGGGAAACACTCGAACACTCTTGAAGCAAGCAAGTAACTGAAACTGCATTTACCACAATGCCAGGGGCATACCTTGCTGGGAAGTGAAGCGGTGTGCTCCCACCCCTGTTCCTGTTTAATAGTACTCCAGTGAATCATTGAGCTGACGAGCTCGTGGATGAAGCACCCGCATGCCCGAGAGAGGTACCTGACCTGACAAAGATGTTGGCAGCCTACTCAGCAAACCCCACATTTGAAAGACTGTAATCTCTACTGATGACGGTTAAAGAACCAGAAACACGTGTCTAGAGATCGTCACTATCTGCGCCAACTGTGGCGAAACACTAGAACACTCTTGAACCAAGCAAGTAACTGAAACTGCATTTACCACAATGCCAGTGGTGAACCTTGCTGGGAGGTGAAGCGGTGTGCTCCCATCCCTGTTCCTGTTTAATAGTACTCCAGTGAATCATTGAGCTGACGAGCTCGTAAATGAAGCACCCGCATGCCCGAGAGAGGTACCTGACCTGACAAAGATGTTGGCAGCCTACTCAGCAAACCCCACATTTGAAAGACTGTAATCTCTACTGATGACGGTTAAAGAACCAGAAACACGTGTCTAGAGATCAGCACTATCTGCATCAACTGTGGCGAAACAGTCAAACACTCTTGAAGCAAGCAAGTAACTGAAACTGCATTTACCACAATGCCAGGGTCGAACCTTGCTGGGAGGTGAAGCGGTGTGCTCCCACTCCTGTTCCTGCTTAAGAGTACTGCCGTGAGTCATTGAGCTGACAAGCTCGTGGATGAAGCACCCACATGCCTGTTAGAGGTTCCTGACCTGAGAAAGATGTTGGCAGCCTACTCAGCAAACCCTCAATTTGAAAGACTGTAATCTCTACTGATGACGGTTAAAGAACCAGAAACACGTGTCTAGAGATCAGCACTATCTGCGCCAACTGTGGCGAAACACTCGAACACTCTTGAAGCAAGCAAGTAGCTGAAACTGCATTTACCACAATGCCAGGGGCGAACCTTGCTGGGAGGTGAAGCGGTGTGCTCCCACCCCTGTTCCTGTTTAATAGTACTCCAGTGAATCATTGAGCTGACGAGCTGGTGGATGACGCACCCGCATGCCCGAGAGAGGTACCTGACCTGACAAAGATGTTGGCAGCCTACTCAGCAAACCACACATTTGAAAGACTGTAATCTGTACTGATGACGGTTAAAGAACCAGAAACACGTGTCTAGAGATCAGCACTATCTGCGCCAACTGTAGCGAAACACTCCAACACTCTTGAAGTAAGCAAGTAACAGAAAGTGCATTTACCACAATGCCAGTGGTGAACCTTGCTGGGAGGTGATGCGGTGTGCTCCCACCCCTGTTCCTGTTTAATAGTACTGCCGTGAGTCATTGAGCTGACGAGCTCGTGGATGAAGCACAAGCATGCCTGTGAGAGGTACCTGACCTGAGAAAGATGTTGGCAGCCTACTCATCAAACCCCAAATTTCAAAGACTGTAAATTCTACTGATGAGGGTTAAAGAACCAGAAACACATGACTAGTGACCAGCACTATCTGCGCCAACTGTGGCAAAACACTCGAACACTTTTGAATGAAGCAAGTAACTGAAACTGCATTTACCACAATGCCAGGGGGGAACCTTGCTGGGAGGTGAAGCGGTGTTCTCCCACCCCTGTTCCTGTTTAATAGTACTCCTGTGAGTCATTGAGCTGACAAGCTCCTGGATGAAGCACCCACATGCCTGTGAGAGTTACCTGGCCGGAGAAAGATGTTGACAGCCTACTCAGCAAACCCCACATTTGAAAGACTGTAATCTCTACTGATGACGGTTAAAGAACCAGAAACACGTGTCTAGAGATCAGCACTATCTGCGCCAACTGTGGGGAAACACTCGAACACTCTTGAAGCAAGCAAGTAACTGAAGCTGCATTTACCACAATGCCAGGGGCGAACCTTGCTGGGAGGTGAAGCGGTGTGCTCCCACCCCTGTTCCTGTTTAATAGTACTCCAGTGAATCATTGAGCTGACGAGCTCGTGGATGAAGCACCCGCATGCCCGAGAGAGGTACCTGACCTGACAAAGATGTTGGCAGCCTACTCAGCAAACTCCAAATTTGAAAGACTGTAATCTCTACTGATGACGGTTAAAGAACCAGAAACACGTGTCTAGAGTTCAGCAATATCTACGCCAACTGTGGGGAAACACTCGAACACTCTTGAAGCAAGCAAGTAACTGAAACTGCATTTACCACAATGCCAGGGGCGAACCTTGCTGGGAGGTGTAGCGGTGTGCTCCCACCCCTGTTCCTGTTTAATAGTACTCCAGTGAATCATTGAGCTGACGAGCTCGTGGATGAAGCACCCACATGCCCGAGAGAGGTACCTGACCTGACAAAGTTGTTGGCAGCCTACTCAGCAAACCCCACATTTGAAAGACTGTAATCTCTACTGATGACGGTTAAAGAACCAGAAACACGTATCTAGAGATCAGCACTATCTGCGCCAACTGTGGCGAAACACTAGAACACTCTTGAAGCAAGCAAGAAACCGAAACTGCATTTACCACAATGCCAGGGGCAAACTTTGCTGGGAGGTGAAGTGGTGTGCTCCCACCCCTGTTCCTGTTTAATAGTACTGCAGTGAGTCATTAAGCTGACGAGCTGACGGATGAAGCACCCACATGCCTGTTAGAGGTACCTGACCTGAGAAAAATGTTGGCAGCCTACTCAGCAAACCCCAAATTTGAAAGACTGTAATCTCTACTGATGACGGTTAAAGAACCAGAAACACGTGTCTAGAGATCAGCACTATCTGCGCCAACTGTGGGGAAACACTCGAACACTCTTGAAGCAAGCAAGTAACTGAAACTGCATTTACCACAATGCCAGGGGCGAACCTTGCTGGGAGGTGAAGCGGTGTGCTCCCACCCCTGTTCCTGTTTAATAGTACTCCAGTGAATCAATGAGCTGACGAGCTCGTGGATGAAACACCCGCATGCCCGAGAGAGGTACCTGACCTGACAAAGATGTTGGCAGCCTACTCAGCAAACCCCACATTTTAAAGACTGTAATCTCTACTGATGACGGTTAAAGAACCAGAAACACGTGTTTAGAGATCGTCACTATCTACGCCAACTGTGGCGAAACACTAGAACACTCTTGAAGCAAGCAAGTAACTGAAACTGCATTAACCACAATGCCAGTGGTGAACCTTGCTGGGAGGTGAAGCGGTGTGCTCCCATCCCTGTTCCTGTTTAATAGTACTCCAGTGAATCATTGAGCTGACGAGCTCGTGGATGAAGCACCCGCATGCCCGAGAGAGGTACCTGACCTGACAAAGATGTTGGCTGCCTACTCAGCAAACCCCACAATTGAAAGACTGTAATCTCTACTGATGACGGTTAAAGAACCAGAAACACGTGTCTAGAGATCAGCACTATCTGCGTCAACTGTGGCGAAACAGTCGAACACTCTTGAAGCAAGCAAGTAACTGAAACTGCATTTACCACAGTGCCAGGGTCGAACCTTGCTGGGAGGTGAAGCGGTGTGCTCCCACTCCTGTTCTTGCTTAAGAGTACTGCCGTGAGTCATTGAGCTGACAAGCTCGTGGATGAAGCACCCACATGCCTGTTAGAGGTACCTGACCTGAGAAAGATGTTGGCAGCCTACTCAGCAAACCCCCAATTTGAAAGACTGTAATCTCTACTGATGACGGTTAAAGAACCAGAAACACGTGTCTAGAGATCAGCACTATCTGCGCCAACTGTGGCGAAACACTCGAACACTCTTGAAGCAAGCAAGTATCTGAAACTGCATTTACCACAATGCTAGGGCCGAACCTTGCTGCGAGGTGAAGCGGTGTGCTCCCACCCCTGTTCCTGTTTAATAGTACTCCAGTGAATCATTGAGCTGACGAACTCGTGGATGACGCACCCGCATGCCCGTGAGAGGTACCTGACCTGACAAAGATGTTGGCAGCCTACTCAGCATACCCCACATTTGAAAGACTGTAATCTGTACTGATGACGGTTAAAGAACCAGAAACACGTGTCTAGAGATCAGCACTATCTGCGCCAACTGTAGCGAAACACTCCAACACTCTTGAAGTAAGCAAGTAACAGAAAGTGCATTTACCACAATGCCAGTGGTGAACCTTGCTGGGAGGTGAAGCGGTGTGCTCCCACCCCTGTTCCTGTTTAATAGTACTCCAGTGAATCATTGAGCTGACGAACTCGTGGATGACGCACCCGCATGCCTGTGAGAGGTACCTGACCTGAGAAAGATGTTGGCAGCCTACTCATCAAACCCCAAATTTCAAAGACTGTAAACTCTACTGATGAGGGTTAAAGAACCAGAAACACATGACTAGTGACCAGCACTATCTGCGCCAATTGTGGCAAAACACTCTAACACTTTTGAATGAAGCAAGTAACTGAAACTGCATTTACCACAATGCCAGGAGGGAACCTTGCTGGGAGGTGAAGCGGTGTTCTCCCACCCCTGTTCCTGTTTAATAGTACTCCTGTGAGTCATTGAGCTGACGAGCTCGTGGATGAAGCACCCGCATGCCTGTGAGAGGTTCCTGGCCTGAGAAAGATGTTGACAGCCTACTCATCAAACCCCAAATTTCAAAGAGTGTGAACTATACTGATGAGGGTTAAAGAACCAGAAACACATGTCTAGAGATCAGCACTATCTGCGCCAACTGTGGCGAAACACTCGAACACTTTTGAAGGAAGCAAGTAACTGAAACTGCATTTACCGCAATGCCAGGGGAGAACCTTGCTGGGAGGTGAAGCGTTGTGCTCCCAACCCTGTTCCTGTTTAATAGTACTCCCGTGAGTCATTGAGCTGACGAGCTCGTGGATGAAGCACCCGCATGCCTGTGAGAGGTACCTGACCTGAGAAAGATGTTGGAAGCCTACTCAGCAAACCCCACATTTTAAAGACTGTAATCTCTAGTCATGATGGTTAAAGAACCAGAAACACGTGTCTAGAGATCAGCACTATCCTCGCCAACTGTGGCGAAAGGCTCGAACACTCTTGAAGCAAGCAAGTAACCGAAACTGCATTTACCACAATGCCAAGGGCGGACCTTGCTGGGAGGTGAAGCGGTGTGCTCCCACCCCTGTTCCTGTTTAATAGTACTGCCGTGAGTCATTGAGCTGACGAGCTCGTGGATGAAGCACAAGCATGCCTGTGAGAGGTACCTCACCAGAGAAAGATGTTTGCAGCCTACTCATCAAACCCCAAATTTCAAATACTGTAAACTCTACTGATAATGGTTAAAAAAACAGAAACACGTGTCTAGAGATCAGCATTATCTGCGCCAACTGTGGCGAAACACTCAAACACTTTTGAAGGAAGCAAGTAACTGAAAGTGCATTTACCACAATGCTAGGGGAGAACCTTGCTGGGAGGTGAAGCGGTGTGCTCCCACCCCTGTTCCTGTTTAATAGTACTCTCATGAGTCATTGAGCTGACAAGCTCGTGGATGAAGCACCAGCATGCCCGTGAGAGGTACCTGACCTGAGAAAGATGTTGGCAGCCTACTCAGCAAACCCCAAATTTGAAAGACTGTAATCTCTACTGATGACGGTTAAAGAACCAGAAACACGTGTCTAGAGATCAGCACTATTTGCGCCAACTGTGGCGAAACACTCGAACACTTTTGAAGGAAGCAAGTAACTGAAACTGCATTTACCGCAATGCCAGGGGAGAACCTTGCTGGGAGGTGAAGCTTTGTGCTCCCAACCCTGTTCCTGTTTAATAATACTCCCGTGAGTCATTGAGCTGACGAGCTCGTGGATGAAGCACCCGCATGCCTGTGAGAGGTACCTGACCTGAGAAAGATGTTGGCAGCCTACTCAGCAAACCCCACATTTGAAAGACTGTAATCTCTACTGATGATGGTTAAAGAACCAGAAACACGTGTCTAGAGATCAGCACTATCTGTGTCAACTGTGGCGAAAAACTAGAACACTCTTGAAGCAAGCAAGAAACTGAAACTGCATTTACCACAATCCCAGGGTCGAACCTTGCTGGGAGGTGAAGCGGTGTGCTCCCACTCCTGTTCCTGCTTAAGAGTACTGCTGTGAGTCATTGAGCTGACAAGCTCGTGTATGAAGCATCCACATGCCTGTTAGAGGTACCTGACCTGAGAAAGATGTTGGCAGCCTACTCAGCAAACCCTCAATTTGAAAGACTGTAATCTCTACTGGTGACGGTTAAAGAACCAGAAACACGTGTCTAGAGATCAGCACTATCTGCGCCAACTGTGGCGAAACACTCGAACACTCTTGAAGCAAGCAAGTAGCTGAAACTGCATTTACCACAATGTCAGGGGCGAACCTTGCTGGGAGGTGAAGCGGTGTGCTCCAACCCCTGTTCCTGTTTAATAGTACTCCAGTGAATCATTGAGCTGACGAGCTGGTGGATGACGCACCCGCATGCCCGTGAGAGGTACCTGACCTGACAAAGATGTTGGCAGCCTACTCAGCATACCCCACATTTGAAAGACTGTTATCTGTACTGATGACGGTTAAAGAACCAGAAACACGTGTCTAGAGATCAGCACTATCTGGGCCAACTGTAGCGAAACACTCGAACACTCTTGCAGTAAGCAAGTAACTGAACGTGCATTTACCACAATGCCAGTGGTGAACCTTGCTGGGAGGTGATGCGGTGTGCTCCCACCCCTGTTTCTGTTTAATAGTACTGCAGTGAGTCATTGAGCTGACGAGCTCGTGGATGAAGCACAAGCATGCCTGTGAGAGGTACCTGACCTGAGAAAGATGTTGGCAGCCTACTCATCAAACCCCAAATTTCAAAGACTGTAAACTCTACTGATGAGGGTTAAAGAACCAGAAACACATGACTAGTGACCAGCACTATCTGCGCCAACTGTGGCAAAACACTCGAACACTTTTGAATGAAGCAAGTAACTGAAACTGCATTTATCACAATGCCAGGGGGGAACCTTGCTGGGAGGTGAAGCGGTGTTCTCCCACCCCTGTTCCTGTTTAATAGTACTCCTGTGAGTCATTGAGCTGACAAGCTCGTGGATGAAGCACCCACATGCCTGTGAGAGGTACCTGGCCTGAGTAAGATGTTGACAGCCTACTCAGCAAACCCCACATTTGAAAGACTGTAATCTCTACTGATGACGGCTAAAGAACCAGAAACACGTGTCTAGAGATCAGCACTATCTGCGCCAACTGTGGGGAAACACTCGAACACTCTTGAAGCAAGCAAGTAACTGAAACTGCATTTACCACAATGCCAGGAGCGAACCTTGCTGGGAGGTGAAGCGGTGTTCTCCCACCCCTGTTCCTGTTTAATAGTACTCCAGTGAATCATTGAGCTGACGAGCTTGTGGATGAAGCACCCGCATGCCCGAGAGAGGTACCTGACCTGACAAAGATGTTGGCAGCCTACTCAGCAAATTTCAAATTTGAAAGACTGTAATCTCTACTGATGACGGTTAAAGAACCAGAAACACGTGTCTAGAGATCAGCACTATCTGCGCCAACTGTGGGGAAACACTCGAACACTCTTGAAGCAAGCAAGTAACTGAAACTGCATTTACCACAATGCCAGGGGCGAACCTTGCTGGGAGGTGAAGCGGAGTGCTCCCACCCCTGTTCCTGTTTAATAGTACTCCAGTGAATCATTGAGCTGACGAGCTCATGGATGAAGCACCCGCATGCCCGAGAGAGGTACCTGACCTGACAAAGATGTTGGCAGCCTACTCAGCAAACCCCATCATTTGAAAGACTGTAATCTCTACTGATGACCGTTAAAGAACCAGAAACACGTGTCTAGAGATCAGCACTATCTGCGCCAACTGTGGCGAAACACTAGAACACTCTTGAAGCAAGCAAGTAACCGAAACTGCATTTACCACAATGCCAGGGGCGAACTTTGCTGGGAGGTGAAGTGGTGTGCTCCCACCCCTGTTCCTGTTTAATAGGACTGCCGTGAGTCATTAAGCTGACGAGCTCGCGGATGAAGCACCCACATGCCTGTTAGAGGTACCTGACCTGAGAAAAATGTTGGCAGCCTACTCAGCAAACCCCAAATTTGAAAGACTGTAATCTCTACTGATGACGGTTAAAGAACCAGAAACACGTGTCTAGAGATCAGCTCTATCTGCGTCAACTGTGGCTAAACACTCGAACACTCTTGAAGCAAGCAAGAAACTGAAACTGCATTTACCACAATGCCAGGGGCGAACCTTGCTGGGAGGTGAAGCGGAGTGCTCCCACCCCTGTTCCTGTTTAATAGTACTCCAGTGAATCATTGAGCTGACGAGCTCATGGATGAAGCACCCGCATGCCCGAGAGAGGTACCTGACCTGACAAAGATGTTGGCAGCCTACTCAGCAAACCCTATCATTTGAAAGACTGTAATCTCTACTGATGACCGTTAAAGAACCAGAAACACGTGTCTAGAGATCAGCACTATCTGCGCCAACTGTGGCGAAACACTAGAACACTCTTGAAGCAAGCAAGTAACCGAAACTGCATTTACCACAATGCCAGGGGCGAACTTTGCTGGGAGGTGAAGTGGTGTGCTCCCACCCCTGTTCCTGTTTAATAGTACTGCCGTGAGTCATTAAGCTGACGAGCTCGCGGATGAAGCACCCACATGCCTGTTAGAGGTACCTGACCTGAGAAAAATGTTGGCAGCCTACTCAGCAAACCCCAAATTTGAAAGACTGTAATCTCTACTGATGACGGTTAAACAACCAGAAACACGTGTCTAGAGATCAGCACTATCTGCGCCAACTGTGGGGAAACACTCGAACACTCTTGAAGAAAGCAAGTAACTGAAACTGCATTTACCACAATGCCAGGGGCATACCTTGCTGGGAGGTGAAGCGGTGTGCTCCCACCCCTGTTCCTGTTTAATAGTACTCCAGTGAATCATTGAGCTGACGAGCTCGTGGATGAAGCACCCGCATGCCCGAGAGAGGTACCTGACCTGACAAAGATGTTGGCAGCCTACTCAGCAAACCCCACATTTGAAAGACTGTAATCTCTACTGATGACGGTTAAAGAACCAGAAACACGTGTCTAGAGATCGTCACTATCTGCGCCAACTGTGGCGAAACACTAGAACACTCTTGAACCAAGCAAGTAACTGAAACTGCATTTACCACAATGCCAGTGGTGAACCTTGCTGGGAGGTGAAGCGGTGTGCTCCCATCCCTGTTCCTGTTTAATAGTACTCCAGTGAATCATTGAGCTGACGAGCTCGTAAATGAAGCACCCGCATGCCCGAGAGAGGTACCTGACCTGACAAAGATGTTGGCAGCCTACTCAGCAAACCCCACATTTGAAAGACTGTAATCTCTACTGATGACGGTTAAAGAACCAGAAACACGTGTCTAGAGATCAGCACTATCTGCATCAACTGTGGCGAAACAGTCGAACACTCTTGAAGCAAGCAAGTAACTGAAACTGCATTTACCACAATGCCAGGGTCGAACCTTGCTGGGAGGTGAAGCGGTGTGCTCCCACTCCTGTTCCTGCTTAAGAGTACTGCCGTGAGTCATTGAGCTGACAAGCTCGTGGATGAAGCACCCACATGCCTGTTAGAGGTACCTGACCTGAGAAAGATGTTGGCAGCCTACTCAGCAAACCCTCAATTTGAAAGACTGTAATCTCTACTGATGACGGTTAAAGAACCAGAAACACGTGTCTAGAGATCAGCACTATCTGCGCCAACTGTGGCGAAACACTCGAACACTCTTGAAGCAAGCAAGTAGCTGAAACTGCATTTACCACAATGCCAGGGGCGAACCTTGCTGGGAGGTGAAGCGGTGTGCTCCCACCCCTGTTCCTGTTTAATAGTACTCCAGTGAATCATTGAGCTGACGAGCTGGTGGATGACGCACCCGCATGCCCGAGAGAGGTACCTGACCTGACAAAGATGTTGGCAGCCTACTCAGCAAACCTCACATTTGAAAGACTGTAATCTGTACTGATGACGGTTAAAGAACCAGAAACACGTGTCTAGAGATCAGCACTATCTGCGCCAACTGTAGCGAAACACTCCAACACTCTTGAAGTAAGCAAGTAACAGAAAGTGCATTTACCACAATGCCAGTGGTGAACCTTGCTGGGAGGTGATGCGGTGTGCTCCCACCCCTGTTCCTGTTTATTAGTACTGCCGTGAGTCATTGAGCTGACGAGCTCGTGGATGAAGCACAAGCATGCCTGTGAAAGGTACCTGACCTGAGAAAGATGTTGGCAGCCTACTCATCAAACCCCAAATTTCAAAGACTGTAAACTCTACTGATGAGGGTTAAAGAACCAGAAACACATGACTAGTGACCAGCACTTTCTGTGCCAATTGTGGCAAAACACTCTAACACTTTTGAATGAAGCAAGTAACTGAAACTGCATTTACCACAATGCCAGGAGGGAACCTTGCTGGGAGGTGAAGCGGTGTTCTCCCACCCCTGTTCCTGTTTAATAGTACTCCTGTGAGTCAGTGAGCTGACAAGCTCATGGATGAAGAACCCGCATGCCTGTGAGAGGTTCCTGGCCTGAGAAAGATGTTGACAGCCTACTCATCAAACCCCAAATTTCAAAGAGTGTGAACTATACTGATGAGGGTTAAAGAACCAGAAACACATGTCTAGAGATCAGCACTATCTGCGCCAACTGTGGCGAAACACTCGAACACTTTTTAAGGAAGCAAGTAACTGAAACTGCATTTACCGCAATGCCAGGGGCGAACCTTGCTGGGAGGTGAAGCGGTGTGCTCCCAACCCTGTTCCTGTTTAATAGTACTCCCGTGAGTCATTGAGCTGACGAGCTCGTGGATGAAGCACCCGCATGCCTGTGAGAGGTACCTGACCTGAGAAAGATGTTGGAAGCCTACTCAGCAAACCCCACATTTTAAAGACTGTAATCTCTAGTCATGATGGTTTAAGAACCAGAAACACGTGTCTAGAGATCAGCACTATCCTCGCCAACTGTGGCGAAAGACTCGAACACTCTTGAAGCAAGCAAGTAACCGAAACTGCATTTACCACAATGCCAAGGGCGGACCTTGCTGGGAGGTGAAGCTGTGTGCTCTCACCCCTGTTCCTGTTTAATAGTACTCCAGTGAATCATTGAGCTGACGAGCTCGTGGATGACGCACCCGCATGCCCGTGAGAGGTACCTGACCTGACAAAGATGTTGGCAGCCTACTCAGCATACACCACATTTGAAAGACTGTAATCTGTACTGATGACGGTTAAAGAACCAGAAACACGTGTCTAGAGATCAGCACTATCTGCGCCAACTGTAGTGAAACACTCGAACACTCTTGAAGTAAGCAAGTAACTGAAAGTGCATTTACCACAATGCCAGTGGTGAACCTTGCTGGGAGGTGATGCGGTGTGCTCCCACCCCTGTTCCTGTTTAATAGTACTGCCGTGAGTCATTGAGCTGACGAGCTCGTGGATGAAGCACAAGCATGCCTGTGAGAGGTACCTGACCTGAGAAAGATGTTGGCAGCCTACTCATCAAACCCCAAATTTCAAAGACTGTAAATTCTACTGATGAGGGTTAAAGAACCAGAAACACATGACTAGTGACCAGCACTATCTGCGCCAACTGTGGCAAAACACTCGAACACTTTTGAATGAAGCAAGTAACTGAAACTGCATTTACCACAATGCCAGGGGGGAACCTTGCTGGGAGGTGAAGCGGTGTTCTCCCACCCCTGTTCCTGTTTAATAGTACTCCTGTGAGTCATTGAGCTGACAAGCTCCTGGATGAAGCACCCACATGCCTGTGAGAGTTACCTGGCCTGAGAAAGATGTTGACAGCCTACTCAGCAAACCCCACATTTGAAAGACTGTAATCTCTACTGATGACCGTTAAAGAACCAGAAACACGTGTCTAGAGATCAGCAATATCTACGCCAACTGTGGGGAAACACTCGAACACTCTTGAAGCAAGCAAGTAACTGAAACTGCATTTACCACAATGCCAGGGGCGAACCTTGCTGGGAGGTGAAGCGGTGTGCTCCCACCCCTGTTCCTGTTTAATAGTACTCCAGTGAATCATTGAGCTGACGAGCTCGTGGATGAAGCACCCACATGCCCGAGAGAGGTACCTGACCTGACAAAGATGTTGGCAGCCTACTCAGCAAACCCCACATTTGAAAGACTGTAATCTCTACTGATGACGGTTAAAGAACCAGAAACACGTGTCTAGAGATCAGCACTATCTGCGCCAACTGTGGCGACACACTAGAACACTCTTGAAGCAAGCAAGTAACCGAAACTGCATTTACCACAATGCCAGGGGCAAACTTTGCTGGGAGGTGAAGTGGTGTGCTCCCACCCCTGTTCCTGTTTAATAGTACTGCCGTGAGTCATTAAGCTGACGAGCTCACGGATGAAGCACCCACATGCCTGTTAGAGGTACCTGACCTGAGAAAAATGTTGGCAGCCAACTCAGCAAACCCCAAATTTGAAAGACTGTAATCTCTACTGATGACGGTTAAAGAACCAGAAACACGTGTCTAGAGATCAGCACTATCTGCGCCAACTGTGGGGAAACACTCGAAGACTCTTGAAGCAAGCAAGTAACTGAAACTGCATTTACCACAATGCCAGGGGCGAACCTTGCTGGGAGGTGAAGCTGTGTGCTCCCATCCCTGTTCCTGTTTAATAGTACTCCAGTGAATCATTGAGCTGACGAGCTCGTGGATGAAACACCCGCATGCCCGAGAGAGGTACCTGACCTGACAAAGATGTTGGCAGCCTACTCAGCAAACCCCACATTTTAAAGACTGTAATCTCTACTGATGACGGTTAAAGAACCAGAAACACGTGTCTAGA
Organism: Triturus cristatus; assembly: GCF_964204655.1. NCBI lineage: Eukaryota > Metazoa > Chordata > Amphibia > Caudata > Salamandridae > Triturus > Triturus cristatus. Next base: position 1,225,940,232 of record NC_140579.1, read on the forward strand.
GATCGTCACTATCTACGCCAACTGTGGCGAAACACTAGAACACTCTTGAAGCAAGCAAGTAACTGAAACTGCATTAACCACAATGCCAGTGGTGAACCTTGCTGGGAGGTGAAGCGGTGTGCTCCCATCCCTGTTCCCGTTTAATAGTACTCCAGTGAATCATTGAGCTGACGAGCTCGTGGATGAAGCACCCGCATGCCCGAGAGAGGTACCTGACCTGACAAAGATGTTGGCTGCCTACTCAACGAACCCCACAATTGAAAGACTGTAATCTCTACTGATGACGGTTAAAGAACCAGAAACACGTGTCTAGGGATCAGCACTATCTGCGTCAACTGTGGCGAAACAGTCGAACACTCTTGAAGCAAGCAAGTAACTGAAACTGCATTTACCACAGTGCCAGGGTCGAACCTTGCTGGGAGGTGAAGCGGTGTGCTCCCACTCCTGTTCTTGCTTAAGAGAACTGCCGTGAGTCATTGAGCTGACAAGCTCGTGGATGAAGCACCCACATGCCTGTTAGAGGTACCTGACCTGAGAAAGATGTTGGCAGCCTACTCAGCAAACCCCCAATTTGAAAGACTGTAATCTCTACTGATGACGGTTAAAGAACCAGAAACACGTGTCTAGAGATCAGCACTATCTGCGCCAACTGTGGCGAAACACTCGAACACTCTTGAAGCAAGCAAGTATCTGAAACTGCATTTACCACAATGCTAGGGCCGAACCTTGCTGGGAGGTGAAGCGGTGTGCTCCCACCCCTGTTCCTGTTTAATAGTACTCCAGTGAATCATTGAGCTGACGAACTCGTGGATGAGGCACCCGCATGCCCGTGAGAGGTACCTGACCTGACAAAGATGTTGGCAGCCTACTCAGCATACCCCACATTTGAAAGACTGTAATCTGTACTGATGACGGTTAAAGAACCAGAAACACGTGTCTAGAGATCAGCACTATCTGCGCCAACTGTAGCGAAACACTCCAACACTCTTGAAGTAAGCAAGTAACAGAAAGTGCATTTACCACAATGCCAGTGGTGAACCTTGCTGGGAGGTGAAGCGGTGTGCTCCCACCCCTGTTCCTGTTTAATAGTACTCCAGTGAATCATTGAGCTGACGAACTCGTGGATGACGCACCCGCATGCCTGTGAGAGGTACCTGACCTGAGAAAGATGTTGGCAGCCTACTCATCAAACCCCAAATTTCAAAGACTGTAAACTCTACTGATGAGGGTTAAAGAACCAGAAACACATGACTAGTGACCAGCACTATCTGCGCAAATTGTGGCAAACCACTCTAACACTTTTGAATGAAGCAAGTAACTGAAACTGCATTTACCACAATGCCAGGAGGGAACCTTGCTGGGAGGTGAAGCGGTGTTCTCCCACCCCTGTTCCTGTTTAATAGTACTCCTGTGAGTCATTGAGCTGACAAGCTCATGGATGAAGAACCCGCATGCCTGTGAGAGGTTCCTGGCCTGAGAAAGATGTTGACAGCCTACTCATCAAACCCCAAATTTCAAAGAGTGTGAACTATACTGATGAGGGTTAAAGAACCAGAAACACATGTCTAGAGATCAGCACTATCTGCGCCAACTGTGGCGAAACACTCGAACACTTTTGAAGGAAGCAAGTAACTGAAACTGCATTTACCGCAATGCCAGGGGAGAACCTTGCTGGGAGGTGAAGCGGTGTGCTCCCAACCCTGTTCCTGTTTAATAGTACTCCCGTGAGTCATTGAGCTGACGAGCTCGTGAATGAAGCACCCGCATGCCTGTGAGAGGTACCTGACCTGAGAAAGATGTTGGAAGCCTACTCAGCAAACCCCACATTTTAAAGACTGTAATCTCTAGTCATGATGGTTAAAGAACCAGAAACACGTGTCTAGAGATCAGCACTATCCTCGCCAACTGTGGTGAAAGACTCGAACACTCTTGAAGCAAGCAAGTAACCGAAACTGCATTTACCACACTGCCAAGGGCGGACCTTGCTGGGAGGTGAAGCGGTGTGCTCCCACCCCTGTTCCTGTTTAATAGTACTGCCGTGAGTCATTGAGCTGACGAGCTCGTGGATGAAGCACAAGCATGCCTGTGAGAGGTACCTCACCAGAGAAAGATGTTTGCAGCCTACTCATCAAACCCCAAATTTCAAATACTGTAAACTCTACTGATAAGGGTTAAAAAAACAGAAACACGTGTCTAGAGATCAGCATTATCTGCGCCAACTGTGGCGAAACACTCAAACACTTTTGAAGGAAGCAAGTAACTGAAAGTGCATTTACCACAATGCCAGGGGAGAACCTTGCTGGGAGGTGAAGCGGTGTGCTCCCACCCCTGTTCCTGTTTAATAGTACTCTCATGAGTCATTGAGCTGACAAGCTCGTGGATGAAGCACCCGCATGCCTGTGAGAGGTACCTGGCCTGAGAAAGATGTTGACAGCCTACTCAGCAAACCCCACATTTGAAAGACAGTAATCTCTACTGATGACGGTTAAAGAACCAGAAACACGTGTCTAGAGATCAGCAATATCTACGCGAACTGTGGCGAAACACTCAAACACTTTTGAAGCAAGCAAGTAACTGAAACTGCATTTACCACAATGCCAGGGGCGAACATTGCTGGGAGGTGAAGTGGTGTGCTCCCACCCCTGTTCCTGCTTAATAGTACTCTTGTGAGTCATTGAGCTGACGAGCTCGTGGATGAAGCACCCACATGCCTGTTAGAGGTACCTGACCTGAGAAAAATGTTGGCAGCCTACTCAGCAAACCCCAAATTTGAAAGACTGTAATCTCTACTGATGACGGTTAAAGAACCAGAAACATGTGTCTAGACATCAGCACTATCTGCGCCAACTGTGGCGAGACACTAGAACACTCTTGAAGCAAGCAAGTAACTGAAACTGCATTTACCACAATGCCAGGGGTGAACCTTGCTGGGAGGTGAAGTGATGTGCTCCCATCCCTGTTCCTGTTTAATAGTACTGCCGTGAGTCATTGAGTTGACAAGCTCGAGGATGAAGCACCCGCATGCCGGTGAGAGGTACCTGACCTGAGAAAAATGTTGGCAGCCTACTCAGCAAACCCCAAATTTGAAAGACTGTAATCTCTACTGATGACGGTTAAAGAACCAGAAACACGTGTCTAGAGATCAGCACTATCTGTGCCAACTGTGGGGAAACACTCGAACACTCTTGAAGCAAGCAAGTAACGGAAACTGCATTTACCACAATGCCAGGGGCGAACCTTGCTGGGAGGTGAAGCGGTGTGCTCCCACCCCTGTTCCTGTTTAATAGTACTCCAGTGAATCATTGAGCTGACGAGCTCGTGGATGAAGCACCCGCATGCCCGAGAGAGGTACCTGACCTGACAAAGATGTTGGCAGCCTACTCAGCAAACCCCACATTTGAAAGACTGTAATCTCTACTGATGACGGTTAAAGAACCAGAAACACGTGTCTAGAGATCAGCACTATCTGCGTCAACTGTGGCGAAACAGTCGAACACTCTTGAAGCAAGCAAGTAACTGAAACTGCATTTACCACAATGCCAGGGTCGAACCTTGCTGGGAGGTGAAGCGGTGTGCTCCCACTCCTGTTCCTGCTTAAGAGTACTGCCGTGAGTCATTGAGCTGACAAGCTCATGGATGAAGCACCCACATGCCTGTTAGAGGTACCTGACCTGAGAAAGATGTTGGCAGCCTACTCAGCAAACCCCCAATTTGAAAGACTGTAATCTCTACTGATGACGGTTAAAGAACCAGAAACACGTGTCTAGAGATCAGCACTATCTGCGCCAACTGTGGCAAAACACTCGAACACTCTTGAAGCAAGCAAGTAGCTGAAACTGCATGTACCACAATGCCAGGGCCGAACCTTGCTGGGAGGTGAAGCGGTGTGCTCCCACCCCTGTTCCTGTTTAATAGTACTCCAGTGAATCATTGAGCTGACGAGCTCGTGGATGACGCACCCGCATGCCCGTGAGAGGTACCTGACCTGACAAAGATGTTGGCAGCCTACTCAGCATACCCCACATTTGAAAGACTGTAATCTGTACTGATGACGGTTAAAGAACCAGAAACACGTGTCTAGAGATCAGCACTATCTGCGCCAACTGTAGCGAAACACTCGAACACTTTTGAAGTAAGCAAGTAACTGAAAGTGCATTTACCACAATGCCAGTGGTGAACCTTGCTGGGAGGTGATGCGGTGTGCTCCCACCACTGTTCCTGTTTACTAGTACTGCCGTGAGTCATTGAGCTGACGAGCTCGTGGATGAAGCACAAGCATGCCTGTGAGAGGTACCTGACCTGAGAAAGATGTTGGCAGCCTACTCATCAAACCCCAAATTTCAAAGACTTTAAACTCTACTGATGAGCGTTAAAGAACCAGAAACACATGACTAGTGACCAGCGCTATCTGCGCCAATTGTGGCAAAACACTCTAACACTTTTGAATGAAGCAAGTAACTGAAACTGCATTTACCACAATGCCAGGGGGGAACCTTGCTGGGAGGTGAAGCGGTGTTCTCCCACCCCTGTTCCTGTTTAATAGTACTCCCGTGAGTCATTGAGCTGACAAGCTCATGGATGAAGCACCCGCATGCCTGTGAGAGGTTCCTGGCCTGAGAAGGATGTTGACAGCCTACTCATCAAACCCCAAATTTTGAAGAGTGTGAACTCTACTGATGAGGGTTAAAGAACCAGAAACACATGTCTAGAGATCAGCACTATCTGCGCCAACTGTGGCGAAACACTCGAACACTTTTGAAAGAAGCAAGTAACTGAAACTGCATTTACCGCAATGCCAGGGGAGAACCTTGCTGGGAGGTGAAGCGGTGTGCTCCCAACCCTGTTCCTGTTTAATAGTACTCCCGTGAGTCATTGAGCTGACGAGCTCGTGGATGAAGCACCCGCATGCCTGTGAGAGGTACCTCACCTGAGAAAGATGTTGGAAGCCTACTCAGCAAACCCCACATTTGAAAGACTGTAATCTCTAGTCATGACGGTTAAAGAACCAGAAACACGTGTCTAGAGATCAGCACTATCTGCGCCAACTATGGCGAAAGACTCGAACACTCTTGAAGCAAGCAAGTAACCGAAACTGCATTTACCACAATGCCAGGGGCGGACCTTGCTGGGAGGTGAAGCGGTGTGCTCCCACCCGTGTTCCTGCTTAATAATACTCTTGTGAGTCATTGAGCTGACGAGCTCGTGGATGAAGCACCCGCATGCCTGTGAGAGGTACGTGACCTGAGAAAGATGTTGGCAGCCCACTCAGCAAACCCCAAATTTGAAAGGCTGTAATCTCTACTGATGACGGTTAAAGAACCAGAAACACGTGTCTACAGATCAGCACTATCTGAATCAACTGTGGCGAAACACTCGAACACTTTTGAAGGAAGCAAGTAACTGAAACTGCATTTACCGCAATGCCAGGGGAGAACCTTGCTGGGAGGTGAAGCGGTGTGCTCCCACTCCTGTTCCTGCTTAAGAGTACAGCCGTGAGTAATTTAGCTGACAAGCTCGTGGGTGAAGCACCCGCATGCCTGTGAGAGGTACCTGACCTGAGAAAGATGTTGGCAGCCTACTCAGCAAACCCCAAATTTGAAAGACTGTAATCTCTACTGATGACGGTTAAAGAACCAGAAACACGTGTCTAGAGATCAGCACTATCTGCGCCAACTGTGGCGAAACACTAGAACACTCTTGAAGCAAGCAAGTAACTGAAACTGCATTTACCACAATTCCAGTGGTGAACCTTGCTGGGAGGTGAAGCGGTGTGCTCCCACCTCTGTTCCTGTTTAATAGTACTGCCGTGAGTCATTGAGCTGACGAGCTCGTGGATGAAGCACAAGCATGCCTGTGAGAGGTACCTGACCTGAGAAAGATGTTGGCAGCCTACTCATCAAACCCCAAATTTCAAAGAGTGTAAACTCTACTGATGAGGGTTAAAGAACCAAAAACACATGTCTAGAGATCAGCATTATCTGCGCCAACTGTGGCGAAACACTCGAACACTTTTGAAGGAAGCAAGTAACTGAAAGTGCATTTACCGCAATGCCAGGGGAGAACCTTGCTGGGAGGTGAAGCGTTGTGCTCCCAACCCTGTTCCTGTTTAATAGTACTCCTGTGAGTCATTGAGCTGACGAGCTCGTGGATGAAGCACCCGCATGCCTGTGAAAGGTACCTGACCTGAGAAAGATGTTGGCAGCCTACGCAGCAAACCCCACATTTGAAAGACTGTAATCTCTACTCAGGACGGTTAAAGAACCAGAAACACGTGTCTAGAGATCAGCACTATCTGCGCCAACTGTGGCGAAACACTCGAACACTCTTGAAGCAAGCAAGTAACCAAAACTGCATTTACCACAATGCCAGAGGCGGACCTTGCTGGGAGGTGAAGCGGTGTGCTCCCACTCCTGTTCCTGCTTAAGAGTACAGCCGTGAGTAATTTAGCTGACAAGCTCGTGGATGAAGCACCCGCATGCTTGTGAGAGGTACCTGGCCTGAGAAAGATGTTGACAGCCTACTCAGCAAACCGCACATTTGAAAGACTGTAAACTCTACTGATGATGGTTAAAGAACCAGAAACACATGTCTAGAGATCAGCACTATCTGCGCCAACTGTGGCGAAACACTCGAACACTCTTGAAGCAAGCAAGTATCCGAAACTGCATTTACCACAATGCCAGGGGCGAACCTTGCTGGGATGTGAAGCGGTGTGCTCCCACTGCTGTTCCTGTTTAATAGTACTCCTGTGAGTCATTGAGCTGACAAGCTCGTGGATAAAGCACCCGCATGCCTGTGAGAGGAACCTGGCCTGAGAAAGATGTTGACAGCCTACTCAGCAAACCCCACATTTGAAAGACTGTAATCTGTACTGATGACGGTTAAAGAACCAGAAACACGTGTATAGAGATCAGCTCTATCTGCATCAACTGTGGCTAAACACTCGAACACTCTTGAAGCAAGCAAGAAACTGAAACTGCATTTACCACAATGCCAGGGGCGAAAATTGCTGGGAGGTTGAAGCGGTGTGCTCCCACTCCTGTTCCTGCTTAATAGTACAGCCATGAGTCATTGAGCTGACAAGCTCGTGGATGAAGAACCCGCATGCCTGTGAGAGGTACCTGACCTGAGAAAGATGTTGGCAGCCTGCTCATCAAACCCCAAATTTCAAAGAGTGTAAACTCTACTGATGAGGGTTAAAGAACCAGAAACACATGTCTAGAGATCAGCATTATCTACGCCAACTGTGGCGAAACACTCGAACACTTTTGAAGGAAGCAAGTAACTGAAAGTGCATTTACCGCAATGCCAGGGGAGAACCTTGCTGGGAGGTGAAGCGTTGTGCTCCCAACCCTGTTCCTGTTTAATAGTACTCCTGTGAGTCATTGAGCTGACGAGCTCGTGGATGAAGTACCCGCATGCCTGTGAAAGGTACCTGACCTGAGAAAGATGTTGGCAGCCTACTCAGCAAAACCCACATTTGAAAGACTGTAATCTCTACTAATGACGGTTAAAGAACCAGAAACACGTGTCTAGAGATCAGCACTATCTGCGCCAACTGTGGCGAAACACTCAAATACTCTTGAAGCAAGCAAGTAACCGAAACTACATTTACCACAATGCCAGGGGTGAAACTTGCTGGAGGTGAAGCGGTGTTCTCCCACCCCTGTTCCTGTTTAATAGTACTCCTGTGAGTCACTGAGCTGACAAGCTCGTGGATGAAGCACCTGCATGCCTGTGAGAGGTACCTGGCCTGAGAAAGATGTTGACAGCCTACTCAGCAAACCCCACATTTGAAAGACTGTAATCTCTACTGATGACGATTAAAGAACCAGAAACACGTGTCTACAGATCAGCACTATCTGCGCCAACTGTGGCGAAACAGTCGAACACTCTTGAAGCAAGCAAGTGACTGAAACTGCATTTACCACAATGCCAGGGGCGAACCTTGCTAGGAGGTGAAGCGGTGTGCTCTCACCCCTGTTTCAGCTTAATAGTAGTGCCGTGAGTCATTGAGCAGACAAGCTCGTGGATGAAGCACCGGCATGCCCGTGAGAGGTACGTGACCTGAGAAAGATGTTGGCAGCCCACTCAGCAAACCCCACATTTGAAAGACTGTAATCTCTACTGATGACGGTTAAAGAACCATAAACACGTGTCTACAGATCATCACTATCTGCACCAACTGTGGCAAAACACTAGAACACTCTTGAAGCAAGCAAGTAACCGAAACTGCATTTACCACAATGCCAAGGGCGAACCTTGTTGGGAGGTGAAGCGGTGTGCTCCCACCTCTGTTCCTGTTTAATAGTACTCCCGTGAGTCATTGAGCTGACAAGCTCGTGGATGAAGCACCCGCATGCTTGTGAGAGGTACCTGGCCTGAGAAAGATGTTGACAGCCTACTCAGCAAACCGCACATTTTAAAGACTGTAAACTCTACTGATGACAGTTAAAGAACCAGAAACACGTGTCTAGAGATCAGCACTATCTGCGCCAACTGTGGCGAAACACTCGAACACTCTTGAAGCAAGCAAGTATCCGAAACTGCATTTTCCACAATGCCAGGGGCGAACCTTGCTGGGATGTGAAGCGGTGTGCTCCCACTCCTGTTTAATAGTACTCCTGTGAGTCATTGAGCTGACAAGCTCGTGGATGAAGCACCCGCATGCCTGTGAGAGGAACCTGGCCTGAGAAAGATGTTGACAGCCTACTCAGCAAACCCCACATTTGGAAGCCTGTAATCTCTACTGATGACGGTTAAAGAACCAGAAACACGTGTCTAGAGATCAGCACTATCTGCGCCAACTGTGGCGAAACACTAGAACACTCTTGAAGCAAGCAAGTAACTGAAACTGCATTTACCACAATTCCAGTGGTGAACCTTGCTGGGAGGTGAAGCGGTGTGCTCCCACCTCTGTTCCTGTTTAATAGTACTGCCGTGAGTCATTGAGCTGACGAGCTCGTGGATGAAGCACAAGCATGCCTGTGAGAGGTACCTGACCTGAGAAAGATGTTGGCAGCCTACTCATCAAACCCCAAATTTCAAAGAGTGTAAACTCTACTGATGAGGGTTAAAGAACCAAAAACACATGTCTAGAGATCAGCATTATCTGCGCCAACTGTGGCGAAACACTCGAACACTTTTGAAGGAAGCAAGTAACTGAAAGTGCATTTACCGCAATGCCAGGGGAGAACCTTGCTGGGAGGTGAAGCGTTGTGCTCCCAACCCTGTTCCTGTTTAATAGTACTCCTGTGAGTCATTGAGCTGACGAGCTCGTGGATGAAGCACCCGCATGCCTGTGAAAGGTACCTGACCTGAGAAAGATGTTGGCAGCCTACGCAGCAAACCCCACATTTGAAAGACTGTAATCTCTACTCAGGACGGTTAAAGAACCAGAAACACGTGTCTAGAGATCAGCACTATCTGCGCCAACTGTGGCGAAACACTCGAACACTCTTGAAGCAAGCAAGTAACCAAAACTGCATTTACCACAATGCCAGAGGCGGACCTTGCTGGGAGGTGAAGCGGTGTGCTCCCACTCCTGTTCCTGCTTAAGAGTACAGCCGTGAGTAATTTAGCTGACAAGCTCGTGGATGAAGCACCCGCATGCTTGTGAGAGGTACCTGGCCTGAGAAAGATGTTGACAGCCTACTCAGCAAACCGCACATTTGAAAGACTGTAAACTCTACTGATGACGGTTAAAGAACCAGAAACACATGTCTAGAGATCAGCACTATCTGCGCCAACTGTGGCGAAACACTCGAACACTCTTGAAGCAAGCAAGTATCCGAAACTGCATTTACCACAATGCCAGGGGCGAACCTTGCTGGGATGTGAAGCGGTGTGCTCCCACTGCTGTTCCTGTTTAATAGTACTCCTGTGAGTCATTGAGCTGACAAGCTCGTGGATAAAGCACCCGCATGCCTGTGAGAGGAACCTGGCCTGAGAAAGATGTTGACAGCCTACTCAGCAAACCCCACATTTGAAAGACTGTAATCTGTACTGATGACGGTTAAAGAACCAGAAACACGTGTATAGAGATCAGCTCTATCTGCATCAACTGTGGCTAAACACTCGAACACTCTTGAAGCAAGCAAGAAACTGAAACTGCATTTACCACAATGCCAGGGGCGAAAATTGCTGGGAGGTTGAAGCGGTGTGCTCCCACTCCTGTTCCTGCTTAATAGTACGGCCATGAGTCATTGAGCTGACAAGCTCGTGGATGAAGAACCCGCATGCCTGTGAGAGGTACCTGACCTGAGAAAGATGTTGGCAGCCTGCTCATCAAACCCCAAATTTCAAAGAGTGTAAACTCTACTGATGAGGGTTAAAGAACCAGAAACACATGTCTAGAGATCAGCATTATCTACGCCAACTGTGGCGAAACACTCGAACACTTTTGAAGGAAGCAAGTAACTGAAAGTGCATTTACCGCAATGCCAGGGGAGAACCTTGCTGGGAGGTGAAGCGTTGTGCTCCCAACCCTGTTCCTGTTTAATAGTACTCCTGTGAGTCATTGAGCTGACGAGCTCGTGGATGAAGTACCCGCATGCCTGTGAAAGGTACCTGACCTGAGAAAGATGTTGGCAGCCTACTCAGCAAAACCCACATTTGAAAGACTGTAATCTCTACTAATGACGGTTAAAGAACCAGAAACACGTGTCTAGAGATCAGCACTATCTGCGCCAACTGTGGCGAAACACTCAAATACTCTTGAAGCAAGCAAGTAACCGAAACTACATTTACCACAATGCCAGGGGTGAAACTTGCTGGAGGTGAAGCGGTGTTCTCCCACCCCTGTTCCTGTTTAATAGTACTCCTGTGAGTCACTGAGCTGACAAGCTCGTGGATGAAGCACCTGCATGCCTGTGAGAGGTACCTGGCCTGAGAAAGATGTTGACAGCCTACTCAGCAAACCCCACATTTGAAAGACTGTAATCTCTACTGATGACGATTAAAGAACCAGAAACACGTGTCTACAGATCAGCACTATCTGCGCCAACTGTGGCGAAACAGTCGAACACTCTTGAAGCAAGCAAGTGACTGAAACTGCATTTACCACAATGCCAGGGGCGAACCTTGCTAGGAGGTGAAGCGGTGTGCTCTCACCCCTGTTTCAGCTTAATAGTAGTGCCGTGAGTCATTGAGCAGACAAGCTCGTGGATGAAGCACCGGCATGCCCGTGAGAGGTACGTGACCTGAGAAAGATGTTGGCAGCCCACTCAGCAAACCCCACATTTGAAAGACTGTAATCTCTACTGATGACGGTTAAAGAACCATAAACACGTGTCTACAGATCATCACTATCTGCACCAACTGTGGCAAAACACTAGAACACTCTTGAAGCAAGCAAGTAACCGAAACTGCATTTACCACAATGCCAAGGGCGAACCTTGTTGGGAGGTGAAGCGGTGTGCTCCCACCTCTGTTCCTGTTTAATAGTACTCCCGTGAGTCATTGAGCTGACAAGCTCGTGGATGAAGCACCCGCATGCTTGTGAGAGGTACCTGGCCTGAGAAAGATGTTGACAGCCTACTCAGCAAACCGCACATTTTAAAGACTGTAAACTCTACTGATGACAGTTAAAGAACCAGAAACACGTGTCTAGAGATCAGCACTATCTGCGCCAACTGTGGCGAAACACTCGAACACTCTTGAAGCAAGCAAGTATCCGAAACTGCATTTTCCACAATGCCAGGGGCGAACCTTGCTGGGATGTGAAGCGGTGTGCTCCCACTCCTGTTTAATAGTACTCCTGTGAGTCATTGAGCTGACAAGCTCGTGGATGAAGCACCCGCATGCCTGTGAGAGGAACCTGGCCTGAGAAAGATGTTGACAGCCTACTCAGCAAACCCCACATTTGGAAGACTGTAATCTCTACTGATGACGGTTAAAGAACCAGAAACACGTGTCTAGAGATCAGCTCTATCTGCGTCAACTGTGGCTAAACACTCGAACACTCTTGAAGCAAGTAAGAAACTGAAACTGCATTTACCACAATGCCAGGGGCGAACCTTGCTGGGAGGTTGAAGCGGTGTGCTCCCACTCCTGTTCCTGCTTAATAGTACAGCCGTGAGTCATTGAGCTGACAAGCTCGTGGATGAAGCACCCGCATGCCTGTGAGAGGTACCTGACCTGAGAAAGATGTTGGCAGCCTTCTCATCAAACCCCAAATTTCAAAGAGTGTAAACTCTACTGATGAGGGTTAAAGAACCAAAAACACATGTCTAGAGATCAGCATTATCTGCGCCAACTGTGGCGAAACACTCGAACACTTTTGAAGGAAGCAAGTAACTGAAAGTGCATTTACCGCAATGCCAGGGGAGAACCTTGCTGGGAGGTGAAGCGTTGTGCTCCCAACCCTGTTCCTGTTTAATAGTACTCCTGTGAGTCATTGAGCTGACGAGCTCGTGGATGAAGCACCCGCATGCCTGTGAAAGGTACCTGACCTGAGAAAGATGTTGGCAGCCTACGCAGCAAACCCCACATTTGAAAGACTGTAATCTCTACTCAGGACGGTTAAAGAACCAGAAACACGTGTCTAGAGATCAGCACTATCTGCGCCAACTGTGGCGAAACACTCGAATACTCTTGAAGCAAGCAAGTAACCGAAACTGCATTTACCACAATGCCAGGGGCGAACCTTGCTGGAAGGTGAAGCGGTGTGCTCCCACCCCTGTTCCTGTTTAATAGTACTCTTGTGAGTCATTGAGCTGACAAGCTCGTGGATGAAGCACCCGCATGCCTGTGAGAGGTACCTGGCCTGAGAAAGATGTTGACAGCCTACTCAGCAAACCCCACATTTGAAAGACAGTAATCTCTAGTGATGATGGTTAAAGAACCAGAAACACGTGTCTAGAGATCAGCAATATCTACGCGAACTGTGGCGAAACACTCGAACACTTTTGAAGCAAGCTAGTAACTGAAACTGCATTTACCACAATGCCAGGGGCGAACCTTGCTGGGCGGTGAAGTGGTGTGCTCCCACCCCTGTTCCTGCTTAATACTACTCTTGTGAGTCATTGAGCTGACGAGCTCGTAGATGAAGCACCAACATGCCTGTTAGAGGTACCTGACCTGAGAAAAATGTTGGCAGCCTGCTCAGCAAACCCCAAATTTGAAAGACAGTAATCTCTACTGATGACGGTTAAAGAACCAGAAACACGTGTCTAGAGATCAGCACTATCTGCGCCAACTGTGGCAAAACACTCGAACACTCTTGAAGCAAGCAAGTATCCCAAACTGCATTTACCACAATGCCAGGGGCGAACCTTGCTGGGATGTGAAGCGGTGAGCTCCCACTCCTGTTCCTGTTTAATAGTACTCCTGTGAGTCATTGAGCTGACAAGCTCGTGGATGAAGCACCCGCATGCCTGTGAGAGGTACCTGGCCTGAGAAAGATGTTGACAGCCTACTAAGCAAACCCCACATTTGAAAGACTGTCATCTCTACTGATGACGATTAAAGAACCAGAAACACATGTCTACAGATCAGCACTATCTGCGCCAACTGTGGCGAAACAGTCGAACACTCTTGAAGCAAGCAAGTGACTGAAACTGCATTTACCACAATGCCAGGGGCGAACCTTGCTAGGAGGTAAAGCGGTGTGCTCTCACCCCTGTTTCTGCTTAATAGTAGTGCCGTGAGTCATTGAGCAGACAAGCTCGTGGATGAAGCACCAGCATGCCCGTGAGAGGTACCTGACCTGAGAAAGATGTTGGCAGCCTACTCAGCAAACCCCAAATTTGAAAGACTGTAATCTCTACTGATGACGGTTAAAGAACCAGAAACACGTGTCTAGAGATCAGCACTATTTGCGGCAACTGTGGCGAAACACTCGAACACTTTTGAAGGAAGCAAGTAACTGAAACTGCATTTACCGCAATGCCAGGGGAGAACCTTGCTGGGAGGTGAAGCTTTGTGCTCCCAACCCTGTTTCTGTTTAATAATACTCCCGTGAGTCATTGAGCTGACGAGCTCGTGGATGAAGCACCCGCATGCCTGTGAGAGGTACCTGACCTGAGAAAGATGTTGGCAGCCTACTCAGCAAACCCCACATTTGAAAGACTGTAATCTCTACTGATGATGGTTAAAGAACCAGAAACACGTGTCTAGAGATCAGCACTATCTGTGTCAACTGTGGCGAAAAACTAGAACACTCTTGAAGCAAGCAAGAAACTGAAACTGCATTTACCACAATCCCAGGGTCGAACCTTGCTGGGAGGTGAAGCGGTGTGCTCCCACTCCTGTTCCTGCTTAAGAGTACTGCCGTGAGTCATTGAGCTGACAAGCTCGTGTATGAAGCATCCACATGCCTGTTAGAGGTACCTGACCTGAATAAGATGTTGGCAGCCTACTCAGCAAACCCTCAATTTGAAAGACTGTAATCTCTACTGATGACGGTTAAAGAACCAGAAACACGTGTCTAGAGATCAGCACTATCTGCGCCAACTGTGGCGAAACACTCGAACACTCTTGAAGCAAGCAAGTAGCTGAAACTGCATTTACCACAATGTCAGGGGCAAACCTTGCTGGGAGGTGAAGCGGTGTGCTCCAACCCCTGTTCCTGTTTAATAGTACTCCAGTGAATCATTGAGCTGACGAGCTGGTGGATGACGCACCCGCATGTCCGTGAGAGGTACCTGACCTGACAAAGATGTTGGCAGCCTACTCAGCATACCCCACATTTGAAAGACTGTTATCTGTACTGATGACGGTTAAAGAACCAGAAACACGTGTCTAGAGATCAGCACTATCTGGGCCAACTGTAGCGAAACACTCGAACACTCTTGCAGTAATCAAGTAACTGAACGTGCATTTACCACAATGCCAGTGGTGAACCTTGCTGGGAGGTGATGCGGTGTGCTCCCACCCCTGTTTCTGTTTAATAGTACTGCAGTGAGTCATTGAGCTGACGAGCTCGTGGATGAAGCACAAGCATGCCTGTGAGAGGTACCTGACCTGAGAAAGATGTTGGCAGCCTGCTCAGCAAACCCCAAATTTGAAAGACAGTAATCTCTACTGATGACGGTTAAAGAACCAGAAACACGTGTCTAGAGATCAGCACTATCTGCGCCAACTGTGGCAAAACACTCGAACACTCTTGAAGCAAGCAAGTATCCCAAACTGCATTTACCACAATGCCAGGGGCGAACCTTGCTGGGATGTGAAGCGGTGAGCTCCCACTCCTGTTCCTGTTTAATAGTACTCCTGTGAGTCATTGAGCTGACAAGCTCGTGGATGAAGCACCCGCATGCCTGTGAGAGGTACCTGGCCTGAGAAAGATGTTGACAGCCTACTAAGCAAACTCCACATTTGAAAGACTGTAATCTCTACTGATGACGATTAAAGAACCAGAAACACATGTCTACAGATCAGCACTATCTGCGCCAACTGTGGCGAAACAGTCGAACACTCTTGAAGCAAGCAAGTGACTGAAACTGCATTTACCACAATGCCAGGGGCGAACCTTGCTAGGAGGTAAAGCGGTGTGCTCTCACCCCTGTTTCTGCTTAATAGTAGTGCCGTGAGTCATTGAGCAGACAAGCTCGTGGATGAAGCACCAGCATGCCCGTGAGAGGTACCTGACCTGAGAAAGATGTTGGCAGCCTACTCAGCAAACCCCAAATTTGAAAGACTGTAATCTCTACTGATGACGGTTAAAGAACCAGAAACACGTGTCTAGAGATCAGCACTATTTGCGGCAACTGTGGCGAAACACTCGAACACTTTTGAAGGAAGCAAGTAACTGAAACTGCATTTACCGCAATGCCAGGGGAGAACCTTGCTGGGAGGTGAAGCTTTGTGCTCCCAACCCTGTTCCTGTTTAATAATACTCCCGTGAGTCATTGAGCTGACGAGCTCGTGGATGAAGCACCCGCATGCCTGTGAGAGGTACCTGGCCTGAGAAAGATGTTGACAGCCTACTCAGCAAACCCCACATTTGAAAGACAGTAATCTCTAGTGATGATGGTTAAAGAACCAGAAACACGTGTCTAGAGATCAGCAATATCTACGCGAACTGTGGCGAAACACTCGAACACTTTTGAAGCAAGCTAGTAACTGAAACTGCATTTACCACAATGCCAGGGGCGAACCTTGCTGGGCGGTGAAGTGGTGTGCTCCCACCCCTGTTCCTGCTTAATACTACTCTTGTGAGTCATTGAGCTGACGAGCTCGTAGATGAAGCACCAACATGCCTGTTAGAGGTACCTGACCTGAGAAAAATGTTGGCAGCCTGCTCAGCAAACCCCAAATTTGAAAGACAGTAATCTCTACTGATGACGGTTAAAGAACCAGAAACACGTGTCTAGAGATCAGCACTATCTGCGCCAACTGTGGCAAAACACTCGAACACTCTTGAAGCAAGCAAGTATCCCAAACTGCATTTACCACAATGCCAGGGGCGAACCTTGCTGGGATGTGAAGCGGTGAGCTCCCACTCCTGTTCCTGTTTAATAGTACTCCTGTGAGTCATTGAGCTGACAAGCTCGTGGATGAAGCACCCGCATGCCTGTGAGAGGTACCTGGCCTGAGAAAGATGTTGACAGCCTACTAAGCAAACCCCACATTTGAAAGACTGTCATCTCTACTGATGACGATTAAAGAACCAGAAACACATGTCTACAGATCAGCACTATCTGCGCCAACTGTGGAGAAACAGTCGAACACTCTTGAAGCAAGCAAGTGACTGAAACTGCATTTACCACAATGCCAGGGGCGAACCTTGCTAGGAGGTAAAGCGGTGTGCTCTCACCCCTGTTTCTGCTTAATAGTAGTGCCGTGAGTCATTGAGCAGACAAGCTCGTGGATGAAGCACCAGCATGCCCGTGAGAGGTACCTGACCTGAGAAAGATGTTGGCAGCCTACTCAGCAAACCCCAAATTTGAAAGACTGTAATCTCTACTGATGACGGTTAAAGAACCAGAAACACGTGTCTAGAGATCAGCACTATTTGCGGCAACTGTGGCGAAACACTCGAACACTTTTGAAGGAAGCAAGTAACTGAAACTGCATTTACCGCAATGCCAGGGGAGAACCTTGCTGGGAGGTGAAGCTTTGTGCTCCCAACCCTGTTTCTGTTTAATAATACTCCCGTGAGTCATTGAGCTGACGAGCTCGTGGATGAAGCACCCGCATGCCTGTGAGAGGTACCTGACCTGAGAAAGATGTTGGCAGCCTACTCAGCAAACCCCACATTTGAAAGACTGTAATCTCTACTGATGATGGTTAAAGAACCAGAAACACGTGTCTAGAGATCAGCACTATCTGTGTCAACTGTGGCGAAAAACTAGAACACTCTTGAAGCAAGCAAGAAACTGAAACTGCATTTACCACAATCCCAGGGTCGAACCTTGCTGGGAGGTGAAGCGGTGTGCTCCCACTCCTGTTCCTGCTTAAGAGTACTGCCGTGAGTCATTGAGCTGACAAGCTCGTGTATGAAGCATCCACATGCCTGTTAGAGGTACCTGACCTGAATAAGATGTTGGCAGCCTACTCAGCAAACCCTCAATTTGAAAGACTGTAATCTCTACTGATGACGGTTAAAGAACCAGAAACACGTGTCTAGAGATCAGCACTATCTGCGCCAACTGTGGCGAAACACTCGAACACTCTTGAAGCAAGCAAGTAGCTGAAACTGCATTTACCACAATGTCAGGGGCGAACCTTGCTGGGAGGTGAAGCGGTGTGCTCCAACCCCTGTTCCTGTTTAATAGTACTCCAGTGAATCATTGAGCTGACGAGCTGGTGGATGACGCACCCGCATGTCCGTGAGAGGTACCTGACCTGACAAAGATGTTGGCAGCCTACTCAGCATACCCCACATTTGAAAGACTGTTATCTGTACTGATGACGGTTAAAGAACCAGAAACACGTGTCTAGAGATCAGCACTATCTGGGCCAACTGTAGCGAAACACTCGAACACTCTTGCAGTAATCAAGTAACTGAACGTGCATTTACCACAATGCCAGTGGTGAACCTTGCTGGGAGGTGATGCGGTGTGCTCCCACCCCTGTTTCTGTTTAATAGTACTGCAGTGAGTCATTGAGCTGACGAGCTCGTGGATGAAGCACAAGCATGCCTGTGAGAGGTACCTGACCTGAGAAAGATGTTGGCAGCCTGCTCAGCAAACCCCAAATTTGAAAGACAGTAATCTCTACTGATGACGGTTAAAGAACCAGAAACACGTGTCTAGAGATCAGCACTATCTGCGCCAACTGTGGCAAAACACTCGAACACTCTTGAAGCAAGCAAGTATCCCAAACTGCATTTACCACAATGCCAGGGGCGAACCTTGCTGGGATGTGAAGCGGTGAGCTCCCACTCCTGTTCCTGTTTAATAGTACTCCTGTGAGTCATTGAGCTGACAAGCTCGTGGATGAAGCACCCGCATGCCTGTGAGAGGTACCTGGCCTGAGAAAGATGTTGACAGCCTACTAAGCAAACTCCACATTTGAAAGACTGTAATCTCTACTGATGACGATTAAAGAACCAGAAACACATGTCTACAGATCAGCACTATCTGCGCCAACTGTGGCGAAACAGTCGAACACTCTTGAAGCAAGCAAGTGACTGAAACTGCATTTACCACAATGCCAGGGGCGAACCTTGCTAGGAGGTAAAGCGGTGTGCTCTCACCCCTGTTTCTGCTTAATAGTAGTGCCGTGAGTCATTGAGCAGACAAGCTCGTGGATGAAGCACCAGCATGCCCGTGAGAGGTACCTGACCTGAGAAAGATGTTGGCAGCCTACTCAGCAAACCCCAAATTTGAAAGACTGTAATCTCTACTGATGACGGTTAAAGAACCAGAAACACGTGTCTAGAGATCAGCACTATTTGCGGCAACTGTGGCGAAACACTCGAACACTTTTGAAGGAAGCAAGTAACTGAAACTGCATTTACCGCAATGCCAGGGGAGAACCTTGCTGGGAGGTGAAGCTTTGTGCTCCCAACCCTGTTCCTGTTTAATAATACTCCCGTGAGTCATTGAGCTGACGAGCTCGTGGATGAAGCACCCGCATGCCTGTGAGAGGTACCTGACCTGAGAAAGATGTTGGCAGCCTACTCAGCAAACCCCACATTTGAAAGACTGTAATCTCTACTGATGATGGTTAAAGAACCAGAAACACGTGTCTAGAGATCAGCACTATCTGTGTCAACTGTGGCGAAAAACTAGAACACTCTTGAAGCAAGCAAGAAACTGAAACTGCATTTACCACAATCCCAGGGTCGAACCTTGCTGGGAGGTGAAGCGGTGTGCTCCCACTCCTGTTCCTGCTTAAGAGTACTGCCGTGAGTCATTGAGCTGACAAGCTCGTGTATGAAGCATCCACATGCCTGTTAGAGGTACCTGACCTGAGAAAGATGTTGGCAGCCTACTCAGCAAACCCTCAATTTGAAAGACTGTAATCTCTACTGATGGCGGTTAAAGAACCAGAAACACGTGTCTAGAGATCAGCACTATCTGCGCCAACTGTGGCGAAACACTCGAACACTCTTGAAGCAAGCAAGTATCCCAAACTGCATTTACCACAATGCCAGGGGCGAACCTTGCTGGGATGTGAAGCGGTGAGCTCCCACTCCTGTTCCTGTTTAATAGTACTCCTGTGAGTCATTGAGCTGACAAGCTCGTGGATGAAGCACCCGCATGCCTGTGAGAGGTACCTGGCCTGAGAAAGATGTTGACAGCCTACTAAGCAAACCCCACATTTGAAAGACTGTCATCTCTACTGATGACGATTAAAGAACCAGAAACACATGTCTACAGATCAGCACTATCTGCGCCAACTGTGGAGAAACAGTCGAACACTCTTGAAGCAAGCAAGTGACTGAAACTGCATTTACCACAATGCCAGGGGCGAACCTTGCTAGGAGGTAAAGCGGTGTGCTCTCACCCCTGTTTCTGCTTAATAGTAGTGCCGTGAGTCATTGAGCAGACAAGCTCGTGGATGAAGCACCAGCATGCCCGTGAGAGGTACCTGACCTGAGAAAGATGTTGGCAGCCTACTCAGCAAACCCCAAATTTGAAAGACTGTAATCTCTACTGATGACGGTTAAAGAACCAGAAACACGTGTCTAGAGATCAGCACTATTTGCGGCAACTGTGGCGAAACACTCGAACACTTTTGAAGGAAGCAAGTAACTGAAACTGCATTTACCGCAATGCCAGGGGAGAACCTTGCTGGGAGGTGAAGCTTTGTGCTCCCAACCCTGTTTCTGTTTAATAATACTCCCGTGAGTCATTGAGCTGACGAGCTCGTGGATGAAGCACCCGCATGCCTGTGAGAGGTACCTGACCTGAGAAAGATGTTGGCAGCCTACTCAGCAAACCCCACATTTGAAAGACTGTAATCTCTACTGATGATGGTTAAAGAACCAGAAACACGTGTCTAGAGATCAGCACTATCTGTGTCAACTGTGGCGAAAAACTAGAACACTCTTGAAGCAAGCAAGAAACTGAAACTGCATTTACCACAATCCCAGGGTCGAACCTTGCTGGGAGGTGAAGCGGTGTGCTCCCACTCCTGTTCCTGCTTAAGAGTACTGCCGTGAGTCATTGAGCTGACAAGCTCGTGTATGAAGCATCCACATGCCTGTTAGAGGTACCTGACCTGAATAAGATGTTGGCAGCCTACTCAGCAAACCCTCAATTTGAAAGACTGTAATCTCTACTGATGACGGTTAAAGAACCAGAAACACGTGTCTAGAGATCAGCACTATCTGCGCCAACTGTGGCGAAACACTCGAACACTCTTGAAGCAAGCAAGTAGCTGAAACTGCATTTACCACAATGTCAGGGGCAAACCTTGCTGGGAGGTGAAGCGGTGTGCTCCAACCCCTGTTCCTGTTTAATAGTACTCCAGTGAATCATTGAGCTGACGAGCTGGTGGATGACGCACCCGCATGTCCGTGAGAGGTACCTGACCTGACAAAGATGTTGGCAGCCTACTCAGCATACCCCACATTTGAAAGACTGTTATCTGTACTGATGACGGTTAAAGAACCAGAAACACGTGTCTAGAGATCAGCACTATCTGGGCCAACTGTAGCGAAACACTCGAACACTCTTGCAGTAATCAAGTAACTGAACGTGCATTTACCACAATGCCAGTGGTGAACCTTGCTGGGAGGTGATGCGGTGTGCTCCCACCCCTGTTTCTGTTTAATAGTACTGCAGTGAGTCATTGAGCTGACGAGCTCGTGGATGAAGCACAAGCATGCCTGTGAGAGGTACCTGACCTGAGAAAGATGTTGGCAGCCTGCTCAGCAAACCCCAAATTTGAAAGACAGTAATCTCTACTGATGACGGTTAAAGAACCAGAAACACGTGTCTAGAGATCAGCACTATCTGCGCCAACTGTGGCAAAACACTCGAACACTCTTGAAGCAAGCAAGTATCCCAAACTGCATTTACCACAATGCCAGGGGCGAACCTTGCTGGGATGTGAAGCGGTGAGCTCCCACTCCTGTTCCTGTTTAATAGTACTCCTGTGAGTCATTGAGCTGACAAGCTCGTGGATGAAGCACCCGCATGCCTGTGAGAGGTACCTGGCCTGAGAAAGATGTTGACAGCCTACTAAGCAAACTCCACATTTGAAAGACTGTAATCTCTACTGATGACGATTAAAGAACCAGAAACACATGTCTACAGATCAGCACTATCTGCGCCAACTGTGGCGAAACAGTCGAACACTCTTGAAGCAAGCAAGTGACTGAAACTGCATTTACCACAATGCCAGGGGCGAACCTTGCTAGGAGGTAAAGCGGTGTGCTCTCACCCCTGTTTCTGCTTAATAGTAGTGCCGTGAGTCATTGAGCAGACAAGCTCGTGGATGAAGCACCAGCATGCCCGTGAGAGGTACCTGACCTGAGAAAGATGTTGGCAGCCTACTCAGCAAACCCCAAATTTGAAAGACTGTAATCTCTACTGATGACGGTTAAAGAACCAGAAACACGTGTCTAGAGATCAGCACTATTTGCGGCAACTGTGGCGAAACACTCGAACACTTTTGAAGGAAGCAAGTAACTGAAACTGCATTTACCGCAATGCCAGGGGAGAACCTTGCTGGGAGGTGAAGCTTTGTGCTCCCAACCCTGTTCCTGTTTAATAATACTCCCGTGAGTCATTGAGCTGACGAGCTCGTGGATGAAGCACCCGCATGCCTGTGAGAGGTACCTGGCCTGAGAAAGATGTTGACAGCCTACTCAGCAAACCCCACATTTGAAAGACAGTAATCTCTAGTGATGATGGTTAAAGAACCAGAAACACGTGTCTAGAGATCAGCAATATCTACGCGAACTGTGGCGAAACACTCGAACACTTTTGAAGCAAGCTAGTAACTGAAACTGCATTTACCACAATGCCAGGGGCGAACCTTGCTGGGCGGTGAAGTGGTGTGCTCCCACCCCTGTTCCTGCTTAATACTACTCTTGTGAGTCATTGAGCTGACGAGCTCGTAGATGAAGCACCAACATGCCTGTTAGAGGTACCTGACCTGAGAAAAATGTTGGCAGCCTGCTCAGCAAACCCCAAATTTGAAAGACAGTAATCTCTACTGATGACGGTTAAAGAACCAGAAACACGTGTCTAGAGATCAGCACTATCTGCGCCAACTGTGGCAAAACACTCGAACACTCTTGAAGCAAGCAAGTATCCCAAACTGCATTTACCACAATGCCAGGGGCGAACCTTGCTGGGATGTGAAGCGGTGAGCTCCCACTCCTGTTCCTGTTTAATAGTACTCCTGTGAGTCATTGAGCTGACAAGCTCGTGGATGAAGCACCCGCATGCCTGTGAGAGGTACCTGGCCTGAGAAAGATGTTGACAGCCTACTAAGCAAACCCCACATTTGAAAGACTGTCATCTCTACTGATGACGATTAAAGAACCAGAAACACATGTCTACAGATCAGCACTATCTGCGCCAACTGTGGAGAAACAGTCGAACACTCTTGAAGCAAGCAAGTGACTGAAACTGCATTTACCACAATGCCAGGGGCGAACCTTGCTAGGAGGTAAAGCGGTGTGCTCTCACCCCTGTTTCTGCTTAATAGTAGTGCCGTGAGTCATTGAGCAGACAAGCTCGTGGATGAAGCACCAGCATGCCCGTGAGAGGTACCTGACCTGAGAAAGATGTTGGCAGCCTACTCAGCAAACCCCAAATTTGAAAGACTGTAATCTCTACTGATGACGGTTAAAGAACCAGAAACACGTGTCTAGAGATCAGCACTATTTGCGGCAACTGTGGCGAAACACTCGAACACTTTTGAAGGAAGCAAGTAACTGAAACTGCATTTACCGCAATGCCAGGGGAGAACCTTGCTGGGAGGTGAAGCTTTGTGCTCCCAACCCTGTTTCTGTTTAATAATACTCCCGTGAGTCATTGAGCTGACGAGCTCGTGGATGAAGCACCCGCATGCCTGTGAGAGGTACCTGACCTGAGAAAGATGTTGGCAGCCTACTCAGCAAACCCCACATTTGAAAGACTGTAATCTCTACTGATGATGGTTAAAGAACCAGAAACACGTGTCTAGAGATCAGCACTATCTGTGTCAACTGTGGCGAAAAACTAGAACACTCTTGAAGCAAGCAAGAAACTGAAACTGCATTTACCACAATCCCAGGGTCGAACCTTGCTGGGAGGTGAAGCGGTGTGCTCCCACTCCTGTTCCTGCTTAAGAGTACTGCCGTGAGTCATTGAGCTGACAAGCTCGTGTATGAAGCATCCACATGCCTGTTAGAGGTACCTGACCTGAATAAGATGTTGGCAGCCTACTCAGCAAACCCTCAATTTGAAAGACTGTAATCTCTACTGATGACGGTTAAAGAACCAGAAACACGTGTCTAGAGATCAGCACTATCTGCGCCAACTGTGGCGAAACACTCGAACACTCTTGAAGCAAGCAAGTAGCTGAAACTGCATTTACCACAATGTCAGGGGCGAACCTTGCTGGGAGGTGAAGCGGTGTGCTCCAACCCCTGTTCCTGTTTAATAGTACTCCAGTGAATCATTGAGCTGACGAGCTGGTGGATGACGCACCCGCATGTCCGTGAGAGGTACCTGACCTGACAAAGATGTTGGCAGCCTACTCAGCATACCCCACATTTGAAAGACTGTTATCTGTACTGATGACGGTTAAAGAACCAGAAACACGTGTCTAGAGATCAGCACTATCTGGGCCAACTGTAGCGAAACACTCGAACACTCTTGCAGTAATCAAGTAACTGAACGTGCATTTACCACAATGCCAGTGGTGAACCTTGCTGGGAGGTGATGCGGTGTGCTCCCACCCCTGTTTCTGTTTAATAGTACTGCAGTGAGTCATTGAGCTGACGAGCTCGTGGATGAAGCACAAGCATGCCTGTGAGAGGTACCTGACCTGAGAAAGATGTTGGCAGCCTGCTCAGCAAACCCCAAATTTGAAAGACAGTAATCTCTACTGATGACGGTTAAAGAACCAGAAACACGTGTCTAGAGATCAGCACTATCTGCGCCAACTGTGGCAAAACACTCGAACACTCTTGAAGCAAGCAAGTATCCCAAACTGCATTTACCACAATGCCAGGGGCGAACCTTGCTGGGATGTGAAGCGGTGAGCTCCCACTCCTGTTCCTGTTTAATAGTACTCCTGTGAGTCATTGAGCTGACAAGCTCGTGGATGAAGCACCCGCATGCCTGTGAGAGGTACCTGGCCTGAGAAAGATGTTGACAGCCTACTAAGCAAACTCCACATTTGAAAGACTGTAATCTCTACTGATGACGATTAAAGAACCAGAAACACATGTCTACAGATCAGCACTATCTGCGCCAACTGTGGCGAAACAGTCGAACACTCTTGAAGCAAGCAAGTGACTGAAACTGCATTTACCACAATGCCAGGGGCGAACCTTGCTAGGAGGTAAAGCGGTGTGCTCTCACCCCTGTTTCTGCTTAATAGTAGTGCCGTGAGTCATTGAGCAGACAAGCTCGTGGATGAAGCACCAGCATGCCCGTGAGAGGTACCTGACCTGAGAAAGATGTTGGCAGCCTACTCAGCAAACCCCAAATTTGAAAGACTGTAATCTCTACTGATGACGGTTAAAGAACCAGAAACACGTGTCTAGAGATCAGCACTATTTGCGGCAACTGTGGCGAAACACTCGAACACTTTTGAAGGAAGCAAGTAACTGAAACTGCATTTACCGCAATGCCAGGGGAGAACCTTGCTGGGAGGTGAAGCTTTGTGCTCCCAACCCTGTTCCTGTTTAATAATACTCCCGTGAGTCATTGAGCTGACGAGCTCGTGGATGAAGCACCCGCATGCCTGTGAGAGGTACCTGACCTGAGAAAGATGTTGGCAGCCTACTCAGCAAACCCCACATTTGAAAGACTGTAATCTCTACTGATGATGGTTAAAGAACCAGAAACACGTGTCTAGAGATCAGCACTATCTGTGTCAACTGTGGCGAAAAACTAGAACACTCTTGAAGCAAGCAAGAAACTGAAACTGCATTTACCACAATCCCAGGGTCGAACCTTGCTGGGAGGTGAAGCGGTGTGCTCCCACTCCTGTTCCTGCTTAAGAGTACTGCCGTGAGTCATTGAGCTGACAAGCTCGTGTATGAAGCATCCACATGCCTGTTAGAGGTACCTGACCTGAGAAAGATGTTGGCAGCCTACTCAGCAAACCCTCAATTTGAAAGACTGTAATCTCTACTGATGGCGGTTAAAGAACCAGAAACACGTGTCTAGAGATCAGCACTATCTGCGCCAACTGTGGCGAAACACTCGAACACTCTTGAAGCAAGCAAGTATCCCAAACTGCATTTACCACAATGCCAGGGGCGAACCTTGCTGGGATGTGAAGCGGTGAGCTCCCACTCCTGTTCCTGTTTAATAGTACTCCTGTGAGTCATTGAGCTGACAAGCTCGTGGATGAAGCACCCGCATGCCTGTGAGAGGTACCTGGCCTGAGAAAGATGTTGACAGCCTACTAAGCAAACCCCACATTTGAAAGACTGTCATCTCTACTGATGACGATTAAAGAACCAGAAACACATGTCTACAGATCAGCACTATCTGCGCCAACTGTGGAGAAACAGTCGAACACTCTTGAAGCAAGCAAGTGACTGAAACTGCATTTACCACAATGCCAGGGGCGAACCTTGCTAGGAGGTAAAGCGGTGTGCTCTCACCCCTGTTTCTGCTTAATAGTAGTGCCGTGAGTCATTGAGCAGACAAGCTCGTGGATGAAGCACCAGCATGCCCGTGAGAGGTACCTGACCTGAGAAAGATGTTGGCAGCCTACTCAGCAAACCCCAAATTTGAAAGACTGTAATCTCTACTGATGACGGTTAAAGAACCAGAAACACGTGTCTAGAGATCAGCACTATTTGCGGCAACTGTGGCGAAACACTCGAACACTTTTGAAGGAAGCAAGTAACTGAAACTGCATTTACCGCAATGCCAGGGGAGAACCTTGCTGGGAGGTGAAGCTTTGTGCTCCCAACCCTGTTTCTGTTTAATAATACTCCCGTGAGTCATTGAGCTGACGAGCTCGTGGATGAAGCACCCGCATGCCTGTGAGAGGTACCTGACCTGAGAAAGATGTTGGCAGCCTACTCAGCAAACCCCACATTTGAAAGACTGTAATCTCTACTGATGATGGTTAAAGAACCAGAAACACGTGTCTAGAGATCAGCACTATCTGTGTCAACTGTGGCGAAAAACTAGAACACTCTTGAAGCAAGCAAGAAACTGAAACTGCATTTACCACAATCCCAGGGTCGAACCTTGCTGGGAGGTGAAGCGGTGTGCTCCCACTCCTGTTCCTGCTTAAGAGTACTGCCGTGAGTCATTGAGCTGACAAGCTCGTGTATGAAGCATCCACATGCCTGTTAGAGGTACCTGACCTGAATAAGATGTTGGCAGCCTACTCAGCAAACCCTCAATTTGAAAGACTGTAATCTCTACTGATGACGGTTAAAGAACCAGAAACACGTGTCTAGAGATCAGCACTATCTGCGCCAACTGTGGCGAAACACTCGAACACTCTTGAAGCAAGCAAGTAGCTGAAACTGCATTTACCACAATGTCAGGGGCGAACCTTGCTGGGAGGTGAAGCGGTGTGCTCCAACCCCTGTTCCTGTTTAATAGTACTCCAGTGAATCATTGAGCTGACGAGCTGGTGGATGACGCACCCGCATGTCCGTGAGAGGTACCTGACCTGACAAAGATGTTGGCAGCCTACTCAGCATACCCCACATTTGAAAGACTGTTATCTGTACTGATGACGGTTAAAGAACCAGAAACACGTGTCTAGAGATCAGCACTATCTGGGCCAACTGTAGCGAAACACTCGAACACTCTTGCAGTAATCAAGTAACTGAACGTGCATTTACCACAATGCCAGTGGTGAACCTTGCTGGGAGGTGATGCGGTGTGCTCCCACCCCTGTTTCTGTTTAATAGTACTGCAGTGAGTCATTGAGCTGACGAGCTCGTGGATGAAGCACAAGCATGCCTGTGAGAGGTACCTGACCTGAGAAAGATGTTGGCAGCCTGCTCAGCAAACCCCAAATTTGAAAGACAGTAATCTCTACTGATGACGGTTAAAGAACCAGAAACACGTGTCTAGAGATCAGCACTATCTGCGCCAACTGTGGCAAAACACTCGAACACTCTTGAAGCAAGCAAGTATCCCAAACTGCATTTACCACAATGCCAGGGGCGAACCTTGCTGGGATGTGAAGCGGTGAGCTCCCACTCCTGTTCCTGTTTAATAGTACTCCTGTGAGTCATTGAGCTGACAAGCTCGTGGATGAAGCACCCGCATGCCTGTGAGAGGTACCTGGCCTGAGAAAGATGTTGACAGCCTACTAAGCAAACTCCACATTTGAAAGACTGTAATCTCTACTGATGACGATTAAAGAACCAGAAACACATGTCTACAGATCAGCACTATCTGCGCCAACTGTGGCGAAACAGTCGAACACTCTTGAAGCAAGCAAGTGACTGAAACTGCATTTACCACAATGCCAGGGGCGAACCTTGCTAGGAGGTAAAGCGGTGTGCTCTCACCCCTGTTTCTGCTTAATAGTAGTGCCGTGAGTCATTGAGCAGACAAGCTCGTGGATGAAGCACCAGCATGCCCGTGAGAGGTACCTGACCTGAGAAAGATGTTGGCAGCCTACTCAGCAAACCCCAAATTTGAAAGACTGTAATCTCTACTGATGACGGTTAAAGAACCAGAAACACGTGTCTAGAGATCAGCACTATTTGCGGCAACTGTGGCGAAACACTCGAACACTTTTGAAGGAAGCAAGTAACTGAAACTGCATTTACCGCAATGCCAGGGGAGAACCTTGCTGGGAGGTGAAGCTTTGTGCTCCCAACCCTGTTCCTGTTTAATAATACTCCCGTGAGTCATTGAGCTGACGAGCTCGTGGATGAAGCACCCGCATGCCTGTGAGAGGTACCTGACCTGAGAAAGATGTTGGCAGCCTACTCAGCAAACCCCACATTTGAAAGACTGTAATCTCTACTGATGATGGTTAAAGAACCAGAAACACGTGTCTAGAGATCAGCACTATCTGTGTCAACTGTGGCGAAAAACTAGAACACTCTTGAAGCAAGCAAGAAACTGAAACTGCATTTACCACAATCCCAGGGTCGAACCTTGCTGGGAGGTGAAGCGGTGTGCTCCCACTCCTGTTCCTGCTTAAGAGTACTGCCGTGAGTCATTGAGCTGACAAGCTCGTGTATGAAGCATCCACATGCCTGTTAGAGGTACCTGACCTGAGAAAGATGTTGGCAGCCTACTCAGCAAACCCTCAATTTGAAAGACTGTAATCTCTACTGATGGCGGTTAAAGAACCAGAAACACGTGTCTAGAGATCAGCACTATCTGCGCCAACTGTGGCGAAACACTCGAACACTCTTGAAGCAAGCAAGTAGCTGAAACTGCATTTACCACAATGTCAGGGGCGAACCTTGCTGGGAGGTGAAGCGGTGTGCTCCAACCCCTGTTCCTGTTTAATAGTACTCCAGTGAATCATTGAGCTGACGAGCTGGTGGATGACGCACCCGCATGTCCGTGAGAGGTACCTGACCTGACAAAGATGTTGGCAGCCTACTCAGCATACCCCACATTTGAAAGACTGTTATCTGTACTGATGACGGTTAAAGAACCAGAAACACGTGTCTAGAGATCAGCACTATCTGGGCCAACTGTAGCGAAACACTCGAACACTCTTGCAGTAAGCAAGTAACTGAACGTGCATTTACCACAATGCCAGTGGTGAACCTTGCTGGGAGGTGATGCGGTGTGCTCCCACCCCTGTTTCTGTTTAATAGTACTGCAGTGAGTCATTGAGCTGACGAGCTCGTGGATGAAGCACAAGCATGCCTGTGAGAGGTACCTGACCTGAGAAAGATGTTGGCAGCCTACTCATCAAACCCCAAATTTCAAAGACTGTAAACTCTACTGATGAGGGTTAAAGAACCAGAAACACATGACTAGTGACCAGCACTATCTGCGCCAACTGTGGCAAAACACTCGAACACTTTTGAATGAAGCAAGTAACTGAAACTGCATTTATCACAATGCCAGGGGGGAACCTTGCTGGGAGGTGAAGCGGTGTTCTCCCACCCCTGTTCCTGTTTGATAGTACTCCTGTGAGTCATTGAGCTGACAAGCTCGTGGATGAAGCACCCACATGCCTGTGAGAGGTACCTGGCCTGAGTAAGATGTTGACAGCCTACTCAGCAAACCCCACATTTGAAAGACTGTAATCTCTACTGATGACGGCTAAAGAACCAGAAACACGTGTCTAGAGATCAGCACTATCTGCGCCAACTGTGGGGAAACACTCGAACACTCTTGAAGCAAGCAAGTAACTGAAACTGCATTTACCACAATGCCAGGAGCGAACCTTGCTGGGAGGTGAAGCGGTGTTCTCCCACCCCTGTTCCTGTTTAATAGTACTCCAGTGAATGATTGAGCTGACGAGCTTGTGGATGAAGCACCCGCATGCCCGAGAGAGGTACCTGACCTGA
This sequence comes from Triturus cristatus, assembly GCF_964204655.1. Lineage (NCBI taxonomy): Eukaryota > Metazoa > Chordata > Amphibia > Caudata > Salamandridae > Triturus > Triturus cristatus. The sequence continues at coordinate 1,225,970,272 of NC_140579.1, forward strand.
CAAAGATGTTGGCAGCCTACTCAGCAAACTCCAAATTTGAAAGACTGTAATCTCTACTGATGACGGTTAAAGAACCAGAAACCCGTGTCTAGAGATCAGCACTATCTGCGCCAACTGTGGGGAAACACTCGAACACTCTTGAAGCAAGCAAGTATCTGAAACTGCATTTACCACAATGCCAGGGGCGAACCTTGCTGGGAGGTGAAGCGGAGTGCTCCCACCCCTGTTCCTGTTTAATAGTACTCCAGTGAATCATTGAGCTGACGAGCTCGTGGATGAAGCACCCGCATGCCCGAGAGAGGTACCTGACCTGACAAAGATGTTGGCAGCCTACTCAGCAAACCCCATCATTTGAAAGACTGTAATCTCTACTGATGACCGTTAAAGAACCAGAAACACGTGTCTAGAGATCAGCACTATCTGCGCCAACTGTGGCGAAACACTAGAACACTCTTGAAGCAAGCAAGTAACCGAAACTGCATTTACCACAATGCCAGGGGCGAACTTTGCTGGGAGGTGAAGTGGTGTGCTCCCACCCCTGTTCCTGTTTAATAGTACTGCCGTGAGTCATTAAGCTGACGAGCTCGCGGATGAAGCACCCACATGCCTGTTAGAGGTACCTGACCTGAGAAAAATGTTGGCAGCCTACTCAGCAAACCCCAAATTTGAAAGACTGTAATCTCTACTGATGACGGTTAAAGAACCAGAAACACGTGTCTAGAGATCAGCACTATCTGCGCCAACTGTGGGGAAACACTTGAACACTCTTGAAGCAAGCAAGTAACTGAAACTGCATTTACCACAATGCCAGGGGCATACCTTGCTGGGAGGTGAAGCGGTGTGCTCCCACCCCTGTTCCTGTTTAATAGTACTCCAGTGAATCATTGAGCTGACGAGCTCGTGGATGAAGCACCCGCATGCCCGAGAGAGGTACCTGACCTGACAAAGATGTTGGCAGCCTACTCAGCAAACCCCACATTTGAAAGACTGTAATCTCTACTGATGACGGTTAAAGAACCAGAAACACGTGTCTAGAGATCGTCACTATCTGCGCCAACTGTGGCGAAACACTAGAACACTCTTGAACCAAGCAAGTAACTGAAACTGCATTTACCACAATGCCAGTGGTGAACCTTGCTGGGAGGTGAAGCGGTGTGCTCCCATCCCTGTTCCTGTTTAATAGTACTCCAGTGAATCATTGAGCTGACGAGCTCGTAAATGAAGCACCTGCATGCCCGAGAGAGGTACCTGACCTGACAAAGATGTTGGCAGCCTACTCAGCAAACCCCACATTTGAAAGACTGTAATCTCTACTGATGACGGTTAAAGAACCAGAAACACGTGTCTAGAGATCAGCACTATCTGCATCAACTGTGGCGAAACAGTCGAACACTCTTGAAGCAAGCAAGTAACTGAAAGTGCATTTACCACAATGCCAGGGTCGAACCTTGCTGGGAGGTGAAGCGGTGTGCTCCCACTCCTGTTCCTGCTTAAGAGTACTGCCGTGAGTCATTGAGCTGACAAGCTCGTGGATGAAGCACCCACATGCCTGTTAGAGGTACCTGACCTGAGAAAGATGTTGGCAGCCTACTCAGCAAACCCTCAATTTGAAAGACTGTAATCTCTACTGATGACGGTTAAAGAACCAGAAACACGTGTCTAGAGATCAGCACTATCTGCGCCAACTGTGGCGAAACACTCGAACACTCTTGAAGCAAGCAAGTAGCTGAAACTGCATTTACCACAATGCCAGGGGCGAACCTTGCTGGGAGGTGAAGCGGTGTGCTCCCACCCCTGTTCCTGTTTAATAGTACTCCAGTGAATCATTGAGCTGACGAGATGGTGGATGACGCACCCGCATGCCCGAGAGAGGTACCTGACCTGACAAAGATGTTGGCAGCCTACTCAGCAAACCCCACATTTGAAAGACTGTAATCTCTACTGATGACGGTTAAAGAACCAGAAACACGTGTCTAGAGATCGTCACTATCTGCGCCAACTGTGGCGAAACACTAGAACACTCTTGAACCAAGCAAGTAACTGAAACTGCATTTACCACAATGCCAGTGGTGAACCTTGCTGGGAGGTGAAGCGGTGTGCTCCCATCCCTGTTCCTGTTTAATAGTACTCCAGTGAATCATTGAGCTGACGAGCTCGTAAATGAAGCACCCGCATGCCCGAGAGAGGTACCTGACCTGACAAAGATGTTGGCAGCCTACTCAGCAAACCCCACATTTGAAAGACTGTAATCTCTACTGATGACGGTTAAAGAACCAGAAACACGTGTCTAGAGATCAGCACTATCTGCATCAACTGTGGCGAAACAGTCGAACACTCTTGAAGCAAGCAAGTAACTGAAACTGCATTTACCACAATGCCAGGGTCGAGCCTTGCTGGGAGGTGAAGCGGTGTGCTCCCACTCCTGTTCCTGCTTAAGAGTACTGCCGTGAGTCATTGTGCTGACAAGCTCGTGGATGAAGCACCCACATGCCTGTTAGAGGTACCTGACCTGAGAAAGATGTTGGCAGCCTACTCAGCAAACCCTCAATTTGAAAGACTGTAATCTCTACTGATGACGGTTAAAGAACCAGAAACACGTGTCTAGAGATCAGCACTATCTGCGCCAACTGTGGCGAAACACTCGAACACTCTTGAAGCAAGCAAGTAGCTGAAACTGCATTTACCACAATGCCAGGGGCGAACCTTGCTGGGAGGTGAAGCGGTGTGCTCCCACCCCTGTTCCTGTTTAATAGTACTCCAGTGAATCATTGAGCTGACGAGCTGGTGGATGACGCACCCGCATGCCCGTGAGAGGTACCTGACCTGACAAAGATGTTGGCAGCCTACTCAGCATACCCCACATTTGAAAGACTGTTATCTGTACTGATGACGGTTAAAGAACCAGAAAAACGTGTCTAGAGATCAGCACTATCTGGGCCAACTGTAGCGAAACACTCGAACACTCTTGAAGCAAACAAGTAACTGAAAGTGCATTTACCACAATGCCAGTGGTAAAACTTGCTGGGAGGTGATGCGGTGTGCTCCCACCCCTGTTTCTGTTTAATAGTACTGCCGTGAGTCATTGAGCTGACGAGCTCGTGGATGAAGCACAAGCATGCCTGTGAGAGGTACCTGACCTGAGAAAGATGTTGGCAGCCTACTCATCAAACCCCAAATTTCAAAGACTGTAAACTCTACTGATGAGGGTTAAAGAACCAGAAACACATGACTAGTGACCAGCACTATCTGCGACAACTGTGGCAAAACACTCGAACACTTTTGAATGAAGCAAGTAACTGAAACTGCATTTATCACAATGCCAGGGGGGAACCTTGCTGGGAGGTGAAGCGGTGTTCTCCCACCCCTGTTCCTGTTTAATAGTACTCCTGTGAGTCATTGAGCTGACAAGCTCGTGGATGAAGCACCCACATGCCTGTGAGAGGTACCTGGCCTGAGTAAGATGTTGACAGCCTACTCAGCAAACCCCACATTTGAAAGACTGTAATCTCTACTGATGACGGCTAAAGAACCAGAAACACGTGTCTAGAGATCAGCACTATCTGAGCCAACTGTGGGGAAACACTCGAACACTCTTGAAGCAAGCAAGTAACTGAAACTGCATTTACCACAATGCCAGGAGCGAACCTTGCTGGGAGGTGAAGCGGTGTTCTCCCACCCCTGTTCCTGTTTAATAGTACTCCAGTGAATCATTGAGCTGACGAGCTTGTGGATGAAGCACCCGCATGCCCGAGAGAGGTACCTGACCTGACAAAGATGTTGGCAGCCTACTCAGCAAACTCCAAATTTGAAAGACTGTAATCTCTACTGATGACGGTTAAAGAACCAGAAACACGTGTCTAGAAATCAGCACTATCTGCGCCAACTGTGGGGAAACACTCGAACACTCTTGAAGCAAGCAAGTAACTGAAACTGCATTTACCACAATGCCAGGGGCGAACCTTGCTGGGAGGTGAAGCGGAGTGCTCCCACCCCTGTTCCTGTTTAATAGTACTCCAGTGAATCATTGAGCTGACGAGCTCGTGAATGAAGCACCCGCATGCCCGAGAGAGGTACCTGACCTGACAAAGATGTTGGCAGCCTACTCAGCAAACCCCATCATTTGAAAGACTGTAATCTCTACTGATGACCGTTAAAGAACCAGAAACACGTGTCTAGAGATCAGCACTATCTGCGCCAACTGTGGCGAAACACTAGAACACTCTTGAAGCAAGCAAGTAACCGAAACTGCATTTACCACAATGCCAGGGGCGAACTTTGCTGGGAGGTGAAGTGGTGTGCTCCCACCCCTGTTCCTGTTTAATAGTACTGCCGTGAGTCATTAAGCTGACGAGCTCGCGGATGAAGCACCCACATGCCTGTTAGAGATACCTGACCTGAGAAAAATGTTGGTAGCCTACTCAGCAAACCCCAAATTTGAAAGATTGTAATCTCTACTGATGACGGTTAAAGAACCAGAAACACGTGTCTAGAGATCGTCACTATCTGCGCCAACTGTGGCGAAACACTAGAACACTCTTGAACCAAGCAAGTAACTGAAACTGCATTTACCACAATGCCAGTGGTGAACCTTGCTGGGAGGTGAAGCGGTGTGCTCCCATCCCTGTTCCTGTTTAATAGTACTCCAGTGAATCATTGAGCTGACGAGCTCGTAAATGAAGCACCCGCATGCCCGAGAGAGGTACCTGACCTGACAAAGATGTTGGCAGCCTACTCAGCAAACCCCACATTTGAAAGACTGTAATCTCTACTGATGACGGTTAAAGAACCAGAAACACGTGTCTAGAGATCAGCACTATCTGCATCAACTGTGGCGAAACAGTCGAACACTCTTGAAGCAAGCAAGTAACTGAAACTGCATTTACCACAATGCCAGGGTCGAGCCTTGCTGGGAGGTGAAGCGGTGTGCTCCCACTCCTGTTCCTGCTTAAGAGTACTGCCGTGAGTCATTGTGCTGACAAGCTCGTGGATGAAGCACCCACATGCCTGTTAGAGGTACCTGACCTGAGAAAGATGTTGGCAGCCTACTCAGCAAACCCTCAATTTGAAAGACTGTAATCTCTACTGATGACGGTTAAAGAACCAGAAACACGTGTCTAGAGATCAGCACTATCTGCGCCAACTGTGGCGAAACACTCGAACACTCTTGAAGCAAGCAAGTAGCTGAAACTGCATTTACCACAATGCCAGGGGCGAACCTTGCTGGGAGGTGAAGCGGTGTGCTCCCACCCCTGTTCCTGTTTAATAGTACTCCAGTGAATCATTGAGCTGACGAGCTGGTGGATGACGCACCCGCATGCCCGTGAGAGGTACCTGACCTGACAAAGATGTTGGCAGCCTACTCAGCATACCCCACATTTGAAAGACTGTTATCTGTACTGATGACGGTTAAAGAACCAGAAAAACGTGTCTAGAGTTTAGCACTATCTGGGCCAACTGTAGCGAAACACTCGAACACTCTTGAAGCAAACAAGTAACTGAAAGTGCATTTACCACAATGCCAGTGGTAAAACTTGCTGGGAGGTGATGCGGTGTGCTCCCACCCCTGTTTCTGTTTAATAGTACTGCCGTGAGTCATTGAGCTGACGAGCTCGTGGATGAAGCACAAGCATGCCTGTGAGAGGTACCTGACCTGAGAAAGATGTTGGCAGCCTACTCATCAAACCCCAAATTTCAAAGACTGTAAACTCTACTGATGAGGGTTAAAGAACCAGAAACACATGACTAGTGACCAGCACTATCTGCGCCAACTGTGGCAAAACACTCGAACACTTTTGAATGAAGCAAGTAACTGAAACTGCATTTATCACAATGCCCGGGGGGAACCTTGCTGGGAGGTGAAGCGGTGTTCTCCCACCCCTGTTCCTGTTTAATAGTACTCCTGTGAGTCATTGAGCTGACGAGCTTGTGGATGAAGCACCCGCATGCCCGAGAGAGGTACCTGACCTGACAAAGATGTTGGCAGCCTACTCAGCAAACTCCAAATTTGAAAGACTGTAATCTCTACTGATGACGGTTAAAGAACCAGAAACACGTGTCTAGAGATCAGCACTATCTGCGCCAACTGTGGGGAAACACTCGAACACTCTTGAAGCAAGCAAGTAACTGAAACTGCATTTACCACAATGCCAGGGGCGAACCTTGCTGGGAGGTGAAGCGGAGTGCTCCCACCCCTGTTCCTGTTTAATAGTACTCCAGTGAATCATTGAGCTGACGAGCTCGTGGATGAAGCACCCGCATGCCCGAGAGAGGTACCTGACCTGACAAAGATGTTGGCAGCCTACTCAGCAAACCCCATCATTTGAAAGACTGTAATCTCTACTGATGATCGTTAAAGAACCAGAAACACGTGTCTAGAGATCAGCACTATCTGCGCCAACTGTGGCGAAACACTAGAACACTCTTGAAGCAAGCAAGTAGCTGAAACTGCATTTACCACAATGCCAGGGGCGAACTTTGCTGGGAGGTGAAGTGGTGTGCTCCCACCCCTGTTCCTGTTTAATAGTACTGCCGTGAGTCATTAAGCTGACGAGCTCGCGGATGAAGCACCCACATGCCTGTTAGAGGTACCTGACCTGAGAAAAATGTTGACAGCCTACTCAGCAAACTCCAAATTTGAAAGACTGTAATCTCTACTGATGACGGTTAAAGAACCAGAAACACGTGTCTAGAGATCAGCACTATCTGCGCCAACTGTGGGGAAACATTCGAACACTCTTGAAGCAAGCAAGTAACTGAAACTGCATTTACCACAATGCCAGGGGCATACCTTGCTGGGAGGTGAAGCGGTGTGCTCCCACCCCTGTTCCTGTTTAATAGTACTCCAGTGAATCATTGAGCTGACGAGCTCGTGGATGAAGCACCCGCATGCCCGAGAGAGGTACCTGACCTGACAAAGATGTTGGCAGCCTACTCAGCAAACCACACATTTGAAAGACTGTAATCTCTACTGATGACGGTTAAAGAACCAGAAACACGTGTCTAGAGATCGTCACTATCTGCGCCAACTGTGGCGAAACACTAGAACACTCTTGAACCAAGCAAGTAACTGAAACTGCATTTACCACAATGCCAGTGGTGAACCTTGCTGGGAGGTGAAGCGGTGTGCTCCCATCCCTGTTCCTGTTTAATAGTACTCCAGTGAATCATTGAGCTGACGAGCTCGTAAATGAAGCACCCGCATGCCCGAGAGAGGTACCTGACCTGACAAAGATGTTGGCAGCCTACTCAGCAAACCCCACATTTGAAAGACTGTAATCTCTACTGATGACGGTTAAAGAACCAGAAACACGTGTCTAGAGATCAGCACTATCTGCATCAACTGTGGCGAAACAGTCGAACACTCTTGAAGCAAGCAAGTAACTGAAACTGCATTTACCACAATGCCAGGGGCGAACCTTGCTGGGAGGTGAAGCGGTGTGCTCCCACTCCTGTTCCTGCTTAAGAGTACTGCCGTGAGTCATTGAGCTGACAAGCTCGTGGATGAAGCACCCACATGCCTGTTAGAGGTACCTGACCTGAGAAAGATGTTGGCAGCCTACTCAGCAAACCCCCAATTTGAAAGACTGTAATCTCTACTGATGACGGTTAAAGCACCAGAAACACGTGTCTAGAGATCAGCACTATCTGCGCCAACTGTGGCGAAACACTCGAACACTCTTGAAGCAAGCAAGTAGCTGAAACTGCATGTACCACAATGCCAGGGCCGAACCTTGCTGGGAGGTGAAGCGGTGTGCTCCCACCCCTGTTCCAGTTTAATAGTACTGCCGTGAGTCATTGAGCTGACGAGCTCGTGGATGAAGCACAAGCATGCATGTGAGAGGTACCTGACCTGAGAAAGATGTTGGCAGCCTACTCATCAAACCCCAAATTTCAAAGACTGTAAACTCTACTGATGAGGGTTAAAGAACCAGAAACACATGACTAGTGACCAGCACTATCTGCGCCAACTGTGGCAAAACACTCGAACACTTTTGAATGAAGCAAGTAACTGAAACTGCATTTATCACAATGCCAGGGGGGAACCTTGCTGGGAGGTGAAGCGGTGTTCTCCCACCCCTGTTCCTGTTTAATAGTACTCCTGTGAGTCATTGAGCTGACAAGCTCGTGGATGAAGCACCCACATGCCTGTGAGAGGTACCTGGCCTGAGTAAGATGTTGACAGCCTACTCAGCAAACCCCACATTTGAAAGACTGTAATCTCTACTGATGACGGCTAAAGAACCAGAAACACGTGTCTAGAGATCAGCACTATCTGCGCCAACTGTGGGGAAACACTCGAACACTCTTGAAGCAAGCAAGTAACTGAAACTGCATTTACCACAACGCCAGGAGCGAAACTTGCTGGGAGGTGAAGCAGTGTTCTCCCACCCCTGTTCCTGTTTAATAGTACTCCAGTGAATCATTGAGCTGACGAGCTCGTGGATGAAGCACCCGCATGCCCGAGAGAGGTACCTGACCTGACAAAGATGTTGGCAGCCTACTCAGCAAACTCCAAATTTGAAAGACTGTAATCTCTACTGATGACGGTTAAAGAACCAGAAACACGTGTCTAGAGATCAGCACTATCTGCGCCAACTGTGGGGAAACACTCGAACACTCTTGAAGCAAGCAAGTAACTGAATCTGCATTTACCACAATGCCAGGGGTGAACCTTGCTGGGAAGTGAAGCGGAGTGCTCCCACCCCTGTTACTGTTTAATAGTACTCCAGTGAATCATTGAGCTGACGAGCTCGTGGATGAAGCACCCGCATGCCCGAGAGAGGTATCTGACCTGAGTAAGATGTTGACAGCCTACTCAGCAAACCCCACATTTGAAAGACTGTAATCTCTACTGATGACGGCTAAAGAACCAGAAACACGTGTCTAGAGATCAGCACTATCTGCGCCAACTGTGGGGAAACACTCGAACACTCTTGAAGCAAGCAAGTAACTGAAACTGCATTTACCACAATGCCAGGATTGAACCTTGCTGGGAGGTGAAGCGGTGTTCTCCCACCCCTGTTCCTGTTTAATAGTACTCCAGTGAATCATTGAGCTGACGAGCTCGTGGATGAAGCACCCGCATGCCCGAGAGAGGTACCTGACCTGACAAAGATGTTGGCAGCCTACTCAGCAAATTCCAAATTTGAAAGACTGTAATCAATACTGATGACGGTTAAAGAACCAGAAACACGTGTCTAGAGATCAGCACTATCTGCGCCAACTGTGGGGAAACAATCGAACACTCTTGAAGCAAGCAAGTAACTGAAACTGCATTTACCACAATGCCAGGGGCGAACCTTGCTGGGAGGTGAAGCGGAGTGCTCCCACCCCTGTTCCTGTTTAATAGTACTCCAGTGAATCATTGAGCTGACGAGTTCGTGGATGAAGCACCCGCATGCCCGAGAGAGGTACCTGACCTCACAAAGATGTTGCAAGCCTACTCAGCAAACCCCATAATTTGAAAGACTGTAATCTCTACTGATGACCGTTAAAGAACCAGAAACACGTGTCTAGAGATCAGCACTATCTGCGCCAACTGTGGCGAAACTCTAGAACACTCTTGAAGCAAGCAAGTAACTGAAACTGCATTTACCACAATGCCAGGGGCGAACTTTGCTGGGAGGTGAAGTGGTGTGCTCCCACCCCTGTTCCTGTTTAATAGTACTGCCGTGAGTCATTAAGCTGACGAGCTCGCGGATGAAGCACCCACATGCCTGTTAGAGGTACCTGACCTGAGAAAAATGTTGGCAGCCTACTCAGCAAACCCCAAATTTGAAAGACTGTAATCTCTACTGATGACGGTTAAAGAACCAGAAACACGTGTCTAGAGATCAGCACTATCTGCGCCAACTGTGGGGAAACACTCGAACACTCTTGAAGCAAGCAAGTAACTGAAATTGCATTTACCACAATGCCAGGGGCGAACCTTGCTGGGAGGTGAAGCGGTGTGCTCCCACCCCTGTTCCTGTTTAATAGTACTCCAGTGAATCATTGAGCTGACGAGCTCGTGGATGAAGCACCCGCATGCCCGAGAGAGGAACCTGACCTGACAAAGATGTTGGCAGCCTACTCAGCAAACCCCACATTTGAAAGACTGTAATCTCTACTGATGACGGTTAAAGAACCAGAAACACGTGTCTAGAGATCGTCACTATCTGCGCCAACTGTGGCGAAACACTAGAACACTCTTGAAGCAAGCAAGTAACTGAAACTGCCTTTACCCCAATGCCAGTGGTGAACCTTGCTGGGAGGTGAAGCGGTGTGCTCCCATCCCTGTTCCTGTTTAATAGTACTCCAGTGAATCATTGAGCTGACGAGCTCGTGGATGAAGCACCCGCATGCCCGAGAGAGGTACCTGACCTGACAATGATGTTGGCAGCCTACTCAGCAAACCCCACATTTGAAAGACTGTAATCTCTACTGATGACGGTTAAAGAACCAGAAACACGTGTCTATCTGCGTCCACTGTGGCGAAACAGTCGAACACTCTTGAAGCAAGCAAGTAACTGAAACTGCATTTACCACAATGCCAGGGTCGAACCTTGCTGGGAGGTGAAACGGTGTGCTCCCACTCCTGTTCCTGCTTAAGAGTACTGCCGTGAGTCATTGAGCTGACAAGCTCGTGGATGAAGCACCCACATGCCTGTTAGAGGTACCTGACCTGAGAAAGATGTTGGCAGCCTACTCAGCAAACCCCCAATTTGAAAGACTGTAATCTCTACTGATGACGGTTAAAGAACCAGAAACACCTGTCTAGAGATCAGCACTATCTGCGCCAACTGTGGCGAAACACTCGAACACTCTTGAAGCAAGCAAGTAGCTGAAACTGCATGTACCACAATGCCAGGGCCGAACCTTGCTGGGAGGTGAAGCGGTGTGCTCCCACCACTGTTCGTGTTTAATAGTACTGCCGTGAGTCATTGAGCTGACGAGCTCGTGGATGAAGCACAAGCATGCCTGTGAGAGGTACCTGACCTGAGAAAGATGTTGGCAGCCTACTCATCAAACCCCAAATTTCAAAGACTGTAAACTCTACTGATGAGGGTTAAAGAACCAGAAACACATGACTAGTGACCAGCACTATCTGCGCCAATTGTGGCAAAACACTCTAACACTTTTGAATGAAGCAAGTAACTGAAACTGCATTTACCACAATGCCAGGGGGGAACCTTGCTGGGAGGTGAAGCGGTGTTCTCCCACCCCTGTTCCTGTTTAATAGTACTCCCGTGAGTCATTGAGATGACAAGCTCATGGATGAAGCACCCGCATGCCTGTGAGAGGTTCCTGGCCTGAGAAAGATGTTGACAGCCTACTCATCAAACCCCAAATTTCGAAGAGTGTGAACTCTACTGATGAGGGTTAAAGAACCAGAAACACATGTCTAGAGATCAGCACTATCTGCGCCAACTGTGGCGAAACACTCGAACACTTTTGAAGGAAGCAAGTAACTGAAACTGCATTTACCGCAATGCCAGGGGAGAACCTTGCTGGGAGGTGAAGCGGTGTGCTCCCACTCCTGTTCCTGCTTAAGAGTACAGCCGTGAGTAATTTAGCTGACAAGCTTGTGGATGAAGCACCCGCATGCCTGTGAGAGGTACCTGACCTGAGAAAGATGTTGGCAGCCTACTCAGCAAACCCCAAATTTGAAAGACTGTAATCTCTACTGATGACGGTTAAAGAACCAGAAACACGTGTCTAAAGATCAGCACTATCTGCGCCAACTGTGGCGAAACACTCGAACACTCTTGAAGCAAGCAAGTAACCGAAACTGCATTTACCACAATGCCAAGGGCGAACCTTGTTGGGAGGTGAAGCGGTGTGCTCCCACCTCTGTTTAATAGTACTCCTGTGAGTCATTGAGCTGACAAGCTCGCGGATGAAGCACCTGCATGCTTGTGAGAGGTACCTGGCCTGAGAAAGATGTTGACAGCCTACTCAGCAAACCGCACATTTGAAAGACTGTAAACTCTACTAATGACGGTTAAAGAACCAGAAACACGTGTCTAGAGATCAGCACTATCTGCGCCAACTGTGGCGAAACACTCGAACACTCGTGAAGCAAGCAAGTATCCGAAACTGCATTTCCCACAATGCCAGGGGCGAACCTTGCTGGGAGGTTGAAGCGGTGTGCTCCCACTCCTGTTCCTGCTTAATAGTACAGCCGTGAGTCATTGAGCTGACAAGCTCGTGGATGAAGCACCCGCATGCCTGTGAGAGGTACCTGACCTGTGAAAGATGTTGGCAGCTTGCTCATCAAACCCCAAATTTCAAAGAGTGTAAACTCTACTGATGAGGGTTAAAGAACCAGAAACACATGTCTAGAGATCAGCATTATCTGCGCCAACTGTGGCGAAACACTCGAACACTTTTGAAGGAAGCAAGTAACTGAAAGTGCATTTACCGCAATGCCAGGGGAGAACCTTGCTGGCAGGTGAAGCGTTGTGCTCCCAACCCTGTTCCTGTTTAATAGTACTCCTGTGAGTCATTGAGCTGACGAGCTCGTGGATGAAGCACCCGCATGCCTGTGAGAGGTACGTGACCTGAGAAAGATGTTGGCAGCCCACTCAGCAAACCCCAAATTTGAAAGGCTGTAATCTCTACTGATGACGGTTAAAGAACCAGAAACACGTGTCTAGAGATCAGCACTATCAGCGCCAACTGTGGCGAAACACTCGAACACTCTTGAACCAAGCAAGTAACTGAAACTGCATTTACCACAATGCCAGGGTTGAACCTTGCTGGGAGGTGAAGCGGTGTGCTCCCACTCCTGTTCCTGCTTAAGAGTACAGCCGTGAGTAATTTAGCTGACAAGCTCGTGGGTGAAGCACCCGCATGCCTGTGAGAGGTACCTGACCTGAGAAAGATGTTGGCAGCCTACTCAGCAAACCCCAAATTTGAAAGACTGTAATCTCTACTGATGACGGTTAAAGAACCAGAAACACGTGTCTAAAGATCAGCACTATCTGAATCAACTGTGGCGAAACACTCGAACACTTTTGAAGGAAGCAAGTAACTGAAACTGCATTTACCGCAATGCCAGGGGAGAACCTTGCTGGGAGGTGAAGCGGTGTGCTCCCACTCCTGTTCCTGCTTAAGAGTACAGCTGTGAGTAATTTAGCTGACAAGCTCGTGGGTGAAGCACCCGCATGCCTGTGAGAGGTACCTGACCTGAGAAAGATGTTGGCAGCCTACTCAGCAAACCCCAAATTTGAAAGACTGTAATCTCTACTGATGACGGTTAAAGAACCAGAAACACGTGTCTAAAGATCAGCACTATCTGCGCCAACTGTGGCGAAACACTCGAACACTCTTGAAGCAAGCAAGTAACCGAAACTGCATTTACCACAATGCCAAGGGCGAACCTTGTTGGGAGGTGAAGCGGTGTGCTCCCACCTCTGTTCCTGTTTAATAGTACTCCCGTGAGTCATTGAGCTGACAAGCTCGCGGATGAAGCACCTGCATGCTTGTGAGAGGTACCTGGCCTGAGAAAGATGTTGACAGCCTACTCAGCAAACCGCCCATTTGAAAGACTGTAAACTCTACTGATGACGGTTAAAGAACCAGAAACACGTGTCTAGAGATCAGCACTATCTGCGCCAACTGTGGCGAAACACTCGAACACTCTTGAAGCAAGCAAGTATCCGAAACTGCATTTACCACAATGCCAGGGGCGAACCTTGCTGGGAGGTTGAAGCGGTGTGCTCCCACTCCTGTTCCTGCTTAATAGTACAGCCGTGAGTCATTGAGCTGACAAGCTCGTGGATGAAGCACCCGCATGCCTGTGAGAGGTACCTGACCTGTGAAAGATGTTGGCAGCCTGCTCATCAAACCCCAAATTTCAAAGAGTGTAAACTCTACTGATGAGGATTAAAGAACCAGAAACACATGTCTAGGGATCAGCATTATCTGCGCCAACTGTGGCGAAACACTCGAACACTTTTGAAGGAAGCAAGTAACTGAAAGTGCATTTACCGCAATGCCAGGGGAGAACCTTGCTGGGAGGTGAAGCGTTGTGCTCCCAACCCTGTTCCTGTTTAATAGTACTCCTGTGAGTCATTGAGCTGACGAGCTCGTGGATGAAGCACCCGCATGCCTGTGAAAGGTACCTGACCTGAGAAAGATGTTGGCAGCCTACTCAGCAAACCCCACATTTGAAAGACTGTAATCTCTACTCATGACGGTTAAAGAACCAGAAACACTTGTCTAGAGATCAGCACTATCTGCGCCAACTGTGGCGAAACACTCGAATACTCTTGAAGCAAGCAAGTAACCGAAACTGCATTTACCACAATGCCAGGGGCGAAACATGCTGGAGGTGAAGCGGTGTGCTCCCACCCCTGTTCCTGTTTAATAGTACTCTCGTGAGTCATTGAGCTGACAAGCTCGTGGATGAAGCACCCGCATGCCTGTGAGAGGTACCTGGCCTGAGAAAGATGTTGACAGCCTACTCAGCAAACCGCCCATTAGAAAGACTGTAAACTCTACTGATGACGGTTAAAGAACCAGAAACACGTGTCTAGAGATCAGCACTATCTGCGCCAACTGTGGCGAAACACTCGAACACTCTTGAAGCAAGCAAGTATCCGAAACTGCATTTACCACAATGCCAGGGGCGAACCTTGCTGGGAGGTTGAAGCGGTGTGCTCCCACTCCTGTTCCTGCTTAATAGTACAGCCGTGAGTCATTGAGCTGACAAGCTCGTGGATGAAGCACCCGCATGCCTGTGAGAGGTACCTGACCTGTGAAAGATGTTGGCAGCCTGCTCATCAAACCCCAAATTTCAAAGAGTGTAAACTCTACTGATGAGGATTAAAGAACCAGAAACACATGTCTAGGGATCGGCATTATCTGCGCCAACTGTGGCGAAACACTCAAACACTTTTGAAGGAAGCAAGTAACTGAAAGTGCATTTACCGCAATGCCAGGGGAGAACCTTGCTGGGAGGTGAAGCGTTGTGCTCCCAACCCTGTTCCTGTTTAATAGTACTCCTGTGAGTCATTGAGCTGACGAGCTCGTGGATGAAGCACCCGCATGCCTGTGAAAGGTACCTGACCTGAGAAAGATGTTGGCAGCCTACTCAGCAAACCCCACATTTGAAAGACTGTAATCTCTACTCATGACGGTTAAAGAACCAGAAACACTTGTCTAGAGATCAGCACTATCTGCGCCAACTGTGGCGAAACACTCGAATACTCTTGAAGCAAGCAAGTAACCGAAACTGCATTTACCACAATGCCAGGGGCGAAACATGCTGGAGGTGAAGCGGTGTGCTCCCACCCCTGTTCCTGTTTAATAGTACTCTCGTGAGTCATTGAGCTGACAAGCTCGTGGATGAAGCACCCGCATGCCTGTGAGAGGTACCTGGCCTGAGAAAGATGTTGACAGCCTACTCAGCAAACCCCACATTTGAAAGACAGTAATCTCTACTGATGATGGTTAAAGAACCAGAAACACGTGTCTAGAGATCAGCAATATCTACGCGAACTGTGGCGAAACACTCGAACACTTTTGAAGCAAGCTAGTAACTGAAACTGCATTTACCACAATGCCAGGGGCGAACCTTGCTGGGAGGTGAAGTGGTGTGCTCCCACCCCTGTTCCTGCTTAATAGTACTCTTGTGAGTCATTGAGCTGACGAGCTCGTGGATGAAGCACCCACATGCCTGTTAGAGGTACCTGACCTGAGAAAAATTTTGGCAGCCTGCTCAGCAAACCCCAAATTTGAAAGACAGTAATCTCTACTGATGACGGTTAAAGAACCAGAAACACGTGTCTAGAGATCAGCACTATCTGCGCCAACTGTGGGGAAACACTCGAACACTCTTGAAGCAAGCAAGTAACCGAAACTTCATTTACCACAATGCCAAGGGCGAACCTTGCTGGGAGGTGAAGCGGTGTGCTCCCACCTCTGTTCCTGTTTAATAGTACTCCCGTGAGTCATTGAGCTGACAAGCTCGTGGATGAAGCACCCGCATGCCTGTGAGAGGTACCTGGCCTGAGAAAGATGTTGACAGCCTACTCAGCAAACCCCACATTTGAAAGACTGTAATCTCTACTGATGACGATTAAAGAACCAGAAACACGTGTCTACAGATCAGCACTATCTGCGCCAACTGTGGCGAAACAGTTGAACACTCTTGAAGCAAGCAAGTGACTGAAACTGCATTTACCACAATGCCAGGGGCGAACCTTGCTAGGAGGTGAAGCGGTGTGCTCTCACCCCTGTTTCTGCTTAATAGTAGTGCCGTGAGTCATTGAGCAGACAAGCTCGTGGATGAAGCACCGGCATGCCCGTGAGAGGTACGTGACCTGAGAAAGATGTTGGCAGCCCACTCAGCAAACCCCACATTTGAAAGACTGTAATCTCTACTGATGACGGTTAAAGAACCATAAACACGTGTCTACAGATCAGCACTATCTGCGCCAACTGTGGCAAAACACTCGAACACTCTTGAAGCAAGCAAGTAACCGAAACTGCATTTACCACAATGCCAAGGGCGAACCTTGTTGGGAGGTGAAGCAGTGTGCTCCCACCTCTGTTCCTGTTTAATAGTACTCCCGTGAGTCATTGAGCTGACAAGCTCGTGGATGAAGCACCCGCATGCTTGTGAGAGGTACCTGGCCTGAGAAAGATGTTGACAGCCTACTCAGCAAACCGCACATTTGAAAGACTGTAAACTCTACTGATGACGGTTAAAGAACCAGAAACACGTGTCTAGAGATCAGCACTATCTGCGCCAACTGTGGCGAAACACTCGAACACTCTTGAAGCAAGCAAGTATCCGAAACTGCATTTACCACAATGCCAGGGGCGAACCTTGCTGGGATGTGAAGCAGTGTGCTCCCACTCCTGTTCCTGTTTAATAGTACTCCTGTGAGTCATTGAGCTGACAAGCTCGTGGATGAAGCACCCGCATGCCTGTGAGAGGAACCTGGCCTGAGAAAGATGTTGACAGCCTACTCAGCAAACCCCACATTTGAAAGACTGTAATCTCTACTGATGACGGTTAAAGAACCAGAAACACGTGTCTAGAGATCAGCTCTATCTGCGTCAACTGTGGCTAAACACTCGAACACTCTTGAAGCAAGCAAGAAACTGAAACTGCATTTACCACAATGCCAGGGGCGAACCTTGCTGGGAGGTTGAAGCGGTGTGCTCCCACTCCTGTTCCTGCTTAATAGAACAGCCGTGAGTCATTGAGCTGACAAGCTCGTGGATGAAGCACCCTCATGCCTGTGAGAGGTACCTGACCTGAGAAAGATGTTGGCAGCCTGCTCATCAAACCCCAAATTTCAAAGAGTGTAAACTCTACTGATGAGGGTTAAAGAACCAGAAACACATGTCTAGAGATCAGCATTATCTGCGCCAACTGTGCCAAAACACTCGAACACATTTGAAGGAAGCAAGTAACTGAAAGTGAATTTACCGCAATGCCAGGGGAGAACCTTGCTGGGAGGTGAAGCGTTGTGCTCCCAACCCTTTTCCTGTTTAATAGTACTCCTGTGAGTCATTGAGCTGACGAGCTCGTGGATGAAGCACCCACATGCCTGTTAGAGGTACCTGACCTGAGAAAAATGTTGGCAGCCTGCTCAGCAAACCCCAAATTTGAAAGACTGTAATCTCTACTGATGACGGTTAAAGAACCAGAAACACGTGTCTAGAGATCAGCACTATCTGCGCCAACTGTGGGGAAACACTCGAACACTTTTGAAGGAAGCAAGTAACTGAAACTGCATTTACCACAATGCCAGGGGCGAACCTTGCTGGGATGTGAAGCGGTGAGCTCCCACTCCTGTTCCTGTTTAATAGTACTCCTGTGAGTCATTGAGCTGACAAGCTCGTGGATGAAGCACCCGCATGCCTGTGAGAGGTACCTGGCCTGAGAAAGATGTTGACAGCCTACTCAGCAAACCCCACATTTGAAAGACAGTAATCTCTAGTGATGATGGTTAAAGAACCAGAAACACGTGTCTAGAGATCAGCAATATCTACGCGAACTGTGGCGAAACACTCGAACACTGTTGAAGCAAGCTAGTAACTGAAACTGCATTTACCACAATGCCAGGGGCGAACCTTGCTGGGAGGTGAAGTGGTGTGCTCCCACCCCATGTCCTGCTTAATAGTACTCTTGTGAGTCATTGAGCTGACGAGCTCGTAGATGAAGCACCCACATGCCTGTTAGAGGTACCTGACCTGAGAAAAAAGTTGGCAGCCTGCTCAGCACACCCCAAATTTGAAAGACAGTAATCTCTACTGATGACGGTTAAAGAACCAGAAACACGTGTCTAGAGATCAGCACTATCTGCGCCAACTGTGGCAAAACACTCGAACCCTCTTGAAGCAAGCAAGTAACCGAAACTGCATTTACCACAATGCCAAGGGCGAACCTTGCTGGGAGGTGAAGCGGTGTGCTCCCACCTCTGTTCCTGTTTAATAGGACTCCCGTTATTCATTGAGCTGACAAGCTCGTGGATGAATCACCCGCATGCCTGTGAGAGGTACCTGGCCTGAGAAAGATGTTGACAGCCTACTCAGCAAACCGCACATTTGAAAGACTGTAAACTCTACTGATGACGGTTAAAGAACCAGAAACACGTGTCTAGAGATCAGCACTATCTGCGCCAACTGTGGCGAAACACTCGAACACTCTTGAAGCAAGCAAGTATCTCAAACTGCATTTACCACAATGCCAGGGGCGAACCTTGCTGGGATGTGAAGCGGTGAGCTCCCACTCCTGTTCCTGTTTAATAGTACTCCTGTGAGTCATTGAGATGACAAGCTCGTGGATGAAGCACCCGCATGCCTGTGAGAGGTACCTGGCCTGAGAAAGATGTTGACAGCCTACTAAGCAAACCCCACATTTGAAAGACAGTAATCTCTACTGATGACGGTTAAAGAACCAGAAACACGTGTCTAGAGATCAGCACTATCTGCGCCAACTGTGGCAAAACACTCGAACACTCTTGAAGCAAGCAAGTAACCGAAACTGCATTTACCACAATGCCAAGTGCGAACCTTGCTGGGAGATGAAGCGGTGTGCTGCCACCTCTGTTCCTGTGTAATAGGACTCCCGTTAGTCATTGAGCTGACAAGCTCGTGGATGAAGCACCCGCATGCCTGTGAGAGGTACCTGGCCTGAGAAAGATGTTGACAGCCTACTCAGCAAACCGCACATTTGAAAGACTGTAAACTCTACTGATGACGGTTAAAGAACCAGAAACACGTGTCTAGAGATCAGCACTATCTGCGCCAACTGTGGCGAAACACTCGAACACTCTTGAAGCAAGCAAGTATCTCAAACTGCATTTACCACAATGCCAGGGGCGAACCTTGCTGGGATGTGAAGCGGTGAGCTCCCACTCCTGTTCCTGTTTAATAGTACTCCTGTGAGTCATTGAGCTGACAAGCTCGTGGATGAAGCACCCGCATGCCTGTGAGAGGTACCTGGCCTGAGAAAGATGTTGACAGCCTACTCAGCAAACCCCACATTTGAAAGACAGTAATCTCTACTGATGACGGTTAAAGAACCTGAAACACGTGTCTAGAGATCAGCACTATCTGCGCCAACTGTGGGGAAACACTCGAACACTCTTGAAGCAGGCAAGTAACTGAAACTGCATTTACCACAATACCAGGGGCGAACCTTGCTTGGAGGTGAAGTGGTGTGCTCCCAACCCTGTTCCTGTTTAATAGTACTCCCATGAGTCATTGAGCTGACGAGCTCGTGGATGAAGCACCCGCATGCCTGTGAGAGGTACGTGACCTGAGAAAGATGTTGGCAGCCCACTCAGCAAACCCCACATTTGAAAGACTGTAATCTCTACTGATGACGGTTAAAGAACCAGAAACACGTGTCCAGAGATCAGCACTATCTGCGCCAACTGTGGCGAAACACTCGAACACTCTTGAAGCAAGCAAGTATCCCAAACTGCATTTACCACAATGCCAGGGGCGAACTTTGCTGGGATGTGAAGCGGTGAGCTCCCACTCCTGTTCCTGTTTAATAGTACTCCTGTGAGTCATTGAGCTGACAAGCTCGTGGATGAAGCACCCGCATGCCTGTGAGAGGTACCTGGCCTGAGAAAGATGTTGACAGCCTACTCAGCAAACCCCACATTTGAAAGACTGTAATCTCTACTGATGATGATTAAAGAACCAGAAACACGTGTCTACAGATCAGCACTATCTGCGCCAACTGTGGCGAAACAGTTGAACACTCTTGAAGCAAGCAAGTGACTGAAACTGCATTTACCACAATGCCAGGGGCGAACCTTGCTAGGAGGTGAAGCGGTGTGCTCTCACCCCTGTTTCTGCTTAATAGTAGTGCCGTGAGTCATTGAGCAGACAAGCTCGTGGATGAAGCACCGGCATGCCCGTGAGAGGTACGTGACCTGAGAAAGATGTTGGCAGCCCACTCAGCAAACCCCACATTTGAAAGACTGTAATCTCTACTGATGACGGTTAAAGAACCATAAACACGTGTCTACAGATCAGCACTATCTGCGCCAACTGTGGCGAAACACTCGAACACTCTTGAAGCAAACAAGTATCCGAAACTGCATTTACCACAATGCCAGGGGCGAACCTTGCTGGGATGTGAAGCAGTGTGCTCCCACTCCTGTTCCTGTTTAATAGTACTCCTGTGAGTCATTGAGCTGACAAGCTCGTGGATGAAGCACCCGCATGCCTGTGAGAGGAACCTGGCCTGAGAAAGATGTTGACAGCCTACTCAGCAAACCCCACATTTGAAAGACTGTAATCTCTACTGATGACGGTTAAAGAACCAGAAACACGTGTTTAGAGATCAGCTCTATCTGCGTCAACTGTGGCTAAACACTCGAACACTCTTGAAGCAAGCAAGAAACTGAAACTGCATTTACCACAATGCCAGGGGTGAACCTTGCTGGGAGGTTGAAGCGGTGTGCTCCCACTCCTGTTCCTGCTTAATAGTACAGCCGTGAGTCATTGAGCTGACAAGCTCGTGGATGAAGCACCCTCATGCCTGTGAGAGGTACCTGACCTGAGAAAGATGTTGGCAGCCTGCTCATCAAACCCCAAATTTCAAAGAGTGTAAACTCTACTGATGAGGGTTAAAGAACCAGAAACACATGGCTAGAGATCAGCATTATCTGCGCCAACTGTGGCGAAACACTCGAACACTTTTGAAGGAAGCAAGTAACTGAAAGTGCATTTACCGCAATGCCATGGGAGAACCTTGCTGGGGAGTGAAGCGTTGTGCTCCCAACCCTGTTCCTGTTTAATAGTACTCCTGTGAGTCATTGAGCTGACGAGCTCGTGGATGAAGCACCCGCATGCCTGTGAAAGGTACCTGACCTGAGAAAGATGTTGGCAGCCTACTCAGCAAACCCCACATTTGAAAGACTGTAATCTCTACTGATGACGGTTAAAGAACCAGAAACACGTGTCTAGAGATCAGCTCTATCTGCGTCAACTGTGGCTAAACACTCGAACACTCTTGAAGCAAGCAAGAAACTGAAACTGCATTTACCACAATGCCAGGGGCGAACCTTGCTGGGAGGTTGAAGCGGTGTGCTCCCACTCCTGTTCCTGCTTAATAGTACAGCCGTGAGTCATTGAGCTGACAAGCTCGTGGATGAAGCACCCTCATGCCTGTGAGAGGTACCTGACCTGAGAAAGATGTTGGCAGCCTGCTCATCAAACCCCAAATTTCAAAGAGTGTAAACTCTACTGATGACGGTTAAAGAACCAGAAACACGTGTCCAGAGATCAGCACTATCTGCGCCAACTGTGGCGAAACACTCGAATACTCTTGAAGCAAGCAAGTAACCGAAATTGCATTTACCACAATGCCAGGGGCGAACCTTGCTGGAAGGTGAAGCGGTGTGCTTCCACCCCTGTTCCTGTTTAATAGTACTCTTGTGAGTCATTGAGCTGACAAGCTCGTGGATGAAGCACCCGCATGCCTGTGAGAGGTACCTGGCCTGAGAAAGATGTTGACAGCCTACTCAGCAAACCCCACATTTGAAAGACAGTAATCTCTAGTGATGATGGTTAAAGAACCAGAAACACGTGTCTAGAGATCAGCAATATCTACGCGAACTGTAGCGAAACACTCGAACACTTTTGAAGCAAGCTAGTAACTGAAACTGCATTTACCACAATGCCAGGGGCGAACCTTGCTGGGAGGTGAAGTGGTGTGCTCCCACCCCTGTTCCTGCTTAATAGTACTCTTGTGAGTCATTGAGCTGACGAGCTCGTAGATGAAGCACCCACATGCCTGTTAGAGGTACCTGACCTGAGAAAAATGTTGGCAGCCTGCTCAGCAAACCCCAAATTTGAAAGACAGTAATCTCTACTGATGACGGTTAAAGAACCAGAAACATGTGTCTAGAGATCAGCACTATCTGCGCCAACTGTGGCAAAACACTCGAACACTCTTGAAGCAAGCAAGTGACTGAAACTGCATTTACCGTAATGCCAGGGGAGAACCTTGCTGGGAGGTGAAGTGGTGTGCTCCCAACCCTGTTCCTGTTTAATAGTACTCCCATGAGTCATTGAGCTGACGAGCTCGTGGATGAAGCACCCACATGCCTGTTAGAGGTACCTGACCTGAGAAAAATGTTGGCAGCCTGCTCAGCAAACCCCAAATTTGAAAGACAGTAATCTCTACTGATGACGGTTAAAGAACCAGAAACACGTGTCTAGAGATCAGCACTATCTGCGCCAACTGTGGCTAAACACTCGAACACTCTTGAAGCAAGCAAGTATCTCAAACTGCATTTACCACAATGCCAGGGGCGAACCTTGCTGGGATGTGAAGCGGTGAGCTCCCACTCCTGTTCCTGTTTAATAGTACTCCTGTGAGTCATTGAGCTGACAAGCTCGTGGATGAAGCACCCGCATGCCTGTGAGAGATACCTGGCCTGAGAAAGATGTTGACAGCCTACTCAGCAAACCGCCCATTAGAAAGACTGTAAACTCTACTGATGACGGTTAAAGAACCAGAAACACGTGTCTAGAGATCAGCACTATCTGCGCCAACTGTGGCGAAACACTCGAACACTCTTGAAGCAAGCAAGTATCCGAAACTGCATTTACCACAATGCCAGGGGCGAACCTTGCTGGGAGGTTGAAGCGGTGTGCTCCCACTCCTGTTCCTGCTTAATAGTACAGCCGTGAGTCATTGAGCTGACAAGCTCGTGGATGAAGCACCCGCATGCCTGTGAGAGGTACCTGACCTGTGAAAGATGTTGGCAGCCTGCTCATCAAACCCCAAATTTCAAAGAGTGTAAACTCTACTGATGAGGATTAAAGAACCAGAAACACATGTCTAGGGATCAGCATTATCTGCGCCAACTGTGGCGAAACACTCGAACACTTTTGAAGGAAGCAAGTAACTGAAAGTGCATTTACCGCAATGCCAGGGGAGAACCTTGCTGGGAGGTGAAGCGTTGTGCTCCCAACCCTGTTCCTGTTTAATAGTACTCCTGTGAGTCATTGAGCTGACGAGCTCGTGGATGAAGCACCCGCATGCCTGTGAAAGGTACCTGACCTGAGAAAGATGTTGGCAGCCTACTCAGCAAACCCCACATTTGAAAGACTGTAATCTCTACTCATGACGGTTAAAGAACCAGAAACACTTGTCTAGAGATCAGCACTATCTGCGCCAACTGTGGCGAAACACTCGAATACTCTTGAAGCAAGCAAGTAACCGAAACTGCATTTACCACAATGCCAGGGGCGAAACATGCTGGAGGTGAAGCGGTGTGCTCCCACCCCTGTTCCTGTTTAATAGTACTCTCGTGAGTCATTGAGCTGACAAGCTCGTGGATGAAGCACCCGCATGCCTGTGAGAGGTACCTGGCCTGAGAAAGATGTTGACAGCCTACTCAGCAAACCCCACATTTGAAAGACAGTAATCTCTACTGATGATGGTTAAAGAACCAGAAACACGTGTCTAGAGATCAGCAATATCTACGCGAACTGTGGCGAAACACTCGAACACTTTTGAAGCAAGCTAGTAACTGAAACTGCATTTACCACAATGCCAGGGGCGAACCTTGCTGGGAGGTGAAGTGGTGTGCTCCCACCCCTGTTCCTGCTTAATAGTACTCTTGTGAGTCATTGAGCTGACAAGCTCGTGGATGAAGCACCCACATGCCTGTTAGAGGTACCTGACCTGAGAAAAATTTTGGCAGCCTGCTCAGCAAACCCCAAATTTGAAAGACAGTAATCTCTACTGATGACGGTTAAAGAACCAGAAACACGTGTCTAGAGATCAGCACTATCTGCGCCAACTGTGGGGAAACACTCGAACACTCTTGAAGCAAGCAAGTAACCGAAACTGCATTTACCACAATGCCAAGGGCGAACCTTGCTGGGAGGTGAAGCGGTGTGCTCCCACCTCTGTTCCTGTTTAATAGTACTCCCGTGAGTCATTGAGCTGACAAGCTCGTGGATGAAGCACCCGCATGCCTGTGAGAGGTACCTGGCCTGAGAAAGATGTTGACAGCCTACTCAGCAAACCCCACATTTGAAAGACTGTAATCTCTACTGATGACGATTAAAGAACCAGAAACACGTGTCTACAGATCAGCACTATCTGCGCCAACTGTGGCGAAACAGTTGAACACTCTTGAAGCAAGCAAGTGACTGAAACTGCATTTACCACAATGCCAGGGGCGAACCTTGCTAGGAGGTGAAGCGGTGTGCTCTCACCCCTGTTTCTGCTTAATAGTAGTGCCGTGAGTCATTGAGCAGACAAGCTCGTGGATGAAGCACCGGCATGCCCGTGAGAGGTACGTGACCTGAGAAAGATGTTGGCAGCCCACTCAGCAAACCCCACATTTGAAAGACTGTAATCTCTACTGATGACGGTTAAAGAACCATAAACACGTGTCTACAGATCAGCACTATCTGCGCCAACTGTGGCAAAACACTCGAACACTCTTGAAGCAAGCAAGTAACCGAAACTGCATTTACCACAATGCCAAGGGCGAACCTTGTTGGGAGGTGAAGCAGTGTGCTCCCACCTCTGTTCCTGTTTAATAGTACTCCCGTGAGTCATTGAGCTGACAAGCTCGTGGATGAAGCACCCGCATGCTTGTGAGAGGTACCTGGCCTGAGAAAGATGTTGACAGCCTACTCAGCAAACCGCACATTTGAAAGACTGTAAACTCTACTGATGACGGTTAAAGAACCAGAAACACGTGTCTAGAGATCAGCACTATCTGCGCCAACTGTGGCGAAACACTCGAACACTCTTGAAGCAAGCAAGTATCCGAAACTGCATTTACCACAATGCCAGGGGCGAACCTTGCTGGGATGTGAAGCAGTGTGCTCCCACTCCTGTTCCTGTTTAATAGTACTCCTGTGAGTCATTGAGCTGACAAGCTCGTGGATGAAGCACCCGCATGCCTGTGAGAGGAACCTGGCCTGAGAAAGATGTTGACAGCCTACTCAGCAAACCCCACATTTGAAAGACTGTAATCTCTACTGATGACGGTTAAAGAACCAGAAACACGTGTCTAGAGATCAGCTCTATCTGCGTCAACTGTGGCTAAACACTCGAACACTCTTGAAGCAAGCAAGAAACTGAAACTGCATTTACCACAATGCCAGGGGCGAACCTTGCTGGGAGGTTGAAGCGGTGTGCTCCCACTCCTGTTCCTGCTTAATAGAACAGCCGTGAGTCATTGAGCTGACAAGCTCGTGGATGAAGCACCCTCATGCCTGTGAGAGGTACCTGACCTGAGAAAGATGTTGGCAGCCTGCTCATCAAACCCCAAATTTCAAAGAGTGTAAACTCTACTGATGAGGGTTAAAGAACCAGAAACACATGTCTAGAGATCAGCATTATCTGCGCCAACTGTGCCAAAACACTCGAACACATTTGAAGGAAGCAAGTAACTGAAAGTGAATTTACCGCAATGCCAGGGGAGAACCTTGCTGGGAGGTGAAGCGTTGTGCTCCCAACCCTTTTCCTGTTTAATAGTACTCCTGTGAGTCATTGAGCTGACGAGCTCGTGGATGAAGCACCCACATGCCTGTTAGAGGTACCTGACCTGAGAAAAATGTTGGCAGCCTGCTCAGCAAACCCCAAATTTGAAAGACTGTAATCTCTACTGATGACGGTTAAAGAACCAGAAACACGTGTCTAGAGATCAGCACTATCTGCGCCAACTGTGGGGAAACACTCGAACACTTTTGAAGGAAGCAAGTAACTGAAACTGCATTTACCACAATGCCAGGGGCGAACCTTGCTGGGATGTGAAGCGGTGAGCTCCCACTCCTGTTCCTGTTTAATAGTACTCCTGTGAGTCATTGAGCTGACAAGCTCGTGGATGAAGCACCCGCATGCCTGTGAGAGGTACCTGGCCTGAGAAAGATGTTGACAGCCTACTCAGCAAACCCCACATTTGAAAGACAGTAATCTCTAGTGATGATGGTTAAAGAACCAGAAACACGTGTCTAGAGATCAGCAATATCTACGCGAACTGTGGCGAAACACTCGAACACTGTTGAAGCAAGCTAGTAACTGAAACTGCATTTACCACAATGCCAGGGGCGAACCTTGCTGGGAGGTGAAGTGGTGTGCTCCCACCCCATGTCCTGCTTAATAGTACTCTTGTGAGTCATTGAGCTGACGAGCTCGTAGATGAAGCACCCACATGCCTGTTAGAGGTACCTGACCTGAGAAAAAAGTTGGCAGCCTGCTCAGCACACCCCAAATTTGAAAGACAGTAATCTCTACTGATGACGGTTAAAGAACCAGAAACACGTGTCTAGAGATCAGCACTATCTGCGCCAACTGTGGCAAAACACTCGAACCCTCTTGAAGCAAGCAAGTAACCGAAACTGCATTTACCACAATGCCAAGGGCGAACCTTGCTGGGAGGTGAAGCGGTGTGCTCCCACCTCTGTTCCTGTTTAATAGGACTCCCGTTATTCATTGAGCTGACAAGCTCGTGGATGAATCACCCGCATGCCTGTGAGAGGTACCTGGCCTGAGAAAGATGTTGACAGCCTACTCAGCAAACCGCACATTTGAAAGACTGTAAACTCTACTGATGACGGTTAAAGAACCAGAAACACGTGTCTAGAGATCAGCACTATCTGCGCCAACTGTGGCGAAACACTCGAACACTCTTGAAGCAAGCAAGTATCTCAAACT
The DNA here is from genome assembly GCF_964204655.1 of Triturus cristatus. Taxonomy (NCBI): domain Eukaryota; kingdom Metazoa; phylum Chordata; class Amphibia; order Caudata; family Salamandridae; genus Triturus; species Triturus cristatus. The sequence goes on from NC_140579.1 coordinate 1,225,997,429, forward strand.
GCATTTACCACAATGCCAGGGGCGAACCTTGCTGGGATGTGAAGCGGTGAGCTCCCACTCCTGTTCCTGTTTAATAGTACTCCTGTGAGTCATTGAGATGACAAGCTCGTGGATGAAGCACCCGCATGCCTGTGAGAGGTACCTGGCCTGAGAAAGATGTTGACAGCCTACTAAGCAAACCCCACATTTGAAAGACAGTAATCTCTACTGATGACGGTTAAAGAACCAGAAACACGTGTCTAGAGATCAGCACTATCTGCGCCAACTGTGGCAAAACACTCGAACACTCTTGAAGCAAGCAAGTAACCGAAACTGCATTTACCACAATGCCAAGTGCGAACCTTGCTGGGAGATGAAGCGGTGTGCTGCCACCTCTGTTCCTGTGTAATAGGACTCCCGTTAGTCATTGAGCTGACAAGCTCGTGGATGAAGCACCCGCATGCCTGTGAGAGGTACCTGGCCTGAGAAAGATGTTGACAGCCTACTCAGCAAACCGCACATTTGAAAGACTGTAAACTCTACTGATGACGGTTAAAGAACCAGAAACACGTGTCTAGAGATCAGCACTATCTGCGCCAACTGTGGCGAAACACTCGAACACTCTTGAAGCAAGCAAGTATCTCAAACTGCATTTACCACAATGCCAGGGGCGAACCTTGCTGGGATGTGAAGCGGTGAGCTCCCACTCCTGTTCCTGTTTAATAGTACTCCTGTGAGTCATTGAGCTGACAAGCTCGTGGATGAAGCACCCGCATGCCTGTGAGAGGTACCTGGCCTGAGAAAGATGTTGACAGCCTACTCAGCAAACCCCACATTTGAAAGACAGTAATCTCTACTGATGACGGTTAAAGAACCTGAAACACGTGTCTAGAGATCAGCACTATCTGCGCCAACTGTGGGGAAACACTCGAACACTCTTGAAGCAGGCAAGTAACTGAAACTGCATTTACCACAATACCAGGGGCGAACCTTGCTTGGAGGTGAAGTGGTGTGCTCCCAACCCTGTTCCTGTTTAATAGTACTCCCATGAGTCATTGAGCTGACGAGCTCGTGGATGAAGCACCCGCATGCCTGTGAGAGGTACGTGACCTGAGAAAGATGTTGGCAGCCCACTCAGCAAACCCCACATTTGAAAGACTGTAATCTCTACTGATGACGGTTAAAGAACCAGAAACACGTGTCCAGAGATCAGCACTATCTGCGCCAACTGTGGCGAAACACTCGAACACTCTTGAAGCAAGCAAGTATCCCAAACTGCATTTACCACAATGCCAGGGGCGAACTTTGCTGGGATGTGAAGCGGTGAGCTCCCACTCCTGTTCCTGTTTAATAGTACTCCTGTGAGTCATTGAGCTGACAAGCTCGTGGATGAAGCACCCGCATGCCTGTGAGAGGTACCTGGCCTGAGAAAGATGTTGACAGCCTACTCAGCAAACCCCACATTTGAAAGACTGTAATCTCTACTGATGATGATTAAAGAACCAGAAACACGTGTCTACAGATCAGCACTATCTGCGCCAACTGTGGCGAAACAGTTGAACACTCTTGAAGCAAGCAAGTGACTGAAACTGCATTTACCACAATGCCAGGGGCGAACCTTGCTAGGAGGTGAAGCGGTGTGCTCTCACCCCTGTTTCTGCTTAATAGTAGTGCCGTGAGTCATTGAGCAGACAAGCTCGTGGATGAAGCACCGGCATGCCCGTGAGAGGTACGTGACCTGAGAAAGATGTTGGCAGCCCACTCAGCAAACCCCACATTTGAAAGACTGTAATCTCTACTGATGACGGTTAAAGAACCATAAACACGTGTCTACAGATCAGCACTATCTGCGCCAACTGTGGCGAAACACTCGAACACTCTTGAAGCAAACAAGTATCCGAAACTGCATTTACCACAATGCCAGGGGCGAACCTTGCTGGGATGTGAAGCAGTGTGCTCCCACTCCTGTTCCTGTTTAATAGTACTCCTGTGAGTCATTGAGCTGACAAGCTCGTGGATGAAGCACCCGCATGCCTGTGAGAGGAACCTGGCCTGAGAAAGATGTTGACAGCCTACTCAGCAAACCCCACATTTGAAAGACTGTAATCTCTACTGATGACGGTTAAAGAACCAGAAACACGTGTTTAGAGATCAGCTCTATCTGCGTCAACTGTGGCTAAACACTCGAACACTCTTGAAGCAAGCAAGAAACTGAAACTGCATTTACCACAATGCCAGGGGTGAACCTTGCTGGGAGGTTGAAGCGGTGTGCTCCCACTCCTGTTCCTGCTTAATAGTACAGCCGTGAGTCATTGAGCTGACAAGCTCGTGGATGAAGCACCCTCATGCCTGTGAGAGGTACCTGACCTGAGAAAGATGTTGGCAGCCTGCTCATCAAACCCCAAATTTCAAAGAGTGTAAACTCTACTGATGAGGGTTAAAGAACCAGAAACACATGGCTAGAGATCAGCATTATCTGCGCCAACTGTGGCGAATCACTCGAACACTTTTGAAGGAAGCAAGTAACTGAAAGTGCATTTACCGCAATGCCATGGGAGAACCTTGCTGGGGAGTGAAGCGTTGTGCTCCCAACCCTGTTCCTGTTTAATAGTACTCCTGTGAGTCATTGAGCTGATGAGCTCGTGGATGAAGCACCCGCATGCCTGTGAAAGGTACCTGACCTGAGAAAGATGTTGGCAGCCTACTCAGCAAACCCCACATTTGAAAGACTGTAATCTCTACTGATGACGGTTAAAGAACCAGAAACACGTGTCTAGAGATCAGCTCTATCTGCGTCAACTGTGGCTAAACACTCGAACACTCTTGAAGCAAGCAAGAAACTGAAACTGCATTTACCACAATGCCAGGGGCGAACCTTGCTGGGAGGTTGAAGCGGTGTGCTCCCACTCCTGTTCCTGCTTAATAGTACAGCCGTGAGTCATTGAGCTGACAAGCACGTGGATGAAGCACCCTCATGCCTGTGAGAGGTACCTGACCTGAGAAAGATGTTGGCAGCCTGCTCATCAAACCCCAAATTTCAAAGAGTGTAAACTCTACTGATGACGGTTAAAGAACCAGAAACACGTGTCCAGAGATCAGCACTATCTGCGCCAACTGTGGCGAAACACTCGAATACTCTTGAAGCAAGCAAGTAACCGAAATTGCATTTACCACAATGCCAGGGGCGAACCTTGCTGGAAGGTGAAGCGGTGTGCTTCCACCCCTGTTCCTGTTTAATAGTACTCTTGTGAGTCATTGAGCTGACAAGCTCGTGGATGAAGCACCCGCATGCCTGTGAGAGGTACCTGGCCTGAGAAAGATGTTGACAGCCTACTCAGCAAACCCCACATTTGAAAGACAGTAATCTCTAGTGATGATGGTTAAAGAACCAGAAACACGTGTCTAGAGATCAGCAATATCTACGCGAACTGTAGCGAAACACTCGAACACTTTTGAAGCAAGCTAGTAACTGAAACTGCATTTACCACAATGCCAGGGGCGAACCTTGCTGGGAGGTGAAGTGGTGTGCTCCCACCCCTGTTCCTGCTTAATAGTACTCTTGTGAGTCATTGAGCTGACGAGCTCGTAGATGAAGCACCCACATGCCTGTTAGAGGTACCTGACCTGAGAAAAATGTTGGCAGCCTGCTCAGCAAACCCCAAATTTGAAAGACAGTAATCTCTACTGATGACGGTTAAAGAACCAGAAACATGTGTCTAGAGATCAGCACTATCTGCGCCAACTGTGGCAAAACACTCGAACACTCTTGAAGCAAGCAAGTGACTGAAACTGCATTTACCGCAATGCCAGGGGAGAACCTTGCTGGGAGGTGAAGTGGTGTGCTCCCAACCCTGTTCCTGTTTAATAGTACTCCCATGAGTCATTGAGCTGACGAGCTCGTGGATGAAGCACCCACATGCCTGTTAGAGGTACCTGACCTGAGAAAAATGTTGGCAGCCTGCTCAGCAAACCCCAAATTTGAAAGACAGTAATCTCTACTGATGACGGTTAAAGAACCAGAAACACGTGTCTAGAGATCAGCACTATCTGCGCCAACTGTGGCTAAACACTCGAACACTCTTGAAGCAAGCAAGTATCTCAAACTGCATTTACCACAATGCCAGGGGCGAACCTTGCTGGGATGTGAAGCGGTGAGCTCCCACTCCTGTTCCTGTTTAATAGTACTCCTGTGAGTCATTGAGCTGACAAGCTCGTGGATGAAGCACCCGCATGCCTGTGAGAGGTACCTGGCCTGAGAAAGATGTTGACAGCCTACTCAGCAAACGCCACATTTGAAAGACAGTAATCTCTACTGATGACGGTTAAAGAACCTGAAACACGTGCCTAGAGATCAGCACTATCTGCGCCAACTGTGGGGAAACACTCGAACACTCTTGAAGCAAGCAAGTAACTGAAACTGCATTTACCACAATACCAGGGGCGAACCTTGCTTGGAGGTGAAGTGGTGTGCTCCCAACCCTGTTCCTGTTTAATAGTACTCCCATGAGTCATTGAGCTGACGAGCTCGTGGATGAAGCACCCACATGCCTGTTAGAGGTACCTGACCTGAGAAAAATGTTGGCAGCCTGCTCAGCAAACCCCAAATTTGAAAGACAGTAATCTCTACTGATGACGGTTAAAGAACCAGAAACACGTGTCTCGAGATCAGCACTATCTGCGCCAACTGTGGCAAAACACTCGAACACTCTTGAAGCAAGCAAGTAACCGAAACTGCATTTACCACAATGCCAAGGGCGAACCTTGCTGGGAGGTGAAGCGGTGTGCTCCCACCTCTGCTCCTGTTTAATAGGACTCCCGTTAGTCATTGAGCTGACAAGCTCGTGGATGAAGCACCCGCATGCCTGTGAGAGGTACCTGGACTGAGAAAGATGTTGACAGCCTACTTAGCAAACCGCACATTTGAAAGACTGTAAACTCTACTGATGACGGTTAAAGAACCAGAAACACGTGTCTAGAGATCAGCACTATCTGCGATAACTGTGGCGAAACACTCGAACACTCTTGAAGCAAGCAAGTATCTCAAACTGCATTTACCACAATGCCAGGGGCGAACCTTGCTGGGATGTGAAGCGGTGAGCTCCCACTCCTGTTCCTGTTTAATAGTACTCCTGTGAGTCATTGAGCTGACAAGCTCGTGGATGAAGCACCCGCATGCCTGTGAGAGGTACCTGGCCTGAGAAAGATGTTGACAGCCTACTAAGCAAACCCCACATTTGAAAGACAGTAATCTCTACTGATGACGGTTAAAGAACCAAAAACACGTGTCTAGAGATCAGCACTATCTGCGCCAACTGTGGCGAAACAGTCGAACACTCTTGAAGCAAGCAAGTGTCTGAAACTGCATTTACCGCAATGCCAGGGGAGAACCTTGCTGGGAGGTGAAGCTTTGTGCTCCCAACCCTGTTCCTGTTTAATAATACTCCCGTGAGTCATTGAGCTGACGAGCTCGTGGATGAAGCACCCGCATGCCTGTGAGAGGTACCTGACCTGAGAAAGATGTTTGCAGCCTACTCAGCAAACCCCACATTTGAAAGACTGTAATCTCTACTCATGACGGTTAAAGAACCAGATACACGTGTCTAGAGATCAGCACTATCTGCGCCAACTGTGGCGAAACACTCGAACACTCTTGAAGCAAGCAAGTAACCGAAACTGCATTTACCACAATGCCAGGGGCGAACCTTGCTGGGAGGTGAAGCGGTGTGGTCCCACCCCTGTTCTTGTTTAATAGTACTCCCGTGTGTCATTGAGCTGACAAGCTCGTGGATGAAGCACCCGCATGCCTGTGAGAGGTACCTGGCCTGAGAAAGATGTTGACAGCCTACTCAGCAAACCCCACATTTGAAAGACAGTAATCTCGACTGATGACGGTTAAAGAACCAGAAACACGTGTCTAGAGATCAGCAATATCTTCGCCAACTGTGGCGAAACACTCGAACACTTTTGAAGCAAGCAAGTAACTGAAACTGCATTTACCACAATGCCAAGGGCGACCCTTGCTTGGAGGTGAAGTGGTGTGCTCCCACCCCTGTTCCTGTTTAATAGTACTCCCGTGTGTCATTGAGCTGACAAGCTCGTGGATGAAGCACCCGCATGCCTGTGAGAGGTACCTGGCCTGAGAAAGATGTTGACAGCCTACTCAGCAAACCCCACATTTGAAAGACAGTAATCTCTACTGATGACGGTTAAAGAACCAGAAACACGTGTCTAGAGATCAGCAATATCTGCGCCAACTGTGGCGAAACACTCGAACACTTTTGAAGCAAGCAAGTAACTGAAACTGCATTTACCACAATGCCAGGGGCGAACCTTGCTGGGAGGTGAAGTGGCGTGCTCCCACCCCTGTTCCTGTTTAATAGTACTCCAGTGAATCATTGAGCTGACGAGCTCGTGGATGAAGCACCCGCATGCCCGAGAGAGGTACCTGACCTGACAAAGATGTTGGCAGCCTACTCAGCAAACCCCACATTTGAAAGACTGCAATCTCTACTGATGACGGTTAAAGAACCAGAAACACGTGTCTAGAGATCAGCACTATCTGCGCCAACTGTGGCGAAACACTAGAACACTCTTGACGCAAGCAAGTAACTGAAACTGCATTTACCACAATGCCAGTGGTGAACCTTGCTGGGAGGTGAAGCGGTGTGCTCCCATCCCTGTTCCTGTTTAATAGTACTCCAGTGAATCATTGAGCTGACGAGCTCGTGGATGAAGCACCCGCATGCCCGAGAGAGGTACCTGACGTGACAAAGATGTTGGCAGCCTACTCAGCAAACCCCACATTTGAAAGACTGTAATCTCTACTGATGACGGTTAAAGAACCAGAAACACGTGTCTAGAGATAAGCACTATCTGCGCCAACTGTGGCGAAACACTAGAACACTCTTGAAGCAAGCAAGTAACTGAAACTGCATTTACCACAATGCCAGTGGTGAACCTTGCTGGGAGGTGAAGCGGTGTGCTCCCATCCCTGTTCCTGTTTAATAGTACTCCAGTGAATCTTTGAGCTGACGAGCTCGTGGATGAAGCACCCGCATGCCCGAGAGAGGTACCTGACCTGACAAGGATGTTGGCAGCCTACTCAGCAAACCCCACATTTGAAAGACTGTAATCTCTACTGATGACGGTTAAAGAACCAGAAACACGTGTCTAGAGATCAGCACTATCTGCGTCAACTGTGGCGAAACAGTCGAACACTTTTGAAGCAAGCAAGTAACTGAAACTGCATTTACCAAATCCCAGGGTCGAACCTTGCTGGGAGGTGAAGCGGTGTGCTCCCACTCCTGTTCCTGCTTAAGAGTACTGCCGTGAGTCATTGAGCTGACAAGCTCGTGGATGAAGCACCCACATGCCTGTGAGAGGTACCTGACCTGACAATTATGTTGACAGCCTACTCAGCAAACCCCACATTTGAAAGACTGTAATCTCTACTGAAGACGGCTAAAGAACCAGAAACACGTGTCTAGAGATCAGCACTATCTGCGCCAACTGTGGGGAAACACTCGAACACTCTTGAAGCAAGCAAGTAACTGAAACTGCATTTACCACAATGCCAGGGGCGAACCTTGCTGGGAGGTGAAGCGGAGTGCTCCCACCCCTGTTCCTGTTTAATAGTACTCCAGTGAATCATTGAGCTGACGAGCTCGTGGATGAAGCACCCGCATGCCCGAGAGAGGTACCTGACCTGACAAAGATGTTGGCAGCCTATTCAGCAAACCCCACATTTGAAAGACTGTAATCTCTACTGATGACCGTTAAAGAACCAGAAACATGTGTCTAGAGATCAGCACTATCTGCGCCAACTGTGGCGAAACACTAGAACACTCTTGAAGCAAGCAAGTAACCGAAACTGCATTTACCACAATGCCAGGGGCGAACTTTGCTGGGAGGTGAAGTGGTGTGCTCCCACCCCTGTTCCTGTTTAATAGTACTGCTGTGAGTCATTGAGCTGACGAGCTCGTGGATGAAGCACCCGCATGCCCGAGAGAGGTACCTGACCTGACAAAGATGTTGGCAGCCTACTCAGCAAACCCCACATTTGAAAGACTGTAATCTCTACTGATGACGGTTAAAGAACCAGAAACACGTGTCTAGAGATCAGCACTATCTGCGCCAACTATGGCGAAACACTAGAACACTCTTGAAGCAAGCAAGTAACTGAAACTGCATTTACCAGTCATTAAGCTGACGAGCTCGCGGATGAAGCACCCGCATGCCTGTGAGAGGTACCTGACCTGAGAAAGATGTTGGCAGCCTACTCAGCAAACCCCACATGTGAAAGACTGTAATCTCTACTGATGACGGTTAAAGAACCAGAAACACGTGTCTAGAGATCAGCACTATCTGCGCCAACTGTGGAGAAACACTCAAACACTCTTGAAGCAAGCAAGTAACCGAAACTGCATTTACCACAATGCCAGGGGCGAACTTTGCTGGGAGGTGAAGTGGTGTGCTCCCACTCCTGTTCCTGTTTAATAGTACTCCAGTGAGTCATTGAGCTGACAAGCTCGAGGATGAAGCACCTTCTTGCCTGTGAGAGGTACCTGACCTGAGAAAGGTGTTCACAGCCTACTCAGGAAACCTTACATTTGAAAGACGGTAATCTCTACTGATGACGGTTAAAGAACCAGAAACACGTGTCTAGAGATCAGCACTGTCTGCGGCAACTGTGGCGAAACACTACAACACTCTTGAAGCAAGCAAGTAACTGAAACTGCATTTACCACAATACCAGTGGTGAACCTTGCTGAGAGGTGAAGCGGTGTGCTCCCACCCCTGTTCCTGTTTAATAGTACTGCAGTGAGTCATTGAGCTGACGAGCTCGTGGATGAAGCACAAGCATGCCTGTGAGAGGTACCTGACCTGGGAAAGATGTTGGCAGCCTACTCATCAAACCCCAAATTTCAAAGACTGTAAACTCTACTGATGAGGGTTAAAGAACCAGAAACACATGTCTAGTGATCAGCACTATCTGCTCCAACTGTGGCAAAACACTCGAACACTTTTGAAGGAAACGAGTAACTGAAACTGCATTTACCACAATGCCAGGGGCGATCTTTGCTGGGAGGTGAAGCGGTATGCTCCCAACCCTGTTCCTGTTTAATAGTACTCCTGTGAGTCATTGAGCTGACGAGCTCGTGGATGAAGCACCCGCATCCCTGTGAGAGGTACGTGACCTGAGAAAGATGTTGGCAGCCTACTCATCAAACCCCAAATTTCAAAGAGTGTCAACTCTACTGATGAATATTAAAGAACCAGAAACACATGTCTAGAGATCAGCACTATCTGTGCCAACTGTGGCGAAACACTCAAACACTTTTGAAGGAAGCAAGTAACTGAAACTGCATTTTCCGCAATGCCAGGGGAGAACCTTGCTGGGAGGTGAAGCGGTGTGCTCCCAACCCTGTTCCTGTTCAATAGTACTCCCGTGAGTCATTGAGCTGATGAAATCTTGGATGAAGCACCCGCATGCCTGTGAGAGGTTCCTGGCCTGAGAAAGATGTTGACAGCCTACTCATCAAACCCCAAATTTCGAAGAGTGTGAACTCTACTGATGAGGGTTAAAGAACCAGAAACACATGTCTAGAGATCAGCACTATCTGCGCCAACTGTGGCGAAACACTCAAACACTTTTGAAGGAAACAAGTAACTGAAACTGTATTTACCGCAATACCAGTAGTGAACCTTGCTGGGAGGTGAAGCGGTGTGCTCCCACCCCTGTTCCTGTTTAATAGTACTGCAGTGAGTCATTGAGCTGACGAGCTCATGGATGAAGCACAAGCATGCCTGTGAGAGGTACCTGACCTGAGAAAGATGTTGGCAGCCTACTCATCAAACCCCAAATTTCAAAGACTGTAAACTCTACTGATGAGGGTTAAAGAACCAGAAACACATGTCTAGTGATCAGCACTATCTGCTCCAACTGTGGCAAAACACTCGAACACTTTTGAAGGAAACAAGTAACTGAAACTGCATTTACCACAATGCCAGGGGCGATCCTTGCTGGGAGGTGAAGCGGTATGCTCCCAACCCTGTTCCTGTTTAATAGTACTCCTGTGAGTCATTGAGCTGACAAGCTCGTGGATGAAGCACCCGCATCCCTGTGAGAGGTACGTGACCTGAGAAAGATGTTGGCAGACTACTCATCAAACCCCAAATTTCAAAGAGTGTCAACTCTACTGATGAATATTAAAGAACCAGAAACACATGTCTAGAGATCAGCACTATCTGTGCCAACTGTGGCGAAACACTCAAACACTTTTGAAGGAAGCAAGTAACTGAAACTGCATTTACCGCAATGCCAGGGGAGAACCTTGCTGGGAGGTGAAGCGGTGTGCTCCCAACCCTGTTCCTGTTCAATAGTACTCCCGTGAGTCATTGAGCTGATGAACTCGTGGAGGAAGCACCCGCATGCCTGTGAGAGGTTCCTGACCTGAGAAAGATGTTGGAAGCCTACTCAGCAAACCCCACATTTGAAAGACTGTAATCTCTACTCATGACGGTTAAAGAACCAGAAACACGTGTCTAGAGGTCAGCACTATCTGCGCCAACTGTGGCGAAACACTCGAACACTCTTGAAGCAAGCAAGTAACCGAAACTGCATTTACCACAATGCCAGGGGCGAACCTTGCTGGGAGGTGAAGCGGCGTGCTCCCACCCCTGTTCCTGTTTAATAGTACTCCTGTGTGTCATTGAGCTGACGAGCTTGTGGATGAAGCACCCGCATGCCTGTGAGAGGTACCTGACCTGACAAAGATCTTGGCAGCCTACTCAGCATACCCTTCATTTGAAAAACTGTAATCTGTACTGATGACGGTTAAAGAACCAGAAACACGTGTCTAGAGATCAGCACTATCAGCGCCAACTGTAGCGAAACACTCGAACACTCTTGAAGTAAGCAAGTAACTGAAAGTGCATTTACCACAATGCCAGTGGTGAACCTTGCTGGGAGGTGATGCGGTGTGCTCCCACCCCTGTTCCTGTTTAATAGTACTGCCGTGAGTCATTGAGCTGACGAGCTCGTGGATGAAGCACAAGCATGCCTGTGAGAGGTACCTGACCTGAGAAAGATGTTGGCAGCCTACTCATCGAACCCCAAATTTCAAAGACTGTAAACTCTACTGATGAGGGTTAAAGAACCAGAAACACATGACTAGTGACCAGCACTATCTGCTCCAACTGTGGCAAAACACTCGAACACTTTTGAATGAAGCAAGTAACTGAAACTGCATTTACCACAATGCCAGAAGGGAACCTTGCTGGGAGGTGAAGCGGTGTTCTCCCACCCCTGTTCCTGTTTAATAGTACTCTTGTGAGTCATTGAGCTGACAAGCTCGTGGATGAAGCACCCACATGCCTGTGAGAGGTACCTGGCCTGAGAAAGATGTTGACAGCCTACTCAGCAAACCCCACATTTGAAAGACTGTAATCTCTACTGATGACGGTTAAAGAACCAGAAACACGTGTCTAGAGATCAACACTATCTGCGCCAACTGTGGGGAAACACTCGAACACTCTTGAAGCAAGCAAGTAACTGAAACTGCATTTACCACAATGCCAGGGGCGAACCTTGCTGGGAGGTGAAGCGGTGTGCTCCCACCCCTGTTCCTGTTTAATAGTACTCCAGTGAATCATTGAGCTGACGAGCTCGTGGATGAAGCACCCGCATGCCCGAGAGAGGTACCTGACCTGACAAAGATGTTGGCAGCCTACTCAGCAAACCCCACATTTGAAAGACTGTAATCTCTACTGATGACGGTTAAAGAACCAGAAACACGTGTCTAGAGATCAGCACTATCTGCGCCAACTATGGCGAAACACTAGAACACTCTTGAAGCAAGCAAGTAACTGAAACTGCATTTACCAGTCATTAAGCTGACGAGCTCGCGGATGAAGCACCCGCATGCCTGTGAGAGGTACCTGACCTGAGAAAGATGTTGGCAGCCTACTCAGCAAACCCCACATGTGAAAGACTGTAATCTCTACTGATGACGGTTAAAGAACCAGAAACACGTGTCTAGAGATCAGCAATATCTGCACCAACTGTGGCGAAACACTCAAACACTTTTGAAGCAAGCAAGTAACTGAAACTGCATTTACCACAATGCCAGGGGTGAACCTTGCTGGGAGGTGAAGTGGTGTGATCCCACTCCTCTTCCTGCTTAATAGTACTCTTGTGAGTCATTGAGCTGACGAGCTCGTGGATGAAGCACCCGCATGCCCGAGAGAGGTACCTGACCTGACAAAGATGTTGCCAGCCTACTCAGCAAACCCCACATTTGAAAGACTGTAATCTCTACTGATGACGGTTAAAGAACCAGAAACACGTGTCTAGAGATCAGCACTATCTGCGCCAACTATGGCGAAACACTAGAACACTCTTGAAGCAAGCAAGTAACTGAAACTGCATTTACCAGTCATTAAGCTGACGAGCTCGCGGATGAAGCACCCGCATGCCTGTGAGAGGTACCTGACCTGAGAAAGATGTTGGCAGCCTACTCAGCAAACCCCACATGTGAAAGACTGTAATCTCTACTGATGACGGTTAAAGAACCAGAAACACGTGTCTAGAGGTCAGCACTATCTGCGCCAACTGTGGCGAAACACTCGAACACTCTTGAAGCAAGCAAGTAACCGAAACTGCATTTACCACAATGCCAGGGGCGAACCTTGCTGGGAGGTGAAGCGGCGTGCTCCCACCCCTGTTCCTGTTTAATAGTACTCCTGTGTGTCATTGAGCTGACGAGCTTGTGGATGAAGCACCCGCATGCCTGTGAGAGGTACCTGACCTGACAAAGATCTTGGCAGCCTACTCAGCATACCCTTCATTTGAAAAACTGTAATCTGTACTGATGACGGTTAAAGAACCAGAAACACGTGTCTAGAGATCAGCACTATCAGCGCCAACTGTAGCGAAACACTCGAACACTCTTGAAGTAAGCAAGTAACTGAAAGTGCATTTACCACAATGCCAGTGGTGAACCTTGCTGGGAGGTGATGCGGTGTGCTCCCACCCCTGTTCCTGTTTAATAGTACTGCCGTGAGTCATTGAGCTGACGAGCTCGTGGATGAAGCACAAGCATGCCTGTGAGAGGTACCTGACCTGAGAAAGATGTTGGCAGCCTACTCATCGAACCCCAAATTTCAAAGACTGTAAACTCTACTGATGAGGGTTAAAGAACCAGAAACACATGACTAGTGACCAGCACTATCTGCTCCAACTGTGGCAAAACACTCGAACACTTTTGAATGAAGCAAGTAACTGAAACTGCATTTACCACAATGCCAGAAGGGAACCTTGCTGGGAGGTGAAGCGGTGTTCTCCCACCCCTGTTCCTGTTTAATAGTACTCTTGTGAGTCATTGAGCTGACAAGCTCGTGGATGAAGCACCCACATGCCTGTGAGAGGTACCTGGCCTGAGAAAGATGTTGACAGCCTACTCAGCAAACCCCACATTTGAAAGACTGTAATCTCTACTGATGACGGTTAAAGAACCAGAAACACGTGTCTAGAGATCAACACTATCTGCGCCAACTGTGGGGAAACACTCGAACACTCTTGAAGCAAGCAAGTAACTGAAACTGCATTTACCACAATGCCAGGGGCGAACCTTGCTGGGAGGTGAAGCGGTGTGCTCCCACCCCTGTTCCTGTTTAATAGTACTCCAGTGAATCATTGAGCTGACGAGCTCGTGGATGAAGCACCCGCATGCCCGAGAGAGGTACCTGACCTGACAAAGATGTTGGCAGCCTACTCAGCAAACCCCACATTTGAAAGACTGTAATCTCTACTGATGACGGTTAAAGAACCAGAAACACGTGTCTAGAGATCAGCACTATCTGCGCCAACTATGGCGAAACACTAGAACACTCTTGAAGCAAGCAAGTAACTGAAACTGCATTTACCAGTCATTAAGCTGACGAGCTCGCGGATGAAGCACCCGCATGCCTGTGAGAGGTACCTGACCTGAGAAAGATGTTGGCAGCCTACTCAGCAAACCCCACATGTGAAAGACTGTAATCTCTACTGATGACGGTTAAAGAACCAGAAACACGTGTCTAGAGATCAGCAATATCTGCACCAACTGTGGCGAAACACTCAAACACTTTTGAAGCAAGCAAGTAACTGAAACTGCATTTACCACAATGCCAGGGGTGAACCTTGCTGGGAGGTGAAGTGGTGTGATCCCACCCCTCTTCCTGCTTAATAGTACTCTTGTGAGTCATTGAGCTGACGAGCTCGTGGATGAAGCACCCGCATGCCCGAGAGAGGTACCTGACCTGACAAAGATGTTGCCAGCCTACTCAGCAAACCCCACATTTGAAAGACTGTAATCTCTACTGATGACGGTTAAAGAACCAGAAACACGTGTCTAGAGATCAGCACTATCTGCGCCAACTGTGGCGAAACACTCGAACACTCTTGAAGCAAGCAAGTATCCCAAACTGCATTTACCACAATGCCAGGGGCGAACTTTGCTGGGATGTGAAGCGGTGAGCTCCCACTCCTGTTCCTGTTTAATAGTACTCCTGTGAGTCATTGAGCTGACAAGCTCGTGGATGAAGCACCCGCATGCCTGTGAGAGGTACCTGGCCTGAGAAAGATGTTGACAGCCTACTCAGCAAACCCCACATTTGAAAGACTGTAATCTCTACTGATGATGATTAAAGAACCAGAAACACGTGTCTACAGATCAGCACTATCTGCGCCAACTGTGGCGAAACAGTTGAACACTCTTGAAGCAAGCAAGTGACTGAAACTGCATTTACCACAATGCCAGGGGCGAACCTTGCTAGGAGGTGAAGCGGTGTGCTCTCACCCCTGTTTCTGCTTAATAGTAGTGCCGTGAGTCATTGAGCAGACAAGCTCGTGGATGAAGCACCGGCATGCCCGTGAGAGGTACGTGACCTGAGAAAGATGTTGGCAGCCCACTCAGCAAACCCCACATTTGAAAGACTGTAATCTCTACTGATGACGGTTAAAGAACCATAAACACGTGTCTACAGATCAGCACTATCTGCGCCAACTGTGGCGAAACACTCGAACACTCTTGAAGCAAACAAGTATCCGAAACTGCATTTACCACAATGCCAGGGGCGAACCTTGCTGGGATGTGAAGCAGTGTGCTCCCACTCCTGTTCCTGTTTAATAGTACTCCTGTGAGTCATTGAGCTGACAAGCTCGTGGATGAAGCACCCGCATGCCTGTGAGAGGAACCTGGCCTGAGAAAGATGTTGACAGCCTACTCAGCAAACCCCACATTTGAAAGACTGTAATCTCTACTGATGACGGTTAAAGAACCAGAAACACGTGTTTAGAGATCAGCTCTATCTGCGTCAACTGTGGCTAAACACTCGAACACTCTTGAAGCAAGCAAGAAACTGAAACTGCATTTACCACAATGCCAGGGGTGAACCTTGCTGGGAGGTTGAAGCGGTGTGCTCCCACTCCTGTTCCTGCTTAATAGTACAGCCGTGAGTCATTGAGCTGACAAGCTCGTGGATGAAGCACCCTCATGCCTGTGAGAGGTACCTGACCTGAGAAAGATGTTGGCAGCCTGCTCATCAAACCCCAAATTTCAAAGAGTGTAAACTCTACTGATGAGGGTTAAAGAACCAGAAACACATGGCTAGAGATCAGCATTATCTGCGCCAACTGTGGCGAAACACTCGAACACTTTTGAAGGAAGCAAGTAACTGAAAGTGCATTTACCGCAATGCCATGGGAGAACCTTGCTGGGGAGTGAAGCGTTGTGCTCCCAACCCTGTTCCTGTTTAATAGTACTCCTGTGAGTCATTGAGCTGACGAGCTCGTGGATGAAGCACCCGCATGCCTGTGAAAGGTACCTGACCTGAGAAAGATGTTGGCAGCCTACTCAGCAAACCCCACATTTGAAAGACTGTAATCTCTACTGATGACGGTTAAAGAACCAGAAACACGTGTCTAGAGATCAGCTCTATCTGCGTCAACTGTGGCTAAACACTCGAACACTCTTGAAGCAAGCAAGAAACTGAAACTGCATTTACCACAATGCCAGGGGCGAACCTTGCTGGGAGGTTGAAGCGGTGTGCTCCCACTCCTGTTCCTGCTTAATAGTACAGCCGTGAGTCATTGAGCTGACAAGCTCGTGGATGAAGCACCCTCATGCCTGTGAGAGGTACCTGACCTGAGAAAGATGTTGGCAGCCTGCTCATCAAACCCCAAATTTCAAAGAGTGTAAACTCTACTGATGACGGTTAAAGAACCAGAAACACGTGTCCAGAGATCAGCACTATCTGCGCCAACTGTGGCGAAACACTCGAATACTCTTGAAGCAAGCAAGTAACCGAAATTGCATTTACCACAATGCCAGGGGCGAACCTTGCTGGAAGGTGAAGCGGTGTGCTTCCACCCCTGTTCCTGTTTAATAGTACTCTTGTGAGTCATTGAGCTGACAAGCTCGTGGATGAAGCACCCGCATGCCTGTGAGAGGTACCTGGCCTGAGAAAGATGTTGACAGCCTACTCAGCAAACCCCACATTTGAAAGACAGTAATCTCTAGTGATGATGGTTAAAGAACCAGAAACACGTGTCTAGAGATCAGCAATATCTACGCGAACTGTAGCGAAACACTCGAACACTTTTGAAGCAAGCTAGTAACTGAAACTGCATTTACCACAATGCCAGGGGCGAACCTTGCTGGGAGGTGAAGTGGTGTGCTCCCACCCCTGTTCCTGCTTAATAGTACTCTTGTGAGTCATTGAGCTGACGAGCTCGTAGATGAAGCACCCACATGCCTGTTAGAGGTACCTGACCTGAGAAAAATGTTGGCAGCCTGCTCAGCAAACCCCAAATTTGAAAGACAGTAATCTCTACTGATGACGGTTAAAGAACCAGAAACATGTGTCTAGAGATCAGCACTATCTGCGCCAACTGTGGCAAAACACTCGAACACTCTTGAAGCAAGCAAGTGACTGAAACTGCATTTACCGCAATGCCAGGGGAGAACCTTGCTGGGAGGTGAAGTGGTGTGCTCCCAACCCTGTTCCTGTTTAATAGTACTCCCATGAGTCATTGAGCTGACGAGCTCGTGGATGAAGCACCCACATGCCTGTTAGAGGTACCTGACCTGAGAAAAATGTTGGCAGCCTGCTCAGCAAACCCCAAATTTGAAAGACAGTAATCTCTACTGATGACGGTTAAAGAACCAGAAACACGTGTCTAGAGATCAGCACTATCTGCGCCAACTGTGGCTAAACACTCGAACACTCTTGAAGCAAGCAAGTATCTCAAACTGCATTTACCGCAATGCCAGGGGCGAACCTTGCTGGGATGTGAAGCGGTGAGCTCCCACTCCTGTTCCTGTTTAATAGTACTCCTGTGAGTCATTGAGCTGACAAGCTCGTGGATGAAGCACCCGCATGCCTGTGAGAGGTACCTGGCCTGAGAAAGATGTTGACAGCCTACTCAGCAAACGCCACATTTGAAAGACAGTAATCTCTACTGATGACGGTTAAAGAACCTGAAACACGTGCCTAGAGATCAGCACTATCTGCGCCAACTGTGGGGAAACACTCGAACACTCTTGAAGCAAGCAAGTAACTGAAACTGCATTTACCACAATACCAGGGGCGAACCTTGCTTGGAGGTGAAGTGGTGTGCTCCCAACCCTGTTCCTGTTTAATAGTACTCCCATGAGTCATTGAGCTGACGAGCTCGTGGATGAAGCACCCACATGCCTGTTAGAGGTACCTGACCTGAGAAAAATGTTGGCAGCCTGCTCAGCAAACCCCAAATTTGAAAGACAGTAATCTCTACTGATGACGGTTAAAGAACCAGAAACACGTGTCTAGAGATCAGCACTATCTGCGCCAACTGTGGCAAAACACTCGAACACTCTTGAAGCAAGCAAGTAACCGAAACTGCATTTACCACAATGCCAAGGGCGAACCTTGCTGGGAGGTGAAGCGGTGTGCTCCCACCTCTGCTCCTGTTTAATAGGACTACCGTTAGTCATTGAGCTGACAAGCTCGTGGATGAAGCACCCGCATGCCTGTGAGAGGTACCTGGCCTGAGAAAGATGTTGACAGCCTACTTAGCAAACCGCACATTTGAAAGACTGTAAACTCTACTGATGACGGTTAAAGAACCAGAAACACGTGTCTAGAGATCAGCACTATCTGCGATAACTGTGGCGAAACACTCGAACACTCTTGAAGCAAGCAAGTATCTCAAACTGCATTTACCACAATGCCAGGGGCGAACCTTGCTGGGATGTGAAGCGGTGAGCTCCCACTCCTGTTCCTGTTTAATAGTACTCCTGTGAGTCATTGAGCTGACAAGCTCGTGGATGAAGCACCCGCATGCCTGTGAGAGGTACCTGGCCTGAGAAAGATGTTGACAGCCTACTAAGCAAACCCCACATTTGAAAGACAGTAATCTCTACTGATGACGGTTAAAGAACCAAAAACACGTGTCTAGAGATCAGCACTATCTGCGCCAACTGTGGCGAAACAGTCGAACACTCTTGAAGCAAGCAAGTGTCTGAAACTGCATTTACCGCAATGCCAGGGGAGAACCTTGCTGGGAGGTGAAGCTTTGTGCTCCCAACCCTGTTCCTGTTTAATAATACTCCCGTGAGTCATTGAGCTGACGAGCTCGTGGATGAAGCACCCGCATGCCTGTGAGAGGTACCTGACCTGAGAAAGATGTTTGCAGCCTACTCAGCAAACCCCACATTTGAAAGACTGTAATCTCTACTCATGACGGTTAAAGAACCAGATACACGTGTCTAGAGATCAGCACTATCTGCGCCAACTGTGGCGAAACACTCGAACACTCTTGAAGCAAGCAAGTAACCGAAACTGCATTTACCACAATGCCAGGGGCGAACCTTGCTGGGAGGTGAAGCGGTGTGCTCCCACCCCTGTTCTTGTTTAATAGTACTCCCGTGTGTCATTGAGCTGACAAGCTCGTGGATGAAGCACCCGCATGCCTGTGAGAGGTACCTGGCCTGAGAAAGATGTTGACAGCCTACTCAGCAAACCCCACATTTGAAAGACAGTAATCTCTACTGATGACGGTTAAAGAACCAGAAACACGTGTCTAGAGATCAGCAATATCTACGCCAACTGTGGCGAAACACTCGAACACTTTTGAAGCAAGCAAGTAACTGAAACTGCATTTACCCCAATGCCAAGGGCGACCCTTGCTTGGAGGTGAAGTGGTGTGCTCCCACCCCTGTTCCTGTTTAATAGTACTCCCGTGTGTCATTGAGCTGACAAGCTCGTGGATGAAGCACCCGCATGCCTGTGAGAGGTACCTGGCCTGAGAAAGATGTTGACAGCCTACTCAGCAAACCCCACATTTGAAAGACAGTAATCTCTACTGATGACGGTTAAAGAACCAGAAACACGTGTCTAGAGATCAGCAATATCTGCGCCAACTGTGGCGAAACACTCGAACACTTTTGAAGCAAGCAAGTAACTGAAACTGCATTTACCACAATGCCAGGGGCGAACCTTGCTGGGAGGTGAAGTGGCGTGCTCCCACCCCTGTTCCTGTTTAATAGTACTCCAGTGAATCATTGAGCTGACGAGCTCGTGGATGAAGCACCCGCATGCCCGAGAGAGGTACCTGACCTGACAAAGATGTTGGCAGCCTACTCAGCAAACCCCACATTTGAAAGACTGCAATCTCTACTGATGACGGTTAAAGAACCAGAAACACGTGTCTAGAGATCAGCACTATCTGCGCCAACTGTGGCGAAACACTAGAACACTCTTGAAGCAAGCAAGTAACTGAAACTGCATTTACCACAATGCCAGTGGTGAACCTTGCTGGGAGGTGAAGCGGTGTGCTCCCATCCCTGTTCCTGTTTAATAGTACTCCAGTGAATCATTGAGCTGACGAGCTCGTGGATGAAGCACCCGCATGCCCGAGAGAGGTACCTGACGTGACAAAGATGTTGGCAGCCTACTCAGCAAACCCCACATTTGAAAGACTGTAATCTCTACTGATGACGGTTAAAGAACCAGAAACACGTGTCTAGAGATAAGCACTATCTGCGCCAACTGTGGCGAAACACTAGAACACTCTTGAAGCAAGCAAGTAACTGAAACTGCATTTACCACAATGCCAGTGGTGAACCTTGCTGGGAGGTGAAGCGGTGTGCTCCCATCCCTGTTCCTGTTTAATAGTACTCCAGTGAATCTTTGAGCTGACGAGCTCGTGGATGAAGCACCCGCATGCCCGAGAGAGGTACCTGACCTGACAAGGATGTTGGCAGCCTACTCAGCAAACCCCACATTTGAAAGACTGTAATCTCTACTGATGACGGTTAAAGAACCAGAAACACGTGTCTAGAGATCAGCACTATCTGCGTCAACTGTGGCGAAACAGTCGAACACTTTTGAAGCAAGCAAGTAACTGAAACTGCATTTACCAAATCCCAGGGTCGAACCTTGCTGGGAGGTGAAGCGGTGTGCTCCCACTCCTGTTCCTGCTTAAGAGTACTGCCGTGAGTCATTGAGCTGACAAGCTCGTGTTTGAAGCATCCACATGCCTGTTAGAGGTACCTGACCTGAGAAACATGTTGGCAGCATACTCAGCAAACCCTCAATTTGAAAGACTGTAATCTCTACTGATGACTGTTAAAGAACCAGAAACACGTGTCTAGAGATCAGCACTATCTGCGCCAACTGTGGGGAAACACTCGAACACTCTTGAAGCAAGCAAGTAACTGAAACTGCATTTACCACAATGCCAGGGGCGAATCTTGCTGGGAGGTGAAGCGGTATTCTCCCA
The DNA here is from genome assembly GCF_964204655.1 of Triturus cristatus. Lineage (NCBI taxonomy): Eukaryota > Metazoa > Chordata > Amphibia > Caudata > Salamandridae > Triturus > Triturus cristatus. The sequence goes on from NC_140579.1 coordinate 1,226,018,214, forward strand.
CCCCTGTTCCTGTTTAATAGTACTCCTGTGAGTCATTGAGCTGACAAGCTCGTGGATGAAGCACCCACATGCCTGTGAGAGGTACCTGGCCTGAGTAAGATGTTGACAGCCTACTCAGCAAACCCCACATTTGAAAGACTGTAATCTCTACTGAAGACGGCTAAAGAACCAGAAACACGTGTCTAGAGATCAGCACTATCTGCGCCAACTGTGGGGAAACACTCGAACACTCTTGAAGCAAGCAAGTAACTGAAACTGCATTTACCACAATGCCAGGGGCGAACCTTGCTGGGAGGTGAAGCGGAGTGCTCCCACCCCTGTTCCTGTTTAATAGTACTCCAGTGAATCATTGAGCTGACGAGCTCGTGGATGAAGCACCCGCATGCCCGAGAGAGGTACCTGACCTGACAAAGATGTTGGCAGCCTATTCAGCAAACCCCACATTTGAAAGACTGTAATCTCTACTGATGACCGTTAAAGAACCAGAAACATGTGTCTAGAGATCAGCACTATCTGCGCCAACTGTGGCGAAACACTAGAACACTCTTGAAGCAAGCAAGTAACCGAAACTGCATTTACCACAATGCCAGGGGCGAACTTTGCTGGGAGGTGAAGTGGTGTGCTCCCACCCCTGTTCCTGTTTAATAGTACTGCTGTGAGTCATTGAGCTGACGAGCTCGTGGATGAAGCACCCGCATGCCCGAGAGAGGTACCTGACCTGACAAAGATGTTGGCAGCCTACTCAGCAAACCCCACATTTAAAAGACTGTAATCTCTACTGATGACGGTTAAAGAACCAGAAACACGTGTCTAGAGATCAGCACTATCTGCGCCAACTATGGCGAAACACTAGAACACTCTTGAAGCAAGCAAGTAACTGAAACTGCATTTACCAGTCATTAAGCTGACGAGCTCGCGGATGAAGCACCCGCATGCCTGTGAGAGGTACCTGACCTGAGAAAGATGTTGGCAGCCTACTCAGCAAACCCCACATGTGAAAGACTGTAATCTCTACTGATGACGGTTAAAGAACCAGAAACACGTGTCTAGAGATCAGCACTATCTGCGCCAACTGTGGAGAAACACTCAAACACTCTTGAAGCAAGCAAGTAACCGAAACTGCATTTACCACAATGCCAGGGGCGACCTTTGCTGGGAGGTGAAGTGGTGTGCTCCCACTCCTGTTCCTGTTTAATAGTACTCCAGTGAGTCATTGAGCTGACAAGCTCGAGGATGAAGCACCTTCTTGCCTGTGAGAGGTACCTGACCTGAGAAAGGTGTTCACAGCCTACTCAGGAAACCTTACATTTGAAAGACGGTAATCTCTACTGATGACGGTTAAAGAACCAGAAACACGTGTCTAGAGATCAGCACTGTCTGCGGCAACTGTGGCGAAACACTAGAACACTCTTGAAGCAAGCAAGTAACTGAAACTGCATTTACCACAATACCAGTGGTGAACCTTGCTGAGAGGTGAAGCGGTGTGCTCCCACCCCTGTTCCTGTTTAATAGTACTGCAGTGAGTCATTGAGCTGACGAGCTCGTGGATGAAGCACAAGCATGCCTGTGAGAGGTACCTGACCTGGGAAAGATGTTGGCAGCCTACTCATCAAACCCCAAATTTCAAAGACTGTAAACTCTACTGATGAGGGTTAAAGAACCAGAAACACATGTCTAGTGATCAGCACTATCTGCTCCAACTGTGGCAAAACACTCGAACACTTTTGAAGGAAACGAGTAACTGAAACTGCATTTACCACAATGCCAGGGGCGATCTTTGCTGGGAGGTGAAGCGGTATGCTCCCAACCCTGTTCCTGTTTAATAGTACTCCTGTGAGTCATTGAGCTGACGAGCTCGTGGATGAAGCACCCGCATCCCTGTGAGAGGTACCTGACCTGAGAAAGATGTTGGCAGCCTACTCATCAAACCCCAAATTTCAAAGAGTGTCAACTCTACTGATGAATATTAAAGAACCAGAAACACATGTCTAGAGATCAGCACTATCTGTGCCAACTGTGGCGAAACACTCAAACACTTTTGAAGGAAGCAAGTAACTGAAACTGCATTTTCCGCAATGCCAGGGGAGAACCTTGCTGGGAGGTGAAGCGGTGTGCTCCCAACCCTGTTCCTGTTCAATAGTACTCCCGTGAGTCATTGAGCTGATGAAATCTTGGATGAAGCACCCGCATGCCTGTGAGAGGTTCCTGGCCTGAGAAAGATGTTGACAGCCTACTCATCAAACCCCAAATTTCGAAGAGTGTGAACTCTACTGATGAGGGTTAAAGAACCAGAAACACATGTCTAGAGATCAGCACTATCTGCGCCAACTGTGGCGAAACACTCAAACACTTTTGAAGGAAACAAGTAACTGAAACTGTATTTACCGCAATACCAGTAGTGAACCTTGCTGGGAGGTGAAGCGGTGTGCTCCCACCCCTGTTCCTGTTTAATAGTACTGCAGTGAGTCATTGAGCTGACGAGCTCATGGATGAAGCACAAGCATGCCTGTGAGAGGTACCTGACCTGAGAAAGATGTTGGCAGCCTACTCATCAAACCCCAAATTTCAAAGACTGTAAACTCTACTGATGAGGGTTAAAGAACCAGAAACACATGTCTAGTGATCAGCACTATCTGCTCCAACTGTGGCAAAACACTCGAACACTTTTGAAGGGAACAAGTAACTGAAACTGCATTTACCACAATGCCAGGGGCGATCCTTGCTGGGAGGTGAAGCGGTATGCTCCCAACCCTGTTCCTGTTTAATAGTACTCCTGTGAGTCATTGAGCTGACAAGCTCGTGGATGAAGCACCCGCATCCCTGTGAGAGGTACGTGACCTGAGAAAGATGTTGGCAGACTACTCATCAAACCCCAAATTTCAAAGAGTGTCAACTCTACTGATGAATATTAAAGAACCAGAAACACATGTCTAGAGATCAGCACTATCTGTGCCAACTGTGGCGAAACACTCAAACACTTTTGAAGGAAGCAAGTAACTGAAACTGCATTTACCGCAATGCCAGGGGAGAACCTTGCTGGGAGGTGAAGCGGTGTGCTCCCAACCCTGTTCCTGTTCAATAGTACTCCCGTGAGTCATTGAGCTGATGAACTCGTGGAGGAAGCACCCGCATGCCTGTGAGAGGTTCCTGACCTGAGAAAGATGTTGGAAGCCTACTCAGCAAACCCCACATTTGAAAGACTGTAATCTCTACTCATGACGGTTAAAGAACCAGAAACACGTGTCTAGAGGTCAGCACTATCTGCGCGCAACTGTGGCGAAACACTCGAACACTCTTGAAGCAAGCAAGTAACCGAAACTGCATTTACCACAATGCCAGGGGCGAACCTTGCTGGGAGGTGAAGCGGCGTGCTCCCACCCCTGTTCCTGTTTAATAGTACTCCTGTGTGTCATTGAGCTGACAAGCTTGTGGATGAAGCACCCGCATGCCTGTGAGAGGTACCTGACCTGACAAAGATCTTGGCAGCCTACTCAGCATACCCTTCATTTGAAAAACTGTAATCTGTACTGATGACGGTTAAAGAACCAGAAACACGTGTCTAGAGATCAGCACTATCAGCGCCAACTGTAGCGAAACACTCGAACACTCTTGAAGTAAGCAAGTAACTGAAAGTGCATTTACCACAATGCCAGTGGTGAACCTTGCTGGGAGGTGATGCGGTGTGCTCCCACCCCTGTTCCTGTTTAATAGTACTGCCGTGAGTCATTGAGCTGACGAGCTCGTGGATGAAGCACAAGCATGCCTGTGAGAGGTACCTGACCTGAGAAAGATGTTGGCAGCCTACTCATCGAACCCCAAATTTCGAAGAGTGTGAACTCTACTGATGAGGGTTAAAGAACCAGAAACACATGTCTAGAGATCAGCACTATCTGCGCCAACTGTGGCGAAACACTCAAACACTTTTGAAGGAAGCAAGTAACTGAAACTGTATTTACCGTAATGCCAGGGGAGAACCTTGCTGGGAGGTGAAGCGGTGTGCTCCCAACCCTGTTCTTGTTTAATAGTACTCCCATGAGTCATTGAGCTGACAAGCTCGTGGATGAAGCACCCGCATGCCTCTGAGAGGTACCTGACCTGAGAAAGATGTTGGAAGCCTACTCAGCAAACCCCACATTTGAAAGACTGTAATCTCTACTCATGACGGTTAAAGAACCAGAAACACGTGTCTAGAGGTCAGCACTATCTGCGCCAACTGTGGCGAAACACTCGAACACTCTTGAAGCAAGCAAGTAACCGAAACTGCATTTACCACAATGCCAGGGGCGAACCTTGCTGGGAGGTGAAGCGGCGTGCTCCCACCCCTGTTCCTGTTTAATAGTACTCCTGTGTGTCATTGAGCTGACAAGCTTGTGGATGAAGCACCCGCATGCCTGTGAGAGGTACCTGGCCTGAGAAAGATGTTGACAGCCTACTCAGCAAACCCCACATTTGAAAGACTGTAATCTCTACTGATGACGGTTAAAGAACCAGAAACACGTGTCTAGAGATCAGCACTATCAGCGCCAACTGTGGCGAAACACTAGAACACTCTTGAAGCAAGCAAGAAACTGAAACTGCATTTACCACAATGCCAGTGGTGAACCTTGCTGGGAGGTGAAGCGGTGTGCTCTCATCCCTGTTCCTGTTTAATAGTACTCCAGTGAATCATTGAGTTGACGAGCTCGGGGATGAAGCACCCGCATGCCCTAGAGAGGTACCTGACCTGACAAAGATGTTGGCAGCCTACTCAGCAAACCCCACATTTGAAAGACTGTAATCTCTACTGATGACGGTTAAAGAACCAGAAACACGTGTCTAGAGATCAGCACTATCTGCGTCAACTGTGGCGAAACACTCGAACACTCTTGAAGCAAGCAAGTAACTGAAACTGCATTTACCACAATGCCAGGGTCGAACCTTGCTGGGAAGTGAAGCGGTGTGCTCCCACTCCTGTTCCTGCTTAAGAGTACTGCCGTGAGTCATTGAGCTGACAAGCTCGTGGATGAAGCACCCACATGCCTGTTAGAGGTACCTGACCTGAGAAAGATGTTGGCAGCCTACTCAGCAAACCCCCAATTTGAAAGACTGTAATCTCTACTGATGACGGTTAAAGAACCAGAAACACGTGTCTAGAGATCAGCACTATCTGCGCCAACTGTGGCGAAGAACTCGAACACTCTTGAAGCAAGCAAGTAACTGAAACTGCATTTACCACAATGCCAGGGGCGAACCTTGCTGGTAGGTGAAGCGGTGTGCTCCCACCCCTGTTCCTGTTTAATAGTACTCCAGTGAATCATTGAGCTGACGAGCTCGTGGATGAAGCACCCGCATGCCCGTGAGAGGTACCTGACCTGACAAAGATGTTGGCAGCCTACTCAGCATACCCCACATTTGAAAGACTGTAATCTATACTGATGACGGTTAAAGAACCAGAAACACGTGTCTAGAGATCAGCACTGTCTGCGGCAACTGTGGCGAAACACTAGAACACTCTTGAAGCAAGCAAGTAACTGAAACTGCATTTACCACAATACCAGTGGTGAACCTTGCTGAGAGGTGAAGCGGTGTGCTCCCACCCCTGTTCCTGTTTAATAGTACTGCAGTGAGTCATTGAGCTGACAAGCTCGTGGATGAAGCACAAGCATGCCTGTGAGAGGTACCTGACCTGGGAAAGATGTTGGCAGCCTACTCATCAAACCCCAAATTTCAAAGACTGTAAACTCTACTGATGAGGGTTAAAGAACCAGAAACACATGTCTAGTGATCAGCACTATCTGCTCCAACTGTGGCAAAACACTCGAACACTTTTGAAGGAAACAAGTAACTGAAACTGCATTTACCACAATGCCAGGGGCGATCTTTGCTGGGAGGTGAAGCGGTATGCTCCCAACCCTGTTCCAGTTTAATAGTACTCCTGTGAGTCATTGAGCTGACGAGCTCGTGGATGAAGCACCCGCATCCCTGTGAGAGGTACGTGACCTGAGAAAGATGTTGGCAGCCTACTCATCAAACCCCAAATTTCAAAGAGTGTCAACTCTACTGATGAATATTAAAGAACCAGAAACACATGTCTAGAGATCAGCACTATCTGTGCCAACTGTGGCGAAACACTCAAACACTTTTGAAGGAAGCAAGTAACTGAAACTGCATTTACCGCAATGCCAGGGGAGAACCTTGCTGGGAGGTGAAGCGGTGTGCTCCCAACCCTGTTCCTGTTCAATAGTACTCCCGTGAGTCATTGAGCTGATGAAATCGTGGATGAAGCACCCGCATGCCTGTGAGAGGTTCCTGGCCTGAGAAAGATGTTGACAGCCTACTCATCAAACCCCAAATTTCGAAGAGTGTGAACTCTACTGATGAGGGTTAAAGAACCAGAAACACATGTCTAGAGATCAGCACTATCTGCGCCAACTGTGGCGAAACACTCAAACACTTTTGAAGGAAGCAAGTAACTGAAACTGTATTTACCGCAATACCAGTGGTGAACCTTGCTGGGCGGTGAAGCGGTGTGCTCCCACCCCTGTTCCTGTTTAATAGTACTGCAGTGAGTCATTGAGCTGACGAGCTCGTGGATGAAGCACAAGCATGCCTGTGAGAGGTACCTGACCTGAGAAAGATGTTGGCAGCCTACTCATCAAACCCCAAATTTCAAAGACTGTAAACTCTACTGATGAGGGTTAAAGAACCAGAAACACATGTCTAGTGATCAGCACTATCTGCTCCAACTGTGGCAAAACACTCGAACACTTTTGAAGGAAACAAGTAACTGAAACTGCATTTACCACAATGCCAGGGGCGATCCTTGCTGGGAGGTGAAGCGGTATGCTCCCAACCCTGTTCCTTTTTAATAGTACTCCTGTGAGTCATTGAGCTGACGAGCTCGTGGATGAAGCACCCGCATCCCTGTGAGAGGTACGTGACCTGAGAAAGATGTTGGCAGCCTACTCATCAAACCCCAAATTTCAAAGAGTGTCAACTCTACTGATGAATATTAAAGAACCAGAAACACATGTCTAGAGATCAGCATTATCTGTGCCAACTGTGGCGAAACACTCAAACACTTTTGAAGGAAGCAAGTAACTGAAACTGCATTTACCGCAATGCCAGGGGAGAACCTTGCTGGGAGGTGAAGCGGTGTGCTCCCAACCCTGTTCCTGTTCAATAGTACTCCCGTGAGTCATTGAGCTGATGAACTCGTGGAGGAAGCACCCGCATGCCTGTGAGAGGTTTCTGGCCTGAGAAAGATGTTGACAGCCTACTCATCAAACCCCAAATTTTGAAGAGTGTGAACTCTACTGATGAGGGTTAAAGAACCAGAAACACGTGTCTAGAGATCAGCACTATCAGCGCCAACTGTGGCGAAACACTAGAACACTCTTGAAGCAAGCAAGAAACTGAAACTGCATTTACCACAATGCCAGTGGTGAACCTTGCTGGGAGGTGAAGCGGTGTGCTCTCATCCCTGTTCCTGTTTAATAGTACTCCAGTGAATCATTGAGCTGACGAGCTCGGGGATGAAGCACCCGCATGCCCTAGAGAGGTACCTGACCTGACAAAGATGTTGGCAGCCTACTCAGCAAACCCCACATTTGAAAGACTGTAATCTCTACTGATGACGGTTAAAGAACCAGAAACACGTGTCTAGAGATCAGCACTATCTGCGCCAACTGTGGCGAAACACTCGAACACTCTTGAAGCAAGACAAGTAACTGAAACTGCATTTACCACAATGCCAGGGGCGAACCTTGCTGGGAGGTGAAGCAGTGTGCTCCCACCCCTGTTCCTGTTTAATAGCACTCCAGTGAATCATTGAGCTGACGAGCTCGTGGATGACGCACCCGCATGCCCGTGAGAGGTACCTGACCTGACAAAGATGTTGGCAGCCTACTCAGCATACCCCACATTTGAAAGACAGTAATCTATACTGATGACGGTTAAAGAACCAGAAACACGTGTCTAGAGATCAGCACTGTCTGCGGCAACTGTGGCGAAACACTAGAACACTCTTGAAGCAAGCAAGTAACTGAAACTGCATTTACCACAATACCAGTGGTGAACCTTGCTGAGAGGTGAAGCGGTGTGCTCCCACCCCTGTTCCTGTTTAATAGTACTGCAGTGAGTCATTGAGCTGACAAGCTCGTGGATGAAGCACAAGCATGCCTGTGAGAGGTACCTGACCTGGGAAAGATGTTGGCAGCCTACTCATCAAACCCCAAATTTCAAAGACTGTAAACTCTACTGATGAGGGTTAAAGAACCAGAAACACATGTCTAGTGATCAGCACTATCTGCTCCAACTGTGGCAAAACACTCGAACACTTTTGAAGGAAACAAGTAACTGAAACTGCATTTACCACAATGCCAGGGGCGATCTTTGCTGGGAGGTGAAGCGGTATGCTCCCAACCCTGTTCCTGTTTAATAGTACTCCTGTGAGTCATTGAGCTGACGAGCTCGTGGATGAAGCACCCGCATCCCTGTGAGAGGTACGTGACCTGAGAAAGATGTTGGCAGCCTACTCATCAAACCCCAAATTTCAAAGAGTGTCAACTCTACTGATGAATATTAAAGAACCAGAAACACATGTCTAGAGATCAGCACTATCTGTGCCAACTGTGGCGAAACACTCAAACACTTTTGAAGGAAGCAAGTAACTGAAACTGCATTTACCGCAATGCCAGGGGAGAACCTTGCTGGGAGGTGAAGCGGTGTGCTCCCAACCCTGTTCCTGTTCAATAGTACTCCCGTGAGTCATTGAGCTGATGAAATCGTGGATGAAGCACCCGCATGCCTGTGAGAGGCTCCTGGCCTGAGAAAGATGTTGACAGCCTACTCATCAAACCCCAAATTTCGAAGAGTGTGAACTCTACTGATGAGGGTTAAAGAACCAGAAACACATGTCTAGTGATCAGCACTATCTGCTCCAACTGTGGCAAAACACTCGAACACTTTTGAAGGAAACAAGTAACTGAAACTGCATTTACCACAATGCCAGGGGCGATCTTTGCTGGGAGGTGAAGCGGTATGCTCCCAACCCTGTTCCTGTTTAATAGTACTCCTGTGAGTCATTGAGCTGACGAGCTCGTGGATGAAGCACCCGCATCCCTGTGAGAGGTACGTGACCTGAGAAAGATGTTGGCAGCCTACTCATCAAACCCCAAATTTCAAAGAGTGTCAACTCTACTGATGAATATTAAAGAACCAGAAACACATGTCTAGAGATCAGCACTATCTGTGCCAACTGTGGCGAAACACTCAAACACTTTTGAAGGAAGCAAGTAACTGAAACTGCATTTACCGCAATGCCAGGGGAGAACCTTGCTGGGAGGTGAAGCGGTGTGCTCCCAACCCTGTTCCTGTTCAATAGTACTCCCGTGAGTCATTGAGCTGATGAAATCGTGGATGAAGCACCCGCATGCCTGTGAGAGGTTCCTGGCCTGAGAAAGATGTTGACAGCCTACTCATCAAACCCCAAATTTCGAAGAGTGTGAACTCTACTGATGAGGGTTAAAGAACCAGAAACACATGTCTAGAGATCAGCACTATCTGCGCCAACTGTGGCGAAACACTCAAACACTTTTGAAGGAAGCAAGTAACTGAAACTGTATTTACCGCAATACCAGTGGTGAACCTTGCTGGGAGGTGAAGCGGTGTGCTCCCACCCCTGTTCCTGTTTAATAGTACTGCAGTGAGTCATTGAGCTGACGAGCTCGTGGATGAAGCACAAGCATGCCTGTGAGAGGTACCTGACCTGAGAAAGATGTTGGCAGCCTACTCATCAAACCCCAAATTTCAAAGACTGTAAACTCTACTGATGAGGGTTAAAGAACCAGAAACACATGTCTAGTGATCAGCACTATCTGCTCCAACTGTGGCAAAACACTCGAACACTTTTGAAGGAAACAAGTAACTGAAACTGCATTTACCACAATGCCAGGGGCGATCCTTGCTGGGAGGTGAAGCGGTATGCTCCCAACCCTGTTCCTTTTTAATAGTACTCCTGTGAGTCATTGAGCTGACGAGCTCGTGGATGAAGCACCCGCATCCCTGTGAGAGGTACGTGACCTGAGAAAGATGTTGGCAGCCTACTCATCAAACCCCAAATTTCAAAGAGTGTCAACTCTACTGATGAATATTAAAGAACCAGAAACACATGTCTAGAGATCAGCATTATCTGTGCCAACTGTGGCGAAACACTCAAACACTTTTGAAGGAAGCAAGTAACTGAAACTGCATTTACCGCAATGCCAGGGGAGAACCTTGCTGGGAGGTGAAGCGGTGTGCTCCCAACCCTGTTCCTGTTCAATAGTACTCCCGTGAGTCATTGAGCTGATGAAATCTTGGATGAAGCACCCGCATGCCTGTGAGAGGTTCCTGGCCTGAGAAAGATGTTGACAGCCTACTCATCAAACCCCAAATTTCGAAGAGTGTGAACTCTACTGATGAGGGTTAAAGAACCAGAAACACATGTCTAGAGATCAGCACTATCTGCGCCAACTGTGGCGAAACACTCAAACACTTTTGAAGGAAACAAGTAACTGAAACTGTATTTACCGCAATACCAGTGGTGAACCTTGCTGGGAGGTGAAGCGGTGTGCTCCCACCCCTGTTCCTGTTTAATAGTACTGCAGTGAGTCATTGAGCTGACGAGCTCGTGGATGAAGCACAAGCATGCCTGTGAGAGGTACCTGACCTGAGAAAGATGTTGGCAGCCTACTCATCAAACCCCAAATTTCAAAGACTGTAAACTCTACTGATGAGGGTTAAAGAACCAGAAACACATGTCTAGTGATCAGCACTATCTGCTCCAACTGTGGCAAAACACTCGAACACTTTTGAAGGAAACAAGTAACTGAAACTGCATTTACCACAATGCCAGGGGCGATCCTTGCTGGGAGGTGAAGCGGTATGCTCCCAACCCTGTTCCTGTTTAATAGTACTCCTGTGAGTCATTGAGCTGACAAGCTCGTGGATGAAGCACCCGCATCCCTGTGAGAGGTACGTGACCTGAGAAAGATGTTGGCAGACTACTCATCAAACCCCAAATTTCAAAGAGTGTCAACTCTACTGATGAATATTAAAGAACCAGAAACACATGTCTAGAGATCAGCACTATCTGTGCCAACTGTGGCGAAACACTCAAACACTTTTGAAGGAAGCAAGTAACTGAAACTGCATTTACCGCAATGCCAGGGGAGAACCTTGCTGGGAGGTGAAGCGGTGTGCTCCCAACCCTGTTCCTGTTCAATAGTACTCCCGTGAGTCATTGAGCTGATGAACTCGTGGAGGAAGCACCCACATGCCTGTGAGAGGTTCCTGGCCTGAGAAAGATGTTGACAGCCTACTCATCAAACCCCAAATTTTGAAGAGTGCGAACTCTACTGATGAGGGTTAAAGAACCAGAAACACATGTCTAGAGATCAGCACTATCTGCGCCAACTGTGGCGAAACACTCAAACACTTTTGAAGGAAGCAAGTAACTGAAACTGTATTTACCGTAATGCCAGGGGAGAACCTTGCTGGGAGGTGAAGCGGTGTGCTCCCAACCCTGTTCTTGTTTAATAGTACTCCCATGAGTCATTGAGCTGACAAGCTCGTGGATGAAGCACCCGCATGCCTCTGAGAGGTACCTGACCTGAGAAAGATGTTGGAAGCCTACTCAGCAAACCCCACATTTGAAAGACTGTAATCTCTACTCATGACGGTTAAAGAACCAGAAACACGTGTCTAGAGGTCAGCACTATCTGCGCCAACTGTGGCGAAACACTCGAACACTCTTGAAGCAAGCAAGTAACCGAAACTGCATTTACCACAATGCAAGGGGCGAACCTTGCTGGGAGGTGAAGCGGCGTGCTCCCACCCCTGTTCCTGTTTAATAGTACTCCTGTGTGTCATTGAGCTGACAAGCTTGTGGATGAAGCACCCGCATGCCTGTGAGAGGTACCTGGCCTGAGAAAGATGTTGACAGCCTACTCAGCAAACCCCACATTTGAAAGACTGTAATCTCTACTGATGACGGTTAAAGAACCAGAAACACGTGTCTAGAGATCAGCACTATCAGCGCCAACTGTGGCGAAACACTATTACACTCTTGAAGCAAGCAAGAAACTGAAACTGCATTTACCACAATGCCAGTGGTGAACCTTGCTGGGAGGTGAAGCGGTGTGCTCTCATCCCTGTTCCTGTTTAATAGTACTCCAGTGAATCATTGAGTTGACGTGCTCGGGGATGAAGCACCCGCATGCCCTAGAGAGGTACCTGACCTGACAAAGATGTTGGCAGCCTACTCAGCAAACCCCACATTTGAAAGACTGTAATCTCTACTGATGACGGTTAAAGAACCAGAAACACGTGTCTAGAGATCAGCACTATCTGCGTCAACTGTGGCGAAACACTCGAACACTCTTGAAGCAAGCAAGTAACTGAAACTGCATTTACCACAATGCCAGGGTCGAACCTTGCTGGGAAGTGAAGCGGTGTGCTCCCACTCCTGTTCCTGCTTAAGAGTACTGCCGTGAGTCATTGAGCTGACAAGCTCGTGGATGAAGCACCCACATGCCTGTTAGAGGTACCTGACCTGAGAAAGATGTTGGCAGCCTACTCAGCAAACCCCCAATTTGAAAGACTGTAATCTCTACTGATGACGGTTAAAGAACCAGAAACACGTGTCTAGAGATCAGCACTATCTGCGCCAACTGTGGCGAAGAACTCGAACACTCTTGAAGCAAGCAAGTAACTGAAACTGCATTTACCACAATGCCAGGGGCGAACCTTGCTGGTAGGTGAAGCGGTGTGCTCCCACCCCTGTTCCTGTTTAATAGTACTCCAGTGAATCATTGAGCTGACGAGCTCGTGGATGAAGCACCCGCATGCCCGTGAGAGGTACCTGACCTGACAAAGATGTTGGCAGCCTACTCAGCATACCCCACATTTGAAAGACTGTAATCTATACTGATGACGGTTAAAGAACCAGAAACACGTGTCTAGAGATCAGCACTGTCTGCGGCAACTGTGGCGAAACACTAGAACACTCTTGAAGCAAGCAAGTAACTGAAACTGCATTTACCACAATACCAGTGGTGAACCTTGCTGAGAGGTGAAGCGGTGTGCTCCCACCCCTGTTCCTGTTTAATAGTACTGCAGTGAGTCATTGAGCTGACAAGCTCGTGGATGAAGCACAAGCATGCCTGTGAGAGGTACCTGACCTGGGAAAGATGTTGGCAGCCTACTCATCAAACCCCAAATTTCAAAGACTGTAAACTCTACTGATGAGGGTTAAAGAACCAGAAACACATGTCTAGTGATCAGCACTATCTGCTCCAACTGTGGCAAAACACTCGAACACTTTTGAAGGAAACAAGTAACTGAAACTGCATTTACCACAATGCCAGGGGCGATCTTTGCTGGGAGGTGAAGCGGTATGCTCCCAACCCTGTTCCAGTTTAATAGTACTCCTGTGAGTCATTAAGCTGACGAGCTCGTGGATGAAGCACCCGCATCCCTGTGAGAGGTACGTGACCTGAGAAAGATGTTGGCAGCCTACTCATCAAACCCCAAATTTCAAAGAGTGTCAACTCTACTGATGAATATTAAAGAACCAGAAACACATGTCTAGAGATCAGCACTATCTGTGCCAACTGTGGCGAAACACTCAAACACTTTTGAAGGAAGCAAGTAACTGAAACTGCATTTACCGCAATGCCAGGGGAGAACCTTGCTGGGAGGTGAAGCGGTGTGCTCCCAACCCTGTTCCTGTTCAATAGTACTCCCGTGAGTCATTGAGCTGATGAAATCGTGGATGAAGCACCCGCATGCCTGTGAGAGGTTCCTGGCCTGAGAAAGATGTTGACAGCCTACTCATCAAACCCCAAATTTCGAAGAGTGTGAACTCTACTGATGAGGGTTAAAGAACCAGAAACACATGTCTAGAGATCAGCACTATCTGCGCCAACTGTGGCGAAACACTCAAACACTTTTGAAGGAAGCAAGTAACTGAAACTGTATTTACCGCAATACCAGTGGTGAACCTTGCTGGGCGGTGAAGCGGTGTGCTCCCACCCCTGTTCCTGTTTAATAGTACTGCAGTGAGTCATTGAGCTGACGAGCTCGTGGATGAAGCACAAGCATGCCTGTGAGAGGTACCTGACCTGAGAAAGATGTTGGCAGCCTACTCATCAAACCCCAAATTTCAAAGACTGTAAACTCTACTGATGAGGGTTAAAGAACCAGAAACACATGTCTAGTGATCAGCACTATCTGCTCCAACTGTGGCAAAACACTCGAACACTTTTGAAGGAAACAAGTAACTGAAACTGCATTTACCACAATGCCAGGGGCGAACCTTGCTGGGAGGTGAAGCGGTGTGCTCCCAACCCTGTTCCTTTTTAATAGTACTCCTGTGAGTCATTGAGCTGACGAGCTCGTGGATGAAGCACCCGCATCCCTGTGAGAGGTACGTGACCTGAGAAAGATGTTGGCAGCCTACTCATCAAACCCCAAATTTCAAAGAGTGTCAACTCTACTGATGAATATTAAAGAACCAGAAACACATGTCTAGAGATCAGCATTATCTGTGCCAACTGTGGCGAAACACTCAAACACTTTTGAAGGAAGCAAGTAACTGAAACTGCATTTACCGCAATGCCAGGGGAGAACCTTGCTGGGAGGTGAAGCGGTGTGCTCCCAACCCTGTTCCTGTTCAATAGTACTCCCGTGAGTCATTGAGCTGATGAACTCGTGGAGGAAGCACCCGCATGCCTGTGAGAGGTTTCTGGCCTGAGAAAGATGTTGACAGCCTACTCATCAAACCCCAAATTTTGAAGAGTGTGAACTCTACTGATGAGGGTTAAAGAACCAGAAACACGTGTCTAGAGATCAGCACTATCAGCGCCAACTGTGGCGAAACACTAGAACACTCTTGAAGCAAGCAAGAAACTGAAACTGCATTTACCACAATGCCAGTGGTGAACCTTGCTGGGAGGTGAAGCGGTGTGCTCTCATCCCTGTTCCTGTTTAATAGTACTCCAGTGAATCATTGAGCTGACGAGCTCGGGGATGAAGCACCCGCATGCCCTAGAGAGGTACCTGACCTGACAAAGATGTTGGCAGCCTACTCAGCAAACCCCACATTTGAAAGACTGTAATCTCTACTGATGACGGTTAAAGAACCAGAAACACGTGTCTAGAGATCAGCACTATCTGCGCCAACTGTGGCGAAACACTCGAACACTCTTGAAGCAAGACAAGTAACTGAAACTGCATTTACCACAATGCCAGGGGCGAACCTTGCTGGGAGGTGAAGCAGTGTGCTCCCACCCCTGTTCCTGTTTAATAGCACTCCAGTGAATCATTGAGCTGACGAGCTCGTGGATGACGCACCCGCATGCCCGTGAGAGGTACCTGACCTGACAAAGATGTTGGCAGCCTACTCAGCATACCCCACATTTGAAAGACAGTAATCTATACTGATGACGGTTAAAGAACCAGAAACACGTGTCTAGAGATCAGCACTGTCTGCGGCAACTGTGGCGAAACACTAGAACACTCTTGAAGCAAGCAAGTAACTGAAACTGCATTTACCACAATACCAGTGGTGAACCTTGCTGAGAGGTGAAGCGGTGTGCTCCCACCCCTGTTCCTGTTTAATAGTACTGCAGTGAGTCATTGAGCTGACAAGCTCGTGGATGAAGCACAAGCATGCCTGTGAGAGGTACCTGACCTGGGAAAGATGTTGGCAGCCTACTCATCAAACCCCAAATTTCAAAGACTGTAAACTCTACTGATGAGGGTTAAAGAACCAGAAACACATGTCTAGTGATCAGCACTATCTGCTCCAACTGTGGCAAAACACTCGAACACTTTTGAAGGAAACAAGTAACTGAAACTGCATTTACCACAATGCCAGGGGCGATCTTTGCTGGGAGGTGAAGCGGTATGCTCCCAACCCTGTTCCTGTTTAATAGTACTCCTGTGAGTCATTGAGCTGACGAGCTCGTGGATGAAGCACCCGCATCCCTGTGAGAGGTACGTGACCTGAGAAAGATGTTGGCAGCCTACTCATCAAACCCCAAATTTCAAAGAGTGTCAACTCTACTGATGAATATTAAAGAACCAGAAACACATGTCTAGAGATCAGCACTATCTGTGCCAACTGTGGCGAAACACTCAAACACTTTTGAAGGAAGCAAGTAACTGAAACTGCATTTACCGCAATGCCAGGGGAGAACCTTGCTGGGAGGTGAAGCGGTGTGCTCCCAACCCTGTTCCTGTTCAATAGTACTCCCGTGAGTCATTGAGCTGATGAAATCGTGGATGAAGCACCCGCATGCCTGTGAGAGGTTCCTGGCCTGAGAAAGATGTTGACAGCCTACTCATCAAACCCCAAATTTCGAAGAGTGTGAACTCTACTGATGAGGGTTAAAGAACCAGAAACACATGTCTAGAGATCAGCACTATCTGCGCCAACTGTGGCGAAACACTCAAACACTTTTGAAGGAAGCAAGTAACTGAAACTGTATTTACCGCAATACCAGTGGTGAACCTTGCTGGGAGGTGAAGCGGTGTGCTCCCACCCCTGTTCCTGTTTAATAGTACTGCAGTGAGTCATTGAGCTGACGAGCTCGTGGATGAAGCACAAGCATGCCTGTGAGAGGTACCTGACCTGAGAAAGATGTTGGCAGCCTACTCATCAAACCCCAAATTTCAAAGACTGTAAACTCTACTGATGAGGGTTAAAGAACCAGAAACACATGTCTAGTGATCAGCACTATCTGCTCCAACTGTGGCAAAACACTCGAACACTTTTGAAGGAAACAAGTAACTGAAACTGCATTTACCACAATGCCAGGGGCGATCCTTGCTGGGAGGTGAAGCGGTATGCTCCCAACCCTGTTCCTTTTTAATAGTACTCCTGTGAGTCATTGAGCTGACGAGCTCGTGGATGAAGCACCCGCATCCCTGTGAGAGGTACGTGACCTGAGAAAGATGTTGGCAGCCTACTCATCAAACCCCAAATTTCAAAGAGTGTCAACTCTACTGATGAATATTAAAGAACCAGAAACACATGTCTAGAGATCAGCATTATCTGTGCCAACTGTGGCGAAACACTCAAACACTTTTGAAGGAAGCAAGTAACTGAAACTGCATTTACCGCAATGCCAGGGGAGAACCTTGCTGGGAGGTGAAGCGGTGTGCTCCCAACCCTGTTCCTGTTCAATAGTACTCCCGTGAGTCATTGAGCTGATGAACTCGTGGAGGAAGCACCCGCATGCCTGTGAGAGGTTTCTGGCCTGAGAAAGATGTTGACAGCCTACTCATCAAACCCCAAATTTTGAAGAGTGTGAACTCTACTGATGAGGGTTAAAGAACCAGAAACACATGTCTAGAGATCAGCACTATCTGCGCCAACTGTGGCGAAACACTCAAACACTTTTGAAGGAAGCAAGTAACTGAAACTGTATTTACCGTAATGCCAGGGGAGAACCTTGCTGGGAGGTGAAGCGGTGTGCTCCCAACCCTGTTCCTGTTTAATAGTACTCCCATGAGTCATTGAGCTGACAAGCTCGTGGATGAAGCACCCGCATGCCTGTGAGAGGTACCTGACCTGAGAAAGATGTTGGAAGCCTACTCAGCAAACCCCACATTTGAAAGACTGTAATCTCTACTCATGACGGTTAAAGAACCAGAAACACGTGTCTAGAGGTCAGCACTATCTGCGCCAACTGTGGCGAAACAGTCGAACACTCTTGAAGCAAGCAAGTAACCGAAACTGCATTTACCACAATGCCAGGGGCGAACCTTGCTGGGAGGTGAAGCGGCGTGCTCCCACCCCTGTTCCTGTTTAATAGTACTCCCGTGTGTCATTGAGCTGACAAGCTTGTGGATGAAGCACCCGCATGCCTGTGAGAGGTACCTGGCCTGAGAAAGATGTTGACAGCCTACTCAGCAAACCCCACATTTGAAAGACTGTAATCTCTACTGATGACGGTTAAAGAACCAGAAACACGTGTCTAGAGATCAGCACTATCAGCGCCAACTGTGGCGAAACACTAGAACACTCTTGAAGCAAGCAAGAAACTGAAACTGCATTTACCACAATGCCAGTGGTGAACCTTGCTGGGAGGTGAAGCGGTGTGCTCTCATCCCTGTTCCTGTTTAATAGTACTCCAGTGAATCATTGAGCTGACGAGCTCGGGGATGAAGCACCCGCATGCCCTAGAGAGGTACCTGACCTGACAAAGATGTTGGCAGCCTACTCAGCAAACCCCACATTTGAAAGACTGTAATCTCTACTGATGACGGTTAAAGAACCAGAAACACGTGTCTAGAGATCAGCACTATCTGCGTCAACTGTGGCGAAACACTCGAACACTCTATTTATTTATTTATTTATTTATTTATAGAGAGCTTATAGAGCGCTCAGTAACGCCATCTCGGCGTGTCCCCGCGCTAAAGCTACCAGCGATCACCATGAGAGCCTGTGACCTACACAGTGTATAGATGTGTTTTAAGCTTGGCCCTGAACAGCGCTTCACTGCTCTCCAGTCTCAGAGCAGGAGGAAGTTTGTTCCATTGTTGAGCTGCTTGGAACGCAAAAGATCGTCCACCCATTCTAGCCTTCCTTATCCTGGGGACTGTCAGCAGCCCGGCACCCTCCGACCGGAGGGTCCTTGTTGGTTCGTAGCGGCTGACTAGATCCCTAAGGTAGGCGGGCGACCTGCCCCAGACAATTCGGTGACAGACGAGGAGGCACTTAAACAGCACACGTTTCTTCACAGGCAGCCAGTGAAGCGCATCCAGCGCCTTTTGAGAATTAGCCCTCCTAGGTCTTCTTAGCACCAATCTAGCGGCGGAATTCTGGATAACTTGCAGGCGGCCCAGGCAGCCCTCGGTGGCCCCTAGGAACAAGATGTTTCCATAGTCCATCCGAGAGGTCACCAGTGCCTGCGTCAGTGTCCTTCTGGCCGCTATGGGTAGGAGGTCTAAGGTTTTGTTTAGGGTCTTTAGTACTCCAAAACATTTGCCCACAAGACGCCTTATGTGGCCATCATAGGAGAGAGAGGAATTCATCCAGACTCCTAGATTCTTAGCCTCCTCACAAGGTATGGGGGTAGGGCCAAGGCATGGAGGCCACCACTCGGCTGACCAGTTTTTGCTTTTTCCCCCCACCACCAACACCTCTGTCTTAGAGCCATTGAGTTTTAGGCAGTGGGAGTCCATCCACTCAGCTAGTGCCTTCATACAGGACTTAAAGTTGGTGGGGGTGTTGGCGGTGTTCTGCGATAGGGAAATCAGCAGCTGGGTGTCGTCGGCGTAAGACACCAATTCCACCCCAAATGATTGTACAACCTTCGCCAGGGAGGCCATGTAGAGATTAAAAAGAGTAGGGCTCAATGCTGAGCCCTGAGGCACTCCCTGATCTAGTGGCATCTCGACCGAACGACATGTCCCTTGCTGTACCTGGAAACATCTTTCAGTGAGAAACGACTGTAACCAGTACAGCGCAGGACCCACGACCCCAGCTTCGCTCAGACACCGTAGCAGGATGGAATGCGCTACGGTGTCAAAAGCCGTGCTGAGGTCGAGCATGATCAGGGTCATTGTATGTCCTGCATCCGCCCCTGCTCTTAAAGTCTCAGTGGCCCGTAGGAGAGCTGTCTCCGTAGAGTAGCCCGCCCTAAATCCTGATTGTGAGGGATGTAGTAAGTTCCCTCTCTCCAGGTGCTCAGTAAGCTGAGCATTGACCACCTTCTCAGCCACTTTTGCCACATACGGCAATAAGGAGATAGGTCTGAGGTTTTCCAGCACTTCCATGCTTACATTCGTTTTTTTCCTTATTGGCAGTACTATGGCCTTCTTCCACTCCTCAGGGACTCGTGAAGCAAGCAAGTAACTGAAACTGCATTTACCACAATGCCAGGGTCGAACCTTGCTGGGAAGTGAAGCGGTGTGCTCCCACTCCTGTTCCTGCTTAAGAGTACTGCCGTGAGTCATTGAGCTGACAAGCTCGTGGATGAAGCACCCACATGCCTGTTAGAGGTACCTGACCTGAGAAAGATGTTGGCAGCCTACTCAGCAAACCCCCAATTTGAAAGACTGTAATCTCTACTGATGACGGTTAAAGAACCAGAAACACGTGTCTAGAGATCAGCACTATCTGCGCCAACTGTGGCGAAACACTCGAACACTCTTGAAGTAAGCAAGTAACTGAAACTGCATTTACCACAATGCCAGTGGTGAACCTTGCTGGGAGGTGATGCGGTGTGCTCCCACCCCTGTTCCTGTTTAATAGTACTGCCGAGAGTCATTGAGCTGACGAGCTCGTGGATGAAGCACAAGCATGCCTGTGAGAGGTACCTGACCTGAGAAAGATGTTGGCAGCCTACTCGTCAAACCCCAAATTTCAAAGACTGTAAACTCTACTGATGAGGGTTAAAGAACCAGAAACACATGACTAGTGACCAGCACTATCTGCGCCAACTGTGGCAAAACATTCGAACACTTTTGAATGAAGCAAGTAACTGAAACTGCATTTACCACAATGCCAGGGGGGAACCTTGCTGGGAGGTGAAGCGGTGATCTCCCACCCCTGTTCCTGTTTAATAGTACTCCCGTGAGTCATTGAGCTGACAAGCTCGTGGATGAAGCACCCACATGCCTGTGAGAGGTACCTGGCCTGAGAAAGATGTTGACAGCCTACTCAGCAAACCCCACATTTGAAAGACTGTAATCTCTACTGATGACGGTTAAAGAACCAGAAACACGTGTCTAGAGATCAGCACTATCTGCGCCAACTGTGGCGAAACACTAGAACACTCTTGAAGCAAGCAAGTAACTGAAACTGCATTTACCACAATGCCAGGGGCGAACCTTGCTGGGATTTGAAGCTGTGTGCTCCCACCCCTGTTCCTATTTAATAGTACTCCAGTGAATCGTTGAGCTGACGAGCTCGTGGATGAAGCACCCGCATGCCCGAGAGAGGTACCTGACCTGACAAAGATGTTGGCAGCCTACTCAGCAAACCCACATTTGAAAGACTGTAATCTCTACTGATGACGGTTAAAGAACCAGAAACACGTGTCTAGAGATCAGCACTATCTGCGCCAACTGTGGCGAAACACTAGAACACTCTTGAAGCAAGCAAGTAACTGAAACTGCATTTACCACAATGCCAGGGGTGAACCGTGCTGGGAGGTGAAGCGGTGTGCTCCCACTCCTGTTCCTGTTTAATAGTACTCCAGTGAGTCATTGAGCTGACAAGCTCGAGGATGAAGCACCCTCTTGCCTGTGAGAGGTACCTGACCTGAGAAAGGTGTTGACAGCCTACTCAGCATACCCCACACTTGAAAGACTGTAATCTATACTGATGACGGTTAAAGAACCAGAAACACGTGTCTAGAGATCAGCACTATCTGAGCCAACTGTGGCAAAACACTAGAACACTCTTTAAGCAAGCAAGTAACTGAAACTGCATTTACCACAATACCAGTTGTGAACCTTGCTGGGAGGTGAAGCGGTGTGCTCCCACCCCTGTTCCTGTTTAATAGTACTGCAGTGAGTCATTGAGCTGACGAGCTCGTGGATGAAGCACAAGCATGCCTGTGAGAGGTACCTGACCTGAGAAAGATGTTGGCAGCCTACTCATCAAACCCCAAATTTCAAAGACTGTAAACTCTACTGATGAGGGTTAAAGAACCAGAAACACATTTCTAGTGATCAGCACTATCTGCTCCAACTGTGGCAAAACACTCGAACACTTTTGAAGGAAACAAGTAACTGAAACTGCATTTACCACAATGCCAGGGGCGATCCTTGCTGGGAGGTGAAGCGGTGTGCTCCCAACCCTGTTCCTGTTTAATAGTACTCCTGTGAGTCATTGAGCTGACGAGCTCGTGGATGAAGCACCCGCATGCCTGTGAGAGGTACGTGACCTGAGAAAGATGTTGGCAGCCTACTCATCAAACCCCAAATTTCAAAGAGTGTCAACTCTACTGATGAATATTAAAGAACCAGAAACACAGGTCTAGAGATCAGCACTATCTGTGCCAACAGTGGCGAAACACTCAAACACTTTTGAAGGAAGCAAGTAACTGAAACTGCATTTACCACAATGCCAGGGTCGAACCTTGCTGGGAAGTGAAGCGGTGTGCTCCCACTCCTGTTCCTGTTTAATAGTACTCCCGTGAGTCATTGAGCTGACAAGCTCGTGGATGAAGCACCCACATGCCTGTGAGAGGTACCTGGCCTGAGAAAGATGTTGACAGCCTACTCAGCAAACCCCACATTTGAAAGACTGTAATCTCTACTGATGACGGTTAAAGAACCAGAAACACGTGTCTAGAGATCAGCACTATCTGCGCCAACTGTGGCGAAACACTAGAACACTCTTGAAGCAAGCAAGTAACTGAAACTGCATTTACCACAATGCCAGGGGCGAACCTTGCTGGGATTTGAAGCGGTGTGCTCCCACCCCTGTTCCTATTTAATAGTACTCCAGTGAATCGTTGAGCTGACGAGCTCGTGGATGAAGCACCCGCATGCCCGAGAGAGGTACCTGACCTGACAAAGATGTTGGCAGCCTACTCAGCAAACCCACATTTGAAAGACTGTAATCTCTACTGATGACGGTTAAAGAACCAGAAACACGTGTCTAGAGATCAGCACTATCTGCGCCAACTGTGGCGAAACACTAGAACACTCTTGAAGCAAGCAAGTAACTGAAACTGCATTTACCACAATGCCAGGGGTGAACCGTGCTGGGAGGTGAAGCGGTGTGCTCCCACTCCTGTTCCTGTTTAATAGTACTCCAGTGAGCCATTGAGCTGACAAGCTCGAGGATGAAGCACCCTCTTGCCTGTGAGAGGTACCTGACCTGAGAAAGGTGTTGACAGCCTACTCAGCATACACCACACTTGAAAGACTGTAATCTATACTGATGACGGTTAAAGAACCAGAAACACGTGTCTAGAGATCAGCACTATCTGAGCCAACTGTGGCAAAACACTAGAACACTCTTTAAGCAAGCAAGTAACTGAAACTGCATTTACCACAATACCAGTTGTGAACCTTGCTGGGAGGTGAAGCGGTGTGCTCCCACCCCTGTTCCTGTTTAATAGTACTGCAGTGAGTCATTGAGCTGACGAGCTCGTGGATGAAGCACAAGCATGCCTGTGAGAGGTACCTGACCTGAGAAAGATGTTGGCAGCCTACTCATCAAACCCCAAATTTCAAAGACTGTAAACTCTACTGATGAGGGTTAAAGAACCAGAAACACATTTCTAGTGATCAGCACTATCTGCTCCAACTGTGGCAAAACACTCGAACACTTTTGAAGGAAACAAGTAACTGAAACTGCATTTACCACAATGCCAGGGGCGATCCTTGCTGGGAGGTGAAGCGGTGTGCTCCCAACCCTGTTCCTGTTTAATAGTACTCCTGTGAGTCATTGAGCTGACGAGCTCGTGGATGAAGCACCCGCATGCCTGTGAGAGGTACGTGACCTGAGAAAGATGTTGGCAGCCTACTCATCAAACCCCAAATTTCAAAGAGTGTCAACTCTACTGATGAATATTAAAGAACCAGAAACACAGGTCTAGAGATCAGCACTATCTGTGCCAACAGTGGCGAAACACTCAAACACTTTTGAAGGAAGCAAGTAACTGAAACTGCATTTACCACAATGCTAGGGTCGAACCTTGCTGGGAAGTGAAGCGGTGTGCTCCCACTCTTGTTCCTGTTTAATAGTACTCCCGTGAGTCATTGAGCTGACAAGCTCGTGGATGAAGCACCCACATGCCTGTGAGAGGTACCTGGCCTGAGAAAGATGTTGACAGCCTACTCAGCAAACCCCACATTTGAAAGACTGTAATCTCTACTGATGACGGTTAAAGAACCAGAAACACGTGTCTAGAGATCAGCACTATCTGCGCCAACTGTGGCGAAACACTAGAACACTCTTGAAGCAAGCAAGTAACTGAAACTGCATTTACCACAATGCCAGTGGTGAACCTTGCTGGGAGGTGATGCGGTGTGCTCCCACCCCTGTTCCTGTTTAATAGTACTGCCGAGAGTCATTGAGCTGACGAGCTCGTGGATGAAGCACAAGCATGCCTGTGAGAGGTACCTGACCTGAGAAAGATGTTGGCAGCCTACTCATCAAACCCCAAATTTCAAAGACTGTAAACTCTACTGATGAGGGTTAAAGAACCAGAAACACATGACTAGTGACCAGCACTATCTGCGCCAACTGTGGCAAAACACTCGAACACTTTTGAATGAAGCAAGTAACTGAAACTGCATTTACCACAATGCCAGGGGGGAACCTTGCTGGGAGGTGAAGCGGTGATCTCCCACCCCTGTTCCTGTTTAATAGTACTCCCGTGAGTCATTGAGCTGACAAGCTCTTGGATGAAGCACCCACATGCCTGTGAGAGGTACCTGGCCTGAGAAAGATGTTGACAGCCTCCTCAGCAAACCCCACATTTGAAAGACTGTAATCTCTACTGATGACGGTTAAAGAACCAGAAACACGTGTCTAGAGATCAGCACTATCTGCGCCAACTGTGGCGAAACACTAGAACACTCTTGAAGCAAGCAAGTAACTGAAACTGCATTTACCACAATGCCAGGGGCGAACCTTGCTGGGATTTGAAGCGGTGTGCTCCCACCCCTGTTCCTATTTAATAGTACTCCAGTGAATCATTGAGCTGACGAGCTCGTGGATGAAGCACCCGCATGCCCGAGAGAGGTACCTGACCTGACAAAGATGTTGGCAGCCTACTCAGCAAACCCGCATTTGAAAGACTGTAATCTCTACTGATGACGGTTAAAGAACCAGAAACACGTGTCTAGAGATCAGCACTATCTGCGCCAACTGTGGCGAAACACTAGAACACTCTTGAAGCAAGCAAGTAAATGAAACTGCATTTACCACAATGCCAGGGGTGAACCGTGCTGGGAGGTGAAGCGGTGTGCTCCCACTCCTGTTCCTGTTTAATAGTACTCCAGTGAGTCATTGAGCTGACAAGCTCGAGGATGAAGCACCCTCTTGCCTGTGAGAGGTACCTGACCTGAGAAAGGTGTTGACAGCCTACTCAGCATACCCCACACTTGAAAGACTGTAATCTATACTGATGACGGTTAAAGAACCAGAAACACGTGTCTAGAGATCAGCACTATCTGCGCCAACTGTAGCGAAACACTAGAACACTCTTTAAGCAAGCAAGTAACTGAAACTGCATTTACCACAATACCAGTTGTGAGCCTTGCTGGGAGGTGAAGCGGTGTGCTCCCACCCCTGTTCCTGTTTAATAGTACTGCAGTGAGTCCTTGAGCTGACGAGCTCGTGGATGAAGCACAAGCATGCCTGTGAGAGGTACCTGACCTGAGAAAGATGTTGGCAGCCTACTCATCAAACCCCAAATTTCAAAGACTGTAAACTCTACTGATGAGTGTTAAAGAACCAGAAACACATTTCTAGTGATCAGCACTATCTGCTCCAACTGTGGCAAAACACTCGAACACTTTTGAAGGAAACAAATAACTGAAACTGCATTTACCACAATGCCAGGGGCGATCCTTGCTGGGAGGTGAAGCGGTGTGCTCCCAACCCTGTTCCTGTTTAATAGTACTCCTGTGAGTCATTGAGCTGACGAGCTCGTGGATGAAGCACCCGCATGCCTGTGAGAGGTACGTGACCTGAGAAAGATGTTGGCAGCCTACTCATCAAACCCCAAATTTCAAAGAGTGTCAACTCTACTGATGAATATTAAAGAACCAGAAACACATGTCTAGAGATCAGCACTATCTGTGCCAACAGTGGCGAAACACTCAAACACTTTTGAAGGAAGCAAGTAACTGAAACTGCATTTACCGCAATGCCAGGGGAGAACCTTGCTGGGAGGTGAAGCGTTGTGCTCCCAACCCTGTTCCTGTTTAACAGTACTCCCGTGAGTCATTGAGCTGATGAACTCATGGATGAAGCACCCGCATGCCTGTGAAAGGTACCTGACCTGAGAAAGATGTTGGCAGCCTTCTCAGCAAACCCCACATTTGAAATACAGTAATCTCTACTCATGACGGTTAAAGAACCAGAAACACGTGCCTAGAGATCAGCACTATCTGCGCCAACTGTGGCGAAACACTCGAACACTCTTGAAGCAAGCCAGTAACTGAAACTGCATTTACCACAATGCCAGGGGCGAACCTTGCTGGGAGGTGAAGCGGTGTGCTCCCACCCCTGTTCCTGTTTAATAGTACTCCCGTGAGTCATTGAGCTGACACGCTCGTGGATGAAGCACCCGCATGCCTGTGAGAGGTTCCTGGCCTGAGAAAGATGTTGACAGCCTACTCATCAAACCCCAGATTTCGAAGAGTGTGAACTCTACTGATGAGGGTTAAAGAACCAGAAACACATGTCTAGAGATCAGTACTATCTGCGCCAACTGTGGCGAAACACTCGAACACTTTTGAAGGAAGCAAGTAACTGAAACTGCATTTACCGCAATGCCAGGGGAGAACCTTGCTGGGAGGTGAAGCGGTGTGCTCCCACCCCTGTTCCTGTTTAATAGTACTCCAGTGAATCATTGAGCTGACGAGCTCGTGGATGACACACCCGCATGCCCGTGAGAGGTACCTGACCTGACTAAGATGTTGGCAGCCTACTCAGCATACCCCACATTTGAAAGATTGTAATCTGTACTGATGACGGTTAAAGAACCAGAAACACGTGTCTAGAGATCAGCACTATCTGCGCCAACTGTAGCCAAACACTCGAACACTCTTGAAGTAAGCAAGTAACTGAAACTGCATTTACCACAATGCCAGTGGTGAACCTTGCTGGGAGGTGATGCGGTGTGCTCCCACCCCTGTTCCCATTTAATAGTACTGCCGTGAGTCATTGAGCTGACGAGCTCGTGGATGAAGCACAAGCATGCCTGTGAGAGGTACCTGACCTGAGAAAGATGTTGGCAGCCTACTCATCAAACCCCAAATTTCAAAGACTGTAAACTCTACTGATGAGGGTTAAAGAACCAGAAACACGTGTCTAGAGATCAGCACTATATGCGGCAACTGTGGGGAAACACTCGAACACTCTTGAAGCAAGCAAGTAACTGAAACTGCATTTACCTCAATGCCAAGGGAGAACCTTGCTGGGATTTGAAGCGGTGTGCTCCCACCCCTGTTCCTGTTTAATAGTACTCCAGTGAATCATTGAGCTGACGAGCTCGTGGATGAAGCACCCGCATGCCCGAGAGAGGTACCTGACCTGATAAAGATATTGGCAGCCTACTCAGCAAACCCACATTTGAAAGACTGTAATCTCTACTGATGACGGTTAAAGAACCGGAAACACGTGTCTAGAGATCAGCACTATCTGCGCCAACTGTGGCGAAACACTAGAACACTCTTGAAGCAAGCAAGTAACTGAAACTGCATTTACCACAATGCCAGGGGTGAACCTTGCTGGGAGGTGAAGCGGTGTGCTCCCACCCCTGTTCCTGTTTAATAGTACTGCCGTGAGTCATTAAGCTGACGAGCTCGCGGATGAAGCACCCGCATGCCTGTGAGAGGTAAGTGACCTGAGAAAGATGTTGGCAGCCTACTCAGCAAACCCCACATGTGAAAGACTGTAATCTCTACTGATGACGGTTAAAGAACCAGAAACACGTGTCTAGAGATCAGCACTATCTGCGCCAACTGTGGAGAAACACTCGAACACTCTTGAAGCAAGCAAGTAACCAAAACTGCATTTACCACAATGCCAGGGGTGAACCTTGCTGGGAGGTGAAGCGGTGTGCTCCCAACCCTGTTCCTGTTTAATAGTACTCCCGTGAGTCATTGAGCTGACAAGCTCGTGCATGAAGCACCCACATGCTTGTGAGAGGTATCTGGCCTGAAAAAGATGTTGACAGCCTACTCAGCAAACCCCACATTTGAAAGACTGTAATCTCTACTGATGACGGTTAAAGAACCAGAAACACGTGTCTAGAGATCAGCACTTTCTGCGTCAACTGTGGCGAAACACTCAAACACTCTTGAAGCTAGCAAGTAACTGAAACTGCATTTACCACAATGCCAGGGGTGAACTTTGCTGTGAGGTGAAGTGGTGTGCTCCCACTCCTGTTCCTGTTTAATAGTACACCAGTGAGTCATTGAGCTGACAAGCTCGAGGATGAAGCACCCTCTTGCCTGTGAGAGGTACCTGACCTGAGAAAGGTGTTGACAGCCTACTCAGGAAACCTTACATTTGAAAGACGGTAATCTCTACTGATGACGGTTAAAGAACCAGAAACACGTGTCTAGAGATCAGCACTATCTGCGTCAACTGTGGCGAAACACTCGAGCACTCTTGAAGCAAACAAGTAACTGAAACTGCATTTACCACAATGCCAGGGGCGAACCTTGCTGGGAGGTGAGCGGTGCGCTCCCACCCCTGTTCCTGTTTAATAGTACTCCAGTGAATCATTGGGCTGACAAGCTCGTGGATGAAGCACCTGCATGCCCGTGAGAGGTACCTGACGTGACAAAGATGTTGGCAGCCTACTCAGCATACCCCACACTTGAAAGACTGTAATCTATACTGATGACGGTTAAAGAACCAGAAACACATGTCTAGAGATCAGCACTATCTGCGCCAACTGTGGCGAAACACTAGAACACTCTTGAAGCAAGCAAGTAACTGAAACTGCATTTACCACAATACCAGTGGTGAACCTTGCTGGGAGGTGAAGCGGTGTGCTCCCACCCCTGTTCCTGTTTAATAGTACTGCAGTGAGTCATTGAGCTGACGAGCTCGTGGATAAAGCACAAGCATGCCTGTGAGAGGTACCTGACCTGAGAAAGATGTTGGCAGCCTATTCATCAAACCCCAAATTTCAAAGACTGTAAACTCTACTGATGAGGGTTAAAGAACCAGAAACACATGTCTAGAGATCAGCACTATCTGCTCCAACTGTGGCAAAACAATCGAACACTTTTGAAGGAAACAAGTAACTGAAACTGCATTTACCACAATGCGAGGGGCGATCCTTGCTGGGAGGTGAAGCGGTGTGCTCCCAACCCTGTTCCTGTTTAATAGTACTCCTGTGAGTCATTGAGCTGACGAGCTCGTGGATGAAGTACCAGCATGCCTGTGAGAGGTACGTGACCTGAGAAAGATGTTGGCAGCCTACTCATCCAACCCCAAATTTCAAAGAGTGTCAACTCTACTGATGAATATTAAAGAACCAGAAACACATGTCTAGAGATCATCACTATCTGCGCCAACTGTGGCGAAACACTCGAACACTTTTGAAGGAAGCAAGTAACTGAAACTGCATTTACCGCAATGCCAGGGGAGAACCTTGCTGGGAAGTGAAGTGGTGTGCTCCCACTCCTCTTCCTGTTTAATAGTACTCCCGTGAGTCATTGAGCTGACGAGCTCGTGGATGAAGCACCCGCATGCCTGTGAGAGGTACCTGACCTGAGAAAGATGTTGGCAGCCTACTCATCAAACCCCAAATTTCAAAGAGTGTAAACTCTACTGATGAGGGTTAAAGAACCAGAAACACATGTCTAGAGATCAGCACTAACTGCGCCAACTGTGGCGAATCACTCGAACACTTTTGAAGGAAGCAAGTAACTGAAACTGCATTTACCGCAATGCCAGGGGAGAACCTTGCTGGGAGGTGAAGCGGTGTGCTCCCACCCCTCTTCCTGTTTAATATTACTCCAGTGAATCATTGAGCTGACGAGCTCGTGGATGACACACCCGCATGCCCGTGAGAGGTACCTGACCTGACAAAGATGTTGGCAGCCTACTCAGCATACCCCACATTTGAAAGATTGTAATCTGTACTGATGACGGTTAAAGAACCAGAAACACGTGTCTAGAGATCAGCACTATCTGCGCCAACTGTAGCCAAACACTCGAACACTCTTGAAGTAAGCAAGTAACTGAAACTGCATTTACCACAATGCCAGTGGTGAACCTTGCTGGGAGGTGATGCGGTGTGCTCCCACCCCTGTTCCTGTTTAATAGTACTGCCGTGAGTCATTGAGCTGACGAGCTCGTGGATGAAGCACAAGCATGCCTGTGAGAGGTACCTGACCTGAGAAAGATGTTGGCAGCCTACTCATCAAACCCCAAATTTCAAAGACTGTAAACTCTACTGATGAGGGTTAAAGAACCAGAAACACATAACTAGTGACCAGCACTATCTGCGCCAACTGTGGCAAAACACTCGAACACTTTTGAATGAAGCAAGTAACTGAAACTGCATTTACCACAATGCCAGGGGGGAACCTTGCTGGGAGGTGAAGCGGTGTTCTCCCACCCCTGTTCCTGTTTAATAGTACTCCCGTGAGTCATTGAGCTGACAAGCTCATGGATGAAGCACCCACATGCCTGTGAGAGGTACCTGGCCTGAGTAAGATGTTGACAGCCTACTCAGCAAACCCCACATTTGAAAGACTGCAATCTCTACTGATGACGGTTAAAGAAAAAGAAACACGTGTCTAGAGATCAGCACTATCTGCGCCAACTGTGGGGAAACACTCGAACACTCTTGAAGCAAGCAAGTAACTGAAACTGCATTTACCACAATGCCAGGAGCGAACCTTGCTGGGAGGTGAAGCGGTGTTCTCCCACCCCTGTTCCTGTTTAATAGTACTCCAGTGAATCATTGAGCTGACGAGCTCGTGGATGAAGCACCCACATGCCCGAGAGAGGTACCTGACCTGACAAAGATGTTGGCAGCCTACTCTGCAAACTCCAAATTTGAAAGACTGTAATCTCTACTGATGACGGTTAAAGAACCAGAAACACGTGTCTTGAGATCAGCACTATCTGCGCCAACTGTGGCGAAACACTAGAACACTCTTGAAGCAAGCAAGTAACCGAAACTGCATTTACCACAATGCCAGGGGCGAACTTTGCTGGGAGGTGAAGTGGTGTGCTCCCACCCCTGTTCCTGTTTATTAGTACTCCAGTGAATCATTGAACTGACGAGCTCGTGGATGAAGCACCCGCATGCCCGAGAGAGGTACCTGACCTGACAAAGATGTTGGCAGCCTACTCAGCAAACCCCACATTTGAAAGACTGTAATCTCTACTGATGACGGTTAAAGAACCAGAAACACGTGTCTAGAGATCAGCACTATCTGCGTCAACTATGGCGAAACAATCAAACACTCTTGAAGCAAGCAAGTAACTGAAACTGCATTTACCACAATGCCAGGGTTGAACCTTGCTGGGAGGTGAAGCGGTGTGCTCCCACTCCTGTTCCTGCTTAAGAGTACTGCCGTGAGTCATTGAGCTGAGAAGCTCGTGGATGAAGCACCCACATGCCTGTTAGAGGTACCTGACCTGAGAAATATGTTGGCAGCCTACTCAGCAAACCCCCAATTTGAAAGACTGTAATCTCTACTGATGACGGTTAAAGAACCAGAAACACGTGTTTAGAGATCAGCACTATCTGCGCCAACTGTGGCGAAACACTCGAACACTCTTGAAGCAAGCAAGTAGCTGAAACTGCATTTACCACAATGCCAGGGGCGAACCTTGCTGGGAGGTGAAGCGGTGTGCTCCCACCCCTGTTCCTCTTTAATAGTACTCCAGTGAATCATTGAGCTGACGAGCTCGTGGATGAAGCACAAGCATGCCTGTGAGAGGTACCTGACCTGAGAAAGATGTTGGCAGCCTATTCATCAAACCCCAAATTTCAAAGACTGTAAACTCTACTGATGAGGGTTAAAGAACCAGAAACACATTTCTAGTGATCAGCACTATCTGCTCCAACTGTGGCAAAACACTCGAACACTTTTGAAGGAAACAAGAAACTGAAACTGCATTTACCACAATGCCAGGGGCGATCCTTGCTGGGAGGTGAAGCGGTGTGCTCCCAACCCTGTTCCTGTTTAATAGTACTCCTGTGAGTCATTGAGCTGACGAGCTCGTGGATGAAGCACCCGCATGCCTGTGAGAGGAACGTGACCTGAGAAAGATGTTGGAAGCCTACTCATCAAACCCCAAATTTCAAAGAGTGTCAACTCTACTGATGAATATTAAAGAACCAGAAACACATATCTAGAGATCAGCACTATCTGTGCCAACTGTGGCGAAACACTCAAACACTTTTGAAGGAAGCAAGTAACTGAAACTGCATTTACCGCAATGCCAGGGGAGAACCTTGCTGGGAGGTGAAGCGGTGTGCTCCCAACCCTGTTCCTGTTTAATAGTACTCCCGTGAGTCATTGAGCTGATGAACTCGTGGATGAAGCACCCGCATGCCTGTGAAAGGTACCTGTCCTGAGAAAGATGTTGGCAGCCTTCTCAGCAAACCCCACATTTGAAAGACAGTAATCTCTACTCATGACGGTTAAAGAACCAGAAACACGTGTCTAGAGATCAGCACTATCTGCGCCAACTGTGGCGAAACCATCGAACACTCTTGAAGCAAGTCAGTAACCGAAACTGCATTTACCACAATGCCAGGGGCGAACCTTGCTGGGAGGTGAAGTGGTGTGCTCCCACCCCTTTTCCTGTTTAATAGTACTCCCATGAGTCATTGAGCTGACACGCTCGTGGATGAAGCACCCGCATGCCTGTGAGAGGTTCCTGGCCTGAGAAAGATGTTGACAGCCTACTCATCAAACCCCAAATTTCGAAGAGTGTGAACTCTACTGATGAGGGTTAAAGAACCAGAAACACATGTCTAGAGATCATCACTATCTGCGCCAACTGTGGCGAAACACTCAAACACTTTTGAAGGAAGCAAGTAACTGAAACTGCATTTACCGCAATGCCAGGGGAGAACCTTGCTGGGAGGTGAAGCGGTGTGCTCCCAACCCTGTTCCTGTTTAATAGTACTCCCGTGAGTCATTGAGCTGACGAGCTCGTGGATGAAGCACCCGCATGCCTGTGAGAGGTACCTGACCTGACTAAGATGTTGGCAGCCTACTAAGCAAACCCCACATTTGAAAGACTGTAATCTCTACTGATGACGGTTAAAGAACCAGAAACACGTGTCTAGAGATCAGCACTATCAGCGCCAACTGTGGAGAAACACTAGAACACTCTTGAAGCAAGCAAGAAACTGAAACTGCATTTACCACAATGCCAGTGGTGAACCTTGCTGGGAGGTGAAGCGGTGTGCTCTCATCCCTGTTCCTGTTTAATAGTACTCCAGTGAATCATTGAGCTGACGAGCTCGGGGATGAAGCACCCGCATGCCTCTAGAGAGGTACCTGACCTGACAAAGATGTTGGCAGCCTACTCAGCAAACCCCACATTTGAAAGACTGTAATCTCTACTGATGACGGTTAAAGAACCAGAAACACGTGTCTAGAGATCAGCACTATCTGCGTCAACTGTGGCGAAACACTCGAACACTCTTGAAGCAAGCAAGTAACTGAAACTGCATTTACCACAATGCCAGGGTCGAACCTTGCTGGGAGGTGAAGCGGTGTGCTCCCACTCCTGTTCCTGCTTAAGAGTACTGCCGTGAGTCATTGAGCTGACAAGCTCGTGGATGAAGCACCCACATGCCTGTTAGAGGTACCTGACCTGAGAAAGATGTTGGCAGCCTACTCAGCAAACCCCCAATTTGAAAGACTGTAATCTCTACTGATGATGGTTAAAGAACCAGAAACACGTGTCTAGAGATCAGCACTATCTGCGCCAACTGTGGCGAAACACTCGAACACTCTTGAAGCAAGCAAGTAACTGAAACTGCATTTACCACAATGCCAGGGGCGAACCTTGCTGGTAGGTGAAGCGGTGTGCTCCCACCCCTGTTCCTGTTTAATAGTACTCCAGTGAATCATTGAGCTGACGAGCTCGTGGATGACACACCTGCATGCCCGTGAGAGGTACATGACCTGACAAAGATGTTGGCAGCGTACTCAGCATACCCCACATTTGAAAGACTGTAATCTGTACTGATGACGGTTAAAGAACCAGAAACACGTGTCTAGAGATCAGCACTATCTGCGCCAACTGTAGCGAAACACTCGAACACTCTTGAAGTAAGCAAGTAACTGAAACTGCATTTACCACAATGCCAGTGGTGAACCTTGCTGGGAGGTGATGCGGTGTGCTCCCACCCCTGTTCCTGTTTAATAGTACTGCCGAGAGTCATTGAGCTGACGAGCTCGTGGATGAAGCACAAGCATGCCTGTGAGAGGTACCTGACCTGAGAAAGATGTTGGCAGCCTACTCATCAAACCCCAAATTTCAAAGACTGTAAACTCTACTGATGAGGGTTAAAGAACCAGAAACACAGGACTAGTGACCAGCACTATCTGCGCCAACTGTGGCAAAACACTCAAACACTTTTGAAGCAAGCAAGTAACTGAAACTGCATTTACCACAATGCCAGGGGTGAACCTTGCTGGGAGGTGAAGTGGTGTGCTCCCACCCCTGTTCCTGCTTAATGGTACTCTTGTGAGTCATTGAGCTGACGAGCTCGTGGATGAAGCACCCGCATGCCCGAGAGAGGTACCTGACCTGACAAAGATGTTGGCAGCCTACTCAGCAAACCCACATTTGAAAGACTGTAATCTCTACTGATGACGGTTAAAGAACCAGAAACACGTGTCTAGAGATCAGCACTATCTGCGCCAACTGTGGCGAAACACTAGAACACTCTTGAAGCAAGCAAGTAACTGAAACTGCATTTACCACAATGCCAGGGGTGAACCGTGCTGGGAGGTGAAGCGGTGTGCTCCCACTCCTGTTCCTGTTTAATAGTACTCCAGTGAGTCATTGAGCTGACAAGCTCGAGGATGAAGCACCCTCTTGCCTGTGAGAGGTACCTGACCTGAGAAAGGTGTTGACAGCCTACTCAGCATACCCCACACTTGAAAGACTGTAATCTATACTGATGACGGTTAAAGAACCAGAAACACGTGTCTAGAGATCAGCACTATCTGCGCCAACTGTGACGAAACACTAGAACACTCTTTAAGCAAGCAAGTAACTGAAACTGCATTTACCACAATACCAGTTGTGAACCTTGCTGGGAGGTGAAGCGGTGTGCTCCCACCCCTGTTCCTGTTTAATAGTACTCCTGTGAGTCATTGAGCTGACGAGCTCGTGGATGAAGTACCAGCATGCCTGTGAGAGGTACGTGACCTGAGAAAGATGTTGGCAGCCTACTCATCAAACCCCAAATTTCAAAGAGTGTCAACTCTACTGATGAATATTAAAGAACCAGAAACACATATTTAGAGATCAGCACTATCTGTGCCAACTGTGGCGAAACACTCAAACACTTTTGAACGAAGCAAGTAACTGAAACTGCATTTACCGCAATGCCAGGGGAGAACCTTGCTAGGAGGTGAAGCGGTGTGCTCCCATCCCTGTTCCTGTTTAATAGTACTCCCGTGTGTCATTGAGCTGACAAGCTTGTGGATGAAGCACCCGCATGCCTGTGAAAGGTACCTGACCTGAGAAAGATGTTGGCAGCCTTCTCAGCAAACCCCACATTTGAAAGACAGTAATCTCTACTCATGACGGTTAAAGAACCAGAAACACGTGTCTAGAGATCAGCAATATCTACGCCAACAGTGGCTAAACACTCAAACACTCTTGAAGCAAGCAAGAAACTGAAACTGCATTTACCACAATGCCAGGGGCGAACCTTGCTGGGAAGTGAAGTGGTGTGCTCCCACTCCTCTTCCTGCTTAACAGTACAGCCGTGAGTCATTGAGCTGACAAGCTCGTGGATGAAGCACCCGCATGCCTGTGAGAGGTACCTGACCTGAGAAAGATGTTGGCAGCCTACTCATCAAACCCCAAATTCCAAAGAGTGTAAACTCTACTGATGAGGGTTAAAGAACCAGAAACACGTGTCTAGAGATCAGCACTATCAGCGCCAACTGTGGCGAAACACTAGAACACTCTTGAAGCAAGCAAGAAACTGAAACTGCATTTACCACAATGCCAGTGGTGAACCTTGCTGGGAGGTGAAGCGGTGTGCTCTCATCCCTGTTCCTGTTTAATAGTACTCCAGTGAATCATTGAGCTGACGAGCTCGGGGATGAAGCACCCGCATGCCCTAGAGAGGTACCTGACCTGACAAAGATGTTGGCAGCCTACTCAGCAAACCCCACATTTGAAAGACTGTAATCTCTACTGATGACGGTTAAAGAACCAGAAACACGTGTCTAGAGATCAGCACTATCTGCGCCAACTGTGGCGAAACACTCGAACACTCTTGAAGCAAGACAAGTAACTGAAACTGCATTTACCACAATGCCAGGGGCGAACCTTGCTGGGAGGTGAAGCAGTGTGCTCCCACCCCTGTTCCTGTTTAATAGCACTCCAGTGAATCATTGAGCTGACGAGCTCGTGGATGACGCACCCGCATGCCCGTGAGAGGTACCTGACCTGACAAAGATGTTGGCAGCCTACTCAGCATACCCCACATTTGAAAGACAGTAATCTATACTGATGACGGTTAAAGAACCAGAAACACGTGTCTAGAGATCAGCACTGTCTGCGGCAACTGTGGCGAAACACTAGAACACTCTTGAAGCAAGCAAGTAACTGAAACTGCATTTACCACAATACCAGTGGTGAACCTTGCTGAGAGGTGAAGCGGTGTGCTCCCACCCCTGTTCCTGTTTAATAGTACTGCAGTGAGTCATTGAGCTGACAAGCTCGTGGATGAAGCACAAGCATGCCTGTGAGAGGTACCTGACCTGGGAAAGATGTTGGCAGCCTACTCATCAAACCCCAAATTTCAAAGACTGTAAACTCTACTGATGAGGGTTAAAGAACCAGAAACACATGTCTAGTGATCAGCACTATCTGCTCCAACTGTGGCAAAACACTCGAACACTTTTGAAGGAAACAAGTAACTGAAACTGCATTTACCACAATGCCAGGGGCGATCTTTGCTGGGAGGTGAAGCGGTATGCTCCCAACCCTGTTCCTGTTTAATAGTACTCCTGTGAGTCATTGAGCTGACGAGCTCGTGGATGAAGCACCCGCATCCCTGTGAGAGGTACGTGACCTGAGAAAGATGTTGGCAGCCTACTCATCAAACCCCAAATTTCAAAGAGTGTCAACTCTACTGATGAATATTAAAGAACCAGAAACACATGTCTAGAGATCAGCACTATCTGTGCCAACTGTGGCGAAACACTCAAACACTTTTGAAGGAAGCAAGTAACTGAAACTGCATTTACCGCAATGCCAGGGGAGAACCTTGCTGGGAGGTGAAGCGGTGTGCTCCCAACCCTGTTCCTGTTCAATAGTACTCCCGTGAGTCATTGAGCTGATGAAATCGTGGATGAAGCACCCGCATGCCTGTGAGAGGCTCCTGGCCTGAGAAAGATGTTGACAGCCTACTCATCAAACCCCAAATTTCGAAGAGTGTGAACTCTACTGATGAGGGTTAAAGAACCAGAAACACATGTCTAGTGATCAGCACTATCTGCTCCAACTGTGGCAAAACACTCGAACACTTTTGAAGGAAACAAGTAACTGAAA
The DNA here is from genome assembly GCF_964204655.1 of Triturus cristatus. Taxonomy (NCBI): domain Eukaryota; kingdom Metazoa; phylum Chordata; class Amphibia; order Caudata; family Salamandridae; genus Triturus; species Triturus cristatus. The sequence goes on from NC_140579.1 coordinate 1,226,055,688, forward strand.
CTGCATTTACCACAATGCCAGGGGCGATCTTTGCTGGGAGGTGAAGCGGTATGCTCCCAACCCTGTTCCTGTTTAATAGTACTCCTGTGAGTCATTGAGCTGACGAGCTCGTGGATGAAGCACCCGCATCCCTGTGAGAGGTACGTGACCTGAGAAAGATGTTGGCAGCCTACTCATCAAACCCCAAATTTCAAAGAGTGTCAACTCTACTGATGAATATTAAAGAACCAGAAACACATGTCTAGAGATCAGCACTATCTGTGCCAACTGTGGCGAAACACTCAAACACTTTTGAAGGAAGCAAGTAACTGAAACTGCATTTACCGCAATGCCAGGGGAGAACCTTGCTGGGAGGTGAAGCGGTGTGCTCCCAACCCTGTTCCTGTTCAATAGTACTCCCGTGAGTCATTGAGCTGATGAAATCGTGGATGAAGCACCCGCATGCCTGTGAGAGGTTCCTGGCCTGAGAAAGATGTTGACAGCCTACTCATCAAACCCCAAATTTCGAAGAGTGTGAACTCTACTGATGAGGGTTAAAGAACCAGAAACACATGTCTAGAGATCAGCACTATCTGCGCCAACTGTGGCGAAACACTCAAACACTTTTGAAGGAAGCAAGTAACTGAAACTGTATTTACCGCAATACCAGTGGTGAACCTTGCTGGGAGGTGAAGCGGTGTGCTCCCACCCCTGTTCCTGTTTAATAGTACTGCAGTGAGTCATTGAGCTGACGAGCTCGTGGATGAAGCACAAGCATGCCTGTGAGAGGTACCTGACCTGAGAAAGATGTTGGCAGCCTACTCATCAAACCCCAAATTTCAAAGACTGTAAACTCTACTGATGAGGGTTAAAGAACCAGAAACACATGTCTAGTGATCAGCACTATCTGCTCCAACTGTGGCAAAACACTCGAACACTTTTGAAGGAAACAAGTAACTGAAACTGCATTTACCACAATGCCAGGGGCGATCCTTGCTGGGAGGTGAAGCGGTATGCTCCCAACCCTGTTCCTTTTTAATAGTACTCCTGTGAGTCATTGAGCTGACGAGCTCGTGGATGAAGCACCCGCATCCCTGTGAGAGGTACGTGACCTGAGAAAGATGTTGGCAGCCTACTCATCAAACCCCAAATTTCAAAGAGTGTCAACTCTACTGATGAATATTAAAGAACCAGAAACACATGTCTAGAGATCAGCATTATCTGTGCCAACTGTGGCGAAACACTCAAACACTTTTGAAGGAAGCAAGTAACTGAAACTGCATTTACCGCAATGCCAGGGGAGAACCTTGCTGGGAGGTGAAGCGGTGTGCTCCCAACCCTGTTCCTGTTCAATAGTACTCCCGTGAGTCATTGAGCTGATGAAATCTTGGATGAAGCACCCGCATGCCTGTGAGAGGTTCCTGGCCTGAGAAAGATGTTGACAGCCTACTCATCAAACCCCAAATTTCGAAGAGTGTGAACTCTACTGATGAGGGTTAAAGAACCAGAAACACATGTCTAGAGATCAGCACTATCTGCGCCAACTGTGGCGAAACACTCAAACACTTTTGAAGGAAACAAGTAACTGAAACTGTATTTACCGCAATACCAGTGGTGAACCTTGCTGGGAGGTGAAGCGGTGTGCTCCCACCCCTGTTCCTGTTTAATAGTACTGCAGTGAGTCATTGAGCTGACGAGCTCGTGGATGAAGCACAAGCATGCCTGTGAGAGGTACCTGACCTGAGAAAGATGTTGGCAGCCTACTCATCAAACCCCAAATTTCAAAGACTGTAAACTCTACTGATGAGGGTTAAAGAACCAGAAACACATGTCTAGTGATCAGCACTATCTGCTCCAACTGTGGCAAAACACTCGAACACTTTTGAAGGAAACAAGTAACTGAAACTGCATTTACCACAATGCCAGGGGCGATCCTTGCTGGGAGGTGAAGCGGTATGCTCCCAACCCTGTTCCTGTTTAATAGTACTCCTGTGAGTCATTGAGCTGACAAGCTCGTGGATGAAGCACCCGCATCCCTGTGAGAGGTACGTGACCTGAGAAAGATGTTGGCAGACTACTCATCAAACCCCAAATTTCAAAGAGTGTCAACTCTACTGATGAATATTAAAGAACCAGAAACACATGTCTAGAGATCAGCACTATCTGTGCCAACTGTGGCGAAACACTCAAACACTTTTGAAGGAAGCAAGTAACTGAAACTGCATTTACCGCAATGCCAGGGGAGAACCTTGCTGGGAGGTGAAGCGGTGTGCTCCCAACCCTGTTCCTGTTCAATAGTACTCCCGTGAGTCATTGAGCTGATGAACTCGTGGAGGAAGCACCCACATGCCTGTGAGAGGTTCCTGGCCTGAGAAAGATGTTGACAGCCTACTCATCAAACCCCAAATTTTGAAGAGTGCGAACTCTACTGATGAGGGTTAAAGAACCAGAAACACATGTCTAGAGATCAGCACTATCTGCGCCAACTGTGGCGAAACACTCAAACACTTTTGAAGGAAGCAAGTAACTGAAACTGTATTTACCGTAATGCCAGGGGAGAACCTTGCTGGGAGGTGAAGCGGTGTGCTCCCAACCCTGTTCTTGTTTAATAGTACTCCCATGAGTCATTGAGCTGACAAGCTCGTGGATGAAGCACCCGCATGCCTCTGAGAGGTACCTGACCTGAGAAAGATGTTGGAAGCCTACTCAGCAAACCCCACATTTGAAAGACTGTAATCTCTACTCATGACGGTTAAAGAACCAGAAACACGTGTCTAGAGGTCAGCACTATCTGCGCCAACTGTGGCGAAACACTCGAACACTCTTGAAGCAAGCAAGTAACCGAAACTGCATTTACCACAATGCAAGGGGCGAACCTTGCTGGGAGGTGAAGCGGCGTGCTCCCACCCCTGTTCCTGTTTAATAGTACTCCTGTGTGTCATTGAGCTGACAAGCTTGTGGATGAAGCACCCGCATGCCTGTGAGAGGTACCTGGCCTGAGAAAGATGTTGACAGCCTACTCAGCAAACCCCACATTTGAAAGACTGTAATCTCTACTGATGACGGTTAAAGAACCAGAAACACGTGTCTAGAGATCAGCACTATCAGCGCCAACTGTGGCGAAACACTATTACACTCTTGAAGCAAGCAAGAAACTGAAACTGCATTTACCACAATGCCAGTGGTGAACCTTGCTGGGAGGTGAAGCGGTGTGCTCTCATCCCTGTTCCTGTTTAATAGTACTCCAGTGAATCATTGAGTTGACGTGCTCGGGGATGAAGCACCCGCATGCCCTAGAGAGGTACCTGACCTGACAAAGATGTTGGCAGCCTACTCAGCAAACCCCACATTTGAAAGACTGTAATCTCTACTGATGACGGTTAAAGAACCAGAAACACGTGTCTAGAGATCAGCACTATCTGCGTCAACTGTGGCGAAACACTCGAACACTCTTGAAGCAAGCAAGTAACTGAAACTGCATTTACCACAATGCCAGGGTCGAACCTTGCTGGGAAGTGAAGCGGTGTGCTCCCACTCCTGTTCCTGCTTAAGAGTACTGCCGTGAGTCATTGAGCTGACAAGCTCGTGGATGAAGCACCCACATGCCTGTTAGAGGTACCTGACCTGAGAAAGATGTTGGCAGCCTACTCAGCAAACCCCCAATTTGAAAGACTGTAATCTCTACTGATGACGGTTAAAGAACCAGAAACACGTGTCTAGAGATCAGCACTATCTGCGCCAACTGTGGCGAAGAACTCGAACACTCTTGAAGCAAGCAAGTAACTGAAACTGCATTTACCACAATGCCAGGGGCGAACCTTGCTGGTAGGTGAAGCGGTGTGCTCCCACCCCTGTTCCTGTTTAATAGTACTCCAGTGAATCATTGAGCTGACGAGCTCGTGGATGAAGCACCCGCATGCCCGTGAGAGGTACCTGACCTGACAAAGATGTTGGCAGCCTACTCAGCATACCCCACATTTGAAAGACTGTAATCTATACTGATGACGGTTAAAGAACCAGAAACACGTGTCTAGAGATCAGCACTGTCTGCGGCAACTGTGGCGAAACACTAGAACACTCTTGAAGCAAGCAAGTAACTGAAACTGCATTTACCACAATACCAGTGGTGAACCTTGCTGAGAGGTGAAGCGGTGTGCTCCCACCCCTGTTCCTGTTTAATAGTACTGCAGTGAGTCATTGAGCTGACAAGCTCGTGGATGAAGCACAAGCATGCCTGTGAGAGGTACCTGACCTGGGAAAGATGTTGGCAGCCTACTCATCAAACCCCAAATTTCAAAGACTGTAAACTCTACTGATGAGGGTTAAAGAACCAGAAACACATGTCTAGTGATCAGCACTATCTGCTCCAACTGTGGCAAAACACTCGAACACTTTTGAAGGAAACAAGTAACTGAAACTGCATTTACCACAATGCCAGGGGCGATCTTTGCTGGGAGGTGAAGCGGTATGCTCCCAACCCTGTTCCAGTTTAATAGTACTCCTGTGAGTCATTAAGCTGACGAGCTCGTGGATGAAGCACCCGCATCCCTGTGAGAGGTACGTGACCTGAGAAAGATGTTGGCAGCCTACTCATCAAACCCCAAATTTCAAAGAGTGTCAACTCTACTGATGAATATTAAAGAACCAGAAACACATGTCTAGAGATCAGCACTATCTGTGCCAACTGTGGCGAAACACTCAAACACTTTTGAAGGAAGCAAGTAACTGAAACTGCATTTACCGCAATGCCAGGGGAGAACCTTGCTGGGAGGTGAAGCGGTGTGCTCCCAACCCTGTTCCTGTTCAATAGTACTCCCGTGAGTCATTGAGCTGATGAAATCGTGGATGAAGCACCCGCATGCCTGTGAGAGGTTCCTGGCCTGAGAAAGATGTTGACAGCCTACTCATCAAACCCCAAATTTCGAAGAGTGTGAACTCTACTGATGAGGGTTAAAGAACCAGAAACACATGTCTAGAGATCAGCACTATCTGCGCCAACTGTGGCGAAACACTCAAACACTTTTGAAGGAAGCAAGTAACTGAAACTGTATTTACCGCAATACCAGTGGTGAACCTTGCTGGGCGGTGAAGCGGTGTGCTCCCACCCCTGTTCCTGTTTAATAGTACTGCAGTGAGTCATTGAGCTGACGAGCTCGTGGATGAAGCACAAGCATGCCTGTGAGAGGTACCTGACCTGAGAAAGATGTTGGCAGCCTACTCATCAAACCCCAAATTTCAAAGACTGTAAACTCTACTGATGAGGGTTAAAGAACCAGAAACACATGTCTAGTGATCAGCACTATCTGCTCCAACTGTGGCAAAACACTCGAACACTTTTGAAGGAAACAAGTAACTGAAACTGCATTTACCACAATGCCAGGGGCGAACCTTGCTGGGAGGTGAAGCGGTGTGCTCCCAACCCTGTTCCTTTTTAATAGTACTCCTGTGAGTCATTGAGCTGACGAGCTCGTGGATGAAGCACCCGCATCCCTGTGAGAGGTACGTGACCTGAGAAAGATGTTGGCAGCCTACTCATCAAACCCCAAATTTCAAAGAGTGTCAACTCTACTGATGAATATTAAAGAACCAGAAACACATGTCTAGAGATCAGCATTATCTGTGCCAACTGTGGCGAAACACTCAAACACTTTTGAAGGAAGCAAGTAACTGAAACTGCATTTACCGCAATGCCAGGGGAGAACCTTGCTGGGAGGTGAAGCGGTGTGCTCCCAACCCTGTTCCTGTTCAATAGTACTCCCGTGAGTCATTGAGCTGATGAACTCGTGGAGGAAGCACCCGCATGCCTGTGAGAGGTTTCTGGCCTGAGAAAGATGTTGACAGCCTACTCATCAAACCCCAAATTTTGAAGAGTGTGAACTCTACTGATGAGGGTTAAAGAACCAGAAACACGTGTCTAGAGATCAGCACTATCAGCGCCAACTGTGGCGAAACACTAGAACACTCTTGAAGCAAGCAAGAAACTGAAACTGCATTTACCACAATGCCAGTGGTGAACCTTGCTGGGAGGTGAAGCGGTGTGCTCTCATCCCTGTTCCTGTTTAATAGTACTCCAGTGAATCATTGAGCTGACGAGCTCGGGGATGAAGCACCCGCATGCCCTAGAGAGGTACCTGACCTGACAAAGATGTTGGCAGCCTACTCAGCAAACCCCACATTTGAAAGACTGTAATCTCTACTGATGACGGTTAAAGAACCAGAAACACGTGTCTAGAGATCAGCACTATCTGCGCCAACTGTGGCGAAACACTCGAACACTCTTGAAGCAAGACAAGTAACTGAAACTGCATTTACCACAATGCCAGGGGCGAACCTTGCTGGGAGGTGAAGCAGTGTGCTCCCACCCCTGTTCCTGTTTAATAGCACTCCAGTGAATCATTGAGCTGACGAGCTCGTGGATGACGCACCCGCATGCCCGTGAGAGGTACCTGACCTGACAAAGATGTTGGCAGCCTACTCAGCATACCCCACATTTGAAAGACAGTAATCTATACTGATGACGGTTAAAGAACCAGAAACACGTGTCTAGAGATCAGCACTGTCTGCGGCAACTGTGGCGAAACACTAGAACACTCTTGAAGCAAGCAAGTAACTGAAACTGCATTTACCACAATACCAGTGGTGAACCTTGCTGAGAGGTGAAGCGGTGTGCTCCCACCCCTGTTCCTGTTTAATAGTACTGCAGTGAGTCATTGAGCTGACAAGCTCGTGGATGAAGCACAAGCATGCCTGTGAGAGGTACCTGACCTGGGAAAGATGTTGGCAGCCTACTCATCAAACCCCAAATTTCAAAGACTGTAAACTCTACTGATGAGGGTTAAAGAACCAGAAACACATGTCTAGTGATCAGCACTATCTGCTCCAACTGTGGCAAAACACTCGAACACTTTTGAAGGAAACAAGTAACTGAAACTGCATTTACCACAATGCCAGGGGCGATCTTTGCTGGGAGGTGAAGCGGTATGCTCCCAACCCTGTTCCTGTTTAATAGTACTCCTGTGAGTCATTGAGCTGACGAGCTCGTGGATGAAGCACCCGCATCCCTGTGAGAGGTACGTGACCTGAGAAAGATGTTGGCAGCCTACTCATCAAACCCCAAATTTCAAAGAGTGTCAACTCTACTGATGAATATTAAAGAACCAGAAACACATGTCTAGAGATCAGCACTATCTGTGCCAACTGTGGCGAAACACTCAAACACTTTTGAAGGAAGCAAGTAACTGAAACTGCATTTACCGCAATGCCAGGGGAGAACCTTGCTGGGAGGTGAAGCGGTGTGCTCCCAACCCTGTTCCTGTTCAATAGTACTCCCGTGAGTCATTGAGCTGATGAAATCGTGGATGAAGCACCCGCATGCCTGTGAGAGGTTCCTGGCCTGAGAAAGATGTTGACAGCCTACTCATCAAACCCCAAATTTCGAAGAGTGTGAACTCTACTGATGAGGGTTAAAGAACCAGAAACACATGTCTAGAGATCAGCACTATCTGCGCCAACTGTGGCGAAACACTCAAACACTTTTGAAGGAAGCAAGTAACTGAAACTGTATTTACCGCAATACCAGTGGTGAACCTTGCTGGGAGGTGAAGCGGTGTGCTCCCACCCCTGTTCCTGTTTAATAGTACTGCAGTGAGTCATTGAGCTGACGAGCTCGTGGATGAAGCACAAGCATGCCTGTGAGAGGTACCTGACCTGAGAAAGATGTTGGCAGCCTACTCATCAAACCCCAAATTTCAAAGACTGTAAACTCTACTGATGAGGGTTAAAGAACCAGAAACACATGTCTAGTGATCAGCACTATCTGCTCCAACTGTGGCAAAACACTCGAACACTTTTGAAGGAAACAAGTAACTGAAACTGCATTTACCACAATGCCAGGGGCGATCCTTGCTGGGAGGTGAAGCGGTATGCTCCCAACCCTGTTCCTTTTTAATAGTACTCCTGTGAGTCATTGAGCTGACGAGCTCGTGGATGAAGCACCCGCATCCCTGTGAGAGGTACGTGACCTGAGAAAGATGTTGGCAGCCTACTCATCAAACCCCAAATTTCAAAGAGTGTCAACTCTACTGATGAATATTAAAGAACCAGAAACACATGTCTAGAGATCAGCATTATCTGTGCCAACTGTGGCGAAACACTCAAACACTTTTGAAGGAAGCAAGTAACTGAAACTGCATTTACCGCAATGCCAGGGGAGAACCTTGCTGGGAGGTGAAGCGGTGTGCTCCCAACCCTGTTCCTGTTCAATAGTACTCCCGTGAGTCATTGAGCTGATGAACTCGTGGAGGAAGCACCCGCATGCCTGTGAGAGGTTTCTGGCCTGAGAAAGATGTTGACAGCCTACTCATCAAACCCCAAATTTTGAAGAGTGTGAACTCTACTGATGAGGGTTAAAGAACCAGAAACACATGTCTAGAGATCAGCACTATCTGCGCCAACTGTGGCGAAACACTCAAACACTTTTGAAGGAAGCAAGTAACTGAAACTGTATTTACCGTAATGCCAGGGGAGAACCTTGCTGGGAGGTGAAGCGGTGTGCTCCCAACCCTGTTCCTGTTTAATAGTACTCCCATGAGTCATTGAGCTGACAAGCTCGTGGATGAAGCACCCGCATGCCTGTGAGAGGTACCTGACCTGAGAAAGATGTTGGAAGCCTACTCAGCAAACCCCACATTTGAAAGACTGTAATCTCTACTCATGACGGTTAAAGAACCAGAAACACGTGTCTAGAGGTCAGCACTATCTGCGCCAACTGTGGCGAAACAGTCGAACACTCTTGAAGCAAGCAAGTAACCGAAACTGCATTTACCACAATGCCAGGGGCGAACCTTGCTGGGAGGTGAAGCGGCGTGCTCCCACCCCTGTTCCTGTTTAATAGTACTCCCGTGTGTCATTGAGCTGACAAGCTTGTGGATGAAGCACCCGCATGCCTGTGAGAGGTACCTGGCCTGAGAAAGATGTTGACAGCCTACTCAGCAAACCCCACATTTGAAAGACTGTAATCTCTACTGATGACGGTTAAAGAACCAGAAACACGTGTCTAGAGATCAGCACTATCAGCGCCAACTGTGGCGAAACACTAGAACACTCTTGAAGCAAGCAAGAAACTGAAACTGCATTTACCACAATGCCAGTGGTGAACCTTGCTGGGAGGTGAAGCGGTGTGCTCTCATCCCTGTTCCTGTTTAATAGTACTCCAGTGAATCATTGAGCTGACGAGCTCGGGGATGAAGCACCCGCATGCCCTAGAGAGGTACCTGACCTGACAAAGATGTTGGCAGCCTACTCAGCAAACCCCACATTTGAAAGACTGTAATCTCTACTGATGACGGTTAAAGAACCAGAAACACGTGTCTAGAGATCAGCACTATCTGCGTCAACTGTGGCGAAACACTCGAACACTCTATTTATTTATTTATTTATTTATTTATAGAGAGCTTATAGAGCGCTCAGTAACGCCATCTCGGCGTGTCCCCGCGCTAAAGCTACCAGCGATCACCATGAGAGCCTGTGACCTACACAGTGTATAGATGTGTTTTAAGCTTGGCCCTGAACAGCGCTTCACTGCTCTCCAGTCTCAGAGCAGGAGGAAGTTTGTTCCATTGTTGAGCTGCTTGGAACGCAAAAGATCGTCCACCCATTCTAGCCTTCCTTATCCTGGGGACTGTCAGCAGCCCGGCACCCTCCGACCGGAGGGTCCTTGTTGGTTCGTAGCGGCTGACTAGATCCCTAAGGTAGGCGGGCGACCTGCCCCAGACAATTCGGTGACAGACGAGGAGGCACTTAAACAGCACACGTTTCTTCACAGGCAGCCAGTGAAGCGCATCCAGCGCCTTTTGAGAATTAGCCCTCCTAGGTCTTCTTAGCACCAATCTAGCGGCGGAATTCTGGATAACTTGCAGGCGGCCCAGGCAGCCCTCGGTGGCCCCTAGGAACAAGATGTTTCCATAGTCCATCCGAGAGGTCACCAGTGCCTGCGTCAGTGTCCTTCTGGCCGCTATGGGTAGGAGGTCTAAGGTTTTGTTTAGGGTCTTTAGTACTCCAAAACATTTGCCCACAAGACGCCTTATGTGGCCATCATAGGAGAGAGAGGAATTCATCCAGACTCCTAGATTCTTAGCCTCCTCACAAGGTATGGGGGTAGGGCCAAGGCATGGAGGCCACCACTCGGCTGACCAGTTTTTGCTTTTTCCCCCCACCACCAACACCTCTGTCTTAGAGCCATTGAGTTTTAGGCAGTGGGAGTCCATCCACTCAGCTAGTGCCTTCATACAGGACTTAAAGTTGGTGGGGGTGTTGGCGGTGTTCTGCGATAGGGAAATCAGCAGCTGGGTGTCGTCGGCGTAAGACACCAATTCCACCCCAAATGATTGTACAACCTTCGCCAGGGAGGCCATGTAGAGATTAAAAAGAGTAGGGCTCAATGCTGAGCCCTGAGGCACTCCCTGATCTAGTGGCATCTCGACCGAACGACATGTCCCTTGCTGTACCTGGAAACATCTTTCAGTGAGAAACGACTGTAACCAGTACAGCGCAGGACCCACGACCCCAGCTTCGCTCAGACACCGTAGCAGGATGGAATGCGCTACGGTGTCAAAAGCCGTGCTGAGGTCGAGCATGATCAGGGTCATTGTATGTCCTGCATCCGCCCCTGCTCTTAAAGTCTCAGTGGCCCGTAGGAGAGCTGTCTCCGTAGAGTAGCCCGCCCTAAATCCTGATTGTGAGGGATGTAGTAAGTTCCCTCTCTCCAGGTGCTCAGTAAGCTGAGCATTGACCACCTTCTCAGCCACTTTTGCCACATACGGCAATAAGGAGATAGGTCTGAGGTTTTCCAGCACTTCCATGCTTACATTCGTTTTTTTCCTTATTGGCAGTACTATGGCCTTCTTCCACTCCTCAGGGACTCGTGAAGCAAGCAAGTAACTGAAACTGCATTTACCACAATGCCAGGGTCGAACCTTGCTGGGAAGTGAAGCGGTGTGCTCCCACTCCTGTTCCTGCTTAAGAGTACTGCCGTGAGTCATTGAGCTGACAAGCTCGTGGATGAAGCACCCACATGCCTGTTAGAGGTACCTGACCTGAGAAAGATGTTGGCAGCCTACTCAGCAAACCCCCAATTTGAAAGACTGTAATCTCTACTGATGACGGTTAAAGAACCAGAAACACGTGTCTAGAGATCAGCACTATCTGCGCCAACTGTGGCGAAACACTCGAACACTCTTGAAGTAAGCAAGTAACTGAAACTGCATTTACCACAATGCCAGTGGTGAACCTTGCTGGGAGGTGATGCGGTGTGCTCCCACCCCTGTTCCTGTTTAATAGTACTGCCGAGAGTCATTGAGCTGACGAGCTCGTGGATGAAGCACAAGCATGCCTGTGAGAGGTACCTGACCTGAGAAAGATGTTGGCAGCCTACTCGTCAAACCCCAAATTTCAAAGACTGTAAACTCTACTGATGAGGGTTAAAGAACCAGAAACACATGACTAGTGACCAGCACTATCTGCGCCAACTGTGGCAAAACATTCGAACACTTTTGAATGAAGCAAGTAACTGAAACTGCATTTACCACAATGCCAGGGGGGAACCTTGCTGGGAGGTGAAGCGGTGATCTCCCACCCCTGTTCCTGTTTAATAGTACTCCCGTGAGTCATTGAGCTGACAAGCTCGTGGATGAAGCACCCACATGCCTGTGAGAGGTACCTGGCCTGAGAAAGATGTTGACAGCCTACTCAGCAAACCCCACATTTGAAAGACTGTAATCTCTACTGATGACGGTTAAAGAACCAGAAACACGTGTCTAGAGATCAGCACTATCTGCGCCAACTGTGGCGAAACACTAGAACACTCTTGAAGCAAGCAAGTAACTGAAACTGCATTTACCACAATGCCAGGGGCGAACCTTGCTGGGATTTGAAGCTGTGTGCTCCCACCCCTGTTCCTATTTAATAGTACTCCAGTGAATCGTTGAGCTGACGAGCTCGTGGATGAAGCACCCGCATGCCCGAGAGAGGTACCTGACCTGACAAAGATGTTGGCAGCCTACTCAGCAAACCCACATTTGAAAGACTGTAATCTCTACTGATGACGGTTAAAGAACCAGAAACACGTGTCTAGAGATCAGCACTATCTGCGCCAACTGTGGCGAAACACTAGAACACTCTTGAAGCAAGCAAGTAACTGAAACTGCATTTACCACAATGCCAGGGGTGAACCGTGCTGGGAGGTGAAGCGGTGTGCTCCCACTCCTGTTCCTGTTTAATAGTACTCCAGTGAGTCATTGAGCTGACAAGCTCGAGGATGAAGCACCCTCTTGCCTGTGAGAGGTACCTGACCTGAGAAAGGTGTTGACAGCCTACTCAGCATACCCCACACTTGAAAGACTGTAATCTATACTGATGACGGTTAAAGAACCAGAAACACGTGTCTAGAGATCAGCACTATCTGAGCCAACTGTGGCAAAACACTAGAACACTCTTTAAGCAAGCAAGTAACTGAAACTGCATTTACCACAATACCAGTTGTGAACCTTGCTGGGAGGTGAAGCGGTGTGCTCCCACCCCTGTTCCTGTTTAATAGTACTGCAGTGAGTCATTGAGCTGACGAGCTCGTGGATGAAGCACAAGCATGCCTGTGAGAGGTACCTGACCTGAGAAAGATGTTGGCAGCCTACTCATCAAACCCCAAATTTCAAAGACTGTAAACTCTACTGATGAGGGTTAAAGAACCAGAAACACATTTCTAGTGATCAGCACTATCTGCTCCAACTGTGGCAAAACACTCGAACACTTTTGAAGGAAACAAGTAACTGAAACTGCATTTACCACAATGCCAGGGGCGATCCTTGCTGGGAGGTGAAGCGGTGTGCTCCCAACCCTGTTCCTGTTTAATAGTACTCCTGTGAGTCATTGAGCTGACGAGCTCGTGGATGAAGCACCCGCATGCCTGTGAGAGGTACGTGACCTGAGAAAGATGTTGGCAGCCTACTCATCAAACCCCAAATTTCAAAGAGTGTCAACTCTACTGATGAATATTAAAGAACCAGAAACACAGGTCTAGAGATCAGCACTATCTGTGCCAACAGTGGCGAAACACTCAAACACTTTTGAAGGAAGCAAGTAACTGAAACTGCATTTACCACAATGCCAGGGTCGAACCTTGCTGGGAAGTGAAGCGGTGTGCTCCCACTCCTGTTCCTGTTTAATAGTACTCCCGTGAGTCATTGAGCTGACAAGCTCGTGGATGAAGCACCCACATGCCTGTGAGAGGTACCTGGCCTGAGAAAGATGTTGACAGCCTACTCAGCAAACCCCACATTTGAAAGACTGTAATCTCTACTGATGACGGTTAAAGAACCAGAAACACGTGTCTAGAGATCAGCACTATCTGCGCCAACTGTGGCGAAACACTAGAACACTCTTGAAGCAAGCAAGTAACTGAAACTGCATTTACCACAATGCCAGGGGCGAACCTTGCTGGGATTTGAAGCGGTGTGCTCCCACCCCTGTTCCTATTTAATAGTACTCCAGTGAATCGTTGAGCTGACGAGCTCGTGGATGAAGCACCCGCATGCCCGAGAGAGGTACCTGACCTGACAAAGATGTTGGCAGCCTACTCAGCAAACCCACATTTGAAAGACTGTAATCTCTACTGATGACGGTTAAAGAACCAGAAACACGTGTCTAGAGATCAGCACTATCTGCGCCAACTGTGGCGAAACACTAGAACACTCTTGAAGCAAGCAAGTAACTGAAACTGCATTTACCACAATGCCAGGGGTGAACCGTGCTGGGAGGTGAAGCGGTGTGCTCCCACTCCTGTTCCTGTTTAATAGTACTCCAGTGAGTCATTGAGCTGACAAGCTCGAGGATGAAGCACCCTCTTGCCTGTGAGAGGTACCTGACCTGAGAAAGGTGTTGACAGCCTACTCAGCATACACCACACTTGAAAGACTGTAATCTATACTGATGACGGTTAAAGAACCAGAAACACGTGTCTAGAGATCAGCACTATCTGAGCCAACTGTGGCAAAACACTAGAACACTCTTTAAGCAAGCAAGTAACTGAAACTGCATTTACCACAATACCAGTTGTGAACCTTGCTGGGAGGTGAAGCGGTGTGCTCCCACCCCTGTTCCTGTTTAATAGTACTGCAGTGAGTCATTGAGCTGACGAGCTCGTGGATGAAGCACAAGCATGCCTGTGAGAGGTACCTGACCTGAGAAAGATGTTGGCAGCCTACTCATCAAACCCCAAATTTCAAAGACTGTAAACTCTACTGATGAGGGTTAAAGAACCAGAAACACATTTCTAGTGATCAGCACTATCTGCTCCAACTGTGGCAAAACACTCGAACACTTTTGAAGGAAACAAGTAACTGAAACTGCATTTACCACAATGCCAGGGGCGATCCTTGCTGGGAGGTGAAGCGGTGTGCTCCCAACCCTGTTCCTGTTTAATAGTACTCCTGTGAGTCATTGAGCTGACGAGCTCGTGGATGAAGCACCCGCATGCCTGTGAGAGGTACGTGACCTGAGAAAGATGTTGGCAGCCTACTCATCAAACCCCAAATTTCAAAGAGTGTCAACTCTACTGATGAATATTAAAGAACCAGAAACACAGGTCTAGAGATCAGCACTATCTGTGCCAACAGTGGCGAAACACTCAAACACTTTTGAAGGAAGCAAGTAACTGAAACTGCATTTACCACAATGCCAGGGTCGAACCTTGCTGGGAAGTGAAGCGGTGTGCTCCCACTCTTGTTCCTGTTTAATAGTACTCCCGTGAGTCATTGAGCTGACAAGCTCGTGGATGAAGCACCCACATGCCTGTGAGAGGTACCTGGCCTGAGAAAGATGTTGACAGCCTACTCAGCAAACCCCACATTTGAAAGACTGTAATCTCTACTGATGACGGTTAAAGAACCAGAAACACGTGTCTAGAGATCAGCACTATCTGCGCCAACTGTGGCGAAACACTAGAACACTCTTGAAGCAAGCAAGTAACTGAAACTGCATTTACCACAATGCCAGTGGTGAACCTTGCTGGGAGGTGATGCGGTGTGCTCCCACCCCTGTTCCTGTTTAATAGTACTGCCGAGAGTCATTGAGCTGACGAGCTCGTGGATGAAGCACAAGCATGCCTGTGAGAGGTACCTGACCTGAGAAAGATGTTGGCAGCCTACTCATCAAACCCCAAATTTCAAAGACTGTAAACTCTACTGATGAGGGTTAAAGAACCAGAAACACATGACTAGTGACCAGCACTATCTGCGCCAACTGTGGCAAAACACTCGAACACTTTTGAATGAAGCAAGTAACTGAAACTGCATTTACCACAATGCCAGGGGGGAACCTTGCTGGGAGGTGAAGCGGTGATCTCCCACCCCTGTTCCTGTTTAATAGTACTCCCGTGAGTCATTGAGCTGACAAGCTCTTGGATGAAGCACCCACATGCCTGTGAGAGGTACCTGGCCTGAAAAAGATGTTGACAGCCTCCTCAGCAAACCCCACATTTGAAAGACTGTAATCTCTACTGATGACGGTTAAAGAACCAGAAACACGTGTCTAGAGATCAGCACTATCTGCGCCAACTGTGGCGAAACACTAGAACACTCTTGAAGCAAGCAAGTAACTGAAACTGCATTTACCACAATGCCAGGGGCGAACCTTGCTGGGATTTGAAGCGGTGTGCTCCCACCCCTGTTCCTATTTAATAGTACTCCAGTGAATCATTGAGCTGACGAGCTCGTGGATGAAGCACCCGCATGCCCGAGAGAGGTACCTGACCTGACAAAGATGTTGGCAGCCTACTCAGCAAACCCGCATTTGAAAGACTGTAATCTCTACTGATGACGGTTAAAGAACCAGAAACACGTGTCTAGAGATCAGCACTATCTGCGCCAACTGTGGCGAAACACTAGAACACTCTTGAAGCAAGCAAGTAAATGAAACTGCATTTACCACAATGCCAGGGGTGAACCGTGCTGGGAGGTGAAGCGGTGTGCTCCCACTCCTGTTCCTGTTTAATAGTACTCCAGTGAGTCATTGAGCTGACAAGCTCGAGGATGAAGCACCCTCTTGCCTGTGAGAGGTACCTGACCTGAGAAAGGTGTTGACAGCCTACTCAGCATACCCCACACTTGAAAGACTGTAATCTATACTGATGACGGTTAAAGAACCAGAAACACGTGTCTAGAGATCAGCACTATCTGCGCCAACTGTAGCGAAACACTAGAACACTCTTTAAGCAAGCAAGTAACTGAAACTGCATTTACCACAATACCAGTTGTGAGCCTTGCTGGGAGGTGAAGCGGTGTGCTCCCACCCCTGTTCCTGTTTAATAGTACTGCAGTGAGTCCTTGAGCTGACGAGCTCGTGGATGAAGCACAAGCATGCCTGTGAGAGGTACCTGACCTGAGAAAGATGTTGGCAGCCTACTCATCAAACCCCAAATTTCAAAGACTGTAAACTCTACTGATGAGTGTTAAAGAACCAGAAACACATTTCTAGTGATCAGCACTATCTGCTCCAACTGTGGCAAAACACTCGAACACTTTTGAAGGAAACAAATAACTGAAACTGCATTTACCACAATGCCAGGGGCGATCCTTGCTGGGAGGTGAAGCGGTGTGCTCCCAACCCTGTTCCTGTTTAATAGTACTCCTGTGAGTCATTGAGCTGACGAGCTCGTGGATGAAGCACCCGCATGCCTGTGAGAGGTACGTGACCTGAGAAAGATGTTGGCAGCCTACTCATCAAACCCCAAATTTCAAAGAGTGTCAACTCTACTGATGAATATTAAAGAACCAGAAACACATGTCTAGAGATCAGCACTATCTGTGCCAACAGTGGCGAAACACTCAAACACTTTTGAAGGAAGCAAGTAACTGAAACTGCATTTACCGCAATGCCAGGGGAGAACCTTGCTGGGAGGTGAAGCGTTGTGCTCCCAACCCTGTTCCTGTTTAACAGTACTCCCGTGAGTCATTGAGCTGATGAACTCATGGATGAAGCACCCGCATGCCTGTGAAAGGTACCTGACCTGAGAAAGATGTTGGCAGCCTTCTCAGCAAACCCCACATTTGAAATACAGTAATCTCTACTCATGACGGTTAAAGAACCAGAAACACGTGCCTAGAGATCAGCACTATCTGCGCCAACTGTGGCGAAACACTCGAACACTCTTGAAGCAAGCCAGTAACTGAAACTGCATTTACCACAATGCCAGGGGCGAACCTTGCTGGGAGGTGAAGCGGTGTGCTCCCACCCCTGTTCCTGTTTAATAGTACTCCCGTGAGTCATTGAGCTGACACGCTCGTGGATGAAGCACCCGCATGCCTGTGAGAGGTTCCTGGCCTGAGAAAGATGTTGACAGCCTACTCATCAAACCCCAGATTTCGAAGAGTGTGAACTCTACTGATGAGGGTTAAAGAACCAGAAACACATGTCTAGAGATCAGTACTATCTGCGCCAACTGTGGCGAAACACTCGAACACTTTTGAAGGAAGCAAGTAACTGAAACTGCATTTACCGCAATGCCAGGGGAGAACCTTGCTGGGAGGTGAAGCGGTGTGCTCCCACCCCTGTTCCTGTTTAATAGTACTCCAGTGAATCATTGAGCTGACGAGCTCGTGGATGACACACCCGCATGCCCGTGAGAGGTACCTGACCTGACTAAGATGTTGGCAGCCTACTCAGCATACCCCACATTTGAAAGATTGTAATCTGTACTGATGACGGTTAAAGAACCAGAAACACGTGTCTAGAGATCAGCACTATCTGCGCCAACTGTAGCCAAACACTCGAACACTCTTGAAGTAAGCAAGTAACTGAAACTGCATTTACCACAATGCCAGTGGTGAACCTTGCTGGGAGGTGATGCGGTGTGCTCCCACCCCTGTTCCCATTTAATAGTACTGCCGTGAGTCATTGAGCTGACGAGCTCGTGGATGAAGCACAAGCATGCCTGTGAGAGGTACCTGACCTGAGAAAGATGTTGGCAGCCTACTCATCAAACCCCAAATTTCAAAGACTGTAAACTCTACTGATGAGGGTTAAAGAACCAGAAACACGTGTCTAGAGATCAGCACTATATGCGGCAACTGTGGGGAAACACTCGAACACTCTTGAAGCAAGCAAGTAACTGAAACTGCATTTACCTCAATGCCAAGGGAGAACCTTGCTGGGATTTGAAGCGGTGTGCTCCCACCCCTGTTCCTGTTTAATAGTACTCCAGTGAATCATTGAGCTGACGAGCTCGTGGATGAAGCACCCGCATGCCCGAGAGAGGTACCTGACCTGATAAAGATATTGGCAGCCTACTCAGCAAACCCACATTTGAAAGACTGTAATCTCTACTGATGACGGTTAAAGAACCGGAAACACGTGTCTAGAGATCAGCACTATCTGCGCCAACTGTGGCGAAACACTAGAACACTCTTGAAGCAAGCAAGTAACTGAAACTGCATTTACCACAATGCCAGGGGTGAACCTTGCTGGGAGGTGAAGCGGTGTGCTCCCACCCCTGTTCCTGTTTAATAGTACTGCCGTGAGTCATTAAGCTGACGAGCTCGCGGATGAAGCACCCGCATGCCTGTGAGAGGTAAGTGACCTGAGAAAGATGTTGGCAGCCTACTCAGCAAACCCCACATGTGAAAGACTGTAATCTCTACTGATGACGGTTAAAGAACCAGAAACACGTGTCTAGAGATCAGCACTATCTGCGCCAACTGTGGAGAAACACTCGAACACTCTTGAAGCAAGCAAGTAACCAAAACTGCATTTACCACAATGCCAGGGGTGAACCTTGCTGGGAGGTGAAGCGGTGTGCTCCCAACCCTGTTCCTGTTTAATAGTACTCCCGTGAGTCATTGAGCTGACAAGCTCGTGCATGAAGCACCCACATGCTTGTGAGAGGTATCTGGCCTGAAAAAGATGTTGACAGCCTACTCAGCAAACCCCACATTTGAAAGACTGTAATCTCTACTGATGACGGTTAAAGAACCAGAAACACGTGTCTAGAGATCAGCACTTTCTGCGTCAACTGTGGCGAAACACTCAAACACTCTTGAAGCTAGCAAGTAACTGAAACTGCATTTACCACAATGCCAGGGGTGAACTTTGCTGTGAGGTGAAGTGGTGTGCTCCCACTCCTGTTCCTGTTTAATAGTACACCAGTGAGTCATTGAGCTGACAAGCTCGAGGATGAAGCACCCTCTTGCCTGTGAGAGGTACCTGACCTGAGAAAGGTGTTGACAGCCTACTCAGGAAACCTTACATTTGAAAGACGGTAATCTCTACTGATGACGGTTAAAGAACCAGAAACACGTGTCTAGAGATCAGCACTATCTGCGTCAACTGTGGCGAAACACTCGAGCACTCTTGAAGCAAACAAGTAACTGAAACTGCATTTACCACAATGCCAGGGGCGAACCTTGCTGGGAGGTGAGCGGTGCGCTCCCACCCCTGTTCCTGTTTAATAGTACTCCAGTGAATCATTGGGCTGACAAGCTCGTGGATGAAGCACCTGCATGCCCGTGAGAGGTACCTGACGTGACAAAGATGTTGGCAGCCTACTCAGCATACCCCACACTTGAAAGACTGTAATCTATACTGATGACGGTTAAAGAACCAGAAACACATGTCTAGAGATCAGCACTATCTGCGCCAACTGTGGCGAAACACTAGAACACTCTTGAAGCAAGCAAGTAACTGAAACTGCATTTACCACAATACCAGTGGTGAACCTTGCTGGGAGGTGAAGCGGTGTGCTCCCACCCCTGTTCCTGTTTAATAGTACTGCAGTGAGTCATTGAGCTGACGAGCTCGTGGATAAAGCACAAGCATGCCTGTGAGAGGTACCTGACCTGAGAAAGATGTTGGCAGCCTATTCATCAAACCCCAAATTTCAAAGACTGTAAACTCTACTGATGAGGGTTAAAGAACCAGAAACACATGTCTAGAGATCAGCACTATCTGCTCCAACTGTGGCAAAACAATCGAACACTTTTGAAGGAAACAAGTAACTGAAACTGCATTTACCACAATGCGAGGGGCGATCCTTGCTGGGAGGTGAAGCGGTGTGCTCCCAACCCTGTTCCTGTTTAATAGTACTCCTGTGAGTCATTGAGCTGACGAGCTCGTGGATGAAGTACCAGCATGCCTGTGAGAGGTACGTGACCTGAGAAAGATGTTGGCAGCCTACTCATCCAACCCCAAATTTCAAAGAGTGTCAACTCTACTGATGAATATTAAAGAACCAGAAACACATGTCTAGAGATCATCACTATCTGCGCCAACTGTGGCGAAACACTCGAACACTTTTGAAGGAAGCAAGTAACTGAAACTGCATTTACCGCAATGCCAGGGGAGAACCTTGCTGGGAAGTGAAGTGGTGTGCTCCCACTCCTCTTCCTGTTTAATAGTACTCCCGTGAGTCATTGAGCTGACGAGCTCGTGGATGAAGCACCCGCATGCCTGTGAGAGGTACCTGACCTGAGAAAGATGTTGGCAGCCTACTCATCAAACCCCAAATTTCAAAGAGTGTAAACTCTACTGATGAGGGTTAAAGAACCAGAAACACATGTCTAGAGATCAGCACTAACTGCGCCAACTGTGGCGAATCACTCGAACACTTTTGAAGGAAGCAAGTAACTGAAACTGCATTTACCGCAATGCCAGGGGAGAACCTTGCTGGGAGGTGAAGCGGTGTGCTCCCACCCCTCTTCCTGTTTAATATTACTCCAGTGAATCATTGAGCTGACGAGCTCGTGGATGACACACCCGCATGCCCGTGAGAGGTACCTGACCTGACAAAGATGTTGGCAGCCTACTCAGCATACCCCACATTTGAAAGATTGTAATCTGTACTGATGACGGTTAAAGAACCAGAAACACGTGTCTAGAGATCAGCACTATCTGCGCCAACTGTAGCCAAACACTCGAACACTCTTGAAGTAAGCAAGTAACTGAAACTGCATTTACCACAATGCCAGTGGTGAACCTTGCTGGGAGGTGATGCGGTGTGCTCCCACCCCTGTTCCTGTTTAATAGTACTGCCGTGAGTCATTGAGCTGACGAGCTCGTGGATGAAGCACAAGCATGCCTGTGAGAGGTACCTGACCTGAGAAAGATGTTGGCAGCCTACTCATCAAACCCCAAATTTCAAAGACTGTAAACTCTACTGATGAGGGTTAAAGAACCAGAAACACATAACTAGTGACCAGCACTATCTGCGCCAACTGTGGCAAAACACTCGAACACTTTTGAATGAAGCAAGTAACTGAAACTGCATTTACCACAATGCCAGGGGGGAACCTTGCTGGGAGGTGAAGCGGTGTTCTCCCACCCCTGTTCCTGTTTAATAGTACTCCCGTGAGTCATTGAGCTGACAAGCTCATGGATGAAGCACCCACATGCCTGTGAGAGGTACCTGGCCTGAGTAAGATGTTGACAGCCTACTCAGCAAACCCCACATTTGAAAGACTGCAATCTCTACTGATGACGGTTAAAGAAAAAGAAACACGTGTCTAGAGATCAGCACTATCTGCGCCAACTGTGGGGAAACACTCGAACACTCTTGAAGCAAGCAAGTAACTGAAACTGCATTTACCACAATGCCAGGAGCGAACCTTGCTGGGAGGTGAAGCGGTGTTCTCCCACCCCTGTTCCTGTTTAATAGTACTCCAGTGAATCATTGAGCTGACGAGCTCGTGGATGAAGCACCCACATGCCCGAGAGAGGTACCTGACCTGACAAAGATGTTGGCAGCCTACTCTGCAAATTCCAAATTTGAAAGACTGTAATCTCTACTGATGACGGTTAAAGAACCAGAAACACGTGTCTTGAGATCAGCACTATCTGCGCCAACTGTGGCGAAACACTAGAACACTCTTGAAGCAAGCAAGTAACCGAAACTGCATTTACCACAATGCCAGGGGCGAACTTTGCTGGGAGGTGAAGTGGTGTGCTCCCACCCCTGTTCCTGTTTATTAGTACTCCAGTGAATCATTGAACTGACGAGCTCGTGGATGAAGCACCCGCATGCCCGAGAGAGGTACCTGACCTGACAAAGATGTTGGCAGCCTACTCAGCAAACCCCACATTTGAAAGACTGTAATCTCTACTGATGACGGTTAAAGAACCAGAAACACGTGTCTAGAGATCAGCACTATCTGCGTCAACTGTGGCGAAACAATCAAACACTCTTGAAGCAAGCAAGTAACTGAAAC
Source organism: Triturus cristatus (assembly GCF_964204655.1). Classification (NCBI taxonomy): domain Eukaryota; kingdom Metazoa; phylum Chordata; class Amphibia; order Caudata; family Salamandridae; genus Triturus; species Triturus cristatus. The sequence goes on from NC_140579.1 coordinate 1,226,077,911, forward strand.
TGCATTTACCACAATGCCAGGGTTGAACCTTGCTGGGAGGTGAAGCGGTGTGCTCCCACTCCTGTTCCTGCTTAAGAGTACTGCCGTGAGTCATTGAGCTGAGAAGCTCGTGGATGAAGCACCCACATGCCTGTTAGAGGTACCTGACCTGAGAAATATGTTGGCAGCCTACTCAGCAAACCCCCAATTTGAAAGACTGTAATCTCTACTGATGACGGTTAAAGAACCAGAAACACGTGTTTAGAGATCAGCACTATCTGCGCCAACTGTGGCGAAACACTCGAACACTCTTGAAGCAAGCAAGTAGCTGAAACTGCATTTACCACAATGCCAGGGGCGAACCTTGCTGGGAGGTGAAGCGGTGTGCTCCCACCCCTGTTCCTCTTTAATAGTACTCCAGTGAATCATTGAGCTGACGAGCTCGTGGATGAAGCACAAGCATGCCTGTGAGAGGTACCTGACCTGAGAAAGATGTTGGCAGCCTATTCATCAAACCCCAAATTTCAAAGACTGTAAACTCTACTGATGAGAGTTAAAGAACCAGAAACACATTTCTAGTGATCAGCACTATCTGCTCCAACTGTGGCAAAACACTCGAACACTTTTGAAGGAAACAAGAAACTGAAACTGCATTTACCACAATGCCAGGGGCGATCCTTGCTGGGAGGTGAAGCGGTGTGCTCCCAACCCTGTTCCTGTTTAATAGTACTCCTGTGAGTCATTGAGCTGACGAGCTCGTGGATGAAGCACCCGCATGCCTGTGAGAGGAACGTGACCTGAGAAAGATGTTGGAAGCCTACTCATCAAACCCCAAATTTCAAAGAGTGTCAACTCTACTGATGAATATTAAAGAACCAGAAACACATATCTAGAGATCAGCACTATCTGTGCCAACTGTGGCGAAACACTCAAACACTTTTGAAGGAAGCAAGTAACTGAAACTGCATTTACCGCAATGCCAGGGGAGAACCTTGCTGGGAGGTGAAGCGGTGTGCTCCCAACCCTGTTCCTGTTTAATAGTACTCCCGTGAGTCATTGAGCTGATGAACTCGTGGATGAAGCACCCGCATGCCTGTGAAAGGTACCTGTCCTGAGAAAGATGTTGGCAGCCTTCTCAGCAAACCCCACATTTGAAAGACAGTAATCTCTACTCATGACGGTTAAAGAACCAGAAACACGTGTCTAGAGATCAGCACTATCTGCGCCAACTGTGGCGAAACCATCGAACACTCTTGAAGCAAGTCAGTAACCGAAACTGCATTTACCACAATGCCAGGGGCGAACCTTGCTGGGAGGTGAAGTGGTGTGCTCCCACCCCTTTTCCTGTTTAATAGTACTCCCATGAGTCATTGAGCTGACACGCTCGTGGATGAAGCACCCGCATGCCTGTGAGAGGTTCCTGGCCTGAGAAAGATGTTGACAGCCTACTCATCAAACCCCAAATTTCGAAGAGTGTGAACTCTACTGATGAGGGTTAAAGAACCAGAAACACATGTCTAGAGATCATCACTATCTGCGCCAACTGTGGCGAAACACTCAAACACTTTTGAAGGAAGCAAGTAACTGAAACTGCATTTACCGCAATGCCAGGGGAGAACCTTGCTGGGAGGTGAAGCGGTGTGCTCCCAACCCTGTTCCTGTTTAATAGTACTCCCGTGAGTCATTGAGCTGACGAGCTCGTGGATGAAGCACCCGCATGCCTGTGAGAGGTACCTGACCTGACTAAGATGTTGGCAGCCTACTAAGCAAACCCCACATTTGAAAGACTGTAATCTCTACTGATGACGGTTAAAGAACCAGAAACACGTGTCTAGAGATCAGCACTATCAGCGCCAACTGTGGAGAAACACTAGAACACTCTTGAAGCAAGCAAGAAACTGAAACTGCATTTACCACAATGCCAGTGGTGAACCTTGCTGGGAGGTGAAGCGGTGTGCTCTCATCCCTGTTCCTGTTTAATAGTACTCCAGTGAATCATTGAGCTGACGAGCTCGGGGATGAAGCACCCGCATGCCTCTAGAGAGGTACCTGACCTGACAAAGATGTTGGCAGCCTACTCAGCAAACCCCACATTTGAAAGACTGTAATCTCTACTGATGACGGTTAAAGAACCAGAAACACGTGTCTAGAGATCAGCACTATCTGCGTCAACTGTGGCGAAACACTCGAACACTCTTGAAGCAAGCAAGTAACTGAAACTGCATTTACCACAATGCCAGGGTCGAACCTTGCTGGGAGGTGAAGCGGTGTGCTCCCACTCCTGTTCCTGCTTAAGAGTACTGCCGTGAGTCATTGAGCTGACAAGCTCGTGGATGAAGCACCCACATGCCTGTTAGAGGTACCTGACCTGAGAAAGATGTTGGCAGCCTACTCAGCAAACCCCCAATTTGAAAGACTGTAATCTCTACTGATGATGGTTAAAGAACCAGAAACACGTGTCTAGAGATCAGCACTATCTGCGCCAACTGTGGCGAAACACTCGAACACTCTTGAAGCAAGCAAGTAACTGAAACTGCATTTACCACAATGCCAGGGGCGAACCTTGCTGGTAGGTGAAGCGGTGTGCTCCCACCCCTGTTCCTGTTTAATAGTACTCCAGTGAATCATTGAGCTGACGAGCTCGTGGATGACACACCTGCATGCCCGTGAGAGGTACATGACCTGACAAAGATGTTGGCAGCGTACTCAGCATACCCCACATTTGAAAGACTGTAATCTGTACTGATGACGGTTAAAGAACCAGAAACACGTGTCTAGAGATCAGCACTATCTGCGCCAACTGTAGCGAAACACTCGAACACTCTTGAAGTAAGCAAGTAACTGAAACTGCATTTACCACAATGCCAGTGGTGAACCTTGCTGGGAGGTGATGCGGTGTGCTCCCACCCCTGTTCCTGTTTAATAGTACTGCCGAGAGTCATTGAGCTGACGAGCTCGTGGATGAAGCACAAGCATGCCTGTGAGAGGTACCTGACCTGAGAAAGATGTTGGCAGCCTACTCATCAAACCCCAAATTTCAAAGACTGTAAACTCTACTGATGAGGGTTAAAGAACCAGAAACACAGGACTAGTGACCAGCACTATCTGCGCCAACTGTGGCAAAACACTCAAACACTTTTGAAGCAAGCAAGTAACTGAAACTGCATTTACCACAATGCCAGGGGTGAACCTTGCTGGGAGGTGAAGTGGTGTGCTCCCACCCCTGTTCCTGCTTAATGGTACTCTTGTGAGTCATTGAGCTGACGAGCTCGTGGATGAAGCACCCGCATGCCCGAGAGAGGTACCTGACCTGACAAAGATGTTGGCAGCCTACTCAGCAAACCCACATTTGAAAGACTGTAATCTCTACTGATGACGGTTAAAGAACCAGAAACACGTGTCTAGAGATCAGCACTATCTGCGCCAACTGTGGCGAAACACTAGAACACTCTTGAAGCAAGCAAGTAACTGAAACTGCATTTACCACAATGCCAGGGGTGAACCGTGCTGGGAGGTGAAGCGGTGTGCTCCCACTCCTGTTCCTGTTTAATAGTACTCCAGTGAGTCATTGAGCTGACAAGCTCGAGGATGAAGCACCCTCTTGCCTGTGAGAGGTACCTGACCTGAGAAAGGTGTTGACAGCCTACTCAGCATACCCCACACTTGAAAGACTGTAATCTATACTGATGACGGTTAAAGAACCAGAAACACGTGTCTAGAGATCAGCACTATCTGCGCCAACTGTGACGAAACACTAGAACACTCTTTAAGCAAGCAAGTAACTGAAACTGCATTTACCACAATACCAGTTGTGAACCTTGCTGGGAGGTGAAGCGGTGTGCTCCCACCCCTGTTCCTGTTTAATAGTACTCCTGTGAGTCATTGAGCTGACGAGCTCGTGGATGAAGTACCAGCATGCCTGTGAGAGGTACGTGACCTGAGAAAGATGTTGGCAGCCTACTCATCAAACCCCAAATTTCAAAGAGTGTCAACTCTACTGATGAATATTAAAGAACCAGAAACACATATTTAGAGATCAGCACTATCTGTGCCAACTGTGGCGAAACACTCAAACACTTTTGAAGGAAGCAAGTAACTGAAACTGCATTTACCGCAATGCCAGGGGAGAACCTTGCTAGGAGGTGAAGCGGTGTGCTCCCATCCCTGTTCCTGTTTAATAGTACTCCCGTGTGTCATTGAGCTGACAAGCTTGTGGATGAAGCACCCGCATGCCTGTGAAAGGTACCTGACCTGAGAAAGATGTTGGCAGCCTTCTCAGCAAACCCCACATTTGAAAGACAGTAATCTCTACTCATGACGGTTAAAGAACCAGAAACACGTGTCTAGAGATCAGCAATATCTACGCCAACAGTGGCTAAACACTCAAACACTCTTGAAGCAAGCAAGAAACTGAAACTGCATTTACCACAATGCCAGGGGCGAACCTTGCTGGGAAGTGAAGTGGTGTGCTCCCACTCCTCTTCCTGCTTAACAGTACAGCCGTGAGTCATTGAGCTGACAAGCTCGTGGATGAAGCACCCGCATGCCTGTGAGAGGTACCTGACCTGAGAAAGATGTTGGCAGCCTACTCATCAAACCCCAAATTCCAAAGAGTGTAAACTCTACTGATGAGGGTTAAAGAACCAGAAACACATGTCTAGAGATCAGCACTATCTGCGCCATTTGTGGCGAAACACTCGAACACTTTTGAAGGAAGCAAGTAACTGAAACTGCATTTACCGCAATGCCAGGGGAGAACCTTGCTGGGAGGTGAAGCGGTGTGCTCCCACCCCTGTTCCTGTTTAATTGTACTCCAGTGAATCATTGAGCTGACGAGCTCGTGGATGACACACCCGCATGCCCGTGAGAGGTACCTGACCTGACAAAGATGTTGGCAGCCTACTCAGCATACCCCACATTTGAAAGATTGTAATCTGTACTGATGACGGTTAAAGAACCAGAAACACGTGTCTAGAGATCAGCACTATCTGCGCCAACTGTAGCCAAACACTCGAACACTCTTGAAGTAAGCAAGTAACTGAAACTGCATTTACCACAATGCCAGTGGTGAACCTTGCTGGGAAGTGATGCGGTGTGCTCCCACCCCTGTTCCTGTTTAATAGTACTGCCGTGAGTCATTGAGCTGACGAGCTCGTGGATGAAGCACAAGCATGCCTGTGAGAGGTACCTGACCTGAGAAAGATGTTGGTAGCCTACTCATCAAACCCCAAATTTCAAAGACTGTAAACTCTAGTGATGAGGGTTAAAGAACCAGAAACACATGACTAGTGACCAGCACTATCTGCCCCAACTGTGGCAAAACACTCGAACACTTTTGAATGAAGCAAGTAACTGAAACTGCATTTACCACAATGCCAGGGGGGAACCTTGCTGGGAGGTGAAGCGGTGTTCTCCCACCCCTGTTCCTGTTTAATAGTACTCCCGTGAGTCATTGAGCTGACAAGCTCATGGATGAAGCACCCACATGCCTGTGAGAGGTACCTGGCCTGAGTAAGATGTTGACAGCCTACTCAGCAAACCCCACATTTGAAAGACTGCAATCTCTACTGATGACGGTTAAAGAAAAAGAAACACGTGTCTAGAGATCAGCACTATCTGCGCCAACTGTGGGGAAACACTCGAACACTCTTGAAGCAAGCAAGTAACTGAAACTGCATTTACCACAATGCCAGGAGCGAACCTTGCTGGGAGGTGAAGCGGTGTTCTCCCACCCCTGTTCCTGTTTAATAGTACTCCAGTGAATCATTGAGCTGACGATCTCGTGGATGAAGCACCCACATGCCCGAGAGAGGTACCTGACCTGACAAAGATGTTGGCAGCCTACTCAGCAAACTCCAAATTTGAAAGACTGTAATCTCTACTGATGACGGTTAAAGAACCAGAAACACGTGTCTAGAGATCAGCACTATCTGCGCCAACTGTGGCGAAACACTAGAACACTCTTGAAGCAAGCAAGTAACCGAAACTGCATTTACCACAATGCCAGGGGCGAACTTTGCTGGGAGGTGAAGTGGTGTGCTCCCACCCCTGTTCCTGTTTAATAGTACTCCAGTGAATCATTGAACTGACGAGCTCATGGATGAAGCACCCGCATGCCCGAGAGAGGTACCTGACCTGACAAAGATGTTGGCAGCCTACTCAGCAAACCCCACATTTGAAAGACTGTAATCTCTACTGATGACGGTTAAAGAACCAGAAACACGTGTCTAGAGATCAGCACTATCTGCGTCAACTGTGGCGAAACAATCAAACACTCTTGAAGCAAGCAAGTAACTGAAACTGCATTTACCACAATACCAGGGTCGAACCTTGCTGGGAGGTGAAGCGGTGTGCTCCCACTCCTGTTCCTGCTTAAGAGTACTGCCGTGAGTCATTGAGCTGAGAAGCTCGTGGATGAAGCACCCACATGCCTGTTAGAGGTACCTGACCTGAGAAAGATGTTGGCAGCCTACTCAGCAAACCCCCAATTTGAAAGACTGTAATCTCTACTGATGACGGTTAAAGAACCAGAAACACGTGTTTAGAGATCAGCACTATCTGCGCCAACTGTGGCGAAACACTCGAACACTCTTGAAGCAAGCAAGTAGCTGAAACTGCATTTACCACAATGCCAGGGGCGAACCTTGCTGGGAGGTGAAGCGGTGTGCTCCCACCCCTGTTCCTCTTTAATAGTACTCCAGTGAATCATTGAGCTGACGAGCTCGTGGATGAAGCACAAGCATGCCTGTGAGAGGTACCTGACCTGAGAAATATGTTGGCAGCCTACTCATCAAACCCCAAATTTCAAAGACTGTAAACTCTACTGATGAGGGTTAAAGAACCAGAAACACATGACTAGTGACCAGCACTATCTGCGCCAACTGTGGCAAAACACTCGAACACTTTTGAATGAAGCAAGTAACTGAAACTGCATTTACCACAATGCCAGGGGGGAACCTTGCTGGGAGGTGAAGCGGTGTTCTCCCACCCCTGTTCCTGTTTAATAGTACTCCCGTGAGTCATTGAGCTGACAAGCTCGTGGATGAAGCACCCATATGCCTGTGAGAGGTACCTGACCTGACAAAGATGTTGGCAGCCAACTCAGCAAACCCACATTTGAAAGACTGTAATCTCTACTGATGACGGTTAAAGAACCGGAAACACGTGTCTAGAGATCAGCACTATCTGCGCCAACTGTGGCGAAACACTAGAACACTCTTGAAGCAAGCAAGTAACTGAAACTGCATTTACCACAATGCCAGGGGTGAACCTTGCTGGGAGGTGAAGCGGTGTGCTCCCACCCCTGTTCCTGTTTAATAGTACTGCCGTGAGTCATTAAGCTGACGAGCTCGCGGATGAAGCACCCGCATGCCTGTGAGAGGTACGTGACCTGAGAAAGATGTTGGCAGCCTACTCACCAAACCCCACATGTGAAAGACTGTAATCTCTACTGATGACGGTTAAAGAACCAGAAACACGTGTCTAGAGATCAGCACTATCTGCGCCAACTGTGGAGAAACACTCGAACACTCTTGAAGCAAGCAAGTAACCGAAACTGCATTTACCACAATGCCAGGGGTGAACTTTGCTGGGAGGTGAAGTGGTGTGCTCCCACTCCTGTTCCTGTTTAATAGTACTCCAGTGAGTCATTGAGCTGACAAGCTCGAGGATGAAGCACCCTCTTGCCTGTGAGAGGTACCTGACCTGAGAAAGGTGTTGACAGCCTACTCAGGAAACCTTACATTTGAAAGACGGTAATCTCTACTGATGACGGTTAAAGAACCAGAAACACGTGTCTAGAGATCAGCACTATCTGCGTCAACTGTGGCGAAACACTCGAACACTCTTGAAGCAAACAAGTAACTGAAACTGCATTTACCACAATGCCAGGGGCAAACCTTGCTGGGAGGTGAGCGGTGCGCTCCCACCCCTGTTCCTGTTTAATAGTACTCCAGTGAATCATTGGGCTGACAAGCTCGTGGATGAAGCACCCGCATGCCCGTGAGAGGTACCTGACCTGACAAAGATGTTGGCAGCCTACTCAGCATACCCCACACTTGAAAGACTGTAATCTATACTGATGACGGTTAAAGAACCAGAAACACGTGTCTAGAGATCAGCACTATCTGCGCCAACTGTGGCGAAACACTAGAACACTCTTGAAGCAAGCAAGTAACTGAAACTGCATTTACCACAATACCAGTGGTGAACCTTGCTGGGAGGTGAAGCGGTGTGCTCCCACCCCTGTTCCTGTTTAATAGTACTGCAGTGAGTCATTGAGCTGACGAGCTCGTGGATGAAGCACAAGCATGCCTGTGAGAGGTACCTGACCTGAGAAAGATGTTGGCAGCCTATTCATCAAACCCCAAATTTCAAAGACTGTAAACTCTACTGATGAGGGTTAAAGAACCAGAAACACATTTCTAGTGATCAGCACTATCTGCTCCAACTGTGGCAAAACACTCGAACACTTTTGAAGGAAACAAGAAACTGAAACTGCATTTACCACAATGCCAGGGGCGATCCTTGCTGGGAGGTGAAGCGGTGTGCTCCCAACCCTGTTCCTGTTTAATAGTACTCCTGTGAGTCATTGAGCTGACGAGCTCGTGGATGAAGCACCCGCATGCCTGTGAGAGGTACGTGACCTGAGAAAGATGTTGGCAGCCTACTCATCAAACCCCAAATTTCAAAGAGTGTCAACTCTACTGATGAATATTAAAGAACCAGAAACACATATCTAGAGATCAGCACTATCTGTGCCAACTGTGGCGAAACACTCAAACACTTTTGAAGGAAGCAAGTAACTGAAACTGCATTTACCGCAATGCCAGGGGAGAACCTTGCTGGGAGGTGAAGCGGTGTGCTCCCAACCCTGTTCCTGTTTAATAGTACTCCCGTGAGTCATTGAGCTGATGAACTCGTGGATGAAGCACCCGCATGCCTGTGAAAGGTACCTGTCCTGAGAAAGATGTTGGCAGCCTTCTCAGCAAACCCCACATTTGAAAGACAGTAATCTCTACTCATGACGGTTAAAGAACCAGAAACACGTGTCTAGAGATCAGCACTATCTGCGCCAACTGTGGCGAAACCATCGAACACTCTTGAAGCAAGTCAGTAACCGAAACTGCATTTACCACAATGCCAGGGGCGAACCTTGCTGGGAGGTGAAGTGGTGTGCTCCCACCCCTGTTCCTGTTTAATAGTACTCCCGTGAGTCATTGAGCTGACACGCTCGTGGATGAAGCACCCGCATGCCTGTGAGAGGTTCCTGGCCTGAGAAAGATGTTGACAGCCTACTCATCAAACCCCAAATTTCGAAGAGTGTGAACTCTACTGATGAGGGTTAAAGAACCAGAACCACATGTCTAGAGATCATCACTATCTGCGCCAACTGTGGCGAAACACTCAAACACTTTTGAAGGAAGCAAGTAACTGAAACTGCATTTACCGCAATGCCAGGGGAGAACCTTGCTGGGAGGTGAAGCGGTGTGCTCCCAACCCTGTTCCTGTTTAATAGTACTCCCGTGAGTCATTGAGCTGACGAGCTCGTGGATGAAGCACCCGCATGCCTGAGAAAGATGTTGGAAGCCTACTCAGCAAACCCCACATTTGAAAGACTGTAATCTCTACTCATGACGGTTAAAGAACCAGAAACACGTGTCTAGAGATCAGCAATATCTACGCCAACAGTGGCTAAACACTCGAACACTCTTGAAGCATGCAAGAAACTGAAACTGCATTTACCACAATGCCAGGGGCGAACCTTGCTGGGAAGTGAAGTGGTGTGCTCCCACTCCTCTTCCTGCTTAACAGTACAGCCGTGAGTCATTGAGCTGACAAGCTCGTGGATGAAGCACCCGCATGCCTGTGAGAGGTACCTGACCTGAGAAAGATGTTGGCAGCCTACTCATCAAACCCCAAATTTCAAAGAGTGTAAACTCTACTGATGAGGGTTAAAGAACCAGAAACACATGTCTAGAGATCAGCACTATCTGCGCCAACTGTGGCGAAACACTCGAACACTTTTGAAGGAAGCAAGTAACTGAAACTGCATTTACCGCAATGCCAGGGGAGAACCTTGCTGGGAGGTGAAGCGGTGTGCTCCCACCCCTGTTCCTGTTTAATTGTACTCCAGTGAATCATTGAGCTGACGAGCTCGTGGATGACACACCCGCATGCCCGTGAGAGGTACCTGACCTGAAAAAGATGTTGGCAGCCTACTCAGCATACCCCACATTTGAACGATTGTAATCTGTACTGATGACGGTTAAAGAACCAGAAACACGTGTCTAGAGATCAGCACTATCTGCGCCAACTGTAGCCAAACACTCGAACACTCTTGAAGTAAGCAAGTAACTGAAACTGCATTTACCACAATGCCAGTGGTAAACCTTGCTGGGAGGTGATGCGGTGTGCTCCCACCCCTGTTCCTGTTTAATAGTACTGCTGTGAGTCATTGAGCTGACGAGCTCGTGGATGAAGCACAAGCATGCCTGTGAGAGGTACCTGACCTGAGAAAGATGTTGGCAGCCTACTCATCAAATCCCAAATTTCAAAGACTGTAAACTCTACTGATGAGGGTTAAAGAACCAGAAACACATGACTAGTGACCAGCACTATCTGCGCCAACTGTGGCATAACACTCGAACACTTTTGAATGAAGCAAGTAACTGAAACTGCATTTACCAAAATGCCAGGGGTGAACCTTGCTGGGATTTGAAGCGGTGTGCTCCCACCCCTGTTCCTGTTTAATAGTACTCCAGTGAATCATTGAGCTGACGAGCTCGTGGATGAAGCACCCGCATGCCCGAGAGAGGTACCTGACCTGACAAAGATGTTGGCAGCCTACTCATCAAACCCCAAATTTCAAAGAGTGTAAACTCTAAAGATGAGGGTTAAAGAACCAGAAACACATGTCTAGAGATCAGCACTATCTGCGCCAACTGTGGCGAAACACTCGAACACTTTTGAAGGAAGCAAGTAACTGAAACTGCATTTACCGCAATGCCAGGGGAGAACCTTGCTGGGAGGTGAAGCGGTGTGCTCCCACCCCTGTTCCTGTTTAATTGTACTCCAGTGAATCATTGAGCTGACGAGCTCGTGGATGACACACCCGCATGCCCGTGAGAGGTACCAGACCTGAAAAAGATGTTGGCAGCCTACTCATCGAACCCCAAATTTCAAAGACTGTAAACTCTACTGATGAGGGTTAAAGAACCAGAAACACATGACTAGTGACCAGCACTATCTGCCCCAACTGTGGCAAAACACTCGAACACTTTTGAATGAAGCAAGTAACTAAAACTGCATTTACCACAATGCCAGAAGGGAACCTTGCTGGGAGGTGAAGCGGTGTTCTCCCACCGCTGTTCCTGTTTAATAGTACTCTTGTGAGTCATTGAGCTGACAAGCTCGTGGATGAAGCACCCACATGCCTGTGAGAGGTACCTGGCCTGAGAAAGATGTTGACAGCCTACTCAGCAAACCCCACATTTGAAAGACTGTAATCTCTACTGATGACGGTTAAAGAACCAGAAACACGTGTCTAGAGATCAGCAATATCTGCACCAACTGTGGCGAAACACTCAAACACTTTTGAATGAAGCAAGTAACTGAAACTGCATTTACCACAATGCCAGGGGTGAACCTTGCTGGGAGGTGAAGGGGTGTGCTCCCACCCCTCTTCCTGCTTAATAGTACTCTTGTGAGTCATTGAGCTGACGAGCTCGTGGATGAAGCACCCGCATGCCTGTTAGAGGTACCTGACCTGAGAAAAATATTGGCAGCCTACTCAGCAAACTCCAAATTTGAAAGACTGTAATCTCTACTGATGACGGTTAAAGAACCAGAAACACGTGTCTAGAGATCAACACTATCTGCGCCAACTGTGGGGAAACACTCGAACACTCTTGAAGCAAGCAAGTAACTGAAACTGCATTTACCACAATGCCAGGGGCGAACCTTGCTGGGAGGTGAAGCGGTGTGCTCCCACCCCTTTTCCTGTTTAATAGTACTCCAGTGAATCATTGAGCTGACGAGCTCGTGGATGAGGCACCCGCATGCCCGAGAGAGGTACCTGACCTGACAAAGATGTTGGCAGCCTACTCAGTAAACCCCACATTTGAAAGACTGTAATCTCTACTGATGACGGTTAAAGAACCAGAAACACGTGTCTAGAGATCAGCACTATCTGCGCCAACTGTGGCGAAACACTAGAACACTCTTGAAGCAAGTAAGTAACTGAAACTGCATTTACCACAATGCCAGGGGTGAACCTTGCTGGGAGGTGAAGCGGTGTGCTCCCACCCCTGTTCCTGTTTAATAGTACTGTCATGAGTCATTAAGCTGACGAGCTCGCGGATGAAGCACCCGCATGCCTGTGAGAGGTACCTGACCTGAGAAAGATGTTGGCAGCCTACTCAGCAAACCCCACATGTGAAAGACTGTAATCTCTACTGATGACGGTTAAAGAACCAGAAACACGTGTCTAGAGATCAGCACTATCTGCGCCAACTGTGGAGAAACACTCGAACACTCTTGAAGCAAGCAAGTAACCGAAACTGCATTTACCACAATGCCAGGGGCGAACTTTGCTGGGAGGTGATGTGGTGTGCTCCCACTCCTGTTCCTGTTTAATAGTACTCCAGTGAGTCATTGAGCTGACAAGCTCGAGGATGAAGCACCCTCTTGCCTGTGAGAGGTACCTGACCTGAGAAAGGTGTTCACAGCCTACTCAGGAAACCTTACATTTGAAAGACGGTAATCTCTACTGATGACGGTTAAAGAACCAGAAACACGTGTCTAGAGATCAGCACTGTCTGCGGCAACTGTGGCGAAACACTAGAACACTCTTGAAGCAAGCAAGTAACTGAAACTGCATTTACCACAATACCAGTGGTGAACCTTGCTGGGAGGTGAAGCGGTGTGCTCCCACCCCTGTTCCTGTTTAATAGTACTGCAGTGAGTCATTGAGCTGACGAGCTCGTGGATGAAGCACAAGCATGCCTGTGAGAGGTACCTGACCTGAGAAAGATGTTGGCAGCCTACTCATCAAACCCCAAATTTCAATGACTGTAAACTCTACTGATGAGGGTTAAAGAACCAGAAACACATGTCTAGTGATCAGCACTATCTGCTCCAACTGTGAAAAAACACTCGAACACTTTTGAAGGAAACAAGTAACTGAAACTGCATTTACCACAATGCCAGGGGCGATCCTTGCTGGGAGGTGAAGCGGTATGCTCCCAACCCTGTTTCTGTTTAATAGTACTCCTGTGAGTCATTGAGCTGACGAGCTCGTGGATGAAGCACCCGCATCCCTGTGAGAGGTACGTGACCTGAGAAAGATGTTGGCAGCCTACTCATCAAACCCCAAATTTCAAAGAGTGTCAACTCTACTGATGAATATTAAAGAACCATAAACACATGTCTAGAGATCAGCACTATCTGTGCCAACTGTGGCGAAACACTCAAACACTTTTGAAGGAAGCAAGTAACTGAAACTGCATTTACCGCAATGCCAGGGGAGAACCTTGCTGGGAGGTGAAGCGGTGTGCTCCCAACCCTGTTCCTGTTCAATAGTACTCCCGTGAGTCATTGAGCTGATGAACTCGTGGAGGAAGCACCCGCATGCCTGTGAGAGGTTCCTGGCCTGAGAAAGATGTTGACAGCCTACTCATCAAACCCCAAATTTCGAAGAGTGTGAACTCTACTGATGAGGGTTAAAGAACCAGAAACTCATGTCTAGAGATCAGCACTATCTGCGCCAACTGTGGCGAAACACTCAAACACTTTTGAAGGAAGCAAGTAACTGAAACTGTATTTACCGTAATGCCAGGGGAGAACCTTGCTGGGAGGTGAAGCAGTGTGCTCCCAACCCTGTTCCTGTTTAATAGTACTCCCATGAGTCATTGAGCTGACGAGCTCGTGGATGAAGCACCCGCATGCCTGTGAGAGGTACCTGACCTGAGAAAGATGTTGGAAGCCTACTCAGCAAACCCCACATATGAAAGACTGTAATCTCTACTCATGACGGTTAAAGAACCAGAAACACGTGTCTAGAGGTCAGCACTATCTGCGCCAACTGTGGCGAAACACTCGAACACTTTTGAAGCAAGCAAGTAACCGAAACTGCATTTACCACAATGCTAGGGGCGAACCTTGCTGGGAGGTGAAGCGGCGTGCTCCCATCCCTGTTCCTGTTTAATAGTACTCCCGTGTGTCATTGAGCTGACAAGCTTGTGGATGAAGCACCCGCATGCCTGTGAGAGGTACCTGGCCTGAGAAAGATGTTGACAACCTACTAAGCAAACCCCACATTTGAAAGACTGTAATCTCTACTGATGACGGTTAAAGAACCAGAAACACGTGTCTAGAGATCAGCACTATCAGCGCCAACTGTGGAGAAACACTAGAACACTCTTGAAGCAAGCAAGAAACTGAAACTGCATTTACCACAATGCCAGTGGTGAACCTTGCTGGGAGGTGAAGCGGTGTGCTCTCATCCCTGTTCCTGTTTAATAGTACTCCAGTGAATCATTGAGCTGACGAGCTCGGGGATGAAGCACCCGCATGCCTCTAGAGAGGTACCTGACCTGACAAAGATGTTGGCAGCCTACTCAGCAAACCCCACATTTGAAAGACTGTAATCTCTACTGATGACGGTTAAAGAACCAGAAACACGTGTCTAGAGATCAGCACTATCTGCGTCAACTGTGGCGAAACACTCGAACACTCTTGAAGCAAGCAAGTAACTGAAACTGCATTTACCACAATGCCAGGGTCGAACCTTGCTGGGAGGTGAAGCGGTGTGCTCCCACTCCTGTTCCTGCTTAAGAGTACTGCCGTGAGTCATTGAGCTGACAAGCTCGTGGATGAAGCACCCACATGCCTGTTAGAGGTACCTGACCTGAGAAAGATGTTGGCAGCCTACTCAGCAAACCCCCAATTTGAAAGACTGTAATCTCTACTGATGACGGTTAAAGAACCAGAAACACGTGTCTAGAGATCAGCACTATCTGCGCCAACTGTGGCGAAACACTCGAACACTCTTGAAGCAAGCAAGTAACTGAAACTGCATTTACCACAATGCCAGGGGCGAACCTTGCTGGTAGGTGAAGCGGTGTGCTCCCACCCCTGTTCCTGTTTAATAGTACTCCAGTGAATCATTGAGCTGACGAGCTCGTGGATGACACACCTGCATGCCCGTGAGAGGTACATGACCTGACAAAGATGTTGGCAGCGTACTCAGCATACCCCACATTTGAAAGACTGTAATCTGTACTGATGACGGTTAAAGAACCAGAAACACGTGTCTAGAGATCAGCACTATCTGCGCCAACTGTAGCGAAACACTCGAACACTCTTGAAGTAAGCAAGTAACTGAAACTGCATTTACCACAATGCCAGTGGTGAACCTTGCTGGGAGGTGATGCGGTGTGCTCCCACCCCTGTTCCTGTTTAATAGTACTGCCGAGAGTCATTGAGCTGACGAGCTCGTGGATGAAGCACAAGCATGCCTGTGAGAGGTACCTGACCTGAGAAAGATGTTGGCAGCCTACTCATCAAACCCCAAATTTCAAAGACTGTAAACTCTACTGATGAGGGTTAAAGAACCAGAAACACAGGACTAGTGACCAGCACTATCTGCGCCAACTGTGGCAAAACACTCGAACACTTTTGAATGAAGCAAGTAACTGAAACTACATTTACCACAATGCCAGGGGGGAACCTTGCTGGGAGGTGAAGCGGTGATCTCCCACCCCTGTTCCTCTTTAATAGTACTCCCGTGAGTCATTGAGCTGACAAGCTCGTGGATGAAGCACCCACATGCCTGTGAGAGGTACCTGGCCTGAGAAAGATGTTGACAGCCTACTCAGCAAACCCCACATTTGAAAGACTGTAATCTCTACTGATGACGGTTAAAGAACCAGAAACACGTGTCTAGAGATCAGCAATATCTGCGCCAACTGTGGCGAAACACTCAAACACTTTTGAAGCAAGCAAGTAACTGAAACTGCATTTACCACAATGCCAGGGGTGAACCTTGCTGGGAGGTGAAGTGGTGTGCTCCCACCCCTGTTCCTGCTTAATGGTACTCTTGTGAGTCATTGAGCTGACGAGCTCGTGGATGAAGCACCCGCATGCCCGAGAGAGGTACCTGACCTGACAAAGATGTTGGCAGCCTACTCAGCAAACCCACATTTGAAAGACTGTAATCTCTACTGATGACGGTTAAAGAACCAGAAACACGTGTCTAGAGATCAGCACTATCTGCGCCAACTGTGGCGAAACACTAGAACACTCTTGAAGCAAGCAAGTAACTGAAACTGCATTTACCACAATGCCAGGGGTGAACCGTGCTGGGAGGTGAAGCGGTGTGCTCCCACTCCTGTTCCTGTTTAATAGTACTCCAGTGAGTCATTGAGCTGACAAGCTCGAGGATGAAGCACCCTCTTGCCTGTGAGAGGTACCTGACCTGAGAAAGGTGTTGACAGCCTACTCAGCATACCCCACACTTGAAAGACTGTAATCTATACTGATGACGGTTAAAGAACCAGAAACACGTGTCTAGAGATCAGCACTATCTGCGCCAACTGTGACGAAACACTAGAACACTCTTTAAGCAAGCAAGTAACTGAAACTGCATTTACCACAATACCAGTTGTGAACCTTGCTGGGAGGTGAAGCGGTGTGCTCCCACCCCTGTTCCTGTTTAATAGTACTCCTGTGAGTCATTGAGCTGACGAGCTCGTGGATGAAGTACCAGCATGCCTGTGAGAGGTACGTGACCTGAGAAAGATGTTGGCAGCCTACTCATCAAACCCCAAATTTCAAAGAGTGTCAACTCTACTGATGAATATTAAAGAACCAGAAACACATATTTAGAGATCAGCACTAACTGTGCCAACTGTGGCGAAACACTCAAACACTTTTGAAGGAAGCAAGTAACTGAAACTGCATTTACCGCAATGCCAGGGGAGAACCTTGCTGGGAGGTGAAGCGGTGTGCTCCCATCCCTGTTCCTGTTTAATAGTACTCCCGTGTGTCATTGAGCTGACAAGCTTGTGGATGAAGCACCCGCATGCCTGTGAAAGGTACCTGACCTGAGAAAGATGTTGGCAGCCTTCTCAGCAAACCCCACATTTGAAAGACAGTAATCTCTACTCATCACGGTTAAAGAACCAGAAACACGTGTCTAGAGATCAGCACTATCTGCGCCAACTGTGGCGAAACCATCAAACACTCTTGAAGCAAGCCAGTAACCGAAACTGCATTTACCACAATGCCAGGGGCGAACCTAGCTGGGAGGTGAAGCGGTGTGCTCCCACCCCTGTTCCTGTTTAATAGTACTCCCGTGAGTCATTGAGCTGACACGCTCGTGGATGAAGCACCCGCATGCCTGTGAGAGGTTCCTGGCCTGAGAAAGATGTTGACAGCCTACTCATCAAACCCCAAATTTTGAAGAGTGTGAACTCTACTGATGAGGGTTAAAGAACCAGAAACACATGTCTAGAGATCATCACTATCTGCGCCAACTGTGGCGAAACACTCGAACACTTTTGAAGGAAGCAAGTAATTGAAACTGCATTTACCGCAATGCCAGGGGAGAACCTTGCTGGGAGGTGAAGCGGTGTGCTCCCACCCCTGTTCCTGTTTAATAGTACTCCAGGGAATCATTGAGCTGACGAGCTCGTGGATGACACACCCGCATGCCCGTGAGAGGTACCTGACCTGACAAAGATGTTGGCAGCCTACTCAGCATACCCCACATTTGAAAGATTGTAATCTGTACTGATGACGGTTAAAGAACCAGAAACACGTGTCTAGAGATCAGCACTATCTGCGCCAACTGTAGCCAAACACTCGAACACTCTTGAAGTAAGCAAGTAACTGAAACTGCATTTACCACAATGCCAGTGGTGAACCTTGCTGGGAGGTGATGCGGTGTGCTCCCACCCCTGTTCCTGTTTAATAGTACTGCCGTGAGTCATTGAGCTGACGAGCTCGTGGATGAAGCACAAGCATGCCTGTGAGAGGTACCTGACCTGAGAAAGATGTTGGCAGCCTACTCATCAAACCCCAAATTTCAAAGACTGTAAACTCTACTGATGAGGGTTAAAGAACCAGAAACACATGACTAGTGACCAGCACTATCTGCGCCAACTGTGGCAAAACACTCGAACACTTTTGAATGAAGCAAGTAGCTGAAACTGCATTTACCACAATGCCAGGGGGGAACCTTGCTGGGAGGTGAAGCGGTGTTCTCCCACCCCTGTTCCTGTTTAATAGTACTCCCGTGAGTCATTGAGCTGACAAGCTCATGGATGAAGCACCCACATGCCTGTGAGAGGTACCTGGCCTGAGTAAGATGTTGACAGCCTACTCAGCAAACCCCACATTTGAAAGACTGTAATCTCTACTGATGACGGATAAAGAAAAAGAAACACGTGTCTAGAGATCAGCACTATCTGCGCCAACTGTGGGGAAACACTCGAACACTCTTGAAGCAAGCAAGTAACTGAAACTGCATTTACCACAATGCCAGGAGCGAACCTTGCTGGGAGGTGAAGCGGTGTTCTCCCACCCCTGTTCGTGTTTAATAGTACTCCAGTGAATCATTGAGCTGACGAGCTCGTGGATGAAGCACCCACATGCCCGAGAGAGGTACCTGACATGACAAAGATGTTGGCAGCCTACTCAGCAAACTCCAAATTTGAAAGACTGTAATCTCTACTGATGACGGTTAAAGAACCAGAAACACGTGTCTAGAGATCAGCACTATCTGCGCCAACTGTGGCGAAACACTAGAACACTCTTGAAGCAAGCAAGTAACTGAAACTGCATTTACCACAATACCAGTGGTGAACCTTGCTGGGAGGTGAAGCGGTGTGCTCCCACCCCTGTTCCTGTTTAATAGTACTCCTGTGAGTCATTGAGCTGACGAGCTCGTGGAGGAAGCACCCGCATGCCTGTGAGAGGTACGTGACCTGAGAAAGATGTTGGCAGCCTACTCATCAAACCCCAAATTTCAAAGAGTGTCAACTCTACTGATGAATATTAAAGAACCAGAAACACATATCTAGAGATCAGCACTATCTGTGCCAACTGTGGCGAAACACTCAAACACTTTTGAAGGAAGCAAGTAACTGAAACTGCATTTACCACAATGCCAGGGGCGAACCTTGCTGGGAGGTGAAGCGGTGTGCTCCCACCCCTGTTCCTGTTTAATAGTACTCCCTTGAGTCATTGAGCTGACACGCTCGTGGATGAAGCACCCGCATGTCTGTGAGAGGTTCCTGGCCTGAGAAAGATGTTGACAGCCTACTCATCAAACCCCAAATTTCGAAGAATGTGAACTCTACTGATGAGGGTTAAAGAACCAGAAACACATGTCTAGAGACCATCACTATCAGCGCCAACTGTGGCGAAACACTCGAACACTTTTGAAGGAAGCAAGTAACTGAAACTGCATTTACCGCAATGCCAGGGGAGAACCTTGCTGGGAGGTGAAGCAGTGTGCTCCCAACCCTGTTCCTGTTTAATAGTACTCCCGTGAGTCATTGAGCTGACGAGCTCGTGGATGAAGCACCCGCATGCCTGTGAGAGGTACCTGGCCTGAGAAAGATGTTGGCAGCCTACTCATCAAACCCCAAATTTCAAAGAGTGTAAACTCTACTGATGAGGGTTAAAGAACCAGAAACACATGTCTAGAGATCAGCACTATCTGCGCAAACTGTGGCGAAACACTTGAACACTTTTGAAGGAAGCAAGTAACTGAAACTGCATTTACCGCAAAACCAGGGGAGAACCTTGCTGGGAGGTGAAGCGGTGTGCTCCCACCCCTGTTCCTGTTTTTTTTTTTTTTTTTTTTTTTTTTTTTATGTTTGAAAGCTTTATTAGAGAAAAATAAGTATTACAATAAGGTGACATCAGCAAATATGAGAAAAAAGGTATAAGATGGGACAAAGAAAATAGAAGCAGCCAATATCACAATGAAAAACAAAGCATTTTAAGTTATGGGGAGGGAAGGAGGGGGGGGAAGGGAGGAGAGAAGAAAACAAAAACATGGTATTTATCGTAGAAGATGGGTAAGCAATAATAGGAAATACAGTAAATGGCAATCAAAAAGTACAGTAAAAAACCATCATATGAGTAATTGCATGAATGAAAAAGAAGTATGAAGAAGGTCAATATAAAGCTAAATAATTACCATATTGAGACTGAAAAATATCATGAAAAACTGCAGGCAAGAGTACATGTGTTCAGGGGGGCTTGAAATTATCTGAAGATAGTGGAGAGTAACTCTTTTTGGCGGATTGATCAAGGTATAGAGTAAGAGGTAGCCAGTAAAATTCAACATTTCGGGAGGGTTTACAGGAGGAAGCAAAGGCAACATCAAGTCTGTGTGAGTGACATACAAGATTCCACCAACAATTGAGAGACAATTTGTTCAGAGATTTCCAATTAGAGACAATATGCTGTAATGCCAGAGCCAGCATAAGGTCAAAAAGACCGCGAGAATGTGGGGGGAGGTCTAAATCCTCTGAAAGGCTACCAAGAAATACTAAAGAAGGAGAAAATTGAATAGAGAGGTTGAAAATGCGAGAAAGGCGAGAGAATAGCTGAGACCAGAAAATACGAGTTGAAGGACAGAAGAAGAAGAGGTGGAAAAGATCCGCAGAAGGGGCATTACAGGTCCAACAATTAGATACAGCATCAGGTTGAAAGCGAGAGATAGAAAGAGGAGAAAGGTATAGTCTGTGGTAAAAGAAAAATAGGGATTGAGTGAGAGAGGCGGTACGGGAAATCTTCAAGGATCGAGCCCATATTTTGTCCCAGAGAGAAGTCGGCCATGAAGAATGTAAGTCTGTCTCCCAGGACAATTCTAATTTTGATTTGAGACGATCTGGATTGGGGGCTGAAAAGTACCGGTAAATGATGGAAGCTTTAGGAGTTGTAGAAAGGACAGTGAGTAGAGAGGAAGATGAGGTAGGTAGATCTTCAGAGGAGAGAGAGTAATAACGATCTAGAATGGTTTCCATAAGGATAGGGAATTTCTTTGCAAAAGAAGGAGGGCAGTGGAATTGAGACCGAAATGCAGGAAATGAGCAAGGGGATGACCCATCAAAAAGATGACGTATCCAAATGATACCTTTCGCTCTCCATGAGGGCCATGCAATAGGTCGGTTGTTAATTAATAGAAGTGAATTGTACCATATAGTCAATAGTAGGAAGGATTCCTGCGTTACTGAGGAAGGTGAAACTAAAGGGCGCAGAAGAGAAGAAGTATGCTTGAATAAAAGGGGATTAAGGCATGGGGCTTTAGAGGTAAAACGAATTACTTCTTGGAAAGAGTACGGAAGCAGTAGTTCCTGTTCAACAGAAAGCCAGAGGGGAGAAAAAGGGGAGGGTTCCTGAGATAACCAGCGGGAAGCCTGTCGAAGGGAAAAGGACTTATGATAGAGGCGAAAGTCTGGAAAATTGGTACCACCATTAAGTTTAGATTTACGTAAGTTGAAAAGCGATATGCGGGCTTTTTTCTGCTTCCAAAGAAATTTGGACAACGCAGAATCAATGCGACGGAAATAGGAGTTTGGAATACGAAGTGGGAGCATGGATAATAAGTAAATCAAAATAGGGGCAATCATCATTCTGATGGAGTCAAGACGGCCCCACCAGGAAAGAAATAGTGGATTCCAAGAGGTGAGTAATGAGTCTATCCTAGATATGACTGCATTCATGTTGAGTTGAATGGAGGAGGATATAGAGCTAGAAAAAAGAACACCGAGATATTTAATTTTTGTAGAATTCCAAGCAAAGCCAGTAGCCGTGAAAAAGTGGGGGAGACAAAGTTTGGTTAAAGGAAGAATCTCTGTTTTGTCCGAGTTTATTTTGTAACCGGAGACCAAGGAGAATTTCTGAAATTCGTCTAGTAATGCGGGGACTGAGGTAGGCGGGTCAGAAATAAATAAAAGAATATCGTCAGCATATGCAGACAATTTAAGATGACGTTTACCGTACGGGAAGCCAGAGATGGATGGATTATTGCGTATGGAGGTAAGGAAAGGTTCAAGCGCTAAAATAAATAAAAGAGGTGATAAGGGACAGCCCTGACGAACACCACGTTGGAGTGTGAATGGGGAAGTGAGTTGACCATTAACGAGAACAGATGCTTTGGGCATAGAATATATCAAAGAAATATAAGATATGAATTTGGGGTTAAAGCCGTGCCATTTTAAGGAGGCCAGAAGAAAAGACCAGTCGACCCGGTCAAAGGCTTTCTCAGCATCTACTGAAATGGCTGCAAGGGGAATCGATAGTGAAGGGGCTTTACTTAAAACATTAAGGAAGAGTCTAGAATTATCCGAGGTCAAGCGGCCTTTAACAAAGCCGCATTGTTCTTTCCCTATAAGATGTGGTAGGAGCGGGTCAAGGCGAAGAGCTAATAGTTTCGCAAAAATTTTATAATCAACATTAACTAGAGATATAGGTCGATAATTTTTACAGAACTTAGGGTCTCTACCATCTTTAGGGATAAGACATATGGTAGCGTCCTGAAAAGAGCCTTGGGCTGATCCAGTAGAACAAAAAGACTGAAATAGAGATAGAAGGTGGGGTAAAAGAAGGTCTGAGAAATGTAGGTAAAATTCAACTGGGAAGCCGTCAGGTCCTGGGGTTTTCCCCTTAGTGAGGGAGGATAGAGCAGAGGACAGTTCCGAAATCGTAAGATCAGAATCAACGGCCAAAATATTAAGGTGGGAAGTATCTGGTTGAGGTATGTTGTCAAAGTAGGATTGAATAAGCTCTGGGGTGGGAGGATTTTCCGGAGTATATAAAGTCTCATAAAAAGAGTGGAATTGTTCCAAAATTTCTGCATTGGTATGAAGAAGTACATTAGAGGGGGAATAAATAGAATCAATATTAGTACGTTCTTTACGAGATTTTAAATAGTTAGCTAACAGTTTACCTGATTTATTTCGACCTCCATAAAATCGCGCGCTGCTCCGGAGAAGAAAAGAGGAGGCAGAGTCTGTGGTAAGTTTGTTAAAGGCAATCTTAGCCTTAAGCAATTCAGGAGACATAATCTTATCAGAGGAAGTATAGAATTGATGTTCCAGAGATTTAATATGAGCAAGGGTGACTTTACGTTTTTGAAGGAATTTTTTCTTCCTTTTAGAGACAAAATCAATAATAAAACCTCGGGCTGTGGCCTTGAAGGAATCCCAAAGAATATGAGGTAGGGTATCAGGCGTAGAGTTAAGATGAAAAAATTCAGAAGCAAAAGCACGAAAAGAGGAGGAAAAAAGAGGATCAGTAAGAAGAGAAGGGTTGAAGCGCCAGCGAGAAGATTTAGGAGTAGGAGGAAGAAGGTCAAAAACAGTAATAATAGGAGCATGGTCAGAGATAACAATCGGTTCAATAGAAGAAGAAATAAGGTGTTGAGAAAGAGATGAAGAGAGAAAGATATAGTCTAAGCGGGAGAAGGAAGCATGAGGAGGAGAGAAGAAGGAGAAATCCATAACGTCTGGGTGAGTGAGTCTCCATGAGTCTACAAGATGAGTTTGGGTAATAGTGTCAAGGAATTGTTTATGTGGTTTATGAGGGGAGAAACGAACAGAGGATCTTCGGTCTATAAATGGGTCAATGATCTGGTTACAATCTCCACCCAATAGAAAAGCATCATCTTTATGTTGAATACATTTTGCTGTAATGGAGGGCCAAAAAGAGGAGTCAAAACATGTGGGACCGTAAACATTGAATATCGTAAGTGGGATATTGTTAATTAGTAGTTTAGCTAAGACCCAGCGTCCCTCGTCATCCTTTTCTTCTAGAACTACTTTACACTGGAGTCGCTTATGAATCAAAATGGCTACTCCATTCTTTTTCTGAGAAGCAGGAGAAAATAAAACAGTTCCAACCCATAGTCGCTTTAGCTTTAAAGATTCGATGTCAGATAGGTGAGTTTCTTGGATAAGGACGATATCTGGATTGTAAGAGGAAAGGTGGGAGAGTACTCTTTGCCTTTTGATAGGGTGATTAAATCCTTTCACATTCCATGAAACAACTTTGAAGGTGAAAGCTTACTAAACTGATCTAAATCAAGAATTGCAAAAGCATACTGTACATGTAATAATAATTCAAACTGTATAGAAGTATTAACCATAAAACTCTTCAAAAAGGAAGAAGGAAGAACAGGTAGAAAAGGAAGAAGAAAAAGGAAAAGGGAGGAGGAGAGGGATGGGAAAAGGGAAGGGAGATCAGTGGGGAAGGAAGAAGGAAGAAAAGAGAGAATGCATAGAAGACAGTACAAATCCAGAAGGATGACTGTATTAAACATACCTGAAAGAGAAAAAATACACATAGGGAAGGTGGGGAGGTGGTGATGCTTTACAAGACGTACGGACCAGGATCAGGAGGAGAACCACATCGAGACCGCACAAAAGGAACATGGAATGGGACAAGGTGTTGAGAGGAGTAACCGATACATATCCGTCTGGGGAGGAAAAAAGGGAAAAAATGTTAACATACATAACATGTAGACGTAAAAACAAAAGTCCAGAAAGTAGAAAAAGAAAATAGAGGGATATATAGGAGATGCCAGAAACAGATAAAGGAGAGAAGAGATACGAAAAGAGAGTGTAAGAACTGAGATGAGAAGTAAGGAGAATACATGAAGTCAAAGACAAGCCATTAGGAAGACAAACAAGTTAAACAATAAAAATCCAATTTCAGCCACTGGTCGAAGCAGAAGAGGAGGCGTCCATCCCTTCTTCACTGTGTAGAAGAAGAAAGTTCCTTAATTCTCCAGGTTCCTGAAATGACCAAGTCTTTTCTCGATAGGTGACTCTGAGAGTACAAGGATGAAACAAGCCATATCTTGCTCCCAAGGCGCGCAGAGAGGGACGCATAGCCAGAAATTCTTTACGTCTGGAGGCAGTGACGTTAGAGACATCCTGAGATAGATATACTCGTTGACCTTGCCAAGACACTTGTTTTTTACTCCTCGCAGCTGAGAGAATCAATAAAAGATCTGTGTATTTCAGAAATAAAATGATGACTCCACGAGGTTTTGAGGAGGAGCCCGTTCTGGCACCTAGTCTATGGGCTCTTTGTATACTAATGGAGGTGGAAGGTGGTAGGTCCAGAAGTTTCGACAAGAAAGTGGTGAAGAAAGTTACTGGATTATCCCCCTCAAGATTTTCCGGCAGATTGTAAATACGGAGGTTATTCCTCCTATTTCGATTTTCCAAATCCTCTGTATGCTTTTGGAGTGAGAGGACCGTTTTTTCTAAAGAGTCTATACGTTGTGTGTTGGACTGAACTTCAGGAAGGTGCTGTTCAACAGTAGAAAGACGGGCATCCATATTTTCCCATTTATCCTTTAAAAGCTGCATATCTGTACTCGTTTTTTCAATAAATGGGCGCAGCGCACGCAATTCCTCTAGAATTTGGTCAGTAGAAGAATGTGAAGGATTGTCTTCTGGCGTAGGAGAATTTTGCTTGAGGCGCTTGCCCGCCGGAGCGGGTGGGGAAGACTTACTGGTGTTAGTATGAGCCAATGATGATTTTGGAGTCGTCATTTTCGCAGATGCAGTGGCTCTATTTGTACCAGATGAAGATGCTCCTGAAGTACTCCCCGATGGTGTGAAGACAAATTTAGGTTTGCGTAAGTTGACCATAGAAAGAAATGAACGTGCGACAATATAGTCTCAATTCCCTGTGAGACGACTAAAGGTGCATGTGAAATGTTCCAGAAATATCTCCAAAGAGAGGGTGAAGCACCCAGACGTAACTCAGTGGAAAAGGCGACAGGGAATTAGAGTGTGCTAAATAACGAGTACAAAAAGGGGAGGATGACTAAAATGGAAGCACAGGAAGGAGCATCCTGAAGTAGCTGAGGCGCAGGAGAAACGGGCAGAAAGTCTCAGAGAACGTTGTTGTCATAGCGCCATGAGGAAGAAATTTAGGATAAAAAGTATTTCAGAGCAGTGAGCATGTTAGGGCGGGAAACATCCAGTTGTCAGGGGTGAAGCGCCGTAAAACTGCGTATTTGGACGTTTCCTCTAATGTGGAGGAGGAGAGAAAAAATGCAGTAAAGGCGTCTTGCACAATATATATAAATCTCACCCCTGAAGTGAAGTCGGTGTCTGAAAGTTCGTTGGTGTCCAGTGGCACGTCGTGTAGTGACAGCTCCTGTCAGCAGAGGCTCCGATGTTCGGAAGAGCTTCAAAATGGCGGCTCCGTGAGGGGCAGGGAATTCATCGCGGAGAGGGGCGAAAACGGCTCCACAAGCGGTGAAAAGCTGCTCCGCTGATTCCGTTAATGTTCCGCCAGCCAAATCCGGCGACGGTGCTCAATAGCGGTCCCGTTTACATCGGGAAAAATACGCCGTGAGGTGATCGATGCGGCGGAGCTCCGTACCTAGCCGGCCATCTTGCGCGGCATCCAAGCCACGCCCCCCCGAACTTCTCGTTCCTGTTTAATAGTACTCCAGTGAATCATTGAGCTGACGAGCTCGTGGATGACACACCCGCATGCCCGTGAGAGGTACCTGACCTGAAAAAGATGTTGGCAGCCTACTCAGCATACCCCACATTTGAACGATTGTAATCTGTACTGATGACGGTTAAAGAACCAGAAACACGTGTCTAGAGATCAGCACTATCTGCGCCAACTGTAGCCAAACACTCGAACACTCTTGAAGTAAGCAAGTAACTGAAACTGCATTTACCACAATGCCAGTAGTGAACCTTGCTGGGAGGTGATGCGGTGTGCTCCCACCCCTGTTCCTGTTTAATAGTACTGCCGTGAGTCATTGAGCTGACAAGCTCGTGGATGAAGCACAAGCATGCCTGTGAGAGGTACCTGACCTGAGAAAGATGTTGGCAGCCTACTCATCAAACCCCAAATTTCAAAGACTGTAAACTCTACTGATGAGGGTTAAAGAACCAGAAACACATGACTAGTGACCAGCACTATCTGCGCCAACTGTGGCATAACACTCGAACACTTTTGAATGAAGCAAGTAACTGAAACTGCATTTACCACAATGCCAGGGGAGAACCTTGCTGGGATTTGAAGCGGTGTGCTCCCACCCCTGTTCCTGTTTAATAGTACTCCAGTGAATCATTGAGCTGACGAGCTCGTGGATGAAGCACCCGCATGCCCGAGAGAGGTACCTGACCTGACAAAGATGCTGGCAGCCTACTCAGCAAACCCACATTTGAAAGACTGTAATCTCTACTGATGACGGTTAAAGAACCAGAAACACGTGTCTAGAGATCAGCACTATCTGCGCCAACTGTGGCGAAACACTAGAACACTCTTGAAGCAAGCAAGTAACTGAAACTGCATTTACCACAATGCCAGGGGTGAACCTTGCTGGGAGGTGAAGCGGTGTGCTCCCACTCCTGTTCCTGTTTAATAGTACTCCAGTGAGTCATTGAGCTGACAAGCTCGAGGATGAAGCACCCTCTTGCCTGTGAGAGGTACCTGACCTGAGAAAGGTGTTGACAGCCTACTCAGCATACCCCACACTTGAAAGACTGTAATCTATACTGATGACGGTTAAAGAACCAGAAACACGTGTCTAGAGATCAGCACTATCTGCGCCAACTGTGGCGAAACACTAGAACACTCTTTAAGCAAGCAAGTAACTGAAACTGCATTTACCACAATACCAGTTGTGAACCTTGCTGGGAGGTGAAGCGGTGTGCTCCCAACCCTGTTCCTGTTTAATAGTACTCCTGTGAGTCATTAAGCTGACGAGCTCGTGGATGAAGCACCCGCATGCCTGTGAGAGGTACGTGACCTGAGAAAGATGTTGGCAGCCTACTCATAAAACCCCAAATTTCAAAGAGTGTCAACTCTACTGATGAATATTAAAGAACCAGAAACACATTTCTAGTGATCAGCACTATCTGCTCCAACTGTGGCAAAACACTCGAACACTTTTGAAGGAAACAAGTAACTGAAACTGCATTTACCACAATGCCAGGGGCGATCCTTGCTGGGAGGTGAAGCGGTGTGCTCCCAACCCTGTTCCTGTTTAATAGTACTCCTGTGAGTCATTAAGCTGACGAGCTCGTGGATGAAGCACCCGCATGCCTGTGAGAGGTACGTGACCTGAGAAAGATGTTGGCAGCCTACTCATAAAACCCCAAATTTCAAAGAGTGTCAACTCTACTGATGAATATTAAAGAACCAGAAACACATGTCTAGAGATCAGCACTATCTGTGCCAACTGTGGCGAAACACTCAAACACTTTTGAAGGAAGCAAGTAACTGAAACTGCATTTACCGCAATGCCAGGGGAGAACCTTGCTGGGAGGTGAAGCGGTGTGCTCCCAACCCTGTTCCTGTTTAATAGTACTCCCGTGAGTCATTGAGCTGACAACCAGAAACACGTGTCTAGAGATCAGCACTATCTGCGCCAACTGTGGCGAAACACTCGAACACTCTTGAAGCAAGCCAGTAACCGAAACTGCATTTACCACAATGCCAGGGGCGAACCTTGCTGGGAGGTGAAGCGGTGTACTCCCACCCCTGTTCCTGTTTAATAGTACTCCCGTGAGTCATTGAGCTGACACGCTCGTGGATGAAGCACCCGCATGCCTGTGAGAGGTTCCTGGCCTGAGAAAGATGTTGACAGCCTACTCATCAAACCCCAAATTTCGAAGAGTGTGAACTCTACTGATGAGGGTTAAAGAACCAGAAACACATGTCTAGAGATCATCACTATCTGCGCCAACTGTGGCGAAACACTCGAACACTTTTGAAGGAAGCAAGTAACTAAAACTGCATTTACCGCAATGCCAGGGGAGAACCTTGCAGGGAGGTGAAGCGGTGTGCTCCCAACCCTGTTCCTGTTTAATAGTACTCCCGTGAGTCATTGAGCTGACGAGCTCGTGGATGAAGCACCCGCATGCCTGTGAGAGGTACCTGACCTGAGAAAGATGTTGGAAGCCTACTCAGCAAACCTCACATTTGAAAGACTGTAATCTCTACTCATGACTGTTAAAGAACCAGAAACACGTGTCTAGAGATCAGCAATATCTACGCCAACAGTGGCTAAACACTCGAACACTCTTGAAGCATGCAAGAAACTGAAACTGCATTTACCACAATGCCAGGGGCGAACCTTGCTGGGAAGAGAAGTGGTGTGCTCCCACTCCTCTTCCTGCTTAAGAGTACAGCCGTGAGTCATTGAGCTGACAAGCTCGTGGATGAAGCACCCGCATGCATGTGAGAGGTACCTGACCTGAGAAAGATGTTGGCAGCCTACTCATCAATCCCCAAATTTCAAAGAGTGTAAACTCTACTGATGAGGGTTAAAGAACCAGAAAAACATGTCTAGAGATCAGCACTATCTGCGCCAACTGTGGCGAAACACTCGAACACTTTTAAAGGAGGCAAGTAACTGAAACTGCATTTACCGCAATGCCCGGGGAGAACCTTGCTGGGAGGTGAAGCGGTGTGCTCCCACCCCTGTTCCTGTTTAATAGTACTCCAGTGAATCATTGAGCTGACGAGCTCGTGGATGACACACTCGCATGCCCGTGAGAGGTACCTGACCTGACAAAGATGTTGGCAGCCTACTCAGCATTCCCCACATTTGAAAGATTGTAATCTGTACTGATGACGGTTAAAGAACCACAAACACGTGTCTAGAGATCAGCACTATCTGCGCCAACTGTAGCCAAACACTCGAACACTCTTGAAGTAAGCAAGTAACTGAAACTGCATTTATCACAATGCCAGTGGTGAACCTTGCTGGGAGGTGATGCGGTGTGCTCCCACCCCTGTTCCTGTTTAATAGTACTGCCGTGAGTCATTGAGCTGACAAGCTCGTGGATGAAGCACAAGCATGCCTGTGAGAGGTACCTGACCTGAGAAAGATGTTGGCAGCCTACTCATCAAACTCCAAATTTGAAAGAGTGTAATCTCTACTGATGACGGTTAAAGAACCAGAAACACGTGTCTAGAGATCGGCACTATCTGCGCCAACTGTGGGGAAACACTCGAACACTCTTGAAGCAAGCAAGTAACTGAAACTGCATTTACCACAATGCCAGGGGCGAACCTTGCTGGGAGGTGAACCGGTGTGCTCCCACCCCTGTTCCTGTTTAATAGTACTCCAGTGAATCATTGAGCTGACGAGCTCGTGGATGAAGCACCCGCATGCCCGAGAGAGGTACCTGACCTGACAAAGATGTTGGCAGCCTTCTCAGCAAACCCCACATTTGAAAGACTGTAATCTCTACTGATGACCGTTAAAGAACCAGAAACACGTGTCTAGAGATCAGCACTATCTGCGCTAACTGTGGCGAAACACTAGAACACTCTTGAAGCAAGCAAGTAACCGAAACTGCATTTACCACAATGCCAGGGGCGAACTTTGCTGGGAGGTGAAGTGGTGTGCTCCCACCCCCGTTCCTGTTTAATAGTACTGCCGTGAGTCATTAAGCTGACGAGCTCGCGGATGAAGCACCCACATGCCTGTTAGAGGTACCTGACCTGAGAAAAATGTTGGCAGCCTACTCAGCAAACCCCAAATTTGAAAGACTCTAATCTCTACTGATGACGGTAAAGAACCAGAAACACGTGTCTAGAGATCAACACTATCTGCCCCAACTGTGGGGAAACACTCAAACACTCTTGAAGCAAGCAAGTAACTGAAACTGCATTTACCACAATGCCAGGGGCGAACCTTGCTGGGAGGTGAAGCGGTGTGCTCCCACCCCTGTTCCTGTTTAACAGTACTCCAGTGAATCATTGAGCTGATGAGCTCGTGGATGAAGCACCCGCATGCCCGAGAGAGGTACCTGACCTGACAAAGATGTTGGCAGCCTACTCAGCAAACCCCACATTTGAAAGACTGTAATCTCTACTGATGACGGTTAAAGAACCAGAAACACGTGTCTAGAGATCGTCACTATCTGCGCCAACTGTGGCGAAACACTAGACCACTCTTGAAGCAAGCAAGTAACTGAAACTGCATTTACCACAATGCCAGTGGTGAACCTTGCTGGGAGGTGAAGCGGTGTGCTCCCATCCCTGTTCCTGTTTAATAGTACTCCAGTGAATCATTGAACTGACGAGCTCGTGGATGAAGCACCCCCATGCCCGAGAGAGGTACCTGACCTGACAAAGATGTTGGCAGCCTACTCAGCAAACCCCACATTTGAAAGACTGTAATCTCTACTGATGACGGTTAAAGAACCAGAAACACGTGTCTAGAGATCAGCACTATCTGCGTCAACTGTGGCGAAACAGTCAAACACTCTTGAAGCAAGCAAGTAACTGAAACTGAATTTACCACAATGCCAGGGTCGAACCTTGCTGGGAGGTGAAGCGGTGTGCTCCCACTCCTGTTCCTGCTTAAGAGTACTGCCGTGAGTCATTGAGCTGACAAGCTCGTGGATGAAGCACCCACATGCCTGTTAGAGGTACCTGACCTGAGAAAGATGTTGGCAGCCTACTCAGCAAACCCCCAATTTGAAAGACTGTAATCTCTACTGATGACGGTTAAAGAACCAGAAACACGTGTCTAGAGATCAGCACTGTCTGCGCCAACTGTGGCGAAACACTCGAACACTCTTGAAGCAAGCAAGTAGCTGAAACTGCATTTACAACAATGCCAGGGGCGAACCTTGCTGGGAGGTGAAGCGGTGTGCTCCCACCCCTGTTCCTGTTTAATAGTACTCCCGTGAGTCATTGAGCTGACACGCTCGTGGATGAAGCACCCGCATGCCTGTGAGAGGTTCCTGGCCTGAGAAAGATGTTGACAGCCTACTCATCAAACCCCAAATTTCGAAGAGTGTGAACTCTACTGGTCTAGAGATCAGCACTATCTGCGCCAACTGTGGCGAAACACTCGAACACTTTTGAAGGAAGCGAGTAACTGAAACTGCATTTACCGCAATGCCAGGGGAGAACCTTGCTGGTAGGTGAAGCGGTGTGCTCCCACCCCTGTTCCTGTTTAATAGTACTCCAGTGAATCATTGAGCTGACGAGATGTGGATGACGCACCCGCATGCCCTTGAGAGGTACCTGACCTGACAAAGATGTTGGCAGCCTACTCAGCATACCCCACATTTGAACGATTGTAATCTGTACTGATGACGTTTAAAGAACCAGAAACACGTGTCTAGAGATCAGCACTATCTGCGCCAACTGTAGCCAAACACTCGAACACTCTTGAAGTAAGCAAGTAACTGAAACTGCATTTACCACAATGCCAGTGGTGAACCTTGCTGGGAGGTGATGCGGTGTGCTCCCACCCCTGTTCCTGTTTAATAGTACTGCCGTGAGTCATTGAGCTGACGAGCTCGTGGATGAAGCACAAGCATGCCTGTGAGAGGTACCTGACCTGAGAAAGATGTTGGCAGCCTACTCATCAAACCCCAAATTTCAAAGACTGTAAACTCTACTGATGAGGGTTAAAGAACCAGAAACACATGACTAGTGACCGGCACTATCTGCGCCAACTGTGGCATAACACTCAAACACTTTTGAATGAAGCAAGTAACTGAAACTGCATTTACCACAATGCCAGGGGTGAACCTTGCTGAGATTTGAAGCGGTGTGATCCCACATCCGGTTCCTGTTTAATAGTACTCCAGTGAATCATTGAGCTGACGAGCTCGTGGATGAAGCACCCGCATGCCCGAGAGAGGTACCTGAGCTGACAAAGATGTTGGCAGCCTACTCAGCAAACCCACATTTGAAAGACTGTAATCTCTACTGATGACGGTTAAAGAACCAGAAACATGTGTCTAGAGATCAGCACTATCTGCGCCAACTGTGGCGAAACACTAGAACACTCTTGAAGCAAGCAAGTAACTGAAACTGCATTTACCACAATGCCAGGGGTGAACCTTGCTGGGAGGTGAAGCGGTGTGCTCCCACTCCTGTTCCTGTTTAATAGTACTCCAGTGAGTCATTGAGCTGACAAGCTCGAGGATGAAGCACCCTCTTGCCTGTGAGAGGTACCTGACCTGAGAAAGGTGTTGACAGCCTACTCAGCATACCCCACACTTGAAAGACTGTAATCTATACTGATGACGGTTAAAGAACCAGAAACACGTGTCTAGAGATCAGCACTATCTGCGCCAACTGTGGCGAAACACTAGAACACTCTTTAAGCAAGCAAGTAACTGAAACTGCATTTACCACAATGCCAGTGGTGAACCTTGCTGGGAGGTGAAGCGGTGTGCTCCCACTCCTGTTCCTGCTTAAGAGTACTGCCGTGAGTCATTGAGCTGACAAGCTCGTGGATGAAGCACTCACATGCCTGTTAGAGGTACCTGACCTGAGAAAGATGTTGGCAGCCTACTCAGCAAACCCCCAATTTGAAAGACTGTAATCTCTACTGATGACGGTTAAAGAACCAGAAACACGTGTCTAGAGATCAGCACTATCTGCGCCAACTGTGGCGAAACACTCGAACACTCTTGAAGCAAGCAAGTAACTGAAACTGCATTTACCACAATGCCAGGGGCGATCCTTGCTGGGAGGTGAAGCGGTGTGCTCCCAACCCTGTTCCTGTTTAATAGTACTCCTGTGAGTCATTAAGCTGACGAGCTCGTGGATGAAGCACCCGCATGCCTGTGAGAGGTACGTGACCTGAGAAAGATGTTGGCAGCCTACTCATAAAACCCCAAATTTCAAAGAGTGTCAACTCTACTGATGAATATTAAAGAACCAGAAACACATGTCTAGAGATCAGCACTATCTGTGCCAACTGTGGCGAAACACTTGAACACTCTTGAAGCAAGCAAGTAACTGAAACTGCATTTACCACAATGCCAGGGGCGAACCTTGCTGGGAGGTGAAGCGGTGTGCTCCCACCCCTGTTCCTGTTTGATAGTACTCCAGTGAATCATTGAGCTGACGAGCTCGTGGATGAAGCACCCTCATGCCTGTGAGAGGTACCTGACCTAAGAAAGATGTTGGAAGCCTACTCAGCAAACCCAACATTTGAAAGACTGTAATCTCTACTCATGACGGTTAAAGAACCAGAAACACGTGTCTAGAGATCAGCAATATCTACGCCAACAGTGGCTAAACACTCGAACACTCTTGAAGCATGCAAGAAACTGAAACTGCATTTACCACAATGCCAGGGGCGAACCTTGCTGGGAAGTGAAGTGGTGTGCTCCCACTCCTCTTCCTGCTTAATAGTACAGCCGTGAGTCATTGAGCTGACAAGCTCGTGGATGAAGCACCCGCATGCCTGTGAGAGGTACCTGACCTGACAAAGATGTTGGCAGCCTACTCATCAAACCCCAAATTTCAAAGAGTGTAAACTCTACTGATGAGGGTTAAAGAACCAGAAACACATGTCTAGAGATCAGCACCATCTGCGCCAACTGTGGCGAAACACTCGAACACTTTTGAAGGAAGCAAGTAACCGAAACTGCATTTACCGTAATGCCAGGGGAGAACCTTGCTGGGAGGTGAAGCGGTGTGCTCCCACCCCTGTTCCTGTTTAATAGTACTCCAGTGAATCATTGAGCTGACGAGCTCGTGGATGACACACCCGCATGCCCGTGAGAGGTACCTGACCTGAAAAAGATGTTGGCAGCCTACTCAGCATACCCCACATTTGAACGATTGTAATCTGTACTGATGACGGTTAAAGAACCAGAAACACGTGTCTAGAGATCAGCACTATCTGCGCCAACTGTAGCCAAACTCTCGAACACTCTTGAAGTAAGCAAGTAACTGAAACTGCATTTACCACAATGCCAGTGGTGAACCTTGCTGGGAGGTGATGCGGTGTGCTCCCACCCCTGTTCCTGTTTAATAGTACTGCCGTGAGTCATTGAGCTGACGAGCTCGTGGATGAAGCACAAGCATGCCAGTGAGAGGTACCTGACCTGAGAAAGATGTTGGCAGCCTACTCATCAAACCCCAAATTTCAAAGACTGTAAACTCTACTGATGAGGGTTAAAGAACCAGAAACACATGACTAGTGACCAGCACTATCTTCCCCAACTGTGGCATAACACTCGAACACTTTTGAATGAAGCAAGTAACTGAAACTGCATTTACCACAATGCCAGGGGTGAACCTTGCTGGGATTTGAAGCGGTGTGCTCCCACCCCTGTTCCTGTTTAATAGTACTCCAGTGAATCATTGAGCTGACAAGCTCGAGGATGAAGCACCCTCTTGCCTGTGAGAGGTACCTGACCTGAGAAAGATGTTGGCAGCCTACTCAGCATACCCCACACTTGAAAGACTGTAATTTATACTGATGACGGTTAAAGAACCAGAAACACGTGTCTAGAGATCAGCACTATCTGCGCCAACTGTGGCGAAACACTAGAACACTCTTTAAGCAAGCAAGTAACTGAAACTGCATTTACCACAATACCAGTTGTGAACCTTGCTGGGAGGTGAAGCGGTGTGCTCCCACCCCTGTTCCTGTTTAATAGTACTGCAGTGAGTCATTGAGCTGACGAGCTCGTGGATGAAGCACAAGCATGCCTGTGAGAGGTACCTGACCTGAGAAAGATGTTGGCAGCCTACTCATCAAACCCCAAATTTCAAAGACTGTAAACTCTACTGATGAGGGTTAAAGAACCAGAAACACATTTCTAGTGATCAGCACTATCTGCTCCAACTGTGGCAAAACACTCGAACACTTTTGAAGGAAACAAGTAACTGAAACTGCATTTACCACAATGCCAGGGGCGATCCTTGCTGGGAGGTGAAGCGGTGTGCTTCCAACCCTGTTCCTGTTTAATAGTACTCCTGTGAGTCATTAAGTTGACGAGCTCGTGGATGAAGCACCCGCATGCCTGTGAGAGGTACGTGACCTGAGAAAGATGTTGGCAGCCTACTCATAAAACCCCAAATTTCAAAGAGTGTCAACTCTACTGATGAATATTAAAGAACCAGAAACACATGTCTAGAGATCAGCACTATCTGTGCCAACTGTGGCGAAACACTCAAACACTTTTGAAGGAAGCAAGTAACTGAAACTGCATTTACCGCAATGCCAGGGGAGAACCTTGCTGGGAGGTGAAGCGGTGTGCTCCCAACCCTGTTCCTGTTTAATAGTACTCCCGTGAGTCATTGAGCTGATGAACTCATGGATGAAGCACCCGCATGCCTGTGAAAGGTACCTGACCTGAGAAAGATGTTGGCAGCCTTCTCAGCAAACCCCACATTTGAAAGACAGTAATCTCTACTCATGACGGTTAAAGAACCAGAAACACGTGTCTAGAGATCAGCACTATCTACGCCAACTGTGGCGAAACACTCGAACACTCTTGAAGCAAGCCAGTAACTGAAACTGTATTTACCACAATGCCAGGGGCGAACCTTGCTGGGAGGTGAAGCGGTGTGCTCCCACCCCTGTTCCTGTTTAATAGTACTCCCGTGAGTCATTGAGCTGACACGCTCGTGGATTAAGCACCCGCATGCCTGTGAGAGGTTCCTGGACTGAGAAAGATGTTGACAGCCTACTCATCAAACCCCAAATTTCGAAGAGTGTGAACTCTACTGGTCTAGAGATCAGCACTATCTGCGCCAACTGTGGCGAAACACTCGAACACTTTTGAAGGAAGCGAGTAACTGAAACTGCATTTACCGCAATGCCAGGGGAGAACCTTGCTGGGAGGTGAAGCGGTGTGCTCCCACCCCTGTTCCTGTTTAATAGTACTCCAGTGAATCATTAAGCTGACGAGCTCGTGGATGACACACCCGCATGCCCGTGAGAGGTACCTGACCTGACAAAGATGTTGGCAGCCTACTCAGCATACCCCACATTTGAAAGATTGTAATCTGTACTGATGACGGTTAAAGAACCAGAAACACGTGTCTAGAGATCAGCACTATCTGCGCCAACTATAGCCAAACACTCAAACACTCTTGAAGGAAGCAAGTAACTGAAACTGCATTTACCACAATGCCAGTGGTGAACCTTGCTGGGAGGTGATGCGGTGTGCTCCCAACCCTGTTCCTGTTTAATAGTACTTCCGTGAGTCATTGAGCTGATGAACTCGTGGATGAAGCAGCCGCATGCCTGTGAAAGGTACCTGACCTGAGAAAGATGTTGGCAGCCTTCTCAGCAAACCCCACATTTGAAAGACAGTAATCTCTACTCATGACTGTTAAAGAACCAGAAACACGTGTCTAGAGATCAGCACTATCTGCGCCAACTGTGGCGAAACCATCGAACACTCTTGAAGCAAGCCAGTAACCGAAACTGCATTTACCACAATGCCAGGGGCGAACCTTGCTGGGAGGTGAAGCGGTGTGCTCCCACCCCTGTTCCTGTTTAATAGTACTCCCGTGAGTCATTGATCTGACACGCTCGTGGATGAAGCACCCGCATGCCTGTGAGAGGTTCCTGGCCTGAGAAAGATGTTGACAGCCTACTCATCAAACCCCAAATTTCGAAGAGTGTGAACTCTACTGATGAGGGTTAAAGAACCAGAAACACATGTCTAGAGATCATCACTATCTGCGCCAACTGTGGTGAAACACTCGAACACTTTTGAAGGAAGCAAGTAACTGAAACTGCATTTACCGCAATGCCAGGGGAGAACCTTGCTGGGAGGTGAAGCGGTGTGCTCCCACCCCTGTTCCTGTTTAATAGTACTCCAGTGAATCATTGAGCTGACGAGCTCGTGGATGACACACCCGCATGCCCGTGAGAGGTACCTGACCTGACAAAGATGTTGGCAGCCTACTCAGCATACCCACATTTGAAAGATTGTAATCTGTACTGATGACGGTTAAAGAACCAGAAACACGTGTCTAGAGATCAGCACTATCTGCGCCAACTGTAGCCAAACACTCGAACACTCTTGAAGTAAGCAAGTAACTGAAACTGCATTTATCACAATGCCAGTGGTGAACCTTGCTGGGAGGTGATGCGGTGTGCTCCCACCCCTGTTCCTGTTTAATAGTACTGCCGTGAGTCATTGAGCTGACGAGCTCGTGGATGAAGCACAAGCATGCCTGTGAGAGGTACCTGACCTGAGAAAGATGTTGGAAGCCTACTCATCAAACCCCAAATTTCAAAGACTGTAAACTCTACTGATGACGGTTAAAGAACCAGAAACACGTGTCTAGAGATCGGCACTATCTGCGCCAACTGTGGGGAAACACTCGAACACTCTTGAAGCAAGCAAGTAACTGAAACTGCATTTACCACAATGCCAGGGGCGAACCTTGCTGGGAGGTGAAGCGGTGTGCTCCCACCCCTGTTCCTGTTTAATAGTACTCCAGTGAATCATTGAGCTGACGAGCTCGTGGATGAAGCACCCGCATGCCCGAGAGAGGTACCTGACCTGACAAAGATGTTGGCAGCCTACTCAGCAAACCCCACATTTGAAAGATTGTAATCTGTACTGATGACGGTTAAAGAACCAGAAACACGTGTCTAGAGATCAGCACTATCTGCGCCAACTGTAGCCAAACACTCGAACACTCTTGAAGTAAGCAAGTAACTGAAACTGCATTTATCACAATGCCAGTGGTGAACCTTGCTGGGAGGTGATGCGGTGTGCTCCCACCCCTGTTCCTGTTTAATAGTACTGCCGTGAGTCATTGAGGGGACGAGCTCGTGGATGAAGCACAAGCATGCCTGTGAGAGGTACCTGACCTGAGAAAGATGTTGGAAGCCTACTCATCAAACCCCACATTTCAAAGACTGTAAACTCTACTGATGACGGTTAAAGAACCAGAAACACGTGTCTAGAGATCAGCACTATCTGCGCCAACTGTGGCGAAACACTAGAACACTCTTGAAGCAAGCAAGTAACCGAAACTGCATTTACCACAATGCCAGGGGCGAACTTTGCTGGGAGGTGAAGTGGTGTGCTCCCACCCCCGTTCCTGTTTAATAGTACTGCCGTGAGTCATTAAGCTGACGAGCTCGCGGATGAAGCACCCACATGCCTGTTAGAGGTACCTGACCTGAGAGAAATGTTGGCAGCCTACTCAGCAAACCCCAAATTTGAAAGACTGTAATCTCTACTGATGACGGTAAAGAACCAGAAACACGTGTCTAGAGATCAGCACTATCTGCGCCAACTGTGGGGAAACACTCGAACACTCTTGAAGAAAGCAAGTAACTGAAACTGCATTTACCACAATGCCAGGGGCGAACCTTGCTGGGAGGTGAAGCGGTGTGCTCCCACCCCTGTTCCTGTTTAACAGTACTCCAGTGAATCATTGAGCTGACGAGCTCGTGGATGAAGCACCCGCATGCCCGAGAGAGGTACCTGACCTGACAAAGATGTTGGCAGCCTACTCAGCAAACCCCACATTTGAAAGACTGTAATCTCTACTGATGACGGTTAAAGAACCAGAAACACGTGTCTAGAGATCGTCACTATCTGCGCCAACTGTGGCGAAACACTAGACCACTCTTGAAGCAAGCAAGTAACTGAAACTGCATTTACCACAATGCCAGTGGTGAACCTTGCTGGGAGGTGAAGCGGTGTGCTCCCATCCCTGTTCCTGTTTAATAGTACTCCAGTGAATCATTGAACTGACGAGCTCGTGGATGAAGCACCCGCATGCCCGAGAGAGGTACCTGACCTGACAAAGATGTTGGCAGCCTACTCAGCAAACCCCACATTTGAAAGACTGTAATCTCTACTGATGACGGTTAAAGAACCAGAAACACGTGTCTAGAGATCAGCACTATCTGCGTCAACTGTGGCGAAACAGTCAAACACTCTTGAAGCAAGCAAGTAACTGAAACTGCATTTACCACAATGCCAGGGTCGAAACTTGCTTGGAGGTGAAGCGGTGTGCTCCCACTCCTGTTCCTGCTTAAGAGTACTGCCGTGAGTCATTGAGCTGACAAGCTCGTGGATGAAGCACCCACATGCCTGTTAGAGGTACCTGACCTGAGAAAGATGTTGGCAGCCTACTCAGCAAACCCCCAATTTGAAAGACTGTAATCTCTACTGATGACGGTTAAAGAACCAGAAACACGTGTCTAGAGATCAGCACTGTCTGCGCCAACTGTGGCGAAACACTCGAACACTCTTGAAGCAAGCAAGTAGCTGAAACTGCATTTACCACAATGCCAGGGGCGAACCTTGCTGGGAGGTGAAGCGGTGTGCTCCCACCCCTGTTCCTGTTTAATAGTACTCCCGTGAGTCATTGAGCTGACACGCTCGTGGATGAAGCACCCGCATGCCTGTGAGAGGTTCCTGGCCTGAGAAAGATGTTGACAGCCTACTCATCAAACCCCAAATTTCGAAGAGTGTGAACTCTACTGGTCTAGAGATCAGCACTATCTGCGCCAACTGTGGCGAAACACTCGAACACTTTTGAAGGAAGCGAGTAACTGAAACTGCATTTACCGCAATGCCAGGGGAGAACCTTGCTGGGAGGTGAAGCGGTGTGCTCCCACCCCTGTTCCTGTTTAATAGTACTCCAGTGAATCATTGAGCTGACGAGCTCGTGGATGACACACCCGCATGCCCGTGAGAGGTACCTGACCTGACAAAGATGTTGGCAGCCTACTCAGCATACCCCACATTTGAAAGATTGTAATCTGTACTGATGACGGTTAAAGAACCAGAAACACGTGTCTAGAGATCAGCACTATCTGCGCCAACTGTAGCCAAACACTCGAACACTCTTGAAGTAAGCAAGTAACTGAAACTGCATTTACCACAATGCCAGTGGTGAACCTTGCTGGGAGGTGATGCGGTGTGCTCCCACCCCTGTTCCTGTTTAATAGTACTGCTGTGAGTCATTAAGCTGACGAGCTCGTGGATGAAGCACAAGCATGCCTGTGAGAGGTACCTGACCTGAGAAAGATGTTGGCAGCCTACTCATCAAACCCCAAATTTCAAAGACTGTAAACTCTACTGATGAGCGTTAAAGAACCAGAAACACATGACTAGTGACCAGCACTATCTGCGCCAACTGTGGCAAAACACTCGAACACTTTTGAATGAAGCAATTAACTGAAACTGCATTTACCACAATGCCAGGGGGGAACCTTGCTGGGAGGTGAAGCAGTGTTCTCCCACCCCTGTTCCTGTTTAATAGTACTCCTGTGAGTCATTGAGCTGACAAGCTCGTGGATGAAGCACCCGCATGCCCGTGAGAGGTACCTGACCTGACAAAGATGTTGGCAGCCTACTCAGCATACCCCACACTTGAAAGACTGTAATCTATACTGATGACTGTTAAAGAACCAGAAACACGTGTCTAGAGATCAGCACTATCTACGCCAACTGTGGCGAAACACTAGAACACTCTTGAAGCAAGCAAGTAACTGAAACTGCATTTACCACAATACCAGTGGTGAACCTTGCTGGGAGGTGAGGCGGTGGTCTCCCACCCCTGTTCCTGTTTAATAGTACTGCAGTGAGTCATTGAGCTGACGAGCTCGTGGATGAAGCACAAGCATGCCTGTGAGAGGTACCTGACCTGAGAAAGATGTTGGCAGCCTATTCATCAAACCCCAAATTTCAAAGACTGTAAACTCTACTGTTGAGGGTTAAAGAACCAGAAACACATTTCTAGTGATCAGCACTATCTGCTCCTACTGTGGCAAGACACTCGAACACCTTTGAAGGAAACAAGTAACTGAAACTGCATTTACCACAATGCCAGGGGCGATCCTTGCTGGGAGGTGAAGCGGTGTGCTCCCAACCCTGTTCCCGTTTAATAGTACTCCTGTGAGTCATTGAGCTGACGAGCTCGTGGATGAAGCACCCGCATGCCTGTGAGAGGTACGTGACCTGAGAAAGATGTTGGCAGCCTACTCATCAAACCCCAAATTTCAAAGAGTGTCAACTCTACTGATGAATATTAAAGAACCAGAAACACATATCTAGAGATCAGCACTATCTGTGCCAACTGTGGCGAAACACTCAAACACTTTTGAAGGAAGCAAGTAACTGAAACTGCATTTACCGCAATGCCAGGGGAGAACCTTGCTGGGAGGTGAAGCGGTGTGCTCCCAACCCTGTTCCTGTTTAATAGTACTCCTGTGAGTCATTGAGCTGATGAACTCGTGGATGAAGCAGCCGCATGCCTGTGAAAGGTACCTGACCTGAGAAAGATGTTGGCAGCCTTCTCAGCAAACCCCACATTTGAAAGACAGTAATCTCTACTCATGACGGTTAAAGAACCAGAAACAAGTGTCTAGAGATCAGCACTATCTGCGCCAACTGTGGCGAAACCATCGAACACTCTTGAAGCAAGCCAGTAACCGAAACTGCATTTACCACAATGCCAGGGGCGAACCTTGCTGGGAGGTGAAGCGGTGTGCTCCCACCCCTGTTCCTGTTTAATAGTACTCCTGTGAGTCATTGAGCTGACACGCTCGTGGATGAAGCACCCGCATGCATGTGAGAGGTTCCTGGCCTGAGAAAGATGTTGACAGCCTACTCATCAAACCCCAAATTTCGAAGAGTGTGAACTCTACTGATGAGGGTTAAAGAACCAGAAACACATGTCTAGAGATCATCACTATCTGCGCCAACTGTGGCGAAACACTCGAACACTTTTGAAGGAAGCAAGTAACTGAAACTGCATTTACCGCAATGCCAGGGGAGAACCTTGCTGGGAGGTGAAGCGGTGTGCTCCCAACCCTGTTCCTGTTTAATAGTACTCCCGTGAGTCATTGAGCTGACGAGCTCGTGGATGAAGCACCCGCATGCCTGTGAGAGGTACCTGACCTGAGAAAGATGTTGGCAGCCTACTCATCAAACCCCAAATTTCAAAGAGTGTAATCTCTACTCATGACGGTTAAAGAACCAGAAACACGTGTCTAGAGATCAGCACTATCTGCGCCAACTGTGGCGAAACCATCGAACACTCTTGAAGCAAGCCAGTAACCGAAACTGCATTTACCACAATGCCAGGGGCGAACCTTGCTGGGAGGTGAAGCGGTGTGCTCCCACCCCTGTTCCTGTTTAATAGTACTCCAGTGAATCATTGAGCTGACGAGCTCGTGGATGAAGCACCCGCATGCCCGAGAGAGGTACCTGACCTGAGAAAGATGTTGGCAGCCTACTCAGCATACCCCACATTTGAAAGATTGTAATCTGTACTGATGACGGTTAAAGAACCAGAAACACGTGTCTAGAGATCAGCACTATCTGCGCCAACTGTAGCCAAACACTCGAACACTCTTGAAGTAAGCAAGTAACTGAAACTGCATTTATCACAATGCCAGTGGTGAACCTTGCTGGGAGGTGATGCGGTGTGCTCCCACCCCTGTTTCTGTTTAATAGTACTGCCGTGAGTCATTGAGCTGACAAGCTCATGGATGAAGCACCCACATGCCTGTGAGAGGTACCTGGCCTGAGTAAGATGTTGACAGCCTACTCAGCAAACCCCACATTTGAAAGACTGTAATCTCTACTGATGACGGTTAAAGAAAAAGAAACACGTGTCTAGAGATCAGCACTATCTGCGCCAACTGTGGGGAAACACTCGAACACTCTTGAAGCAAGCAAGTAACTGAAACTGCATTTACCACAATGCCAGGAGCGAACCTTGCTGGGAGGTGAAGCGGTGTTCTCCCACCCCTGTTCCTGTTTAATAGTACTCCAGTGAATCATTGAGCTGACGAGCTCGTGGATGAAGCACCCGCATGCCCGAGAGAGGTACCTGACCTGACAAAGATGTTGGCAGCCTACTCAGCAAA
Source organism: Triturus cristatus (assembly GCF_964204655.1). Lineage (NCBI taxonomy): Eukaryota > Metazoa > Chordata > Amphibia > Caudata > Salamandridae > Triturus > Triturus cristatus. Next base: position 1,226,121,544 of record NC_140579.1, read on the forward strand.
CTCCAAATTTGAAAGAGTGTAATCTCTACTGATGACGGTTAAAGAACCAGAAACACGTGTCTAGAGATCAGCACTATCTGCGCCAACTGTGGGGAAACACTCGAACACTCTTGAGGCAAGCAAGTAACTGAAACTGCATTTACCACAATGCCAGGGGCGAACCTTGCTGGGAGGTGAAGCGGTGTGCTCCCACCCCTGTTCCTGTTTAATAGTACTCCAGTGAATCATTGAGCTGACGAGCTCGTGGATGAAGCACCCGCATGCCCGAGAGAGGTACCTGACCTGACAAAGATGTTGGCAGCCTACTCAGCAAACCCCACATTTGAAAGACTGTAATCTCTACTGATGACCGTTAAAGAACCAGAAACACTTGTCTAGAGATCAGCACTATCTGCGCCAACTGTGGCGAAACACTAGAACACTCTTGAAGCAAGCAAGTAACCGAAACTGCATTTACCACAATGCCAGGGGCGAACTTTGCTGGGAGGTGAAGTGGTGTGCTCCCACCCCCGTTCCTGTTTAATAGTACTGCCGTGAGTCATTAAGCTGACGAGCTCGCGGATGAAGCACCCACATGCCTGTTAGAGGTACCTGACCTGAGAAAAATGTTGGCAGCCTACTCAGCAAACCCCACATTTGAAAGACTGTAATCTCTACTGATGACGGTGAAAGAACCAGAAACACGTGTCTAGAGATCGTCACTATCTGCGCCAACTGTGGCGAAACACTAGACCACTCTTGAAGCAAGCAAGTAACTGAAACTGCATTTACCACAATGCCAGTGGTGAACCTTGCTGGGAGGTGAAGCGGTGTGCTCCCATCCCTGTTCCTGTTTAATAGTACTCCAGTGAATCATTGAACTGACGAGCTCGTGGATGAAGCACCCGCATGCCCGAGAGAGGTACCTGACCTGACAAAGATGTTGGCAGCCTACTCAGCAAACCCCACATTTGAAAGACTGTAATCTCTACTGATGACGGTTAAAGAACCAGAAACACGTGTCTAGAGATCAGCACTATCTGCGTCAACTGTGGCGAAACAGTCAAACACTCTTGAAGCAAGCAAGTAACTGAAACTGCATTTACCACAATGCCAGGGTCGAACCTTGCTGGGAGGTGAAGCGGTGTGCTCCCACTCCTGTTCCTGCTTAAGAGTACTGCCGTGAGTCATTGAGCTGACAAGCTCGTGGATGAAGCACCCACATGCCTGTTAGAGGTACCTGACCTGAGAAAGATGTTGGCAGCCTACTCAGCAAACCCCCAATTTGAAAGACTGTAATCTCTACTGATGACGGTTAAAGAACCAGAAACACGTGTCTAGAGATCAGCACTGTCTGCGCCAACTGTGGCGAAACACTCAAACACTCTTGAAGCAAGCAAGTAGCTGAAACTGCATTTACCACAATGCCAGGGGCGAACCTTGCTGGGAGGTGAAGCGGTGTGCTCCCACCCCTGTTCCTGTTTAATAGTACTCCAGTGAATCATTGAGCTGACGAGCTCGTGGATGACGTACCCGCATGCCCGTGAGAGGTACCTGACCTGACAAAGATGTTGGCAGCCTACTCAGCATACCCCTCATTTGAAAGACTGTAATCTGTACTGATGACGGTTAAAGAACCAGAAACACGTGTCTAGAGATCAGCACTATCTGCGCCAACCGTAGCGAAACACTCGAACACTCTTGAAGTAAGCAAGTAACTGAAAGTGCATTTACCACAATGCCAGTGGTGAACCTTGCTGGGAGGTGATGCGGTGTGCTCCCACCCCTGTTCCTGTTTAATAGTACTGCCGTGAGTCATTGAGCTGACGAGCTTGTGGATGAAGCACAAGCATGCCTGTGAGAGGTACCTGACCTGAGAAAGATGTTGGCAGCCCACTCATCAAACCCCAAATTTCAAAGACTGTAAACTCTACTGATGAGGGTTAAAGAACCAGAAACACGTGTCTAGAGATCAACACTATCTGCGCCAACTGTGGGGAAACACTCGAACACTCTTGAAGCAAGCAAGTAACTAAACTGCATTTACCACAATGCCAGGGGCGAACCTTGCCGGGAGGTGAAGCGGTGTGCTCCCACCCCTGTTCCTGTTTAATAGTACTCCAGTGAATCATTGAGCTGACGAGCTCGTGGATAAAGCACAAGCATGCCTGTGAGAGGTACCTGACCTGAGAAAGATGTTGGCAGCCCACTCATCAAACCCCAAATTTCAGAGACTGTAAACTCTACTGATGAGGGTTAAAGAACCAGAAACACATGACTAGTGACCAGCACTATCTGCGCCAACTGTGGCGAAACACTCGAACACTTTTGAATGAAGCAAGTAACTGAAATTGCATTTACCACAATGCCAGGGGGCAACCTTGCTGGGAGGTGAAGCGGTGTTCTCCCACCCCTGTTCCTGTTTAATAGTACTCTTGTGAGTCATTGAGCTGACAAGCTCGTGGATGAAGCACCCACATGCCTGTGAGAGGTACCTGGCCTGAGAAAGATGTTGACAGCCTACTCAGCAAACCCCACATTTGAAAGACTGTAATCTCTACTGATGACGGTTAAAGAACCAGAAACACGTGTCTAGACATCAGCAATATCTGCACCAACTGTGGCGAAACACTCAAACACTTTTGAAGCAAGCAAGTAACTGAAACTGCATTTACCACAATGCCAGGGGTGAACCTTGCTGGGAGGTGAAGTGGTGTGCTCCCACCCCTCTTCCTGCTTAATAGGACTCTTGTGAGTCATTGAGCTGACGAGCTCGTGGATGAAGCACCTGCATGCCTGGTAGAGGTACCTGACCTGAGAAAAATATTGGCAGCCTACTCAGCAAACTCCAAATTTGAAAGACTGTAATCTCTACTGATGACGGTTAAAGAACCAGAAACACGTGTCTAGAGATCAGCACTATCTGCGCCAACTGTGGCGAAACACTAGAACACTCTTGAAGCAAGCAAGTAACTGAAACTGCATTTACCACAATGCCAGGGGTGAACCTTGCTGGGAGGTGAAGCGGTGTGCTCCCACCCCTGTTCCTGTTTAATAGTACTGCCATGAGCCATTGAGCTGACGAGCTCGCGGATGAAGCACCTGCATGCCTGTGAGAGGTACCTGACCTGAGAAAGATGTTGGCAGCCTACTCAGCAAACCCCACATGTGAAAGACTGTAATCTCTACTGATGACGGTTAAAGAACCAGAAACACGTGTCTAGAGATCAGCACTATCTGCGTCAAATGTGGCGAAACACTCGAACACTCTTGAAGCAAGCAAGTAACTGAAACTGCATTTACCACAATGCCAGGGTCGAACCTTGCTGGGAGGTGAAGCGGTGTGCTCCCACTCCTGTTCCTGCTTAAGAGTACTGCCGTGAGTCATTGAGCTGACAAGCTCGTGGATGAAGCACTCACATGCCTGTTAGAGGTACCTGACCTGAGAAAGATGTTGGCAGCCTACTCAGCAAACCCCCAATTTGAAAGACTGTAATCTCTACTGATGACGGTTAAAGAACCAGAAACACGTGTCTAGAGATCAGCACTATCTGCGCCAACTGTGGCGAAACACTCGAACACTCTTGAAGCAAGCAAGTAAAGGAAACTGCATTTACCCCAAATTTCAAAGACTGTAAACTCTACTGATGAGGGTTAAAGAACCAGAAACACATGTCTAGTGATCAGCACTATCTGCTCCAACTGTGGCAAAACACTTGAACACTTTTGAAGGAAACAAGTAACTGAAACTGCATTTACCACAATGCCAGGGGCGATCCTTGCTGGGAGGTGAAGCGGTGTGCTCCCAACCCTGTTCCTGTTTAATAGTACTCCTATGTGTCATTGAGCTGACGAGCTCGTGGATGAAGCACCCGCATCCCTGTGAGAGGTACGTGACCTGAGAAAGATGTTGGCAGCCTACTCATCAAACCCCAAATTTCAAAGAGTGTCAACTCTACTGATGAATATTAAAGAACCAGAAACACATGTCTAGAGATCAGCACTATCTGTGCCAACTGTGGCGAAACACTCAAACACATTTGAAGGAAGCAAGTAACTGAAACTGCATTTACCGCAATGCCAGGGGAGAACCTTGCTGGGAGGTGAAGCGGTGTGCTCCCAACCCTGTTCCTGTTCAATAGTACTCCCGTGAGTCATTGAGCTGATGAACTCGTGGATGAAGCACCCGCATGCCAGTGAAAGGTACCTGCCAGAGAAAGATGTTGGCAGCCTACTCAGCAAACCCCACATTTGAAAGACAGTAATCTCTACTCATGACGGTTAAAGAACCAGAAACACGTGTCTAGAGATCAGCACTATCTGCACCAACTGTGGCGAAACACTTGAACACTCTTGAAACAAGCAAGTAACCGAAACTGCATTTACCACAATGCCAGGGGCGAACCTTGCTGGGAGGTGAAGTGGTGTTCTCCCACCCCTGTTCCTGTTTAATAGTACTCCCGTGAGTCATTGAGCTCACACGCTCGTGGATGAAGCACCCGCATGCCTGTGAGAGGTTCCTGGCCTGAGAAAGATGTTGACAGCCTACTCATCAAACCCCAAATTTCGAAGAGTGTGAACTCTACTGATGAGGGTTAAAGAACCAGAAACACATGTCTAGAGATCAGCACTATCTGCGCCAACTGTGGCGAAACACTCAAACACTTTTAAAGAAGCAAGTAACTGAAACTGTATTTACCGCAATGCCAGGGGAGAACCTTGCTGGGAGGTGAAGCGGTGTGCTCCCAACCCTGTTCCTGTTTAATAGTACTCCCATGAGTCATTGAGCTGACGAGCTCGTGGATGAAGCACCCGCATGCCTGTGAGAGGTACCTGACCTGAGAAAGATGTTGGAAGCCTACTCAGCAAACCGCACATTTGAAAGACTGTAATCTCTACTCATGACGGTTAAAGAACCAGAAACACGTGTCTAGAGGTCAAAACTATCTGTGCCAACTGTGGCGAAACACTCGAACACTCTTGAAGCAAGCAAGTAACTGAAACTGCATTTACCACAATGCCAGGGGCGAACCTTGCTGGGAGGTGAAGCGGTGTGCTCCCACCCCTGTTCCTGTTTAATAGTACTCCCGTGTGTCATTGAGCTGACAAGCTTGTGGATGAAGCACCCGCATGCCTGTGAGAGGTACCTGGCCTGAGAAAGATGTTTACAGCCTACTCAGCAAACCCCACATTTGAAAGACTGTAATCTCTACTGATGACGGTTAAAGAACCAGAAACACGTGTCCAGAGATCAGCACTATCTGCGCCAACTGTGGGGAAACACTCGAACACTCTTGAAGCAAGCAAGTAACTGAAACTGCATTTACCACAATGCCAGGGGCGAATCTTGCTGTGAGGTGAAGCGGTGTGCTCCCATCCCTGTTCCTGTTTAATAGTACTCCAGTTAATCATTGAGCTGACGAGCTCGTGGATGAAGCACCCGCATGCCCGAGAGAGGTACCTGACCTGACAAAGATGTTGGCAGCCTACTCAGCAAACCCCACATTTGAAAGACTGTAATCTCTACTGATGACGGTTAAAGAACCAGAAACACGTGTCTAGAGATCAGCACTATCAGCGCCAACTGTGGCGAAACACTAGAACACTCTTGAAGCAAGCAAGTAACTGAAACTGCATTTACCACAATGCCAGTGGTGAACCTTGCTGGGAGGTGAAGCGGTGTGCTCCCATTCCTGTTCCTGTTTAATAGTACTGCAGTGAATCATTGAGATGACGAGCTCGGGGATGAAGCACTCGCATGCCCGAGAGAGGTACCTGACCTGACAAAGATGTTGGCAGCCTACTCAGCAAACCCCACATTTGAAAGACTGTAATCTCTACTGATGACGGTTAAAGAACCAGAAACACGTGTCTAGAGATCAGCACTATCTGTGTCAAATGTGGCGAAACACTCGAACACTCTTGAAGCAAGCAAGTAACTGAAACTGCATTTACCACAATGCCAGGGACGAACCTTGCTGGGAGGTGAAGCGGTGTGCTCCCACTCCTGTTCCTGCTTAAGAGTACTGCCGTGAGTCATTGAGCTGACAAGCTCGTGGATGAAGCACTCACATGCCTGTTAGAGGTACCTGACCTGAGAAAGATGTTGGCAGCCTACTCAGCAAACCCCCAATTTGAAAGACTGTAATCTCTACTGATGACGGTTAAAGAACCAGAAACACGTGTCTAGAGATCAGCACTATCTGCGCCAACTGTGGCGAAACACTCGAACACTCTTGAAGCAAGCAAGTAACTGAAACTGCATTTACCACAATGCCAGGGGCGAACCTTGCTAGTAGGTGAAGCGGTGTGCTCCCACCCCTGTTCCTGTTTAATAGTACTCCAGTGAATCATTGAGCTGACGAGCTCGTGGATGACACACCCGCATGCCCGTGAGAGCTACCTGACCTGACAAAGATGTTGGCAGCCTACTCAGCATACCCCACATTTGAAAGACTGTAATCTGTACTGATGACGGTTAAAGAACCAGAAACACATGTCTAGAGATCAGCACTATCTGCGCCAACTGTAGCGAAACACTCGAACACTCTTGAAGTAAGCAAGAAACTGAAACTGCATTTACCACAATACAGTGGTGAACCTTGCTGGGAGGTGATGCGGTGTGCTCCCATCCCTGTTCCTGTTTAATAGTACTGCCGAGAGTCATTGAGCTGACGAGCTCGTGGATGAAGCACAAGCATGCCTGTTGGAGGTACCTGACCTGAAAAAGATGTTGGCAGCCTACTCATCAAACCCCACATTTCAAAGACTGTAAACTCTACTGATGAGGGTTAAAGAACCAGAAACACATGACTAGTGAACAGCACTATCTGCGCCAACGGTGGCAAAACACTCGAACACTTTTGAATGAAGCAAGTAACTGAAACTGCATTTACCACAATGCCAGGGGGGAACCTTGCTGGGAGGTGAAGCGGTGTTCTCCCACCCCTGTTCCTGTTTAATAGTACTCCTGTGAGTCATTGAGCTGACAAGCTCGTGGATGAAGCACCCACATGCCTGTGAGAGGTACCTGGCCTGAGAAAGATGTTGACAGCCTACTCAGCAAACCCCACATTTGAAAGACTGTAATCTCTACTGATGACGGTTAAAGAACCAGAAACACGTGTCTAGAGATCAGCACTATCTGCGCCAACTGTGGCGAAACACTCGAACACTCTTGAAGTAAGCAAGTAACTGAAACTGCATTTACCACAATGCCAGTGGTGAACCTTGTTCGGAGGTGATGCGGTGTGCTCCCATCCCTGTTCCTGTTTAATAGTACTGCCGAGAGTCATTGAGCTGACGAGCTCGTGGATGAAGCACAAGCATGCCTGTGAGAGGTACCTGACCTGAGAAAGATGTTGACAGCCTACTCAGCAAACCCCACATTTGAAAGACTGTAATCTCTACTGATGACGGTTAAAGAACCAGAAACACGTGTCTAGAGATCAGCACTATCTGCGCCAACTGTGGGGAAACACTCGAACACTCTTGAAGCAAGCAAGTAACTGAAACTGCATTTACCACAATGCCAGGGGCGAATCTTGCTGTGAGGTGAAGCGGTGTGCTCCCATCCCTGTTCCTGTTTAATAGTACTCCAGTGAATCATTGAGCTGACGAGCTCGTGGATGAAGCACCCGCATGCCCGAGAGAGGTACCTGACCTGACAAAGATGTTGGCAGCCTACTCAGCAAACCCCACATTTGAAAGACTGTAATCTCTACTGATGACGGTTAAAGAACCAGAAACACGTGTCTAGAGATCAGCACTATCAGCGCCAACTGTGGCGAAACACTAGAACACTCTTGAAGCAAGCAAGTAACTGAAACTGCATTTACCACAATGCCAGTGGTGAACCTTGCTGGGAGGTGAAGCGGTGTGCTCCCATCCCTGTTCCTGTTTAATAGTACTGCAGTGAATCATTGAGATGACGAGCTCGGGGATGAAGCACTCGCATGCCCGAGAGAGGTACCTGACCTGACAAAGATGTTGGCAGCCTACTCAGCAAACCCCACATTTGAAAGACTGTAATCTCTACTGATGACGGTTAAAGAACCAGAAACACGTGTCTAGAGATCAGCACTATCTGCGTCAAATGTGGCGAAACACTCGAACACTCTTGAAGCAAGCAAGTAACTGAAACTGCATTTACCACAATGCCAGGGTCGAACCTTGCTGGGAGGTGAAGCGGTGTGCTCCCACTCCTGTTCCTGCTTAAGAGTACTGCCGTGAGTCATTGAGCTGACAAGCTCGTGGATGAAGCACTCACATGCCTGTTAGAGGTACCTGACCTGAGAAAGATGTTGGCAGCCTACTCAGCAAACCCCCAATTTGAAAGACTGTAATCTCTACTGATGACGGTTAAAGAACCAGAAACACGTGTCTAGAGATCAGCACTATCTGCGCCAACTGTGGCGAAACACTCGAACACTCTTGAAGCAAGCAAGTAACTGAAACTGCATTTACCACAATGCCAGGGGCGAACCTTGCTAGTAGGTGAAGCGGTGTGCTCCCACCCCTGTTCCTGTTTAATAGTACTCCAGTGAATCATTGAGCTGACGAGCTCGTGGATGACACACCTGCATGCCCGTGAGAGCTACCTGACCTGACAAAGATGTTGGCAGCCTACTCAGCATACCCCACATTTGAAAGACTGTAATCTGTACTGATGACGGTTAAAGAACCAGAAACACATGTCTAGAGATCAGCACTATCTGCGCCAACTGTAGCGAAACACTCGAACACTCTTGAAGTAAGCAAGTAACTGAAACTGCATTTACCACAATGCCAGTGGTGAACCTTGCTGGGAGGTGATGCGGTGTGCTCCCATCCCTGTTCCTGTTTAATAGTACTGCCGAGAGTCATTGAGCTGACGAGCTCGTGGATGAAGCACAAGCATGCCTGTTGGAGGTACCTGACCTGAAAAAGATGTTGGCAGCATACTCATCAAACCCCACATTTCAAAGACTGTAAACTCTACTGATGAGGGTTAAAGAACCAGAAACACATGACTAGTGAACAGCACTATCTGCGCCAACGGTGGCAAAACACTCGAACACTTTTGAATGAAGCAAGTAACTGAAACTGCATTTACCACAATGCCAGGGGGGAACCTTGCTGGGAGGTGAAGCGGTGTTCTCCCACCCCTGTTCCTGTTTAATAGTACTCCTGTGAGTCATTGAGCTGACAAGCTCGTGGATGAAGCACCCGCATGCCTGTGAGAGGTACCTGACCTGAGAAAGATGTTGGAAGCCTACTCAGCAAACCGCACATTTGAAAGACTGTAATCTCTACTCATGACGGTTAAAGAACCAGAAACACGTGTCTAGAGGTCAAAACTATCTGTGCCAACTGTGGCGAAACACTCGAACACTCTTGAAGCAAGCAAGTAACCGAAACTGCATTTACCACAATGTCAGGGGCGAACCTTGCTGGGAGGTGAAGCGGTGTGCTCCCACCCCTGTTCCTGTTTAATAGTACTCCCGTGTGTCATTGAGCTGACAAGCTTGTGGATGAAGCACCCACATGCCTGTGAGATGTACCTGGCCTGAGAAAGATGTTGACAGCCTACTCAGCAAACCCCACATTTGAAAGACTGTAATCTCTACTGATGACGGTTAAAGAACCAGAAACACGTGTCTAGAGATCAGCACTATCTGCGCCAACTGTGGGGAAACACTCGAACACTCTTGAAGCAAGCAAGTAACTGAAACTGCATTTACCACAATGCCAGGGGCGAATCTTGCTGTGAGGTGACGCGGTGTGCTCCCATCCCTGTTCCTGTTTAATAGTACTCCAGTGAATCATTGAGCTGACGAGCTCGTGGATGAAGCACCCGCATGCCCGAGAGAGGTACCTGACCTGACAAAGATGTTGGCAGCCTACTCAGCAAACCCCACATTTGAAAGACTGTAATCTCTACTGATGACGGTTAAAGAACCAGAAACACGTGTCTAGAGATCAGCACTATCAGCGCCAACTGTGGCGAAACACTAGAACACTATTGAAGCAAGCAAGTAACTGAAACTGCATTTACCACAATGCCAGTGGTGAACCTTGCTGGGAGGTGAAGCGGTGTGCTCCCATCCCTGTTCCTGTTTAATAGTACTGCAGTGAATCATTGAGATGACGAGCTCGGGGATGAAGCACTCGCATGCCCGAGAGAGGTACCTGACCTGACAAAGATGTTGGCAGCCTACTCAGCAAACCCCACATTTGAAAGACTGTAATCTCTACTGATGACGGTTAAAGAACCAGAAACACGTGTCTAGAGATCAGCACTATCTGCGTCAAATGTGGCGAAACACTCGAACACTCTTGAAGCAAGCAAGTAACTGAAACTGCATTTACCACAATGCCAGGGTCGAACCTTGCTGGGAGGTGAAGCGGTGTGCTCCCACTCCTGTTCCTGCTTAAGAGTACTGCCGTGAGTCATTGAGCTGACAAGCTCGTGGATGAAGCACTCACATGCCTGTTAGAGGTACCTGACCTGAGAAAGATGTTGGCAGCCTACTCAGCAAACCCCCAATTTGAAAGACTGTAATCTCTACTGATGACGGTTAAAGAACCAGAAACACGTGTCTAGAGATCAGCACTATCTGCGCCAACTGTGGCGAAACACTCGAACACTCTTGAAGCAAGCAAGTAACTGAAACTGCATTTACCACAATGCCAGGGGCGAACCTTGCTAGTAGGTGAAGCGGTGTGCTCCCACCCCTGTTCCTGTTTAATAGTACTCCAGTGAATCATTGAGCTGACGAGCTCGTGGATGACACACCTGCATGCCCGTGAGAGCTACCTGACCTGACAAAGATGTTGGCAGCCTACTCAGCATACCCCACATTTGAAAGACTGTAATCTGTACTGATGACGGTTAAAGAACCAGAAACACATGTCTAGAGATCAGCACTATCTGCGCCAACTGTAGCGAAACACTCGAACACTCTTGAAGTAAGCAAGTAACTGAAACTGCATTTACCACAATGCCAGTGGTGAACCTTGCTGGGAGGTGATGCGGTGTGCTCCCATCCCTGTTCCTGTTTAATAGTACTGCCGAGAGTCATTGAGCTGACGAGCTCGTGGATGAAGCACAAGCATGCCTGTTGGAGGTACCTGACCTGAAAAAGATGTTGGCAGCCTACTCATCAAACCCCACATTTCAAAGACTGTAAACTCTACTGATGAGGGTTAAAGAACCAGAAACACATGACTAGTGAACAGCACTATCTGCGCCAACGGTGGCAAAACACTCGAACACTTTTGAATGAAGCAAGTAACTGAAACTGCATTTACCACAATGCCAGGGGGGAACCTTGCTGGGAGGTGAAGCGGTGTTCTCCCACCCCTGTTCCTGTTTAATAGTACTCCTGTGAGTCATTGAGCTGACAAGCTCGTGGATGAAGCACCCACATGCCTGTGAGAGGTACCTGGCCTGAGAAAGATGTTGACAGCCTACTCAGCAAACCCCACATTTGAAAGACTGTAATCTCTACTGAAGACGGTTAAAGAACCAGAAACACGTGTCTAGAGATCAGCACTATCTGCGCCAACTGTGGCGAAACACTAGAACACTCTTGAAGCAAGCAAGTAACTGAAACTGCATTTACCACAATGCCAGGGGCGAACCTTGCTGGGAGGTGAAGCGGTGTGCTCCCACCCCTGTTCCTGTTTAATAGTACTCCCGTGTGTCATTGAGCTGACAAGCTTGTGGATGAAGCACCCGCATGCCTGTGAGAGGTACCTGGCCTGAGAAAGATGTTGACAGCCTACTCAGAAAACCCCACATTTGAAAGACTGTAATCTCTACTGATGACGGTTAAAGAACCAGAAACACGTGTCTAGAGATCAGGACTATCAGCGCCAACTGTGGCGAAACACTAGAACACTCTTGAAGCAAGCAAGTAACTGAAACTGCATTTACCACAATGCCAGTGGTGAACCTTGCTGGGAGGTGAAGCGGTGTGCTCCCATCCCTGTTCCTGTTTAATAGTACTGCAGTGAATCATTGAGCTGACGAGCTCGGGGATGAAGCACCCGCATGCCCGAGAGAGGTACCTGACCTGACAAAGATGTTGGCAGCCTACTCAGCAAACCCCACATTTGAAAGACTGTAATCTCTACTGATGACGGTTAAAGAACCAGAAACACGTGTCTAGAGATCAGCACTATCTGCGTCAAATGTGGCAAAACACTCGAACACTCTTGAAGCAAGCAAGTAACTGAAACTGCATTTACCACAATGCCAGGGTCGAACCTTGCTGGGAGGTGAAGCGGTGTGCTCCCACTCCTGTTCCTGCTTAAGAGTACTGCCGTGAGTCATTGAGCTGACAAGCTCGTGGATGAAGCACCCACATGCCTGTTAGAGGTACCTGACCTGAGAAAGATGTTGGCAGCCTACTCAGCAAACCCCCAATTTGAAAGACTGTAATCTCTACTGATGACGGTTAAAGAACCAGAAACACGTGTCTAGAGATCAGCACTATCTGCGCCAACTGTGGCGAAACACTCGAACACTCTTGAAGCAAGCAAGTAACTGAAACTGCATTTACCACAATGCCAGGGGCGAACCTTGCTGGTAGGTGAAGCGGTGTGCTCCCACCCCTGTTCCTGTTTAATAGTACTCCAGTGAATCATTGAGCTGACGAGCTTGTGGATGACACAACCGCATGCCCGTGAGAGCTACCTGACCTGACAAAGATGTTGGGAGCCTACTCAGCATACCCCACATTTGAAAGACTGTAATCTGTACTGATAACGGTTAAAGAACCAGAAACACGTGTCTAGAGATCAGCACTATCTGCGCCAACTGTAGCGAAACACTCGAACACTCTTGAAGTAAGCAAGTAACTGAAACTGCATTTACCACAATGCCAGTGGTGAACCTTGCTGGGAGGTGATGAGGTGTGCTCCCATCCCTGTTCCTGTTTAATAGTACTGCCGAGAGTCATTGAGCTGACGAGCTCGTGGATGAAGCACAAGCATGCCTGTTGGAGGTACCTGACCTGAGAAAGATGTTGGCAGCCTACTCATCAAACCCCACATTTCAAAGACTGTAAACTCTACTGATGAGGGTTAAAGAACCAGAAACACATGACTAGTGAACAGCACTATCTGCGCCAACTGTGGCAAAACACTCGAACACTTTTGAATGAAGCAAGTAACTGAAACTGCATTTACCACAATGCCAGGGGGGAACCTTACTGGGAGGTGAAGCGGTGTTCTCCCACCCCTGTTCCTGTTTAATAGTACTCCCGTGAGTCATGGAGCTGACAAGCTCGTGGATGAAGCACCCACATGCCTGTGAGAGGTACCTGGCCTGAGAAAGATGTTGACAGCCTACTCAGCAAACCCCACATTTGAAAGACTGTAATCTCTACTGATGACGGTTAAAGAACCAGAAACACGTGTCTAGAGATCAGCACTATCTGCGCCAACTGTGGCGAAACACTCGAACACTCTTGAAGTAAGCAAGTAACTGAAACTGCATTTACCACAATGCCAGTGGTGAACCTTGTTGGGAGGTAATGCGGTGTGCTCCCATCCCTGTTCCTGTTTAATAGTACTGCCGAGAGTCATTGAGCTGACGAGCTCGTGGATGAAGCACAAGCATGCCTGTGAGAGGTACCTGACCTGAGAAAGATGTTGGCAGCCTACTCATCAAACCCCAAATTTCAAAGACTGTAAACTCTACTGATGAGGGTTAAAGAACCAGAAACACATGACTAGTGACCAGCACTATCTGCGCCAACTGTGGCAAAACACTCAAACACTTTTGAATGAAGCAAGTAACTGAAACTGCATTTCCCACAATGCCAGGGGGGAACCTTGCTGGGAGGTGAAGCGGTGTTCTCCCACCCCTGTTCCTGTTTAATAGTACTCCCGTGAGTCATTGAGCTGACAAGCTCGTGGATGAAGCACCCACATGCCTGTTAGAGGTACCTGACCTGAGAAAAATATTGGCAGCCTACTCAGCAAACTCCAAATTTGAAAGACTGTAATCTCTACTGATGACGGTTAAAGAACCAGAAACACATGTCTAGAGATCAGCACTCTCTGCGCCAACTGTGGGGAAACACTCGAACACTCTTGAAGCAAGCAAGTAACTGAAACTGCATTTACCACAATGCCAGGGGCGAACCTTGCTGGGATTTGAAGCGGTGTGCTCCCACCCCTGTTCCTGTTTAATAGTACTCCAGTGAATCATTGAGCTGACAAGCTCGTGGATGAAGCACCCGCATGCCCGAGAGAGGTACCTGACCTGACAAAGATGTTGGCAGCCTACTCAGCAAACCCACATTTGAAAGACTGTAATCTCTACTGATGACGGTTAAAGAACCGGAAACACGTGTCTAGAGATCAGCACTATCTGCGCCAACTGTGGAGAAACACTCGAACACTCTTGAAGCAAGCAAGTAACCGAAACTGCATTTACCACAATGCCAGGGGTGAACTTTGCTGGGAGGTGAAGTGGTGTGCTCCCACTCCTGTTCCTGTTTAATAGTACTCCAGTGAGTCATTGAGCTGACAAGCTCGAGGATGAAACACCCTCTTGCCTGTGAGAGGTACCTGACCTGAGAAAGGTGTTGACAGCCTACTCAGGAAACCTTACATTTGAAAGACGGTAATCTCTACTGAGGACGGTTAAAGAACCAGAAACACGTGTCTAGAGATCAGCACTATCTGCGTCAACTGTGGCGAAACACTCGAACACTCTTGAAGCAAACAAGTAACTGAAACTGCATTTACCACAATGCCAGGGGCGAACCTTGCTGGGAGGTGAGCGGTGCGCTCCCACCCCTGTTCCTGTTTAATAGTACTCCAGTGAATCATTTATCTGACGAGCTCGTGGATGAAGCACCCGCATGCCCGTGAGAGGTACCTGACCTGACAAAGATGTTGGCAGCCTACTCAGCATACCCCACACTTGAAAGACTGTAATCTATACTGATGACGGTTAAAGAACCAGAAACACGTGTCTAGAGATCAGCACTATCTGCGCCAACTGTGGCGAAAAACTAGAACACTCTTGAAGCAAGCAAGTAACTGAAACTGCATTTACCACAATACCAGTTGTGAACCTTGCTGGGAGGTGAAGCGGTGTGCTCCCACCCCTGTTCCTGTTTAATAGTACTGCAGTGAGTCATTGAGCTGACGAGCTCGTGGATGAAGCACAAGCATGCCTGTGAGAGGTACCTGACCTGAGAAAGATGTTGGCAGCCTACTCATCAAACCCCAAATTTCAAAGACTGTAAACTCTACTGATGAGGGTTAAAGAACCAGAAACACATTTCTAGTGATCAGCACTATCTGCTCCAACTGTGGCAAAACACTCGAACACTTTTGAAGGAAACAAGTAACTGAAACTGCATTTACCACAATGCCAGGGGCGATCCTTGCTGGGAGGTGAAGCGGTGTGCTCCCAACCCTGTTCCTGTTTAATAGTACTCCTGTGAGTCATTGAGCTGACGAGCTCGTGGATGAAGCACCCGCATGCCTGTGAGAGGTACATGACCTGAGAAAGATGTTGGCAGCCTACTCATCAAACCCCAAATTTCAAAGAGTGTCAACTCTACTGATGAATATTAAAGAACCAGAAACACATGTCTAGAGATCAGCACTATCTGTGCCAACTGTGGCGAAACACTCATACACTTTTGAAGGAAGCAAGTAACTGAAACTGCATTTACCGCAATGCCAGGGGAGAACCTTGCTGGGAGGTGAAGCGGTGTGCTCCCAACCCTGTTCCTGTTTAATAGTACTCCCGTGAGTCATTGAGCTGATGAACTCATGGATGAAGCACCCGCATGCCTGTGAAAGGTACCTGACCTGAGAAAGATGTTGGCAGCCTTCTCAGCAAACCCCACATTTGAAAGACAGTAATCTCTACTCATGACGGTTAAAGAACCAGAAACACGTGTCTAAAGATCAGCACTATCTGCGCCAACTGTGGCGAAACACTCGAACACTCTTGAAGCAAGCCAGTAACCGAAACTGCATTTACCACAATGCCAGGAGCGAACCTTGCTGGGAGGTGAAGCGGTGTGCTCCCACCCCTGTTCCTGTTTAATAGTACTCCCGTGAGTCATTGAGCTGATACGCTCGTGGATGAAGCACCTGCATGCCTGTGAGAGGTTCCTGGCCTGAGAAAGATGTTGACAGCCTACTCATCAAACCCCAAATTTCGAAGAGTGTGAACTCTACTGATGAGGGTTAAAGAACCAGAAACACATGTCTAGAGATCAGCACTATCTGCGCCAACTATGGCGAAACACTCGAACACTTTTGAAGGAAGCAAGTTACTGAAACTGCATTTACCGCAATGCCAGGGGAGAACCTTGCTGGGAGGTGAAGCGGTGTGCTCCCACCCCTGTTCCTGTTTAATAGTACTCCAGTGAATCATTGAGCTGACGAGCTCGTGGATGACACACCCGCATGCCCGTGAGAGGTACCTGACCTGACAAAGATGTTGGCAGCCTACTCAGCATACCCCACATTTGAAAGATTGTAATCTGTGCTGATGACGGTTAAAGAACCAGAAACACGTGTCTAGAGATCAGCACTATCTGCCCCAACTGTAGCCAAACACTCGAACACTCTTGAAGTAAGCAAGTAACTGAAACTGCATTTACCACAATGCCAGTGGTGAACCTTCCTGGGAGGTGATGCGGTGTGCTCCCACCCCTGTTCCTGTTTAATAGTACCGCCGTGAGTCATTGAGCTGACGAGCTTGTGGATGAAGCACAAGCATGCCTGTGAGAGGTACCTGACCTGAGAAAGATGTTGGCAGCCTACTCATCAAACCCCAAATTTCAAAGACTGTAAACTCTACTGATGAGGGTTAAAGAACCAGAAACACATGACTAGTGACCAGCACTATCTGCGCCAACTGTGGCAAAACACTCTAACACTTTTGAATGAAGCAAGTAACTGAAACTGCATTTACCCCAATGCCAGGGGGGAACCTTGCTGGGAGGTGAAGCGGTGTTCTCCCACCCCTGTTCCTGTTTGATAGTACTCCCGTGAGTCATTGAGCTGACAAGCTCGTGGATGAAGCACCCACATGCCTGTGAGAGGTACCTGGCCTGAGAAAGATGTTGACAGCCTACTCAGCAAACTCCAAATTTGAAAGACTGTAATCTCTACTGATGACGGTTAAAGAACCAGAAACACGTGTCTAGAGATCAGCACTATCTGCGCCAACTGTGGGGAAACACTCGAACACTCTTGAAGCAAGCAAGTAACTGAAACTGCATTTACCACAATGCCAGGGGCGAACCTTGCTGGGATTTGAAGCGGTGTGCTCCCACCCCTGTTCCTGTTTAATAGTACTCCAGTGAATCATTGAGCTGACGAGCTTGTGGAAGAAGCACCCGCATGCCCGAGAGAGGTACCTGACCTGACAAAGATGTTGGCAGCCTACTCAGCAAACCCACATTTGAAAGACTGTAATCTCTACTGATGACGGTTAAAGAACCGGAAACACGTGTCTAGAGATCAGCACTATCTGCGCCAACTGTGGCGAAACACTAGAACACTCTTGAAGCAAGCAAATCACTGAAACTGCATTTACCACAATGCCAGGGGTGAACCTTGCTGGGGGGTGAAGCGGTGTGCTCCCACCCCTGTTCCTGTTTAATAGTACTGCCGTGAGTCATTAAGCTGACGAGCTCGCGGATGAAGCACCCGCATGCCTGTGAGAGGTACGTGACCTGAGAAAGATGTTGGCAGCCTACTCAGCAAACCCCACATGTGAAAGACTGTAATCTCTACTGATGACGGTTAAAGAACCAGAAACACGTGTCTAGAGATCAGCACTATCTGCGTCAACTGTGGAGAAACACTCGAACACTCTTGAAGCAAGCAAGTAACCGAAACTGCATTTACCACAATGCCAGGGGTGAACTTTGCTGGGAGGTGAAGTGGTGTGCTCCCACTCCTGTTCCTGTTTAATAGTACTCCAGTGAGTCATTGAGCTGACAAGCTCGAGGATGAAGCACCCTCTTGCCTGTGAGAGGTACCTGACCTGAGAAAGGTGTTGACAGCCTACTCAGGAAACCTTACATTTGAAAGACGGTAATCTCTACTGATGACGGTTAAAGAACCAGAAACAAGTGTCTAGAGATCAGCACTATCTGCGTCAACTGTGGCGAAACACTCGAACACTCTTGAAGCAAACAAGTAACTGAAACTGCATTTACCACAATGCCAGGGGCGAACCTTGCTGGGAGGTGAGCGGTGCGCTCCCACCCCTGTTCCTGTTTAATAGTACTCCAGTGAATCATTGGGCTGACAAGCTCGTGGATGAAGCACCCGCATGCCCGTGAGAGGTACCTGACCTGACAAAGATGTTGGCAGCCTACTCAGCATACCCCACACTTGAAAGACTGTAATCTATACTGATGACGGTTAAAGAACCAGAAACACGTGTGTAGAGATCAGCACTATCTGCGCCAACTGTGGCGAAACACTAGAACACTCTTGAAGCAAGCAAGTAACTGAAACTGCATTTACCACAATACCAGTGGTGAACCTTGCTGGGAGGTGAAGCGGTGTGCTCCCACCCCTGTTCCTGTTTAATAGTACTGCAGTGAGTCATTGAGCTGACGAGTACCTGACCTGAGAAAGATGTTGGCAGCCTACTCATCAAACCCCAAATTTCAAAGACTGTAAACTCTACTTATGAGGGTTAAAGAACCAGAAACACATATCTAGAGATCAGCACTATCTGTGCCAACTGTGGCGAAACACTCAAACACTTTTGAAGGAAGCAAGTAACTGAAACTGCATTTACCGCAATGCCAGGGGAGAACCTTGCTGGGAGGTGAAGCGGTGTGCTTCCAACCCTGTTCCTGTTTAATAGTACTCCCGTGAGTCATTGAGCTGATGAACTCGTGGATGAAGCACCCGCATGCCTGTGAAAGGAACCTGACCTGAGAAAGATGTTGGCAGCCTTCTCAGCAAACCCCACATTTGAAAGACTGTAATCTCTACTCATGACGGTTAAAGAACCAGAAACACGTGTCTAGAGATCAGCACTATCTGCGCCAACTGTGGCGAAACCATCGAACACTCTTGAAGCAAGCCAGTAACCGAAACTGCATTTACCACAATGCCAGGGGCGAACCTTGCTGGGAGGTGAAGCGGTGTGCTCCCACCCCTGTTCCTGTTTAATAGTACTCCCGTGAGTCATTGAGCTGACACGCTCGTGGATGAAGCACCCGCATGCCTGTGAGAGGTTCCTGGCCTGAGAAAGATGTTGACAGCCTACTCATCAAACCCCAAATTTCGAAGAGTGTGAACTCTACTGATGAGGGTTAAAGAACCAGAAACACATGTCTAGAGATCATCACTATCTGCGCGAAACACTCGAACACTTTTGAAGGAAGCAAGTAACTGAAACTGCATTTACTGCAATGCCAGGGGAGAACCTTGCTGGGAGGTGAAGCGGTGTGCTCCCAACCCTGTTCCGGTTTAATAGTACTCCCGTGAGTCATTGAGCTGACGAGCTCGTGGATGAAGCACCCGCATGCCTGTGAGAGGTACCTGACCTGAGAAAGATGTTGGAAGCCTACTCAGCAAACCCCACATTTGAAAGACTGTAATCTCTACTCATGACGGTTAAAGAACCAGAAACACGTATCTAGAGATCAGCAATATCTACGCCAACTGTGGCGAAACACTCGAACACTCTTGAAGCAAGCCAGTAACCGAAATTGCATTTACCACAATGCCAGGGGAGAACCTTGCTGGGAGGTGAAGCGGTGTGCTCCCACCCCTGTTCCTGTTTAATAGTACTCCCGTGACTGACACGCTCGTGGATGAAGCACCCGCATGCCTGTGAGAGGTTCCTGGCCTGAGAAAGATGTTGACAGCCTACTCATCAAACCCCAAATTTCGAAGAGTGTGAACTCTACTGATGAGGGTTAAAGAACCAGAAACACATGTCTAGAGATCAGCACTATCTGCGCGAAACACTCGAACACTTTTGAAGGAAGCAAGTAACTGAAACTGCATTTACTGCAATGCCAGGGGAGAACCTTGCTGGGAGGTGAAGCGGTGTGCTCCCAACCCTGTTCCTGTTTAATAGTACTCCCGTGAGTCATCAGCACTATCTGCGCCAACTGTGGCGAAACCATCGAACACTCTTGAAGCAAGCCAGTAACCGAAACTGCATTTACCACAATGCCAGGGGCGAACCTTGCTGGGAGGTGAAGCGGTGTGCTCCCACCCCTGTTCCTGTTTAATAGTACTCCCGTGAGTCATTGAGCTGACACGCTCGTGGATGAAGCACCCGCATGCCTGTGAGAGGTTCCTGGCCTGACAAAGATGTTGGCAGCCTACTCAGCATACCCCACATTTGAAAGATTGTAATCTGTACTGATGACGGTTAAAGAACCAGAAACACGTGTCTAGAGATCAGCACTATCTGCGCCAACTGTAGCCAAACACTCGAACACTCTTGAAGTAAGCAAGTAACTGAAACTGCATTTACCACAATGCCAGTGGTGAACCTTGCTGGGAGGTGATGTGGTGTGCTCCCACCCCTGTTCCTGTTTAATAGTACTGCCGTGAGTCATTGAGCTGACGAGCTCGTGGATGAAGCACAAGCATGCCTGTGAGAGGTACCTGACCTGAGAAAGATGTTGGCAGCCTACTCATCAAACCCCAAATTTCAAAGACTGTAAACTCTACTGATGAGGGTTAAAGAACCAGAAACACATGACTAGTGACCAGCACTATCTGCGCCAACTGTGGCAAAACACTTGAACACTTTTGAATGAAGCAAGTAACTGAAACTGCATTTACCACAATGCCAGGGGGGAACCTTGCTGGGAGGTGAAGTGGTGTTCTCCCACCCCTGTTCCTAATTAATAGTACACCCGTGAGTCATTGAGCTGACAAGCTCGTGGATGAAGCACCCACATGCCTGTGAGAGGTACCTGGCCTGAGAAAGATATTGACAGCCTACTCAGCAAACTCCAAATTTGAAAGACTGTAATCTCTACTGATGACGGTTAAAGAACCAGAAACACGTGTCTAGAGATCAGCACTATCTGCGCCAACTGTGGGGAAACACTCGAACACTCTTGAAGCAAGCAAGTAACTGAAACTGCATTTACCACAATGCCAGGGGGGAACCTTGCTGGGAGGTGAAGCGGTGTTCTCCCACCCCTGTTCCTGTTTAATAGTACTCCAGTGAATCATTGAGCTGACGAGCTCGTGGATGAAGCACCCGCATGCCCGAGAGAGGTACCTGACCTGACAAAGATGTTGGCAGCCTACTCAGCAAACCCCACATGTGAAAGACTGTAATCTCTACTGATGACGGTTAAAGAACCAGAAACACGTGTCTAGAGATCAGCACTATCTGCGTCAACTGTGGAGAAACACTCGAACACTCTTGAAGCAAGCAAGTAACCGAAACTGCATTTACCACAATGCCAGGGGTGAACTTTGCTGGGAGGTGAAGTGGTGTGCTCCCACTCCTGTTCCTGTTTAATAGTACTCCAGTGAGTCATTGAGCTGACAAGCTCGAGGATGAAGCACCCTCTTGCCTGTGAGAGGTACCTGACCTGAGAAAGGTGTTGACAGCCTACTCAGGAAACCTTACATTTGAAAGACGGTAATCTCTACTGATGAGGGTTAAAGAACCAGAAACAAGTGTCTAGAGATCAGCACTATCTGCGTCAACTGTGGCGAAACACTCGAACACTCTTGAAGCAAACAAGTAACTGAAACTGCATTTACCACAATGCCAGGGGCGAACCTTGCTGGGAGGTGAGCGGTGCGCTCCCACCCCTGTTCCTGTTTAATAGTACTCCAGTGAATCATTGGGCTGACAAGCTCGTGGATGAAGCACCCGCATGCCCGTGAGAGGTACCTGACCTGACAAAGATGTTGGCAGCCTACTCAGCATACCCCACACTTGAAAGACTGTAATCTATACTGATGACGGTTAAAGAACCAGAAACACGTGTGTAGAGATCAGCACTATCTGCGCCAACTGTGGCGAAACACTAGAACACTCTTGAAGCAAGCAAGTAACTGAAACTGCATTTACCACAATACCAGTGGTGAACCTTGCTGGGAGGTGAAGCGGTGTGCTCCCACCCCTGTTCCTGTTTAATAGTACTGCAGTGAGTCATTGAGCTGACGAGTACCTGACCTGAGAAAGATGTTGGCAGCCTACTCATCAAACCCCAAATTTCAAAGACTGTAAACTCTACTTATGAGGGTTAAAGAACCAGAAACACATTTCTAGTGATCAGAACTATCTGCTCCAACTGTGGCAAAACACTCGAACACTTTTGAAGGAAACAAGTAACTGAAACTGCATTTACAACAATGCCAGGGGCGATCCTTGCTGGGAGGTGAAGCGGTGTGCTCCCAACCCTGTTCCTGTTTAATAGTACTCCCGTGTGTCATTGAGCTGACAAGCTTGTGGATGAAGCACCCGCATGCCTGTGAAAGGTACCTGACCTGAGAAAGATGTTGGCAGCCTTCTCAGCAAACCCCACATTTGAAAGACAGTAATCTCTACTCATCACGGTTAAAGAACCAGAAACACGTGTCTAGAGATCAGCACTATCTGCGCCAACTGTGGCGAAACCATCAAACACTCTTGAAGCAAGCCAGTAACCGAAACTGCATTTACCACAATGCCAGGGGCGAACCTAGCTGGGAGGTGAAGCGGTGTGCTCCCACCCCTGTTCCTGTTTAATAGTACTCCCGTGAGTCATTGAGCTGACACGCTCGTGGATGAAGCACCCGCATGCCTGTGAGAGGTTCCTGGCCTGAGAAAGATGTTGACAGCCTACTCATCAAACCCCAAATTTTGAAGAGTGTGAACTCTACTGATGAGGGTTAAAGAACCAGAAACACATGTCTAGAGATCATCACTATCTGCGCCAACTGTGGCGAAACACTCGAACACTTTTGAAGGAAGCAAGTAACTGAAACTGCATTTACCGCAATGCCAGGGGAGAACCTTGCTGGGAGGTGAAGCGGTGTGCTCCCACCCCTGTTCCTGTTTAATAGTACTCCAGGGAATCATTGAGCTGACGAGCACGTGGATGACACACCCGCATGCCCGTGAGAGGTACCTGACCTGACAAAGATGTTGGCAGCCTACTCAGCATACCCCACATTTGAAAGATTGTAATCTGTACTGATGACGGTTAAAGAACCAGAAACACGTGTCTAGAGATCAGCACTATCTGCGCCAACTGTAGCCAAACACTCGAACACTCTTGAAGTAAGCAAGTAACTGAAACTGCATTTACCACAATGCCAGTGGTGAACCTTGCTGGGAGGTGATGCGGTGTGCTCCCACCCCTGTTCCTGTTTAATAGTACTGCCGTGAGTCATTGAGCTGACGAGCTCGTGGATGAAGCACAAGCATGCCTGTGAGAGGTACCTGACCTGAGAAAGATGTTGGCAGCCTACTCATCAAACCCCAAATTTCAAAGACTGTAAACTCTACTGATGAGGGTTAAAGAACCAGAAACACATGACTAGTGACCAGCACTATCTGCGCCAACTGTGGCAAAACACTCGAACACTTTTGAATGAAGCAAGTAACTGAAACTGCATTTACCACAATGCCAGGGGGGAACCTTGCTGGGAGGTGAAGCGGTGTTCTCCCACCCCTGTTCCTGTTTAATAGTACTCCCGTGAGTCATTGAGCTGACAAGCTCATGGATGAAGCACCCACGTGCCTGTGAGAGGTACCTGGCCTGAGTAAGATGTTGACAGCCTACTCAGCAAACCCCACATTTGAAAGACTGTAATCTCTACTGATGACGGATAAAGAAAAAGAAACACGTGTCTAGAGATCAGCACTATCTGCGCCAACTGTGGGGAAACACTCGAACACTCTTGAAGCAAGCAAGTAACTGAAACTGCATTTACCACAATGCCAGGAGCGAACCTTGCTGGGAGGTGAAGCGGTGTTCTCCCACCCCTGTTCGTGTTTAATAGTACTCCAGTGAATCATTGAGCTGACGAGCTCGTGGATGAAGCACCCACATGCCCGAGAGAGGTACCTGACATGACAAAGATGTTGGCAGCCTACTCAGCAAACTTCAAATTTGAAAGACTGTAATCTCTACTGATGACGGTTAAAGAACCAGAAACACGTGTCTAGAGATCAGCACTATCTGCGCCAACTGTGGCGAAACACTAGAACACTCTTGAAGCAAGCAAGTAACTGAAACTGCATTTACCACAATACCAGTGGTGAACCTTGCTGGGAGGTGAAGCGGTGTGCTCCCACCCCTGTTCCTGTTTAATAGTACTCCTGTGAGTCATTGAGCTGACGAGCTCGTGGAGGAAGCACCCGCATGCCTGTGAGAGGTACGTGACCTGAGAAAGATGTTGGCAGCCTACTCATCAAACCCCAAATTTCAAAGAGTGTCAACTCTACTGATGAATATTAAAGAACCAGAAACACATATCTAGAGATCAGCACTATCTGTGCCAACTGTGGCGAAACACTCAAACACTTTTGAAGGAAGCAAGTAACTGAAACTGCATTTACCGCAATGCCAGGGGAGAACCTTGCTGGGAGGTGAAGCGGTGTGCTTCCAACCCTGTTCCTGTTTAATAGTACTCCCGTGAGTCATTGAGCTGATGAACTCGTGGATGAAGCACCCGCATGCCTGTGAAAGGTACCTGACCTGAGAAAGATGTTGGCAGCCTTCTCAGCAAACCCCACATTTGAAAGACAGTAATCTCTACTCATGACGGTTAAAGAACCAGAAACACGTGTCTAGAGATCAGCACTATCTGCGCCAACTGTGGCGAAACCATCGAACACTCTTGAAGCAAGCCAGTAACCGAAACTGCATTTACCACAATGCCAGGGGCGAACCTTGCTGGGAGGTGAAGCGGTGTGCTCCCACCCCTGTTCCTGTTTAATAGTACTCCCGTGAGTCATTGAGCTGACACGCTCGTGGATGAAGCACCCGCATGCCTGTGAGAGGTTCCTGGCCTGAGAAAGATGTTGACAGCCTACTCATCAAACCCCAAATTTCGAAGAGTGTGAACTCTACTGATGAGGGTTAAAGAACCAGAAACACATGTCTAGAGATCATCACTATCTGCGCGAAACACTCGAACACTTTTGAAGGAAGCAAGTAACTGAAACTGCATTTACTGCAATGCCAGGGGAGAACCTTGCTGGGAGGTGAAGCGGTGTGCTCCCAACCCTGTTCCTGTTTAATAGTACTCCCGTGAGTCATTGAGCTGACGAGCTCGTGGATGAAGCACCCGCATGCCTGTGAGAGGTACCTGACCTGAGAAAGATGTTGGAAGCCTACTCAGCAAACCCCACATTTGAAAGACTGTAATCTCTACTCATGACGGTTAAAGAACCAGAAACACGTGTCTAGAGATCAGCAATATCTACGCCAACTGTGGCGAAACACTCGAACACTCTTGAAGCAAGCCAGTAACCGAAATTGCATTTACCACATTGCCAGGGGTGAACCTTGCTGGGAGGTGAAGCGGTGTGCTCCCACCCCTGTTCCTGTTTAATAGTACTCCCGTGACTGACACGCTCGTGGATGAAGCACCCGCATGCCTGTGAGAGGTTCCTGGCCTGAGAAAGATGTTGACAGCCTACTCATCAAACCCCAAATTTCGAAGAGTGTGAACTCTACTGATGAGGGTTAAAGAACCAGAAACACATGTCTAGAGATCAGCACTATCTGCGCGAAACACTCGAACACTTTTGAAGGAAGCAAGTAACTGAAACTGCATTTACTGCAATGCCAGGGGAGAACCTTGCTGGGAGGTGAAGCGGTGTGCTCCCAACCCTGTTCCTGTTTAATAGTACTCCCGTGAGTCATCAGCACTATCTGCGCCAACTGTGGCGAAACCATCGAACACTCTTGAAGCAAGCCAGTAACCGAAACTGCATTTACCACAATGCCAGGGGCGAACCTTGCTGGGAGGTGAAGCGGTGTGCTCCCACCCCTGTTCCTGTTTAATAGTACTCCCGTGAGTCATTGAGCTGACACGCTCGTGGATGAAGCACCCGCATGCCTGTGAGAGGTTCCTGGCCTGACAAAGATGTTGGCAGCCTACTCAGCATACCCCACATTTGAAAGATTGTAATCTGTACTGATGACGGTTAAAGAACCAGAAACACGTGTCTAGAGATCAGCACTATCTGCGCCAACTGTAGCCAAACACTCGAACACTCTTGAAGTAAGCAAGTAACTGAAACTGCATTTACCACAATGCCAGTGGTGAACCTTGCTGGGAGGTGATGTGGTGTGCTCCCACCCCTGTTCCTGTTTAATAGTACTGCCGTGAGTCATTGAGCTGACGAGCTCATGGATGAAGCACAAGCATGCCTGTGAGAGGTACCTGACCTGAGAAAGATGTTGGCAGCCTACTCATCAAACCTCAAATTTCAAAGACTGTAAACTCTACTGATGAGGGTTAAAGAACCAGAAACACATGACTAGTGACCAGCACTATCTGCGCCAACTGTGGCAAAACACTTGAACACTTTTGAATGAAGCAAGTAACTGAAACTGCATTTACCACAATGCCAGGGGGGAACCTTGCTGGGAGGTGAAGTGGTGTTCTCCCACCCCTGTTCCTGTTTAATAGTACACCCGTGAGTCATTCAGCTGACAAGCTCGTGGATGAAGCACCCACATGCCTGTGAGAGGTACCTGGCCTGAGAAAGATATTGACAGCCTACTCAGCAAACTCCAAATTTGAAAGACTGTAATCTCTACTGATGACGGTTAAAGAACCAGAAACACGTGTCTAGAGATCAGCACTATCTGCGCCAACTGTGGGGAAACACTCGAACACTCTTGAAGCAAGCAAGTAACTGAAACTGCATTTACCACAATGCCACGGGCGAACCTTGCTGGGATTTGAAGCGGTGTGCTCCCACCCCTGTTCCTGTTTAATAGTACTCCAGTGAATCACTGAGCTGACGAGCTCGTGGATGAAGCACCCGCATGCCCGAGAGAGGTACCTGACCTGACAAAGATGTTGGCAGCCTACTCAGCAAACCCACATTTGAAAGACTGTAATCTCTACTGATGACGGTTAAAGAACCGGAAACACGTGTCTAGAGATCAGCACTATCTGCGCCAACTGTGGCGAAACACTAGAACACTCTTGAAGCAAGCAAGTAACTGAAACTGCATTTACCACAATGCCAGGGGTGAACTTTGCTGGGAGGTGAAGTGGTGTGCTCCCACTCCTGTTCCTGTTTAATAGTACTCCAGTGAGTCATTGAGCTGACAAGCTCGAGGATGAAGCACCCGCATGCCCGTGAGAGGTACCTGACCTGACAAAGATGTTGGCAGCTTACTCAGCATACCCCACACTTGAAAGACTGTAATCTATACTGATGACGGTTAAAGAACCAGAAACACGTGTCTAGAGATCAGCAGTATCTGCGCCAACTGTGGCGAAACACTAGAACACTCTTGAAGCAAGCAAGTAACTGAAACTGCATTTACCACAATACCAGTGGTGAACCTTGCTGGGAGGTGAAGCGGTGTGCTCCCACTCCTGTTCCTGTTTAATAGTACTCCAGTGAGTCATTGAGCTGACAAGCTCGAGGATGAAGCACCCTCTTGCCTGTGAGAGGTACCTGACCTGAGAAAGGTGTTGACAGCCTACTCAGGAATCCTTACATTTGAAAGACGGTAATCTCTACTGATAACGGTTAAAGAACCAGAAACACGTGTCTAGAGATCAGCACTATCTGCGTCAACTGTGGCGAAACACTCGAACACTCTTGAAGCAAACAAGTAACTGAAACTGCATTTACCACAATGCCAGGGGCGAACCTTGCTGGGAGGTGAGCGGAGCGCTCCCACCCCTGTTCCTGTTTAATAGTACTCCAGTGAATCATTGGGATGACAAGCTCGTGGATGAAGCACCCGCATGCCCGTGAGAGGTACCTGACCTGACAAAGATGTTGGCAGCTTACTCAGCATACCCCACACTTGAAAGACTGTAATCTATACTGATGACGGTTAAAGAACCAGAAACACGTGTCTAGAGATCAGCAGTATCTGCGCCAACTGTGGCGAAACACTAGAACACTCTTGAAGCAAGCAAGTAACTGAAACTGCATTTACCACAATACCAGTGGTGAACCTTGCTGGGAGGTGAAGCGGTGTGCTCCCACCCCTGTTCCTGTTTAATAGTACTGCAGTGAGTCATTGAGCTGACGAGCTCGTGGATGAAGCACAAGCATGCCTGTGAGAGGTACCTGACCTGAGAAAGATGTTGGCAGCCTACTCATCAAACCCCAAATTTCAAAGACTGTAAACTCTACTGATGAGGGTTAAAGAACCAGAAACACATTTCTAGTGATCAGCACTATCTGCTCCAACTGTGGCAAAACACTCGAACACTTTTGAAGGAAACAAGTAACTGAAACTGCATTTACCACAATGCCAGGGGCGATCCTTGCTGGGAGGTGAAGCGGTGTGCTCCCAACCCTGTTCCTGTTTAATAGTACTCCTGTGAGTCATTGAGCTGACGAGCTCGTGGATGAAGCACCCGCATGCCTGTGAGAGGTTCCTGGCCTGAGAAAGATGTTGACAGCCTACTCATCAAACCCCAAATTTCGAAGAGTGTGAACTCTACTGATGAGAGTTAAAGAACCAGAAACACATGTCTAGAGATCAGCACTATCTGCGCCAACTGTGGCGAAACACTCGAACACTTTTGAAGGAAGCAAGTAACTAAAACTGCATTTACCGCAATGCCAGGGGAGAACCTTGCTGGGAGGTGAAGCGGTGTGCTCCCAACCCTGTTCCTGTTCAATAGTACTCCCGTGAGTCATTGAGCTGATGAACTCGTGGATGAAGCACCCGCATGCCTGTGAAAGGTACCTGACCTGAGAAAGATGTTGGCAGCCTACTCAGCAAACCCCACATTTGAAAGACAGTAATCTCTACTCATGACGGTTAAAGAACCAGAAACACGTGTCTAGAGATAAGCACTATCTGCACCAACTGTGGCGAAACACTCGAACACTCTTGAAACAAGCAAGTAACCGAAACTGCATTTACCACAATGCCAGGGGCGAACCTTGCTGGGAGGTGAAGTGGTGTGCTCCCACCCCTGTTCCTGTTTAATAGTACTCCCGTGAGTCATTGAGCTGACATGCTCGTGGATGAAGCACCCGCATGCCTGTGAGAGGTTCCTGGCCTGAGAAAGATGTTGACAGCCTACTCATCAAACCCCAAATTTCGAAGAGTATGAACTCTACTGATGAGGGTTAAAGAACCAGAAACACATGTCTAGAGATCAGCACTATCTGCGCCAACTGTGGCGAAACACTCAAACACTTTTAAAGAAGCAAGTAACTGACCCTGTATTTACCGCAATGCCAGGGGAGAACCTTGCTGGGAGGTGAAGAGGTGTGCTCCCAACCCTGTTCCTGTTTAATAGTACTCCCATGAGTCATTGAGCTGACGAGCTCGTGGATGAAGCACCCGCATGCCTGTGAGAGGTTCCTGACCTGAGAAAGATGTTGGAAGCCTACTCAGCAAACCGCACATTTGAAAGACTGTAATCTCTACTCATGACGGTTAAAAAACCAGAAACACGTGTCTAGAGGTCAACACTATCTGTGCCAACTGTGGCGAAACACTCGAACACTCTTGAAGTAAGCAAGTAACTGAAACTGCATTTATCACAATGCCAGTGGTGAACCTTGCTGGGAGGTGATGCGGTGTGCTCCCACCCCTGTTCCTGTTTAATAGTACTGCCGTGAGTCATTGAGCTGACGAGCTCGTGGATGAAGCACAAGCATGCCTGTGAGAGGTACCTGACCTGAGAAAGATGTTGGCAGCCTACTCATCAAACCCCAAATTTCAAAGACTGTAAACTCTACTGATGAGGGTTAAAGAACCAGAAACACATGACTAGTGACCAGCACTATCTGCGCCAACTGTGGCAAATCACTCGAACACTTTTGAATGAAGCAAGTAACTGAAACTGCATTTACCACAATGCCAGGGGGGAACCTTGCTGGGAGGTGAAGCGGTGTTCTCCCACCCCTGTTCCTGTTTAATAGTACTCCAGTGAATCATTGAGCTGACGAGCTCGTGGATGAAGCACCCGCATGCCCGAGAGAGGTACCTGACCTGACAAAGATGTTGGCAGCCTACTCAGCAAACTCCAAATTTGAAAGAGTGTAATCTCTACTGATGACGGTTAAAGAACCAGAAACACATGTCTAGAGATCAGCACTATCTGCGCCAACTGTGGGGAAACACTCGAACACTCTTGAAGCAAGCAAGTAACTGAAACTGCATTTACCACAATGCCAGGAGCGAACCTTGCTGGGAGGTGAAGCGGTGTTCTCCCACCCCTGTTCCTGTTTAATAGTACTCCAGTGAATCATTGAGCTGACGAGCTCGTGGATGAAGCACCCGCATGCCCGAGAGAGGTACCTGACCTGACAAAGATGTTGGCAGCCTACTCAGCAAACTCCAAATTTGAAAGAGTGTAATCTCTACTGATGACGGTTAAAGAACCAGAAACACGTCTCTAGAGATCAGCACTATCTGTGCCAACTGTGGGGAAACACTCGAACACTCTTGAAGCAAGCAAGTAACTGAAACTGCATTTACCACAATGCCAGGGGCGAACCTTGCTGGGAGGTGAAGCGGTGTGCTCCCACCCCTGTTCCTGTTTAATAGTACTCCAGTGAATCATTGAGCTGACGAGCTCGTGGATGAAGCACCCGCATGCCCGAGAGAGGTACCTGACCTGACAAAGATGTTGGCAGCCTACTCAGCAAACCCCACATTTGAAAGACTGTAATCTCTACTGATGACGGTTAAAGAACCAGAAACACGTGTCTAGAGATCAGCACTATCAGCGCCAACTGTGGCGAAACACTAGAACACTCTTGAAGCAAGCAAGTAACTGAAACTGCATTTACCACAATGCCAGTGGTGAACCTTGCTGGGAGGTGAAGCGGTGTGCTCCCATCCCTGTTCCTGTTTAATAGTACTGCAGTGAATCATTGAGCTGACGAGCTCGGGGATGAAGCACCCGCATGCCCGAGAGAGGTACCTGACCTGACAAAGATGTTGGCAGCCTACTCAGCAAACCCCACATTTGAAAGACTGTAATCTCTACTGATGACGGTTAAAGAACCAGAAACACGTGTCTAGAGATCAGCACTATCTGCGCCAACTGTGGGGAAACACTCGAACACTCTTGAAGCAAGCAAGTAACTGAAACTGCATTTACCACAATGCCAGGGGCGAATCTTGCTGGGAGGTGAAGCGGTGTGCTCCCATCCCTGTTCCTGTTTAATAGTACTCCAGTGAATCATTGAGCTGACGAGCTCGTGGATGAAGCACCCGCATGCCCGTGAGAGGTACCTGACCTGACAAAGATGTTGGCAGCCTACTCAGCAAACCCCACATTTGAAAGACTGTAATCTCTACTGATGACGGTTAAAGAACCAGAAACACGTGTCTAGAGATCAGCACTATCAGCGTCAACTGTGGCGAAACACTAGAACACTCTTGAAGCAAGCAAGTAACTGAAACTGCATTTATCACAATGCCAGTGGTGAACCTTGCTGGGAGGTGAAGCGGTGTGCTCCCATCCCTGTTCCTGTTTAATAGTACTGCAGTGAATCATTGAGCTGACGAGCTCGGGGATGAAGCACCCGCATGCCCGAGAGAGGTACCTGACCTGACAAAGATGTTGGCAGCCTACTCAGCAAACCCCACATTTGAAAGACTGTAATCTCTACTGATGACATTTAAAGAACCAGAAACACGTGTCTAGAGATCAGCACTATCTGCGTCAACTGTGGCGAAACACTCAAACACTCTTGAAGCAAACAAGTAACTGAAACTGCATTTACCACAATGCCAGGGTCGAACCTTGCTGGGAGGTGAAGCGGTGTGCTCCCACTCCTGTTCCTGCTTAAGAGTACTGCCGTGAGTCATTGAGCTGACAAGCTCGTGGATGAAGCACTCACATGCCTGTTAGAGGTACCTGACCTGAGAAAGATGTTGGCAGCCTACTCAGCAAACCCCCAATTTGAAAGACTGTAATCTCTACTGATGACGGTTAAAGAACCAGAAACACGTGTCTAGAGATCAGCACTATCTGCGCCAACTGTGGCGAAACACTCGAACACTCTTGAAGCAAGCAAGTAACTGAAACTGCATTTACCGCAATGCCAGGGCAGAACCTTGCTGGGAGGTTAAGCGGTGTGCTCCCACCCCTGTTCCTGTTTAATAGTACTCCAGTGAATCATTGAGCTGACGAGCTCGTGGATGACACACCCGCATGCCCGTGAGAGGTACCTGACCTGACAAAGATGTTGGCAGCCTACTCAGCATACCCCACATTTGAAAGATTGTAATCTGTACTGATGACGGTTAAAAAACCAGAAACACGTGTCTAGAGATCAGAACTATCTGCGCCAACTGTAGCCAAACACTCGAACACTCTTGAAGTAAGCAAGTAACTGAAACTGCATTTATCACAATGCCAGTGGTGAACCTTGCTGGGAGGTGATGCGGTGTGCTCCCACCCCTGTTCCTGTTTAATAGTACTGCCGTGAGTCATTGAGCTGACGAGCTCGTGGATGAAGCACAAGCATGCCTGTGAGAGGTACCTGACCTGAGAAAGATGTTGGCAGCCTACTCATCAAACCCCAAATTTCAAAGACTGTAAACTCTACTGATGAGGGTTAAAGAACCAGAAACACATGACTAGTGACCAGCACTATCTGCGCCAACTGTGGCAAAACACTCGAACACTTTTGAATGAAGCAAGTAACTGAAACTGCATTTACCACAATGCCAGGGGGGAACCTTGCTGGGAGGTGAAGCAGTGTTCTCCCACCCCTGTTCCTGTTTAATAGTACTCCAGTGAATCATTGAGCTGACGAGCTCGTGGATGAAGCACCCGCATGCCCGAGAGAGGTACCTGACCTGACAAAGATGTTGGCAGCCTACTCAGCAAACTCCAAATTTGAAAGAGAGTAATCTCTACTGATGACGGTTAAAGAACCAGAAACACGTGTCTAGAGATCAGCACTATCTGCGCCAACTGTGGGGAAACACTCGAACACTCTTGAAGCAAGCAAGTAACTGAAACTGCATTTACCACAATGCCAGGAGCGAACCTTGCTGGGAGGTGAAGCGGTGTTCTGCCACCCCTGTTCCTGTTTAATAGTACTCCAGTGAATCATTGAGCTGACGAGCTCGTGGATTAAGCACCCGCATGCCCGAGAGAGGTACCTGACCTGACAAAGATGTTGGCAGCCTACTCAGCAAACTCCAAATTTGAAAGAGTGTAATCTCTACTGATGACGGTTAAAGAACCAGAAACACGTGTCTAGAGATCAGCACTTTCTGCGCCAACTGTGGGGAAACACTCGAACACTCTTGAAGCAAGCAAGTAACTGAAACTGCATTTACCACAATGCCAGGGGTGAACCTTGCTGGGAGGTGAAGCGGTGTGCTCCCATCCCTGTTCCTGTTTAATAGTACTCCAGTGAATCATTGAGCTGACGAGCTCGTGGATGAAGCACCCGCATGCCCGAGAGAGGTACCTGACCTGACAAAGATGTTGGCAGCCTACTCAGCAAACCCCACATTTGAAAGACTGTAATCTCTACTGATGACCGTTAAAGAACCAGAAACACGTGTCTAGAGATCAGCACTATCAGCGCCAACTGTGGCGAAACACTAGAACACTCTTGAAGCAAGCAAGTAACTTCAACTGCATATACCACAATGCCAGTGGTGAACCTTGCTGGGAGGTGAAGCGGTGTGCTCCCATCCCTGTTCCCGTTTAATAGTACTGCAGTGAATCATTGAGCTGACGAGCTCGGGGATGAAGCACCCGCATGCCCGAGAGAGGTACCTGACCTGACAAAGATGTTGGCAGCCTACTCAGCAAACCCCACATTTGAAAGACTGTAATCTCTACTGATGACGGTTAAAGAACCAGAAACACGTGTCTAGAGATCAGCACTATCTGCGTCAACTGTGGCGAAACACTCGAACACTCTTGAAGCAAGCAAGTAACTGAAACTGCATTTACCACAATGCCAGGGTCGAACCTTGCTGGGAGGTGAAGCGGTGTGCTCCCACTCCTGTTCCTGCTTAAGAGTACTGCCATGAGTCATTGAGCTGACAAGCTCGTGGATGAAGCACTCACATGCCTGTTAGAGGTACCTGACCTGAGAAAGATGTTGGCAGCCTACTCAGCAAACCCCCAATTTGAAAGACTGTAATCTCTACTGATGACGGTTAAAGAACCAGAAACACGTGTCTAGAGATCAGCACTATCTGCGCCAACTGTGGCGAAACACTCGAACACTCTTGAAGCAAGCAAGTAACTGAAACTGCATTTACCGCAATGCCAGGGCAGAACCTTGCTGGGAGGTGAAGCGGTGTGCTCCCACCCCTGTTCCTGTTTAATAGTACTCCAGTGAATCATTGAGCTGACGAGCTCGTGGATGACATACCCGCATGCCCGTGAGAGGTACCTGACCTGACAAAGATGTTGGCAGCCTACTCAGCATACCCCACATTTGAAAGATTGTAATCTGTACTGATGACGGTTAAAGAACCAGAAACACGTGTCTAGAGATCAGCACTATCTGCGCCAACTGTAGCCAAACACTCGAACACTCTTGAAGTAAGCAAGTAACTGAAACTGCATTTATCACAATGCCAGTGGTGAACCTTGCTGGGAGGTGATGCGGTGTGCTCCCACCCCTGTTCCTGTTTAATAGTACTGCCGTGAGTCATTGAGCTGACGAGCTCGGGGATGAAGCACAAGCATGCCTGTGAGAGGTACCTGACCTGAGAAAGATGTTGGCAGCCTACTCATCAAACCCCAAATTTCAAAGATTGTAAACTCTACTGATGAGGGTTAAAGCACCAGAAACACATGACTAGTGACCAGCACTATCTGCGCCAACTGTGGCAAAACACTCGAACACTTTTGAATGAAGCAAGTAACTGAAACTGCATTTACCACAATGCCAGGGGGGAACCTTGCTGGGAGGTGAAGCGGTGTTCTCCCCCCCTGTTCCTGTTTAATAGTACTCCAGTGAATCATTGAGCTGACGAGCTCGTGGATGAAGCACCCGCATGCCCGAGAGAGGTACCTGACCTGACAAAGATGTTGGCAGCCTACTCAGCAAACTCCAAATTTGAAAGAGTGTAATCTCTACTGATGACGGTTAAAGAACCAGAATCACGTGTCTAGAGATCAGCACTATCTGCGCCAACTGTGGGGAAACACTCGAACACTCTTGAAGCAAGCAAGTAACTGAAACTGCATTTACCACAATGCCAGGAGCGAACCTTGCTGGGAGGTGAAGCGGTGTTCTCCCACCCCTGTTCCTGTTTAATAGTACTCCAGTGAATCATTGAGCTGACGAGCTCGTGGATGAAGCACCCGCATGCCCGAGAGAGGTACCTCACCTGACAAAGATGTTGGCAGCCTACTCAGCAAACTCCAAATTTGAAAGAGTGTAATCTCTACTGATGACGGTTAAAGAACCAGAAACACGTGTCTAGAGATCAGCACTATCTGCGCCAACTGTGGGGAAACACTCGAACACTCTTGAAGCAAGCAAGTAACTGAAACTGCATTTACCACAATGCCAGGGGCGATCCTTGCTGGGAGGTGAAGCGGTGTGCTCCCTCCCCTGTTCCTGTTTAATAGTACTCCAGTGAATCATTGAGCTGACGAGCTCGTGGATGAAGCACCCGCATGCCCGAGAGAGGTACCTGACCTGACAAAGATGTTGGCAGCCTACTCAGCAAACCCCACATTTGAAAGACTGTAATCTCTACTGATGACCATTAAAGAACCAGAAACACGTGTCTAGAGATCAGCACTATCTGCGCCAACTATGGCGAAACACTAGAACACTCTTGAAGCAAGCAAGTAACCGAAACTGCATTTACCACAATGCCAGGGGCGAACTTTGCTGGGAGGTGAAGTGGTGTGCTCCCACCCCCGTTCCTGTTTAATAGTACTGCCGTGAGTCATTAAGCTGACGAGCTCGCGGATGAAGCACCCACATGCCTGTTAGAGGTACCTGACCTGAGAAAAATGTTGGCAGCCTACTCAGCAAACCCCAAATTTGAAAGACTGTATTCTCTACTGATGACGGTAAAGAACCAGAAACACGTGTCTAGAGATCAGCACTATCTGCGCCAACTGTGGGGAAACACTCGAACACTCTTGAAGCAAGCAAGTAACTGAAACTGCATTTACCACAATGCCAGGGGCGAACCTTGCTGGGAGGTGAAGCGGTGTGCTCCCACCCCTGTTCCTGTTTAACAGTACTCCAGTGAATCATTGAGCTGACGAGCTCGTGGATGAAGCACCCGCATGCCCGAGAGAGGTACCTGACCTGACAAAGATGTTGGCAGCCTACTCAGCAAACCCCACATTTGAAAGACTGTAATCTCTACTGATGATGGTTAAAGAACCAGAAACACGTGTCTAGAGATCGTCACTATCTGCGCCAACTGTGGCGAAACACTAGACCACTCTTGAAGCAAGCAAGTAACTGAAACTGCATTTACCACAATGCCAGGGTCGAACCTTGCTGGGAGGTGAAGCGGTGTGCTCCCACTCCTGTTCCTGCTTAAGAGTACTGCCGTGAGTCATTGAGCTGACAAGCTCGTGGATGAAGCACCCACCTGCCTGTTAGAGGTACCTGACCTGAGAAAGATGTTGGCAGCCTACTCAGCAAACCCCCAATTTGAAAGACTGTAATCTCTACTGATGACGGTTAAAGAACCAGAAACACGTGTCTAGAGATCAGCACTGTCTGCACCAACTGTGGCGAAACACTCGAACACTCTTGAAGCAAGCAAGTAGCTGAAACTGCATTTACCACAATGCCAGGGGCGAACCTTGCTGGGAGGTGAAGCGGTGTGCTCCCACCCCTGTTCCTGTTTAATAGTACTCCAGTGAATCATTGAGCTGACGAGCTAGTGGATGACGCACCCGCATGCCCGTGAGAGGTACCTGACCTGACAAAGATGTTGGCAGCCTACTCAGCATACCCCTCATTTGAAAGACTGTAATCTGTACTGATGACGGTTAAAGAACCAGAAACACGTGTCTCGAGATCAGCACTATCTGCGCCAACCGTAGCGAAACACTCGAACACTCTTGAAGTAAGCAAGTAACTGAAAGTGCATTTACCACAATGCCAGTGGTGAACCTTGCTGGGAGGTGATGCGGTGTGCTCCCACCCCTGTTCCTGTTTAATAGTACTGCCGTGAGTCATTGAGCTGACGAGCTTGTGGATTTTGCACAAGCATGCCTGTGAGAGGTACTTGACCTGAGAAAGATGTTGGCAGCCTACTCATCAAACCCCAAATTTCAAAGACTGTAAACTCTACTGATGAGGGTTAAAGAACCAGAAACACATGACTAGTGACCAGCACTATCTGCGCCAACTGTGGCAAAACACTCGAACACTTTTGAATGAAGCAAGTAACTAAAACTGCATTTACCACAATGCCAGGGGGGAACCTTGCTGGGAGGTGAAGCGGTGTTCTCCCACCCCTGTTCCTGTTTAATAGTACTCTTGTGAGTCATTGAGCTGACAAGCTCGTGGATGAAGCACCCACATGCCTGTGAGAGGTACCTGGCCTGAGAAAGATGTTGACAGCCTACTCAGCAAACCCCACATTTGAAAGACTGTAATCTCTACTGATGACGGTTAAAGAACCAGAAACACGTGTCTAGAGATCAACACTATCTGCGCCAACTGTGGGGAAAAACTCGAACACTCTTGAAGCAAGCAAGTAACTAAACTGCATTTACCACAATGCCAGGGGCGAACCTTGCTGGGAGGTGAAGCGGTGTGCTCCCACCCCTGTTCCTGTTTAATAGTACTCCAGTGAATCATTGAGCTGACGAGCTCGTGGATGAAGCACCCACATGCCTGTGAGAGGTACCTGGCCTGAGAAAGATGTTGACAGCCTACTCAGCAAACCCCACATTTGAAAGACTGTAATCTCTACTGATGACGGTTAAAGAACCAGAAACACGTGTCTAGAGATCAGCAATATCTGCACCAACTGTGGCGAAACACTCAAACACTCTTAAAGCAAGCAAGTAACTGAAACTGCATTTACCACAATGCCAGGGTCGAACCTTGCTGGGAGGTGAAGCGGTGTGCTCCCACTCCTGTTCCTGCTTAAGAGTACTGCCGTGAGTCATTGAGCTGACAAGCTCGTGGATGAAGCACCCGCATGCCCGAGAGAGGTACCTGACCTGACAAAGATGTTGGCAGCCTACTCAGCAAACCCCACATTTGAAAGACTGTAATCTCTACTGATGATGGTTAAAGAACCAGAAACACGTGTCTAGAGATTGTCACTATCTGCGCCAACTGTGGCGAAACACCAGACCACTCTTGAAGCAAGCAAGTAACTGAAACTGCATTTACCACAATGCCAGTGGTGAACCTTGCTGGGAGGTGAAGCGGTGTGCTCCCATCCCTGTTCCTGTTTAATAGTACTCCAGTGAATCATTGAACTGACGAGCTCGTGGATGAAGCACCCGCATGCCCGAGAGAGGTACCTGACCTGACAAAGATGTTGGCAGCCTACTCAGCAAACCCCACATTTGAAAGACTGTAATCTCTACTGATGACGGTTAAAGAACCAGAAACACGTGTCTAGAGATCAGCACTATCTGCGTCAACTGTGGCGAAACAGTCAAACACTCTTGAAGCAAGCAAGTAACTGAAACTGCATTTACCACAATGCCAGGGTCGAACCTTGCTGGGAGGTGAAGCGGTGTGCTCCCACTCCTGTTCCTGCTTAAGAGTACTGCCGTGAGTCATTGAGCTGACAAGCTCGTAGATGAAGCACCCACCTGCCTGTTAGAGGTACCTGACCTGAGAAAGATGTTGGCAGCCTACTCAGCAAACCCCCAATTTTAAAGACTGTAATCTCTACTGATGACGGTTAAAGAACCAGAAACACGTGTCTAGAGATCAGCACTGTCTGCGCCAACTGTGGCGAAACACTCGAACACTCTTGAAGCAAGCAAGTAGCTGAAACTGCATTTACCACAATGCCAGGGGCGAACCTTGCTGGGAGGTGAAGCGGTGTGCTCCCACCCCTGTTCCTGTTTAATAGTACTCCAGTGAATCATTGAGCTGACGAGCTTGTGGATGACGCACCCTCATGCCCGTGAGAGGTACCTGACCT
Organism: Triturus cristatus; assembly: GCF_964204655.1. Taxonomy (NCBI): domain Eukaryota; kingdom Metazoa; phylum Chordata; class Amphibia; order Caudata; family Salamandridae; genus Triturus; species Triturus cristatus. The sequence goes on from NC_140579.1 coordinate 1,226,160,771, forward strand.
GACAAAGATTTTGGCAGCCTACTCAGCATACCCCTCATTTGAAAGACTGTAATCTGTACTGATGACGGTTAAAGAACCAGAAACACGTGTCTAGAGATCAGCACTATCTGCGCCAACCGTAGCGAAACACTCGAACACTCTTGAAGTAAGCAAGTAACTGAAAGTGCATTTACCACAATGCCAGTGGTGAACCTTGCTGGGAGGTGATGCGGTGTGCTCCCACCCCTGTTCCTGTTTAATAGTACTGCAGTGAGTCATTGAGCTGACGAGCTTGTGGATGCAGCACAAGCATGCCTGTGAGAGGTACTTGACCTGAGAAAGATGTTGGCAGCCTACTCATCAAACCCCAAATTTCAAAGACTGTAAACTCTACTGATGAGGGTTAAAGAACCAGAAACACATGACTAGTGACCAGCACTATCTGCGCCAACTGTGGCAAAACACTCGAACACTTTTGAATGAAGCAAGTAACTAAAACTGCATTTACCACAATGCCAGGGGGGAACCTTGCTGGGAGGTGAAGCGGTGTTCTCCCACCCCTGTTCCTGTTTAATAGTACTCTTGTGAGTCATTGAGCTGACAAGCTCGTGGATGAAGCACCCACATGCCTGTGAGAGGTACCTGGCCTGAGAAAGATGTTGACAGCCTACTCAGCAAACCCCACATTTGAAAGACTGTAATCTCTACTGATGACGGTTAAAGAACCAGAAACACGTGTCTAGAGATCAACACTATCTGCGCCAACTGTGGGGAAAAACTCGAACACTCTTGAAGCAAGCAAGTAACTAAACTGCATTTACCACAATGCCAGGGGCGAACCTTGCTGGGAGGTGAAGCGGTGTGCTCCCACCCCTGTTCCTGTTTAATAGTACTCCAGTGAATCATTGAGCTGACGAGCTCGTGGATGAAGCACAAGCATGCCTGTGAGAGGTACCTGACCTGAGAAAGATGTTGGCAGCCTACTCATCAAACCCCACATTTCAAAGACTGTAAACTCTACTGATGAGGGTTAAAGAACCAGAAACACATGACTAGTGACCAGCACTATCTGCGCCAACTGTGGCGAAACACTCGAACACTTTTGAATGAAGCAAGTAACTGAAACTGCATTTACCACAATGCCAGGGGGGAACCTTGCTGGGAGGTGAAGCGGTGTTCTCCCACCCCTGTTCCTGTTTAATAGTACTCTTGTGAGTCATTGAGCTGACAAGCTCGTGGATGAAGCACCCACATGCCTGTGAGAGGTACCTGGCCTGAGAAAGATGTTGACAGCCTACTCAGCAAACCCCACATTTGAAAGACTGTAATCTCTACTGATGACTGTTAAAGAACCAGAAACACGTGTCTAGAGATCAGCAATATCTGCACCAACTGTGGCGAAACACTCAAACACTCTTGAAGCAAGCAAGTAACTGAAACTGCATTTACCACAATGCCAGGGTCGAACCTTGCTGGGAGGTGAAGCGGTGTGCTCCCACTCCTGTTCCTGCTTAAGAGTACTGCCGTGAGTCATTGAGCTGACAAGCTCGTGGATGAAGCACCCACATGCCTGTTAGAGGTACCTGACCTGAGAAAGATGTTGGCAGCCTACTCAGCAAACCCTCAATTTGAAAGACTGTAATCTCTACTGATGACAGTTAAAGAACCAGAAACACGTGTCTAGAGATCAGCACTGTCTGCTCCAACTGTGGCGAAACACTCGAACACTCTTGAAGCAACCAAGTAGCTGAAACTGCATTTACCACAATGCCAGGGGCGAACCTTGCTGGGAGGTGAAGCGGTGTGCTCCCACCCCTGTTCCTGTTTAATAGTACTCCAGTGAATCATTGAGCTGACGAGCTCGTGGATGACGCACCCGCATGCCCGTGAGAGGTACCTGACCTGACAAAGATGTTGGCAGCCTACTCAGCATACCCCTCATTTGAAAGACTGTAATCTGTACTGATGACGGTTAAAGAACCAGAAACACGTGTCTAGAGATCAGCACTATCTGCGCCAACCGTAGCGAAACACTCGAACACTCTTGAAGTAAGCAAGTAACTGAAAGTGCATTTACCACAATGCCAGTGGTGAACCTTGCTGGGAGGTGATGCGGTGTGCTCCCACCCCTGTTCCTGTTTAATAGTACTGCCGTGAGTCATTGAGCTGACGAGCTTGTGGATGAAGCACAAGCATGCCTGTGAGAGGTACTTGACCTGAGAAAGATGTTGGCAGCCTACTCATCAAACCCCAAATTTCAAAGACTGTGAGCTCTACTGATGAGGGTTAAAGAACCAGAAACACATGACTAGTGACCAGCACTATATGCGCCAACTGTGGCGAAACACTCGAACACTTTTGGATGAAGCAAGTAACTGAAACTGCATTTACCACAATGCCAGGGGGGAACCTTGCTGGGAGGTGAAGCGGTGTTCTCCCACCCCTGTTCCTGTTTAATAGTACTCTTGTGAGTCATTGAGCTGACAAGCTCGTGGATGAAGCACCCACATGCCTGTGAGAGGTACCTGGCCTGAGAAAGATGTTGACAGCCTACTCAGCAAACCCCACATTTGAAAGACTGTAATCTCTACTGATGACGGTTAAAGAACCAGAAACACGTGTCTAGAGATCAGCAATATCTGCACCAACTGTGGTGAAACACTCAAACACTCTTGAAGCAAGCAAGTAACTGAAACTGCATTTACCACAATGCCAGGGTCGAACCTTGCTGGGAGGTGAAGCGGTGTGCTCCCACTCCTGTTCCTGCTTAAGAGTACTGCCGTGAGTCATTGAGCTGACAAGCTCGTGGATGAAGCACCCACATGCCTGTTAGAGGTACCTGACCTGAGAAAGATGTTGGCAGCCTACTCAGCAAACCCTCAATTTGAAAGACTGTAATCTCTACTGATGACGGTTAAAGAACCAGAAACACTTGTCTAGAGATCAGCACTGTCTGCGCCAACTGTGGCGAAACACTCAAACACTCTTGAAGCAAGCAAGTAGCTGAAACTGCATATACCACAATGCCAGGGGCGAACCTTGCTGGGAGGTGAAGCGGTGTGCTCCCACCCCTGTTCCTGTTTAATAGTACTCCAGTGAATCATTGAGCTGACGAGCTCGTGGATGACACACCTGCATGCCCGTGAGAGGTACCTGACCTGACAAAGATGTTGACAGCCTACTCAGCAAACCCCACATTTGAAAGACTGTAATCTCTACTGATGACGGTTAAAGAACCAGAAACACGTGTTTAGAGATCAACACTATCTGCGCCAACTGTGGGGAAACACTCGAACACTCTTGAAGCAAGCAAGTAACTAAACTGCATTTACCACAATGCCAGGGGCGAACCTTGCTGGGAGGTGAAGCGGTGTGCTCCCACCCCTGTTCCTGTTTAATAGTACTCCAGTGAATCATTGAGCTGACGAGCTCGTGGATGAAGCACAAGCATGCCTGTGAGAGGTACCTGACCTGAGAAAGATGTTGGCAGCCTACTCATCAAACCCCAAATTTCAAATACTGTAAACTCTACTGATGAGGGTTAAAGAACCAGAAACACATGACTAGTGACCAGCACTATCTGCGCCAACTGTGGCGAAATACTCGAACACTTTTGAATGAAGCAAGTAACTGAAACTGCATTTACCACAATGCCAGGGGGGAACCTTGCTGGGAGGTGAAGCGGTGTTCTCCCACCCCTGTTCCTGTTTAATAGTACTCTTGTGAGTCATTGAGCTGACAAGCTCGTGGATGAAGCACCCACATGCCTGTGAGAGGTACCTGGCCTGAGAAAGATGTTGACAGTCTACTCAGCAAACCCCACATTTGAAAGACTGTAATCTCTACTGATGACGGTTAAAGAACCAGAAACACGTGTCTAGAGATCAGCAATATCTGCTCCAACTGTGGCGAAACACTCAAACACTTTTGAAGCAAGCACTTAACTGAAACTGCATTTACCACAATGCCAGGGGTGAACCTTGCTGGGAGGTGAAGTGGTGTGCTTCCACCCCTCTTCCTGCTTAATTGGACTCTTGTGAGTCATTGAGCTGACGAGCTCGTGGATGAAGCACCCGCATGCCTGTTAGAGGTACCTGACCTGAGAAAAATATTGGCAGCCTACTCAGCAAACTCCAAATTTGAAAGACTGTAATCTCTACTGATGACGGTTAAAGAACCAGAAACACGTTTCTAGAGATCAGCACTATCTGCGCCAACTGTGGCGAAACACTAGAACACTCTTGAAGCAAGCAAGTAACTGAAACTGCATTTACCACAGTGCCAGGGGTGAACCTTGCTGGGAGGTGAAGCGGTGTGCTCCCACCCCTGTTCCTGTTTAATAGTACTGCCATGAGTCATTAAGCTGACGAGTTCGCGGATGAAGCACCCGCATGCCTGTGAGAGGTACCTGACCTGAGAAAGATGTTGGCAGCCTACTCAGCAAACCCCACATGTGAAAGACTGTAAACTCTACTGATGACGGTTAAAGAACCAGAAACACGTGTCTAGAGATCAGCACTATCTGCGCCAACTGTGGAGAAACAATCGAACACTCTTGAAGCAAGCAAGTAACCTAAAATGCATTTACCACAATGCCAGGGGCGAACTTTGCTGGGAGGTGAAGTGGTGTGCTCCCACCCCTGTTCCTGTTTAATAGTACTCCAGTGAGTCATTGAGCTGACGAGCTCGTGGATGAAGCACAAGCATGCGTGTGAGAGGTACCTGACCTGAGAAAGACGTTGGCAGCCTACTCATCAAACCTCAAATTTCAAAGACTGTAAACTCTACTGATGAGGGTTAAAGAACCAGAAACACATGTCTAGTGATCAGCACTATCTGCTCCAACTGTGGCAAAACACTCGAACACTTTTGAAGGAAACAAGTAACTGAAACTGCATTTACCACAATGCCAGGGGCGATCCTTGCTGGGAGGTGAAGCGGTGTGCTCCCAACCCTGTTCCTGTTTAATAGTACTCCTATGTGTCATTGAGCTGACGAGCTCGTGGATGAAGCACCCGCATCCCTGTGAGAGGTACGTGACCTGAGAAAGATGTTGGCAGCCTACTCATCAAACCCCAAAGTTTCAAAGAGTGTCAACTCTACTGATGAATATTAAAGAACCAGAAACACATGTCTAGAGATCAGCACTATCTGTGCCAACTGTGGCGAAACACTCAAACACTTTTGAAGGAAGCAAGTAACTGAAACTGCATTTACCGCAATGCCAGGGGAGATGCTGGGAGGTGAAGCGGTGTGCTCCCAACCCTGTTCCTGTTCAATAGTACTCCCGTGAGTCATTGAGCTGATGAACTCGTGGATGAAGCACCCGCATGCCTGTGGAAGGTACCTGACCTGAGAAAGATGTTGGCAGCCTACTCAGCAAACCCCACATTTGAAAGACAGTAATCTCTACTCATGACGGTTAAAGAACCAGAAACACGTGTCTAGAGATCAGCACTATCTGCACCAACTGTGGCGAAACACTCGAACACTCTTGAAACAAGCAAGTAACCGAAACTGCATTTACCACAATGCCAGGGGCGAACCTTGCTGGGAGGTGAAGTGGTGTTCTCCCACCCCTGTTCCTGTTTAATAGTACTCCCGTGAGTCATTGGGCTGACACGCTCGTGGATGAAGCACCCGCATTCCTGTGAGAGGTTCCTGGCCTGAGAAAGATGTTGACAGCCTACTCATCAAACCCCAAATTTCGAAGAGTGTGAACTCTACTGATGAGGGTTAAAGAACCAGAAACACATGTCTAGAGATCAGCACTATCTGCGCCAACTGTGGCGAAACACTCAAACACTTTTAAAGAAGCAAGTAACTGAAACTGTATTTACCGCAATGCCAGGGGAGAACCTTGCTGGGAGGTGAAGCGGTGTGCTCGCAACCCTGTTCCTGTTTAATAGTACTCCCATGAGTCATTGAGCTGACGAGCTCGTGGATGAAGCACCCGCATGCCTGTGAGAGGTACCTGACCTGAGAAAGATGTTGGAAGCCTACTCAGCAAACCGCACATTTGAAAGACTGTAATCTCTACTCATGACGGTTAAAGAACCAGAAACACGTGTCTAGAGGTCAACACTATCTGTGCCAACTGTGGCGAAACACTCGAACACTCTTGAAGCAAGCAAGTAACCGAAACTGCGTTTACCACAATGCCAGGGGCGAACCTTCCTGGGAGGTGAAGCGGTGTGCTCCCACCCCTGTTCCTGTTTAATAGTACTCCAGTGAATTATTGAGCTGACGAGCTCGTGGATGACGCACCCGCATGCCCGTGAGAGGTACCTGACCTGACAAAGATGTTGGCAGCCTACTCAGCATACCCCTCATTTGAAAGACTGTAATCTGTACTGATGACGGTTAAAAAACCAGAAACACGTGTCTAGAGATCAGCACTATCTGCGCCAACCGTAGCGAAACACTCGAACACTCTTGAAGTAAGCAAGTAACTGAAAGTGCATTTACCACAATGCCAGTGGTGAACCTTGCTGGGAGGTGATGCGGTGTGCTCCCACCCCTGTTCCTGTTTAATAGTACTGCCGTGAGTCATTGAGCTGACGAGCTTGTGGATGAAGCACAAGCATGCCTGTGAGAGGTACTTGACGTGAGAAAGATGTTGGCAGCCTACTCATCAAACCCCAAATTTCAAAGACTGTAAACTCTACTGATGAGGGTTAAAGAACCAGAAACACATGACTAGTGACCAGCACTATCTGCGCCAACTGTGGCAAAACACTCGAACACTTTTGAATGAAGCAAGTAACTAAAACTGCATTTACCACAATGCCAGGGGGGAACCTTGCTGGGAGGTGAAGCGGTGTTCTCCCACCCCTGTTCCTGTTTAATAGTACTCTTGTGAGTCATTGAGCTGACAAGCTCGTGGATGAAGCACCCACGTGCCTGTGAGAGGTACCTGGCCTGAGAAAGATGTTGACAGCCTACTCAGCAAACCCCACATTTGAAAGACTGTAATCTCTACTGATGACGGTTAAAGAACCAGAAACACGTGTCTAGAGATCAACACTATCTGCGCCAACTGTGGGGAAAAACTCGAACACTCTTGAAGCAAGCAAGTAACTAAACTGCATTTACCACAATGCCAGGGGCGAACCTTGCTGGGAGGTGAAGCGGTGTGCTCCCACCCCTGTTCCTGTTTAATAGTACTCCAGTGAATCATTGAGCTGACGAGCTCGTGGATGAAGCACAAGCATGCCTGTGAGAGGTACCTGACCTGAGAAAGATGTTGGCAGCCTACTCATCAAACCCCACATTTCAAAGACTGTAAACTCTACTGATGAGGGTTAAAGAACCAGAAACACATGACTAGTGACCGGCACTATCTGCGCCAACTGTGGCGAAACACTCGAACACTTTTGAATGAAGCAAGTAACTGAAACTGCATTTACCACAATGCCAGGGGGGAACCTTGCTGGGAGGTGAAGCGGTGTTCTCCCACCCCTGTTCCTGTTTAATAGTACTCTTGTGAGTCATTGAGCTGACAAGCTCGTGGATGAAGCACCCACATGCCTGTGAGAGGTACCTGGCCTGAGAAAGATGTTGACAGCCTACTCAGCAAACCCCACATTTGAAAGACTGTAATCTCTACTGATGACTGTTAAAGAACCAGAAACACGTGTCTAGAGATCAGCAATATCTGCACCAACTGTGGCGAAACACTCAAACACTCTTGAAGCAAGCAAGTAACTGAAACTGCATTTACCACAATGCCAGGGTCGAACCTTGCTGGGAGGTGAAGCGGTGTGCTCCCACTCCTGTTCCTGCTTAAGAGTACTGCCGTGAGTCATTGAGCTGACAAGCTCGTGGATGAAGCACCCACATGCCTGTTAGAGGTACCTGACCTGAGAAAGATGTTGGCAGCCTACTCAGCAAACCCTCAATTTGAAAGACTGTAATCTCTACTGATGACAGTTAAAGAACCAGAAACACGTGTCTAGAGATCAGCACTGTCTGCTCCAACTGTGGCGAAACACTCGAACACTCTTGAAGCAACCAAGTAGCTGAAACTGCATTTACCACAATGCCAGGGGCGAACCTTGCTGGGAGGTGAAGCGGTGTGCTCCCACCCCTGTTCCTGTTTAATAGTACTCCAGTGAATCATTGAGCTGACGAGCTCGTGGATGACGCACCCGCATGCCCGTGAGAGGTACCTGACCTGACAAAGATGTTGGCAGCCTACTCAGCATACCCCTCATTTGAAAGACTGTAATCTGTACTGATGACGGTTAAAGAACCAGAAACACGTGTCTAGAGATCAGCACTATCTGCGCCAACCATAGCGAAACACTCGAACACTCTTGAAGTAAGCAAGTAACTGAAAGTGCATTTACCACAATGCCAGTGGTGAACCTTGCTGGGAGGTGATGCGGTGTGCTCCCACCCCTGTTCCTGTTTAATAGTACTGCCGTGAGTCATTGAGCTGACGAGCTTGTGGATGAAGCACAAGCATGCCTGTGAGAGGTACTTGACCTGAGAAAGATGTTGGCAGCCTACTCATCAAACCCCAAATTTCAAAGACTGTGAACTCTACTGATGAGGGTTAAAGAACCAGAAACACATGACTAGTGACCAGCACTATATGCGCCAACTGTGGCGAAACACTCGAACACTTTTGGATGAAGCAAGTAACTGAAACTGCATTTACCACAATGCCAGGGGGGAACCTTGCTGGGAGGTGAAGCGGTGTTCTCCCACCCCTGTTCCTGTTTAATAGTACTCTTGTGAGTCATTGAGCTGACAAGCTCGTGGATGAAGCACCCACATGCCTGTGAGAGGTACCTGGCCTGAGAAAGATGTTGACAGCCTACTCAGCAAACCCCACATTTGAAAGACTGTAATCTCTACTGATGACGGTTAAAGAACCAGAAACACGTGTCTAGAGATCAGCAATATCTGCACCAACTGTGGTGAAACACTCAAACACTCTTGAAGCAAGCAAGTAACTGAAACTGCATTTACCACAATGCCAGGGTCGAACCTTGCTGGGAGGTGAAGCGGTGTGCTCCCACTCCTGTTCCTGCTTAAGAGTACTGCCGTGAGTCATTGAGCTGACAAGCTCGTGGATGAAGCACCCACATGCCTGTTAGAGGTACCTGACCTGAGAAAGATGTTGGCAGCCTACTCAGCAAACCCTCAATTTGAAAGACTGTAATCTCTACTGATGACGGTTAAAGAACCAGAAACACTTGTCTAGAGATCAGCACTGTCTGCGCCAACTGTGGCGAAACACTCAAACACTCTTGAAGCAAGCAAGTAGCTGAAACTGCATATACCACAATGCCAGGGGCGAACCTTGCTGGGAGGTGAAGCGGTGTGCTCCCACCCCTGTTCCTGTTTAATAGTACTCCAGTGAATCATTGAGCTGACGAGCTCGTGGATGACACACCTGCATGCCCGTGAGAGGTACCTGACCTGACAAAGATGTTGACAGCCTACTCAGCAAACCCCACATTTGAAAGACTGTAATCTCTACTGATGACGGTTAAAGAACCAGAAACACGTGTTTAGAGATCAACACTATCTGCGCCAACTGTGGGGAAACACGCGAACACTCTTGAAGCAAGCAAGTAACTAAACTGCATTTACCACAATGCCAGGGGCGAACCTTGCTGGGAGGTGAAGCGGTGTGCTCCCACCCCTGTTCCTGTTTAATAGTACTCCAGTGAATCATTGAGCTGACGAGCTCGTGGATGAAGCACAAGCATGCCTGTGAGAGGTACCTGACCTGAGAAAGATGTTGGCAGCCTACTCATCAAACCCCAAATTTCAAATACTGTAAACTCTACTGATGAGGGTTAAAGAACCAGAAACACATGACTAGTGACCAGCACTATCTGCGCCAACTGTGGCGAAATACTCGAACACTTTTGAATGAAGCAAGTAACTGAAACTGCATTTACCACAATGCCAGGGGGGAACCTTGCTGGGAGGTGAAGCGGTGTTCTCCCACCCCTGTTCCTGTTTAATAGTACTCTTGTGAGTCATTGAGCTGACAAGCTCGTGGATGAAGCACCCACATGCCTGTGAGAGGTACCTGGCCTGAGAAAGATGTTGACAGTCTACTCAGCAAACCCCACATTTGAAAGACTGTAATCTCTACTGATGACGGTTAAAGAACCAGAAACACGTGTCTAGAGATCAGCAATATCTGCTCCAACTGTGGCGAAACACTCAAACACTTTTGAAGCAAGCACTTAACTGAAACTGCATTTACCACAATGCCAGGGGTGAACCTTGCTGGGAGGTGAAGTGGTGTGCTTCCACCCCTCTTCCTGCTTAATTGGACTCTTGTGAGTCATTGAGCTGACGAGCTCGTGGATGAAGCACCCGCATGCCTGTTAGAGGTACCTGACCTGAGAAAAATATTGGCAGCCTACTCAGCAAACTCCAAATTTGAAAGACTGTAATCTCTACTGATGACGGTTAAAGAACCAGAAACACGTTTCTAGAGATCAGCACTATCTGCGCCAACTGTGGCGAAACACTAGAACACTCTTGAAGCAAGCAAGTAACTGAAACTGCATTTACCACAGTGCCAGGGGTGAACCTTGCTGGGAGGTGAAGCGGTGTGCTCCCACCCCTGTTCCTGTTTAATAGTACTGCCATGAGTCATTAAGCTGACGAGTTCGCGGATGAAGCACCCGCATGCCTGTGAGAGGTACCTGACCTGAGAAAGATGTTGGCAGCCTACTCAGCAAACCCCACATGTGAAAGACTGTAAACTCTACTGATGACGGTTAAAGAACCAGAAACACGTGTCTAGAGATCAGCACTATCTGCGCCAACTGTGGAGAAACAATCGAACACTCTTGAAGCAAGCAAGTAACCTAAAATGCATTTACCACAATGCCAGGGGCGAACTTTGCTGGGAGGTGAAGTGGTGTGCTCCCACCCCTGTTCCTGTTTAATAGTACTCCAGTGAGTCATTGAGCTGACGAGCTCGTGGATGAAGCACAAACATGCGTGTGAGAGGTACCTGACCTGAGAAAGATGTTGGCAGCCTACTCATCAAACCTCAAATTTCAAAGACTGTAAACTCTACTGATGAGGGTTAAAGAACCAGAAACACATGTCTAGTGATCAGCACTATCTGCTCCAACTGTGGCAAAACACTCGAACACTTTTGAAGGAAACAAGTAACTGAAACTGCATTTACCACAATGCCAGGGGCGATCCTTGCTGGGAGGTGAAGCGGTGTGCTCCCAACCCTGTTCCTGTTTAATAGTACTCCTATGTGTCATTGAGCTGACGAGCTCGTGGATGAAGCACCCGCATCCCTGTGAGAGGTACGTGACCTGAGAAAGATGTTGGCAGCCTACTCATCAAACCCCAAAGTTTCAAAGAGTGTCAACTCTACTGATGAATATTAAAGAACCAGAAACACATGTCTAGAGATCAGCACTATCTGTGCCAACTGTGGCGAAACACTCAAACACTTTTGAAGGAAGCAAGTAACTGAAACTGCATTTACCGCAATGCCAGGGGAGATGCTGGGAGGTGAAGCGGTGTGCTCCCAACCCTGTTCCTGTTCAATAGTACTCCCGTGAGTCATTGAGCTGATGAACTCGTGGATGAAGCACCCGCATGCCTGTGGAAGGTACCTGACCTGAGAAAGATGTTGGCAGCCTACTCAGCAAACCCCACATTTGAAAGACAGTAATCTCTACTCATGACGGTTAAAGAACCAGAAACACGTGTCTAGAGATCAGCACTATCTGCACCAACTGTGGCGAAACACTCGAACACTCTTGAAACAAGCAAGTAACCGAAACTGCATTTACCACAATGCCAGGGGCGAACCTTGCTGGGAGGTGAAGTGGTGTTCTCCCACCCCTGTTCCTGTTTAATAGTACTCCCGTGAGTCATTGGGCTGACACGCTCGTGGATGAAGCACCCGCATTCCTGTGAGAGGTTCCTGGCCTGAGAAAGATGTTGACAGCCTACTCATCAAACCCCAAATTTCGAAGAGTGTGAACTCTACTGATGAGGGTTAAAGAACCAGAAACACATGTCTAGAGATCAGCACTATCTGCGCCAACTGTGGCGAAACACTCAAACACTTTTAAAGAAGCAAGTAACTGAAACTGTATTTACCGCAATGCCAGGGGAGAACCTTGCTGGGAGGTGAAGCGGTGTGCTCGCAACCCTGTTCCTGTTTAATAGTACTCCCATGAGTCATTGAGCTGACGAGCTCGTGGATGAAGCACCCGCATGCCTGTGAGAGGTACCTGACCTGAGAAAGATGTTGGAAGCCTACTCAGCAAACCGCACATTTGAAAGACTGTAATCTCTACTCATGACGGTTAAAGAACCAGAAACACGTGTCTAGAGGTCAACACTATCTGTGCCAACTGTGGCGAAACACTCGAACACTCTTGAAGCAAGCAAGTAACCGAAACTGCATTTACCACAATGCCAGGGGCGAACCTTCCTGGGAGGTGAAGCGGTGTGCTCCCACCCCTGTTCCTGTTTAATAGTACTCCAGTGAATTATTGAGCTGACGAGCTCGTGGATGACGCACCCGCATGCCCGTGAGAGGTACCTGACCTGACAAAGATGTTGGCAGCCTACTCAGCATACCCCTCATTTGAAAGACTGTAATCTGTACTGATGACGGTTAAAAAACCAGAAACACGTGTCTAGAGATCAGCACTATCTGCGCCAACCGTAGCGAAACACTCGAACACTCTTGAAGTAAGCAAGTAACTGAAAGTGCATTTACCACAATGCCAGTGGTGAACCTTGCTGGGAGGTGATGCGGTGTGCTCCCACCCCTGTTCCTGTTTAATAGTACTGCCGTGAGTCATTGAGCTGACGAGCTTGTGGATGAAGCACAAGCATGCCTGTGAGAGGTACTTGACGTGAGAAAGATGTTGGCAGCCTACTCATCAAACCCCAAATTTCAAAGACTGTAAACTCTACTGATGAGGGTTAAAGAACCAGAAACACATGACTAGTGACCAGCACTATCTGCGCCAACTGTGGCAAAACACTCGAACACTTTTGAATGAAGCAAGTAACTAAAACTGCATTTACCACAATGCCAGGGGGGAACCTTGCTGGGAGGTGAAGCGGTGTTCTCCCACCCCTGTTCCTGTTTAATAGTACTCTTGTGAGTCATTGAGCTGACAAGCTCGTGGATGAAGCACCCACGTGCCTGTGAGAGGTACCTGGCCTGAGAAAGATGTTGACAGCCTACTCAGCAAACCCCACATTTGAAAGACTGTAATCTCTACTGATGACGGTTAAAGAACCAGAAACACGTGTCTAGAGATCAACACTATCTGCGCCAACTGTGGGGAAAAACTCGAACACTCTTGAAGCAAGCAAGTAACTAAACTGCATTTACCACAATGCCAGGGGCGAACCTTGCTGGGAGGTGAAGCGGTGTGCTCCCACCCCTGTTCCTGTTTAATAGTACTCCAGTGAATCATTGAGCTGACGAGCTCGTGGATGAAGCACAAGCATGCCTGTGAGAGGTACCTGACCTGAGAAAGATGTTGGCAGCCTACTCATCAAACCCACAATTTCAAAGACTGTAAACTCTACTGATGAGGGTTAAAGAACCAGAAACACATGACTAGTGACCAGCACTATCTGCGCCAACTGTGGCGAAACACTCGAACACTTTTGAATGAAGCAAGTAACTGAAACTGCATTTACCACAATGCCAGGGGGGAACCTTGCTGGGAGGTGAAGCGGTGTTCTCCCACCCCTGTTCCTGTTTAATAGTACTCTTGTGAGTCATTGAGCTGACAAGCTCGTGGATGAAGCACCCACATGCCTGTGAGAGGTACCTGGCCTGAGAAAGATGTTGACAGCCTACTCAGCAAACCCCACATTTGAAAGACTGTAATTTCTACTGATGACGGTTAAAGAACCAGAAACACGTGTCTAGAGATCAGCAATATCTGCACCAACTGTGGCGAAACACTCAAACACTCTTGAAGCAAGCAAGTAACTGAAACTGCATTTACCACAATGCCAGGGTCGAACCTTGCTGGGAGGTGAAGCGGTGTGCTCCCACTCCTGTTCCTGCTTAAGAGTACTGCCGTGAGTCATTGAGCTGACAAGCTCGTGGATGAAGCACCCACATGCCTGTTAGAGGTACCTGACCTGAGAAAGATGTTGGCAGCCTACTCAGCAAACCCTCAATTTGAAAGACTGTAATCTCTACTGATGACGGTTAAAGAACCAGAAACACGTGTCTAGAGATCAGCACTGTCTGCGCCAACTGTGGCGAAACACTCGAACACTCTTGAAGCAAGCAAGTAGCTGAAACTGCATTTACCACAATGCCAGGGGCGAACCTTGCTGGGAGGTGAAGCGGTGTGCTCCCACCCCTGTTCCTGTTTAATAGTACTCCAGTGAATCATTGAGCTGACGAGCTCGTGGATGACACACCTGCATGCCCGTGAGAGGTACCTGACCTGACAAAGATGTTGACAGCCTACTCAGCAAACCCTACATTTGAAAGACTGTAATCTCTACTGATGACGGTTAAAGAACCAGAAACACGTGTCTAGAGATCAACACTATCTGCGCCAACTGTGGGGAAACACTCGAACACTCTTGAAGCAAGCAAGTAACTAAACTGCATTTACCACAATGCCAGGGGCGAACCTTGCTGGGAGGTGAAGCGGTGTGCTCCCACCCCTGTTCCTGTTTAATAGTACTCCAGTGAATCATTGAGCTGACGAGCTCGTGGATGAAGCACAAGCATGCCTGTGAAAGGTACCTGACCTGAGAAAGATGTTGGCAGCCTACTCATCAAACCCCAAATTTCAAAGACTGTAAACTCTACTGATGAGGGTTAAAGAACCAGAAACACATGACTAGTGATCAGCACTATCTGCGCCAACTGTGGCGAAATACTCGAACACTTTTGAATGAAGCAAGTAACTGAAACTGCATTTACCACAATGCCAGGGGGGAACCTTGCTGGGAGGTGAAGCGGTGTTCTCCCACCCCTGTTCCTGTTTAATAGTACTCTTGTGAGTCATTGAGCTGACAAGCTCGTGGATGAAGCACCCACATGCCTGTGAGAGGTACCTGGCCTGAGAAAGATGTTGACAGCCTACTCAGCAAACCCCACATTTGAAAGACTGTAATCTCTACTGATGACGGTTAAAGAACCAAAAACACGTGTCTAGAGATCAGCAATATCTGCACCAACTGTGGCGAAACACTCAAACACTTTTGAAGCAAGCAAGTAACTGAAACTGCATTTACCACAATGCCAGGGGTGAACCTTGCTGGGAGGTGAAGTGGTGTGCTCCCACCCCTCTTCCTGCTTAATAGGACTCTTGTGAGTCATTGAGCTGACGAGCTCGTGGATGAAGCACCCGCATGCCTGTTAGAGGTACCTGACCTGAGAAAAATATTGGCAGCCTACTCAGCAAACTCCAAATTTGAAAGACTGTAATCTCTACTGATGACGGTTAAAGAACCAGAAACACGTGTCTAGAGATCAGCACTATCTGCGCCAACTGTGGCGAAACACTAGAACACTCTTGAAGCAAGCAAGTAACTGAAAGTGCATTTACCACAATGCCAGGGGTGAACCTTGCTGGGAGGTGAAGCGGTGTGCTCCCACCCCTGTTCCTGTTTAATAGTACTGCCATGAGTCATTAAGCTGACGAGCTCGCGGATGAAGCACCCGCATGCCTGTGAGAGGTACCTGACCTGAGAAAGATGTTGGCAGCCTACTCAGCAAACCCCACATGTGAAAGACTGTAATCTCTACTGATGACGGTTAAAGAACCAGAAACACGTGTCTAGAGATCAGCACTATCTGCGCCAACTGTGGAGAAACAATCGAACACTCTTGAAGCAAGCAAGTAACCTAAAATGCATTTACCACAATGCCAGGGGCGAACTTTGCTGGGAGGTGAAGTGGTGTGCTCCCACCCCTGTTCCTGTTTAATAGTACTGCAGTGAGTCATTGAGCTGACAAGCTCGTGGATGAAGCACAAGCATGCGTGTGAGAGGTACCTGACCTGAGAAAGATGTTGACAGCCTACTCATCAAACCCCAAATTTCAAAGACTGTAATCTCTACTGATGACGGTTAAAGAACCAGAAACACATGTCTAGTGATCAGCACTATCTGCTCCAACTGTGGCAAAACACTCGAACACTTTTGAAGGAAACAAGTAACTGAAACTGCATTTACCACAATGCCAGGGGCGATCCTTGCTGGGAGGTGAAGCGGTGTGCTCCCAACCCTGTTCCTGTTTAATAGTACTCCTATGTGTCATTGAGCTGACGAGCTCGTGGATGAAGCACCCGCATCCCTGTGAGAGGTACGTGACCTGAGAAAGATGTTGGCAGCCTACTCATCAAACCCCAAATTTCAAAGAGTGTCAACTCTACTGATGAATATTAAAGAACCAGAAACACATGTCTAGAGATCAGCACTATCTGTGCCAACTGTGGCGAAACACTCAAACACTTTTGAAGGAAGCAAGTAACTGAAACTGCATTTACCGCAATGCCAGGGGAGAAACTTGCTGGGAGGTGAAGCGGTGTTCTCCCACCCCTGTTCCTGTTTAATAGTACTCTTGTGAGTCATTGAGCTGACAAGCTCGTGGATGAAGTACCCACATGCCTGTGAGAGGTACCTGGCCTGAGAAAGATGTTGACAGCCTACTCAGCAAACCCCACATTTGAAAGACTGTAATCTCTACTGATGACGGTTAAAGAACCAGAAACACGTGTCTAGAGATCAGCAATATCTGCACCAACTGTGGCGAAACACTCAAACACTTTTGAAGCAAGCAAGTAACTGAAACTGCATTTACCACAATGCCAGGGGTGAACCTTGCTGGGAGGT
Organism: Triturus cristatus; assembly: GCF_964204655.1. Taxonomy (NCBI): domain Eukaryota; kingdom Metazoa; phylum Chordata; class Amphibia; order Caudata; family Salamandridae; genus Triturus; species Triturus cristatus. The sequence goes on from NC_140579.1 coordinate 1,226,177,604, forward strand.
GAAGTGGTGTGCTCCCACCCCTCTTCCTGCTTAATAGGACTCTTGTGAGTCATTGAGCTGACGAGCTCGTGGATGAAGCACCCGCATGCCTGTTAGAGGTACCTGACCTGAGAAAAATATTGGCAGCCTACTCAGCAAACTCCAAATTTGAAAGCCTGTAATCTCTACTGATGACGGTTAAAGAACCAGAAACACGTGTCTAGAGATCAGCACTATCTGCGCCAACTGTGGCGAAACACTAGAACACTCTTGAAGCAAGCAAGTAACTGAAACTGCATTAACCACAATGCCAGGGGTGAACCTTGCTGGGAGGTGAAGCGGTGTGCTCCCACCCCTGTTCCTGTTTAATAGTACTGCCATGAGTCATTAAGCTGACGAGCTCGCGGATGAAGCACCCGCATGCCTGTGAGAGGTACCTGACCTGAGAAAGATGTTGGCAGCCTACTCAGCAAACCCCACATGTGAAAGACTGTAATCTCTACTGATGACGGTTAAAGAACCAGAAACACGTGTCTAGAGATCAGCACTATCTGCGCCAACTGTGGAGAAACAATCGAACACTCTTGAAGCAAGCAAGTAACCTAAAATGCATTTACCACAATGCCAGGGGCGAATTTTGCTGGGAGGTGAAGTGGTGTGCTCCCACCCCTGTTCCTGTTTAATAGTACTGCAGTGAGTCATTGAGCTGACAAGCTCGTGGATGAAGCACAAGCATGCGTGTGAGAGGTACCTGACCTGAGAAAGATGTTGACAGCCTACTCATCAAACCCCAAATTTCAAAGACTGTAATCTCTACTGATGACGGTTAAAGAACCAGAAACACATGTCTAGTGATCAGCACTATCTGCTCCAACTGTGGCAAAACACTCGAACACTTTTGAAGGAAACAAGTAACTGAAACTGCATTTACCACAATTCCAGGGGCGATCCTTGCTGGGAGGTGAAGCGGTGTGCTCCCAACCCTGTTCCTGTTTAATAGTACTCCTATGTGTCATTGAGCTGACGAGCTCGTGGATGAAGCACCCGCATCCCTGTGAGAGGTACGTGACCTGAGAAAGATGTTGGCAGCCTACTCATCAAACCCCAAATTTCAAAGAGTGTCAACTCTACTGATGAATATTAAAGAACCAGAAACACATGTCTAGAGATCAGCACTATCTGTGCCAACTGTGGCGAAACACTCAAACACTTTTGAAGGAAGCAAGTAACTGAAACTGCATTTACCGCAATGCCAGGGGAGAACCTTGCTGGGAGGTGAAGCGGTGTGCTCCCAACCCTGTTCCTGTTCAATAGTACTCCCGTGAGTCATTGAGCTGATGAACTCGTGGATGAAGCACCCGCATGCCTGTGGAAGGTACCTGACCTGAGAAAGATGTTGGCAGCCTACTCAGCAAACCCCACATTTGAAAGACAGTAATCTCTACTCATGACGGTTAAAGAACCAGAAACACGTGTCTAGAGATCAGCACTATCTGCACCAACTGTGGCGAAACACTCGAACACTCTTGAAACAAGCAAGTAACCAAAACTGCATTTACCACAATGCCAGGGGCGAACCTTGCTGGGAGGTGAAGTGGTGTTCTCCCACCCCTGTTCCTGTTTAATAGTACTCCCGTGAGTCATTGAGCTGACACGCTCGTGGATGAAGCACCCGCATGCCTGTGAGAGGTTCCTGGCCTGAGAAAGATGTTGACAGCCTACTCAGCAAACCCCACATTTGAAAGACTGTAATCTCTACTCATGACTGTTAAAGAACCAGAAACACGTGTCTAGAGGTCAACACTATCTGTGCCAACTGTGGTGAAACACTCGAACACTCTTGAAGCAAGCAAGTAACCGAAACTGCATTTACCACAATGCCAGGGGCGAACCTTGCTGGGAGGTGAAGCGGTGTGCTCGAACCCCTGTTCCTGTTTAATAGTACTCCCGTGTGTCATTGAGCTGACAAGCTTGTGGATGAAGCACCCGCATGCCTGTGAGAGGTACCTGGCCTGAGAAAGATGTTGACAGCCTACTCAGCAAACCCCACATTTGAAAGACTGTAATCTCTACTGATGACGGTTAAAGAACCAGAAACACGTGTCTAGAGATCAGCACTATCTGCGCCAACTGTGGGGAAACACTAGAACACTCTTGAAGCAAGCAAGTAACTGAAACTGCATTTACCACAATGCCAGGGGCAAATCTTGCTGGGAGGTGAAGCGGTGTGCTCCCATCCCTGTTCCTGTTTAATAGTACTCCAGTGAATCATTGAGCTGACGAGCTCGTGGATGAAGCACCCGCATGCCCGAGAGAGGTACCTGACCTGACAAAGATGTTGGCAGCCTACTCAGCAAACCCCCCATTTGAAAGACTGTAATCTCTACTGATGACGGTTAAAGAACCAGAAACACGTGTCTAGAGATCAGCACTATCTGCGCCAACTGTGGCGAAACCATCGAACACTCTTGAAGCAAGCCAGTAACCGAAACTGCATTTACCACAATGCCAGGGGCGAACCTTGCTGGGAGGTGAAGCGGTGTGCTCCCACCCCTGTTCCTGTTTAATAGTACTCCCGTGAGTCATTGAGCTGACACGCTCGTGGATGAAGCACCCGCATGCCTCTGAGAGGTTCCTGGCCTGACAAAGATGTTGGCAGCCTACTCAGCATACCCCACATTTGAAAGATTGTAATCTGTACTGATGACGGTTAAAGAACCAGAAACACGTGTCTAGAGATCAGCACTATCTGGCCAACTGTAGCCAAACACTCAAACACTCTTGAAGTAAGCAAGTAACTGAAACTGCATTTACCACAATGCCAGTGGTGAACCTTGCTGGGAGGTGATGTGGTGTGCTCCCACCCCTGTTCCTGTTTAATAGTACTGCCGTGAGTCATTGAGCTGACGAGCTCATGGATGAAGCACAAGCATGCCTGTGAGAGGTACCTGACCTGAGAAAGATGTTGGCAGCCTACTCATCAAACCCCAAATTTCAAAGACTGTAAACTCTACTGATGAGTGTTAAAGAACCAGAAACACATGACTAGTGACCAGCACTATCTCCGCCAACTGTGGCAAAACACTCGAACACTTTTGAATGAAGCAAGTAACTGAAACTGCATTTACCACAATGCCAGGGGGGAACCTTGCTGGGAGGTGAAGCGGTGTTCTCCCACCCCTGTTCCTGTTTAATAGTACACCCGTGAGTCATTGATCTGACAAGCTCGTGGATGAAGCACCCACATGCCTGTGAGAGGTACCTGGCCTGAGAAAGATATTGACAGCCTACTCAGCAAACTCCACATTTGAAAGACTGTAATCTCTACTGATGACGGTTAAAGAACCAGAAACACGAGTCTAGAGATCAGCACTATCTGCGCCAACTGTGGGGAAACACTCGAACACTCTTGAAGCCAGCAAGTAACTGAAACTGCATTTACCACAATGCCAGGGGCGAACCTTGCTGGGATTTGAAGCGGTGTGCTCCCACCGCTGTTCCTGTTTAATAGTACTCCAGTGAATCATTGAGCTGACGAGCTCGTGGATGAAGCACCCGCATGCCCGAGAGAGGTACCTGACCTGACAAAGATGTTGGCAGCCTACTCAGCAAACCCACATTTGAAAGACTGTAATCTCTACTGATGACGGTTAAAGAACCGGAAACACGTGTCTAGAGATCAGCACTATCTGCGCCAACTGTGGCGAAACACTAGAACACTCTTGAAGCAAGCAAATAACTGAAACTGCATTTACCACAATGCCAGGGGTGAACCTTGCTGGGGGGTGAAGCGGTGTGCCCCCACCCCTGTTCCTGTTTAATAGTACTGCCGTGAGTCATTAAGCTGACGAGCTCGCGGATGAAGCACCCGCATGCCTGTGAGAGGTACGTGACCTGAGAAAGATGTTGGCAGCCTACTCAGCAAACCCCACATGTGAAAGACTGTAATCTCTACTGATGACGGTTAAAGAACCAGAAACATGTGTCTAGAGATCAGCACTAACTGCGTCAACTGTGGAGAAACACTCGAACACTCTTGAAGCAAGCAAGTAACCGAAACTGCATTTACCACAATGCCAGGGGTGACCTTTGCTGGGAGGTGAAGTGGTGTGCTCCCACTCCTGTTCCTGTTTAATAGTACTCCAGTGAGTCATTGAGCTGACAAGCTCGAGGATGAAGCACCCTCTTGCCTGTGAGAGGTACCTGACCTGAGAAAGGTGTTGACAGCCTACTCAGGAAACCTTACATTTGAAAGACGGTAATCTCTACTGATGACGGTTAAAGAACCAGAAACACGTGTCTAGAGATCAGCACTATCTGCGTCAACTGTGGCGAAACACTCGAACACTCTTGAAGCAAACAAGTAACTGAAACTGCATTTACCACAATGCCAGGGGCGAACCTTGCTGGGAGGTGAGCGGTGCGCTCCCACCCCTGTTCCTGTTTAATAGTACTCCAGTGAATCATTGGGCTGACAAGCTCGTGGATGAAGCACCCGCATGCCCGTGAGAGGTACCTGACCTGACAAAGATGTTGGCAGCCTATTCAGCATACCCCACATTTGAAAGACTGTTATCTATACTGATGACGGTTAAAGAACCAGAAACACGTGTCTAGAGATCAGCACTATCTGCGCCAACTGTGGCGAAACAATAGAACACTCTTGAAGCAAGCAAGTAACTGAAACTGCATTTACCACAATACCAGTGGTGAACCTTGCTGGGAGGTGAAGCGGTGTGCTCCCACCCCTGTTCCTGTTTAATAGTACTGCAGTGAGTCATTGAGCTGACGAGTACCTGACCTGAGAAAGATGTTGGCAGCCTACTCATCAAACCCCAAATTTCAAAGACTGTAAACTCTACTTATGAGGGTTAAAGAACCAGAAACACATTTCTAGTGATCAGAACTATCTGCTCCAACTGTGGCAAAACACTCGAACACTTTTGAAGGAAACAAGTAACTGAAACTGCATTTACCACAATGCCAGGGGCGATCCTTGCTGGGAGGTGAAGCGGTGTGCTCCCAACCCTGTTCCTGTTTAATAGTACTCCTGTGAGTCATTGAGCTGACGAGCTCGTGGATGAAGCACCCGCATGCCTGTGAGAGGTACGTGACCTGAGAAAGATGTTGGCAGCCTACTCATCAAACCCCAAATTTCAAAGAGTGTCAACTCTACTGATGAATATTAAAGAACCAGAAACACATATCTAGAGATCAGCACTATCTGTGCCAACTGTGGCGAAACACTCGAACACTCTTGAAGCAAGCAAGTAACTGAAACTGCATTTACCACAATGCCAGGGGCGAACCTTGCTGGGATTTGAAGCGGTGTGCTCCCACCCCTGTTCCTGTTTAATAGTACTCCAGTGAATCATTGAGCTGACGAGCTCGTGGATGAAGCACCCGCATGCCCGAGAGAGGTACCTGACCTGACAAAGATGTTGGCAGCCTACTCAGCAAACCCACATTTGAAAGACTGTAATCTCTACTGATGACGGTTAAAGAACCGGAAACACGTGTCTAGAGATCAGCACTATCTGCGCCAACTGTGGCGAAACACTAGAACACTCTTGAAGCAAACAAGTAACTGAAACTGCATTTACCACAATGCCAGGGGTGAACTTTGCTGGGAGGTGAAGTGGTGTGCTCCCACTCCTGTTCCTGTTTAATAGTACTCCAGTGAGTCATTGAGCTGACAAGCTCGAGGATGAAGCACCCTCTTGCCTGTGAGAGGTACCTGACCTGAGAAAGGTGTTGACAGCCTTCTCAGGAAACCTTACATTTGAAAGACGGTAATCTCTACTGATAACGGTTAAAGAACCAGAAACACGTGTCTAGAGATCAGCACTATCTGCGTCAACTGTGGCGAAACACTCGAACACTCTTGAAGCAAATAAGTAACTGAAACTGCATTTACCACAATGCCAGGGGCGAACCTTGCTGGGAGGTGAGCGGAGCGCTCCCACCCCTGTTCCTGTTTAATAGTACTCCAGTGAATCATTGGGCTGACAAGCTCGTGGATGAAGCACCCGCATGCCCGTGAGAGGTACCTAACCTGACAAAGATGTTGGCAGCTTACTCAGCATACCCCACACTTGAAAGACTGTAATCTATACTGATGACGGTTAAAGAACCAGAAACACGTGTCTAGAGATCAGCACTATCTGCGCCAACTGTGGCGAAACACTAGAACACTCTTGAAGCAAGCAAGTAACTGAAACTGCATTTACCACAATACCAGTGGTGAACCTTGCTGGGAGGTGAAGCGGTGTGCTCCCACCCCTGTTCCTGTTTAATAGTACTGCAGTGAGTCATTGAGCTGACGAGCTCGTGGATGAAGCACAAGCATGCCTGTGAGAGGTACCTGACCTGAGAAAGATGTTGGCAGCCTACTCATCAAACCCCAAATTTCAAAGACTGTAAACTCTACTGATGAGGGTTAAAGAACCAGAAACACATTTCTAGTGATCAGCACTATCTGCTCCAACTGTGGCAAAACACTCGAACACTTTTGAAGGAAACAAGTAACTGAAACTGCATTTACCACAATGCCAGGGGCGATCCTTAATGGGAGGTGAAGCGGTGTGCTCCCAACCCTGTTCCTGTTTAATAGTACTCCTGTGAGTCATTGAGCTGACGAGCTCGTGGATGAAGCACCCGCATGCCTGTGAGAGGTTCCTGGCCTGAGAAAGATGTTGACAGCCTACTCATCAAACCCCAAATTTCAAAGAGTGTGAACTCTACTGATGAGAGTTAAAGAACCAGAAACACATGTCTAGAGATCAGCACTATCTGCGCCAACTGTGGCGAAACACTCGAACACTTTTGAAGGAAGCAAGTAACTGAAACTGCATTTACCGCAATGCCTGGGGAGAACCTTGCTGGGAGGTGAAGCGGTGTGCTCCCAACCCTGTTCCTGTTTAATAGTACTCCCGTGAGTCATTGAGCTGACGAGCTCGTGGATGAAGCACCCGCATGCCTGTGAGAGGTACCTGACCTGAGAAAGATGTTGGAAGCCTACTCAGCAAACCCCACATTTGAAAGACTGTAATCTCTACTCATGATGGTTAAAGAACCAGAAACACGTGTCTAGAGATCAGCAATATCTACGCCAACAGTGGCTAAACACTCGAACACTCTTGAAGCATGCAAGCAACTGAAACTGCATTTACCACAATGCCAGGGGCGATCCTTGCTGGGAGGTGAAGCGGTGTGCTCCCAACCCTGTTCCTGTTTAATAGTACTCCTGTGAGTCATTGAGCTGACGAGCTCGTGGATGAAGCACCCGCATGCCTGTGAGAGGTTCCTGGCCTGAGAAAGATGTTGACAGCCTACTCATCAAACCCCAAATTTCAAAGAGTGTGAACTCTACTGATGAGAGTTAAAGAACCAGAAACACATGTCTAGAGATCAGCATTATCTGCGCCAACTGTGGCAAAACACTCGAACACTTTTGAAGGAAGCAAGTAACTGAAACTGCATTTACCGCAATGCCAGGGGAGAACCTTGCTGGGAGGTGAAGCGGTGTGCTCCCAACCCTGTTCCTGTTTAATAGTACTCCCGTGAGTCATTGAGCTGACGAGCTCGTGGATGAAGCACCCGCATGCCCGAGAGAGGTACTTGACCTGAGAAAGATGTTGGCAGCCTACTCAGCAAACCCCACATTTGAAAGACTGTAATCTCTACTCATGACGGTTAAAGAACCAGAAACACGTGTCTAGAGATCAGCACTATCTGCGCCAACTGTGGCGAAACACTCGAACACTCTTGAAGCAAGCAAGTAACCGAAACTGCAGTTACCACAATGCCAGGGGCGAACCTTGCTGGGAGGTGAAGCGGTGTGCTCCCACCCCTGTTCCTGTTTAATAGTTCTCCCGTGAGTCATTGAGCTGACAAGCTCGTGGATGAAGCACCCGCATGCCTGTGAGAGGTACCTGGCCTGAGAAAGATGTTGACAGCCTACTCAGCAAACCCCACATTTGAAAGACTGTAATCTCTACTGATGACGGTTAAAGAACCAGAAACACGTGTCTAGAGATCAGCAATATCTACGCCAACAGTGGTGAAACACTCGAACACTTTTGAAGCAAGCAAGTAACTGAAACTGCATTTACCACAATGCCAGGGGCGAACCTTGCTGAGAGGTGAAGTGGTTTGCTCCCATCCCTGTTTCTGCTTAATAGTACTCTTGTGAGTCATTGAGCTGACGAGCTCGTGGATGAAGCACCCACATGCCTGTTAGAGGTACCTGACCTGAGAAAAATGTTGGCAGCCTTCTCAGCAAACCCCAAATTTGAAAGACTGTAACCTCTACTGATGACGGTTAAAGAAACAGAAACACGTGTCTAGAGATCAGCACTATCTGCGTCAACTGTGGGGAAACACTTGAACACTCTTGAAGCAAGTAAGTAACTGAAAAAGCTTTAACCACAATGCCAGGGGCGAACCTTGCTGGGAGGTGAAGCGGTGTGCTCCCACCCCTGTTCCTGTTTAATAGTACTCCAGTGAATCATTGAGCTGACGAGCTCATGGATGAAGCACCCGCAGGCCCGAGAGAGGTACCTGACCTGAAAAAGATGTTGGCAGCCCACTCAGCAAACCCCACATTTGAAAGACTGTAATTTCTACTAATGACGGTTAAAGAACCAGAAGCACGTGTCTAGATATCAGCACTATCTGCGCCAACTGTGCCGAAACACTAGACCACTCTTGAAGCAAGCAAGTAACTGAAACTGCATTTACCACAATGCCAGGGGAGAACCTTACTGGGAGGTGAAGCGGTGTGCTCCCACCCCTGTTCCTGTTTAATAGTACTGCCATGAGTCATTGAGCTGGCAAGCTCGTGGATGAAGCACCCACATGCCTGTTAGAGGTACCTGACCTGAGAAAGATGTTGGCAGCCTACTCAGCAAACCCCCAATTTGAAAGACTGTAATCTCTACTGATGACGGTTAAAGAACCAGAAACACGTGTCTAGAGATCAGCACTATCTGCGCCAACTGTGGCGAAACACTCGAACACTCTTGAAGCAAGCAAGTAAGTAACTGAAACTGCATTTACCACAATGCCAGGGGCGAACCTTGCTGGGAGGTGAAGCGGTGTGCTCCCACCCCTGTTCCAGTTTAATAGTACTCCAGTGAATCATTGAGCTGACGAGCTCGTGAATGATGCACCCGCATGCCCGTGAGAGGTTCCTGACCTGACAAAGATGTTGGCAGCCTACTCAGCATACCCCACATTTGAAAGACTGTAATCTCTACTGATGACGGTTAAAGAACCAGAAACACGTGTCTAGAGATCAGCACTATCTGCGCCAACTGTAGCGAAACACTCGAACACTCTTGAAGTAAGCAAGTAACTGAAACTGCATTTACCACAATGCCAGTGGTGAACCTTGCTGGGAGGTGACGCGGTCTGCTCCCACCCCTGTTCCTGTTTAATAGTACTGCCGTGAGTCATTGAGCTGTCGAGCTCGTGGATGAAGCACAAGCATGCCTGTGAGAGGTACCTGGCCTAAGAAAGATGTTGACAGCCTACTCAGCAAACCCCACATTTGAAAGACTGTAATCTCTACTGATGTCGGTTAAAGAACCAGAAACACGTGTCTAGAGATCAGCAATATCTGCGCCAACTGTGGCGAAACACTCAAACACTTTTGAAGCAAGCAAGTAACTGAAACTGCATTTACCACAATGCCAGGGGCGAACCTTGCGGGGAGGTGAAGCGGTGTGCTCCCACCCCTGTTCCTGTTTAATAGTACTTCAGTGAATCATTGAGCTGACGAGCTCGTGGATGAAGCACCCGCATGCCCGAGAGAGGTACCTGACCTGAGAAAGATGTTGGCAGCCTACTCAGCAAACCCCTAATTTGAAAGACTGTAATCTCTACTGATGACGGTTAAAGAACCAGAAACACGTGTCTAGAGATCAGCACTATCTGCGCCAACTGTGGCGAAACACTCGAACACTCTTGAAGCAAGCAAGAAACTGAAACTGCATTTACCACAATGCCAGAGGCGAACCTTGCTGGAAGGTGAAGCGGTGTTCTCCCACCCCTGTTCCTGTTTAATAGTACTCCCGTGAGTCATTGAGCTGACAAGCTCGTGGATGAAGCACCCGCATGCCTGTGAGGTACCTGGCCTGAGAAAGTTGTTGACAGCCTACTCAGCAAACCGCACATTTGAAAGACTGTAATCTCTACTGATGACGATTAAAGAACCAGAAACACGTGTCTAGAGATCAGAAATATCTGCGCCAAATGTGGCGAATCACTGGAACACCGTTGAAGCAAGCAAGTAACTGAAACTGCATTTACCACAATGCCAGGGGTGATCCTTGCTGGGAGGTGAAGCGGTGTGCTCCCACCCCTGTTCCTGTTTAATAGTACTCCAGTGAATCATTGAGCTGACGAGCTCGTGGATGACGCACCTGCATGCCCGTGAGAGGTACCTGACCTGACAAAGATGTTGGCAGCCTACTCAGCATACCCCACATTTGAAAGACTGTAATCTCTACTGATGACGGTTAAAGATCCAGAAACACGTGTCTAGAGATCAGCACTATCTGAGCCAACTGTAGCGAAACACTCGAACACTCTTGAAGTAAGCAAGTAACTGAAACTGCATTTACCACAATGCCAGTGGTGAACCTTGCTGGGAGGTGACGCGGTGTGCTCCCACCACTGTTCCTGTTTAATAGTACTGCCGTGAGTCATTGAGCTGACGAGCTCGTGGATGAAGCACAAGCATGCCTGTGAGAGGTACCTGACCTGAGAAAGATGTTGCCAGCCTACTCATCAAACCCCAAATTTCAAAGACTGTAAACTCTACTGATGAGGGTTAAAGAACCAGAAACACATGACTAGTGATCAGCACTATATGCTCAAACTGTGGCAAAACACTTGAACACTTTTGAATGAAGCAAGTAACTGAAACTGCATTTACCACAATGCCAGGGGCGAACCATGCTGGGAGGTGAAGCAGTGAGCTCCCACCCCTGTTCCTGTTTAATAGTACTCCCGTGAGTCATTGATCTGACGAGCTCGTGGATGAAGCACCCGCATGCCTATGAGAGGTACCTGGCCTGAGAAAGATGTTGACAGCCTACTCAGCAAACCCCACATTTGAAAGACTGTAATCTCTACTGATGACGGTTAAAGAACTAGAAACACGTGTCTAGAGATCAGAAATATCTGCGCCAACTGTGGCGAAACACTCGAACACTCTTGAAGCAAGCAAGTAACTGAAACTGCATTTACCACAATGCCAGGGGCGAACCTTGCTGGGAGGTGAAGCGGTGTGCTCCCACCCCTGTTCCTGTTTAATAGTACTCCAGTGAATTATTGAGCTGACGAGCTCGTGGATGAAGCACCCGCATGCCCGAGAGAGGTACCTGACCTGACAAAGATGTTGGCAGCCTACTCAGCAAACCCCACATTTGAAAGACTGTAATCTCTACTGATGACGGTTAAAGAACCAGAAACACGTGTCTAGAGATCAGCACTATCTGCGCCAACTGTGGCGAAACACTAGAACACTCTTGAAGCAAGCAAGTAACTGAAACTGCATTTACCACAATGCCAGTGGTGAACCTTGCTGGGAGGTGAAGCGGTGTGCTCCCACCCCTGTTCCTGTTTAATAGTACTGCAGTGAGTCATTGAGCTGACGAGCTCGTGGATGAAGCACAAGCATGCCTGTGAGAGGTACCTGACCTGAGAAAGATGTTGGCAGCCTACTCATCAAACCCTAAATTTCAAAGACTGTAAACTCTACTGATGAGGGTTAAAGAACCAGAAACACATGTCTAGTGATCAGCACTATCTGCTCCGACTGTGGCAAAACATTCGAACACTTTTGAAGGAAACAAGTAACTGAAACTGCATTTACCACAATGCCAGGGGCGATACTTGCTGGGAGGTGAAGTGGTGTGCTCCCAACCCTGTTCCTGTTTAATAGTACTCCCGTGAGTCATTGAACTGACGAGCTTGTGGATGAAGCACCCGCATGCCTGTGAGAGGTACGTGACCTGAGAAAGATGTTGGCAGCCTACTCATCAAACCCCAAATTTCAAAGAGTGTCAACTCTACTGATGAGGATTAAAGAACCAGAAACACATGTCTAGAGATCAGCACTATCTGCGCCAACTGTGGCGAAACACTCGAACACTTTTGAAGGAAGCAAGTAACTGAAACTGCATTTACCGCAATGCCAGGGGAGAACCTTGCTGGGAGGTGAAGCGATGTGCTCCCAACCCTGTTCCTGTTTAATAGTACTCCCGTGAGTCATTGATCTGATGAACTCGTGGATGAAACACCCGCATGCCTGTGAGAGGTACCTGACCTGAGAAAGATGTTGGCAGCCTACTCAGCAAACCCCACATTTGAAAGACATTAATCTCTACTCATGACGGTGAAAGAACCAGAAACACGTGTCTAGAGATCAGCACTATCTGCGCCAACTGTGGCGAAACACTCGAACACTCTTGAAGCAAGCAAGTAACCGAAACTGCATTTACCACAATGCCAGGGGCGAACTTTGCTGGGAGGTGAAGCGGTGTGCTCCCACCCCTGTTCCTGTTTAATAGTACTGCCGTGAGTCATTGAGCTGACGAGCTCGTGGATGAAGCACAAGCATGCCTGTGAGAGGTACCTCACCAGAGAAAGATGTTGGCAGCCTACTCATCAAACCACAAATTTCAAAGACGGTAATCTCTACTGATGACGGTTAAAGAACCAGAAACACGTGTCTAGAGATCAGCTCTATCTTCGTCAACTGTGGCTAAACACTCGAACACTCTTGAAGCAAGCAGGAAACTGAAACTGCATTTACCACAATGCCAGGGGCGAACCCTGATGGGAGGTGAAGCGGTGTGCTCCCACTCCTCTTCCTGCTTAATAGTACAGCCGTGAGTCATTGAGCTGAGAAGCTCGTGGATGAAGCACCCGCATGCCTGTGAGAGGTACCTGACCTGAGAAAGATGTTGGCAGCCTACTCATCAAACCCCAAATTTCAATGAGTGTAAACTCTACTGATGAGGGTTAAAGAACCAGAAACACATGTCTAGAGATCAGCATTATCTGCGCCAACTGTGGCAAAACACTCGAACACTCTTGAAGTAAGCAAGTAACTGAAACTGCATTTACCACAATGCCAGTGGTGAACCTTGCTGGGAGGTGACGCGGTGTGCTCCCATCCCTGTTCCTGTTTAATAGTACTGCCGTGAGTCATTGAGCTGACAAGCTCGTGGATGAAGCACCCGCATGCCTGTGAGAGGTACCTGGCCTGAGAAAGATGTTGACAGCCTACTCAGCAAACCCCACATTTGAAAGACTGTAATCTCTACTGATGACGGTTAAAGAACCAGAAACACGTGTCTAGAGATCAGCACTATCTGCGCCAACTGTGGCGAAACACTCGAACACTCTTGAAGCAAGACAAGTAACTGAAACTGCATTTACCGCAATGCCAGGGGCGAACCTTGCTGGGAGGTGAAGCAGTGTGCTCCCACCCCTGTTCCTGTTTAATAGTCATCCAGTGAATCATTGAGCTGACGAGCTCGTGGATGACGCACCCGCATGCCCGTGAGAGGTACCTGACCTGACAACGATGTTGGCAGCCTACTCAGCATACCCCACATTTGAAAGACTGTAATCTCTACTGATGACGGTTAAAGAATCAGAAACACGTGTCTAGAGATCAGCACTATCTGCGCCAACTGTAGCGAAACACTCGAACACTCTTGAAGTAAGCAAGTAACTGAAACTGCATTTACCACAATGCCAGTGGTGAACCTTGCTGGGAGGTGACGCGGTGTGCTCCCACCACTGTTCCTGTTTAATAGTACTGCCGTGAGTCATTGAGCTGACGAGCTCGTGGATGAAGCACAAGCATGCCTGTGAGAGGTACCTGAGAAAGATGTTGCCAGCCTACTCGTAAAACCCCAAATTTCAAAGACTGTAAACTCTACTGATGAGGGTTAAAGAACCAGAAACACATGACTAGTGATCAGCACTATATGCTCAAACTGTGGCAAAACACTCAAACACTTTTAAAGGAAGCAAGTAACTGAAACTGCATTTACCACAATGCCAGGGGCGAACCTTGCTGGGAGGTGAAGCGGTGTGCTCCCACCCCTGTTCCTGTTTAATAGTACTCCAGTGAAGCATTGAGCTGACGAGCTCGTGGATGAAGCACCCACATGCCCGAGAGAGGTACCTGACCTGCCAAAGATGTTGACAGCCTACTCAGCAAACCCCACATTTGAAAGACTGTAATCTCTACTGATGACGGTTAAAGAACCAGAAACACGTGTCTAGAGATCAGCACTATCTGCGCCAACTGTGGCGAAACACTCGAACACTCTTGAAGCAAGACAAGTAACTGAAACTGCATTTACCACAATGCCAGGGGCGAACCTTGCTGGGAGGTGAAGCAGTGTGCTCCCACCCCTGTTCCTGTTTAATAGTACTCCAGTGAATCATTGAGCTGACGAGCTCGTGGATGACGCACCCGCATGCCCGTGAGAGGTACCTGACCTGACAAAGATGTTGGCAGCCTACTCAGCATACCCCACATTTGAAAGACTGTAATCTCTATTGATGACGGTTAAAGAATCAGAAACACGTGTCTAGAGATCAGCGCTATCTGCGCCAACTGTAGCGAAACACTCGAACACTCTTGAAGTAAGCAAGTAACTGAAACTGCATTTACCACAATGCCAGTGGTGAACCTTGCTGGGAGGTGACGCGGTGTGCTCCCACCACTGTTCCTGTTTAATAGTACTGCCGTGAGTCATTGAGCTGACGAGCTCGTGGATGAAGCACAAGCATGCCTGTGAGAGGTACCTGACCTGAGAAAGATGTTGCCAGCCTACTCATCAAACCCCAAATTTCAAAGACTGTAAACTCTACTGATGAGGGTTAAAGAACCAGAAACACATGACTAGTGATCAGCACTATATGCTCAAACTGTGGCAAAACACTCAAACACTTTTAAAGGAAGCAAGTAACTGAAACTGCATTTATCACAATGCCAGGGGCGAACCTTGCTGGGAGGTGAAGCGGTGTGCTCCCACCCCTGTTCCTGTTTAATAGTACTGCAGTGAGTCATTGAGCTGACGAGCTCGTGGATGAAGCACCCGCATGCCTGTGAGAGGTACCTGACCTGAGAAAGATGTTGGCAGCCTACTCAGCAAACCCCACATTTGAAAGACATTAATCTCTACTCATGACGGTGAAAGAACCAGAAACACGTGTCTAGAGATCAGCACTATCTGCGCCAACTGTGGCGAAACACTCGAACACTCTTGAAGCAAGCAAGTAACCGAAACTGCATTTACCACAATGCCAGGGGCGAACTTTGCTGGGAGGTGAAGCGGTGTGCTCCCACCCCTGTTCCTGTTTAATAGTACTGCCGTGAGTCATTGAGCTGACGAGCTCGTGGATGAAGCACAAGCATGCCTGTGAGAGGTACCTCACCAGAGAAAGATGTTGGCAGCCTACTCATCAAACCACAAATTTCAAAGACTGTAATCTCTACTGATGACGGTTAAAGAACCAGAAACACGTGTCTAGAGATCAGCACTATCTGCGCCAACTGTAGCGAAACACTCGAACACTCTTGAAGTAAGCAAGTAACTGAAACTGCATTTACCACAATGCCAGTGGTGAACCTTGCTGGGAGGTGACGCGGTGTGCTCCCACCACTGTTCCTGTTTAATAGTACTGCCGTGAGTCATTGAGCTGACGAGCTCGTGGATGAAGCACAAGCATGCCTGTGAGAGGTACCTGACCTGAGAAAGATGTTGCCAGCCTACTCATCAAACCCCAAATTTCAAAGACTGTAAACTCTACTGATGAGGGTTAAAGAACCAGAAACACATGACTAGTGATCAGCACTATATGCTCAAACTGTGGCAAAACACTCAAACACTTTTAAAGTTAGCAAGTAACTGAAACTGCATTTACCACAATGCCAGGGGCGAACCTTGCTGGGAGGTGAAGCGGTGTGCTCCCACCCCTGTTCCTGTTTAATAGTACTGCAGTGAGTCATTGAGCTGACGAGCTCGTGGATGAAGCACCCGCATGCCTGTGAGAGGTACCTGACCTGAGAAAGATGTTGGCAGCCTACTCAGCAAACCCCACATTTGAAAGACATTAATCTCTACTCATGACGGTGAAAGAACCAGAAACACGTGTCTAGAGATCAGCACTATCTGCGCCAACTGTGGCGAAACACTCGAACACTTTTGAAGGAAGCAAGTAACTGAAACTGCATTTACCGCAGTGCCAGGGGAGAACCTTGCTGGGAGGTGAAGCGATGTGCTCCCAACCCTGTTCCTGTTTAATAGTACTCCCGTGAGTCATTGATCTGATGAACTCGTGGATGAAGCACCCGCATGCCTGTGAGAGGTACCTGACCTGAGAAAGATGTTGGCAGCCTACTCAGCAAACCCCACATTTGAAAGACATTAATCTCTACCCATGACGGTGAAAGAACCAGAAACACGTGTCTAGAGATCAGCACTATCTGCGCCAACTGTGGCGAAACACTCGAACACTCTTGAAGCAAGCAAGTAACCGAAACTGCATTTACCACAATGCCAGGGGCGAACTTTGCTGGGAGGTGAAGCGGTGTGCTCCCACCCCTGTTCCTGTTTAATAGTACTGCCGTGAGTCATTGAGCTGACGAGCTCGTGGATGAAGCACAAGCATGCCTGTGAGAGGTACCTGACCTAAGAAAGATGTTGGCAGCCTACTCAGCAAACCCCACATTTGAAAGACATTAATCTCTACTCATGACGGTGAAAGAACCAGAAACACGTGTCTAGAGATCAGCACTATCTGCGCCAACTGTGGCGAAACACTCGAACACTCTTGAAGCAAGCAAGTAACCGAAACTGCATTTACCACAATGCCAGGGGCGAACTTTGCTGGGAGGTGAAGCGGTGTGCTCCCACCCCTGTTCCTGTTTAATAGTACTGCCGTGAGTCATTGAGCTGACGAGCTCGTGGATGAAGCACAAGCATGCCTGTGAGAGGTACCTCACCAGAGAAAGATGTTGGCAGCCTACTCATCAAACCACAAATTTCAAAGACTGTAATCTCTACTGATGACGGTTAAAGAACCAGAAACACGTGTCTAGAGATCAGCACTATCTGCGCCAACTGTAGCGAAACACTCGAACACTCTTGAAGTAAGCAAGTAACTGAAACTGCATTTACCACAATGCCAGTGGTGAACCTTGCTGGGAGGTGACGCGGTGTGCTCCCACCACTGTTCCTGTTTAATAGTACTGCCGTGAGTCATTGAGCTGACGAGCTCGTGGATGAAGCACAAGCATGCCTGTGAGAGGTACCTGACCTGAGAAAGATGTTGCCAGCCTACTCATCAAACCCCAAATTTCAAAGACTGTAAACTCTACTGATGAGAGTTAAAGAACCAGAAACACATGACTAGTGATCAGCACTATATGCTCAAACTGTGGCAAAACACTCAAACACTTTTAAAGGAAGCAAGTAACTGAAACTGCATTTACCACAATGCCAGGGGCGAACCTTGCTGGGAGGTGAAGCGGTGTGCTCCCACCCCTGTTCCTGTTTAATAGTACTGCAGTGAGTCATTGAGCTGACGAGCTCGTGGATGAAGCACCCGCATGCCTGTGAGAGGTACC
Organism: Triturus cristatus; assembly: GCF_964204655.1. Taxonomy (NCBI): domain Eukaryota; kingdom Metazoa; phylum Chordata; class Amphibia; order Caudata; family Salamandridae; genus Triturus; species Triturus cristatus. The sequence goes on from NC_140579.1 coordinate 1,226,195,251, forward strand.
TGACCTGAGAAAGATGTTGGCAGCCTACTCAGCAAACCCCACATTTGAAAGACATTAATCTCTACTCATGACGGTGAAAGAACCAGAAACACGTGTCTAGAGATCAGCACTATCTGCGCCAACTGTGGCGAAACACTCGAACACTTTTGAAGGAAGCAAGTAACTGAAACTGCATTTACCGCAGTGCCAGGGGAGAACCTTGCTGGGAGGTGAAGCGATGTGCTCCCAACCCTGTTCCTGTTTAATAGTACTCCCGTGAGTCATTGATCTGATGAACTCGTGGATGAAGCACCCGCATGCCTGTGAGAGGTACCTGACCTGAGAAAGATGTTGGCAGCCTACTCAGCAAACCCCACATTTGAAAGACATTAATCTCTACCCATGACGGTGAAAGAACCAGAAACACGTGTCTAGAGATCAGCACTATCTGCGCCAACTGTGGCGAAACACTCGAACACTCTTGAAGCAAGCAAGTAACCGAAACTGCATTTACCACAATGCCAGGGGCGAACTTTGCTGGGAGGTGAAGCGGTGTGCTCCCACCCCTGTTCCTGTTTAATAGTACTGCCGTGAGTCATTGAGCTGACGAGCTCGTGGATGAAGCACAAGCATGCCTGTGAGAGGTACCTCACCAGAGAAAGATGTTGGCAGCCTACTCATCAAACCACAAATTTCAAAGACTGTAATCTCTACTGATGACGGTTAAAGAACCAGAAACACGTGTCTAGAGATCAGCTCTATCTGCGTCAACAGTGGCTAAACACTCGAACACTCTTGAAGCAAGCAAGAAACTGAAACTGCATTTACCACAATGCCAGGGGCGAACCTTGCTGGGAGGTGAAGCGGTGTGCTCCCACTCCTCTTCCTGCTTAATAGTACAGCCGTGAGTCATTGAGCTGACAAGCTCGTGGATGAAGCACCCGCATGCCTGTGAGAGGTACGTGACCTGAGAAAGATGTACGCAGCCTACTCATCAAACCCCAAATTTCAAAGACTGTAATCTCTACTGATGACGGTTAAAGATCCAGAAACACGTGTCTAGAGATCAGCACGATCTGAGCCAACTGTAGCGAAACACTCGAACACTCTTGAAGTAAGCAAGTAACTGAAACTGCATTTACCACAATGCCAGTGGTGAACCTTGCTGGGAGGTGACGCGGTGTGCCTCCACCACTGTTCCTGTTTAATAGTACTGCCGTGAGTCATTGAGCTGACGAGCTCGTGGATGAAGCACAAGCATGCCTGTGAGGGGTACCTGAACTGAGAAAGATGTTGCCAGCCTACTCATCAAACCCCAAATTTCAAAGACTGTAAACTCTACTGATGAGGGTTAAAGAACCAGAAACACATGACTAGTGATCAGCACTATATGCTCAAACTGTGGCAAAACACTTGAACACTTTTGAATGAAGCAAGTAACTGAAACTGCATTTACCACAATGCCAGGGGCGAACCTTGCTGGGAGGTGAAGCAGTGAGCTCCCACCCCTGTTCCTGTTTAATAGTGCTCCCGTGAGTCATTGATCTGACAAGCTCGTGGATGAAGCACCCGCATGCCTGTGAGAGGTACCTGGCCTGAGAAAGATGTTGACAGCCTACTCAGCAAACCCCACATTTGAAAGACTGTAATCTCTACTGATGACGGTTAAAGAACTAGAAACACGTGTCTAGAGATCAGAAATATCTGCGCCAACTGTGGCGAAACACTCGAACACTCTTGAAGCAAGCAAGTAACTGAAACTGCATTTACCACAATGCCAGGGGCGAACCTTGCTGGGAGGTGAAGCGGTGTGCTCCCACCCCTGTTCCTGTTTAATAGTACTCCAGTGAATCATTGAGCTGACGAGCTCGTGGATGAAGCACCCGCATGCCCGAGAGAGGTACCTGACCTGACAAAGATGTTGGCAGCCTACTCAGCAAACCCCACATTTGAAAGACTGTAATCTCTACTGATGACGGTTAAAGAACCAGAAACACGTGTCTAGAGATCAGCACTATCTGCGCCAACTGTGGCGAAACACTAGAACACTCTTGAAGCAAGCAAGTAACGGAAACTGCATTTACCACAATGCCAGTGGTGAACCTTGCTGGTAGGTGAAGCGGTGTGCTCCCACCCCTGTTCCTGTTTAATAGTACTGCAGTGCGTCATTGAGCTGACAAGCTCGTGGATGAAGCACAAGCATGCCTGTGAGAGGTACCTGACCTGAGAAAGATGTTGGCAGCCCACTCATCAAACCCTAAATTTCAAAGACTGTAAACTCTACTGATGAGGATTAAAGAACCAGAAACACATGTCTAGAGATCAGCACTATCTGCGCCAACTGTGGCGAAACACTCGAACACTTTTGAAGGAAACAAGTAACTGAAACTGCATTTACCGCAATGCCAGGGGAGAACCTTGCTGGGAGGTGACGCGATGTGCTCCCAACCCTGTTCCTGTTTAATAGTACTCCCGTGAGTCATTGATCTGATGAACTCGTAGATGAAGCACCCGCCTGCCTGTGAGAGGTACCTGACCTGAGAAAGATGTTGGCAGCCTACTCAGCAAACCCCACATTTGAAAGACATTAATCTCTACTCATGACGGTGAAAGAACCAGAAACACGTGTCTAGAGATCAGCACTATCTGCACCAACTGTGGCGAAACACTCGAACACTCTTAAAACAAGCAAGTAACCGAAACTGCATTTACCACAATGCCAGGGGCGAACCTTGCTGGGAGGTGAAGTGGTGTGCTCCCACTCCTCTTCCTGCTTAATAGTACAGCCGTGAGTCATTGAGCTGAGAAGCTCGTGGATGAAGCACCCGCATGCCTGTGAGAGGTACCTGACCTGAGAAAGATGTTGGCAGCCTACTCATCAAACCACAAATTTCAAAGACTGTAATCTCTACTGATGACGGTTAAAGAACCAGAAACACGTGTCTAGAGATCAGCTCTATCTTCGTCAACTGTGGCTAAACACTCGAACACTCTTGAAGCAAGCAAGAAACTGAAACTGCATTTACCACAATGCCAGGGGCGACCCCTGCTGGGAGGTGAAGCGGTGTGCTCCCACTCCTCTTCCTGCTTAATAGTACAGCCGTGAGTCATTGAGCTGAGAAGCTCGTGGATGAAGCACCCGCATGCCTGTGAGAGGTACCTGACCTGAGAAAGATGTTGGCAGCCTACTCATCAAACCCCAAATTTCAAAGAGTGTAAACTCTACTGATGAGGGTTAAAGAACCAGAAACACATGTCTAGAGATCAGCATTATCTGCGCCAACTGTGGCAAAACACTCGAACACTCTTGAAGTAAGCAAGTATCTGAAACTGCATTTACCACAATGCCAGTGGTGAACCTTGCTGGGAGGTGACACGGTGTGCTCCCATCCCTGTTCCTGTTTAATAGTACTGCCGTGAGTGATTGAGCTGACAAGCTCGTGGATGAAGCACCCGCATGCCTGTGAGAGGTACCTGGCCTGAGAAAGATGTTGACAGCCTACTCAGCAAACCCCACATTTGAAAGACTGTAATCTCTACTGATGACGGTTAAAGAACCAGAAACACGTGTCTAGAGATCAGCACTATCTGCGCCAACTGTGGCGAAACACTCGAACACTCTTGAAGCAAGACAAGTAACTGAAACTGCATTTACCACAATGCCAGGGGCGAACCTTGCTGGGAGGTGAAGCAGTGTGCTCCCACCCCTGTTCCTGTTTAATAGTACTCCAGTGAATCATTGAGCTGACGAGCTCGTGGATGACGCACCCGCATGCCCGTGAGAGGTACCTGACCTGACAAAGATGTTGGCAGCCTACTCAGCATACCGCACATTTGAAAGACTGTAATCTCTACTGATGACGGTTAAAGAATCAGAAACACGTGTCTAGAGATCAGCACTATCTGCGCCAACTGTAGCGAAACACTCGAACACTCTTGAAGTAAGCAAGTAACTGAAACTGCATTTACCACAATGCCAGTGGTGAACCTTGCTGGGAGGTGACGCGGTGTGCTCCCACCACTGTTCCTGTTTAATAGTACTGCCTTGAGTCATTGAGCTGACGAGCTCGTGGATGAAGCACAAGCATGCCTGTGAGAGGTACCTGACCTGAGAAAGATGTTGCCAGCCTACTCATCAAACCCCAAATTTCAAAGACTGTAAACTCTACTGATGAGGGTTAAAGAACCAGAAACACATGACTAGTGATCAGCACTATATGCTCAAACTGTGGCAAAACACTTGAACACTTTTGAATGAAGCAAGTAACTGAAACTGCATTTACCACAATGCCAGGGGCGAACCTTGCTGGGAGGTGAAGCAGTGAGCTCCCACCCCTGTTCCTGTTTAATAGTACTCCCGTGAGTCATTGATCTGACGAGCTCGTGGATGAAGCACCCGCATGCCTGTGAGAGGTACCTGGCCTGAGAAAGATGTTGACAGCCTACTCAGCAAACCCCATATTTGAAAGACTGTAATCTATACTGATGACGGTTAAAGAACTAGAAACACGTGTCTAGAGATCAGAAATATCTGCGCCAACTGTGCGGAACACTCGAACACTCTTGAAGCAAGCAAGTAACTGAAACTGCATTTACCACAATGCCAGGGGCGAACCTTGCTGGGAGGTGAAGCGGTGTGCTCCCACCCCTGTTCCTGTTTAATAGTACTCCAGTGAATCATTGAGCTGACGAGCTCGTGGATGAAGCACCCGCATGCCTGAGAGAGGTACCTGACCTGACAAAGATGTTGGCAGCCTACTCAGCAAACCCCACATTTGAAAGACTGTAATCTCTACTGATGACGGTTAAAGAACCAGAAACACGTGTCTAGAGATCAGCACTATCTGCGCCAACTGTGGCGAAACACTAGAACACTCTTGAAGCAAGCAAGTAACTGAAACTGCATTTACCACAATGCCAGTGGTGAACCTTGCTGGGAGGTGAAGCGGTGTGCTTCCACCCCTGTTCCTGTTTAATAGTACTGCAGTGAGTCATTGAGCTGACAAGCTCGTGGATGAAGCACAAGCATGCCTGTGAGAGGTACCTGACCTGAGAAAGATGTTGGCAGCCTACTCATCAAACCCTAAATTTCAAAGACTGTAAACTCTACTGATGAGGATTAAAGAACCAGAAACACATGTCTAGAGATCAGCACTATCTGCGCCAACTGTGGCGAAACACTCTAACACTTTTGAAGGAAGCAAGTAACTGAAACTGCATTTACCGCAATGCCAGGGGAGAACCTTGCTGGGAGGTGAAGCGATGTGCTCCCAACCCTGTTCCTGTTTAATAGTACTCCCGTGAGTCATTGATCTGATGAACTCGTAGATGAAGCACCCGCATGCCTGTGAGAGGTACCTGACCTGAGAAAGATGTTGGCAGCCTACTCAGCAAACCCCACATTTGAAAGACATTAATCTCTACTCATGACGGTGAAAGAACCAGAAACACGTGTCTAGAGATCAGCACTATCTGCACCAACTGTGGCGAAACACTCGAACACTCTTGAAACAAGCAAGTAACCGAAACTGCATTTACCACAATGCCAGGGGCGAACCTTGCTGGGAGGTTAAGTGGTGTGCTCCCACTCCTCTTCCTGCTTAATAGTACAGCCGTGAGTCATTGAGCTGAGAAGCTCGTGGATGAAGCACCCGCATGCCTGTGAGAGGTACCTGACCTGAGAAAGATGTTGGCAGCCTACTCATCAAACCACAAATTTCAAAGACTGTAATCTCTACTGATGACGGTTAAAGAACCAGAAACACGTGTCTAGAGATCAGCTCTATCTTCGTCAACTGTGGCTAAACACTCGAACACTCTTGAAGCAAGCAAGAAACTGAAACTGCATTTACCACAATGCCAGGGGCGAACCCTGCTGGGAGGTGAAGCGGTGTGCTCCCACTCCTCTTCCTGCTTAATAGTACAGCCGTGAGTCATTGAGCTGAGAAGCTCGTGGATGAAGCACCCGCATGCCTGTGAGAAGTACCTGACCTGAGAAAGATGTTGGCAGCCTACTCATCAAACCCCAAATTTCAAAGAGTGTAAACTCTACTGATGAGGGTTAAAGAACCAGAAACACGTGTCTAGAAATCAGCATTATCTGCGCCAACTGTGGCAAAACACTCGAACACTCTTCAAGTAAGCAAGTATCTGAAACTGCATTTACCACAATGCCAGTGGTGAACCTTGCTGGGAGGTGACGCGGTGTGCTCCCATCCCTGTTCCTGTTTAATAGTACTGCCGTGAGTCATTGAGCTGACAAGCTCGTGGATGAAGCACCCGCATGCCTGTGAGAGGTACCTGGCCTGAGAAAGATGTTGACAGCCTACTCAGCAAACCCCACATTTGAAAGACTGTAATCTCTACTGATGACGGTTAAAGAACCAGAAACACGTGTCTAGAGATCAGCACTATCTGCGCCAACTGTGGCGAAACACTCGAACACTCTTGAAGCAAGACAAGTAACTGAAACTGCATTTACCACAATGCCAGGGGCGAACCTTGCGGGGAGGTGAAGCAGTGTGCTCCCACCCCTGTTCCTGTTTAATAGTACTCCAGTGAATCATTGAGCTGACGAGCTCGTGGATGACGCACCCGCATGCCCGTGAGAGGTACCTGACCTGACAAAGATGTTGGCAGCCTACTCAGCATACCGCACATTTGAAAGACTGTAATCTCTACTGATGACGGTTGAAGAATCAGAAACACGTGTCTAGAGATCAGCACTATCTGCGCCAACTGTAGCGAAACACTCGAACACTCTTGAAGTAAGCAAGTAACTGAAACTGCATTTACCACAATGCCAGTGGTGAACCTTGCTGGGAGGTGACGCGGTGTGCTCCCACCACTGTTCCTGTTTAATAGTACTGCCGTGAGTCATTGAGCTGACGAGCTCGTGGATGAAGCACAAGCATGCCTGTGAGAGGTACCTGACCTGAGAAAGATGTTGCCAGCCTACTCATCAAACCCCAAATTTCAAAGACTGTAAACTCTACTGATGAGGGTTAAAGAACCAGAAACACATGACTAGTGATCAGCACTATATGCTCAAACTGTGGCAAAACACTCAAACACTTTTGAAGGAAGCAAGTAACTGAAACTGCATTTACCACAATGCCAGGGGCGAACCTTGCTGGAAGGTGAAGCAGTGAGCTCCCACCCCTGTTCCTGTTTAATAGTACTCCCGTGAGTCATTGAGCTGACGAGCTCGTGGATGAAGCACCCGCATGCCTGTGAGAGGTACCTGGCCTGAGAAAGATGTTGACAGCCTACTCAGCAAACCCCACATTTGAAAGACTGTAATCTCTACTGATGACGGTTAAAGAACTAGAAACACGTGTCTAGAGATCAGAAATATCTGCGCCAACTGTGGCGAAACACTCGAACACTCTTGAAGCAAGCAAGTAACCGAAACTGCATTTACCACAATGCCAGGGGCGAACCTTGCTGGGAGGTGAAGCGGTGTGCTCCCACCCCTGTTCCTGTTTAATAGTACTCCAGTGAATCATTGAGCTGACGAGCTCGTGGATGAAGCACCCGCATGCCCGAGAGACGTACCTGACCTGACAAAGATGTTGGCAGCCTACTCAGCAAACCCCACATTTGAAAGACTGTAATCTCTACTGATGACGGTTAAAGAACCAGAAACACGTGTCTAGAGATCAGCACTATCTGCACCAACTGTGGCGAAACACTAGAACACTCTTGAAGCAAGCAAGTAACTGAAACTGCATTTACCACAATGCCAGTGGTGAACCTTGCTGGGAGGTGAAGCGGTGTGCTCCCACCCCTGTTCCTGTTTAATAGTACTGCCGTGAGTCATTGAGCTGACGAGCTCGTGGATGAAGCACAAGCATGCCTGTGAGAGGTACCTGAACTGAGAAAGATGTTGCCAGCCTACTCATCAAACCCCAAATTTCAAAGACTGTAAACTCTACTGATGAGGGTTAAAGAACCAGAAACACATGACTAGTGATCAGCACTATATGCTCAAACTGTGGCAAAACACTTGAACACTTTTGAATGAAGCAAGTAACTGAAACTGCATTTACCACAATGCCAGGGGCGAACCTTGCTGGGAGGTGAAGCAGTGAGCTCCCACCCCTGTTCCTGTTTAATAGTACTCCCGTGAGTCATTGATCTGACGAGCTCGTGGATGAAGCACCCGCATGCCTGTGAGAGGTACCTGGCCTGAGAAAGATGTTGACAGCCTACTCAGCAAACCCCACATTTGAAAGACTGTAATCTATACTGATGACAGTTAAAGAACTAGAAACACGTGTCTAGAGATCAGAAATATCTGCGCCAACTGTGGCGAAACACTCGAACACTCTTGAAGCAAGCAAGTAACTGAAACTGCATTTACCACAATGCCAGGGGCGAACCTTGCTGGGAGGTGAAGCGGTGTGCTCCCACCCCTGTTCCTGTTTAATAGTACTCCAGTGAATCATTGAGCTGACGAGCTCGTGGATGAAGCACCCGCATGCCCGAGAGAGGTACCTGACCTGACAAAGATGTTGGCAGCCTACTCAGCAAACTCCACATTTGAAAGACTGTAATCTCTACTGATGACGGTTAAAGAACCAGAAACACGTGTCTAGAGATCAGCACTATCTGCGCCAACTGTGGCGAAACACTAGAACACTCTTGAAGCAAGCAAGTAACTGAAACTGCATTTACCACAATGCCAGTGGTGAACCTTGCTGGGAGGTGAAGCGGTGTGCTTCCACCCCTGTTCCTGTTTAATAGTACTCCCGTGAGTCATTGATCTGATGAACTCGTAGATGAAGCACCCGCATGCCTGTGAGAGGTACCTGACCTGAGAAAGATGTTGGCAGCCTACTCAGCACACCCCACATTTGAAAGACTGTAATCTATACTGATGACGGTTAAAGAACTAGAAACACGTGTCTAGAGATCAGAAATATCTGCGCCAACTGTGGCGAAACATTTGAACACTCTTGAAGCAAGCAAGTAACTGAAACTGCATTTACCACAATGCCAGGGGCGAACCTTGCTGGGAGGTGAAGCGGTGTGCTCCCACCCCTGTTCCTGTTTAATAGTACTCCAGTGAATCATTGAGCTGACGAGCTCGTGGATGAAGCACCCGCATGCCTGAGAGAGGTACCTGACCTGACAAAGATGTTGGCAGCCTACTCAGCAAACCCCACATTTGAAAGACTGTAATCTCTACTGATGACGGTTAAAGAACCAGAAACACGTGTCTAGAGATCAGCACTATCTGCACCAACTGTTGCGAAACACTCGAACACTCTTGAAACAAGCAAGTAACTGAAACTGCATTTACCACAATGCCAGGGGCGAACCTTGCTGGGAGGTGAAGTGGTGTGCTCCCACTCCTCTTCCTGCTTAATAGTACAGCCGTGAGTCATTGAGCTGAGAAGCTCGTGGATGAAGCACCCGCATGCCTGTGAGAGGTACCTGACCTGAGAAAGATGTTGGCAGCCTACTCATCAAACCACAAATTTCAAAGACTGTAATCTCTACTGATGACGGTTAAAGAACCAGAAACACGTGTCTAGAGATCAGCTCTATCTTCGTCAACTGTGGCTAAACACTCGAACACTCTTGAAGCAAGCAAGAAACTGAAACTGCATTTACCACAATGCCAGGGGCGAACCCTGCTGGGAGGTGAAGCGGTGTGCTCCCACTCCTCTTCCTGCTTAATAGTACAGCCGTGAGTCATTGAGCTGAGAAGCTCGTGGATGAAGCACCCGCATGCCTGTGAGAAGTACCTGACCTGAGAAAGATGTTGGCAGCCTACTCATCAAACCCCAAATTTCAAAGAGTGTAAACTCTACTGATGAGGGTTAAAGAACCAGAAACACATGTCTAGAGATCAGCATTATCTGCGCCAACTGTGGCAAAACACTCGAACACTCTTCAAGTAAGCAAGTATCTGAAACTGCATTTACCACAATGCCAGTGGTGAACCTTGCTGGGAGGTGACGCCGTGTGCTCCCATCCCTGTTCCTGTTTAATAGTACTGCCGTGAGTCATTGAGCTGACAAGCTCGTGGATGAAGCACCCGCATGCCTGTGAGAGGTACCTGGCCTGAGAAAGATGTTGACAGCCTACTCAGCAAACCCCACATTTGAAAGACTGTAATCTCTACTGATGACGGTTAAAGAACCAGAAACACGTGTCTAGAGATCAGCACTATCTGCGCCAACTGTGGCGAAACACTCGAACACTCTTGAAGCAAGACAAGTAACTGAAACTGCATTTACCACAATGCCAGGGGCGAACCTTGCTGGGAGGTGAAGCAGTGTGCTCCCACCCCTGTTCCTGTTTAATAGTACTCCAGTGAATCATTGAGCTGACGAGCTCGTGGATGACGCACCCGCATGCCCGTGAGAGGTACCTGACCTGACAAAGATGTTGGCAGCCTACTCAGCATACCGCACATTTGAAAGACTGTAATCTCTACTGATGACGGTTGAAGAATCAGAAACACGTGTCTAGAGATCAGCACTATCTGCGCCAACTGTAGCGAAACACTCGAACACTCTTGAAGTAAGCAAGTAACTGAAACTGCATTTACCACAATGCCAGTGGTGAACCTTGCTGGGAGGTGACGCGGTGTGCTCCCACCACTGTTCCTGTTTAATAGTACTGCCGTGAGTCATTGAGCTGACGAGCTCGTGGATGAAGCACAAGCATGCCTGTGAGAGGTACCTGACCTGAGAAAGATGTTGCCAGCCTACTCATCAAACCCCAAATTTCAAAGACTGTAAACTCTACTGATGACGGTTAAAGAACCAGAAACACGTGTCTAGAGATCAGCACTATCTGCGCCAACTGTGGCGAAACACTCGAACACTCTTGAAGCAAGACAAGTAACTGAAACTGCATTTACCACAATGCCAGGGGCGAACCTTGCTGGGAGGTGAAGCAGTGTGCTCCCACCCCTGTTCCTGTTTAATAGTACTCCAGTGAATCATTGAGCTGACGAGCTCGTGGATGACGCACCCGCATGCCCGTGAGAGGTACCTGACCTGACAAAGATGTTGGCAGCCTACTCAGCATACCGCACATTTGAAAGACTGTAATCTCTACTGATGACGGTTGAAGAATCAGAAACACGTGTCTAGAGATCAGCACTATCTGCGCCAACTGTAGCGAAACACTCGAACACTCTTGAAGTAAGCAAGTAACTGAAACTGCATTTACCACAATGCCAGTGGTGAACCTTGCTGGGAGGTGACGCGGTGTGCTCCCACCACTGTTCCTGTTTAATAGTACTGCCGTGAGTCATTGAGCTGACGAGCTCGTGGATGAAGCACAAGCATGCCTGTGAGAGGTACCTGACCTGAGAAAGATGTTGCCAGCCTACTCATCAAACCCCAAATTTCAAACACTGTAAACTCTACTGATGAGGGTTAAAGAACCAGAAACACATGACTAGTGATCAGCACTATATGCTCAAACTGTGGCAAAACACTCGAACACTTTTGAAGGAAGCAAGTAACTGAAACTGCATTTACCACAATGCCAGGGGCGAACCTTGATGGAAGGTGAAGCAGTGAGCTCCCACCCCTGTTCCTGTTTAATAGTACTCCCGTGAGTCATTGAGCTGACGAGCTCGTGGATGAAGCACCCGCATGCCTGTGAGAGGTACCTGGCCTGAGAAAGATGTTGACAGCGTACTCAGCAAACCCCACATTTGAAAGACTGTAATCTCTACTGATGACGGTTGAAGAATCAGAAACACGTGTCTAGAGATCAGCACTATCTGCGCCAACTGTAGCGAAACACTCGAACACTCTTGAAGTAAGCAAGTAACTGAAACTGCATTTACCATAATGCCAGTGGTGAACCTTGCTGGGAGGTGACGCGGTGTGCTCCCACCACTGTTCCTGTTTAATAGTACTGCCGTGAGTCATTGAGCTGACGAGCTCGTGGATGAAGCACAAGCATGCCTGTGAGAGGTACCTGACCTGAGAAAGATGTTGCCAGCCTACTCATCAAACCCCAAATTTCAAAGACTGTAAACTCTACTGATGAGGGTTAAAGAACCAGAAACACATGACTAGTGATCAGCACTATATGCTCAAACTGTGGCAAAACATTCGAACACTTTTGAAGGAAGCAAGTAACTGAAACTGCATTTACCACAATGCCAGGGGCGAACCTTGCTGGAAGGTGAAGCAGTGAGCTCCCACCCCTGTTCCTGTTTAATAGTACTCCCGTGAGTCATTGAGCTGACGAGCTCGTGGATGAAGCACCCGCATGCCTGTGAGAGGTACCTGGCCTGAGAAAGATGTTGACAGCCTACTCAGCAAACCCCACATTTGAAAGACTGTAATCTCTACTGATGACGGTTAAAGAACTAGAAACACGTGTCTAGAGATCAGAAATATCTGCGCCAACTGTGGCGAAACACTCGAACACTCTTGAAGCAAGCAAGTAACCGAAACTGCATTTACCACAATGCCAGGGGCGAACCTTGCTGGGAGGTGAAGCGGTGTGCTCCCACCCCTGTTCCTGTTTAATAGTACTCCAGTGAATCATTGAGCTGACGAGCTCGTGGATGAAGCACCCGCATGCCCGCGAGACGTACCTGACCTGACAAAGATGTTGGCAGCCTACTCAGCAAACCCCACATTTGAAAGACTGTAATCTCTACTGATGACGGTTAAAGAACCAGAAACACGTGTCTAGAGATCAGCACTATCTGCGCCAACTGTGGCGAAACACTAGAACACTCTTGAAGCAAGCAAGTAACTGAAACTGCATTTACCACAATGCCAGTGGTGAACCTTGCTGGGAGGTGTAGCGGTGTGCTCCCACCCCTGTTCCTGTTTAATAGTTCTGCAGTGAGTCATTGATCTGACGAGCTCGTGGATGAAGCACAAGCATGCCTGTGAGAGGTACCTGACCTGAGAAAGATGTTGGCAGCCTACTCATCAAACCCTAAATTTCAAAGACTGTAAACTCTACTGATGAGGGTTAAAGAACCAGAAACACATGTCTAGTGATCAGCACTATCTGCTCCAACTGTGGCAAAACATTCGAACACTTTTGAAGGAAACAAGTAACTGAAACTGCATTTACCACAATGCCAGGGGCGATCCTTGCTGGGAGGTGAAGCGGTGTGCTCCCAACCCTGTTCCGGTTTAATAGTACTCCCGTGAGTCATTGATCTGATGAACTCGTAGATGAAGCACCCGCATGCCTGTGAGAGGTACCTGACCTGAGAAAGATGTTGGCAGCCTACTCAGCAAACCCCACATTTGAAAGACATTAATCTCTACTCATGACGGTGAAAGAACCAGAAACACGTGTCTAGAGATCAGCACTATCTGCGCCAACTGTGGCGAAACACTCGAACACTCTTGAAGCAAGCAAGTAACCGAAACTGCATTTACCACAATGCCAGGGGCGAACTTTGCTGGGAGGTGAAGCGGTGTGCTCCCACCCCTGTTCCTGTTTAATAGTACTGCCGTGAGTCATTGAGCTGACGAGCTCGTGGATGAAGCACAAGCATGCCTGTGAGAGGTACCTCACCAGAGAAAGATGTTGGCAGCCTACTCATCAAACCACAAATTTCAAAGACTGTAATCTCTACTGATGGCGGTTAAAGAACCAGAAACACGTGTCTAGAGATCAGCTCTATCTGCGTCAACTGTGGCTGAAAACTCGAACACTCTTGAAGCAAGCAAGAAACTGAAACTGCATTTACCACTACGCCAGGGGCGAACCTTGCTGGGAGGTGAAGCGGTGTGCTCCCACTCCTCTTCCTGCTTAATAGTACAGCCGTGAGTGATTGAGCTGACAAGCTCGTGGATGAAGCACCCGCATGCCTGTGAGAGGTACCTGACCTGAGAAAGATGTTGGCAGCCTACTCATCAAACCCCAAATTTCAAAGAGTGTAAACTCTACTGATGAGGATTAAAGAACCAGAAACACATGACTAGTGATCAGCACTATCCGCGCCAACTGTGGCAAAACACTCTAACACTTTTGAAGGAAGCAAGTAACTGAAACTGCATTTACCACAATGCCAGGGGTGATCCTTGCTGGGAGGTGAAGCGGTGTGCTCCCACCCCTGTTCCTGTTTAATAGTACTTCAGTGAATCATTGAGCTGACGAGCTCGTGGATGACGCACCCGCATGCCCGTGAGAGGAACCTGACCTGACAAAGATGTTGGCAGCCTACTCAGCATACCCCACATTTGAAAGACTGTAATCTCTACTGATGACGGTTAAAGAACCAGAAACACGTGTCTAGAGATCAGCACTATCTGCGCCAACTGTAGCAAAACACTCGAACACTCTTGAAGTAAGCAAGTAACTGAAACTGCATTTACCACAATGCCAGTGGTGAACCTTGCTGGGAGGTGACGCGGTGTGCTTCCAACACTGTTCCTGTTTAATAGTACTGCCGTGAGTCATTGAGCTGACTAGCTCGTGGATGAAGCACAAGCATGCCTGTGAGAGGTACCTGACCTGAGAAAGATGTTGCCAGCCTACTCATCAAACCCCAAATTTCAAACACTGTAAACTCTACTGATGAGGGTTAAAGAACCAGAAACACATGACTAGTGATCAGCACTATATGCTCAAACTGTGGCAAAACACTCGAACACTTTTGAAGGAAGCAAGTAACTGAAACTGCATTTACCACAATGCCAGGGGCGAACCTTGATGGAAGGTGAAGCAGTGAGCTCCCACCCCTGTTCCTGTTTAATAGTACTCCCGTGAGTCATTGAGCTGACGAGCTCGTGGATGAAGCACCCGCATGCCTGTGAGAGGTACCTGGCCTGAGAAAGATGTTGACAGCGTACTCAGCAAACCCCACATTTGAAAGACTGTAATCTCTACTGATGACGAATAAAGAACTAGAAACACGTGTCTAGAGATCAGAAATATCTGCGCCAACTGTGGCGAAACACTCGAACACTCTTGAAGCAAGCAAGTAACCGAAACTGCATTTACCACAATGCCAGGGGCGAACCTTGCTGGGAGGTGAAGCGGTGTGCTCCCACCCCTGTTCCTGTTTAATAGTACTGCAGTGAGTCATTGAGCTGACAAGCTCGTGGATGAAGCACAAGCATGCCTGTGAGAGGTACCTGACCTGAGAAAGATGTTGGCAGCCTACTCATCAAACCCTAAATTTCAAAGACTGTAAACTCTACCGATGAGGGTTAAAGAACCAGAAACACATGTCTAGTGATCAGCACTATCTGCTCCAACTGTGGCAAAACATTCGAACACTTTTGAAGGAAACAAGTAACTGAAACTGCATTTACCACAATGCCAGGGGCGATACTTGCTGGGAGGTGAAGCGGTGTGCTCCCAACCCTGTTCCTGTTTAATAGTACTCCCGTGAGTCATTGATCTGATGAACTCGTGGATGAAGCACCCGCATGCCTGTGAGAGGTACCTGACCTGAGAAAGATGTTGGCAGCCTACTCAGCAAACCCCAAATTTGAAAGACTGTAATCTCTACTGATGACGGTTAAAGAACCAGAAACACGTGTCTAGAGATCAGCACTATTTGCGCCAACTGTGGCAAAACACTCAAACACTCTTGAAGGAAGCAAGTAACGGAATCTGCATTTAAGACAATGCCAGTGGCGAACCTTGCTAGGAGGTGAAGCAGTGTGCTCCCACCCCTGTTCCTGTTTAATAGTACTCCTGTGAATCATTGAGCTGACGAGCTTGTGGATGAAGCACCCGCATGCCTGTGAGAGGTACCTGACCTGACAAAGATGTTGGCAGCCTACTCAGCAAACCCCACATTTGAAAGACTGTAATCTCTACTGATGACGGTTAAAGAACCAGAAACACATGTCTAGAGATCAGCACTATCTGCGCCAACTGTGGCGAAACACTCGAACACTCTTGAAGCAAGCAAGTAACCGAAACTGCATTTACCACAATGCCAGGGGCGAACTTTGCTGGGAGGTGAAGCGGTGTGCTCCCACCCCTGTTCCTGTTTAATAGTACTGCCGTGAGTCATTGAGCTGACGAGCTCGTGGATGAAGCACAAGCATGCCTGTGAGAGGTACCTCACCAGAGAAAGATGTTGGCAGCCTACTCATCAAACCACAAATTTCAAAGACTGTAATCTCTACTGATGACGGTTAAAGAACCAGAAACACGTGTCTAGAGATCAGCTCTATCTGCGTCAACTGTGGCTAAACACTCGAACACTCTTGAAGCAAGCAAGAAACTGAAACTGCATTTACCACTATGCCAGGGGCGAACCTTGCTGGGAGGTGAAGCGGTGTGCTCCCACTCCTATTCCTGCTTAATAGTACAGCCGTGAGTGATTTAGCTGACGAGCTCGTGGATGAAGCACAAGCATGCCTGTGAGAGGTACCTGACCTGAGAAAGATGTTGCCAGCCTACTCATCAAACCCCAAATTTCAAAGACTGTAAGCTCTACTGATGAGGGTTAAAGAACCAGAAACACATGACTAGTGATCAGCACTATCCGCGCCAACTGAGGCAAAACACTCTAACACTTTTGAAGGAAGCAAGTAACTGAAACTGCATTTACCACAATGCCAGGGGCGATCCTTGCTGGGAGGTGAAGCGGTGTGCTCCCAACCCTGTTCCTGTTTAATAGTACTCCCGTGAGTCATTGAGCTGACAAGCTCGTGGATGAAGCACCCGCATGCCTGTGAGAGGTACCTGGCCTGAGAAAGATGTTGACAGCCTACTCAGCAAACCCCACATTTGAAAGACTGTAATCTCTACTGATGACGGTTAAAGAACAAGAAACACGTGTCTAGAGATCAGAAATATCTGCGCCAACTGTGACGAAACACTCGAACACTTTTGAAGCAAGCAAGTAACTGAAACTGCATTTACCACAATGCCAGGGACGAACCTTGCTGGGAGGTGAAGCGGTGTGCTCCCACTCCTGTTCCTGCTTAAGAGTACTGCCGTGAGTCATTGAGCTGACAATCTCGTGGATGAAGCACCCACATGCCTGTTAGAGGTACCTGACCTGAGAAAGATGTTGGCAGCCTACTCAGCAAACCCCCAATTTGAAAGACTGTAATCTCTACTGATCACGGTTAAAGAACCAGAAACACGTGTCTAGAGATCAGCACTATCTGCGCCAACTGTGGCGAAACACTCGAACACTCTTGAAGCAAGACAAGTAACTGAAACTGCATTTACCACAATGCCAGGGGCGAACCTTGCTGGGAGGTGAAGCAGTGTGCTCCCACCCCTGTTCCTGTTTAATAGCACTCCAGTGAATCATTGAGCTGACGAGCTCGTGGATGACGCACCCGCATGCCCGTGAGAGGTACCTGACCTGACAAAGATGTTGGCAGCCTACTCAGCATACCCCACATTTGAAAGACTGTAATCTCTACTGATGACGGTTAAAGAACCAGAAACACGTGTCTAGAGATCAGCACTATCTGCGCCAACTGTGGCGAAACACTCGAACACTCTTGAAGCAAGCAAGTAAGTAACTGAAACTGCATTTACCACAATGCCAGGGGCGAACCTTGCTGGGAGGTGAAGCGGTGTGCTCCCACCCCTGTTCCTGTTTAATAGTACTGCCGTGAGTCATTGAGCTGATGAGCTCTTGGATGAAGCACAAGCATGCCTGTGAGAGGTACCTGACCTGAGAAAGATGTTGGCAGCCTACTCATCAAACCCCAAATTTGAAAGACTGTAATCTCTACTGATGACGATTAAAGAACCAGAAACACGTGTCTAGAGATCAGCACTATCTGCGCCAACTGTAGCGAAACACTCGAACACTCTTGAAGGAAGCAAGTAACTGAAACTGCATATACCACAATGCCAGGGGCGAACCTTGCTGGGAGGTGAAGCGGTGTTCTCCCACCCCTGTTCCTGTTTAATAGTACTCCAGTGAATCATTGAGCTGACGAGCTCGTGGATGAAGCACCCGTATGCCCGAGAGAGGTACCTGACCTGACAAAGTTGTTGGCAGCCTACTCAGCAAACCCCACATTTGAAAGACTGTTATCTCTACTGATGACGGTTAAAGAACCAGAAACACGTGTCTAGAGATCAGCACTATCTGCGCCAACTGTGGCGAAACACTAGAACACTCTTGAAGCAAGCAAGTAATTGAAACTGCATTTACCACAATGCCAGGGGTGACCCTTACTGGGAGGTGAAGCGGTGTGCTCCCATCCCTGTTCCTGTTTAATAGTACTGCCATGAGTCATTGAGCTGACAAGCTCGAGGATGAAGCACCCGCATGCCTGTGAGAGGTACCTGACCTGAGAAAGGTGTTGACAGCCTACTCAGGAAACCCCACATTTGAAAGACTGTAATCTCTACTGATGACGGTTAAAGAACAAGAAACACGTGTCTAGAGATCAGAAATATCTGCGCCAACTGTGACGAAACACTCGAATACTTTTGAAGCAAGCAAGTAACTGAAACTGCATTTACCACAATGCCAGGGACGAACCTTGCTGGGAGGTGAAGCGGTGTGCTCCCACTCCTGTTCCTGCTTAAGAGTACTGCCGTGAGTCATTGAGCTGACAATCTCGTGGATGAAGCACCCACATGCCTGTTAGAGGTACCTGACCTGAGAAAGATGTTGGCAGCCTACTCAGCAAACCCCCAATTTGAAAGACTGTAATCTCTACTGATCACGGTTAAAGAACCAGAAACACGTGTCTAGAGATCAGCACTATCTGCGCCAACTGTGGCGAAACACTCGAACACTCTTGAAGCAAGACAAGTAACTGAAACTGCATTTACCACAATGCCAGGGGCGAACCTTGCTGGGAGGTGAAGCAGTGTGCTCCCACCCCTGTTCCTGTTTAATAGCACTCCAGTGAATCATTGAGCTGACGAGCTCGTGGATGACGCACCCGCATGCCCGTGAGAGGTACCTGACCTGACAAAGATGTTGGCAGCCTACTCAGCATACCCCACATTTGAAAGACTGTAATCTCTACTGATGACGGTTAAAGAACCAGAAACACGTGTCTAGAGATCAGCACTATCTGCGCCAACTGTGGCGAAACACTCGAACACACTTGAAGCAAGCAAGTAAGTAACTGAAACTGCATTTACCACAATGCCAGGGGCGAACCTTGCTGGGAGGTGAAGCGGTGTGCTCCCACCCCTGTTCCTGTTTAATAGTACTGCCGTGAGTCATTGAGCTGATGAGCTCTTGGATGAAGCACAAGCATGCCTGTGAGAGGTACCTGACCTGAGAAAGATGTTGGCAGCCTACTCATCAAACCCCAAATTTGAAAGACTGTAATCTCTACTGATGACGATTAAAGAACCAGAAACACGTGTCTAGAGATCAGCACTATCTGCACCAACTGTAGCGAAACACTCGAACACTCTTGAAGGAAGCAAGTAACTGAAACTGCATATACCACAATGCCAGGGGCGAACCTTGCTGGGAGGTGAAGCGGTGTTCTCCCACCCCTGTTCCTGTTTAATAGTACTCCAGTGAATCATTGAGCTGACGAGCTCGTGGATGAAGCACCCGTATGCCCGAGAGAGGTACCTGACCTGACAAAGTTGTTGGCAGCCTACTCAGCAAACCCCACATTTGAAAGACTGTTATCTCTACTGATGACGGTTAAAGAACCAGAAACACGTGTCTAGAGATCAGCACTATCTGCGCCAACTGTGGCGAAACACTAGAACACTCTTGAAGCAAGCAAGTAATTGAAACTGCATTTACCACAATGCCAGGGGTGACCCTTACTGGGAGGTGAAGCGGTGTGCTCCCACCCCTGTTCCTGTTTAATAGTACTGCCATGAGTCATTGAGCTGACAAGCTCGAGGATGAAGCACCCGCATGCCTGTGAGAGGTACCTGACCTGAGAAAGGTGTTGACAGCCTACTCAGGAAACCCCACATTTGAAAGACTGTAATCTCTACTGATGACGGTTAAAGAACCAGAAACACGTGTCTAGAGATCAGCACTATCTGCGTCAACTGTGGCGAAACACTCGAACACTCTTGAAGCAAGCAAGTAACTGAAACTGCATTTACCGCAATGCCAGGGGCGAACCTTGCTGGGAGGTGAGGCGGTGTGCTCCCACTCCTGTTCCTGCTTAAGAGTACTGCCGTGAGTCATTGAGCTGACAAGCTCGTGGATGAAGCACCCACATGCCTGTTAGAGGTACCTGACCTGAGAAAGATGTTGGCAGCCTACTCAGCAAACCCCAATTTGAAAGACTGTAATCTCTACTGATGACGGTTAAAGAACCAGAAACACGTGTCTAGAGATCAGCACTATCTGCTCCAACTGTAGCGAAACACTTGAACACTCTTGAAGCAAGCAAGTAACTGAAACTGCATTTACCACAATGCCAGGGGCGAACCTTGCAGGAAGGTGAAACAGTGTGCTCCCACCCCTGTTCCTGTTTAATAGTACTCTTGTGAGTCATTGAGCTGACGAGCTCGTGGATGAAGCACCCGCATGCCTGTGAGAGGTACCTGGCCTGAGAAAGATGTTGACAGCCTACTCAGCAAACCCCACATTTGAAAGACTGTAATCTCTACTGATGACGGTTAAAGAACCAGAAACACGTGTCTAGAGATCAGCACTATCTGCGCCAACTGATGTTGGGTTATGGGGATAAGGGTGTGGAGTATTTTACATTTTTTTTATAATTTTTGGAATATTGTATAAAATTTATTTAGAAATTTTGATTTAGATTTTTAAATTTATATTTAATTTTAGGAGTGGGATATTGGGTTATAGGGGATAAGGGTGGGGAGTGTTTTAAAAATGTTTAATAATTTAGGAATCATTTGTAAAAATTATTTAGAAATTTAGAATAAAATTTAGATTTTTATATTTAATTTTAGGAGCGGGATGTTGGGTTATGGGGATAAGGGTGTGGAGTGTTTTAATTTTTTTATAATTTTTGGAATATTGTATAAAATGTATTTAGAAATTTTGATTTAGATTTTTAAATGTATATTTAATTTTAGGAGTGGGATGTTGGGTTATAGGGGATAAGGGTGGGGAGTGTTTTAAAAATGTTTTATTAAATTGGAATGTTTTATAAAATTCATTTAGAAATTTAGAAATAAATTTTGAATATTATATTTAAATTTAGGAGTTGTATGTTGGGTTATTGGGGATAAGGATGGGGAGTGTTTTAAACATGTTTATTTATTTTGGAATATTTTATAAAATTAAGTTAGAAATAACAATGAAATTTCGAATGTAATATTTATATTTAGGAGTGGGATGTTGGGTTATAGTGGATAAGGGTGGGGTGTGTTAAAACATTTTTATTTTGTTGTAATATTTTATAAAATTTATTTACAAATATTTAAATTAATTTTGATTTGTATATTTAATTTTATGAGGTGGATGTTGGGTTATAGCGGATAAGGGTGGGGAGTGTTTTAAAAAAGTATTTTAAATTTGTAATATTGAGTAATTTTTTATTTAAAAAATGATATTCAAATATAATTTTTTTTATAAATTTCGGATTGGGGAGTTGGATTTGCAGAGGATAAGGGTGGGTATTGTGTCATGTAAAATTTGGAATAATGATTAAAAATAACCCTTTATTTTTATATATTTATATTTATATATTTATATTGCACCTACCCTAATTAAATACATATTGGAGTGGGAATATTAAATTAATTAAGATCAGTGTACATGATCTAGTCTAATTAAATATATTTAGGAGTGGGAATACTAAATTAATTAAGTTCAGTGTCCTGCACCTACCCTAATTAAATATAGATTGGAGTGAGAATAGTAAATTTATTAAGTTCAGTGTCCAGAACCTACCCTAATTAAATATATTTTGGAGTGGGAATAGTAAATGAATTAAGTTCAGTGTCCAGCACCTACCCTAATTCAATATAGATTGGAGTGAGAATAGTAAATTAATTAAGTTCAGTGTCCAGCACTTATCTTAATTAAATATAGACTGGAGTGGGAATAGTAAATTAATTAAGTTCAGTGTCCAACACCTACCCTAATTAAATATAGATTGGAGTGAGAATAGTAAATTAATTAAGTTCAGTGTCCAGCACTTTTCTAAATTTAATAAAGACTGGAGTGGGAATAGTAAATTAATTAAGTTCAGTGTCGAGCACTTATCTTAATTAAATATAGGCTGAAGTGGGAATAGTAAATTAATTAAGTTCAGTGTCCAGCACCTACCCTAATTAAATATATTTTGGAGTGGGAATAGTAAATTAATTAAGTTCAGTGTCCAGCACCTACTCTAATTCAATATAGATTGGAGTGAGAATAGTAAATTAATTAAGTTCAGTGTCCAGCACTTATCTTAATTAAATATAGACTGGAGAGGGAATAGTAAATAAATTAAGTTCAGTGTCCAGCACCTACCCTAATTAAATATAGATTGGAGTGAGAATAGTAAATTAATTAAGTTCAGTGTCCAACACTTATCTAAATTTAATCAAGACTGGAGTGGGAATAGTGAATTAATTAAGTTCAGTGTCCAGCACTTATCTTAATTAAATATAGGCTGGAGTGGGAATAGTAAATTAATTAAGTTCAGTGTCCAGCACCTACCCTAATTAAATATATTTTGGAGTGGGAATAGTAAATTAATTAAGTTCAGTGTCTAGCACCTACTCTAATTCAATATAGATTGGAGTGAGAATAGTAAATTAATTAAGTTCAGTGTCCAGCACTTATCTTAATTAAATATAGACTGGAGAGGGAATAGTAAATAAATTAAGTTCAGTGTCCAGCACCTACCCTAATTAAATATAGATTGGAGTGAGAATAGTAAATTAATTAAGTTCAGTGTCCAGCACTTATCTAAATTTAATAAAGACTGGAGTGGGAATAGTGAATTAATTAAGTTCAGTGTCCAGCACTTATCTTAATTAAATATAGGCTGGAGTGGGAATAGTAAATTAATTAAGTTCAGTGTCCAGCACCTACCCTATTTAAATATATTTTGGAGTGGGAATAGTAAATTAATTAAGTTCAGTGTCTAGCACCTACTCTAATTCAATATAGATTGGAGTGAGAATAGTAAATTAATTAAGTTCAGTGTCCAGCACTTATCTTAATTAAATATAGACTGGAGTGGGAATAGTACATTAATTAAGTTCAGTGTCCAGCACCTATCCTAATTAAATATAGATTGGAGTGACAATAATAAATTAATTAAGTTCAGTGTCTAGCACCTACCCTAATTAAATATATTTTGAAGTGGGAATAGTAAATTAATTAAATTCAGTGTCCAGCAGCTACCCTAATTCAATATAGATTGGAGTGAGAATAGTAAATTAATTAAGTTCAGTGTCCAGCACTTATCTTAATTAAATATAGACTGGAGTGGGAATAGTAAATTAATTAAGTTCAGTGTCCAGCACCTACCCTAATTAAATATAGATTGGAGTGACAATAGTAAATTAATTAAGTTCAGTGTCCAGCACTTATCTAAATTTAATAAAGACTGGAGTGGGAATAGTAAATTAATTAAGTTCAGTGTCCAGCACTAATCTTAGTTAAATAAAGGCTGGAGTGGGAATAGTAAATTAATTAAGTTCAGTGTCCAGCACCTACCCTAATTAAATATATTTTGGAGTGGGAATAGTAAATTAATTAAGTTCAGTTTCCAGCACCTACTCTAATTCAATATAGATTGGAGTGAGAATAGTAAATTAATTAAGTTCAGTGTCCAGCACTTATCTTAATTAAATATAGACTGGAGTGGGAATAGTAAATTAATTAAGTTCAGTGTCCAGCACCTATCCTAATTAAATATAGATTTGAGTGACAATAGTAAATAATTAAGTTCAGTGTCCAGCACTTATCTAAATTTAATAAAGACTGGAGTGGGAATAGTAAATTAATTAAGTTCAGTGTCCAGCACTTATCTTAATTAAATATAGGCTGGAGTGGGAATAGTAAATTAATTAAGTTCAGTGTCCAGCACCTACCCTAATTAAATATATTTTGGAGTGGGAATAGTAAATTAATTAAGTTCAGTGTCCAGCACTTATGTAAATTTAATAAAGATTGGAGTGGGAATAGTAAATTATTTAAGTTAAATGTCCAGCAGTTATCTTAATTAAATATAGGCTGGAGTGGGAATAGTAAATTAATTAAGTTCAGTGTCCAGCACCTACCCTAATTAAATATATTTTGGAGTGGGAATAGTAAATTAATTAAGTTCAGTGTCCAGCACTTAACTTAATTAAATATAGATTGGAGTGAGAATAGTAAATTAATTAAGTTCAGTGTCCAGCACTTATCTTCATTAAATATAGGCTGGAGTGGGAATAGTAAATTAATTAAGTTCAGTG
This sequence comes from Triturus cristatus, assembly GCF_964204655.1. Taxonomy (NCBI): domain Eukaryota; kingdom Metazoa; phylum Chordata; class Amphibia; order Caudata; family Salamandridae; genus Triturus; species Triturus cristatus. The sequence goes on from NC_140579.1 coordinate 1,226,219,500, forward strand.
TCCAGCACCTACCCTAATTAAATATAGATTGGAGTGAGAATAGTACATTAATTAAGTTCAGTGTCCAGCACTAATCTAAATTTAATATAGACTGGAGTGGGAATAGTAAATTAATTAAGTTCAGTGTCCAGCACTTATCTTTATTAAATATAGACTGCATTGGGAATAGTAAATTAATTAAGTTCAGTGTCCAGCACCTACCCTAATTAAATATATTTTGGAGTGAGAATAGTAAATTAATTAAGTTAAGTCTGTAGTGGGAGTAATAAATTAATTACGTTTGTTAAACAGCAATTATTATCATTAAATATAGAGTTGAATAGGAACAGTTAAATTACTTTGTTTTAATTTACAATAATTCTGTAGATTTTAGTTTTTGTTGTATAAAACATAGAAAGTCACATCAGAATGCAAATTGACATTTTTGGTATTAAATAGTGCAAAGGAAAATATGATTTTTTTTATAGTTGTTGGAAGGTATATTAATTACAGAGAAAATATTGTTTATTATTAGGCATATTATAACAATTAAATCATTGAAATAAACATGTAATAAAATAATTAGTATTTAACATTTGTATTATTGTAATAAATATTTTATAATGGATATCTATTTTTGTAATGTATATTTTGGACATTAATATATTAACAGAAAAAATAAATAAAAACATTTTTTCTTCTGATTTATATAGCGGTTTAACATTTTTTAATTTATATTGTATACTGTAAATATTTGTACACTTTATGTGAAATTATAAGAAATTGTATGCTTTGAAATATATGATTAATATATTTTAATTATTAATATTAATATTAGATAATTAATATTGATAATGTTTACATGTTATAACAGTTGTTCTTTTTATTTTTAGTTCTGGTATGTTGTAGGTACAATATATTAATTATATCATGTTCATAAATTTCTTTTTGTAATATATACATTTTTAATATTATATTAGTAAATATAATTAATTTATTATATTTATTATTATAAGTTAAATAATTTTCACGTATATAAAATAAATAGGTATTATTATTTAGTATTTTATTCAAATATTTTACTAATTTTTAAAGTAATGTGTAATGTTAAATAAATAGTTTGGATATTTATTTGGTGTTTTTTTAGTTGTTATGTTTGTGTGGGTCTTTTATTTAGTAACCGCTCGCTGTTGTTTTGGGTTATTTTGGTAGAATCCAGGTCGCGGTTGGGAGCTGTTTCGCGTTTGAGAAGGTAAGAGTTATTTTCTTTATTATTAAATAGTTTTAAATTTTTTCTGGAAGTAGTAATGTTGTAATAAGTGTGTATGGAGTGATGTTTTAGAAGTTAGGGTGTTAGTAATAGTTTGTATACGGTTTTATAATTTACGTTGTGTTCCGTGTTTGCGGCTTTGTTAGTGTTTTGTTATTTAGGTGTGTTAAAGTTTTATAGTATTTGAATAATGTTTGTAGTGATGTTTTGTGTGTGGGTGGGAATGTTTGCTTCTCTTTTGTAGGTTTTTACGGAGAAGATATTTTCGTCTCTTTCAAACACCGTTTTTTTTTAAAGGAAGTGTGTATTAGTTGTGTTTACTAATATTTATTTTACACTTCCTTTATTGTTCGGGTTTCCAGGAGCGGTTATTTATCTTTTTAATAATTTTCGGGATTTTTATGGTTATTGGATTGTCGTTTTCTGGCCTAGACGATTTTTTCGAAAAACAGTTGTATTTTTCCATTTTATTTGGGTTTATTTTTGATATCTATGGATTTTGAACTACCTGGATTTATTTGGAAGAAATGTCATTATTGTATTGGAGCAACTAGACAGGTAAGTTGATTTAAATATTTTAATGGTGGGTGGCAAAATATTGTATTTTTATTATTGTTGTTGTGTACTTGTTTTGTTTAATTATGTTGTCTAAATATATGTATATATAAATTATTTATATATTTTAGACAACATAATTAATTATTTGATATAATAAAGTGGTTTCTTTATGTTGTGATAGTTGTTTTAGTAGAATTGTGGGTTAATTTTTTGAAATGGTTTAGAAGAGAGTTTGAGCTATTATATTTAATTACTCAAGTCCTCTTGTGGATGGGTATAGCTGTACCTGTTGTTGTAGGTAATTATACATTTGAGTAGTTTGTCTAGATTGTTTTGGTTTTAATTGTAGGACAGATTGTTGTATTCTTAATTCTTGGAAACTTTGTTCCTTTTGTATGGAAATTAGTAGTTTTTCTAGTGTTGGAGTCGTTCTTCCAGTAGAAGTTAGGAATGCATTATGCCAGCCCTCGACTGCGTTGTTAGTTTTGGATTGTTTGTTGAGTGTACTTAGATATACATTCCACCAAGGTATTTGGAACTTTGGCTGACGTCTATGGCCTGATCTGTGTAGTCTCCCCATCCAGGTATCCTCAAAATAATCTAAGAGGGGAGATAACTTTAGTTCATTTTGCTTGTAGAATTGACTTTCTAATAAAAGATTGTAATGTTCTGCAACATCTGTGGTTGGTACATAAGCTAGGGCTGTTAGAAGTTTTATTTGATGTGCAAAAGTTATGTTTGTGGCATATTCTACACTTAGGGGCCGATTCCGATCCTGGAAAAATTTCCCCCGTCCGAATTGATTCTGGACTTTTTTCCGTCCGAATCGTACAAGTAGCGTACAAACTGCCAAGTACGATTCGCATGGGAAAAACTCCATACGAATCACATCAGGAACATTTCCCCACACGTCCTCGGGTCGGAAATTGTGTCCGACACATCCCCGGACGATTCACCGTACGAATCGGAAAAATTAAGTCCGACCGCGCAAGTACGATCACTCCCGTCCTTTCGATTTCACAACTGTATGGAAAAAACACCGTACGGACCGAACTCCCATAGCAACCATGGAGACACATGCCCGCATACGCGCCGAACACCCCACCACAGACCCCACATGTAAGCGCAAAACGCCCCCCAGCCGCGGATGTACGTGCCGAACCCCCACCAGTGTATGCATGGAAGGTATCCCCACCCATGTATGCATGGAGCGTACCAACTCCCCACCCGTGTATGTACGGACCGTACCCCCACCCGTGTATGAATGGAGCGTACCAACACCCCACCAGTGTATGTACGGACCGTACCCCCCACCCCTGTATGTACGGACTGTACCCCCACCCGTGTATGCATGGAGCGTACCAACTCCCCACCCGTGTATGTACGGACCGTACCCCCACCCCACCAGTGTATGTACGGACCGTACCCCCACGCATGTATGCATGGAGCGTACCAACTCCCCACCCGTGTATGTACGAACCCTACACCCAGCCCCCCCTGTATGTACGGACCATACCCCCACCCGTGTATGCATGGAGCGTACCAACTCCCCACCCGTTTATGTACGGACCGTACCCCCACCCGTGTATGAATGGAGCGTACCAACACCCCACCAGTGTATGTACGGACCGTACCCCCCACCCGTGTATGTACGGACCGTACCCCCACCCATGTATGTACGGACCGTACCCCCACCCCACCCTTGTATGTACAGACCGTACCCCCACCCCACCCGTGTATGTACGGACCGTACCCCCACCCGTGTACGTACGGACCGTACCCACACCCCACCCGTGTATGTACGAACCGTACCCCCACCCCACCCGTGTATGTACGGACCGTACCCCCACCCGTGTATGCATGGAGCGTACCAACTCCCGTGTATGTACGGACCGTACCCCCACCCCACCAGTGTATGTACAGACTCTACACCCAGCCCCTCTGTATGTACGGACCGTACCCCCACCCGTGTATGCATGGAGCGTACCCACTCCCCACCCGTGTATGTACGGACCCTACACCCAGCCCCCCCGGTATGTACGAACCGTACCCCCACCCCACCCGTGCATGTATGGACCATACCCCCACCCGTGTATGTATGGAGCGTACCCCCACCCGTGTATGTACGGATTGTACCCCCATCCCACCAGTGTATGTACGGACCGTACCCCCACCCCACCAGTGTATGTACGGACCCTACACCCAGCCCCCCCTGTATGTACGGACCGTACCCCCACCCGCGTATGCATGGAGCGTACCCACTCCCCACCCGTGTATGTGCGGACCCTACACCCAGCCCCCCCTGTATGTACGGTGCGAAACACCACCACCGATGGACTGTGCGGACCAACACCCTGCCCGTGTTCGTACGCACCCTACCCCAGGCCCACACACCAGCACCCTCACCCAACATCGGGCATGTACGAGTCGTACTAAGCCATAGCAAAGGACAGCACTGTACAACAACATGGCCCATGTACGCACCGTACAGACGCAAAAAACACTCCTACTGAACCAGGACAAACCAAAAAAAGACAAGGAGAGTCAATTTGAGGCACACAATACCACAAAACATTTCCAACAAGGCCAAATACATCCTATACACTGACCTGCAACTGACAAACAGCTAAACAGAGGCCCAAACCACTACCACTCCTTATAACACACCCACCCAAAGTTCAAACACAGCCACACCCACAAATGGACCAATAAAAAGGCCCAACACACACAAACCATGATCCTTTGCAACAGATCCACTGCTGCCAGACCCCAGAGACAACGCACTGCACCATACTTCAACCATCAATACACCTTACACTTGCACTCCTTCACACAACCACCATCACAAACACACCCTCATCACATTCACACACACACACCCACAACCATCCACACCCACACCCCCACAACCATCCACACCCCACACCATGCCCACCAACAAGAATCCAAAGTTCACAAAGGTCGAGCTGGAGGTCCTTGTTGACGAAATCATCAGAGTCGAGCCACAGCTCTTTGGAACATTGGTCAGACGGACCAGCATATCAGAAAAATCAGACATGTGGCAGAGGATAGTCAATTCCGTGAATGCTGTTGGGGCCACCAGAAGGACCAGGCATGAGCGGCAAGCCAGGTGGTACGATCTGCGGAGGACGGTCCGCCGCAAAATGACAGACGACCACAACCAGGCCAACATCACTGGAGGAGGTCCGTCCCGCAGACCGGTACACTACCATCCCTGGGAGGAGAAGGTGATGGACTAGAAGGAGTCCGAGAGCCTGGTGAGTACACAAACAACTCACCTCACATGGGGGGAACGCCATATACAACCCAAATACCAATCATGCACGCAACCCCCCAAAGCCAGCACCGGACACAACCACACTCCAAAAACACACACATGCCACTAGCGCCTCCATGCCCCAAGGAAGGCCATGCCAAGTCACAGGCCACACAAAACACCAACACAAGACAGGATGTCCCCGATGCCGGGAGGGTGGGCCTCAAAACTAACATAGAGCAACTCTGAAGCACACAACAATGCCCTCAGCCCATATGGCTTAGGGCACAGCCATACAAACATTGTGTCCCCACACAGTACTGTTTTGCCTGCTAATGGTGGCCGCGTTGCAGGACAACATGGGTATGAAGGCACAATTTGCACATAACAGCAGCTAATGAAGACGCAGCACACTGACAGAGTGTCAGCACACACCGCCACAGCAGCAGCGCAGACTCAGACACTCCGCCCAATGGGTGCCGGCAGAGAAGAAACAAACCCACATGAACAAGCCAATGGCCTTTGAAAGACCTGCAAACTGTGTGTGCCCAGGAAGCTGGGCTGAGGTGACAGAGGGTGACACACAGAGGGAGGGAGAGGGGCAGAGAGAGGGACAGAGACAGAGGTGGACACAGGGAGACAGACAGAGGGAGGGAGGAGGCTGACAGAGGGAGGGAGAAAGGGAGACAGAGGGAGACGGACAGAGGGAGGAGGCTGACAGAGGGAGGGAGAAAGGGAGACGGACAGAGGGAGGAGGCTGACAGAGGTAGGGAGAAAGGGAGACGGACAGAGGGAGGAGGCTGACAGAGGGAGGGAGAAAGGGAGACGGACAGAGGGAGGAGGCTGACAGAGGGAGGGAGAAAGGGAGATAGAGGGAGATGGACAGAGGGAGGAGGCTGATAGAGGGAGGGAGAAAGGGAGACGGACGGGGAGGAGGCTGACAGAGGGAGGGAGAAAGGGAGACGGACAGAAGGAGGAGGCTGACAGAGGGAGGGAGAAAGGGAGACGGACAGAGGGAGGAGGCTGACAGAGGGAGGGAGAAAGGGAGATGGACAGAGGGAGGAGGCTGACAGAGGGAGGGAGAAAGGGAGACAGAGGGAGACCAAATCACCCTTGGGTGGTGTGGCCATGTCCGCTCGTCAGCACGTGGACTGTGTGCATGTAGACAAGGTTTCGCAGTGCGTGAACCCCCCCTTCAACCTTTGATGAACACTAGGCCATGTGTCAATCTGTGCACGAGTACATCCGTGCTGCAGGCACAAACAGAACCTTACACCCAGTATACCCACCCACTGTGTTTGTCAGAACCCTGTCACAAATTGTTAAGTTACCTACCTGCATTCTCAAATAGCATGGAAAAAACAACATTTGGCCACGTACAGTGCAACACGTAAGGCGGCTCTGCATGGCTTGCTACGCCCGCTCACTACACTGCTGACTGCGTTCCCAAAAGATGCATCAACTAAGATTGTGTCACACATAGGTAAAGTGTCGAAACCTGTGGCCAAGTGAAATACCCATGCACAAGTGCACTGTGAGAGGAATGCTAGCCAAATCCAACCACCCAGAGGAACTGTGCCAAATCAAAAATGAATGAAACATGGATGTCGCATGTAACACAATTAACACTGTCTCTCTCACACACAGGTCAACGTAGTCGATCTCCCCCCAACACTGGGGGAAGACTCACAGGACCAGGCTCTGCGTGAAGAGGACCCCACCGGCAGCGACGACTCTCACCACTCCGTGGATGACCCAGACCAACCTGGCCCCTCTGGTGTCCAACCACCTGCAGCACCTGCGTCAGGTACAACTGTGCCAACCACCACCCCCATTCCTGCCACATCCCAGGAGACACCCAGGAGCCCTGCCCGCACACAACAATGCAGCCAGTCTGTCCAGGAGGGACAAGATTCTCTGGGCACCGAGGAGGAGGCAGGCGACACCGCAAATGCCATTCCTCAGGGGTCCCGGAGACCCGATGTGCCCACAACGGCAAGCCAGGCGCAAGTGGGCAGGGGTGGTGGGAGTGGAGGATGGCGGAGGCGCAAACCTGCCCAGTTGGCTCAGGACCCGGCTATGTCACACGTCAGAAACATCCTGAACGCATACCGGCGTGACTCCAGAGGCATCGACCAGGTAGTGGGGACCCTCAATGAGATGAAGACCATGCAGGTCGAGCATCATGCCAGGATGGAGGCAAGACTGAATGAGCTCCTGGCGGTGCACAGGGACGTGAGCCAATCACTCCGTCAGATCGCCCAAAGCCTGGCAAACCCTCCCTGTGCCACCAGGCGTAGAGCAGCACCAGAAACAGGGAGGGAGGAGGAGGAGGATTCATCTGACGGAGTGTCCCTGGCATCGTCAAGGCCTGCTTCTGAGGGTCCCCGCAGGAAGGTGGGTCGTCCACGAAAAAGACCGTGAGAGTCAGCGGAACATCACCATCTCCCAGGTCACCTGGCCTGGCACCTGGCCCTCTGGTCCAACAGCAGCACAGCAGCAAAGGACATTCTCTGCCACATGGCCTTGCTGGTCACTGTCTGACCAATGTTGACAAAGACTGTGGCACAGACTCTGATGACTTTCAATAGCAAGGACACCAATTCCCCCTGTGAACTTTGGATTCTACACTCCCGCCAAGCACCTCTTGTCACCCCCCAAACATGTACCCCAGCACAAATAAAATTAATCACAATCACAAGATGATGCCGTCATTTTGCATTATTCCACTACATGTGTGTGTTGTAAAGTCAAACCATGCCTGATTTCTGAAGTAACTCCAAACATCCATACCCTGGGGTCTGAGTCTGGCACAGGACACACATGGGTCACAATGTACCATCCAAGACAGACATGGAGCACCATACTCACCCGTGATGGGCCCAACCAGCTGAGGGGGTGCCCGCACAACTGTGCCTACAGACCTATTTAGAAGAGCAATAGTCATGCGCAGAGGTCAGGGATCATGTGGAGTGTCCTGGGGTGGGAGTCCCAGGTATGTGTAGACACGTGGCAGAACCATGTCCTGCATGCTTGAGTCAGGTGGATGTGGAGAATGGTGGGCCAGCCAAGGTTGGATGCATGGAGATGGCACAATTGGGTGTTGGATCACAGTGCCACAAGGTTGTGTTGTGCTTGTGGGCTGCATCCTGAGTGTGTGCGTGGATTGAGAAGGTCATCCTGCAGCTGGCAGTGATCCACTCCCCCCATCTCTGTTTGACGTTGATGTGGCCTGGTCGCCGGATGTAGTAGCAGAGCTGTGCAGATGCACCCTGGATGTGGACAAGTATCATGGGATTTCTAACACACATGTCCGTAGAGTGCAGGGTAGGATTAGACACGGATGTCGTAGTTGAGCTGGGGGATGGTCTCCCTCTTGCCTTGAGGTGGATGGAACTGGGGATCTTGTGCATAATGCAGAGTGTGCTGCCGCATGAGGCACAGATGCTGCTGATCAGCATAGCACATGTCAGGAAGCAATCCATGATGAACACCAGCTCGTTTGCGTGGACACTGGGTGCCCTTGCTGCAGGGCCTGCAGCAGCATGCGCCATGTCAAGGAAACAATGCCACAAGTAGCACACAAAGACAAGGATCTCAGGAAGGAACTATGCAAAAGGTGTATGTCAAGGAAGGAATGTCTGGTGCAACATGGCACACACACACACAATGGATTCACATGCAGCACAGTGGCCGTCCTGGAGACTGACATGCCACAATACCTATACAGCCATGGACATCAAGACAGAATCTAATCGCTGACAAACAGCTTGCATCTTGCTACTCTACACATAGACTCATATGCACCATCTCTGAGAATAATGCCAGACATGCCGCATGCACAGTGGCAACAGACCACCATTGACAGAGATGAGGCACCTTGGAGGCAGAGGTACACCTTTATTACTCATGTGTGTCGGAATGCTAATGTAACTCTGTCAACACATACACAGGTCATGTGGATGAACACGTGGGACCAACACTGGCACCCCCCTTACCACCACAGATGCTGGAAATCCATGGCACTGGCACACAAGTGACGGGTTACAGCTAAACACTCCCTGCTGCTCACGGAGAGGCTGCTATACACCATTGAGCCCCTAATGGGGAATTCACACACCATGTCAACCCGGTGCAACCCGTATGTTTCTGAGGGCAGTGTTGCACACATTGATGGCTCCATCACAATCCACAATCCCATTACAGATGACTGTCACCAAGTCTGACCATCAATTCAGGTGAATTCTGCTCCATGTCATGTGCCCCATGGTGAATCTACATGTATGTAAAGTATCCAAACATGAACAGGAGCAGTGCACACACATTCAAAACAAATACCACTCCCAAAAAGCAGTGCTGCATTTCAAACTTGTCCGTGCATGTAACGCTGATTCAACACATGTTGCTGTGTTCATGAGGAATAGCAGGAGCACAACAATGCCACCAGCAGACAGCATGCGCAAGTACCTGTGGAGGCAACGGAATCAGCTCTTCAGGAGGCCAAACGTCCTCTCTATCACTCGCCTGGTCCGCCCATGGGCGTTGTTGTAGCGATGATCGGCAGCTGTGCTGGGGTTGCGGAGAAGCGTGATCAGCCATGGCATGTTGGGATAGCCAGCGTCCCCTACATGGAAACATCATGGACAAGAGTGGGTCAGGAGAAGCAGTAAGACAGGAAGATGACGTTAAATACAGGACTGCCAGAGTATACCCACCAACAATACATGCTCGTTCGTTGCGCAGCTGCATCATCATTTCAGGCACCCTGCTACGCCTCATGATGTACGCATCGTGTGCTGATCCTGGAAAACGAGCACAGACATGTGAAATCACCATGTTGGCAAGACACACCGCGAGGGCATTAATGGAGTGGTAATGCTTGCGGTTACGGAAGGCTACCTCCTGTGCCTGTGGTGGTACCAAAGCCACATGTGTTCCATCTATGGACCCAATGACATGGGGCATCCCTCCCAGGGCATAGAACTCACGCTTGACAGCTGTCAACTGCTCAGGAGTTGGGAATTTAATGAACTCATCCAGGTGCTCCAACATGGCCTCTAAAAAATCTTGCAGAACATGGCTGAACATGGTTTGGGACATGCCACCGACATGGGCAATGGTATGTTGAAAGGTACCCGTGGCCAAGAAATGTAGGGCTGCCATCACCTTCATCTTGGGTGTCAGTGCAGTAGGATACCTGTGTAGCGGTTGGAGGTGTGGTGCCAGCCGTGTCGTCAGGTCCTCAATCAAGCGTTGGGGGAAGCGGTAGCGGCGTATACAGTCATTTTCCCGCATGTCAGCCAAGTCCGGAATTGGTCGAAGGAGAGGCGGAGCCCTGCTTTGAATTAGAAGGGACAACGAAGAGTGAGTACAGTACACCACCAATGTCAATGTACAGAGCACATGCTCAACAGGCAATACACATATGCTACATACAGAGTCAGGTCTGTGCAATATGCCCTGGACACGTATGCCAGGCATGTGACACTCCTACCAAGAGCCAGCTACAAACGTTGATTCTCAACCTCAATATGCCATGCCATGAAACTAGCTGTGGGCCAGTGTAAGTGAGCAGGCAGACGCATTACAGGAGTTACAGACATCCAAATATGTGCAGAAGAAGGATGTTTATTGTACAGACAGGTTGCGGAACACTAGAGGCACAGGTCACATGTCATAGAATAAGGACAGACCACACACCTTGCCATGAAGGATTACATGTCAAGACTGATCACACATACATTGAGAGTATGCAGATATGTCCTTGTTTTGGAACTCCGTGTCGATGTATACATACATACCTAACGTCGGATTACACATGTGTGCTGGGGTGCGTAACAGCGTGCCATGCTCATCTACACACAGACACATGTGGGTTGCAGCAACAGCAGATGCATTTGACCAAACACCTACAGCAAACCTATGGGAACACATGACACACACATGACATAGCTACAGCGTGCAACGCGGGCATTCACTTGTCAGGGGTAACATTCCGTGTACCTGGCATCAGGGGACATTTGTGGGTGTCGGTGACTGTGCCATGCCAGTGACGCATGGCCCACCAAGTCAGTACTACATGCACACATGTCAAAGGAGTGAAGGGGATGTGTGGCACATAGGGCACCATCACACGTGACATGTGTACACAGCTCATCATACTGTAATTTGCTTCACACCTCAGGAGTATGGTGCCACATCACAGCCTGACCCACCTGTGCCCGACACATGTAGTACTGCACCGACAATGCCTTGATGTCCAGCCTTGGCCATGTATGACAGCTCAATTCATTCCTGTGTGCTGCCTGTCACAACTGTCAGGTGTGAATCCCACCGTACATACGCTCCGAGGGCGTACGCCATAGTGATACGGACCGTACACGCGTGTGTAGGGTCCCTATCACTATGGTGGTGCTGGCGTATGCGTATGCCATAGTGATAGGGACCGTACACGCGTGTGTAGGGTCCCTATCACTATGGTGGTGCTGGCGTATGCGTACGCCATAGTGATACGGACCGTACACGCATGTGTAGGGTCCCTATCACTATGGTGGTGCTGGCGTATGCGTACGCCATAGTGATAGGGACCGTACATGCGTGTGTAGGGTCCCTATCACTATGGTGGTGCTGGCGTATGCGTACGCCATAGTGATACGGACTGTACACGCGTGTGTAGGGTCCCTATCACTATGGTTCTGCTGGCGTATGCGTACGCCATAGTGATACGGACCGTACACGCGTGAGTACGGTCCGAACTACCATGGCGTACACGTCCTTGAGCACCCCCATAGTGATAGGGACCATACACACGCGTGTGTACGGTCCGAACTACAATGGCGTACATGTACGCGAGCACCCCCATAGTGATAGGGACCGTACACACGCGTGTGTACGGTCCGGACTACTATGGCGTACACATACGCGAGCACCCCCATAGTGATAGGGACCGTACACGCGTGTGTACGGTCCGAACTACCATGGCGTACACATACGCGAGCACCCCCATAGTGATAGGGAGCGTACACGCGTGTGTACGGTCCGAACTACCATGGCGTACACGTACGCGAGCACCCCCATAGTGATAGGGAGCGACCCTACACACGCGTGTGGACAGTCCCTATCACTATGGGGGTGCTCGCGTACGTGTACGCCATAGTAGTACGGACCGTACACACGCGCGTGTAGGGTCGGTCCCTATCACTATGGCGTACGCATACGCCAGCACCACCATAGTGATAGGGACCCTACACACGCATGTACGGTCCGTATCACTATGGCGTATGCATACACCAGCACTCCCATAGTGATGGGGACCGTACACACACGTGTACGGTCCGTTGCAATGCATTTGGGGTGCCCTAGGGCTGTAGAACGCACCGTACCTGTGTTGTGACATAGGGTTGACATAGGGGACACATGAGGGACAAGTATAGGGGCCTAAATGCATGCTGGTTGTCATGGAGACCGAGTTTCAGGTTTGAATTTCGCATCATGTGGTCAGCAGAAGTCGGTTGGAGACAATGTACTTTGTTGCAATGTGGTTGTTGACATTACATCATGCTCAATTTTAAGACCATGCAAGGCCTGTCACTGGGGTAGTTTTAAAATGATTGGACGACACGTAGGATGCAAATGTGACTGAGCCAATCACTCTGTACTCCTGTAAATGAAACAGGCCAGCAAGGAAGATATAAGGCAGCCAGGTCCCTTGAGAGAGCACTTGCCTGCACATCCTTTCATTCCACAACACTGCTGCTGCTTGTGATTCCTCTGGCACCATGTCCAGGTCTGTGGAGAGGGCCCAGCCATTCACCATGGAGGAGAATATGGCGTTGGTGGATGTGATCCTCCCACAGTACACCATGCTGTATGGTCGACCAGGGGAGCAGGTGAGTGCAGACTCCACTAGCTTAAACTGTGCCCCTTTTTGTGACTGTGACTTCTGGCATTGTGTCCAGGTGTGACAGACATGCAGGGTTTTTCATAGTGGTTCCCAGGGGGGGGGAAGGGCTCATGTCTCCCATGCAGAGCATGCTGTAGTTCCTGTGTGCACAACGCACTAGCATGGTGCTTACTGTGACGATCACTGCATGGTGCATGCCGCTTTCGGACTTCCTAATCCTCCTGGAAATGTTGTTTCTACAGTCCTGATGTGAGTCCGTGCTCCCCCCAGGGTGACAGGTGCCAGGACCCACAGATGTGTGTCTGTTCAGTGTACCTGTGGTGAGAGTGTCTAAATGATGTGGTCGTCCCCTGGACATTGGTGTGTGTGTGTGTGTGAGTCCCCTGTCATGTGGGTGTGTGCATATGTGGAGTGTTGCACCTCAGCTGCATGTGGGATGGATACACCCTGCCCATCTGATGTGAGCAGGGAGCTGTGCTGGATGTCTGCTGTGCTGAGACAGCCCCACATCTGTGACACCCCCAGTCTAGTGGCACATGTGCAGAGTGAGGTTTGTAGCGGCAGTTGCCAATGCCAGGTGATTGCTCAGTGCCTGTGTGTCTCTGTGTACTCTGCTGAGGTAGCGTAAGTGGGCTGGGGCATGTGACTGCTTAGGGGTACTGTTCAGATTCTTGTTGTAGCTTGGGATGCACAGTGTGAGCCTGCATCATTGATTGTGTTGCACCCCTCATGCCACCTGTGTACTTTCAATGACACCTACTGCATTTGCCCATTCCCAGGAGGATGATGTCACTATGACAAAGGTGCAATGAGTTGGCTGCATACTATGGCCAGTTCAAACATGCATAATTTGTAATATGTGTGTCTCTGTATCATTGATAAGGTGGATTGGTGTATTGTCACTTTTGCATCCTCACAGGTAGGCGTCTGTGCCAAGGGGGAGATCTGGAAGCAAGCCGTCAGTGCCGTGAGGAGGACGGAGGGTCGGAATCGGTGCCTAGCCCAGGTGAGGAAACGCTGGCAGGACATCCGGTGCTGGACGCGGAGGATCGCACGGGTCCTGCTGGGGGTCTCACCTGTGAGCCAGAAAAACCGTGGGCGCTGGCGTCTGACCCACATCCGGAAGCGTGTGCTGGCGGTGGTCTTCCCCGACTTGGACAGGCGCTTGCTGGAGAAGCAGCAGCAGGAAGGGGGTAGGTACATGTGTGTTTGTTGTGTGTGACCAGATTTTGGAAGTGCGCAGTTGCATGGACACACTGCCAGGGTTTAAAAGTGCAGTGCATATCCTGTTCCCCAAAGTAAAGCGGTGCTGTTCTTCCTCCCTTCCCCTCCTTGCCATGTGTTCCCTGGTCTGTGTGTAGTCACTCTTGCACAAGGTCATCTAGGCTGGCAGTTACTCCAAGTGCCCAATGCTTGCAGCATCATGTGTGGGGGTGGTGTGTAACAGGTTTTTGCACGTTGCTTGTGCCCTGGCCAGTTCTGTCATTGTGGGGTCCATGTTAGTTGGCACTGATGCTGAGTCCCGACATGGGAGTGTGTGTTTCATGTGTACTGCCTTACTGCCTGCATGTCGAATGTTATGCCCTCTGACATGATGTGCTTGAGTGTGAGATATGCATAGTGCAGGGATGTTGGCTTGTGTTCCAGTCATATCCATCCAGGGCCATGGAGTAGTGTGGCCACTACAGTCCCCTGGGGCACCTTTTCCTAGGTATCATGTGTGTCATCAGATAATGTGGACATTCTCTGTGTCTTCAGCATAGTTTGGGCCCTGTGGCATAGTACCCTGGCATCATTTGTATTCACGTATACTGTGCTACATGTGTCCACTGTACAGGGTGACCTAATTTAGCTGGTGCATACTCACAGGGGCCAGTGCCTGTGTGTCTTGGTACAACTATCTGATGATGGTTGTTTGTCAGTGATATATGTGGACAGGCGCACCAGGGGTAGTTTGTGTGCGATCAGGATTAATTGCAGGCCATGTGTTTTCATCCCAGACTAAGAGGTGTAAGTACTTCCTCTGTCTCAATCACATTGTCTCAGGTAGGGGGGGGGTTGGTGCGGGCAAGGCCTACATGTCCAAACCTGAAGTCTCCTTGCTCGGTCTGGCCAGTGTGTGATGTTTGTGTGGCCAAACACTCAAGGTGCAGTGCCCCAGTCATGCTGGCCATGGTTTTCAGTATTACCTTTGCAGCATGTCCCAAGAGTTGATAGACATGGTTCCTGCTCATCCCTCTCTTGGCTACGCTGATGCTGTGCTAGATTGTCCCCAGAGTCTGGCTCCTCTGTACAATTTGATATCAAGTTATTTGCTATTGTGTCATGCTCTCCATATTTTAACTGTGGCATGGTGGGTCAACAAACTGTGTGTTGCAGGGACTACATATGTACCTTGTAGTGTAGATGTTACTCTTGTTGCTTTTCAGGCTATGCACTGTGACCTATGTAGAGTTGCCTCATGTGACATATGTATACAGGTGTCTGATTTCTCCTGTCTCTTCACCTTGCCCACAGCATCATCGGGGGACTACGAGGGAGACACTGGCACGGACCGTGAGGAGGGAGCGAGCACCAGTGCCAGCAGTGCTGAGTTGGCTGGCACATCGAGTGACACGGAGGCCGACGGGAGTGCAGCGGAGGACCTGTCCAGTCAAACCACCACCGACTATGACGCAGACGGGTCCGAGGCTGAGCACTCCGAGGGGGCGGAGGCTGCTCCCACAGCTGACAGCAGCACTCCATCACTACCCGCCCCCTCCATTCCGATCACCGGCCTCCAACTTGCTCGTGGCCCTTCCCGCCGTGCTAGGTCACCACGTGTCTCCTTCTTGCCAGGCACCGCACCCCCTGCCCCTGTCTCCACTGCTGCCACCAATGCCGAGTCTGTGGACATCCTGCGGCAGTTGCAGGTTGGTCAGACTGCGATGCTTAATGTCCTCCATGGCCACAGCCGAGTGCTCAACCAGATGGAGGCATACATTGAGGGCATTTCAGCTGCGCAGTCTGACCAACGCAACTTGCTGAGGTCAATAGACTCGACACTGACTGCAGCAGTGGGTCTCCTGCAGCGCTACGTCCCCCCTACCCCTGAACCATCCACACTTCCCACTCCCATGCCTGTCCAAAGCACACCCAGACGTCCCCATGCACGCACACCACCAGACACAGGCACCACACCACCAGGGAAGGCAAAGCGCACACCTCCTGGCACGCACACACAGGGTGAAGTAGGCACACCCACTGGGTCGGGGGGGAAACGGAAGACACGCAGCCAGAGTGGGAGTCCACATTCCTCACGACCACCACCCTCCAAATCCACTCCCCTCAGCTCTCCTGGCCAGGATTCCACCAAAGACTCCTTCATGGCCGCTCTGTCCCTGAGCCCCAAGGTGACACCACCCCGCAAGCGGTCAAAGGAGTCCCCGGTCAGGGTGGTTGAGTCCCCCCCTGTCCACAACCTCCCCCGGTAGCGCTGCGACCCATCCCTGTGACCCCCCCCCTCCTTGGGGCCTGTGGTTCCATCGGGTGCAGGGGAGACGCTGGGCGACCTGGCAGTAGTGTGCAGCGCCGTGCTCGAATCCACCTTTGGCGCTGCCCCACCCCCTGTGTTGGAGTCGTCCGTCCCTGCACCCACAACACCTACCCTTGCCCCTCCTGTCCCTGCGGTGCCTGGTCCTTCCCCCCCACATGATGCCCCCTCCCCTGTGGATGACAAGGTAGTTTGAACTGTGCAGCAAGCTAGGGGACACGCATCCCAATGTGTCCCCCACCTGGATTGGAACTATGGACTGCCCTATGGGCCTTGTGCATATGGAACTCTTCATACAATTCATTTTAGAACATTGCTGAATAAAGCTATTTTATTTTCCTTGGCACACTACTGCTTTTCTGGCATTGCTGTTGGTGGTGCTGCTCCATGATTTGGGGTGGCGATAATGTGTTAGGTGTCTGGGATATGTCGTAGTGTGCTGTTCGTGGGGTGGACCCTGTTATCTGTGTGCCATCACACGGTATTTGCTATCAAACTTTGCTCATGTTAGCTGTTACTGCATGGTGACATTGTCCCAAGGTGTGTACCTTCCTCTGTGGACCGTGACATTTTCCCTGCAGGGTGTTGTGAAGACATTTGTGCAGTGCTGTGTCTACATTTGCTGGGTGTGTGACGGACCCCTTCAACTTTGGCCATGCATGCTGGCCAAGGTCTCCACCTGCATCATTTGTGTCATCCTTGGGGGTCACTGTACTTGTGACTGGAGTATATTGACAGGACTTCATGTGTACATGTTCCCTTTTCAGCACTATGCATGTGTGTACTCCCAGCCTCGCACACATGTGTTTCGTGTTCTGCTGGGTCTTTGAGCACCTGCCTGACAATTGTGGCCATTGTATCTGTGTGTACTCAACCCCTTTCTTTCCATGGGCACAGCTGGGGGGACTCTGCACCCACCCCTCCTGTGTCTGGGCACTGCTGTGATGACTCTGCACACACCCCTCCTGCGTCTGGGCACTGCTGGGAGGACTCTGCACCCACCCCTCCTGTGTCTGGGCACTGCTGGGAGGACTCTGCACCCACCCCTCCTGTGTCTGGGCACTGCTGGGAGGACTCTGCACACACCCCTCCTGTGTCTGGGCACTGCTGGGAGGACTCTGCACACACCCCTCCTGTGTCTGGGCACTGCTGGGATGACTCTGCACACACCCCTCCTGTGTCTGGGCACTGCTGGGAGGACTCTGCACCCACCCCTCCTGCATCTGGGCACTGCTGGGAGTGATAGGCACACACCCCTCCTGTGTCTGGGCACTGCTGGGAGGACTCTGCACACACCCCTCCTGCGTCTGGGCACTGCTGGGAGTGATAGGCACACACCCCTCCTGTGTCTGGGCACCGTTGGGAGGACTCTGCACCCACCCCTCCTGTGTCTGGGCACTGCTGGGAGGACTCTGCACACACCCCTCCTGCGTCTGGGCACTGCTGGGAGGACTCTGCACACACCCCTCCTGTGTCTGGGCACTGCTGGGAGGACTCTGCACCCACCCCTCCTGCGTCTGGGCACTGCTGGGAGTGATAGGCACACACCCCTCCTGCGTCTGGGCACTACTGGGAGTGATAGGCACACACACCTCCTGTGTCTGGGCACTGCTGAGAGGACTCTGCACCCACCCCTCCTGTGTCTGGGCACTGCTGGGAGGACTCTGCACACACCCCTCCTGTGTCTGGGCACTGCTGGGAGGACTCTGCACCCACCCCTCCTGCGTCTGGGTACTGCTGGGAGTGATAGGCACCCACCCCTCCTGCGTCTGGGCACTGCTGGGAGGACTCTGCACCCACCCCTCCTGTGTCTGGGCCCTGCTGGGAGGACTCTGCACACACCCCTCCTGCGTCTGGGCACTGCTGGGAGTGATAGGCACCCACCCCTCCTGCGTCTGGTCACTGCTGGGAGTGATAGACACCCACCCCTCCTGTGTCTGGGCACTACTGGGAGGACTCTGCACACACCCCTCCTGTGTCTGGGCATGTACGGTCGGGACATACATGGGTGTGGGTACGCTCCATTCATACACGGGTGTGGGTACGCTCCGTACATACACTGGTGGGGTGTGGGTACGCTCCATTCATACACGGGTGTGGGTACGCTCTGTACATACACTGGTGGGGTGTGGGTACGCTCCATTCATACTCGGGTGTGGGTACGCTCCGTACATACACTGGTGGGGTGTGGGTACGCTCCATTCATACACGGGTGGGGGTACGCTCCATTCATACATGGGTGTGGGTACGCTCCATTCATACACGGGTGTGGGTACGCTCCGTACATACACTGGTGGGGTGTGGGTACGCTCCATTCATACACGGGTGGGGGTACGCTCCATTCATACACGGGTGTGGGTACGCTCCATACATACACTGGTGGGGTGTGGGTACG
This sequence comes from Triturus cristatus, assembly GCF_964204655.1. NCBI lineage: Eukaryota > Metazoa > Chordata > Amphibia > Caudata > Salamandridae > Triturus > Triturus cristatus. Next base: position 1,226,238,414 of record NC_140579.1, read on the forward strand.
CTCCGTACATACACGGGTGTGGGTACGCTCCGTACATACACTGGTGGGGTGTGGGTACGCTCCATTTATACACGGGTGGGGGTACGCTCCGTACATACCCATGCCCACGATTTGCAGGCCTGGGTACGTACCGTACCCAGGCCTTAAGAGCGTGGGTACCTGCCGTACCACGCCCACCACTACGTCACCCCAACAATGGCGGTATGGCCCGTACCCACGTTCTAATGGCCTGGGTACGGGCCGTACCAGCATTGTTGGGGGGATGTAGGGGTATGCGTGGTACGACCCGTGCCAACGCTCTGAGGGCCTGGGTACGGTGCAGTAGGGGTACGCACCGTACCCAGCCCTTCAGAGCGTCGGTACGGGTCGTACCACGCGTACCCCTACATCACCCCAACAATGCTGGTACGGCCCGTCCCCAGGCCTTTAGTACGTGGGTACGGGCCGTACCGCCATTGTTGGGGTGACGTAGTGGTGGGCGTGGTACGGCCCGTACCCACGCTCTTAAGGCGTGGGTACGGTACGTACCGGTATTGTTGTGTTGCCGGTTCGCGTCAACATCCACTTCCGTTGTGGCGGACGCTTGCGTTGCTGGACACGCCCCCACCCCCTCGAGGTGACCAGGTCCTGCAGGTCAGGTATGTCCAGGGCATGTGTAATTTGTGACTTGGTTGGGGGTTATGTGTCCTGCCCCTGCCCCCCCCTTTGCCCCTGGGTGTTATTCTGACCTTCTGCGGCGTCTGAGTCGGTGCCTGTAGAGCAGGTGGACTGCTATGAGGGCTGGGATGACACGTAGGTTCGGGTCCATGGCTGTCCATCGCGTACAGGTGCTCCTTGTGTGCGTCGTCCTGATTTTTGGCCGCCGGAAAATATAATCCGTGCGGGGTGACGTCGGTGCGGATCGTACCTCCTGGTTCGTGAACCGCAGCCTGATTGCGTCCCGACGTCACGTCGGAGCATTCCCGGATCACATTGGTATGTATATTTTCGTCGGTCGGTGTTTTTTACGATTCGTACGGATATGGTGTTTCCGTGGGAATCGTACTTCCATGTTTGTAATGTTTATTTCCCGGGTACGAGTCGGACGGAGAAAACGCTCCGACCGACGGTTCGTACCCGGTTTCTCCAGGATCCGAATCGGCACCTTAGTGAAGATTTTTGTAAATGTCTCCATAGACATTGGTTTAGATGGAAGTAACATCCTTGGATAGATGTATGGGGGTACAGTTTTAGAATGGAATTTATCATGGCTTGCTCAAAGTCTATGATAATTCTTTGAGGAGAAAATCGTTTGATTCTTGTTTTATTTTTCCTAGCATTTCATTATATGTTGTGTTTTGTTTGTTAGGTAATAGTGCATAGATTAAAGGTATGGAAGTGTTGTGATATTGACCGTGTATTGTGTAAAGCTGGTAGAATGGTTTTGGGCATATTGTAAAGGTGCCATCCATCATCCATGTTTGGCATTGTTGGAGTTTAGTTATATTGTTTGCAGTAGCAAACATTATGATTCTTTTTTCTGTACTTTTGTTATCAAAAAAAATAAAAGGTTCATTATTGAGGGTGATAGTTAATTCTGGTGGAATGATGATATCTTGAAAAGTTTTAGGTGATGGTATTGTTGTTGTGGTTGATTTTTTGGTCCTAGCAATTGTTCTTTTTATAGAAGCAATTGATGGTAATTGGCCTCTTGCTTCTTTGGGCACTCTAGGTAATAGTTCTTTTAGGATAACACTTGTAGCAGTTTGTGAACCAGTGCTTAATTCTTTTATATTTTCAAGGGTTGATCTGACTTCTATTTCAAAGAGATTGGGTGGATGATTATGCTCTCTAGTATATAGTACAGTTGTTTCTCTTGTTGTTGCTCGTCCTTAGCATTTGTTTGAATAATATTTTGAACACTTCCAGTTCACTTTTCGTTCAGTCTGCTTTTCTTGGGTGTATGTGTACCCCATGTAACACAATAGGAATTTTCCTTTCTGCGATTATATTAATTGGGCTTCTTCTGTCATTGTGATGTGTTAGAAATCTGGAAAAATATTATATGAAAATATATGCAATAGTACTTTATATATTTAAATGAAAATAGCAAAAAAGCATTTTTTTTATATATACTTACCAAGTGTTTTTTGTTGTATTTGAATGAAGATGTTCTTTGTAGACAAAATGCTGTTTAGTTGATGTAGTCTCTGAAAGTTAAAGAAAATATATTTTTTAGGTTGTTTTAGTTTTTATAAGTGGGGTGGTATTGCTGTTTGGTATAGACTATAGGTGTTAATTTATACAGGTTATTAAAAACTTAAAAAAGAGAACATGGATTTGTTTTGGGGTTTAGGATGTTTTGGGGTTTGAGTAGGATTTAATTAATATTTTAGAAAGTATTTTGATAGTATACTTACTTTTTTTGTGAGTCCTTTCTGGCCATGTTCAATCTTTTCTTTAGCTGTTTAGAGTAATATCTGTAGTGGAAACATAAAGAGATGGAATATATCAGTTAGTTATTTTTTTTGAGTAAAGATAGATTAGTGTTTTAGTTTAATTTGGCGGTTTAGTTAGAAAAGGTAATTTACTTACGTTTTTAGAAGTGTAGTAGGATTTAGGTTTCTTCTGTTTAGCAGAGTTTCTTCTTCTTTCAATGCTTTGGTTTAAGGCACAGTAGAAGACTTGTTTTAATTGGTTTATATAGTGGATTTTAAATTGTTTCTAGAATGTGATTGGTTGCTTTCTGTATGTGGCCTTTCTATTGGATGTTTTGAATTTTTTTTATTTAATTGGTTTCCTTTTATGGAAAATGCTAAGTAAGAGTATATTTTGTTTTAAAGGAGGAGAGTTTTAAATAATTATATAGAAGATGATTGTTTATAATGTGTATTAATTTTTTTGAATGTGTTCGAAATGCCTATTTGATAATTATTTCTGTGTTTTTTTATTATGTTGTTAAATATTTATATAGTTATAAATGTTATGTTTATGTTTAAGTTGAATATAATTGGAAAATGTATGTTTTAGGAAAATATTGTATTTATGTTGTTTAAAGTATTGGTTTTATTTGTATTAGAATTGTCGATATATGTAAAAAAACGATATTATTGATGTCTATATTTTGGTTATCGATATTTCTTACATGTGTTATATTTATTTATTTATGTCGATATTTAGTATTGCGATATTGATGTGTGCGATTTTTGAGTGATCGATATAGTTGTATTACGATATTGTAGTGTCGATATTAGTGTAGTTTTTTAATTAAGTATACAATCTCGATAATTTTGATGTCGATATTTTTGTTGAGAAATTTTTGTAGTTCGATAATGTGCCTTTCGATAATATGTCAGAGATCCGTTGGCAGCCTACTCACCAAACCCCACATGTGAAAGACTGTAATCTCTACTGATGACGGTTAAAGAACCAGAAACACGTGTCTAGAGATCAGCACTATCTGCGCCAACTGTGGAGAAACACTCGAACACTCTTGAAGCAAGCACGTAACCGAAACTGCATTTACCACAATGCCAGGGGCGAACCTTGCTGGGAGGTGAAGCGGTGTGCTCCCACTCCTGTTTCTGTTTAATAGTACTCCTGTGAGTCATTGAGCTGACAAGCTCGAGGATGAAGGACCCTCATGCCTGTGAGAGGTACCTTACCTGAGAAAGGTGTTGACAGCCTACTCTGGAAACCTTACATTTGAAAGACTATAATCTCTACTGATGACGGTTAAAGAACCAGAAACACGTGTCTAGAGATCAGCACTATCTGCGTCAACTGTGGCGAAACACTCGAACACTCTTGAAGCAAACAAGTAACTGAAACTGCATTTACCACAATGGCAGGGGCGACCCTTGCTGGGAGGTGAAGCGGTGTGCTCCCACCCCTGTTCCTATTTAATAGTACTCCAGTGAATCATTGAGCTGACGAGCTCGTGGATGAAGCACCCGCATGCCCGAGAGAGGTACCTGACCTGACAAAGATGATGGCAGCCTACTCAGCAAACCCCACATTTGAAAGACTGTAATCTCTACTGATGACGGTTAAAGAACCAGAAACACGTGTCTAGAGATCAGCACTATCTGCGCCAACTGTGGCGAAACATTCGAACACTCTTGAAGCAAGCAAGTAACCGAAAATGCATTTACCACAATGCCAGGGGCGAACCTTGCTGGGTTGTGAAGCGGTGTGCTCCCACTCCTGTTCCTGCTTAATAGTACTCCTGTGAGTCATTGAGCTGACAAGCTCGAGGATGAAGCACCCGCATGCCTGTGAGAGGTACCTGACCTGAGAAAGATGTTGACAGCCTACTCAGCAAACCCCAAATTTGAAAGACTGTAATCTCTACTGATGACGGTTAAAGAACCAGAAACACGTGTCTAGAGATCAGCACTATCTGCGCCAACTGTGGCGAAACACTCGAACACTCTTGAAGCAAGCAAGTAACTGAAACTGCATTAACCACAATGCCAGGGGCGTACATTGCTGGGAGGTGAAGCTGTGTGCTCCCACCCCTGTTCCTGTTTAATAGTACTAAAGTGAATCATTGAGCTGACGAGCTTGTGGATGAAGCACCCGCATGCTCGTGAATGGTACCTGACCTGACAAAGATGTTGGCAGCCTACTCAGCATACCCCACATTTGAAAGACTGTAATATATACTGATGACGGTTAAAGAACCAGAAACACGTGTCTTGAGATCAGCACTATCTGCGCCAACTGTGGCAAAACACTAGAACACTCTTGAAGCAAGCAAGTTACTGAAACTGCATTTACCACAATGCCAGTGGTGAACCTTGCTGGGAGATGAAGCAGTGTGCTCCCACCCCTGTTCCTGTTTAATAGTACTGCAGTGAGTCATTGAGCTGACGAGCTCGTGGATGAAGCACAAGCATGCCTGTGAGAGGTACCTGACCTGAGAAAGATGTTGGCAGCCTACTCAGCAAACCCCAAATTTCGAAGAGTGTGAACTCTACTGATGAGGGTTAAAGAACCAGAAACACATGTCTAGAGATCAGCACTATCTGCGCCATCTGTGGCGAAACACTCGAACACTTTTGAAGGAAGCAAGTAACCGAAACTGCATTTACCACACTGCCAGGGGTGAACCTTGCTGGGAGGTGAAGCGGTGTGCTCCCACCCCTGTTCCTGTTTAATAGTACTCCCGTGAGTCATTGAGCTGACAAGCTCGTGGATGAAGCACCCACATACCTGTGAGAGGTATCTGGCCTGAGAAAGATGTTGACAGCCTACTCAGCCACCCCCACATTTGAAAGACTGTAATCTCTACTGATGACGGTTAAAGAACCAGAAACACTTGTCTAGAGATCAGCACTTTCTGCGTCAACTGTGGTGAAACACTCAAACACTCTTGAAGCAAGCAAGTAACTGAAACTGCATTTACCACAATGCCAGGGGCGAACCTTGCTGGGAGGTGAAGCAGTGTGCTCCCACCCCTGTTCCTGTTTAATAGTACTCCCGTGAGTCATTGAGCTTAGAAGCTCGTGGATGAAGCACCCACATGCCTGTGAGAGGTACCTGGCCTGAGAAAGATGTTGACAGCCTACTCAGCAAACCCCACATTTGAAAGACTGTAATCTCTACTGATGACGGTTAAAGAACCAGAAACACGTGTCTAGAGATCAGCACTATCTGCGCCAACTGTGGCGAAACACTCGAACACTCTTGAAGCAAGCAAGTAACCGAAACTGCATTTACCACAATGCCAGGGCGAACCTTACTGGGAGGTGAAGCGGTGTGCTCCCACTCCTGTTCCTGTTTAATAGTACTCCTGTGAGTCATTGAGCTGACAAGCTCGTGGATGAAGCACCCGCATGCCTGTGAGAGGTACCTGGCCTGAGAAAGATGTTGACAGCCTACTCAGCAAACCCCACATTTGAAAGACTGTAATCTCTACTGATGATGGTTAAAGAACCAGAAAGAAAGTGTCTAGAGATCAGCTCTATCTGCGTCAACTGTGGCTAAACACTCGAACACTCTTGAAGCAAGCAAGAAACTGAAACTGCATTTACCACAATGCCAGGGGCGAACCTTGCTGGGAGGTGAAGCGGTGTGCTCCCACCGCTGTTCCTGTTTAATAGTACTCCCGTGAGTCATTGAGCTGACAATCTCGTGGATGAAGCACCCGCATGCCTGTGAGAGGTACCTGACCTGAGAAAGATGTTGGCAGCCTACTCATCAAACCCCAAATTTCAAAGAGTGTAAACTCTACTGATGAGGGTTAAAGAACCAGAAACACATGTCTAGAGATCAGCACTATCTGCGTCAACTGTGGCGAAACACTCAAACACTTTTGAAGGAAGCAAGTAACTGAAACTGCATTTACCGCAATGCCAGGGGAGATCCTTGCTGGGAATTGAAGCGGTGTGCTCCCACTCCTGTTCCTGCTTAATACTACTGCCGTGAGTCATTGAGCTGATAAGCTCATGGATGAAGCACAAGCATGCCTGTGAGAGGTACCTGACCTGACAAAGATGTTGGCAGCCTACTCAGCATACCCCACATTTGAAAGACTGTAATCCCTACTGATGACGGTTAAAGAACCAGAAACACGTGTCTAGAGATCAGCACTATCTGCGCCAACTGTGGCGAAACACTCGAACACTCTTGAAGCAAGCAAGTAAGAAAAACTGCATTTACCACAATGCCAGGGGCGAACCTTGCTGGAAGGTGAAGCGGTGTGCTCCCACCGCTGTTCCTGTTTAATAGTACTCCCGTGAGTCATTGAGCTGACAAGCTCGTGGATGAAGCACCCACATGCCCGTGAGAGGTACCTGACCTGATAAAGATGTTGGCAGCCTACTCAGCATACCCCACATTTGAAAGACTGTAATCTCTACTGATGACGGTTAAAGAACCAGAAACACGTGTCTAGAGATCAGCACTATCTGCGCCAACTGTGGCGAAACACTAGAACACTCTTGAAGCAAGCAAGTAACTGAAACTGCATTTACCACAATTCCAGTGGTGAACCTTGCTGGGAGGTGAAGCGGTGTGCTCCCACCTCTGTTCCTGTTTAATAGTACTGCCGTGAGTCATTGAGCTGACGAGCTCGTGGATGAAGCACAAGCATGCCTGTGAGAGGTACCTGACCTGAGAAAGATGTTGGCAGCCTACTCATCAAACCCCAAATTTCAAAGACTGTAAACTCTACTGATGAGGGTTAAAGAACCAGAAACACATGTCTAGAGATCAGCAATATCTTCGCCAACTGTGGCGAAACACTCGAATACTTTTGAAGCAAGCAAGTAACCGAAACTGCATTTACTACAATGCCATTGGCGAACCTTGCTGGGAGGTGAAGCGGTGTGCTCCCACCCCTGTTCCTGTTTAATAGTACTCCCGTGAGTCATTGAGCTGACAAGCTCGTGGATGAAGCACCCGCATGCCTGTACGAGGTATCTGGCCTGAGAAAGATGTTCACAGCCTACTCAGCAAACCCCACATTTGAAAGACTGTAATCTCTACTGATGACGGTTAAAGAACCAGAAACACGTGTCTAGAGATCAGCAATATCTACGCCAACTGTGGCGAAACACTCGAACACTTTTGAAGCAAGCAAGTAACTGAAACTGCATTTACCACAATGCCAGGGGCGAACCTTGCTGGGAGGTGAAGTGGTGTGCTCCCACCCCTGTTCCTGCTTAATAGTACTCTTTAGAGTCATTGAGCTGACGAGCTCGTGGATGAAGCACCCGCATGCCTGTTAGAGGTACCTGACCTGAGAAAAATGTTGGCAGCCTACTCAGCAAACCCCAAATTTGAAAGACTGTAATCTCTACTGATGACGGTTAAAGAACCAGAAACACGTGTCTAGAAATCAGCACTATCTGCGCCAACTGTGGCGAAACACTAGAACACTCTTGAAGCAAGCAAGTAACTGAAACTGCATTTACCACAATTCCAGTGGTGAACCTTGCTGGGAGGTGAAGCGGTGTGCTCCCACCCCTGTTCCTGTTTAATAGTACTGCCGTGAGTCATTGAGCTGACGAGCTCGTGGATGAAGCACAAGCATGCCTGTGAGAGGTACCTGACCTGAGAAAGATGTTGGCAGCCTACTCATCAAACCCCAAATTTCAAAAAGACTGTAAACTCTACTGATGAGGGTTAAAGAACCAGAAACACATGACTAGTGATCAGCACTCTCTGCGCCAACTGTGGCAAAACACTCGAACACTTTTGAAGGAAGCAAGTAACTGAAACGGCATTTACCACAATGCCAGGGACGAACATTGCTGGGAGGTGAAGCGGTGTTCTCCCACCCCTTTTCCTGTTTAATAGTACTCCCATGAGTCATTGAGCTGACAAGCTCGTGGATGAAGCACCCGCATGCCTGTGAGAGGTACCTGGCCTGAGTAAGATGTTGACAGCCTACTCAGCAAACCCCACATTTGAAAGACTGTAATCTCTACTGATGACGGTTAAAGAACCAGAAACACGTGTCTAGAGATCAGCACTTTCTGCGTCAACTGTGGTGAAACACTCAAACACTCTTGAAGCAAGCAAGTAACTGAAACTGCATTTACCACAATGCCAGGGGCGAACATTGCTGGGAGGTGAAGCAGTGTGCTCCCACCCCTGTTCCTGTTTAATAGTACTCCTGTGAGTCATTGAGCTTAGAAGCTCGTGGATGAAGCACCCGCATGCCTGTGAGAGGTACCTGGCCTGAGAAAGATGTTGACAGCCTACTCAGCAAACCCCACATTTGAAAGACTGTAATCTCTACTGATGAGGGTTAAAGAACCAGAAACACGTGTCTAGAGATCAGCAATATCTGCGCCAACTGTGGCGAAACACTCGAATACTTTTGAAGCAAGCAAGTAACTGAAACTGCATTTACCACAATGCCAGGGGCGATCCTTGCTGGGAGGTGAAGCGGTGTGCTCCCAACCCTGTTCCTGTTTAATAGTACTCCTGTGAGTCATTGAGCTGACGAGCTCGTTGATGAAGCACCCGCATGCCTGTGAGAGGAACCTGACCTGAGAAAGATGTTGGCAGCCTACTCAGCAAACCCCACATTTGAAACACTGTAATCTCTACTGATGAGGGTTAAAGAACCAGAAACACATGTCTAGTGATCATCACTATCTGCTCCAACTATGGCAAAACACTCGAACACTTTTGAAGGAAGCAAGTAACTGAAACTGCATTTACCACAATGCCAGGGGCGATCCTTGCTGGGAGGTGAAGCGGTGTGCTCCCAACCCTGTTCCTGTTTAATAGTACTCCTGTGAGTCATTGAGCTGACGAGCTCGTTGATGAAGCACCCGCATGCCTGTGAGAGGAACCTGACCTGAGAAAGATGTTGGCAGCCTTCTCAGCAAACCCCACATTTGAAACACTGTAATCTCTACTCATGACGGTTAAAGAACCAGAAACACGTGTCTAGAGATCAGCACTATCTGCGCCAACTGTGGCGAAACACTCGAACACTCTTGAAGCAAGCAAGTAACCGAAACTGCATTTACCACAATGCCAGGGCGAACCTTACTGGGAGGTGAAGCGGTGTGCTCCCACTCCTGTTCCTGTTTAATAGTACTCCTGTGAGTCATTGAGCTGACAAGCTCGTGGATGAAGCACCCGCATGCCTGTGAGAGGTACCTGGCCTGAGAAAGATGTTGACAGCCTACTCAGCAAACCCCACATTTGAAAGACTGTAATCTCTACTGATGATGGTTAAAGAACCAGAAAGAAAGTGTCTAGAGATCAGCTCTATCTGCGTCAACTGTGGCTAAACACTCGAACACTCTTGAAGCAAGCAAGAAACTGAAACTGCATTTACCACAATGCCAGGGGCGAACCTTGCTGGGAGGTGAAGCGGTGTGCTCCCACCGCTGTTCCTGTTTAATAGTACTCCCGTGAGTCATTGAGCTGACAAGCTCGTGGATGAAGCACCCGCATGCCTGTGAGAGGTACCTGACCTGAGAAAGATGTTGGCAGCCTACTCATCAAACCCCAAATTTCAAAGAGTGTAAACTCTACTGATGAGGGTTAAAGAACCAGAAACACATGTCTAGAGATCAGCACTATCTGCGTCAACTGTGGCGAAACACTCAAACACTTTTGAAGAAAGCAAGTAACTGAAACTGCATTTACCGCAATGCCAGGGGAGATCCTTGCTGGGAATTGAAGCGGTGTGCTCCCACTCCTGTTCCTGCTTAATACTACTGCCGTGAGTCATTGAGCTGATAAGCTCATGGATGAAGCACCCACATGCCCGTGAGAGGTACCTGACCTGACAAAGATGTTGGCAGCCTACTCAGCATACCCCACATTTGAAAGACTGTAATCCCTACTGATGACGGTTAAAGAACCAGAAACACGTGTCTAGAGATCAGCACTATCTGCGCCAACTGTGGCGAAACACTCGAACACTCTTGAAGCAAGCAAGTAAGAAAAACTGCATTTACCACAATGCCAGGGGCGAACCTTGCTGGAAGGTGAAGCGGTGTGCTCCCACCGCTGTTCCTGTTTAATAGTACTCCCGTGAGTCATTGAGCTGACAAGCTCGTGGATGAAGCACCCACATGCCCGTGAGAGGTACCTGACCTGATAAAGATGTTGGCAGCCTACTCAGCATACCCCACATTTGAAAGACTGTAATCTCTACTGATGACGGTTAAAGAACCAGAAACACGTGTCTAGAGATCAGCACTATCTGCGCCAACTGTGGCGAAACACTAGAACACTCTTGAAGCAAGCAAGTAACTGAAACTGCATTTACCACAATTCCAGTGGTGAACCTTGCTGGGAGGTGAAGCGGTGTGCTCCCACCTCTGTTCCTGTTTAATAGTACTGCCGTGAGTCATTGAGCTGACGAGCTCGTGGATGAAGCACAAGCATGCCTGTGAGAGGTACCTGACCTGAGAAAGATGTTGGCAGCCTACTCATCAAACCCCAAATTTCAAAGACTGTAAACTCTACTGATGAGGGTTAAAGAACCAGAAACACATGTCTAGAGATCAGCAATATCTTCGCCAACTGTGGCGAAACACTCGAATACTTTTGAAGCAAGCAAGTAACCGAAACTGCATTTACTACAATGCCATTGGCGAACCTTGCTGGGAGGTGAAGCGGTGTGCTCCCACCCCTGTTCCTGTTTAATAGTACTCCCGTGAGTCATTGAGCTGACAAGCTCGTGGATGAAGCACCCGCATGCCTGTACGAGGTATCTGGCCTGAGAAAGATGTTCACAGCCTACTCAGCAAACCCCACATTTGAAAGACTGTAATCTCTACTGATGACGGTTAAAGAACCAGAAACACGTGTCTAGAGATCAGCAATATCTACGCCAACTGTGGCGAAACACTCGAACACTTTTGAAGCAAGCAAGTAACTGAAACTGCATTTACCACAATGCCAGGGGCGAACCTTGCTGGGAGGTGAAGTGGTGTGCTCCCACCCCTGTTCCTGCTTAATAGTACTCTTTAGAGTCATTGAGCTGACGAGCTCGTGGATGAAGCACCCACATGCCTGTTAGAGGTACCTGACCTGAGAAAAATGTTGGCAGCCTACTCAGCAAACCCCAAATTTGAAAGACTGTAATCTCTACTGATGACGGTTAAAGAACCTGAAACACGTGTCTAGAAATCAGCACTATCTGCGCCAACTGTGGCGAAACACTAGAACACTCTTGAAGCAAGCAAGTAACTGAAACTGCATTTACCACAATTCCAGTGGTGAACCTTGCTGGGAGGTGAAGCGGTGTGCTCCCACCCCTGTTCCTGTTTAATAGTACTGCCCTGAGTCATTGAGCTGACGAGCTCGTGGATGAAGCACAAGCATGCCTGTGAGAGGTACCTGACCTGAGAAAGATGTTGGCAGCCTACTCATCAAACCCCAAATTTCAAAAAGACTGTAAACTCTACTGATGAGGGTTAAAGAACCAGAAACACATGACTAGTGATCAGCACTCTCTGCGCCAACTGTGGCAAAACACTCGAACACTTTTGAAGGAAGCAAGTAACTGAAACGGCATTTACCACAATGCCAGGGACGAACATTGCTGGGAGGTGAAGCGGTGTTCTCCCACCCCTTTTCCTGTTTAATAGTACTCCCATGAGTCATTGAGCTGACAAGCTCGTGGATGAAGCACCCGCATGCCTGTGAGAGGTACCTGGCCTGAGTAAGATGTTGACAGCCTACTCAGCAAACCCCACATTTGAAAGACTGTAATCTCTACTGATGACGGTTAAAGAACCAGAAACACGTGTCTAGAGATCAGCACTTTCTGCGTCAACTGTGGTGAAACACTCAAACACTCTTGAAGCAAGCAAGTAACTGAAACTGCATTTACCACAATGCCAGGGGCGAACATTGCTGGGAGGTGAAGCAGTGTGCTCCCACCCCTGTTCCTGTTTAATAGTACTCCTGTGAGTCATTGAGCTTAGAAGCTCGTGGATGAAGCACCCGCATGCCTGTGAGAGGTACCTGGCCTGAGAAAGATGTTGACAGCCTACTCAGCAAACCCCACATTTGAAAGACTGTAATCTCTACTAATGACGGTTAAAGAACCAGAAACACGTGTCTAGAGATCAGCACTATCTGCGCCAACTGTGGCGAAACACTCGAACACTCTTGAAGCAAGCAAGTAACCGAAACTGCATTTACCACAATGCCAGGGCGAACCTTGCTGGGAGGTGAAGCGGTGTGCTCCCACTCCTGTTCCTGTTTAATAGTACTCCTGTGAGTCATTCAGCTGACAAGCTCGTGGATGAAGCACCCGCATGCCTGTGAGAGGTACCTGGCCTGAGAAAGATGTTGACAGCCTACTCAGCAAACCCCACATTTGAAAGACTGTAATCTCTACTGATGACGGTTAAAGAACCAGAAACACGTGTCTAGAGATCAGCACTATCTGCGCCAACTGTGGCGAAACACTAGAACACTCTTGAAGCAAGCAAGTAACTGAAACTGCATTTACCACAATTCCAGTGGTGAACCTTGCTGGGAGGTGAAGCAGTGTGCTCCCACCTCTGTTCCTGTTTAATAGTACTGCCGTGAGTCATTGAGCTGACGAGCTCGTGGATGAAGCACAAGCATGCCTGTGAGAGGTACCTGACCTGAGAAAGATGTTGGCAGCCTTCTCATCAAACCCCAAATTTCAAAGACTGTAAACTCTACTGATGAGGGTTAAAGAACCAGAAACACATGTCTAGAGATCAGCAATATCTGCGCCAACTGTGGCGATACACTTGAATACTTTTGAAGCAAGCAAGTAACTGAAACTGCATTTACCACAATGCCAGGGGTGAACCTTGCTGGGAGGTGAAGCGGTGTGCTCCCACCCCTGTTCCTGTTTAATAGTACTCCCGTGAGTCATTGAGCTGACAACCAGAAACACGTGTCTAGAGATCAGCACTATCTGCGCCAACTGTGGCGAAACACTCGAACACTCTTGAAGCAAGCAAGTAAGAGAAACTGCATTTACCACAATGCCAGGGGCGAACCTTGCTGGAAGGTGAAGCGGTGTGCTCCCACCGCTGTTCCTGTTTAATAGTACTCCCGTGAGTCATTGAGCTGACAAGCTCGTGGATGAAGCACCCGCATGCCCGTGAGAGGTACCTGACCTGATAAAGATGTTGGCAGCCTACTCAGCATACCCCACATTTGAAAGACTGTAATCTCTACTGATGACGGTTAAAGAACCAGAAACACGTGTCTAGAGATCAGCACTATCTGCGCCAACTGTGGCGAAACACTAGAACACTCTTGAAGCAAGCAAGTAACTGAAACTGCATTTACCACAATTCCAGTGGTGAACCTTGCTGGGAGGTGAAGCGGTGTGCTCCCACCTCTGTTCCTGTTTAATAGTACTGCCGTGAGTCATTGAGCTGACGAGCTCGTGGATGAAGCACAAGCATGCCTGTGAGAGGTACCTGACCTGAGAAAGATGTTGGCAGCCTACTCATCAAACCCCAAATTTCAAAGACTGTAAACTCTACTGATGAGGGTTAAAGAACCAGAAACACATGTCTAGAGATCAGCAATATCTTCGCCAACTGTGGCGAAACACTCGAATACTTTTGAAGCAAGCAAGTAACCGAAACTGCATTTACTACAATGCCATTGGCGAACCTTGCTGGGAGGTGAAGCGGTGTGCTCCCACCCCTGTTCCTGTTTAATAGTACTCCCGTGAGTCATTGAGCTGACAAGCTCGTGGATGAAGCACCCGCATGCCTGTACGAGGTATCTGGCCTGAGAAAGATGTTCACAGCCTACTCAGCAAACCCCACATTTGAAAGACTGTAATCTCTACTGATGACGGTTAAAGAACCAGAAACACGTGTCTAGAGATCAGCAATATCTACGCCAACTGTGGCGAAACACTCGAACACTTTTGAAGCAAGCAAGTAACTGAAACTGCATTTACCACAATGCCAGGGGCGAACCTTGCTGGGAGGTGAAGTGGTGTGCTCCCACCCCTGTTCCTGCTTAATAGTACTCTTTAGAGTCATTGAGCTGACGAGCTCGTGGATGAAGCACCCGCATGCCTGTTAGAGGTACCTGACCTGAGAAAAATGTTGGCAGCCTACTCAGCAAACCCCAAATTTGAAAGACTGTAATCTCTACTGATGACGGTTAAAGAACCAGAAACACGTGTATAGAAATCAGCACTATCTGCGCCAACTGTGGCGAAACACTAGAACACTCTTGAAGCAAGCAAGTAACTGAAACTGCATTTACCACAATTCCAGTGGTGAACCTTGCTGGGAGGTGAAGCGGTGTGCTCCCACCCCTGTTCCTGTTTAATAGTACTGCCGTGAGTCATTGAGCTGACGAGCTCGTGGATGAAGCACAAGCATGCCTGTGAGAGGTACCTGACCTGAGAAAGATGTTGGCAGCCTACTCATCAAACCCCAAATTTCAAAAAGACTGTAAACTCTACTGATGAGGGTTAAAGAACCAGAAACACATGACTAGTGATCAGCACTCTCTGCGCCAACTGTGGCAAAACACTCGAACACTTTTGAAGGAAGCAAGTAACTGAAACGGCATTTACCACAATGCCAGGGACGAACATTGCTGGGAGGTGAAGCGGTGTTCTCTCACCCCTTTTCCTGTTTAATAGTACTCCCATGAGTCATTGAGCTGACAAGCTCGTGGATGAAGCACCCGCATGCCTGTGAGAGGTACCTGGCCTGAGTAAGATGTTGACAGCCTACTCAGCAAACCCCACATTTGAAAGACTGTAATCAATACTGATGACGGTTAAAGAACCAGAAACACGTGTCTAGAGATCAGCACTTTCTGCGTCAACTGTGGTGAAACACTCAAACACTCTTGAAGCAAGCAAGTAACTGAAACTGCATTTACCACAATGCCAGGGGCGAACATTGCTGGGAGGTGAAGCAGTGTGCTCCCACCCCTGTTCCGGTTTAATAGTACTCCTGTGAGTCATTGAGCTTAGAAGCTCGTGGATGAAGCACCCGCATGCCTGTGAGAGGTACCTGGCCTGAGAAAGATGTTGACAGCCTACTCAGCAAACCCCACATTTGAAAGACTGTAATCTCTACTAATGACGGTTAAAGAACCAGAAACACGTGTCTAGAGATCAGCACTATCTGCGCCAACTGTGGCGAAACACTCGAACACTCTTGAAGCAAGCAAGTAACCGAAACTGCATTTACCACAATGCCAGGGCGAACCTTGCTGGGAGGTGAAGCGGTGTGCTCCCACTCCTGTTCCTGTTTAATAGTACTCCTGTGAGTCATTCAGCTGACAAGCTCGTGGATGAAGCACCCGCATGCCTGTGAGAGGTACCTGGCCTGAGAAAGATGTTGACAGCCTACTCAGCAAACCCCACATTTGAAAGACTGTAATCTCTACTGATGACGGTTAAAGAACCAGAAACACGTGTCTAGAGATCAGCACTATCTGCGCCAACTGTGGCGAAACACTAGAACACTCTTGAAGCAAGCAAGTAACTGAAACTGCATTTACCACAATTCCAGTGGTGAACCTTGCTGGGAGGTGAAGCGGTGTGCTCCCACCTCTGTTCCTGTTTAATAGTACTGCCGTGAGTCATTGAGCTGACGAGCTCGTGGATGAAGCACAAGCATGCCTGTGAGAGGTACCTGACCTGAGAAAGATGTTGGCAGCCTTCTCATCAAACCCCAAATTTCAAAGACTGTAAACTCTACTGATGAGGGTTAAAGAACCAGAAACACATGTCTAGAGATCAGCAATATCTGCGCCAACTGTGGCGATACACTCGAATACTTTTGAAGCAAGCAAGTAACTGAAACTGCATTTACCACAATGCCAGGGGTGAACCTTGCTGGGAGGTGAAGCGGTGTGCTCCCACCCCTGTTCCTGTTTAATAGTACTCCCGTGAGACATTGAGCTGACAACCAGAAACACGTGTCTAGAGATCAGCACTATCTGCGCCAACTGTGGCGAAACACTCGAACACTCTTGAAGCAAGCAAGTAAGAGAAACTGCATTTACCACAATGCCAGGGGCGAACCTTGCTGGAAGGTGAAGCGGTGTGCTCCCACCGCTGTTCCTGTTTAATAGTACTCCCGTGAGTCATTGAGCTGACAAGCTCGTGGATGAAGCACCCGCATGCCCGTGAGAGGTACCTGACCTGATAAAGATGTTGGCAGCCTACTCAGCATACCCCACATTTGAAAGACTGTAATCTCTACTGATGACGGTTAAAGAACCAGAAACACGTGTCTAGAGATCAGCACTATCTGCGCCAACTGTGGCGAAACACTAGAACACTCTTGAAGCAAGCAAGTAACTGAAACTGCATTTACCACAATTCCAGTGGTGAACCTTGCTGGGAGGTGAAGCGGTGTGCTCCCACCTCTGTTCCTGTTTAATAGTACTGCCGTGAGTCATTGAGCTGACGAGCTCGTGGATGAAGCACAAGCATGCCTGTGAGAGGTACCTGACCTGAGAAAGATGTTGGCAGCCTACTCATCAAACCCCAAATTTCAAAGACTGTAAACTCTACTGATGAGGGTTAAAGAACCAGAAACACATGTCTAGAGATCAGCAATATCTTCGCCAACTGTGGCGAAACACTCGAATACTTTTGAAGCAAGCAAGTAACCGAAACTGCATTTACCACAATGCCAGGGGCGAACCTTGCTGGAAGGTGAAGCGGTGTGCTCCCACCGCTGTTCCTGTTTAATAGTACTCCCGTGAGTCATTGAGCTGACAAGCTCGTGGATGAAGCACCCGCATGCCCGTGAGAGGTACCTGACCTGATAAAGATGTTGGCAGCCTACTCAGCATACCCCACATTTGAAAGACTGTAATCTCTACTGATGACGGTTAAAGAACCAGAAACACGTGTCTAGAGATCAGCACTATCTGCGCCAACTGTGGCGAAACACTAGAACACTCTTGAAGCAAGCAAGTAACTGAAACTGCATTTACCACAATTCCAGTGGTGAACCTTGCTGGGAGGTGAAGCGGTGTGCTCCCACCTCTGTTCCTGTTTAATAGTACTGCCGTGAGTCATTGAGCTGACGAGCTCGTGGATGAAGCACAAGCATGCCTGTGAGAGGTACCTGACCTGAGAAAGATGTTGGCAGCCTACTCATCAAACCCCAAATTTCAAAGACTGTAAACTCTACTGATGAGGGTTAAAGAACCAGAAACACATGTCTAGAGATCAGCAATATCTTCGCCAACTGTGGCGAAACACTCGAATACTTTTGAAGCAAGCAAGTAACCGAAACTGCATTTACTACAATGCCATTGGCGAACCTTGCTGGGAGGTGAAGCGGTGTGCTCCCACCCCTGTTCCTGTTTAATAGTACTCCCGTGAGTCATTGAGCTGACAAGCTCGTGGATGAAGCACCCGCATGCCTGTACGAGGTATCTGGCCTGAGAAAGATGTTCACAGCCTACTCAGCAAACCCCACATTTGAAAGACTGTAATCTCTACTGATGACGGTTAAAGAACCAGAAACACGTGTCTAGAGATCAGCAATATCTACGCCAACTGTGGCGAAACACTCGAACACTTTTGAAGCAAGCAAGTAACTGAAACTGCATTTACCACAATGCCAGGGGCGAACCTTGCTGGGAGGTGAAGTGGTGTGCTCCCACCCCTGTTCCTGCTTAATAGTACTCTTTAGAGTCATTGAGCTGACGAGCTCGTGGATGAAGCACCCGCATGCCTGTTAGAGGTACCTGACCTGAGAAAAATGTTGGCAGCCTACTCAGCAAACCCCAAATTTGAAAGACTGTAATCTCTACTGATGACGGTTAAAGAACCAGAAACACGTGTCTAGAAATCAGCACTATCTGCGCCAACTGTGGCGAAACACTAGAACACTCTTGAAGCAAGCAAGTAACTGAAACTGCATTTACCACAATTCCAGTGGTGAACCTTGCTGGGAGGTGAAGCGGTGTGCTCCCACCCCTGTTCCTGTTTAATAGTACTGCCGTGAGTCATTGAGCTGACGAGCTCGTGGATGAAGCACAAGCATGCCTGTGAGAGGTACCTGACCTGAGAAAGATGTTGGCAGCCTACTCATCAAACCCCAAATTTCAAAAAGACTGTAAACTCTACTGATGAGGGTTAAAGAACCAGAAACACATGACTAGTGATCAGCACTCTCTGCGCCAACTGTGGCAAAACACTCGAACACTTTTGAAGGAAGCAAGTAACTGAAACGGCATTTACCACAATGCCAGGGACGAACATTGCTGGGAGGTGAAGCGGTGTTCTCTCACCCCTTTTCCTGTTTAATAGTACTCCCATGAGTCATTGAGCTGACAAGCTCGTGGATGAAGCACCCGCATGCCTGTGAGAGGTACCTGGCCTGAGTAAGATGTTGACAGCCTACTCAGCAAACCCCACATTTGAAAGACTGTAATCAATACTGATGACGGTTAAAGAACCAGAAACACGTGTCTAGAGATCAGCACTTTCTGCGTCAACTGTGGTGAAACACTCAAACACTCTTGAAGCAAGCAAGTAACTGAAACTGCATTTACCACAATGCCAGGGGCGAACATTGCTGGGAGGTGAAGCAGTGTGCTCCCACCCCTGTTCCGGTTTAATAGTACTCCTGTGAGTCATTGAGCTTAGAAGCTCGTGGATGAAGCACCCGCATGCCTGTGAGAGGTACCTGGCCTGAGAAAGATGTTGACAGCCTACTCAGCAAACCCCACATTTGAAAGACTGTAATCTCTACTAATGACGGTTAAAGAACCAGAAACACGTGTCTAGAGATCAGCACTATCTGCGCCAACTGTGGCGAAACACTCGAACACTCTTGAAGCAAGCAAGTAACCGAAACTGCATTTACCACAATGCCAGGGCGAACCTTGCTGGGAGGTGAAGCGGTGTGCTCCCACTCCTGTTCCTGTTTAATAGTACTCCTGTGAGTCATTCAGCTGACAAGCTCGTGGATGAAGCACCCGCATGCCTGTGAGAGGTACCTGGCCTGAGAAAGATGTTGACAGCCTACTCAGCAAACCCCACATTTGAAAGACTGTAATCTCTACTGATGACGGTTAAAGAAACAGAAACACGTGTCTAGAGATCAGCACTATCTGCGCCAACTGTGGCGAAACACTAGAACACTCTTGAAGCAAGCAAGTAACTGAAACTGCATTTACCACAATTCCAGTGGTGAACCTTGCTGGGAGGTGAAGCGGTGTGCTCCCACCTCTGTTCCTGTTTAATAGTACTGCCGTGAGTCATTGAGCTGACGAGCTCGTGGATGAAGCACAAGCATGCCTGTGAGAGGTACCTGACCTGAGAAAGATGTTGGCAGCCTTCTCATCAAACCCCAAATTTCAAAGACTGTAAACTCTACTGATGAGGGTTAAAGAACCAGAAACACATGTCTAGAGATCAGCAATATCTGCGCCAACTGTGGCGATACACTCGAATACTTTTGAAGCAAGCAAGTAACTGAAACTGCATTTACCACAATGCCAGGGGTGAACCTTGCTGGGAGGTGAAGCGGTGTGCTCCCACCCCTGTTCCTGTTTAATAGTACTCCCGTGAGTCATTGAGCTGACAAGCTCGTGGATGAAGCACCCACATACCTGTGAGAGGTATCTGGCCTGAGAAAGATGTTGACAGCCTACTCAGCAAACCCCACATTTGAAAGACTGTAATCTCTACTGATGACGGTTAAAGAACCAGAAACACGTGTCTAGAGATCAGCACTATCTGCGCCAACTGTGGCGAAACACTCGAACACTCTTGAAGCAAGCAAGTAAGAGAAACTGCATTTACCACAATGCCAGGGGCGACCCTTGCTGGAAGGTGAAGCGGTGTGCTCCCACCGCTGTTCCTGTTTAATAGTACTCCCGTGAGTCATTGAGCTGACAAGCTCGTGGATGAAGCACCCGCATGCCCGTGAGAGGTACCTGACCTGATAAAGATGTTGGCAGCCTACTCAGCATACCCCACATTTGAAAGACTGTAATCTCTACTGATGACGGTTAAAGAACCAGAAACACGTGTCTAGAGATCAGCACTATCTGCGCCAACTGTGGCGAAACACTAGAACACTCTTGAAGCAAGCAAGTAACTGAAACTGCATTTACCACAACTCCAGTGGTGAACCTTGCTGGGAGGTGAAGCGGTGTGCTCCCACCTCTGTTCCTGTTTAATAGCACTGCCGTGAGTGATTGAGCTGACGAGCTCATGGATGAAGCACAAGCATGCCTGTGAGAGGTACCTGACCTGAGAAAGATGTTGGCAGCCTACTCATCAAACCCCAAGTTTCAAAGACTGTAAACTCTACTGATGAGGGTTAAAGAACCAGAAACACGTGTCTAGAGATCAGCAATATCTGCGCCAACTGTGGCGAAACACTCGAACACTTTTGAAGCAAATAAGTGACTGAAACTGCATTTACCACAATGCCAGGGGCGAACCTTGCTGGGAGGTGAAGTGGTGTGCTCCCACCCCTGTTCCTGCTTAATAGTACTCTTTAGAGTCATTGAGCTGACGAGCTCGTGGATGAAGCACCCGCATGCCTGTTAGAGGTACCTGACCTGAGAAAAATGTTGGCAGCCTACTCAGCAAGCCCCAAATTTGAAAGACTGTAATCTCTACTGATGACGGTTAAAGAACCAGAAACACGTGTCTAGAGATCAGCACTATCTGCGCCAACTGTGGCGAAACACTAGAATACTCTTGAAGCAAGCAAGTAACTGAAACTGCATTTACCACAATTCCAGTGGTGAACCTTGCTGGGAGGTGAAGCGGTGTGCTCCCACCCCTGTTCCTGTTTAATAGTACTGCCGTGAGTCATTGAGCTGACGAGCTCGTGGATGAAGCACAAGCATGCCTGTGAGAGGTACCTGACCTGAGAAAGATGTTGGCAGCCTACTCATCAAACCCCAAATTTCAAAGACTGTAAACTCTACTGATGAGGGTTAAAGAACCAGAAACACATGACTAGTGATCAGCACTCTCTGCGCCAACTGTGGCAAAACACTAGAACACTTTTGAAGGAAGCAAGTAACTGAAACGGCCTTTACCACAATGCCAGGGGCGAACCTTGCTGGGAGGTGAAGCGGTGTTCTCCCACCCCTTTTCCTGTTTAATAGTACTCCCGTGAGTCATTGAGCTGACAAGCTCGTGGATGAATCACCCGCATGCCTGTGAGAGGTACCTGGCCTGAGTAAGATGCTGGCAGCCTACTCAGCAAACCCCACATTTGAAAGACTGTAATCTCTACTGATGACGGTTAAAGAACCAGAAACACGTGTCTAGAGATCAGCACTATCTGCGCCAACTGTGGGGAAACAGTAGAACACTCTTGAAGCAAGCAAGTAACTGAAACTGCATTTACCACAATGCCAGGGGCGAACCTTGCTGGGAGGTGAAGCGGTGTGCTCCCACCCCAGTTCCTGTTTAATAGTACTCCAGTGAATCATTGAGCTGACGAGCTCGTGGATGAAGCACCCGCATGCCCGAGAGAGGTACCTGACCTGACAAAGATGTTGGCAGCCTGCTCAGCAAACCCCACATTTGAAAGACTGAAATCTCCACTGATGACGGTTAAAGAACCAGAAACACGTGTCTAGAGATCAGCACTATCTGCGCCAACTGTGGCGAAACACTAGAACACTCTTGAAGCAAGCAAGTAACTGAAACTGAATTTACCACAATTCCAGTGGTGAACCTTGCTGGGAGGTGAAGCGGTGTGCTCCCACCCCTGTTCCTGTTTAATAGTACTGCCGTGAGTCATTGAGCTTAGAAGCTCGTGGATGAAGCACCCGCATGCCTGTGAGAGGTACCTGGCCTGAGAAAGATGTTGACAGCCTACTCAGCAAACCCCACATTTGAAAGACTGTAATCCCTACTGATGACCGTTAAAGAACCAGAAACACGTGTCTAGAGATCAGCACTATCTGCGCCAACTGTGGCGAAACACTCGAACACTCTTGAAGCAAGCAAGTAAGAGAAACTGCATTTACCACAATGCCAGGGGCGACCCTTGCTGGAAGGTGAAGCGGTGTGCTCCCACCGCTGTTCCTGTTTAATAGTACTCCCGTGAGTCATTGAGCTGACAAGCTCGTGGATGAAGCACCCGCATGCCCGTGAGAGGTACCTGACCTGATAAAGATGTTGGCAGCCTACTCAGCATACCCCACATTTGAAAGACTGTAATCTCTACTGATGACGGTTAAAGAACCAGAAACACGTGTCTAGAGATCAGCACTATCTGCGCCAACTGTGGCGAAACACTAGAACACTCTTGAAGCAAGCAAGTAACTGAAACTGCATTTACCACAACTCCAGTGGTGAACCTTGCTGGGAGGTGAAGCGGTGTGCTCCCACCTCTGTTCCTGTTTAATAGCACTGCCGTGAGTGATTGAGCTGACGAGCTCATGGATGAAGCACAAGCATGCCTGTGAGAGGTACCTGACCTGAGAAAGATGTTGGCAGCCTACTCATCAAACCCCAAGTTTCAAAGACTGTAAACTCTACTGATGAGGGTTAAAGAACCAGAAACACGTGTCTAGAGATCAGCAATATCTGCGCCAACTGTGGCGAAACACTCGAACACTTTTGAAGCAAATAAGTGACTGAAACTGCATTTACCACAATGCCAGGGGCGAACCTTGCTGGGAGGTGAAGTGGTGTGCTCCCACCCCTGTTCCTGCTTAATAGTACTCTTTAGAGTCATTGAGCTGACGAGCTCGTGGATGAAGCACCCGCATGCCTGTTAGAGGTACCTGACCTGAGAAAAATGTTGGCAGCCTACTCAGCAAGCCCCAAATTTGAAAGACTGTAATCTCTACTGATGACGGTTAAAGAACCAGAAACACGTGTCTAGAGATCAGCACTATCTGCGCCAACTGTGGCGAAACACTAGAATACTCTTGAAGCAAGCAAGTAACTGAAACTGCATTTACCACAATTCCAGTGGTGAACCTTGCTGGGAGGTGAAGCGGTGTGCTCCCACCCCTGTTCCTGTTTAATAGTACTGCCGTGAGTCATTGAGCTGACGAGCTCGTGGATGAAGCACAAGCATGCCTGTGAGAGGTACCTGACCTGAGAAAGATGTTGGCAGCCTACTCATCAAACCCCAAATTTCAAAGACTGTAAACTCTACTGATGAGGGTTAAAGAACCAGAAACACATGACTAGTGATCAGCACTCTCTGCGCCAACTGTGGCAAAACACTAGAACACTTTTGAAGGAAGCAAGTAACTGAAACGGCCTTTACCACAATGCCAGGGGCGAACCTTGCTGGGAGGTGAAGCGGTGTTCTCCCACCCCTTTTCCTGTTTAATAGTACTCCCGTGAGTCATTGAGCTGACAAGCTCGTGGATGAATCACCCGCATGCCTGTGAGAGGTACCTGGCCTGAGTAAGATGCTGGCAGCCTACTCAGCAAACCCCACATTTGAAAGACTGTAATCTCTACTGATGACGGTTAAAGAACCAGAAACACGTGTCTAGAGATCAGCACTATCTGCGCCAACTGTGGGGAAACAGTAGAACACTCTTGAAGCAAGCAAGTAACTGAAACTGCATTTACCACAATGCCAGGGGCGAACCTTGCTGGGAGGTGAAGCGGTGTGCTCCCACCCCAGTTCCTGTTTAATAGTACTCCAGTGAATCATTGAGCTGACGAGCTCGTGGATGAAGCACCCGCATGCCCGAGAGAGGTACCTGACCTGACAAAGATGTTGGCAGCCTGCTCAGCAAACCCCACATTTGAAAGACTGAAATCTCCACTGATGACGGTTAAAGAACCAGAAACACGTGTCTAGAGATCAGCACTATCTGCGCCAACTGTGGCGAAACACTAGAACACTCTTGAAGCAAGCAAGTAACTGAAACTGAATTTACTACAATTCCAGTGGTGAACCTTGCTGGGAGGTGAAGCGGTGTGCTCCCACCCCTGTTCCTGTTTAATAGTACTGCCGTGAGTTATTGAGCTGACGAGCTCGTGGATGAAGCACAAGCATGCCTGTGAGAGGTACCTGACCTGAGAAAGATGTTGGCAGCCTACTCATCAAACCCCAAATTTCAAAGACTGTAAACTCTACTGATGAGGGTTAAAGAACCAGAAACACATGACTAGTGATCAGCACTCTATGCGCCAACTGTGGCAAAACACTAGAACACTTTTGAAGGAAGCAAGTAACTGAAACGGCCTTTACCACAATGCCAGGGGCGAACCTTGCTGGGAGGTGAAGCGGTGTTCTCCCACCCCTTTTCCTGTTTAATAGTACTCCCGTGAGTTATTGAGCTGACAAGCTCGTGGATGAAGCACCCGCATGCCTGTGAGAGGTACCTGGCCTGAGTAAGATGTTGGCAGCCTACTCAGCAAACCCCACATTTGAAAGACTGTAATCTCTACTGATGACGGTTAAAGAACCATAAACATGTGTCTAGAGATCAGCACTATCTGCGCCAACTGTGGGGAAACAGTAGAACACTCTTGAAGCAAGCAAGTAACTGAAACTGCATTTACCACAATGCCAGGGGCGAACCTTGCTGGGAGGTGAAGCGGTGTGCTCCCACCCCAGTTCCTGTTTAATAGTACTCCAGTGAATCATTGAGCTGACGAGCTCGTGGATGAAGCACCCGCATGCCCGAGAGAGGTACCTGACCTGACAAAGATGGTGGCAGCCTACTCAGCAAACCCCACATTTGAAAGACTGAAATCTCTACTGATGACGGTTAAAGAACCAGAAACACGTGTCTAGAGATCTGCACTATCTGCGTGAACTGTGGCGAAACACTCGAACACTCTTGAAGCAAGCAAGTAACCGAAACTGCATTTACCACAATGCCAGGGGCGAACCTTGCTGGGAGGTGAAGCGGTGTGTTCCCACTCCTGTTCCTGCTTAATAGTAATCCTGTGAGTCATTGAGCTGACAAGCTCGAGGATGAAGCACCCGCATGCCCGTGAGAGGTACCTGACCTGATAAAGATGTTGGCAGCCTACTCAGCATACCCCACATTTGAAGGACTGTAATCTCTACTGATGACGGTTAAAGAACCAGAAACACGTGTCAAGAGATCAGCACTATCTGCGCCAACTGTGGCGAAACACTAGAACACTCTTGAAGCAAGCAAGTAACTGAAACTGCATTTACCACAATTCCAGTGGTGAACCTTGCTGGGAGGTGAAGAGGTGTGCTCCCACCTCTGTTCCTGTTTAATAGCACTGCCGTGAGTCATTGAGCTGACGAGCTCATGGATGAAGCACAAGTATGCCTGTGAGAGGTACCTGACCTGAGAAAGATGTTGGCAGCCTACTCATCAAACTCCAAATTTCAAAGACTGTAAACTCTACTGATGAGGGTTAAAGAACCAGAAACACGTGTCTAGAGATCAGCAATATCTGCGCCAACTGTGGCGAAACACTCGAATACTTTTGAAGCAAGCAAGTAACTGAAACTGCATTTACCACAATGCCAGGGGTAAACCTTGCTGGGAGGTGAAGTGGTGTGCTCCCACCCCTGTTCCTGCTTAATAGTACTCTTGTGAGTCATTGAGCTGACGAGCTCGTGGATGAAGCACAAGCATGCCTGTGAGAGGTACCTGACCTGAGAAAGATGTTGGCAGCCTACTCATCAAACCCCAAATTTCAAAGACTGTAAACTCTACTGATGAGGGTTAAAGAACCAGAAACACATGTCTAGTGATCAGCACTATCTGCTCCAACTATGGCAAAACACTCGAACACTTTTGAAGGAAGCAAGTAACTGAAACTGCATTTACCACAATGCCAGGGGCGATCCTTGCTGGGAGGTGAAGCGGTGTGCTCCCAACCCTGTTCCTGTTTAATAGTACTCCTGTGAGTCATTGAGCTGACGAGCTCGTTGATGAAGCACCCGCATGCCTGTGAGAGGAACCTGACTTGAGAAAGATGTTGGCAGCCTACTCAGCAAACCCCACATTTGAAACACTGTAATCTCTACTCATGACGGTTAAAGAACCAGAAACACGTGTCTCGAGATCAGCACTATCTGCGCCAACTGTGGCGAAACACTCAAACACTTTTGAAGCAAGCAAGTAACCGAAACTGCATTTACTACAATGCCATTGGAGAACCTTGCTGGGAGGTGAAGCGCTGTGCTCCCACCCCTGTTCCTGTTTAATAGTACTCCCGTGAGTCATTGAGCTGACAAGCTCGTGGATGAAGCACCCGCATGCCTGTACGATGTACCTGGCCTGAGAAAGATGTTGACAGCCTACTCAGCAAACCCCACATTTGAAAGACTGTAATCTCTACTGATGACGGTTAAAGAACCAGAAACACGTGTCTAGAGATCAGCACTATCTGCTCCAACTATGGCAAAACACTCGAACACTTTTGAAGGAAGCAAGTAACTGAAACTGCATTTACCACAATGCCAGGGGCGATCCTTGCTGGGAGGTGAAGCGGTGTGCTCCCAACCCTGTTCCTGTTTAATAGTACTCCTGTGAGTCATTGAGCTGACGAGCTCGTTGATGAAGCACCCGCATGCCTGTGAGAGGAACCTGACTTGAGAAAGATGTTGGCAGCCTACTCAGCAAACCCCACATTTGAAACACTGTAATCTCTACTCATGACGGTTAAAGAACCAGAAACAAGTGTCTAGAGATCAGCACTATCTGCGCCAACTGTGGCGAAACACTAGAACACTCTTGAAGCAAGCAAGTAACTGAAACTGCATTTACCACAATTCCAGTGGTGAACCTTGCTGGGAGGTGAAGCGGTGTGCTCCCACCCCTGTTCCTGTTTAATAGTACTGCCGTGAGTCATTGAGCTGACGAGCTCGTGGATGAAGCACAAGCATGCCTGTGAGAGGTACCTGACCTGAGAAAGATGTTGGCAGCATACTCATCAAACCCCAAATTTCAAAAAGACTGTAAACTCTACTGATGAGGGTTAAAGAACCAGAAACACATGACTAGTGATCAGCACTCTCTGCGACAACTGTGGCAAAACACTCGAACACTTTTGAAGGAAGCAAGTAACTGAAACGGCATTTACCACAATGCCAGGGACGAACCTTGCTGGGAGGTGAAGTGGTGTGCTCCCACCCCTGTTCCTGCTTAATAGTACTCTTGTGAGTCATTGAGCTGACGAGCTCGTGGATGAAGCACCCGCATGCCTGTTAGAGGTACCTGACCTGAGAAAAATGTTGGCAGCCTACTCAGCAAACCCCAGAATTTGAAAGACTGTAATCTCTACTGATGACGGTTAAAGAACCAGAAACACGTGTCTAGAGATCAGCACTATCTGCGTCAACTGTGGGGAAACAGTCGAACACTCTTGAAGCAAGCAAGTAACTGAAACTGCATTTACCACAATGCCAGGGGCGAACCTTGCTGGGAGGTGAAGCGGTGTGCTCCCACCCCTGTTCCTGTTTAATAGTACTGCCGTGAGTCATTGAGCTGACGAGCTCGTGAATGAAGCACAAGCATACCTGTGAGACGTACCTGACCTGAGAAAGATGTTGGCAGCCTACTCATCAAACCCCAAATTTCAAAGACTGTAAACTCTACTGATGAGGGTTAAAGAACCAGAAACACATGACTAGTGATCAGCACTCTCTGCGCCAACTGTGGCAAAACACTAGAACACTTTTGAAGGAAGCAAGTAACTGAAACGGCATTTACCACAATGCCAGGGGCGAACCTTTCTGGGAGGTGAAGCGGTGTTCTCCCACCCCTTTTCCTGTTTAATAGTACTCCCGTGAGTCATTGAGCTAACAAGCTCGTGGATGAAGCACCCGCATGCCTGTGAGAGGTACCTGGCCTGAGTAAGATGTTGGCAGCCTACTCAGCAAACCCCACATTTGAAAGACTGTAATCTCTACTGATGACGGTTAAAGAACCAGAAACACGTGTCTAGAGATCAGCATTATCTGCGCCAACTGTGGGGAAACAGTAGAACACTCTTGAAGCAAGCAAGTAACTGAAACTGCATTTACCACAATGCCAGGGGCGAACCTTGCTGGGAGGTGTAGCGGTGTGCTCCCACCCCAATTCCTGTTTAATAGTACTCCAGTGAATCATTGAGCTGACGAGCTCGTGGATGAAGCACCCGCATGCCCGAGAGAGGTACCTGACCTGACAAAGATGTTGGCAGCCTGCTCAGCAAACCCCACATTTGAAAGACTGAAATCTCCACTGATGACGGTTAAAGAACCAGAAACACGTGTCTAGAGATCAGCACTATCTGCGCCAACTGTGGCGAAACACTAGAACACTCTTGAAGCAAGCAAGTAACTGAAACTGAATTTACCACAATTCCAGTGGTGAACCTTGCTGGGAGGTGAAGCGGTGTGCTCCCACCCCTGTTCCTGTTTAATAGTACTGCCGTGAGTCATTGAGCTGACGAGCTCGTGGATGAAGCACAAGCATGCCTGTGAGAGGTACCTGACCTGAGAAAGATGGTGGCAGCCTACTCATCAAACCCCAAATTTCAAAGACTGTAAACTCTACTGATGAGGGTTAAAGAACCAGAAACACATGACTAGTGATCAGCACTCTCTGCGCCAACTGTGGCAAAACACTAGAACACTTTTGAAGGAAGCAAGTAACTGAAACGGCCTTTACCACAATGCCAGGGGCGAACCTTGCTGGGAGGTGAAGCGGTGTTCTCCCACCCCTTTTCCTGTTTAATAGTACTCCCGTGAGTCATTGAGCTGACAAGCTCGTGGATGAAGCACCCGCATGCCTGTGAGAGGTACCTGGCCTGAGTAAGATGTTGGCAGCCTACTCAGCAAACCCCACATTTGAAAGACTGTAATCTCTACTGATGACGGTTAAAGAACCATAAACACGTGTCTAGAGATCAGCACTATCTGCGCCAACTGTGGGGAAACAGTAGAACACTCTTGAAGCAAGCAAGTAACTGAAACTGCATTTACCACAATGCCAGGGGCGAACCTTGCTGGGAGGTGAAGCGGTGTGCTCCCACCCCAGTTCCTGTTTAATAGTACTCCAGTGAATCATTGAGCTGACGAGCTCGTGGATGAAGCACCCGCATGCCCGAGAGAGGTACCTGACCTGACAAAGATGGTGGCAGCCTACTCAGCAAACCCCACATTTGAAAGACTGTAATCTCTACTGATGACGGTTAAAGAACCAGAAACACGTGTCTAGAGATCTGCACTATCTGCGCCAACTGTGGCGAAACACTCGAACACTCTTGAAGCAAGCAAGTAACCGAAACTGCATTTACCACAATGCCAGGGGCGAACCTTGCTGGGAGGTGAAGCGGTTTGTTCCCACTCCTGTTCCTGCTTAATAGTAATCCTGTGAGTCATTGAGCTGACAAGCTCGAGGATGAAGCACCCGCATGCCCGTGAGAGGTACCTGACCTGATAAAGATGTTGGCAGCCTACTCAGCATACCCCACATTTGAAGGACTGTAATCTCTACTGATGACGGTTAAAGAACCAGAAACACGTGTCAAGAGATCAGCACTATCTGCGCCAACTGTGGCGAAACACTAGAACACTCTTGAAGCAAGCAAGTAACTGAAACTGCATTTACCACAATTCCAGTGGTGAACCTTGCTGGGAGGTGAAGAGGTGTGCTCCCACCTCTGTTCCTGTTTAATAGCACTGCCGTGAGTCATTGAGCTGACGAGCTCATGGATGAAGAACAAGTATGCCTGTGAGAGGTACCTGACCTGAGAAAGATGTTGGCAGCCTACTCATCAAACTCCAAATTTCAAAGACTGTAAACTCTACTGATGAGGGTTAAAGAACCAGAAACACGTGTCTAGAGATCAGCAATATCTGCGCCAACTGTGGCGAAACACTCGAATACTTTTGAAGCAAGCAAGTAACTGAAACTGCATTTACCACAATGCCAGGGGTAAACCTTGCTGGGAGGTGAAGTGGTGTGCTCCCACCCCTGTTCCTGCTTAATAGTACTCTTGTGAGTCATTGAGCTGACGAGCTCGTGGATGAAGCACAAGCATGCCTGTGAGAGGTACCTGACCTGAGAAAGATGTTGGCAGCCTACTCATCAAACCCCAAATTTCAAAGACTGTAAACTCTACTGATGAGGGTTAAAGAACCAGAAACACATGTCTAGTGATCAGCACTATCTGCTCCAACTATGGCAAAACACTCGAACACTTTTGAAGGAAGCAAGTAACTGAAACTGCATTTACCACAATGCCAGGGGCGATCCTTGCTGGGAGGTGAAGCGGTGTGCTCCCAACCCTGTTCCTGTTTAATAGTACTCCTGTGAGTCATTGAGCTGACGAGCTCGTTGATGAAGCACCCGCATGCCTGTGAGAGGAACCTGACTTGAGAAAGATGTTGGCAGCCTACTCAGCAAACCCCACATTTGAAACACTGTAATCTCTACTCATGAAGGTTAAAGAACCAGAAACACGTGTCTCGAGATCAGCACTATCTGCGCCAACTGTGGCGAAACACTCAAACACTCTTGAAGCAAGCAAGTAACCGAAACTGCATTTACTACAATGCCATTGGAGAACCTTGCTGGGAGGTGAAGCGGTGTGCTCCCACCCCTGTTCCTGTTTAATAGTACTCCCGTGAGTCATTGAGCTGACAAGCTCGTGGATGAAGCACCCGCATGCCTGTACGATGTACCTGGCCTGAGAAAGATGTTGACAGCCTACTCAGCAAACCCAACATTTGAAAGACTGTAATCTCTACTGATGACGGTTAAAGAACCAGAAACACGTGTCTAGAGATCAACAATATCTACGCCAACTGTGGCGAATCACTCGAACACTTTTGAAGCAAGCAAGTAACTGAAACTGCATTTACCACAATGCCAGGGGCGAACCTTGCTGGGATGTGAAGTGTTGTGCTCCCACCCCTGTTCCTGCTTAATAGTACTCTTTAGAGTCATTGAGCTGACGAGCTCGTGGATGAAGCACCCGCATGCCTGTGAGAGGTACCTGACCTGAGAAAAATGTTGGCAGCCTACTCAGCAAACCCCAAATTTGAAAGACTGTAATCTCTACTGATGACGGTTAAAGAACCAGAAACACGTGTCTAGAGATCAGCACTATCTGCGCCAACTGTGGCGAAACACTAGAACACTCTTGAAGCAAGAAAATAACTGAAACTGCATTTACCACAATTCCAGTGGTGAACCTTGCTGGGAGGTGAAGCGGTGTGCTCCCACCCCTGTTCCTGTTTAATAGTACTGCCGTGAGTCATTGAGCTGACGAGCTCGTGGATGAAGCACAAGCATGCCTGTGAGAGGTACCTGACCTGAGAAAGATGTTGGCAGCCTACTCATCAAACTCCAAATTTCAAAGACTGTAAACTCTACTGATGAGGGTTAAAGAACCAGAAACACGTGTCTAGAGATCAGCAATATCTGCGCCAACTGTGGCGAAACACTCGAATACTTTTGAAGCAAGCAAGTAACTGAAACTGCATTTACCACAATGCCAGGGGTAAACCTTGCTGGGAGGTGAAGTGGTGTGCTCCCACCCCTGTTCCTGCTTAATAGTACTCTTGTGAGTCATTGAGCTGACGAGCTCGTGGATGAAGCACAAGCATGCCTGTGAGAGGTACCTGACCTGAGAAAGATGTTGGCAGCCTACTCATCAAACCCCAAATTTCAAAGACTGTAAACTCTACTGATGAGGGTTAAAGAACCAGAAACACATGTCTAGTGATCAGCACTATCTGCTCCAACTATGGCAAAACACTCGAACACTTTTGAAGGAAGCAAGTAACTGAAACTGCATTTACCACAATGCCAGGGGCGATCCTTGCTGGGAGGTGAAGCGGTGTGCTCCCAACCCTGTTCCTGTTTAATAGTACTCCTGTGAGTCATTGAGCTGACGAGCTCGTTGATGAAGCACCCGCATGCCTGTGAGAGGAACCTGACTTGAGAAAGATGTTGGCAGCCTACTCAGCAAACCCCACATTTGAAACACTGTAATCTCTACTCATGACGGTTAAAGAACCAGAAACACGTGTCTCGAGATCAGCACTATCTGCGCCAACTGTGGCGAAACACTCAAACACTTTTGAAGCAAGCAAGTAACCGAAACTGCATTTACTACAATGCCATTGGAGAACCTTGCTGGGAGGTGAAGCGCTGTGCTCCCACCCCTGTTCCTGTTTAATAGTACTCCCGTGAGTCATTGAGCTGACAAGCTCGTGGATGAAGCACCCGCATGCCTGTACGATGTACCTGGCCTGAGAAAGATGTTGACAGCCTACTCAGCAAACCCCACATTTGAAAGACTGTAATCTCTACTGATGACGGTTAAAGAACCAGAAACACGTGTCTAGAGATCAGCACTATCTGCTCCAACTATGGCAAAACACTCGAACACTTTTGAAGGAAGCAAGTAACTGAAACTGCATTTACCACAATGCCAGGGGCGATCCTTGCTGGGAGGTGAAGCGGTGTGCTCCCAACCCTGTTCCTGTTTAATAGTACTCCTGTGAGTCATTGAGCTGACGAGCTCGTTGATGAAGCACCCGCATGCCTGTGAGAGGAACCTGACTTGAGAAAGATGTTGGCAGCCTACTCAGCAAACCCCACATTTGAAACACTGTAATCTCTACTCATGACGGTTAAAGAACCAGAAACAAGTGTCTAGAGATCAGCACTATCTGCGCCAACTGTGGCGAAACACTAGAACACTCTTGAAGCAAGCAAGTAACTGAAACTGCATTTACCACAATTCCAGTGGTGAACCTTGCTGGGAGGTGAAGCGGTGTGCTCCCACCCCTGTTCCTGTTTAATAGTACTGCCGTGAGTCATTGAGCTGACGAGCTCGTGGATGAAGCACAAGCATGCCTGTGAGAGGTACCTGACCTGAGAAAGATGTTGGCAGCATACTCATCAAACCCCAAATTTCAAAAAGACTGTAAACTCTACTGATGAGGGTTAAAGAACCAGAAACACATGACTAGTGATCAGCACTCTCTGCGACAACTGTGGCAAAACACTCGAACACTTTTGAAGGAAGCAAGTAACTGAAACGGCATTTACCACAATGCCAGGGACGAACCTTGCTGGGAGGTGAAGTGGTGTGCTCCCACCCCTGTTCCTGCTTAATAGTACTCTTGTGAGTCATTGAGCTGACGAGCTCGTGGATGAAGCACCCGCATGCCTGTTAGAGGTACCTGACCTGAGAAAAATGTTGGCAGCCTACTCAGCAAACCCCAGAATTTGAAAGACTGTAATCTCTACTGATGACGGTTAAAGAACCAGAAACACGTGTCTAGAGATCAGCACTATCTGCGTCAACTGTGGGGAAACAGTCGAACACTCTTGAAGCAAGCAAGTAACTGAAACTGCATTTACCACAATGCCAGGGGCGAACCTTGCTGGGAGGTGAAGCGGTGTGCTCCCACCCCTGTTCCTGTTTAATAGTACTGCCGTGAGTCATTGAGCTGACGAGCTCGTGAATGAAGCACAAGCATACCTGTGAGACGTACCTGACCTGAGAAAGATGTTGGCAGCCTACTCATCAAACCCCAAATTTCAAAGACTGTAAACTCTACTGATGAGGGTTAAAGAACCAGAAACACATGACTAGTGATCAGCACTCTCTGCGCCAACTGTGGCAAAACACTAGAACACTTTTGAAGGAAGCAAGTAACTGAAACGGCATTTACCACAATGCCAGGGGCGAACCTTTCTGGGAGGTGAAGCGGTGTTCTCCCACCCCTTTTCCTGTTTAATAGTACTCCCGTGAGTCATTGAGCTAACAAGCTCGTGGATGAAGCACCCGCATGCCTGTGAGAGGTACCTGGCCTGAGTAAGATGTTGGCAGCCTACTCAGCAAACCCCACATTTGAAAGACTGTAATCTCTACTGATGACGGTTAAAGAACCAGAAACACGTGTCTAGAGATCAGCATTATCTGCGCCAACTGTGGGGAAACAGTAGAACACTCTTGAAGCAAGCAAGTAACTGAAACTGCATTTACCACAATGCCAGGGGCGAACCTTGCTGGGAGGTGTAGCGGTGTGCTCCCACCCCAATTCCTGTTTAATAGTACTCCAGTGAATCATTGAGCTGACGAGCTCGTGGATGAAGCACCCGCATGCCCGAGAGAGGTACCTGACCTGACAAAGATGTTGGCAGCCTGCTCAGCAAACCCCACATTTGAAAGACTGAAATCTCCACTGATGACGGTTAAAGAACCAGAAACACGTGTCTAGAGATCAGCACTATCTGCGCCAACTGTGGCGAAACACTAGAACACTCTTGAAGCAAGCAAGTAACTGAAACTGAATTTACCACAATTCCAGTGGTGAACCTTGCTGGGAGGTGAAGCGGTGTGCTCCCACCCCTGTTCCTGTTTAATAGTACTGCCGTGAGTCATTGAGCTGACGAGCTCGTGGATGAAGCACAAGCATGCCTGTGAGAGGTACCTGACCTGAGAAAGATGGTGGCAGCCTACTCATCAAACCCCAAATTTCAAAGACTGTAAACTCTACTGATGAGGGTTAAAGAACCAGAAACACATGACTAGTGATCAGCACTCTCTGCGCCAACTGTGGCAAAACACTAGAACACTTTTGAAGGAAGCAAGTAACTGAAACGGCCTTTACCACAATGCCAGGGGCGAACCTTGCTGGGAGGTGAAGCGGTGTTCTCCCACCCCTTTTCCTGTTTAATAGTACTCCCGTGAGTCATTGAGCTGACAAGCTCGTGGATGAAGCACCCGCATGCCTGTGAGAGGTACCTGGCCTGAGTAAGATGTTGGCAGCCTACTCAGCAAACCCCACATTTGAAAGACTGTAATCTCTACTGATGACGGTTAAAGAACCATAAACACGTGTCTAGAGATCAGCACTATCTGCGCCAACTGTGGGGAAACAGTAGAACACTCTTGAAGCAAGCAAGTAACTGAAACTGCATTTACCACAATGCCAGGGGCGAACCTTGCTGGGAGGTGAAGCGGTGTGCTCCCACCCCAGTTCCTGTTTAATAGTACTCCAGTGAATCATTGAGCTGACGAGCTCGTGGATGAAGCACCCGCATGCCCGAGAGAGGTACCTGACCTGACAAAGATGGTGGCAGCCTACTCAGCAAACCCCACATTTGAAAGACTGTAATCTCTACTGATGACGGTTAAAGAACCAGAAACACGTGTCTAGAGATCTGCACTATCTGCGCCAACTGTGGCGAAACACTCGAACACTCTTGAAGCAAGCAAGTAACCGAAACTGCATTTACCACAATGCCAGGGGCGAACCTTGCTGGGAGGTGAAGCGGTTTGTTCCCACTCCTGTTCCTGCTTAATAGTAATCCTGTGAGTCATTGAGCTGACAAGCTCGAGGATGAAGCACCCGCATGCCCGTGAGAGGTACCTGACCTGATAAAGATGTTGGCAGCCTACTCAGCATACCCCACATTTGAAGGACTGTAATCTCTACTGATGACGGTTAAAGAACCAGAAACACGTGTCAAGAGATCAGCACTATCTGCGCCAACTGTGGCGAAACACTAGAACACTCTTGAAGCAAGCAAGTAACTGAAACTGCATTTACCACAATTCCAGTGGTGAACCTTGCTGGGAGGTGAAGAGGTGTGCTCCCACCTCTGTTCCTGTTTAATAGCACTGCCGTGAGTCATTGAGCTGACGAGCTCATGGATGAAGAACAAGTATGCCTGTGAGAGGTACCTGACCTGAGAAAGATGTTGGCAGCCTACTCATCAAACTCCAAATTTCAAAGACTGTAAACTCTACTGATGAGGGTTAAAGAACCAGAAACACGTGTCTAGAGATCAGCAATATCTGCGCCAACTGTGGCGAAACACTCGAATACTTTTGAAGCAAGCAAGTAACTGAAACTGCATTTACCACAATGCCAGGGGTAAACCTTGCTGGGAGGTGAAGTGGTGTGCTCCCACCCCTGTTCCTGCTTAATAGTACTCTTGTGAGTCATTGAGCTGACGAGCTCGTGGATGAAGCACAAGCATGCCTGTGAGAGGTACCTGACCTGAGAAAGATGTTGGCAGCCTACTCATCAAACCCCAAATTTCAAAGACTGTAAACTCTACTGATGAGGGTTAAAGAACCAGAAACACATGTCTAGTGATCAGCACTATCTGCTCCAACTATGGCAAAACACTCGAACACTTTTGAAGGAAGCAAGTAACTGAAACTGCATTTACCACAATGCCAGGGGCGATCCTTGCTGGGAGGTGAAGCGGTGTGCTCCCAACCCTGTTCCTGTTTAATAGTACTCCTGTGAGTCATTGAGCTGACGAGCTCGTTGATGAAGCACCCGCATGCCTGTGAGAGGAACCTGACTTGAGAAAGATGTTGGCAGCCTACTCAGCAAACCCCACATTTGAAACACTGTAATCTCTACTCATGAAGGTTAAAGAACCAGAAACACGTGTCTCGAGATCAGCACTATCTGCGCCAACTGTGGCGAAACACTCAAACACTCTTGAAGCAAGCAAGTAACCGAAACTGCATTTACTACAATGCCATTGGAGAACCTTGCTGGGAGGTGAAGCGGTGTGCTCCCACCCCTGTTCCTGTTTAATAGTACTCCCGTGAGTCATTGAGCTGACAAGCTCGTGGATGAAGCACCCGCATGCCTGTACGATGTACCTGGCCTGAGAAAGATGTTGACAGCCTACTCAGCAAACCCCACATTTGAAAGACTGTAATCTCTACTGATGACGGTTAAAGAACCAGAAACACGTGTCTAGAGATCAACAATATCTACGCCAACTGTGGCGAATCACTCGAACACTTTTGAAGCAAGCAAGTAACTGAAACTGCATTTACCACAATGCCAGGGGCGAACCTTGCTGGGATGTGAAGTGTTGTGCTCCCACCCCTGTTCCTGCTTAATAGTACTCTTTAGAGTCATTGAGCTGACGAGCTCGTGGATGAAGCACCCGCATGCCTGTGAGAGGTACCTGACCTGAGAAAAATGTTGGCAGCCTACTCAGCAAACCCCAAATTTGAAAGACTGTAATCTCTACTGATGACGGTTAAAGAACCAGAAACACGTGTCTAGAGATCAGCACTATCTGCGCCAACTGTGGCGAAACACTAGAACACTCTTGAAGCAAGAAAATAACTGAAACTGCATTTACCACAATTCCAGTGGTGAACCTTGCTGGGAGGTGAAGCGGTGTGCTCCCACCCCTGTTCCTGTTTAATAGTACTGCCGTGAGTCATTGAGCTGACGAGCTCGTGGATGAAGCACAAGCATGCCTGTGAGAGGTACCTGACCTGAGAAAGATGTTGGCAGCCTACTCATCAAACCCCAAATTTCAAAAAGACTGTAAACTCTACTGATGAGGGTTAAAGAACCAGAAACACATGACTAGTGATCAGCACTCTCTGCGACAACTGTGGCAAAACACTCGAACACTTTTGAAGGAAGCAAGTAACTGAAACGGCATTTACCACAATGCCAGGGACGAACCTTGCTGGGAGGTGAAGTGGTGTGCTCCCACCCCTGTTCCTGCTTAATAGTACTCTTGTGAGTCATTGAGCTGACGAGCTCGTGGATGAAGCACCCGCATGCCTGTTAGAGGTACCTGACCTGAGAAAAATGTTGGCAGCCTACTCAGCAAACCCCAGAATTTGAAAGACTGTAATCTCTACTGATGACGGTTAAAGAACCAGAAACACGTGTCTAGAGATCAGCACTATCTGCGCCAACTGTGGGGAAACAGTCGAACACTCTTGAAGCAAGCAAGTAACTGAAACTGCATTTACCACAATGCCAGGGGCGAACCTTGCTGGGAGGTGAAGCGGTGTGCTCCCACCCCTGTTCCTGTTTAATAGTACTCCAGTGAATCATTGAGCTGACGAGCTCGTGGATGAAGCACCCGCATGCCCGAGAGAGGTACCTGACCTGACAAAAATGTTGGCAGCCTACTCAGCAAACCCCACATTTGAAAGACTGAAATCTCTACTGATGACGATTAAAGAACCAGAAACACGTGTCTAGAGATCAGCACTATCTGCGCCAACTGTGGCGAAACACTAGAACACTCTTGAAGCAAGCAAGTAACTGAAACTGAATTTACCACAATTCCAGTGGTGAACCTTGCTGGGAGGTGAAGCGGTGTGCTCCCACCCCTGTTCCTGTTTAATAGTACTGCCGTGAGTCATTGAGCTGACGAGCTCGTGAATGAAGCACAAGCATACCTGTGAGACGTACCTGACCTGAGAAAGATGTTGGCAGCCTACTCATCAAACCCCAAATTTCAAAGACTGTAAACTCTACTGATGAGGGTTAAAGAACCAGAAACACATGACTAGTGATCAGCACTCTCTGCGCCAACTGTGGCAAAACACTAGAACACTTTTGAAGGAAGCAAGTAACTGAAACGGCATTTACCACAATGCCAGGGGCGAACCTTTCTGGGAGGTGAAGCGGTGTTCTCCCACCCCTTTTCCTGTTTAATAGTACTCCCGTGAGTCATTGAGCTAACAAGCTCGTGGATGAAGCACCCGCATGCCTGTGAGAGGTACCTGGCCTGAGTAAGATGTTGGCAGCCTACTCAGCAAACCCCACATTTGAAAGACTGTAATCTCTACTGATGACGGTTAAAGAACCAGAAACACGTGTCTAGAGATCAGCACTATCTGCGCCAACTGTGGGGAAACAGTAGAACACTCTTGAAGCAAGCAAGTAACTGAAACTGCATTTACCACAATGCCAGGGGCGAACCTTGCTGGGAGGTGAAGCGGTGTGCTCCCACCCCAGTTCCTGTTTAATAGTACTCCAGTGAGTCATTGAGCTGACGAGCTCGTGGATGAAGCACCCGCATGCCCGAGAGAGGTACCTGACCTGACAAAGATGGTGGCAGCCTACTCAGCAAACCCCACATTTGAAAGACTGTAATCTCTACTGATGACGGTTAAAGAACCAGAAACACGTGTCTAGAGATCTGCACTATCTGCGCCAAATGTGGCGAAACACTCGAACACTCTTGAAGCAAGCAAGTAACCGAAACTGCATTTACCACAATGCCAGGGGCGAACCTTGCTGGGAGGTGAAGCGGTGTGCTCCCACTCCTGTTCCTGCTTAATAGTACTCCTGTGAGTCATTGAGCTGACAAGCTCGAGGATGAAGCACCCGCATGCCTGAGAGAGGTACCTGACCTGAGAAAGGTGTTGACAGCCTACTCAGGAAACCTTACATTTGAAAGACTGTAATCTCTACTGATGACGGTTAAAGAACCAGAAACACGTGTCTAGAGATCAGCACTATCTGCGCCAACTGTGGCGAAACACTCGAACACTCTTGAAGCAAGCAAGTAACTGAAACTGCATTAACCACAATGCCAGGGGCGTACCTTGCTGGGAGGTGAAGCGGTGTGCTCCCACCCCTATTCCTGTTTAATAGTACTCCAGTGAATCATTGAGCTGACGAGCTTGTGGATGAAGCACCCGCATGCTCGTGAATGGTACCTGACCTGACAAAGATGTTGGCAGCCTACTCAGCATACCCCACATTTGAAAGACTGTAATCTCTACTGATGACGGTTAAAGAACCATAAACACGTGTCTAGAGATCAGCAATATCTGCGCCAACTGTGGCAAAACACTCGAACACTCTTGAAGCAAGCAAGTAACCGAAAATGCATTTACCACAATGCCAGGGGTGAACCTTGCTGGGAGGTGAAGTGGTGTGCTCCCACCCCTGTTCCTGTTTAATAGTACTCCCGTGAGTCATTGAGCTGACAAGCTCGTAGATGAAGCACCCACATGCCTGTGAGAGGTATCTGGCCTGAGAAAGATGTTGACAGCCTACTCAGCAAACCCCACATTTGAAAGACTGTAATCTCTACTGATGACGGTTAAAGAACCAGAAACACGTGTCTAGAGATCAGCACTTTCTGCGTCAACTGTGGTGAAACACTCAAACACTCTTGAAGCAAGCAAGTAACTGAAACTGCATTTACCACAATGCCAGGGGCGAACCTTGCTGGGAGGTGAAGCAGTGTGCTCCCACCCCTGTTCCTGTTTAATAGTACTCCCGTGAGTCATTGAGCTAACAAGCTCGTGGATGAAGCACCCGCATGCCTGTGAGAGGTACCTGGCCTGAGTAAGATGTTGGCAGCCTACTCAGCAAACCCCACATTTGAAAGACTGTAATCTCTACTGATGACGGTTAAAGAACCAGAAACACGTGTCTAGAGATCAGCACTATCTGCGCCAACTGTGGGGAAACAGTAGAACACTCTTGAAGCAAGCAAGTAACTGAAACTGCATTTACCACAATGCCAGGGGCGAACCTTGCTGGGAGGTGAAGCGGTGTGCTCCCACCCCAGTTCCTGTTTAATAGTACTCCAGTGAATCATTGATCTGACGAGCTCGTGGATGAAGCACCCGCATGCCCGAGAGAGGTACCTGACCTGACAAAGATGGTGGCAGCCTACTCAGCAAACCCCACATTTGAAAGACTGTAATCTCTACTGATGACGGTTAAAGAACCAGAAACACGTGTCTAGAGATCTGCACTATCTGCGCCAACTGTGGCGAAACACTCGAACAATCTTGAAGCAAGCAAGTAACCAAAACTGCATTTACCACAATGCCAGGGGCGAACCTTGCTGGGAGGTGAAGCGGTGTGCTCCCACTCCTGTTCCTGCTTAATAGTACTCCTGTGAGTCATTGAGCTGACAAGCTCGAGGATGAAGCACCCGCATGCCTGAGAGAGGTACCTGACCTGAGAAAGGTGTTGACAGCCTACTCAGGAAACCTTACATTTGAAAGACTGTAATCTCTACTGATGACGGTTAAAGAACCAGAAACACGTGTCTAGAGATCAGCACTATCTGCGCCAACTGTGGCGAAACACTCGAACACTCTTGAAGCAAGCAAGTAACTGAAACTGCATTAACCACAATGCCAGGGGCGTACCTTGCTGGGAGGTGAAGCGGTGTGCTCCCACCCCTATTCCTGTTTAATAGTACTCCAGTGAATCATTGAGCTGACGAGCTTGTGGATGAAGCACCCGCATGCTCGTGAATGGTACCTGACCTGACAAAGATGTTGGCAGCCTACTCAGCATACCCCACATTTGAAAGACTGTAATCTCTACTGATGACGGTTAAAGAACCATAAACACGTGTCTAGAGATCAGCAATATCTGCGCCAACTGTGGCAAAACACTCGAACACTCTTGAAGCAAGCAAGTAACCGAAAATGCATTTACCACAATGCCAGGGGTGAACCTTGCTGGGAGGTGAAGTGGTGTGCTCCCACCCCTGTTCCTGTTTAATAGTACTCCCGTGAGTCATTGAGCTGACAAGCTCGTAGATGAAGCACCCACATGCCTGTGAGAGGTATCTGGCCTGAGAAAGATGTTGACAGCCTACTCAGCAAACCCCACATTTGAAAGACTGTAATCTCTACTGATGACGGTTAAAGAACCAGAAACACGTGTCTAGAGATCAGCACTTTCTGCGTCAACTGTGGTGAAACACTCAAACACTCTTGAAGCAAGCAAGTAACTGAAACTGCATTTACCACAATGCCAGGGGCGAACCTTGCTGGGAGGTGAAGCAGTGTGCTCCCACCCCTGTTCCTGTTTAATAGTACTCCCGTGAGTCATTGAGCTTAGAAGCTCGTGGATGAAGCACCCGCATGCCTGTGAGAGGTACCTGGCCTGAGAAAGATGTTGACAGCCTACTCAGCAAACCCCACATTTGAAAGACTGTAATCTCTACTGATGACGGTTAAAGAACCAGAAACACGTGTCTAGAGATCAGCACTATCTGCGCCAACTGTGGCGAAACACTCGAACACTCTTGAAGCAAGCAAGTAACGGAAACTGCATTTACCACAATGCCAGGGCGAACCTTGCTGCGAGGTGAAGCGGTGTGCTGCCACTCCTGTTCCTGTTTAATAGTACTCCCGTGAGTCATTGAGCTGACAAGCTCGTGGATGAAGCACCCGCATGCCTGTGAGAGGTACCTGACCTGAGAAAGATGTTGGCAGCCTACTCATCAAACCCCAAATTTCAAAGAGTGTAAACTCTACTGATGAGGGTTAAAGAACCAGAAACACATGTCTAGAGATCAGCACTATCTGCGCCAACTGTGGCGAAACACTCGAACACTCTTGAAGCAAGCAAGTAACCGAAACTGCATTTACTACAATGCCATTGGAGAACCTTGCTGGGAGATGAAGCGGTGTGCTCCCACCCCTGTTCCTGTTTAATAGTACTCCTGTGAGTCATTGAGCTGACAAGCTCGTGGCTGAAGCACCCGCATGCCTGTACGAGGTACCTGGCCTGAGAAAGATGTTGACAGCCTACTCAGCAAACCCCACATTTGAAAGACTGTAATCTCTACTGATGACGGTTAAAGAACCAGAAACACATGTCTAGAGATCAGCAATATCTACGCCAACTGTGGCGAAACACTCGAACACTTTTGAAGCAAGCAAGTAACTGAAACTGCATTTACCACAATGCCAGGGGCGAACCTTGCTGGGAGGTGAAGTGGTGTGCTCCCACCCCTGTTCCTGCTTAATAGTACTCTTTAGAGTCATTGAGCTGACGAGCTCGTGGATGAAGCACCCGCATACCTGTTAGAGGTACCTGACCTGAGAAAAATGTTGGCAGCCTACTCAGCAAACCCCAAATTTGAAAGACTGTAATCTCTACTGATGACGGTTAAAGAACCAGAAACACGTGTCTAGAGATCAGCACTATCCGCGCCAACTGTGGCGAAACACTAGAACACTCTTGAAGCAAGCAAGTAACTGAAACTGCATTTACCACAATTCCAGTGGTGAACCTTGCTGGTAGGTGAAGCGGTGTGCTCCCACCCCTGTTCCTGTTTAATAGTACTGCCGTGAGTCATTGAGCTGACGAGCTCGTGGATGAAGCACAAGCATGCCTGTGAGAGGTACCTGACCTGAGAAAGATGTTGGCAGCCTACTCATCAAACCCCAAATTTCAAAAAGACTGTAAACTCTACTGATGAGGGTTAAAGAACCAGAAACACATGACTAGTGATCAGCACTCTCTGCGCCAACTGTGGCAAAACACTCGAACACTTTTAAAGGAAGCAAGTAACTGAAACGGCATTTACCACAATGCCAGGGACGAACATTGCTGGGAGGTGAAGTGGTGTTCTCCCACCCCTTTTACTGTTTAATAGTACTCCCGTGAGTCATTGAGCTGACAAGCTCGTGGATGAAGCACCTGCATGCCTGTGAGAGGTACCTGGCCTGAGTAAGATGTTGACAACCTACTCAGCAAACCCCACATTTGAAAGACTGTAATCTCTACTGATGACGGTTAAAGAACCAGAAACACGTGTCTAGAGATCAGCAATATCTGCGCCAACTGTGGCGAAACACTCGAATACTTTTGAAGCAAGCAAGTAACTGAAACTGCATTTACCACAATGCCAGAGCTGAACCTTGCTGGGAGGTGAAGTGGTGTGCTCCCACCCCTGTTCCTGCTTAATAGTACTCTTGTGAGTCATTGAGCTGACGAGCTCGTGGATGAAGCACCCGCATGCCTGTTAGAGGTACCTGACCTGAGAAAAATGTTGGCAGCCTACTCAGACAACCCCAGAATTTGAAAGACTGTAATCTCTACTGATGACGGTTAAAGAACCAGAAACACGTGTCTAGAGATCAGCACTATCTGCGCCAACTGTGGGGAAACAGTCGAACACTCTTGAAGCAAGCAAGTAACTGAAACTGCATTAACCACAATGCCAGGGGCGTACCTTTCTGGGAGGTGAAGCGGTGTGCTCCCACCCCTATTCCTGTTTAATAGTACTCCAGTGAATCATTGAGCTGACGAGCTTGTGGATGAAGCACCCGCATGCTCGTGAATGGTACCTGACCTGACAAAGATGTTGGCAGCCTACTCAGCATACCCCACATTTGAAAGACTGTAATATATACTGATGACGGTTAAAGAACCAGAA
Source organism: Triturus cristatus (assembly GCF_964204655.1). NCBI lineage: Eukaryota > Metazoa > Chordata > Amphibia > Caudata > Salamandridae > Triturus > Triturus cristatus. The sequence continues at coordinate 1,226,282,736 of NC_140579.1, forward strand.
ACACGTGTTTTGAGATCAGCACTATCTGCGCCAACTGTGGAAAAACACTAGAACACTCTTGATGCAAGCAAGTTACTGAAACTGCATTTACCACAATGCTAGTGGTGAACCTTGCTGGGATTTGAAGCGGTGTGCTCCCACCCCTGTTCCTGTTTAATAGTACTGCAGTGAGTCATTGAGCTGACGAGCTCGTGGATGAAGCACAAGCATGCCTGTGAGAGGTACCTGACCTGAGAAAGATGTTGGCAGCCTACTCAGAAAACCCCACATTTGAAAGACTGTAATGTCTACTGATGACGGTTAAAGAACCAGAAACAAAGTGTCTAGAGATCAGCTCTATCTGCGTCAACTGTGGCTAAACACTCGAACACTCTTGAAGCAAGCAAGAAACTGAAACTGCATTTACCACAATGCCAGGGGCGAACCTTGCTGGGAGGTGAAGCGGTGTGCTCCCACTCCTGTTCCTGTTTAATAGTACTCCTGTGAGTCATTGAGCTGACAAGCTCGTGGATGAAGCACCCACATGCCTGTGAGAGGTATCTGGCCTGAGAAAGATGTTGACAGCCTACTCAGCAAACCCCACATTTGAAAGACTGTAATCTCTACTGATGACGGTCAAAGAACCAGAAACACGTGTCTAGAGATCAGCACTTTCTGCGTCAACTGTGGCGAAACACTCGAACACTCTTGAAGCAAGCAAGTAACCGAAACTGCATTTACCACAATGCCAGGGCGAACCTTGCTGGTAGGGGAAGCGGTGTGCTCCCACTCCTGTTCCTGTTTAATAGTACTCCCGTGAGTCATTGAGCTGACAAGCTCGTGGATGAAGCACCCGCATGCCTGTGAGAGGTACCTGACCTGAGAAAGATGTTGGCAGCCTACTCATCAAACCCCAAATTTCAAAGAGTGTAAACTCTACTGATGAGGGTTAAAGAACCAGAAACACATGTCTAGAGATCAGCACTATCTGCGCCAACTGTGGCGAAACACTCGAACACTCTTGAAGCAAGCAAGTAACCGAAACTGCATTTACTACAATGCCATTGGAGAACCTTGCTGGGAGGTGAAACGGTGTGCTCCCACCCCTGTTCCTGTTTAATAGTACTCCTGTGAGTCATTGAGCTGACAAGCTCGTGGATGAAGCACCCGCATGCCTGTACGAGGTACCTGGCCTGAGAACGATGTTGACAGCCTACTCAGCAAACCCCACATTTGAAAGACTGTAATCTCTACTGATGACGGTTAAAGAACCAGAAACACATGTCTAGAGATCAGCAATATCTACGCCAACTGTGGCGAAACACTCGAACACTTTTGAAGCAAGCAAGTAACTGAAACTGCATTTACCACAATGCCAGGGGCGAACCTTGCTGGGAGGTGAAGTGGTGTGCTCCCACCCCTGTTCCTGCTTAATAGTACTCTTTAGAGTCATTGAGCTGACGAGCTCGTGGATGAAGCACCCGCATACCTGTTAGAGGTACCTGACCTGAGAAAAATGTTGGCAGCCTACTCAGCAAACCCCAAATTTGAAAGACTGTAATCTCTACTGATGACGGTTAAAGAACCAGAAACACGTGTCTAGAGATCAGCACTATCTGCGCCAACTGTGGCGAAACACTAGAACACTCTTGAAGCAAGCAAGTAACTGAAACTGCATTTACCACAATTCCAGTGGTGAACCTTGCTGGTAGGTGAAGCGGTGTGCTCCCACCCCTGTTCCTGTTTAATAGTACTGCCGTGAGTCATTGAGCTGACGAGCTCGTGGATGAAGCACAAGCATGCCTGTGAGAGGTACCTGACCTGAGAAAGATGTTGGCAGCCTACTCATCAAACCCCAAATTTCAAAAAGACTGTAAACTCTACTGATGAGGGTTAAAGAACCAGAAACACATGACTAGTGATCAGCACTCTCTGCGCCAACTGTGGCAAAACACTCGAACACTTTTGAAGGAAGCAAGTAACTGAAACGGCATTTACCACAATGCCAGGGACGAACATTGCTGGTAGGTGAAGTGGTGTTCTCCCACCCCTTTTCCTGTTTAATAGTACTCCCGTGAGTCATTGAGCTGACAAGCTCGTGGATGAAGCACCTGCATGCCTGTGAGAGGTACCTGGCCTGAGTAAGATGTTGACAACCTACTCAGCAAACCCCACATTTGAAAGACTGTAATCTCTACTGATGACGGTTAAAGAACCAGAAACACGTGTCTAGAGATCAGCAATATCTGCGCCAACTGTGGCGAAACACTCGAATACTTTTGAAGCAAGCAAGTAACTGAAACTGCATTTACCACAATGCCAGAGCTGAACCTTGCTGGGAGGTGAAGTGGTGTGCTCCCACCCCTGTTCCTGCTTAATAGTACTCTTGTGAGTCATTGAGCTGACGAGCTCGTGGTGAAGCACCCGCATGCCTGTTAGAGGTACCTGACCTGAGAAAAATGTTGGCAGCCTACTCAGACAACCCCAGAATTTGAAAGACTGTAATCTCTGCTGATGACGGTTAAAGAACCAGAAACACGTGTCTAGAGATCAGCACTATCTGCGCCAACTGTGGGGAAACAGTCGAACACTCTTGAAGCAAGCAAGTAACTGAAACTGCATTAACCACAATGCCAGGGGCATACCTTGCTGGGAGGTGAAGCGGTGTGCTCCCACCCCTATTCCTGTTTAATAGTACTCCAGTGAATCATTGAGCTGACGAGCTTGTGGATGAAGCACCCGCATGCTCGTGAATGGTACCTGACCTGACAAAGATGTTGGCAGCCTACTCAGCATACCCCACATTTGAAAGACTGTAATATATACTGATGACGGTTAAAGAACCAGAAACACGTGTTTTGAGATCAGCACTATCTGCGCCAACTGTGGAAAAACACTAGAACACTCTTGAAGCAAGCAAGTTACTGAAACTGCATTTACCACAATGCTAGTGGTGAACCTTGCTGGGAGGTGAAGCGGTGTGCTCCCACCCCTGTTCCTGTTTAATAGTACTGCAGTGAGTCATTGAGCTGACGAGCTCGTGGATGAAGCACAAGCATGCCTGTGAGAGGTACCTGACCTGAGAAAGATGTTGGCAGCCTACTCAGAAAACCCCACATTTGAAAGACTGTAATGTCTACTGATGACGGTTAAAGAACCAGAAACAAAGTGTCTAGAGATCAGCTCTATCTGCGTCAACTGTGGCTAAACACTCGAACACTCTTGAAGCAAGCAAGAAACTTAAACTGCATTTACCACAATGCCAGGGGCGAACCTTGCTGGGAGGTGAAGCGGTGTGCTCCCACCGCTGTTCCTGTTTAATAGTACTCCCGTGAGTCATTGAGCTGACAAGCTCGTGGATGAAGCACCCACATGCCTGTGAGAGGTATCTGGCCTGAGAAAGATGTTGACAGCCTACTCAGCAAACCCCACATTTGAAAGACTGTAATCTCTACTGATGACGGTCAAAGAACCAGAAACACGTGTCTAGAGATCAGCACTTTCTGCGTCAACTGTGGCGAAACACTCGAACACTCTTGAAGCAAGCAAGTAACCGAAACTGCATTTACCACAATGCCAGGGCGAACCTTGCTGGGAGGGGAAGCGGTGTGCTCCCACTCCTGTTCCTGTTTAATAGTACTCCTGTGAGTCATTGAGCTGACAAGCTCGTGGATGAAGCACCCGCATGCCTGTGAGAGGTACCTGGCCTGAGAAAGATGTTAACAGCCTACTCAGCAAACCCCACATTTGAAAGACTGTAATCTCTACTGATGACGGTTAAAGAACCAGAAACAAAGCGTCTAGAGATCAACTCTATCTGCGTCAACTGTGGCTAAACACTCGAACACTCTTGAAGCAAGCAAGAAACTGAAACTGCATTTACCACAATGCCAGGGGCGAACCTTGCTGGGAGGTGAAGCGGTGTGCTCCCACAGCTGTTCCTGTTTAATAGTACTCCCGTGAGTCATTGAGCTGACAAGCTCGTGGATGAAGCACCCGCATGCCTGTGAGAGGTACCTGACCTGAGAAAGATGTTGGCAGCTGTTGGAAAACCACTCCCACACTAGAAGGGGTGGTGGTGGTCTTCCGGACACACTGTGGTAGCTTGGCTCGAGTGGTCAGGAATCAGGCTCCGTGCTAAGCATACAACATACCCAAACAATAACCATGCGTGCATCCGTTCCAAAAACGACTCTACACCGTAAAAATTATAAAAATAACTTTCTTTATCTGCTTTTTCTCTTAGTTGCTGATTGGAGAAAATAAATAACAATCACAATATACAAACTTTTTAGAAAGTGCAGGACAAATAAATACTGGCTTAATGATTCAATAAATAGGGGTGATCATAAATACTGAAGGCATAAATAAAAGTGCAATACAGACAGGCAATTAAATATTCTGAGGCAATAAATACTGTAACCAATAAATATTGTGCATCAATAAATACTGTGGACCAATAAATACAGTGGAACAATAAATAGGTTAAATACAATAAATACAGTGCCCCTAATAAATACTCAAAAGCTGACAGTGACACTCATGGATTCAGATCACTTTTGAATTCCTAAGGGCTGATTTGGCCCAGGCACAGCTTGTGGGGATGTGGAAGGCTTGAGGGTGTCTACTCCCTGGTTTGGACAAGGCTGAGGCCTAAACTGAGGTAGATCAAGGGGGGAAATACCAGAGACCTGGCTCTTTCTCTCCACACAACCTCTCTAGATTAGTCCCAGCTCACCCCTGGCACAGTCAGGTTGGTTCCAGCACCTCCCTAGCCCCTTAGAGCAGTCTCTCAGGTCTCCACAGGGCCTTAGGCGCCCTCTACTCCACTTACTGCCCTTTTTCTGATGCTCCGACGCCGCTGGAGTCGTGTCGATGCCGTGAGGCGGTTCCAGCTCGATGTCGGTGGCCTCGGCACAATGTCAGTTCTTTGACGACGCCGGCAGGCGGCTCCGGTCTCGATGTCAGCGGCCTCGGTTCGATCTCGACCTCCGATTCGATGGCGTCGGGCAGTCTTTACTCGATGTCGACTTCGGGCGGCTCCGGTCCGATGGCGACCTCGGATTCGATGACGTCGGCCGGCCTTGCCTCGATGTCGACTTCCGGCGGCTCCGAAGTGCGATCCTCACTCCCGACCTCCGGTGTCCCTCTCTTTAGGTTTCCGGCGACTCCGGAGTGCGACCTCCACTCCCGACCTCCGGCACGATTCTCACAGGTTCCGGCGACTCCGGAGTGCGATCCTCACTCCCGACCTCCGTTACCCTTCACCTCGGTCTCCGACGACTCCGGAGGGCGGACTTCACTCCTCCGATGACGCCGCTCACTCGACCTCGGGTGACTTCCTCCTCGACCTCTGGTATTCCTCACGACCTCTGACGGCGCCCTCTCTCGACCTCTGGCGGCTCCGGGTACGACGTCTGCTTTTCCAGTCAGCGCCGCTTCTCCACCTCGGGCTCCAGGTCTTAGGCTACTCGACGTCGGACTTCAGGGAAACCAGTTTCCAGGTCAGGATCTTGCTGTTCTCTTGTTTCTAAGGCCTGTTCCTGCTGTCCAGGTCCTCAGGATGGTTTTTCTGACTTCTTCCCACACAGGGCTCTAGGCTGGGCTCCGTCAGTAGGGACTAGTATCAAGGGTGGGTTTATGGACCCCACTCCAGGCACAAGTTTACACCCCTGCTGCTTCACTCCTTCCTCCTTCAGGTTTCTGCTGCTCTCTCTTCACCAGTCAGGTGCCAACTGCCAGCTCCAACTGCCAACTCTCTGTCTTAGCTTCCCAACATTCTAAACCGCCTCCAACTGTCACAGGGTTCTGGAATGTTCTGGAAGGTGCTGGTAGGTTCCAGTGGATGCTGGTGATGTCACAGGTGGCCACCATTTTGTGCTCCAGGCCCTCAGACAGAAGTTTCAGGGGTAGATAAAATGGCTCCCTGAATCCGCAGCAACACTAAAAAGTCTGGTGGTTCCCAAAAAGGAAAAATTCAAACAGGGTTTGAGGCAAAAGTGGGACAAAATAAATAATGATGAGGAGGGACCACCCAAAGGGCTGACAGGTCTAACACGCGTCCCCCCCAGCTGAAAGTGGGGAGAGCTGCCCAACCCCTTGGGAGTTCTCATCACTAAGGCGGAAATACCTTGAGAGACCGCCTGCATTGGCGTGGTCCACTCCAGGCCGATGTTCCACCTGAAAGTCCATTCCCTGTAGGGAAATAGACCACCTCAACAACTTGGGATTCTCCCCCTCCATTTGCATCAGCCAACGAAGGGGTCTGTGGTCGGTCTGAACCAGGAAGTGCGAGCCAAACAGGTATGGCCGCAACTTCTTCAGAGCCCATACCACTGCAAAGGCTTCACGCTCTATTGCACTCCACTTCTGTTCCCTGGGAAGTAGTCTCCGGGATAGGAAGACCACGGGTTGATCCAGACCCTCTTCGTTGAGTTGCGATAACACTGCCCCAATGCCATGTTCTGATGCATCTGTCTGGACAATGAACTCCTTGGAAAAGTCTGGGGCCCTTAAGACCGGGGCCTCGCACATGGCTTTCTTCAGCTTCACGAAGGCCTGCTGACAAGCCTCCGTCCAGACTACCCGTCGAGGTTGTTTCTTGGACGTAAGCTCCGTGAGGGGGGCTACAATGGTACCGTACCCCTTCACGAAGCGGCGGTAATAACCCGTGAGGCCCAGAAAAGCTCGGACCTCAGTCTGTGTCTTGGGGGGTTCCCAGGCCATGATGGCCTCGATCTTCGCCTGGAGGGGTTGCACCGCTCCCCTACCCACCAAGTGTCCAAGGTACACTACCGACCCCTGCCCGATCTGGCACTTGCTGGCCTTGATCGTCAATCCAGCTTGTCTCAGGGCCTGGAGAACAGCTTGCAGGTGACGCAAGTGATCCTCCCAGCTGTTACTGAAGACGGCTATGTCATCCAGATAAGCAGCAGAGAAACTCTCCATTCCGGTGAGGATCTGGTTTACCAGGCGCTGAAACGTGGCAGGTGCGTTCTTGAGCCCAAAGGGCATCACACAGAACTGGTAGTGGCCATTGGGTGTGGAGAAGGCTGACCTTTCCCTTGCTCCATCAGTCAAAGAGATCTGCCAGTACCCAGAAGTAAGGTCAAAGGTACTTAGATATTGGGCAGCTCCCAGCCGGTCAATCAATTCATCCGCCCTAGGGATCGGATGAGCATCAGTTTTGGTCACTGAATTCAGTCCCCGGTAGTCCACACAGAACCTCAGTTCCGGTTGGGCACCCGGTGGTGCAGCTTTTGGTACTAGTACCACCGGACTGGACCAGGGGCTGCTAGAAGGTTCGATCACTCCTAGCTCCAGCATCTTAGTGACTTCACTATGAATGCTGGCCTTCACCTTGTCTGACATCCGGTAGATCTTGGACTTCACAGGTGGGCTGTCTCCTGTGTCCACGTCATGGACGCACAGGTGAGTCCTACCCGGGACAAGGGAGAACAACGAAGAGTACTGCCCCAGGACCTGGCGACAGTCCTCCTGCTGTTCAGGAGTTAGAGATGGGGAGAGAATCACTCCCTCCACCGACCCATCCTTCTCTTGAGACGCAAACAAATCGGGAAGAGGCTCGCTTTCCACGTCCTCTCCTCCGTCAGTCGCCATCATCAAGATGACTTCGGGCCTCTCGTGGTGGGGTTTGAGGCGGTTGGCATGCAGCACCCGCAGGGGCTGACGAGGGGTCTTCAGGTCCACCAAGTAGGTAGCCTTACCCTTCTTCTCCAACACCTCAAAGGGTCCTGACCAGCGATCCTGGAGGGCACTAAGCTCTCCTGGTTCGATCACCCACACCTTCTGGCCAGGCTCCAACTCCACCGGGTGAGCGTTGTGGTCATACCACGCCTTCATCACTGCTTGGCTGGCTTCCAAGTTGTCAGAAGCTTGCTTCCACAACTTAGCCATTTGGCTCCGGAAGGCCAGCATGTAGCTCACCACGTCCTGGGGAAGCTTTCTGGGAGTTCTTTCCCATCCGTCTCTCACCAGGTTGAGAGGTCCACGTACAGGGTGCCCATACAGAAGCTCAAAGGGGCTGAAGCCCACTCCCTTCTGTGGCACTTCCCTGTAAGAAAAGAGTAAACAGGGTAGGAGTACGTCCCATTTCCTCCGCAGGCTTTCAGGCAGACTTCTGATCATGCCCTTCAAGGTTTTGTTAAACCTCTCCACCAGACCATTGGTCTGGGGGTGGTAAGGAGTTGTGAACCGGTAGGTCACTCCACACTCCTTCCACATCGCCCGCATGTACGCTGACATGAAGTTGGTCCCCCTGTCGGACACAACTTCCTTGGGAAAACCCACTCGGGTAAAGATTCCCATCAGGGCCCTAGCCACAACAGGTGCTGTTATGGTCCTCAGAGGTATTGCCTCTGGGTACCGTGTGGCATGATCCACCAGAACCAGGATAAACCTGTGACCAGCTGACGTTGGCGGATCTAACGGACCCACAATGTCGATGCCCACCCTTTCAAAGGGGGTGCTAACGACAGGAAGTGGTTCCAGGGGAGCTTTCAGCTTCACCCCTGTTTTCCCACTGGCTTGGCAAGACACACATGTCCGGCAGTAGGTATCGGACGACACTTTCATCTGAGGCCAATAAAAGTGTGGGACAAGACGGGCGAAGGTCTTGTCTTGCCCCAGGTGTCCTGCCAATGGTATCTCGTGAGCCAACTCCAGAAGGAAGGCTCGATAACGTTGAGGGACTACCAAGGCTCGTGACGATCCATGTAGGGGTACCTTGGGTTCACTGTAGAGGAGGCCATCCTCCCAGTAAACACTGTAGTTCCCTTCAACGTTCCCTGCTGCCTGGGCTTCGGCCTGTCGCCTCAGCCCCTCAAGGGTAGGGCACTCCCTCTGGCCCTGGCAGAATTCCTCCCTGGACGGGCCTCCCTCCACGTGCCACTCGGCCGGGATGGGTAGGTCCTCCAGGTTGGTAACGTCCCCCACCGCAGACTCCTGGTCCACCACCTCCGGTGGCCTATCCGTCCTACGGGGTGTGGACGCCGAGGCAGGCTCCTCCTGTCCTCGGTTCTTCCCTTGACTGGCAGCTGGCTGGGCCTTTATTCCAGGCTCCAGCCGAAACGAACTCCCTCTCCGGGTAGTCGCGGACCTTGTGCTAACACAGGCCCAGTCAGGTGTACCCAGCATCTCAGTGTGAGTCCGGTATTCCACCTCCTTCCAAGCATTGTGCTCCATGTCATTCCCCAGCAGACAATCGACTGGCACGGCAGGGCTTACGGCAACTCGAAGTGAACCTGCAACCCCCCTCCATTCAAAGGGAACCTCGGCCACTGGATAGTGGCCTGTTCTGCCGTCAGCCATCGCGGCTGGGTGGAGTACATCGGGAATTACCTGCTCTGGAGACACCAGTTGGCTACGTACCATAGTCATACTGGCTCCTGTGTCTCTCAGAGCCTCCCCTCTTTGGCCGTTGATGGTGACCCACTGCCCATACTTGACAGTATTTGCGGGCACCTGGATCTTAGGAACCATCTCCCGTTCTCCCAGGGACACTAAAGTGACACCCGCCCACTCCCTTCCCTTAGTTAAGGGCATCTCCTCCCCGAGCACTGCACTAGCTACTCCGGGGGTCTTTCCTCCAATGGGAGGGGGTGGTCGTTTCAGGCACTTCGGATCTCCTTTATAGTGTCCAACGCCACCGCACTCGTAGCAATGGACAACCCTTGGCTGCTGACTCTGGCCAGGATTAGGGTTTCTGGGTGGGTTAGCCCTAGGGGGGAATCCTGTTCCCTTCCCTTGGAAGTTATTTTGGGGGCCTTTGGAGAACTCCTTTTTCTTTTCCCCTCCCTCTTTCTTCTGGGGGGCGCCCTGTCCGGCCTTTTGAGTATCCCCTCCAGTCCCCCTTGTGGACACCCGGGTACTAGCCCAAATGTCCGCCTCCTCAGCAAGCTTCCGGGGACTGGTCAGCTTGCTATCCACCAGGTGTTGCCGCAGTTCAGGGAAACATTTCTCGAGCAGGTGTTCCTTCAGTACCAGGTCAAACAACCCCTCGTAGTTCCTCACTTCACTGCCCTGAATCCAACCTTCCAGTGCCTTCTTTGCATAGTCCAGGAAGTCCACCCAATTCTGCGTGCCCAGTTTGTGACTACCCCTGAACTTCTGTCTGTACTTTTCAGGTGTTAGTCCAAACTTTCTGATGAGCGCCAGTTTCATGGTGGGGTAGTGGGTCTGCTCATCCTCCTCGAGGGCCAATAAAGCATCCCTACCAGCTGGAGGCATGTACTTGTACAATCCCCCTCCCCAGTACTTCTCTGGAACCCCATGGGCCCTCAACGAGACCTCATAGGCCGCTAGCCACTTGGCGATGTCGTCGCCCACTCCATAGCTAGCTACTATGTCCTTTGGCAGGTATGGTTTAGGTTCCCTGGTGATCTCTTGGGTTTGGCTGCCACCATTAGGAACAGGTTGTGCCCCGATTCTCAAGATCTGAAGATCTATTTCTTTCAGTCGTAATTCATGGGCCATCCTCTGCTCCTCCTTCTCCTTTTCCAGCCTTGCTAAGTCCCATGTGAGCTGTCTTTTCTCCCTCCGGTCTGTTAGCTCCACTTCAGACAAGCCACCGCTAGAGGCACTGCTGCCCTTCCTAGAAATGGTTCTGGGCCCTGCTGACAGGTTCCCCACCTCAGGTTGGTACATCTCAGCCCCCTCGGGGTCAGGCTCTCCATCCCTGTCTTCCTCCTCAGCCTTGCTTTCTCGGCGTGCCTCCCCCCAAGCCCTTAAGCTGGTTTGGAGTGCACCCTTCTTTGCTCCTGGGGGACAGTACACCCCCTCCCGCTGGCAAAACTCCCTGAGTTGGGCCACAGTGTACGTTTCTAGATTTTCTAGTACAAACTCCATCTTGCCCACTCAGGTTAGAGGACAGGTTTTGTGCAGTAACTATGCAGGGGGGTACCTTTAATAATACCTCCTCCCACCACCAGAGTAAATTTGGAAAAAACAAAAACCCACAATTAGGAAGGCCGCTCTTGAGAAAACTCCCGGTGTAGGCCTATGGACTACCCACAGTTATTGTTGAGTATGCGTAGGCACAGCTCTATCCCACCACTGAACACCAATTTATGTTGGAAAACCACTCCCACACTAGAAGGGGTGGTGGTGGTCTTCCGGACACACTGTGGTAGCTTGGCTCGAGTGGTCAGGAATCAGGCTCCGTGCTAAGCATACAACATACCCAAACAATAACCATGCGTGCATCCGTTCCAAAAACGACTCTACACCGTAAAAATTATAAAAATAACTTTCTTTATCTGCTTTTTCTCTTAGTTGCTGATTGGAGAAAATAAATAACAATCACAATATACAAACTTTTTAGAAAGTGCAGGACAAATAAATACTGGCTTAATGATTCAATAAATAGGGGTGATCATAAATACTGAAGGCATAAATAAAAGTGCAATACAGACAGGCAATTAAATATTCTGAGGCAATAAATACTGTAACCAATAAATATTGTGCATCAATAAATACTGTGGACCAATAAATACAGTGGAACAATAAATAGGTTAAATACAATAAATACAGTGCCCCTAATAAATACTCAAAAGCTGACAGTGACACTCATGGATTCAGATCACTTTTGAATTCCTAAGGGCTGATTTGGCCCAGGCACAGCTTGTGGGGATGTGGAAGGCTTGAGGGTGTCTACTCCCTGGTTTGGACAAGGCTGAGGCCTAAACTGAGGTAGATCAAGGGGGGAAATACCAGAGACCTGGCTCTTTCTCTCCACACAACCTCTCTAGATTAGTCCCAGCTCACCCCTGGCACAGTCAGGTTGGTTCCAGCACCTCCCTAGCCCCTTAGAGCAGTCTCTCAGGTCTCCACAGGGCCTTAGGCGCCCTCTACTCCACTTACTGCCCTTTTTCTGATGCTCCGACGCCGCTGGAGTCGTGTCGATGCCGTGAGGCGGTTCCAGCTCGATGTCGGTGGCCTCGGCACAATGTCAGTTCTTTGACGACGCCGGCAGGCGGCTCCGGTCTCGATGTCAGCGGCCTCGGTTCGATCTCGACCTCCGATTCGATGGCGTCGGGCAGTCTTTACTCGATGTCGACTTCGGGCGGCTCCGGTCCGATGGCGACCTCGGATTCGATGACGTCGGCCGGCCTTGCCTCGATGTCGACTTCCGGCGGCTCCGAAGTGCGATCCTCACTCCCGACCTCCGGTGTCCCTCTCTTTAGGTTTCCGGCGACTCCGGAGTGCGACCTCCACTCCCGACCTCCGGCACGATTCTCACAGGTTCCGGCGACTCCGGAGTGCGATCCTCACTCCCGACCTCCGTTACCCTTCACCTCGGTCTCCGACGACTCCGGAGGGCGGACTTCACTCCTCCGATGACGCCGCTCACTCGACCTCGGGTGACTTCCTCCTCGACCTCTGGTATTCCTCACGACCTCTGACGGCGCCCTCTCTCGACCTCTGGCGGCTCCGGGTACGACGTCTGCTTTTCCAGTCAGCGCCGCTTCTCCACCTCGGGCTCCAGGTCTTAGGCTACTCGACGTCGGACTTCAGGGAAACCAGTTTCCAGGTCAGGATCTTGCTGTTCTCTTGTTTCTAAGGCCTGTTCCTGCTGTCCAGGTCCTCAGGATGGTTTTTCTGACTTCTTCCCACACAGGGCTCTAGGCTGGGCTCCGTCAGTAGGGACTAGTATCAAGGGTGGGTTTATGGACCCCACTCCAGGCACAAGTTTCCACCCCTGCTGCTTCACTCCTTCCTCCTTCAGGTTTCTGCTGCTCTCTCTTCACCAGTCAGGTGCCAACTGCCAGCTCCAACTGCCAACTCTCTGTCTTAGCTTCCCAACATTCTAAACCGCCTCCAACTGTCACAGGGTTCTGGAATGTTCTGGAAGGTGCTGGTAGGTTCCAGTGGATGCTGGTGATGTCACAGGTGGCCACCATTTTGTGCTCCAGGCCCTCAGACAGAAGTTTCAGGGGTAGATAAAATGGCTCCCTGAATCCGCAGCAACACTAAAAAGTCTGGTGGTTCCCAAAAAGGAAAAATTCAAACAGGGTTTGAGGCAAAAGTGGGACAAAATAAATAATGATGAGGAGGGACCACCCAAAGGGCTGACAGGTCTAACAGCAGCCTACTCATAAAAAACCCCAAATTTCAAAGAGTGTAAACTCTACTGATGAGGGTTAAAGAACCAGAAACACATGTCTAGAGATCAGCACTATCTGAGCCAACTGTGGCGAAACATTCAAACACTTTTGAAGGAAGCAAGTAACTGAAACTGCATTTACCGCAATGCCAGGGGAGAACCTTGCTGGGAAGTAAAGCGGTGTGCTCCCACTCATGTTCCTGCTTAATACTACTGCCGTGAGTCATTGAGCTGACAAGCTCATGGATGAAGCACCCACATGCCCGTGAGAGGTACCTGACCTGACAAAGATGTTGGCAGCCTACTCAGCATACCCCACATTTGAAAGACTGTAATCTCTACTGATGACGGTTAAAGAACCAGAAACACGTGTCTAGAGATCAGCACTATCTGCGCCAACTGTGGCGAAACACTAGAACACTCTTGAAGCAAGCAAGTAACTGAAACTGCATTTACCACAATTCCAGTGGTGAACCTTGCTGGGAGGTGAAGCGGTGTGCTCCCACCTCTGTTCCTGTTTAATAGTACTGCCGTGAGTCATTGAGCTGACAAGCTCGTGGATGAAGCACAAGCATGCCTGTGAGAGGTACCTGACCTGAGAAAGATGTTGGCAGCCTACTAATCAAACTCCAAATTTCAAAGACTGTAAACTCTACTGATGAGGGTTAAAGAACCAGAAACACATGTCTAGAGATCAGCACTATCTGCGCCAACTGTGGGGAAACACTCGAATACTTTTGAAGCAAGCAAGTAACTGAAACTGCATTTACCACAATGCCAGGGGTGAACCTTGCTGGGAGGTGAAGTGGTGTGCTCCCACCCCTGTTCCTGCTTAATAGTACTCTTGTGAGTCATTGAGCTGACGAGCTTGTGGATGAAGCACCCGCATGCCTGTTAGAGGTACCTGACCTGAGAAAAATGTTGGCAGCCTACTCAGCAAACCCCAAATTTGAAAGACTGTAATCTCTACTGATGACGGTTAAAGAACCAGAAACACGTGTCTAGAGATCAGCACTATCTGCGCCAACTGTGAGGAAACAGTCGAACACTCTTGAAGCAAGCAAGTAACTGAAACTGCATTTACCATAATGCCAGGGGCGAACCTTGCTGGGAGGTGAAGCGGTGTACTGTTTAATAGTACTCCAGTGAATCATTGAGCTGACGAGCTCGAGGATGAAGCACCCGCATGCCCGAGAGAGGTACCTGACCTGACAAAGATGTTGGCAGCCTACTCAGCAAACCCCACATTTGAAAGACTGTAATCTATACTGATGACAGTTAAAGAACCAGAAACACGTGTCTAGAGATCAGCACTATCTGCGCCAACTGTGGCGAAACACTAGAACACTCTTGTAGCAAGCAAGTAACTGAAACTGCATTTACCACAATTCCAGTGGTGAACCTTGCTGGGAGGTGAAGCGGTGTGCTCCCACCCCTGTTCCTGTTTAATAGTACTGCCGTGAGTCATTGAGCTGACGAGCTCGTGGATGAAGCACAAGCATGCCTGTAAGAGGTACCTGACCTGAGAAAGATGTTGGCAGCCTACTCATCAAACCCCAAATTTCAAAGACTGTAAACTCTACTGATGACGGTTAAAGAACCAGAAACACGTGTCTAGAGATCAGCACTATCTGCGCCAACTGTGGCGAAACACTCGAACACTCTTGAAGCAAGCAAGTAACGGAAACTGCATTTACCACAATGCCAGGGCGAACCTTGCTGGGAGGTGAAACGGTGTGCTGCCACTCCTGTTCCTGTTTAATAGTACTCCCGTGAGTCATTGAGCTGACAAGCTCGTGGATGAAGCACCCGCATGCCTGTGAGAGGTACCTGACCTGAGAAAGATGTTGGCAGCCTACTCATCAAACCCCAAATTTCAAAGAGTGTAAACTCTACTGATGAGGGTTAAAGAACCAGAAACACATGTCTAGAGATCAGCACTATCTGCGCCAACTGTGGCGAAACACTCGAACACTCTTGAAGCAAGCAAGTAACCGAAACTGCATTTACTACAATGCCATTGGAGAACCTTGCTGGGAGGTGAAGCGGTGTGCTCCCACCCCTGTTCCTGTTTAATAGTACTCCTGTGAGTCATTGAGCTGACAAGCTCGTGGATGAAGCACCCGCATGCCTGTACGAGGTACCTGGCCTGAGAAAGATGTTGACAGCCTACTCAGCAAACCCCACATTTGAAAGACTGTAATCTCTACTGATGACGGTTAAAGAACCAGAAACACATGTCTAGAGATCAGCAATATCTACGCCAACTGTGGCGAAACACTCGAACACTTTTGAAGCAAGCAAGTAACTGAAACTGCATTTACCACAATGCCAGGGGCGAACCTTGCTGGGAGGTGAAGTGGTGTGCTCCCACCCCTGTTGCTGCTTAATAGTACTCTTTAGAGTCATTGAGCTGACGAGCTCGTGGATGAAGCACCCGCATACCTGTTAGAGGTACCTGACCTGAGAAAAATGTTGGCAGCCTACTCAGCAAACCCCAAATTTGAAAGACTGTAATCTCTACTGATGACGGTTAAAGAACCAGAAACACGTGTCTAGAGATCAGCACTATCCGCGCCAACTGTGGCGAAACACTAGAACACTCTTGAAGCAAGCAAGTAAGTGAAACTGCATTTACCACAATTCCAGTGGTGAACCTTGCTGGTAGGTGAAGCGGTGTGCTCCCACCCCTGTTCCTGTTTAATAGTACTGCCGTGAGTCATTGAGCTGACGAGCTCGTGGATGAAGCACAAGCATGCCTGTGAGAGGTACCTGACCTGAGAAAGATGTTGGCAGCCTACTCATCAAACCCCAAATTTCAAAAAGACTGTAAACTCTACTGATGAGGGTTAAAGAACCAGAAACACATGACTAGTGATCAGCACTCTCTGCGCCAACTGTGGCAAAACACTCGAACACTTTTAAAGGAAGCAAGTAACTGAAACGGCATTTACCACAATGCCAGGGACGAACATTGCTGGGAGGTGAAGTGGTGTTCTCCCACCCCTTTTCCTGTTTAATAGTACTCCCGTGAGTCATTGAGCTGACAAGCTCGTGGATGAAGCACCTGCATGCCTGTGAGAGGTACCTGGCCTGAGTAAGATGTTGACAACCTACTCAGCAAACCCCACATTTGAAAGACTGTAATCTCTACTGATGACGGTTAAAGAACCAGAAACACGTGTCTAGAGATCAGCAATATCTGCGCCAACTGTGGCGAAACACTCGAATACTTTTGAAGCAAGCAAGTAACTGAAACTGCATTTACCACAATGCCAGAGCTGAACCTTGCTGGGAGGTGAAGTGGTGTGCTCCCACCCCTGTTCCTGCTTAATAGTACTCTTGTGAGTCATTGAGCTGACGAGCTCGTGGATGAAGCACCCGCATGCCTGTTAGAGGTACCTGACCTGAGAAAAATGTTAGCAGCCTACTCAGACAACCCCAGAATTTGAAAGACTGTAATCTCTACTGATGACGGTTAAAGAACCAGAAACACGTGTCTAGAGATCAGCACTATCTGCGCCAACTGTGGGGAAACAGTCGAACACTCTTGAAGCAAGCAAGTAACTGAAACTGCATTAACCACAATGCCAGGGGCGTACCTTTCTGGGAGGTGAAGCGGTGTGCTCCCACCCCTATTCCTGTTTAATAGTACTCCAGTGAATCATTGAGCTGACGAGCTTGTGGATGAAGCACCCGCATGCTCGTGAATGGTACCTGACCTGACAAAGATGTTGGCAGCCTACTCAGCATACCCCACATTTGAAAGACTGTAATATATACTGATGACGGTTAAAGAACCAGAAACACGTGTTTTGAGATCAGCACTATCTGCGCCAACTGTGGAAAAACACTAGAACACTCTTGATGCAAGCAAGTTACTGAAACTGCATTTACCACAATGCTAGTGGTGAACCTTGCTGGGAGGTGAAGCGGTGTGCTCCCACCCCTGTTCCTGTTTAATAGTACTGCAGTGAGTCATTGAGCTGACGAGCTCGTGGATGAAGCACAAGCATGCCTGTGAGAGGTACCTGACCTGAGAAAGATGTTGGCAGCCTACTCAGAAAACCCCACATTTGAAAGACTGTAATGTCTACTGATGACGGTTAAAGAACCAGAAACAAAGTGTCTAGAGATCAGCTCTATCTGCGTCAACTGTGGCTAAACACTCGAACACTCTTGAAGCAAGCAAGAAACTGAAACTGCATTTACCACAATGCCAGGGGCGAACCTTGCTGGGAGGTGAAGCGGTGTGCTCCCACTCCTGTTCCTGTTTAATAGTACTCCTGTGAGTCATTGAGCTGACAAGCTCGTGGATGAAGCACCCACATGCCTGTGAGAGGTATCTGGCCTGAGAAAGATGTTGACAGCCTACTCAGCAAACCCCACATTTGAAAGACTGTAATCTCTACTGATGACGGTCAAAGAACCAGAAACACGTGTCTAGAGATCAGCACTTTCTGCGTCAACTGTGGCGAAACACTCGAACACTCTTGAAGCAAGCAAGTAACCGAAACTGCATTTACCACAATGCCAGGGCGAACCTTGCTGGTAGGGGAAGCGGTGTGCTCCCACTCCTGTTCCTGTTTAATAGTACTCCCGTGAGTCATTGAGCTGACAAGCTCGTGGATGAAGCACCCGCATGCCTGTGAGAGGTACCTGACCTGAGAAAGATGTTGGCAGCCTACTCATCAAACCCCAAATTTCAAAGAGTGTAAACTCTACTGATGAGGGTTAAAGAACCAGAAACACATGTCTAGAGATCAGCACTATCTGCGCCAACTGTGGCGAAACACTCGAACACTCTTGAAGCAAGCAAGTAACCGAAACTGCATTTACTACAATGCCATTGGAGAACCTTGCTGGGAGGTGAAACGGTGTGCTCCCACCCCTGTTCCTGTTTAATAGTACTCCTGTGAGTCATTGAGCTGACAAGCTCGTGGATGAAGCACCCGCATGCCTGTACGAGGTACCTGGCCTGAGAAAGATGTTGACAGCCTACTCAGCAAACCCCACATTTGAAAGACTGTAATCTCTACTGATGACGGTTAAAGAACCAGAAACACATGTCTAGAGATCAGCAATATCTACGCCAACTGTGGCGAAACACTCGAACACTTTTGAAGCAAGCAAGTAACTGAAACTGCATTTACCACAATGCCGGGGGCGAACCTTGCTGGGAGGTGAAGTGGTGTGCTCCCACCCCTGTTCCTGCTTAATAGTACTCTTTAGAGTCATTGAGCTGACGAGCTCGTGGATGAAGCACCCGCATACCTGTTAGAGGTACCTGACCTGAGAAAAATGTTGGCAGCCTACTCAGCAAACCCCAAATTTGAAAGACTGTAATCTCTACTGATGACGGTTAAAGAACCAGAAACACGTGTCTAGAGATCAGCACTATCTGCGCCAACTGTGGCGAAACACTAGAACACTCTTGAAGCAAGCAAGTAACTGAAACTGCATTTACCACAATTCCAGTGGTGAACCTTGCTGGTAGGTGAAGCGGTGTGCTCCCACCCCTGTTCCTGTTTAATAGTACTGCCGTGAGTCATTGAGCTGACGAGCTCGTGGATGAAGCACAAGCATGCCTGTGAGAGGTACCTGACCTGAGAAAGATGTTGGCAGGCTACTCATCAAACCCCAAATTTCAAAAAGACTGTAAACTCTACTGATGAGGGTTAAAGAACCAGAAACACATGACTAGTGATCAGCACTCTCTGCGCCAACTGTGGCAAAACACTCGAACACTTTTGAAGGAAGCAAGTAACTGAAACGGCATTTACCACAATGCCAGGGACGAACATTGCTGGGAGGTGAAGTGGTGTTCTCCCACCCCTTTTCCTGTTTAATAGTACTCCCGTGAGTCATTGAGCTGACAAGCTCGTGGATGAAGCACCTGCATGCCTGTGAGAGGTACCTGGCCTGAGTAAGATGTTGACAACCTACTCAGCAAACCCCACATTTGAAAGACTGTAATCTCTACTGATGACGGTTAAAGAACCAGAAACACGTGTCTAGAGATCAGCAATATCTGCGCCAACTGTGGCGAAACACTCGAATACTTTTGAAGCAAGCAAGTAACTGAAACTGCATTTACCACAATGCCAGAGCTGAACCTTGCTGGGAGGTGAAGTGGTGTGCTCCCACCCCTGTTCCTGCTTAATAGTACTCTTGTGAGTCATTGAGCTGACGAGCTCGTGGATGAAGCACCCGCATGCCTGTTAGAGGTACCTGACCTGAGAAAAATGTTGGCAGCCTACACAGACAACCCCAGAATTTGAAAGACTGTAATCTCTGCTGATGACGGTTAAAGAACCAGAAACACGTGTCTAGAGATCAGCACTATCTGCGCCAACTGTGGGGAAACAGTCGAACACTCTTGAAGCAAGCAAGTAACTGAAACTGCATTAACCACAATGCCAGGGGCGTACCTTGCTGGGAGGTGAAGCGGTGTGCTCCCACCCCTATTCCTGTTTAATAGTACTCCAGTGAATCATTGAGCTGACGAGCTTGTGGATGAAGCACCCGCATGCTCGTGAATGGTACCTGACCTGACAAAGATGTTGGCAGCCTACTCAGCATACCCCACATTTGAAAGACTGTAATATATACTGATGACGGTTAAAGAACCAGAAACACGTGTTTTGAGATCAGCACTATCTGCGCCAACTGTGGAAAAACACTAGAACACTCTTGAAGCAAGCAAGTTACTGAAACTGCATTTACCACAATGCTAGTGGTGAACCTTGCTGGGAGGTGAAGCGGTGTGCTGCCACCCCTGTTCCTGTTTAATAGTACTGCAGTGAGTCATTGAGCTGACGAGCTCGTGGATGAAGCACAAGCATGCCTGTGAGAGGTACCTGACCTGAGAAAGATGTTGGCAGCCTACTCAGAAAACCCCACATTTGAAAGACTGTAATGTCTACTGATGACGGTTAAAGAACCAGAAACAAAGTGTCTAGAGATCAGCTCTATCTGCGTCAACTGTGGCTAAACACTCGAACACTCTTGAAGCAAGCAAGAAACTTAAACTGCATTTACCACAATGCCAGGGGCGAACCTTGCTGGGAGGTGAAGCGGTGTGCTCCCACCGCTGTTCCTGTTTAATAGTACTCCCGTGAGTCATTGAGCTGACAAGCTCGTGGATGAAGCACCCACATGCCTGTGAGAGGTATCTGGCCTGAGAAAGATGTTGACAGCCTACTCAACAAACCCCACATTTGAAAGACTGTAATCTCTACTGATGACGGTCAAAGAACCAGAAACACGTGTCTAGAGATCAGCACTTTCTGCGTCAACTGTGGCGAAACACTCGAACACTCTTGAAGCAAGCAAGTAACCGAAACTGCATTTACCACAATGCCAGGGCGAACCTTGCTGGGAGGGGAAGCGGTGTGCTCCCACTCCTGTTCCTGTTTAATAGTACTCCTGTGAGTCATTGAGCTGACAAGCTCGTGGATGAAGCACCCGCATGCCTGTGAGAGGTACCTGGCCTGAGAAAGATGTTGACAGCCTACTCAGCAAACCCCACATTTGAAAGACTGTAATCTCTACTGATGACGGTTAAAGAACCAGAAACAAAGCGTCTAGAGATCAACTCTATCTGCGTCAACTGTGGCTAAACACTCGAACACTCTTGAAGCAAGCAAGAAACTGAAACTGCATTTACCACAATGCCAGGGGCGAACCTTGCTGGGAGGTGAAGAGGTGTGCTCCCACAGCTGTTCCTGTTTAATAATACTCCCGTGAGTCATTGAGCTGACAAGCTCGTGGATGAAGCACCCGCATGCCTGTGAGAGGTACCTGACCTGAGAAAGATGTTGGCAGCCTACTCATAAAAAACCCCAAATTTCAAAGAGTGTAAACTCTACTGATGAGGGTTAAAGAACCAGAAACACATGTCTAGAGATCAGCACTATCTGAGCCAACTGTGGCGAAACATTCAAACACTTTTGAAGGAAGCAAGTAACTGAAACTGCATTTACCGCAATGCCAGGGGAGAACCTTGCTGGGAAGTGAAGCGGTGTGCTCCCACTCATGTTCCTGCTTAATACTACTGCCGTGAGTCATTGAGCTGACAAGCTCATGGATGAAGCACCCACATGCCCGTGAGAGGTACCTGACCTGACAAAGATGTTGGCAGCCTACTCAGCATACCCCACATTTGAAAGACTGTAATCTCTACTGATGACGGTTAAAGAACCAGAAACACGTGTCTAGAGATCAGCACTATCTGCGCCAACTGTGGCGAAACACTAGAACACTCTTGAAGCAAGCAAGTAACCGAAACTGCATTTACCACAATGCCAGGGCGAACCTTGCTGGTAGGGGAAGCGGTGTGCTCCCACTCCTGTTCCTGTTTAATAGTACTCCCGTGAGTCATTGAGCTGACAAGCTCGTGGATGAAGCACCCGCATGCCTGTGAGAGGTACCTGACCTGAGAAAGATGTTGGCAGCCTACTCATCAAACCCCAAATTTCAAAGAGTGTAAACTCTACTGATGAGGGTTAAAGAACCAGAAACACATGTCTAGAGATCAGCACTATCTGCGCCAACTGTGGCGAAACACTCGAACACTCTTGAAGCAAGCAAGTAACCGAAACTGCATTTACTACAATGCCATTGGAGAACCTTGCTGGGAGGTGAAACGGTGTGCTCCCACCCCTGTTCCTGTTTAATAGTACTCCTGTGAGTCATTGAGCTGACAAGCTCGTGGATGAAGCACCCGCATGCCTGTACGAGGTACCTGGCCTGAGAAAGATGTTGACAGCCTACTCAGCAAACCCCACATTTGAAAGACTGTAATCTCTACTGATGACGGTTAAAGAACCAGAAACACATGTCTAGAGATCAGCAATATCTACGCCAACTGTGGCGAAACACTCGAACACTTTTGAAGCAAGCAAGTAACTGAAACTGCATTTACCACAATGCCGGGGGCGAACCTTGCTGGGAGGTGAAGTGGTGTGCTCCCACCCCTGTTCCTGCTTAATAGTACTCTTTAGAGTCATTGAGCTGACGAGCTCGTGGATGAAGCACCCGCATACCTGTTAGAGGTACCTGACCTGAGAAAAATGTTGGCAGCCTACTCAGCAAACCCCAAATTTGAAAGACTGTAATCTCTACTGATGACGGTTAAAGAACCAGAAACACGTGTCTAGAGATCAGCACTATCTGCGCCAACTGTGGCGAAACACTAGAACACTCTTGAAGCAAGCAAGTAACTGAAACTGCATTTACCACAATTCCAGTGGTGAACCTTGCTGGTAGGTGAAGCGGTGTGCTCCCACCCCTGTTCCTGTTTAATAGTACTGCCGTGAGTCATTGAGCTGACGAGCTCGTGGATGAAGCACAAGCATGCCTGTGAGAGGTACCTGACCTGAGAAAGATGTTGGCAGGCTACTCATCAAACCCCAAATTTCAAAAAGACTGTAAACTCTACTGATGAGGGTTAAAGAACCAGAAACACATGACTAGTGATCAGCACTCTCTGCGCCAACTGTGGCAAAACACTCGAACACTTTTGAAGGAAGCAAGTAACTGAAACGGCATTTACCACAATGCCAGGGACGAACATTGCTGGGAGGTGAAGTGGTGTTCTCCCACCCCTTTTCCTGTTTAATAGTACTCCCGTGAGTCATTGAGCTGACAAGCTCGTGGATGAAGCACCTGCATGCCTGTGAGAGGTACCTGGCCTGAGTAAGATGTTGACAACCTACTCAGCAAACCCCACATTTGAAAGACTGTAATCTCTACTGATGACGGTTAAAGAACCAGAAACACGTGTCTAGAGATCAGCAATATCTGCGCCAACTGTGGCGAAACACTCGAATACTTTTGAAGCAAGCAAGTAACTGAAACTGCATTTACCACAATGCCAGAGCTGAACCTTGCTGGGAGGTGAAGTGGTGTGCTCCCACCCCTGTTCCTGCTTAATAGTACTCTTGTGAGTCATTGAGCTGACGAGCTCGTGGATGAAGCACCCGCATGCCTGTTAGAGGTACCTGACCTGAGAAAAATGTTGGCAGCCTACACAGACAACCCCAGAATTTGAAAGACTGTAATCTCTGCTGATGACGGTTAAAGAACCAGAAACACGTGTCTAGAGATCAGCACTATCTGCGCCAACTGTGGGGAAACAGTCGAACACTCTTGAAGCAAGCAAGTAACTGAAACTGCATTAACCACAATGCCAGGGGCGTACCTTGCTGGGAGGTGAAGCGGTGTGCTCCCACCCCTATTCCTGTTTAATAGTACTCCAGTGAATCATTGAGCTGACGAGCTTGTGGATGAAGCACCCGCATGCTCGTGAATGGTACCTGACCTGACAAAGATGTTGGCAGCCTACTCAGCATACCCCACATTTGAAAGACTGTAATATATACTGATGACGGTTAAAGAACCAGAAACACGTGTTTTGAGATCAGCACTATCTGCGCCAACTGTGGAAAAACACTAGAACACTCTTGAAGCAAGCAAGTTACTGAAACTGCATTTACCACAATGCTAGTGGTGAACCTTGCTGGGAGGTGAAGCGGTGTGCTCCCACCCCTGTTCCTGTTTAATAGTACTGCAGTGAGTCATTGAGCTGACGAGCTCGTGGATGAAGCACAAGCATGCCTGTGAGAGGTACCTGACCTGAGAAAGATGTTGGCAGCCTACTCAGAAAACCCCACATTTGAAAGACTGTAATGTCTACTGATGACGGTTAAAGAACCAGAAACAAAGTGTCTAGAGATCAGCTCTATCTGCGTCAACTGTGGCTAAACACTCGAACACTCTTGAAGCAAGCAAGAAACTTAAACTGCATTTACCACAATGCCAGGGGCGAACCTTGCTGGGAGGTGAAGCGGTGTGCTCCCACCGCTGTTCCTGTTTAATAGTACTCCCGTGAGTCATTGAGCTGACAGGCTCGTGGATGAAGCACCCACATGCCTGTGAGAGGTATCTGGCCTGAGAAAGATGTTGACAGCCTACTCAACAAACCCCACATTTGAAAGACTGTAATCTCTACTGATGACGGTCAAAGAACCAGAAACACGTGTCTAGAGATCAGCACTTTCTGCGTCAACTGTGGCGAAACACTCGAACACTCTTGAAGCAAGCAAGTAACCGAAACTGCATTTACCACAATGCCAGGGCGAACCTTGCTGGGAGGGGAAGCGGTGTGCTCCCACTCCTGTTCCTGTTTAATAGTACTCCTGTGAGTCATTGAGCTGACAAGCTCATGGATGAAGCACCCGCATGCCTGTGAGAGGTACCTGGCCTGAGAAAGATGTTGACAGCCTACTCAGCAAACCCCACATTTGAAAGACTGTAATCTCTACTGATGACGGTTAAAGAACCAGAAACAAAGCGTCTAGAGATCAACTCTATCTGCGTCAACTGTGGCTAAACACTCGAACACTCTTGAAGCAAGCAAGAAACTGAAACTGCATTTACCACAATGCCAGGGGCGAACCTTGCTGGGAGGTGAAGCGGTGTGCTCCCACAGCTGTTCCTGTTTAATAGTACTCCCGTGAGTCATTGAGCTGACAAGCTCGTGGATGAAGCACCCGCATGCCTGTGAGAGGTACCTGACCTGAGAAAGATGTTGGCAGCCTACTCATAAAAAACCCCAAATTTCAAAGAGTGTAAACTCTACTGATGAGGGTTAAAGAACCAGAAACACATGTCTAGAGATCAGCACTATCTGAGCCAACTGTGGCAAAACATTCAAACACTTTTGAAGGAAGCAAGTAACTGAAACTGCATTTACCGCAATGCCAGGGGAGAACCTTGCTGGGAAGTGAAGCGGTGTGCTCCCACTCATGTTCCTGCTTAATACTACTGCCGTGAGTCATTGAGCTGACAAGCTCATGGATGAAGCACCCACATGCCCGTGAGAGGTACCTGACCTGACAAAGATGTTGGCAGCCTACTCAGCATACCCCACATTTGAAAGACTGTAATCTCTACTGATGACGGTTAAAGAACCAGAAACACGTGTCTAGAGATCAGCACTATCTGCGCCAACTGTGGCGAAACACTAGAACACTCTTGAAGCAAGCAAGTAACTGAAACTGCATTTACCACAATTCCAGTGGTGAACCTTGCTGGGAGGTGAAGCGGTGTGCTCCCACCTCTGTTCCTGTTTAATAGTACTGCCGTGAGTCATTGAGCTGACAAGCTCGTGGATGAAGCACAAGCATGCCTGTGAGAGGTACCTGACCTGAGAAAGATGTTGGCAGCCTACTAATCAAACTCCAAATTTCAAAGACTGTAAACTCTACTGATGAGGGTTAAAGAACCAGAAACACGTGTCTAGAGATCAGCACTATCTGCGCCAACTGTGGGGAAACACTCGAATACTTTTGAAGCAAGCAAGTAACTGAAACTGCATTTACCACAATGCCAGGGGTGAACCTTGCTGGGAGGTGAAGTGGTGTGCTCCCACCCCTGTTCCTGCTTAATAGTACTCTTGTGAGTCATTGAGCTGACGAGCTTGTGGATGAAGCACCCGCATGCCTGTTAGAGGTACCTGACCTGAGAAAAATGTTGGCAGCCTACTCAGCAAACCCCAAATTTGAAAGACTGTAATCTCTACTGATGACGGTTAAAGAACCAGAAACACGTGTCTAGAGATCAGCACTATCTGCGCCAACTGTGAGGAAACAGTTGAACACTCTTGAAGCAAGCAAGTAACTGAAACTGCATTTACCACAATGCCAGGGGCGAACCTTGCTGGGAGGTGAAGCGGTGTACTGTTTAATAATACTCCAGTGAATCATTGAGCTGACGAGCTCGAGGATGAAGCACCCGCATGCCCGAGAGAGGTACCTGACCTGACAAAGATGTTGGCAGCCTACTCAGCAAACCCCACATTTGAAAGACTGTAATCTATACTGATGACAGTTAAAGAACCAGAAACACGTGTCTAGAGATCAGCACTATCTGCGCCAACTGTGGCGAAACACTAGAACACTCTTGAAGCAAGCAAGTAACTGAAACTGCATTTACCACAATTCCAGTGGTGAACCTTGCTGTGAGGTGAAGCGGTGTGCTCCCACCCCTGTTCCTGTTTAATAGTACTGCCGTGAGTCATTGAGCTGACGAGCTCGTGGATGAAGCACAAGCATGCCTGTAAGAGGTACCTGACCTGAGAAAGATGTTGGCAGCCTACTCATCAAACCCCAAATTTCAAAGACTGTAAACTCTACTGATGAGGGTTAAAGAACCAGAAACACATGACTAGTGATCAGCACTCTCTGCGCCAACTGTGGCGAAACACTCGAACACTCTTGAAGCAAGCAAGTAACCGAAACTGCCTTTACCACAATGCCAGGGGCGAACCATGCTGGGAGGTGAAGCGGTGTGCTCCCACTCCTGTTCCTGTTTAATAGTACTCCTGTGAGTCATTGAGCTGACAAGCTCGAGGATGAAGCACCCGCATGCCTGTGAGAGGTACCTGACCTGAGAAAGGTGTTGACAGCCTACTCAGGATACCTTACATTTGAAAGACTGTAATCTCTACTGATGATGGTTAAAGAACTAGAAACACGTGTCTAGAGATCAGCACTATCTGCGCCAACTGTGGCGAAACAGTCGAACACTCTTGAAGCAAGCAAGTAACTGAAACTGCATTTACCACAATGCCAGGGGCGAACCTTGCTGGGAGGTGAAGCGGTGTGCTCCCACCCCTGTTCCTGTTTAATAGTACTCCAGTAAATCATTGAGCTGACGAGCTCGTGGATGAAGCACCCGCATGCCCGAGAGAGGTACCTGACCTGACAAAGATGTTGGCAGCCTACTCAGCAAACCCCACATTTGAAAGACTGTAATCTATACTGATGACGGTTAAAGAACCAGAAACACGTGTCTAGAGATCAGCACTATCTGCGCCAACTGTGGCGAAACACTCGAACACTCTTGAAGCAAGCAAGTAACCGAAACTGCATTTACCACAATGACAGGGGCGAACCTTGCTGGGAGGTGAAGCAGTGTGCTCCCACTCCTGTTCCTGTTTAATAGTACTCCTGTGAGTCATTGAGCTGACAAGCTCGAGGATGAAGCACCTGCATGCCTGTGAGAGGTACCTGACCTGAGAAAGGTGTTGACAGCCTACTCAGGAAACCTTACATTTAAAAGACTGTAATCTCTACTGATGACGGTTAAAGAACCAGAAACACGTGTCTAGAGATCAGCACTATCTGCGCCAACTGTGGCGAAACACTCGAACACTCTTGAAGCAAGCAAGTAACTGAAACTGCATTAACCACAATGCCAGGGGCGTACCTTGCTGGGAGGTGAAGCGGTATGCTCCCACCCATGTTCCTGTTTAATAGTACTCCAGTGAATCATTGAGCTGACGAGCTCGTGGATGAAGCACCCGCATGCCCGAGAGAGGTACATGACCTGACAAAGATGTTGGCAGCCTACTCAGCAAACCCCACATTTGAAAGACTGTAATCTCTACTGATGATGGTTAAAGAACCAGAAACACGTGTCTAGAGATCAGCACTATATGCGCCAACTGTGGCGAAACACTCGAACACTCTTGAAGCAAGCAAGTAACCGAAACTGCCTTTACCACAATGCCAGGGGCGAACCTTGCTGGGAGATGAAGCGGTGTGCTCCCCCTCCTGTTGCTGTTTAATAGTACTTCTGTGAGTCATTGAGCTGACAAGCTCGAGGATGAAGCACCCGCATGCCTGTGAGAGGTACCTGACCTGAGAAAGGTGTTGACAGCCTACTCAGGATACCTTACATTTGAAAGACTGTAATCTCTACTGATGACGGTTAAAGAACCAGAAACACGTGTCTAGAGATCAGCATTATCTGCGCCAACTGTGGCGAAACACTCGAACACTCTTGAAGCAAGCAAGTAACTGAAACTGCATTAACCACAATGCCAGGGGTGTACCTTGCTGGGAGGTGAAGCGGTGTGCTCCCACCCCTGTTCCTGTTTAATAGTGCTCCAGTGAATCATTGAGCTGACAAGCTCGAGGATGAAGCACCCGCATGCCTGTGAGAGGTACCTGACCTGAGAAAGGTGTTGACAGCCTACTCAGCATACCCCACATTTGAAAGACTGTAATATATACTGATGATAGTTAAAGAACCAGAAACACGTGTCATGAGATCAGCACTATCTGCGCCAACTGTGGCAAAACACTAGAACACTCTTGAAGCAAGCAAGTTACTGAAACTGCATTTACCACAATGCCAGTGGTGAACCTTGCTGGGAGGTGAAGCGGTGTGCTCCCACCCCTGTTCCTGTTTAATAGTACTGCAGTGAGTCATTGAGCTGACGAGCTCGTGGATGAAGCACAAGCATGCCAGTGAGAGGTACCTGACCTGAGAAAGATGTTGGCAGCCTACTCAGCAAACCCCACATTTGAAAGACTGTAATCTCTACTGATGACGGTTAAAGAACCAGAAACACGTGTCTAGAGATCAGCAATATCTATGCCAACTGTGGCGAAACACTCGAACACTCTTGAAGCAAGCAAGTAACCGAAACTGCATTTACCACAATGCCAGGGGCGAACCTTGCTGGGAGGGGAAGCGGTGTGCTCCCACTCCTGTTCCTGTTTAATAGTACTCCTGTGAGTCATTGAGCTGACAGGCTCATGGATGAAGCACCCACATGCCTGTGAGAGGTACCTGGCCTGAGAAAGATGTTGACAGCCTACTCAGCAAACCCCACATTTGAAAGACTGCAATCTCTACTGATGGCAGTTAAAGAACCAGAAACACGTGTCTAGAGATCAGCTCTATCTGCGTCAACTGTGGCTAAACACTCGAACACTCATGAAGCAAGCAAGAAACTGAAATTGCATTTACCACAATGCCAGGGGCGAACCTTGCTGGGAGGTGAAGCGGTGTGCTCCCACTCCTGTTCCTGTTTAATAGCACTCCTGTGAGTCATTGAGCTGACAGGCTCGTGGATGAAGCACCCACATGCCTGTTAGAGGCACCTGACCTCAGAAAGATGTTGGCAGCCTACTCAGCAAACCCCACATTTGAAAGACTGTAATCTCTACTGATGACGGTTAAAGAACCAGAAACACGTGTCTAGAGATCAGCTCTATCTGCGTCAACTGTGGCTAAACACTCGAACACTTTTGAAGCAAGCAAGTAACTGAAACTGCATTTACCACAATGCCAGGGGCGAACCTTGCTGGGAGGTGAAGTGGTGTGCTCCCACCCCTGTTCCTGCTTAATAGTACTCTTTAGAGTCATTGAGCTGACGAGCTCGTGGATGAAGCACCCGCATACCTGTTAGAGGTACCTGACCTGAGAAAAATGTTGGCAGCCTTCTCAGCAAACCCCAAATTTGAAAGACTGTAATCTCTACTGATGACGGTTAAAGAACCAGAAACACGTGTCTAGAGATCAGCACTATCTGCGCCAACTGTGGCGAAACACTAGAACACTCTTGAAGCAAGCAAGTAACTGAAACTGCATTTACCACAATTCCAGTGGTGAACCTTGCTGGTAGGTGAAGCGGTGTGCTCCCACCCCTGTTCCTGTTTAATAGTACTGCCGTGAGTCATTGAGCTGACGAGCTCGTGGATGAAGCACAAGCATGCCTGTGAGAGGTACCTGACCTGAGAAAGATGTTGGCAGCCTACTCATCAAACCCCAAATTTCAAAAAGACTGTAAACTCTACTGATGAGGGTTAAAGAACCAGAAACACATGACTAGTGATCAGCACTCTCTGCGCCAACTGTGGCAAAACACTCGAACACTTTTGAAGGAAGCAAGTAACTGAAACGGCATTTACCACAATGCCAGGGACGAACATTGCTGGGAGGTGAAGTGGTGTTCTCCCACCCCTTTTCCTGTTTAATAGTACTCCCGTGAGTCATTGAGCTGACAAGCTCGTGGATGAAGCACCTGCATGCCTGTGAGAGGTACCTGGCCTGAGTAAGATGTTGACAACCTACTCAGCAAACCCCACATTTGAAAGACTGTAATCTCTACTGATGACGGTTAAAGAACCAGAAACACGTGTCTAGAGATCAGCAATATCTGCGCCAACTGTGGCGAAACACTCGAATACTTTTGAAGCAAGCAAGTAACTGAAACTGCATTTACCACAATGCCAGAGCTGAACCTTGCTGGGAGGTGAAGTGGTGTGCTCCCACCCCTGTTCCTGCTTAATAGTACTCTTGTGAGTCATTGAGCTGATGAGCTCGTGGATGAAGCACCCGCATGCCTGTTAGAGGTACCTGACCTGAGAAAAATGTTGGCAGCCTACTCAGACAACCCCAGAATTTGAAAGACTGTAATCTCTACTGATGACGGTTAAAGAACCAGAAACACGTGTCTAGAGATCAGCACTATCTGCGCCAACTGTGGGGAAACAGTCGAACACTCTTGAAGCAAGCAAGTAACTGAAACTGCATTAACCACAATGCCAGGGGCGTACCTTGCTGGGAGGTGAAGCGGTGTGCTCCCACCCCTATTCCTGTTTAATAGTACTCCAGTGAATCATTGAGCTGACGAGCTTGTGGATGAAGCACCCGCATGCTCGTGAATGGTACCTGACCTGACAAAGATGTTGGCAGCCTACTCAGCATACCCCACATTTGAAAGACTGTAATATATACTGATGACGGTTAAAGAACCAGAAACACGTGTTTTGAGATCAGCACTATCTGCGCCAACTGTGGAAAAACACTAGAACACTCTTGAAGCAAGCAAGTTACTGAAACTGCATTTACCACAATGCTAGTGGTGAACCTTGCTGGGAGGTGAAGCGGTGTGCTCCCACCCCTGTTCCTGTTTAATAGTACTGCAGTGAGTCATTGAGCTGACGAGCTCGTGGATGAAGCACAAGCATGCCTGTGAGAGGTACCTGACCTGAGAAAGATGTTGGCAGCCTACTCAGAAAACCCCACATTTGAAAGACTGTAATGTCTACTGATGACGGTTAAAGAACCAGAAACAAAGTGTCTAGAGATCAGCTCTATCTGCGTCAACTGTGGCTAAACACTCGAACACTCTTGAAGCAAGCAAGAAACTGAAACTGCATTTACCACAATGCCAGGGGCGAACCTTGCTGGGAGGTGAAGCGGTGTGCTCCCACCGCTGTTCCTGTTTAATAGTACTCCCGTGAGTCATTGAGCTGACAAGCTCGTGGATGAAGCACCCACATGCCTGTGAGAGGTATCTGGCCTGAGAAAGATGTTGACAGCCTACTCAGCAAACCCCACATTTGAAAGACTGTAATCTCTACTGATGACGGTCAAAGAACCAGAAACACGTGTCTAGAGATCAGCACTTTCTGCGTCAACTGTGGCGAAACACTCGAACACTCTTGAAGCAAGCAAGTAACCGAAACTGCATTTACCACAATGCCAGGGCGAACCTTGCTGGGAGGGGAAGCGGTGTGCTCCCACTCCTGTTCCTGTTTAATAGTACTCCTGTGAGTCATTGAGCTGACAAGCTCGTGGATGAAGCACCCACATGCCTGTGAGAGGTACCTGGCCTGAGAAAGATGTTGACAGCCTACTCAGCAAACCCCACATTTGAAAGACTGTAATCTCTACTGATGACAGTTAAAGAACCAGAAACAAAGCGTCTAGAGATCAACTCTATCTGCGTCAACTGTGGCTAAACACTCGAACACTCTTGAAGCAAGCAAGAAACTGAAACTGCATTTACCACAATGCCAGGGGCGAACCTTGCTGGGAGGTGAAGCGGTGTGCTCCCACCGCTGTTCCTGTTTAATAGTACTCCCGTGAGTCATTGAGCTGACAAGCTCGTGGATGAAGCACCCGCATGCCTGTGAGAGGTACCTGACCTGAGAAAGATGTTGGCAGCCTACTCATAAAAAACCCCAAATTTCAAAGAGTGTAAACTCTACTGATGAGGGTTAAAGAACCAGAAACACATGTCTAGAGATCAGCACTATCTGAGCCAACTGTGGCGAAACATTCAAACACTTTTGAAGGAAGCAAGTAACTGAAACTGCATTTACCGCAATGCCAGGGGAGAACCTTGCTGGGAAGTGAAGCGGTGTGCTCCCACTCATGTTCCTGCTTAATACTACTGCCGTGAGTCATTGAGCTGACAAGCTCAT
Organism: Triturus cristatus; assembly: GCF_964204655.1. Lineage (NCBI taxonomy): Eukaryota > Metazoa > Chordata > Amphibia > Caudata > Salamandridae > Triturus > Triturus cristatus. The sequence continues at coordinate 1,226,314,911 of NC_140579.1, forward strand.
GGATGAAGCACCCACATGCCCGTGAGAGGTACCTGACCTGACAAAGATGTTGGCAGCCTACTCAGCATACCCCACATTTGAAAGACTGTAATCTCTACTGATGACGGTTAAAGAACCAGAAACACGTGTCTAGAGATCAGCACTATCTGCGCCAACTGTGGCGAAACACTAGAACACTCTTGAAGCAAGCAAGTAACTGAAACTGCATTTACCACAATTCCAGTGGTGAACCTTGCTGGGAGGTGAAGCGGTGTGCTCCCACCTCTGTTCCTGTTTAATAGTACTGCCATGAGTCATTGAGCTGACAAGCTCGTGGATGAAGCACAAGCATGCCTGTGAGAGGTACCTGACCTGAGAAAGATGTTGGCAGCCTACTAATCAAACTCCAAATTTCAAAGACTGTAAACTCTACTGATGAGGGTTAAAGAACCAGAAACACGTGTCTAGAGATCAGAACTATCTGCGCCAACTGTGGGGAAACACTCGAATACTTTTGAAGCAAGCAAGTAACTGAAACTGCATTTACCACAATGCCAGGGGTGAACCTTGCTGGGAGGTGAAGTGGTGTGCTCCCACCCCTGTTCCTGCTTAATAGTACTCTTGTGAGTCATTGAGCTGACGAGCTTGTGGATGAAGCACCCACATGCCTGTTAGAGGTACCTGACCTGAGAAAAATGTTGGCAGCCTACTCAGCAAACCCCAAATTTGAAAGACTGTAATCTCTACTGATGACGGTTAAAGAACCAGAAACACGTGTCTAGAGATCAGCACTATCTGCGCCAACTGTGGGGAAACAGTCGAACACTCTTGAAGCAAGCAAGTAACTGAAACTGCATTTACCACAATGCCAGGGGCGAACCTTGCTGGGAGGTGAAGCGGTGTACTGTTTAATAGTACTCCAGTGAATCATTGAGCTGACGAGCTCGAGGATGAAGCACCCGCATGCCCGAGAGAGGTACCTGACCTGACAAAGATGTTGGCAGCCTACTCAGCAAACCCCACATTTGAAAGACTGTAATCTATACTCATGACGGTTAAAGAACCAGAAACACGTGTCTAGAGATCAGCACTATCTGCGCCAACTGTGGCGAAACACTAGAACACTCTTGAAGCAAGCAAGTAACTGAAACTGCATTTACCACAATTCCAGTGGTGAACCTTGCTGGGAGGTGAAGCGGTGTGCTCCCACCCCTGTTCCTGTTTAATAGTACTGCCGTGAGTCATTGAGCTGACGAGCTCGTGGATGAAGCACAAGCATGCCTGTAAGAGGTACCTGACCTGAGAAAGATGTTGGCAGCCTACTCATCAAACCCCAAATTTCAAAGACTGTAAACTCTACTGATGAGGGTTAAAGAACCAGAAACACATGACTAGTGATCAGCACTCTCTGCGCCAACTGTGGCGAAACACTCGAACACTCTTGAAGCAAGCAAGTAACCGAAACTGCCTTTACCACAATGCCAGGGGCGAACCTTGCTGGGAGGTGAAGCGGTGTGCTCCCACTCCTGTTCCTGTTTAATAGTACTCCTGTGAGTCATTGAGCTGACAAGCTCGAGGATGAAGCACCCGCATGCCTGTGAGAGGTACCTGACCTGAGAAAGGTGTTGACAGCCTACTCAGGATACCTTACATTTGAAAGACTGTAATCTCTACTGATGATGGTTAAAGAACCAGAAACACGTGTCTAGAGATCAGCACTATCTGCGCCAACTGTGGCGAAACAGTCGAACACTCTTGAAGCAAGCAAGTAACTGAAACTGCATTTACCACAATGCCAGGGGCGAACCTTGCTGGGAGGTGAAGCGGTGTGCTCCCACCCCTGTTCCTGTTTAATAGTACTCCAGTGAATCATTGAGCTGACGAGCTCGTGGATGAAGCACCCGCATGCCCGAGAGAGGTACCTGACCTGACAAAGATGTTGGCAGCCTACTCAGCAAACCCCACATTTGAAAGACTGTAATCTATACTGATGACGGTTAAAGAACCAGAAACACGTGTCTAGAGATCAGCACTATCTGCGCCAACTGTGGCGAAACACTCGAACACTCTTGAAGCAAGCAAGTAACCGAAACTGCATTTATCACAATGCCAGGGGCGAACCTTGCTGGGAGGTGAAGCAGTGTGCTCCCACTCCTGTTCCTGTTTAATAGTACTCCTGTGAGTCATTGAGCTGACAAGCTCGAGGATGAAGCACCCGCATGCCTGTGAGAGGTACCTGACCTGAGAAAGGTGTTGACAGCCTACTCAGGAAACCTTACATTTAAAAGACTGTAATCTCTACTGATGACGGTTAAAGAACCAGAAACACGTGTCTAGAGATCAGCACTATCTGCGCCAACTGTGGCGAAACACTCGAACACTCTTGAAGCAAGCAAGTAACTGAAACTGCATTAACCACAATGCCAGGGTCGTACCTTGCTGGGAGGTGAAGCGGTATGCTCCCACCCATGTTCCTGTTTAATAGTACTCCAGTGAATCATTGAGCTGACGAGCTCGTGGATGAAGCACCCGCATGCCCGAGAGAGGTACATGACCTGACAAAGATGTTGGCAGCCTACTCAGCAAACCCCACTTTTGAAAGACTGTAATCTCTACTGATGATGGTTAAAGAACCAGAAACACGTGTCTAGAGATCAGCACTATCTGTGCCAACTGTGGCGAAACACTCGAACACTCTTGAAGCAAGCAAGTAACCGAAACTGCCTTTACCACAATGCCAGGGGCGAACCTTGCTGGGAGGTGAAGCGGTGTGCTCCCCCTCCTGTTGCTGTTTAATAGTACTCCTGTGAGTCATTGAGCTGACAAGCTCGAGGATGAAGCACCCGCATGCCTGTGAGAGGTACCTGACCTGAGAAAGGTGTTGACAGCCTACTCAGGATACCTTACATTTGAAAGACTGTAATCGCTACTGATGACGGTTAAAGAACCAGAAACACGTGTCTAGAGATCAGCACTATCTGCGCCAACTGTGGCGAAACACTCGAACACTCTTGAAGCAAGCAAGTAACTGAAACTGCATTAACCACAATGCCAGGGGTGTACCTTGCTGGGAGGTGAAGCGGTGTGCTCCCACCCCTGTTCCTGTTTAATAGTGCTCCAGTGAATCATTGAGCTGACGAGCTTGTGGATGAAGCACCCGCTTGCTCGTGAGAGGTACCTGACCTGACAAAGATGTTGGCAGCCTACTCAGCATACCCCACATTTGAAAGACTGTAATATATACTGATGATAGTTAAAGAACCAGAAACACGTGTCATGAGATCAGCACTATCTGCGCCAACTGTGGCAAAACACTAGAACACTCTTGAAGCAAGCAAGTTACTGAAACTGCATTTACCACAATGCCAGTGGTGAACCTTGCTGGGAGGTGAAGCGGTGTGCTCCCACCCCTGTTCCTGTTTAATAGTACTGCAGTGAGTCATTGAGCTGACGAGCTCGTGGATGAAGCACAAGCATGCCTGTGAGAGGTACCTCACCTGAGAAAGATGTTGGCAGCCTACTCAGCAAACCCCACATTTGAAAGACTGTAATCTCTACTGATGATGGTTAAAGAACCATAAACACGTGTCTAGAGATCAGCAATATCTGCGCCAACTGTGGCAAAACACTCGATCACTCTTGAAGCAAGCAAGTAACCGAAACTGCATTTACCACAATGCCAGGGGTGAACCTTGCTGGGAGGTGAAGCGGTGTGCTCCCACCCCTGTTCCTGTTTAATAGTACTCCAGTGAATCATTGAGCTGACGAGCTCGTGGATGAAGCACCCACATGCCTGTTAGAGGCACCTGACCTCAGAAAGATGTTGGCAGCCTACTCAGCAAACCCCACATTTGAAAGACTGTAATCTCTACTGATGACGGTTAAAGAACCAGAAACACATGTCTAGAGATCAGCAATATCTATGCCAACTGTGGCGAAACACTCGAACACTCTTGAAGCAAGCAAGTAACCAAAACTGCATTTACCACAATGCCAGGGGCGAACCTTGCTGGGAGGGGAAGCGGTGTGCTCCCACTCCTGTTCCTGTTTAATAGCACTCCTGTGAGTCATTGAGCTGACAGGCTCATGGATGAAGCACCCACATGCCTGTGAGAGGTACCTGGCCTGAGAAAGATGTTGACAGCCTACTCAGCAAACCCCACATTTGAAAGACTGCAATCTCTACTGATGGCAGTTAAAGAACCAGAAACACGTGTCTAGAGATCAGCTCTATCTGCGTCAACTGTGGCTAAACACTCGAACACTCATGAAGCAAGCAAGAAACTGAAATTGCATTTACCACAATGCCAGGGGCGAACCTTGCTGGGAGGTGAAGCGGTGTGCTCCCACTCCAGCTCCTGCTTAATAGTGCAGCCGTGAGTCATTGAGCTGAAAAGCTCGTGGATGAAGCACCCGCATGCCTGTGAGAGGTACCTGACCTGAGAAAGATGTTGGCAGCCTACTCATCAAACCCCGAATTTCAAAGAGTGTAAACTCTACTGATGAAGGTTGAAGAACCAGAAACACATGTCTAGAGATCAGCACTATCTGCGCCAACGGTGGCGAAACACTCGAACACTTTTGAAGGAAGCAAGTAACTGAAACTGCATTTACCACAATGCCAGGGGAGAACCTTGCTGGGAGGTGAAGCGGTGTGCTCCCACTCCTGTTCCTGCTTAATACTACTGCCGTGATTTATTGAGCTGACAAGCTCGTGGATGAAGCACCCACATGCCTGTTAGAGGTACCTGACCTGAGAAAGATGTTGGCAGCCTACTCAGAAAACCCCATTTGAAAGACTGTAATATCTACTGATGACGGTTAAAGAACCAGAAACACGTGTCTAGAGATCAGCAGTATCTGCGCCAACTGTGGCGAAACACTCGAACACTCTTGAAGCAAGCAAGTAACCGAAACTGCATTTACCACAATGCCAGGGGCGAATCTTGCTGGGAGGTGAAGCGGTGTGCTCCCACCGCTGTTCCTGTTTAATAGTAATCCCGTGAGTCATTCAGCTGACAAGCTCCTGGATGAAGCACCCGCATGCCTGTGAGAGGTACCTAGCCTGAGAAAGATGTTGACAGCCTACTCAGCAAACCCCACATTTGAAAGACTGTAATCTCTACTGATGACGGTTAAAGAACCAGAAACACGTGTCTAGAGATCAGCAATATCTATGCCAACTGTGGCGAAACACTCGAACACTTTTGAAGCAAGCAAGTAACTGAAACTGCATTTACCACAATGCCAGGGGCGAACCTTGCTGAGAGGTGAAGTGGTGTGCTCCCACCCCTGTTCCTGCTTAATAGTACTCTTGTGAGTCATTGAGCTGACGAGCTCGTGGATGAAGCACCCGCATGCCTGTTAGAGGTACCTGACCTGAGAAAAATGTTGGCAGCCTACTCAGCAAACCCCAAATTTGAAAGACTGTAATCTCTACTGATGACGGTTAAAGAACCAGAAACACATGTCTAGAGATCAGCACTATCTGCGCCAACTGTGGGGAAACACTTGAACACTCTTGAAGCAAGCAAGTAACTGAAACTGCATTTACCACAATGCCAGGGGCGAACCTTGCTGGGAGGTGAAGCGGTGTGCTCCCACCCCTGTTCCTGTTTAATAGGACTCCAGTGAATCATTGAGCTGACGAGCTCGTGGATGAGGCAACCCGCATGCCCGAGGGAGGTACCTGACCTGACAAAGATGTTGGCAGCCTACTCAGAAAACCCCAATTTGAAAGACTGTAATCTCTACTGATGACGGTTAAAGAACCAGAAACACGTGTCTAGAGATCAGCACTATCTGCGCCAACTGTGGCGAAACACTCGAACACTCTTGAAGCAAGCAAGTAACCGAAACTGCATTTACCACAATGCCAGGGGCGAACCTTGCTGGGAGGTGAAGCGGTGTGCTCCCACTCCAGCTCCTGCTTAATAGTACAGCCGTGAGTCATTGAGCTGACGAGCTCGTGGATGAAGCACCCGCATGCCTGTGAGAGGTACCTGGCCTGAGAAAGATGTTGACAGCCCACTCAGCAAACCCCACTTTTGAAAGACTGCAATCTCTACTGATGGCGGTTAAAGAACCAGAAACACGTGTCTAGAGATCAGCTCTATCTGCGTCAACTGTGGCTAAACACTCGAACACTCATGAAGCAAGCAAGAAACTGAAATTGCATTTACCACAATGCCGGGGGCGAACCTTGCTGGGAGGTGAAGCGTTGTGCTCCCACTCCAGCTCCTGCTTAATAGTACAGCCGTGAGTCATTGAGCTGACAAGCTCGTGGAAGAAGCACCCACATGCCTGTGAGAGGTACCTGACCTGAGAAAGATGTTGGCAGCCGACTCATCAAACCCCAAATTTCAAAGAGTGTAAACTCTACTGATGAGGGTTAAAGAACCAGAAACACATGTCTAGAGATCAGCACTATCTGCGCCAACTGTGGCGAAACACTCGGAAGCAAGTAACTGAAACTGCATTTACCGCAATGCCAGGGGACTACCTTGCTGGGAGGTGAAGCGGTGTGCTCGCACTCCTGTTCCTGCTTAATACTACTGCCGTGAGTCATTGAGCTGACAAGCTCGTGGATGAAGCACCCACATGCCTGTTAGAGGTACCTGACCTGAGAAAGATGTTGGCAGCCTACTCAGAAAACCCCAATTTGAAAGACTGTAATCTCTACTGATGACGGTTAAAGAACCAGAAACACGTGTCTAGAGATCAGCACTATCTGCGCCAACTGTGGTGAAACACTCGAACACTCTTGAAGCAAGCAAGTAACCGAAACTGCATTTACCACAATGCCAGGGGCGAACCTTGCTGGGAGGTGAAGCGGTGTGCTCCCACCGCTGTTCCTGTTTAATAGTACTCCAGTGAGTCATTGAGCTGACAAGCTCGTGGATGAAGCACCCGCATGCCTGTGAGAGGTACCTAGCCTGAGAAAGATGTTGGCAGCCTACTCAGCAAACCCCACATTTGAAAGACTGTAATCTCTACTGATGACGGTTAAAGAACCAGAAACACGTGTCTAGAGATCAGCAATATCTATGCCAACTGTGGCGAAACACTCGAACACTTTTGAAGCAAGCAAGTAACTGAAACTGCATTTACCACAATGCCAGGGGCGAACCTTGCTGAGAGGTGAAGTGGTGTGCTCCCACCCCTGTTCCTGCTTAATAGTACGCTTGTGAGTCATTGAGCTGACGAGCTCGTGGATGAAGCACCCGCATGCCTGTTAGAGGTACCTGACCTGAGAAAAATGTTGGCAGCCTACTCAGCAAACCCCAAATTTGAAAGACTGTAATCTCTACTGATGACGGTTAAAGAACCAGAAACACATGTCTAGAGATCAGCACTATCTGCGCCAACTGTGGGGAAACACTTGAACACTCTTGAATTAAGCAAGTAACTGAAACTGCATTTACCACAATGCCAGGGGCGAACCTTGCTGGGAGGTGAAGCAGTGTGCTCCCACCCCTGTTCCTGTTTAATAGTACTCCAGTGAATCATTGAGCTGACGAGCTCGTGGATGAGGCAACCCGCATGCCCGAGGAAGGTACCTGACCTGACAAAGATGTTGGCAGCCTACTCAGCAAACCCCACATTTGAAAGACTGTAATCTCTACTGATGACGGTTAAAGAACCAGAAACACGTGTCTAGAGATCAGCAATATCTATGCCAACTGTGGCGAAACACTCGAACACTTTTGAAGCAAGCAAGTAACTGAAACTGCATTTACCACAATGCCAGGGGCGAACCTTGCTGAGAGGTGAAGTGGTGTGCTCCCACCCCTGTTCCTTCTTAATAGTACTCTTGTGAGTCATTGAGCTGACGAGCTCGTGGATGAAGTACCCGCATGCCTGTTAGAGGTACCTGACCTGAGAAAAATGTTGGCAGCCTACTCAGCAAACCCCAAATTTGAAAGACTGTAATCTCTACTGATGACGGTTAAAGAACCAGAAACACATGTCTAGAGATCAGCACTATCTGCGCCAACTGTGGGGAAACACTTGAACACTCTTGAAGCAAGCAAGTAACTGAAACTGCATTTACCACAATGCCAGGGGCAAACCTTGCTGAGAGGTGAAGTGGTGTGGTCCCACCCCTGTTCCTGTTTAATTGTACTCCCGTGAGTCAGTGAGCTGACGAGCTCGTGGATGAAGCACCCGCATGCCTGTTAGAGGTACCTGACCTGAGAAAAATGTTGGCAGCCTAATCAGCAAACCCCAAATTTGAAAGACTGTAATCTCTACTGATGACGGTTAAAGAACCAGAAACACTTGTCTAGAGATCAGCAATATCTATGCCAACTGTGGCGAAACACTCGAACACTTTTGAAGCAAGCAAGTAACTGAAACTGCATTTACCACAATGCCAGGGGCGAACCTTGCTGAGAGGTGAAGTGGTGTGGTCCCACCCCTGTTCCTGTTTAATTGTACTCCCGTGAGTCATTGAGCTGACGAGCTCGTGGATGAGGCAACCCGCATGCCCGAGGGAGGTACCTGACCTGACAAAGATGTTGGCAGCCTACTCAGCAAACCCCACATTTGAAAGACTGTAATCTCTACTGATGACGGTTAAAGAACCAGAAACACGTGTCTAGACATCAGCAATATCTATGCCAACTGTGGAGAAACACTCGAACACTTTTGAAGCAAGCAAGTAACTGAAACTGCATTTACCACAATGCCAGGGGCGAACCTTGCTGAGAGGTGAAGTTGTGTGGTCCCACCCCTGTTCCTGTTTAATTGTACTCCCGTGAGTCATTGAGCTGACGAGCTCGTGGATGAGGCAACCCGCATGCCCGAGGGAGGTACCTGACCTGACAAAGATGTTGGCAGCCTACTCAGCAAACCCCACATTTGAAAGACTGTAATCTCTACTGATGACGGTTAAAGAACCATAAACACGTGTCTAGAGATCAGCAATATCTATGCCAACTGTGGCGAAACACTCGAACACTTTTGAAGCAAGCAAGTAACTGAAACTGCATTTACCACAATGCCAGGGGCGAACCTTGCTGAGAGGTGAAGTGGTGTGGTCCCACCCCTGTTCCTGTTTAATTGTACTCCCATGAGTCATTGAGCTGACGAGCTCGTGGATGAAGCACCCGCATGCCTGTTAGAGGTACCTGACCTGAGAAAAATGTTGGCAGCCTACTCAGCAAACCCCAAATTTGAAAGACTGTAATCTCTACTGATGACGGTTAAAGAACCAGAAACACATGTATAGAGATCAGCACTATCTGCGCCAACTGTGGGGAAACACTTGATCACTCTTGAAGCAAGCAAGTAACTGAAACTGCATTTACCACAATGCCAGGGGCGAACCTTGCTGGGAGGTGAAGCGGTGTGCTCCCACCCCTGTTCCTGTTTAATAGTACTCCAGTGAATCATTGAGCTGACGAGCTCGTGGATGAAGCACCCACATGCCTGTTAGAGGCACCTGACCTGAGAAAGGTGTTGGCAGCCTATTCAGCAAACCCCACATTTGAAAGACTGTAATCTCTACTGATGACGGTTAAAGAACCAGAAACACGTGTCTAGAGATCAGCAATATCTATGCCAACTGTGGCGAAACACTCGAACACTCTTGAAGCAAGCAAGTAACCGAAACTGCATTTACCACAATGCCAGGGGCGAACCTTGCTGGGAGGGGAAGCGGTCTGCTCCCACTCCTGTTCCTGTTTAATAGCACTCCTGTGAGTCATTGAGCTGACAGGCTCATGGATGAAGCACCCACATGCTTGTGAGAGGTACCTGGCCTGAGAAAGATGTTGACAGCCTACTCAGCAAACCCCACATTTGAAAGACTGCAATCTCTACTGATGGCAGTTAAAGAACCAGAAACACGTGTCTAGAGATCAGCTCTATCTGCGTCAACTGTGGATAAACACTCGAACACTCATGAAGCAAGCAAGAAACTGAAATTGCATTTACCACAATGCCAGGGGCGAACCTTGCTTGGAGGTGAAGCGGTGTGCTCCCACTCCTGTTCCTGTTTAATAGTACAGCCGTGAGTCATTGAGCTGTAAAGCTCGTGGATGAAGCACCCACATGCCTGTGAGAGGTACCTGACCTGAGAAAGATGTTGGCAGCCTACTCAGCAAACCCTCAATTTGAAAGACTGTAATCTCTACTGATGACGGTTAAAGAACCAGAAACACGTGTCTAGAGATCAGCAATATCTGCGCCAACTGTGGCGAAACACTCGAACACTCTTGAAGCAAGCCAGTAGCTGAAACTGCATTTACCACAATGCCAGGGGCGAACCATGCTGGGAGGTGAAGCGGTGTGCTCCCACCCCTGTTCCTGTTTAATAGTACTCCAGTGAATCATTGAGCTGACGAGCTCGTGGATGACGCACCCGCATGCCCGTGAGAGGTACCTGACCTGACAAAGATGTTGGCAGCCTACTCAGCATACCCCACATTTGAAAGACTGTAATCTGTACTGATGACGGTTAAAGAACCAGAAACACGTGTCTAGAGATCAGCACTATCTGCGCCAACTGTAGTGAAACACTCGAACACTTTTGAATGAAGCAAGTAACTGAAACTGCATTTACCACAATGCCAGGGGGGAACCTTGCTGGGAGGTGAAGCGGTGTTCTCCCACCCCTGTTCCTGTTTAATAGTACTCCTGTGAGTCATTGAGCTGACAAGCTCGTGGATGAAGAACCCACATGCCTGTGAGAGGTACCTGGCCTGAGAAAGATGTTGACAGCCTACTCAGCAAACCCCATATTTGAAAGACTGTAATCTCTACTGATGACGGTTAAAGAACCAGAAACACGTGTCTAGAGATCAGCACTATCTGCGCCAACTGTGGGGAAACACTCGAACACTCTTGAAGCAAGCAAGTAACTGAAACTGCATTTACCACAATGCCAGGGGCGAACCTTGCTAGGAGGTGAAGCGGTGTGCTCCCACCCCTGTTTCTGTTTAATAGTACTCCAGTGAATCATTGAGCTTACGAGCTCGTGGATGAAGCACCCGCATGCCCGAGAGAGGTACCTGACCTGACAAAGATGTTGGCAGCCTACTCAGCAAACTCCAAATTTGAAAGACTGTAATCTCTACTGATGACGGTTAAAGAACCAGAAACACGTGTCTAGAGATCAGCAATATCTGCGCCAACTGTGGGGAAACACTGGAACACTCTTGAAGCAAGCAAGTAACTGAAACTGCATTTACCACAATGCCAGGGGCGAACCTTGCTGGGAGGTGAAGCGGTGTGCTCCCACTAGGCCTGGGCAAAAATTTCGTTCCGTTCGCGGAAATTGCGATAATTTGACATTTTTGCGTTCCGCGGAGAGCGCGAAAATGTCAAAAATTCCGGTTTCCGCAGCTTGGCGATAATTTGTTTCTTGCTCGCGCTGTAAAATGATACATTCTTGCGCGCGCGCGATCGCCTTACCTGAATCCCTGCGTTCGCCGACAAGTTTTCTTGATCCGGTCGCGTTCTCCATGAGATGTTGTATTGTTTTTAGCCATTTGCGCTGTCTCGCGACAGTTCGCGCCCGCAGTGACGTCATGCGTCGCGCGATCACGTCTTTCTTCTCGCGATCATGCACCGCGAGAACAACTCAAAACAAGATGGCCGCGCCCGCAAGCAACCACATGGGTAAGTTGGCGACCCGCAACCATGCAGAAAATCTCGCGAACATGCCGGAAAAAAACTTCCGCATCTTCGCGATATTTCTGCTTGTTTGCGATAATTTTAAACATTCTCGCGATAATTTGCGAAGGTTAATTCCGCAAATTCCGCCCACCCCTAGCTCCCACCCCTGTTCCTGTTTAATAGTACTGCCGTGAGTCATTAAGCTGACGAGCTCGCGGATGAAGCACCCACATGCCTGTTAGAGGTACCTGACCTGAGAAAAATGTTGGCAGCCTACTCAGCAAACCCCAAATTTGAAAGACTGTAATCTCTACTGATGACAGTTAAAGAACCAGAAACACGTGTCTAGAGATCAGCACTATCTGCGCCAACTGTGGGGAAACATTTGAACACTCTTGAAGCAAGCAAGTAACTGAAACTGCATTTACCACAATGCCAGGGGCGAACCTTGCTGGGAGGTGAAGCGGTGTGCTCCCACCCCTGTTCCTGTTTAATAGTACTCCAGTGAATCATTGAGCTGACGAGCTCGTGGATGAAGCACCCGCATGCCCGAGAGAGGTACCTGACCTGACAAAGATGTTGGCAGCCTACTCAGCAAACCCCACATTTGAAAGACTGTAATCTCTACTGATGACGGTTAAAGAACCAGAAACACGTGTCTAGAGATCGTCACTATCTGCGCCAACTGTGGCGAAACACTAGAACACTCTTGAAGCAACCAAGTAACTGAAACTGCATTTACCACAATACCAGTGGTGAACCTTGCTGGGAGGTGAAGCGGTGTGCTCCCATCCCTGTCCCTGTTTAATAGTACTCCAGTGAATCATTGAGCTGACGAGCTCGTGAATGAAGCACCCGCATGCCCGAGAGAGGTACCTGACCTGACAAAGATGTTGGCAGCCTACTCAGCAAACCCCACATTTGAAAGACTGTAATCTCTACTGATGACGGTTAAAGAACCAGAAACACGTGTCTTGAGATCAGCACTATCTGCGTCAACTGTGGCGAAACGGTCGAACACTCTTGAAGCAAGCAAGTAACTGAAACTGCATTTACCACAATGCCAGGGTCGAACCTTGCTGGGAGGTGAAGCGGTGTGCTCCCACTCCTGTTCCTGCTTAAGAGTACTGCCGTGAGTCATTGAGCTGACAAGCTCGTGGATGAAGCACCCACATGCCTGTTAGAGGTACCTGACCTGAGAAAGATGTTGGCAGCCTACTCAGCAAACCCCCAATTTGAAAGACTGTAATCTCTACTGATGACGGTTAAAGAACCAGAAACACGTGTCTAGAGATCAGCACTATCTGCGCCAACTGTGGCGAAACACTCGAACACTATTGAAGCAAGCAAGTAGCTGAAACTGCATGTACCACAATGCCAGGGCCGAACCTTGCTGGGAGGTGAAGCGGTGTGCTCCCACCCCTGTTCCTGTTTAATAGTACTCCAGTGAATCATTGAGCTGACGAGCTCGTGGATGACCCACCCGCATGCCCGTGAGAGGTACCTGACCTGACAAAGATGTTGGCAGCCTACTCAGCATACCCCACATTTGAAAGAATGTAATCTGTACTGATGACGGTTAAAGAACCAGAAACACGTGTCTAGAGATCAGCACTATCTGCGCCAACTGTAGCGAAACACTCGAACACTCTTGAAGTAAGCAAGTAACTGAAAGTGCATTTACCTCAATGCCAGTGGTGAACCTTGCTGGGAGGTGATGCGGTGTGCTCCCACCACTGTTCCTGTTTAATAGTACTGCCGTGAGTCATTGAGTTGACAAGCTCATGGATGAAGCACCCGCATGCCTGTGAGAGTTTCCTGGCCTGAGAAAGATGTTGACAGCCTACTCATCAAACCCCAAATTTCGAAGAGTGTGAACTCTACTGATGAGGGTTAAAGAACCAGAAACACATGTCTAGAGATCAGCACTATCTGCGCCAACTGTGGCGAAACACTCGAACACTTTTGAAGGAAGCAAGTAACTGAAACTGCATTTACCGCAATGCCAGGGGAGAACCTTGCTGGGAGGTGAAGCGATGTGCTCCCAACCCTGTTCCTGTTTAATTGTACTCCCGTGAGTCATTGAGCTGACGAGCTCGTGGATGAAGCACCCGCATGCCTGTGAGAGGTACCTGACCTGAGAAAGATGTTGGAAGCCTACTCAGCAAACCCCACATTTGAAATACTGTAATCTCTAGTCATGACGGTTAAAGAGCCAGAAACACGTGTCTAGAGATCAGCACTATCTGCGCCAACTGTGGCGAAAGACTCGAACACTCTTGAAGCAAGCAAGTAACCGAAACTGCATTTACCACAATGCCAGGGGCGGACCTTGCTGGGAGGTGAAGCGGTGTGCTCCCACCCCTGTTCCTGTTTAATAGTACTGCCGTGAGTCATTAAGCTGACGAGCTCGCGGATGAAGCACCCACATGCCTGTTAGAGGTACCTGACCTGAGAAAAATGTTGGCAGCCTACTCAGCAAACCCCAAATTTGAAAGACTGTAATCTCTACTGATGACAGTTAAAGAACCAGAAACACGTGTCTAGAGATCAGCACTATCTGCGCCAACTGTGGGGAAACAGTCGAACACTCTTGAAGCAAGCAAGTAACTGAAACTGCATTTACCACAATGCCAGGGGCGAACCTTGCTGGGAGGTGAAGCGGTGTACTGTTTAATAGTACTCCAGTGAATCATTGAGCTGACGAGCTCGAGGATGAAGCACCCGCATGCCCGAGAGAGGTACCTGACCTGACAAAGATGTTGGCAGCCTACTCAGCAAACCCCACATTTGAAAGACTGTAATCTATACTCATGACGGTTAAAGAACCAGAAACACGTGTCTAGAGATCAGCACTATCTGCGCCAACTGTGGCGAAACACTAGAACACTCTTGAAGCAAGCAAGTAACTGAAACTGCATTTACCACAATTCCAGTGGTGAACCTTGCTGGGAGGTGAAGCGGTGTGCTCCCACCCCTGTTCCTGTTTAATAGTACTGCCGTGAGTCATTGAGCTGACGAGCTCGTGGATGAAGCACAAGCATGCCTGTAAGAGGTACCTGACCTGAGAAAGATGTTGGCAGCCTACTCATCAAACCCCAAATTTCAAAAACTGTAAACTCTACTGATGAGGGTTAAAGAACCAGAAACACATGACTAGTGATCAGCACTCTCTGCGCCAACTGTGGCGAAACACTCGAACACTCTTGAAGCAAGCAAGTAACCGAAACTGCCTTTACCACAATGCCAGGGGCGAACCTTGCTGGGAGGTGAAGCGGTGTGCTCCCACTCCTGTTCCTGTTTAATAGTACTCCTGTGAGTCATTGAGCTGACAAGCTCGAGGATGAAGCACCCGCATGCCTGTGAGAGGTACCTGACCTGAGAAAGGTGTTGACAGCCTACTCAGGATACCTTACATTTGAAAGACTGTAATCTCTACTGATGATGGTTAAAGAACCAGAAACACGTGTCTAGAGATCAGCACTATCTGCGCCAACTGTGGCGAAACAGTCGAACACTCTTGAAGCAAGCAAGTAACTGAAACTGCATTTACCACAATGCCAGGGGCGAACCTTGCTGGGAGGTGAAGCGGTGTGCTCCCACCCCTGTTCCTGTTTAATAGTACTCCAGTGAATCATTGAGCTGACGAGCTCGTGGATGAAGCACCCGCATGCCCGAGAGAGGTACCTGACCTGACAAAGATGTTGGCAGCCTACTCAGCAAACCCCACATTTGAAAGACTGTAATCTATACTGATGACGGTTAAAGAACCAGAAACACGTGTCTAGAGATCAGCACTATCTGCGCCAACTGTGGCGAAACACTCGAACACTCTTGAAGCAAGCAAGTAACCGAAACTGCATTTATCACAATGCCAGGGGCGAACCTTGCTGGGAGGTGAAGCAGTGTGCTCCCACTCCTGTTCCTGTTTAATAGTACTCCTGTGAGTCATTGAGCTGACAAGCTCGAGGATGAAGCACCCGCATGCCTGTGAGAGGTACCTGACCTGAGAAAGGTGTTGACAGCCTACTCAGGAAACCTTACATTTAAAAGACTGTAATCTCTACTGATGACGGTTAAAGAACCAGAAACACGTGTCTAGAGATCAGCACTATCTGCGCCAACTGTGGCGAAACACTCGAACACTCTTGAAGCAAGCAAGTAACTGAAACTGCATTAACCACAATGCCAGGGTCGTACCTTGCTGGGAGGTGAAGCGGTATGCTCCCACCCATGTTCCTGTTTAATAGTACTCCAGTGAATCATTGAGCTGACGAGCTCGTGGATGAAGCACCCGCATGCCCGAGAGAGGTACATGACCTGACAAAGATGTTGGCAGCCTACTCAGCAAACCCCACTTTTGAAAGACTGTAATCTCTACTGATGATGGTTAAAGAACCAGAAACACGTGTCTAGAGATCAGCACTATCTGTGCCAACTGTGGCGAAACACTCAAACACTCTTGAAGCAAGCAAGTAACCGAAACTGCCTTTACCACAATGCCAGGGGCGAACCTTGCTGGGAGGTGAAGCGGTGTGCTCCCCCTCCTGTTGCTGTTTAATAGTACTCCTGTGAGTCATTGAGCTGACAAGCTCGAGGATGAAGCACCCGCATGCCTGTGAGAGGTACCTGACCTGAGAAAGGTGTTGACAGCCTACTCAGGATACCTTACATTTGAAAGACTGTAATCGCTACTGATGACGGTTAAAGAACCAGAAACACGTGTCTAGAGATCAGCACTATCTGCGCCAACTGTGGCGAAACACTCGAACACTCTTGAAGCAAGCAAGTAACTGAAACTGCATTAACCACAATGCCAGGGGTGTACCTTGCTGGGAGGTGAAGCGGTGTGCTCCCACCCCTGTTCCTGTTTAATAGTGCTCCAGTGAATCATTGAGCTGACGAGCTTGTGGATGAAGCACCCGCTTGCTCGTGAGAGGTACCTGACCTGACAAAGATGTTGGCAGCCTACTCAGCATACCCCACATTTGAAAGACTGTAATATATACTGATGATAGTTAAAGAACCAGAAACACGTGTCATGAGATCAGCACTATCTGCGCCAACTGTGGCAAAACACTAGAACACTCTTGAAGCAAGCAAGTTACTGAAACTGCATTTACCACAATGCCAGTGGTGAACCTTGCTGGGAGGTGAAGCGGTGTGCTCCCACCCCTGTTCCTGTTTAATAGTACTGCAGTGAGTCATTGAGCTGACGAGCTCGTGGATGAAGCACAAGCATGCCTGTGAGAGGTACCTCACCTGAGAAAGATGTTGGCAGCCTACTCAGCAAACCCCACATTTGAAAGACTGTAATCTCTACTGATGATGGTTAAAGAACCATAAACACGTGTCTAGAGATCAGCAATATCTGCGCCAACTGTGGCAAAACACTCGAACACTCTTGAAGCAAGCAAGTAACCGAAACTGCATTTACCACAATGCCAGGGGTGAACCTTGCTGGGAGGTGAAGCGGTGTGCTCCCACCCCTGTTCCTGTTTAATAGTACTCCAGTGAATCATTGAGCTGACGAGCTCGTGGATGAAGCACCCACATGCCTGTTAGAGGCACCTGACCTCAGAAAGATGTTGGCAGCCTACTCAGCAAACCCCACATTTGAAAGACTGTAATCTCTACTGATGACGGTTAAAGAACCAGAAACACATGTCTAGAGATCAGCAATATCTATGCCAACTGTGGCGAAACACTCGAACACTCTTGAAGCAAGCAAGTAACCGAAACTGCATTTACCACAATGCCAGGGGCGAACCTTGCTGGGAGGGGAAGCGGTGTGCTCCCACTCCTGTTCCTGTTTAATAGCACTCCTGTGAGTCATTGAGCTGACAGGCTCATGGATGAAGCACCCACATGCCTGTGAGAGGTACCTGGCCTGAGAAAGATGTTGACAGCCTACTCAGCAAACCCCACATTTGAAAGACTGCAATCTCTACTGATGGCAGTTAAAGAACCAGAAACACGTGTCTAGAGATCAGCTCTATCTGCGTCAACTGTGGCTAAACACTCGAACACTCATGAAGCAAGCAAGAAACTGAAATTGCATTTACCACAATGCCAGGGGCGAACCTTGCTGGGAGGTGAAGCGGTGTGCTCCCACTCCAGCTCCTGCTTAATAGTGCAGCCGTGAGTCATTGAGCTGAAAAGCTCGTGGATGAAGCCCCCGCATGCCTGTGAGAGGTACCTGACCTGAGAAAGATGTTGGCAGCCTACTCATCAAACCCCGAATTTCAAAGAGTGTAAACTCTACTGATGAAGGTTGAAGAACCAGAAACACATGTCTAGAGATCAGCACTATCTGCGCCAACGGTGGCGAAACACTCGAACACTTTTGAAGGAAGCAAGTAACTGAAACTGCATTTACCACAATGCCAGGGGAGAACCTTGCTGGGAGGTGAAGCGGTGTGCTCCCACTCCTGTTCCTGCTTAATACTACTGCCGTGATTTATTGAGCTGACAAGCTCGTGGATGAAGCACCCACATGCCTGTTAGAGGTACCTGACCTGAGAAAGATGTTGGCAGCCTACTCAGAAAACCCCATTTGAAAGACTGTAATATCTACTGATGACGGTTAAAGAACCAGAAACACGTGTCTAGAGATCAGCAGTATCTGCGCCAACTGTGGCGAAACACTCGAACACTCTTGAAGCAAGCAAGTAACCGAAACTGCATTTACCACAATGCCAGGGGCGAATCTTGCTGGGAGGTGAAGCGGTGTGCTCCCACCGCTGTTCCTGTTTAATAGTAATCCCGTGAGTCATTCAGCTGACAAGCTCCTGGATGAAGCACCCGCATGCCTGTGAGAGGTACCTAGCCTGAGAAAGATGTTGACAGCCTACTCAGCAAACCCCACATTTGAAAGACTGTAATCTCTACTGATGACGGTTAAAGAACCAGAAACACGTGTCTAGAGATCAGCAATATCTATGCCAACTGTGGCGAAACACTCGAACACTTTTGAAGCAAGCAAGTAACTGAAACTGCATTTACCACAATGCCAGGGGCGAACCTTGCTGAGAGGTGAAGTGGTGTGCTCCCACCCCTGTTCCTGCTTAATAGTACTCTTGTGAGTCATTGAGCTGACGAGCTCGTGGATGAAGCACCCGCATGCCTGTTAGAGGTACCTGACCTGAGAAAAATGTTGGCAGCCTACTCAGCAAACCCCAAATTTGAAAGACTGTAATCTCTACTGATGACGGTTAAAGAACCAGAAACACATGTCTAGAGATCAGCACTATCTGCGCCAACTGTGGGGAAACACTTGAACACTCTTGAAGCAAGCAAGTAACTGAAACTGCATTTACCACAATGCCAGGGGCGAACCTTGCTGGGCGGTGAAGCGGTGTGCTCCCACCCCTGTTCCTGTTTAATAGGACTCCAGTGAATCATTGAGCTGACGAGCTCGTGGATGAGGCAACCCGCATGCCCGAGGGAGGTACCTGACCTGACAAAGATGTTGGCAGCCTACTCAGAAAACCCCAATTTGAAAGACTGTAATCTCTACTGATGACGGTTAAAGAACCAGAAACACGTGTCTAGAGATCAGCACTATCTGCGCCAACTGTGGCGAAACACTCGAACACTCTTGAAGCAAGCAAGTAACCGAAACTGCATTTACCACAATGCCAGGGGCGAACCTTGCTGGGAGGTGAAGCGGTGTGCTCCCACTCCAGCTCCTGCTTAATAGTACAGCCGTGAGTCATTGAGCTGACGAGCTCGTGGATGAAGCACCCGCATGCCTGTGAGAGGTACCTGGCCTGAGAAAGATGTTGACAGCCCACTCAGCAAACCCCACTTTTGAAAGACTGCAATCTCTACTGATGGCGGTTAAAGAACCAGAAACACGTGTCTAGAGATCAGCTCTATCTGCGTCAACTGTGGCTAAACACTCGAACACTCATGAAGCAAGCAAGAAACTGAAATTGCATTTACCACAATGCCGGGGGCGAACCTTGCTGGGAGGTGAAGCGTTGTGCTCCCACTCCAGCTCCTGCTTAATAGTACAGCCGTGAGTCATTGAGCTGACAAGCTCGTGGAAGAAGCACCCACATGCCTGTGAGAGGTACCTGACCTGAGAAAGATGTTGGCAGCCGACTCATCAAACCCCAAATTTCAAAGAGTGTAAACTCTACTGATGAGGGTTAAAGAACCAGAAACACATGTCTAGAGATCAGCACTATCTGCGCCAACTGTGGCGAAACACTCGGAAGCAAGTAACTGAAACTGCATTTACCGCAATGCCAGGGGACTACCTTGCTGGGAGGTGAAGCGGTGTGCTCGCACTCCTGTTCCTGCTTAATACTACTGCCGTGAGTCATTGAGCTGACAAGCTCGTGGATGAAGCACCCACATGCCTGTTAGAGGTACCTGACCTGAGAAAGATGTTGGCAGCCTACTCAGAAAACCCCAATTTGAAAGACTGTAATCTCTACTGATGACGGTTAAAGAACCAGAAACACGTGTCTAGAGATCAGCACTATCTGCGCCAACTGTGGTGAAACACTCGAACACTCTTGAAGCAAGCAAGTAACCGAAACTGCATTTACCACAATGCCAGGGGCGAACCTTGCTGGGAGGTGAAGCGGTGTGCTCCCACCGCTGTTCCTGTTTAATAGTACTCCAGTGAGTCATTGAGCTGACAAGCTCGTGGATGAAGCACCCGCATGCCTGTGAGAGGTACCTAGCCTGAGAAAGATGTTGGCAGCCTACTCAGCAAACCCCACATTTGAAAGACTGTAATCTCTACTGATGACGGTTAAAGAACCAGAAACACGTGTCTAGAGATCAGCAATATCTATGCCAACTGTGGCGAAACACTCGAACACTTTTGAAGCAAGCAAGTAACTGAAACTGCATTTACCACAATGCCAGGGGCGAACCTTGCTGAGAGGTGAAGTAGTGTGCTCCCACCCCTGTTCCTGCTTAATAGTACGCTTGTGAGTCATTGAGCTGACGAGCTCGTGGATGAAGCACCCGCATGCCTGTTAGAGGTACCTGACCTGAGAAAAATGTTGGCAGCCTACTCAGCAAACCCCAAATTTGAAAGACTGTAATCTCTACTGATGACGGTTAAAGAACCAGAAACACATGTCTAGAGGTCAGCACTATCTGCGCCAACTGTGGGGAAACACTTGAACACTCTTGAATTAAGCAAGTAACTGAAACTGCATTTACCACAATGCCAGGGGCGAACCTTGCTGGGAGGTGAAGCAGTGTGCTCCCACCCCTGTTCCTGTTTAATAGTACTCCAGTGAATCATTGAGCTGACGAGCTCGTGGATGAGGCAACCCGCATGCCCGAGGTAGGTACCTGACCTGACAAAGATGTTGGCAGCCTACTCAGCAAACCCCACATTTGAAAGACTGTAATCTCTACTGATGACGGTTAAAGAACCAGAAACACGTGTCTAGAGATCAGCAATATCTATGCCAACTGTGGCGAAACACTCGAACACTTTTGAAGCAAGCAAGTAACTGAAACTGCATTTACCACAATGCCAGGGGCGAACCTTGCTGAGAGGTGAAGTGGTGTGCTCCCACCCCTGTTCCTTCTTAATAGTACTCTTGTGAGTCATTGAGCTGACGAGCTCGTGGATGAAGTACCCGCATGCCTGTTAGAGGTACCTGACCTGAGAAAAATGTTGGCAGCCTACTCAGCAAACCCCAAATTTGAAAGACTGTAATCTCTACTGATGACGGTTAAAGAACCAGAAACACATGTCTAGAGATCAGCACTATCTGCGCCAACTGTGGGGAAACACTTGAACACTCTTGAAGCAAGCAAGTAACTGAAACTGCATTTACCACAATGCCAGGGGCAAACCTTGCTGAGAGGTGAAGTGGTGTGGTCCCACCCCTGTTCCTGTTTAATTGTACTCCCGTGAGTCAGTGAGCTGACGAGCTCGTGGATGAAGCACCCGCATGCCTGTTAGAGGTACCTGACCTGAGAAAAATGTTGGCAGCCTAATCAGCAAACCCCAAATTTGAAAGACTGTAATCTCTACTGATGACGGTTAAAGAACCAGAAACACGTGTCTAGAGATCAGCAATATCTATGCCAACTGTGGCGAAACACTCGAACACTTTTGAAGCAAGCAAGTAACTGAAACTGCATTTACCACAATGCCAGGGGCGAACCTTGCTGAGAGGTGAAGTGGTCCCACCCCTGTTCCTGTTTAATTGTACTCCCGTGAGTCATTGAGCTGACGAGCTCGTGGATGAGGCAACCCGCATGCCCGAGGGAGGTACCTGACCTGACAAAGATGTTGGCAGCCTACTCAGCAAACCCCACATTTGAAAGACTGTAATCTCTACTGATGACGGTTAAAGAACCAGAAACACGTGTCTAGACATCAGCAATATCTATGCCAACTGTGGAGAAACACTCGAACACTTTTGAAGCAAGCAAGTAACTGAAACTGCATTTACCACAATGCCAGGGGCGAACCTTGCTGAGAGGTGAAGTTGTGTGGTCCCACCCCTGTTCCTGTTTAATTGTACTCCCGTGAGTCATTGAGCTGACGAGCTCGTGGATGAGGCAACCCGCATGCCCGAGGGAGGTACCTGACCTGACAAAGATGTTGGCAGCCTACTCAGCAAACCCCACATTTGAAAGACTGTAATCTCTACTGATGACGGTTAAAGAACCATAAACACGTGTCTAGAGATCAGCAATATCTATGCCAACTGTGGCGAAACACTCGAACACTTTTGAAGCAAGCAAGTAACTGAAACTGCATTTACCACAATGCCAGGGGCGAACCTTGCTGAGAGGTGAAGTGGTGTGGTCCCACCCCTGTTCCTGTTTAATTGTACTCCCATGAGTCATTGAGCTGACGAGCTCGTGGATGAAGCACCCGCATGCCTGTTAGAGGTACCTGACCTGAGAAAAATGTTGGCAGCCTACTCAGCAAACCCCAAATTTGAAAGACTGTAATCTCTACTGATGACGGTTAAAGAACCAGAAACACATGTATAGAGATCAGCACTATCTGCGCCAACTGTGGGGAAACACTTGATCACTCTTGAAGCAAGCAAGTAACTGAAACTGCATTTACCACAATGCCAGGGGCGAACCTTGCTGGGAGGTGAAGCGGTGTGCTCCCACCCCTGTTCCTGTTTAATAGTACTCCAGTGAATCATTGAGCTGACGAGCTCGTGGATGAAGCACCCACATGCCTGTTAGAGGCACCTGACCTGAGAAAGGTGTTGGCAGCCTATTCAGCAAACCCCACATTTGAAAGACTGTAATCTCTACTGATGACGGTTAAAGAACCAGAAACACGTGTCTAGAGATCAGCAATATCTATGCCAACTGTGGCGAAACACTCGAACACTCTTGAAGCAAGCAAGTAACCGAAACTGCATTTACCACAATGCCAGGGGCGAACCTTGCTGGGAGGGGAAGCGGTCTTCTCCCACTCCTGTTCCTGTTTAATAGCACTCCTGTGAGTCATTGAGCTGACAGGCTCATGGATGAAGCACCCACATGCTTGTGAGAGGTACCTGGCCTGAGAAAGATGTTGACAGCCTACTCAGCAAACCCCACATTTGAAAGACTGCAATCTCTACTGATGGCAGTTAAAGAACCAGAAACACGTGTCTAGAGATCAGCTCTATCTGCGTCAACTGTGGATAAACACTCGAACACTCATGAAGCAAGCAAGAAACTGAAATTGCATTTACCACAATGCCAGGGGCGAACCTTGCTTGGAGGTGAAGCGGTGTGCTCCCACTCCTGTTCCTGTTTAATAGTACAGCCGTGAGTCATTGAGCTGTAAAGCTCGTGGATGAAGCACCCACATGCCTGTGAGAGGTACCTGACCTGAGAAAGATGTTGGCAGCCTACTCAGCAAACCCTCAATTTGAAAGACTGTAATCTCTACTGATGACGGTTAAAGAACCAGAAACACGTGTCTAGAGATCAGCAATATCTGCGCCAACTGTGGCGAAACACTCGAACACTCTTGAAGCAAGCCAGTAGCTGAAACTGCATTTACCACAATGCCAGGGGCGAACCATGCTGGGAGGTGAAGCGGTGTGCTCCCACCCCTGTTCCTGTTTAATAGTACTCCAGTGAATCATTGAGCTGACGAGCTCGTGGATGACGCACCCGCATGCCCGTGAGAGGTACCTGACCTGACAAAGATGTTGGCAGCCTACTCAGCATACCCCACATTTGAAAGACTGTAATCTGTACTGATGACGGTTAAAGAACCAGAAACACGTGTCTAGAGATCAGCACTATCTGCGCCAACTGTAGTGAAACACTCGAACACTTTTGAATGAAGCAAGTAACTGAAACTGCATTTACCACAATGCCAGGGGGGAACCTTGCTGGGAGGTGAAGCGGTGTTCTCCCACCCCTGTTCCTGTTTAATAGTACTCCTGTGAGTCATTGAGCTGACAAGCTCGTGGATGAAGAACCCACATGCCTGTGAGAGGTACCTGGCCTGAGAAAGATGTTGACAGCCTACTCAGCAAACCCCATATTTGAAAGACTGTAATCTCTACTGATGACGGTTAAAGAACCAGAAACACGTGTCTAGAGATCAGCACTATCTGCGCCAACTGTGGGGAAACACTCGAACACTCTTGAAGCAAGCAAGTAACTGAAACTGCATTTACCACAATGCCAGGGGCGAACCTTGCTAGGAGGTGAAGCGGTGTGCTCCCACCCCTGTTCCTGTTTAATAGTACTCCAGTGAATCATTGAGCTTACGAGCTCGTGGATGAAGCACCCGCATGCCCGAGAGAGGTACCTGACCTGACAAAGATGTTGGCAGCCTACTCAGCAAACTCCAAATTTGAAAGACTGTAATCTCTACTGATGACGGTTAAAGAACCAGAAACACGTGTCTAGAGATCAGCAATATCTGCGCCAACTGTGGGGAAACACTGGAACACTCTTGAAGCAAGCAAGTAACTGAAACTGCATTTACCACAATGCCAGGGGCGAACCTTGCTGGGAGGTGAAGCGGTGTGCTCCCACCCCTGTTCCTGTTTAATAGTACTGCCGTGAGTCATTAAGCTGACGAGCTCGCGGATGAAGCACCCACATGCCTGTTAGAGGTACCTGACCTGAGAAAAATGTTGGCAGCCTACTCAGCAAACCCCAAATTTGAAAGACTGTAATCTCTACTGATGACAGTTAAAGAACCAGAAACACGTGTCTAGAGATCAGCACTATCTGCGCCAACTGTGGGGAAACATTTGAACACTCTTGAAGCAAGCAAGTAACTGAAACTGCATTTACCACAATGCCAGGGGCGAACCTTGCTGGGAGGTGAAGCGGTGTGCTCCCACCCCTGTTCCTGTTTAATAGTACTCCAGTGAATCATTGAGCTGACGAGCTCGTGGATGAAGCACCCGCATGCCCGAGAGAGGTACCTGACCTGACAAAGATGTTGGCAGCCTACTCAGCAAACCCCACATTTGAAAGACTGTAATCTCTACTGATGACGGTTAAAGAACCAGAAACACGTGTCTAGAGATCGTCACTATCTGCGCCAACTGTGGCGAAACACTAGAACACTCTTGAAGCAAGCAAGTAACTGAAACTGCATTTACCACAATACCAGTGGTGAACCTTGCTGGGAGGTGAAGCGGTGTGCTCCCATCCCTGTCCCTGTTTAATAGTACTCCAGTGAATCATTGAGCTGACGAGCTCGTGAATGAAGCACCCGCATGCCCGAGAGAGGTACCTGACCTGACAAAGATGTTGGCAGCCTACTCAACAAACCCCACATTTGAAAGACTGTAATCTCTACTGATGACGGTTAAAGAACCAGAAACACGTGTCTTGAGATCAGCACTATCTGCGTCAACTGTGGCGAAACGGTCGAACACTCTTGAAGCAAGCAAGTAACTGAAACTGCATTTACCACAATGCCAGGGTCGAACCTTGCTGGGAGGTGAAGCGGTGTGCTCCCACTCCTGTTCCTGCTTAAGAGTACTGCCGTGAGTCATTGAGCTGACAAGCTCGTGGATGAAGCACCCACATGCCTGTTAGAGGTACCTGACCTGAGAAAGATGTTGGCAGCCTACTCAGCAAACCCCCAATTTGAAAGACTGTAATCTCTACTGATGACGGTTAAAGAACCAGAAACACGTGTCTAGAGATCAGCACTATCTGCGCCAACTGTGGCGAAACACTCGAACACTATTGAAGCAAGCAAGTAGCTGAAACTGCATGTACCACAATGCCAGGGCCGAACCTTGCTGGGAGGTGAAGCGGTGTGCTCCCACCCCTGTTCCTGTTTAATAGTACTCCAGTGAATCATTGAGCTGACGAGCTCGTGGATGACCCACCCGCATGCCCGTGAGAGGTACCTGACCTGACAAAGATGTTGGCAGCCTACTCAGCATACCCCACATTTGAAAGAATGTAATCTGTACTGATGACGGTTAAAGAACCAGAAACACGTGTCTAGAGATCAGCACTATCTGCGCCAACTGTAGCGAAACACTCGAACACTCTTGAAGTAAGCAAGTAACTGAAAGTGCATTTACCTCAATGCCAGTGGTGAACCTTGCTGGGAGGTGATGCGGTGTGCTCCCACCACTGTTCCTGTTTAATAGTACTGCCGTGAGTCATTGAGTTGACAAGCTCATGGATGAAGCACCCGCATGCCTGTGAGAGTTTCCTGGCCTGAGAAAGATGTTGACAGCCTACTCATCAAACCCCAAATTTCGAAGAGTGTGAACTCTACTGATGAGGGTTAAAGAACCAGAAACACATGTCTAGAGATCAGCACTATCTGCGCCAACTGTGGCGAAACACTCGAACACTTTTGAAGGAAGCAAGTAACTGAAACTGCATTTACCGCAATGCCAGGGGAGAACCTTGCTGGGAGGTGAAGCGATGTGCTCCCAACCCTGTTCCTGTTTAATTGTACTCCCGTGAGTCATTGAGCTGACGAGCTCGTGGATGAAGCACCCGCATGCCTGTGAGAGGTACCTGACCTGAGAAAGATGTTGGAAGCCTACTCAGCAAACCCCACATTTGAAATACTGTAATCTCTAGTCATGACGGTTAAAGAGCCAGAAACACGTGTCTAGAGATCAGCACTATCTGCGCCAACTGTGGCGAAAGACTCGAACACTCTTGAAGCAAGCAAGTAACCGAAACTGCATTTACCACAATGCCAGGGGCGGACCTTGCTGGGAGGTGAAGCGGTGTGCTCCCACCCCTGTTCCTGTTTAATAGTACTGCCGTGAGTCATTAAGCTGACGAGCTCGCGGATGAAGCACCCACATGCCTGTTAGAGGTACCTGACCTGAGAAAAATGTTGGCAGCCTACTCAGCAAACCCCAAATTTGAAAGACTGTAATCTCTACTGATGACAGTCAAAGAACCAGAAACACGTGTCTAGAGATCAGCACTATCTGCGCCAACTGTGGGGAAACATTTGAACACTCTTGAAGCAAGCAAGTAACTGAAACTGCATTTACCACAATGCCAGGGGCGAACCTTGCTGGGAGGTGAAGCGGTGTGCTCCCACCCCTGTTCCTGTTTAATAGTACTCCAGTGAATCATTGAGCTGACGAGCTCGTGGATGAAGCACCCGCATGCCCGAGAGAGGTACCTGACCTGACAAAGATGTTGGCAGCCTACTCAGCAAACCCCACATTTGAAAGACTGTAATCTCTACTGATGACGGTTAAAGAACCAGAAACACGTGTCTAGAGATCGTCACTATCTGCGCCAACTGTGGCGAAACACTAGAACACTCTTGAAGCAAGCAAGTAACTGAAACTGCATTTACCACAATACCAGTGGTGAACCTTGCTGGGAGGTGAAGCGGTGTGCTCCCATCCCTGTCCCTGTTTAATAGTACTCCAGTGAATCATTGAGCTGACGAGCTCGTGAATGAAGCACCCGCATGCCCGAGAGAGGTACCTGACCTGACAAAGATGTTGGCAGCCTACTCAGCAAACCCCACATTTGAAAGACTGTAATCTCTACTGATGACGGTTAAAGAACCAGAAACACGTGTCTTGAGATCAGCACTATCTGCGTCAACTGTGGCGAAACGGTCGAACACTCTTGAAGCAAGCAAGTAACTGAAACTGCATTTACCACAATGCCAGGGTCGAACCTTGCTGGGAGGTGAAGCGGTGTGCTCCCACTCCTGTTCCTGCTTAAGAGTACTGCCGTGAGTCATTGAGCTGACAAGCTCGTGGATGAAGCACCCACATGCCTGTTAGAGGTACCTGACCTGAGAAAGATGTTGGCAGCCTACTCAGCAAACCCCCAATTTGAAAGACTGTAATCTCTACTGATGACGGTTAAAGAACCAGAAACACGTGTCTAGAGATCAGCACTATCTGCGCCAACTGTGGCGAAACACTCGAACACTATTGAAGCAAGCAAGTAGCTGAAACTGCATGTACCACAATGCCAGGGCCGAACCTTGCTGGGAGGTGAAGCGGTGTGCTCCCACCTCTGTTCCTGTTTAATAGTACTCCAGTGAATCATTGAGCTGACGAGCTCGTGGATGACCCACCCGCATGCCCGTGAGAGGTACCTGACCTGACAAAGATGTTGGCAGCCTACTCAGCATACCCCACATTTGAAAGAATGTAATCTGTACTGATGACGGTTAAAGAACCAGAAACACGTGTCTAGAGATCAGCACTATCTGCGCCAACTGTAGCGAAACACTCGAACACTCTTGAAGTAAGCAAGTAACTGAAAGTGCATTTACCTCAATGCCAGTGGTGAACCTTGCTGGGAGGTGATGCGGTGTGCTCCCACCACTGTTCCTGTTTAATAGTACTGCCGTGAGTCATTGAGTTGACAAGCTCATGGATGAAGCACCCGCATGCCTGTGAGAGTTTCCTGGCCTGAGAAAGATGTTGACAGCCTACTTATCAAACCCCAAATTTCGAAGAGTGTGAACTCTACTGATGAGGGTTAAAGAACCAGAAACACATGTCTAGAGATCAGCACTATCTGCGCCAACTGTGGCGAAACACTCGAACACTTTTGAAGGAAGCAAGTAACTGAAACTGCATTTACCGCAATGCCAGGGGAGAACCTTGCTGGGAGGTGAAGCGATGTGCTCCCAACCCTGTTCCTGTTTAATTGTACTCCCGTGAGTCATTGAGCTGACGAGCTCGTGGATGAAGCACCCGCATGCCTGTGAGAGGTACCTGACCTGAGAAAGATGTTGGAAGCCTACTCAGCAAACCCCACATTTGAAATACTGTAATCTCTAGTCATGACGGTTAAAGAGCCAGAAACACGTGTCTAGAGATCAGCACTATCTGCGCCAACTGTGGCGAAAGACTCGAACACTCTTGAAGCAAGCAAGTAACCGAAACTGCATTTACCACAATGCCAGGGGCGGACCTTGCTGGGAGGTGAAGCGGTGTGCTCCCACCCGTGTTCCTGCTTAATAATACTCTTGTGAGTCATTGAGCTGAAGAGCTTGTGGATGAAGCACCCACATGCCTGTGAGAGGTACGTGACCTGAGAAAGATGTTGGCAGCCCACTCAGCAAACCCCAAATTTGAAAGGCTGTAATCTCTACCTATGACGGTTAAAGAACCAGAAACACGTGTCTAGAGATTAGCACTATCTGCGCCAACTGTGGGGAAACACTCGAACACTCTTGAAGCAAGCAAGTAACTGAAACTGCATTTACCACAATACCAGGGGCGAACCTTGCTGGGAGGTGAAGTGGTGTGCTCCCAACCCTGTTCCTGTTTAATAGTACTCCCATGAGTCATTGAGCTGACGAGCTCGTGGATGAAGCACCCGCATGCCTGTGAGAGGTACGTGACCTGAGAAAGATGTTGGCAGCCCACTCAGCAAACCCCACATTTGAAAGACTGTAATCTCTACTGATGGCGGTTAAAGAACCATAAACACGTGTCTAGAGATCAGCACTATCTGCGCCAACTGTGGCAAAACACTCGAACACTCTTGAAGCAAGCAAGTAACCGAAACTGCATTTACCACAATGCCAAGGGCGAACCTTGCTGGGAGGTGAAGCTGTGTGCTCCCACCTCTGTTTCTGTTTAATAGTACTCCTGTGAGTCATTGAGCTGACAAGCTCGTGGATGAAGCACCCGCATGCCTGTGAGAGGTACCTGGCCTGAGAAAGATGTTGACAGCCTACTCAGCAAACCGCACATTTGAAAGACTGTAAACTCTACTGATGACGGTTAAAGAACCAGAAACACGTGTCTAGAGATCAGCACTATCTGCGCCAACTGTGGCGAAACACTCGAACACTCTTGAAGCAAGCAAGTATCCCAAACTGCATTTACCACAATGCCAGGGGCGAACCTTGCTGGGATGTGAAGCGGTGAGCTCCCACTCCTGTTCCTGTTTAATAGTACTCCTGTGAGTCATTGAGCTGACAAGCTCGTGGATGAAGCACCCGCATGCCTGTGAGAGGTACCTGGCCTGAGAAAGATGTTGACAGCCTACTCAGCAAACCCCACATTTGAAAGACTGTAATCTCTACTGATGACGATTAAAGAACCAGAAACACGTGTCTACAGATCAGCACGCTCTGCGCCAACTGTGGCGAAACAGTCGAACACTCTTGAAGCAAGCAAGTGACTGAAACTGCATTTACCACAATGCCAGGGGCGAACCTTGCTAGGAGGTGAAGCGGTGTGCTCTCACCCCTGTTTCTGCTTAATAGTAGTGCCGTGAGTCATTGAGCAGACAAGCTCGTGGATGAAGCACCGGCATGCCCGTGAGAGGTACGTGACCTGAGAAAGATGTTGGCAGCCCACTCAGCAAACCCCAAATTTGAAAGACTGTAATCTCTACTGATGATGGTTAAAGAACCAGAAACACGTGTCTAGAGATCAGCACTATCTGCGCCAACTCTGGGGAAACATTTGAACACTCTTGAAGCAAGCAAGTAACTGAAACTGCATTTACCACAATGCCAGGGGCGAACCTTGCTGGGAGGTGAAGCGGTGTGCTCCCACCCCTGTTCCTGTTTAATAGTACTCCAGTGAATCATTGAGCTGACGAGCTCGTGGATGAAGCACCCGCATGCCCGAGAGAGGTACCTGACCTGACAAAGATGTTGGCAGCCTACTCAGCAAACCCCACATTTGAAAGACTGTAATCTCTACTGATGACGGTTAAAGAACCAGAAACACGTGTCTAGAGATCGTCACTATCTGCGCCAACTGTGGCGAAACACTAGAACACTCTTGAAGCAAGCAAGTAACTGAAACTGCATTTACCACAATACCAGTGGTGAACCTTGCTGGGAGGTGAAGCGGTGTGCTCCCATCCCTGTTCCTGTTTAATAGTACTCCAGTGAATCATTGAGCTGACGAGCTCGTGGATGAAGCACCCGCATGCCCGAGAGAGGTACCTGACCTGACAAAGATGTTGGCAGCCTACTCAGCAAACCCCACATTTGAAAGACTGTAATCTCTACTGATAACGGTTAAAGAACCAGAAACACGTGTCTTGAGATCAGCACTATCTGCGTCAACTGTGGCGAAACAGTCGAACACTCTTGAAGCAAGCAAGTAACTGAAACTGCATTTACCACAATGCCAGGGTCGAACCTTGCTGGGAGGTGAAGCGGTGTGCTCCCACTCCTGTTCCTGCTTAAGAGTACTGCCGTGAGTCATTGAGCTGACAAGCTCGTGGATGAAGCACCCACATGCCTGTTAGAGGTACCTGACCTGAGAAAGATGTTGGCAGCCTACTCAGCAAACCCCCAATTTGAAAGACTGTAATCTCTACTGATGACGGTTAAAGAACCAGAAACACGTGTCTAGAGATCAGCACTATCTGCGCCAACTGTGGCGAAACACTCAAACACTCTTGAAGCAAGCAAGTAGCTGAAACTGCATGTACCACAATGCCAGGGCCGAACCTTGCTGGGAGGTGAAGCGGTGTGCTCCCACCCCTGTTCCTGTTTAATAGTACTCCAGTGAATCATTGAGCTGACGAGCTCGTGGATGACCCACCCGCATGCCCGTGAGAGGTACCTGACCTGACAAAGATGTTGGCAGCCTACTCAGCATACCCCACATTTGAAAGAATGTAATCTGTACTGATGACGGTTAAAGAACCAGAAACACGTGTCTAGAGATCAGCACTATCTGCGCCAACTGTAGCGAAACACTCGAACACTCTTGAAGTAAGCAAGTAACTGAAAGTGCATTTACCTCAATGCCAGTGGTGAACCTTGCTGGGAGGTGATGCGGTGTGCTCCCACCACTGTTCCTGTTTAATAGTACTGCCGTGAGTCATTGAGTTGACAAGCTCATGGATGAAGCACCCGCATGCCTGTGAGAGTTTCCTGGCCTGAGAAAGATGTTGACAGCCTACTCATCAAACCCCAAATTTCGAAGAGTGTGAACTCTACTGATGAGGGTTAAAGAACCAGAAACACATGTCTAGAGATCAGCACTATCTGCGCCAACTGTGGCGAAACACTCGAACACTTTTGAAGGAAGCAAGTAACTGAAACTGCATTTACCGCAATGCCAGGGGAGAACCTTGCTGGGAGGTGAAGCGGTGTGCTCCCAACCCTGTTCCTGTTTAATAGTACTCCCGTGAGTCATTGAGCTGACGAGCTCGTGGATGAAGCACCCGCATGCCTGTGAGAGATACCTGACCTGAGAAAGATGTTGGAAGCCTACTCAGCAAACCCCACATTTGAAATACTGTAATCTCTAGTCATGACGGTTAAAGAACCAGAAACACGTGTCTAGAGATCAGCACTATCTGCGCCAACTGTGGCGAAAGACTCTAACACTCTTGAAGCAAGCAAGTAACCGAAACTGCATTTACCACAATGCCAGGGGCGGACCTTGCTGGGAGGTGAAGCGGTGTGCTCCCACCCGTGTTCCTGCTTAATAATACTCTTGTGAGTCATTGAGCTGACGAGCTCGTGGATGAAGCACCCGCATGCCTGTGAGAGGTACGTGACCTGAGAAAGATGTTGGCAGCCCACTCAGCAAACCCCAAATTTGAAAGGCTGTAATCTCTACTGATGACGGTTAAAGAACCAGAAACACGTGTCTAGAGATTAGCACTATCTGCGCCAACTGTGGCGAAACACTCGAACACTCTTGAACCAAGCAAGTAACTGAAACTGCATTTACCACAATGCCAGGGTTGAACCTTGCTGGGAGGTGAAGCGGTGTGCTCCCACCTCTGTTCCTGTTTAATAGTACTCCCGTGACTCATTGAGATGACGAGCTCGTGGACGAAGCAACCGCATGCCTGTGAGAGGTACGTGACCTGAGAAAGATGTTGGCAGCCCACTCAGCAAACCCCACATTTGAAAGACTGTAATCTCTACTGATGACGGTTAAAGAACCATAAACACGTGTCTAGAGATCAGCACTATCTGCGCCAACTGTGGCAAAACACTCGAACACTCTTGAAGCAAGCAAGTAACCGAAACTGCATTTACCACAATGCCAAGGGCGAACCTTGCTGGGAGGTGAAGCGGTGTGCTCCCACCTCTGTTCCTGTTTAATAGTACTCCTGTGAGTCATTGAGCTGACAAGCTCGTGGATGAAGCACCCGCATGCCTGTGAGAGGTACCTGGCCTGAGAAAGATGTTGACAGCCTACTCAGCAAACCGCACATTTGAAAGACTGTAAACTCTACAGATGACGGTTAAAGAACTAGAAACACGTGTCTAGAGATCAGCACTATCTGCGCCAACTGTGGGGAAACACTCGAACACTCTTGAAGCAAGCAAGTAACTGAAACTGCATTTACCACAATACCAGGGGCGAACCTTGCTGGGAGGTGAAGTGGTGTGCTCCCAACCCTGTTCCTGTTTAATAGTACTCCCATGAGTCATTGAGCTGACGAGCTCGTGGATGAAGCACCCGCATGCCTGTGAGAGGTACGTGACCTGAGAAAGATGTTGGCAGCCCACTCAGCAAACCCCACATTTGAAAGACTGTAATCTCTACTGATGGCGGTTAAAGAACCATAAACACGTGTCTAGAGATCAGCACTATCTGCGCCAACTGTGGCAAAACACTCGAACACTCTTGAAGCAAGCAAGTAACCGAAACTGCATTTACCAGAATGCCAAGGGCGAACCTTGCTGGGAGGTGAAGCGGTGTGCTCCCACCTCTGTTTCTGTTTAATAGTACTCCTGTGAGTCATTGAGCTGACAAGCTCGTGGATGAAGCACCCGCATGCCTGTGAGAGGTACCTGGCCTGAGAAAGATGTTGACAGCCTACTCAGCAAACCGCACATTTGAAAGACTGTAAACTCTACTGATGACGGTTAAAGAACCAGAAACACGTGTCTAGAGATCAGCACTATCTGCGCCAACTGTGGCGAAACACTCGAACACTCTTGAAGCAAGCAAGTATCCCAAACTGCATTTACCACAATGCCAGGGGCGAACCTTGCTGGGATGTGAAGCGGTGAGCTCCCACTCCTGTTCCTGTTTAATAGTACTCCTGTGAGTCATTGAGCTGACAAGCTCGTGGATGAAGCACCCGCATGCCTGTGAGAGGTACCTGGCCTGAGAAAGATGTTGACAGCCTACTCAGCAAACCCCACATTTGAAAGACTGTAATCTCTACTGATGATGATTAAAGAACCAGAAACACGTGTCTACAGATCAGCACTCTCTGCGCCAACTGTGGCGAAACAGTCGAACACTCTTGAAGCAAGCAAGTGACTGAAACTGCATTTACCACAATGCCAGGGGCGAACCTTGCTAGGAGGTGAAGCGGTGTGCTCTCACCCCTGTTTCTGCTTAATAGTAGTGCCGTGAGTCATTGAGCAGACAAGCTCGTGGATGAAGCACCGGCATGCCCGTGAGAGGTACGTGACCTGAGAAAGATGTTGGCAGCCCACTCAGCAAACCCCAAATTTGAAAGACTGTAATCTCTACTGATGATGGTTAAAGAACCAGAAACACGTGTCTAGAGATCAGCACTATCTGCGCCAACTGTGGGGAAACATTTGAACACTCTTGAAGCAAGCAAGTAACTGAAACTGCATTTACCACAATGCCAGGGGCGAACCTTGCTGGGAGGTGAAGCGGTGTGCTCCCACCCCTGTTCCTGTTTAATAGTACTCCAGTGAATCATTGAGCTGACGAGCTCGTGGATGAAGCACCCGCATGCCCGAGAGAGGTACCTGACCTGACAAAGATGTTGGCAGCCTACTCAGCAAACCCCACATTTGAAAGACTGTAATCTCTACTGATGACGGTTAAAGAACCAGAAACACGTGTCTAGAGATCGTCACTATCTGCGCCAACTGTGGCGAAACACTAGAACACTCTTGAAGCAAGCAAGTAACTGAAACTGCATTTACCACAATACCAGTGGTGAACCTTGCTGGGAGGTGAAGCGGTGTGCTCCCATCCCTGTTCCTGTTTAATAGTACTCCAGTGAATCATTGAGCTGACGAGCTCGTGGATGAAGCACCCGCATGCCCGAGAGAGGTACCTGACCTGACAAAGATGTTGGCAGCCTACTCAGCAAACCCCACATTTGAAAGACTGTAATCTCTACTGATAACGGTTAAAGAACCAGAAACACGTGTCTTGAGATCAGCACTATCTGCGTCAACTGTGGCGAAACAGCCGAACACTCTTGAAGCAAGCAAGTAACTGAAACTGCATTTACCACAATGCCAGGGTCGAACCTTGCTGGGAGGTGAAGCGGTGTGCTCCCACTCCTCTTCCTGCTTAAGAGTACTGCCGTGAGTCATTGAGCTGACAAGCTCGTGGATGAAGCACCCACATGCCTGTTAGAGGTACCTGACCTGAGAAAGATGTTGGCAGCCTACTCAGCAAACCCTCAATTTGAAAGACTGTAATCTCTACTGATGACGGTTAAAGAACCAGAAACACGTGTCTAGAGATCAGCACTATCTGCGCCAACTGTGGCGAAACACTCGAACACTCTTGAAGCAAGCAAGTAGCTGAAACTGCATATACCACAATGCCAGGGCCGAACCTTGCTGGGAGGTGAAGCGGTGTGCTCCCACCCCTGTTCCTGTTTAATAGTACTCCAGTGAATCATTGAGCTGACGAGCTCGTGGATGACCCACCCGCATGCCCGTGAGAGGTACCTGACCTGACAAAGATGTTGGCAGCCTACTCAGCATACCCCACATTTGAAAGACTGTAATCTGTACTGATGACGGTTAAAGAACCAGAAACACGTGTCTAGAGATCAGCACTATCTGCGCCAACTGTAGCGAAACACTCGAACACTCTTGAAGTAAGCAAGTAACTGAAAGTGCATTTACCACAATGCCAGTGGTGAACCTTGCTGGGAGGTGATGCGGTGTGCTCCCACCACTGTTCCTGTTTAATAGTACTGCCGTGAGTCATTGAGTTGACAAGCTCATGGATGAAGCACCCGCATGCCTGTGAGAGTTTCCTGGCCTGAGAAAGATGTTGACAGCCTACTCATCAAACCCCAAATTTCGAAGAGTGTGAACTCTACTGATGAGGGTTAAAGAACCAGAAACACATGTCTAGAGATCAGCACTATCTGCGCCAACTGTGGCGAAACACTCGAACACTTTTGAAGGAAGCAAGTAACTGAAACTGCATTTACCGCAATGCCAGGGGAGAACCTTGCTGGGAGGTGAAGCGGTGTGCTCCCAACCCTGTTCCTGTTTAATAGTACTCCCGTGAGTCATTGAGCTGACGAGCTCGTGGATGAAGCACCCGCATGCCTGTGAGAGGTACCTGACCTGAGAAAGATGTTGGAAGCCTACTCAGCAAACCCCACATTTGAAATACTGTAATCTCTACTGATGACGGTTGAAGAACCAGAAACACGTGTCTAGAGATCGTCACTATCTGCGCCAACTGTGGCGAAACACTAGAACACTCTTGAAGCAAGCAAGTAACTGAAACTGCATTTACCACAATGCCAGTGGTGAACCTTGCTGGGAGGTGAAGCGGTGTGCTCCCATCCCTGTTCCTGTTTAATAGTACTCCAGTGAATCATTGAGCTGACGAGCTCGTGGATGAAGCACCCGCATGCCCGAGAGAGGTACCTGACCTGACAAAGATGTTGGCAGCCTACTCAGCAAACCCCACATTTGAAAGACTGTAATCTCTACTGATGACGGTTAAAGAACCAGAAACACGTGTCTTGAGATCAGCACTATCTGCGTCAACTGTGGCGAAACAGTCGAACACTCTTGAAGCAAGCAAGTAACTGAAACTGCATTTACCACAATGCCAGGGTCGAACCTTGCTGGGAGGTGAAGCGGTGTGCTCCCACTCCTGTTCCTGCTTAAGAGTACTGCCGTGAGTCATTGAGCTGACAAGCTCATGGATGAAGCACCCGCATGCCTGTGAGAGTTTCCTGGCCTGAGAAAGATGTTGACAGCCTACTCATCAAACCCCAAATTTCGAAGAGTGTGAACTCTACTGATGAGGGTTAAAGAACCAGAAACACGTGTCTTGAGATCAGCACTATCTGCGTCAACTGTGGCGAAACACTCGAACACTTTTGAAGGAAGCAAGTAACTGAAACTGCATTTACCACAATGCCAGGGTCGAACCTTGCTGGGAGGTGAAGCGGTGTGCTCCCACTCCTGTTCCTGCTTAAGAGTACTGCCGTGAGTCATTGAGCTGACAAGCTCATGGATGAAGCACCCGCATGCCTGTGAGAGTTTCCTGGCCTGAGAAAGATGTTGACAGCCTACTCATCAAACCCCAAATTTCGAAGAGTGTGAACTCTACTGATGAGGGTTAAAGAACCAGAAACACATGTCTAGAGATCAGCACTCTCTGCGCCAACTGTGGCGAAACACTCGAACACTTTTGAAGGAAGCAAGTAACTGAAACTGCATTTACCGCAATGCCAGGGAAGAACCTTGCTGGGAGGTGAAGCGGTGTGCTCCCACCCGTGTTCCTGCTTAATAATACTCTTGTGAGTCATTGAGCTGACGAGCTCGTGGATGAAGCACCCGCATGCCTGTGAGAGGTACGTGACCTGAGAAAGATGTTGGCAGCCCACTCAGCAAACCCCAAATTTGAAAGGCTGTAATCTCTACTGATGACGGTTAAAGAACCAGAAACACATGTCTAGAGATTAGCACTCTCTGCGCCAACTGTGGCGAAACACTCGAACACTCTTGAACCAAGCAAGTAACTGAAACTGCATTTACCACAATGCCAGGGTTGAACCTTGCTGGGAGGTGAAGCGGTGTGCTCCCACCTCTGTTCCTGTTTAATAGTACTCCCGTGACTCATTGAGCTGACGAGCTCGTGGACGAAGCACCCGCATGCCTGTGAGAGGTACGTGACCTGAGAAAGATGTTGGCAGCCTACTCAGCAAACCCCACATTTGAAATACTGTAATCTCTAGTCATGACGGTTAAAGAACCAGAAACACGTGTCTAGAGATCAGCACTATCTGCGCCAACTGTGGCGAAAGACTCGAACACTCTTGAAGCAAGCAAGTAACCGAAACTGCATTTACCACAATGCCAGGGGCGGACCTTGCTGGGAGGTGAAGCGGTGTGCTCCCACCCGTGTTCCTGCTTAATAATACTCTTGTGAGTCATTGAGCTGACGAGCTCGTGGATGAAGCACCCGCCTGCCTGTGAGAGGTACGTGACCTGAGAAAGATGTTGGCAGCCCACTCAGCAAACCCCAAATTTGAAAGGCTGTAATCTCTACTGATGACGGTTAAAGAACCAGAAACACATGTCTAGAGATTAGCACTCTCTGCGCCAACTGTGGCGAAACACTCGAACACTCTTGAACCAAGCAAGTAACTGAAACTGCATTTACCACAATGCCAGGGTTGAACCTTGCTGGGAGGTGAAGCGGTGTGCTCCCACCTCTGTTCCTGTTTAATAGTACTCCCGTGACTCATTGAGCTGACGAGCTCGTGGACGAAGCACCCGCATGCCTGTGAGAGGTACGTGACCTGAGAAAGATGTTGGCAGCCCACTCAGCAAACCCCACATTTGAAAGACTGTAATCTCTACCGATGACGGTGAAAGAACCATAAACACGTGTCTAGAGATCAGCACTATCTGCGCCAACTGTGGCAAAACACTCGAACACTCTTGAAGCAAGCAAGTAACCGATACTGCATTTACCACAATGCCAAGGGCGAACCTTGCTGGGAGGTGAAGCGGTGTGCTCCCACCTCTGTTCCTGATTAATAGTACTCCTGTGAGTCATTGAGCTGACAAGCTCGTGGATGAAGCACCCGCATGCCTGTGAGAGGTACCTGGCCTGAGAAAGATGTTGACAGCCTACTCAGCAAACCGCACATTTGAAAGACTGTAAACTCTACTGATGACGGTTAAAGAACCAGAAACACGTGTCTAGAGATCAGCACTATCTGCGCCAACTGTGGGGAAACACTCGAACACTCTTGAAGCAAGCAAGTAACTGAAACTGCATTTACCACAATACCAGGGGCGAACCTTGCTGGGAGGTGAAGTGGTGTGCTCCCAAACCTGTTCCTGTTTAATAGTACTCCCATGAGTCATTGAGCTGACGAGCTCGTGGATGAAGCACCCGCATGCCTGTGAGAGGTACGTGACCTGAGAAAGATGTTGGCAGCCCACTCAGCAAACCCCACATTTGAAAGACTGTAATCTCTACTGATGACGGTTAAAGAACCATAAACACGTGTCTAGAGATCAGCACTATCTGCGCCAACTGTGGCAAAACACTCGAACACTCTTGAAGCAAGCAAGTAACCGAAACTGCATTTACCACAATGCCAAGGGCGAACCTTGCTGGGAGGTGAAGCGGTGTGCTCCCACCTCTGTTTCTGTTTAATAGTACTCCTGTGAGTCATTGAGCTGACAAGCTCGTGGATGAAGCACCCGCATGCCTGTGAGAGGTACCTGGCCTGAGAAAGATGTTGACAGCCTACTCAGCAAACCGCACATTTGAAAGACTGTAAACTCTACTGATGACGCTTAAAGAACCAGAAACACGTGTCTAGAGATCAGCACTATCTGCGCCAACTGTGGCGAAACACTCGAACACTCTTGAAGCAAGCAAGTATCCCAAACTGCATTTACCACAATGCCAGGGGCGAACCTTGCTGGGATGTGAAGCGGTGAGCTCCCACTCCTGTTGCTGTTTAATAGTACTCCTGTGAGTCATTGAGCTGACAAGCTTGTGGATGAAGCACCCGCATGCCTGTGAGAGGTACCTGCCCTGAGAAAGATGTTGACAGCCTACTCAGCAAACCCCACATTTGAAAGACTGTAATCTCTACTGATGACGATTAAAGAACCAGAAACACGTGTCTACAGATCAGCACTATCTGCGCCAACTGTGGCAAAACAGTTGAACACTGTTGAAGCAAGCAAGTGACTGAAACTGCATTTACCACAATGCCAGGGGCGAACCTTGCTAGGAGGTGAAGCGGTGTGCTCTCACCCCTGTTTCTGCTTAATAGTAGTGCCGTGAGTCATTGAGCAGACAAGCTCGTGGATGAAGCACCGGCATGCCCGTGAGAGGTATGTGACCTGAGAAAGATGTTGGCAGCCCACTCAGCAAACCCCACATTTGAAAGACTGTAATCTCTACTGATGACGGTTAAAGAACCATAAACACGTGTCTACAGATCAGCACTATCTGCGCCAACTGTGGCAAAACACTCGAACACTCTTGAAGAAAGCAAGTAACCGAAACTGCATTTACCACAATGCCAAGGGCGAACCTTGTTGTGAGTTGAAGCGGTGTGCTCCCACCTCTGTTCCTGTTTAATAGTACTCCCGTGAGTCATTGAGCTGACAAGGTCGTGGATGAAGCACCCGCATGCTTGTGAGAGGTACCTGGCCTGAGAAAGATGTTGACAGTCTACTCAGCAAACCGCACATTTGAAAGACTGTAAACTCTACTGATGACGGTTAAAGAACCAGAAACACGTGTCTAGAGATCAGCACTATCTGCGCCAACTGTGGGGAAACACTCGAACACTCTTGAAGCAAGCAAGTAACTGAAACTGCATTTACCACAATGCCAGGGGCGAACCTTGCTGGGAGGTGAAGCGGTGTGCTCCCACCCCTGTTCCTGTTTAATAGTACTGCCGTGAGTCATTAAGCTGACGAGCTCGCGGATGAAGCACCCACATGCCTGTTAGAGGTACCTGACCTGAGAAAAATGTTGGCAGCCTACTCAGCAAACCCCAAATTTGAAAGACTGTAATCTCTACTGATGACGGTTAAAGAACCAGAAACACGTGTCTAGAGATCAGCACTATCTGCGCCAACTGTGGGGAAACATTTGAACACTCTTGAAGCAAGCAAGTAACTGAAACTGCATTTACCACAATGCCAGGGGCGAACCTTGCTGGGAGGTGAAGCGGTGTGCTCCCACCCCTGTTCCTGTTTAATAGTACTCCAGTGAATCATTGAGCTGACGAGCTCGTGGATGAAGCACCCGCATGCCCGAGAGAGGTACCTGACCTGACAAAGATGTTGGCAGCCTACTCAGCAAACCCCACATTTGAAAGACTGTAATCTCTACTGATGACGGTTAAAGAACCAGAAACACGTGTCTAGAGATCGTCACTATCTGCGCCAACTGTGGCGAAACACTAGAACACTCTTGAAGCAAGCAAGTAACTGAAACTGCATTAACCACAATGCCAGTGGTGAACCTTGCTGGGAGGTGAAGCGGTGTGCTCCCATCCCTGTTCCTGTTTAATAGTACTCCAGTGAATCATTGAGCTGACGAGCTCTTGGATGAAGCACCCGCATGCCCGAGAGAGGTACCTGACCTGACCAAGATGTTGGCAGCCTACTCAGCAAACCCCACATTTGAAAGACTGTAATCTCTACTGATGACGGTTAAAGAACCAGAAACACGTGTCTTGAGATCAGCACTATCTGCGTCAACTGTGGCGAAACAGTCGAACACTCTTGAAGCAAGCAAGTAACTGAAACTGCATTTACCACAATGCCAGGGTCGAACCTTGCTGGAAGGTGAAGCGGTGTGCTCCCACTCCTGTTCCTGCTTAAGAGTACTGCCGTGAGTCATTGAGCTGACAAGCTCGTGGATGAAGCACCCACATGCCTGTTAGAGGTACCTGACCTGAGAAAGATGTTGGCAGCCTACTCAACAAACCCCCAATTTGAAAGACTGTAATCTCTACTGATGACGGTTAAAGAACCAGAAACACGTGTCTAGAGATCAGCACTATCTGCGCCAACTGTGGCGAAACACTCGAACACTCTGGAAGCAAGCAAGTAGCTGAAACTGCATGTACCACAATGCCAGGGCCGAACCTTGCTGGGAGGTGAAGCGGTGTGCTCCCACCCCTGTTCCTGTTTAATAGTACTCCAGTGAATCATTGAGCTGACTAGCTCGTGGATGACGCACCCGCATGCCCGTGAGAGGTACCTGACCTGACAAAGATGTTGGCAGCCTACTCAGCATACCCCACATTTGAAAGACTGTAATCTGTACTGATGACGGTTAAAGAACCAGAAACACGTGTCTAGAGATCAGCACTATCTGCGCCAACTGTAGCGAAACACTCGAACACTCTTGAAGTAAGCAAGTAACTGAAAGTGCATTTACCACAATGCCAGTGGTGAACCTTGCTGGGAGGTGATGCGGTGTGCTCCCACCACTGTTCCTGTTTAATAGTACTGCCGTGAGTCATTGAGCTGACGAGCTCGTAGATGAAGCACAAGCATGCCTGTGAGAGGTACCTGACCTGAGAAAGATGTTGGCAGCCTACTCATCAAACCCCAAATTTCAAAGACTGTAAACTCTACTGATGAGGGTTAAAGAACCAGAAACACATGACTAGTGACCAGCACTATCTGCGCCAATTGTGGCGAAACACTAGAACACTCTTGAAGCAAGCAAGTAACTGAAAGTGCATTTACCACAATGCCAGTGGTGAACCTTGCTGGGAGGTGATGCGGTGTGCTCCCACCACTGTTCCTGTTTAATAGTACTGCCGTGAGTCATTGAGCTGACGAGCTCGTAGATGAAGCACAAGCATGCCTGTGAGAGGTACCTGACCTGAGAAAGATGTTGGCAGCCTACTCATCAAACCCCAAATTTCAAAGACTGTAATCTCTACTGATGACGGTTAAAGAACCAGAAACACGTGTCTAGAGATCGTCACTATCTGCGCCAACTTTGGCGAAACACTAGAACACTCTTGAAGCAAGCAAGTAACTGAAACTGCATTTACCACAATGCCAGTGGTGAACCTTGCTGGGAGGTGAAGCGGTGTGCTCCCATCCCTGTTCCTGTTTAATAGTACTCCAGTGAATCATTGAGCTGACGAGCTCTTGGATGAAGCACCCGCATGCCCGAGAGAGGTACCTGACCTGACAAAGATGTTGGCAGCCTACTCAGCAAACCCCACATTTGAAAGACTGTAATCTCTACTGATGACGGTTAAAGAACCAGAAACACGTGTCTTGAGATCAGCACTATCTGCGTCAACTGTGGCGAAACAGTCGAACACTCTTGAAGCAAGCAAGTAACTGAAACTGCATTTACCACAATGCCAGGGTCGAACCTTGCTGGAAGGTGAAGCGGTGTGCTCCCACTCCTGTTCCTGCTTAAGAGTCCTGCCGTGAGTCATTGAGCTGACAAGCTCGTGGATGAAGCACCCACATGCCTGTTAGAGGTACCTGACCTGAGAAAGATGTTGGCAGCCTACTCAACAAACCCCCAATTTGAAAGACTGTAATCTCTACTGATGACGGTTAAAGAACCAGAAACACGTGTCTAGAGATCAGCACTATCTGCGCCAACTGTGGCGAAACACTCGAACACTCTGGAAGCAAGCAAGTTGTTGAAACTGCATGTACCACAATGCCAGGGCCGAACCTTGCTGGGAGGTGAAGCGGTGTGCTCCCACCCCTGTTCCTGTTTAATAGTACTCCAGTGAATCATTGAGCTGACTAGCTCGTGGATGACGCACCCGCATGCCCGTGAGAGGTACCTGACCTGACAAAGATGTTGGCAGCCTACTCAGCATACCCCACATTTGAAAGACTGTAATCTGTACTGATGACGGTTAAAGAACCAGAAACACGTGTCTAGAGATCAGCACTATCTGCGCCAACTGTAGCGAAACACTCGAACACTCTTGAAGTAAGCAAGTAACTGAAAGTGCATTTACCACAATGCCAGTGGTGAACCTTGTTGGGAGGTGATGCGGTGTGCTCCCACCACTGTTCCTGTTTAATAGTACTGCCGTGAGTCATTGAGCTGACGAGCTCGTAGATGAAGCACAAGCATGCCTGTGAGAGGTACCTGACCTGAGAAAGATGTTGGCAGCCTACTCATCAAACCCCAAATTTCAAAGACTGTAAACTCTACTGATGAGGGTTAAAGAACCAGAAACACATGACTAGTGACCAGCACTATCTGCGCCAATTGTGGCAAAACACTCTAACACTTTTGAATGAAGCAAGTAACTGAAACTGCATTTACCACAATGCCAGGGGGGAACCTTGCTGGGAGGTGAAGCGGTGTTCTCCCACCCCTGTTCCTGTTTGATAGTACTCCCGTGAGTCATTGAGTTGACAAGCTCATGGATGAAGCACCCGCATGCCTGTGAGAGTTTCCTGGCCTGAGAAAGATGTTGACAGCCTACTCATCAAACCCCAAATTTCGAAGAGTGTGAACTCTACTGATGAGGGTTAAAGAACCAGAAAAACATGTCTAGAGATCAGCACTATCTGCGCCAACTGTGGCGAAACACTCGAACACTTTTGAAGGAAGCAAGTAACTGAAAGTGCATTTACCGCAATGCCAGGGGAGAACCTTGCTGGGAGGTGAAGCGGTGTGCTCCCAACCCTGTTCCTGTTTAATAGTACTCCCGTGAGTCATTGAGCT
The DNA here is from genome assembly GCF_964204655.1 of Triturus cristatus. Classification (NCBI taxonomy): domain Eukaryota; kingdom Metazoa; phylum Chordata; class Amphibia; order Caudata; family Salamandridae; genus Triturus; species Triturus cristatus. Next base: position 1,226,359,340 of record NC_140579.1, read on the forward strand.
GACGAGCTCGTGGATGAAGCACCCGCATGCCTGTGAGAGGTACCTGACCTGAGAAAGATGTTGGAAGCCTACTCAGCAAACCCCACATTTGAAATACTGTAATCTCTAGTCATGACGGTTAAAGAACCAGAAACACGTGTCTAGAGATCAGCACTATCTGCGCCAACTGTGGCGAAAGACTCGAACACTCTTGAAGCAAGCAAGTAACCGAAACTGCATTTACCACAATGCCAGGGGCGGACCTTGCTGGGAGGTGAAGCGGTGTGCTCCCACCCGTGTTCCTGCTTAATAATACTCTTGTGAGTCATTGAGCTGATGAGCTCGTGGATGAAGCTCCCGCATGCCTGTGAGAGGTACGTGACCTGAGAAAGATGTTGGCAGCCCACTCAGCAAACCCCAAATTTGAAAGGCTGTAATCTCTACTGATGACGGTTAAAGAACCAGAAACACGTGTCTAGAGATTAGCACTATCTGCGCCAACTGTGGCGAAACACTCGAACACTCTTGAACCAAGCAAGTAACTGAAACTGCATTTACCACAATGGCATGGTTGAACCTTGCTGGGAGGTGAAGCGGTGTGCTCCCACCTCTGTTCCTGTTTAATAGTACTCCCGTGACTCATTGAGCTGACGAGATCGTGGACGAAGCACCCGCATGCCTGTGAGAGGTACCTGACCTGAGAAAGATGTTGGCAGCCTACTCAGCAAACCCCACATTTGAAAGACTGTAATCTCTACTGATGACGATTAAAGAACCAGAAACACGTGTCTACAGATCAGCACTATCTGAATCAACTGTGGCGAAACACTCGAACACTTTTGAAGGAAGCAAGTAACTGAAACTGCATTTACCGCAATGCCAGGGGAGAACCTTGCTGGGAGGTGAAGCGGTGTGCTCGCACTCCTGTTCCTGCTTAATACTACTGCCGTGAGTCATTGAGCTGACAAGCTCGTGGATGAAGCACCCACATGCCTGTTAGAGGTACCTGACCTGAGAAAGATGTTGGCAGCCTACTCAGAAAACCCCAATTTGAAAGACTGTAATCTCTACTGATGACGGTTAAAGAACCAGAAACACGTGTCTAGAGATCAGCACTATCTGCGCCAACTGTGGTGAAACACTCGAACACTCTTGAAGCAAGCAAGTAACCGAAACTGCATTTACCACAATGCCAGGGGCGAACCTTGCTGGGAGGTGAAGCGGTGTGCTCCCACCGCTGTTCCTGTTTAATAGTACTCCAGTGAGTCATTGAGCTGACAAGCTCGTGGATGAAGCACCCGCATGCCTGTGAGAGGTACCTAGCCTGAGAAAGATGTTGGCAGCCTACTCAGCAAACCCCACATTTGAAAGACTGTAATCTCTACTGATGACGGTTAAAGAACCAGAAACACGTGTCTAGAGATCAGCAATATCTATGCCAACTGTGGCGAAACACTCGAACACTTTTGAAGCAAGCAAGTAACTGAAACTGCATTTACCACAATGCCAGGGGCGAACCTTGCTGAGAGGTGAAGTGGTGTGCTCCCACCCCTGTTCCTGCTTAATAGTACGCTTGTGAGTCATTGAGCTGACGAGCTCGTGGATGAAGCACCCGCATGCCTGTTAGAGGTACCTGACCTGAGAAAAATGTTGGCAGCCTACTCAGCAAAGCCAAAATTTGAAAGACTGTAATCTCTACTGATGACGGTTAAAGAACCAGAAACACATGTCTAGAGATCAGCACTATCTGCGCCAACTGTGGGGAAACACTTGAACACTCTTGAATTAAGCAAGTAACTGAAACTGCATTTACCACAATACCAGGGGCGAACCTTGCTGGGAGGTGAAGCAGTGTGCTCCCACCCCTGTTCCTGTTTAATAGTACTCCAGTGAATCATTGAGCTGACGAGCTCGTGGATGAGGCAACCCGCATGCCCGAGGTAGGTACCTGACCTGACAAAGATGTTGGCAGCCTACTCAGCAAACCCCACATTTGAAAGACTGTAATCTCTACTGATGACGGTTAAAGAACCAGAAACACGTGTCTAGAGATCAGCAATATCTATGCCAACTGTGGCGAAACACTCGAACACTTTTGAAGCAAGCAAGTAACTGAAACTGCATTTACCACAATGCCAGGGGCGAACCTTGCTGAGAGGTGAAGTGGTGTGCTCCCACCCCTGTTCCTTCTTAATAGTACTCTTGTGAGTCATTGAGCTGACGAGCTCGTGGATGAAGCACCCGCATGCCTGTTAGAGGTACCTGACCTGAGAAAAATGTTGGCAGCCTACTCAGCAAACCCCAAATTTGAAAGACTGTAATCTCTACTGATGACGGTTAAAGAACCAGAAACACATGTCTAGAGATCAGCACTATCTGCGCCAACTTTGGGGAAACACTTGAACACTCTTGAAGCAAGCAAGTAACTGAAACTGCATTTACCACAATGCCAGGGGCAAACCTTGCTGAGAGGTGAAGTGGTGTGGTCCCACCCCTGTTCCTGTTTAATTGTACTCCCGTGAGTCAGTGAGCTGACGAGCTCGTGGATGAAGCACCCGCATGCCTGTTAGAGGTACCTGACCTGAGAAAAATGTTGGCAGCCTAATCAGCAAACCCCAAATTTGAAAGACTGTAATCTCTACTGATGACGGTTAAAGAACCAGAAACGCGTGTCTAGAGATCAGCAATATCTATGCCAACTGTGGCGAAACCCTCAAACACTTTTGAAGCAAGCAAGTAACTGAAACTGCATTTACCACAATGCCAGGGGCGAACCTTGCTGAGAGGTGAAGTGGTGTGGTCCCACCCCTGTTCCTGTTTAATTGTACTCCCGTGAGTCATTGAGCTGACGAGCTCGTGGATGAGGCAACCCGCATGCCCGAGGGAGGTACCTGACCTGACAAAGATGTTGGCAGCCTACTCAGCAAACCCCACATTTGAAAGACTGTAATCTCTACTGATGACGGTTAAAGAACCAGAAACACGTGTCTAGACATCAGCAATATCTATGCCAACTGTGGAGAAACACTCGAACACTTTTGAAGCAAGCAAGTAACTGAAACTGCAGTTACCACAATGCCAGGGGCGAACCTTGCTGAGAGGTGAAGTTGTGTGGTCCCACCCCTGTTCCTGTTTAATTGTACTCCCGTGAGTCATTGAGCTGACGAGCTCGTGGATGAGGCAACCCGCATGCCCGAGGGAGGTACCTGACCTGACAAAGATGTTGGCAGCCTACTCAGCAAACCCCACATTTGAAAGACTGTAATCTCTACTGATGACGGTTAAAGAACCAGAAACACGTGTCTAGAGATCAGCAATATCTATGCCAACTGTGGCGAAACACTCGAACACTTTTGAAGCAAGCAAGTAACTGAAACTGCATTTACCACAATGCCAGGGGCGAACCTTGCTGAGAGGTGAAGTGGTGTGGTCCCACCCCTGTTCCTGTTTAATTGTACTCCCGTGAGTCATTGAGCTGACGAGCTCGTGGATGAAGCACCCGCATGCCTGTTAGAGGTACCTGACCTGAGAAAAATGTTGGCAGCCTACTCAGCAAACCCCAAATTTGAAAGACTGTAATCTCTACTGATGACGGTTAAAGAACCAGAAACACATGTATAGAGATCAGCACTATCTGCGCCAACTGTGGGGAAACACTTGATCACTCTTGAAGCAAGCAAGTAACTGAAACTGCATTTACCACAATGCCAGGGGCGAACCTTGCTGGGAGGTGAAGCGGTGTGCTCCCACCCCTGTTCCTGTTTAATAGTACTCCAGTGAATCATTGAGCTGACGAGCTCGTGGATGAAGCACCCACATGCCTGTTAGAGGCACCTGACCTGAGAAAGGTGTTGGCAGCCTACTCAGCAAACCCTACATTTGAAAGACTGTAATCTCTACTGATGACGATTAAAGAACCAGAAACACGTGTCTAGAGATCAGCAATATCTATGCCAACTGTGGCGAAACACTCGAACACTCTTGAAGCAAGCAAGTAACCGAAACTGCATTTACCACAATGTCAGGGGCGAACCTTGCTGGGAGGGGAAGCGGTCTGCTCCCACTCCTGTTCCTGTTTAATAGCACTCCTGTGAGTCATTGAGCTGACAGGCTCATGGATGAAGCACCCACATGCTTGTGAGAGGTACCTGGCCTGAGAAAGATGTTGACAGCCTACTCAGCAAACCCCACATTTGAAAGACTGCAATCTCTACTGATGGCAGTTAAAGAACCAGAAACACGTGTCTAGAGATCAGCTCTATCTGCGTCAACTGTGGCTAAACACTCGAACACTCATGAAGCAAGCAAGAAACTGAAATTGCATTTACCACAATGCCAGGGGCGAACCTTGCTTTGAGGTGAAGCGGTGTGCTCCCACTCCTGTTCCTGTTTAATAGTACAGCCGTGAGTCATTGAGCTGTAAAGCTCGTGGATGAAGCACCCACATGCCTGTGAGAGGTACCTGACCTGAGAAAGATGTTGGCAGCCTACTCAGCAAACCCTCAATTTGAAAGACTGTAATCTCTACTGATGACGGTTAAAGAACCAGAAACACGTGTCTAGAGATCAGCAATATCTGCGCCAACTGTGGCGAAACACTCGAACACTCTTGAAGCAAGCCAGTAGCTGAAACTGCATTTACCACAATGCCAGGGGCGAACCATGCTGGGAGGTGAAGCGGTGTGCTCCCACCCCTGTTCCTGTTTAATAGTACTCCAGTGAATCATTGAGCTGACGAGCTCGTGGATGACGCACCCGCATGCCCGTGAGAGGTACCTGACCTGACAAAGATGTTGGCAGCCTACTCAGCATACCCCACATTTGAAAGACTGTAATCTGTACTGATGACGGTTAAAGAACCAGAAACACGTGTCTAGAGATCAGCACTATCTGCGCCAACTGTAGTGAAACACTCGAACACTTTTGAATGAAGCAAGTAACTGAAACTGCATTTACCACAATGCCAGGGGGGAACCTTGCTGGGAGGTGAAGCGGTGTTCTCCCACCCCTGTTCCTGTTTAATAGTACTCCTGTGAGTCATTGAGCTGACAAGCTCGTGGATGAAGAACCCACATGCCTGTGAGAGGTACCTGGCCTGAGAAAGATGTTGACAGCCTACTCAGCAAACCCCACATTTGAAAGACTGTAATCTCTACTGATGACGGTTAAAGAACCAGAAACACGTGTCTAGAGATCAGCACTATCTGTGCCAACTGTGGGGAAACACTCGAACACTCTTGAAGCAAGCAAGTAACTGAAACTGCATTTACCACAATGCCAGGGGCGAACCTTGCTAGGAGGTGAAGCGGTGTGCTCCCACCCCTGTTCCTGTTTAATAGTACTCCAGTGAATCATTGAGCTTACGAGCTCGTGGATGAAGCACCCGCATGCCCGAGAGAGGTACCTGACCTGACAAAGATGTTGGCAGCCTACTCAGCAAACTTCAAATTTGAAAGACTGTAATCTCTACTGATGACGGTTGAAGAACCAGAAACACGTGTCTAGAGATCAGCAATATCTGCGCCAACTGTGGGGAAACACTGGAACACTCTTGAAGCAAGCAAGTAACTGAAACTGCATTTACCACAATGCCAGGGGCGAACCTTGCTGGGAGGTGAAGCGGTGTGCTCCCACCCCTGTTCCTGTTTAATAGTACTGCCGTGAGTCATTAAGCTGACGAGCTCGCGGATGAAGCACCCACATGCCTGTTAGAGGTACCTGACCTGAGAAAAATGTTGGCAGCCTACTCAGCAAACCCCAAATTTGAAAGACTGTAATCTCTACTGATGACAGTTAAAGAACCAGAAACACGTGTCTAGAGATCAGCACTATCTGCGCCAACTGTGGGGAAACATTTGAACACTCTTGAAGCAAGCAAGTAACTGAAACTGCATTTACCACAATGCCAGGGGCGAACCTTGCTGGGAGGTGAAGCGGTGTGCTCCCACCCCTGTTCCTGTTTAATAGTACTCCAGTGAATCATTGAGCTGACGAGCTCGTGGATGAAGCACCCGCATGCCCGAGAGAGGTACCTGACCTGACAAAGATGTTGGCAGCCTACTCAGCAAACCCCACATTTGAAAGACTGTAATCTCTACTGATGACGGTTAAAGAACCAGAAACACGTGTCTAGAGATCGTCACTATCTGCGCCAACTGTGGCGAAACACTAGAACACTCTTGAAGCAAGCAAGTAACTGAAACTGCATTTACCACAATACCAGTGGTGAACCTTGCTGGGAGGTGAAGTGGTGTGCTCCCATCCCTGTCCCTGTTTAATAGTACTCCAGTGAATCATTGAGCTGACGAGCTCGTGGATGAAGCACCCGCATGCCCCAGAGAGGTACCTGACCTGACAAAGATGTTGGCAGCCTACTCAGCAAACCCCACATTTGAAAGACTGTAATCTCTACTGATGACGGTTAAAGAACCAGAAACACGTGTCTTGAGATCAGCACTATCTGCGTCAACTGTGGCGAAACGGTCGAACACTCTTGAAGCAAGCAAGTAACTGAAACTGCATTTACCACAATGCCAGGGTCGAACCTTGCTGGGAGGTGAAGCGGTGTGCTCCCACTCCTGTTCCTGCTTAAGAGTACTGCCGTGAGTCATTGAGCTGACAAGCTCGTGGATGAAGCACCCACATGCCTGTTAGAGGTACCTGACCTGAGAAAGATGTTGGCAGCCTACTCAGCAAACCCCCAATTTGAAAGACTGTAATCTCTACTGATGACGGTTAAAGAACCAGAAACACGTGTCTAGAGATCAGCACTATCTGCGCCAACTGTGGCGAAACACTCGAACACTCTTGAAGCAAGCAAGTAGCTGAAACTGCATGTACCACAATGCCAGGGCCGAACCTTGCTGGGAGGTGAAGCGGTGTGCTCCCACCCCTGTTCCTGTTTAATAGTACTCCAGTGAATCATTGAGCTGACGAGCTCGTGGATGACCCACCCGCATGCCCGTGAGAGGTACCTGACCTGACAAAGATGTTGGCAGCCTACTCAGCATACCCCACATTTGAAAGAATGTAATCTGTACTGATGACGGTTAAAGAACCAGAAACACGTGTCTAGAGATCAGCACTATCTGCGCCAACTGTAGCGAAACACTCGAACACTCTTGAAGTAAGCAAGTAACTGAAAGTGCATTTACCTCAATGCCAGTGGTGAACCTTGCTGGGAGGTGATGCGGTGTGCTCCCACCACTGTTCCTGTTTAATAGTACTGCCGTGAGTCATTGAGTTGACAAGCTCATGGATGAAGCACCCGCATGCCTGTGAGAGTTTCCTGGCCTGAGAAAGATGTTGACAGCCTACTCATCAAACCCCAAATTTCGAAGAGTGTGAACTCTACTGATGAGGGTTAAAGAACCAGAAACACATGTCTAGAGATCAGCACTATCTGCGCCAACTGTGGCGAAACACTCGAACACTTTTGAAGGAAGCAAGTAACTGAAACTGCATTTACCGCAATGCCAGGGGAGAACCTTGCTGGGAGGTGAAGCGGTGTGCTCCCAACCCTGTTCCTGTTTAATTGTACTCCCGTGAGTAATTGAGCTGACGAGCTCGTGGATGAAGCACCCGCATGCCTGTGAGAGGTACCTGACCTGAGAAAGATGTTGGAAGCCTACTCAGCAAACCCCACATTTGAAATACTGTAATCTCTAGTCATGACGGTTAAAGAACCAGAAACACGTGTCTAGAGATCAGCACTATCTGCGCCAACTGTGGCAAAAGACTCGAACACTCTTGAAGCAAGCAAGTAACCGAAACTGCATTTACCACAATGCCAGGGGCGGACCTTGCTGGGAGGTGAAGCGGTGTGCTCCCACCCATGTTCCTGCTTAATAATACTCTTGTGAGTCATTGAGCTGACGAGCTTGTGGATGAAGCACCCGCATGCCTGTGAGAGGTACGTGACCTGAGAAAGATGTTGGCAGCCCACTCAGCAAACCCCAAATTTGAAAGGCTGTAATCTCTACTGATGACGGTTAAAGAACCAGAAACACGTGTCTAGAGATTAGCACTATCTGCGCCAACTGTGGGGAAACACTCGAACACTCTTGAAGCAAGCAAGTAACTGAAACTGCATTTACCACAATACCAGGGGCGAACCTTGCTGGGAGGTGAAGTGGTGTGCTCCCAACCCTGTTCCTGTTTAATAGTACTCCCATGAGTCATTGAGCTGACGAGCTCGTGGATGAAGCACCCGCATGCCTGTGAGAGGTACGTGACCTGAGAAAGATGTTGGCAGCCCACTCAGCAAACCCCACATTTGAAAGACTGTAATCTCTACTGATGGCGGTTAAAGAACCATAAACACGTGTCTAGAGATCAGCACTATCTGCGCCAACTGTGGCAAAACACTCGAACACTCTTGAAGCAAGCAAGTAACCGAAACTGCATTTACCACAATGCCAAGGGCGAACCTTGCTGGGAGGTGAAGCGGTGTGCTCCCACCTCTGTTTCTGTTTAATAGTACTCCTGTGAGTCATTGAGCTGACAAGCTCGTGGATGAAGCACCCGCATGCCTGTGAGAGGTACCTGGCCTGAGAAAGATGTTGACAGCCTACTCAGCAAACCGCACATTTGAAAGACTGTAAACTCTACTGATGACGGTTAAAGAACCAGAAACACGTGTCAAGAGATCAGCACTATCTGCGCCAACTGTGGCGAAACACTCGAACACTCTTGAAGCAAGCAAGTATCCCAAACTGCATTTACCACAATGCCAGGGGCGAACCTTGCTGGGATGTGAAGCGGTGAGCTCCCACTCCTGTTCCTTTTTAATAGTACTCCTGTGAGTCATTGAGCTGACAAGCTCGTGGATGAAGCACCCGCATGCCTGTGAGAGGTACCTGGCCTGAGAAAGATGTTGACAGCCTACTCAGCAAACCCCACATTTGAAAGACTGTAATCTCTACTGATGACGATTAAAGAACCAGAAACACGTGTCTACAGATCAGCACTCTCTGCGCCAACTGTGGCGAAACAGTCGAACACTCTTGAAGCAAGAAAGTGACTGAAACTGCATTTACCACAATGCCAGGGGCGAACCTTGCTAGGAGGTGAAGCGGTGTGCTCTCACCCCTTTTTCTGCTTAATAGTAGTGCCGTGAGTCATTGAGCAGACAAGCTCGTGGATGAAGCACCGGCATGCCCGTGAGAGGTACGTGACCTGAGAAAGATGTTGGCAGCCCACTCAGCAAACCCCAAATTTGAAAGACTGTAATCTCTACTGATGATGGTTAAAGAACCAGAAACACGTGTCTAGAGATCAGCACTATCTGCGCCAACTGTGGGGAAACATTTGAACACTCTTGAAGCAAGCAAGTAACTGAAACTGCATTTACCACAATGCCAGGGGCGAACCTTGCTGGGAGGTGAAGCGGTGTGCTCCCACCCCTGTTCCTGTTTAATAGTACTCCAGTGAATCATTGAGCTGACGAGCTTGTGGATGAAGCACCCGCATGCCCGAGAGAGGTACCTGACCTGACAAAGATGTTGGCAGCCTACTCAGCAAACCCCACATTTGAAAGACTGTAATCTCTACTGATGACGGTTAAAGAACCAGAAACACGTGTCTAGAGATCGTCACTATCTGCGCCAACTGTGGCGAAACACTAGAACACTCTTGAAGCAAGCAAGTAACTGAAACTGCATTTACCACAATACCAGTGGTGAACCTTGCTGGGAGGTGAAGCGGTGTGCTCCCATCCCTGTTCCTGTTTAATAGTACTCCAGTGAATCATTGAGCTGACGAGCTCGTGGATGAAGCACCCGCATGCCCGAGAGAGGTACCTGACCTGACAAAGATGTTGGCAGCCTACTCAGCAAACCCCACATTTGAAAGACTGTAATCTCTACTGATAACGGTTAAAGAACCAGAAACACGTGTCTTGAGATCAGCACTATCTGCGTCAACTGTGGCGAAACAGTCGAACACTCTTGAAGCAAGCAAGTAACTGAAACTGCATTTACCACAATGCCAGGGTCGAACCTTGCTGGGAGGTGAAGCGGTGTGCTCCCACTCCTGTTCCTGCTTAAGAGTACTGCCGTGAGTCATTGAGCTGACAAGCTCGTGGATGAAGCACCCACATGCCTGTTAGAGGTACCTGACCTGAGAAAGATGTTGGCAGCCTACTCAGCAAACCCCCAATTTGAAAGACTGTAATCTCTACTGATGACGGTTAAAGAACCAGAAACACGTGTCTAGAGATCAGCACTATCTGCGCCAACTGTGGCAAAACACTCAAACACTCTTGAAGCAAGCAAGTAGCTGAAACTGCATGTACCACAATGCCAGGGCCGAACCTTGCTGGGAGGTGAAGCGGTGTGCTCCCACCCCTGTTCCTGTTTAATAGTACTCCAGTGAATCATTGAGCTGACGAGCTCGTGGATGACCCACCCGCATGCCCGTGAGAGGTACCTGACCTGACAAAGATGTTGGCAGCCTACTCAGCATACCCCACATTTGAAAGAATGTAATCTGTACTGATGACGGTTAAAGAACCAGAAACACGTGTCTAGAGATCAGCACTATCTGCGCCAACTGTAGCGAAACACTCGAACACTCTTGAAGTAAGCAAGTAACTGAAAGTGCATTTACCTCAATGCCAGTGGTGAACCTTGCTGGGAGGTGATGCGGTGTGCTCCCACCACTGTTCCTGTTTAATAGTACTGCCGTGAGTCATTGAGTTGACAAGCTCATGGATGAAGCACCCGCATGCCTGTGAGAGTTTCCTGGCCTGAGAAAGATGTTGACAGCCTACTCATCAAACCCCAAATTTCGAAGAGTGTGAACTCTACTGATGAGGGTTATAGAACCAGAAACACATGTCTAGAGATCAGCACTATCTGCGCCAACTGTGGCGAAACACTCGAACACTCTTGAACCAAGCAAGTAACTGAAACTGCATTTACCACAATGCCAGGGTTGAACCTTGCTGGGAGGTGAAGCGGTGTGCTCCCACCTCTGTTCCTGTTTAATAGTACTCCCGTGACTCATTGAGATGACGAGCTCGTGGACGAAGCACCCGCATGCCTGTGAGAGGTACGTGACCTGAGAAAGATGTTGGCAGCCCACTCAGCAAACCCCACATTTGAAAGACTGTAATCTCTACTGATGACGGTTAAAGAACCATAAACACGTGTCGAGAGATCAGCACTATCTGCGCCAACTGTGGCAAAACACTCGAACACTCTTGAAGCAAGCAAGTAACCGAAACTGCATTTACCACAATGCCAAGGGCGAACCTTGCTGGGAGGTGAAGCGGTGTGCTCCCACCTCTGTTCCTGTTTAATAGTACTCCTGTGAGTCATTGAGCTGACAAGCTCGTGGATGAAGCACCCGCATGCCTGTGAGAGGTACCTGGCCTGAGAAAGATGTTGACAGCCTACTCAGCAAACCGCACATTTGAAAGACTGTAAACTCTACTGATGACGGTTAAAGAACTAGAAACACGTGTCTAGAGATCAGCACTATCTGCGCCAACTCTGGGGAAACACTCGAACACTCTTGAAGCAAGCAAGTAACTGAAACTGCATTTACCACAATACCAGGGGCGAACCTTGCTGGGAGGTGAAGTGGTGTGCTCCCAACCCTGTTCCTGTTTAATAGTACTCCCATGAGTCATTGAGCTGACGAGCTCGTGGATGAAGCACCCGCATGCCTGTGAGAGGTACGTGACCTGAGAAAGATGTTGGCAGCCCACTCAGCAAACCCCACATTTGAAAGACTGTAATCTCTACTGATGGCGGTTAAAGAACCATAAACACGTGTCTAGAGATCAGCACTATCTGCGCCAACTGTGGCAAAACACTCGAACACTCTTGAAGCAAGCAAGTAACCGAAACTGCATTTACCACAATGCCAAGGGCGAACCTTGCTGGGAGGTGAAGCGGTGTGCTCCCACCTCTGTTTCTGTTTAATAGTACTCCTGTGAGTCATTGAGCTGACAAGCTCGTGGATGAAGCACCCGCATGCCTGTGAGAGGTACCTGGCCTGAGAAAGATGTTGACAGCCTACTCAGCAAACCGCACATTTGAAAGACTGTAAACTCTACTGATGACGGTTAAAGAACCAGAAACACGTGTCTAGAGATCAGCACTATCTGCGCCAACTGTGGCGAAACACTCGAACACTCTTGAAGCAAGCAAGTATCCCAAACTGCATTTACCACAATGCCAGGGGCGAACCTTGCTGGGATGTGAAGCGGTGAGCTCCCACTCCTGTTCCTGTTTAATAGTACTCCTGTGAGTCATTGAGCTGACAAGCTCGTGGATGAAGCACCCGCATGCCTGTGAGAGGTACCTGGCCTGAGAAAGATGTTGACAGCCTACTCAGCAAACCCCACATTTGAAAGACTGTAATCTCTACTGATGACGATTAAAGAACCAGAAACACGTGTCTACAGATCAGCACTCTCTGCGCCAACTGTGGCGAAACAGTCGAACACTCTTGAAGCAAGCAAGTGACTGAAACTGCATTTACCACAATGCCAGGGGCGAACCTTGCTAGGAGGTGAAGCGGTGTGCTCTCACCCCTGTTTCTGCTTAATAGTAGTGCCGTGAGTCATTGAGCAGACAAGCTCGTGGATGAAGCACCGGCATGCCCGTGAGAGGTACGTGACCTGAGAAAGATGTTGGCAGCCCACTCAGCAAACCCCAAATTTGAAAGACTGTAATCTCTACTGATGATGGTTAAAGAACCAGAAACACGTGTCTAGAGATCAGCACTATCTGCGCCAACTGTGGGGAAACATTTGAACACTCTTGAAGCAAGCAAGTAACTGAAACTGCATTTACCACAATGCCAGGGGCGAACCTTTCTGGGAGGTGAAGCGGTGTGCTCCCACCCCTGTTCCTGTTTAATAGTACTCCAGTGAATCATTGAGCTGACGAGCTCGTGGATGAAGCACCCGCATGCCCGAGAGAGGTACCTGACCTGACAAAGATGTTGGCAGCCTACTCAGCAAACCCCACATTTGAAAGACTGTAATCTCTACTGATGACGGTTAAAGAACCAGAAACACGTGTCTAGAGATCGTCACTATCTGCGCCAACTGTGGCGAAACACTAGAACACTCTTGAAGCAAGCAAGTAACTGAAACTGCATTTACCACAATACCAGTGGTGAACCTTGCTGGGAGGTGAAGCGGTGTGCTCCCATCCCTGTTCCTGTTTAATAGTACTCCAGTGAATCATTGAGCTGACGAGCTCGTGGATGAAGCACCCGCATGCCCGAGAGAGGTACCTGACCTGACAAAGATGTTGGCAGCCTACTCAGCAAACCCCACATTTGAAAGACTGTAATCTCTACTGATAACGGTTAAAGAACCAGAAACACGTGTCTTGAGATCAGCACTATCTGCGTCAACTGTGGCGAAACAGTCGAACACTCTTGAAGCAAGCAAGTAACTGAAACTGCATTTACCACAATGCCAGGGTCGAACCTTGCTGGGAGGTGAAGCGGTGTGCTCCCACTCCTGTTCCTGCTTAAGAGTACTGCCGTGAGTCATTGAGCTGACAAGCTCGTGGATGAAGCACCCACATGCCTGTTAGAGGTACCTGACCTGAGAAAGATGTTGGCAGCCTACTCAGCAAACCCCCAATTTGAAAGACTGTAATCTCTACTGATGACGATTAAAGAACCAGAAACACGTGTCTACAGATCAGCACTCTCTGCGCCAACTGTGGCGAAACAGTCGAACACTCTTGAAGCAAGCAAGTGACTGAAACTGCATTTACCACAATGCCAGGGGCGAACCTTGCTAGGAGGTGAAGCGGTGTGCTCTCACCCCTGTTTCTGCTTAATAGTAGTGCCGTGAGTCATTGAGCAGACAAGCTCGTGGATGAAGCACCCGCATGCCCGAGAGAGGTACCTGACCTGACAAAGATGTTGGCAGCCTACTCAGCAAACCCCACATTTGAAAGACTGTAATCTCTACTGATGACGGTTAAAGAACCAGAAACACGTGTCTTGAGATCAGCACTATCTGCGTCAACTGTGGCGAAACAGTCGAACACTCTTGAAGCAAGCAAGTAACTGAAACTGCATTTACCACAATGCCAGTGTCGAACCTTGCTGGGAGGTGAAGCGGTGTGCTCCCACTCCTGTTCCTGCTTAATAGTACTGCCGTGAGTCATTGAGCTGACAAGCTCATGGATGAAGCACCCGCATGCCTGTGAGAGTTTCCTGGCCTGAGAAAGATGTTGACAGCCTACTCATCAAACCCCAAAGTTCGAAGAGTGTGAACTCTACTGATGAGGGTTAAAGAACCAGAAACACATGTCTAGAGATCAGCACTATCTGCGCCAACTGTGGCGAAACACTCGAACACTTTTGAAGGAAGCAAGTAACTGAAACTGAATTTACCGCAATGCCAGGGGAGAACCTTGCTGGGAGGTGAAGCGGTGTGCTCCCACCCGTGTTCCTGCTTAATAATACTCTTGTGAGTCATTGAGCTGACGAGCTCGTGGATGAAGCACCCGCATGCCTGTGAGAGGTACGTGACCTGAGAAAGATGTTGGCAGCCCACTCAGCAAACCCCAAATTTGAAAGGCTGTAATCTCTACTGATGACGGTTAAAGAACCAGAAACACATGTCTAGAGATTAGCACTCTCTGCGCCAACTGTGGCGAAACACTCGAACACTCTTGAACCAAGCAAGTAACTGAAACTGCATTTACCACAATGCCAGGGTTGAACCTTGCTGGGAGGTGAAGCGGTGTGCTCCCACCTCTGTTCCTGTTTAATAGTACTCCCGTGACTCATTGAGCTGACGAGCTCGTGGACGAAGCACCCGCATGCCTGTGAGAGGTACGTGACCTGAGAAAGATGTTGGCAGCCTACTCAGCAAACCCCACATTTGAAATACTGTAATCTCTACTGATAACGGTTAAAGAACCAGAAACACGTGTCTTGAGATCAGCACTATCTGCGTCAACTGTGGCGAAAGACTCGAACACTCTTGAAGCAAGCAAGTAACCGAAACTGCATTTACCACAATGCCAGGGGCGGACCTTGCTGGGAGGTGAAGCGGTGTGCTCCCACCCGTGTTCCTGCTTAATAATACTCTTGTGAGTCATTGAGCTGACGAGCTCGTGGATGAAGCACCCGCATGCCTGTGAGAGGTACGTGACCTGAGAAAGATGTTGGCAGCCCACTCAGCAAACCCCAAATTTGAAAGGCTGTAATCTCTACTGATGACGGTTAAAGAACCAGAAACACATGTCTAGAGATTAGCACTCTCTGCGCCAACTGTGGCGAAACACTCGAACACTCTTGAACCAAGCAAGTAACTGAAACTGCATTTACCACAATGCCAGGGTTGAACCTTGCTGGGAGGTGAAGCGGTGTGCTCCCACCTCTGTTCCTGTTTAATAGTACTCCCGTGACTCATTGAGCTGACGAGCTCGTGGACGAAGCACCCGCATGCCTGTGAGAGGTACGTGACCTGAGAAAGAGGTTGGCAGCCCACTCAGCAAACCCCACATTTGAAAGACTGTAATCTCTACCGATGACGGTGAAAGAACCATAAACACGTGTCTAGAGATCAGCACTATCTGCGCCAACTGTGGCAAAACACTCGAACACTCTTGAAGCAAGCAAGTAACCGATACTGCATTTACCACAATGCCAAGGGCGAACCTTGCTGGGAGGTGAAGCGGTGTGCTCCCACCTCTGTTCCTGTTTAATAGTACTCCTGTGAGTCATTGAGCTGACAAGCTCGTGGATGAAGCACCCGCATGCCTGTGAGAGGTACCTGGCCTGAGAAAGATGTTGACAGCCTACTCAGCAAACCGCACATTTGAAAGACTGTAAACTCTACTGATGACGGTTAAAGAACCAGAAACACGTGTCTAGAGATCAGCACTATCTGCGCCAACTGTGGGGAAACACTCGAACACTCTTGAAGCAAGCAAGTAACTGAAACTGCATTTACCACAATACCAGGGGCGAACCTTGCTGGGAGGTGAAGTGGTGTGCTCCCAAACCTGTTCCTGTTTAATAGTACTCCCATGAGTCATTGAGCTGACGAGCTCGTGGATGAAGCACCCGCATGCCTGTGAGAGGTACGTGACCTGAGAAAGATGTTGGCAGCCCACTCAGCAAACCCCACATTTGAAAGACTGTAATCTCTACTGATGACGGTTAAAGAACCATAAACACGTGTCTAGAGATCAGCACTATCTGCGCCATCTGTGGCAAAACACTCGAACACTCTTGAAGCAAGCAAGTAACCGAAACTGCATTTACCACAATGCCAAGGGCGAACCTTGCTGGGAGGTGAAGCGGTGTGCTCCCACCTCTGTTTCTGTTTAATAGTACTCCTGTGAGTCATTGAGCTGACAAGCTCGTGGATGAAGCACCCGCATGCCTGTGAGAGGTACCTGGCCTGAGAAAGATGTTGACAGCCTACTCAGCAAACCGCACATTTGAAAGACTGTAAACTCTACTGATGACGGTTAAAGAACCAGAAACACGTGTCTAGAGATCAGCACTATCTGCGCCAACTGTGGCGAAACACTCGAACACTCTTGAAGCAAGCAAGTATCCCAAACTGCATTTACCACAATGCCAGGGGCGAACCTTGCTGGGATGTGAAGCGGTGAGCTCCCACTCCTGTTCCTGTTTAATAGTACTCCTGTGAGTCATTGAGCTGACAAGCTCGTGGATGAAGCACCCGCATGCCTGTGAGAGGTACCTGGCCTGAGAAAGATGTTGACAGCCTACTCAGCAAACCCCACATTTGAACGACTGTAATCTCTACTGATGACGATTAAAGAACCAGAAACACGTGTCTACAGATCAGCACTATCTGCGCCAACTGTGGCAAAACAGTCGAACACTCTTGAAGCAAGCAAGTGACTGAAACTGCATTTACCACAATGCCAGGGGCGAACCTTGCTAGGAGGTGAAGCGGTGTGCTCTCACCCCTGTTTCTGCTTAATAGTAGTGCCGTGAGTCATTGAGCAGACAAGCTCGTGGATGAAGCACCGGCATGCCCGTGAGAGGTATGTGACCTGAGAAAGATGTTGGCAGCCCACTCAGCAAACCCCACATTTGAAAGACTGTAATCTCTACTGATGACGGTTAAAGAACCATAAACACGTGTCTACAGATCAGCACTATCTGCGCCAACTGTGGCAAAACACTCGAACACTCTTGAAGAAAGCAAGTAACCGAAACTGCATTTACCACAATGCCAAGGGCGAACCTTGTTGTGAGGTGAAGCGGTGTGCTCCCACCTCTGTTCCTGTTTAATAGTACTCCCGTGAGTCATTGAGCTGACAAGGTCGTGGATGAAGCAACCGCATGCTTGTGAGAGGTACCTGGCCTGAGAAAGATGTTGACAGTCTACTCAGCAAACCGCACATTTGAAAGACTGTAAACTCTACTGATGACGGTTAAAGAACCAGAAACACGTGTCTAGAGATCAGCACTATCTGCGCCAACTGTGGGGAAACACTCGAACACTCTTGAAGCAAGCAAGTAACTGAAACTGCATTTACCACAATGCCAGGGGCGAACCTTGCTGGGAGGTGAAGCGGTGTGCTCCCACCCCTGTTCCTGTTTAATAGTACTGCCGTGAGTCATTAAGCTGACGAGCTCGCGGATGAAGCACCCACATGCCTGTTAGAGGTACCTGACCTGAGAAAAATGTTGGCAGCCTACCCAGCAAACCCCAAATTTGAAAGACTGTAATCTCTACTGATGACGATTAAAGAACCAGAAACACGTGTCTAGAGATCAGCACTATCTGCGCCAACTGTGGGGAAACATTTGAACACTCTTGAAGCAAGCAAGTAACTGAAACTGCATTTACCACAATGCCAGGGGCGAACCTTGCTGGGAGGTGAAGCGGTGTGCTCCCACCCCTGTTCCTGTTTAATAGTACTCCAGTGAATCATTGAGCTGACGAGCTCGTGGATGAAGCACCCGCATGCCCGAGAGAGGTACCTGACCTGACAAAGATGTTGGCAGCCTACTCAGCAAACCCCACATTTGAAAGACTGTAATCTCTACTGATGACGGTTAAAGAACCAGAAACACGTGTCTAGAGATCGTCACTATCTGCGCCAACTGTGGCGAAACACTAGAACACTCTTGAAGCAAGCAAGTAACTGAAACTGCATTTACCACAATGCCAGTGGTGAACCTTGCTGGGAGGTGAAGCGGTGTGCTCCCATCCCTGTTCCTGTTTAATAGTACTCCAGTGAATCATTGAGCTGACGAGCTCTTGGATGAAGCACCCGCATGCCCGAGAGAGGTACCTGACCTGACAAAGATGTTGGCAGCCTACTCAGCAAACCCCACATTTGAAAGACTGTAATCTCTACTGATGACGGTTAAAGAACCAGAAACACGTGTCTTGAGATCAGCACTATCTGCGTCAACTGTGGCGAAACAGTCGAACACTCTTGAAGCAAGCAAGTAACTGAAACTGCATTTACCACAATGCCAGGGTCGAACCTTGCTGGAAGGTGAAGCGGTGTGCTCCCACTCCTGTTCCTGCTTAAGAGTACTGCCGTGAGTCATTGAGCTGACAAGCTCGTGGATGAAGCACCCACATGCCTGTTAGAGGTACCTGACCTGAGAAAGATGTTGGCAGCCTACTCAACAAACCCCCAATTTGAAAGACTGTAATCTCTACTGATGACGGTTAAAGAACCAGAAACACGTGTCTAGAGATCAGCACTATCTGCGCCAACTGTGGCGAAACACTCGAACACTCTGGAAGCAAGCAAGTAGCTGAAACTGCATGTACCACAATGCCAGGGCCGAACCTTGCTGGGAGGTGAAGCGGTGTGCTCCCACCCCTGTTCCTGTTTAATAGTACTCCAGTGAATCATTGAGCTGACTAGCTCGTGGATGACGCACCCGCATGCCCGTGAGAGGTACCTGACCTGACAAAGATGTTGGCAGCCTACTCAGCATACCCCACATTTGAAAGACTGTAATCTGTACTGATGACGGTTAAAGAACCAGAAACACGTGTCTAGAGATCAGCACTATCTGCGCCAACTGTAGCGAAACACTCGAACACTCTTGAAGTAAGCAAGTAACTGAAAGTGCATTTACCACAATGCCAGTGGTGAACCTTGCTGGGAGGTGATGCGGTGTGCTCCCACCACTGTTCCTGTTTAATAGTACTGCCGTGAGTCATTGAGCTGACGAGCTCGTAGATGAAGCACAAGCATGCCTGTGAGAGGTACCTGACCTGAGAAAGATGTTGGCAGCCTACTCATCAAACCCCAAATTTCAAAGACTGTAAACTCTACTGATGAGGGTTAAAGAACCAGAAACACATGACTAGTGACCAGCACTATCTGCGCCAATTGTGGCAAAACACTCTAACACTTTTGAATGAAGCAAGTAACTGAAACTGCATTTACCACAATGCCAGGGGGGAACCTTGCTGGGAGGTGAAGCGGTGTTCTCCCACCCCTGTTC
Organism: Triturus cristatus; assembly: GCF_964204655.1. Taxonomy (NCBI): domain Eukaryota; kingdom Metazoa; phylum Chordata; class Amphibia; order Caudata; family Salamandridae; genus Triturus; species Triturus cristatus. Next base: position 1,226,378,777 of record NC_140579.1, read on the forward strand.
CTGTTTGATAGTACTCCCGTGAGTCATTGAGTTGACAAGCTCATGGATGAAGCACCCGCATGCCTGTGAGAGTTTCCTGGCCTGAGAAAGATGTTGACAGCCTACTCATCAAACCCCAAATTTCGAAGAGTGTGAACTCTACTGATGAGGGTTAAAGAACCAGAAACACATGTCTAGAGATCAGCACTATCTGCGCCAACTGTGGCGAAACACTCGAACACTTTTGAAGGAAGCAAGTAACTGAAAGTGCATTTACCGCAATGCCAGGGGAGAACCTTGCTGGGAGGTGAAGCGGTGTGCTCCCAAACCTGTTCCTGTTTAATAGTACTCCCGTGAGTCATTGAGCTGACGAGCTCGTGGATGAAGCACCCGCATGCCTGTGAGAGGTACCTGACCTGAGAAAGATGTTGGAAGCCTACTCAGCAAACCCCACATTTGAAATACTGTAATCTCTAGTCATGACGGTTAAAGAACCAGAAACACGTGTCTAGAGATCAGCACTATCTGCGCCAACTGTGGCAAAAGACTCGAACACTCTTGAAGCAAGCAAGTAACCGAAACTGCATTTACCACAATGCCAGGGGCGGACCTTGCTGGGAGGTGAAGCGGTGTGCTCCCACCCGTGTTCCTGCTTAATAATACTCTTGTGAGTCATTGAGCTGATGAGCTCGTGGATGAAGCTCCCGCATGCCTGTGAGAGGTACGTGACCTGAGAAAGATGTTGGCAGCCCACTCAGCAAACCCCAAATTTGAAAGGCTGTAATCTCTACTGATGACGGTTAAAGAACCATAAACACGTGTCTAGAGATCAGCAATATCTATGCCAACTGTGGCGAAACACTCGAACACTCTTGAACCAAGCAAGTAACTGAAACTGCATTTACCACAATGGCATGGTTGAACCTTGCTGGGAGGTGAAGCGGTGTGCTCCCACCTCTGTTCCTGTTTAATAGTACTCCCGTGACTCATTGAGCTGACGAGCTCGTGGACGAAGCACCCGCATGCCTGTGAGAGGTACCTGACCTGAGAAAGATGTTGGCAGCCTACTCAGCAAACCCCACATTTGAAAGACTGTAATCTCTACTGATGACGATTAAAGAACCAGAAACACGTGTCTACAGATCAGCACTATCTGAATCAACTGTGGCGAAACACTCGAACACTTTTGAAGGAAGCAAGTAACTGAAACTGCATTTACCGCAATGCCAGGGGAGAACCTTGCTGGGAGGTGAAGCGGTGTGCTCCCACTCCTGTTCCTGCTTAAGAGTACAGCCGTGAGTAATTTAGCTGACAAGCTCGTGGATGAAGCACCCACATGCCTGTGAGAGGTACCTGGCCTGAGAAAGATGTTGGCAGCCTACTCAGCAAACCCCAAATTTGAAAGACTGTAATCTCTACTGATGACGGTTAAAGAACCAGAAACACGTGTCTAAAGATCAGCACTATCTGCGCCAACTGTGGCGAAACACTCGAACACTCTTGAAGCAAGCAAGTAACCGAAACTGCATTTACCACAATGCCAAGGGCGAACCTTGTTGGGAGGTGAAGCGGTGTGCTCCCACCTCTGTTCCTGTTTAATAGTACTCCCGTGAGTCATTGAGCTGACAAGCTCGTGGATGAAGCACCCGCATGCTTGTGAGAGGTACCTGGCCTGAGAAAGATGTTGACAGCCTACTCAGCAAACCGCACATTTGAAAGACTGTAAACTCTACTGATGACGGTTAAAGAACCAGAAACACGTGTCTAGAGATCAGCACTATCAGCGCCAACTGTGGCAAAACACTCGAACACTCTTGAAGCAAGCAAGTATCCGAAACTGCATTTACCACAATGCCAGGGGCGAACCTTTGCTGGGATGTGAAGCGGTGTGCTCCCACTCCTGTTCCTGTTTAATAGTACTCCTGTGAGTCATTGAGCTGACAAGCTCGTGGATGAAGCACCCGCATGCCTGTGAGAGGAACCTGGCCTGAGAAAGATGTTGACAGCCTACTCAGCAAACCCCACATTTGAAAGACTGTAATCTCTACTGATGACGGTTAAAGAACCAGAAACACGTGTCTAGAGATCAGCTCTATCTGCGTCAACTGTGGCTAAACACTCGAACACTCTTGAAGCAAGCAAGAAACTGAAACTGCATTTACCACAATGCCAGGGGCGAACCTTGCTGGGAGGTTGAAGCGGTGTGCTCCCACTCCTGTTCCTGCTTAATAGTACAGCCGTGAGTCATTGAGCTGACAAGCTCGTGGATGAAGCACCCGCATGCCTGTGAAAGGTACCTGACCTGAGAAAGATGTTGGCAGCCTACTCAGCAAACCCCACATTTGAAAGACTGTAATCTCTACTCATGACGGTTAAAGAACCAGAAACACGTGTCTAGAGATCAGCACTATCTGCGCCAACTGTGGCGAAACACTCGAATACTCTTGAAGCAAGCAAGTAACCGAAACTGCATTTACCACAATGCCAGGGGCGAAACTTGCTGGAGGTGAAGCGGTGTGCTCCCACCCCTGTTCCTGTTTAATAGTACTCTCGTGAGTCATTGAGCTGACAAGCTCGTGGATGAAGCACCCGCATGCCTGTGAGAGGTACCTGGCCTGAGAAAGATGTTGACAGCCTACTCAGTAAACCCCAAATTTGAAAGACAGTAATCTCTACTGATGATGGTTAAAGAACCAGAAACACGTGTCTAGAGATCAGCAATATCTACGCGAACTGTGGCGAAACACTCGAACACTTTTGAAGCAAGCTAGTAACTGAAACTGCATTTACCACAATGCCAGGGGCGAACCTTGCTGGGAGGTGAAGTGGTGTGCTCCCACCCCTGTTCCTGCTTAATAGTACTCTTGTGAGTCATTGAGCTGACGAGCTCGTGGATGAAGCACCCACATGCCTGTTAGAGGTACCTGACCTGAGAAAAATGTTGGCAGCCTGCTCAGCAAACCCCAAATTTGAAAGACAGTAATCTCTACTGATGACGGTTAAAGAACCAGAAACACGTGTCTAGAGATCAGCACTATCTGCGCCAACTGTGGCAAAACACTCGAACACTCTTGAAGCAAGCAAGTAACCGAAACTGCATTTACCACAATGCCAAGGGCGAACCTTGCTGGGAGGTGAAGCGGTGTGCTCCCACCTCTGTTTCTGTTTAATAGTACTCCTGTGAGTCATTGAGCTGACAAGCTCGTGGATGAAGCACCCGCATGCCTGTGAGAGGTACCTGGCCTGAGAAAGATGTTGACAGCCTACTCAGCAAACCGCACATTTGAAAGACTGTAAACTCTACTGATGACGGTTAAAGAACCAGAAACACGTGTCTAGAGATCAGCACTATCTGCGCCAACTGTGGCGAAACACTCGAACACTCTTGAAGCAAGCAAGTGACTGAAACTACATTTACCACAATGCCAGGGGCGAACCTTGCTAGGAGGTGAAGCGGTGTGCTCTCACCCCTGTTTCTGCTTAATAGTAGTTTCGTGAGTCATTGAGCAGACAAGCTCGTGGATGAAGCACCGGCATGCCCGTGAGAGGTACGTGACCTGAGAAAGATGTTGGCAGCCCACTCAGCAAACCCCACATTTGAAAGACTGTAATCTCTACTGATGACGGTTAAAGAACCATAAACACGTGTCTACAGATCAGCACTATCTGCGCCAACTGTGGCAAAACACTCGAACACTCTTGAAGCAAGCAAGTAACCGAAACTGCATTTACCACAATGCCAAGGGCGAACCTTGTTGGGAGGTGAAGCGGTGTGCTCCCACCTCTGTTCCTGTTTAATAGTACTCCCGTGAGTCATTGAGCTGACAAGGTCGTGGATGAAGCACCCGCATGCTTGTGAGAGGTACCTGGCCTGAGAAAGATGTTGACAGTCTACTCAGCAAACCGCACATTTGAAAGACTGTAAACTCTACTGATGACGGTTAAAGAACCAGAAACACGTGTCTAGAGATCAGCACTATCTGCGCCAACTGTGGGGAAACACTCGAACACTCTTGAAGCAAGCAAGTAACTGAAACTGCATTTACCACAATGCCAGGGGCGAACCTTGCTGGGAGGTGAAGCGGTGTGCTCCCACCCCTGTTCCTGTTTAATAGTACTGCCGTGAGTCATTAAGCTGACGAGCTGGCGGATGAAGCACCCACATGCCTGTTAGAGGTACCTGACCTGAGAAAAATGTTGGCAGCCTACTCAGCAAACCCCAAATTTGAAAGACTGTAATCTCTACTGATGACGGTTAAAGAACCAGAAACACGTGTCTAGAGATCAGCACTATCTGCGCCAACTGTGGGGAAACATTTGAACACTCTTGAAGCAAGCAAGTAACTGAAACTGCATTTACCACAATGCCAGGGGCGAACCTTGCTGGGAGGTGAAGCGGTGTGCTCCCACCCCTGTTCCTGTTTAATAGTACTCCAGTGAATCATTGAGCTGACGAACTCGTGGATGAAGCACCCGCATGCCCGAGAGAGGTACCTGACCTGACAAAGATGTTGGCAGCCTACTCAGCAAACCCCACATTTGAAAGACTGGGTGATTTTGATTGAAGCGGTTTTCCTGCCTACCTGTTCCTTGTGCCACGCCAACGTCTGCCAGCGACGGAGGACGCCCAAGTCAGCGCTCTCTTGTATTTCCCTGCCGCTGCCGCTTTCAACATCCACGCGGCCGCCGAGCGCAGGGGAACTACAGTTCCCATCAACCCCTGCGGGACGAACCCGCTGACGGCATTGTCATCGCGCTTGAAGGCGCATAAATACAACGGGAGCCCCCGCGACGCGGGATCGCGCGCGGGTCGGCGCCGGGCTAAGCCCGGGCAAAGGGCGGGCCCTCTGTAGCCCGCAGGAGCCGAAGGAGGCCGGGTCGGGCCCACCCCATTGACTTGTTGCTGTTGGGATACTGTATGGGCAGAACTGGTATGTGCGGTCTTTATTAATAGAACTGTAACTATTGACTGGGTGGCAACACAGAGACTATTGTGCCCTCTGCTTTTAATTGGTGAGCAGTGATATCTTCGCACCATGAATGAGCCATTTAAAAAGGGTACCCTCGATAGTTATTTTACGAAAAGTAACTCTGGCTCCGACCGGGAGGCTGCTCTTGCAGAACTTAGGGCTAGGCGTCGTTGTTCAATAGAGCATATCAAAAATATGTCATTAGCCACGGCCACTTTTTCTGAGGCTGCATGCCCGGTCAACGAGGTTTGCTCTCCTCAAGAGTCCTTGCTACCCCCGGGTATTAATGACTCCACAACTTGTTTTGTTACCTCAATTGCAAGGGACCCAAGTACTGATTTGTCCTTAACTGCTTTTCCTTCCCCCATTGACACAAGTAATATCTTGGCTGTGCCAAATGAGTTATCGACTCAAGTCACAGAGTCGCTACCCCCTACTGACATTACACTTAGTCAGACCACATTGTCAGGTCCATTGCCCAGGAAAAGGAGGAAGATAGTTTCTGAGCTACGCAAAAACAAAAGCAATAACGTTTCTAATAGCAATTCCACTGTAGCCTGTTCTGGAAAAGGTGCTATTCCCTGCACTGTGAAACCATCTTCCACTGGTAGTATTGCCTCTTGTTTAATCCAAAATGCAACTACTGTGGAATTATTGGATAAAATTGATAAATTATTGAAAACATTTATGCTGCCAATTGTCGAGAGCTTAAAGAATATCGAAAGCAGGCTAGAGAAAGTTGAAACTTTAGTGGGTAACAAGAGGGACCAAACTACGACCACCGCCAGCCCCTCACTTACACTTTCCACTGCCTCGGCTTCTGCTATAGTTTCTCCTAATTTACCCCCAGGTGAGATAGCCTCTCAAACGAACACAACTATAAGCAAGGGAGGGGTTAGCCATATAGATAGTACTACCAATACTAAATCATCTTGTACAACCACGGCTAGGAATAGTGTAGTAGTAAATACCCCAAAGCAAGGGGATCAATTGCCTGTTAAACCAGGTTATAATGCAGATTCCTCGACTAAATCACGAGGTCCGTTTTCTATCAATTTACCACCAGAAGCTGTTCCTCTGGTAGTTGTGCTTGCAGGGGTTCCTACGATAAAAACAGATGATGCAGAAGGATACCAACAATTAAAAAATAAAGTTATCCACTGGCTAGGCCAAAATCGCCCTCTTCCTCCACATATTAATGGGGAAATTTTGCATGTAAGACGCTTGCCCTGGCTGGGTAATACGCCAAAAACTATAAACGGGGATGTTATCCTAATTAATTTTAGGGACCCACGAGCTGTTGCTCATATTTTAAATTGGCACACGCAGTATAGGAGATCCCTTATTACAACATGGGAACTTACCTATTTTTTCCCAAGACCAAAGCCAGTTGTTCTCTCTGGCTTGGGGGGCTTATCTAACACCCAACATATTCCTGTGATTCCTTTGAGAAATAGATTTGAGGTGTTAGAAAGTCTAGAGGATGTTGATTGACTCAACAACCATAAGTCTAGGACAGTACTATCTGAGGAGTCCCAGACTAACACAAATATACACCATAATGAGTCCAGCACTGTACTACTCGCAGTAGGGGTAGAACATACCTCCGAGCATCTTGTTGATTCCGTCCTGCCTACATCAGACAATGATATGGTTAATACTCAGGAATCATTGGGTAATTTATTCTCATGGAATATTGCTGGGTTGACCTCCAAAATGGAATCTACGGAGTGGATGAGTTATGTTAATAAATTTGACCTATGCGTATTCCAGGAGACTTGGTCCTGTGAACCCTGCTTCATTCAAGGATATTTGAACTACTTTGTCCCTGCGGTAAAAGGCCCTAGGGGCAGACCAATGGGGGGCCTAACAATATGGGTTCGCCAATCTTTAAAACTGGGCATTAAAGCTGTTGATACCAAAAACAAGGATATCCAACTAATTAGATTAGACTTGGATATGCTGGGTAGTGTAGACATCTACAATGTATATGTTCGGAGGAAGAGAAAAGGGAGGTCTGAGGTATTAGAAGCCCTGGATAGTCTTATTGATATACACTCGTCGACCAATAACATTATCATTGCGGGTGATTTTAATAGCACATTCGAACCCCTGATAAGCAATGATGAGTTGTTTGGAGACGAGGAGGATCGACTATGGGGCGTGCCTAAACTAGAGTTGCCTCCCATAGTGCGATGGTCTGCTGATGCCATTGGTCTAAATGCTTTATGTTACGAAAAAGGGTTAAGAGCACTGAATGGCAGGACTAGTGGAGATAGGAATGGTGTAAGCACATTTGACAATGGTCGACATAACAGCAGAATCGATTATGTGCTATGCAGTCTAAAGTTATGGCCATCAATTTGTAACATGACGGTGGAAGGGAGGCTCGAGAGCGACCACAACCCTTTGTGCCTGTCGCATAAATGGTGGTCTCACATTAGCTTGCCTGTGGGACTTCCTGTGTTCGTCCCACCCCGGACTGTTCCTACTAACAACATGAGGAGATTAAGATGGGAAAAGGTAGCAATTAATCAACAGGCTATTGCTAGTATTAATAGTCATGTTGACCAAGCTATACTAGACCTAGAGTACTGTAATACACTTAGCAATGGCTTAGCTAAGGTTGAAGGAATTCACAATTCTCTTTTTGACACAATTAAGGGATATTTCCTTAGACCTGTGAAAAGTAGAGGTGATAGAGTTCCAAAGCCAGCTAAATGGTATAACGACGAATGTAGGGAGTCACGACTTGCTCTGGGCAACGCTATCAAGGGAGGGCAAACAGCTTTAATTCAAGCCGCTAGGAAAAATTATAAAACTAGTATCCTCAAGGCTAAACAAGCTTGGGATGAGCAACACTGGATTGAGCTAAAGGCAGCTAGCGATAGCAGGGATTCTCGGCTGTTCTGGCACATTGTTAGGTGGGGAAAATCAGGTGGCCCTGAGTCCCCTCACAACAATGTCCCTGAAGCTGAATGGATAAAATTCTTTAAAAATCAATATGCTGCTTTTAACATCGCAGACCTGCATGAGATAATTAGTGTAGACCTCCCAAAAGAAAACCTTTTTTTGCCCTAGTGAAATCATGATGGCCCTTGATGCAGTTGCTTGCGGTCGTGCCCCCGGCCTTGATGGAGTGCCAGCGGATCTATTTGCTAATGATAAGGAGCGCTGGTGCCCATATATCCATCACCTTATTAATGCTATTGCCTTGGGTGCATCAGTACCAAAATCCTGGCAGGGTGCTGTAATTATCCCCGTTTTTAAGAAAGGTGATCGATCGCTGCCAGGTAACTACCGGCCTATAAGCCTTATAGATACCATCCAAAAGGTAGTGGGGCGTGTGATCGTCAATAGGCTCCTGGACTGGGCGGAAGAGACTAATGCCCTTTCAACTTTCCAGGCTGGCTTCCGACGATCCACAAGCACGGTGGATCAGGTCTTTCGTTTCACCATGATACAATGGAGGACGGTAGTGCTCGGCAAAGGAAGCCTGTATGCGGCCTTTGTCGATCTACGGGCTGCTTTCGATCTTGTCCCCCGACTAAAGCTATGGACGGTTCTTCAGAAGCAGGGCATCCCAAACGATTTGTTATCTATTATAATGAGGCTTCATGAATCAAATTATGCAAGAATTCAGTGGGGTGGTTTAGGTTCGGTAACCTCAGACTTCCCAGTTGAGAGGGGCGTCCGGCAGGGATGTTCGATGGCCCCAGTTCTTTTTACACTTTATATTAATGATGTTGTAACACGTATGACTTCTGCACAAGTGGATGCTCCTTTTTAGACGGGATTAAAATCCCCATTTTAATGTTTGCTGATGACACACTCATCCTAGCTAAAACTCCTAGCGGATTGCAGTGTGCTTTGTCCATCTTTGACCAATTTTGTAGTGAGTACGGCCTAGAGGTAACTATTGCCAAAACCAAGCTGATGACTTTCAACCCCTATCGTAGTTCTAAGACAAAAATTACCTTAAATAATCGACCGCTGGAGGTAGTGAACAATTTCATTTACTTGGGTATGCACATATCTAATGCGAAGACCTGGCGGCACCATATCGAAATTACAACAATTAAACATAGGCAATTGGCAGGCGCAATTAGCTCAGAGCATAGAAAATCCTTCACCAAACCTGTGAAACCTGTCTTACAGGTCTATGAAGCAAAAGCTCTGGGTTCTGTACTTTATGGCGCAGAGCTGTGGGGTTTTGAAAAAATGCCTGCTCTTCAACTTTCAGAGAATACATTTTTTAGGGCCATCACAGGTGTTCCCAAAAGTACTCCACTGTTGCCCCTTAAGTATGATTTGGGCAGAAGAGCCATTTTAGATTTGGCGCGGCTCCGCCCAATATTGTACTGGCGCAGGCTATGGACAACACCTGCGCTTTCTCACTATGCAGGGGGTTTCTTAGATATTATAAGAACCGATGTCCATCACAAAATAGGTTGGTTAAATGCGCTTAGGGCATCCTTGCTTGAGCTTGGTTTGAGCACACTTTGGGAAGATCCTGCAGGTTCAACCTTCCCTTCTAAAAGTATGCTTAAGACCATTTATTGGGAGAAGGTTGCCCAGCGGCATTGGTGCAGCTCCAGCACTGGTAATATGACTAGAGAGTTCCTAGAGGCCAAGATGTATCCTCATCTTGAACCTTACTGGGACATTATAACTAAGCCCAGAGACAGGAAGCTTCTCTTCCAATTGAGAGCTGGTGCACTCCCCCTCAGATTTTTGACATCAAAGTGGGAAGCGGGAACTAGTGCTGTCTGCCCTGTCTGTGGTACAAACAAAGAAACCATTGGTCATTTTTTGTTTTCTTGCAAAGTTTATGCTTTACCAAGGCGTATATGGCTGTCCCCGATGTGCAAGAATTTAGGAACTACCAGTAGCACTGTTGCTTTACGTATTATATGCACCAGTACATTGCCCTGGATTTCGGTTGCTACTGCAAAATATCTAGGATGGGCGTGGATGATTAGATTGAGACTGCTAGTCATTTGACTATTCTCTCCAACAGGGAGAGACTGCTAGTCTTTTAAATATTCCCCCCTTGCTATTTTTAGCATTTTACTATTTGTAATCTGTTTTAAAAACAATAAATTTCAATTAATTCTTTCTGTTTTTTAATAATTAGTATCCACTGTTATTAATGCGGAATGTTTAACCCAGGGTTTCAAACATGTTTACCTGCCTGAAGTTAACAAATAACACTTGTCGCTAATTGACTATAATGTCTCCCTTATGGACGTAATTCAGCCAGAATTTGTTTAAGTATGTATGCATCGAATTATACTGAATTTAATAGTTTTTTAACTCATTTAATGAAATGTTTATTGTAAATTGTACTTTGCTTTTATGAATACTATTCGAATAAAGCATACTTTGACTTGACTTGACTTGAAAGACTGTAATCTCTACTGATGACGGTTAAAGAACCAGAAACACGTGTCTAGAGATCGTCACTATCTGCGCCAACTGTGGCGAAACACTAGAACACTCTTGAAGCAAGCAAGTAACTGAAACTGCATTTACCACAATGCCAGTGGTGAACCTTGCTGGGAGGTGAAGCGGTGTGCTCCCATCCCTGTTCCTGTTTAATAGTACTCCAGTGAATCATTGAGCTGACGAGCTCGTGGATGAAGCACCCGCATGCCCGAGAGAGGTACCTGACCTGACAAAGATGTTGGCAGCCTACTCAGCAAACCCCACATTTGAAAGACTGTAATCTCTACTGATGACGGTTAAAGAACCAGAAACACGTGTCTTGAGATCAGCACTATCTGCGTCAACTGTGGCGAAACAGTCGAACACTCTTGAAGCAAGCAAGTAACTGAAACTGCATTTACCACAATGCCAGGGTCGAACCTTGCTGGGAGGTGAAGCGGTGTGCTCCCACTCCTGTTCCTGCTTAAGAGTACTGCCGTGAGTCATTGAGCTGACAAGCTCATGGATGAAGCACCCGCATGCCTGTGAGAGTTTCCTGGCCTGAGAAAGATGTTGACAGCCTACTCATCAAACCCCAAATTTCGAAGAGTGTGAACTCTACTGATGAGGGTTAAAGAACCAGAAACACATGTCTAGAGATCAGCACTATCTGCGCCAACTGTGGCGAAACACTCGAACACTTTTGAAGGAAGCAAGTAACTGAAACTGCATTTACCGCAATGCCAGGGGAGAACCTTGCTGGGAGGTGAAGCGGTGTGCTCCCAACCCTGTTCCTGTTTAATAGTACTCCCGTGAGTCATTGAGCTGACGAGCTCGTGGATGAAGCACCCGCATGCCTGTGAGAGGTACCTGACCTGAGAAAGATGTTGGAAGCCTACTCAGCAAACCCCACATTTGAAATACTGTAATCTCTAGTCATGACGGTTAAAGAACCAGAAACACGTGTCTAGAGCTCAGCACTATCTGCGCCAACTGTGGCGAAAGACTCGAACACTCTTGAAGCAAGCAAGTAACCGAAACTGCATTTACCACAATGCCAGGGGCGGACCTTGCTGGGAGGTGAAGCGGTGTGCTCCCACCCGTGTTCCTGCTTAATAATACTCTTGTGAGTCATTGAGCTGACGAGCTCGTGGATGAAGCACCCGCATGCCTGTGAGAGGTACGTGACCTGAGAAAGATGTTGGCAGCCCACTCAGCAAACCCCAAATTTGAAAGGCTGTAATCTCTACTGATGACGGTTAAAGAACCAGAAACACGTGTCTAGAGATTAGCACTATCTGCGCCAACTGTGGCGAAACACTCGAACACTCTTGAACCAAGCAAGTAACTGAAACTGCATTTACCACAATGCCAGGGTTGAACCTTGCTGGGAGGTGAAGCGGTGTGCTCCCACCTCTGTTCCTGTTTAATAGTACTCCCGTGACTCATTGAGCTGACGAGCTCGAGGACGAAGCACCCGCATGCCTGTGAGAGGTACGTGACCTGAGAAAGATGTTGGCAGCCCACTCAGCAAACCCCACATTTGAAAGACTGTAATCTCTACTGATGACGGTTAAAGAACCATAAACACGTGTCTAGAGATCAGCACTATCTGCGCCAACTGTGGCAAAACACTCGAACACTCTTGAAGCAAGCAAGTAACCGAAACTGCATTTACCACAATGCCAAGGGCGAACCTTGCTGGGAGGTGAAGCGGTGTGCTCCCACCTCTGTTCCTGTTTAATAGTACTCCTGTGAGTCATTGAGCTGACAAGCTCGTGGATGAAGCACCCGCATGCCTGTGAGAGGTACCTGGCCTGAGAAAGATGTTGACAGCCTACTCAGCAAACCGCACATTTGAAAGACTGTAAACTCTACTGATGATGGTTAAAGAACCAGAAACACGTGTCTAGAGATCAGCACTATCTGCGCCAACTGTGGGGAAACACTCGAACACTCTTGAAGCAAGCAAGTAACTGAAACTGCATTTACCACAATACCAGGGGCGAACCTTGCTGGGAGGTGAAGTGGTGTGCTCCCAACCCTGTTCCTGTTTAATAGTACTCCCATGAGTCATTGAGCTGACGGGCTCGTGGATGAAGCACCCGCATGCCTGTGAGAGGTACGTGACCTGAGAAAGATGTTGGCAGCCCACTCAGCAAACCCCACATTTGAAAGACTGTAATCTCTACTGATGACGGTTAAAGAACCATAAACACGTGTCTAGAGATCAGCACTATCTGCGCCAACTGTGGCAAAACACTCGAACACTCTTGAAGCAAGCAAGTAACCGAAACTGCATTTACCACAATGCCAAGGGCGAACCTTGCTGGGAGGTGAAGCGGTGTGCTCCCACCTCTGTTTCTGTTTAATAGTACTCCTGTGAGTCATTGAGCTGACAAGCTCGTGGATGAAGCACCCGCATGCCTGTGAGAGGTACCTGGCCTGAGAAAGATGTTGACAGCCTACTCAGCAAACCGCACATTTGAAAGACTGTAAACTCTACTGATGACGGTTAAAGAACCAGAAACACGTGTCTAGAGATCAGCACTATCTGCGCCAACTGTGGCGAAACACTCGAACACTCTTGAAGCAAGCAAGTATCCCAAACTGCATTTACCACAATGCCAGGGGCGAACCTTGCTGGGATGTGAAGCGGTGAGCTCCCACTCCTGTTCCTGTTTAATAGTACTCCTGTGAGTCATTGAGCTGACAGGCTCGTGGATGAAGCACCCGCATGCCTGTGAGAGGTACCTGGCCTGAGAAAGATGTTGACAGCCTACTCAGCAAACCCCACATTTGAAAGACTGTAATCTCTACTGATGACGATTAAAGAACCAGAAACACGTGTCTACAGATCAGCACTATCTGCGCCAACTGTGGCGAAACAGTCGAACACTCTTGAAGCAAGCAAGTGACTGAAACTGCATTTACCACAATGCCAGGGGCGAACCTTGCTAGGAGGTGAAGCGGTGTGCTCTCACCCCTGTTTCTGCTTAATAGTAGTGCCGTGAGTCATTGAGCAGACAAGCTCGTGGATGAAGCACCGGCATGCCCGTGAGAGGTACGTGACCTGAGAAAGATGTTGGCAGCCCACTCAGCAAACCCCACATTTGAAAGACTGTAATCTCTACTGATGACGGTTAAAGAACCATAAACACGTGTCTAGAGATCAGCACTATCTGCGCCAACTGTGGCGAAACACTCGAACACTCTTGAAGCAAGCAAGAAACTGAAACTGCATTTACCACAATGCCAGGGGCGAACCTTGCTGGGATGTGAAGCGGTGTGCTCCCACTCCTGTTCCTGTTTAATAGTACTCCTGTGAGTCATTGAGCTGACAAGCTCGTGGATGAAGCACCCGCATGCCTGTGAGAGGAACCTGGCCTGAGAAAGATGTTGACAGCCTACTCAGCAAACCCCACATTTGAAAGACTGTAATCTCTACTGATGATGGTTAAAGAACCAGAAACACGTGTCTAGAGATCAGCTCTATCTGCGTCAACTGTGGCTAAACACTCGAACACTCTTGAAGCAAGCAAGAAACTGAAACTGCATTTACCACAATGCCAGGGGCGAACCTTGCTGGGAGGTTGAAGCGGTGTGCTCCCACTCCTGTTCCTGCTTAATAGTACAGCCGTGAGTCATTGAGCTGACAAGCTCGTGGATGAAGCACCCGCATGCCTGTGAGAGGTACCTGACCTGAGAAAGATGTTGGCAGCCTGCTCATCAAACCCCTAATTTCAAAGAGTGTAAACTCTACTGATGAGGGTTAAAGAACCAGAAACACATGTCTAGAGATCAGCATTATCTGCGCCAACTGTGGCGAAACACTCGAACACTTTTGAAGGAAGCAAGTAACTGAAAGTGCATTTACCGCAATGCCAGGGGAGAACCTTGCTGGGAGGTGAAGCGTTGTGCTCCCAACCCTGTTCCTGTTTAATAGTACTCCTGTGAGTCATTGAGCTGACGAGCTCGTGGATGAAGCACCCGCATGCCTGTGAGAGGTATCTGGCCTGAGAAAGATGTTGAAAGCCTACTCAGCAAACCCCACATTTGAAAGACAGTAATCTCTAGTGATGATGGTTAAAGAACCAGAAACACGTGTCTAGAGATCAGCAATATCTACGCGAACTGTGGCGAAACACTCGAACACTTTTGAAGCAAGCTAGTAACTGAAACTGCATTTACCACAATGCCAGGGGCGAACCTTGCTGGGAGGTGAAGTGGTGTGCTCCCACCCCTGTTCCTGCTTAATAGTACTCTTGTGAGTCATTGAGCTGACGAGCTCGTAGATGAAGCACCCACATGCCTGTTAGAGGTACCTGACCTGAGAAAAATGTTGGCAGCCTGCTCAGCAAACCCCAAATTTGAAAGACAGTAATCTCTACTGATGACGGTTAAAGAACCAGAAACACGTGTCTAGAGATCAGCACTATCTGCGCCAACTGTGGCAAAACACTAGAACACTCTTGAAGCAAGCAAGTAACCGAAACTGCATTTACCACAATGCCTAGGGCGAACCTTGCTGGGAGGTGAAGCGGTCTGCTCCCACCTCTGTTCCTGTTTAATAGTACTCCCGAGAGTCATTGAGCTGACAAGCTCGTGGATGAAGCACCCGCATGCCTGTGAGAGGTACCTGGCCTGAGAAAGATGTTGACAGCCTACTCAGCAAACCGCACATTTGAAAGACTGTAAACTCTACTGATGACGGTTAAAGAACCAGAAACACGTGTCTAGAGATCAGCACTCTCTGCGCCAACTGTGGCGAAACACTCGAACACTCTTGAAGCAAGCAAGTATCCCAAACTGCATTTACCACAATGCCAGGGGCGAACCTTGCTGGGATGTGAAGCGGTGAGCTCCCACTCCTGTTCCTGTTTAATAGTACTCCTGTGAGTCATTGAGCTGACAAGCTCGTGGATGAAGCACCCGCATGCCTGTGAGAGGTACCTGGCCTGAGAAAGATGTTGACAGCCTACTAAGCAAACCCCACATTTGAAAGACTGTAATCTCTACTGATGACGATTAAAGAACCAGAAACACGTGTCTACAGATCAGCACTATCTGCGCCAACTGTGGCGAAACAGTCGAACACTCTTGAAGCAAGCAAGTGACTGAAACTGCATTTACCACAATGCCAGGGGCGAACCTTGCTAGGAGGTGAAGCGGTGTGCTCTCACCCCTGTTTCTGCTTAATAGTAGTGCCGTGAGTCATTGAGCAGACAAGCTCGTGGATGAAGCAACAGCATGCCCGTGAGAGGTACCTGACCCGAGAAAGATGTTGGCAGCCTACTCAGCAAACCCCAAATTTGAAAGGCTGTAATCTCTACTGATGACGGTTAAAGAACCAGAAACACGTGTCTAGAGATCAGCACTTTTTGCGCCAACTGTGGCGAAACACTCGAACACTTTTGAAGGAAGCAAGTAACTGAAACTGCATTTACCGCAATGCCAGGGGAGAACCTTGCTGGGAGGTGAAGCTTTGTGCTCCCAACCCTGTTCCTGTTTAATAGTACTCTTGTGAGTCATTGAGCTGACGAGCTCGTGGATGAAGCACAAGCATGCCTGTGAGAGGTACCTGGCCTGAGAAAGATGTTGACAGCCTACTCAGCAAACCCCACATTTGAAAGACAGTAATCTCTACTGATGACGGTTAAAGAACCAGAAACACGTGTCTAGAGATCAGCAATATCTGCGCCAACTGTGGCGAAACACTCGAACACTTTTGAAGCAAGCAAGTAACTGAAACTGCATTTACCACAATGCCAGGGGCGAACCTTGCTGGGAGGTGAAGTGGTGTGCTCCCACCCCTGTTCCTGTTTAATAGTACTCCAGTGAATCATTGAGCTGACGAGCTCGTGGATGAAGCACCCGCATGCCTATGAGAGGTACCTGACCTGAGAAAGATGTTGGCAGCCTACTCAGCAAACCCCACATTTGAAAGACTGTAATCTCTACTGATGACGATTAAAGAACCAGAAACACGTGTCTACAGATCAGCACTATCTGAATCAACTGTGGCGAAACACTCGAACACTTTTGAAGGAAGCAAGTAACTGAAACTGCATTTACCGCAATGCCAGGGGAGAACCTTGCTGGGAGGTGAAGCGGTGTGCTCCCACTCCTGTTCCTGCTAAAGAGTACAGCCGTGAGTAATTTAGCTGACAAGCTCGTGGATGAAGCACCCGCATGCCTGTGAGAGGTACCTGGCCTGAGAAAGATGTTGGCAGCCTACTCAGCAAACCCCAAATTTGAAAGACTGTAATCTCTACTGATGACGGTTAAAGAACCAGAAACACTTGTCTAAAGATCAGCACTATCTGCGCCAACTGTGGCGAAACACTCGAACACTCTTGAAGCAAGCAAGTAACCGAAACTGCATTTACCACAATGCCAAGGGCGAACCTTGTTGGGAGGTGAAGCGTTGTGCTCCCAACCCTGTTCCTGTTTAATAGTACTCCTCTGAGTCATTGAGCTGACGAGCTTGTGGATGAAGCACCCGCATGCCTGTGAAAGGTACCTGACCTGAGAAAGATGTTGGCAGCCTACTCAGCAAACCCCACATTTGAAAGACTGTAATCTCTACTCAGGACGGTTAAAGAACCAGAAACACGTTTCTAGAGATCAGCACTATCTGCGCAAACTGTGGCGAAACACTCGAATACTCTTGAAGCAAGCAAGTAACCGAAACTGCATTTACCACAATGCCAGGGGCGAACCTTGCTGGAAGGTGAAGCGGTGTGCTCCCACCCCTGTTCCTGTTTAATAGTACTCTCGTGAGTCATTGAGCTGACAAGCTCGTGGATGAAGCACCCGCATGCCTGTGAGAGGTACCTGGCCTGAGAAAGATGTTGACAGCCTTCTCAGCAAACCCCACATTTGAAAGACAGTAATCTCTAGTGATGATGGTTAAAGAACCAGAAACACGTGTCTAGAGATCAGCAATATCTATGTGAACTGTGGCGAAACACTCGAACACTTTTGAAGCAAGCTAGTAACTGAAACTGCATTTACCACAATGCCAGGGGCGAACCTTGCTGGGAGGTGAAGTGGTGTGCTCCCACCCCTGTTCCTGCTTAATAGTACTCTTGTGAGTCATTGAGCTGACGAGCTCGTAGATGAAGCACCCACATGCCTGTTAGAGGTACCTGACCTGAGAAAAATGTTGGCAGCCTGCTCAGCAAACCCCAAATTTGAAAGACAGTAATCTCTACTGATGACGGTTAAAGAACCAGAAACACGTGTCTAGAGATCAGCACTGTAGGAGAGTAGGGTCCGCTATCCTATGGTCACCCCAAATTTTTGCTTTTTGCTTCACTGGTTTTTGACATATTGAGGCTGTGGGCCTGCTAATCAGACCCCCAGCCTGCTGTTCTCTCTACTAAATTAACACTATGCACTCTAGGTGCATAACCAATTGGAACTAGATCACCCTGTGAGCCCCTGTACCAGTGTACACTAGGTACCCAGGGCATTGGTGTATCTAAGGCCTACCAGTGGCTGAAGCATGTATTGTGCCACCCCTGGCCTGGCCTAACAAATTTGACACAACTGGCTGATCACTCAGCTGGGGTAAGTTGGTGTAACCACCTCTTACTTAGGTGTAGTATACCTATACCTAACCTTAAATGGGACACATGTTAACCTATAAGTCACTCCTATGGCAGGCCTTAACAATCCTGAAGGCAGAGTGCTTGGTTCCATGTGAGATGGTGCTCTGGCATGAGCTGAGCCTGTCTGCAGTGGTCGGAACCACTTCCTTCTACTGTTTCCAGATATCGTCATACCATATACTCTTAAGTGCATTATGAACCTCGCGGTTAAATGCTATCTTTGGTTTGGCTTTATCAAAACATGTCGAGTAAGGTGTCATACGAATTGGAATACTAACCCCTCGCCAATTCTGGCGACGGGGTTAGCATTCCACCCTTCTAGAGGGACACGACATGTACAGTACCTGAAACCCGGGTAAAATCAGACATAGCCTCAGCTCCACAAAATGGATGCTGCCACCACAGACACAAGTCTGCCCTCCTGCTGCTGGGAGTCCTTCCAGCTTGGGAGGTGTGGACAAAGGGTTTCCTGCCAGGGGAGGTGCGTGCACCACCCCAGACAGGATTTTGTGTATTGGTCAGGTAGGTCTTGAAAGAAACCAGACATGCCTGAGGCTCACAAGGAGCCTCGGTACATATGCCAGTTCAAACCGGTCCTGGGGCACACCAGCCCTGGACCTGGGGCGAGCTGGACAAAGGATTGGGGGTGTAACCACCCCCCTTCCTGGTCCCACCCTTAGGGAGGGACCTAGCAGGTAGTCCGGCCCCTAGAATCCGAATAAAGGTAGGAGCTGTGTCCTAAGACTTTAGACATCCTGGAATCAACTTAACTACAAGAAGAAGACGGGAACTTCGACGCTCTGCCGCACAGAGGACTGAAGCCAATCTCCCCTGTGGTCAGGGAGTGACCACCTTGCTAATGCAAGCACCATCCAGCGAATCAACGTCTGCTTTGCCGCCGCCTCCCGCCGGAGCCCGAGCCCAGAGACTGACAAGACCTGGACCTCCAGACCTCTCACCGCCCGATCCACAGTCCCTGAAAAGAAGGAACCCGTGGAGGCACCGAGACACGTGGAGCCAGCCATCTTGAAAAGACCACGACAAGCTGAAAGCGCGACAACCGAGGCTCCCTCCAAGTTGTGCTTTGGGTCCTGAGAAACCCAACACCCGAGCAGCATCTGCACCAAAGGTGAGCCCTCCAGCATCTCCACGATCTGCGTGGGGCACCTCTGCATTTTGCCACTCGACGCGCCTAACCGGTTGCTGGCCCGTCGGCTAGTGGCCATCTTGGCGACGAACTTCAAGAACTACACTGCTGGTCTGGTTGCTCCAGACTGGCCCTTGCTCCCCTCCAAAGGAGCAGTCCCTCTGACTTTGCTGGTCAGAACCATCAGCTTATTTCGTTCCCCGCAACAATTGCTTTTGCCAAGGCTTGTTTGATTTGACCAAGTCGCCGACACCGCCGACAGCGAGAGCCTGCGTGGGACAGCTCGTGAACTGACTCCTGGACGTCGTCGACCTTCAGGGACCACGTGGCTGCAGAGACAAGCTGCACCTTTCCTCCTGTTTGCACCCGACATCGCCTGGTACCCACCTGGTGCCACGCTGGTCACTGGCTAGTGACTGTGAACACTGTCCCCTCTGCTTACAGGTCTTCTACAACTCCGATACACCCTTGGATCCACCGCATCCCTTCCGGACCGACCGCCTGCAGCATCTTTGTCTTTAGGCTCCATTGAACATATAGAAGAAACCCGACGCACTTCGAGACCTATGCACCCGCTTCCTGTGGGTGAGGTAAAGCTGGCACTCCGGTGCCCAAGTGTAGAGTATCATCTCTAGTGTCTGTATTTCCAATCTTGAGTTCGTAGTCCATCCGGAAGATCCTTTTTGCAGTAACTTTGTAACTTTTACGCACCCATTGAAAACCTATGGGAGCCCGCGTGTGACTATTTGCTCTGCACACGCAACCCGTGGACCTCCTGGTCACTAACTAAAGTTAGCTCCTTGTAGGCCCAGCGATTCTAGAGGCCCTAGGCCTTTTCCCTTTTCTGTTCGTGGTACTTATACCACTATCTTAGTGTATGGTTCGAGTGGCCACCAGGGCCTATCCATATAAAGTGCAACTTCTGTGTATTCTAACGTATTCTTGTTTAACGATTTGTGCTCCTGTGCTCATAAAGAGTCTAGGGGATACTTTGAGAAATAAATACATATATATTTTCAATATATATCTGTGTGGTGTCCTTTAATTGGTATAAAGGGGGGTTACATTTGGTAAAACAGCCTGCTTAACACGCTTTCACGAGTTTAGCCTCAAAGACTGCTTAGCCTACGCTACCACTAGGGCAGCTAGTCCGAAAAGGTTGACTTACAACCACACCATAAGGGTTATTTGGCATGGTACAAGGTGGTCACTTTAACTAGTGAACATCATATACCAGGCCAACTTCTCACAAGCACTATCTGCGCCAACTGTGGCAAAACACTCGAACACTCTTGAAGCAAGCAAGTAACCGAAACTGCATTTACCACAATGCCAAGGGCGAACCTTGCTGGGAGGTGAAGCGGTGTGCTCCCACCTCTGTTCCTGTTTAATAGTACTCCCGTGAGTCATTGAGCTGACAAGCTCGTGGATGAAGCACCCGCATGCCTGTGAGAGGTACCTGGCCTGAGAAAGATGTTGACAGCCTACTCAGCAAACCGCACATTTGAAAGACTGTAAACTCTACTGATGACGGTTAAAGAACCAGAAACATGTGTCTAGAGATCAGCACTATCTGCGCCAACTGTGGCGAAACACTCGAACACTCTTGAAGCAAGCAAGTATCTCAAACTGCATTTACCACAATGCCAGGGGTGAACCTTGCTGGGATGTGAAGCGGTGAGCTCCCACTCCTGTTCCTGTTTAATAGTACTCCTGTGAGTCATTGAGCTGACAAGCTCGTGGATGAAGCACCCGCATGCCTGTGAGAGGTACCTGGCCTGAGAAAGATGTTGACAGCCTACTAAGCAAACCCCACATTTGAAAGACTGTAATCTCTACTGATGACGATTAAAGAACCAGAAACACGTGTCTGGAGATCAGCACTATTTGCGCCAACTGTGGCGAAACACTCGAACACTTTTGAAGGAAGCAAGTAACTGAAACTGCATTTACCGCAATGCCAGGGGAGAACCTTGCTGGGAGGTGAAGCTTTGTGCTCCCAACCCTGTTCCTGTTTAATAATACTCCCGTGAGTCATTGAGCTGACGAGCTCGTGGATGAAGCACCCGCATGCCTGTGAGAGGTACCTGACTTGAGAAAGATGTTTGCAGCCTACTCAGCAAACCCCACATTTGAAAGACTGTAATCTCTACTCATGACGGTTAAAGAACCAGATACACGTGTCTAGAGATCAGCACTATCTGCGCCAACTGTGGCGAAACACTCGAACACTCTTGAAGTAAGCAAGTAACTGAAACTGCATTTACCACAATGCCAGGGGCGACCCTTGCTGGGAGGTGAAGTGGTGTGCTCCCACCCCTGTTCCTGTTTAATAGTACTCCAGTGAATCATTGAGCTGACGAGCTCGTGGATGAAGCACCCGCATGCCCGAGAGAGGTACCTGACCTGACAAAGATGTTGGCAGCCTACTCAGCAAACCCGACATTTGAAAGACTGTAATCTCCACTGATGACGGTTAAAGAACCAGAAACACGTGTCTAGAGATCAGCACTATCTGCGCCAACTGTGGCGAAACACTAGAACACTCTTGAAGCAAGCAAGTAACTGAAACTGCATTTACCACAATGCCAGTGGTAACCCTTGCTGGGAGGTGAAGCGGTGTGCTCCCACTCCTGTTCCTGCTTAAGAGTACTGCCGTGAGTCATTGAGCTGACAAGCTCGTGTATGAAGCATCCACATGCCTGTTAGAGGTACCTGACCTGAGAAAGATGTTGGCAGCCTACTCAGCAAACCCTCAATTTGAAAGATTGTAATCTCTACTGATGACTGTTAAAAACCAGAAACACGTGTCTAGAGATCAGTACTATCTGCGCCAACTGTGGCGAAACACTCGAACACTCTTGAAGCAAGCAAGTAGCTGAGACTGCATTTACCACAATGCCAGGGGCGAACCTTGCTGGGAGGTGAAGCGGTGTGCTCCCACCCCTGTTCCTGTTTAATAGTACTCCAGTGAATCATTGAGCTGACGAGCTCGTGGATGACGCACCCGCATGCCGTGAGAGGTACCTGACCTGACAAAGATGTTGGCAGCCTACTCAGCATACCCCACATTTGAAAGACTGTTATCTGTACTGATGACGGTTAAAGAACCAGAAACACATGTCTAGAGATCAGCACTATCTGCGCCAACTGTGGGGAAACACTCGAACACTCTTGAAGCAAGCAAGTAACTGAAACTGCATTTACCACAATGCCAGGAGCGAACCTTGCTGGGAGGTGAAGCGGTGTTCTCCCACCCCTGTTCCTGTTTAATAGTACTCCAGTGAATCATTGAGCTGTCGAGCTCGTGGATGAAGCACCCGCATGCCTGAGAGAGGTACCTGACCTGACAAAGATGTTGGCAGCCTACTCAGCAAACTCCAAATTTGAAAGACTGTAATCTCTACTGATGACGGTTAAAGAACCAGAAACACGTGTCTAGAGATCAGCACTATCTGCGCCAACTGTGGGGAAACACTCGAACACTCTTGAAGCAAGCAAGTAACTGAAACTGCATTTACCACAATGCCAGGGGCGAACCTTGCTGGGAGGTGAAGCGGAGTGCTCCCACCCCTCTTCCTGTTTAATAGTACTCCAGTGAATCATTGAGCTGACGAGCTCGTGGATGAAGCACCCGCATGCCCGAGAGAGGTACCTGACCTGACAAAGATGTTGGCAGCCTACTCAGCAAACCCCACATTTGAAAGACTGTAATCTCTACTGATGACCGTTTAAGAACCAGAAACACGTGTCTAGAGATCAGCACTATCTGCGCCAACTGTGGCGAAACACTAGAACACTCTTGAAGCAAGCAAGTAACCGAAACTGCATTTACCACAATGCCAGGGGCGAACTTTGCTGGGAGGTGAAGTGATGTGCTCCCACCCCTGTTCCTGTTTAATAGAACTGCCGTGAGTCATTAAGCTGACGAGCTCGCGGATGAAGCACCCACATGCCTGTTAGAGGTACCTGACCTGAGAAAAATGTTGGCAGCCTACTCAGCAAACCCCAAATTTGAAAGACTGTAATCTCTACTGATGACGGTTAAAGAACCAGAAACACGTGTCTAGAGATCAGCACTATCTGCGTCAACTGTGGCGAAACAGTCGAACACTCTTGAAGCAAGCAAGTCACTGAAACTGCATTTACCACAATGCCAGTGGTGAACCTTGCTGGGAGGTGAAGCGGTGTGCTCCCACCCCTGTTCCTGTTTAATAGTACTCCAGTGAATCATTGAGCTGACGAGCTCGTGGATGAAGCATCCGCATGCCCGAGAGAGGTATCTGACCTGACAAAGATGTTGGCAGCCTACTCAGCAAACCCCACATTTGAAAGACTGTAATCTCTACTGATGACGGTTAAAGAACCAGAAACACGTGTCTAGAGATCAGCACTATCTGCGTCAACTGTGGCGAAACAGTCGAACACTCTTGAAGCAAGCAAGTAACTGAAACTGCATTTACCACAATCCCAGGGTCGAACCTTGCTGGGAGGTGAAGCGGTGTGCTCCCACTCCTGTTCCTGCTTAAGAGTACTGCCGTGAGTCATTGAGCTGACAAGCTCGTGTATGAAGCATCCACATGCCTGTTAGAGGTACCTGACCTGAGAAAGATGTTGGCAGCCTACTCAGCAAACCCTCAATTTGAAAGATTGTAATCTCTACTGATGACGGTTAAAGAACCAGAAACACGTGTCTAGAGATCAGCACTATCTGCGCCAACTGTGGCGAAACACTCGAACACTCTTGAAGCAAGCAAGGAGCTGAATCTGCATTTACCACAATGCCAGGGGCGACCCTTGCTGGGAGGTGAAGCGGTGTGCTCCCACCCCTGTTCCTGTTTAATAGTACTCCAGTGAATCATTGAGCTGACGAGCTCGTGGATGACGCACCCGCATGCCCGTGAGAGGTACCTGACCTGACAAAGATGTTGGCAGCCTACTCAGCATACCCCACATTTGAAAGACTGTAATCTGTACTGATGACGGTTAAAGAACCAGAAACACGTGTCTAGAGATCAGCACTATCTGGGCCAACTGTAGCGAAACACTCGAACACTCTTGAAGTAAGCAAGTAACTGAAAGTGCATTTACCACAATGCCAGTGGTGAACCTTGCTGGGAGGTGATGCGGTGTGCTTCCACCCCTGTTCCTGTTTAATAGTACTGCCGTGAGTCATTGAGCTGACGAGCTCGTGGATGAAGCACAAGCATGCCTGTGAGAGGTACCTGACCTGAGAAAGATGTTGGCAGCCTACTCATCAAACCCCAAATTTCAAAGACTGTAAACTCTACTGATGAGGGTTAAAGAACCAGAAACACATGACTAGTGAACAGCACTATCTGCACCAACTGTGGCAAAACACTTGAACACTTTTGAATGAAGCAAGTAACTGAAACTGCATTTATCACAATGCCAGGGGGGAACCTTGCTGTGAGGTGAAGCGGTGTTCTCCCACCCCTGTTCCTGTTTAATGGTACTCCCGTGAGTCATTGAGCTGACAAGCTCGTGGATGAAGCACCCACATGCCTGTGAGAGGTACCTGGCCTGAGTAAGATGTTGACAGCCTACTCAGCAAACCCCACATTTGAAAGACTGTAATCTCTACTGATGACGGTTAAAGAACCAGAAACACGTGTCTAGAGATCAGCACTATCTGCGCCAACTGTGGGGAAACACTCGAACACTCTTGAAGCAAGCAAGTAACTGAAACTGCATTTACCACAATGCCAGGAGCGAACCTTGCTGGGAGGTGAAGCGGTGTTCTCCCACCCCTGTTCCTGTTTAATAGTACTCCAGTGAATCATTGAGCTGACGAGCTCGTGGATGAAGCACCCGCATGCCCGAGAGAGGTACCTGACCTAACAAAGATGTTGGCAGCCTACTCAGCAAACTCCAAATTTGAAAGACTGTAATCTCTACTGATGACGGTTAAAGTACCAGAAACACGTGTCTAGAGATCAGCACTATCTGCGCCAACTGTGGGGAAACACTCGAACACTCTTGAAGCAAGCAAGTAACTGAAACTGCATTTACCACAATGCCAGGGGCGAACCTTGCTGGGAGGTGAAGCGGAGTGCTCCCACCCCTGTTCCTGTTTAATAGTACTCCAGTGAATCATTGAGCTGACGAGCTCGTGGATGAAGCACCCGCATGCCCGAGAGAGGTACCTGACCTTACAAAGATGTTGGCAGCCTACTCAGCAAACCCCACATTTGAAAGACTGTAATCTCTACTGATGACCGTTAAAGAACCAGAAACACGTTTCTAGAGATCAGCACTATCTGCGCCAACTGTGGCGAAACACTAGAACACTCTTGAAGCAAGCAAGTAACCGAAACTGCATTTACCACAATGCCAGGGGCGAACTTTGCTGGGAGGTGAAGTGGTGTGCTCCCACCCCTGTTCCTGTTTAATAGTACTGCCGTCAGTCATTAAGCTGACGAGCTCGCGGATAAAGCACCCACATGCCTGTTAGAGGTACCTGACCTGAGAAAGATGTTGGCAGCCTACTCAGCAAACCCTCAATTTGAAAGATTGTAATCTCTACTGATGACGGTTAAAGAACCAGAAACACGTGTCTAGAGATCAGCACTATCTGCGCCAACTGTGGCGAAACACTCGAACACTCTTGAAGCAAGCAAGGAGCTGAATCTGCATTTACCACAATGCCAGGGGCGACCCTTGCTGGAAGGTGAAGCGGTGTGCTCCCACCCCTGTTCCTGTTTAATAGTACTCCAGTGAATCATTGAGCTGACGAGCTCGTGGATGACGCACCCGCATGCCCGTGAGAGGTACCTGACCTGACAAAGATGTTGGCAGCCTACTCAGCATACCCCACATTTGAAAGACTGTAATCTGTACTGATGACGGTTAAAGAACCAGAAACACGTGTCTAGAGATCAGCACTATCTGGGCCAACTGTAGCGAAACACTCGAACACTCTTGAAGTAAGCAAGTAACTGAAAGTGCATTTACCACAATGCCAGTGGTGAACCTTGCTGGGAGGTGATGCGGTGTGCTTCCACCCCTGTTCCTGTTTAATAGTACTGCCGTGAGTCATTGAGCTGACGAGCTCGTGGATGAAGCACAAGCATGCCTGTGAGAGGTACCTGACCTGAGAAAGATGTTGGCAGCCTACTCATCAAACCCCAAATTTCAAAGACTGTAAACTCTACTGATGAGGGTTAAAGAACCAGAAACACATGACTAGTGAACAGCACTATCTGCACCAACTGTGGCAAAACACTTGAACACTTTTGAATGAAGCAAGTAACTGAAACTGCATTTATCACAATGCCAGGGGGGAACCTTGCTGTGAGGTGAAGCGGTGTTCTCCCACCCCTGTTCCTGTTTAATGGTACTCCCGTGAGTCATTGAGCTGACAAGCTCGTGGATGAAGCACCCACATGCCTGTGAGAGGTACCTGGCCTGAGTAAGATGTTGACAGCCTACTCAGCAAACCCCACATTTGAAAGACTGTAATCTCTACTGATGACGGTTAAAGAACCAGAAACACGTGTCTAGAGATCAGCACTATCTGCGCCAACTGTGGGGAAACACTCGAACACTCTTGAAGCAAGCAAGTAACTGAAACTGCATTTACCACAATGCCAGGAGCGAACCTTGCTGGGAGGTGAAGCGGTGTTCTCCCACCCCTGTTCCTGTTTAATAGTACTCCAGTGAATCATTGAGCTGACGAGCTCGTGGATGAAGCACCCGCATGCCCGAGAGAGGTACCTGACCTAACAAAGATGTTGGCAGCCTACTCAGCAAACTCCAAATTTGAAAGACTGTAATCTCTACTGATGACGGTTAAAGTACCAGAAACACGTGTCTAGAGATCAGCACTATCTGCGCCAACTGTGGGGAAACACTCGAACACTCTTGAAGCAAGCAAGTAACTGAAACTGCATTTACCACAATGCCAGGGGCGAACCTTGCTGGGAGGTGAAGCGGAGTGCTCCCACCCCTGTTCCTGTTTAATAGTACTCCAGTGAATCATTGAGCTGACGAGCTCGTGGATGAAGCACCCGCATGCCCGAGAGAGGTACCTGACCTTACAAAGATGTTGGCAGCCTACTCAGCAAACCCCACATTTGAAAGACTGTAATCTCTACTGATGACCGTTAAAGAACCAGAAACACGTTTCTAGAGATCAGCACTATCTGCGCCAACTGTGGCGAAACACTAGAACACTCTTGAAGCAAGCAAGTAACCGAAACTGCATTTACCACAATGCCAGGGGCGAACTTTGCTGGGAGGTGAAGTGGTGTGCTCCCACCCCTGTTCCTGTTTAATAGTACTGCCGTCAGTCATTAAGCTGACGAGCTCGCGGATAAAGCACCCACATGCCTGTTAGAGGTACCTGACCTGAGAAAAATGTTGGCAGCCTACTCAGCAAACCCTCAATTTGAAAGATTGTAATCTCTACTGATGACGGTTAAAGAACCAGAAACACGTGTCTAGAGATCAGCACTATCTGCGCCAACTGTGGCGAAACACTCAAACACTCTTGAAGCAAGCAAGGAGCTGAAACTGCATTTACCACAATGCCAGGGGCGACCCTTGCTGGGAGGTGAAGCGGTGTGCTCCCACCCCTGTTCCTGTTTAATAGTACTCCAGTGAATCATTGAGCTGACGAGCTCGTGGATGACGCACCCGCATGCCCGTGAGAGGTACCTGACCTGACAAAGATGTTGGCAGCCTACTCAGCATACCCCTCATTTGAAAGACTGTAATCTGTACTGATGACGGTTAAAGAACCAGAAACACGTGTCTAGAGATCAGCACTATCTGGGCCAACTGTAGCGAAACACTCGAACACTCTTGAAGTAATCAAGTAACTGAAAGTGCATTTACCACAATGCCAGTGGTGAACCTTGCTGGGAGGTGATGCGGTGTGCTTCCACCCCTGTTCCTGTTTAATAGTACTGCCGTGAGTCATTGAGCTGACGAGCTCGTGGATGAAGCACAAGCATGCCTGTGAGAGGTACCTGACCTGAGAAAGATGTTGGCAGCCTACTCATCAAACCCCAAATTTCAAAGACTGTAAACTCTACTGATGAGGGTTAAAGAACCAGAAACACATGACTAGTGACCAGCACTATCTGCACCAACTGTGGCAAAACACTTGAACACTTTTTAATGAAGCAAGTAACTGAAACTGCATTTATCACAATGCCAGGGGGGAACCTTGCTGTGAGGTGAAGCGGTGTTCTCCCACCCCTGTTCCTGTTTAATAGTACTCCCGTGAGTCATTGAGCTGACAAGCTCGTGGATGAAGCACCCACATGCCTGTGAGAGGTACCTGGCCTGAGTAAGATGTTGACAGCCTACTCAGCAAACCCCACATTTGAAAGACTGTAATCTCTACTGATGACGGTTAAAGAACCAGAAACACGTGTCTAGAGATCAGCACTATCTGCGCCAACTGTGGGGAAACATTCGAACACTCTTGAAGCAAGCAAGTAACTGAAACTGCATTTACCACAATGCCAGGAGCGAACCTTGCTGGGAGGTGAAGCGGTGTTCTCCCACCCCTGTTCCTGTTTAATAGTACTCCAGTGAATCATTGAGCTGACGAGCTCGTGGATGAAGCACCCGCATGCCCGAGAGAGGTACCTGACCTAACAAAGATGTTGGCAGCCTACTCAGCAAACTCCAAATTTGAAAGACTGTAATCTCTACTGATGACGGTTAAAGTACCAGAAACACGTGTCTAGAGATCAGCACTATCTGCGCCAACTGTGGGGAAACACTTGAACACTCTTGAAGCAAGCAAGTAACTGAAACTGCATTTACCACAATGCCAGGGGCGAACCTTGCTGGGAGGTGAAGCGGAGTGCTCCCACCCCTGTTCCTGTTTAATAGTACTCCAGTGAATCATTGAGCTGACGAGCTCGTGGATGAAGCACCCGCATGCCCAAGAGAGGTACCTGACCTTACAAAGATGTTGGCAGCCTACTCAGCAAACCCCACATTTGAAAGACTGTAATCTCTACTGATGACCGTTAAAGAACCAGAAACACGTTTCTAGAGATCAGCACTATCTGCGCCAACTGTGGCGAAACACTAGAACACTCTTGAAGCAAGCAAGTAACCGAAACTGCATTTACCACAATGCCAGGGGCGAACTTTGCTGGGAGGTGAAGTGGTGTGCTCCCACCCCTGTTCCTGTTTAATAGTACTGCCGTCAGTCATTAAGCTGACGAGCTCGCGGATAAAGCACCCACATGCCTGTTAGAGGTACCTGACCTGAGAAAAATGTTGGCAGCCTACTCAGCAAACCCTAAATTTGAAAGACTGTAATCTCTACTGATGACCGTTAAAGAACCAGAAACACGTTTATAGAGATCAGCACTATCTGCGCCAACTGTGGCGAAACACTAGAACACTCTTGAAGCAAGCAAGTAACCGAAACTGCATTTACCACAATGCCAGGGGCGAACCTTGCTGGGAGGTGAAGCGGTGTGCTCCCACCCCTGTTCCTGTTTAGTAGTACTCCAGTGAATCATTGAGCTGACGAGCTCGTGGATGAAGCACCCGCATGCCCGAGAGAGTACCTGACCTGACAAAGATGTTGGCAGCCTACTCAGCAAACCCCACATTTGAAAGACTGTAATCTCTACTGATGACGGTTAAAGAACCAAAAACACGTGTGTAGAGATCGCCACTATCTGCGCCAACTGTGGCGAAACACTAGAACACTCTTGAAGCAAGCGAGTAACTGAAACTGCATTTACCACAATGCCAGTGGTGAACCTTGCTGGGAGGTGAAGCGGTGTGCTCCCATCCCTGTTCCTGTTTAATAGTACTGCCGTGAGTCATTAAGCTGACGAGCTCGCGTATGAAGCACCCACATGCCTGTTAGAGGTACCTGACCTGAGAAAAATGTTGGCAGCCTACTCAGCAAACCCCAAATTTGAAAGACTGTAATCTCTACTGATGACGGTTAAAGAACCAGAAACACGTGTCTAGAGATCAGCACTATCTGTGCCAACTGTGGGGAAACACTCGAACACTCTTGAAGCAAGCAAGTAACTGAAACTGCATTTACCACAATGCCAGGGGTGAACCTTGCTGGGAGGTGAAGCGGTGTGCTCCCATCCCTGTTCCTGTTTAATAGTACTCCAGTGAATCATTGAACTGACGAGCTCGTGGATGAAGCACCTGCATGCCCGAGAGAGGTATCTGACCTGACAAAGATGTTGGCAGCCTACTCAGCAAACCCCACATTTGAAAGACTGTAATCTCTATTGATGACGGTTAAAGGACCAGAAACACGTGTCTAGAGATCAGCACTATCTGCGTCAACTGTGGCGAAACAGTCAAACACTCTTGAAGCAAGCAAGTAACTGAAACTGCATTTACCACAATGCCAGGGTCGAACCTTGCTGGGATGTGAAGCGGTGTGCTCCCACTCCTGTTCCTGCTTAAGAGTACTGCCGTGAGTCATTGAGCTGACAAGCTCGTGGATGAAGCACCCACATGCCTGTTAGAGGTACCTGACCTGAGAAAGATGTTGCCAGCCCACTCAGCAAACCCCCAATTTGAAAGACTGTACTCTCTACTGATGACGGTTAAAGAACCAGAAACACGTGTCTAGAGATCAGCACTATCTGCGCCAACTGTGGCGAAACACTCGAACACTTTTGAAGCAAGCAAGTAACTGAAACTGCATTTACCACAATGCCAGGGGTGAACCTTGCTGGGAGGTGAAGTGGTGTGCTCCCACCCCTCTTCCTGCTTAATAGTACTCTTGTGAGTCATTGAGCTGACGAGCTCGTGGATGAAGCACCCGCATGCCTGTTAGAGGTACCTGACCTGAGAAAAATATTGGCAGCCTACTCAGCAAACTCCAAATTTGAAAGACTGTAATCTCTACTGATGACGGTTAAAGAACCAGAAACACGTGTCTAGAGATCAACACTATCTGCGCCAACTGTGGGGAAACACTCGAACACTCTTGAAGCAAGCAAGTAACTGAAACTGCATTTACCACAATGCCAGTGTCGAACCTTGCTGGGAGGTGAAGCGGTGTGCTCCCTCTCCTGTTCCTGCTTAAGAGTACTGCCGTGAGTCATTGAGCTGACAAGCTCGTGGATGAAGCACCCACATGCCTGTTAGAGGTACCTGACCTGAAAAAGATGTTGCCAGCCTACTCAGCAAACCCCCAATTTGAAAGACTGTAATCTCTACTGATGACGGTTAAAGAACCAGAAACACGTGTCTAGAGATCAGCACTATCTGCGCCAACTGTGGCGAAACACTCGAACACTTTTGAAGCAAGCAAGTAACTGAAACTGCATTTACCACTATGCCAGGGGTGAACCTTGCTGGGAGGTGAAGTGGTGTGCTCCCACCCCTCTTCCTGCTTAATAGTACTCTTGTGAGTCATTGAGCTGACGAGCTCGTGGATGAAGCACCCGCATGCCTGTTAGAGGTACCTGACCTGAGAAAAATATTGGCAGCCTACTCAGCAAACTCCAAATTTGAAAGACTGTAATCTCTACTGATGACGGTTAAAGAACCAGAAACACGTGTCTAGAGATCAACACTATCTGCGCCAACTGTGGGGAAACACTCGAACACTCTTGAAGCAAGCAAGTAACTGAAACTGCATTTACCACAATGCCAGGGGCGAACCTTGCTGGGAGGTGAAGCGGTGTGCTCCCACCCCTGTTCCTGTTTAATAGTACTCCAGTGAATCATTGAGCGGACGAGCTCGTGGATGAAGCACCCACATGCCCGAGAGAGGTACCTGACCTGACAAAGATGTTGGCAGCCTACTCAGCAAACCCCACATTTGAAAGACTGTAATCTCTACTGATGACGGTGAAAGAACCAGAAACACGTGTCTAGAGATCAGCACTATCTGCGCCAACTGTGGCGAAACACTAGAACACTCTTGAAGCAAGCAAGTAACTGAAACTGCATTTACCACAATGCCAGGGGTGAACCTTGCTGGGAGGTGAAGCGGTGTGCTCCCACCCCTGTTCCTGTTTAATAGTACTGTCATGAGTCATTAAGCTGACGAGCTCGCGGATGAAGCACCCGCATGCCTGTGAGAGGTACCTGACCTGAGAAAGATGTTGGCAGCCTACTCAGCAAACCCCACATGTGAAAGACTGTAATCTCTACTGATGACGGTTAAAGAACCAGAAACACGTGTCTAGAGATCAGCACTATCTGCGCCAACTGTGGAGAAACACTCGAACACTCTTGAAGCAAGCAAGTAACCGAAACTGCATTTACCACAATGCCAGGGGCGAACTTTGCTGGGAGGTGAAGTGGTGTGCTCCCACTCCTGTTCCTGTTTCATAGTACTCCAGTGAGTCATTGAGCTGACAAGCTCGAGGATGAAGCACCCTCTTGCCTGTGAGAGGTACCTGACCTGAGAAAGGTGTTCACAGCCTACTCAGGAAACCTTACATTTGAAAGACGGTAATCTCTACTGATGACGGTTAAAAACCAGAAACACGTGTCTAGAGATCAGCACTATCTGCGTCAACTGTGGCGAAACACTCGAACACTCTTGAAGCAAACAAGTAACTGAAACTGCATTTACCACAATGCCAGGGGCGAACCTTGCTGGGAGGTGAAGCGGTGCGCTCCCACCCCTGTTCCTGTTTAATAGTACTCCAGTCAATCATTGAGCTGACGAGCTTGTGGATGAAGCACCCGCATGCCCGTGAGAGGTACCTGACCTGACAAAGATGTTGGCAGCCTACTCAGCATACCCCACATTTGAAAGACTGTAATCTATACTGATGACGGTTAAAGAAACAGAAACACGTGTCTAGAGATCAGCACTGTCTGCGGTAACTGTGGCGAAACACTAGAACACTCTTGAAGCAAGCAAGTAACTGAAACTGCATTTACCACAATACCAGTGGTGAACCTTGCTGGGAAGTGAAGCGGTGTGCTCCCACCCCTGTTCCTGTTTAATAGTACTGCAGTGAGTCATTGAGCTGACGAGCTCGTGGATGAAGCACAAGCATGCCTGTGAGAGGTACCTGACCTGAGAAAGATTTTGGCAGCCTACTCATCAAACCCCAAATTTCAAAGACTGTAAACTCTACTGATGAGGGTTAAAGAACCAGAAACACATGTCTAGTGATCAGCACTATCTGCTTCAACTGTGGCAAATCACTCGAACACTTTTGAAGGAAACAAGTAACTGAAACTGCATTTACCACAATGCCAGGGGCGATCCTTGCTGGGAGGTGAAGCGGTATGCTCCCAACCCTGTTCCTGTTTAATAGTACTCCTGTGAGTCATTGAGCTGACGAGCTCGTGGATGAAGCACCCGCATCCCTGTGAGAGGTACGTGACCTGAGAAAGATGTTGGCAGCCTACTCATCAAATCCCAAATTTCAAAGAGTGTCAACTCTACTGATGAATATTAAAGAACCAGAAACACATGTCTAGAGATCAGCACTATCTGTGCCAACTGTGGCGAAACACTCAAAAACTTTTGAAGGAAGCAAGTAACTGAAACTGCATTTACCGCAATGCCAGGGGAGAACCTTGCTGGGAGGTGAAGCGGTGTGCTCCCAACCCTGTTCCTGTTCAATAGTACTCCCGTGAGTCATTGAGCTGATGAACTCGTGGATGAAGCACCCGCATGCCTGTGAGAGGTTCCTGGCCTGAGAAAGATGTTGACAGCCTACTCATCAAACCCCAAATTTCGAAGAGTGTGAACTCTACTGATGAGGGTTAAAGAACCAGAAACACATGTCTAGAGATCAGCACTATCTGGGCCAACTGTGGCGAAACACTCAAACACTTTTGAAGGAAGCAAGTAACTGAAACTGTATTTACCGCAATGCCAGGGGAGAACCTTGCTGGGAGGTGAAGCCGTGTGCTCCCAACCCTGTTCCTGTTTAATAGTACTCCCATGAGTCATTGAGCTGACAAGCTCGTGGATGAAGCACCCGCATGCCTGTGAGAGGTACCTGACCTGAGAAAGATGTTGGAAGCCTACTCAGCAAACCCCACATTTGAAAGACTGTAATCTCTACTCATGACGGTTAAAGAACCAGAAACACGTGTCTAGAGGTCAGCACTATCTGCGCCAACTGTGGCGAAACACTCAAACACTCTTGAAGCAAGCAAGTAACTGAAACTGCATTTACCACAATACCAGTGGTGAACCTTGCTGGGAGGTGAAGCGGTGTGCTCCCACCCCTGTTCCTGTTTAATAGTACTGCAGTGAGTCATTGAGCTGACGAGCTCGTGGATGAAGCACAAGCATGCCTGTGAGAGGTACCTGACCTGAGAAAGATGTTGGCAGCCTACTCATCAAACCCCAAATTTCAAAGACTGTAAACTCTACTGATGAGGGTTAAAGAACCAGAAACACATGACTAGTGACCAGCACTATCTGCGCCAACTGTGGCAAAACACGCGAACACTTTTGAAGGAAACAAGTAACTGAAACTGCATTTACCACAATGCCAGGGGCAATCCTTGCTGGGAGGTGAAGCGGTATGCTCCCCCCACCCTGTTCCTGTTTAATAGTACTCCTGTGAGTCATTGAGCTGACGAGCTCGTGGATGAAGCACCCGCATCCCTGTGAGAGGTACGTGACCTGAGAAAGATGTTGGCAGCCTACTCATCAAACCCCAAATTTCAAAAAGAGTGTCAACTCTACTGATGAATATTAAAGAACCAGAAACATATGTCTAGAGATCAGCACTATCTGTGCCAACTGTGGCGAAACACTCAAACACTTTTGAAGGAAGCAAGTAACTGAAACTGCATTTACCGCAATGCCAGGGGAGAACCTTGCTGGGAGGTGAAGCGGTGTGCTCCCAACCCAGTTCCTGTTCACTAGTACTCCCGTGAGTCATTGAGCTGATGAACTCATGGTGGAAGCACCCGCATGCCTGTGAGACGTTCCTGACCTGAGAAAGATGTTGACAGCCTACTCATCAAACCCCAAATTTCGAAGAGTGTGAACTCTACTGATGAGGGTTAAAGAACCAGAAACACATGTCTAGAGATCAGCACGATCTGCGCCAACTGTGGCGAAACACTCAAACACTTTTGAAGGAAGCAAGTAACTGAAACTGTATTTACCGCAATGCCAGGGGAGAACCTTGCTGGGAGGTGAAGCGGTGTGCTCCCAACCCTGTTCCTGTTTAATAGTACTCCCGTGTGTCATTGAGCTGACAAGCTTGTGGATGAAGCACCCGCATGTCTGTGAGAGGTACCTGACCTGAGAAAGATGTTGGAAGCCTACTCAGCAAACCCCACATTTGAAAGTCTGTAATCTCTACTCATGACGGTTAAAGAACCAGAAACACGTGTCTAGAGGTCAGCACTATCTGCGCCAACTGTGGCGAAACACTCGAACACTCTTGAAGCAAGCAAGTAACCGAAACTGCATTTACCACAATGCCAGGGGCGAACCTTGCTGGGAGGTGAAGCGGCGTGCTCCCACCCCTGTTCCTGTTTAATAGTACTCCCGTGTGTCATTGAGCTGACAAGCTTGTGGATGAAGCACCCGCATGCCTGTGAGAGGTACCTGGCCTGAGTAAGATGTTGACAGCCTACTCAGCAAACCCCACATTTGAAAGACTGTAATCTCTACTGATGACGGTTAAAGAACCAGAAACACGTGTCTAGAGATCAGCACTATCAGCGCCAACTGTGGCGAAACACTAGAACACTCTTGAAGCAAGCAAGAAACTGAAACTGCATTTACCACAATGCCAGTGGTGAACCTTGCTGGGAGGTGAAGCGGTGTGCTCTCATCCCTGTTCCTGTTTAATAGTACTCCAGTGAATCATTGAGCTGACGAGCTCGGGGATGAAGCACCCGCATGCCCGAGAGAGGTACCTGACCTGACAAAGATGTTGGCAGCCTACTCAGCAAACCCCACATTTGAAAGACTGTAATCTCTACTGATGACGGTTAAAGAACCAGAAACACGTGTCTAGAGATCAGCACTATCTGCGTCAACTGTGGCGAAACACTCGAACACTCTTGAAGCAAGCAAGTAACTGATACTGCATTTACCACAATGCCAGGGTCGAACCTTGCTGGGAGGTGAAGCGGTGTGCTCCCACTCCTGTTCCTGCTTAAGAGTACTGCCGTGAGTCATTTAGCTGACAAGCTCGTGGATGAAGCACCCACATGCCTGTTAGAGGTACCTGACCTGAGAAAGATGTTGGCAGCCTACTCAGCAAACCCCCAATTTGAAAGATTGTAATCTCTACTGATGACGGTGAAAGAACCAGAAACACGTGTCTAGAGATCAGCACTATCTGCGCCAACTGTAGCGAAACACTCGAACACTCTTGAAGTAAGCAAGTAACTGAAAGTGCATTTACCACAATGCCAGTGGTGAACCTTGCTGGGAGGTGATGCGGTGTGCTCCCACCCCTGTTCCTGTTTAATAGTACTCTTGTGAGTCATTGAGCTGACGAGCTCGTGGATGAAGCACAAGCATGCCTGTGAGAGGTACCTGACCTGAGAAAGATGTTGGCAGCCTACTCATCGAACCCCACATTTCAAAGACTGTAAACTCTACTGATGAGGGTTAAAGAACCAGAAACACATGACTAGTGACCAGCACTAGCTGCGCCAACTGTGGCAAAACACTCGAACACTTTTGAATGAAGCAAGTAACTGAAACTGCATTTACCACAATGCCAGGGGGGAACCTTGCTGGGAGGTGAAGCGGTGTTCTCCCACCCCTGTTCCTGTTTAATAGTACTCTTGTGAGTCATTGAGCTGACAAGCTCGTGGATGAAGCACCCACATGTCTGTGAGAGGTACCTGGCCTGAGAAAATGTTGACAGCCTACTCAGCAAACCCCACATTTGAAAGACTGTAATCTCTACTGATGACGGTTAAAGAACCAGAAACACGTGTCTAGAGATCAGCAATATCTGCACCAACTGTGGCGAAACACTCAAACACTTTTGAAGCAAGCAAGTAACTGAAACTGCATTTACCACAATGCCAGGGGTGAACCTTGCTGGGAGGTGAAGTGGTGTGCTCCCTCCCCTCTTCCTGCTTAATAGTACTCTTGTGAGTCATTGAGCTGACGAGCTCATGGATGAAGCACCCGCATGCCTGTGAGAGGTACCTGACCTGACAAAGATGTTGACAGCCTACTCAGCAAACCCCAAATTTGAAAGACTGTAATCTCTACTGATGATGGTTAAAGAACCAGAAACACGTGTCTAGAGATCAGCACTATCTGCGCCAACTGTGGGGAAACACTCGAACACTCTTGAAGCAAGCAAGTAACTGAAACTGCATTTACCACAATGCCAGGGGCGAACCTTGCTGGGAGGTGAAGCGGTGTGCTCCCACCCCTGTTCCTGTTTAATAGTACTCCAGTGAATCATTGAGCGGACGAGCTCGTGGATGAAGCACCCACATGCCCGAGAGAGGTACCTGACCTGACAAAGATGTTGGCAGCCTACTCAGCAAACCCCACATTTGAAAGACTGTAATCTCTACTGATGACGGTTAAAGAACCAGAAACACGTGTCTAGAGATCAGCACTATCTGCGCCAACTGTGGCGAAACACTAGAACACTCTTGAAGCAAGCAAGTAACTGAAACTGCATTTACCACAATGCCAGGGGTGAACCTTGCTGGGAGGTGAAGCGGTGTGCTCCCACCCCTGTTCCTGTTTAATAGTACTGTCATGAGTCATTAAGCTGACGAGCTCGCGGATGAAGCACCCGCATGCCTGTGAGAGGTACCTGACCTGAGAAAGATGTTGGCAGCCTACTCAGCAAACCCCACATGTGAAAGACTGTAATCTCTACTGATGACGGTTAAAGAACCAGAAACACGTGTCTAGAGATCAGCACTATCTGCGCCAACTGTGGAGAAACACTCGAACACTCTTGAAGCAAGCAAGTAACCGAAACTGCATTTACCACAATGCCAGGGGCGAACTTTGCTGGGAGGTGAAGTGGTGTGCTCCCACTCCTGTTCCTGTTTAATAGTACTCCAGTGAGTCATTGAGCTGACAAGCTCGAGGATGAAGCACCCTCTTGCCTGTGAGAGGTACCTGACCT
Organism: Triturus cristatus; assembly: GCF_964204655.1. Lineage (NCBI taxonomy): Eukaryota > Metazoa > Chordata > Amphibia > Caudata > Salamandridae > Triturus > Triturus cristatus. The sequence goes on from NC_140579.1 coordinate 1,226,416,965, forward strand.
GAGAAAGGTGTTCACAGCCTACTCAGGAAACCTTACATTTAAAAGACGGTAATCTCTACTGATGACGGTTAAAAACCAGAAACACGTGTCTAGAGATCAGCACTATCTGCGTCAACTGTGGCGAAACACTCGAACACTCTTGAAGCAAACAAGTAACTGAAACTGCATTTACCACAATGCCAGGGGTGAACCTTGCTGGGAGGTGAAGCGGTGCGCTCCCACCCCTGTTCCTGTTTAATAGTACTCCAGTCAATCATTGAGCTGACGAGCTCGTGGATGAAGCACCCGCATGCCCGTGAGAGGTACCTGACCTGACAAAGATGTTGGCAGCCTACTCAGCATACCCCACATTTGAAAGACTGTAATCTATACTGATGACGGTTAAAGAACCAGAAACACGTGTCTAGAGATCAGCACTGTCTGCGGCAACTGTGGCGAAACACTAGAACACTCTTGAAGCAAGCAAGGAACTGAAACTGCATTTACCACAATACCAGTGGTGAACCTTGCTGGGAGGTGAAGCGGTGTGCTCCCACCCCTGTTCCTGTTTAATAGTACTGCAGTGAGTCATTGAGCTGACGAGCTCGTGGATGAAGCACAAGCATGCCTGTGAGAGGTACCTGACCTGAGAAAGATTTTGGCAGCCTACTCATCAAACCCCAAATTTCAAAGACTGTAAACTCTACTGATGAGGGTTAAAGAACCAGAAACACATGTCTAGTGATCAGCACTATCTGCTCCAACTGTGGCAAAACACTCGAACACTTTTGAAGGAAACAAGTAACTGAAACTGCATTTACCACAATGCCAGGGGCGATCCTTGCTGGGAGGTGAAGCGGTATGCTCCCAACCCTGTTCCTGTTTAATAGTACTCCTGTGAGTCATTGAGCTGACGAGCTCGTGGATGAAGCACCCGCATCCCTGTGAGAGGTACGTGACCTGAGAAAGATGTTGGCAGCCTACTCATCAAACCCCAAATTTCAAAGAGTGTCAACTCTACTGATGAATATTAAAGAACCAGAAACACATGTCTAGAGATCAGCACTATCTGTGCCAACTGTGGCGAAACACTCAAAAACTTTTGAAGGAAGCAAGTAACTGAAACTGCATTTACCGCAATGCCAGGGGAGAACCTTGCTGGGAGGTGAAGCGGTGTGCTCCCAACCCTGTTCCTGTTCAATAGTACTCCCGTGAGTCATTGAGCTGATGAACTCGTGGATGAAGCACCCGCATGCCTGTGAGAGGTTCCTGGCCTGAGAAAGATGTTGACAGCCTACTCATTAAACCCCAAATTTCGAAGAGTGTGAACTCTACTGATGAGGGTTAAAGAACCAGAAACACATGTCTAGAGATCAGCACTATCTGGGCCAACTGTGGCGAAACACTCAAACACTTTTGAAGGAAGCAAGTAACTGAAACTGTATTTCCTGCAATGCCAGGGGAGAACCTTGCTGGGAGGTGAAGCCGTGTGCTCCCAACCCTGTTCCTGTTTAATAGTACTCCCATGAGTCATTGAGCTGACAAGCTCGTGGATGAAGCACCCGCATGCCTGTGAGAGGTACCTGACCTGAGAAAGATGTTGGAAGCCTACTCAGCAAACCCCACATTTGAAAGACTGTAATCTCTACTCATGACGGTTAAAGAACCAGAAACACGTGTCTAGAGGTCAGCACTATCTGCGCCAACTGTGGCGAAACACTCAAACACTCTTGAAGCAAGCAAGTAACTGAAACTGCATTTACCACAATACCAGTGGTGAACCTTGCTAGGAGGTGAAGCGGTGTGCTCCCACCCCTGTTCCTGTTTAATAGTACTGCAGTGAGTCATTGAGCTGACGAGCTCGTGGATGAAGCACAAGCATGCCTGTGAGAGGTACCTGACCTGAGAAAGATGTTGGCAGCCTACTCATCAAACCCCAAATTTCAAAGACTGTAAACTCTACTGATGAGGGTTAAAGAACCAGAAACACATGTCTAGTGATCAGCACTATCTGCTCCAACTGTGGCAAAACACGCGAACACTTTTGAAGGAAACAAGTAACTGAAACTGCATTTACCACAATGCCAGGGGCGATCCTTGCTGGGAGGTGAAGCGGTATGCTCCCAACCCTGTTCCTGTTTAATAGTACTCCTGTGAGTCATTGAGCTGACGAGCTCGTGGATGAAGCACCCGCATCCCTGTGAGAGGTACGTGACCTGAGAAAGATGTTGGCAGCCTACTCATCAAACCCCAAATTTCAAAGAGTGTCAACTCTACTGATGAATATTAAAGAACCAGAAACACATGTCTAGAGATCAGCACTATCTGTGCCAACTGTGGCGAAACACTCAAACACTTTTGAAGGAAGCAAGTAACTGAAACTGCATTTACCACAATGCCAGGGGAGAACCTTGCTGGGAGGTGAAGCGGTGTGCTCCCAACCCTGTTCCTGTTCAATAGTACTCCCGTGAGTCATTGAGCTGATGAACTCGTGGTGGAAGCACCCGCATGCCTGTGAGAGGTTCCTGGCCTGAGAAAGATGTTGACAGCCTACTCATCAAACCCCAAATTTCGAAGAGTGTGAACTCTACTGATGAGGGTTAAAGAACCAGAAACACATGTCTAGAGATCAGCACGATCTGCGCCAACTGTGGCGAAACACTCAAACACTTTTGAAGGAAGCAAGTAACTGAAACTGTATTTACCGCAATGCCAGGGGAGAACCTTGCTGGGAGGTGAAGCGGTGTGCTCCCAACCCTGTTCCTGTTTAATAGTACTCCCTTGTGTCATTGAGCTGACAAGCTTGTGGATGAAGCACCCGCATGCCTGTGAGAGGTACCTGACCTGAGAAAGATGTTGGAAGCCTACTCAGCAAACCCCACATTTGAAAGTCTGTAATCTCTACTCATGACGGTTAAAGAACCAGAAACACGTGTCTAGAGGTCAGCACTATCTGCGCCAACTGTGGCGAAACACTCGAACACTCTTGAAGCAAGCAAGTAACCGAAACTGCATTTACCACAATGCCAGGGGCGAACCTTGCTGGGAGGTGAAGCGGCGTGCTCCCACCCCTGTTCCTGTTTAATAGTACTCCTGTGTGTCATTGAGCTGACAAGCTTGTGGATGAAGCACCCGCATGCCTGTGAGAGGTACCTGGCCTGAGAAAGATGTTGACAGCCTACTCAGCAAACCCCACATTTGAAAGACTATAATCTCTACTGATGACGGTTAAAGAACCAGAAACACGTGTCTAGAGATCAGCACTATCAGCGCCAACTGTGGCGAAACACTAGAACACTCTTGAAGCAAGCAAGAAACTGAAACTGCATTTCCCACAATGCCAGTGGTGAACCTTGCTGGGAGGTGAAGCGGTGTGCTCTCATCCCTGTTCCTGTTTAATAGTACTCCAGTGAATCATTGAGCTGATGAGCTCGAGGATGAAGCACCCGCATGCCCGAGAGAGGTACCTGACCTGACAAAGATGTTGGCAGCCTACTCAGCAAACCCCACATTTGAAAGACTGTAATCTCTACTGATGACGGTTAAAGAACCAGAAACACGTGTCTAGAGATCAGCACTATCTGCGTCAACTGTGGCGAAACACTCGAACAGTCTTGAAGCAAGCAAGTAACTGATACTGCATTTACCACAATGCCAGGGTCGAACCTTGCTGGGAGGTGAAGCGGTGTGCTCCCACTCCTGTTCCTGCTTAAGAGTACTGCCGTGAGTCATTGAGCTGACAAGCTCGTGGATGAAGCACCCACATGCCTGTTTGAGGTACCGGACCTGAGAAAGATGTTGGCAGCCTACTCAGCAAACCCCCAATTTGAAAGACTGTAATCTCTACTGATGACGGTTAAAGAACCAGAAACACGTGTCTAGAGATCAGCACTATCTGCGCCAACTGTAGCGAAACACTCGAACACTCTTGAAGTAAGCAAGTAACTGAAAGTGCATTTACCACAATGCCAGTGGTGAACCTTGCTGGGAGGTGATGTGGTGTGCTCCCACCCCTGTTCCTGTTTAATAGTACTCTTGTGAGTCATTGAGCTGACGAGCTCGTGGATGAAGCACAAGCATGCCTGTGAGAGGTACCTGACCTGAGAAAGATGTTGGCAGCCTACTCATCGAACCCCACATTTCAAAGACTGTAAACTCTACTGATGAGGGTTAAAGAACCAGAAACACATGACTAGTGACCAGCACTAGCTGCGCCAACTGTGGCAAAACACTCGAACACTTTTGAATGAAGCAAGTAACTGAAACTGCATTTACCACAATGCCAGGGGGGAACCTTGCTGGGAGGTGAAGCGGTGTTCTCCCACCCCTGTTCCTGTTTAATAGTACTCTTGTGAGTCATTGAGCTGAAAAGCTCGTGGATGAAGCACCCGCATGCCTGTTTAAGGTACATGACATGAGAAAGATGTTGACAGCCTACTCAGCAAACCCCACATTTGAAAGACTGTAATCTCTACTGATGACGGTTAAAGAACCAGAAACACGTGTCTAGAGATCAGCAATATCTGCACCAACTGTGGCGAAACACTCAAACACTTTTGAAGCAAGCAAGTAACTGAAACTGCATTTACCACAATGCCAGGGGTGAACCTTGCTGGAGGTGAAGTGGTGTGCTCCCACCCCTCTTCCTGCTTAATAGTACTCTTGTGAGTCATTGAGCTGACGAGCTCATGGATGAAGCACCCGCATGCCTGTGAGAGGTACCTGACCTGACAAAGATGTTGACAGCCTACTCAGCAAACCCCAAATTTGAAAGACTGTAATCTCTACTGATGATGGTTAAAGAACCAGAAACACGTGTCTAGAGATCAGCACTATCTGCGCCAACTGTGGCGAAACACTAGAACACTCTTGAAGCAAGCATGTAACTGAAACTGCATTTACCACAATGCCAGGGGTGAACCTTGCTGGGAGGTGAAGCGGTGTGCTCCCACCCCTGTTCCTTTTTAATAGTACTGTCATGAGTCATTAAGCTGACGAGCTCGCGGATGAAGCACCCGCATGCCTGTGAGAGGTACCTGACCTGAGAAAGATGTTGGCAGCCTACTCAGCAAACCCCACATGTGAAAGACTGTAATCTCTACTGATGACGGTTAAAGAACCAGAAACATGTGTCTAGAGATCAGCACTATCTGCGCCAACTGTGGAGAAACACTCGAACACTCTTGAAGCAAGCAAGTAAGCGAAACTGCATTTACCACAATGCCAGGGGCGAACTTTGCTGGGAGGTGAAGTGGTGTGCTCCCACTCCTGTTCCTGTTTAATAGTACTCCAGTGAGTCATTGAGCTGACAAGCTCGAGGATGAAGCACCCTCTTGCCTGTGAGAGGAACCTGACCTGAGAAAGGTGTTCACAGCCTACTGAGGAAACCTTACATTTGAAAGACGGTAATCTCTACTGATGACGGTTAAAGAACCAGAAACACGTGTCTTGAGATCAGCACTATCTGCGTCAACTGTGGCAAAACACTCGAACACTCTTGAAGCAAACAAGTAACTGAAACTGCATTTACCACAATGCCAGGGGCGAACCTCCCTGGGAGGTGAAGCGGTGCGCTCCCACCCCTGTTCCTGTTTAATAGTACTCCCATGAGTCATTGAGCTGACGAGCTCGTGGATGAAGCACCCGCATGCCTGTGAGAGGTACCTGACCTGAGAAAGATGTTGGAAGCCTACTCAGCAAACCCCACATTTGAAAGACTGTAATCTCTACTCATGACGGTTAAAGAACCAGAAACACGTGTCTAGAGGTCAGCACTATCTGCGCCAACTGTGGCGAAACACTCGAACACTCTTGAAGCAAGCAAGTAACTGAAACTGCATTTACCACAATACCAGTGGTGAACCTTGCTGGGAGGTGAAGCGGTGTGCTCCCACCCCTGTTCTTGTTTAATAGTACTGCAGTGAGTCATTCAGCTGACGAGCTCGTGGATGAAGCACAAGCATGCCTGTGAGAGGTACCTGACCTGAAAAAGATGTTGGCAGCCTACTCATCAAACCCCAAATCTCACAGATTGTAAACTCTACTGATGAGGGTTAAAGAACCAGAAACACATGTCTAGTGATCAGCACTATCTGTGCCAACTGTGGTGAAACACTCAAACACTTTTGAAGGAAGCAAGTAACTGAAACTGCATTTACCACAATGCCAGGGGCGAACCTTGCTGGGAGGTGAAGCGGTGTGCTCCCACCCCTGTTCCTGTTTAATAGTACTCCCGTGAGTCATTGAGCTGAAAAGCTCGTGGATGAAGCACCCGCATGCCTGTGTAAGGTACATGACATGAGAAAGATGTTGACAGCCTACTCAGCAAACCCCACATTTGAAAGACTGTAATCTCTACTGATGATGTTTAAAGAACCAGAAACACGTGTCTAGAGATCAGCACTATCTGCGCCAAATGTGGCGAAACACTCGAACTCTCTTGAAGCAAGCAAGTAACCGAAACTGCATTTACCACAATGCCAGGGGCGAACCTTGCTAGGAGATGAAGCGGTGTGCTCCCACCCCTGTTCCTGTTTAATAGTACTCCCGTGAGTCATTGAGCTGACAAGCTCGTGGATGAAGCACCCGCATGCCTGTGAAAGGTACCTGGCCTGAGAAGGATGTTGACAGTCTACTCAGCAAACCCCACATTTGAAAGACTGTAATCTCTACTGATGACGGTTAAAGAACCAGAAACATGTGTCTAGAGATCAGCAATATCTGCGCCAACTGTGGGGAAACACTTGAACACTTTTGAAGCAAGCAAGTAACTGAAACTGCATTTACCACAATGCCAGGGACGAACCTTGCTGGGAGGTGAAGCGGTGTGCTCCCACCCCTGTTCCTGCTTAATAGTACTCTTGTGAGTCATTGAGCTGACGAGCTCGTGGATGAAGCACCCGCATGCCTGTGTAAGGTACATGACATGAGAAAGATGTTGACAGCCTACTCAGCAAACCCCACATTTGAAAGACTGTACTCTCTACTGATGACGTTTAAAGAACCAGAAACACGTGTATAGAGATCAGCACTATCTGCGCCAAATGTGGCGAAACACTCGAACACTCTTGAAGCAAGCAAGTAACCGAAACTGCATTTACCACAATGCCAGGGGCGAACCTTGCTAGGAGATGAAGCGGTGTGCTCCCACCCCTGTTCCTGTTTAATAGTACTCCCGTGAGTCATTGAGCTGACACGCTCCTGGATGAAGCACCCGCATGCCTGTGAAAGGTACCTGGCCTGAGAAGGATGTTGACAGTCTACTCAGCAAACCCCACATTTGAAAGACTGTAATCTCTACTGATGACGGTTAAAGAACCAGAAAATCGTGTCTAGAGATCAGCAATATCTGCGCCAACTGTGGGGAAACACTTGAACACTTTTGAAGCAAGCAAGTAACTGAAACTGCATTTACCACAATACCAGTGGTGAACCTTGCTGGGAGGTGAAGCGGTGTGCTCCCACCCCTGTTCTTGTTTAATAGTACTGCAGTGAGTCATTCAGCTGACGAGCTCGTGGATGAAGCACAAGCATGCCTGTGAGAGGTACCTGACCTGAAAAAGATGTTGGCAGCCTACTCATCAAACCCCAAATCTCACAGATTGTAAACTCTACTGATGAGGGTTAAAGAACCAGAAACACATGTCTAGTGATCAGCACTATCTGTGCCAACTGTGGTGAAACACTCAAACACTTTTGAAGGAAGCAAGTAACTGAAACTGCATTTACCACAATGCCAGGGACGAACCTTGCTGGGAGGTGAAGCGGTGTGCTCCCACCCCTGTTCCTGCTTAATAGTACTCTTGTGAGTCATTGAGCTGACGAGCTTGTGGATGAAGGACCCGCATGCCTGTGAGAGGTACCTGACCCGAGAAAGATGTTGACAGCCTACTCAGCAAACCCCACATTTGAAAAACTGTAATCTCTACTGATGACGGTTAAAGATCTATAAACATGTGTCTAAAGATCAGCACTATCTTCGCCAACTGTGGCAAAACACTCAAACACTCTTGAAGCAAGCAAGTAACCGAAACTGAATTTACCACAATGCCAGGGGCGAACCTTGCTGGGAGGTGAAGCGGTGTGCTCCCACCCCTGTTCCTGTTTAATAGTACTCCTGTGAGTCATTGAGCTGACAAGCTAGTGGATGAAGCACCCGCATGCCCCTGAGAGGTACCTGACCTGACAAAGATGTTGGCAGCCTACTCAGCAAAACCCCACATTTGAAAGACTGTAATCTCTACTGATGACGATTAAAGAACCAGAAACACGTGTCTAGAGATCAGCACTATCTGCGCCAACTGTGGCGAAACACTAGAACACTCTTGAAGCAAGCAAGTAACTGAAACTGCATTTACCACAATGCCAGGGGCGAACCTTGCTGGGAGATGAAGCGGTGTGCTCCCACCCCTGTTCCTGTTTAATAGTACTCCCGTGAGTCATTGAGCTGACAAGCTCGTGGATGAAGCACCCGCATGCCTGTGAGAGGTACCTGGCCTGAGAAAGATGTTGACAGTCTACTTAGCAAACCCCACATTTGAAAGACTGTAATCTCTACTGATGACAGTTAAAGAACCAGAAACACGTGTCTAGAGATCAGCAATATCTGCGCCAACTGTGGTGAAACACTTGAACACTTTTGAAACAATCAAGTAAGCCAAACTGCATTTACCACAATGCCAGGGGCGAACCTTGCTGGGAGGTGAAGCGGTGTGCTCCCACTCCTGTTCCTGCTTAATAGTACTGCCGTGAGTCATTGAGCTGAAAAGCTCGTGGATGAAGCACCCCCATGCCTGTTAGAGGTACCCGTCCTGAGAATGGTGTTGGCAGCCTACTCAGCAAACCCCAAATTTGAAAGACTGTAATCTCTACTGATGAGGGTTAAAGAACCAGAAACACGTGTCTAGAGATCAGCACTATCTGCGCCAACTGTGGCGAAACACTCGAACACTCTTGAAACAAGCAAGTAACTGAAACTGAATTTAACACAATGCCAGGGGCGAACCTTGCTGGGAGGTGAAGCGGTGTGCTCCCACCCCTGTTCCTGTTTAATAGTACTCCAGTGAAACATTGAGCTGATGACCTCGTCTATGAAGCACCCGCATGCCCGTGAGAGGTACCTGACCTGACAAAGATGTTGGCAGCCTACTCAGCAAACCCCACATTTGAAAGGCTGTAATCTCTACTGATGACGGTTAAAGAACCAGAAACACGTGTCTAGAGATCAGCACTATCTGCGCCAACTGTGGCGAAACACTAGAACACTCTTGAAGCAAGCAAGTTACTGAAACTGCATTTACCACAATGCCAGGGGTGAACCTTGCTGGGAGGTGAAGCTGTGTGCTCCCACCCCTGTTCCTGTTTAATAGTACTGCAGTGAGTCATTGAGCTGACGAGCTCGTAGATGAAGCACAAGCATTCGTGTGAGTGGTACCTGACCTGAGAAAGATGTTGGCAGCCTACTCATCAAACCCCAAATTTCAAAGACTGTAAACTCTACTGATAAGGGTTAAAGAACCAGAAACACATGTCTATTGATCAGCACTATCTGCGCCACCTGTGGCAAAACACTTGAACACTTTTGAAGGAAGCAAGTAACTGAAACTGCATTTACCACAATGCCAGTGGTGAACCTTGCTGGGAGGTGAAGCGGTGTGCTAACAACCCTGTTCCTGTTTAATAGTACTCCTGTGAGTCATTGAGCTGACGAGCTCGTGGATGAAGCACCTGCATGCCTGTAAGAGGTACCCGACCTGGGAAAGATGTTGGCAGCCCACTCAGCAAACCCCACATTTGAAAGACTGTAATCTCTACTGATGACGGTTAAAGAACCATAAACACGTGTCTAGAGATCAGCACTATCTGCGCCAACTGTGGCAAAACACTCGAACACTCTTGAATCAAGCAAGTAACCTAAACTGCATTTACCACAATGCCAGGGGTGAACCTTGCTGGGAGGTGAAGCGGTGTGCTCCCAACTCTGTTCCTGTTTAATAGTACTCCTGTGAGTGATTGAGCTGACGAGCTCGTGGATGAGGCACCCGCATGCCTGTGAGAGGTACCTGGCCTGAGAAAGATGTTGACAGCCTACTCAGCAAACTCCGCATTTGAAAGACTGTAATCTCTACTGATGACGGTTAAAGAACCAGAAACACGTGTCTAGAGATAAGCACTATCTGCATCATCTGTGGCAAAACACTCGAACACTCTTGAAGCAAGCAAGTAACTGAAACTGCATTTCCCACAATGCCAGGGGCGAACCTTGCTGGGAGGTGAAGCGGTGTGCTCCCACTCCTGTTCCTGCTTCATAGTACTGCTGTGAGTCATTGAGCTGACAAGCTCGTGGATGAAGCACCCACATGCCTGTGAGAGGTACCTGACCTGAGAAAGATGTTGGCTGCCTACTCATCAAACCCCACATTTGAAAGACTGTAATCTCTACTGATGACGGTTAAAGAACCAGAAACAAGTGTCTAGAGATCAGCACTATCTGCACCAACTGTGGCGAAACACTCCAACACTCTTGAAACAAGCAAGTAACTGAAACTGCATTTACCACAATGCCAGGGGTGAACCTTGCTGGGAGGTGAAGCGGTGTGCTCCCACCACTGTTCCTGTTTAATAGTACTGCCGTGAGTCATTGAGCTGACGAGCTCGTGGATGAAGCACAAGCATGCCTCTGAGAGGTACCTGACCTGAGAAAGATTTTGGCAGCCTACTCAGCAAACCCCACATTTGAAAGACTGTAAACTCTACTGATGAGGGTTAAAGAACTACAAACACATGTCTAGTGATCAGCACTATCTGTGCCAACTGTGGCGAAACACTCGAACACTTTTGAAGGAAGGAAGTAACTGAAACTGCATTTACCACAATGCCAGGGGCGAACCTTGCTGGGAGGTGAAGCGGTATGCTCCCAACCCTGTTCCTGTTTAATAGTACTCCTGTGAGTCATTGAGCTGACGAACTCGTGGATGAAGCACCTGCATGCCTGTGAGAGGTACCTGACCTGAGAAAGATGTTGGCAGCCCACTCAGCAAACCCCACATTTGAAAGAATGTAATCTCTACTGATGACGGTTAAAGAACCATAAACACGTGTCTAGAGATCAGCACTATCTGCGCCAACTGTGGCGAAACACTCGAACACTCTTGAAGCAAGCAAGTAACCGAAACTGCATTTACCACAATGCCAGGGGTGAACCTTGCTGGGAGGTGAAGCGTTGTGCTCCCACCCCTATTCCTGTTTAATAGTACTCCCGTGAGTCATTGAGCTGACAAGCTAGTGGATGAAGCACCCGCATGCCTGTGAGAGGTACCTGGCCTGAGAAAGATGTTGACAGCCTACTCAGCAAACCCCACATTTGAAAGACTGTAATCTCTACTGATGACGGTTAAAGAACCAGAAACACGTGTCTAGAGATCAGCACTATCTGCGCCAACTGTGGAGAAACACTCGAACACTCTTGAAGCAAGCAAGTAACCGAAACTGCATTTACCACAATGCCAGGGGCGAACTTTGCTGGGAGGTGAAGTGGTGTGCTCCCACTCCTGTTCCTGTTTAATAGTACTCCAGTGAGTCATTGAGCTGACAAGCTCGAGGATGAAGCACCCTCTTGCCTGTGAGAGGTACCTGACCTGAGAAAGGTGTTCACAGCCTACTCAGGAAACCTTACATTTAAAAGACGGTAATCTCTACTGATGACGGTTAAAAACCAGAAACACGTGTCTAGAGATCAGCACTATCTGCGTCAACTGTGGCGAAACACTCGAACACTCTTGAAGCAAACAAGTAACTGAAACTGCATTTACCACAATGCCAGGGGTGAACCTTGCTGGGAGGTGAAGCGGTGCGCTCCCACCCCTGTTCCTGTTTAATAGTACTCCAGTCAATCATTGAGCTGACGAGCTCGTGGATGAAGCACCCGCATGCCCGTGAGAGGTACCTGACCTGACAAAGATGTTGGCAGCCTACTCAGCATACCCCACATTTGAAAGACTGTAATCTATACTGATGACGGTTAAAGAACCAGAAACACGTGTCTAGAGATCAGCACTGTCTGCGGCAACTGTGGCGAAACACTAGAACACTCTTGAAGCAAGCAAGGAACTGAAACTGCATTTACCACAATACCAGTGGTGAACCTTGCTGGGAGGTGAAGCGGTGTGCTCCCACCCCTGTTCCTGTTTAATAGTACTGCAGTGAGTCATTGAGCTGACGAGCTCGTGGATGAAGCACAAGCATGCCTGTGAGAGGTACCTGACCTGAGAAAGATTTTGGCAGCCTACTCATCAAACCCCAAATTTCAAAGACTGTAAACTCTACTGATGAGGGTTAAAGAACCAGAAACACATGTCTAGTGATCAGCACTATCTGCTCCAACTGTGGCAAAACACTCGAACACTTTTGAAGGAAACAAGTAACTGAAACTGCATTTACCACAATGCCAGGGGCGATCCTTGCTGGGAGGTGAAGCGGTATGCTCCCAACCCTGTTCCTGTTTAATAGTACTCCTGTGAGTCATTGAGCTGACGAGCTCGTGGATGAAGCACCTGCATCCCTGTGAGAGGTACGTGACCTGAGAAAGATGTTGGCAGCCTACTCATCAAACCCCAAATTTCAAAGAGTGTCAACTCTACTGATGAATATTAAAGAACCAGAAACACATGTCTAGAGATCAGCACTATCTGTGCCAACTGTGGCGAAACACTCAAAAACTTTTGAAGGAAGCAAGTAACTGAAACTGCATTTACCGCAATGCCAGGGGAGAACCTTGCTGGGAGGTGAAGCGGTGTGCTCCCAACCCTGTTCCTGTTCAATAGTACTCCCGTGAGTCATTGAGCTGATGAACTCGTGGATGAAGCACCCGCATGCCTGTGAGAGGTTCCTGGCCTGAGAAAGATGTTGACAGCCTACTCATTAAACCCCAAATTTCGAAGAGTGTGAACTCTACTGATGAGGGTTAAAGAACCAGAAACACATGTCTAGAGATCAGCACTATCTGGGCCAACTGTGGCGAAACACTCAAACACTTTTGAAGGAAGCAAGTAACTGAAACTGTATTTCCTGCAATGCCAGGGGAGAACCTTGCTGGGAGGTGAAGCCGTGTGCTCCCAACCCTGTTCCTGTTTAATAGTACTCCCATGAGTCATTGAGCTGACAAGCTCGTGGATGAAGCACCCGCATGCCTGTGAGAGGTACCTGACCTGAGAAAGATGGAAGGAAGCCTACTCAGCAATCCCCACATTTGAAAGACTGTAATCTCTACTCATGACGGTTAAAGAACCAGAAACACGTGTCTAGAGGTCAGCACTATCTGCGCCAACTGTGGCGAAACACTCAAACACTCTTGAAGCAAGCAAGTAACTGAAACTGCATTTACCACAATACCAGTGGTGAACCTTGCTGGGAGGTGAAGCGGTGTGCTCCCACCCCTGTTCCTGTTTAATAGTACTGCAGTGAGTCATTGAGCTGACGAGCTCGTGGATGAAGCACAAGCATGCCTGTGAGAGGTACCTGACCTGAGAAAGATGTTGGCAGCCTACTCATCAAACCCCAAATTTCAAAGACTGTAAACTCTACTGATGAGGGTTAAAGAACCAGAAACACATGTCTAGTGATCAGCACTATCTGCTCCAACTGTGGCAAAACACGCGAACACTTTTGAAGGAAACAAGTAACTGAAACTGCATTTACCACAATGCCAGGGGCGATCCTTGCTGGGAGGTGAAGCGGTATGCTCCCAACCCTGTTCCTGTTTAATAGTACTCCTGTGAGTCATTGAGCTGACGAGCTCGTGGATGAAGCACCCGCATCCCTGTGAGAGGTACGTGACCTGAGAAAGATGTTGGCAGCCTACTCATCAAACCCCAAATTTCAAAGAGTGTCAACTCTACTGATGAATATTAAAGAACCAGAAACACATGTCTAGAGATCAGCACTATCTGTGCCAACTGTGGCGAAACACTCAAACACTTTTGAAGGAAGCAAGTAACTGAAACTGCATTTACCACAATGCCAGGGGAGAACCTTGCTGGGAGGTGAAGCGGTGTGCTCCCAACCCTGTTCCTGTTCAATAGTACTCCCGTGAGTCATTGAGCTGATGAACTCGTGGTGGAAGCACCCGCATGCCTGTGAGAGGTTCCTGGCCTGAGAAAGATGTTGACAGCCTACTCATCAAACCCCAAATTTCGAAGAGTGTGAACTCTACTGATGAGGGTTAAAGAACCAGAAACACATGTCTAGAGATCAGCACGATCTGCGCCAACTGTGGCGAAACACTCAAACACTTTTGAAGGAAGCAAGTAACTGAAACTGTATTTACCGCAATGCCAGGGGAGAACCTTGCTGGGAGGTGAAGCGGTGTGCTCCCAACCCTGTTCCTGTTTAATAGTACTCCCTTGTGTCATTGAGCTGACAAGCTTGTGGATGAAGCACCCGCATGCCTGTGAGAGGTACCTGACCTGAGAAAGATGTTGGAAGCCTACTCAGCAAACCCCACATTTGAAAGTCTGTAATCTCTACTCATGACGGTTAAAGAACCAGAAACACGTGTCTAGAGGTCAGCACTATCTGCGCCAACTGTGGCGAAACACTCGAACACTCTTGAAGCAAGCAAGTAACCGAAACTGCATTTACCACAATGCCAGGGGCGAACCTTGCTGGGAGGTGAAGCGGCGTGCTCCCACCCCTGTTCCTGTTTAATAGTACTCCTGTGTGTCATTGAGCTGACAAGCTTGTGGATGAAGCACCCGCATGCCTGTGAGAGGTATCTGGCCTGAGAAAGATGTTGACAGCCTACTCAGCAAACCCCACATTTGAAAGACTATAATCTCTACTGATGACGGTTAAAGAACCAGAAACACGTGTCTAGAGATCAGCACTATCAGCGCCAACTGTGGCGAAACACTAGAACACTCTTGAAGCAAGCAAGAAACTGAAACTGCATTTCCCACAATGCCAGTGGTGAACCTTGCTGGGAGGTGAAGCGGTGTGCTCTCATCCCTGTTCCTGTTTAATAGTACTCCAGTGAATCATTGAGCTGATGAGCTCGAGGATGAAGCACCCGCATGCCCGAGAGAGGTACCTGACCTGACAAAGATGTTGGCAGCCTACTCAGCAAACCCCACATTTGAAAGACTGTAATCTCTACTGATGACGGTTAAAGAACCAGAAACACGTGTCTAGAGATCAGCACTATCTGCGTCAACTGTGGCGAAACACTCGAACAGTCTTGAAGCAAGCAAGTAACAGATACTGCATTTACCACAATGCCAGGGTCGAACCTTGCTGGGAGGTGAAGCGGTGTGCTCCCACTCCTGTTCCTGTTTAAGAGTACTGCCGTGAGTCATTGAGCTGACAAGCTCGTGGATGAAGCACCCACATGCCTGTTTGAGGTACCGGACCTGAGAAAGATGTTGGCAGCCTACTCAGCAAACCCCCAATTTGAAAGACTGTAATCTCTACTGATGACGGTTAAAGAACCAGAAACACGTGTCTAGAGATCAGCACTATCTGCGCCAACTGTAGCGAAACACTCGAACACTCTTGAAGTAAGCAAGTAACTGAAAGTGCATTTACCACAATGCCAGTGGTGAACCTTGCTGGGAGGTGATGTGGTGTGCTCCCACACCTGTTCCTGTTTAATAGTACTCTTGTGAGTCATTGAGCTGACGAGCTCGTGGATGAAGCACAAGCATGCCTGTGAGAGGTACCTGACCTGAGAAAGATGTTGGCAGCCTACTCATCGAACCCCACATTTCAAAGACTGTAAACTCTACTGATGAGGGTTAAAGAACCAGAAACACATGACTAGTGACCAGCACTAGCTGCGCCAACTGTGGCAAAACACTCGAACACTTTTGAATGAAGCAAGTAACTGAAACTGCATTTACCACAATGCCAGGGGGGAACCTTGCTGGGAGGTGAAGCGGTGTTCTCCCACCCCTGTTCCTGTTTAATAGTACTCTTGTGAGTCATTGAGCTGAAAAGCTCGTGGATGAAGCACCCGCATGCCTGTTTAAGGTACATGACATGAGAAAGATGTTGACAGCCTACTCAGCAAACCCCACATTTGAAAGACTGTAATCTCTACTATTGACGGTTAAAGAACCAGAAACACGTGTCTAGAGATCAGCAATATCTGCACCAACTGTGGCGAAACACTCAAACACTTTTGAAGCAAGCAAGTAACTGAAACTGCATTTACCACAATGCCAGGGGTGAACCTTGCTGGAGGTGAAGTGGTGTGCTCCCACCCCTCTTCCTGCTTAATAGTACTCTTGTGAGTCATTGAGCTGACGAGCTCATGGATGAAGCACCCGCATGCCTGTGAGAGGTACCTGACCTGACAAAGATGTTGACAGCCTACTCAGCAAACCCCAAATTTGAAAGACTGTAATCTCTACTGATGATGGTTAAAGAACCAGAAACACGTGTCTAGAGATCAGCACTATCTGCGCCAACTGTGGCGAAACACTAGAACACTCTTGAAGCAAGCATGTAACTGAAACTGCATTTACCACAATGCCAGGGGTGAACCTTGCTGGGAGGTGAAGCGGTGTGCTCCCACCCCTGTTCCTTTTTAATAGTACTGTCATGAGTCATTAAGCTGACGAGCTCGCGGATGAATCACCCGCATGCCTGTGAGAGGTACCTGACCTGAGAAAGATGTTGGCAGCCTACTCAGCAAACCCCACATGTGAAAGACTGTAATCTCTACTGATGACGGTTAAAGAACCAGAAACATGTGTCTAGAGATCAGCACTATCTGCGCCAACTGTGGAGAAACACTCGAACACTCTTGAAGCAAGCAAGTAAGCGAAACTGCATTTACCACAATGCCAGGGGCGAACTTTGCTGGGAGGTGAAGTGGTGTGCTCCCACTCCTGTTCCTGTTTAATAGTACTCCAGTGAGTCATTGAGCTGACAAGCTCGAGGATGAAGCACCCTCTTGCCTGTGAGAGGAACCTGACCTGAGAAAGGTGTTCACAGCCTACTGAGGAAACCTTACATTTGAAAGACGGTAATCTCTACTGATGACGGTTAAAGAACCAGAAACACGTGTCTTGAGATCAGCACTATCTGCGTCAACTGTGGCAAAACACTCGAACACTCTTGAAGCAAACAAGTAACTGAAACTGCATTTACCACAATGCCAGGGGCGAACCTTGCTGGGAGGTGAAGCGGTGCGCTCCCACCCCTGTTCCTGTTTAATAGTACTCCCATCAGTCATTGAGCTGACGAGCTCGTGGATGAAGCACCCGCATGCCTGTGAGAGGTACCTGACCTGAGAAAGATGTTGGAAGCCTACTCAGCAAACACCACATTTGAAAGACTGTAATCTCTACTCATGACGGTTAAAGAACCAGAAACACGTGTCTAGAGGTCAGCACTATCTGCGCCAACTGTGGCGAAACACTCGAACACTCTTGAAGCAAGCAAGTAACTGAAACTGCATTTACCACAATACCAGTGGTGAACCTTGCTGGGAGGTGAAGCGGTGTGCTCCCACCCCTGTTCTTGTTTAATAGTACTGCAGTGAGTCATTTAGCTGACGAGCTCGTGGATGAAGCACAAGCATGCCTGTGAGAGGTACCTGACCTGAAAAAGATGTTGGCAGCCTACTCATCAAACCCCAAATCTCACAGATTGTAAACTCTACTGATGAGGGTTAAAGAACCAGAAACACATTTCTAGTGATCAGCACTATCTGTGCCAACTGTGGTGAAACACTCAAACACTTTTGAAGGAAGCAAGTAACTGAAACTGCATTTACCACAATGCCAGGGGCGAACCTTGCTGGGAGGTGAAGCGCTGTGCTCCCACCCCTGTTCCTGTTTAATAGTACTCCCGTGAGTCATTGAGCTGAAAAGCTCGTGGATGAAGCACCCGCATGCCTGTGTAAGGTACATGACATGAGAAAGATGTTGACAGCCTACTCAGCAAACCCCACATTTGAAAGACTGTAATCTCTACTGATGATGTTTAAAGAACCAGAAACACGTGTCTAGAGATCAGCACTATCTGCGCCAAATGTGGCGAAACACTCGAACTCTCTTGAAGCAAGCAAGTAACCGAAACTGCATTTACCACAATGCCAGGGGCGAACCTTGCTAGGAGATGAAGCGGTGTGCTCCCACCCCTGTTCCTGTTTAATAGTACTCCCGTGAGTCATTGAGCTGACAAGCTCGTGGATGAAGCACCCGCATGCCTGTGAAAGGTACCTGGCCTGAGAAGGATGTTGACAGTCTACTCAGCAAACCCCACATTTGAAAGACTGTAATCTCTACTGATGACGGTTAAAGAACCAGAAACATGTGTCTAGAGATCAGCAATATCTGCGCCAACTGTGGGGAAACACTTGAACACTTTTGAAGCAAGCAAGTAACTGAAACTGCATTTACCACAATGCCAGGGACGAACCTTGCTGGGAGGTGAAGCGGTGTGCTCCCACCCCTGTTCCTGCTTAATAGTACTCTTGTGAGTCATTGAGCTGACGAGCTCGTGGATGAAGCACCCGCATGCCTGTGTAAGGTACATGACATGAGAAAGATGTTGACAGCCTACTCAGCAAACCCCACATTTGAAAGACTGTACTCTCTACTGATGACGTTTAAAGAACCAGAAACACGTGTATAGAGATCAGCACTATCTGCGCCAAATGTGGCGAAACACTCGAACACTCTTGAAGCAAGCAAGTAACCGAAACTGCATTTACCACAATGCCAGGGGCGAACCTTGCTAGGAGATGAAGCGGTGTGCTCCCACCCCTGTTCCTGTTTAATAGTACTCCCGTGAGTCATTGAGCTGACACGCTCCTGGATGAAGCACCCGCATGCCTGTGAAAGGTACCTGGCCTGAGAAGGATGTTGACAGTCTACTCAGCAAACCCCACATTTGAAAGACTGTAATCTCTACTGATGACGGTTAAAGAACCAGAAACACGTGTCTAGAGATCAGCAATATCTGCGCCAACTGTGGGGAAACACTTGAACACTTTTGAAGCAAGCAAGTAACTGAAACTGCATTTACCACAATACCAGTGGTGAACCTTGCTGGGAGGTGAAGCGGTGTGCTCCCACCCCTGTTCTTGTTTAATAGTACTGCAGTGAGTCATTCAGCTGACGAGCTCGTGGATGAAGCACAAGCATGCCTGTGAGAGGTACCTGACCTGAAAAAGATGTTGGCAGCCTACTCATCAAACCCCAAATCTCACAGATTGTAAACTCTACTGATGAGGGTTAAAGAACCAGAAACACATGTCTAGTGATCAGCACTATCTGTGCCAACTGTGGTGAAACACTCAAACACTTTTGAAGGAAGCAAGTAACTGAAACTGCATTTACCACAATGCCAGGGACGAACCTTGCTGGGAGGTGAAGCGGTGTGCTCCCACCCCTGTTCCTGCTTAATAGTACTCTTGTGAGTCATTGAGCTGACGAGCTTGTGGATGAAGGACCCGCATGCCTGTGAGAGGTACCTGACCCGAGAAAGATGTTGACAGCCTACTCAGCAAACCCCACATTTGAAAGACTGTAATCTCTACTGATGACGGTTAAAGATCTATAAACACGTGTCTAAAGATCAGCACTATCTTCGCCAACTGTGGCAAAACACTCAAACACTCTTGAAGCAAGCAAGTAACCGAAACTGAATTTACCACAATGCCAGGGGCGAACCTTGCTGGGAGGTGAAGCGGTGTGCTCCCACCCCTGTTCCTGTTTAATAGTACTCCTGTGAGTCATTGAGCTGACAAGCTAGTGGATGAAGCACCCGCATGCCCCTGAGAGGTACCTGACCTGACAAAGATGTTGGCAGCCTACTCAGCAAAACCCCACATTTGAAAGACTGTAATCTCTACTGATGACGATTAAAGAACCAGAAACACGTGTCTAGAGATCAGCACTATCTGCGCCAACTGTGGCGAAACACTAGAACACTCTTGAAGCAAGCAAGTAACTGAAACTGCATTTACCACAATGCCAGGGGCGAACCTTGCTGGGAGATGAAGCGGTGTGCTCCCACCCCTGTTCCTGTTTAATAGTACTCCCGTGAGTCATTGAGCTGACAAGCTCGTGGATGAAGCACCCGCATGCCTGTGAGAGTTACCTGGCCTGAGAAGGATGTTGGCAGCCTACTCAGCAAACCCCAAATTTGAAAAACTGTAATCTCTACTGATGACGATTAAAGAACCAGAAACACGTGTCTAGAGATCAGCACTATCTGCGCCAACTGTGGCGAAACACTCGAACACTCTTGAAACAATCAAGTAACTGAAACTGAATTTAACACAATGCCAGGGGCGAACCTTGCTGGGAGGTGAAGCGGTGTGCTCCCACCCCTGTTCCTGTTTAATAGTACTCCAGTGAAACATTGAGCTGATGACCTCGTCTATGAAGCACCCGCATGCCCGTGAGAGGTACCTGACCTGACAAAGATGTTGGCAGCCTACTCAGCAAACCCCACATTTGAAAGGCTGTAATCTCTACTGATGACGGTTAAAGAACCAGAAACACGTGTCTAGAGATCAGCACTATCTGCGCCAACTGTGGCGAAACACTAGAACACTCTTGAAGCAAGCAAGTTACTGAAACTGCATTTACCACAATGCCAGGGGTGAACCTTGCTGGGAGGTGAAGCTGTGTGCTCCCACCCCTGTTCCTGTTTAATAGTACTGCAGTGAGTCATTGAGCTGACGAGCTCGTAGATGAAGCACAAGCATTCGTGTGAGTGGTACCTGACCTGAGAAAGATGTTGGCAGCCTACTCATCAAACCCCAAATTTCAAAGACTGTAAACTCTACTGATAAGGGTTAAAGAACCAGAAACACATGTCTATTGATCAGCACTATCTGCGCCACCTGTGGCAAAACACTTGAACACTTTTGAAGGAAGCAAGTAACTGAAACTGCATTTACCACAATGCCAGTGGTGAACCTTGCTGGGAGGTGAAGCGGTGTGCTAACAACCCTGTTCCTGTTTAATAGTACTCCTGTGAGTCATTGAGCTGACGAGCTCGTGGATGAAGCACCTGCATGCCTGTAAGAGGTACCCGACCTGGGAAAGATGTTGGCAGCCCACTCAGCAAACCCCACATTTGAAAGACTGTAATCTCTACTGATGACGGTTAAAGAACCATAAACACGTGTCTAGAGATCAGCACTATCTGCGCCAACTGTGGCAAAACACTCGAACACTCTTGAATCAAGCAAGTAACCTAAACTGCATTTACCACAATGCCAGGGGTGAACCTTGCTGGGAGGTGAAGCGGTGTGCTCCCAACTCTGTTCCTGTTTAATAGTACTCCTGTGAGTGATTGAGCTGACGAGCTCGTGGATGAGGCACCCGCATGCCTGTAAGAGGTACCTGGCCTGAGAAAGATGTTGACAGCCTACTCAGCAAACTCCGCATTTGAAAGACTGTAATCTCTACTGATGACGGTTAAAGAACCAGAAACACGTGTCTAGAGATAAGCACTATCTGCATCAACTGTGGCAAAACACTCGAACACTCTTGAAGCAAGCAAGTAACTGAAACTGCATTTCCCACAATGCCAGGGGCGAACCTTGCTGGGAGGTGAAGCGGTGTGCTCCCACTCCTGTTCCTGCTTCATAGTACTGCTGTGAGTCATTGAGCTGACAAGCTCGTGGATGAAGCACCCACATGCCTGTGAGAGGTACCTGACCTGAGAAAGATGTTGGCTGCCTACTCATCAAACCCCACATTTGAAAGACTGTAATCTCTACTGATGACGGTTAAAGAACCAGAAACACGTGTCTAGAGATCAGCACTATCTGCACCAACTGTGGCGAAACACTCCAACACTCTTGAAACAAGCAAGTAACTGAAACTGCATTTACCACAATGCCAGGGGTGAACCTTGCTGGGAGGTGAAGCGGTGTGCTCCCACCACTGTTCCTGTTTAATAGTACTGCCGTGAGTCATTGAGCTGACGAGCTCGTGGATGAAGCACAAGCATGCCTCTGAGAGGTACCTGACCTGAGAAAGATTTTGGCAGCCTACTCAGCAAACCCCACATTTGAAAGACTGTAAACTCTACTGATGAGGGTTAAAGAACTACAAACACATGTCTAGTGATCAGCACTATCTGTGCCAACTGTGGCGAAACACTCGAACACTTTTGAAGGAAGGAAGTAACTGAAACTGCATTTACCACAATGCCAGGGGCGAACCTTGCTGGGAGGTGAAGCGGTGTGCTCCCAACCCTGTTCCTGTTTAATAGTACTCCTGTGAGTCATTGAGCTGACGAACTCGTGGATGAAGCACCTGCATGCCTGTGAGAGGTACCTGACCTGAGAAAGATGTTGGCAGCCCACTCAGCAAACCCCACATTTGAAAGAATGTAATCTCTACTGATGACGGTTAAAGAACCATAAACACGTGTCTAGAGATCAACACTATCTGCGCCAACTGTGGCAAAACACTCGAACACTCTTGAAGCAAGCAAGTAACCGAAACTGCATTTACCACAATGCCAGGGGCGAACCTTGCTGGGAGGTGAAGCGGTGTGCTCCCACCCCTATTCCTGTTTAATAGTACTCCCGTGAGTCATTGAGTTGACAAGCTAGTGGATGAAGCACCCGCATGCCTGTGAGAGGTACCTGGCCTGAGAAAGATGTTGACAGCCTACTCAGCAAACCCCACATTTGAAAGACTGTAATCTCTACTGATGACGGTTAAAGAACCAGAAACACGTGTCTAGAGATCAGCACTATCTGCTCCAACTGTGGCGAAACACTCGAACACTCTTGAAACAAGCAAGTAACTGAAACTGCATTTACCACAATGCCAGGGACGAACCTTGCTGGGAGGTGAAGCGGTGTGCTCCCACCCCTGTTCCGGCTTAATAGTACTCTTGTGAGTCATTGAGCTGACGAGCTCGTGGATGAAGCACCCGCATGCCTGTGAGAGGTACCTGACCCGAGAAAGATGTTGACAGCCTACTCAGCAAACCCCACATTTGAAAGACTGTAATCTCTACTGATGACGGTTAAAGAACCAGAAATACGTGTCCAGAGATCAGCACTATCTGCTCCAACTGTGGCGAAACACTCAAACACTCTTGAAACAAGCAAGTAACTGAAACTGCATTTACCACAATGCCAGGGGCGAACCTTGCTGGGAGGTGAAGCGGTGTGCTCCCACCCCTGTTCCTGTTTAATAGTACTCCAGTGAAACATTGAGCTGACGAACTCGTGTATGAAGCACCCGCATGCCCGTGAGAGGTACCTGACCTGACAAAGATGTTGGCAGCCTACTCAGCAAACCCCACATATGAAAGACTGTAATCTCTACTGATGACGGTTAAAGAACCAGAAACACGTGTCTAGAGATCTGCACTATCTGTGCCAACTGTGGCGAAACACTAGAACACTCTTGAAGCAAGCAAGTAACTGAAACTGCATTTACCACAATGCCAGGGGCGAACCTTGCTGGGAGGTGAAGCGGTGTGCTCCCACCCCTGTTCCTGTTTAATAGTACTCCAGTGAAACATTGAGCTGACGAACTCGTGTATGAAGCACCCGCATGCCCGTGAGAGGTACCTGACCTGACAAAGATGTTGGCAGCCTACTCAGCAAACCCCACATATGAAAGACTGTAATCTCTACTGATGACGGTTAAAGAACCAGAAACACGTGTCTAGAGATCTGCACTATCTGTGCCAACTGTGGCGAAACACTAGAACACTCTTGAAGCAAGCAAGTAACTGAAACTGCATTTACCACAATGCCAGGGGCGAACCTTGCTGGGAGATGAAGCGGTGTGCTCCCACCCCTGTTCCTGTTTAATAGTACTCCCGTGAGTCATTGAGCTGACAAGCTCGTGGATGAAGCACCCGCATGCCTGTGAGAGTTACCTGGCCTGAGAAGGATGTTGACCGTCTACTTAGCAAACCCCACATTTGAAAGACTGTAATCTCTACTGATGACAGTTAAAGAACCAGAAAAACGTGTCTAGAGATCAGCAATATCTGCGCCAACTGTGGCGAAACACTTGAACACTTTTGAAACAATCAAGTAAGCGAAACTGCATTTACCACAATGCCAGGGGCGAACCTTGCTGGGAGGTGAAGCGGTGTGCTCCCACTCCTGTTCCTGCTTAATAGTACTGCCGTGAGTCATTGAGCTGAAAAGCTCGTGGATGAAGCATCCACATGCCTGTTAGAGGTACCCGACCTGAGAAAGGTGTTGGCAGCCTACTCAGCAAACCCCAAATTTGAAAAACTGTAATCTCTACTGATGACGATTAAAGAACCAGAAACACGTGTCTAGAGATCAGCACTATCTGCGCCAACTGTGGCGAAACACTCGAACACTCTTGAAACAAGCAAGTAACTGAAACTGAATTTAACACAATGCCAGGGGCGAACCTTGCTGGGAGGTGAAGCGCTGTGCTCCCACCCCTGTTCCTGTTTAATAGTACTCCAGTGAAACATTGAGCTGATGACCTCGTCTATGAAGCACCCGCATGCCCGTGAGAGGTACCTGACCTGACAAAGATGTTGGCAGCCTACTCAGCAAACCCCACATTTGAAAGACTGCAATCTCTACTGATGACGGTTAAAGAACCAGAAACACGTGTCTAGAGATCAGCACTATCTGCGCCAACTGTGGCGAAACACTAGAACACTCTTGAAGCAAGCAAGTAACTAAAACTGCATTTACCACAATGCCAGGGGTGAACCTTGCTGGGAGGTGAAGCTGTGTGCTCCCACCCCTGTTCCTGTTTAATAGTACTGCAGTGAGTCATTGAGCTGACGAGCTCGTAGATGAAGCACAAGCATTCCTGTGAGTGGTACCTGACCTGAGAAAGATGTTGGCAGCCTACTCATCAAACCCCAAATTTCAAAGACTGTAAACTCTACTGATAAGGGTTAAAGAACCAGAAACACATATCTATTGATCAGCACTATCTGCGCCACCTGTGGCAAAACACTCGAACACTTTTGAAGGAAGCAAGTAACTGAAACTGCATTTACCACAATGCCAGTGGTGAACCTTGCTGGGAGGTGAAGCGGTGTGCTCCCAACCCTGTTCCTGTTTAATAGTACTCCTGTGAGTCATTGAGCTGACGAGCTCGTGGATGAGGCACCCGCATGCCTGTGAGAGGTACCCGACCTGGGAAAGATGTTGGCAGCCCACTCAGCAAACCCCACATTTGAAAGACTGTAATCTCTACTGATGACGGTTAAAGAACCATAAACACGTGTCTAGAGATCAGCACTATCTGCGCCAACTGTGGCAAAACACTCGAACACTCTTGAATCAAGCAAGTAACCTAAACTGCATTTACCACAATGCCAGGGGTGAACCTTGCTGGGAGGTGAAGCGGTGTGCTCCCAACCCTGTTCCTGTTTAATAGTACTCCTGTGAGTCATTGAGCGGACGAGCTCGTGGATGAGGCACCCGCATGCCTGTGAGAGGTACCTGGCCTGAGAAAGATGTTGACAGCCTACTCAGCAAACCCCACATTTGAAAGACTGTAATCTCTACTGATGACGGTTAAAGAACCGGAAACACGTGTCTAGAGATCAGCACTATCTGCGTCAACTGTGGCGAAACACTCGAACACTCTTGAAGCAAGCAAGTAACTGAAACTGCATTTACCACAATGCCAGGGGCGAACCTTGCTAGGAAATGAAGCAGTGTGCTCCCATCCCTGTTCCTGTTTAATAGTACTCCCGTGAGTCATTCAGCTGACGAGCTCGTGGATGAAGCACAAGCATGCCTCTGAGAGGTACCTGACCTGAGAAAGATTTTGGCAGCCTACTCAGCAAACCCCACATTTGAAAGACTGTAAACTCTACTGATGAGGGTTAAAGAACCAGAAACACATATCTAGTGATCAGCACTATCTGTGCCAACTGTGGCGAAACACTCGAACACTTTTGAAGGAAGGAAGTAACTGAAACTGCATTTACCACTATGCCAGGGGCGAACCTTGCTGGGAGGTGAAGCGGTGTGCTCCCAACCCTGTTCCTGTTTAATAGTACTCCTGTGAGTCATTGAGCTGACGAACTCGTGGATGAAGCACCTGCATGCCTGTGAGAGGTACCTGACCTGAGAAAGATGTTGGCAGCCCACTCAGCAAACCCCACATTTGAAAGAATGTAATCTCTACTGATGACAGTTAAAGAACCATAAACACGTGTCTAGAGATCAGCACTATCTGCGCCAACTGTGGCAAAACACTCGAACACTATTGAAGCAAACAAGTAACCGAAACTGCATTTACCACAATGCCAGGGGCGAACCTTGCTGGGAGGTGAAGCGGTGTGCTCCCACCCCTATTCCTGTTTAATAGTACTCCCGTGAGTCATTGAGCTGACAAGCTAGTGGATGAAGCACCCGCATGCCTGTGAGAGGTACCTGGCCTGAGAAAGATGTTGACAGCCTACTCAGCAAACCCCACATTTGAAAGACTGTAATCTCTACTGATGACGGTTAAAGAACCAGAAACACGTGTCTAGAGATCAGCACTATCTGCTCCAACTGTGGCGAAACACTCGAACACTCTTGAAACAAGCAAGTAACTGAAACTGCATTTACCACAATGCCAGGGGCGAACCTTGCTGGGAGGTGAAGCGGTGTGCTCCCACCCCTGTTCCTGTTTAATAGTACTCCAGTGAAACATTGAGCTGATGACCTCGTCTATGAAGCACCCGCATGCCCGTGAGAGGTACCTGACCTGACAAAGATGTTGGCAGCCTACTCAGCAAACCCAACATTTGAAAGACTGTAATCTCTACTGATGACGGTTAAAGAACCAGAAACACGTGTCTAGAGATCAGCACTATCTGCGCCAACTGTGGCGAAACACTAGAACACTCTTGAAGCAAGCAAGTAACTGAAACTGCATTTACCACAATGCCAGGGGTGAACCTTGCTGGGAGGTGAAGCTGTGTGCTCCCACCCCTGTTCCTGTTTAATAGTACTGCAGTGAGTCATTGAGCTGACGAGCTCGTAGATGAAGTACAAGCATTCCTGTGAGTGGTACCTGACCTGAGAAAGATGTTGGCAGCCTACTCATCAAACCCCACATTTGAAAGACTGTAATCTCTACTGATGACGGTTGAAGAACCGGAAACACGTGTCTAGAGATCAGCACTATCTGCGTCAACTGTGGCGAAACACTCGAACACTCTTGAAGCAAGCAAGTAACTGAAACTGCATTTACCACAATGCCAGGGGCGAACCTTGCTAGGAAATGAAGCAGTGTGCTCCCATCCCTGTTCCTGTTTAATAGTACTCCCGTGAGTCATTCAGCTGACGAGCTCGTGGATGAAGTACAAGCATGCCTCTGAGAGGTACCTGACCTGAGAAAGATTTTGGCAGCCTACTCAGCAAACCCCACATTTGAAAGACTGTAATCTCTACTGATGACGGTTAAAGAACCAGAAACACGTGTCTAGAGATCAGCACTATCTGCTCCAACTGTGGCGAAACACTCGAACACTCTTGAAACAAGCAAGTAACTGAAACTGCATTTACCACAATGCCAGGGACGAACCTTGCTGGGAGGTGAAGCGGTGTGCTCCCACCCCTGTTCCTGCTTAATAGTACTCTTGTGAGTCATTGAGCTGACGAGCTCGTGGATGAAGCACCCGCATGCCTGTGAGAGGTACCTGACCCGAGAAAGATGTTGACAGCCTACTCAGCAAACCCCACATTTGAAAGACTGTAATCTCTACTGATGACGGTTAAAGAACCAGAAATACGTGTCCAGAGATCAGCACTATCTGCTCCAACTGTGGCGAAACACTCAAACACTCTTGAAACAAGCAAGTAACTGAAACTGCATTTACCACAATGCCAGGGGCGAACCTTGCTGGGAGGTGAAGCGGTGTGCTCCCACCCCTGTTCCTGTTTAATAGTACTCCAGTGAAACATTGAGCTGACGAACTCGTGTATGAAGCACCCGCATGCCCGTGAGAGGTACCTGACCTGACAAAGATGTTGGCAGCCTACTCAGCAAACCCCACATATGAAAGACTGTAATCTCTACTGATGACGGTTAAAGAACCAGAAACACGTGTCTAGAGATCTGCACTATCTGTGCCAACTGTGGCGAAACACTAGAACACTCTTGAAGCAAGCAAGTAACTGAAACTGCATTTACCACAATGCCAGGGGCGAACCTTGCTGGGAGGTGAAGCGGTGTGCTCCCACCCCTGTTCCTGTTTAATAGTACTCCAGTGAAACATTGAGCTGACGAACTCGTGTATGAAGCACCCGCATGCCCGTGAGAGGTACCTGACCTGACAAAGATGTTGGCAGCCTACTCAGCAAACCCCACATATGAAAGACTGTAATCTCTACTGATGACGGTTAAAGAACCAGAAACACGTGTCTAGAGATCTGCACTATCTGTGCCAACTGTGGCGAAACACTAGAACACTCTTGAAGCAAGCAAGTAACTGAAACTGCATTTACCACAATGCCAGGGGCGAACCTTGCTGGGAGATGAAGCGGTGTGCTCCCACCCCTGTTCCTGTTTAATAGTACTCCCGTGAGTCATTGAGCTGACAAGCTCGTGGATGAAGCACCCGCATGCCTGTGAGAGTTACCTGGCCTGAGAAGGATGTTGACCGTCTACTTAGCAAACCCCACATTTGAAAGACTGTAATCTCTACTGATGACAGTTAAAGAACCAGAAAAACGTGTCTAGAGATCAGCAATATCTGCGCCAACTGTGGCGAAACACTTGAACACTTTTGAAACAATCAAGTAAGCGAAACTGCATTTACCACAATGCCAGGGGCGAACCTTGCTGGGAGGTGAAGCGGTGTGCTCCCACTCCTGTTCCTGCTTAATAGTACTGCCGTGAGTCATTGAGCTGAAAAGCTCGTGGATGAAGCATCCACATGCCTGTTAGAGGTACCCGACCTGAGAAAGGTGTTGGCAGCCTACTCAGCAAACCCCAAATTTGAAAAACTGTAATCTCTACTGATGACGATTAAAGAACCAGAAACACGTGTCTAGAGATCAGCACTATCTGCGCCAACTGTGGCGAAACACTCGAACACTCTTGAAACAAGCAAGTAACTGAAACTGAATTTAACACAATGCCAGGGGCGAACCTTGCTGGGAGGTGAAGCGCTGTGCTCCCACCCCTGTTCCTGTTTAATAGTACTCCAGTGAAACATTGAGCTGATGACCTCGTCTATGAAGCACCCGCATGCCCGTGAGAGGTACCTGACCTGACAAAGATGTTGGCAGCCTACTCAGCAAACCCCACATTTGAAAGACTGCAATCTCTACTGATGACGGTTAAAGAACCAGAAACACGTGTCTAGAGATCAGCACTATCTGCGCCAACTGTGGCGAAACACTAGAACACTCTTGAAGCAAGCAAGTAACTGAAACTGCATTTACCACAATGCCAGGGGTGAACCTTGCTGGGAGGTGAAGCTGTGTGCTCCCACCCCTGTTCCTGTTTAATAGTACTGCAGTGAGTCATTGAGCTGACGAGCTCGTAGATGAAGCACAAGCATTCCTGTGAGTGGTACCTGACCTGAGAAAGATGTTGGCAGCCTACTCATCAAACCCCAAATTTCAAAGACTGTAAACTCTACTGATAAGGGTTAAAGAACCAGAAACACATATCTATTGATCAGCACTATCTGCGCCACCTGTGGCAAAACACTCGAACACTTTTGAAGGAAGCAAGTAACTGAAGCTGCATTTACCACAATGCCAGTGGTGAACCTTGCTGGGAGGTGAAGCGGTGTGCTCCCAACCCTGTTCCTGTTTAATAGTACTCCTGTGAGTCATTGAGCTGACGAGCTCGTGGATGAGGCACCCGCATGCCTGTGAGAGGTACCCGACCTGGGAAAGATGTTGGCAGCCCACTCAGCAAACCCCACATTTGAAAGACTGTAATCTCTACTGATGACGGTTAAAGAACCATAAACACGTGTCTAGAGATCAGCACTATCTGCGCCAACTGTGGCAAAACACTCGAACACTCTTGAATCAAGCAAGTAACCTAAACTGCATTTACCACAATGCCAGGGGTGAACCTTGCTGGGAGGTGAAGCGGTGTGCTCCCAACCCTGTTCCTGTTTAATAGTACTCCTGTGAGTCATTGAGCGGACGAGCTCGTGGATGAGGCACCAGCATGCCTGTGAGAGGTACCTGGCCTGAGAAAGATGTTGACAGCCTACTCAGCAAACCCCACATTTGAAAGACTGTAATCTCTACTGATGACGGTTAAAGAACCGGAAACACGTGTCTAGAGATCAGCACTATCTGCGTCAACTGTGGCGAAACACTCGAACACTCTTGAAGCAAGCAAGTAACTGAAACTGCATTTACCACAATGCCAGGGGCGAACCTTGCTAGGAAATGAAGCAGTGTGCTCCCATCCCTGTTCCTGTTTAATAGTACTCCCGTGAGTCATTCAGCTGACGAGCTCGTGGGTGAAGCACAAGCATGCCTCTGAGAGGTACCTGACCTGAGAAAGATTTTGGCAGCCTACTCAGCAAACCCCACATTTGAAAGACTGTAAACTCTACTGATGAGGGTTAAAGAACCAGAAACACATATCTAGTGATCAGCACTATCTGTGCCAACTGTGGCGAAACACTCGAACACTTTTGAAGGAAGGAAGTAACTGAAACTGCATTTACCACTATGCCAGGGGCGAACCTTGCTGGGAGGTGAAGCGGTGTGCTCCCAACCCTGTTCCTGTTTAATAGTACTCCTGTGAGTCATTGAGCTGACGAACTCGTGGATGAAGCACCTGCATGCCTGTGAGAGGTACCTGACCTGAGAAAGATGTTGGCAGCCCACTCAGCAAACCCCACATTTGAAAGAATGTAATCTCTACTGATGACAGTTAAAGAACCATAAACACGTGTCTAGAGATCAGCACTATCTGCGCCAACTGTGGCAAAACACTCGAACACTATTGAAGCAAGCAAGTAACCGAAACTGCATTTACCACAATGCCAGGGGCGAACCTTGCTGGGAGGTGAAGCGGTGTGCTCCCACCCCTATTCCTGTTTAATAGTACTCCCGTGAGTCATTGAGCTGACAAGCTAGTGGATGAAGCACCCGCATGCCTGTGAGAGGTACCTGGCCTGAGAAAGATGTTGACAGCCTACTCAGCAAACCCCACATTTGAAAGACTGTAATCTCTACTGATGACGGTTAAAGAACCAGAAACACGTGTCTAGAGATCAGCACTATCTGCTCCAACTGTGGCGAAACACTCGAACACTCTTGAAACAAGCAAGTAACTGAAACTGCATTTACCACAATGCCAGGGGCGAACCTTGCTGGGAGGTGAAGCGGTGTGCTCCCACCCCTGTTCCTGTTTAATAGTACTCCAGTGAAACATTGAGCTGATGACCTCGTCTATGAAGCACCCGCATGCCCGTGAGAGGTACCTGACCTGACAAAGATGTTGGCAGCCTACTCAGCAAACCCAACATTTGAAAGACTGTAATCTCTACTGATGACGGTTAAAGAACCAGAAACACGTGTCTAGAGATCAGCACTATCTGCGCCAACTGTGGCGAAACACTAGAACACTCTTGAAGCAAGCAAGTAACTGAAACTGCATTTACCACAATGCCAGGGGTGAACCTTGCTGGGAGGTGAAGCTGTGTGCTCCCACCCCTGTTCCTGTTTAATAGTACTGCAGTGAGTCATTGAGCTGACGAGCTCGTAGATGAAGTACAAGCATTCCTGTGAGTGGTACCTGACCTGAGAAAGATGTTGGCAGCCTACTCATCAAACCCCACATTTGAAAGACTGTAATCTCTACTGATGACGGTTGAAGAACCGGAAACACGTGTCTAGAGATCAGCACTATCTGCGTCAACTGTGGCGAAACACTCGAACACTCTTGAAGCAAGCAAGTAACTGAAACTGCATTTACCATAATGCCAGGGGCGAACCTTGCTAGGAAATGAAGCAGTGTGCTCCCATCCCTGTTCCTGTTTAATAGTACTCCCGTGAGTCATTCAGCTGACGAGCTCGTGGATGAAGCACAAGCATGCCTCTGAGAGGTACCTGACCTGAGAAAGATTTTGGCAGCCTACTCAGCAAACCCCACATTTGAAAGACTGTAAACTCTACTGATGAGGGTTAAAGAACCAGAAACACATATTTAGTGATCAGCACTATCTGTGCCAACTGTGGCGAAACACTCGAACACTTTTGAAGGAAGGAAGTAACTGAAACTGCATTTACCACAATGCCAGGGGCGAACCTTGCTGGGAGGTGAAGCGGTGTGCTCCCAACCCTGTTCCTGTATAATAGTACTCCTGTGAGTCATTGAGCTGACAAACTCGTGGATGAAGCACCTGCATGCCTGTGAGAGGTACCTGACCTGAGAAAGATGTTGGCAGCCCACTCAGCAAACCCCACATTTGAAAGAATGTAATCTATACTGATGACGGTTAAAGAACCATAAACACGTGTCTAGAGATCAGCACTATCTGCGCCAACTGTGGCAAAACACTCGAACACTCTTGAAGCAAGCAAGTAACCGAAACTGCATTTACCACAATGCCAGGGGCGAACCTTGCTGGGAGGTGAAGGGGTGTGCTCCCACCCCTATTCCTGTTTAATAGTACTCCCGTGAGTCATTGAGCTGACAAGCTAGTGGATGAAGCACCCGCATGCCTGTGAGAGGTACCTGGCCTGAGAAAGATGTTGACAGCCTACTCAGCAAACCCCACATTTGAAAGACTGTAATCTCTACTGATGACGGTTAAAGAACCAGAAACACGTGTCTAGAGATCAGCACTATCTGCTCCAACTGTGGCGAAACACTCGAACACTCTTGAAACAAGCAAGTAACTGAAACGGCATTTACCACAATGCCAGGGGCGAACCTTGCTGGGAGGTGAAGCGGTGTGCTCCCAACCCTGTTCCTGTTTAATAGTACTCCTGTGAGTCATTGAGCTGACGAACTCGTGGATGAAGCACCTGCATGCCTGTGAGAGGTACCTGACCTGAGAAAGATGTTGGCAGCCCACTCAGCAAACCCCACATTTGAAAGAATGTAATCTCTACTGATGACGGTTAAAGAACCATAAACACGTGTCTAGAGATCAGCACTATCTGCGCCAACTGTGGCGAAACACTCGAACACTCTTGAAACAAGCAAGTAACTGAAACTGCATTTACCATAATGCCAGGGGCGAACCTTGCTGGGATGTGAAGCGGTGTGCTCCCACCCCTGTTCCTGTTTAATAGTACTCCAGTGAATCATTGAGCGGACGAGCTCGTGGATGAAGCACCCACATGCCCGAGAGAGGTACCTGACCTGACAAAGATGTTGGCAGCCTACTCAGCAAACCCCACATTTGAAAGACTGTAATCTCTACTGATGACGATTAAAGAACCAGAAACACGTGTCTAGAGATCAGCACTATCAGCGTCAACTGTGGCGAAACACTCGAACACTCTTGAAGCAAGCAAGTAACTGAAACTGCATTTACCACAATGCCAGGGGCGAACCTTGCTGGGAGGTGAAGCGGTGTGCTCCCACTCCTGTTCCTGCTTAATAGTACTACCGTGAGTCATTGAGCTGAAAAGCTCGTGGATGAAGCACCCACATGCCTGTTAGAGGTACCCGACCTGAGAAAGGTGTTGGCAGCCTACTCAGCAAACCCCAAATTTGAAAGACTGTAATCTCTACTGATGACGGTTAAAGAACCAGAAACACGTGTCTAGAGATCAGCACTATCTGCTCCAACTGTGGCGAAACACTCAAACACTCTTGAAACAAGCAAGTAACTGAAACTGCATTTACCACAATGCCAGGGGCAAACCTTGCTGGGAGGTGAAGCGGTGTGCTCCCACCCCTGTTCCTGTTTAATAGTATTCCAGTGAAACATTGAGCTGACGAACTCGTGTATGAAGCACCCGCATGCCCGTGAGAGGTACCTGACCTGACAAAGATGTTGGCAGCCTACTCAGCAAACCCCACATATGAAAGACTGTAATCTCTACTGATGACGGTTAAAGAACCAGAAACACGTGTCTAGAGATCTGCACTATCTGTGCCAACTGTGGCGAAACAGTAGAACACTCTTGAAGCAAGCAAGTAACTGAAACTGCATTTACCACAATGCCAGGGGTGAACCTTGCTGGGAAGTGAAGCTGTGTGCTCCCACCCCTGTTCCTGTTTAATAGTACTGTCGTGAGTCATTGAGCTGACGAGCTCGTGGATGAAGCACAAGCATGCCTGTGAGAGGTACCTGACCTGAAAAAGATGTTGGCAGCCTACTCAGCAAACCCCACATTTGAAAGACTGTAAACTCTACTGATAAGGGTTAAAGAACCAGAATAACATATCTAGTGATCAGCACTATCTGTGCCAACTGTGGCAAAAAACTCGAACACTCTTGAAACAAGCAAGTAACTGAAACTGCATTTACCACAATGCCAGGGGCGAACCTTGCTGGGAGGTGAAGCGGTGTGCTCCCACCCCTGTTCCTGTTTAATAGTTCTCCAGTGAATCATTGAGCTGACGAGATCGTGGATGAATCACCCGCATGCCCGTGAGAGGCACCTGACCTGACAAAGATGTTGGCAGCCTACTCAGCAAACCCCACATTTGAAAGACTGTAATCTCTACTGATGACGGTTAAAGAACCAGAAACACGTGTCTAGAGATCTGCACTATCTGTGCCAACTGTGGCGAAACATTAGAACACTTTTGAAGGAAGGAAGTAACTGAAACTGCATTTACCACAATGCCAGGGGCGAACCTTGCTGGGAGATGAAGCGGTGTGCTCCCACCCCTGTTCCTGTTTAACAGTACTCTTGTGAGTCATTGAGCTGACGAGCTTGTGGATGAATTACCCGCATGCCTGTGAGAGGTACCTGACCCGAGAAAGATGTTGACAGCCTACTCAGCAAACCCCAAATTTGAAAGACTGTAATCTCTACTGATGACGATTAAAGAACCAGAAACACGTGTCTAGAGATCAGCACTATCTACACCAACTGTGGCGAAACACTCGAACACTCTTGAAACAAGCAAGTAACTGAAACTGCATTTACCACAATGCCAGGGGCGAACCTTGCTGGTAGGTGAAGCGGTGTGCTCCCACCCCTGTTCCTGTTTAATAGTACTCCAGTGAATCATTGAGCTGACGAGATCGTGGATGAAGCACCTGCATGCCCGTGAGAGGCACCTGACCTGACAAAGATGTTGGCAGCCTACTCAGCAAACCCCACATTTGAAAGACTGTAATCTCTACTGATGACGGTTAAAGAACCAGAAACACATGTCTATAGATCAGCACTATCTGTGCCAACTGTGGCGAAACACTAGAACACTCTTGAAGCAAGCAAGTAACTGAAACTGCATTTACCACAATGCCAGGGGTGAACCTTGCTGGGAGGTGAAGCGGTGTACTCCCACCCCTGTTCCTGTTTAATAGTACTGCCGTGAGTTATTGAGCTGACGAGCTCGTGGATGAAGCACCCGCATGCCCCTGAGAGGTACCTGACCTGACAAAGATGTTGGCAGACTACTCAGCAAACCCCATATTTGAAAGACTGTAAACTCTACTGATGACGGTTAAAGAACCGGAAAGACATGTCTAGAGATCAGCAATATCTGCGTCAACTGTGGCGAAACACTACAACACTCTTGAAGCAAGCAAGTAACTGAAACTGCATTTACCACAATGCCAGGGGCGAACCTTGCTGGGAGGTGAAGCGGTGTGCTCCCACTCCTGTTCCGGCTTAATAGTACTGCCGTGAGTCATTGAGCTGACAAGCTCGTGGATGAAGCACCTGCATGCCTGTGAGAGGTACCTGACCTGAGAAAGATGTTGGCAGCCTACTCAGCAAACCCCACATTTGAAAGAATGTAATCTCTACTGATGACGGTTAAAGAACCAGAAACACATGTCTATAGATCAGCACTATCTGTGCCAACTGTGGCGAAACACTAGAACACTCTTGAAGCAAGCAAGTAACTGAAACTGCATTTACCACAATGCCAGGGGTGAACCTTGCTGGGAGGTGAAGCGGTGTGCTCCCACCCCTGTTCCTGTTTAATAGTACTCCAGTGAAACATTGAGCTGACAAACTCGTGTATGAAGCACCCACATGCCCGTGAGAGGTACCTGACCTGACAAAGATGTTGGCAGCCTACTCAGCAAACCCCACATATGAAAGACTGTAATCTCGACTGATGACAGTTAAAGAACCAGAAACACGTGTCTAGAGATCAGCAATATCTGCGCCAACTGTGGCGAAACACTTGAACACTTTTGAAGCAAGCAAGTAACTGAAACGGCATTTACCACAATGCCAGGGACGAACCTTGCTGGGAGGTGAAGCGGTGTGCTCCCACCCCTGTTCCTGCTTAATAGTACTCTTGTGAGTCATTGAGCTGACGAGCTTGTGGATGAATTATCCGCATGCCTGTGAGAGGTACCTGACCCGAGAAAGATGTTGACAGCCTACTCAGCAAACCCCACATTTGAAAGACTGTAATCTCTACTGATGACGGTTAAAGAACCAGAAACACGTGTCTAGAGATCAGCACTATCAGCGTCAACTGTGGTGAAACACTAGAACACTCTTGAAACAAGCAAGTAACTGAAACTGCATTTACCACAATGCCAGGGGCGAACCTTACTGGGAGGTGAAGCGGTGTGCTCCCACCCCTGTTTCTGTTTAATAGTACTCCAGTGAATCATTGAGCTGACGAGCTCGTGGATGAAGCACCCGCATGCCCGTGAGAGGTACCTGACCTGACAAAGATGTTGGCAGACTACTCAGCAAACCCCATATTTGAAAGACTGTAAACTCTACTGATGACGGTTAAAGAACCGGAAAGACGTGTCTAGAGATCAGCAATATCTGCGTCAACTGTGGCGAAACACTAGAACACTCTTGAAGCAAGCAAGTAACTGAAACTGCATTTACCACAATGCCAGGGGCGAACCTTGCTGGGAGGTGAAGCGGTGTGCTCCCACTCCTGTTCCGGCTTAATAGTACTGCCGTGAGTCATTGAGCTGACAAGCTCGTGGATGAAGCACCCGCATGCCTGTGAGAGATACCTGACCTGAGAAAGATGTTGGCAGCCTACTCAGCAAACCCCACATTTGAAAGACTGTAATCTCTACTGATGACGGTTAAAGAACCAGAAACACTTGTCTAGTGATCAGCACTATCAGAGACAACTGTGGCAAACACTAGAACACTCTTGAATCAAGCAAGTAACTGAAACTGCATTTACCACAATGCCAGGGGTGAACCTTGCTGGGAGGTGAAGCGTTGTGCTCCCACCCTTGTTCCTGTTTAATAGTACTCCAGTGAAACATTGAGCTGACAAACTCGTGTATGAAGCACCCACATGCCCGTGAGAGGTACCTGACCTGACAAAGATGTTGGCAGCCTACTCAGCAAACCCCACATATGAAAGACTGTAATCTCTACTGATGATGGTTAAAGAACCAGAAACACGTGTCTAGAGATCTGCACTATCTGTGCCAACTGTGGCGAAACAGTAGAACACTGTTGAAGCAAGCAAGTAACTGAAACTGCATTTACCACAATGCCAGGGGTGAACCTTGCTGGGAGGTGAAGCTGTGTGCTCCCACCCCTGTTCCTGTTTAATAGTACTGTCGTGAGTCATTGAGCTGACGAGCTCGTGGATGAAGCACAAGCATGCCTGTGAGAGGTACCTGACCTGAGAAAGATGTTGGCAGCCTACTCAGCAAACCCCACATTTGAAAGACTGTAAACTCTACTGATAAGGGTTAAAGAACCAGAAACACATATCTAGTGATCAGCACTATCTGTGCCAACTGTGGCGAAACACTGGAACACTTTTGAAGCAAGCAAGTAACTGAAACTGCATTTACCACAATGCCAGAGGCGAACCTTGCTGGGAGATGAAGCGGTGTGCTCCCACCCCTGTTCCTGTTTAATAGTACTCCCGTGAGTCATTGAGCTGACAAGCTCGTGGATGAAGCACCCGCATGCCTTTGAGAGGTACCTGGACTGAGAAGGATGTTGACAGTCTACTTAGCAAACCCCAAATTTGAAAGACTGTAATCTCTACTGATGACGGTTAAAGAACCAGAAACACGTGTCTAGAGATCAGCACTATCTACACCACCTGTGGCGAAACACTCGAACACTCTTGAAACAAGCAAGTAACTGAAACTGCATTTACCACAATGCCAGGAACGAACCTTGCTGGGAGGTGAAGCGGTGCGCTCCCACCCCTGTTCCTGTTTAATAGTACTCCAGTGAATCATTGAGCTGACGAGATCGTGGATGAAGCAACCGCATGCCCGTGAGAGGCACCTGACCTGACAAAGATGTTGGCAGCCTACTCAGCAAACCCCACATTTGAAAGACTGTATTCTCTACTGATGACGGTTAAAGAACCATAAACACGTGTCTAGAGATCAGCACTATCTGCGCCAACTGTGGCAAAACACTCAAACACTCTTGAAGCAAGCAAGTAACCGAAACTGAATTTACCACAATGCCAGGGGCGAACCTTGCTGGGATGTGAAGCGGTGTGCTCCCACCCCTGTTCCTGTTTAATAGTACTCCTGTGAGTCATTGAGCTGACAAGCTAGTGGATGAAGCACACGCATGCCCGTGAGAGGTACCTGACCTGACAAAGATGTTGGCAGCCTACTCAGCAAAACCCCACATTTGAAAGACTGTAATCTCTACTGATGACGATTAAAGAACCAGAAACACGTGTCTAGAGATCAGCACTATCTGCGCCAACTGTGGCGAAACACTAGAACACTCTTGAAGCAAGCAAGTAACTGAAACTGCATTTACCACAATGCCAGGGGCGAACCTTGCTGGGAGATGAAGCGGTGTGCTCCCACCCCTGTTCCTGTTTAATAGTACTCCCGTGAGTCATTGAGCTGACAAGCTCGTGGATGAAGCACCCGCATGCCTGTGAGAGGTACCTGGCCTGAGAAGGATGTTGACAGTCTACTTAGCAAACCCCACATTTGAAAGACTGTAATCTCTACTGATGACGGTTAAAGAACCAGAAACACGTGTCTAGAGATCAGCAATATCTGCGCCAACTGTGGCGAAACACTTGAACACTTTTGAAACAATCAAGTAAGCGAAACTGCATTTACCACAATGCCAGGGGCGAACCTTGCTGGGAGGTGAAGCGGTGTGCTCCCACTCCTGTTCCTGCTTAATAGTATTGCCGTGAGTCATTGAGCTGAAAAGCTCGTGGATAAGCACCCACATGCCTGTTAGAGGTACCCGACCTGAGAAAGGTGTTGGCAGCCTACTCAGCAAACCCCAAATTTGAAAAACTGTAATCTCTACTGATGACGATTAAAGAACCAGAAACACGTGTCTAGAGATCAGCACTATCTGCGCCAACTTTGGCGAAACACTCGAACACTCTTGAAACAAGCAAGTAACTGAAACTGAATTTACCACAATGCCAGGGGCGAACCTTGCTGGGAGGTGAAGCGGTGTACTCCCACCCCTGTTCCTGTTTAATAGTACTGCCGTGAGTTATTGAGCTGACGAGCTCGTGGATGAAGCACCCGCATGCCCCTGAGAGGTACCTGACCTGACAAAGATGTTGGCAGACTACTCAGCAAACCCCATATTTGAAAGACTGTAAACTCTACTGATGACGGTTAAAGAACCGGAAAGACATGTCTAGAGATCAGCAATATCTGCGTCAACTGTGGCGAAACACTACAACACTCTTGAAGCAAGCAAGTAACTGAAACTGCATTTACCACAATGCCATGGCTAACCTTGCTGGGAGGTGAAGCGGTGCGCTCCCACCCCTGTTCCTGTTTAATAGTACTCCAGTGAATCATTGAGCTGACGAGATCGTGGATGAAGCAACCGCATGCCCGTGAGAGGCACCTGACCTGACAAAGATGTTGGCAGCCTACTCAGCAAACCCCACATTTGAAAGACTGTATTCTCTTTTGATGACGGTTAAAGAACCATAAACACGTGTCTAGAGATCAGCACTATCTGCGCCAACTGTGGCAAAACACTCAAACACTCTTGAAGCAAGCAAGTAACCGAAACTGAATTTACCACAATGCCAGGGGCGAACCTTGCTGGGAGGTGAAGCGGTGTGCTCCCACCCCTGTTCCTGTTTAATAGTACTCCTGTGAGTCATTGAGCTGACAAGCTAGTGGATGAAGCACACGCATGCCCGTGAGAGGTACCTGACCTGACAAAGATGTTGGCAGCCTACTCAGCAAAACCCCACATTTGAAAGACTGTAATCTCTACTGATGACGATTAAAGAACCAGAAACACGTGTCTAGAGATCAGCACTATCTGCGCCAACTGTGGCGAAACACTAGAACACTCTTGAAGCAAGCAAGTAACTGAAACTGCATTTACCACAATGCCAGGGGCGAAACTTGCTGGGAGATGAAGCGGTGTGCTCCCACCCCTGTTCCTGTTTAATAGTACTCCCGTGAGTCATTGAGCTGACAAGCTCGTGGATGAAGCACCCGCATGCCTGTGAGAGGTACCTGGCCTGAGAAGGATGTTGACAGTCTACTTAGCAAACCCCACATTTGAAAGACTGTAATCTCTACTGATGACGGTTAAAGAACCAGAAACACGTGTCTAGAGATCAGCAATATCTGCGCCAACTGTGGCGAAACACTTGAACACTTTTGAAACAATCAAGTAAGCGAAACTGCATTTACCACAATGCCAGGGGCGAACCTTGCTGGGAGGTGAAGCGGTGTGCTCCCACTCCTGTTCCTGCTTAATAGTATTGCCGTGAGTCATTGAGCTGAAAAGCTCGTGGATAAGCACCCACATGCCTGTTAGAGGTACCCGACCTGAGAAAGGTGTTGGCAGCCTACTCAGCAAACCCCAAATTTGAAAAACTGTAATCTCTACTGATGACGATTAAAGAACCAGAAACACGTGTCTAGAGATCAGCACTATCTGCGCCAACTTTGGCGAAACACTCGAACACTCTTGAAACAAGCAAGTAACTGAAACTGAATTTACCACAATGCCAGGGGCGAACCTTGCTGGGAGGTGAAGCGGTGTGCTCCCACCCCTGTTCCTGTTTAATAGTACTCCAGTGAAACATTGAGCTGATGACCTCGTCTATGAAGCACCCGCATGCCCGTGAGAGGTACCTGACCTGACAAAGATGTTGGCAGCCTACTCAGCAAACCCCACATTTGAAAGACTGTAATCTCTACTGATGACGGTTAAAGAACCAGAAACACGTGTCTAGAGATCAGCACTATCTGCGCCAACTGTGGCGAAACACTAGAAGACTCTTGAAGCAAGCAAGTAACTGAAACTGCATTTACCACAATGCCATGGGTGAACCTTGCTGGGAGGTGAAGCTGTGTGCTCCCACCCCTGTTCCTGTTTAATAGTACTGCAGTGAGTCATTGAGCTGACGAGCTCCTAGATGAAGCACAAGCATTCCTGTGAGTGGTACCTGACCTGAGAAAGATGTTGGCAGCCTACTCATCAAACCCCAAATTTCAAAGACTGTAAACTCTACTGATAAGGGTTAAAGAACCAGAAACACATGTCTATTGATCAGCACTATCTGCGCCACCTGTGGCAAAACACTCGAACACTTTTGAAGGAAGCAAGTAACTGAAACTGCATTTACCACAATGCCAGTGGTGAACCTTGCTGGGAGGTGAAGCGGTGTGCTCCCAACCCTGTTCCTGTTTAATAGTACTCCTGTGAGTCATTGAGCTGACGAGCTCGTGGATGAGGCACCCGCATGCCTGTGAGAGGTACCTGGCCTGAGAAAGATGTTGACAGCCTACTCAGCAAACTCCGCATTTGAAAGACTGTAATCTCTACTGATGACGGTTAAAGAACCAGAAACACGTGTCTAGAGATAAGCACCATCTGCATCAACTGTGGCAAAACACTCGAACACTCTTGAAGCAAGCAAGTAACTGAAACTGCATTTCCCACAATGCCAGGGGCGAACCTTGCTGGGAGGTGAAGCGGTGTGCTCCCACTCCTGTTCCTGCTTCATAGTACTGCTGTGAGTCATTGAGCTGACGAGCTCGTGGATGAAGCACAAGCATGCCTGTGAGAGGTACCTGACCTGAGAAAGATTTTGGCAGCCTACTCAGCAAACCCCACATTTG
Source organism: Triturus cristatus (assembly GCF_964204655.1). Taxonomy (NCBI): domain Eukaryota; kingdom Metazoa; phylum Chordata; class Amphibia; order Caudata; family Salamandridae; genus Triturus; species Triturus cristatus. The sequence goes on from NC_140579.1 coordinate 1,226,459,079, forward strand.
AAAGACTGTAAACTCTACTGATGAGGGTTAAAGAACCAGAAACACATATCTAGTGATCAGCACTATGTGTGCCAACTGTGGCGAAACACTCGAACACTTTTGAAGGAAGGAAGTAACTGAAACTGCATTTACCACAATTCCAGGGGCGAACCTTGCTGGGAGGTGAAGCGGTGTGCTCCCAACCCTGTTCCTGTTTAATAGTACTCCTGTGAGTCATTGAGCTGACGAACTCGTGGATGAAGCACCTGCATGCCTGTGAGAGGTACCTGACCTGAGAAAGATGTTGGCAGCCCACTCAGCAAACCCCACATTTGAAAGAATGTAATCTCTACTGATGACGGTGAAAGAACCATAAACACGTGTCTAGAGATCAGCACTATCTGCGCCAACTGTGGCAAAACACTCGAACACTCTTGAAGCAAGCAAGTAACCGAAACTGCATTTACCACAATGCCAGGGGCGAACCTTGCTGGGAGGTGAAGCGGTGTGCTCCCACCCCTATTCCTGTTTAATAGTACTCCCGTGAGTCATTGAGCTGACGAGCTCGGGGATGAAGCACCCGCATGTCTGTGAGAGGTACCTGGCCTGAGAAAGATGTTGACAGCCTACTCAGCAAACCCCACATTTGAAAGACTGTAATCTCTACTGATGACGGTTAAAGAACCAGAAACACGTGTCTAGAGATCAGCACTATCAGCGTCAACTGTGGCGAAACACTCGAACACTCTTGAAGCAAGCAAGTAACTGAAACTGCATTTACCACAATGCCAGGGACGAACCTTGCTGGGAGGTGAAGCGGTGTGCTCCCACCACTGTTCCTGCTTAATAGTACTCTTGTGAGTCATTGAGCTGACGAGCTCGGGGATGAAGCACCCGCATGCCTGTGAGAGGTACCTGACCCGAGAAAGATGTTGACAGCCTACTCAGCAAACCCCACATTTGAAAGACTGTAATCTCTACTGATGACGGTTAAAGAACCAGAAACACGTGTCTAGAGATCAGCACTATCAGCGTCAACTGTGGCGAAACACTCGAACACTCTTGAAGCAAGCAATTAACTGAAACTGCATTTACCACAATGCCAGGGGCGAACCTTGCTGGGAGGTGAAGCGGTGTGCTCCCACTACTGTTCCTGCTTAATAGTACTGCCGTGAGTCATTGAGCTGAAAAGCTCGTGGATGAAGCACCCACATGCCTGTTAGAGGTACCCGACCTGAGAAAGGTGTTGGCAGCCTACTCAGCAAACCCCAAATTTGAAAGACTGTAATCTCTACTGATGACGGTTAAAGAACCAGAAACACGTGTCTAGAGATCAGCACTATCTGCTCCAACTGTGGCGAAACACTCAAACACTCTTGAAACAAGCAAGTAACTGAAACTGCATTTACCACAATGCCAGGGGCAAACCTTGCTGGGAGGTGAAGCGGTGTGCTCCCACCCCTGTTCCTGTTTAATAGTACTCCAGTGAAACATTGAGCTGACGAACTCGTGTATGAAGCACCCGCATGCCCGTGAGAGGTACCTGACCTGACAAAGATGTTGGCAGCCTACTCAGCAAACCCCACATATGAAAGACTGTAATCTCTACTGATGACGGTTAAAGAACCAGAAACACGTGTCTAGAGATCTGCACTATCTGTGCCAACTGTGGCGAAACAGTAGAACACTCTTGAAGCAAGCAAGTAACTGAAACTGCATTTACCACAATGCCAGGGGCGAACCTTGCTGGGAGGTGAAGCGGTGTGCTCCCACTCCTGTTCCGGCTTAATAGTACTGCCGTGAATCATTGAGCTGACAAGCTCGTGGATGAAGCACCCGCATGCCTGTTAGAGGTACCTGACCTGAGAAAGATGTTGGCAGCCTACTCAGCAAACCCCACATTTGAAAGACTGTAATCTCTACTGATGACGGTTAAAGAACCAGAAACACTTGTCTAGTGATCAGCACTATCAGAGCCAACTGTGGCAAACACTAGAACACTCTTGAATCAAGCAAGTAACTGAAACTGCATTTACCACAATGCCAGGGGTGAACCTTGCTGGGAGGTGAAGCGGTGTGCTCCCACCCCTGTTCCTGTTTAATAGTACTGCCGTGAGTCATTGAGCTGACGAGCTCGTAGATGAAGCACAAGCATGCCTGTGAGAGGTACCTGACCTGAGAAAGATGTTGGGAGCATACTCAGCAAACCCCACATTTGATAGACTGTAATACCTTCTGATGACAGTTAAAGAACCAGAAACACGTGTCTAGAGATCAGCACTATCTGCTCCAACTGTGGCGAAAAACTTGAACACTCTTGAAGCAAGCAAGTAACTGAAACTGCATTTACCACAATGCCAGGGGCGAACCTTGCTGGGAGGTGAAGCGGTGTGCTCCCACCCCTGTTCCTGTTTAATAGTACTTCCGTGAATCATTGAGCTGACAATCTCATGGATGAAACACCCGCATGCCTGTGAGAGGTACCAGACCTGACAAAGATGTTGACAGCCTACTCAGCAAACCCCAAATTTGAAAGACTGTAATCTCTACTGATGATGGTTAAAGAACCAGAAACAAGTGTCTAGAGATCAGCAATATCTGCGCCAACTGTGGTGAAACACTCGAACACTCTTGAAGCAAGCAAGTAACTGAAACTGCATTTACCACAATGCCTGGGGCGAACCTTGCTGGGAGGTGAAGCGGTGTGCTCCCACCCCTGTTCCTGTTTAATAGTACTTCCGTGAATCATTGAGCTGACAATCTCATGGATGAAACACCCGCATGCCCGTGAGAGGTACCTGACCTGACAAAGATGTTGACAGCCTACTCAGCAAACCCCAAATTTGAAAGACTGTAATCTCTACTGATGATTGTTAAAGAACCAGAAACAAGTGTCTAGAGATCAGCAATATCTGCGCCAACTGTGGCGAAACACTAGAACACTCTTGAAGCAAGCAAGTAACTGAAACTGCATTTACCACAATGACAGGGGTGAACCTTGCTGGGAGCTGAAGCGGTGTGCTCCCACCCCTGTTACTGTTTAATAGTACTCCCGTGAGTCATTGAGCTGGAGAACTCGTGGATGAAGCACCCGCATGCCTGTGAGAGGTACCTGACCTGAGAAAGATGTTGACAGCCTACTCTGTAAACCCCACATTTGAAAGAATGTAATCTCTACTGATGACGGCTAAAGAACCATAAACACGTGTCTAGAGATCAGCACTATCTGCACCAACTGTGGCAAAACACTCGAACTCTCTTCAAGCAAGCAAGTAACCGAAACTGCATTTACCACAATGCCAGGGGCGAACCTTGCTGGGAGATGAAGCGGTGTGCTCCCACCCCTGTTCCTGTTTAATAGTACTCCGGTGAGTCATTGAGCTGACAAGCTCGTGGATGAAGCACCCGCATGCCTGTGAGAGGTACCTGGCCTGAGAAGGATGTTGACAGTCTACTCAGCAAACCCCACATTTGAAAGACTGTAACCCATACTGATGACAGTTAAAGAACCATAAACACATGTCTAGAGATCAGCACTATCTGCGCCAACTGTGGCAAAACACTCGAACTCTCTTCAAGCAAGCAAGTAACCGAAACTGCATTTACCACAATGCCAGGGGCGAACCTTGCTGGGAGATGAAGCGGTGTGCTCCCACTCCTGTTCCTGCTTAATAGTACTGCTGTGAGTCATTGAGCTGAAAAGCTCGTGGATGAAGCACCCACATGCCTGTTAGAGGTACCTGACCTGAGAAAGGTGTTGACAGCCTACTCAGCAAACCCCAAATTTGAATAGACTGTAATCTCTAATGATGACGGTTAAAGAACCAGAAACACATGTCTAGAGATCAGCACTATCTGCGCCAACTGTGGCGAAACACTAGAACACTCTTGAAACAAGCAAGTAACTGAAACTGCATTTACCACAATGCCAGGGGCGAACCTTGCTGGGAGGTGAAGCGGTGTGCTCCCACCCCTGTTTCTGTTTAATAGTACTGCCGTGTGTCATTGAGCTGACAAGCTCGTAGATGAAGCACCCCCATGCCTGTGAGAGGTACCTGACCTGAGAAAGATGTTGGCAGCCTACTCAGCAAACCCCAAATTTCAAAGACTGTAATCTCTACTGATGAGGATTAAAGAATAAGAAACACATGTCAAGAGATCAACGCTATCTGCGCCAACTGTGGTAAAACACTTGAACACTCTTGAAGCAAGCAAGTAACCGAAACTGCATTTGCCACAATGCCAGGGACAAACCTTGCTGGGAAGTGAAGCGGTGTGCTCACACCCCTGTTCCAGTTTAATAGTACTCCCGTGAGTCATTGAGCAGACGAGCTCGTGAATGAAGCACCCGCATACCTGTGAGAGGTGCCTGACCTAAGAAAGATGTTGGCAGCCTACTCAGCAAACCTCACCTTTGAAAGACTGTAATCTCTACTGATGATGGTTAAAGAACCAGAAACACGTGTCTAGAGATCAGCACTATCTGCGCCAACTGTGGTGAAACACTTGAACACTCTTGAAGCAAGCAAGTAACTGAAACTGCATTTACCACAATGACAGGGGTGAACCTTGCTGGGAGCTGAAGCGGTGTGCTCCCACCCCTGTTACTGTTTAATAGTACTCCCGTGAGTCATTGAGCTGGAGAACTCGTGGATGAAGCACCCGCATGCCTGTGAGAGGTACCTGACCTGAGAAAGATGTTGACAGCCTACTCTGTAAACCCCACATTTGAAAGACTGTAATCTCTACTGATGACGGTTAAAGAACCAGAAACACGTGTTTAGAGATCAGCACTATCTGCGCCAACTGTGGCGAAACACTAGAACACTCTTGAAGCAAGCAAGTAACTGAAACTGCATTTACCACAATGCCTGGGGTGAACCTTGCTGGGAGGTGAAGCGGTGTGCTCCCACCCCTGTTCCTGTTTAATAGTACTCCAGTGAGTCATTGAGCTGACGAGCTCGTGGATGAAGCACCCGCATGCCTGTGAGAGGTACCTCACCTGAGAAAGATGTTGGCAGCCTACTCAGCAAACCACACATTTGAAAGACTGTAATCTCTACTGATGACGGTTAAGGAACCAGAAACACGTGTCTAGAGATCAGCACTATCTGCGCCAACTGTGGCGAAACACTCGAACACTCTTGAAGCAAGCAAGTAACTGAAACTGCATTTACCACAATGCCAGGGACGAACCTTGCTGGGAGGTGAAGCGATGTTCTCCCACCCCTGTTCCTCCTTAATAGTACTCTTGTGAGCCATTGAGCTGACGAGCTTGTGGATGAAGCACCCGCATGACTGTGAGAGGTACCTGACCCGAGAAAGATGTGGACAGCCTACTCAGCAAACCCTACATTTGAAAGAATGTAATCTCTTCTGATGACGGTTAAAGAACCAGAAACACGTGTCTAGAGATCAGCACTTTCAGCGACAACTGTGGTGAAACACTCAACCACTCTTGAAGCAATCAAGTAACTGAAACTGCATTTACCACAATGCCAGGGACGAACCTTGCTGGGAGGTGAAGCGGTGTGCTCCCACCCCTGTTCCTGCTTAATAGTACTCTTGTGAGTCATTGAGCTGACGAGCTTGTGGATGAATCACCCGCATGACCGTGAGAGGTACCTGACCTGACAAAGATGTTGGCAGACTACTCAGCAAACCCCACATTTGATAGACTGTAATCTCTACTGATGACGGTTAAAGAACCAGAAACACGTGTCTATAGATCAGCACTATCTGTGCCAACTGTGGTGAAACACTAGAACACTCTTGTAGCAAGCAAGTAACTGAAACTGCATTTACCACAATGCCAGGGGTTAACCTTGCTGGGAGGTGAAGCGGTGTGCTCCCACCCCTGTTCCTGTTTAATAGTACTGCCGTGAGTCATTGAGCTGACGAGCTTGTGGATGAAGCACAAGAATGCCTGTGAGAGGTACCTGACCTGAGAAAGATGTTGGCAGCCTACTCAGCAAACCCCACATTTGAAAGACTGTAAACTCTACTGATGAGGGTTAAAGAACCAGAAACACATACCTAGTGATCAGCACTATCTGCGCCAACTGTGGCGAAACACTCGAAACTTTTGAAGGAAGCAAGTAACTGAAACTGCATTTACCACAATGCCAGGGGCGAACCTTGCTGGGAGGTGAAGCGGTGTGCTCCCAACCCTGTTCCTGTTTAATAGTACTCCCGTGAGTCATTGAGCTTACGAACTCGTGGATGAAGCACCCGCATGCCTGTGAGAGGTACCTGACCTGAGAAAGATGTTGGCAGCCCACTCAGCAAACCCCACATTTGAAAGAATGTAATCTCTACTGATGACGGTTAAAGAACCATAAACACGTGTCTAGAGATCAGCACTATCTGCGCCAACTGTGGCAAAACACTCGAACTCTCTTGAAGCAAGCAAGTAACCGAAACTGCATTTACCACAATGCCAGGGGCGAATCTTGCTGGGAGATGAAGCGGTGTGCTCCCACCCCTGTTCCTGTTTAATACTACTCCCTTGAGTCATTGAGCTGACAAGCTCGTGGATGAAGCACCCGCATGCCTGTGAGAGGTACCTGGCCTGAGAAGTATGTTGACAGTCTACTCAGCAAACCCCACATTTGAAAGACTGTAATCTCTACTGATGACAGTTAAAGAACCAGAAACACGTGTCTAGAGATCAGCAATATCTGCGCCAACTGTGGTAAAACACTTGAACACTTTTGAAGGAAGCAAGTAACTGAAACGGCATTTACCACAATGCCAGGGACGAACCTTGCTGGGAGGTGAAGCGGTGTGCTCCCACCCCTGTTCCTGCTTAATAGTACTCTTGTGAGTCATTGAGCTGATGAGCTTGTGGATGAATCACCCGCATGCCCGTGAGAGGTACCTGACCTGACAAAGTTGTTGGCAGACTACTCAGCAAACCCCACATTTGATAGACTGTAATCTCTACTGATGACGGTTAAAGAACCAGAAACACGTGTCTATAGATCAGCACTATCTGCACCAACTGTGGTGAAACACTAGAACACTCTTGAAGCAAGCAAGTAACTGAAACTGCATTTACCACAATGCCAGGGGTGAACCTTGCTGGGAGGTGAAGCGGTGTGCTCCCACCCCTGTTCCTGTTTAATAGTACTGCCGTGAGTCATTGAGCTGACGAGCTAGTGGATGAAGCACTAGAATGCCTGTGAGAGGTACCTGACCTGAGAAAGATGTTGGCAGCCTACTCAGCAAACCCCACATTTGAAAGACTGTAATCTCTACTGATGACAGTTAAAGAACCAGAAACACGTGTCTAGAGATCAGCAATATCTGCGCCAACTGTGGTGAAACACTTGAACACTTTTGAAGCAAGCAAGTAACTGAAACGGCATTTACCACAATGCCAGGGACGAACCTTGCTGGGAGGTGAAGCGGTGTGCTCCCACCCCTGTTCCTGTTTAATAGTACTGCCGTGAGTCATTGAGCTGACGAGCTCGTGGATGAAGCACAAGAATGCCTGTGAGAGGTACCTGACCTGAGAAAGATGTTGGTAGCCTACTCAGCAAACCCCACATTTGAAAGACTGTAAACTCTACTGATGAGGTTTAAAGAACCAGAAACACATATCTAGTGATCACCACTATCTGTGCCAACTCTGGCGAAACACTTGAAACTTTTGAAGGAAGCAAGTAACTGAAACTGCATTTACCACAATGCCAGGGGCGAACCTTGCTGGGAGGTGAAGCGGTGTGCTCCCAACCCTGTTCCAGTTTTATAGTACTCCCGTGAGTCATTGATCTGACGAACTCGTGGATGAAGCACCCGCATGCCTGTGAGAGGTACCTGACCTGAGAAAGATGTTGTCAGCCCACTCAGCAAACCCCACATTTGAAAGAATGTAATCTCTACTGATGACGGTTAAAGAACCATAAACACGTGTCTAGAGATCAGCACTATCTGCACCAACTGTGGCAAAACACTCGAACTCTCTTCAAGCAAGCAAGTAACCGAAACTGCATTTACCACAATGCCAGGGGCGAACCTTGCTGGGAGATGAAGCGGTGTGCTCCCACCCCTGTTCCTGTTTAATAGTACTCCGGTGAGTCATTGAGCTGACGAGCTCGTGGATGAAGCACCCGCATGCCTGTGAGAGGTACCTGGCCTGAGAAGGATGTTGACAGTCTACTCAGCAAACCCCACATTTGAAAGACTGTAACCTCTACTGATGACAGTTAAAGAACCATAAACACATGTCTAGAGATCAGCACTATCTGCGCCAACTGTGGCAAAACACTCGAACTCTCTTCAAGCAAGCAAGTAACCGAAACTGCATTTACCACAATGCCAGGGGCGAACCTTGCTGGGAGATGAAGCGGTGTGCTCCCACTCCTGTTCCTGCTTAATAGTACTGCTGTGAGTCATTGAGCTGAAAAGCTCGTGGATGAAGCACCCACATGCCTGTTAGAGGTACCTGACCTGAGAAAGGTGTTGACAGCCTACTCAGCAAACCCCAAATTTGAATAGACTGTAATCTCTAATGATGACGGTTAAAGAACCAGAAACACATGTCTAGAGATCAGCACTATCTGCGCCAACTGTGGCGAAACACTAGAACACTCTTGAAACAAGCAAGTAACTGAAACTGCATTTACCACAATGCCAGGGGCGAACCTTGCTGGGAGGTGAAGCGGTGTGCTCCCACCCCTGTTTCTGTTTAATAGTACTGCCGTGTGTCATTGAGCTGATAAGCTCGTAGATGAAGCACCCCCATGCCTGTGAGAGGTACCTGACCTGAGAAAGATGTTGGCAGCCTACTCAGAAAACCCCAAATTTCAAAGACTGTAATCTCTACTGATGAGGATTAAAGAATAAGAAACACATGTCAAGAGATCAACGCTATCTGCGCCAAATGTGGTAAAACACTTGAACACTCTTGAAGCAAGCAAGTAACCGAAACTGCATTTGCTACAATGCCAGGGACAAACCTTGCTGGGAAGTGAAGCGGTGTGCTCACACCCCTGTTCCAGTTTAATAGTACTCCCGTGAGTCATTGAGCAGACGAGCTCGTGAATGAAGCACCCGCATACCTGTGAGAGGTGCCTGACCTGAGAAAGATGTTGGCAGCCTACTCAGCAAACCTCACCTTTGAAAGACTGTAATCTCTACTGATGATGGTTAAAGAACCAGAAACACGTGTCTAGAGATCAGCACTATCTGCGCCAACTGTGGTGAAACACTTGAACACTCTTGAAGCAAGCAAGTAACTGAAACTGCATTTACCACAATGACAGGGGTGAACCTTGCTGGGAGCTGAAGCGGTGTGCTCCCACCCCTGTTACTGTTTAATAGTACTCCCGTGAGTCATTGAGCTGGAGAACTCGTGGATGAAGCACCCGCATGCCTGTGAGAGGTACCTGACCTGAGAAAGATGTTGACAGCCTACTCAGCAAACCTCACATTTAAAAGACTGTAATCTCTACTGATGACGGTTAAAAAACCAGAAACACGTGTCTAGAGATCAGCACTATCTGCGTCAACTATGGCGAAACACTCGAACACTCTTGAAGCAAGCAAGTAACTGAACCTGCATTTACCACCATGCCAGGGGCGAACCGTGCTGGGAGGTGAAGCGGTGTGCTCCAACTCCTGTTCCCGCTTAAAAGTAGTGCCGTGAGTCATTGAGCAGACAAGCTCGTGGATGAAGCACCCGCATGCCTGTGAGAGGTACCTGACCTGAGAAAGATGTTGGCAGCCTACTCAGCAAACCCCAAATTTGAAAAATTGTAATCTCTACTGATGACGGTTAAAGAACCAGAAACGCGTGTCTAGAGATCAGCACTATCTGCGCCAACTGTGGCGAAACACGCGAACACTCTTGAAGCAAGCAAGTAACTGAAACTGCATTTATCACAATGCCAGGGTTGAAACTTGCTGGGAGGTGAAGTGGTGTGCTCCCACCCCAGGTCCAGTTTAATAGTACTCCCGTGACTCATTGAGCTGACGAGCTCGTGGATGAAGCACCCGCACGTCTGTGAGAGGTACCTGACCTGACAAAGATGTTGGCAGCCTACTCAGCAAACCCCACATTTCAAAGACTGTAATCTCTACTGATGACGGTTAAAGAACCAGAAACACGTGTCTAGAGATCAGCACTATCAGCGCCATCTGTGGCGAAACACTCGAACACTCTTGAAGCAAGCAAATAACTGAAACTGCATTTACCACAATGCCAGGGGCGAACCTTACTGGGAGGTAAAGCTGTGTGCTCCCACTCCTGTTCCTGCTTAATAGTACTGCCGTGAGTCATTGAGCTGACGAGCTCGTCGATGAAGCACCCGCATGCCTGTGATAGGTACCTGACCTGAGAAAGATGTTGGCAGCCTACTCATCAAACCCCAAATTTCAAAGAATGTAATCTCTACTGATTAGGGTTGAAGAACCTGAAATACGTGTCTAGAGATCAGCACTATCAGCGGCAACTGTGGCGAAACACTCGAACACTCTTGAAGCAAGCAAGTAACTGAAACTGCAATTACCAAAATGCCAGTGCCGAACCTTGCTGGGAGCTGAAGCGGTGTGCTCCCACCCCTGTTCCTGTTTAATAGTACTCCCATGAGTCATTGAGCTGGCGAGCTTGTGGCTGAAGCACCCGCATGCCTGTGAGAGGTACCTGACCTGAGAAAGATGTTGACAGCCTACTCAGCAAACCATACATTTGAAAGACTGTAATCTCTACTGATGATGGTTAAAGAACCAGAAACACGTGTCTAGAGATCAGCACTATCTGCGCCAACTGTGGCAAAGCACTCGAACACTCTTGAAGCAAGAAAGTAACTGAATTTGCATTTACCACAATGCCAGGGGCGAACCTTGCTGGGAGGTGAAGCGGTGTGCTCCCACCCCTGTTCCTGTTTAAAAGTACTCCCGTGAATCATTGAGCTGACGAGCTCGTGGATGAAGCACCCGCATGCCTGGAGAGGTACCTGACCTGACAAAGATGTTGGCAGCCTACTCAGCAAACCCCACATTTGAAAGACTGTAATCTCTTCTGATGACGGTTAAAGAACCAGAAACACGTGTCTAGAGATCAGCACTATCAGCGCCATCTGTGGCGAAACACTCGAACACTCTTGAAGCAAGCAAATAACTGAAACTGCATTTACCACAATGCCAGGGGCGAACCTTGCTGGGAGGTGAAGCGGTGTGCTCCCACCCCTATTCCTGTTTAATAGTACTCCTGTGAGTCATTGAGCTGACAAGCTAGTGGATGAAGCACCCGCATGCCTGTGAGAGGTACCTGGCCTGAGAAAGATGTTGACAGCCTACTCAGCAAACCCCACATTTGAAAGACTGTAATCTCTACTGATGACGGTTAAAGAACCGGAAACACGTGTATAGAGATCAGCACTATCTGCGTCAACTGTGGCGAAACACTCGAACACTCTTGAAGCAAGCAAGTAACCGAAACTGCATTTACCACAATGCCAGGGACAAACCTTGCTGGGAGGTGAAGCAGTGTGCTCCCACCCCTGTTCCTGTTTATTAGTACTCCCGTGAGTCATTGAGCTGACGAGCTCGTGAATGAAGCACCCGCATGCCTGTGAGAGGTACCTGACCTGAGAAAGATGTTGGCAGCCTACTCAGCAAACCCCACATTTGAAAGACTGTAATCTCTACTGATGACGGTTAAAGAACCAGAAACACGTGTCTAGAGATCAGCACTATCTGCGCCAACTGTGGCGAAACACTCGAACACTCTTGAAGCAAGCAAATAACTGAAACTGCATTTACCACAAGGCCAGGGGCGATCCTTGCTGGGAGGTGAAGCGGTGTGCTCCCACCCCTGTTCCTGTTTAATAGCACTCCCGTGAATCATTGAGCTGACAAGCTCGTGGATGAAGCATCCGCATGCCTGTGAGAGGTACCTGACCTGACGAAGATGTTGGCAGCCTACTCAGCAAACCCCAAATTTGAAAGACTGTAATCTCTACTGATGATGGTTAAAGAACCAGAAACACGTGTCTAGAGATCAGCACTATCTGCGCCAACTGTGGCGAAACACTCGAACACTCTTGAAGCAAGCAAGTAACCGAAACTGCATTTGCCACAATGCCAGGGAGAAACCTTGCTGGGAAGTGAAGCGGTGTGCTCCCACGCCTGTTCCAGTTTAATAGTACTCCCGTGAGTCATTGAGCTGACGAGCTCGTGAATGAAGCACCCGCATGCCTGTGAGAGGTGCCTGACCTGAGAAAGATGTTGGCAGCCTACTCAGCAAACCCCAAATTTGAAAGACTGTAATCTCTACTGATGATGGTTAAAGAACCAGAAACACGTGTCTAGAGATCAGCACTATCTGTGCCAACTGTGGTGAAACACTCGAACACTCTTGAAGCAAGCAAGTAACTGTAACTGCATTTACCACCATGCCAGGGGCGAACCGTGCTGGGAGGTGAAGCGGTGTGCTTCCACCCCTGTTCCTGTTTAATAGTACTCCAGTGAATCATTGAGCTGACGAGCTCGTGGATGAAGCACCCGCATGCCCGTGAGAGGTACCTGACCTGACAAAGATGTTGGCAGCCTACTCAGCAAACCCCAAATTTGAAAGACTGTAATCTCTACTGATGACGGTTAAAGAACCAGAAACACGTGTCTAGAGATCAGCACTATCTGCGCCAACTGTGGCGAAATACTCGAACACTCTTGAAGCAAACAAGTAACTGAAACTGCATTTATCACAATGCCAGGGTTGAAACTTGCTGGGATGTGAAGTGGTGTGCTCCCACCCCAGGTCCTGTTTAATAGCACTCCCGTGACTCATTGAGCTGACGAGCTCGTGGATGAAGCACCCGCATGCCTGTGAGAGGTACCTGACCTGACAAAGATGTTGGCAGCCTACTCAGCAAAACCCACTTTTGAAAGACTGTAATATCTACTGATGATGGTTACAGAACCAGAAACACGTGTCTAGAGATCAGCACTATCTGCGCCAACTGTGGCGAAACACTCGAACAATTTTGAAGCAAGCAAGTAACTGTAACTGCATTTACCACCATGCCAGGGGCGAACCGTGCTGGGAGGTGAAGCGGTGTGCTCCCACTCCTGTTCCCGCTTAATAGTAGTGCCGTGAGTCATTGAGCACACAAGCTCGTGGATGAAGTACCCGCATGCCTGTGAGAGGTACCTGACCTGAGAAAGATGTTGGCTGTCTACTCAGCAAACCCCAAATTTGAAAGACTGTAATCTCTACTGATGACGGTTAAAGAACCAGAAACACGTGTCTAGAGATCAGCACTATCTGCGCCAACTGTGGCGAAACACTCGAACACTCTTGAAGCAAGCAAGTAACTGAAACTGCATTTATCACAATGCCAGTGTTGAAACTTGCTGGGATGTGAAGTGGTGTGCTCCCACCCCAGGTCCTGTTTAATAGCACTCCCGTAACTTATTGAGCTGACGAGCTTGTGGATGAAGCACCCGCATGCCTGTGAGAGGTACCTGACCTGACAAAGATGTTGGCAGCCTACTCAGCAAAACCCACTTTTGAAAGACTGTAATATCTACTGATGATGGTTAAAGAACCAGAAACACGTGTCTAGAGATCAGCACTATCTGCGCCAACTGTGGTGAAACACTCGAACACTCTTGAAGCAAGCAAGTAACTGTAACTGCATTTACCACCATGCCAGGGGCGAACCGTGCTGGGAGGTGAAGCGGTGTGCTCCCACCCCTGTTCCTGTTTAATAGTACTCCAGTGAATCATTGAGCTGACGAGCTCGTGGATGAAGCACCCGCATGCCTGTGAGAGGTACCTGGCCTGAGAAAGATGTTGACAGCCTACTCAGCAAACCCCACATTTGAAAGACTGTAATCTCTACTGATGACGGTTAAAGAACCGGAAACACGTGTATAGAGATCAGCACTATCTGCGTCAACTGTGGCGAAACACTCGAACACTCTTGAAGCAAGCAAGTAACCGAAACTGCATTTACCACAATGCCAGGGACAAACCTTGCTGGGAACTGAAGCGGTGTGCTCCCACCATTGTTCCTATTTAATAGTACTCCTGTGAGTCATTGAGCTGACGAGCTTGTGGATGAAGCACACGCATGCCTGTGAGAGGTACCTGACCTGACAAAGATGTTGGCAGCCTACTCAGCAAACCCTACTTTTGAAAGACTGTAACCTCTACTGATGACGGTTAAAGAACCAGAAACACGTGTCTAGAGATCAGTACTATCAGCGCCAACTGTGGCGAAACACTCGAACACTCGTGAAGCAAGGAAGTAACTGAAACTGCATTACCACAATGCCAGGGGTGAACCTTGCTGGGAGGTAAAGCTGTGTGCTCCCACCCCTGTTCCTGTTTAATAGTACTCCCATGAGTCATTGAGCTGACGAGCTCGTGGATAAAGCACCCGCATGCCTGTGAGAGGTACCTAAATTGAGAAAGATGTTGACAGCCTACTCAGCAAACCTCACATTTGAAAGACTGTAATCTCTACTGATGATGGTTAAAGAACCAGAAACACGTGTCTAGAGATCAGCACTATCTGCGCCAACTGTGGTGAAACACTCGAACACTCTTGAAGCAAGCAAGTAACTGTAACTGCATTTACCACCATGCCAGGGGCGAACCGTGCTGGGAGGTGAAGCGGTGTGCTCCCACTCCTGTTACCGCTTAATAGTAGTGCCGTGAGTCATTGAGCACACAAGCTCGTGGATGAAGTACCCGCATGGCTGTGAAAGGTACCTGACCTGAGAAAGATGTTGGCTGCCTACTCTGCAAACCCAAAATTTGAAAGACTGTAATCTCTACTGATGACGGTTAAAGAACCAGAAACACGTGTCTAGAGATCAGCACTATCTGCGCCAACTGTGGCGAAACACTCGAACACTCTTGAAGCAAGCAAGTAACTGAAACTGCATTTATCACAATGCCAGTGTTGAAACTTGCTGGGATGTGAAGTGGTGTGCTCCCACCCCAGGTCCTGTTTAATAGCACTCCCGTAACTTATTGAGCTGACGAGCTTGTGGATGAAGCACCCGCATGCCTGTGAGAGGTACCTGACCTGACAAAGATGTTGGCAGCCTACTCAGCAAAACCCACTTTTGAAAGACTGTAATATCTACTGATGATGGTTAAAGAACCAGAAACACGTGTCTAGAGATCAGCACTATCTGCGCCAACTGTGGTGAAACACTCGAACACTCTTGAAGCAAGCAAGTAACTGTAACTGCATTTACCACCATGCCAGGGGCGAACCGTGCTGGGAGGTGAAGCGGTGTGCTCCCACCCCTGTTCCTGTTTAATAGTACTCCAGTGAATCATTGAGCTGACGAGCTCGTGGATGAAGCACCCGCATGCCTGTGAGAGGTACCTGGCCTGAGAAAGATGTTGACAGCCTACTCAGCAAACCCCACATTTGAAAGACTGTAATCTCTACTGATGACGGTTAAAGAACCGGAAACACGTGTATAGAGATCAGCACTATCTGCGTCAACTGTGGCGAAACACTCGAACACTCTTGAAGCAAGCAAGTAACTGAAACTGCATTTACCACAATGCCAGGGGCGAACCTTGCTGGGAGGTGAAGCGGTGTGCTCCCACCCCTGTTTCTGTTTAATAGTACTGCCGTGTGTCATTGAGCTGATAAGCTCGTAGATGAAGCACCCCCATGCCTGTGAGAGGTACCTGACCTGAGAAAGATGTTGGCAGCCTACTCAGAAAACCCCAAATTTCAAAGACTGTAATCTCTACTGATGAGGATTAAAGAATAAGAAACACATGTCAAGAGATCAACGCTATCTGCGCCAAATGTGGTAAAACACTTGAACACTCTTGAAGCAAGCAAGTAACCGAAACTGCATTTGCCACAATGCCAGGGACAAACCTTGCTGGGAAGTGAAGCGGTGTGCTCACACCCCTGTTCCAGTTTAATAGTACTCCCGTGAGTCATTGAGCAGACGAGCTCGTGAATGAAGCACCCGCATACCTGTGAGAGGTGCCTGACCTGAGAAAGATGTTGGCAGCCTACTCAGCAAACCTCACCTTTGAAAGACTGTAATCTCTACTGATGATGGTTAAAGAACCAGAAACACGTGTCTAGAGATCAGCACTATCTGCGCCAACTGTGGTGAAACACTTGAACACTCTTGAAGCAAGCAAGTAACTGAAACTGCATTTACCACAATGACAGGGGTGAACCTTGCTGGGAGCTGAAGCGGTGTGCTCCCACCCCTGTTACTGTTTAATAGTACTCCCGTGAGTCATTGAGCTGGAGAACTCGTGGATGAAGCACCCGCATGCCTGTGAGAGGTACCTGACCTGAGAAAGATGTTGACAGCCTACTCAGCAAACCTCACATTTAAAAGACTGTAATCTCTACTGATGACGGTTAAAAAACCAGAAACACGTGTCTAGAGATCAGCACTATCTGCGTCAACTATGGCGAAACACTCGAACACTCTTGAAGCAAGCAAGTAACTGAACCTGCATTTACCACCATGCCAGGGGCGAACCGTGCTGGGAGGTGAAGCGGTGTGCTCCAACTCCTGTTCCCGCTTAAAAGTAGTGCCGTGAGTCATTGAGCAGACAAGCTCGTGGATGAAGCACCCGCATGCCTGTGAGAGGTACCTGACCTGAGAAAGATGTTGGCAGCCTACTCAGCAAACCCCAAATTTGAAAAATTGTAATCTCTACTGATGACGGTTAAAGAACCAGAAACGCGTGTCTAGAGATCAGCACTATCTGCGCCAACTGTGGCGAAACACGCGAACACTCTTGAAGCAAGCAAGTAACTGAAACTGCATTTATCACAATGCCAGGGTTGAAACTTGCTGGGAGGTGAAGTGGTGTGCTCCCACCCCAGGTCCAGTTTAATAGTACTCCCGTGACTCATTGAGCTGACGAGCTCGTGGATGAAGCACCCGCACGTCTGTGAGAGGTACCTGACCTGACAAAGATGTTGGCAGCCTACTCAGCAAACCCCACATTTCAAAGACTGTAATCTCTACTGATGACGGTTAAAGAACCAGAAACACGTGTCTAGAGATCAGCACTATCAGCGCCATCTGTGGCGAAACACTCGAACACTCTTGAAGCAAGCAAATAACTGAAACTGCATTTACCACAATGCCAGGGGCGAACCTTACTGGGAGGTAAAGCTGTGTGCTCCCACTCCTGTTCCTGCTTAATAGTACTGCCGTGAGTCATTGAGCTGACGAGCTCGTCGATGAAGCACCCGCATGCCTGTGATAGGTACCTGACCTGAGAAAGATGTTGGCAGCCTACTCATCAAACCCCAAATTTCAAAGAATGTAATCTCTACTGATTAGGGTTGAAGAACCTGAAATACGTGTCTAGAGATCAGCACTATCAGCGGCAACTGTGGCGAAACACTCGAACACTCTTGAAGCAAGCAAGTAACTGAAACTGCATTTACCAAAATGCCAGTGCCGAACCTTGCTGGGAGCTGAAGCGGTGTGCTCCCACCCCTGTTCCTGTTTAATAGTACTCCCATGAGTCATTGAGCTGGCGAGCTTGTGGCTGAAGCACCCGCATGCCTGTGAGAGGTACCTGACCTGAGAAAGATGTTGACAGCCTACTCAGCAAACCATACATTTGAAAGACTGTAATCTCTACTGATGATGGTTAAAGAACCAGAAACACGTGTCTAGAGATCAGCACTATCTGCGCCAACTGTGGCAAAGCACTCGAACACTCTTGAAGCAAGAAAGTAACTGAATTTGCATTTACCACAAAGCCAGGGGCGAACCTTGCTGGGAGGTGAAGCGGTGTGCTCCCACCCCTGTTCCTGTTTAAAAGTACTCCCGTGAATCATTGAGCTGACGAGCTCGTGGATGAAGCACCCGCATGCCTGGAGAGGTACCTGACCTGACAAAGATGTTGGCAGCCTACTCAGCAAACCCCACATTTGAAAGACTGTAATCTCTTCTGATGACGGTTAAAGAACCAGAAACACGTGTCTAGAGATCAGCACTATCAGCGCCATCTGTGGCGAAACACTCGAACACTCTTGAAGCAAGCAAATAACTGAAACTGCATTTACCACAATGCCAGGGGCGAACCTTGCTGGGAGGTGAAGCGGTGTGCTCCCACCCCTATTCCTGTTTAATAGTACTCCTGTGAGTCATTGAGCTGACAAGCTAGTGGATGAAGCACCCGCATGCCTGTGAGAGGTACCTGGCCTGAGAAAGATGTTGACAGCCTACTCAGCAAACCCCACATTTGAAAGACTGTAATCTCTACTGATGACGGTTAAAGAACCGGAAACACGTGTATAGAGATCAGCACTATCTGCGTCAACTGTGGCGAAACACTCGAACACTCTTGAAGCAAGCAAGTAACCGAAACTGCATTTACCACAATGCCAGGGACAAACCTTGCTGGGAGGTGAAGCAGTGTGCTCCCACCCCTGTTCCTGTTTATTAGTACTCCCGTGAGTCATTGAGCTGACGAGCTCGTGAATGAAGCACCCGCATGCCTGTGAGAGGTACCTGACCTGAGAAAGATGTTGGCAGCCTACTCAGCAAACCCCACATTTGAAAGACTGTAATCTCTACTGATGACGGTTAAAGAACCAGAAACACGTGTCTAGAGATCAGCACTATCTGCGCCAACTGTGGCGAAACACTCGAACACTCTTGAAGCAAGCAAATAACTGAAACTGCATTTACCACAAGGCCAGGGGCGATCCTTGCTGGGAGGTGAAGCGGTGTGCTCCCACCCCTGTTCCTGTTTAATAGCACTCCCGTGAATCATTGAGCTGACAAGCTCGTGGATGAAGCATCCGCATGCCTGTGAGAGGTACCTGACCTGACGAAGATGTTGGCAGCCTACTCAGCAAACCCCAAATTTGAAAGACTGTAATCTCTACTGATGATGGTTAAAGAACCAGAAACACGTGTCTAGAGATCAGCACTATCTGCGCCAACTGTGGCGAAACACTCGAACACTCTTGAAGCAAGCAAGTAACCGAAACTGCATTTGCCACAATGCCAGGGAGAAACCTTGCTGGGAAGTGAAGCGGTGTGCTCCCACGCCTGTTCCAGTTTAATAGTACTCCCGTGAGTCATTGAGCTGACGAGCTCGTGAATGAAGCACCCGCATGCCTGTGAGAGGTGCCTGACCTGAGAAAGATGTTGGCAGCCTACTCAGCAAACCCCAAATTTGAAAGACTGTAATCTCTACTGATGATGGTTAAAGAACCAGAAACACGTGTCTAGAGATCAGCACTATCTGTGCCAACTGTGGTGAAACACTCGAACACTCTTGAAGCAAGCAAGTAACTGTAACTGCATTTACCACCATGCCAGGGGCGAACCGTGCTGGGAGGTGAAGCGGTGTGCTCCCACCCCTGTTCCTGTTTAATAGTACTCCAGTGAATCATTGAGCTGACGAGCTCGTGGATGAAGCACCCGCATGCCCGTGAGAGGTACCTGACCTGACAAAGATGTTGGCAGCCTACTCAGCAAACCCCAAATTTGAAAGACTGTAATCTCTACTGATGACGGTTAAAGAACCAGAAACACGTGTCTAGAGATCAGCACTATCTGCGCCAACTGTGGCGAAATACTCGAACACTCTTGAAGCAAACAAGTAACTGAAACTGCATTTATCACAATGCCAGGGTTGAAACTTGCTGGGATGTGAAGTGGTGTGCTCCCACCCCAGGTCCTGTTTAATAGCACTCCCGTGACTCATTGAGCTGACGAGCTCGTGGATGAAGCACCCGCATGCCTGTGAGAGGTACCTGACCTGACAAAGATGTTGGCAGCCTACTCAGCAAAACCCACTTTTGAAAGACTGTAATATCTACTGATGATGGTTACAGAACCAGAAACACGTGTCTAGAGATCAGCACTATCTGCGCCAACTGTGGCGAAACACTCGAACAATTTTGAAGCAAGCAAGTAACTGTAACTGCATTTACCACCATGCCAGGGGCGAACCGTGCTGGGAGGTGAAGCGGTGTGCTCCCACTCCTGTTCCCGCTTAATAGTAGTGCCGTGAGTCATTGAGCACACAAGCTCGTGGATGAAGTACCCGCATGCCTGTGAGAGGTACCTGACCTGAGAAAGATGTTGGCTGTCTACTCAGCAAACCCCAAATTTGAAAGACTGTAATCTCTACTGATGACGGTTAAAGAACCAGAAACACGTGTCTAGAGATCAGCACTATCTGCGCCAACTGTGGCGAAACACTCGAACACTCTTGAAGCAAGCAAGTAACTGAAACTGCATTTATCACAATGCCAGTGTTGAAACTTGCTGGGATGTGAAGTGGTGTGCTCCCACCCCAGGTCCTGTTTAATAGCACTCCCGTAACTTATTGAGCTGACGAGCTTGTGGATGAAGCACCCGCATGCCTGTGAGAGGTACCTGACCTGACAAAGATGTTGGCAGCCTACTCAGCAAAACCCACTTTTGAAAGACTGTAATATCTACTGATGATGGTTAAAGAACCAGAAACACGTGTCTAGAGATCAGCACTATCTGCGCCAACTGTGGTGAAACACTCGAACACTCTTGAAGCAAGCAAGTAACTGTAACTGCATTTACCACCATGCCAGGGGCGAACCGTGCTGGGAGGTGAAGCGGTGTGCTCCCACCCCTGTTCCTGTTTAATAGTACTCCAGTGAATCATTGAGCTGACGAGCTCGTGGATGAAGCACCCGCATGCCTGTGAGAGGTACCTGGCCTGAGAAAGATGTTGACAGCCTACTCAGCAAACCCCACATTTGAAAGACTGTAATCTCTACTGATGACGGTTAAAGAACCGGAAACACGTGTATAGAGATCAGCACTATCTGCGTCAACTGTGGCGAAACACTCGAACACTCTTGAAGCAAGCAAGTAACCGAAACTGCATTTACCACAATGCCAGGGACAAACCTTGCTGGGAACTGAAGCGGTGTGCTCCCACCATTGTTCCTATTTAATAGTACTCCTGTGAGTCATTGAGCTGACGAGCTTGTGGATGAAGCACACGCATGCCTGTGAGAGGTACCTGACCTGACAAAGATGTTGGCAGCCTACTCAGCAAACCCTACTTTTGAAAGACTGTAACCTCTACTGATGACGGTTAAAGAACCAGAAACACGTGTCTAGAGATCAGTACTATCAGCGCCAACTGTGGCGAAACACTCGAACACTCGTGAAGCAAGGAAGTAACTGAAACTGCATTACCACAATGCCAGGGGTGAACCTTGCTGGGAGGTAAAGCTGTGTGCTCCCACCCCTGTTCCTGTTTAATAGTACTCCCATGAGTCATTGAGCTGACGAGCTCGTGGATAAAGCACCCGCATGCCTGTGAGAGGTACCTAAATTGAGAAAGATGTTGACAGCCTACTCAGCAAACCTCACATTTGAAAGACTGTAATCTCTACTGATGATGGTTAAAGAACCAGAAACACGTGTCTAGAGATCAGCACTATCTGCGCCAACTGTGGTGAAACACTCGAACACTCTTGAAGCAAGCAAGTAACTGTAACTGCATTTACCACCATGCCAGGGGCGAACCGTGCTGGGAGGTGAAGCGGTGTGCTCCCACTCCTGTTACCGCTTAATAGTAGTGCCGTGAGTCATTGAGCACACAAGCTCGTGGATGAAGTACCCGCATGGCTGTGAAAGGTACCTGACCTGAGAAAGATGTTGGCTGCCTACTCTGCAAACCCAAAATTTGAAAGACTGTAATCTCTACTGATGACGGTTAAAGAACCAGAAACACGTGTCTAGAGATCAGCACTATCTGCGCCAACTGTGGCGAAACACTCGAACATTCTTGAAGCAAGCAAGTAACTGAAACTGCATTTATCACAATGCCAGGGTTGAAACTTGCTGGGATGTGAAGTGGTGTGCTCCCATCCCAGGTCCTGTTTAATAGCACTCCCGTGACTCATTAAGCTGACGAGCTCGTGGATGAAGCACCCGCATGCCTGTGAGAGGTACCTGACCTGACAAAGATGTTGGCAGCCTACTCAGCAAAACCCACTTTTGAAAGACTGTAATATCTACTGATGACGGTTACAGAACCAGAAACACGTGTCTAGAGATCAGCACTATCTGCGCCAACTGTAGAGAAACACTCGAACACTCTTGAAGCAAGCAAGTAATTCAAAACTGCATTTACCACAATACCAGGGGTGAACCTTGCTGGGAGTTGAAGCGGTGTGCTCCCACTTTTTTCCTACATAATAGTACTGCCGTGAGTCATTGAGCTGACAAGCACGTGGATGAAGCACCCGCATGCCTGTGAGAGGTACCTGACCTGAGAAAGATGTTGGCAGCCTACTCAGCAAACCCCAAATTTGAAAGACTGTAATCTCTACTGATGACGGTTAAAGAACCAGAAACACGTGTCTAGAGATCAGCACTATCTGCGCCAACTGTGGCGAAACACTCGAACACTCTTGAAGCAAGCAAGTAACTGAAACTGCATTTATCACAATGCCAGGGTTGAAACTTGCTGGGATGTGAAGTGGTGTGCTCCCACCGCAGGTCCTGTTTAATAGTACTCCCGTAACTCATTGAGCTGACGAGCTCGTGGATGAAGCACCCGCATGCCTGTGAGAGGTACCTGACCTGAGAAAGATGTTGGCAGCCTTCTCAGCAAACCCCAAATTTTAAAGACTGAAATCTCTACGGATGTCGGTTAAAGAACCAGAAACACGTGTCTAGAGATCAGCACTATCTGCGCCAACTGTGGCGAAACACTCGAACACTCTTGAAGCAAGCAAATAACTGAAACTGCATTTACCACAATGCCAGGGGCGAACCTTGCTGGGAGGTGAAGCGGTGTGCTCCCACCCCTGTTCCTGTTTAATAGTACTCCCGTGAATCATTGAGCTGACGAGCTCGTGGATGAAGCACCCGCATGCCTGGAGAGGTGCCTGACCTGACAAAGATGTTGGCAGCCTACTCAGCAAACCCCACATTTGAAAGACTGTAATCTCTACTGATGACGGTTAAAGAACCAGAAACACGTGTCTAGAGATCAGCACTATCTGCGCCAAAGTTAGAGAAACACTCAAACACTCTTGAAGCAAGCAAGTAACTGAAACTGCATTTACCACAATCCCAGGGGTGAACCTTGCTGGGAGTTGAAGCTGTGTGCTCCCACTCCTGTTCCTGCTTAATAGTACTGCCGTGTGTCATTGAGCTGACAAGCTCGTAGATGAAGCACCCCCATGCCTGTGAGAGGTACCTGACCTGAGAAAGATGTTGGCAGCCTACTCAGCAAACCCCAAATTTTAAAGACTGTAATCTCTACTGATGAGGATTAAAGAATAAGAAACACATGTCAAGAGATCAACACTATCTGCGCCAACTGTGGTAAAACACTCAAACACTTTTGAAGCAAGCAAGTAACTGAAACTGCATTTACCGCAATGCCAGGGGCGAACCTTGCTGGGATGGGAAGCGATGTGCTCCCAACTCTGTTCCTGTTTAATAGTATTCCCGTGAGTCATTGAGCTGACGAGCTCGTGGATGAAGCTCCCACATGCCTGTGAGAGGTAACTGACCTGAGAACGATGTTGGCAGCCTACTCAGCAAACCCCACATTTGAAAGACTGTAAACTCTACTGATGACGGTTAAAAAACCTGAAACACGTGTCTAGAGATCAGCACTATCTGCGCCAACTGTGGTGAAACACTCGAACACTCTTGAAGCAAGCAAGTAACTGAAACTGCATTTACCACAATGCCAGGGGCGATCCTTGCTGGGAGGTGAAGAGGTGTGCTCCCACCCCTGTTCCTGTTTAATAGTACTGCCGTGAGTCATTGAGCTGAAAAGCTCGTGGATGAAGCACCCACATGCCTGTTAGAGGTACCCGACCTGAGAAAGGTGTTGGCAGCCTACTCAGCAATCCCCAAATTTGAAAGACTGTAATCTCTACGATGATGGTTAAAGAACCAGAAACACGTGTCTAGAGTTTAGCACTTTGTGTGCCAAATGTGGCGAAACACTCGAACACTCTTGAAGCAAGTAAGTAACCGAAACTGCATTTACCACAATGCCCGGGACAAACCTTGCTGGGAAGTGAAGCGGTGTGCCCCCACCATTGTTCCTATTTAATAGTACTCCTGTGAGTCATTGAGCTGACGAGCTCGTGGATGAAGCACACGCATGCCTGTGAGAGGTACCTGACCTGACAAAGATGTTGGCAGCCTACTCAGCAAACCCTACTTTTGAATGACTGTAATCTCTACTGATGACGGTTAAAGAACCAGAAACACGTGTCTAGAGATCAGCACTATCAGCGCCAACTGTGGCGAAATACTCGAACACTCTTGAAGCAAGGAAGTAACTGAAACTGCATTACCACAATGCCAGGGGTGAACCTTCCTGGGAGGTAAAGCTGTGTGCTCCCAACCCCTGTTCCTGTTTAATAGTACTCCCATGAGTCATTGAGCTGACGAGCTCGTGGATTAAGCACCCGCATGCCTGTGAGAGGTACCTAAATTGAGAAAGATGTTGACAGCCTACTCAGCAAACCTCACATTTGAAAGACTGTAATCTCTACTGATGATGGTTAAAGAACCAGAAACACGTGTCTAGAGATCAGCACTATCTGCGCCAACTGTGGTGAAACACTCGAACACACTTGAAGCAAGCAAGTAACTGTAACTGCATTTACCACCATGCCAGGGGCGAACCGTGCTGGGAGGTGAAGCGGTGTGCTCCCACTCCTGTTCCCGCTTAATAGTAGTGCCGTGAGTCATTGAGCACACAAGCTCGTGGATGAAATACCCGCATGCCTGTGAGAGGTACCTGACCTGAGAAAGATGTTGGCTGCCTACTCAGCAAACCCCAAATTTGAAAGACTGTAATCTCTACTGATGACGGTTAAAGAACCAGAAACACGTGTCTAGAGATCAGCACTATCTGCGCCAACTGTGGCGAAACACTCGAACACTCTTGAAGCAAGCAAGTAACTGAAACTGCATTTATCACAATGCCAGGGTTGAAACTTGCTGGGATGTGAAGTGGTGTGCTCCCACCCCAGGTCCTGTTTAATAGCACTCCTGTGACTCATTGAGCTGACGAGCTCGTGGATGAAGCACCCGCATGCCTGTGAGAGGTACCTGACCTGACAAAGATGTTGGCAGCCTACTCAGCAAAACCCACTTTTGAAAGACTGTAATATCTACTGATGACGGTTACAGAACCAGAAACACGTGTCTAGAGATCAGCACTATCTGCGCCAACTGTAGAGAAACACTCGAACACTCTTGAAGCAAGCAAGTAATTCAAAATGCATTTACCACAATGCCAGGGGTGAACCTTGCTGGGAGTTGAAGAGGTGTGCTCCCACTTTTTTCCTGCATAATAGTACTGCCGTGAGTCATTGAGCTGACAAGCACGTGGATGAAGCACCCGCATGCCTGTGAGAGGTACCTGACCTGAGAAAGATGTTGGCAGCCTACTCAGCAAACCCCAAATTTGAAAGACTGTAATCTCTACTGATGACAGTTAAAGATCCAGAAACACGTGTCTAGAGATCAGCACTATCTGCGCCAACTGTGGCGAAACACTCAAACACTCTTGAAGCAAGCAAGTAACTGAAACTGCATTTATCACAATGCCAGGGTTGAAACTTGCAGGGATGTGAAGTGGTGTGCTCCCACCGCAGGTCCTGTTTAATAGTACTCCCGTGACTCATTGAGTTGACGATTTCGTGGATGAAGCACCCGCATGCCTGTGAGAGGTACCTGACCTGAGAAAGATGTTGGCAGCCTTCTCAGCAAACCCCAAATTTTAAAAACTGAAATCTCTACGGATGTCGGTTAAAGAACCAGAAACACGTGTCTAGAGATCAGCACTATCTGCGCCAACTGTGGCGAAACACTCGAACACTCATGAAGCAAGCAAATAACTGAAACTGCATTTACCACAATGCCAGGGGCGAACATTGCTGGGAGGTGAAGCGGTGTGCTCCCACCCCTGTTCCTGTTTAATAGTACTCCCGTGAATCATTGAGCTGACGAGCTCGTGGATGAAGCACCCGCATGCCTGTGAGAGGTACCTGACCTGAGAAAGATGTTGGCAGCCTACTCAGCAAACCCCAAATTTCAAAGACTGTAATCTCTACTGATGAGGATTAAAGAATAAGAAACACATGTCAAGAGATCAACACTATCTGCGCCAACTGTGGTAAAACACTCGAACACTTTTGAAGCAAGCAAGTAACTGAAACTGCATTTACCGCAATGCCAGGGGCGAACCTTGCTGGGATGGGAAGCGATGTGCTCCCAACTCTGTTCCTGTTTAATAGTATTCCCGTGAGTCATTGAGCTGACGAGCTCGTGGATGAAGCTCCCACATGCCTGTGAGAGGTAACTGACCTGAGAACGATGTTGGCAGCCTACTCAGCAAACCCCACATTTGAAAGACTGTAAACTCTACTAATGACGGTTAAAAAACCTGAAACACGTGTCTAGAGATCAGCACTATCTGCGCCAACTGTGGTGAAACACTCGAACACTCTTGAAGCAAGCAAGTAACTGAAACTGCATTTACCACAATGCCAGGGGCGATCCTTGCTGGGAGGTGAAGAGGTGTGCTCCCACCCCTGTTCCTGTTTATTAGTACTCCTGTGAATCATTGAGCTGACATGTTCGTGGATGAAGCACCTGCATGCCTGTGAGAGGTACCTGACCTGACAACGATGTTGGCAGCCTACTCAGCAAACCCCAAATTTGAAAGACTGTAATCTCTACGATGATGGTTAAAGAACCAGAAACACGTGTCTAGAGTTTAGCACTTTGTGTGCCAAATGTGGCGAAACACTCGAACACTCTTGAAGCAAGCAAGTAACCGAAACTGCAATTACCACAATGCCAGGGACAAACCTTGCTGGGAACTGAAGCGGTGTGCTCCCACCATTGTTCCTATTTAATAGTACTCCTGTGAGTCATTGAGCTGACGAGCTCGTGGATGAAGCACACGCATGCCTGTGAGAGGTACCTGACCTGACAAAGATGTTGGCAGCCTACTCAGCAAACCCTACTTTTGAAAGACTGTAACCTCTACTGATGACGGTTAAAGAATCAGAAACACGTGTCTAGAGATCAGCACAATCAGCGCCAACTGTGGCGAAACACTCGAACACTCTTGAAGCAAGGAAGTAACTGAAACTGCATTACCACAATGCCAGGGGTGAACCTTGCTGGGAGGTAAAGCTGTGTGCTCCCACCCCTGTTCCTGTTTAATAGTACTCCCATGTGTCATTGAGCTGACGAGCTCGTGGATTAAGCACCCGCATGCCTGTGAGAGGTACCTAAATTGAGAAAGATGTTGACAGCCTACTCAGCAAACCTCACATTTGAAAGACTGTAATCTCTACTGATGATTGTTAAAGAACCAGAATTACGTGTCTAGAGATCAGCAATATCTGCGCCAACTGTGGTGAAACACTCGAACACTCTTGAAGCAAGCAAGTAATTGTAACTGCATTTACCACCATGCCAGGGGCGAACCGTGCCGGGAGGTGAAGCGGTGTGCTGCCACTCCTGTTCCCGCTTAATAGTAGTGCCGTGAGTCATTGAGCACACAAGCTCGTGGATGAAGTACCCGCATGCCTGTGAAAGGTACCTGACCTGAGAAAGATGTTGGCTGCCTACTCAGCAAACCCCAAATTTGAAAGACTGTAATCTCTACTGATGACGGTTAAAGAACCAGAAACACGTGTCTAGAGATCAGCACTATCTGCCCCAACTGTGGCGAAACACTCGAACACTCTTGAAGCAAGCAAGTAACTGAAACTGCATTTATCACAATGCCAGGGTTGAAACTTGCTGGGATGTGAAGTGGTGTGCTCCCACCCCAGGTCCTGTTTAATAGTACTCCCGTGACTCAATGAGCTGACGAGCTCGTGGATGAAGCACCCGCATGCCTGTGAGAGGTACCTGACCTGAGAAAGATGTTGGCTGCCTTCTCAGCAAACCCCAAATTTTAAAGACTGAAATCTCTACGGATGTCGGTTAAAGAACCAGAAACACGTGTCTAGAGATCAGCACTATCTGCGCCAACTGTGGCGAAACACTCGAACACTCTTGAAGCAAGCTAATAACTGAAACTGCATTTCCCACAATGCCAGGGGCGAACCTTGCTGGGAGGTGAAGCGGTGTGCTCCCACCCCTGTTCCTGTTTAATAGTACTCCCGTGAATCATTGAGCTGACGAGCTCGTGGATGAAGCACCCCCATGCCTGTGAGAGGTACCTGACCTAACAAAGATGTTGGCAGCCTACTCAGCAAACCCCAAATTTCAAAGACTGTAATCTCTACTGATGACAGTTAAAGAACCAGAAACACGTGTCTAGAGATCAGCACTATCTGCACCAACGTTAGAGAAACACTCAAACACTCTTGAAGCAAGCAAGTAACTGAAACTGCATTTACCACAATGCCAGGGGTGAACCTTGCTGGGAGTTGAAGCTGTGTGCTCCCACTCCTGTTCCTGCTTAATAGTACTGCCGTGTGTCATTGAGCTGACAAGCTCGTAGATGAAGCACCCCCATGCCTGTGAGAGGTACCTGACCTGAGAAAGATGTTGGCAGCCTACTCAGCAAACCCCAAATTTCAAAGACTGTAATCTCTTCTGATGAGGATTAAAGAATAAGAAACACATGTCTATAGATCAGCACTATCTGCGCCAACTGTGGTGAAACACTCGAACACTCTTGAAGCAAGCAAGTAACTGAAACTGCATTTACCACAATGCCAGGGGCGATCCTCGCTGGGAGGTGAAGAGGTGTGCTCCCACCCCTTTTCCTGTTTAATAGTACTCCCGTGAATCATTGAGCTGACAAGTTCGTGGATGAAGCACCTGCATGCCTGTGAGAGGTACCTGACCTGACAACGATGTTGGCAGCCTACTCAGCAAAACCCACTTTTGAAAGACTGTAATATCTACTGATGACGGTTACAGAACCAGAAACACGTGTCTAGAGATCAGCACTATCTGCGCCAACTGTAGAGAAACACTCGAACACTCTTGAAGCAAGCAAGTAATTCAAAATGCATTTACCACAATGCCAGGGGTGAACCTTGCTGGGAGTTAAAGCGGTGTGCTCCCACTTTTTTCCTGCATAATAGTACTGCCGTGAGTCATTGAGCTGACAAGCACGTGGATGAAGCACCTGCATGCCTGTGAGAGGTACCTGACCTGAGAAAGATGTTGGCAGCCTACTCAGCAAACCCCAAATTTGAAAGACTGTAATCTCTACTGATGACGGTTAAAGAACCAGAAACACGTGTCTAGAGATCAGCACTATCTGCGCCAACTGTGGCGAAACACTCGAACACTCTTGAAGCAAGCAAGTAACTGAAACTGCATTTATCACAATGCCAGGGTTGAAACTTGCTGGGATGTGAAGTGGTGTGCTCCCACCGCAGGTCCTGTTTAATAGTACTCCCGTGACTCATTGAGCTGACGAGCTCGTGGATGAAGCACCCGCATGCCTGTGAGAGGTACCTGACCTGAGAAAGATGTTGGCAGCCTTCTCAGCAAACCCCAAATTTTAAAGACTGAAATCTCTACGGATGTCGGTTAAAGAACCAGAAACACGTGTCTAGAGATCAGCACTATCTGCGCCAACTGAGGCGAAACACTCGAACACTCTTGAAGCAAGCAAATAACTGAAACTGCATTTACCACAATGCCAGGGGCGAACCTTGCTGGGAGGTGAAGCGGTGTGCTCCCACCCCTGTTCCTGTTTAATAGTACTACCGTGAATCATTGAGCTTACAAGCTCATGGATTAAGCACCCGCATGCCTGTGAGAGGTACCTGACCTGACAAAGATGTTGACAGCCTACTCAGCAAACCCCAAATTTGAACGAGTTTAATCTCTACTGATGACGGTTAAAGAACCAGAAACACGTGTCTAGAGATCAGCACTATCCGCGCCAACTGTGGCAAAACACTCGAAATCTCTTGAAGCAAGCAAGTAACTGAAACTGCATTTACCACAATGCCAGGGGCGAACCTTCCTGGGAGGTGCAGCGGTGTGCTCCCACCCCTGTTCCTGTTTAATAGTACTACCGTGAATCATTGAGCTTACAAGCTCATGGATTAAGCACCCGCATGCCTGTGAGAGGTACCTGACCTGACAAAGATGTTGACAGCCTACTCAGCAAACCCCAAATTTGAAAGAGTTTAATCTCTACTGATGATGGTTAAAGAACCAGAAACACGTGTCTAGAGATCAGCACTATCTGCGCCAACTGTGGCGAAACACTCGAACACTCTTGAATCAAGCAAATAACCGAAACTGCATTTGCCACAATGCCAGGGACAAACCTTGCTGGGAGGTGAAGCAGTGTGCTCCCACCCCTGTTCCTGTTTAATAGTACTGCCGTGAGTCATTGAGCTGACGAGCTCGTGGATGAAGCACCCGCATGCCTGGAGAGGTACCTGACCTGACAAAGATGTCGGCAGCCTACTCAGCAAACCCCACATTTGAAAGACTGTAATCTCTACTGATAACGGTTGAAGAATCAGAAACACGTGTCTAGAGATCAGCACTATCTGTGCCAACGTTAGCAAAACACTCAAACACTCTTGAAGCAAGCAAGTAACTGAAACTGCATTTACCACAATGCCAGGAGTGAACCTTGATGGGAGTTGAAGCTGTGTGCTCCCACTCCTGTTCCTGCTTAATAGTACTGCCATGTGTCATTGAGCTGACAAGCTCGTAGATGAAGCACCCCCATGCCTGTGAGAGGTACCTGACCTGAGAAAGATGTTGGCAGCCTACTCAGCAAACCCCAAATTTCAAAGACTGTAATCTCTACTGATGAGGATTAAAGACCAAGAAACACATGTCAAGAGATCAACACTATCTGCGCCAACTGTGGTAAAACACTCGAACACTTTTGAAGCAAGCAAGTAACTGAAACTGCATTTACCACCATGCCAGGGGCGAACCGTGCTGGGAGGTGAAGCGGTGTGCTCCCACTCCTGTTCCCGCTTAATAGTAGTGCCGTGAGTCATTGAGCACACAAGCTCGTGGATGAAGCACCCGCATGCCTGTGAGAGGTACCTGGCCTGAGAAAGATGTTGACAGCCTACTCAGCAAACCCCACATTTGAAAGACTGTAATCTCTACTGATGACGGTTAAAGAACCGGAAATACTTGTCTAGAGATCAGCACTATCTGCGTCAACTGTGGCGAAACACTCAAACACTCTTGAAGCAAGCAAGTAACTGAAACTGCATTTACCACAATGCCAGGGGCGAACCTTGCTGGGAGGTGAAGCGGTGTGCTCCCACTCCTGTTCCTGCTTAATAGTACTGCCGTGAGTCATTGAGCTGACAAGCCCGTGGATGAAGCACCCGCATGCCTGTGAGAGGTACCTGACCTGAGAAAGATGTTGGCAGCCTACTCAGCAAATCCCACATTTGAAAGACTGTAATCTCTACTGATGACGGTTAAAGAACCAGAAACACGTGTCTAGAGATCAGCACTATCCGCGCCAACTGTGGCAAAACGCTCGAAAACTCTTGAAGCAAGCAAGTAACTGAAACTGCATTTACCACAATGCCAGGGGCGAACCTTGCTGGGATGTGAAGTGGTGTGCTCCCACCGCAGGTCCTGTTTAATAGTACTCCCGTGACTCATTGAGCTGAAGAGCTCGTGGATGAAGCACCCGCATGCCTGTGAGAGGTACCTGACCTGAGAAAGATGTTGGCAGCCTTCTCAGCAAACCCCAAATTTGAATAGACTGTAATCTCTAATGATGACGGTTAAAGAACCAGAAACACGTGTCTAGAGATCAGCACTATCTGCGCCAACTGAGGCGAAACACTCGAACACTCTTGAAGCAAGCAAATAACTGAAACTGCATTTACCACAATGCCAGGGGCGAACCTTGCTGGGAGGTGAAGCGGTGTGCTCCCACCCCTGTTCCTGTTTAATAGTACTACCGTGAATCATTGAGCTTACAAGCTCATGGATTAAGCACCCGCATGCCTGTGAGAGGTACCTGACCTGACAAAGATGTTGACAGCCTACTCAGCAAACCCCAAATTTGAAAGAGTTTAATCTCTACTGATGACGGTTAAAGAACCAGAAACACGTGTCTAGAGATCAGCACTATCCGCGCCAACTGTGGCAAAACACTCGAAATCTCTTGAAGCAAGCAAGTAACTGAAACTGCATTTACCACAATGCCAGGGGCGAACCTTCCTGGGAGGTGCAGCGGTGTGCTCCCACCCCTGTTCCTGTTTAATAGTACTACCGTGAATCATTGAGCTTACAAGCTCATGGATTAAGCACCCGCATGCCTGTGAGAGGTACCTGACCTGACAAAGATGTTGACAGCCTACTCAGCAAACCCCAAATTTGAAAGAGTTTAATCTCTACTGATGATGGTTAAAGAACCAGAAACACGTGTCTAGAGATCAGCACTATCTGCGCCAACTGTGGCGAAACACTCGAACACTCTTGAATCAAGCAAGTAACCGAAACTGCATTTGCCACAATGCCAGGGACAAACCTTGCTGGGAGGTGAAGCAGTGTGCTCCCACCCCTGTTCCTGTTTAATAGTACTGCCGTGAGTCATTGAGCTGACGAGCTCGTGGATGAAGCACCCGCATGCCTGGAGAGGTACCTGACCTGACAAAGATGTCGGCAGCCTACTCAGCAAACCCCACATTTGAAAGACTGTAATCTCTACTGATAACGGTTGAAGAATCAGAAACACGTGTCTAGAGATCAGCACTATCTGTGCCAACGTTAGCAAAACACTCAAACACTCTTGAAGCAAGCAAGTAACTGAAACTGCATTTACCACAATGCCAGGAGTGAACCTTGCTGGGAGTTGAAGCTGTGTGCTCCCACTCCTGTTCCTGCTTAATAGTACTGCCATGTGTCATTGAGCTGACAAGCTCGTAGATGAAGCACCCCCATGCCTGTGAGAGGTACCTGACCTGAGAAAGATGTTGGCAGCCTACTCAGCAAACCCCAAATTTCAAAGACTGTAATCTCTACTGATGAGGATTAAAGACCAAGAAACACATGTCAAGAGATCAACACTATCTGCGCCAACTGTGGTAAAACACTCGAACACTTTTGAAGCAAGCAAGTAACTGAAACTGCATTTACCACCATGCCAGGGGCGAACCGTGCTGGGAGGTGAAGCGGTGTGCTCCCACTCCTGTTCCCGCTTAATAGTAGTGCCGTGAGTCATTGAGCACACAAGCTCGTGGATGAAGCACCCGCATGCCTGTGAGAGGTACCTGGCCTGAGAAAGATGTTGACAGCCTACTCAGCAAACCCCACATTTGAAAGACTGTAATCTCTACTGATGACGGTTAAAGAACCGGAAATACTTGTCTAGAGATCAGCACTATCTGCGTCAACTGTGGCGAAACACTCAAACACTCTTGAAGCAAGCAAGTAACTGAAACTGCATTTACCACAATGCCAGGGGCGAACCTTGCTGGGAGGTGAAGCGGTGTGCTCCCACTCCTGTTCCTGCTTAATAGTACTGCCGTGAGTCATTGAGCTGACAAGCCCGTGGATGAAGCACCCGCATGCCTGTGAGAGGTACCTGACCTGAGAAAGATGTTGGCAGCCTACTCAGCAAATCCCACATTTGAAAGACTGTAATCTCTACTGATGACGGTTAAAGAACCAGAAACACGTGTCTAGAGATCAGCACTATCCGCGCCAACTGTGGCAAAACGCTCGAAAACTCTTGAAGCAAGCAAGTAACTGAAACTGCATTTACCACAATGCCAGGGGCGAACCTTGCTGGGAGGTGAAGCGGTGTGGTCCCACTCCTGTTCCTGCTTAATAGTACTGCCGTGAGTCATTGAGCTGACAAGCTCGTGGATGAAGCACCCGCATGCTTGGAGAGGTACCTGGCCTGAGAAAAATGTTGGGAGCATACTCAGCAAACCCCACATTTGAAAGGCTGTAATCTCTACTGATGACGGTTGAAGAATCAGAAACACGTGTCTAGAGATCAGCACTATCTGCGCCAACGTTAGCGAAACACTCAAACACTCTTGAAGCAAGCAAGTAACTGAAACTGCATTTACCACAATGCCAGGAGTGAACCTTGCTGGGAGTTGAAGCTGTGCGCTCCCACTCCTGTTCCTGCTTAATAGTACTGCCATGTGTCATTGAGCTGACAAGCTCGTAGATGAAGCACCCCATGCCTGTGAGAGGTACCTGACCTGAGAAAGATGTTGGCAGCCTACTCAGCAAACCCCAAATTTCAAAGACTGTAATCTCTACTGATGAGGATTAAAGACCAAGAAACACATGTCAAGAGATCAACACTATCTGCGCCAACTGTGGTAAAACACTCGAACACTTTTGAAGCAAGCAAGTAACTGAAACTGCATTTACCGCAATGCCAGGGGCGAACCTTGCTGGGATGGGAAGCAATGTGCTCCCAACCCTCTTCCTGTTTAATAGTATTCCCGTGAGTCATTGAGCTGACGAGCTCGTGGATGAAGCTCCCGCATGCCTGTGAGAGGTAACTGACCTGAGAACGATGTTGGCAGCCTACTCAGAAAACCCCACATTTGAAAGACTGTAAACTCTACTGATGAGGGTTAAAGAACAAGAAACACATGTCAAGAGATCAACACTATCTGTGCCAACTGTGGCAAAACACTAGAACTCTATTGAAGCAAGCAAGTAACCGAAACTGCATTTACCACAATGCCAGGTGCGAACCTTGCTGGGAGATGAAACGGTGTGCTCCCACCCCTGTTCCTGTTTAATAGTACTCCCGTGAGTCATTGAGCTGACAAGCTCGTGGATGAAGCACCCGCATGCCTGTGAGAGATACCTGGCCTGAGAAGGATGTTGACAGTCTACTCAGCAAACCCCACATTTGAAAGACTGTAAATTCTACTGATGACGGTTAAAAAACCTGAAACACGTGTCTAGAGATCAGCACTATCTGCGCCAACTGTGCCGAAACACTCGAACACTCTTGAAGCAAGCAAGTAACTGAAACTGCATTTACCACAATGCCAGGGGCGAACCTTGCTGGGAGGTGAAGAGGTGTGCTCCCACCCCTTTTCCTGTTTAATAGTACTCCCGTGAATCATTGAGCTGACAAGTTCGTGGATGAAGCACCTGCATGCCTGTGAGAGGTACCTGACCTGACAACGATGTTGGCAGCCTACTCAGCAAACCCCAAATTTGAAAGACTGTAATCTCTACTATTATGATGGTTAAAGAACAAGAAACACGTGTCTAGAGATCAGCACTTTCTGTGCCAAATGTGGCGAAACACTCGAACACTCTTGAAGCAAGCAAGTAACCGAAACTGCATTTACCACAATGCCAGGGACAAACCTTGCTGGGAAGTGAAGCGGTGTGCTCCCACCATTGTTCCTATTTAATAGTACCCCTGTGAGTCATTGAGCTGATGAGCTCGTGGATGAAGCACAAGCATGCCTGTGAGAGGTGCCTGACCTGAGAAAGATGTTGCCAGCCTACTCAGCAAACCTCACATTTGAAAGACTGTAATCTCTACTGATGACGGTTTTAGAACCAGAAACACATGTATAGAGATCAGCACTATCAGCGCCAACTGTGGCGAAACACTCGAACACTCTTGAAGCAAGCAAGAAACTGAAACTGCATTACTACAATGCCAGGGGTGAACCTTGCTGGGAGGTGAAGCTGTGTGCTCCCACCCCTGTTCCTGTTTAATAGTACTCCCATGAGTCATTGAGCTGACGAGCTCGTGGATGAAGCACCCGCATGCCTGTGAGAAGTACCTGACATGAGAAAGATGTTGGCAGCCTACTCAGCAAACCTCACATTTGAAATACTGTAATCTCTACTGATGATGGTTAAAGAACCAGAAACACGTGTCTAGAGATCAGCACTATCTGCGCCAACTGTGGCGAAACACTCGAACACTCTTGAAGCAAGCAAGTAACTGAAACTGCATTTATCACAATGCCAGGGTTGAAACTTGCTGGGATGTGAAGTGGTGTGCTCCCATCCCAGGTCCTGTTTAATAGCACTCCCGTGACTCATTAAGCTGACGAGCTCGTGGATGAAGCACCCGCATGCCTGTGAGAGGTACCTGACCTGACAAAGATGTTGGCAGCCTACTCAGCAAAACCCACTTTTGAAAGACTTTAATATCTACTGATGACGGTTACAGAACCAGAAACACGTGTCTAGAGATCAGCACTATCTGCGCCAACTGTAGAGAAACACTCGAACACTCTTGAAGCAAGCAAGTAATTCAAAACTGCATTTACCACAATACCAGGGGTGAACCTTGCTGGGAGTTGAAGCGGTGTGCTCCCACTTTTTTCCTGCATAATAGTACTGCCGTGAGTCATTGAGCTGACAAGCACGTGGATGAAGCACCCGCATGCCTGTGAGAGGTACCTGACCTGAGAAAGATGTTGGCAGCCTACTCAGCAAACCCCAAATTTGAAAGACTGTAATCTCTACTGATGACGGTTAAAGAACCAGAAACACGTGTCTAGAGATCAGCACTATCTGCGCCAACTGTGGCGAAACACTCGAACACTCTTGAAGCAAGCAAGTAACTGAAACTGCATTTATCACAATGCCAGGGTTGAAACTTGCTGGGATGTAAAGTGGTGTGCTCCCACCGCAGGTCCTGTTTAATAGTACTCCCGTAACTCATTGAGCTGACGAGCTCGTGGATGAAGCACCCGCCTGCCTGTGAGAGGTACCTGACCTGAGAAAGATGTTGGCAGCCTTCTCAGCAAACCCCAAATTTTAAAGACTGAAATCTCTACGGATGTCGGTTAAAGAACCAGAAACACGTGTCTAGGGATCAGCACTATCTGCGCCAACTGTGGCGAAACACTCGAACACTCTTGAAGCAAGCAAATAACTGAAACTGCATTTACCACAATGCCAGGGGCGAACCTTGCTGGGAGGTGAAGCGGTGTGCTCCCACCCCTGTTCCTGTTTAATAGTACTCCCGTGAATCATTGAGCTGACGAGCTCGTGGATGAAGCACCCGCATGCCTGGAGAGGTACCTGACCTGACAAAGATGTTGGCAGCCTACTCAGCAAACCCCACATTTGAAAGACTGTAATCTCTACTGATGACGGTTAAAGAACCAGAAACACGTGTCTAGAGATCAGCACTATCTGCGCCAAAGTTAGAGAAACACTCAAACACTCTTGAAGCAAGCAAGTAACTGAAACTGCATTTACCACAATCCCAGGGGTGAACCTTGCTGGGAGTTGAAGCTGTGTGCTCCCACTCCTGTTCCTGCTTAATAGTACTGCCGTGTGTCATTGAGCTGACAAGCTCGTAGATGAAGCACCCCCATGCCTGTGAGAGGTACCTGACCTGAGAAAGATGTTGGCAGCCTACTCAGCAAACCCCAAATTTTAAAGACTGTAATCTCTACTGATGAGGATTAAAGAATAAGAAACACATGTCAAGAGATCAACACTATCTGCGCCAACTGTGGTAAAACACTCAAACACTTTTGAAGCAAGCAAGTAACTGAAACTGCATTTACCGCAATGCCAGGGGCGAACCTTGCTGGGATGGGAAGCGATGTGCTCCCAACTCTGTTCCTGTTTAATAGTATTCCCGTGAGTCATTGAGCTGACGAGCTCGTGGATGAAGCTCCCACATGCCTGTGAGAGGTAACTGACCTGAGAACGATGTTGGCAGCCTACTCAGCAAACCCCACATTTGAAAGACTGTAAACTCTACTGATGACGGTTAAAAAACCTGAAACACGTGTCTAGAGATGAGCACTATCTGCGCCAACTGTGGTGAAACACTCGAACACTCTTGAAGCAAGCAAGTAACTGAAACTGCATTTACCACATTGCCAGGGGTGAACCTTGCTGGGAGCTGAAGCGGTGTGCTCCCAACCCTGTTCCTGTTTAATAGTACTCCCCTGAGTCATAGAGCTGACGAGCTCATGGATGAAGTTCCCGCATGCCTGTGAGAGGTACCTGACCTGAGAAAGATGTTGACAGCCTACTCAGCAAACCCCACATTTGAAAGACTGTAATCTCTATTGATGGTGGTTAAAGACCAGAAACACGTGTCTAGAGATCAGCACTATCTGCGCCAACTGTGGCGAAACACTCGAACACTCTTGAAGCAAGCAAGTAACTGAAACTGCATTTACCACAATGCCAGGGGTGAACCTTGCTGGGAGCTGGAGCGGTGTGCTCCCACCCCTGTTCCTGTTTAATAGTACTCCCGTTAGTCATTTAGTTGGCAAGTTCGTGGATGAAGCCCCCGCATGCCTGTGAGAGGTACCTGACCTGAGAAAGATGTTGACAGCCTACTCAGCCAACCCCACATTTGAAAGACTGTAATCTCTACTGATGACGGTTAAAGAACCAGAAACACGTGTCTACAGATCAGTACTATCTGTATCAACTGTGGCGAAAAACTCGAACACTCTTGAAGCAAGCAAGTAACTGAATCTGCATTTACCACAATTCCAGGGGCGAACCTTGCTGGGAGGTGAAGTGGTGTGCTCCCACCCCTGTTCCTTTTTAATTGAACTTCCGTGAATCATTGAGCTGACGAGCTCGTGGATGAAGCACCCGCATGCCTGATCTGACAAAGATGTTGGCAGCATACTCAGCAAACCCCACATTTGATGGACTGTAATCTCTACTGATGACGGTTAAAGAACCAGAAACACGTGTCTAGAGATCAGCACTATCTGCGCCAACTATAGCGAAACACACGAACACTCTTGAAGCAAGCAAGTAACTGAAACTGCATTTACCACAATGCCAGATGTGAACCTTGCTGGGAGGTGAAGCGGTGTGCTCCCACTCCTGTTCCTGCTTAATAGTACTGCTGTGAGTCATTGAACTGGCAAGCTCGTGGATGAAGCACCCACATGCCTGTGAGATGTACCTGACCTGATAAAGATGTTGGCGGCCTACTCAGCAAACCCCAAATTTGAAAGACTGTAATCTCTACTAATGACGGTTAAAGAACCAGAAACACGTGTCTAGAGATCAGCACTATCTGCGCCAACTGTGGCGAAACACTCAAACACTCTTAAGCAAGCAAGTAACTGAAACTGTATTTACCACAATGCCAGGGGCGAACCTTGCTGGGAGGTGAAGCGGTGTGCTCCCACCCCTGTTCCTGTTTAATAGTACTCCAGTGACTCATTGAGCTGACGAGCTCGTGGATTAAGCACCCACATACCTGTGAGAGGTACCTGACCTGACAAAGATGTTGGAAGCCTACTCAGCAAACCCCAAATTGAAATACTGTAATCTCTACTGATGACGGTTAAAGAACTAGAAACACGTGTCTACAGATCAGCACTATCAGCGCCAACTGTGGCGAAACACTCAAACACTCTTGAAGCAAGGAAGTAACTGAAACTGCATTTACCACAATGCCAGGGGCGGACCTTGCTGGGAGGTGAAGCGGTGTGCTCCCACCCCTGTTCCTGTTTAATAGTACTCCTGTGAGTCATTGAGCTGACGAGCTCGTGGATTATGCACCCTCATGCCTGTGAGAGGTACCTGACATGAGAAAGATGTTGACAGCCTACTCAGCAAACCCCACATTTGAAAGACTGTAATCTCTACTTATGACGGTTAAAGAACCAGACACACGTGTCTAGAGATCAGCACTATCTGCGCCAACTGTGGCGAAACACTCAAACACTTTTGAAGAACCAAGTAACTGAAACTGCATTTACCACAATGCCAGGAGTGAACCTTGCTGGGAGGTGAAGCAGTATACTCCCACCCCTGTTCCTGTTTAATAGTAGTCCCGTGAGTCATTGAGCTGACGAGCTCGTGGATGAAGCACCCGCATGCCTGTGAGAGGTACCTGGCCTGAGAAAGATGTTGACAGCCTACTCAGCAAACCCCACATTTGAAAGACTGTAATCTCTACTAATGATGGTTAAAGAACCAGAAACACGTGTCTAGAGATCAGCACTATCTGGACTAACTGTGGCGAAACATTTGAACACTCTTGAAGCAAGCAAGTAACTGAAACTGCATTTACCACAATGCCAGGGGGAACCTTGCTGGGAGGTGAAGCAGTGTGCTCCCACTCCTGTTCCTGCTTAATAGTACTGCCTTGAGTCATTGAGCTGACGAGCTCGTGGATGAAGCACCCGCATGCCTGTGAGA
The DNA here is from genome assembly GCF_964204655.1 of Triturus cristatus. NCBI lineage: Eukaryota > Metazoa > Chordata > Amphibia > Caudata > Salamandridae > Triturus > Triturus cristatus. The sequence goes on from NC_140579.1 coordinate 1,226,499,186, forward strand.
GGTATCTGACCCGAGAAAGATGTTGACAGCCTACTCAGCAAACCCCACATTTGAAAGACTGTAATCTCTACTGATGACGGTTAAAGAACCAGAAACACGTGTCTAGAGATCAGCACTATCAGCGTTAACTGTGGCGAAACACTCGAACAGTCTTGAAGCAAGCAATTAACTGAAACTGCATTTACCAAAATGCCAGGGGCGAACCTTGCTGGGAGGTGAAGCGGTGTGCTCCCACTCCTGTTCCTTCTTAAAAGTATAGCTGTGAGTCATTGAGCTGAAAAGCTCGTGGATGAAGCACCCACATGCCTGTTAGAGGTACCCGACCTGAGAAAGGTGTTGGCAGCCGACTCAGCAAACCCCAAATTTGAAAGACTGTAATATCTACTGATGAAGGTTAAAGAACCAGAAACACGTGTCTAGAGATCAGCACTATCTTCTCCAACAGTGGCGAAACACACGAACACTCTTGAAACAAGCAAGTAACTGAAACTACATTTACCACAATGCCAGGGGCGAACCTTGCTGGGAGGTGAAGCGGTGTGCTCCCACCCCTGTTCCTGTTTAATAGTACTCCAGTGAAACATTGAGCTGACGAACTTGTGTATGAAGCACCCGCATGCCCGTGAGAGGTACCTGAACTGACAAAGATGTTGGCAGCCTACTCAGCAAACCCCACATATGAAAGACTGTAATCTCTACTGATGACGGTTAAAGAACCAGAAACACGTGTCTAGAGATCAGCAATATCTGCGCCAACTGTGGCGAAACACTTGAACACTTTTGAAGCAAGCAAGTAAGCGAAACTGCATTTACCACAATGCCAGGGACGAACCTTGCTGGGAGGTGAAGCGGTGTGCTCCCACCCCTGTTCCTGTTTAATACTACTCCAGTGAATCATTGAGCTGACGAGCTCGTGGATGAAGCACCTGTATGCCCGTGAGAGGTACCTGACCGGACAAAGATGTTGGCAACCTACTCAGCAAACCCTACATTTGAAAGACTGTAATCTCTACTGATGACGGTTAAAGAACCAGAAACATGTGTCTAGAGATCAGCACTATCTGCGCCAACTGTAGCGAAACACTAGAACACTCTTGAAGCAAACAAGTAACTGAAACTGTATTTACCCCAATGCCAGGGGTGAGCCTTGCTGGGAGGTGAAGCGGTGTGCTCCCACCCCTGTTCCTGTTTAATAGTACTGCCGTGAGTTATTGAGCTGACGAGCTCGTGGATTAAGCACAAGCATGCCTGTGAGAGGTACCTGACCTGAGAAAGATGTTGGCAGCCTACTCAGCAAACCCACATTTGTAATGCTGTAAACTCTACTGATGAGGGTTAAAGAACCAGAAACACATATCTAGTGATCAGCACTATCTGTGCCAACTGTGGCGAAACACTCGAACACTTTTGAAGGAAGCAAGTAACTGAAACTGCATTTACCACAATGCCAGGGGCGAACTTTGCTGGGAGGTGAAGCGGTGTGCTCCCAACCCTGTTCCTGTTTAATAGTACTCCTGTGAGTCATTGAGCTGACGAACTCGTGGGTGAAGCACCCGCATGCCTGTGAGAGCTACCTGACCTGAGAAAGATGTTGGCAGCCCACTCAGCAAACCCCACACTTGAAAGATTGTAATCTCTACTGATGACGGTTAAAGAACCATAAACACGTGTCTAGAGATCAGCACTATCTGCGCCAACTGTGGCAAAACACTCGAACACACTTGAAGCAAGCAAGTAACCGAAACTGCATTTACCACAATGCCAGGGGCGAACCTTGCTGGGAGGTGAAGCGGTGTGCTCCCACCCCTATTCCTGTTTAATAGTACTCCCGTGAGTCATAGAGCTGACAAGCTAGTGGATGAAGCACACGCATGCCTGTGAGAGGTACCTGGCCTAAGAAAGATGTTGACAGCCTACTCAGCAAACCCCACATTTGAAAGACTGTAATCTCTACTGATGACGGTTAAAGAACCGGAAACACGTGTCTAGAGATCAGCACTATCTGCGTCAACTGTGGCGAAACACTCGAACACTCTTGAAGCAAGCAAGTAACTGAAACAGCATTTACCACAATGCCAGGGGCGAACCTTGCTAGGAAATTAAGCGGTGTGCTCCCACCCCTGTTCCTGTTTAATAGTACTCCCGTCAGTCATTGAGCTGACGAGCTCGTGGATGAAGCACCCGCATGCCTGTGAGAGGTACCTGACCTGAGAAAGATTTTAGCAGCCTACTCAGCAAACCCCACATTTGAAAGACTGTAAACTCTACTGATGAGGGTTAAAGAACCAGAAACACATATCTAGTGATCAGCACTATCTGTGCCAACTGTGGCGAAGCACTCGAACACTTTTGAAGGAAGGAAGTAACTGAAACTGCATTTACCACAATGCCAGGGGCGAACCTTGCTGGGAGGTGAAGCGGTGTGCTCCCAACCCTGTTCCTATTTAATAGTACTCCTGTGAGTCATTGAGCTGACGAACTCGTGGATGAAGCACCTGCATGCCTGTGAGAGGTACCTGACCTGAGAAAGATGTTGGCAGCCCACTCAGCAAACCCCACATTTGAAAGAATGTAATCTCTACTGATGACGGTTAAGGAACCAGAAACACGTGTCTAGAGATCAGCACTATCTGCGCCAACTGTGGCGAAACACTAGAACACTCTTGAAGCAAGCAAGTAACTGAAACTGCATTTACCACAATGACAGGGGTGAACCTTGCTGGGAGGTGAAGCTGTGTGCTCCCACCCCTGTTCCTATTTAATAGTACTGCCGTGAGTCATTGAGCTGACGAGCTCGTGGATGAAGCACAAGCATGCCTGTGAGAGGTACCTGACTTGAGAAAGATGTTAGCAGCCTACTCAGCAAACCCCACATTTGAAAGACTGTAAACTTTACTGATAAGGGTTAAAGAACCAGAAACACATATCTAGTGATCAGCACTATCTGCGCCAACTGTGGCGAAACATTAGAACACTCTTGAAGCAAGCAAGTAACTGAAATTGCATTTACCACAATGCCAGGGACGAACCTTGCTGGGAGATGAAGCGGTGTGCTCCCACCCCTGTTCCTGTTTAATAGTACTCCTGTGAGTCATTGAGCTGACGAACTTGTGGATGAAGCACCCGCATGCCAGTGAGAGGTACCTGACCTGAGAAAGATGTTGGCAGCCCACTCAGCAAACCCCACATTTGAAAGAATGTAATCTCTACTGATGACGGTTAAAGAACCATAAACATGTGTCTAGAGATCAGCACTATCTGCGCCAACTGTGGCAAAACACTCAAACACTCTTAAAGCAAGCAAGTAACCGAAACTGCATTTACCACAATGCCAGGGGCGAACCTTGCTGGGAGGTGAAGCGGTGTGCTCCCACCCCTATTCCTGTTTAATAGTACTCCCGTGAGTCATTGAGCTGACAAGCTAGTGGATGAAGCACTCACATGCCTGTGAGAGGTACCTGGCCTGAGAAAGATGTTGACAGCCTACTCAGCAAACCCCACATTTGAAAGACTGTAATCTCTACTGATGACGGTTAAAGAACCAGAAACACGTGTCTAGAGATCAGCACTATCTACACCAACTGTGGCGAAACACTCGAACACTCTTGAAACAAGCAAGTAACTGAAACTGCATTTACCACAATGCCAGGGGTGAACCTTGCTGAGAGGTGAAGCGGTGTGCTCCCACCCCTGTTCCTGTTTAATAGTACTGCCATGAGATATTGAGCTGACGAGCTCGTGGATGAAGCACAAGCATGCCTGTGAGAGGTACCTGACCTGAGAAAGATGTTGACAGCCTACTCAGCAAGCCCCAAATTTGAAAGACTGTAATCTCTACTGATGACGGTTAAAGAACCAGAAACACGTGTCTAGACATCAGCACTATCTGCGCCAACTGTGGCGAAACACTTGAACACTCTTGAAACAAGCAAGTAACTGAAACTGCATTTACCACAATGCCAGGGGCGAACCTTGCTGGGAGGTGAAGCAGTGTGCTCCCACCCCTGTTCCTGTTTAATACTACTCCAGTGAATCATTGAGCTGACGAGCTCATGGATGAAGCACCTGCATGCCCGTGAGAGGTACCTGACCTGACAAAGATGTTGGCAACCTACTCAGCAAACCCTACATTTGAAAGACTGTAATCTCTACTGATGACGGTTAAAGAACCAGAAACACGTGTCTGGAGATCAGCACTATCTGCGCCAACTGTAGCTAAACACTAGAACACTCTTGAAACAAGCAAGTAACTGAAACTGCATTTACCCCAATGCCAGGGGTGAGCCTTGCTAGGAAATGAAGCGGTGTGCTCCCACCCCTGTTCCTGTTTAATAGTACTCGCGTGAGTCATTCAGCTGACAAGCTCGTGGATGAAGCACCCGCATGCCTGTGAGAGGTACCTGGCCTGAGAAGGATGTTGACAGTCTACTTAGCAAACCCCACATTTGAAAGACTGTAATCTCTACTGATGACGGTTAAAGAACCAAAAACACGTGTCTAGAGATCAGCAATATCTGCGCCAACTGTGGCAAAACACTTGAACACTTTTGAAGCAAGCAAGTAAGCGAAACTGCATTTACCACAATGCCAGGGACGAACCTTGCTGGGAGGTGAAGCGGTGTGCTCCCACCCCTGTTCCTGCTTAATAGTACTCTTGTGAGTCATTGAGCTGACGAGCTCGTGGATGAAGCACCCGCATGCCTGTGAGAGGTACCTGACCCGAGAAAGATGTTGACAGCCTACTCAGCAAACCCCACATTTGAAAGACTGTAATCTCTACTGATGACTGTTAAAGAACCAGAAACACGTGTCTAGAGATCAGCACTATCAGCGCCAACTGTGGCGAAACACTCGAACACTCTTGAAGCAAGCAATTAACTGAAACTGCATTTACCACAATGCCAGGGGCAAACCTTGCTGGGAGGTGAAGCGGTGTGCTCCCACTCCTGTTCCTGCTTAATATTACTGCCGTGAGTCATTGAGCTGAAAAACTCGTGGATGAAGCACCCACATGCCTGTTAGAGGTACCCGACCTGAGAAAGGTGTTGGCAGCCTACTCAGCAAACCCCAAATTTGAAAGACTGTAATCTCTACTGATGACGGTTAAAGAACCAGAAACACGTGTCTAGAGATCAGCACTATCTGCTCTAACTGTGGCGAAACACTCGAACACTCTTGAAACAAGCAAGTAAATGAAACTGCATTTACCACAATGCCTGGGGCAAACCTTGCTGGGAGGTGAAGCGGTGTGCTCCCACCCCTGTTCCTGTTTAATAGTACTCCAGTGAATCATTGAGCTGAGGAGATCGTGGATGAAGCACCCGCATGCCCGTGAGAGGCACCTGACCTGACAAAGATGTTGGCAGCCTACTCAGCAAACCCCACATTTGAAAGACTGTAATCTCTACTGATGACGGTTAAAGAACCAGAAACACATGTCTATAGATCAGCACTATCTTCGCCAACTGTGGCGAAACACTAGAACACTCTTGAAGCAAGCAAGTAACTGAAACTGCTCTTACCACAATGCCAGGGGTGAACCTTGCTGGGAGGTGAAGCGGTGTGCTCCCACCCCTGTTCCTGTTTAATAGTACTGCCGTGAGTTATTGAGCTGACGAGCTCGTGGATGAAGCACAAGCATGCCTGTGAGAGGTACCTGACCTGAGACAGATGTTGACAGCCTACTCAGCAAACCCCAAATTTGAAAGACTGTAATCTCTACTGATGACGGTTAAAGAACCAGAAACACGTGTCTAGAGATCAGCACTATCTGCGCCAACTGTGGCGAAACACTTGAACACTCTTGAACCAAGCAAGTAACTGAAACTGCATTTACCACAATGCCAGGGGCGAACCTTGCTGGGAGGTGAAGCGGTGTGGTCCCACCCCTGTTCCTGTTTAATAGTACTGTCGTGAGTCATTGAGCTGACGAGCTCGTGGAGGAAGCACAAGCATGCCTGTGAGAGGTACCTGACCTGAGAAAGATGTTGGCAGCCTACTCATCAAACCCCAAATTTCACAGATTGTAAACTCTACTGATGAGGGTTAAAGAACCAGAAACACATGTCTAGTGATCAGCACTATCTGCGTCAACTGTGGCGAAACACTCAAACACTTTTGAAGGAAGCAAGTAACTGAAACTGCATTTACCACAATGCCAGGGGCGAACCTTGCTAGGAAATGAAGCGGTGTGCTCCCATCCCTGTTCCTGTTTAATAGTACTCCCGTGAGTCATTCAGCTGACAAGCTCGTGGTTGAAGCACCCGCATGCCAGTGAGAGGTACCTGGCCTGAGAAGGATGATGACAGTCTACTTAACAAACCCCACATTTGAAAGACTGTAATCTCTACTGATGACGGTTAAAGAACCAGAAACACGTGTCTAGAGATCAGCAATATCTGCGCCAACTGTGGCGAAACACTTGAACACTTTTGAAGCAAGCAAGTAAGCGAAACTGCATTTACCACAATGCCAGGGACGAACCTTGCTGGGAGGTGAAGCGGTGTGCTCCCACCCCTGTTCCTGTTTAATAGTACTCTTGTGAGTCATTGAGCTGACGAGCTCGTGGATGAAGCACCCGCATGCCTGTGAGAGGTACCTGACCCGAGAAAGATGTTGACAGCCTACTCAGCAAACCCCACATTTGAAAGACTGTAATCTCTACTGATGACGGTTAAAGAACCAGAAACACATGTCTAGAGATCAGCACTATCAGCGTCAACTGTGGCGAAACACTCGAACACTCTTGAAGTAAGCAATTAACTGAAACTGCATTTACCACAATGCCAGGGGCGCACCTTGCTGGGAGGTGAAGCGGTGTGCTCCCACCCCTGTTCCTGTTTAATAGTACTGTCGTGAGTTATTGAGCTGACGAGCTCGTGGATGAAGCACAAGCATGCCTGTGAGAGGTACCTGACCTGAGAAAGATGTTGGCAGCCTACTAAGCAAACCCCACATTTGAAAGAATGTAATCTCTACTGATGACGGTTAAAGAACCATAAACATGTGTCTAGAGATCAGCACTATCTGCGCCAACTGTGGCAAAACACTCAAACACTCTTGAAGCAAGCAAGTAACTGAAACTGCATTTACCACAATGCCAGGGGTGAACCTTGCTGGGAGGTGAAGCGGTGTGCTCCCACCCCTATTCCTGTTTAATAGTACTCCCGTGAGTCATTGAGCTGACAAGCTAGTGGATGAAGCACTCACATGCCTGTGAGAGGTACCTGGCCTGAGAAAGATGTTGACAGCCTACTCAGCAAACCCCACATTTGAAAGACTGTAATCTCTACTGATGACGGTTAAAGAACCGGAAACGCGTGTCTAGAGATCAGCACTATCTGCGTCAACTGTGGCGAAACACTCGAACACTCTTGAAGCAAGCAAGTAACTGAAACTGCATTTACCACAATGCCAGGGGCGAACCTTGCTAGGAAATGAAGCGGTGTGCTCCCACACCTGTTCCTGTTTAATAGTACTCCCGTGAGTCATTGAGCTGACAAGCTCGTGGATGAAGCACCCGCATGCCTGTGAGAGTTACCTGGCCTGAGAAGGATCTTGACAGTCTACTTAGCAAACCCCACATTTGAAAGACTGTAATCTCTACTGATGACGGTTAAAGAACCAGAAACACGTGTCTAGAGATCAGCAATATCTGCGCCAACTGTGGCGAAACACTTGAACACTTTTGAAGCAAGCAAGTAAGCGAAACTACATTTACCACAATGCCAGGGACGAACCTTACTGGGAGGTGAAGCGGTGTGCTCCCACCCCTGTTCCTGCTTAATAGTACTCTTGTGAGTCATTGAGCTGACGAGCTCGTGGATGAAGCACCCACATGCCTGTGAGAGGTATCTGACCCGAGAAAGATGTTGACAGCCTACTCAGCAAACCCCACATTTGAAAGACTGTAATCTCTACTGATGACGGTTAAAGAACCAGAAACACGTGTCTAGAGATCAGCACTATCAGCGTTAACTGTGGCGAAACACTCGAACAGTCTTGAAGCAAGCAATTAACTGAAACTGCATTTACCAAAATGCCAGGGGCGAACCTTGCTGGGAGGTGAAGCGGTGTGCTCCCACTCCTGTTCCTTCTTAATAGTATAGCTGTGAGTCATTGAGCTGAAAAGCTCGTGGATGAAGCACCCACATGCCTGTTAGAGGTACCCAACCTGAGAAAGGTGTTGGCAGCCTACTCAGCAAACCCCAAATTTGAAAGACTGTAATATCTACTGATGAAGGTTAAAGAACCAGAAACACGTGTCTAGAGATCAGCACTATCTTCTCCAACTGTGGCGAAACACTCGAACACTCTTGAAACAAGCAAGTAACTGAAACTACATTTACCACAATGCCAGGGGCGAACCTTGCTGGGAGGTGAAGCAGTGTGCTCCCACCCCTGTTCCTGTTTAATAGTACTCCAGTGAAACATTGAGCTGACGAACTCGTGTATGAAGCACCCGCATGCCCGTGAGAGGTACCTGAACTGACAAAGATGTTGGCAGCCTACTCAGCAAACCCCACATATGAAAGACTGTAATCTCTACTGATGACGGTTAAAGAACCAGAAACACGTGTCTAGAGATCAGCAATATCTGCGCCAACTGTGGCGAAACACTTGAACACTTTTGAAGCAAGCAAGTAAGCGAAACTGCATTTACAACAATGCCAGGGACGAACCTTGCTGGGAGGTGAAGCGGTGTGCTCCCACCCCTGTTCCTGCTTAATAGTACTCTGGTGAGTCATTGAGCTGACGAGCTCGTGGATGAAGCACCCGCATGCCTGTGAGAGGTACCTGACCCGAGAAAGATGTTGACAGCCTACTCAGCAAACCCCACATTTGAAAGACTGTAATCTCTACTGATGACGGTTAAAGAACCAGAAACACGTGTCTAGAGATCAGCACTATCTACACCAACTGTGGCGAAACACTCGAACACTCTTGAAACAAGCAAGTAACTGAAACTGCATTTACCACAATGCCAGGGGTGAACCTTGCTGAGAGGTGAAGCGGTGTGCTCCCACCCCTGTTCCTGTTTAATAGTACTGCCGTGAGATATTGAGCTGACGAGCTCGTGGATGAAGCACAAGCATGCCTGTGAGAGGTACCTGACCTGAGAAAGATGTTGACAGCCTACTCAGCAAGCCCCAAATTTGAAAGACTGTAATCTCTACTGATGACGGTTAAAGAACTAGAAACACGTGTCTAGACATCAGCACTATCTGCGCCAACTGTGGCGAAACACTTGAACACTCTTGAAACAAGCAAGTAACTGAAACTGCATTTACCACAATGCCAGGGGCGAACCTTGCTGGGAGGTGAAGCGGTGTGCTCCCACCCCTGTTCCTGTTTAATACTACTCCAGTGAATCATTGAGCTGACGAGCTCATGGATGAAGCACCTGCATGCCCGTGAGAGGTACCTGACCTGACAAAGATGTTGGCAACCTACTCAGCAAACCCTACATTTGAAAGACTGTAATCTCTACTGATGACGGTTAAAGAACCAGAAACACGTGTCTGGAGATCAGCACTATCTGCGCCAACTGTAGCTAAACACTAGAACACTCTTGAAACAAGCAAGTAACTGAAACTGCATTTACCCCAATGCCAGGGGTGAGCCTTGCTAGGAAATGAAGCGGTGTGCTCCCACCCCTGTTCCTGTTTAATAGTACTCGCGTGAGTCATTCAGCTGACAAGCTCGTGGATGAAGCACCCGCATGCCTGTGAGAGGTACCTGGCCTGAGAAGGATGTTGACAGTCTACTTAGCAAACCCCACATTTGAAAGACTGTAATCTCTACTGATGACGGTTAAAGAACCAAAAACACGTGTCTAGAGATCAGCAATATCTGCGCCAACTGTGGCAAAACACTTGAACACTTTTGAAGCAAGCAAGTAAGCGAAACTGCATTTACCACAATGCCAGGGACGAACCTTGCTGGGAGGTGAAGCGGTGTGCTCCCACCCCTGTTCCTGCTTAATAGTACTCTTGTGAGTCATTGAGCTGACGAGCTCGTGGATGAAGCACCCGCATGCCTGTGAGAGGTACCTGACCCGAGAAAGATGTTGACAGCCTACTCAGCAAACCCCACATTTGAAAGACTGTAATCTCTACTGATGACTGTTAAAGAACCAGAAACACGTGTCTAGAGATCAGCACTATCTGCTCTAACTGTGGCGAAACACTCGAACACTCTTGAAACAAGCAAGTAACTGAAACTGCATTTACCACAATGCCAGGGGCAAACCTTGCTGGGAGGTGAAGCGGTGTGCTCCCACCCCTGTTCCTGTTTAATAGTACTCCAGTGAATCATTGAGCTGAGGAGATCGTGGATGAAGCACCCGCATGCCCGTGAGAGGCACCTGACCTGACAAAGATGTTGGCAGCCTACTCAGCAAACCCCACATTTGAAAGACTGTAATCTCTACTGATGACGGTTAAAGAACCAGAAACACATGTCTATAGATCAGCACTATCTTCGCCAACTGTGGCGAAACACTAGAACACTCTTGAAGCAAGCAAGTAACTGAAACTGCTCTTACCACAATGCCAGGGGTGAACCTTGATGGGAGGTGAAGCGGTGTGCTCCCACCCCTGTTCCTGTTTAATAGTACTGCCGTGAGTTATTGAGCTGACGAGCTCGTGGATGAAGCACAAGCATATCTGTGAGAGGTACCTGACCTGAGAAAGATGTTGACAGCCTACTCAGCAAACCCCAAATTTGAAAGACTGTAATCTCTACTGATGACGGTTAAAGAACCAGAAACACGTGTCTAGAGATCAGCACTATCTGCGCCAACTGTGGCGAAACACTTGAACACTCTTGAAACAAGCAAGTAACTGAAACTGCATTTACCACAATGCCAGGGGCGAACCTTGCTGGGAGGTGAAGCGGTGTGGTCCCACCCCTGTTCCTGTTTAATAGTACTGTCGTGAGTCATTGAGCTGACGAGCTCGTGGAGGAAGCACAAGCATGCCTGTGAGAGGTACCTGACCTGAGAAAGATGTTGGCAGCCTACTCATCAAACCCCAAATTTCACAGATTGTAAACTCTACTGATGAGGGTTAAAGAACCAGAAACACATGTCTAGTGATCAGCACTATCTGCGTCAACTGTGGCAAAACACTCAAACACTTTTGAAGGAAGCAAGTAACTGAAACTGCATTTACCACAATGCCAGGGGCGAACCTTGCTAGGAAATGAAGCGGTGTGCTCCCATCCCTGTTCCTGTTTAATAGTACTCCCGTGAGTCATTCAGCTGACAAGCTCGTGGTTGAAGCACCCGCATGCCTGTGAGAGGTACCTGGCCTGAGAAGGATGATGACAGTCTACTTAACAAACCCCACATTTGAAAGACTGTAATCTCTACTGATGACGGTTAAAGAACCAGAAACACGTGTCTAGAGATCAGCAATATCTGCGCCAACTGTGGCGAAACACTTGAACACTTTTGAAGCAAGCAAGTAAGCGAAACTGCATTTACCACAATGCCAGGGACGAACCTTGCTGGGAGGTGAAGCGGTGTGCTCCCACCCCTGTTCCTGTTTAATAGTACTCTTGTGAGTCATTGAGCTGACGAGCTCGTGGATGAAGCACCCGCATGCCTGTGAGAGGTACCTGACCCGAGAAAGATGTTGACAGCCTACTCAGCAAACCCCACATTTGAAAGACTGTAATCTCTACTGATGACGGTTAAAGAACCAGAAACACATGTCTAGAGATCAGCACTATCAGCGTCAACTGTGGCGAAACACTCGAACACTCTTGAAGTAAGCAATTAACTGAAACTGCATTTACCACAATGCCAGGGGCGAACCTTGCTGGGAGGTGAAGCGGTGTGCTCCCACCCCTGTTCCTGTTTAATAGTACTGTCGTGAGTTATTGAGCTGACGAGCTCGTGGATGAAGCACAAGCATGCCTGTGAGAGGTACCTGACCTGAGAAAGATGTTGGCAGCCTACTCAGCAAACCCCACATTTGAAAGACTGTAATCTCTACTGATGATGGTTAAAGAACCAGAAACACGTGTCTATAGATCAGCACTATCTGTGCCAACTGTGTCGAAACACTAGAACACTCTTGAAGCAAGCAAGTAACTGAAACTGCATTTACCACAATGCCAGGGGTGAACCTTGCTGGGAGGTGAAGCGGTGTGCTCCCACCACTGTTCCTGTTTAATAGTACTGCCGTGAGTCATTGAGCTGACGAGCTCGTGGATGAAGCACAAGCATGCCTGTGAGAGGTACCTGACCTGAGAAAGATTTTGGCAGCCTACTCAGCAAACCCCACATTTGAAAGACTGTAAACTCTACTGATGAGGGTTAAAGAACCAGAAACACATATCTAGTGATCAGCACTATCTGTGCCAACTGTGGCAAACACTCGAACACTTTTGAAGGAAGGAAGTAACTGAAACTGCATTTACCACAATGCCAGGGGAGAAACTTGCTGGGAGGTGAAGCGGTGTGTTCCCAACCCTGTTCCTGTTTAATAGTACTCCTGTGAGTCATTGAGCTGACGAACTCGTGGATGAAGCACCTGCATGCCTGTGAGAGGTACCTGACCTGAGAAAGATGTTGGCAGCCCACTCATTAAACCCCACATTTGAAAGAATGTAATCTCTACTGATGACGGTTAAAGAACCAGAAACGCGTGTCTAGAGATCAGCACTATCTGCGCCAACTGTGGCGAAACACTAGAACACTCTTGAAGCAAGCAAGTAACTGAAACTGCATTTACCACAATGCCAGGGGTGAACCTTGCTGGGAGGTGAAGCTGTGTGCTCCCACTCCTGTTCCTGTTTAATAGTACTGCCGTGAGTCATTGAGCTGACGAGCTCGTGGATGAAGCACAAGCATGCCTGTGAGAGGTACCTGACTTGAGAAAGATGTTGGCAGCCAACTCAGCAAACCCCACATTTGAAAGACTGTAAACTCTACTGATAAGGGTTAAAGAACCAGAAACACATATCTAGTGATCAGCACTATCTGCGCCAACTGTGGCGAAACATTAGAACACGCTTGAAGCAAGCAAGTAACTGAAACTGCATTTACCACAATGCCAGGGGCGAACCTTGCTGGGAGATGAAGCGGTGTGCTCCCACCCCTGTTCCTGTTTAATAGTACTCCCGTGAGTCATTGAGCTGACAAGCTCATGGATGAAGCACCCGCATGCCTTTGAGAGGTACCTGGACTGAGAAGGATGTTGACAGTCTACTTAGCAAACCCCACATTTGAAAGAATGTAATCTCTACTGATGACGGTTAAAGAACCATAAACACGTGTCTAGAGATCAGCACTATCTGCGCCAACTGTGGCAAAACACTCGAACACTCTTGAAGCAAGCAAGTAACCGAAACTGCATTTCCCACAATGCCAGGGGCGAACCTTGCTGGGAGATGAAGCGGTGTGCTCCCACCCCTGTTCCTGTTTAATAGTACTCCCGTGAGTCATTGAGCTGACAAGCTCGTGGAAGAAGCACCCGCATGCCTGTGAGAGGTACCTGGCCGGAGAAGGATGTTGACAGTCTACTTAGCAAACCCCACATTTGAAAGACTGTAATCTCTACTGATGACGTTTAAAGAACCAGAAACATGTGTCTAGAGATCAGCAATATCTGCGCCAACTGTGGCGAAACACTTGAACACTTTTGAAACAATCAAGTAAGCGAAGCTGCATTTACCACAATGCCAGGGGCGAACCATGCTGGGAGATGAAGCGGTGTGCTCCCACCCCTGTTCCTGTTTAATAGTACTCCCGTGAGTCATTGAGCTGACAAGCTCGTGGATGAAGCACCCGCATGCCTGTGAGAGGTACCCGACCTGACAAAGATGTTGGCAGCCTACTCAGCAAAACCCCACATTTGAAAGACTGTAATCTCTACTGATGACGATTAAAGAACCAGAAACACGTGTGTAGAGATCAGCACTATCTGCGCCAACTGTGGCGAAACACTAGAACACTCTTGAAGCAAGCAAGTAACTGAAACTGCATTTACCACAATGCCAGGGGCGAACCTTGCTGGGAGATGAAGCGGTGTGCTCCCACCCCTGTTCCTGTTTAATAGTACTCCCGTGAGTCATTGAGCTGACAAGCTCGTGGAAGAAGCACCCGCATGCCTGTGAGAGGTACCTGGCCTGAGAAGGATGTTGACAGTCTACTTAGCAAACCCCACATTTGAAAGACTGTAATCTCTACTGATGACGTTTAAAGAACCAGAAACACGTGTCTAGTGATCAGCAATATCTGCGCCAACTGTGGCGAAACACTTGAACACTTTTGAAACAATCAAGTAAGCGAAACTGCATTTACCACAATGCCAGGGGCGAACCTTGCTGGGAGATGAAGCGGTGTGCTCCCACCCCTGTTCCTGTTTAATAGTACTCCCATGAGTCATTGAGCTGACAAGCTCGTGGATGAAGCACCCGCATGCCTGTGAGAGGTACCCGACCTGAGAAAGGTGTTGGCAGCCTACTCAGCAAACCCCAAATTTGAAAAACTGTAATTTCTACTGATGACGATTAAAGAACCAGAAACACGTGTCTAGAGATCAGCACTATCTGCGCCAACTGTGGCAAAACACTCGAACACTCTTGAAACAAGCAAGTAACTGAAACTGAATTTACCACAATGCCAGGGGCGAACCTTGCTGGGAGGTGAAGCGGTGTGCTCCCACCCCTGTTCCTGTTTAATAGTACTCCAGTGCAACATTGAGCTGATGACCTCGTCTATGAAGCACCCGCATGCCCGTGAGAGGTACCTGACCTGACAAAGATGTTGGCAGCCTACTCAGCAAACCCCACATTTGAAAGACTGTAATCTCTACTGATGACGGTTAAAGAATCAGAAACACGTGTCTAGAGATCAGCACTATCTGCGCCAACTGTGGCGAAACACTAGAACACTCTTGAAGCAAGCAAGTAACTGAAACTGCATTTACCACAATGCCAGGTGTGAACCTTGCTGGGAGGTGAAGCTGTGTGCTCCCACCCCTGTTCCTGTTTAATCGTACTGCCGTGAGTCATTGAGCTGACGAGCTCGTAGATGAAGCACAAGCATTCCTGTGAGTGGTACCTGACCTGAGAAAGATGTTGGCAGCCCACTCAGCAAACCCCACATTTGAAAGACTGTAATCTCTACTGATGACGGTTAAAGAACCATAAACACGTGTCTAGAGATCAGCACTATCTGCGCCAACTGTGGCAAAACACTCGAACACTCTTGAATCAAGCAAGTAACCTAAACTGCATTTACCACAATGCCAGGGACAAACCTTGCTGGGAAGTGAAGCGGTGTGCTCCCACCATTGTTCCTGTTTAATAGTACTCCCGTGAGTCATTGAGCTGACGAGCTCGTGGATGAAGCACCCGCATGCCTGTTAGAGGTGCCTGAGCTGAGAAAGATGTTGCCTGCCTACTCAGCAAACCTCACATTTGAAAGACTGTAATCTCTACTGATGACGGTTATAGATCCAGAAACACATGTATAGAGATCAGCACTATCTGCGCCAACTGTGGCGAAACACTCGAACACTCTTGAAGCAAGCAAGTAACTGAAACTGCATTTACCGCAATGCCAGGGGCGAACCTTGCTGGGAGGTGAAGAGGTGTGCTCCCACCCCTGTTCCTGTTTAATAGTACTCCCGTGAGTCATTGAGCTGACGAGCTCGTGGATGAAGCACCCGCATGCCTGTGAGAGGTACCTGACCTGATAAAGATGTTGACAGCCTACTCAGCAAACCCCACATTTGAAAGACTGTAATCCCTATTGATGACGGTTAAAGAACCAGAAACACGTGTCTAGAGATCAGCACTATCTGCGCCAACTGTGGCGAAACACTCGAACACTCTTGAACCTAGCAAGTAACCGAAACTGCATTTGCCACAATGCCCGGGACAAACCTTGCTGGGAAGTGAAGCGGTGTGCTCCCACCCCTGTTCCTTTTAAATAGTAATCCCGTGAGTCATTGAACTGACGAGCTCGTGAATGAAGCACCCGCATGCCTGTGAGAGGTACCTGACCTGAGAAAGATGTTGACGGCCTACTCAGCAAGACCCCACATTTGAAAGACTGTAGTCTCTACCGATGAGGGTTAAAGAACCAGAAACACATGTCTAGAGATCAGCACTATCTGTGCCAACTGTGGCGAAACACTCGAACACTTTTGAAGCAACCAAGCATCTGAAACTGTATTTACCGCAATGCCAGGGGCGAACCTTGCTGGGAGGTGAAGCGGTGTGCTCCCAACCCTGTTCCTGTTTAATAGTACACCTGTGAGTCATTGAGCTGATGAGCTCGTGGATGAAGCTCCTGCATGCCTGTGAGAGGTACCTGACCTGAGAAAGATGTTGGCAGCCTACTCAGCACAACCCCACATTTGAAAGACTGTAATCTCTACTGATGACGGTTAAAGAACCAGAAACACGTGTCTAGAGATCAGCACTATCAGCGTCAACTGTGGTGAAACACTCAAACACTTTTGAAGCAAGCAAGTAACTGAAACTGCATTTACCACAATGCCAGGGGCGAACCTTGCTGGGAGGTGAAGCGGTGTGCTCCCACCCCTGTTCCTGTTTAATAGTACTGCCGTGAGTCATTGAGCTGAAAAGCTCGTGGATGAAGCACCCACATGCCCGTTAGAGGTACCTGACCTGAGAAAGGTCTTGGCAGCCTACTCAGCAAACCCCAAATTTGAAAGACTGTAATCTCTACTGATGATGGTTAAAGAACCAGAAACACGTGTCTAGAGATCAGCACTATCTGCACCAACTGTGGCGAAACACTCGAACACTCTTGAATCAAGCAAGTAACTGAATCTGCATTTACCACAATGCCAGGGGCGAACCTTGCTGGGAGGTGAAGTGGTGTGCTCCCACCCCTGTTCCTTTTTAATTGTACTTCCGTGAATCATTGAGCTGACGAGCTCGTGGATGAAGCACCCGCATGCCTGTGAGAGGTACCTGATCTGACAAAGATGTTGGCAGCATACTCAGCAAACCCCACATTTGATGGACTGTAATCTCTACTGATGACGGTTAAAGAAACAGAAACACGTGTCTAGAGATCAGCACTATCTGCGCCAACTATAGCGAAACACACGAACACTCTTGAAGCAAGCAAGTAACTGAAACTGCATTTACCACAATGCCAGATGTGAACCTTGCTGGGAGGTGAAGCGGTGTGCTCCCACTCCTGTTCCTGCTTAATAGTACTGCCGTGAGTCATTGAGCTGGCAAGCTCGTGGATGAAGCACCACATGCCTGTGAGATGTACCTGACCTGACAAAGATGTTGGCGGCCTACTCAGCAAACCCCAAATTTGAAAGACTGTAATCTCTACTAATGACGGTTAAAGAACCAGAAACACGTGTCTAGAGATCAGCACTATCTGCGCCAACTGTGGCGAAACACTCTAACACTCGTGAAGCAAGCAAGTAACTGAAACTGCATTTACCACAATGCCAGGGGCGAACCTTGCTGGGAGGTGAAGCGGTGTGCTCCAACCCCTGTTCCCGTTTAATAGTACTCCAGTGACTCAGTGAGCTGACGAGCTCGTGGATTAAGCACCCACATGCCTGTGAGAGGTACCTGACCTGACAAAGATGTTGGAAGCCTACTCAACAAACCCCAAATTGAAATACTGTAATCTCTACTGATGACGGTTAAAGAACCAGAAACACGTGTCTACAGATCAGCACTATCAGCGCCAACTGTGGCGAAACACTCGAACACTCTTGAAGCAAGGAAGTAACTGAAACTGCATTTACCACAATGCCAGGGGCGAACCTTGCTGGGAGGTGAAGCGGTGTGCTCCCACCCCTGTTCCTGTTTAATAGTACTCCTGTGAGTCATTGAGCTGACGAGCTTGTGGATTATGCACCCTCATGCCTGTGAGAGGTACCTGACATGAGAAAGATGTTGACAGCCTACTCAGCAAACCCCACATTTGAAAGACTGTAATCTCTACTGATGACGGTTAAAGAACCAGAAACACGTGTCTAGAGATCAGCACTATCTGCGCCAACTGTGGCGAAACACTCAAACACTTTTGAAGAACCAAGTAACTGAAACTGCATTTACCACAATGCCAGGAGTGAACCTTGCTGGGAGGTGAAGCAGTATACTCCCACCCCTGTTCCTGTTTAATAGTAGTCCCGTGAGTCATTGAGCTGACGAGCTCGTGGATGAAGCACCCGCATGCCTGTGAGAGGTACCTGGCCTGAGAAAGATGTTGACAGCCTACTCAGCAAACCCCACATTTGAAAGACTGTAATCTCTACTAATGATGGTTAAAGAACCAGAAACACGTGTCTAGAGATCAGCACTATCTGGACCAACTGTGGCGAAACATTTGAACACTCTTGAAGCAAGCAAGTAACTGAAACTGCATTTACCACAATGCCAGGGGGAACCTTGCTGGGAGGTGAAGCAGTGTGCTCCCACTCCTGTTCCTGCTTAATAGTACTGCCTTGAGTCATTGAGCTGACAAGCTCGTGGATGAAGCACCCCCATGCCTGTGAGAGGTACCTGACCTGAGAAAGATGTTGGCAGCCTACTCCGCAAACCCCAAATTTGAAAGACTGTAATCTCTACTGATGATGGTTAAAGAACCAGAAACACGTGTCTAGAGATCAGCACTATCTGCACCAACTGTGGCGAAACACTCGAACACTCTTGAAGCAAGCAAGTAACTGAATCTGCATTTACCACAATGCCAGGGGCGAACCTTGCTGGGAGGTGAAGTGGTGTGCTCCCACCCCTGTTCCTTTTTAATTGTACTTCCGTGAATCATTGAGCTGACGAGCTCGTGGATGAAGCACCCGCATGCCTGTGAGAGGTACCTGATCTGACAAAGATGTTGGCAGTATACTCAGCAAACCCCACATTTGATAGACTGTAATCTCTACTGATGACGGTTAAAGAAACAGAAACACGTGTCTAGAGATCAGCACTATCTGCGCCAACTATAGCGAAACACACGAACACTCTTGAAGCAAGCAAGTAACTGAAACTGCATTTACCACAATGCCAGATGTGAAGCTTGCTGGGAGGTGAAGCGGTGTGCTCCCACTCCTGTTCCTGCTTAATAGTACTGCCGTGAGTCATTGAGCTGGCAAGCTCGTGGATGAAGCATCACATGCCTGTGAGATGTACCTGACCTGACAAAGATGTTGGCGGCCTACTCAGCAAACCCCAAATTTGAAAGACTGTAATCTCTACTGATGACGGTTAAAGAACCAGAAACACGTGTCTACAGATCAGCACTATCAGCGCCAACTGTGGCGAAACACTCGAACACTCTTGAAGCAAGGAAGTAACTGAAACTGCATTTACCACAATGCCAGGGGCGAACCTTGCTGGGAGGTGAAGCGGTGTGCTCCCACCCCTGTTCCTGTTTAATAGTACTCCTGTGAGTCATTGAGCTGACGAGCTTGTGGATGATGCACCCTCATGCCTGTGAGAGGTACCTGACATGAGAAAGATGTTGACAGCCTACTCAGCAAACCCCACATTTGAAAGACTGTAATCTCTACTGAACGCGGTTAAAGAACCAGAAACACGTGTCTAGAGATCAGCACTATCTGCGCCAACTGTGGCGAAACACTCAAACACTTTTGAAGAACCAAGTAACTGAAACTGCATTTACCACAATGCCAGGAGTGAACCTTGCTGGGAGGTGAAGCAGTATACTCCCACCCCTGTTCCTGTTTAATAGTAGTCCCGTCAGTCATTGAGCTGACGAGCTCGTGGATGAAGCACCCGCATGCCTGTGAGAGGTACCTGGCCTGAGAAAGATGTTGACAGCCTACTCAGCAAACCCCACATTTGAAAGACTGTAATCTCTACTAATGACGGTTAAAGAACCAGAAACATGTGTCTAGAGATCAGCACTATCTGCGCCAACTGTGGCGAAACACTCGAACACTCTTGAAGCAAGCAAGTAACTGAAACTGCATTTACCACAATGCCAGGGGGAACCTTGCTGGGAGGTGAAGCGGTGTGCTCCCACTCCTGTTCCTGCTTAATAGTACTGCCGTGAGTCATTGAGCTGACAAGCTCGTGGATGAAGCACCCCCATGCCTGTGAGAGGTACCTGACCTGAGAAAGATGTTGGCAGCCTACTCAGCAAACCCCAAATTTGAAAGACTGTAATCTCTACTGATGATGGTTAAAGAACCTGAAACACGTGTCTAGAGATCAGCACTATCTGCACCAACTGTGGCGAAACACTCGAACACTCTTGAAGCAAGCAAGTAACTGAATCTGCATTTACCACAATGCCAGGGGCGAACCTTGCTGGGAGGTGAAGTGGTGTGCTCCCACCCCTGTTCCTTTTTAATTGTACTTCCGTGAATCATTGAGCTGACGAGCTCGTGGATGAAGCACCCGCATGCCTGTGAGAGGTACCTGATCTGACAAAGATGTTGGCAGCATACTCAGCAAACCCCACATTTGATGGACTGTAATCTCTACTGATGACGGTTAAAGAAACAGAAACACGTGTCTAGAGATCAGCACTATCTGCGCCAACTATAGCGAAACACACGAACACTCTTGAAGCAAGCAAGTAACTGAAACTGCATTTACCACAATGCCAGATGTGAACCTTGCTGGGAGGTGAAGCGGTGTGCTCCCACTCCTGTTCCTGCTTAATAGTACTGCCGTGAGTCATTGAGCTGGCAAGCTCGTGGATGAAGCACCACATGCCTGTGAGATGTACCTGACCTGACAAAGATGTTGGCGGCCTACTCAGCAAACCCCAAATTTGAAAGACTGTAATCTCTACTGATGACGGTTAAAGAACCAGAAACACGTGTCTACAGATCAGCACTATCAGCGCCAACTGTGGCGAAACACTCGAACACTCTTGAAGCAAGGAAGTAACTGAAACTGCATTTACCACAATGCCAGGGGCGAACCTTGCTGGGAGGTGAAGCGGTGTGCTCCCACCCCTGTTCCTGTTTAATAGTACTCCTGTGAGTCATTGAGCTGAAGAGCTTGTGGATGATGCACCCTCATGCCTGTGAGAGGTACCTGACATGAGAAAGATGTTGACAGCCTACTCAGCAAACCCCACATTTGAAAGACTGTAATCTCTACTGATGACGGTTAAAGAACCAGAAACACGTGTCTAGAGATCAGCACTATCTGCGCCAACTGTGGCGAAACACTCAAACACTTTTGAAGAACCAAGTAACTGAAACTGCATTTACCACAATGCCAGGAGTGAACCTTGCTGGGAGGTGAAGCAGTATACTCCCACCCCTGTTCCTGTTTAATAGTAGTCCCGTCAGTCATTGAGCTGACGAGCTCGTGGATGAAGCACCCGCATGCCTGTGAGAGGTACCTGGCCTGAGAAAGATGTTGACAGCCTACTCAGCAAACCCACATTTGAAAGACTGTAATCTCTACTGATGACGGTTAAAGAACCAGAAACATGTGTCTAGAGATCAGCACTATCAGCGTCAACTGTGGTGAAACACTCGAACACTCTTGAAGCAAGCAAGTAACTGAAACTGCATTTACCACAATGCCAGGGGCGAACCTTGCTGGGAGGTGAAGCGGTGTGCTCCCACCCCTGTTCCTGTTTAATAGTACTGCCGTGAGTCATTGAGCTGAAAAGCTCGTGGATGAAGCACCCACATGCCCGTTAGAGGTACCTGACCTGAGAAAGGTCTTGGCAGCCTACTCAGCAAACCCCAAATTTGAAAGACTGTAATCTCTACTGATGATGGTTAAAGAACCAGAAACACGTGTCTAGAGATCAGCACTATCAGCGTCAACTGTGGTGAAACACACGAACACTCTTGAAGCAAGCAAGTAACTGAAACTGCATTTACCACAATGCCAGATGTGAACCTTGCTGGGAGGTGAAGCGGTGTGCTCCCACTCCTGTTCCTGCTTAATAGTACTGCCGTGAGTCATTGAGCTGGCAAGCTCGTGGATGAAGCACCACATGCCTGTGAGATGTACCTGACCTGACAAAGATGTTGGCGGCCTACCCAGCAAACCCCAAATTTGAAAGACTGTAATCTCTACTAATGACGGTTAAAGAACCAGAAACACGGGTCTAGAGATCAGCACTATCTGCGCCAACTGTGGCGAAACACTCTAACACTCTTGAAGCAAGCAAGTAACTGAAACTGTATTTACCACAATGCCAGGGGCGAACCTTGCTGGGAGGTGAAGCGGTGTGCTCCCACCCCTGTTCCCATTTAATAGTACTCCAGTGACTTATTGAGCTGACAAGCTCGTGGATTAAGCACCCACATGCCTGTGAGAGGTACCTGACCTGACAAAGATGTTGGAAGCCTACTCAGCAAACCCCAAATTGAAATACTGTAATCTCTACTGATGACGGTTAAAGAACCAGAAACACGTGTCTACAGATTAGCACTATCAGCGCCAACTGTGGCGAAACACTCGAATACTCTTGAAGCAAGGAAGTAACTGAAACTGCATTTACCACAATGCCAGGGGCGAACCTTGCTGGGAGGTGAAGCGGTGTGCTCCCACCCCTGTTCCTGTTCAATAGTACTCCTGTGAGTCATTGAGCTGACGAGCTTGTGGATTATGCACCCTCATGCCTGTGAGAGGTACCTGACATGAGAAAGATGTTGACAGCCTACTCAGCAAACCCCACATTTGAAAGACTGTAATCTCTACTGATGACGGTTAAAGAACCAGAAACACGTGTCTAGAGATCAGCACTATCTGCGCCAACTGTGGCGAAACACTCAAACACTTTTGAAGAACCAAGTAACTGAAACTGCATTTACCACAATGCCAGGAGTGAACCTTGCTGGGAGGTGAAGCAGTATACTCCCACCCCTGTTCCTGTTTAATAGTAGTCCCGTGAGTCATTGAGCTGACGAGCTCGTGGATGAAGCACCCGCATGCCTGTGAGAGGTACCTGGCCTGAGAAAGATGTTGACAGCCTACTCAGCAAACCCCACATTTGAAAGACTGTAATCTCTACTAATGATGGTTAAAGAACCAGAAACACGTGTCTAGAGATCAGCACTATCTGGACCAACTGTGGCGAAACATTTGAACACTCTTGAAGCAAGCAAGTAACTGAAACTGCATTTACCACAATGCCAGGGGGAACCTTGCTGGGAGGTGAAGCGGTGTGCTCCCACTCCTGTTCCTGCTTAATAGTACTGCCTTGAGTCATTGAGCTGACAAGCTCGTGGATGAAGCACCCCCATGCCTGTGAGAGGTACCTGACCTGAGAAAGATGTTGGCAGCCTACTCAGCAAACCCCAAATTTGAAAGACTGTAATCTCTACTGATGATGGTTAAAGAACCAGAAACACGTGTCTAGAGATCAGCACTATCTGCACCAACTGTGGCGAAACACTCGAACACTCTTGAAGCAAGCAATTAACTGAATCTGCATTTACCACAATGCCAGGGGCGAACCTTGCTGGGAGGTGAAGTGGTGTGCTCCCACCCCTGTTCCTTTTTAATTGTACTTCCGTGAATCTTTGAGCTGACGAGCTCGTGGATGAAGCACCCGCATGCCTGTGAGAGGTACCTGATCTGACAAAGATGTTGGCAGCATACTCAGCAAACCCCACATTTGATAGACTGTAATCTCTACTGATGACGGTTAAAGAAACAGAAACACGTGTCTAGAGATCAGCACTATCTGCGCCAACTATAGCGAAACACACGAACACTCTTGAAGCAAGCAAGTAACTGAAACTGCATTTACCACAATGCCAGATGTGAAGCTTGCTGGGAGGTGAAGCGGTGTGCTCCCACTCCTGTTCCTGCTTAATAGTACTGCCGTGAGTCATTGAGCTGGCAAGCTCGTGGATGAAGCACCACATGCCTGTGAGATGTACCTGACCTGACAAAGATGTTGGCGGCCTACTCAGCAAACCCCAAATTTGAAAGACTGTAATCTCTACTGATGACGGTTAAAGAACCAGAAACACGTGTCTACAGATCAGCACTATCAGCGCCAACTGTGGCTAAACACTCGAACACTCTTGAAGCAAGGAAGTAACTGAAACTGCATTTACCACAATGCCAGGGGCGAACCTTGCTGGGAGGTGAAGCGGTGTGCTCCCACCCCTGTTCCTGTTTAATAGTACTCCTATGAGTCATTGAGCTGACGAGCTTGTGGATGATGCACCCTCATGCCTGTGAGAGGTACCTGACATGAGAAAGATGTTGACAGCCTACTCAGCAAACCCCACATTTGAAAGACTGTAATCTCTACTGATGACGGTTAAAGAACCAGAAACACGTGTCTAGAGATCAGCACTATCTGCGCCAACTGTGGCGAAACACTCAAACACTTTTGAAGAACCAAGTAACTGAAACTGCATTTACCACAATGCCAGGAGTGAACCTTGCTGGGAGGTGAAGCAGTATACTCCCACCCCTGTTCCTGTTTAATAGTAGTCCCGTCAGTCATTGAGCTGACGAGCTCGTGGATGAAGCACCCGCATGCCTGTGAGAGGTACCTGGCCTGAGAAAGATGTTGACCGCCTACTCAGCAAACCCCACATTTGAAAGACTGTAATCTCTACTAATGACGGTTAAAGAACCAGAAACACGTGTCTAGAGATCAGCACTATCTGCGCCAACTGTGGCGAAACACTCGAACACTCTTGAAGCAAGCAAGTAACTGAAACTGCATTTACCACAATGCCAGGGGGAACCTTGCTGGGAGGTGAAGCGGTGTGCTCCCACTCCTGTTCCTGCTTAATAGTACTGCCGTGAGTCATTGAGCTGACAAGCTCGTGGATGAAGCACCCCCATGCCTGTGAGAGGTACCTGACCTGAGAAAGATGTTAGCAGCCTACTCAGCAAACCCCAAATTTGAAAGACTGTAATCTCTACTGATGATGGTTAAAGAACCTGAAACACGTGTCTAGAGATCAGCACTATCTGCACCAACTGTGGCGAAACACTCGAACACTCTTGAAGCAAGCAAGTAACTGAATCTGCATTTACCACAATGCCAGGGGCGAACCTTGCTGGGAGGTGAAGTGGTGTGCTCCCACCCCTCTTCCTTTTTAATTGTACTTCCGTGAATCATTGAGCTGACGAGCTCGTGGATGAAGCACCCGCATGCCTGTGAGAGGTACCTGATCTGACAAAGATGTTGGCAGCATACTCAGCAAACCCCACATTTGATGGACTGTAATCTCTACTGATGACGGTTAAAGAAACAGAAACACGTGTCTAGAGATCAGCACTATCTGCGCCAACTATAGCGAAACACACGAACACTCTTGAAGCAAGCAAGTAACTGAAACTGCATTTACCACAATGCCAGATGTGAACCTTGCTGGGAGGTGAAGCGGTGTGCTTCCACTCCTGTTCCTGCTTAATAGTACTGCCGTGAGTCATTGAGCTGGCAAGCTCGTGGATGAAGCACCACATGCCTGTGAGATGTACCTGACCTGACAAAGATGTTGGCGGCCTACTCAGCAAACCCCAAATTTGAAAGACTGTAATCTCTACTGATGACGGTTAAAGAACCAGAAACACGTGTCTACAGATCAGCACTATCAGCGCCAACTGTGGCGAAACACTCGAACACTCTTGAAGCAAGGAAGTAACTGAAACTGCATTTACCACAATGCCAGGGGCGAACCTTGCTGGGAGGTGAAGCGGTGTGCTCCCACCCCTGTTCCTGTTTAATAGTACTCCTGTGAGTCATTGAGCTGACGAGCTTGTGGATGATGCACCCTCATGCCTGTGAGAGGTACCTGACATGAGAAAGATGTTGACAGCCTACTCAGCAAACCCCACATTTGAAAGACTGTAATCTCTACTGATGACGGTTAAAGAACCAGAAACACGTGTCTAGAGATCAGCACTATCTGCGCCAACTGTGGCGAAACACTCAAACACTTTTGAAGAACCAAGTAACTGAAACTGCATTTACCACAATGCCAGGAGTGAACCTTGCTGGGAGGTGAAACAGTATACTCCCACCCCTGTTCCTGTTTAATAGTAGTCCCGTCAGTCATTGAGCTGACGAGCTCGTGGATGAAGCACCCGCATGCCTGTGAGAGGTACCTGGCCTGAGAAAGATGTTGACAGCCTACTCAGCAAACCCCACATTTGAAAGACTGTAATCTCTACTAATGACGGTTAAAGAACCAGAAACACGTGTCTAGAGATCAGCACTATCTGCGCCAACTGTGGCGAAACACTCGAACACTCTTGAAGCAAGCAAGTAACTGAAACTGCATTTACCACAATGCCAGGGGGAACCTTGCTGGGAGGTGAAGCGGTGTGCTCCCACTCCTGTTCCTGCTTAATAGTACTGCCGTGAGTCATTGAGCTGACAAGCTCGTGGATGAAGCACCCGCATGCCTGTGAGAGGTACCTGACCTGAGAAAGATGTTGGCAGCCTACTCAGCAAACCCCAAATTTGAAAGACTGTAATCTCTACTGATGATGGTTAAAGAACCTGAAACACGTGTCTAGAGATCAGCACTATCTGCGCCTACTGTGGCGAAACACTCAAACAATCTTGAAGCAAGCAAGTAACTGAAACTGCATTTACCACAATGCCAGGGGCAAAGCTTGCTGGGAGGTGAAGCGGTGTGCTCCCACCCCTGTTCCTGTTTAATAGTACTCCTGTGAATCATTGAGCTGACGAGCTCGTGGTTGAAGCACCTGCATGCCTGTGAGAGGTACCTGACCTGAGAAAGATGTTGACAGCCTACTCAGCAAACCCCACATTTGAAAGACTGTAATCTCTACTAATGACGGTTAAAGAACCAGAAACACGTGTCTAGAGATCAGCACTATCTGCGCCAACTGTGGCGAAACACTCGAACACTCTTGAAGCAAGCAAGTAACTGAAACTGCATTTACCACAATGCCAGGGGGAACCTTGCTGGGAGGTGAAGCGGTGTGCTCCCACTCCTGTTCCTGCTTAATAGTACTGCCGTGAGTCATTGAGCTGGCAAGCTCGTGGATGAAGCACCCACATGCCTGTGAGATGTACCTGACCTGACAAAGATGTTGGCAGCCTACTCAGCAAACCCCAAATTTGAAAGACTGCAATCTCTATTAATGACGGTTAAAGAACCAGAGAGACGTGTCTAGAGATCAGCACTATCTGCGCCAACTGTGGCGAAACACTCGAACACTCTTGAAGCAAGCAAGTAACTGAAACTGCATTTACCACAATACCAGGTGCAAAACTTGCTGGGAGGTGAAGCGGTGTGCTCCCACCCCTGTTCTTGTTTAATAGTACTCCTGTGACTCATTGAGCTGACGATTTCGTGGATGAAGCACCCACATGCCTGTGAGAGGTACCTGACCTGACAAAGATGTTGGCAGCCTACTCAGCAAACCCCAAATTTGAAAGACTGTAATCTCTACTGATGACGGTTAAAGAACCAGAAACACGTGTCTACAGATCAGCACTATCAGCGCCAACTGTGGCGAAACACTCTAACACTCTTGAAGCAAGGAAGTAACTGAAACTGCATTTACCACAATGCCAGGGGCGAACCTTGCTGGGAGGTGAAGCGGTGTGCTCCCACCCCTGTTCCTGTTTAATAGTACTCCCGTGAGTCATTGAGCTGAAAAGCTCGTGGATGAAGCACCCGCATGCCTGTGTAAGGTACATGACATGAGAAAGATGTTGACAGCCTACTCAGCAAACCCCACTTTTGAAAGACTGTAATCTCTACTGATGACGTTTACAGAACCAGAAACACATGTCTAGAGATCAGCACTATCTGCGCCAAATGTGGCGAAACACTGGAACACTCTTGAAGCAAGCAAGTAACCGAAACTGCATTTACCACAATGCCAGGGGCGAACCTTGCTAGGAGATGAAGCGGTGTGCTCCCACCCCTGTTCCTGTTTAATAGTACTCCTGTGAGTCATTGAGCTGACAAGCTCGTGGATGAAGCACCCGCATGCCTGTGAGAGGTACCTGGCCTGAGAAGGATGTTGACAGTCTACTCAGCAAACCCCACATTTGAAAGACTGTAATCTCTACTGATGACAGTTAAAGAACCAGAAACACGTGTCTAGAGATCAGCAATATCTGCGCCAACTGTGGGGAAACACTTGAACACTTTTGAAGCAAGCAAGTAACTGAAACTGCATTTACCACAATGCCAGGGACAAACCTTGCTGGGAGGTGAAGCGGTGTGCTCCCACCCCTGTTCCTTCTTAATAGTACTCTTGTGAGTCATTGAGCTGACGAGATTGTGGATGAAGCACCCGCATGCCTGTGAGAGGTACCTGACTCGAGAAAGATGTTGACAGCCTACTCAGCAAACCCAACATTTGAAAGACTGTAATCTCTACTGATGACGGTTAAAGAACCAGAAACACGTGTCTAGAGATCAGCACTATCTGCTCCAACTGTGGCGAAACACTAGAAAACTCTTGAAACAAGCAAGCAACTGAAACTGCATTTACCACAATGCCAGGGGCGAACCTTGCTGGGAGGTGAAGCGGTGTGCTCCCACCCCTGTTCCTGTTTAATAGTACTGCCGTGAGTTATTGAGCTGACGAGCTCGTGGATGAAGCACAAGCATGCCTGTGAGAGGTACCTGACCTGAGAAAGATGTTGGCAGCCTACTCGGCAAACCCCACATTTTAAAGACTGTAATCTCTACTGATGAGGGTTAAAGAACCAGAAACACGTGTCTAGTGATCAGCTCTATCTGCTCCAACTGTGGCGAAACACTCGAACACTTTTGAAGGAAGCAAGTAACTGAAACTGCATTTACCACAATGCCAGGGGCGAACCTTGCCGGGAGGTGAAGTGGTGTGCTCCCAACCATGTTCCTGTTTAATAGTACTCCTGTGAGTCATTGAGCTGACGAACTCGTGGATGAAGCACCCGCATGCCTGTGAGAGGTACCTGACCTGAGAAAGATGTTGGCAGCCCACTCAGCAAACCCCACATTTGAAAGAATGTAATCTCTACTGATGACGGTTAAGGAACCAGAAACACGTGTCTAGAGATCAGCACTATCTGCTCCAACTGTGGCGAAACACTAGAAAACTCTTGAAACAAGCAAGCAACTGAAACTGCATTTACCACAATGCCAGGGGCGAACCTTGCTGGGAGTTGAAGCGGTGTGCTCCCACCCCTGTTCCTGTTTAATAGTACTGCCGTGAGTTATTGAGCTGACGAGCTCGTGGATGAAGCACAAGCATGCCTGTGAGAGGTACCTGACCTGAAAAAGATGTTGGCAGCCTACTCAGCAAACCCCACATTTGAAATGCTGTAAACTCTACTGATGAGGGTTAAAGAACCAGAAACACATATCTAGTGATCAGCACTATCTGTGCCAACTGTGGCGAAACACTCGAACACTTTTGAAGGAAGCAAGTAACTGAAACTGCATTTACCACAATGCCAGGGGCGAACCTTGCCGGGAGGTGAAGCGGTGTGCTCCCAACCATGTTCCTGTTTAATAGTACTCCTGTGAGTCATTGAGCTGACGAACTCGTGGATGAAGCACCCGCATGCCTGTGAGAGGTACCTGACCTGAGAAAGATGTTGGCAGCCCACTCAGCAAACCCCACATTTGAAAGAATGTAATCTCTACTGATGACGGTTAAAGAACCATAAACACGTGTCTAGAGATCAGCACTATCTGCGCCAACTGTGGCAAAACACTCGAACACTCTTGAAGCAAGCAAGTAACCGAAACTGCATTTACCACAATGCCAGGGGTGAACCTTGCTGGGAGGTGAAGCGGTGTGCTCCCACCCCTACTCCTGTTTAATAGTACTCCCGTGAGTCATTGAGCTGACAAGCTAGTGGATGAAGCACCCGCATGCCTGTGAGAGGTACCTGGCCTGAGAAAGATGTTGACAGCCTACTCAGCAAACCCCACATTTGAAAGACTGTAATCTCTACTGATGACGGTTAAAGAACCGGAAACACGTGTCTAGAGATCAGCACCATCTGCGTCAACTGTGGCGAAACACTCGAACACTCTTGAAGCAAGCAAGTAACTGAAACTGCATTTACCACAATGCCAGGGCGAACCTTGCTAGGAAATGAAGCAGTGTGCTCCCATCCCTGTTCCTGTTTAATAGCACTCCTGTGAGTCATTCAGCTGACAAGCTCGTGGTTGAAGCACCCGCATGCCTGTGAGAGGTACCTGGCCTGAGAAGGATGATGACAGTCTACTTAACAAACCCCACATTTGAAAGACTGTAATCTCTACTGATGACGGTTAAAGAACCAGAAACACGTGTCTAGAGATCAGCAATATCTGCGCCAACTGTGGCGAAACACTTGAACACTTTTGAAGCAAGCAAGTAAGCGAAACTGCATTTACCACAATGCCAGGGACGAACCTTGCTGGGAGGTGAAGCGGTGTGCTCCCACCCCTGTTCCTGTTTAATAGTACTCTTGTGAGTCATTGAGCTGACGAGCTCGTGGATGAAGCACCCGCATGCCTGTGAGAGGTACCTGACCCGAGAAAGATGTTGACAGCCTACTCAGCAAACCCCACATTTGAAAGACTGTAATCTCTACTGATGACGGTTAAAGAACCAGAAACACATGTCTAGAGATCAGCACTATCAGCGTCAACTGTGGCGAAACACTCGAACACTCTTGAAGTAAGCAATTAACTGAAACTGCATTTACCACAATGCCAGGGGCGAACCTTGCTGGGAGGTGAAGCGGTGTGCTCCCACCCCTGTTCCTGTTTAATAGTACTGTCGTGAGTTATTGAGCTGACGAGCTCGTGGATGAAGCACAAGCATGCCTGTGAGAGGTACCTGACCTGAGAAAGATGTTGGCAGCCTACTCAGCAAACCCCACATTTGAAAGACTGTAATCTCTACTGATGATGGTTAAAGAACCAGAAACACGTGTCTATAGATCAGCACTATCTGTGCCAACTGTGTTGAAACACTAGAACACTCTTGAAGCAAGCAAGTAACTGAAACTGCATTTACCACAATGCCAGGGGTGAACCTTGCTGGGAGGTGAAGCGGTGTGCTCCCACCACTGTTCCTGTTTAATAGTACTGCCGTGAGTCATTGAGCTGACGAGCTCGTGGATGAAGCACAAGCATGCCTGTGAGAGGTACCTGACCTGAGAAAGATTTTGGCAGCCTTCTCAGCAAACCCCACATTTGAAAGACTGTAAACTCTACTGATGAGGGTTAAAGAACCAGAAACACATATCTAGTGATCAGCACTATCTGTGCCAACTGTGGCAAACACTCGAACACTTTTGAAGGAAGGAAGTAACTGAAACTGCATTTACCACAATGCCAGGGGCGAACCTTGCTGGGAGGTGAAGCGGTGTGTTCCCAACCCTGTTCCTGTTTAATAGTACTCCTGTGAGTCATTGAGCTGACGAACTCGTGGATGAAGCACCTGCATGCCTGTGAGAGGTACCTGACCTGAGAAAGATGTTGGCAGCCCACTCATTAAACCCCACATTTGAAAGAATGTAATCTCTACTGATGACGGTTAAAGAACCAGAAACGCGTGTCTAGAGATCAGCACTATCTGCGCCACCTGTGGCGAAACACTAGAACACTCTTGAAGCAAGCAAGTAACTGAAACTGCATTTACCACAATGCCAGGGGTGAACCTTGCTGGGAGGTGAAGCTGTGTGCTCCCACCCCTGTTCCTGTTTAATAGTACTCCCGTGAGTCATTGAGCTGACAAGCTCATGGATGAAGCACCCGCATGCCTTTGAGAGGTACCTGGACTGAGAAGGATGTTGACAGTCTACTTAGCAAACCCCACATTTGAAAGAATGTAATCTCTACTGATGACGGTTAAAGAACCATAAACACGTGTCTAGAGATCAGCACTATCTGCGCCAACTGTGGCAAAACACTCGAACACTCTTGAAACAAGCATGTAACCGAAACTGCATTTACCACAATGCCAGGGGCGAACCTTGCTGGGAGGTGAAGCGGTGTGCTCCCGCGCCTGTTCCTGTTTAATAGTACTCCTGTGAGTCATTGAGCTGACAAGCTAGTGGTTGAAGCACCCGCATGCCCGTGAGAGGTACCAGACCTGACAAAGATGTTGGCAGCCTACTCAGCAAAACCCCACATTTGAAAGACTGTAATCTCTACTGATGACGATTAAAGAACCAGAAACACGTGTGTAGAGATCAGCACTATCTGCGCCAACTGTGGCGAAACACTAGAACACTCTTGAAGCAAGCAAGTAACTGAAACTGCATTTACCACAATGCCAGGGGCGAACCTTGCTGGGAGATGAAGCGGTGTGCTCCCACCCCTGTTCCTGTTTAATAGTACTCCCGTGAGTCATTGAGCTGACAAGCTCGTGGATGAAGCACCCCCATGCCTGTGAGAGGTACCTGGCCTGAGAAGGATGTTGACAGTCTACTTAGCAAACCCCACATTTGAAAGACTGTAATCTCTACTGATGACGGTTAAAGAACCAGAAACACGTGTCTAGAGATCAGCAATATCTGCGCCAACTGTGGCGAAACACTTGAACACTTTTGAAACAATCAAGTAAGCGAAACTGCATTTACCACAATGCCAGGGGCGAACCTTGCTGGGAGATGAAGCGGTGTGCTCCCACCCCTGTTCCTGTTTAATAGTACTCCCATGAGTCATTGAGCTGACAAGCTCGTGGATGAAGCACCCGCATGCCTGTGAGAGGTACCCGACCTGAGAAAGGTGTTGGCAGCCTACTCAGCAAACCCCAAATTTGAAAAACTGTAATCTCTACTGATGACGATTAAAGAACCAGAAACACGTGTCTAGAGATCAGCACTATCTGCGCCAACTGTGGCGAAACACTCGAACACTCTTGAAACAAGCAAGTAACTGAAACTGAATTTACCACAATGCCAGGGGCGAACCTTGCTGGGAGGTGAAGCGGTGTGCTCCCACCCCTGTTCCTGTTTAATAGTACTCCAGTAAAACATTGAGCTGATGACCTCGTCTATGAAGCACCCGCATGCCCGTGAGAGGTACCTGACCTGACAAAGATGTTGGCAGCCTACTCAGCAAACCCCACATTTGAAAGACTGTAATCTCTACTGATGACGGTTAAAGAATCAGAAACACGTGTCTAGAGATCAGCACTATCTGCGCCAACTGTGGCGAAACACTAGAACACTCTTGAAGCAAGCAAGTAACTGAAACTGCATTTACCACAATGCCAGGGGTGAACCTTGCTGGGAGGTGAAGCTGTGTGCTCCCACCACTGTTCCTGTTTAATAGTACTGCCGTGAGTCATTGAGCTGAAAAGCTCGTGGATGAAGCACCCACATGCCTGTTAGAGGTACCTGACCTGAGAAAGGTGTTGGCAGCCTACTCAGCAAACCCCAAATTTGAAAGACTGTAATCTCTACTGATGACGGTTAAAGAACCAGAAACACGTGTCTAGAGATCAGCACTATCTGCACCAACTGTGGCGAAACACTCGAACACTCTTGAAACAAGCAAGTAACTGAAACTGCATTTACCACAATGCCAGGGGCGAACCTTGCTGGGAGGTAAAGCGGTGTGCTCCCACTCCTGTTCCTGTTTAATAGTACTCCAGTGAATCATTGAGCTGACGAGCTCGTGGATGAAGCACCCGCATGCCCGTGAGAGGCACCTGACAAAGATGTTGGCAGCCTACTCGGCAAACCCCACATTTGAAAGACTGTAAACTCTACTGATGAGGGTTAAAGAACCAGAAACACATGTCTAGTGATCAGCACTATCTGTGCCAACTGTGGTGAAACAGTAGAACACTCTTGAAGCAAGCAAGTAACTGAAACTGCATTTACCACAATGCCAGGGGTGACCCTTGCTGGGAGGTGAAGCTGTGTGCTCCCACCCCTGTTCCTGTTTAATAGTACTGTCGTGAGTCATTGAGCTCACGAGCTCGTGGATGAAGCACAAGCATGCCTGTGAGAGGAACCTTACCTGAGAAAGATGTTGGCAGCCTACTCAGCAAACCCCACATTTGAAAGACTGTAATCTCTACTGATGATGGTTATAGAACCAGAAACACGTGTCTATAGATCAGCACTATCTGCGCCAACTGTGGCGAAACACTAGAACACTCTTGAAGCAAGCAAGTAACTGAAACTGCATTTACCACAATGCCAGGGGTGAACCTTGCTGGGAGGTGAAGTGGTGTGCTCCCACCACTGTTCCTGTTTAATAGTACTGCCGTGAGTCATTGAGCTGAAAAGCTCGTGGATGAAGCACCCACATGCCTGTTAGAGGTACCTGACCTGAGAAAGGTGTTGGCAGCCTACTCAGCAAACCCCAAATTTGAAAGACTGTAATCTCTACTGATGACGGTTAAAGAACCAGAAACACGTGTCTAGAGATCAGCACTATCTGCACCAACTGTGGCGAAACACTCGAACACTCTTGAAACAAGCAAGTAACTGAAACTGCATTTACCACAATGCCAGGGGCGAACCTTGCTGGGAGGTAAAGCGGTGTGCTCCCACCCCTGTTCCTGTTTAATAGTACTCCAGTGAATCATTGAGCTGACGAGCTCGTGGATGAAGCACCCGCATGCCCGTGAGAGGCACCTGACAAAGATGTTGGCAGCCTACTCGGCAAACCCCACATTTGAAAGACTGTAATCTCTACTGATGACGGTTAAAGAACCAGAAACACATGTCTATAGATCAGCACTATCTGCGCCAACTGTGGCGAAACACTAGAACACTCTTGAAGCAAGCAAGTAACTGAAACTGCATTTACCCCAATGCCAGGGGTGAGCCTTGCTGGGAGGTGAAGCGGTGTGGTCCCACCCCTGTTCCTGTTTAATAGTACTGTCGTGAGTCATTGAGCTGACAAGCTCGTGGATGAAGCACAAGCATGCCTGTGAGAGGTACCTGACCTGAGAAAGATGTTGGCAGCCTACTCATCAAACCCCAAATTTCACAGATTGTAAACTCTACTGATGAGGGTTAAAGAACCAGAAACACATGTCTAGTGATCAGCACTATCTGTGCCAACTGTGGTGAAACACTCGAACACTTTTGAAGGAAGCAAGTAACTGAAACTGCATTTACCACAATGCCAGGGGCGAACCTTGCTGGGAGGTGAAGCGGTGTGCTCCCACCCCTGTTCCTGTTTAATAGTACTCCCGTGAGTCATTGAGCTGAAAAGCTCGTGGATAAAGCACCCGCATGCCTTTGTAAGGTACATGACATGAGAAAGATGTTGACAGCCTACTTAGCAAACCCCACATTTGAAAGACTGTAATCTCTACTGATGACGTTTAAAGAACCAGAAACACGTGTCTAGAGATCAGCACTATCTGCGCCAAACGTGGCGAAACACTCGAACACTCTTCAAGCAAGCAAGTAACTGAAACTGCATTTACCACAATGCCAGGGGCGAACCTTGCTGGGAGGAGAAGCGGTGTGCTCCCACTCCTGTTCCTGCTTAATAGTACTGCCGTGAGTCATTGAGCTGAAAAACTCGTGGATGAAGCACCCACATGCCTGTTAGAGGTACCTGACCTGAGAAAGGTGTTGGCAGCCTACTCAGCAATCCCCAAATTTGAAAGACTGTAATCTCTACTGATGACGGTTAAAGAACCAGAAACACGTGTCTAGAGATCAGCACTATCTGCACCAACTGTGGCGAAACACTCGAACATTCTTGAAACAAGCAAGTAACTGAAACTGCATTTACCACAATGCCAGGGGCGAACCTTGCTGGGAGGTGAAGCTGTGTGCTCCCACCCCTGTTCCTGTTTAATAGTACTGCCGTGAGTTATTGAGCTGACGAACACATGGATGAAGCACAAGCATGCCTGTGAGAGGTACCTGACCTGAGAAAGATGTTGGCAGCCTACTCAGCAAACCCCACATTTGTAATGCTGTAAACTCTACTGATGAGTGTTAAAGAACCAGAAACACATATCTAGTGATCAGCACTATCTGTGCCAACTGTGGCGAAACACTCGAACACTTTTGAAGGAAGCAAGTAACTGAAACTGCATTTACCACAATGCCAGGGGCGAACCTTGCTGGGAGGTGAAGCGGTGTGCTCCCAACCCTGTTCCTGTTTAATAGTACTCCTGTGAGTCATTGAGCTGACGAACTCATGGATGAAGCACCCGCATGCCTGTGAGAGGTACCTGACCTGAGAAAGATGTGGCAGCCCACTCAGCAAACCCCACATTTGAAAGAATGTAATCTCTACTGATGACGTTTAAAGAACCATAAACACGTGTCTAGAGATCAGCACTATCTGCGTCAACTGTGGCGAAACACTCGAACACTCTTGAAGCAAGCAAGTAACTGAAACTGCATTTACCACAATGCCAGGGGCGAACCTTGCTAGGAAATGAAGCGGTGTGCTCCCACCCCTGTTCCTGTTTAATAGTACTCCCGTCAGTCATTCAGCTGACAAGCTCGTGGATGAAGCACCCGCATGCCTGTGTAAGGTACATGACATGAGAAAGATGTTGACAGCCTACTCAGCAAACCCCACATTTGAAAGACTGTAATCTCTACTGATGACGTTTAAAGAACCAGAAACACGTGTCTAGAGATCAGCACTATCTGCGCCAAATGTGGCGAAACACTCGAACACTCTTGAAGCAAGCAAGTAACCGAAACTGCATTTACCACAATGCCAGGGGCGAACCTTGCTAGGAGATGAAGCGGTGTGCTCCCACCCCTGTTCCTGTTTAATAGTACTCCCGTGAGTCATTGAGCTGACAAGCTCGTGGATGAAGCACCCGCATGCCTGTGAGAGGTACCTGGCCTGAGAAGGATGTTGACAGTCTACTCAGCAAACCCCACATTTGAAAGACTGTAATCTCTACTGATGACGGTTAAAGAACCAGAAACACGTGTCTAGAGATCAGCAATATCTGCGTCAACTGTGGGGAAACACTTGAACACTTTTGAAGCAAGCAAGTAACTGAAACTGCATTTACCACAATGCAAGGGACGAACCTTGCTGGGAGATGAAGCGGTGTGCTCCCACCCCTGTTCCTGCTTCATAGTACTCTTGTGAGTCATTGAGCTGACGAGCTTGTGGATGAAGCACCCGCATGCCTGTGAGAGGTACCTGACCCGAGAAAGATGTTGACAGCCTACTCAGCAAACCCCACATTTGAAAGACTGTAATCTCTACTGATGACGGTTAAAGAACCAGAAACACGTGTCTAGAGATCAGCACAATCAGTGTCAACTGCGGTGAAACACTCGAACACTCTTGAAGCAAGCAAGTAACTGAAACTGCATTTACCACAATGCCAGGGGTGAACCTTGCTGGGAGGTGAAGCGGTGTGCTCCCACTCCTGTTCCTGCTTAATAGAACTGCCGTGAGTCATTGAGCTGAAAAGCTCGTGGATGAAGCACCTGCATGCCCGTGAGAGGTACCTGACCTGACAAAGATGTTGGCAACCTACTCAGCAAACCCTACATTTTAAAGACTGTAATCTCTACTGATGACGGTTAATGAACCAGAAACTCGTGTCTAGAGATCAGCACTATCTGCGCCAACTGTAGCGAAACACTAGAACACTCTTGAAGCAAGCAAGTAACTGAAACTGCATTTACCCCAATGCCAGGGGTGAGCCTTGCTGGGAGGTGAAGCGGTGTGGTCCCACCCCTGTTCCTGTTTAATAGTACTGTCGTGAGTCATTGAGCTGACAAGCTCGTGGATGAAGCACAAGCATGCCTGTGAGAGGTACCTGACCTGAGAAAGATGTTGGCAGCCTACTCATCAAACCCCAAATTTCACAGATTGTAAACTCTACTGATGAGGGTTAAAGAACCAGAAACACATGTCTAGTGATCAGCACTATCTGTGCCAACTGTGGTGAAACACTCGAACACTTTTGAAGGAAGCAAGTAACTGAAACTGCATTTACCACAATGCCAGGGGCGAACCTTGCTGGGAGGTGAAGCGGTGTGCTCCCAACCCTGTTCCTGTTTAATAGTACACCTGTGAGTCATTGAGCTGATGAGCTCGTGGATAAAGCACCCGCATGCCTGTTAGAGGTACCCGACCTCAGAAAGGTGTTGGCAGCCTACTCAGCAAACCCCAAATTTGAAAGACTGTAATATCTACTGATGGCGGTT
This sequence comes from Triturus cristatus, assembly GCF_964204655.1. Classification (NCBI taxonomy): domain Eukaryota; kingdom Metazoa; phylum Chordata; class Amphibia; order Caudata; family Salamandridae; genus Triturus; species Triturus cristatus. Next base: position 1,226,537,230 of record NC_140579.1, read on the forward strand.
AAAGAACCAGAAACACGTGTCTAGAGATCAGCACTATCTGCTCCAACTGTGGCGAAACACTCGAACACTCTTGAAGCAAGCAAGTAACTGAAACTGCATTTACCACAATGCCAGGGGCGATCCTTGCTGGGAGGTGAAGCGGTGTGCTCCCAGCCCTGTTCCTGTTTAATAGTACTCCAGTGAAACATTGAGCTGACGAACTCGTGTATGAAGCACCCGCATGCCCATGAGAGGTACCTGACCTGACAAAGATGTTGGCAGCCTACTCAGCAAACCCCACATATGAAAGACTGTAATCTCTACTGATGACGGTTAAAGAACCAGAAACACGTGTCTAGAGATCTGCACTATCTGTGCCAACTGTGGCGAAACAGTAGAACACTCTTGAAGCAAGCAAGTAACTGAAACTGCATTTACCACAATGCCAGGGGTGACCCTTGCTGGGAGGTGAAGCTGTGTGCTCCCACCCCTGTTCCTGTTTAATAGTACTGTCGTGAGTCATTGAGCTCACGAGCTCGTGGATGAAGCACAAGCATGCCTGTGAGAGGAACCTTACCTGAGAAAGATGTTGGCAGCCTACTCAGCAAACCCCACATTTGAAAGACTGTAATCTTTACTGATGATGGTTATAGAACCAGAAACACGTGTCTATAGATCAGCACTATCTGCGCCAACTGTGGCGAAACACTAGAACACTCTTGTAGCAAGCAAGTAACTGAAACTGCATTTACCACAATGCCAGGGGTGAACCTTGCTGGGAGGTGAAGTGGTGTGCTCCCACCATTGTTCCTGTTTAATAGTACTGCCGTGAGTCATTGAGCTGAAAAGCTCGTGGATGAAGCACCCACATGCCTGTTAGAGGTACCTGACCTGAGAAAGGTGTTGGCAGCCTACTCAGCAAACCCCAAATTTGAAAGACTGTAATCTCTACTGATGACGGTTAAAGAACCAGAAACACGTGTCTAGAGATCAGCACTATCTGCACCAACTGTGGCGAAACACTCGAACACTCTTGAAACAAGCAAGTAACTGAAACTGCGTTTACCACAATGCCTTGGGCCAACCTTGCTGGGAGGTAAAGCGGTGTGCTCCCACCCCTGTTCCTGTTTAATAGTACCCCAGTGAATCATTGAGCTGACGAGCTCGTGGATGAAGCACCCGCATGCCCGTGAGAGGCACCTGACAAAGATGTTGGCAGCCTACTCGGCAAACCCCACATTTGAAAGACTGTAATCTCTACTGATGATGGTTAAAGAACCAGAAACACATGTCTATAGATCAGCACTATCTGCGCCGACTGTGGCGAAACACTAGAACACTCTTGAAGCAAGCAAGTAACTGAAACTGCATTTACCCCAATGCCAGGGGTGAGCCTTGCTGGGAGGTGAAGCGGTGTGCTCCCACCCCTGTTCCTGTTTAATAGTACTGTCGTGAGTCATTGAGCTGACAAGCTCGTGGATGAAGCACAAGCATGCCTGTGAGAGGTACCTGACCTGAGAAAGATGTTGGCAGCCTACTCATCAAACCCCAAATTTCACAGATTGTAAACTCTACTGATGAGGGTTAAAGAACCAGAAACACATGTCTAGTGATCAGCACTATCTGTGCCAACTGTGGTGAAACAGTAGAACACTCTTGAAGCAAGCAAGTAACTGAAACTGCATTTACCACAATGCCAGGGGTGACCCTTGCTGGGAGGTGAAGCTGTGTGCTCCCACCCCTGTTCCTGTTTAATAGTACTGTCGTGAGTCATTGAGCTCACGAGCTCGTGGATGAAGCACAAGCATGCCTGTGAGAGGAACCTTACCTGAGAAAGATGTTGGCAGCCTACTCAGCAAACCCCACATTTGAAAGACTGTAATCTCTACTGATGATGGTTATAGAACCAGAAACACGTGTCTATAGATCAGCACTATCTGCGCCAACTGTGGCGAAACACTAGAACACTCTTGAAGCAAGCAAGTAACTGAAACTGCATTTACCACAATGCCAGGGGTGAACCTTGCTGGGAGGTGAAGTGGTGTGCTCCCACCACTGTTCCTGTTTAATAGTACTGCCGTGAGTCATTGAGCTGAAAAGCTCGTGGATGAAGCACCCACATGCCTGTTAGAGGTACCTGACCTGAGAAAGGTGTTGGCAGCTTCTCAGCAAACCCCAAATTTGAAAGACTGTAATCTCTACTGATGACGGTTAAAGAACCAGAAACATGTGTCTAGAGATCAGCACTATCTGCACCAACTGTGGCGAAACACTCGAACACTCTTGAAACAAGCAAGTAACTGAAACTGCATTTACCACAATGCCAGGGGCGAACCTTGCTGGGAGGTAAAGCGGTGTGCTCCCACCCCTGTTCCTGTTTAATAGTACTCCAGTGAATCATTGAGCTGACGAGCTCGTGGATGAAGCACCCGCATGCCCGTGAGAGGCACCTGACAAAGATGTTGGCAGCCTACTCGGCAAACCCCACATTTGAAAGACTGTAATCTCTACTGATGACGGTTAAGGAACCAGAAACACATGTCTATAGATCAGCACTATCTGCGCCAACTGTGGCGAAACACTAGAACACTCTTGAAGCAAGCAAGTAACTGAAACTGCATTTACCCCAATGCCAGGGGTGAGCCTTGCTGGGAGGTGAAGCGGTGTGGTCCCACCCCTGTTCCTGTTTAATAGTACTGTCGTGAGTCATTGAGCTGACAAGCTCGTGGATGAAGCACAAGCATGCCTGTGAGAGGTACCTGACCTGAGAAAGATGTTGGCAGCCTACTCATCAAACCCCAAATTTCACAGATTGTAAACTCTACTGATGAGGGTTAAAGAACCAGAAACACATGTCTAGTGATCAGCACTATCTGTGCCAACTGTGGTGAAACACTCGAACACTTTTGAAGGAAGCAAGTAACTGAAACTGCATTTACCACAATGCCAGGGGCGAACCTTGCTGGGAGGTGAAGCGGTGTGCTCCCACCCCTGTTCTTGTTTAATAGTACTCCCGTGAGTCATTGAGCTGAAAAGCTTGTGGATAAAGCACCCGCATGCCTGTGTAAGGTACATGACATTAGAAAGATGTTGACAGCCTACTTAGCAAACCCCACATTTGAAAGACTGTAATCTCTACTGATGACGTTTAAAGAACCAGAAACACGTGTCTAGAGATCAGCACTATCTGCGCCAAACGTGGCGAAACACTCGAACACTCTTCAAGCAAGCAAGTAACTGAAACTGCATTTACCACAATGCCAGGGGCGAACCTTGCTGGGAGGTGAAGCGGTGTGCTCCCACTCCTGTTCCTGCTTAATAGTACTGCCGTGAGTCATTGAGCTGAAAAACTCGTGGATGAAGCACCCACATGCCTGTTAGAGGTACCTGACCTGAGAAAGGTGTTGGCAGCCTACTCAGCAATCCCCAAATTTGAAAGACTGTAATCTCTACTGATGACGGTTAAAGAACCAGAAACACGTGTCTAGAGATCAGCACTATCTGCGCCAACTGTAGCGAAACACTCGAACACTCTTGAAGTAAGCAAGTAACTGAAAGTGCATTTACCACAATGCCAGGGGCGAACCTTGTTGGGAGGTGAAGCTGTGTGCTCCCACCCCTGTTCCTGTTTAATAGTACTGCCGTGAGTTATTGAGCTGACGAACACATGGATGAAGCACAAGCATGCCTGTGAGAGGTACCTGACCTGAGAAAGATGTTGGCAGCCTACTCAGCAAACCCCACATTTGTAATGCTGTAAACTCTACTGATGAGGGTTAAAGAACCAGAAACACATATCTAGTGATCAGCACTATCTGTGCCAACTGTGGCGAAACACTCGAACACTTTTGAAGGAAGCAAGTAACTGAAACTGCATTTACCACAATGCCAGGGGCGAACCTTGCTGGGAGGTGAAGCGGTGTGCTCCCAACCCTGTTCCTGTTTAATAGTACTCCTGTGAGTCATTGAGCTGACGAACTCATGGATGAAGCACCCGCATGCCTGTGAGAGGTACCTGACCTGAGAAAGATGTGGCAGCCCACTCAGCAAACCCCACATTTGAAAGAATGTAATCTCTACTGATGACGTTTAAAGAACCATAAACACGTGTCTCGAGATCAGCACTATCTGCGCCAACTGTGGCAAAACACTCGAACACACTTGAAGCAAGCAAGTAACCGAAACTGCATTTACCACAATGCCAGGGGCGAACCTTGCTGGGAGGTGAAGCGGTGTGCTCCCACCCCTATTCCTGTTTAATAGTACTCCCGTGAGTCATTGAGCTGACAAGCTAGTGGATGAAGCACCCGCATGCCTGTGAGAGGTACCTGGCCTGAGAAAGATGTTGACAGCCTACTCAGCAAACCCCACATTTGAAAGACTGTAATCTCTACTGATGACGGTTAAAGAACCGGAAACACTTGTCTAGAGATCAGCACTATCTGCGTCAACTGTGGCGAAACACTCGAACACTCTTGAAGCAAGCAAGTAACTGAAACTGCATTTACCACAATGCCAGGGGCGAACCTTGCTAGGAAATGAAGCGGTGTGCTCCCACCCCTGTTCCTGTTTAATAGTACTCCCGTCAGTCATTCAGCTGACAAGCTCGTGGATGAAGCACCCGCATGCCTGTGTAAGGTACATGACATGAGAAAGATGTTGACAGCCTACTCAGCAAACCCCACATTTGAAAGACTGTAATCTCTACTGATGACGTTTAAAGAACCAGAAACACGTGTCTAGAGATCAGCACTATCTGCGCCAAATATGGCAAAACACTCGAACACTCTTGAAGCAAGCAAGTAACCGAAACTGCATTTACCACAATGCCAGGGGCGAACCTTGCTAGGAGATGAAGCGGTGTGCTCCCACCCCTGTTCCTGTTTAATAGTACTCCCGTGAGTCATTGAGCTGACAAGCTCGTGGATGAAGCACCCGCATGCCTGTGAGAGGTACCTGGCCTGAGAAGGATGTTGACAGTCTACTCAGCAAACCCCACATTTGAAAGACTGTAATCTCTACTGATGACGGTTAAAGAACCAGAAACACGTGTCTAGAGATCAGCAATATCTGCGTCAACTGTGGGGAAACACTTGAACACTTTTGAAGCAAGCAAGTAACTGAAACTGCATTTACCACAATGCAAGGGGCGAACCTTGCTGGGAGATGAAGCGGTGTGCTCCCACCCCTGTTCCTGCTTAATAGTACTCTTGTGAGTCATTGAGCTGACGAGCTTGTGGATGAAGCACCCGCATGCCTGTGAGAGGTACCTGACCCGAGAAAGATGTTGACAGCCTACTCAGCAAACCCCACATTTGAAAGACTGTAATCTCTACTGATGACGGTTAAAGAACCAGAAACACGTGTCTAGAGATCAGCACAATCAGTGTCAACTGTGGTGAAACACTCGAACACTCTTGAAGCAAGCAAGTAACTGAAACTGCATTTACCACAATGCCAGGGGTGAACCTTGCTGGGAGGTGAAGCGGTGTGCTCCCACTCCTGTTCCTGCTTAATAGAACTGCCGTGAGTCATTGAGCTGAAAAGCTCGTGGATGAAGCACCTGCATGCCCGTGAGAGGTACCTGACCTGACAAAGATGTTGGCAACCTACTCAGAAAAACCCTACATTTTAAAGACTGTAATCTCTACTGATGACGGTTAATGAACCAGAAACTCGTGTCTAGAGATCAGCACTATCTGCGCCAACTGTAGCGAAACACTAGAACACTCTTGAAGCAAGCAAGTAACTGAAACTGCATTTACCCCAATGCCAGGGGTGAGCCTTGCTGGGAGGTGAAGCGGTGTGGTCCCACCCCTGTTCCTGTTTAATAGTACTGTCGTGAGTCATTGAGCTGACAAGCTCGTGCATGAAGCACAAGCATGCCTGTGAGAGGTACCTGACCTGAGAAAGATGTTGGCAGCCTACTCATCAAACCCCAAATTTCACAGATTGTAAACTCTACTGATGAGGGTTAAAGAACCAGAAACACATGTCTAGTGATCAGCACTATCTGTGCCAACTGTGGTGAAACACTCGAACACTTTTGAAGGAAGCAAGTAACTGAAACTGCATTTACCACAATGCCAGGGGCGAACCTTGCTGGGAGGTGAAGCGGTGTGCTCCCACCCCTGTTCCTGTTTAATAATACTCCTGTGAGTCATTGAGCTGAAAAGCTCGTGGATGAAGCACCCGCATGCCTGTGTAAGGTACATGACATGAGAAAGATGTTGACAGCCTACTCAGCAAACCCCACATTTGAAAGACTGTAATCTCTACTGATGACGTTTAAAGAACCAGAAACACGTGTCTAGAGATCAGCACTATCTGCGCCAAATGTGGCGAAACACTCGAACACTCTTGAAGCAAGCAAGTAACCGAAACTGCATTTACCACAATGCCAGGGGCGAACCTTGCTAGGAGATGAAGCGGTGTGCTCCCACTCCTGTTCCTGCTTAATAGTACTGCCGTGAGTCATTGAGCTGAAAAACTCGTGGATGAAGCACCCACATGCCTGTTAGAGGTACCTGACCTGAGAAAGGTGTTGGCAGCCTACTCAGCAATCCCCAAATTTGAAAGACTGTAATCTCTACTGATGACGGTTAAAGAACCAGAAACACGTGTCTAGAGATCAGCACTATCTGCACCAACTGTGGCGAAACACTCGAACATTCTTGAAACAAGCAAGTAACTGAAACTGCATTTACCACAATGCCAGGGGCGAACCTTGCTGGGAGGTGAAGCTGTGTGCTCCCACCCCTGTTCCTGTTTAATAGTACTGCCGTGAGTTATTGAGCTGACGAGCACATGGATGAAGCACAAGCATGCCTGTGAGAGGTACCTGACCTGAGAAAGATGTTGGCAGCCTACTCAGCAAACCCCACATTTGTAATGCTGTAAACTCTACTGATGAGGGTTAAAGAACCAGAAACACATATCTAGTGATCAGCACTATCTGTGCCAACTGTGGCGAAACACTCGAACACTTTTGAAGGAAGCAAGTAACTGAAACTGCATTTACCACAATGCCAGGGGCGAACCTTGCTGGGAGGTGAAGCGGTGTGCTCCCAACCCTGTTCCTGTTTAATAGTACTCCTGTGAGTCATTGAGCTGACGAACTCATGGATGAAGCACCCGCATGCCTGTGAGAGGTACCTGACCTGAGAAAGATGTGGCAGCCCACTCAGCAAACCCCACATTTGAAAGAATGTAATCTCTACTGATGACGTTTAAAGAACCATAAACACGTGTCTCGAGATCAGCACTATCTGCGCCAACTGTGGCAAAACACTCGAACACACTTGAAGCAAGCAAGTAACCGAAACTGCATTTACCACAATGCCAGGGGCGAACCTTGCTGGGAGGTGAAGCGGTGTGCTCCCACCCCTATTCCTGTTTAATAGTACTCCCGTGAGTCATTGAGCTGACAAGCTCGTGGATGAAGCACCCGCATGCCTGTGAGAGGTACCTGGCCTGAGAAGGATGTTGACAGTCTACTCAGCAAACCCCACATTTGAAAGACTGTAATCTCTACTGATGACGGTTAAAGAACCAGAAACACGTGTCTAGAGATCAGCAATATCTGCGCCAACTGTGGGGAAACACTTGAACACTTTTGAAGCAAGCAAGTAACTGAAACTGCATTTACCACAATGCCAGGGACGAACCTTGCTGGGAGGTGAAGCGGTGTGCTCCCACCCCTGTTCCTGCTTAATAGTACTCTTGTGAGTCATTGAGCTGACGAGCTTGTGGATGAAGCACCCGCATGCCTGTCAGAGGTACCTGACCCAAGAAAGATGTTGACAGCCTACTCAGCAAACCCCACATTTGAAAGACTGTAATCTCTACTGATGACGGTTAAAGAACCAGAAACACGTGTCTAGAGATCAGCACTATCAGCGTCAACTGTGGTGAAACACTCGAACACTCTTGAAGCAAGCAAGTAACTGAAACTGCATTTACCACAATGCCAGGGGCGAACCTTGCTGGGAGGTGAAGCGGTGTGCTCCCACCCCTGTTCCTGTTTAATAGTACTGCCGTGAGTCATTGAGCTGAAAAGCTCGTGGATGAAGCACCCACATGCCTGTTAGAGGTACCTGACCTGAGAAAGGTGTTGGCAGCCTACTCAGCAAACCCCAAATTTGAAAGACTGTAATCTCTACTGATGATGGTTAAAGAACCAGAAACACGTGTCTAGAGATCAGCACTATCTGCACCAACTGTGGCGAAACACTCGAACACTCTTGAAGCAAGCAAGTAACTGAATCTGCATTTACCACAATGCCAGGGGCGAACCTTGCTGGGAGGTGAAGTGGTGTGCTCCCACCCCTGTTCCTTTATAATTATACTTCCGTGAATCATTGAGCTGACGAGCTCGTGGATGAAGCACTCGCATGCCTGTGAGAGGTACCTGATCTGACAAAGATGTTGGCAGCATACTCAGCAAACCCCACATTTGATGGATTGTAATCTCTACTGATGACGGTTAAAGAACCAGAAACACGTGTCTAGAGATCAGCACTATCTGCGCCAACTATAGCGAAACACACGAACACTCTTGAAGCAAGCAAGTAACTGAAACTGCATTTACCACAATGCCAGATGTGAACCTTGCTGGGAGGTGAAGCGGTGTGCTCCCACTCCTGTTCCTGCTTAATAGTACTACCGTGAGTCATTGAGCTGGCAAGCTCGTGGATGAAGCACCACATGCCTGTGAGATGTACCTGACCTGACAAAGATGTTGGCGGCCTACTCAGCAAACCCCAAATTTGAAAGACTGTAATCTCTACTAATGACGGTTAAAGAACCAGAAACACGTGTCTAGAGATCAGCACTATCTGCGCCAACTGTGGCGAAACACTCTAACACTCTTGAAGCAAGCAAGTAACTGAAACTCCATTTACCACAATGCCAGGGGCGAACCTTGCTGGGAGGTGAAGCGGTGTGCTCCCACCCCTGTTCCCGTTTAATAGTACTCCTGTGAGTCATTGAGCTGACGAGCTTGTGGATTATGCACCCTCATGCCTGTGAGAGGTAACTGGCCTGAGAAAGATGTTGACAGCCTACTCAGCAAACCCCACATTTGAAAGACTGTAATCTCTACTAATGACGGTTAAAGAACCAGAAACACGTGTCTAGAGATCAGCACTATCTGCGCCAACTGTGGCGAAACACTCGAACACTCTTGAAGCAAGCAAGTAACTGAAACTGCATTTACCACAATGCCAGGGGGAACCTTGCTGGGAGGTGAAGCGGTGTGCTCCCACTCCTGTTCCTGCTTAAAAGTACTGCCGTGAGTCATTGAGCTGACAAGCTCGTGGATGAAGCACCCCCATGCCTGTGAGAGGTACCTGACCTGAGAAAGATGTTGGCAGCCTACTCAGCAAACCCCAAATTTGAAAGACTGTAATCTCTACTGATGATGGTTAAACAACCTGAAACATGTGTCTAGAGATCAGCACTATCTGCGCCTACTGTGGCGAAACACTCAAACAATCTTGAAGCAAGCAAGTAACTGAAACTGCATTTACCACAATGCCAGGGGCAAAGCTTGCTGGGAGGTGAAGCGGTGTGCTCCCATCCCTGTTCCTCTTTAATAGTACTCCTGTGAATCATTGAGCTGACGAGCTCGTGGATGAAGCACCTGCATGCCTGTGAGAGGTACCTGACCTGAGAAAGATGTTGACAGCCTACTCAGCAAACCCCACATTTGAAAGACTGTAATCTCTACTAATGACGGTTAAAGAACCAGAAACACGTGTCTAGAGATCAGCACTATCTGCGCCAACTGTGGCGCAACACTCGAACACTCTTGAAGCAAGCAAGTAACTGAAACTGCATTTACCACAATGCCAGGGGGAACAGTGCTGGGAGGGGAAGCGGTGTGCTCCCACTCCTGTTCCTGTTTAATAGTACTGCCGTGAGTCATTGAGCTGGCAAGCTCGTGGATGAAGCACCCACATGCCTGTGAGATGTATCTGACCTGACAAAGATGTTGGCAGCCTACTCAGCAAACCCCAAATTTGAAAGACTGCAATCTCTACTAATGACGGTTAAAGAACCAGAAAGTCGTGTCTAGAGATCAGCACTATCTGCGCCAATTGTGGTGAAACACTCGAACACTCTTGAAGCAAGCAAGTAACTGAAACTGCATTTACCACAATACCAGGTGCAAAACTTGCTGGGAGGTGAAGCGGTGTGCTCCCACCCCTGTTCCTGTTTAATAGTACTCCTGTGACTCATTGAGCTGACGATTTCGTGGATGAAGCACCCACATGCCTGTGAGACGTACCTGACCTGACAAAGATGTTGGCAGCCTACTCAGCAAACCCCAAATTTGAAAGACTGTAATCTCTACTGATGACGGTTAAAGAACCAGAAACACGTGTCTACAGATCAGCACTATCAGCGCCAACTGTGGCGAAACACTCTAACACTCTTGAAGCAAGGAAGTAACTGAAACTGCATTTACCACATTGCCAGGGGTGAACCTTGATGGGAGGTGAAGAGGTGTGCTCCCACCCCTGTTCCTGTTTAATAGTACTCCCGTGAGTCATTGAGCTGACGAGCTTGTGGATGAAACACCCGCATGCCTGTGAGAGGTACCTGACCTGAGAAAGATGTTGACAGCCTACTCAGCAAACCCCACATTTGAAAGACTGTAATCTCTATTGATGACAGTTAAAGAACCAGAAACACGTGTCTAGAGATCAGCACTATCTGCCCCAACTGTGGCGAAACACTCGAACACTTTTGAATGAAGCAAGTAACTGAAACTGCATTTACCACAATGCCAGGGGTGAACCTTGCTGGGAGGTTAAGCAGTTTGCTCCCAACCCTGTTCCTGTTTAATAGTCCTCCCGTGAATCATTGAGCTGACAAGCTCGTGGTTGAAGCTCCCGCATGCCTGTGAGAGGTACCTGACCTGAGAAAGATGTCGGAAGCCTACTCAGCAAACCCCACATTTGAAAGACTATAATCTCTACTGATGACGATTAAAGAACCAGAAACACATGTCCAGTGATCAGCACTATCTGTGCCAACTGTGATGAAACACTCGAACACTTTTGAAGGAAGCAAGTAACTGAAACTGCATTTACCACAATGCCAGGGGCGAACCTTGCTGGGAGGTGAAGCGGTGTGCTCCCTCCCCTGTTCCTGTTTAATAGTACTCCCGTGAGTCATTGAGCTGAAAAGCTCGTGGATGAAGCACCCGCATGCCTGTGAGAGGTACCTGGCCTGAGAAGGATGTTGACAGTCTACTCAGCAAACCCCACATTTGAAAGACTGTAATCTCTACTGATGATGGTTAAAGAACCAGAAACACGTGTCTAGAGATCAGCAATATCTGCGCCAACTGTGGGGAAACACTTGAACACTTTTGAAGCAAGCAAGTAACTGAAACTGCATTTACCACAATGCCAGGGACGAACCTTGCTGGGAGGTGAAGCGGTGTGCTCCCACCCCTGTTCCTGCTTAATAGTACTCTTGTGAGTCATTGAGCTGACGAGCTTGTGGATGAAGCACCCGTATGCCTGTGAGAGGTACCTGACCCAAGAAAGATGTTGACAGCCTACTCAGCAAACCCCACATTTGAAAGACTGTAATCTCTACTGATGACGGTTAAAGAACCAGAAACACGTGTCTAGAGATCAGCACTATCAGCATTAACTGTGGTGAAACACTCGAACACTCTTGAAGCAAGCAAGTAACTGAATCTGCATTTACCACAATGCCAGGGGCGAACCTTGCTGGGAGGTGAAGCGGTGTGCTCCCACTCCTGTTCCTGCTTAATAGTACTGCCGTGAGTCATTGAGCTGAAAAGCTCGTGGATGAAGCACCCACATGCCTGTTAGAGGTACCTGACCTGAGAAAGGTGTTGGCAGCCTACTCAGCAAACCACAAATTTGAAAGACTGTAATCTCTACTGATGATGGTTAAAGAACCAGAAACACGTGTCTAGAGATCAGCACTATCTGCACCAACTGTGGCGAAACACTCGAACACTCTTGAAACAAGCAAGTAACTGAAACTGCATTTACCACAATGCCAGGGGCGAACCTTGCTGGGAGGTGAAGCGGTGTGCTCCCACCCCTGTTCCTGTTTAATAGTACTCCAGTGAATCATTGAGCTGACGAGCTTGTGGATGAAGTACCCGCATGCCTGTGAGAGGTACCTGACCCAAGAAAGATGTTGACAGCCTACTCAGCAAACCCCACATTTGAAAGACTGTAATCTCTACTGATGACGGTTAAAGAACCAGAAACACGGGTCTAGAGATCAGCACTGTCTGCACCAACTGTGGCGAAACACTCGAACACTCTTGAAACAAGCAAGTAACTGAAACTGCATTTACCACAATGCCAGGGGCGAACCTTGCTGGGAGGTGAAGCGGTGTGCTCCCACCCCTGTTCCTGTATAATAGTACTCCAGTGAATCATTGAGCTGACGAGCTCGTGGATGAAGCACCCGCATGCCCGTGAGAGGCACCTGACCTGACAAAGATGTTGGCAGCCTACTCAGCAAACCCCACATTTGAAAGACTGTAATCTCTACTGATGACGGTTAAAGAACCAGAAACACATGTCTATAGATCAGCACTATCTGCGCCAACTGTGGCGAAACACTAGAACACTCTTGAAGCAAGCAAGTAACTGAAACTGCATTTACCACAATGCCAGGGGTGAAGCTTGCTGGGAGGTGAAGCGGTTTGCTCCCACCCCTGTTCCTGCTTAATAGTACTCTTGTGAGTCATTGAGCTGACGAGCTCGTGGATGAAGCACCCACATGCCTGTGAGAGGTACCTGACCCGAGAAAGATGTTGGCAGCCTACTCAGCAAACCCCACATTTGAAAGACTGTAATCTCTACTGATGATGGTTAAAGAAACAGAAACACGTGTCTATAGATCAGCACTATCTGCGCCAACTGTGGCGAAACACTAGAACACTCATGAAGCAAGCAAGTAACTGAAACTGCATTTACCACAATGCCAGGGGTGAACCTTGCTGGGAGGTGAAGCTGTGTGCTCCCACCCCTGTTCCTGTTTAATAGTACTGCCGTGAGTCATTGAGCTGACGAGCTCGTGGATGAAGCACAAGCATGCCTGTGAGAGGTACCTGACTTGAGAAAGATGTTGGCAGCCTACTCAGCAAACCCCACATTTGAAAGACTGTAAACTCTACTGATAAGGGTTATAGAACCAGAAACACATATCTAATGATCAGCACTATCTGCGCCAACTGTGGCGAAACATTAGAACACTCTTGAAGCAAGCAAGTAACTGAAACTGCATTTACCACAATGCCAGGGGCGAACCTTGCTGGGAGATGAAGCGGTGTGCTCCCACCCCTGTTCCTGTTTAATAGTACTCCCGTGAGTCATTGAGCTGACAAGCTCGTGGATGAAGCACCCGCATGCCTTTGAGAGGTACCTGGACTGAGAAGGATGTTGACAGTCTACTTAGCAAACCCCAAATTTGAAATACTGTAATCTCTACTGATGACGGTTAAAGAACCAGAAACACGTGTCTAGAGATCAGCACTATCTACACCAACTGTGGCGAAACACTCGAACACTCTTGAAACAAGCAAGTAACTGAAACTGCATTTACCACAATGCCAGGGGCGAACCTTGCTGGAAGGTGAAGCGGTGTGCTCCCACCCCTGTTCCTGTTTAATACTACTCCAGTGAATCATTGAGCTGACGAGCTCGTGGATGAAGCACCTGCATGCCCGTGAGAGGTACCTGACCTGACAAAGATGTTGGCAACCTACTCAGCAAATCCTACATTTGAAAGACTGTAATCTCTACTGATGACGGTTAAAGAACCAGAAACACGTGTCTGGAGATCAGCACTATCTGCGCCAACTGTAGCTAAACACTCGAACACTCTTGAAGCAAGCAAGTAACCGAAACTGCATTTACCACAATGCCAGGGGCGAACCTTGCTGGGAGGTGAAGCGGTGTGCTCCCACCCCTATTCCTGTTTAATAGTACTCCCGTGAGTCATTGAGCTGACAAGCTAGTGGATGAAGCACCCGCATGCCTGTGAGAGGTACCTGGCCTGAGAAAGATGTTGACAGCCTACTCAGCAAACCCCACATTTGAAAGACTGTAATCTCTACTGATGACGGTTAAAGAACCGGAAACACGTGTCTAGAGATCAGCACTATCTGCGTCAACTGTGGCGAAACACTCGAACACTCTTGAAGCAAGCAAGTAACTGAAACTGCATTTACCACAATACCAGGGGCGAACCTTGCTAGGAAATGAAGCGGTGTACTCCCACCCCTGTTCCTGTTTAATAGTACTCCCGTGAGTCATTCAGCTGACGAGCTCGTGGATGAAGCACCCACATGCCTGTGAGAGGTACCTGACCCGAGAAAGATGTTGGCAGCCTACTCAGCAAACCCCACATTTGAAAGACTGTAATCTCTACTGATGATGGTTAAAGAACCAGAAACACGTGTCTATAGATCAGCACTATCTGCGCCAACTGTGGCGAAACACTCGAACACTCTTGAAGCAAGCACGTAACTGAAACTGCATTTACCACAATACCAGGGGCGAACCTTGCTAGGAAATGAAGCGGTGTACTCCCACCCCTGTTCCTGTTTAATAGTACTGCCGTGAGTCATTGAGCTGACGAACTCGTGGATGAAGCACCTGCTTGCCTGTGAGAGGTACCTGACCTGAGAAAGATGTTGGCAGCCCACTCAGCAAACCCCACATTTGAAAGAATGTAATCTCTACTGATGACGGTTAAGGAACCAGAAACACGTGTCTAGAGATCAGCACTATCTGCGCCAACTGTGGCGAAACACTAGAACACTCTCGAAGCAAGCAAGTAACTGAAACTGCATTTACCTTAATGCCAGGGGTGAACCTTGCTGGGAGGTGAAGCTGTGTGCTCCCACCCCTGTTCCTATTTAATAGTACTGCCGTGAGTCATTGAGCTGACGAGCTCGTGGATGAAGCACAAGCATGCCTGTGAGAGGTACCTGACTTGAGAAAGATGTTGGCAGCCTACTCAGCAAACCCCACATTTGAAAGACTGTAAACTCTACTGATAAGGGTTAAAGAACCAGAAACACATATCTAGTGATCAGCACTATCTGCGCCAACTGCGGCGAAACATTAGAACACTCTTGAAGCAAGCAAGTAACTGAAATTGCATTTACCACAATGCCAGGGGCGAACCTTGCTGGTAGATGAAGCGGTGTGCTCCCACCCCTGTTCCTGTTTAATAGTACTCCCGTGAGTCATTGAGCTGACAAGCTTGTGGATGAAGCACCCGCATGCCTTTGAGAGGTACCTGGACTGAGAAGGATGTTGACAGTCTACTTAGCAAACCCCACATTTGAAAGAATGTAATCTCTACTGATGACGGTTAAAGAACCATAAACACGTGTCTAGAGATCAGCACTATCTGCGCCAACTGTGGCAAAACACTCGAACACTCTTGAAGCAAGCAAGTAACCGAAACTGCATTTACCACAATGCCAGGGACAAACCTTGCTGGGAGGTGAAGCGGTTTGCTCCCACCCCTGTTCCTGTTTAATAGTACTCCCGTGAGTCATTGAGCTGACAAGCTAGTGGATGAAGCACCCGCATGCCCGTGAGAGGTACCTGTCCTGACAAAGATGTTGGCAGCCTACTCAGCAAAACCCCACATTTGAAAGACTGTAATCTCTACTGATGACGGTTAAAGAACCAGAAACACGTGTCTAGAGATCAGCACTATCTGCGCCAACTGTGGCGAAACACTAGAACACTCATGAAGCAAGCAAGTAACTGAAACTGCATTTACCACAATGCCAGGGGTGAACCTTGCTGGGAGGTGAAGCTGTGTGCTCCCACCCCTGTTCCTGTTTAATAGTACTGCCGTGAGTCATTGAGCTGACGAGCTCGTGGATGAAGCACAAGCATGCCTGTGAGAGGTACCTGACTTGAGAAAGATGTTGGCAGCCTACTCAGCAAACCCCACATTTGAAAGACTGTAAACTCTACTGATAAGAGTTATAGAACCAGAAACACATATCTAATGATCAGCACTATCTGCGCCAACTGTGGCGAAACATTAGAACACTCTTGAAGCAAGCAAGTAACTGAAACTGCATTTACCACAATGCCAGGGGCGAACCTTGCTGGGAGATGAAGCGGTGTGCTCCCACCCCTGTTCCTGTTTAATAGTACTCCCGTGAGTCATTGAGCTGACAAGCTCGTGGATGAAGCACCCGCATGCCTTTGAGAGGTACCTGGACTGAGAAGGATGTTGACAGTCTACTTAGCAAACCCCAAATTTGAAATACTGTAATCTCTACTGATGACGGTTAAAGAACCAGAAACACGTGTCTAGAGATCAGCACTATCTACACCAACTGTGGCGAAACACTCGAACACTCTTGAAACAAGCAAGTAACTGAAACTGCATTTACCACAATGCCAGGGGCGAACCTTGCTGGGAGGTGAAGCGGTGTGCTCCCACCCCTGTTCCTGTTTAATACTACTCCAGTGAATCATTGAGCTGACGAGCTCGTGGATGAAGCACCTGCATGCCCGTGAGAGGTACCTGACCTGACAAAGATGTTGGCAACCTACTCAGCAAATCCTACATTTGAAAGACTGTAATCTCTACTGATGACGGTTAAAGAACCAGAAACACGTGTCTGGAGATCAGCACTATCTGCGCCAACTGTAGCTAAACACTCGAACACTCTTGAAGCAAGCAAGTAACCGAAACTGCATTTACCACAATGCCAGGGGCGAACCTTGCTGGGAGGTGAAGCGGTGTGCTCCCACCCCTATTCCTGTTTAATAGTACTCCCGTGAGTCATTGAGCTGACAAGCTAGTGGATGAAGCACCCGCATGCCTGTGAGAGGTACCTGGCCTGAGAAAGATGTTGACAGCCTACTCAGCAAACCCCACATTTGAAAGACTGTAATCTCTACTGATGACGGTTAAAGAACCGGAAACACGTGTCTAGAGATCAGCACTATCTGCGTCAACTGTGGCGAAACACTCGAACACTCTTGAAGCAAGCAAGTAACTGAAACTGCATTTACCACAATACCAGGGGCGAACCTTGCTAGGAAATGAAGCGGTGTACTCCCACCCCTGTTCCTGTTTAATAGTACTCCCGTGAGTCATTCAGCTGACGAGCTCGTGGATGAAGCACCCACATGCCTGTGAGAGGTACCTGACCCGAGAAAGATGTTGGCAGCCTACTCAGCAAACCCCACATTTGAAAGACTGTAATCTCTACTGATGATGGTTAAAGAACCAGAAACACGTGTCTATAGATCAGCACTATCTGCGCCAACTGTGGCGAAACACTCGAACACTCTTGAAGCAAGCACGTAACTGAAACTGCATTTACCACAATACCAGGGTCGAACCTTGCTAGGAAATGAAGCGGTGTACTCCCACCCCTGTTCCTGTTTAATAGTACTGCCGTGAGTCATTGAGCTGACGAACTCGTGGATGAAGCACCTGCTTGCCTGTGAGAGGTACCTGACCTGAGAAAGATGTTGGCAGCCCACTCAGCAAACCCCACATTTGAAAGAATGTAATCTCTACTGATGACGGTTAAGGAACCAGAAACACGTGTCTAGAGATCAGCACTATCTGCGCCAACTGTGGCGAAACACTAGAACACTCTTGAAGCAAGCAAGTAACTGAAACTGCATTTACCTTAATGCCAGGGGTGAACCTTGCTGGGAGGTGAAGCTGTGTGCTCCCACCCCTGTTCCTATTTAATAGTACTGCCGTGAGTCATTGAGCTGACGAGCTCGTGGATGAAGCACAAGCATGCCTGTGAGAGGTACCTGACTTGAGAAAGATGTTGGCAGCCTACTCAGCAAACCCCACATTTGAAAGACTGTAAACTCTACTGATAAGGGTTAAAGAACCAGAAACACATATCTAGTGATCAGCACTATCTGCGCCAACTGCGGCGAAACATTAGAACACTCTTGAAGCAAGCAAGTAACTGAAATTGCATTTACCACAATGCCAGGGGCGAACCTTGCTGGGAGATGAAGCGGTGTGCTCCCACCCCTGTTCCTGTTTAATAGTACTCCCGTGAGTCATTGAGCTGACAAGCTTGTGGATGAAGCACCCGCATGCCTTTGAGAGGTACCTGGACTGAGAAGGATGTTGACAGTCTACTTAGCAAACCCCACATTTGAAAGAATGTAATCTCTACTGATGACGGTTAAAGAACCATAAACACGTGTCTAGAGATCAGCACTATCTGCGCCAACTGTGGCAAAACACTCGAACACTCTTGAAGCAAGCAAGTAACCGAAACTGCATTTACCACAATGCCAGGGACAAACCTTGCTGGGAGGTGAAGCGGTTTGCTCCCACCCCTGTTCCTGTTTAATAGTACTCCCGTGAGTCATTGAGCTGACAAGCTAGTGGATGAAGCACCCGCATGCCCGTGAGAGGTACCTGTCCTGACAAAGATGTTGGCAGCCTACTCAGCAAAACCCCACATTTGAAAGACTGTAATCTCTACTGATGACGGTTAAAGAACCAGAAACACGTGTCTAGAGATCAGCACTATCTGCGCCAACTGTGGCGAAACACTAGAAAACTCTTGAAGCAAGCAAATAACTGAAACTGCATTTACCACAATGCCAGGGGCGAACCTTGCTGGGAGGTGAAGCGGTGTGCTCCCACCCCTGTTCCTGTTTAATAGTACTGCCGTGAGTTATTGAGCTGACGAGCTCGTGGATGAAGCACAAGCATGCCTGTGAGAGGTACCTGACCTGAGAAAGATGTTGGCAGCCTACTCAGCAAACCCCACATTTGAAATGCTGTAAACTCTACTGATGAGGGTTAAAGAACCAGAAACACGTGTCTAGAGATCAGCAATATATGCGCCAACTGTGGCGAAACACTTGAACACTTTTGAAGCAAGCAAGTAAGCGAAACTACATTTACCAAAATGCCTGGGGCGAACCTTGCTGGGAGGTGAAGCGGTGTGCTCCCACTCCTGTTCCTGCTTAATAGTATAGCTGTGAGTCATTGAGCTGAAAAGCTCGTGGATGAAGCACCCACATGCCTGTTAGAGGTACCCGACCTGAGAAAGGTGTTGGCAGCCTACTCAGCAAACCCCAAATTTGAAAGACTGTAATCTCTACTGATGACAGTCAAAGAACCAGAAACACGTGTCTAGAGATCAGCACTATCTGCGCCAACTGTGGGGAAACATTTGAACACTCTTGAAGCAAGCAAGTAACTGAAACTGCATTTACCACAATGCCAGGGGCGATCCTTGCTGGGAGGTGAAGCGGTGTGCTCCCACCCCTGTTCCTGTTTAATAGTACTCCAGTGAAACATTGAGCTGACAAACTCGTGTATGAAGCACCCGCATGCCCGTGAGAGGTACCTGACCTGACAAAGATGTTGGCAGCCTACTCAGCAAACCTCACATATGAAAGACTGTAATCTCTACTGATGACGGTTAAAGAACCAGAAACACGTGTCTAGAGATCAGCACTATCAGCGTCAACTGTGGTGAAACACTCGAATACTCTTGAAGCAAGCATTTAACTGAAACTGCATTTACCACAATGCCAGGGGTGAACCTTGCTGGGAGGTGAAGCGGTATGCTCCCACTCCTGTTCCTGCTTAATAGTACTGCCGTGAGTCATTGAGCTGAAAAGCTCGTGGATGAAGCACCCACATGCCTGTTAGAGGTACCCGACCTGAGAAAGGTGTTGGCAGCCTACTCAGCAATCCCCAAATTTGAAAGACTGTAATCTCTACTGATGACGGTTAAAGAACCAGAAACACGTGTCTAGAGATCAGCACTATCTGCACCAACTGTGGCGAAACACTAGAACACTCTTGAAACAAGCAAGTAACTGAAACTGCATTTACCACAATGCCAGGGGCGAACCTTGCTGGGAGGTGAAGCGGTGTGCTCCCACTCCTGTTCCTGTTTAATAGTACGGCCGTGAGTTATTGAGCTGACGAGCTCGTGGATGAAGCACAAGCATGCCTGTGAGAGGTACCTGACCTGAGAAAGATGTTGGCAGCCTACTCAGCAAACCCCACATTTGAAAGACTGTAATCTCTACTGATGATGGTTAAAGAACCAGAAACACGTGTCTATAGATCAGCACTATCTGCGCCAACTGTGGCGAAACACTAGAACACTCTTGAAGCAAGCAAGTAACTGAAACTGCATTTACCACAATGCCAGGGGTGAACCTTGCTGGGAGGTGAAGCGGTGTGCTCCCACCACTGTTCCTGTTTAATAGTACTGCCGTGAGTCATTGAGCTGACGAGCTCGTGGATGAAGCACAAGCATGCCTGTGAGAGGTACCTGACCTGAGAAAGATTTTGGCAGCCTACTCAGCAAACCCCACATTTGAAAGACTGTAAACTCTACTGATGAGGGTTAAAGAACCAGAAACACATATCTAGTGATCAGCACTATCTGTGCCAACTGTGGCGAAACACTCGAAACTTTTGAAGGAAGGAAGTAACTGAAACTGCATTTACCACAATGCCAGGGGCGAACCTTGCTGGGAGGTGAAGCGGTGTGCTCCAAAACCTGTTCCTGTTTAATAGTACTCCTGTGAGTCATTGAGCTGACGAACTCGTGGATGAAGCACCTGCATGCCTGTGAGAGGTACCTGACCTGAGAAAGATGTTGGCAGCCCATTCAGCAAACCCCACTTTGAAAGAATGTAATCTCTACTAATGACGGTTAAAGAACCAGAAACACGTGTCTAGAGATCAGCACTATCTGCTCCAACTGTGGCGAAACACTAGAACACTCATGAAGCAAGCAAGTAACTGAAACTGCATTTACCACAATACCAGGGGTGAACCTTGCTGGGAGGTGAAGCTGTGTGCTCCCACCCCTGTTCCTGTTTAATAGTACTGCCGTGAGTCATTGAGCTGACGAGCTCGTGGATGAAGCACAAGCATGCCTGTGAGAGGTACCTGACTTGAGAAAGATGTTGGCAGCCTACTCAGCAAACCCCACATTTGAAAGACTGTAAACTCTACTGATAAGGGTTATAGAACCAGAAACACATATCTAATGATCAGCACTATCTGCGCCAACTGTGGCGAAACATTAGAACACTCTTGAAGCAAGCAAGTAACTGAAACTGCATTTACCACAATGCCAGGGGCGAACCTTGCTGGGAGATGAAGCGGTGTGCTCCCACCCCTGTTCCTGTTTATTGGTACTCCCGTGAGTCATTGAGCTGACAAGCTCGTGGATGAAGCACCCGCATGCCTTTGAGAGGTACCTGGACTGAGAAGGATGTTGACAGTCTACTTAGCAAACCCCAAATTTGAAATACTGTAATCTCTACTGATGACGGTTAAAGAACCAGAAACACGTGTCTAGAGATCAGCACTATCTACACCAACTGTGGCGAAACACTCGAACACTCTTGAAACAAGCAAGTAACTGAAACTGCATTTACCACAATGCCAGGGGCGAACCTTGCTGGGAGGTGAAGCGGTGTGCTCCCACCCCTGTTCCTGTTTAATACTACTCCAGTGAATCATTGAGCTGACGAGCTCGTGGATGAAGCACCTGCATGCCCGTGAGAGGTACCTGACCTGACAAAGATGTTGGCAACCTACTTAGCAAATCCTACATTTGAAAGACTGTAATCTCTATTGATGACGGTTAAAGAACCAGAAACACGTGTCTGGAGATCAGCACTATCTGCGCCAACTGTAGCTAAACACTCGAACACTCTTGAAGCAAGCAAGTAACCGAAACTGCATTTACCACAATGTCAGGGGCGAACCTTGCTGGGAGGTGAAGCGGTGTGCTCCCACCCCTATTTCTGTTTAATAGTACTCCCGTGAGTCATTGAGCTGACAAGCTAGTGGATGAAGCACCCGCATGCCTGTGAGAGGTACCTGGCCTGAGAAAGATGTTGACAGCCTACTCAGCAAACCCCACATTTGAAAGACTGTAATCTCTACTGATGACGGTTAAAGAACCGGAAACACGTGTCTAGAGATCAGCACTATCTGCGTCAACTGTGGCGAAACACTCGAACACTCTTGAAGCAAGCAAGTAACTGAAACTGCATTTACCACAATACCAGGGGCGAACCTTGCTAGGAAATGAAGCGGTGTACTCCCACCCCTGTTCCTGTTTAATAGTACTCCCGTGAGTCATTCAGCTGACGAGCTCGTGGATGAAGCGCCCACGTGCCTGTGAGAGGTACCTGACCCGAGAAAGATGTTGGCAGCCTACTCAGCAAACCCCACATTTGAAAGACTGTAATCTCTACTGATGATGGTTAAAGAACCAGAAACACGTGTCTATAGATCAGCACTATCTGCGCCAACTGTGGCGAAACACTAGAACACTCTTGAAGCAAGCAAGTAACTGAAACTGCATTTACCACAATGACAGGGGCGAACCTTGCTGGGAGGTGAAGCGGTGGGCTCCCACCACTGTTCCTGTTTAATAGTACTGCCGTGAGTCATTGAGCTGACGAACTCGTGGATGAAGCACCTGCTTGCCTGTGAGAGGTACCTGACCTGAGAAAGATGTTGGCAGCCCACTCAGCAAACCCCACATTTGAAAGAATGTAATCTCTACTGATGACGGTTAAGGAACCAGAAACACGTGTCTAGAGATCAGCACTATCTGCGCCAACTGTGGCGAAACACTAGAACACTCTTGAAGCAAGCAAGTAACTGAAACTGCATTTACCTTAATGCCAGGGGTGAACCTTGCTGGGAGGTGAAGCTGTGTGCTCCCACCCCTGTTCCTATTTAATAGTACTGCCGTGAGTCATTGTGCTGACGAGCTCGTGGATGAAGCACAAGCATGCCTGTGAGAGGTACCTGACTTGAGAAAGATGTTGGCAGCCTACTCAGCAAACCCCACATTTGAAAGACTGTAAACTCTACTGATAAGGGTTAAAGAACCAGAAACACATATCTAGTGATCAGCACTATCTGCGCCAACTGCGGCGAAACATTAGAACACTCTTGAAGCAAGCAAGTAACTGAAATTGCATTTACCACAATGCCAGGGGCGAACCTTGCTGGGAGATGAAGCGGTGTGCTCCCACCCCTGTTCCTGTTTAATAGTACTCCCGTGAGTCATTGAGCTGACAAGCTTGTGGATGAAGCACCCGCATGCCTTTGAGAGGTACCTGGACTGAGAAGGATGTTGACAGTCTACTTAGCAAACCCCACATTTGAAAGAATGTAATCTCTACTGATGACGGTTAAAGAACCATAAACACGTGTCTAGAGATCAGCACTATCTGCGCCAACTGTGGCAAAACACTCGAACACTCTTGAAGCAAGCAAGTAACCGAAACTGCATTTACCACAATGCCAGGGACGAACCTTGCTGGGAGGTGAAGCGGTGTGCTCCCACCCCTGTTCCTGTTTAATAGTACTCCCGTGAGTCATTGAGCTGACAAGCTAGTGGATGAAGCACCCGCATGCCCGTGAGAGGTACCTGACCTGACAAAGATGTTGGCAGCCTACTCAGCAAAACCCCACATTTGAAAGACTGTAATCTCTACTGATGACGGTTAAAGAACCAGAAACACGTGTCTAGAGATCAGCACTATCTGCGCCAACTGTGGCGAAACACTAGAAAACTCTTGAAGCAAGCAAGTAACTGAAACTGCATTTACCACAATGCCAGGGGCGAACCTTGCTGGGAGGTGAAGCGGTGTGCTCCCACCCCTGTTCCTGTTTAATAGTACTGCCGTGAGTTATTGAGCTGACGAGCTCGTGGATGAAGCACAAGCATGCCTGTGAGAGGTACCTGACCTGAGAAAGATGTTGGCAGCCTACTCAGCAAACCCCACATTTGAAATGCTGTAAACTCTACTGATGAGGGTTAAAGAACCAGAAACACGTGTCTAGAGATCAGCAATATCTGCGCCAACTGTGGCGAAACACTTGAACTCTTTTGAAGCAAGCAAGTAAGCGAAACTACATTTACCACAATGCCAGGGACGAACCTTGCTGGGAGGTGA
This sequence comes from Triturus cristatus, assembly GCF_964204655.1. Taxonomy (NCBI): domain Eukaryota; kingdom Metazoa; phylum Chordata; class Amphibia; order Caudata; family Salamandridae; genus Triturus; species Triturus cristatus. Next base: position 1,226,561,217 of record NC_140579.1, read on the forward strand.
AGCGGTGTGCTCCCACCCCTGTTCCTGCTTAATAGTTCTCTTGTGAGTCATTGAGCTGACGAGCTCGTGGATGAAGCACCCGCATGCCTGTGAGAGGTACCTGACCCGAGAAAGATGTTGACAGCCTACTCAGCAAACCCCACATTTGAAAGACTGTAATCTCTACTGATGACGGTTAAAGAACCAGAAACACGTGTCTAGAGATCAGCACTATCAGCGTCAACTGTGGCGAAACACTCGAACACTCTTGAAGCAAGCAATTAACTGAAACTGCATTTACCAAAATGCCAGGGGCGAACCTTGCTGGGAGGTGAAGCGGTGTGCTCCCACTCCTGTTCCTGCTTAATAGTATAGCTGTGAGTCATTGAGCTGAAAAGCTCGTGGATGAAGCACCCACATGCCTGTTAGAGGTACCCGACCTGAGAAAGGTGTTGGCAGCCTACTCAGCAAACCCCAAATTTGAAAGACTGTAATATCTACTGATGAAGGTTAAAGAACCAGAAACACGTGTCTAGAGATCAGCACTATCTGCTCCAACTGTGGCGAAACACTCGAACACTCTTGAATCAAGCAAGTAACTGAAACTGCATTTACCACAATGCCAGGGGCGATCCTTGCTGGGAGGTGAAGCGGTGTGCTCCCACCCCTGTTCCTGTTTAATAGTACTCCAGTGAAACATTGAGCTGACGAACTCGTGTATGAAGCACCCGCATGCCCGTGAGAGGTACCTGACCTGACAAAGATGTTGGCAGCCTACTCAGCAAACCCCACATATGAAAGACTGTAATCTCTACTGATGACGGTTAAAGAACCAGAAACACGTGTCTAGAGATCAGCACTATCAGCGTCAACTGTGGTGAAACACTCGAATACTCTTGAAGCAAGCATTTAACTTAAACTGCATTTACCACAATGCCAGGGGCGAACCTTGCTGGGAGGTGAAGCGGTATGCTCCCACTCCTGTTCCTGCTTAATAGTACTGCCGTGAGTCATTGAGCTGAAAAGCTCGTGGATGAAGCACCCACATGCCTGTTAGAGGTACCCGACCTGAGAAAGGTGTTGGCAGCCTACTCAGCAATCCCCAAATTTGAAAGACTGTAATCTCTACTGATGACGGTTAAAGAACCAGAAACACGTGTCTAGAGATCAGCACTATCTGCACCAACTGTGGCGAAACACTAGAACACTCTTGAAACAAGCAAGTAACTGAAACTGCATTTACCACAATGCCAGGGGCGAACCTTGCTGGGAGGTGAAGCGGTGTGCTCCCACTCCTGTTCCTGTTTAATAGTACTGCCGTGAGTTATTGAGCTGACGAGCTCGTGGATGAAGCACAAGCATGCCTGTGAGAGGTACCTGACCTGAGAAAGATGTTGGCAGCCTACTCAGCAAACCCCACATTTGAAAGACTGTAAACTCTACTGATGAGGGTTAAAGAACCAGAAACACATATCTAGTGATCAGCACTATCTGTGCCAACTGTGGTGAAACACTCGAAACTTTTGAAGGAAGGAAGTAACTGAAACTGCATTTACCACAATGCCAGGGGCGAACCTTGCTGGAAGGTGAAGCGGTGTGCTCCCAAACCTGTTCCTGTTTAATAGTACTCCTGTGAGTCATTGAGCGAAGCACCTGCATGCCTGTGAGAGGTACCTGACCTGAGAAAGATGTTGGCAGCCCATTCAGCAAACCCCACTTTGAAAGAATGTAATCTCTACTGATGACGGTTAAAGAACCAGAAACACATATCTAGTGATCAGCACTATCTGCGCCAACTGTGGCGAAACATTAGAACACTCTTGAAGCAAGCAAGTAACTGAAACTGCATTTACCACAATGCCAGGGGCGAACCTTGCTGGGAGATGAAGCGGTGTGCTCCCACCCCTGTTCCTGTTTTTTTTTTTTTTTTTTTTTTTTAAAGACCTTTATTCAGAGACACACAATACACGGCTGACAGCCTACAACCCAGTGGGCCGGCAGCGGAAGGAATCTTATATGTGTAACCAATAACACAGCCCTGTGCCGTCAACCCGGGGGTACGGCGGCGTTAATAAACAGTGCATCAAATTTGTAGGGAAGAAGGACGTATACCTTAGGTCTTATTTTCTCTTAGAACCACTTTGAACACAAGCATGTGCCCCAACAGGCGTAAACTTGTCTAACAATCAAAACTCCCCCCCCCCCCCCCACCCTTCCAAGTGACGGTCCACACTGCAAGCACCTTTGTCCACACTGCAAGCACCTTTGACCTTACTTCCCGGTGGTGCGACCTACGCATCACTGTCTTAACCTTCGGAGCGTACAGAACAGTGGTATATTACACATCCCCGGGGTCTGCCTGCTCGATAGAAGGAGGCACACAGATGCCCCCTCTGAAATCATTCCACTTGGTCCACACCTCGACCCACTTACGGGGGCACCCTCTTGCCACATAGACGGTTTTTTCCTGTAGCATGCACCAGTCCATGTCTCTGTTCCAGTCTGACAATGTGGGCGGAATGGGACTTCCCCAGAGTCTAGCTATGTTCCTCTTCGCCACCATTTGGCCGAGCGTCACCCAGAGCCTCCCTTTTGGTGGCAGGTCCGTTGGCTCCCATATATTCAGGAGGCATCTCTTAGCCTCCAGGCGAATCTCCACCTCCCACACCTCCTCCATACACTGCACCACCCTGCGCCAGTACCTCTGAACCTTCGGGCAGCCCCACAGCACATGGAAGAAGGTACCTGTGCCCCCACATCCCCTCCTACAGAGCGCTGTGTCAGCCCTCCCCATCGCATGAAGTCTCGTACAGGAGATGTATACTCTATGCAAAATCTTCAATTGGATAAGCCGCAGTCGGGATGATATAGCGGCCTCACGCGGGGAAGCCAAGGCAGAAAGCCACTCCTCATCATCTATCTCTAGGCCTTCTGCCACCCATTTGTCTCTGAGGGGGATAAGCATATCGGGGGGATTGTTAATGAGTTTTTTGTAAGTGATGGATATGGCGTGTTCCGGGAGGTGGCCGTCCAGCAGCCTGTCCTCAAGCGGGGAAGCTGACGGCAGTTTGGTCTCAGGAGGGATGTTCGACTGTAGGGAGTGACGCACCTGCAAATACCTAAAGTATTCAGTTTGCGCAAGTTCATATGCGTCTTGCATTTGCGCAAACGTACGGATCCCTGTAGGGCCCCAGATGTCCTTAATTTGAGAGATGCCGATGAGGTCCCAGTTTCGGAACCCCTTGGTGCGTCCCAGATTGCCCAATATTTCGGAAGCCCTTAGTGGCGTGGCCATTGTGAGGACACCCGACCAGCCGAGCTTCTTCTGCGCAGCGCGCCAAATCTGTACCGATTGGAGCGTGGGTCCGGTAAGGCCACGCAGACCCCTCCTCGAGTAAAGCGCTATTTCGTAGTTCCCTCCGGGAAGCAGCCATCTATCCATGCCGTAGGCTGGATCGTTCCCGTCCCCATACGTCCCTTGGTTTATTGCGGACAAATGGGACGCCCAATAATATTTACGGATGTCGGGAAGGGCTATACCGCCATCGTACCACCCCAAGGTGAGCTTAGCCAGCGAGATTCGGGGCGCCCCGGCCCAGAGGAGGTCACGGAGAGCGGCCTCGATGGCCGCGAAGTAGCTGCTCGGGACCAGGTCCGGGTAGTTTTGAAGCGCATACAGGAATCTAGGAAGCGCCAGCATCTTAAAAAGGGTTGCCCGGCCCAGCAAGGACAGTGGCAGGTGCTGCCAGGATTTAGCCTCTCTTTGGAGCCGCTGCAACGGCGGCTTGAGATTGTGCTCGTATAGTTTGGCCTTATCAGAGGTGATGTAGACACCCAGGTACTTAAACCCGTCCTCTGCCACCATGATAGGACATGTGTCCGGGAGCCTCGGAGGGTTCCCACGCAGGACGTATAGATGCGATTTGGCCCAATTAACCCGGAAGCCGGAGTTGCGACCGAAACTAGCCAGAATGTCGAGTGCCACTATTATCGACCCTCGCGGCCTGGAGAGGTAAAGGAGTATGTCATCGGCGTATAGGGATATTCTATCCTCCCACCCCTCCGTCCATGCTATGCCCTTTAATGCGGCATCCTGCCTTATCCAGGCCGCGAGTGGTTCGAGGGAGAGGGCGAAAAGAAGAGGCGAGAGGGGACAGCCCTGGCGTGTCCCCCGTTCCAGCGCGAAAACTTCGGACAGTTTGTTGTTCACCAGCACCCGCGCGAGGGGTTCAGCGTAGAGCAGCCGCACCCACGCTATGAATTGAGGCCCGAAGCCTAGTTTGCGCAGGACCGCGAACATGTACGGCCACTCCAGGGTGTCGAAAGCCATGGTGGCGTCCAAAGAGACCACCACCGCGTCCTCCTGCAGTCTGTGGCGCTGCCCCAATACCCCATGCAGTCGCCTGATATTAAGGGCCGTGTTGCGATGGGGCATGAACCCCGACTGGTCGGGATGGACCAGCGAAGGGAGCACCGACTTAAGCCTATTGGCCAGCGTCTTCGCCAATATCTTGGGCTCCGCGTTAAGGAGCGAAATCGGCCTGTAGGACGCACAGGAGTCTATGGGTTTGCCTTCTTTTGGTATTGCCACTATTGTGGCTATACGCTGATCCCGGGGCAGCTTTCCCACTGCCCTGCTGTGATCGAACATGCGTTTCAAGTGCTTACTAGTGACGTCCGGCTGGAGCTTATAAATCTCAATTGGGATCCCATTGGGGCCGAGCGCTTTACCCGGGCGGAGGTCCCCTATCGCTCGCTGCAGCTCGTTCTCGGTGAGCGGGCTATCCATGGCCTCGCGATCTGCCTCCGATAGGGTGGGCATGAGGATATCGGTAAGGAGGTCCACGGAGTCCTCCTCCGGCCGATCCGACTCACGCTGGTAGACCCGCTGGTAATGCGCGGCGAACTGGTGGACTATTTCCCGGGGCTCTGTAATCGCTCTCCCGGAGTCGGTGCATAGCTCAGGCACCACCCTGCCGGCCCGTTGTTTCCTTTCGAGCCAGGCAATAAGCTTCCCGGCTTTGTCGCCCTGGTCATAGATTCTGCCCAGCCGGTGCCTAGTCATGGTCTGAGCTTCTTGGGTCACCAACGCTTTGTATTCAGCCGCCTTTAATTGCATTGTGTGTCTGACCTCCCGGTCTCCGCTTACCGGCGCCTCCCGCTCCAGGACCTCCAACTCTGCCTCCAGTGTCGCGACCTGCTGGCGCTGTTCCCGCTGCCTGGCCGCTATGGCCGAGAGCGCCTCACCCCGCACCACAGGTTTAAATGCCTCCCAGAGGGTGACCGGGGAGTCGACCGACCCAGCGTTTTCCTCGAAGTAGCGTGAGATGGAGGTGGAGATGTGCTTCCTGGTGGCCTCATGTTTCAGATGCCAGGCATTTATTGGGGGTAAGAAGCCCACCCGACCGCTTCCAAATGTGATGTGGGCCCAGACCGGTGAATGATAAGAAATGCCTCTAGGGAGGAGCTCTGCCTCGAGTACCACCATATCCTGTTGCAGCAGGGTGAGGATGTAGTCCAGTCGCGAGAACGAGTGATGCGCCCCTGAGAAAAACGTAAATTTGCTATCAGTGGGATGGAGCAGGCGCCAGACCTCCGTGAGCCCGAAGGCCTCAAGAAAGTCCGCCAGCCACCCATGCCCCTGGGGCAGGTCTCTGGGGGGCTGCCTATCTCGGGAGCCTGAGGCCACTGCATTGAGGTCCCCGCCCAGTACCAGCTGACCCTCTGGAAGTGAAAGGAGGAGTGTGCCCAGGTCTGCGAAGGCCCGGGCCTGGAGGCCTGGCGGGACATACACTGAGAGTAGGTTAATCGTACGGCCTTCCCACCGCCCAGATATAGCCGTGAAGCGGCCCTGCGGGTCAGTCTTGATGAGGTCTATGTGGAGGGGCAATGATCGACGCAATAGTATCCCCACCCCCGCGAGCCGGAGGTGAAACCTGCGTGTGCTGCTAGAGTGTAACCACATCTGTTCAGGGCATGGCATACGTTCCCCATCAAGTGCGTTTCTTGCATGAACACCACATCTGGTTGGTGCCGTTTGATAAATTGGAGGACTATAGTGCGTTTGAGCCTGTCCCCCAAACCATTGACATTCCAACTAAGGACCTTTAAACTTTTCTCCCATCTCCTAGCCATAGCCATGCCTTGTCAGGGTGCTCCGTCCCACTACCCCGGCTGCGTGCTTGCTGACATAGTTCGTGTGACCGCAGATGATCCCCAATTCCCGCCCCTCCCTGGTTCCCTCCCCACAATCGCACCAAATAACAAATAGAACAACCCTGGAAAACAGTGCAATCCACCCCCTCCCCTTCAAATCCAGCCCCAACATCCCTACCCCCCGTACCTAAACAGACCCCCCCTCCCTGCCCCCTGCTTCGTGGGCTTTGAACTACCCACCACCCCAATTAGCAGAGCGCCTGTCGCCCAACCCTACCCCGGAGAACCCGGGGGAAACCCGACTAGGGAAGTTCGTGGGCCAGCCCCCTCCTAGCCGCCTGTCCATGGTGTCCCCGTGTGTGTCACCCCGCAGGCCTCAGCGCCCCACATAAACTGGAGCCAGCCCCGAAAGGGCCAGGCAGGCGTAATGTCTCGTGGCCCAACAACCCCACATGCAAATGAACCCCAAGATATACTTTACAGTCCGGCGTCCTCCTCCAGCCCTCGCGGTCTCATCGACCTGCACCGTCCCTGGGTGTGTCCCAACGGGGGCTGTTCGATCTGGAACGCCAGGACCGCTGACTCAGCTCACCTCCCTCCGCACGTTCTGCAGCTGACCCCGGGGAGGGGTGCCCGGTGCTCCGCCGTCGATCGTCGTCCCGCTGGGAAGCTTCCGCCGTCGCGTCCGCGTCCAGCCACTCCTGCACAGCAGCCGGGGAGGTGAAGAAGACGGATTTGCCACCAGAGATGATCTTCAATTTGGCGGGAAAGAACATCATGTACCGGATCCCACGATCCCGTAACGCCGCCTTGACCCCTTGAAAGGAACGCCTTTCTCGCTGGACCTGTAGCGTGAAGTCAGGAAAGAAGCGGACCGTGGCCCCCTCATACTGTAGATCACCGTGCTGTCTTGCCGCCTGGAGGATTGCATCCCGGTCTCGGAAATTCAGTATTTTGGCTATTATCGTCCGTGGTGGGGCCCCAGGTCTAGGCCGCGGGATCGGGGCCCTGTGCGCCCGCTCGATTGTGAAGAGCTTCGAGAGGCGTTTGGGTTTCAGGTGCCTAAGGATCAGGTCCTCTATGAAGAGCTCCATGCAGTCCCCTTCAAGGCCTTCCACCACCCCTACGACGCGGATGTTGCTTCTCCGGGCCCTCCCTTCCTGGTCGTCGAGCCGCTGGGCCATCAGCCGATGTTGATGCACAAGGTCGTTCACCCTGCCCTCGAGCCGCTTTTCCGAATCCTGCAGGGCCTTTATGTCCACCTCGTTAGCCTTGGACCGGTCCGCGGTTTTCCCCAGGTCGGCTCGGAGGAGGTTAACTTCTATCGTGATTTTGTCCATTTTGGTCTCCAAGTTGGCCCCCAGGGATTGGATTGCAGCCATTATGGACGTCAAGGATGGTTCTGCCGGTCCTGCGGCCTCCTTCGCGGCCCCCTCCAGCTGCGGCGGCGCCTTGGCTACGGTATATTGGTCCAGTTTGTTGGTCTGGGTCGTGGAGCCGCCTTTAGGCCGCATGGCGTAGCGGTTAGCTAGTGGGCCGGCTGCACCCCCGCCTGCCGCAGCCCTTGAATACCGTCTGATCCGTGCCAGCTCCAACCCGACTCGCGCGGCGCGTCCGCGGTCCCCAGGCCCCCTCCAGGGAACAGCACGGAGGCCCTCGCCGCCTACGAGCAGTCCAGTCACCGGGCGCGAGGCGCTTTGTCACACACCAAAAGGCAGCTAGTCCACAGCCACAGTTGCAGCCTCCGCCCGGCGAGCCATGCAGGGCCCCTCAGAGCCACGATCCACTCTGGCACTCACTGCGGTCCGTCGATGGCCAGGCACGATGCAGCCGCCTCTCTCCCGGCCCCGGGCGTCCTCTCAGCTGCAGCCCCCGCTGGGCGAGCGCACCCGCCCTCGGGGCGTCGGAATCCTGCCTCCAGTGTGCCAAGGGTCCAGCAGCGGGCCGCCGCCGCGGCAGGTTCACTCCCCTTCTCGCATGCACCCCTCCGGGCGCATCGCTGTATAGGCCCAAGCCGGGGCCTCGGGTGGCGCCAGGAGCGTAGACGGAGCTCCAGAGGAGAAACGCCGGACTGCCGCCGCCCGTCGCGGCCGTTTCCCAGCGCCGCGCGGCGTCCACAGGAGTCAGCTGAGCCACCAGGTGGGCACCGGGCCACGGGGAAGCCGGGGGGATCCCAAAGTCGATCTCCCAGCACGGATATCTAGCGGATGTTACAGGGGACACCAACGGCCCCGGCGGAGCTCCGGGATCAGGCGGCCATCACAGTCGGCGCCTGGCCACGCCCCCCCCCTGTTCCTGTTTAATAGTACTCCCGTGAGTCATTGAGCTGACAAGCTTGTGGATGAAGCACCCGCATGCCTTTGAGAGGTACCTGGACTGAGAAGGATGTTGACAGTCTACTTAGCAAACCCCAAATTTGAAAGACTGTAATCTCTACTGATGACGGTTAAAGAACCAGAAACACGTGTCTAGAGATCAGCACTATCTACACCAACTGTGGTGAAACACTCAAACACTCTTGAAACAAGCAAGTAACTGAAACTGCATTTACCACAATGCCAGGGGCGAACCTTGCTGGGAGGTGAAGCGGTGTGCTCCCACCCCTGTTCCTGTTTAATACTACTCCAGTGAATCATTGAGCTGACGAGCTCGTGGATGAAGCACATGCATGCCCGTGAGAGGTACCTGACCTGACAAAGATGTTGGCAACCTACTCAGCAAATCCTACATTTGAAAGACTGTAATCTCTACTGATGACGGTTAAAGAACCAGAAACACGTGTCTGGAGATCAGCACTATCTGCGCCAACTGTAGCTAAACACTAGAACACTCTTGAAGCAAGCAAGTAACTGAAACTGCATTTACCCCAATGCCAGGGGTGAGCCTTGCTGGGAGGTGAAGCGGTGTGGTCCCACCCCTGTTCCTGTTTAATAGTACTGTCGTGAGTCATTGAGCTGACAAGCTCGTGGATGAAGCACAAGCATGCCTGTGAGAGGTACCTGACCTGAGAAAGATGTTGGCTGCCTACTCATCAAACCCCAAATTTCACAGATTGTAAACTCTACTGATGAGGGTTAAAGAACCAGAAACACATGTCTAGTGATCAGCACTATCTGTGCCAACTGTGGTGAAACACTCGAACACTTTTGAAGGAAGCAAGTAACTGAAACTGCATTTACCACAATGCCAGGGGCGAACCTTGCTGGGAGGTGAAGCGGTGTGCTCCCACCCCTGTTCCTGTTTAATAGTACTGCCGTGAGTTATTGAGCTGACGAGCTCGTGGATGAAGCACAAGCATGCCTGTGAGAGGTACCTGACCTGAGAAAGATGTTGGCAGCCTACTCAGCAAACCCCACATTTGAAATGCTGTAAACTCTACTGATGAGGGTTAAAGAACCAGAAACACATATCTAGTGATCAGCACTATCTGCGTCAACTGTGGCGAAACACTCGAACACTCTTGAAGCAAGCAAGTAACTGAAACTGCATTTACCACAATGCCAGGGTCAAACCTTGCTAGGAGGTGAAGCGGTGTGCTCCCACCCCTGTTCCTGTTTAATAGTACTCCAGTGAAACATTGAGCTGACGAACTCGTGTATGAAGCACCCGCATGCCCGTGAGAGGTACCTGACCTGACAAAGATGTTGGCAGCCTACTCAGCAAACCCCACATATGAAAGACTGTAATCTCTACTGATGACGGTTAAAGAACCAGAAACACGTAACTAGAGATCTGCACTATCTGTGCCAACTGTGGCGAAACAGGAGAACACTCTTGGAGCAAGCAAGTAACTGAAACTGCATTTACCACAATGCCAGTGGTGAACCTTGCTGGGAGGTGAAGCGGTGTGCTCCCACCCCTGTTCCTGTTTAATAGTACTGTCGTGAGTCATTGAGCTGACGAGCTCGTGGATGAAGCACAAGCATGCCTTTGAGAGGTACCTGGACTGAGAAGGATGTTGACAGTCTACTTAGCAAACCCCAAATTTGAAAGACTGTAATCTCTACTGATGACGGTTAAAGAACCAGAAACACGTGTCTAGAGATCAGCACTATCTACACCAACTGTGGCGAAACACTCGAACACTCTTGAAACAAGCAAGTAACTGAAACTGCATTTACCACAATGCCAGGGGCGAACCTTGCTGGGAGGTGAAGCGGTGTGCTCCCACCACTGTTCCTGTTTAATAGTACTCCAGTGAATCATTGAGCTGACGTGATCGTGGGTGAAGCACCCGCATGCCCGTGAGAGGCACCTGACCTGACAAAGATGTTGGCAGCCTACTCAGCAAACCCCACATTTGAAAGACTGTAATCTCTACTAATGACGGTTAAAGAACCAGAAACACATGTCTATAGATCAGCACTATCTGCGCCAACTGTGGCGAAACACTAGAACACTCTTGAAGCAAGCAAGTAACTGAAACTGCATTTACCACAATGCCAGGGGTGAACCTTGCTGGGAGGTGAAGAGGTGTGCTCCCACCCCTGTTCCTGTTTAATAGTACTCCAGTGAATCATTGAGCTGACGAGCTCGTGGATGACGCACCAGCATGCCCGTGAGAGGTACCTGACCTGACAAAGATGTTGACAGCCTACTCAGCAAACCCCAAATTTGAAAGACTGTAATCTCTAATGATGACGGTTAAAGAACCAGAAACACGTGTCTAGAGATCAGCACTATCTGCTCCAACTGTGGCGAAACACTTGAACACTCTTGAAACAAGCAAGTAACTGAAACTGCATTTACCACAATGCCAGGGGCGAACCTTGCTGGGAGGTGAAGCGGTGTGGTCCCACCCCTGTTCCTGTTTAATAGTACTCCCGTGAGTCATTGAGCTGAAAAGCTCGTGGATGAAGCACCCGCATACCTGTATAAGGTACATGACATGAGAAAGATGTTGACAGCCTACTCAGCAAACCCCACATTTGAAAGACTGTAATCTCTACTGATGACGTTTAAAGAACCAGAAACACGTGTCTAGAGATCAGCACTATCTGCGCCAAATGTGGCGAAAAACTCGAACACTCTTGAAGCAAGCAAGTAACCGAAACTGCATTTACCACAATGCCAGGTGCGAACCTTGCTAGGAGATGAAGCGGTGTGCTCCCACCCCTGTTCCTGTTTAATAGTACTCCCGTGAGTCATTGAGCTGACAAGCTCGTGGATGAAGCACCCGCATGCCTGTGAGAGGTACCTGGCCTGAGAAGGATGTTGACAGTCTACTCAGCAAACCCCACATTTGAAAGACTGTAATCTCTACTGATGACGGTTAAAGAACCAGAAACACGTGTCTAGAGATCAGCAATATCTGCGCCAACTGTGGGGAAACACTTGAACACTTTTGAAGCAAGCAAGTAACAGAAACTGCATTTACCACAATGCGAGGGACGAACCTTGCTGGGAGCTGAAGCGGTGTGCTCCCACCCCTGTTCCTGCTTAATAGTACTCTTGTGAGTCATTGAGCTGACGAGCTTGTGGATGAAGCACCCGCATGCCTGTGAGAGGTACCTGACCCGAGAAAGATGTTGACAGCCTACTCATCAAACCCAACATTTGAAAGACTGTAATCTCTACTGATGAGGGTTAAAGAACCAGAAACACATGTCTAGTGATCAGCACTATCTGTGCCAACTGTGGTGAAACAGTAGAACACTCTTGAAGCAAGCAAGTAACTGAAACTGCATTTACCACAGTGCCAGGGGTGAACCTTGCTGGGAGGTGAAGCGGTGTGCTCCCACTCCTGTTCCTGCTTAATAGAACTACCGTGAGTCATTGAGCTGAAAAGCTCATGGATGAAGCACCTGCATGCCCGTGAGAGGTACCTGACCTGACAAAGATGTTGGCAACCTACTCAGCAAACCCTACATTTTAAAGACTGTAATCTCTACTGGTGACGGTTAAAGAACCAGAAACACGTGTCTAGAGATCAGCACTATCTGCGCCAACTGTAGCGAAACACTAGAACACTCTTGAAGCAAGCAAGTAACTGAAACTGCATTTACCCCAATGCCAGGGGTGAGCCTTGCTGGGAGGTGAAGCGGTGTGGTCCCACCCCTGTTCCTGTTTAATAGTACTGTCGTGAGTCATTGAGCTGACAAGCTCGTGGATGAAGCACAAGCATGCCTGTGAGAGGTACCTGACCTGAGAAAGATGTTGGCAGCCTACTCATCAAACCCCAAATTTCACAGATTGTAAACTCTACTGATGAGAGTTAAAGAACCAGAAACACATGTCTAGTGATCAGCACTATCTGTGCCAACTGTGGTGAAACACTCGAACACTTTTGAAGGAAGCAAGTAACTGAAACTGCATTTACCACAATGCCAGGGGCGAACCTTGCTGGGAGGTGAAGCGGTGTGCTCCCACCCCTGTTCCTGTTTAATAATACTCCTGTGAGTCATTGAGCTGAAAAGCTCGTGGATGAAGCACCCGCATGCCTGTGTAAGGTACATGACATGAGAAAGATGTTGACAGCCTACTCAGCAAACCCCACATTTGAAAGACTTAATCTCTACTGATGACGTTTAAAGAACCAGAAACACGTGTCTAGAGATCAGCACTATCTGCGCCAAATGTGGCGAAACACTCGAACACTCTTGAAGCAAGCAAGTAACCGAAACTGCATTTACCACAATGCCAGGGGCGAACCTTGCTAGGAGATGAAGCGGTGCGCTCCCACCCCTGTTCCTGTTTAATAGTACTCCCGTGAGTCATTGAGCTGACAAGCTCGTGGATGAAGCACCCGCGTGCCTGTGAGAGGTACCTGGCCTGAGAAGGATGTTGACAGTCTACTCAGCAAACCCCACATTTGAAAGACTGTAATCTCTACTGATGACGGTTAAAGAACCAGAAACACGTGTCTAGAGATCAGCAATATCTGCGCCAACTGTGGGGAAACACTTGAACACTTTTGAAGCAAGCAAGTAACTGAAACTGCATTTACCACAATGCCAGGGACGAACCTTGCTGGGAGGTGAAGCGGTGTGCTCCCACCCCTGTTTCTGCTTAATAGTACTCTTGTGAGTCATTGAGCTGACAAGCTTGTGGATGAAGCACCCGCATGCCTGTGAGAGGTACCTGACCCGAGAAAGATGTTGACAGCCTACTCAGCAAACCCAACATTTGAAAGACTGTAATCTCTACTGATGACGGTTAAAGAACCAGAAACACGTGTCTAGAGATCAGCACTATCAGCGTCAACTGTGGTGCAACACTCGAACACTCTTGAAGCAAGCAAGTAACTGAAACTGCATTTACCACAATGCCAGGGGCGAACCTTGCTGGGAGGGGAAGCGGTGTGCTCCCACTCCTGTTCCTGCTTAATAGAACTGCCGTGAGTCATTGAGCTGAAAGGCTCGTGGATGAAGCACTCACATGCCTGTTAGAGGTACCTGACCTGAGAAAGGTGTTGGCAGCCTACTCAGCAATCCCCAAATTTGAAAGACTGTAATCTCTACTGATGACGGTTAAAGAACCAGAAACACGTGTCTAGAGATCAGCACTATCTGCACCAACTGTGGTGAAACACTAGAACACTCTTGAAACAAGCAAGTAACTGAAACTGCATTTACCACAATGCCAGGGGCGAACCTTGCTGGGAGGTGAAGCGGTGTGCTCCCACTCCTGTTCCTGTTTAATAGTACTGCCGTGAGTTATTGAGCTGACGAGCTCGTGGATGAAGCGCAAGCATGCCTGTGAGAGGTACCTGACCTGAGAAAGATGTTGGCAGCCTACTCAGCAAACCCCACATTTGAAATGCTGTAACTCTACTGATGAGGGTTAAAGATCCAGAAATACATATCTAGTGATCAGCACTATCTGTGCCAACTGTGGCAAAACACTCGAACACTTTTGAAGGAAGCAAGTAACTGAAACTGCATTTACCACAATGCCAGGGGCGAACCTTGCTGGGAGGTGAAGCGGTGTGCTCCCAACCCTGTTCCTGTTTAATAGTACTCCTGTGAGTCATTGAGCTGACGAACTCGTGGATGAAGCACCCGCGTGCCTGTGAGAGGTACCTGACCCGAGAAAGATGTTGGCAGCCCACTCAGCAAACCCCACATTTGAAAGAATGTAATCTCTACTGATGACGGTTAAAGAACCATAAACACGTGTCTAGAGATCAGCACTATCTGCGCCAACTGTGGCAAAACACTCGAACACTCTTGAAGCAAGCAAGTAACCGAAACTGCATTTACCACAATGCCAGGGGTGAACCTTGCTGGGAGGTGAAGCGTTGTGCTCCCACCCCTATTCCTGTTTAATAGTACTCCCGTGAGTCATTGAGCTGACAAGCTAGTGGATGAAGCACCCGCATGCCTGTGAGAGGTACCTGGCCTGAGAAAGATGTTGACAGCCTACTCAGCAAACCCCACATTTGAAAGACTGTAATCTCTACTGATGACGGTTAAAGAACCGGAAACACGTGTCTAGAGATCAGCACTATCTGCGTCAACTGTGGCGAAACACTCGAACACTCTTGAAGCAAGCAAGTAACTGAAACTGCATTTACCACAATACCAGGGGCGAAACTTGCTAGGAAATGAAGCGGTGTGCTCCCACCCCTGTTCCTGTTTAATAGTACTCCCGTGAGTCATTCAGCTGACAAGCTCGTGGATGAAGCACCCGCATGCCTGTGAGAGGTACCTGGCCTGAGAAGGATGATGACAGTCTACTTAGCAAACCCCACATTTGAAAGACTGTAATCTCTACTGATGACGGTTAAAGAACCAGAAACACGTGTCTAGAGATCAGCAATATCTGCGCCAACTGTGGCAAAACACTTGAACACTTTTGAAGCAAGCAAGTAAGCGAAACTGCATTTACCACAATGCCAGGGACGAACCTTGCTGGGAGGTGAAGCGGTGTGCTCCCACCCCTGTTCCTGCTTAATAGTACTCTTGTGAGTCATTGAGCTGACGAGCTCGTGGATGAAGCACCCGCATGCCTGTGAGAGGTACCTGACCCGAGAAAGATGTTGACAGCCTACTCAGCAAACCCCACATTTGAAAGACTGTAATCTCTACTGATGACGGTTAAATAACCAGAAACACGTGTCTAGAGATCAGCACTATCAGCGTCAACTGTGGCGAAACACTTGAACACTCTTGAAGTAAGCAATTAACTGAAACTGCATTTACCACAATGCCAGGGGCGAACCTTGCTAGGAAATGAAGCGGTGTGCTCCCACCCCTGTTCCTGTTTAATAGTACTCCCGTGAGTCATTCAGCTGACAAGCTCGTGGATGAAGCACCCGCATGCCTGTGAGAGATACCTGGCCTGAGAAGGATGATGACAGTCTACTTAGCAAACCCCACATTTGAAAGACTGTAATCTCTACTGATGATGGTTAAAGAACCAGAAACACGTGTCTATAGATCAGCACTATCTGTGCCAACTGTGGCGAAACACTAGAACTCTCTTGAAGCAAGCAAGTAACTGAAACTGCATTTACCACAATGCCAGGGGTGAACCTTGCTGGGAGGTGAAGCGGTGTGCTCCCACCACTGTTCCTGTTTAATAGTACTGCCGTGAGTCATTGAGCTGACGAGCTCGTGGATGAAGCACAAGCATGCCTGTGAGAGGTACCTGACCTGAGAAAGATTTTGGCAGCCTACTCAGCAAACCCCACATTTGAAAGACTGTAAACTCTACTGATGAGGGTTAAAGAACCAGAAACACATATCTAGTGATCAGCACTATCTGTGCCAACTGTGGCAAACATTCGAACACTCTTGAAGCAAGCAAGTAACGGAAACTGCATTTACCACAATGCCAGGGGTGAACCTTGCTGGGAGGTGAAGCGGTGTGCTCCCACTCCTGTTCCTGCTTAATAGAACTGCCGTGAGTCATTGAGCTGAAAAGCTCATGGATGAAGCATCTGCATGCCCGTGAGAGGTACCTGACCTGACAAAGATGTTGGCAACCTACTCAGCAAACCCTACATTTTAAAGACTGTAATCTCTACTGATGACGGTTAAAGAACCAGAAACATGTGTCTAGAGATCAGCACTATCTGGGGAACTGTAGCGAAACACTAGAACACTCTTGAAGCAAGCAAGTAACTGAAACTGCATTTACCCCAATGCCAGGGGTGAGCCTTGCTGGGAGGTGAAGCGGTGTGGTCCCACCCCTGTCCCTGTTTAATAGTACTGTCGTGAGTCATTGAGCTGACAAGCTCGTGGATGAAGCACAAGCATGCCTGTGAGAGGTACCTGACCTGAGAAAGATGTTGGCAGCCTACTCATCAAACCCCAAATTTCACAGATTGTAAACTCTACTGATGAGGGTTAAAGAACCAGAAACACATGTCTAGTGATCAGCACTATCTGTGCCAACTGTGGTGAAACACTCGAACACTTTTGAAGGAAGCAAGTAACTGAAACTGCATTTACCACAATGCCAGGGGCGAACCTTGCTGGGAGGTGAAGCGGTGTGCTCCCACCCCTGTTCCTGTTTAATAATACTCCTGTGAGTCATTGAGCTGAAAAGCTCGTGGATGAAGCACCCGCATGCCTGTGTAAGGTACATGACATGAGAAGGATGTTGACAGCCTACTCAGCAAACCCCACATTTGAAAGACTGTAATCTCTACTGATGACGTTTAAAGAACCAGAAACACGTGTCTAGAGATCAGCACTATCTGCGCCAAATGCGGCGAAACACTCGAACACTCTTGAAGCAAGCAAGTAACCGAAACTGCATTTACCACAATGCCAGGGGCGAACCTTGCTAGGAGATGAAGCGGTGTGCTCCCACCCCTGTTCCTGTTTAATAGTACTCCCGTGAGTCATTGAGCTGACAAGCTCGTGGATGAAGCACCCGCGTGCCTGTGAGAGGTACCTGGCCTGAGAAGGATGTTGACAGTCTACTCAGCAAACCCCACATTTGAAAGACTGTAATCTCTACTGATGACGGTTAAAGAACCAGAAACACGTGTCTAGAGATCAGCAATATCTGCGCCAACTGTGGGGAAACACTTGAACACTTTTGAAGCAAGCAAGTAACTGAAACTGCATTTACCACAATGCCAGGGACGAACCTTGCTGGGAGGTGAAGCGGTGTGCTCCCACCCCTGTTCCTGCTTAATAGTACTCTTGTGAGTCATTGAGCTGACAAGCTTGTGGATGAAGCACCCGCATGCCTGTGAGAGGTACCTGACCCGAGAAAGATGTTGACAGCCTACTCAGCAAACCCAACATTTGAAAGACTGTAATCTCTACTGATGACGGTTAAAGAACCAGAAACACGTGTCTAGAGATCAGCACTATCAGCGTCAACTGTGGTGCAACACTCGAACACTCTTGAAGCAAGCAAGTAACTGAAACTCCATTTACCACAATGCTAGGGGCGAAGCTTGCTGGGAGGGGAAGCGGTGTGCTCCCACTCCTGTTCCTGCTTAATAGAACTGCCGTGAGTCATTGAGCTGAAAAGCTCGTGGATGAAGCACTCACATGCCTGTTAGAGGTACCTGACCTGAGAAAGGTGTTGGCAGCCTACTCAGCAATCCCCAAATTTGAAAGACTGTAATCTCTACTGATGACGGTTAAAGAACCAGAAACACGTGTCTAGAGATCAGCATTATCTGCACCAACTGTGGCGAAACACTAGAACACTCTTCAAACAAGCAAGTAACTGAAACTGCATTTACCACAATGCCAGGGGCGAACCTTGCTGGGAGGTGAAGCGGTGTGCTCCCACTCCTGTTCCTGTTTAATAGTACTGCCGTGAGTTATTGAGCTGACGAGCTCGTGGATGAAGCACAAGCATGCCTGTGAGAGGTACCTGACCTGAGAAAGATGTTGGCAGCCTACTCAGCAAACCCCACATTTGAAATGCTGTAAACTCTACTGATGAGGGTTAAAGAACCAGAAATACATATCTAGTGATCAGCACTATCTGTGCCAACTGTGGCGAAACACTCGTACACTTTTGAAGGAAGCAAGTAACTGAAACTGCATTTACCACAATGCCAGGGGCGAACCTTGCTGGGAGGTGAAGCGGTGTGCTCCCAACCCTGTTCCTGTTTAATAGTACTCCTGTGAGTCATTGAGCTGACGAACTCGTGGATGAAGCACCCGCGTGCCTGTGAGAGGTACCTGACCTGAGAAAGATGTTGGCAGCCCACTCAGCAAACCCCACATTTGAAAGAATGTAATCTCTACTGATGACGGTTAAAGAACCATAAACACGTGTCTAGAGATCAGCACTATCTGCGCCAACTGTGGCAAAACACTCGAACACTCTTGAAGCAAGCAAGTAACCGAAACTGCATTTACCACAATGCCAGGGGCGAACCTTGCTGGGAGGTGAAGCGTTGTGCTCCCACCCCTATTCCTGTTTAATAGTACTCCCGTGAGTCATTGAGCTGACAAGCTAGTGGATGAAGCACCCGCATGCCTGTGAGAGGTACCTGGCCTGAGAAAGATGTTGACAGCCTACTCAGCAAACCCCACATTTGAAAGACTGTAATCTCTACTGATGACGGTTAAAGAACCGGAAACACGTGTCTAGAGATCAGCACTATCTGCGTCAACTGTGGCGAAACACTCGAACACTCTTGAAGCAAGCAAGTAACTGAAACTGCATTTACCACAATACCAGGGTCGAAACTTGCTAGGAAATGAAGCGGTGTGCTCCCACCCCTGTTCCTGTTTAATAGTACTCCCGTGAGTCATTCAGCTGACAAGCTCGTGGATGAAGCACCCGCATGCCTGTGAGAGGTACCTGGCCTGAGAAGGATGATGACAGTCTACTTAGCAAACCCCACATTTGAAAGACTGTAATCTCTACTGATGACGGTTAAAGAACCAGAAACACGTGTCTAGAGATCAGCAATATCTGCGCCAACTGTGGCAAAACACTTGAACACTTTTGAAGCAAGCAAGTAAGCGAAACTGCATTTACCACAATGCCAGGGACGAACCTTGCTGGGAGGTGAAGCGGTGTGCTCCCACCCCTGTTCCTGCTTAATAGTACTCTTGTGAGTCATTGAGCTGACGAGCTCGTGGATGAAGCACCCGCATGCCTGTGAGAGGTACCTGACCCGAGAAAGATGTTGACAGCCTACTCAGCAAACCCCACATTTGAAAGACTGTAATCTCTACTGATGACGGTTAAAGAACCAGAAACACGTGTCTAGAGATCAGCACTATCAGCGTCAACTGTGGCGAAACACTCGAACACTCTTGAAGTAAGCAATTAACTGAAACTGCATTTACCACAATGCCAGGGGCGAACCTTGCTAGGAAATGAAGCGGTGTGCTCCCACCCCTGTTCCTGTTTAATAGTACTCCCGTGAGTCATTCAGCTGACAAGCTCGTGGATGAAGCACCCGCATGCCTGTGAGAGGTACCTGGCCTGAGAAGGATGATGACAGTCTACTTAGCAAACCCCACATTTGAAAGACTGTAATCTCTACTGATGATGGTTAAAGAACCAGAAACACGTGTCTATAGATCAGCACTATCTGTGCCAACTGTGGCGAAACACTAGAACTCTCTTGAAGCAAGCAAGTAACTGAAACTGCATTTACCACAATGCCAGGGGTGAACCTTGCTGGGAGGTGAAGCGGTGTGCTCCCACCACTGTTCCTGTTTAATAGTACTGCCGTGAGTCATTGAGCTGACGAGCTCGTGGATGAAGCACAAGCATGCCTGTGAGAGGTACCTGACCTGAGAAAGATTTTGGCAGCCTACTCAGCAAACCCCACATTTGAAAGACTGTAAACTCTACTGATGAGGGTTAAAGAACCAGAAACACATATCTAGTGATCAGCACTATCTGTGCCAACTGTGGCAAACACTCGAACACTCTTGAAGCAAGCAAGTAACTGAAACTGCATTTACCACAATGCCAGGGGTGAACCTTGCTGGGAGGTGAAGCGGTGTGCTCCCACTCCTGTTCCTGCTTAATAGAACTGCCGTGAGTCATTGAGCTGAAAAGCTCATGGATGAAGCATCTGCATGCCCGTGAGAGGTACCTGACCTGACAAAGATGTTGGCAACCTACTCAGCAAACCCTACATTTTAAAGACTGTAATCTCTACTGATGACGGTTAAAGAACCAGAAACACGTGTCTAGAGATCAGCACTATCTGCGGCAACTGTAGCGAAACACTAGAACACTCTTGAAGCAAGCAAGTAACTGAAACTGCATTTACCCCAATGCCAGGGGTGAGCCTTGCTGGGAGGTGAAGCGGTGTGGTCCCACCCCTGTCCCTGTTTAATAGTACTGTCGTGAGTCATTGAGCTGACAAGCTCGTGGATGAAGCACAAGCATGCCTGTGAGAGGTACCTGACCTGAGAAAGATGTTGGCAGCCTACTCATCAAACCCCAAATTTCACAGATTGTAAACTCTACTGATGAGGGTTAAAGAACCAGAAACACATGTCTAGTGATCAGCACTATCTGTGCCAACTGTGGTGAAACACTCGAACACTTTTGAAGGAAGCAAGTAACTGAAACTGCATTCACCACAATGCCAGGGGCGAACCTTGCTGGGAGGTGAAGCGGTGTGCTCCCACCCCTGTTCCTGTTTAATAATACTCCTGTGAGTCATTGAGCTGAAAAGCTCGTGGATGAAGCACCCGCATGCCTGTGTAAGGTACATGACATGAGAAAGATGTTGACAGCCTACTCAGCAAACCCCACATTTGAAAGACTGTAATCTCTACTGATGACGTTTAAAGAACCAGAAACACGTGTCTAGAGATCAGCACTATCTGCGCCAAATGCGGCGAAACACTCGAACACTCTTGAAGCAAGCAAGTAACCGAAACTGCATTTACCACAATGCCAGGGGCGAACCTTGCTAGGAGATGAAGCGGTGTGCTCCCACCCCTGTTCCTGTTTAATAGTACTCCCGTGAGTCATTGAGCTGACAAGCTCGTGGATGAAGCACCCGCGTGCCTGTGAGAGGTACCTGGCCTGAGAAGGATGTTGACAGTCTACTCAGCAAACCCCACATTTGAAAGACTGTAATCTCTACTGATGACGGTTAAAGAACCAGAAACACGTGTCTAGAGATCAGCAATATCTGCGCCAACTGTGGGGAAACACTTGAACACTTTTGAAGCAAGCAAGTAACTGAAACTGCATTTACCACAATGCCAGGGACGAACCTTGCTGGGAGGTGAAGCGGTGTGCTCCCACCCCTGTTCCTGCTTAATAGTACTCTTGTGAGTCATTGAGCTGACAAGCTTGTGGATGAAGCACCCGCATGCCTGTGAGAGGTACCTGACCCGAGAAAGATGTTGACAGCCTACTCAGCAAACCCAACATTTGAAAGACTGTAATCTCTACTGATGACGGTTAAAGAACCAGAAACACGTGTCTAGAGATCAGCACTATCAGCGTCAACTGTGGTGCAACACTCGAACACTCTTGAAGCAAGCAAGTAACTGAAACTGCATTTACCACAATGCTAGGGGCGAACCTTGCTGGGAGGGGAAGCGGTGTGCTCCCACTCCTGTTCCTGCTTAATAGAACTGCCGTGAGTCATTGAGCTGAAAAGCTCGTGGATGAAGCACTCACATGCCTGTTAGAGGTACCTGACCTGAGAAAGGTGTTGGCAGCCTACTCAGCAATCCCCAAATTTGAAAGACTGTAATCTCTACTGATGACGGTTAAAGAACCAGAAACACGTGTCTAGAGATCAGCACTATCTGCACCAACTGTGGCGAAACACTAGAACACTCTTGAAACAAGCAAGTAACTGAAACTGCATTTACCACAATGCCAGGGGCGAACCTTGCTGGGAGGTGAAGCGGTGTGCTCCCACTCCTGTTCCTGTTTAATAGTACTGCCGTGAGTTATTGAGCTGACGAGCTCGTGGATGAAGCACAAGCATGCCTGTGAGAGGTACCTGACCTGAGAAAGATGTTGGCAGCCTACTCAGCAAACCCCACATTTGAAATGCTGTAAACTCTACTGATGAGGGTTAAAGAACCAGAAACACATATCTAGTGATCAGCACTATCTGCGCCAACTGCGGCGAAACATTAGAACACTCTTGAAGCAAGCAAGTAACTGAAATTGCATTTACCACAATGCCAGGGGCGAACCTTGCTGGGAGATGAAGCGGTGTGCTCCCACCCCTGTTCCTGTTTAATAGTACTCCCGTGAGTCATTGAGCTGACAAGTTGTGGATGAAGCACCCGCATGCCTTTGAGAGGTACCTGGACTGAGAAGGATGTTGACAGTCTACTTAGCAAACCCCACATTTGAAAGAATGTAATCTCTACTGATGACGGTTAAAGAACCATAAACACGTGTCTAGAGATCAGCACTATCTGCGCCAACTGTGGCAAAACACTCGAACACTCTTGAAGCAAGCAAGTAACCGAAACTGCATTTACCACAATGCCAGGGGCGAACCTTGCTGGGAGGTGAAGCGGTGTGCTCCCACCCCTGTTCCTGTTTAATAGTACTGCCGTGAGTTATTGAGCTGACGAGCTCGTGGATGAAGCACAAGCATGCCTGTGAGAGGTACCTGACCTGAGAAAGATGTTGGCAGCCTACTCAGCAAACCCCACATTTGAAATGCTGTAAACTCTACTGATGAGGGTTAAAGAACCAGAAACACGTGTCTAGAGATCAGCAATATCTGCGCCAACTGTGGCGAAACACTTGAACTCTTTTGAAGCAAGCAAGTAAGCGAAACTACATTTACCACAATGCCAGGGACGAACCTTGCTGGGAGGTGAAGAGGTGTGCTCCCACCCCTGTTCCTGCTTAATAGTACTCTTGTGAGTCATTGAGCTGACGAGCTCGTGGATGAAGCACCCGCATGCCTGTGAGAGGTACCTGACCCGAGAAAGATGTTGACAGCCTACTCAGCAAACCCCACATTTGAAAGACTGTAATCTCTACTGATGACGGTTAAAGAACCAGAAACACGTGTCTAGAGATCAGCACTATCAGCGTCAACTGTGGCGAAACACTCGAACACTCTTGAAGCAAGCAATTAACTGAAACTGCATTTACCAAAATGCCAGGGGCGAACCTTGCTGGGAGGTGAAGCGGTGTGCTCCCACTCCTGTTCCTGCTTAATAGTATAGCTGTGAGTCATTGAGCTGAAAAGCTCGTGGATGAAGCACCCACATGCCTGTTAGAGGTACCCGACCTGAGAAAGGTGTTGGCAGCCTACTCAGCAAACCCCAAATTTGAAAGACTGTAATATCTACTGATGAAGGTTAAAGAACCAGAAACACGTGTCTAGAGATCAGCACTATCTGCTCCAACTGTGGCGAAACACTCGAACACTCTTGAATCAAGCAAGTAACTGAAACTGCATTTACCACAATGCCAGGGGCGATCCTTGCTGGGAGGTGAAGCGGTGTGCTCCCACCCCTGTTCCTGTTTAATAGTACTCCAGTGAAACATTGAGCTGACGAACTCGTGTATGAAGCACCCGCATGCCCGTGAGAGGTACCTGACCTGACAAAGATGTTGGCAGCCTACTCAGCAAACCCCACATATGAAAGACTGTAATCTCTACTGATGACGGTTAAAGAACCAGAAACACGTGTCTAGAGATCAGCACTATCAGCGTCAACTGTGGTGAAACACTCGAATACTCTTGAAGCAAGCATTTAACTGAAACTGCATTTACCACAATGCCAGGGGCGAACCTTGCTGGGAGGTGAAGCGGTATGCTCCCACTCCTGTTCCTGCTTAATAGTACTGCCGTGAGTCATTGAGCTGAAAATCTCGTGGATGAAGCACCCACATGCCTGTTAGAGGTACCCGACCTGAGAAAGGTGTTGGCAGCCTACTCAGCAATCCCCAAATTTGAAAGACTGTAATCTCTACTGATGTCGGTTAAAGAACCAGAAACACGTGTCTAGAGATCAGCACTATCTGCACCAACTGTGGCGAAACACTAGAACACTCTTGAAACAAGCAAGTAACTGAAACTGCATTTACCACAATGCCAGGGGCGAACCTTGCTGGGAGGTGAAGCGGTATGCTCCCACTCCTGTTCCTGTTTAATAGTACTGCCGTGAGTTATTGAGCTGACGAGCTCGTGGATGAAGCACAAGCATGCCTGTGAGAGGTACCTGACCTGAGAAAGATGTTGGCAGCCTACTCAGCAAACCCCACATTTGAAAGACTGTAATCTCTACTGATGATGGTTAAAGAACCAGAAACACGTGTCTATAGATCAGCACTATCTGCGCCAACTGTGGCGAAACACTAGAACACTCTTGAAGCAAGCAAGTAACTGAAACTGCATTTACCACAATGCCAGGGTTGAACCTTGCTGGGAGGTGAAGCGGTGTGCTCCCACCACTGTTCCTGTTTAATAGTACTGCCGTGAGTCATTGAGCTGACGAGCTCGTGGATGAAGCACAAGCATGCCTGCGAGAGGTACCTGACCTGAGAAAGATTTTGGCAGCCTACTCAGCAAACCCCACATTTGAAAGACTGTAAACTCTACTGATGAGGGTTAAAGAACCAGAAACACATATCTAGTGATCAGCACTATCTGTGCCAACTGTGGCGAAACACTCGAAACTTTTGAAGGAAGGAAGTAACTGAAACTGCATTTACCACAATGCCAGGGGCGAACCTTGCTGGAAGGTGAAGCGGTGTGCTCCCAAACCTGTTCCTGTTTAATAGTACTCCTGTGAGTCATTGAGCTGACGAACTCGTGGATGAAGCACCTGCATGCCTGTGAGAGGTACCTGACCTGAGAAAGATGTTGGCAGCCCATTCAGCAAACCCCACTTTGAAAGAATGTAATCTCTACTGATGACGGTTAAAGAACCAGAAACACATATCTAGTGATCAGCACTATCTGCGCCAACTGTGGCGAAACATTAGAACACTCTTGAAGCAAGCAAGTAACTGAAACTGCATTTACCACAATGCCAGGGGCGAACCTTGCTGGGAGATGAAGCGGTGTGCTCCCACCCCTGTTCCTGTTTTTTTTTTTTTTTTTTTTTTAAAGACCTTTATTCAGAGACACACAATACACGGCTGACAGCCTACAACCCAGTGGGCCGGCAGCGGAAGGAATCTTATATGTGTAACCAATAACACAACCCTGTGCCGTCAACCCGGGGGTACGGCGGCGTTAATAAACAGTGCATCAAATTTGTAGGGAAGAAGGACGTATACCTTAGGTCTTATTTTCTCTTAGAACCACTTTGAACACAAGCATGTGCCCCAACAGGCGTAAACTTGTCTAACAATCAAAACTCCCCCCCCCCCACCCTTCCAAGTGACGGTCCACACTGCAAGCACCTTTGTCCACACTGCAAGCACCTTTGACCTTACTTCCCGGTGGTGCGACCTACGCATCACTGTCTTAACCTTCGGAGCGTACAGAACAGTGGTATATTACACATCCCCGGGGTCTGCCTGCTCGATAGAAGGAGGCACACAGATGCCCCCTCTGAAATCATTCCACTTGGTCCACACCTCGACCCACTTACGGGGGCACCCTCTTGCCACATAGACGGTTTTTTCCTGTAGCATGCACCAGTCCATGTCTCTGTTCCAGTCTGACAATGTGGGCGGAATGGGACTTCCCCAGAGTCTAGCTATGTTCCTCTTCGCCACCATTTGGCCGAGCGTCACCCAGAGCCTCCCTTTTGGTGGCAGGTCCGTTGGCTCCCATATATTCAGGAGGCATCTCTTAGCCTCCAGGCGAATCTCCACCTCCCACACCTCCTCCATACACTGCACCACCCTGCGCCAGTACCTCTGAACCTTCGGGCAGCCCCACAGCACATGGAAGAAGGTACCTGTGCCCCCACATCCCCTCCTACAGAGCGCTGTGTCAGCCCTCCCCATCGCATGAAGTCTCGTACAGGAGATGTATACTCTATGCAAAATCTTCAATTGGATAAGCCGCAGTCGGGATGATATAGCGACCTCACGCGGGGAAGCCAAGGCAGAAAGCCACTCCTCATCATCTATCTCTAGGCCTTCTGCCACCCATTTGTCTCTGAGGGGGATAAGCATATCGGGGGGATTGTTAATGAGTTTTTTGTATGTGAGGGATATGGCGTGTTCCGGGAGGTGGCCGTCCAGCAGCCTGTCCTCAAGCGGGGAAGCTGACGGCAGTTTGGTCTCAGGAGGGATGTTCGACTGTAGGGAGTGACGCACCTGCAAATACCTAAAGTATTCAGTTTGCGCAAGTTCATATGCATCTTGCATTTGCGCAAACGTACGGATCCCTGTAGGGCCCCAGATGTCCTTAATTTGAGAGATGCCGATGAGGTCCCAGTTTCGGAACCCCTTGGTGCGTCCCAGATTGCCCAATATTTCGGAGGCCCATAGTGGAGTGGCCATTGTGAGGACACCCGACCAGCCGAGCTTCTTCTGCGCAGCGCGCCAAATCTGTACCGAATGGCCACGCAGACCCCTCCTCGAGTAAAGCGCTATTTCGTAGCTCCCTCCGGGAAGCAGCCATCTATCCATGCCGTAGGCTGGATTGTTCCCGTCCCCATACGTCCCTTGGTTTATTGCGGACAAATGGGACGCCCAATAATATTTACGGATGTCGGGAAGGGCTATACCGCCATCGTACCACCCCAAGGTGAGCTTAGCCAGCGAGATTCGGGGCGCCCCGGCCCAGAGGAGGTCACGGAGAGCGGCCTCGATGGCCGCGAAGTAGCTGCTCGGGACCAGGTCCGGGTAGTTTTGAAGCGCATACACGAATCTAGGAAGCGCCAGCATCTTAAAAAGGGTTGCCCGGCCCAGCAAGGACAGTGGCAGGTGCTGCCAGGATTTAGCCTCTCTTTGGAGCCGCTGCAACGGCGGCTTGAGATTGTGCTCGTATAGTTTGGCCTTATCAGAGGTGATGTAGACACCCAGGTACTTAAACCCGTCCTCTGCCACCATGATAGGACATGTGTCCGGGAGCCTCGGAGGGTTCCCACGCAGGACGTATAGATGCGATTTGGCCCAATTAACCCGGAAGCCGGAGTTGCGACCGAAACTAGCCAGAATGTCGAGTGCCACTATTATCGACCCTCGCGGCCTGGAGAGGTAAAGGAGTATGTCATCGGCGTATAGGGATATTCTATCCTCCCACCCCTCCGTCCATGCTATGCCCTTTAATGCGGCATCCTGCCTTATCCAGGCCGCGAGTGGTTCGAGGGAGAGGGCGAAAAGAAGAGGCGAGAGGGGACAGCCCTGGCGTGTCCCCCGTTCCAGCGCGAAAACTTCGGACAGTTTGTTGTTCACCAGCACCCGCGCGAGGGGTTCAGCGTAGAGCAGCCGCACCCACGCTATGAATTGAGGCCCGAAGCCTAGTTTGCGCAGGACCGCGAACATGTACGGCCACTCCAGGGTGTCGAAAGCCATGGTGGCGTCCAAAGAGACCACCACCGCGTCCTCCTGCAGTCTGTGGCGCTGCCCCAATACCCCATGCAGTCGCCTGATATTAAGGGCCGTGTTGCGATGGGGCATGAACCCCGACTGGTCGGGATGGACCAGCGAAGGGAGCACCGACTTAAGCCTATTGGCCAGCGTCTTCGCCAATATCTTGGGCTCCGCGTTAAGGAGCGAAATCGGCCTGTAGGACGCACAGGAGTCTATGGGTTTGCCTTCTTTTGGTATTGCCACTATCGTGGCTATACGCTGATCCCGGGGCAGCTTTCCCACTGCCCTGCTGTGATCGAACATGCGTTTCAAGTGCTTACTAGTGACGTCCGGCTGGAGCTTATAAATCTCAATTGGGATCCCATTGGGGCCGAGCGCTTTACCCGGGCGGAGGTCCCCTATCGCTCGCTGCAGCTCGTTCTCGGTGAGCGGGCTATCCAAGGCCTCGCGATCTGCCTCCGATAGGGTGGGCATGAGGATATCGGTAAGGAGGTCCACGGAGTCCTCCTCCGGCCGATCCGACTCACGCTGGTAGACCCGCTGGTAATGCGCGGCGAACTGGTGGACTATTTCCCGGGGCTCTGTAATCGCTCTCCCGGAGTCGGTGCATAGCTCAGGCACCACCCTGCCGGCCCGTTGTTTCCTTTCGAGCCAGGCAATAAGCTTCCCGGCTTTGTCGCCCTGGTCATAGATTCTGCCCAGCCGGTGCCTAGTCATGGTCTGAGCTTCTTGGGTCACCAACGCTTTGTATTCAGCCGCCTTTAATTGCATTGTGTGTCTGACCTCCCGGTCTCCGCTTACCGGCGCCTCCCGCTCCAGGACCTCCAACTCTGCCTCCAGTGTCGCGACCTGCTGGCGCTGTTCCCGCTGCCTGGCCGCTATGGCCGAGAGCGCCTCACCCCGCACCACAGGTTTAAATGCCTCCCAGAGGGTGACCGGGGAGTCGACCGACCCAGCGTTTTCCTCGAAGTAGCGTGAGATGGAGGTGGAGATGTGCTTCCTGGTGGCCTCATGTTTCAGATGCCAGGCATTTATTGGGGGTAAGAAGCCCACCCGACCGCTTCCAAATGTGATGTGGGCCCAGACCGGTGAATGATAAGAAATGCCTCTAGGGAGGAGCTCTGCCTCGAGTACCACCATATCCTGTTGCAGCAGGGTGAGGATGTAGTCCAGTCGCGAGAACGAGTGATGCGCCCCTGAGAAAAACGTAAATTTGCTATCAGTGGGATGGAGCAGGCGCCAGACCTCCGTGAGCCCGAAGGCCTCAAGAAAGTCCGCCAGCCACCCATGCCCCTGGGGCAGGTCTCTGGGGGGCTGCCTATCTCGGGAGCCTGAGGCCACTGCATTGAGGTCCCCGCCCAGTACCAGCTGACCCTCTGGAAGTGAAAGGAGGAGTGTGCCCAGGTCTGCGAAGGCCCGGGCCTGGAGGCCTGGCGGGACATACACTGAGAGTAGGTTAATCGTACGGCCTTCCCACCGCCCAGATATAGCCGTGAAGCGGCCCTGCGGGTCAGTCTTGATGAGGTCTATGTGGAGGGGCAATGATCGACGCAATAGTATCCCCACCCCCCGCGAGCCGGAGGTGAAACCTGCGTGTGCTGCTAGAGTGTAACCACATCTGTTCAGGGCATGGCATACGTTCCCCATCAAGTGCGTTTCTTGCATGAACACCACATCTGGTTGGTGCCGTTTGATAAATTGTAGGACTATAGTGCGTTTGAGCCTGTCCTCCAAACCACTGACATTCCAACTAAGGACCTTTAAACTTTTCTCCCATCTCCTAGCCATAGCCATGCCTTGTCAGGGTGCTCCGTCCCACTACCCCGGCTGCGTGCTTGCTGACATAGTTCGTGTGACCGCAGATGATCCCCAATTCCCGCCCCTCCCTGGTTCCCTCCCCACAATCGCACCAAATAACAAATACAACAACCCTGGAAAACAGTGCAATCCACCCCCTCCCCTTCAAATCCAGCCCCAACATCCCTACCCCCCGTACCTAAACAGACCCCCCCTCCCTGCCCCCTGCTCCGTGGGCTTTGAACTACCCACCACCCCAATTAGCAGAGCGCCTGTCGCCCAACCCTACCCCGGAGAACCCGGGGGAAACCCGACTAGGGAAGTTCGTGGGCCAGCCCCCTCCTAGCCGCCTGTCCATGGTGTCCCCGTGTGTGTCACCCCGCAGGCCTCAGCGCCCCACATAAACTGGAGCCAGCCCCGAAAGGGCCAGGCAGGCGTAATGTCTCGTGGCCCAACAACCCCACATGCAAATGAACCCCAAGATATACTTTACAGTCCGGCGTCCTCCTCCAGCCCTCGCGGTCTCATCGACCTGCACCGTCCCTGGGTGTGTCCCAACGGGGGCTGTTCGATCTGGAACGCCAGGACCGCTGACTCAGCTCACCTCCCTCCGCACGTTCTGCAGCTGACCCCGGGGAGGGGTGCCCGGTGCGCCGCCGTCGATCGTCGTCCCGCTGGGAAGCTTCCGCCGTCGCGTCCGCGTCCAGCCACTCCTGCACAGCAGCCGGGGAGGTGAAGAAGACGGATTTGCCACCAGAGATGATCTTCAATTTGGCGGGAAAGAACATCATGTACCGGATCCCACGATCCCGTAACGCCGCCTTGACCCCTTGAAAGGAACGCCTTTCTCGCTGGACCTGTAGCGTGAAGTCAGGAAAGAAGCGGACCGTGGCCCCCTCATACTGTAGATCACCGTGCTGTCTTGCCGCCTGGAGGATTGCATCCCGGTCTCGGAAATTCAGTATTTTGGCTATAATCGTCCGTGGTGGGGCCCCAGGTCTAGGCCGCGGGATCGGGGCCCTGTGCGCCCGCTCGATTGTGAAGAGCTTCGAGAGGCGTTTGGGTTTCAGGTGCCTAAGGATCAGGTCCTCTATGAAGAGCTCCATGCAGTCCCCTTCAAGGCCTTCCACCACCCCTACGACGCGGATGTTGCTTCTCCGGGCCCTCCCTTCCTGGTCGTCGAGCCGCTGGGCCATCAGCCGATGTTGATGCACAAGGTCGTTCACCCTGCCCTCGAGCCGCTTTTCCGAATCCTGCAGGGCCTTTATGTCCACCTCGTTAGCCTTGGACCGGTCCGCGGTTTTCCCCAGGTCGGCTCGGAGGAGGTTAACTTCTATCGTGATTTTGTCCATTTTGGTCTCCAAGTTGGCCCCCAGGGATTGGATTGCAGCCATTATGGACGTCAAGGATGGTTCTGCCGGTCCTGCAGCCTCCTTCGCGGCCCCCTCCAGCTGCGGCGGCGCCTTGGCTACGGTATATTGGTCCAGTTTGTTGGTCTGGGTCGTGGAGCCGCCTTTAGGCCGCATGGCGTAGCGGTTAGCTAGTGGGCCGGCTGCACCCCCGCCTGCCGCAGCCCTTGAATACCGTCTGATCCGTGCCAGCTCCAACCCGACTCGCGCGGCGCGTCCGCGGTCCCCAGGCCCCCTCCAGGGAACAGCACGGAGGCCCTCGCCGCCTACGAGCAGTCCAGTCACCGGGCGCGAGGCGCTTTGTCACACACCAAAAGGCAGCTAGTCCAGAGCCACAGTTGCGGCCTCCGCCCGGCGAGCCATGCAGGGCCCCTCAGAGCCACGATCCACTCTGGCACTCACTGCGGTCCGTCGATGGCCAGGCACGATGCAGCCGCCTCTCTCCCGGCCCCGGGCGTCCTCTCAGCTGCAGCCCCCGCTGGGCGAGCGCACCCGCCCTCGGGGCGTCGGAATCCTGCCTCCAGTGTGCCAAGGGTCCAGCAGCGGGCCGCCGCCGCGGCGGGTTCACTCCCCTTCTCGCATGCACCCCTCCGGGCGCATCGCTGTATAGGCCCAAGCCGGGGCCTCGGGTGGCGCCAGGAGCGTAGACGGAGCTCCAGAGGAGAAACGCCGGACTGCCGCCGCCCGTCGCGGCCGTTTCCCAGCGCCGCGCGGCGTCCACAGGAGTCAGCTGAGCCACCAGGTGGGCACCGGGCCACGGGGAAGCCGGGGGGATCCCAAAGTCGATCTCCCAGCACGGATATCTAGCGGATGTTACAGGGGACGCCAACGGCCCCGGCGGAGCTCCGGGATCAGGCGGCCATCACAGTCGGCGCCTGGCCACGCCCCCCCCTGTTCCTGTTTAATAGTACTCCCGTGAGTCATTGAGCTGACAAGCTCGTGGATGAAGCACCCGCATGCCTTTGAGAGGTACCTGGACTGAGAAGGATGTTGACAGTCTACTTAGCAAACCCCAAATTTGAAAGACTGTAATCTCTACTGATGACGGTTAAAGAACCAGAAACACGTGTCTAGAGATCAGCACTATCTACACCAACTGTGGCGAAACACTCGAACACTCTTGAAACAAGCAAGTAACTGAAACTGCATTTACCACAATGCCAGGGGCGAACCTTGCTGGGAGGTGAAGCGGTGTGCTCCCACCCCTGTTCCTGTTTAATACTACTCCAGTGAATCATTGAGCTGACGAGCTCGTGGATGAAGCACATGCATGCCCGTGAGAGGTACCTGACCTGACAAAGATGTTGGCAACCTACTCAGCAAATCCTACATTTGAAAGACTGTAATCTCTACTGATGACGGTTAAAGAACCAGAAACACGTGTCTGGAGATCAGCACTATCTGCGCCAACTGTAGCTAAACACTAGAACACTCTTGAAGCAAGCAAGTAACTGAAACTGCATTTACCCCAATGCCAGGGGTGAGCCTTGCTGGGAGGTGAAGCGGTGTGGTCCCACCCCTGTTCCTGTTTAATAGTACTGTCGTGAGTCATTGAGCTGACAAGCTCGTGGATGAAGCACAAGCATGCCTGTGAGAGGTACCTGACCTGAGAAAGATGTTGGCTGCCTACTCATCAAACCCCAAATTTCACAGATTGTAAACTCTACTGATGAGGGTTAAAGAACCAGAAACACATGTCTAGTGATCAGCACTATCTGTGCCAACTGTGGTGAAACACTCGAACACTTTTGAAGGAAGCAAGTAACTGAAACTGCATTTACCACAATGCCAGGGGTGAACCTTGCTGGGAGGTGAAGCGGTGTGCTCCCACTCCTGTTCCTGCTTAATAGTACTCTTGTGAGTCATTGAGCTGACAAGCTTGTGGATGAAGCACCCGCATGCCTTTGAGAGGTACCTGGACTGAGAAGGATGTTGACAGTCTACTTAGCAAACCCCAAATTTGAAAGACTGTAATCTCTACTGATGACGGTTAAAGAACCAGAAACACGTGTCTAGAGATCAGCACTATCTACACCAACTGTGGCGAAACAGTAGAACACTCTTGGAGCAAGCAAGTAACTGAAACTGCATTTACCACAATGCCAGTGGTGAACCTTGCTGGGAGGTGAAGCGGTGTGCTCCCACCCCTGTTCCTGTTTAATAGTACTGTCGTGAGTCATTGAGCTGACGAGCTCGTGGATGAAGCACAAGCATGCCTTTGAGAGGTACCTGGACTGAGAAGGATGTTGACAGTCTACTTAGCAAACCCCAAATTTGAAAGACTGTAATCTCTACTGATGACGGTTAAAGAACCAGAAACACGTGTCTAGAGATCAGCACTATCTACACCAACTGTGGCGAAACACTCGAACACTCTTGAAACAAGCAAGTAACTGAAACTGCATTTACCACAATGCCAGGGGCGAACCTTGCTGGGAGGTGAAGCGGTGTGCTCCCACCACTGTTCCTGTTTAATAGTACTCCAGTGAATCATTGAGCTGACGTGATCGTGGGTGAAGCACCCGCATGCCCGTGAGAGGCACCTGACCTGACAAAGATGTTGGCAGCCTACTCAGCAAACCCCACATTTGAAAGACTGTAATCTCTACTAATGACGGTTAAAGAACCAGAAACACATGTCTATAGATCAGCACTATCTGCGCCAACTGTGGCGAAACACTAGAACACTCTTGAAGCAAGCAAGTAACTGAAACTGCATTTACCACAATGCCAGGGGTGAACCTTGCTGGGAGGTGAAGAGGTGTGCTCCCCCCCCTGTTCCTGTTTAATAGTACTCCAGTGAATCATTGAGCTGACGAGCTCGTGGATGACGCACCAGCATGCCCGTGAGAGGTACCTGACCTGACAAAGATGTTGACAGCCTACTCAGCAAACCCCAAATTTGAAAGACTGTAATCTCTAATGATGACGGTTAAAGAACCAGAAACACGTGTCTAGAGATCAGCACTATCTGCACCAACTGTGGCGAAACACTAGAACACTCTTGAAACAAGCAAGTAACTGAAACTGCATTTACCACAATGCCAGGGGCGAACCTTGCTGGGAGGTGAAGCAGTGTGGTCCCACCCCTGTTCCTGTTTAATAGTACTCCCGTGAGTCATTGAGCTGAAAAGCTCGTGGATGAAGCACCCGCATGCCTGTGTAAGGTACATGACATGAGAAAGATGTTGACAGCCTACTCAGCAAACCCCACATTTGAAAGACTGTAATCTCTACTGATGACGTTTAAAGAACCAGAAACACGTGTCTAGAGATCAGCACTATCTGCGCCAAATGTGGCGAAACACTCGAACACTCTTGAAGCAAGCAAGTAACCGAAACTGCATTTACCACAATGCGAGGGATGAACCTTGCTGGGAGCTGAAGCGGTGTGCTCCCACCCCTGTTCCTGCTTAATAGTACTCTTGTGAGTCATTGAGCTGACGAGCTTGTGGATGAAGCACCCGCATGCCTGTGAGAGGTACCTGACCCGAGAAAGATGTTGACAGCCTACTCATCAAACCCAACATTTGAAAGACTGTAATCTCTACTGATGAGGGTTAAAGAACCAGAAACACATGTCTAGTGATCAGCACTATCTGTGCCAACTGTGGTGAAACAGTAGAACACTCTTGAAGCAAGCAAGTAACTGAAACTGCATTTACCACAATGCCAGGGGTGAACCTTGCTGGGAGGTGAAGCGGTGTGCTCCCACTCCTGTTCCTGCTTAATAGAACTACCGTGAGTCATTGAGCTGAAAAGCTCATGGATGAAGCACCTGCATGCCCGTGAGAGGTACCTGACCTGACAAAGATGTTGGCAACCTACTCAGCAAACCCTACATTTTAAAGACTGTAATCTCTACTGATGACGGTTAAAGAACCAGAAACACGTGTCTAGAGATCAGCACTATCTGCGCCAACTGTAGCGAAACACTAGAACACTCTTGAAGCAAGCAAGTAACTGAAACTGCATTTACCCCAATGCCAGGGGTGAGCCTTGCTGGGAGGTGAAGCGGTGTGGTCCCACCCCTGTTCCTGTTTAATAGTACTGTCGTGAGTCATTGAGCTGACAAGCTCGTGGATGAAGCACAAGCATGCCTGTGAGAGGTACCTGACCTGAGAAAGATGTTGGCAGCCTACTCATCAAACCCCAAATTTCACAGATTGTAAACTCTACTGATGAGAGTTAAAGAACCAGAAACACATGTCTAGTGATCAGCACTATCTGTGCCAACTGTGGTGAAACACTCGAACACTTTTGAAGGAAGCAAGTAACTGAAACTGCATTTACCACAATGCCAGGGGCGAACCTTTCTGGGAGGTGAAGCGGTGTGCTCCCACCCCTGTTCCTGTTTAATAATACTCCTGTGAGTCATTGAGCTGAAAAGCTCGTGGATGAAGCACCCGCATGCCTGTGTAAGGTACATGACATGAGAAAGATGTTGACAGCCTACTCAGCAAACCCCACATTTGAAAGACTGTAATCTCTACTGATGACGTTTAAAGAACCAGAAACACGTGTCTAGAGATCAGCACTATCTGCGCCAAATGTGGCGAAACACTCGAACACTCTTGAAGCAAGCAAGTAACCGAAACTGCATTTACCACAATGCCAGGGGCGAACCTTGCTAGGAGATGAAGCGGTGCGCTCCCACCCCTGTTCCTGTTTAATAGTACTCCCGTGAGTCATTGAGCTGACAAGCTCGTGGATGAAGCACCCGCGTGCCTGTGAGAGGTACCTGGCCTGAGAAGGATGTTGACAGTCTACTCAGCAAACCCCACATTTGAAAGACTGTAATCTCTACTGATGAAGGTTAAAGAACCAGAAACACGTGTCTAGAGATCAGCAATATCTGCGCCAACTGTGGGGAAACACTTGAACACTTTTGAAGCAAGCAAGTAACTGAAACTGCATTTACCACAATGCCAGGGACGAACCTTGCTGGGAGGTGAAGCGGTGTGCTCCCACCCCTGTTTCTGCTTAATAGTACTCTTGTGAGTCATTGAGCTGACAAGCTTGTGGATGAAGCACCCGCATGCCTGTGAGAGGTACCTGACCCGAGAAAGATGTTGACAGCCTACTCAGCAAACCCAACATTTGAAAGACTGTAATCTCTACTGATGACGGTTAAAGAACCAGAAACACGTGTCTAGAGATCAGCACTATCAGCGTCAACTGTGGTGCAACACTCGAACACTCTTGAAGCAAGCAAGTAACTGAAACTGCATTTACCACAATGCCAGGGGCGAACCTTGCTGGGAGGGGAAGCGGTGTGCTCCCACTCCTGTTCCTGCTTAATAGAACTGCCGTGAGTCATTGAGCTGAAAGGCTCGTGGATGAAGCACTCACATGCCTGTTAGAGGTACCTGACCTGAGAAAGGTGTTGGCAGCCTACTCAGCAATCCCCAAATTTGAAAGACTGTAATCTCTACTGATGACGGTTAAAGAACCAGAAACACGTGTCTAGAGATCAGCACTATCTGCACCAACTGTGGCGAAACACTAGAACACTCTTGAAACAAGCAAGTAACTGAAACTGCATTTACCACAATGCCAGGGGCGAACCTTGCTGGGAGGTGAAGCGGTGTGCTCCCACCCCTATTCCTGTTTAATAGTACTCCCGTGAGTCATTGAGCTGACAAGCTAGTGGATGAAGCACCCGCATGCCTGTGAGAGGTACCTGGCCTGAGAAAGATGTTGACAGCCTACTCAGCAAACCCCACATTTGAAAGACTGTAATCTCTACTGATGACGGTTGAAGAACCGGAAACACGTGTCTAGAGATCAGCACTATCTGCGTCAACTGTGGCGAAACACTCGAACACTCTTGAAGCAAGCAAGTAACTGAAACTGCATTTGCCACAATACCAGGGGCGAAACTTGCTAGGAAATGAAGCGGTGTGCTCCCACCCCTGTTCCTGTTTAATAGTACTCCCGTGAGTCATTCAGCTGACAAGCTCGTGGATGAAGCACCCGCATGCCTGTGAGAGGTACCTGGCCTGAGAAGGATGATGACAGTCTACTTAGCAAACCCCACATTTGAAAGACTGTAATCTCTACTGATGACGGTTAAAGAACCAGAAACACGTGTGTAGAGATCAGCAATATCTGCGCCAACTGTGGCAAAACACTTGAACACTTTTGAAGCAAGCAAGTAAGCGAAACTGCATTTACCACAATGCCAGGGACGAACCTTGCTGGGAGGTGAAGCGGTGTGCTCCCACCCCTGTTCCTGCTTAATAGTACTCTTGTGAGTCATTGAGCTGACGAGCTCGTGGATGAAGCACCCGCATGCCTGTGAGAGGTACCTGACCCGAGAAAGATGTTGACAGCCTACTCAGCAAACCCCACATTTGAAAGACTGTAATCTCTACTGATGACGGTTAAAGAACCAGAAACACGTGTCTAGAGATCAGCACTATCAGCGTCAACTGTGGCGAAACACTTGAACACTCTTGAAGTAAGCAATTAACTGAAACTGCATTTACCACAATGCCAGGGGCGAACCTTGCTAGGAAAGGAAGCGGTGTGCTCCCACCCCTGTTCCTGTTTAATAGTACTCCCGTGAGTCATTCAGCTGACAAGCTCGTGGATGAAGCACCCGCATGCCTGTGAGAGGTACCTGGCCTGAGAAGGATGATGACAGTCTACTTAGCAAACCCCACATTTGAAAGACTGTAATCTCTACTGATGATGGTTAAAGAACCAGAAACACGTGTCTATAGATCAGCACTATCTGTGCCAACTGTGGCGAAACACTAGAACTCTCTTGAAGCAAGCAAGTAACTGAAACTGCATTTACCACAATGCCAGGGGTGAACCTTGCTGGGAGGTGAAGCGGTGTGCTCCCACCACTGTTCCTGTTTAATAGTACTGCCGTGAGTCATTGAGCTGACGAGCTCGTGGATGAAGCACAAGCATGCCTGTGAGAGGTACCGGACCTGAGAAAGATTTTGGCAGCCTACTCAGCAAACCCCACATTTGAAAGACTGTAAACTCTACTGATGAGGGTTAAAGAACCAGAAACACATATCTAGTGATCAGCACTATCTGTGCCAACTGTGGCAAACACTCGAACACTCTTGAAGCAAGCAAGTAACTGAAACTGCATTTACCACAATGCCAGGGGTGAACCTTGCTGGGAGGTGAAGCGGTGTGCTCCCACTCCTGTTCCTGCTTAATAGAACTGCCGTGAGTCATTGAGCTGAAAAGCTCATGGATGAAGCATCTGCATGCCCGTGAGAGGTACCTGACCTGACAAAGATGTTGGCAACCTACTCAGCAAACCCTACATTTTAAAGACTGTAATCTCTACTGATGACGGTTAAAGAACCAGAAACATGTGTCTAGAGATCAGCACTATCTGCGGCAACTGTAGCGAAACACTAGAACACTCTTGAAGCAAGCAAGTAACTGAAACTGCATTTACCCCAATGCCAGGGGTGAGCCTTGCTGGGAGGTGAAGCGGTGTGGTCCCACCCCTGTCCCTGTTTAATAGTACTGTCGTGAGTCATTGAGCTGACAAGCTCGTGGATGAAGCACAAGCATGCCTGTGAGAGGTACCTGACCTGAGAAAGATGTTGGCAGCCTACTCATCAAACCCCAAATTTCACAGATTGTAAACTCTACTGATGAGGGTTAAAGAACCAGAAACACATGTCTAGTGATCAGCACTATCTGTGCCAACTGTGGTGAAACACTCGAACACTTTTGAAGGAAGCAAGTAACTGAAACTGCATTTACCACAATGCCAGGGGCGAACCTTGCTGGGAGGTGAAGCGGTGTGCTCCCACCCCTGTTCCTGTTTAATAATACTCCTGTGAGTCATTGAGCTGAAAAGCTCGTGGATGAAGCACCCGCATGCCTGTGTAAGGTACATGACATGAGAAAGATGTTGACAGCCTACTCAGCAAACCCCACATTTGAAAGACTGTAATCTCTACTGATGACGTTTAAAGAACCAGAAACACGTGTCTAGAGATCAGCACTATCTGCGCCAAATGCGGCGAAACACTCGAACACTCTTGAAGCAAGCAAGTAACCGAAACTGCATTTACCACAATGCCAGGGGCGAACCTTGCTAGGAGATGAAGCGGTGTGCTCCCACCCCTGTTCCTGTTTAATAGTACTCCCGTGAGTCATTGAGCTGACAAGCTCGTGGATGAAGCACCCGCGTGCCTGTGAGAGGTACCTGGCCTGAGAAGGATGTTGACAGTCTACTCAGCAAACCCCACATTTGAAAGACTGTTATCTCTACTGATGACGGTTAAAGAACCAGAAACACGTGTCTAGAGATCAGCAATATCTGCGCCAACTGTGGGGAAACACTTGAACACTTTTGAAGCAAGCAAGTAACTGATACTGCATTGACCACAATGCCAGGGACGAACCTTGCTGGGAGGTGAAGCGGTGTGCTCCCACCCCTGTTCCTGCTTAATAGTACTCTTGTGAGTCATGGAGCTGACAAGCTTGTGGATGAAGCACCCGCATGCCTGTGAGAGGTACCTGACCCGAGAAAGATGTTGACAGCCTACTCAGCAAACCCAACATTTGAAAGACTGTAATCTCTACTGATGACGGTTAAAGAACCAGAAACACGTGTCTAGAGATCAGCACTATCAGCGTCAACTGTGGTGCAACACTCGAACACTCTTGAAGCAAGCAAGTAACTGAAACTGCATTTACCACAATGCTAGGGGCGAACCTTGCTGGGAGGGGAAGCGGTGTGCTCCCACTCCTGTTCCTGCTTAATAGAACTGCCGTGAGTCATTGAGCTGAAAAGCTCGTGGATGAAGCACTCACATGCCTGTTAGAGGTACCTGACCTGAGAAAGGTGTTGGCAGCCTACTCAGCAATCCCCAAATTTGAAAGACTGTAATCTCTACTGATGACGGTTAAAGAACCAGAAACACGTGTCTAGAGATCAGCACTATCTGCACCAACTGTGGCGAAACACTAGAACACTCTTGAAACAAGCAAGTAACTGAAACTGCATTTACCACAATGCCAGGGGCGAACCTTGCTGGGAGGTGAAGCGGTGTGCTCCCACTCCTGTTCCTGTTTAATAGAACTGCCGTGAGTTATTGAGCTGACGAGCTCGTGGATGAAGCACAAGCATGCCTGTGAGAGGTACCTGACCTGAGAAAGATGTTGGCAGCCTACTCAGCAAACCCCACATTTGAAATGCTGTAAACTCTACTGATGAGGGTTAAAGAACCAGAAATACATATCTAGTGATCAGCACTATCTGTGCCAACTGTGGCGAAACACTCGAACACTTTTGAAGGAAGCAAGTAACTGAAACTGCATTTACCACAATGCCAGGGGCGAACCTTGCTGGGAGGTGAAGCGGTGTGCTCCCAACCCTGTTCCTGTTTAATAGTACTCCTGTGAGTCATTGAGCTGACGAACTCGTGGATGAAGCACCCGCGTGCCTGTGAGAGGTACCTGACCTGAGAAAGATGTTGGCAGCCCACTCAGCAAACCCCACATTTGAAAGAATGTAATCTCTACTGATGACGGTTAAAGAACCATAAACACGTGTCTAGAGATCAGCACTATCTGCGCCAACTGTGGCAAAACACTCGAACACTCTTGAAGCAAGCAAGTAACCGAAACTGCATTTACCACAATGCCAGGGGCGAACCTTGCTGGGAGGTGAAGCGTTGTGCTCCCACCCCTATTCCTGTTTAATAGTACTCCCGTGAGTCATTGAGCTGACAAGCTAGTGGATGAAGCACCCGCATGCCTGTGAGAGGTACCTGTCCTGAGAAAGATGTTGACAGCCTACTCAGCAAACCCCACATTTGAAAGACTGTGATCTCTACTGATGACGGTTAAAGAACCGGAAACACGTGTCTAGAGAACAGCACTATCTGCGTCAACTGTGGCGAAACACTCGAACACTCTTGAAGCAAGCAAGTAACTGAAACTGCATTTACCACAATACCAGGGGCGAAACTTGCTAGGAAATGAAGCGGTGTGCTCCCACCCCTGTTCCTGTTTAATAGTACTCCCGTGAGTCATTCAGCTGACAAGCTCGTGGATGAAGCACCCGCATGCCTGTGAGAGGTACCTGGCCTGAGAAGGATGATGACAGTCTACTTAGCAAACCCCACATTTGAAAGACTGTAATCTCTACTGATGATGGTTAAAGAACCAGAAACACGTGTCTAGAGATCAGCAATATCTGCGCCAACTGTGGCAAAACACTTGAACACTTTTGAAGCAAGCAAGTAAGCGAAACTGCATTTACCACAATGCCAGGGACGAACCTTGCTGGGAGGTGAAGCGGTGTGCTCCCACCCCTGTTCCTGCTTAATAGTACTCTTGTGAGTCATTGAGCTGACGAGCTCGTGGATGAAGCACCCGCATGCCTGTGAGAGGTACCTGACCCGAGAAAGATGTTGACAGCCTACTCAGCAAACCCCACATTTGAAAGACTGTAATCTCTACTGATGACGGTTAAAGAACCAGAAACACGTGTCTAGAGATCAGCACTATCAGCGTCAACTGTGGCGAAACACTCGAACACTCTTGAAGTAAGCAATTAACTGAAACTGCATTTACCACAATGCCAGGGGCGAACCTTGCTAGGAAATGAAGCGGTGTGCTCCCACCCCTGTTCCTGTTTAATAGTACTCCCGTGAGTCATTCAGCTGACAAGCTCGTGGATGAAGCACCCGCATGCCTGTGAGAGGTACCTGGCCTGAGAAGGATGATGACAGTCTACTTAGCAAACCCCACATTTGAAAGACTGTAATCTCTACTGATGATGGTTAAAGAACCAGAAACACGTGTCTATAGATCAGCACTATCTGTGCCAACTGTGGCGAAACACTAGAACTCTCTTGAAGCAAGCAAGTAACTGAAACTGCATTTACCACAATGCCAGGGGTGAACCTTGCTGGGAGGTGAAGCGGTGTGCTCCCACCACTGTTCCTGTTTAATAGTACTGCCGTGAGTCATTGAGCTGACGAGCTCGTGGATGAAGCACAAGCATGCCTGTGAGAGGTACCTGACCTGAGAAAGATCTTGGCAGCCTACTCAGCAAACCCCACATTTGAAAGACTGTAAACTCTACTGATGAGGGTTAAAGAACCAGAAACACATATCTAGTGATCAGCACTATCTGTGCCAACTGTGGCAAACACTCGAACACTCTTGAAGCAAGCAAGTAACTGAAACTGCATTTACCACAATGCCAGGGGTGAACCTTGCTGGGAGGTGAAGCGGTGTGCTCCCACTCCTGTTCCTGCTTAATAGAACTGCCGTGAGTCATTGAGCTGAAAAGCTCATGGATGAAGCATCTGCATGCCCGTGAGAGGTACCTGACCTGACAAAGATGTTGGCAACCTACTCAGCAAACCCTACATTTTAAAGACTGTAATCTCTACTGATGACGGTTAAAGAACCAGAAACACGTGTCTAGAGATCAGCACTATCTGCGGCAACTGTAGCGAAACACTAGAACACTCTTGAAGCAAGCAAGTAACTGAAACTGCATTTACCCCAATGCCAGGGGTGAGCCTTGCTGGGAGGTGAAGCGGTGTGGTCCCACCCCTGTCCCTGTTTAATAGTACTGTCGTGAGTCATTGAGCTGACAAGCTCGTGGATGAAGCACAAGCATGCCTGTGAGAGGTACCTGACCTGAGAAAGATGTTGGCAGCCTACTCATCAAACCCCAAATTTCACAGATTGTAAACTCTACTGATGAGGGTTAAAGAACCAGAAACACATGTCTAGTGATCAGCACTATCTGTGCCAACTGTGGTGAAACACTCGAACACTTTTGAAGGAAGCAAGTAACTGAAACTGCATTTACCACAATGCCAGGGGTGAACCTTGCTGGGAGGTGAAGCGGTGTGCTCCCACTCCTGTTCCTGCTTAATAGTACTCTTGTGAGTCATTGAGCTGACAAGCTTGTGGATGAAGCACCCGCATGCCTGTGAGAGGTACCTGACCCGAGAAAGATGTTGACAGCCTACTCAGCAAACCCAACATTTGAAAGACTGTAATCTCTACTGATGACGGTTAAAGAACCAGAAACACGTGTCTAGAGATCAGCACTATCAGCGTCAACTGTGGTGCAACACTCGAACACTCTTGAAGCAAGCAAGTAACTGAAACTGCATTTACCACAATGCTAGGGGCAAACCTTGCTGGGAGGGGAAGCGGTGTGCTCCCACTCCTGTTCCTGCTTAATAGAACTGCCGTGAGTCATTGAGCTGAAAAGCTCGTGGATGAAGCACTCACATGCCTGTTAGAGGTACCTGACCTGAGAAAGGTGTTGGCAGCCTACTCAGCAATCCCCAAATTTGAAAGACTGTAATCTCTACTGATGACGGTTAAAGAACCAGAAACACGTGTCTAGAGATCAGCACTATCTGCACCAACTGTGGCGAAACACTAGAACACTCTTGAAACAAGCAAGTAACTGAAACTGCATTTACCACAATGCCAGGGGCGAACCTTGCTGGGAGGTGAAGCGGTGTGCTCCCACTCCTGTTCCTGTTTAATAGTACTGCCGTGAGTTACTGAGCTGACGAGCTCGTGGATGAAGCACAAGCATGCCTGTGAGAGGTACCTGGCCTGAGAAAGATGTTGACAGCCTACTCAGCAAACCCCACATTTGAAATGCTGTAAACTCTACTGATGAGGGTTAAAGAACCAGAAATACATATCTAGTGATCAGCACTATCTGTGCCAACTGTGGCGAAACACTCGAACACTCTTGAAGCAAGCAAGTAACTGAAACTGCATTTACCACAATACCAGGGGCGAAACTTGCTAGGAAATGAAGCGGTGTGCTCCCACCCCTGTTCCTGTTTAATAGTACTCCCGTGAGTCATTCAGCTGATAAGCTCGTGGATGAAGCACCCGCATGCCTGTGAGAGGTACCTGGCCTGAGAAGGATGATGACAGTCTACTTAGCAAACCCCACATTTGAAAGACTGTAATCTCTACTGATGACGGTTAAAGAACCAGAAACACGTGTCTAGAGATCAGCAATATCTGCGCCAACTGTGGCAAAACACTTGAACACTTTTGAAGCAAGCAAGTAAGCGAAACTGCATTTACCACAATGCCAGGGACGAACCTTGCTGGGAGGTGAAGCGGTGTGCTCCCACCCCTGTTCCTGCTTAATAGTACTCTTGTGAGTCATTGAGCTGACGAGCTCGTGGATGAAGCACCCGCATGCCTGTGAGAGGTACCTGACCCGAGAAAGATGTTGACAGCCTACTCAGCAAACCCCACATTTGAAAGACTGTAATCTCTACTGATGACGGTTAAAGAACCAGAAACACGTGTCTAGAGATCAGCACTATCAGCGTCAACTGTGGCGAAACACTCGAACACTCTTGAAGTAAGCAATTAACTGAAACTGCATTTACCACAATGCCAGGGGCGAACCTTGCTAGGAAATGAAGCGGTGTGCTCCCACCCCTGTTCCTGTTTAATAGTACTCCCGTGAGTCATTCAGCTGACAAGCTCGTGGATGAAGTACCCG
Source organism: Triturus cristatus (assembly GCF_964204655.1). NCBI lineage: Eukaryota > Metazoa > Chordata > Amphibia > Caudata > Salamandridae > Triturus > Triturus cristatus. The sequence continues at coordinate 1,226,605,413 of NC_140579.1, forward strand.
CATGCCTGTGAGAGGTACCTGGCCTGAGAAGGATGATGACAGTCTACTTAGCAAACCCCACATTTGAAAGACTGTAATCTCTACTGATGATGGTTAAAGAACCAGAAACACGTGTCTATAGATCAGCACTATCTGTGCCAACTGTGGCGAAACACTAGAACTCTCTTGAAGCAAGCAAGTAACTGAAACTGCATTTACCACAATGCCAGGGGTGAACCTTGCTGGGAGGTGAAGCGGTGTGCTCCCACCACTGTTCCTGTTTAATAGTACTGCCGTGAGTCATTGAGCTGACGAGCTCGTGGATGAAGCACAAGCATGCCTGTGAGAGGTACCTGACCTGAGAAAGATTTTGGCAGCCTACTCAGCAAACCCCACATTTGAAAGACTGTAAACTCTACTGATGAGGGTTAAAGAACCAGAAACACATATCTAGTGATCAGCACTATCTGTGCCAACTGTGGCAAACACTCGAACACTCTTGAAGCAAGCAAGTAACTGAAACTGCATTTACCACAATGCCAGGGGTGAACCTTGCTGGGAGGTGAAGCGGTGTGCTCCCACTCCTGTTCCTGCTTAATAGAACTGCCGTGAGTCATTGAGCTGAAAAGCTCATGGATGAAGCATCTGCATGCCCGTGAGAGGTACCTGACCTGACAAAGATGTTGGCAACCTACTCAGCAAACCCTACATTTTAAAGACTGTAATCTCTACTGATGACGGTTAAAGAACCAGAAACACGTGTCTAGAGATCAGCACTATCTGCGGCAACTGTAGCGAAACACTAGAACACTCTTGAAGCAAGCAAGTAACTGAAACTGCATTTACCCCTATGCCAGGGGTGAGCCTTGCTGGGAGGTGAAGCGGTGTGGTCCCACCCCTGTCCCTGTTTAATAGTACTGTCGTGAGTCATTGAGCTGACAAGCTCGTGGATGAAGCACAAGCATGCCTGTGAGAGGTACCTGACCTGAGAAAGATGTTGGCAGCCTACTCATCAAACCCCAAATTTCACAGATTGTAAACTCTGCTGATGAGGGTTAAAGAACCAGAAACACATGTCTAGTGATCAGCACTATCTGTGCCAACTGTGGTGAAACACTCGAACACTTTTGAAGGAAGCAAGTAACTGAAACTGCATTTACCACAATGCCAGGGGTGAACCTTGCTGGGAGGTGAAGCGGTGTGCTCCCACTCCTGTTCCTGCTTAATAGTACTCTTGTGAGTCATTGAGCTGACAAGCTTGTGGATGAAGCACCCGCATGCCTGTGAGAGGTACCTGACCCGAGAAAGATGTTGACAGCCTACTCAGCAAACCCAACATTTGAAAGACTGTAATCTCTACTGATGACGGTTAAAGAACCAGAAACACGTGTCTAGAGATCAGCACTATCAGCGTCAACTGTGGTGCAACACTCGAACACTCTTGAAGCAAGCAAGTAACTGAAACTGCATTTACCACAATGCTAGGGGCGAACCTTGCTGGGAGGGGAAGCGGTGTGCTCCCACTCCTGTTCCTGCTTAATAGAACTGCCGTGAGTCATTGAGCTGAAAAGCTCGTGGATGAAGCACTCACATGCCTGTTAGAGGTACCTGACCTGAGAAAGGTGTTGGCAGCCTACTCAGCAATCCCCAAATTTGAAAGACTGTAATCTCTACTGATGACGGTTAAAGAACCAGAAACACGTGTCTAGAGATCAGCACTATCTGCACCAACTGTGGCGAAACACTAGAACACTCTTGAAACAAGCAAGTAACTGAAACTGCATTTACCACAATGCCAGGGGCGAACCTTGCTGGGAGGTGAAGCGGTGTGCTCCCACTCCTGTTCCTGTTTAATAGTACTGCCGTGAGTTATTGAGCTGACGAGCTCGTGGATGAAGCACAAGCATGCCTGTGAGAGGTACCTGACCTGAGAAAGATGTTGGCAGCCTACTCAGCAAACCCCACATTTGAAATGCTGTAAACTCTACTGATGAGGGTTAAAGAACCAGAAATACATATCTAGTGATCAGCACTATCTGTGCCAACTGTGGCGAAACACTCGAACACTCTTGAAGCAAGCAAGTAACCGAAACTGCATTTACCACAATGCCAGGGGCGAACCTTGCTGGGAGGTGAAGCGTTGTGCTCCCACCCCTATTCCTGTTTAATAGTACTCCCGTGAGTCATTGAGCTGACAAGCTAGTGGATGAAGCACCTGCATGCCTGTGAGAGGTACCTGGCCTGAGAAAGATGTTGACAGCCTACTCAGCAAACCCCTCATTTGAAAGACTGTAATCTCTACTGATGACGGTTAAAGAACCGGAAACACGTGTCTAGAGATCAGCACTATCTGCGTCAACTGTGGCGAAACACTCGAACACTCTTGAAGCAAGCAAGTAACTGAAACTGCATTTACCACAATACCAGGGGCGAAACTTGCTAGGAAATGAAGCGGTGTGCTCCCACCCCTGTTCCTGTTTAATAGTACTCCCGTGAGTCATTCAGCTGACAAGCTCGTGGATGAAGCACCCGCATGCCTGTGAGAGGTACCTGGCCTGAGAAGGATGATGACAGTCTACTTAGCAAACCCCACATTTGAAAGACTGTAATCTCTACTGATGACGGTTAAAGAACCAGAAACACGTGTCTAGAGATCAGCAATATCTGCGCCAACTGTGGCAAAACACTTGAACACTTTTGAAGCAAGCAAGTAAGCGAAACTGCATTTACCACAATGCCAGGGACGAACCTTGCTGGGAGGTGAAGCGGTGTGCTCCCACCCCTGTTCCTGCTTAATAGTACTCTTGTGAGTCATTGAGCTGACGAGCTCGTGGATGAAGCACCCGCATGCCTGTGAGAGGTACCTGACCCGAGAAAGATGTTGACAGCCTACTCAGCAAACCCCACATTTGAAAGACTGTAATCTCTACTGATGACGGTTAAAGAACCAGAAACACGTGTCTAGAGATCAGCACTATCAGCGTCAACTGTGGCGAAACACTCGAACACTCTTGAAGTAAGCAATTAACTGAAACTGCATTTACCACAATGCCAGGGGCGAACCTTGCTAGGAAATGAAGCGGTGTGCTCCCACCCCTGTTCCTGCTTAATAGTACTCTTGTGAGTCATTGAGCTGACAAGCTTGTGGATGAAGCACCCGCATGCCTGTGAGAGGTACCTGACCCGAGAAAGATGTTGACAGCCTACTCAGCAAACCCAACATTTGAAAGACTGTAATCTCTACTGATGACGGTTAAAGAACCAGAAACACGTGTCTAGAGATCAGCACTATCAGCGTCAACTGTGGTGCAACACTCGAACACTCTTGAAGCAAGCAAGTAACTGAAACTGCATTTACCACAATGCTAGGGGCGAACCTTGCTGGGAGGGGAAGCGGTGTGCTCCCACTCCTGTTCCTGCTTAATAGAACTGCCGTGAGTCATTGAGCTGAAAAGCTCGTGGATGAAGCACTCACATGCCTGTTAGAGGTACCTGACCTGAGAAAGGTGTTGGCAGCCTACTCAGCAATCCCCAAATTTGAAAGACTGTAATCTCTACTGATGACGGTTAAAGAACCAGAAACACGTGTCTAGAGATCAGCACTATCTGCACCAACTGTGGCGAAACACTAGAACACTCTTGAAACAAGCAAGTAACTGAAACTGCATTTACCACAATGCCAGGGGCGAACCTTGCTGGGAGGTGAAGCGGTGTGCTCCCACTCCTGTTCCTGTTTAATAGTACTGCCGTGAGTTATTGAGCTGACGAGCTCGTGGATGAAGCACAAGCATGCCTGTGAGAGGTACCTGACCTGAGAAAGATGTTGGCAGCCTACTCAGCAAACCCCACATTTGAAATGCTGTAAACTCTACTGATGAGGGTTAAAGAACCAGAAATACATATCTAGTGATCAGCACTATCTGTGCCAACTGTGGCGAAACACTCGAACACTCTTGAAGCAAGCAAGTAACCGAAACTGCATTTACCACAATGCCAGGGGCGAACCTTGCTGGGAGGTGAAGCGTTGTGCTCCCACCCCTATTCCTGTTTAATAGTACTCCCGTGAGTCATTGAGCTGACAAGCTAGTGGATGAAGCACCTGCATGCCTGTGAGAGGTACCTGGCCTGAGAAAGATGTTGACAGCCTACTCAGCAAACCCCACATTTGAAAGACTGTAATCTCTACTGATGACGGTTAAAGAACCGGAAACACGTGTCTAGAGATCAGCACTATCTGCGTCAACTGTGGCGAAACACTCGAACACTCTTGAAGCAAGCAAGTAACTGAAACTGCATTTACCACAATACCAGGGGCGAAACTTGCTAGGAAATGAAGCGGTGTGCTCCCACCCCTGTTCCTGTTTAATAGTACTCCCGTGAGTCATTCAGCTGACAAGCTCGTGGATGAAGCACCCGCATGCCTGTGAGAGGTACCTGGCCTGAGAAGGATGATGACAGTCTACTTAGCAAACCCCACATTTGAAAGACTGTAATCTCTACTGATGACGGTTAAAGAACCAGAAACACGTGTCTAGAGATCAGCAATATCTGCGCCAACTGTGGCAAAACACTTGAACACTTTTGAAGCAAGCAAGTAAGCGAAACTGCATTTACCACAATGCCAGGGACGAACCTTGCTGGGAGGTGAAGCGGTGTGCTCCCACCCCTGTTCCTGCTTAATAGTACTCTTGTGAGTCATTGAGCTGACGAGCTCGTGGATGAAGCACCCGCATGCCTGTGAGAGGTACCTGACCCGAGAAAGATGTTGACAGCCTACTCAGCAAACCCCACATTTGAAAGACTGTAATCTCTACTGATGACGGTTAAAGAACCAGAAACACGTGTCTAGAGATCAGCACTATCAGCGTCAACTGTGGCGAAACACTCGAACACTCTTGAAGTAAGCAATTAACTGAAACTGCATTTACCACAATGCCAGGGGCGAACCTTGCTAGGAAATGAAGCGGTGTGCTCCCACCCCTGTTCCTGTTTAATAGTACTCCTGTGAGTCATTCAGCTGACAAGCTCGTGGATGAAGCACCCGCATGCCTGTGAGAGGTACCTGGCCTGAGAAGGATGATGACAGTCTACTTAGCAAACCCCACATTTGAAAGACTGTAATCTCTACTGATGATGGTTAAAGAACCAGAAACACGTGTCTATAGATCAGCACTATCTGTGCCAACTGTGGCGAAACACTAGAACTCTCTTGAAGCAAGCAAGTAACTGAAACTGCATTTACCACAATGCCAGGGGTGAACCTTGCTGGGAGGTGAAGCGGTGTGCTCCCACCACTGTTCCTGTTTAATAGTACTGCCGTGAGTCATTGAGCTGACGAGCTCGTGGATGAAGCACAAGCATGCCTGTGAGAGGTACCTGACCTGAGAAAGATTTTGGCAGCCTACTCAGCAAACCCCACATTTGAAAGACTGTAAACTCTACTGATGAGGGTTAAAGAACCAGAAACACATATCTAGTGATCAGCACTATCTGTGCCAACTGTGGCAAACACTCGAACACTCTTGAAGCAAGCAAGTAACTGAAACTGCATTTACCACAATGCCAGGGGTGAACCTTGCTGGGAGGTGAAGCGGTGTGCTCCCACTCCTGTTCCTGCTTAATAGAACTGCCGTGAGTCATTGAGCTGAAAAGCTCATGGATGAAGCATCTGCATGCCCGTGAGAGGTACCTGACCTGACAAAGATGTTGGCAACCTACTCAGCAAACCCTACATTTTAAAGACTGTAATCTCTACTGATGACGGTTAAAGAACCAGAAACACGTGTCTAGAGATCAGCACTATCTGAGGCAACTGTAGCGAAACACTAGAACACTCTTGAAGCAAGCAAGTAACTGAAACTGCATTTACCCCAATGCCAGGGGTGAGCCTTGCTGGGAGGTGAAGCGGTGTGGTCCCACCCCTGTCCCTGTTTAATAGTACTGTCGTGAGTCATTGAGCTGACAAGCTCGTGGATGAAGCACAAGCATGCCTGTGAGAGGTACCTGACCTGAGAAAGATGTTGGCAGCCTACTCATCAAACCCCAAATTTCACAGATTGTAAACTCTACTGATGAGGGTTAAAGAACCAGAAACACATGTCTAGTGATCAGCACTATCTGTGCCAACTGTGGTGAAACACTCGAACACTTTTGAAGGAAGCAAGTAACTGAAACTGCATTCACCACAATGCCAGGGGCGAACCTTGCTGGGAGGTGAAGCGGTGTGCTCCCACCCCTGTTCCTGTTTAATAATACTCCTGTGAGTCATTGAGCTGAAATGCTCGTGGATGAAGCACCCGCATGCCTGTGTAAGGTACATGACATGAGAAAGATGTTGACAGCCCACTCAGCAAACCCCACATTTGAAAGACTGTAATCTCTACTGATGACGTTTAAAGAACCAGAAACACGTGTCTAGAGATCAGCACTATCTGCGCCAAATGCGGCGAAACACTCGAACACTCTTGAAGCAAGCAAGTAACCGAAACTGCATTTACCACAATGCCAGGGGCGAACCTTGCTAGGAGATGAAGCGGTGTGCTCCCACCCCTGTTCCTGTTTAATAGTACTCCCGTGAGTCATTGAGCTGACAAGCTCGTGGATGAAGCACCCGCGTGCCTGTGAGAGGTACCTGGCCTGAGAAGGATGTTGACAGTCTACTCAGCAAACCCCACATTTGAAAGACTGTAATCTCTACTGATGACGGTTAAAGAACCAGAAACACGTGTCTAGAGATCAGCAATATCTGCGCCAACTGTGGGGAAACACTTGAACACTTTTGAAGCAAGCAAGTAACTGAAACTGCATTTACCACAATGCCAGGGACGAACCTTGCTGGGAGGTGAAGCGGTGTGCTCCCACCCCTGTTCCTGCTTAATAGTACTCTTGTGAGTCATTGAGCTGACAAGAATGTGGATGAAGCACCCGCATGCCTGTGAGAGGTACCTGACCCGAGAAAGATGTTGACAGCCTACTCAGCAAACCCAACATTTGAAAGACTGTAATCTCTACTGATGACGGTTAAAGAACCATAAACACGTGTCTAGAGATCAGCACTATCAGCGTCAACTGTGGTGCAACACTCGAACACTCTTGAAGCAAGCAAGTAACTGAAACTGCATTTACCACAATGCCAGGGGCGAACCTTGCTGGGAGGTGAAGCGGTGTGCTCCCACTCCTGTTCCTGTTTAATAGTACTGCCGTGAGTTATTGAGCTGACGAGCTCGTGGATGAAGCACAAGCATGCCTGTGAGAGGTACCTGACCTGAGAAAGATGTTGGCAGCCTACTCAGCAAACCCCACATTTGAAATGCTGTAAACTCTACTGATGAGGGTTAAAGAACCAGAAATACATATCTAGTGATCAGCACTATCTGTGCCAACTGTGGCGAAACACTCGAACACTTTTGAAGGAAGCAAGTAACTGAAACTGCATTTACCACAATGCCAGGGGGGAACCTTGCTGGGAGGTGAAGCGGTGTGCTCCCAACCCTGTTCCTGTTTAATAGTACTCCTGTGAGTCATTGAGCTGACGAACTCGTGGATGAAGCACCCGCGTGCCTGTGAGAGGTACCTGACCTGAGAAAGATGTTGGCAGCCCACTCAGCAAACCCCACATTTGAAAGAATGTAATCTCTACTGATGACGGTTAAAGAACCATAAACACGTGTCTAGAGATCAGCACTATCTGCGCCAACTTTGTCAAAACACTCTTGAAGCAAGCAAGTAACCGAAACTGCATTTACCACAATGCCAGGGGCGAACCTTGCTGGGAGGTGAAGCGTTGTGCTCCCACCCCTATTCCTGTTTAATAGTACTCCCGTGAGTCATTGAGCTGACAAGCTAGTGGATGAAGCACCCACATGCCTGTGAGAGGTACCTGGCCTGAGAAAGATGTTGACAGCCTACTCAGCAAACCCCACATTTGAAAGACTGTAATCTCTACTGATGACGGTTAAAGAACCGGAAACACATGTCTAGAGATCAGCACTATCTGCGTCAACTGTGGCGAAACACTCGAACACTCTTGAAGCAAGCAAGTAACTGAAACTGCATTTACCACAATACCAGGGGCGAAACTTGCTAGGAAATGAAGCGGTGTGCTCCCACCCCTGTTCCTGTTTAATAGTACTCCCGTGAGTCATTCAGCTGACAAGCTCGTGGATGAAGCACCCGCATGCCTGTGAGAGGTACCTGGCCTGAGAAGGATGATGACAGTCTACTTAGCAAACCCCACATTTGAAAGACTGTAATCTCTACTGATGACGGTTAAAGAACCAGAAACACGTGTCTAGAGATCAGCAATATCTGCGCCAACTGTGGCAAAACACTTGAACACTTTTGAAGCAAGCAAGTAAGTGAAACTGCATTTACCACAATGCCAGGGACGAACCTTGCTGGGAGGTGAAGCGGTGTGCTCCCACCCCTGTTCCTGCTTAATAGTACTCTTGTGAGTCATTGAGCTGACGAGCTCGTGGATGAAGCACCCGCATGCCTGTGAGAGGTACCTGACCCGAGAAAGATGTTGACAGCCTACTCAGCAAACCCCACATTTGAAAGACTGTAATCTCTACTGATGACCGTTAAAGAACCAGAAACACGTGTCTAGAGATCAGCACTATCAGCGTCAACTGTGGCGAAACACTCGAACACTCTTGAAGTAAGCAATTAACTGAAACTGCATTTACCACAATGCCAGGGGCGAACCTTGCTGGGAGGTGAAGCGGTGTGCTCCCACCCCTGTTCCTGTTTAATAGTACTGTCGTGAGTCATTGAGCTGACGAGCTCGTGGATGAAGCACAAGCATGCCTATGAGAGGTACCTGATCTGAGAAAGATGTTGGCAGCCTACTCAGCAACCCCACATTTGAAAGACTGTAATCTCTACTGATGATGGTTAAAGAACCAGAAACACGTGTCTATAGATCAGCACTATCTGTGCCAACTGTGGCGAAACACTAGAACACTCTTGAAGCAAGCAAGTAACTGAAACTGCATTTACCACAATGCCAGGGGTGAACCTTGCTGGGAGGTGAAGCGGTGTGCTACCACCACTGTTCCTGTTTAATAGTACTGCCGTGAGTCATTGAGCTGACGAGCTCGTGGATGAAGCACAAGCATGCCTGTGAGAGGTACCTGACCTGAGAAAGATTTTGGCAGCCTACTCAGCAAACCCCACATTTGAAAGACTGTAAACTCTACTGATGAGGGTTAAAGAACCAGAAACACATATCTAGTGATCAGCACTATCTGTGCCAACTGTGGCAAACACTCGAACACTTTTGAAGGAAGGAAGTAACTGAAACTGCATTTACCACAATGCTAGGGGCGAACCTTGCTGGGAGGTGAAGCGGTGTGCTCCCAACCCTGTTCCTGTTTAATAGTACTCCTGTGAGTCATTGAGCTGACGAACTCGTGGATGAAGCACCTGCATGCCTGTGAGAGGTACCTGACCTGAGAAAGATGTTGGCAGCCCACTCAGCAAACCCCACATTTGAAAGAATGTAATCTCTACTGATGACGGTTAAAGAACCAGAAAAACATGTCTAGAGATCAGCACTATCTGTGCCAACTGTGGCGAAACACTAGAACACTCTTGAGTCAAGCAAGTAACTGAAACTGCATTTACCACAATGCCAGGGGTGAACCTTGCTGGGAGGTGAAGCTGTGTGCTCCCACCCCTGTTCCTGTTTAATAGTACTGCCGTGAGTCATTGAGCTGACGAGCTCGTGGATGAAGCACAACCATGCCTGTGAGAGGTACCTGACTTGAGAAAGATGTTGGCAGCCTACTCAGCAAACCCCACATTTGAAAGACTGTAAACTCTACTGATAAGGGTTAAAGAACCAGAAAAACATGTCTAGAGATCAGCACTATCTGTGCCAACTGTGGCGAAACACTAGAACACTCTTGAAGCAAGCAAGTAACTGAAAATGCATTTACCACAATGCCAGGGGCGAACCTTGCTGGGAGATGAAGCGGTGTGCTCCCACCCCTGTTCCTGTTTAATAGTACTCCCGTGAGTCATTGAGCTGACAAGCTCGTGGATGAAGCACCCGCATGCCTGTGAGAGGTACCTGGCCTGAGAAGGATGTTGACAGTCTACTTAGCAAACCCCACATTTGAAAGACTGTAATCTCTACTGATGACGGTTAAAGAACCAGAAACACGTGTCTAGAGATCAGCAATATCTGCGCCAACTGTGGCGAAACACTTGAACACTTTTGAAACAATCAAGTAAGCGAAACTGCATTTACCAGAATGCCAGTGGCGAACCTTGCTGGGAGGTGAAGCGGTGTGCTCCCACTCCTGTTCCTGCTTAATAGTACTGCCGTGAGTCATTGAGCTGAAAAGCTCGTGGATTAAGCACCCACATGCCTGTTAGAGGTACCCGACCTGAGAAAGGTGTTGGCAGCCTACTCAGCAAACCCCAAATTTGAAAAACTGGAATCTCTACTGATGACGATTAAAGAACCAGAAACACGTGTCTAGAGATTAGCACTATCTGCGCCAACTGTGGCGAAACACTCGAACACTCTTGAAACAAGCAAGTAACTGAAACTGAATTTACCACAATGCCAGGGGCGAACCTTGCTGGGAGGTGAAGCGGTGTGCTCCCACCCCTGTTCCTGTTTAATAGTACTCCAGTGAAACATTGAGCTGATGACCTCGTCTATGAAGCACCCGCATGCCCGTGAGAGGTACCTGACCTGACAAAGATGTTGGCAGCCTACTCAGCAAACCCCACATTTGAAAGACTGTAATCTCTACTGATGACGGTTAAAGAACCAGAAACACGTGTCTAGAGATCAGCACTATCTGCGCCAACTGTGGCGAAACACTAGAACACTTTTGAAGCAAGCAAGTAACTGAAACTGCATTTACCACAATGCCAGGGGTGAACCTTGCTGGGAGGTGAAGCTTTATGCTCCCACCCCTGTTCCTGTTTAATAGTACTGCCGTGAGTCATTGAGCTGACGAGCTCGTAGATGAAGCACAAGCTTTCCTGTGAGTGGTACCTGACCTGAGAAAGATGTTGGCAGCCTACTCATCAAACCCCAAATTTCAAAGACTGTAAACTCTACTGATAAGGGTTAAAGAACCAGAAACACATGTCTATTGATCAGCACTATCTGCGCCACCTGTGGCAAAACACTCGAACACTTTTGAAGGAAGCAAGTAACTGAAACTGCATTTACCACAATGCCAGTGGTGAACCTTGTTGGGAGGTGAAGCGGTGTGCTCCCAACCCTGTTCCTGTTTAATAGTACTCCTGTGAGTCATTGAGCTGACGAGCTCATGGATGAAGCACCCGCATGCCTGTGAGAGGTACCCGACCTGGGAAAGATGTTGGCAGCCCACTCAGCAAACCCCACATTTGAAAGACTGTAATCTCTACTGATGACGGTTAAAGAACCATAAACACGTGTCTAGAGATCAGCACTATCTGCTCCAACTGTGGCAAAACACTCGAACACTCTTGAATCAAGCAAGTAACCTAAACTGCATTTACCACAATGCCAGGGGTGAACCTTGCTGGGAGGTGAAGCGGTGTGCTCCCAACCCTGTTCCTGTTTAATAGTACTCCTGTGAGTCATTGAGCTGACGAGCTCGTGGATGAGGCACCCGCATGCCTGTGAGAGGTACCTGGCCTGAGAAAGATGTTGACAGCCTACTCAGCAAACTCCGCATTTGAAAGACTGTAATCTCTACTGATGACGGTTAAAGAACCAGAAACACGTGTCTAGAGATAAGCACTATCTGCATCAACTGTGGCAAAACACTCGAACACTCTTGAAGCAAGCAAGTAACTGAAACTGCATTTCCCACAATGCCAGGGGCGAACCTTGCTGGGAAGTGAAGCGGTGTGCTCCCACCCCTGTTCCTGTTTAATAGTATTGCCGTGAGTCATTGAGCTGACGAGCTTGTAGATGAAGCACAAGCATGCCTGTGAGAGGTTCCTGACCTGAGAAAGATGTTGGGAGCCTACTCATCAAACCCCAAATTTCAAAGACTGTAAACTCTACTGAGGAGGGTTAAAGAACCAGAAACACATGTCTAGAGATCAGCACTATCAGCGTCAACTGTGGTGAAACACTCGAACACTCTTGAGGAAAGCAAGTAACTGAAACTGCATTTACCACAATGCCAGGGGCGAACCTTGCTGGGAAGTGAAGCAGTGTGCTCCCACCCCTGTTCCTGTTTAATAGTATTGCCGTGAGTCATTGAGCTGACGAGCTCGTAGATGAAGCACAAGCATGCCCGTGAGAGGTTCCTGACCTGAGAAAGATGTTGGGAGCCTACTCATCAAACCCCAAATTTCAAAGACTGTAAACTCTACTGAGGAGGGTTAAAGAACCAGAAACACATGTCTAGAGATCAGCACTATCTGCCTCAACTGTGGCGAAACACTCAAACACTTTTGAAGGAAGCAAGTAACTGAAACTGCATTTACCACAATGCCAGGGACAAACCTTGCTGGGAGGTGATGCGGTGTGCTCCCACCCCTGTTCCTGCTTAATAGTACTCTTGTGAGTCATTGAGCTGACGAGCTTGTGGATGAATCACCCGCATGCCTGTGAGAGGTACCTGACCCGAGAAAGATGTTGACAGCCACTCAGCAAACCCCACATTTGAAAGACTGTAATCTCTACTGATGACGATTAAAGAACCAGAAACACGTGTCTAGAGATCAGCACTATCAGCGTCAACTGTGGTGAAACACTCGAACACTCTTGAAGAAAGCAAGTAACTGAAACTGCATTTACCACAATGCCAGGGGCGAACCTTGCTGGGAAGTGAAGCGGTGTGCTCCCACTCCTGTTCCTGCTTAATAGTACTGCCGTGAGTCATTGAGCTGAAAAGCTCATGGATGAAGCACCCACATGCCTGTTAGAGGTACCTGACCTGAGAAAGGTGTTGGCAGCCTACTCAGCAAACCCCAAATTTGAATAGACTGTAATCTCTACTGATGACGGTTAAAGAACCAGAAACACATGTCTAGAGATCAGCACTATCTGCGCCAACTGTGGCGAAACACTAGAACACTCTTGAAACAAGCAAGTAACTGAAACTGCATTTACCACAATGCCAGGGGCGAACCTTGCTGGGAGGTGAAGCGGTGTGCTCCCAACCCTGTTCCTGTTTAATAGTACTCCTGTGAGTCATTGAGCTGACGAACTCGTGGATGAAGCACCCGCGTGCCTGTGAGAGGTACCTGACCTGAGAAAGATGTTGGCAGCCCACTCAGCAAACCCCACATTTGAAAGAATGTAATCTCTACTGATGACGGTTAAAGAACCATAAACACGTGTCTAGAGATCAGCACTATCTACGCCAACTGTGTCAAAACACTCGAACACTCTTGAAGCAAGCAAGTAACCGAAACTGCATTTACCACAATGCCAGGGGCGAACCTTGCTGGGAGGTGAAGCGTTGTGCTCCCACCCCTATTCCTGTTTAATAGTACTCCCGTGAGTCATTGAGCTGACAAGCTAGTGGATGAAGCACCCGCATGCCTGTGAGAGGTACCTGGCCTGAGAAAGATGTTGACAGCCTACTCAGCAAACCCCACATTTGAAAGACTGTAATCTCTACTGATGACGGTTAAAGAACCGGAAACACGTGTCTAGAGATCTGCACTATCTGCGTCAACTGTGGCGAAACACTCGAACACTCTTGAAGCAAGCAAGTAACTGAAACTGCATTTACCACAATACCAGGGGCGAACCTTGCTGGGAGGGGAAGCGGTGTGCTCCCACTCCTGTTCCTGCTTAATAGAACTGCCGTGAGTCATTGAGCTGAAAAGCTCGTGGATGAAGCACTCACATGCCTGTTAGAGGTACCTGACTTGAGAAAGGTGTTGGTAGCCTACTCAGCAATCCCCAACTTTGAAAGACTGTAATCTCTACTGATGATGGTTAAAGAACCAGAAACACGTGTCTAGAGATCAGCACTATCTGCACCAACTGTGGCGAAACACTAGAACACTCTTGAAACAAGCAAGTGACTGAAACTGCATTTACCACAATGCCAGGGGCGAACCTTGCTGGGAGGTGAAGCGGTGTGCTCCCACTCCTGTTCCTGTTTAATAGTACTGCCGTGAGTTATTGAGCTGACGAGCTCGTGGATGAAGCACAAGCATGCCTGTGAGAGGTACCTGACCTGAGAAAGATGTTGGCAGCCTACTCAGCAAACCCCACATTTGAAATGCTGTAAACTCTACTGATGAGGGTTAAAGAACCAGAAATACATATCTAGTGATCAGCACTATCTGTGCCAACTGTGGCGAAACACTCAAACACTTTTGAAGGAAGCAAGTAACTGAAACTGCATTTACCACAATGCCAGGGGCGAACCTTGCTGGGAGGTGAAGCGGTGTGCTCCCAACCCTGTTCCTGTTTAATAGTACTCCTGTGAGTCATTGAGCTGACGAACTCGTGGATGAAGCACCCGCGTGCCTGTGAGAGGTACCTGACCTGAGAAAGATGTTGGCAGCCCACTCAGCAAACCCCACATTTGAAAGAATGTAATCTCTACTGATGACGGTTAAAGAACCATAAACACGTGTCTAGAGATCAGCACTATCTGCGCCAACTGTGTCAAAACACTCGAACACTCTTGAAGCAAGCAAGTAACCGAAACTGCATTTACCACAATGCCAGGGGCGAACCTTGCTGGGAGGTGAAGCCTTGTGCTCCCACCCCTATTCCTGTTTAATAGTACTCCCGTGAGTCATTGAGCTGACAAGCTAGTGGATGAAGCACCCGCATGCCTGTGAGAGGTACCTGGCCTGAGAAAGATGTTGACAGCCTACTCAGCAAACCCCACATTTGAAAGACTGTAATCTCTACTGATGACGGTTAAAGAACCGGAAACACGTGTCTAGAGATCAGCACTATCTGCGTCAACTGTGGCGAAACACTCGAACACTCTTGAAGCAAGCAAGTAACTGAAACTGCATTTACCACAATACCAGGGGCGAAACTTGCTAAGAAATGAAGCGGTGTGCTCCCACCCCTGTTCCTGTTTAATAGTACTCCCGTGAGTCATTCAGCTGACAAGCTCGTGGATGAAGCACCCTCATGCCTGTGAGAGGTACCTGGCCTGAGAAGGATGATGACAGTCTACTTAGCAAACCCCACATTTGAAAGACTGTAATCTCTACTGATGACGGTTAAAGAACCAGAAACACGTGTCTAGAGATCAGCAATATCTGCGCCAACTGTGGCAAAACACTTGAACACTTTTGAAGCAAGCAAGTAAGCGAAACTGCATTTACCACAATGCCAGGGACGAACCTTGCTGGGAGGTGAAGCGGTGTGCTCCCACCCCTGTTCCTGCTTAATAGTACTCTTGTGAGTCATTGAGCTGACGAGCTCGTGGATGAAGCACCCGCATGCCTGTGAGAGGTACCTGACCCGAGAAAGATGTTGATAGCCTACTCAGCAAACCCCACATTTGAAAGACTGTAATCTCTACTGATGACGGTTAAAGAACCAGAAACACGTGTCTAGAGATCAGCACTATCAGCGTCAACTGTGGCGAAACACTCGAACACTCTTGAAGTAAGCAATTAACTGAAACTGCATTTACCACAATGCCAGGGGCGAACCTTGCTGGGAGGTGAAGCGGTGTGCTCCCACCCCTGTTCCTGTTTAATAGTACTGTCGTGAGTCATTGAGCTGACGAGCTCGTGGATGAAGCACAAGCATGCCTGTAAGAGGTACCTGATCTGAGAAAGATGTTGGCAGCCTACTCAGCAAACCCCACATTTGAAAGACTGTAATCTCTACTGATGATGGTTAAAGAACCAGAAACACGTGTCTATAGATCAGCACTATCTGTGCCAACTGTGGCGAAACACTAGAACACTCTTGAAGCAAGCAAGTAACTGAAACTGCATTTACCACAATGCCAGGGGTGAACCTTGCTGGGAGGTGAAGCGGTGTGCTACCACCACTGTTCCTGTTTAATAGTACTGCCGTGAGTCATTGAGCTGACGAGCTTGTGGATGAAGCACAAGCATGCCTGTGAGAGGTACCTCACCTGAGAAAGATTTTGGCAGCCTACTCAGCAAACCCCACATTTGAAAGACTGTAAACTCTACTGATGAGCGTTAAAGAACCAGAAACACATATCTAGTGATCAGCACTATCTGTGCCAACTGTGGCAAACACTCGAACACTTTTGAAGGAAGGAAGTAACTGAAACTGCATTTACCACAATGCCAGGGGCGAACCTTGCTGGGAGGTGAAGCGGTGTGCTCCCAACCCTGTTCCTGTTTAATAGTACTCCTGTGAGTCATTGAGCTGACGAACTCGTGGATGAAGCACCTGCATGCCTGTGAGAGGTACCTGACCTGATTAAGATGTTGGCAGCCCACTCAGCAAACCCCACATTTGAAAGAATGTAATCTCTACTGATGACGGTTAAAGAACCAGAAAAACATGTCTAGAGATCAGCACTATCTGTGCCAACTGTGGCGAAACACTAGAACACTCTTGAGTCAAGGAAGTAACTGAAACTGCATTTACCACAATGCCAGGGGTGAACCTTGCTGGGAGGTGAAGCTGTGTGCTCCCACCCCTGTTCCTGTTTAATAGTACTGCCGTGAGTCATTGAGCTGACGAGCTCGTGGATGAAGCACAACCATGCCTGTGAGAGGTACCTGACTTGAGAAAGATGTTGGCAGCCTACTCAGCAAACCCCACATTTGAAAGACTGTAAACTCTACTGATAAGGGTTAAAGAACCAGAAAAACATGTCTAGAGATCAGCACTATCTGTGCCAACTGTGGCGAAACACTGGAACACTCTTGAAGCAAGCAAGTAACTGAAAATGCATTTACCACAATGCCAGGGGCGAACCTTGCTGGGAGATGAAGCGGTGTGCTCCCACCCCTGTTCCTGTTTAATAGTACTCCCGTGAGTCATTGAGCTGACAAGCTCGTGGATGAAGCACCCGCATGCCTGTGAGAGGTACCTGGCCTGAGAAGGATGTTGACAGTCTACTTAGCAAACCCCACATTTGAAAGACTGTAATCTCTACTGATGACGGTTAAAGAACCAGAAACACGTGTCTAGAGATCAGCAATATCTGCGCCAACTGTGGCGAAACACTTGAACACTTTTGAAACAATGAAGTAAGCGAAACTGCATTTACCAGAATGCCAGGGGCGAACCTTGCTGGGAGGTGAAGCGGTGTGCTCCCACTCCTGTTCCTGCTTAATAGTACTGCCGTGAGTCATTGAGCTGAAAAGCTCGTGGATTAAGCACCCACATGCCTGTTAGAGGTACCCGACCTGAGAAAGGTGTTGGCAGCCTACTCAGCAAACCCCAAATTTGAAAAACTGTAATCTCTACTGATGACGATTAAAGAACCAGAAACACGTGTCTAGAGATCAGCACTATCTGCGCCAACTGTGGCGAAACACTCGAACACTCTTGAAACAAGCAAGTAACTGAAACTGAATTTACCACAATGCCAGGGGCGAACCTTGCTGGGAGGTGAAGCGGTGTGCTCCCACCCCTGTTCCTGTTTAATAGTACTCTAGTGAAACATTGAGCTGATGACCTCGTCTATGAAGCACCCGCATGCCCGTGAGAGGTACCTGACCTGACAAAGATGTTGGCAGCCTACTCAGCAAACCCCACATTTGAAAGACTGTAATCTCTACTGATGACGGTTAAAGAACCAGAAACACGTGTCTAGAGATCAGCACTATCTGCGCCAACTGTGGCGAAACACTAGAACACTTTTGAAGCAAGCAAGTAACTGAAACTGCATTTACCACAATGCCAGGGGTGAACCTTGCTGGGAGGTGAAGCTGTGTGCTCCCACCCCTGTTCCTGTTTAATAGTACTGCCGTGAGTCATTGAGCTGACGAGCTCGTAGATGAAGCACAAGCATTCCTGTGAGTGGTACCTGACCTGACAAAGATGTTGGCAGCCTACTCATCAAACCCCAAATTTCAAAGACTGTAAACTCTACTGATAAGGGTTAAAGAACCAGAAACACATGTCTATTGATCAGCCTTATCTGCGCCACCTGTGGCAAAACACTCGAACACTTTTGAAGGAAGCAAGTAACTGAAACTGCATTTACCACAATGCCAGTGGTGAACCTTGCTGGGAGGTGAAGCGGTGTGCTCCCAACCCTGTTCCTGTTTAATAGTACTCCTGTGAGTCATTGAGCTGACGAGCTCATGGATGAAGCACCCGCATGCCTGTGAGAGGTACCCGACCTGGGAAAGATGTTGGCAGCCCACTCAGCAAACCCCACATTTGAAAGACTGTAATCTCTACTGATGACGGTTAAAGAACCATAAACACGTGTCTAGAGATCAGCACTATCTGCGCCAACTGTGGCAAAACACTCGAACACTCTTGAATCAAGCAAGTAACCTAAACTGCATTTACCACAATGCCAGGGGTGAACCTTGCTGGGAGGTGAAGCGGTGTGCTCCCAACCCTGTTCCTGTTTAATAGTACTCCTGTGAGTCATTGAGCTGACGAGCTCGTGGATGAGGCACCCGCATGCCTGTGAGAGGTACCTGGCCTGAGAAAGATGTTGACAGCCTACTCAGCAAACTCCGCATTTGAAAGACTGTAATCTCTACTGATGACGGTTAAAGAACCAGAAACACGTGTCTAGAGATAAGCACTATCTGCATCAACTGTGGCAAAACACTCGAACACTCTTGAAGCAAGCAAGTAACTGAAACTGCATTTCCCACAATGCCAGGGGCGAACCTTGCTGGGAAGTGAAGCGGTGTGCTCCCACCCCTGTTCCTGTTTAATAGTATTGCCGTGAGTCATTGAGCTGACGAGCTTGTAGATGAAGCACAAGCATGCCTGTGAGAGGTTCCTGACCTGAGAAAGATGTTGGGAGCCTACTCATCAAACCCCAAATTTCAAAGACTGTAAACTCTACTGAGGAGGGTTAAAGAACCAGAAACACATGTCTAGAGATCAGCACTATCTGCCTCAACTGTGGCGAAACACTCAAACACTTTTGAAGGAAGCAAGTAACTGAAACTGCATTTACCACAATGCCAGGGACAAACCTTGCTGGGAGGTGAAGCGGTGTGCTCCCACCCCTGTTCCTGCTTAATAGTACTCTTGTGAGTCATTGAGCTGACGAGCTTGTGGATGAATCACCCGCATGCCTGTGAGAGGTACCTGACCCGAGAAAGATGTTGACAGCCACTCAGCAAACCCCACATTTGAAAGAATGTAATCTCTACTGATGACGATTAAAGAACCAGAAACACGTGTCTAGAGATCAGCACTATCAGCGTCAACTGTGGTGAAACACTCGAACACTCTTGAAGAAAGCAAGTAACTGAAACTGCATTTACCACAATGCCAGGGGCGAACCTTGCTGGGAAGTGAAGCGGTGTGCTCCCACTCCTGTTCCTGCTTAATAGTACTGCCGTGAGTCATTGAGCTGAAAAGCTCATGGATGAAGCTCCCACATGCCTGTTAGAGGTACCTGACCTGAGAAAGGTGTTGGCAGCCTACTCAGCAAACCCCAAATTTGAATAGACTGTAATCTCTACTGATGACGGTTAAAGAACCAGAAACACATGTCTAGAGATCAGCACTATCTGCGCCAACTGTGGCGAAACACTAGAACACTCTTGAAACAAGCAAGTAACTGAAACTGCATTTACCACAATGCCAGGGGCGAACCTTGCTGGGAGGTGAAGCGGTGTGCTCCCACCCCTGTTTCTGTTTAATAGTACTCCAGTGAATCATTGAGCTGACAAGCTCGTGGATGAAGCACCTGCATGCCTGTGAGAGGTACCTGACCTGAGAAAGATGTTGGCAGCCTACTCAGCAAATCCCACATTTGAAAGACTGTAATCTCTAGTGATGACGGTTAAAGAACCAGAAACACTTGTCTAGTGATCAGCACTATCAGAGCCAACTGTGGCAAACACTAGAACACTCTTGAATCAAGCAAGTAACTGAAACTGCATTTACCACAATGCCAGGGGTGAACCTTGCTGGGAGGTGAAGCGGTGTGCTCCCACCCCTGTTCCTGTTTAATAGTACTGCCGTGAGTCATTGAGCTGACAAGCTCGTGGATGAAGCACCCGCTTGCCTGTGAGAGGTACCTGACCTGAAAAAGATGTTGGCAGCCTACTCAGCAAACCCCACATTTGAAAGAATGTAATCTCTACTGATGACGGTTAAAGAACCAGAAACACTTGTCTAGTGATCAGCACTATCAGAGCCAACTGTGGCAAACACTAGAACACTCTTGAATCAAGCAAGTAACTGAAACTGCATTTACCACAATGCCAGTGGTGAACCTTGCTGGGAGGTGAAGCGGTGTGCTCCCAACCCTGTTCCTGTTTAATAGTACTCCTGTGAGTCATTGAGCTGACGAGCTCATGGATGAAGCACCCGCATGCCTGTGAGAGGTACCCGACCTGGGAAAGATGTTGGCAGCCCACTCAGCAAACCCCACATTTGAAAGACTGTAATCTCTACTGATGACGGTTAAAGAACCATAAACACGTGTCTAGAGATCAGCACTATCTGCGCCAACTGTGGCAAAACACTCGAACACTCTTGAATCAAGCAAGTAACCTAAACTGCATTTACCACAATGCCAGGGGTGAACCTTGCTGGGAGGTGAAGCGGTGTGCTCCCAACCCTGTTCCTGTTTAATAGTACTCCTGTGAGTCATTGAGCTGACGAGCTCGTGGATGAGGCACCCGCATGCCTGTGAGAGGTACCTGGCCTGAGAAAGATGTTGACAGCCTACTCAGCAAACTCCGCATTTGAAAGACTGTAATCTCTACTGATGACGGTTAAAGAACCAGAAACACGTGTCTAGAGATAAGCACTATCTGCATCAACTGTGGCAAAACACTCGAACACTCTTGAAGCAAGCAAGTAACTGAAACTGCATTTCCCACAATGCCAGGGGCGAACCTTGCTGGGAAGTGAAGCGGTGTGCTCCCACCCCTGTTCCTGTTTAATAGTATTGCCGTGAGTCATTGAGCTGACGAGCTTGTAGATGAAGCACAAGCATGCCTGTGAGAGGTTCCTGACCTGAGAAAGATGTTGGGAGCCTACTCATCAAACCCCAAATTTCAAAGACTGTAAACTCTACTGAGGAGGGTTAAAGAACCAGAAACACATGTCTAGAGATCAGCACTATCAGCGTCAACTGTGGTGAAACACTCGAACACTCTTGAGGAAAGCAAGTAACTGAAACTGCATTTACCACAATGCCAGGGGTGAACCTTGCTGGGAGGTGAAGCGGTGTGCTCCCACCCCTGTTCCTGTTTAATAGTACTGCCGTGAGTCATTGAGCTGACGAGCTCGTGGATGAAGCACCCGCTTGCCTGTGAGAGGTACCTGACCTGAAAAAGATGTTGGCAGCCTACTCAGCAAACCCCACATTTGAAAGAATGTAATCTCTACTGATGACGGTTAAAGAACCAGAAACACTTGTCTAGTGATCAGCACTATCAGAGCCAACTGTGGCAAACACTAGAACACTCTTGAATCAAGCAAGTAACTGAAACTGCATTTACCACAATGCCAGTGGTGAACCTTGCTGGGAGGTGAAGCGGTGTGCTCCCAACCC
The DNA here is from genome assembly GCF_964204655.1 of Triturus cristatus. Classification (NCBI taxonomy): domain Eukaryota; kingdom Metazoa; phylum Chordata; class Amphibia; order Caudata; family Salamandridae; genus Triturus; species Triturus cristatus. The sequence continues at coordinate 1,226,627,000 of NC_140579.1, forward strand.
TGTTCCTGTTTAATAGTACTCCTGTGAGTCATTGAGCTGACGAGCTCATGGATGAAGCACCCGCATGCCTGTGAGAGGTACCCGACCTGGGAAAGATGTTGGCAGCCCACTCAGCAAACCCCACATTTGAAAGACTGTAATCTCTACTGATGACGGTTAAAGAACCATAAACACGTGTCTAGAGATCAGCACTATCTGCGCCAACTGTGGCAAAACACTCGAACACTCTTGAATCAAGCAAGTAACCTAAACTGCATTTACCACAATGCCAGGGGTGAACCTTGCTGGGAGGTGAAGCGGTGTGCTCCCAACCCTGTTCCTGTTTAATAGTACTCCTGTGAGTCATTGAGCTGACGAGCTCGTGGATGAGGCACCCGCATGCCTGTGAGAGGTACCTGGCCTGAGAAAGATGTTGACAGCCTACTCAGCAAACTCCGCATTTGAAAGACTGTAATCTCTACTGATGACGGTTAAAGAACCAGAAACACGTGTCTAGAGATAAGCACTATCTGCATCAACTGTGGCAAAACACTCGAACACTCTTGAAGCAAGCAAGTAACTGAAACTGCATTTCCCACAATGCCAGGGGCGAACCTTGCTGGGAAGTGAAGCGGTGTGCTCCCACCCCTGTTCCTGTTTAATAGTATTGCCGTGAGTCATTGAGCTGACGAGCTTGTAGATGAAGCACAAGCATGCCTGTGAGAGGTTCCTGACCTGAGAAAGATGTTGGGAGCCTACTCATCAAACCCCAAATTTCAAAGACTGTAAACTCTACTGAGGAGGGTTAAAGAACCAGAAACACATGTCTAGAGATCAGCACTATCAGCGTCAACTGTGGTGAAACACTCGAACACTCTTGAGGAAAGCAAGTAACTGAAACTGCATTTACCACAATGCCAGGGGCGAACCTTGCTGGGAAGTGAAGCGGTGTGCTCCCACCCCTGTTCCTGTTTAATAGTATTGCCGTGAGTCATTGAGCTGACGAGCTCGTAGATGAAGCACAAGCATGCCCGTGAGAGGTTCCTGACCTGAGAAAGATGTTGGGAGCCTACTCATCAAACCCCAAATTTCAAAGACTGTAAACTCTACTGAGGAGGGTTAAAGAACCAGAAACACATGTCTAGAGATCAGCACTATCTGCCTCAACTGTGGCGAAACACTCAAACACTTTTGAAGGAAGCAAGTAACTGAAACTGCATTTACCACAATGCCAGGGACAAACCTTGCTGGGAGGTGAAGCGGTGTGCTCCCACCCCTGTTCCTGCTTAATAGTACTCTTGTGAGTCATTGAGCTGACGAGCTTGTGGATGAATCACCCGCATGCCTGTGAGAGGTACCTGACCCGAGAAAGATGTTGACAGCCACTCAGCAAACCCCACATTTGAAAGAATGTAATCTCTACTGATGACGATTAAAGAACCAGAAACACGTGTCTAGAGATCAGCACTATCAGCGTCAACTGTGGTGAAACACTCGAACACTCTTGAAGAAAGCAAGTAACTGAAACTGCATTTACCACAATGCCAGGGGCGAACCTTGCTGGGAAGTGAAGCGGTGTGCTCCCACTCCTGTTCCTGCTTAATAGTACTGCCGTGAGTCATTGAGCTGAAAAGCTCATGGATGAAGCTCCCACATGCCTGTTAGAGGTACCTGACCTGAGAAAGGTGTTGGCAGCCTACTCAGCAAACCCCAAATTTGAATAGACTGTAATCTCTACTGATGACGGTTAAAGAACCAGAAACACATGTCTAGAGATCAGCACTATCTGCGCCAACTGTGGCGAAACACTAGAACACTCTTGAAACAAGCAAGTAACTGAAACTGCATTTACCACAATGCCAGGGGCGAACCTTGCTGGGAGGTGAAGCGGTGTGCTCCCACCCCTGTTTCTGTTTAATAGTACTCCAGTGAATCATTGAGCTGACAAGCTCGTGGATGAAGCACCTGCATGCCTGTGAGAGGTACCTGACCTGAGAAAGATGTTGGCAGCCTACTCAGCAAATCCCACATTTGAAAGACTGTAATCTCTAGTGATGACGGTTAAAGAACCAGAAACACTTGTCTAGTGATCAGCACTATCAGAGCCAACTGTGGCAAACACTAGAACACTCTTGAATCAAGCAAGTAACTGAAACTGCATTTACCACAATGTCAGGGGTGAACCTTGCTGGGAGGTGAAGCGGTGTGCTCCCACCCCTGTTCCTGTTTAATAGTACTGCTGTGAATCATTGAGCTGACGAGCTCGTACGTGAAGCACAAGCATGCCTGTGAGAGGTACCTGACCTGAGAAAGATGTTGGGAGCATACTCATCAAACCCCAAATTTCAAAGACTGTAAACTCTACTGATGAGGGTTAAAGAACCAGAAACACATGTCTAGAGATCAGCACTATCTGCCCCAACTGTGGCGAAACACTCGAACACTTTTGAAGGAAGCAAGTAACTGAAACAGCATTTACCACAATGCTAGGGGCGAACCTTGCTGGGAGGTTAAGCGGTGTGCTCCCAACCCTGTTCCTGTTTAATATTACTCCCGTGAGTCATTGAGCTGACGAGCTCGTGGATGAAGCTCCCGCATGCCTGTGAGAGGTACCTGACCTGAGAAAGTTGTTGGCAGCCTACTCAGCAAACCCCACATTTGATAGACTGTAATACCTTCTGATGACAGTTAAAGAACCAGAAACACGTGTCTAGAGATCAGCACTATCTGCTCCAACTGTGGCGAAACACTTGAACACTCTTGAAGCAAGCAAGTAACAAACTGCATTTACCACAATGCCAGGGGCGAACCTTGCTGGGAGGTGAAGCGGTGTGCTCCCACCCCTGTTCCTGTTTAACAGTACTTCCGTGAATCATTGAGCTGACAATCTCATGGATGAAACACCCGCATGCCTGTGAGAGGTACCTGACCTGACAAAGATGTTGACAGCCTACTCAGCAAACCCCAAATTTGAAAGACTGTAATCTCTACTGATGATGGTTAAAGAACCAGAAACAAGTGTCTAGATATCAGCAATATCTGTGCCAACTGTGGTGAAACACTCGAACACTCTTGAAGCAAGCAAGTAACCGAAACTGCATTTGCCACAATGCCATGGACAAAACTGCTGGGAGGTGAAGCGGTGTGCTCCCACCCCTGTTCCTGTTTAATAATACTGCCGTGAGTCATTGAGCTGACAAGCTCGTGGATTATTCACCCTCATGCCTGTGAGAGGTACCTGGCCTGAGAAAGATGTTGACAGCCTACTCTGCAAACCCCACATCTGAAAGACTGTAATCTCTACTGATGACGGTTAAAGAACCAGAAACACGTGTCTAGAGATCAGCACTATCTGCGCCAACTATGGCGAAACACTAGAACACTCTTGAAGCAAGCAAGTAACTGAAACTGCATTTCCCACAATGCCAGGGGTGAACCTTGCTGGGAGGTGAAGCGGTGTGCTCCCACCCCTGTTCCTGTTTAATAGTACTTCCGTGAATCATTGAGCTGACAATCTCATGGATGAAACACCCGCATGCCTGTGAGAGGTACCTGACCTAACAAAGATGTTTACAGCCTACTCAGCAAACCCCACATTTGAAAGACTGTAATCTCTACCGATGACGGTTAAGGAACCAGAAACACGTGTCTAGAGATCAGCACTATCGGCGCCAACTGTGGCGAAACACTCGAACACTCTTGAAACAAGCAAGTAACTGAAACTGCATTTACCAAAATGCCAGGGGCGAACCTTGCTGGGAGGTGAAGCGGTGTGCTCCCACCCCTGTTTCTGTTTAATAGTACTCCAGTGAATCATTGAGCTGACAAGCTCGTGGATGAAGCACCCGCATGCCCGTGAGAGGTACCTGACCTGACAAAGATGTTGGCAGACTACTCAGCAAACCCCACATTTGATAGACTGTAATCTCTACTGATGAAGGTTAAACAACCAGAAACATGTGTCTATAGATCAGCACTATCTGCGCCAACTGTGGTGAAACACTAGAACACTCTTGAAGCAAGCAAGTAACTGAAACTGCATTTACCACAATGCCAGGGGCGAACCTTGCTGGGAGGTGAACCGGTGTGCTCCCACTCCTGTTCCTGCTTAATAGTACTGCCGTGAGTCATTGAGCTGAAAAGCTCGTGGATAGAGCACCCACATGCCTGTTAGAGGTACCTGACCTGAGAAAGATGTTGGCAGCCTACTCAGCAAACCCCAAATTTGAATAGACTGTAATCTCTACTGATGACGGTTAAAGAACCAGAAACACGTGTCTAGAGATCAGCACTATCTGCGCCAACTGTGGCGAAACACTAGAACACTCTTGAAACAAGCAAGTAACTGAAACTGCATTTACCACAATGCCAGGGGCGAACCTTGCTGGGAGGTGAAGTGGTGTGCTCCCACTCCTGCTTCTGTTTAATAGTACTCCAGTGAATCATTGAGCTGACGAGCTCATGGATGAAGCACCCGCATGCCCGTGAGAGGTACCTGACCTGACAAAGATGTTGGCAGACTACTCAGCAAACCCTATATTTGAAAGACTGTAAACTCTACTGATGACGGTTAAAGAACCGGAAAGACGTGTCTAGAGATCAGCAATATCTGCATCAACTGTGGCGAAACACTAGAACACTCTTGAAGCAGGCAAGTAACTGAAACTGCATTTACCACAATGCCAGGGGCGAACCTTGCTGGGAGGTGAAGCGGTGTGCTCCCACCCCTGTTCCTGTTTAATAGTACTTCCGTGAATCATTGAGCTGACAATCTCATGGATGAAACACCCGCATGCCTGTGAGAGGTACCTGACCTGACAAAGATGTTGACAGCCTACTCAGCAAACCCCACATTTGAAAGACTGTAATCTCTACTGATGACAGTTAAGGAACCAGAAACACGTGTCTAGAGATCAGCACTATCTGCGCCAACTGTGGCGAAACACTCGAACACTCTTGAAGCAAGCAAGTAACTGAAACTGCATTTACCACAATGCCAGGGGCGAACCTTCCTGGGAGATGAAGCTGTGTGCTCCCACCCCTGTTCCTGTTTAATTGTACTCCCGTGAATCATTGAGCTGACAAGCTCGTGGATGAAGCACCCGCATGCCTGTGAGAGGTACCTGACCCGAGAAAGATGTGGACAGCCTACTCAGCAAACCCCACATTTGAAAGACTGTAATCTCTACTGATGACGGTTAAAGAACCAGAAACACGTGTCTAGAGATCAGCACTATCAGCGTCAACTGTGGTGAAACACTCAAACACTCTTGAAGCAATCAAGTAACTGAAACTGCATTTACCACAATGCCAGGGGCGAACCTTGCTGGGAGGTGAAGCGGTGTGCTCCCACTCCTTTTCCTGCTTAATAGTACTGCCGTGAGTCATTGAGCTGAAAAGCTCGTGGATGAAGCACCCACATGCCTGTTAGAGGTACCTGACCTGAGAAAGGTGTTGGCAGCCTACTCAGCAAACCCCAAATTTGAAAGACTGTAATCTCTACTGATGACGGTTAAAGAACCAGAAACACGTGTCTAGAGATCAGCACTATCTGCGCCAACTGTGGCGAAACACTAGAACACTCTTGAAACAAGCAAGTAACTGAAACTGCATTTACCAAAATGCCAGGGGCGAAACTTGCTGGGAGGTGAAGCGGTGTGCTCCCACCCCTGTTCCTGTTTAATAGTACTGCCGTGAGTCATTGAGCTTTCGAGCTCGTGGATGAAGCACAAGAATGCCTGTGAGAGGTACCGGACCTGAGAAAGATGTTGGTAGCCTACTCTGCAAACCCCACATTTGAAAGACTGTAAACTCTACTGATGAGGGTTAAAGAACCAGAAACACATATCTAAACTTTTGAAGGAAGCAAGTAACTGAAACTGCATTTACCACAATGCCAGGGGCGAACCTTGCTGGGAGGTGAAGCGGTGAGCTCCCAACCCTGTTCCTGTTTATTAGTACTCCCGTGAGTCATTGAGCTGATAAGCTCGTGGATGAAGCACCCGCATGCCTGTGAGAGGTACCTGACCTGAGAAAGATGTTGGCAGCCCACTCAGCAAACCCCACATTTTGAAAGAATGTAATCTTTACTGATGGCGGTTAAAGAACCATAAACACGTGTCTAGAGATCAGCACTATCTGCGCCAACTGTGGCAAAACACTCGAACTCTCTTGAAGCAAGCAAGTAACCGAAACTGCATTTACCACAATGCCAGGGGCGAACCTTGCTGGGAGATGAAGCGGTGTGCTCCCACCCCTGTTCCTGCTTAATAGTACTCCAGTGAATCATTGAGCTGACGAGCTCGTGGATGAAGCACCCGCATGCCCGTTAGAGGTACCTGACCTGACAAAGATGTTGGCAGACTACTCAGCAAACCCCATATTTGAAAGACTGTAAACTCTACTGATGACGGTTAAAGAACCGGAAAGACGTGTCTAGAGATCAGCAATATCAGCGTCAACTGTGGTGAAACAGTAGAACACTCTTGAAACAAGCAAGTAACTGCAACTGCATTTACCACAATGCCAGGGGCGAACCTTGCTGGGAGGTGAAGCGGTGTGCTCCCACCCCTGTTTCTGTTTAATAGTACTCCAGTGAATCATTGAGCTGACGAGCTCGTGGATGAAGCACCCGCATGCCCGTTAGAGGTACCTGACCTGACAAAGATGTTGGCAGACTACTCAGCAAACCCCATATTTGAAAGACTGTAAACTCTACTGATGACGGTTAAAGAACCGGAAAGACGTGTCTAGAGATCAGCAATATCTGCGTCAACTGTGGCGAAACACTAGAACACTCTTGAAGCAAGCAAGTAACTGAAACTGCATTTACTACAATGCCAGGGGCGAACCTTGCTGGGAGTTGAAGCGGTGTGCTCCCACTCCTGTTCCGGCTTAATAATACTGCCGTGAGTCATTGAGCTGACAAGCTCGTGGATGAAGCACCCGCATGCCTGTGAGAGGTACCTCACCTGAGAAAGATGTTGGCAGCCTACTCAGCAAACCCCACATTTGAAAGACTGTAATCTCTACTGATGACGGTTAAGGAACCAGAAACACGTGTCTAGAGATCAGCACTATCTGCCTCAACTGTGGCGAAACACTCAAACACTTTTGAAGGAAGCAAGTAAACTAAACTGCATTTACCACAATGCCAGGGGTGAACCTGGCTGGGAGGTGAAGCGGTGTGCTCCCACCCCTGTTCCTGTTTAATAGTATTGCCGTGAGTCATTGAGCTGACGAGCTCGTAGATGAAGCACAAGCATGCCTGTGAGAGGTACCTGACCTGAGAAAGATGTTGGGAGCCTACTCATCAAACCCCAAATTTCAAAGACTGTAAACTCTACTGAGGAGGGTTAAAGAATCAGAAACACATGTCTAGAGATCAGCACTATCTGCCTCAACTGTGGCGAAACACTCAAACACTTTTGAAGGAAGCAAGTAACTGAAACTGCATTTACCACAATGCCAGGGGCGAACCTTGCTTGGAGGTTCAGCGGTGTGCTCCCAACCCTGTTCCTGTTTAATAGTACTCCCGTGAGTCATTGAGCTGACGAGCTCGTGGATGAAGCTCCTGCATGCCTGTGAGAGGTACCTGGCCTGAAAAGGATGTTGACAGTCTACTTAGCAAACCCCACATTTGAAAGACTGTAATCTCTACTGATGACAGTTAAAGAACCAGAAACACATGTCTAGAGATCAGCACTATCTGCGTCAACTGTGGCGAAACACTCAAACACTTTTGAAGCAAGCAAGTAACTGAAACGGCATTTACCACAATGCCAGGGACGAACCTTGCTGGGAGGTGAAGCGGTGTGCTCCCACCCCTGTTCCTGCTTAATAGTACTCTTGTGAGTCATTGAGCTGACGAGCTTGTGGATGAATCACCCGCATGCCTGTGAGAGGTACCTGACCCGAGAAAGATTTTGACTGCCTACTCAGCAAACCCCACATTTGAAAGACTGTAATCTCTACTGATGACGATTAAAGAACCAGAAACACGTGTCTAGAGATCAGCACTATCAGCGTCAACTGTGGTGAAACACTAGAACACTCTTGAAACAAGCAAGTAACTGAAACTGCATTTACCACAATGCCAGGGGCGAACCTTGCTGGGAGGTGAAGCGGTGTGCTCCCACCCCTGTTTCTGTTTAATAGTACTCCAGTGAATCATTGACCTGACGAGCTCGTGGATGAAGCACCCGCATGCCTGTGAGAGGTACCTGACCTGAGAAAGATGTTGGCAGCCTACTCAGCAAACCCCACATTTGAAAGACTGTAATCTCTACTGATGACGGTTAAAGAACCAGAAACACTTGTCTAGTGATCAGCACTATCAGAGCCAACTGTGGCAAACACTAGAACACTCTTGAATCAAGCAAGTAACTGAAACTGCATTTACCACAATGCCAGGGGTGAACCTTGCTGGGGGGTGAAGCGGTGTGCTCCCACCCCTGTTCCTGTTTAAAAGTACTGCAGTGAGTCATTGAGCTGACGAGCTCGTAGATGAAGCACAAGCATGCCTGTGAGAGGTACCTGACCTGAGAAAGATGTTGGGAGCATACTCAACAAACCCCACATTTGATAGACTGTAATACCTTCTGATGACAGTTAAAGAACCAGAAACACGTGTCTAGAGATCAGCACTATCTGCTCTAACTGTGGCGAAACACTTGAACACTCTTGAAGCAAGCAAGTAACTGAAACTGCATTTACCACAATGCCAGGGGCGAACCTTGCTGGGAGGTGAAGCGGTGTGCTCCCACCCCTGTTCCTGTTTAATAGTACTTCCGTGAATCATTGAGCTGACAATCTCATGGATGAAACACCCGCATGCCTGTGAGAGGTACCTGACCTGACAAAGATGTTGACAGCCTACTCAGCAAACCCCAAATTTGAAAGACTGTAATCTCAACTGATGATGGTTGAAGAACCAGAAACAAGTGTCTAGAGATCAGCAATATCTGCGCCAACTGTGGTGAAACACTCGAACACTCTTGAAGCAAGCAAGTAACCGAAACTGCATTTGCCACAATGCCATGGACAAACCTGCTGGGAGGTGAAGCGGTGTGCTCCCACCCCTGTTCCTGTTTAATAGTACTGCCGTGAGTCATTGAGCTGACAAGCTCGTGGATTATGCACCCTCATGCCTGTGAGAGGTACCTGGCCTGAGAAAGATGTTGACAGCCTACTCTGTAAACCCCACATTTGAAAGACTGTAATCTCTACTGATGACGGTTAAGGAACCAGAAACACGTGTCTAGAGATCAGCACTATCTGCCTCAACTGTGGCGAAACACTCAAACACTTTTGAAGCAAGCAAGTAACTGAAACTGCATTTACCACAATGCCAGGGGTGAACCTTGCTGGGAGGTGAAGTGGCGTGCTCCCACCCCTGTTCCTGTTTAATAGTACTCCAGTGAGTCATTGAGCTGACGAGCTCGTGGATGAAGCACCCGCATGCCTGTGAGAGGTACTTCACCTGAGAAAGATGTTGGCAGCCTACTCAGCAAACCCCACATTTGAAAGACTGTAATCTCTACTGATGACGGTTAAGGAACCAGAAACACGTGTCTAGAGATCAGCACTATCTGCCTCAACTGTGGCGAAACACTCAAACACTTTTGAAGGAAGCAAGTAAACTAAACTGCATTTACCACAATGCCAGGGGTGAACCTGGCTGGGAGGTGAAGCGGTGTGCTCCCACCCCTGTTCCTGTTTAATAGTATTGCCGTGAGTCATTGAGCTGACGAGCTCGTAGATGAAGCACAAGCATGCCTGTGAGAGGTACCTGACCTGAGAAAGATGTTGGGAGCCTACTCATCAAACCCCAAATTTCAAAGACTGTAAACTCTACTGAGGAGGGTTAAAGAATCAGAAACACATGTCTAGAGATCAGCACTATCTGCCTCAACTGTGGCGAAACACTCAAACACTTTTGAAGGAAGCAAGTAACTGAAACTGCATTTACCACAATGCCAGGGGCGAACCTTGCTTGGAGGTTCAGCGGTGTGCTCCCAACCCTGTTCCTGTTTAATAGTACTCCCGTGAGTCATTGAGCTGACAAGCTCGTGGATGAAGCTCCTGCATGCCTGTGAGAGGTACCTGGCCTGAGAAGGATGTTGACAGTCTACTTAGCAAACCCCACATTTGAAAGACTGTAATCTCTACTGATGACAGTTAAAGAACCAGAAACACATGTCTAGAGATCAGCACTATCTGCGTCAACTGTGGCGAAACACTCAAACACTTTTGAAGCAAGCAAGTAACTGAAACGGCATTTACCACAATGCCAGGGACGAACCTTGCTGGGAGGTGAAGCGGTGTGCTCCCACCCCTGTTCCTGCTTAATAGTACTCTTGTGAGTCATTGAGCTGACGAGCTTGTGGATGAATCACCCGCATGCCTGTGAGAGGTACCTGACCCGAGAAAGATTTTGACTGCCTACTCAGCAAACCCCACATTTGAAAGACTGTAATCTCTACTGATGACGATTAAAGAACCAGAAACACGTGTCTAGAGATCAGCACTATCAGCGTCAACTGTGGTGAAACACTAGAACACTCTTGAAACAAGCAAGTAACTGAAACTGCATTTACCACAATGCTAGGGGCGAACCTTGCTGGGAGGTGAAGCGGTGTGCTCCCACCCCTGTTTCTGTTTAATAGTACTCCAGTGAATCATTGAGCTGACGAGCTCGTGGATGAAGCACCCGCATGCCTGTGAGAGGTACCTGACCTGAGAAAGATGTTGGCAGCCCACTCGGCAAACCCCACATTTGAAAGAATGTAATCTCTACTGATGACGGTTAAAGAACCAGAAACACATATCTAGTGATCAGCACTATCTGTGCCAACTGTGGCAAAACACTCGAACACTTTTGAAGGAAGCAAGTAACTGAAACTGCATTTACCACAATGCCAGGGGCGAACCTTGCTGGGAGGTGAAGCGGTGTGCTCCCAACCCTGTTCCTGTTTAATAGTACTCCCGTGAGTCATTGAGCTGACGAACTCGTGGATGAAGCACCCGCATGCCTGTGAGAGGTACCTGACCTGAGAAAGATGTTGGCAGCCCACTCAGCAAACCCCACATTTGAAAGAATGTAATCTCTACTGATGACTGTTAAAGAACCATAAACACGTGTCTAGAGATCAGCACTATCTGCGCCAATTGTGGCAAAACACTCGAACTCTCTTGAAGCAAGCAAGTAACCGAAACTGCATTTACCACAATGCCAGGGGCGAACCTTGCTGGGAGATGAAGTGGTGTGCTCCCAACCCTGTTCCTGTTTAATAGTACTCCCGTGAGTCATTGAGCTGACAAGCTCGTGGATGAAGCACCCGCATGCCTGTGAGAGGTACCTGGCCTGAGAAGGATGTTGACAGTCTACTCAGCAAACCCCACATTTGAAAGACTGTAATCTCTACTGAGGACAGTTAAAGAACCAGAAACACGTGTCTAGAGATCAGCAATATCTGCGCCAACTGTGGCGAAACACTTGAACACTTTTGAAGCAAGCAAGTAACTGAAACTGCATTTACCACAATGCCAGGGACGAACCTTGCTGGGAGGTGAAGCGGTGTGCTCCCACCCCTGTTCCTGCTTAATAGTACTCTTGTGAGTCCTTGAGCTGACGAGCTTGTGGATGAAGCACCCGCATGCCTGTGAGAGGTGCCTGACCCGAGAAAGATGTTGACAGCCTACTCAGCAAACCCCACATTTGAAAGACTGTAATCTCTACTGATGACGATTAAAGAACCAGAAACACGTGTCTAGAGATCAGCACTATCAGCGTCAACTGTGGTGAAACACTCGAACACTCATGAAGAAAGCAAGCAACTGAAACTGCATTTACCACAATGCCAGGGGCGAATCTTGCTGGGAGGTGAAGCGGTGTGCTCCCACTCCTGTTCCTGCTTAATAGTACTGCCGTGAGTCATGGAGCTGACAAGCTCGTGGATGAAGCACCCGCATGCCTGTGAGAGGTACCTGACCTGAGAAAGATGTTGGCAGCCTACTCAGCAAACCCCACATTTGAAAGACTGTAATCTCTACTGATGACGGTTAAAGAACCAGAAACACTTGTCTAGTGATCAGCACTATCAGAGCCAACTGTGGCAAACACTAGAACACTCTTGAATCAAGCAAGTAACTGAAACTGCATTTACCACAATGCCAGGGGTGAACCTTGCTGGGAGGTGAAGCGGTGAGCTCCCACCCCTGTTCCTGTTTAATAGTACTGCCGTGAGTCATTGAGCTGACGAGCTCGTAGATGAAGCACAAGCATGCCTGTGAGAGGTACCTGACCTGAGAAAGATGTTGGGGGCATACTCAGCAAACCCCACATTTGATAGACTGTAATACCTTCTGATGACAGTTAAAGAACCGGAAACACGTGTCTAGAGATCAGCACTATCTGCTCCAACTGTGGCGAAACACATGAACACTCTTGAAGCAAGCAATTAACTGAAACTGCATTTACGACAATGCCAGGGGCGAACCTTGCTGGGAGGTGAAGCGGTGTGATCCCACTCCTGTTCCTGCTTAATAGTACTGCCGTGAGTCATTGAGCTGACAAGCTCGTGGATGAAGCACCCGCATGCCTGTGAGAGGTACCTGACCTGAGAAAGATGTTGGCAGCCTACTCAGCAAACCCCACAATTGAAAGACTGTAAACTCTACTGATGACGGTTAAAGAACCAGAAACACGTGTCTAGAGATCAGCAATATCTGCGCCAACTGTGGGGAAACACTCGAACACTCTTGAAACAAGCAAGTAACTGAAACTGCATTTACCACAATGCCAGGGGCGAACCTTGCTGGGAGGTGAAGCGGTGTGCTCCCACCCCTGTTCCTGTTTAATAGTACTCCAGTGAATCATTAAGCTGACGAGCTCGTGGATGAAGCACCCGCATGCCCGTGAGAGGTACCTGACCTGACAAAGATGTTGGCAACCTACTCAGCAAACCCCACATTTGAAAGACTGTAATCTCTACTGATGACGGTTAAAGAACCAGAAACACGTGTCTAGAGATCAGCACTATCTGCGCCAACTGTGGCAAAACACTAGAACACTCTTGAAGCAAGCAAGTAACTGAAACTGCATTTACCCCAATGCCAGGGGTGAGCCTTGCTGGGAGGTGAAGCGGTGTGGTCCCACCCCTGTTCCTGTTTAATAGTACTGTCGTGAGTCATTGAGCTGACGATCTCGTGGATGAAGCCCAAGCATGCCTGTGAGAGGTACCTGACCTGAGAAAGATGTTGGCAGCCTACTCATCAAGCCCCAAATTTCGTAGACTGTAAACTCTACTGATGAGGGATAAAGAACCAGAAACACATGTCTAGTGATCAGCACTATCTGTGCCAACTGTGGCGAAACACTCGAACACTTTTGAAGGAGGCAAGTAACTGAAACTGCATTTACCACAATGCCAGGGGCGAACCTTGCTGGGAGGTGAAGCGGGTTGCTCCCACCCCTGTTCCTGTTTAATAGTACTCCCGTGAGTCATTGAGCTGAAAAGCTCGTTGATAAAGCACCCGCATGCCTGTGAAAGGTACATGACCTGAGAAAGATGTTGACAGCCTACTCAGCAAACCCCACATTTGAAAGACTGTAATCTCTACTGATGACGTTTAAAGAACCGGAAACACGTGTCTAGAGATCAGCACTATCTGCGCCAAATGTGGCGAAACACTCGAACACTCTTGAAGCAAGCAAGTAACCGAAACTGCATTTACCACAATGCCAGGGGCGAACCTTGCTGGGAGATGATGTGGTGTGCTCCCACCCCTGTTCCTGTTTAATAGTACTCCCGTGAGTCATTGAGCTGACAAGCTCGTGGATGAAGCACCCACATGCCTGTGAGAGGTACCTGACCCGAGAAAGATGTTGACAGCCTACTCAGCAAACCCCACATTTGAAAGACTGTAATCTCTACTGATGATGGTTAAAGAACCAGAAACACGTGTCTAGAGATCAGCACTATCAGCGTCAACTGTGGCGAAACACTCGAACACTCTTGAAGCAAGCAAGTAACTGAAACTGCATTTACCACAATGCCAGGGGCGAACCTTGCTGGGAGGTGAAGCGGTGTGCTCCCACTCCTGTTCCTGCTTAATAGTACTGCCGTGAGTCATTGAGCTGAAAAGCTCGTGGATGAAGCACCCACATGCCTGTTAGAGGTACCTGACCTGAGAAAGGTGTTGGCAGCCTACTCAGCAAACCCCAAATTTGAAAGACTGTAATCTCTACTGATGACGGTTAAAGAACCAGAAACACGTGTCTAGAGATCAGCACTATCTGCGCCAACTGTTGCGAAACACTAGAACTCTCTTGAAACAAGCAAGTAACTGAAACTGCATTTACCGCAATGCCAGGGGCGAACCTTGCTGGGAGGTGAAGCGGTGTGCTCCCACTCCTGTTTCTGTTTAATAGTACTCCAGTGAATCATTGAGCTGACGAGCTCGTGGATGAAGCACCCGCATGCCTGTGAGAGGTACCTGACCTGAGAAAGATGTTGGCAGCCCACTCGGCAAACCCCACATTTGAAAGAATGTAATCTCTACTGATGACGGTTAAAGAACCAGAAACACATATCTAGTGATCAGCACTATCTGTGCCAACTGTGGCAAAACACTCGAACACTTTTGAAGGAAGCAAGTAACTGAAACTGCATTTACCACAATGCCAGGGGCGAACCTTGCTGAGAGGTGAAGCGGTGTGCTCCCAACCCTGTTCCTGTTTAATAGTACTCCCGTGAGTCATTGAGCTGACGAACTCGTGGATGAAGCACCCGCATGCCTGTGAGAGGTACCTGACCTGAGAAAGATGTTGGCAGCCCACTCAGCAAACCCCACATTTGAAAGAATGTAATCTCTACTGATGACGGTTAAAGAACCATAAACACGTGTCTAGAGATCAGCACTATCTGCGCCAATTGTGGCAAAACACTCGAACTCTCTTGAAGCAAGCCAGTAACCGAAACTGCATTTACCACAATGCCAGGGGCGAACCTTGCTGGGAGATGAAGTGGTGTGCTCCCACCCCTGTTCCTGTTTAATAGTACTCCCGTGAGTCATTGAGCTGACAGGCTCGTGGATGAAGCACCCGCATGCCTGTGAGAGGTACCTGGCCTGAGAAGGATGTTGACAGTCTACTCAGCAAACCCCACATTTGAAAGACTGTAATCTCTACTGAGGACAGTTAAAGAACCAGAAACACGTGTCTAGAGATCAGCAATATCTGCGCCAACTGTGGCGAAACACTTGAACACTTTTGAAGCAAGCAAGTAACTGAGGCGGAAGCCGGGAGCTGAACTGCTTTTTAAAAATTGTTATTTCCTGTGTCACGAATAACTTGTTTGCTAGATTTTAACTTTGCACTCACCCTTCCGGCATCACCAGATCCTGTCCTCGAACCGCCCTCAACAGCGGAGCTATCGCTGTAGCGGAACGCCCCTAACAAACAATTCCAGTCGCCATTGACGGCGAGGGACGAGGCCATGCCTACCCTTAGGCCACGCCCACACGCCCATCTGCTTATAAGCGCTGAATGTGAGCGCTTTTAACAGAACTTCGTATACTCCTGAGGCGGAAGCCGGGAGCTGAACTGCTTTTTAAAAATTGTTATTTCCTGTGTCACGAATAACTTGTTTGCTAGATTTTAACTTTGCACTCACCCTTCCGGCACCACCAGATCCTGTCCTCGAACCGCCCTCAACAGCGGAGCTATCGCTGTAGCGGAACGCCCCTAACAAACAATTCCAGTCGCCATTGACGGCGAGGGACGAGGCCACGCCTACCCTTAGGCCACGCCCACACGCCCATCTGCTTATAAGCGCTGAATGCGAGCGCTTTTAACAGAACTTCTTATACTCCTGAGGCGGAAGCCGGGAGCTGAACTGCTTTTTAAAAATTGTTATTTCCTGTGTCACGAATAACTTGTTTGCTAGATTTTAACTTTGCACTCACCCTTCCGGCACCACCAGATCCTGTCCTCGAACCGCCCTCAACAGCGGAGCTATCGCTGTAGCGGAACGCCCCTAACAAACAATTCCAGTCGCCATTGACGGCGAGGGACGAGGCCACGCCTACCCTTAGGCCACGCCCACACGCCCATCTGCTTATAAGCGCTGAATGCGAGCGCTTTTAACAGAACTTCGTATACTCCTGAGGCGGAAGCCGGGAGCTGAACTGCTTTTTAAAAATTGTTATTTCCTGTGTCACGAATAACTTGTTTGCTAGATTTTAACTTTGCACTCACCCTTCCGGCACCACCAGATCCTGTCCTCGAACCGCCCTCAACAGCGGAGCTATCGCTGTAGCGGAACGCCCCTAACAAACAATTCCAGTCGCCATTGACGGCGAGGGACGAGGCCACGCCTACCCTTAGGCCACGCCCACACGCCCTTTCTCACCCTTTAAATAATGTGTAACCACCGGCCGCGCAGCGGACGGGCGCAGCGGGCGCGCCGTTTGCGCGCCGAAGGCGCGCCTAAGGCAAGCCCGTCTGTGCCCGTCCGGGCCCAGACGGCCTTAGGCCCAGACACTATGCCCGATTCTCAAAGGAGCATTACTTACACCCAAGACATGCTTCGAGCATTGAACTCGAATAAACATCCCAAGTGTAAGTACATTCTCAAGGAAGCCAACCCTTTCACGGGCTGTGCCCGCTGCAATCCGACGGAGGAGAAGGAACGTGCTCAAGCTCTACGACTTGGCCTTCTCAATTGCAGATCTCTTGTTAGACACGCTCATGAGATAAATATCCTCGTCCAAAATTCTATGCTGGACATATTGTTTCTCACAGAAACATGGATGACGCCGAACAGCGACTTTGACATGGTCAATGCCGTCCCCCCAGGCTATCAAATATGCCTTTTAAACAGACCGGTCGGTAGAGGCGGTGGGCTAGCCATCCTTTATAAAGACCATATCACCTGCAGGATCGACAATGGCAATGTCAAAGACTGCGAAAGTTGCAACTTTATTTTTCAGATCTCGCCTGCAATCTCTCTGTCCGGACTATTAGTCTACCGACCGCCAGGCCCACTTGGGGAATTCTCCAGTACCTTGATGGATCACGCCACACTAAAAGCAACTACTGCTTCTAATTTTCTTCTCCTAGGGGATCTTAATCTCCATTTCCTTGACCCTACGGATAACTCCGCAGCTAATCTATTAACAGACCTTGCGTCAGTCGACCTGCATCTCATGAACTCAAAAGCTACCCATGAAAAAGGCCAGCTTCTGGATCCGATTTTTACGAATATTAGGAATTTTACAACCCAGGAACCCACTCCTTTCCCATGGACAGACCACTTACTGGTCCCCATGTACTGGCATCTTAAAATCGCTCCGACTCAACCACACAAATCCAGGACACTTGGTAGACGGTGGCACAAGCTGGTACCGGAGGAATGGGAAGCTAAGTTAGGAGAATCCATCCCGCCTCCCTCATCGGATCCCAAAATGGCAGATAGAGAATTGAATGATTGGCTCACCCACTCCCTAGACAGTCTTATCCCACTCACTTGTACTCTTAAACATACTAAGAGGGTCAATCCAGCTCCATGGTACACCCCCGCACTGAACGCTTTAAGGAAGGAATGCAAAAGGTCAGAACGCATTTGGAGGAAAGACAAGTCTGTGAAGGAAAAAGACGTATTTCAGTCATCCATGAGAGCATACAAACTAGCACTCCGCAACGCCAAAAGTGCCTTTTATGAGGAAAAAATAAAGAATTCCTCCTGCTCAGCCAAGGAAACCTTTCTTATCCTTAAAGAGCTCCTCCATGTCCCCGACCCCCCACAAAAACCTATGGACCCCAAAGCAGCGGAAGGAAAATGTGTCAAACTAGCCACCTTCTTTGATGAAAAAATTAAAAAGATCCTCGCTTCTCTTCCCGCTGCTAAAACCGACTCCATTGAAGGATATGAGGACCATCATCCCCTGCAGAGGAATTCCCCCTTGAAGCCCGCCACCCCTCACTTGGTTTCCTTCGGCCCGGTTACCATGGATGAAGTACTCCAATTTTTGAGACCCCAGAGGTGCTAGGGGTAGCACCCTATGACTTCGAGTACTTCCTGATGTGGTATTATAAAATTCTGCATATCTTGATAATATCACAAAGAACTTGGCAACAGAAGCTGAAATATGAAAAGACATCTTTATTAAACTCAAATGAGTGAGACTACGTCGCACAGAAGCCTTAGCAACTGAATGAGGCAGTCTACAGAACAAAAAACAGTCTTCCCTTATATACAGATTCTTGTGCTTCAGGCACACATTCTTCAGTTTATGGTATGGTCATTCAAAAGTATATATTACAAACGAAAGAGCAGAGTCATGATGACCATCCCACATTCCAGTTAAGCCAGCCCGCAATTATTTACCCAGCAAGGCTCAGATCCCACATCAGATATCAACAGGCCCTAGTTGAGCACGGGCATCTCCTGTTTAGAAAAACAGGCCATAAAGCAGGAACAGTCAGGTGTGAAAGAGATTAGCCGGAGGCTTGTGTGGGATGAAAAAGGTTTTATGGTGTGTCATGCCCTGATGCTAATCACAGGTGGCCGGAGGATGGGGAGCTCGTGAGACCGGACTGACCTGGGGCAGCGGAGACCAGCTGCCCAGGTCATGGAGAAGTCAAGCAGAAAGTACATGTATTCTAAAGGCCTGTACTTGCTTATAATGTGTTTGTCTATGTGAGGGCAACTATTAAGATGGCCACCGCTCCAAGATGGAACCCACGGAGTCAATTTATAATAACGTATACATAGTGCATTTGGCAATGGGACGTTATGCAAAGCGCTTGTAAATACCGCATTGACCAATCGCGGTTTGCTAATACATGAATAAAACAGGGGTAGGGCCCTGTCTCCTACGCGGTCCCAAATATCAAAGTACGACAGACCCTCCTTTTGCCCTTACATAGGCAATCACTATACTCATACTGATCTTAGTCCAGGTCTAAAGACATGAAGTCATGGAGATGTTGCTGTAGCATCATCCTATTACTTAGCGACTCTCACGGGACACATGTAGTAGCACAAAGGCCACATATGGCAGGACAAAATAAGGAATACCTCTATCTAGGTGGCATAAGATCACACCCCCAACAATTAGTGATGTTTACTACTAACTAGTGTCGATGCAGAAGCTGTATAGAAGAATTGCTTACGAATTCTGATCTTTTAACCTGCTCATGTTCAGGAAAAGGGTGAAAAGAGTGCAAAGAAACAGTAGTGGGAAAAGACATAGGTTGGGCAGAGGGTGCAGAAGTCAATGAGTAGAGAAAATCAATCCCACCCATAAATGACAACGTCATGTTTAAAAAACACTAGAAAACACGTTATTAAGAATATATAGACAACGGGAGAAAGTAGCGACCACTATTACAAATGAAATAATAATTTTTATGTTCAGGTGAAACAGTGGTGACCCTCATCAATGCTCTGAGGTGAAAAGGGGGCACCTTTCCACAGAAAATGGATTTTATTCTGCTTATAGTAGACAATGCCAGCAAAACAAACAGTCTTCTAACACCTAGTCTATACAATCACACGGAAACCTCTCGTGAAACCACCTATGCCCAGAGTCCGTTCAAAAAGCCTCTCTGGCAGGCTTCTATTGTCCATCAAATCTTCTTCTGTTGTTTTCGTTTGCATGGGCCTCTTCATTCAAGCCTTTCATGAGAAAAGAAAGTACTGCTCAGTTGGAGTGCCCTCCTGGCAAACACTCACAGCTCACTCGAGGGTCTCAATGTTTCAAGGCAGTGCACCTGTGTCTTTCCTCTGCTGCAGACACTACAAATAATATGCTCTCCATTGGTCATGGGCACAGATCATCTTGTGCAGACCCGGGACCATTCTCAGGATCCAACACTCGTCACTCAGTGTCAGAGGACGCTCAGGCTGCTCTTCCATGGGCACTGGAATGTAGTGCCTTCTGTCAATCTTGGATCCGCCGGTGCACTGCACTTCCATTGAAGCAAAGGAAAAGAGGGCGTGTGTGTGGCCAAAAACTCGGGCCCAGGGGCTCAAGGGACTGCACACTGTCAGAGGTTACCAGCACATGACAGGCGCTCTTTTGTACTGAAATTCTGGTTCTTGGCAAAACCAGCTCCTTCTTCCTTTCTGATGTTGAACGCCTTCTGATGAAGCAAGTGCGATGCTTTAAACAGTTCGTTGTATAACAAGGGGACTGTAAACAGGTGGCCTGTGATTTTCAAATGAGTGGCCACATGCCATGGGACAATTTTCGTCTAGAATACACTGTCTTTCTCAGGAAGCAACACAAATAAAAAGGCAGTAGGCAAAACAGTGCCTCTAAGCTTTTCAATTGGGTTTCCGTGTGAGAGCCTCCATCATCTAAGGGTAGATAACTACACGAGAATTCTATCTAAAATGGATGTCTTCGCATATGGTGGCATTGTCTAATAGGGCAAACACATTTTTTTTCCTGAATGATTACATATAAGTGTTTCTAAATTCCTTATCTAGGACATTTCAATAGAAAAATCACATGGTACAGATTATCATAGGCATGTAGAAACCTTTCATATCAGGTGCACTAGGCAATACACAGGCTAATAGTCAGATATGAAAACAAAAGACAAGAACTAGAGGGTCCTGATATTTGCATGATTAGAAACTTCTGATCCCACCGAAAATTAAAGCAGCAGGAACAAAAAGGGTAAAAACCACATTAAAAATAGACATTGAGAATTCGTCATGTTCAAAAGGGTAAACGCAAGATATCTCCTATTGGTATGGAAAACTTGTCTTACTATAATATTGAGTCAGTTAGCCAGTCTATCGCTATCCTGACAGTCAGGCTGGAAAACATTGCAGCAGGCCTAAGGAAAATTCTTGGAAACCAGTCTGGTCATGCAAAAGGGAATTGTACATAATATGGGGGTTCTTGGTGCATCACTGCACTCTGGAAGTATGTACCTGAACAATACACCTACAATAATAAATGGGCTGACTGGTGAAAGGAATACGGAAAAGGGAATTGGAACTAGGACACAACTAAAATCCCCAATCACTAAGCATAATGCGACATTGGGCAGGGAAGAAACAAAAACAATAAAAAATAAAAATCTATAGGAAGGACAAGAATTTACTTGGGTGGTAGTCAGGCATGTGACATCACCAAGAGTACGGGTGATACACAAAAGGCCAAAGTCACATACGTTTTAACTCTACCGCTGGCGACTACACCATATACGGTCATCTTAGCTAATGTTCCAGTTCCTTCTGCAGGGAAAAATGAAAACCTAGTTTCCTTTTAAGAAGCAAAGGCCATATGCTACTTAGGAGACAGGACACCATTACCTAATGTAATATAGAAATTAGGCCACCTTAAGTCACAGATCTATAATTTCATCCTTAGGTCCAATCAAGGATACATAAATGTAGGGCTGCCTGTTCCTTTAAGGGAAGGGCAGTAATGTGACAGGTGACAGGTGACAGGTGACACACTTCGATCCTGTAGATCTCTTTTAGTTTTCTGTAATACCATTATAGCCAATTTAGACATGCACTGGTGAAGTGTTGTCTCTCATGCTCACAGCATGAAATATCATTAGCTGTGGAATTTAGTAACCAGAACAAGTTCAACCAACTGTTGCGTAGCGATGGGCATCGTCATGACCATCCCCTTCACAACACAGGTAAACTTGTAATAGTATAAAAAGCAGCAACAAAAACAACGAAAACATGCAAAAAATAATAAAAACGCACAAAACATCAAGCCATCAGATATACTTGCTGTATATCAAGCACAAAAAAGCATAGACAAAACAATAGCATATGTAAAAAGCGGTGACACACAACACCATGTCATGTACTTTATGCACTGTAAAACTGCAGCCCAAAACCCAATATTTGGGCCTGTTTAATTTGTCAGGTTTAAAATACTTACCCTCCGTTTTGACAGTAGATCACCAGGCAATGGAAATCTGCTGTCAAATTAATGCAACACTTCGTTTTCTGTGAAAGAAGAGCAACTATAGCAGGCATCATTCTATTTTCTTTTTTAGAGCACCAATGTATCAGCAAAGCATTTAACATGATGTTTGGACTTTCAAAGAAAACCCCTTTGCTATATTTTTCCGGTGGAATTAAGTTCTTTAGTTTTAGTGATGCTATGGAGAAACCAGAAACCCCACCTTTAGAGGCCCGTGTAGCAAGGGCATTCTGCATTCCACAGAGGCAGGGCCCTAATTTAAAAGGTCATAAATGTCAACTCCATTGTTTACGGGAAAGATAGCATCTTAGCAGCGTGACCGAGCCAGCCTCTGCAGCTCTCCCAACCCCCAGCTCTGACACTCTGAATTCGTCAAAGCCAGAAGGCCTTCCTAATTCCTCCTAACTTGCAATAATTCGCTCTATTTTGAAAAATAATTTCTCCTTGTTAGGCGCTAAAAAATTATCCCTATTCCCAGATTGTTAAACTACATGTACTGTGAATAATTCACAAAACTTAATAACACACATACCAGTTTTTAGAATAAATGCTTGTTGTAATCCTATGCAATGGTATACATTTCATCAACCTTAAGTGAATTGTATTCACAATGAGTTTTGATATTTTCTTCATCATTTAGTCATTTGCCTTTATTCAAGCTCTGTTCGTCCCTTTCATATTAGCATATGAAACTCAGTGCCTCCCGTTAGGTAATTACAATATTTTCACCCCTACTGCTAGAACTTGCAATCTCATCTTTCCCCTCCTACTTACTCAAACTGGTACCACATTCCTTTTCATTCCCTTCGTCAATACAACCTTCCTCACGCTACTCTTCATGTCTTTATTACTCCCCTTCATCATCTCTCTTCCCTCCACGGCATTCTATTTTCCCAATTGTTCTTCTCCTTCCTATGTATTACCTAGTTCCTATAACCGTAATTCTACATTTCTCCACCCCTCTATCATTACTGACTTCATCACGTACCTGCTCACAAACATCCTCTATTTCCTTCATCAAAAAACAATTCTCCATTTCTCTTTCTCTATGTGGGTGCTAACTCCATTAAGGCCATTTTTTATTAACATCAAATAGTTGCGGGTTGCGACATCATATTTTATTTAATTTCCCCAAGTTTTTAAAAAGGTCTTGTTTTTCATAGCGTGTTCAGTAATATCGTGACAGACACAGCTAAAGTTAGAACCTTCAACCCTGATATTAAAACAAGCCTTTGTACTGGCACATTGACTCATTGAATCATAAGAAGGCACAACCTGTAAATATATATCAAAACCTAAACGTATGCATTTACTGAAGCCTGGGACACTTTAAACAGTACTCTGAATGAAAGAAATTGCAATTGAAACAGTTTTTTTTACCCAAATTCGACTTTGACATTTTAAGCATTAAAAAATTAATATCCTACAATTTTCTTGCATAATATGCATTACCAGAATGTCTATTACATAACCCATGAGTCAGGCATTGGAAATAATAACTTATACCGTATAAAAATGAGCTTGTTTGCGCCTGCGCCAAGGGAAAATTGTACGCGCGAATGCTTGTCATTTTAGTGATGCAACACAACTTAAATCAAATTTTAATGCTAGGAGGTCATAGTATGAGTATTAAGCTTTATAAATATCAAAAAACGATTTTGAAAAGCACTTATTTTTTTAAAATAATTTTTCTCATGATTAATAATTTTCTTTTAAAAAATCCCAATTATTCGTTTTTGTGATAATTCCATGTATAAAAAACAAGCTGCATCCCTTGCCTATCATTTTGGACACATTTAACTCACAAGCCTAAGCGCATAAGCCCAATTTGAAACGCGTCACATTTTTGCGCCACTTTCATTTAAAAAACGGTTCTGCCAAATTTCACCCGTGTTCAACTGGGAAGGTGCTGGCTGAATGAACATTTCTATCAAATATACTGCAGCTGAAAAGTTTGCCTGTGAACACCTAATACAATGCATCTAAGGAAAATGCTGTAAATTTATTTACTTTTGCAAAAATAGATAATTTCGTTTTTGGGGGCCTGATTTATATCTATTGAATGTATTTCTAATTTTATCCTTTAAGCATTTAACGGCAGTTTTGTATATGTGCACAATTGCTCATTCTATAAATTAAAGAGCAACACATAGCTATTGTAGCACATCACATTGTTCATTTCTGGATTTTTGTTTTAAGTTTCTACTTGATATTAATTAACCAGCAAACTACTTAACAGACTGGAAACATCAGAAGACCCACAAACACATATTGAGCTCATTTCAGACATAAACAGAAAGGGGTTAAACAGACAATACAGCGCGCTTTAGCCATTTTTCATAAATAGCGCCGTCGCAATTTACTTACAGAAGTTGCACTAATGATAAAAAAACCACAGACATTTAAACACACAGTTGACTTACAAATCAATACGCATGACAGAAAGAAAGAACAGCTCACAGACTATACTTGAAACAAACCATTTGAAAATACTGTTGTAGGTCATATTTACAAGCAACGCTTTTCAATAGTGTTCCAAAAGGCTGCATAAACAGCCCCACAGACAGATGCATGTCCAAGAAGTAGTGAATGTGCTCAATTCACTAGCTCTGCCTAGCAGAACACCACACAAAATCGTTGTGCATATCTTCATTCGTGAAACTGCGCAGAACGAAGGATCCTTGTTTTGTATTATGTCATATTTTAATTCCCTGGGGATACAAAATCACCAAGGAAGAAATATGTTTTTAAATCTAACCTATTTAGATATTTCCCACACTATGGTATCTTTTAAAACAAAAAGCAACACATTTTTCCATGTGAGCTTACAAACAGGCATGCCAAAAATGCTGCGGAAAACGCAAGTATTATAATCAAAACCAAATGGAGAAATATCTCCTCATTACCTGCCTACGCAAATTGCAATTCGCATATCCAAACCTATACAAACCAAAAGCTACATTTCCCAATTTACTAAGATCAGGCATCTTATAGCTCACTAATCTAGCTTCAAACTTCAAGGGTTTATCTCTACCAATATACTCGCAAATATGCGAAACCCTCGGTTTTGGTAATTGCAATGACCAAATCAGAAACCAAGAAACCAACCCCTCGGCTTTGGTAATTGCGATAACCAAATTAAAGACCCAAAGAACCAAAGGACTGGGAGCGACCCACTTATACTTAATTCTTATTCTTAATAATCAAAAGGTTATCCAAATTCTAATTGTCAAGTTCTACATGCCCAAACGTCTTTTATAATACTCACGCCAAAAGGGTTCTTTTTCTCACCTTTTGAGTGACATCATGTGGAGGATCAAAATCAGGAAGAGCAGAAATATACCGGACTACACAATCAAAGAATCTCCAGAATCCCTGTGCACAGAGTACCTTCTTGGTAGAATCCCGTTCTGTCCTTCCAGTAGATTTCAGTCTCCTGACAAGATCACTCCCACAGAAAGTCACTTCTCTGATGAGGCCCAGCTGGTGGGCGCCAAACTGAAGTACTCCAATTTTTGAGACCCCAGAGGTGCTAGGGGTAGCACCCTATGACTTCGAGTACTTCCTGATGTGGTATTATAAAATTCTGCATATCTTGAAAATATCACAAAGTACTTGGCAACAGAAGCTGAAATATGAAAAGACATCTTTATTAAACTCAAATGAGTGAGACTACGTCGCACAGAAGCCTTAGCAACTGAATGAGGCAGTCTACAGAACAAAAAACAGTCTTCCCTTATATACAGATTCTTGTGCTTCAGGCACACATTCTTCAGTTTATGGTATGGTCATTCAAAAGTATATATTACAAACGAAAGAGCAGAGTCATGATGACCATCCCACATTCCAGTTAAGCCAGCCCGCAATTATTTACCCAGCAAGGCTCAGATCCCACATCAGATATCAACAGGCCCTAGTTGAGCACGGGCATCTCCTGTTTAGAAAAACAGGCCATAAAGCAGGAACAGTCAGGTGTGAAAGAGATTAGCCGGAGGCTTGTGTGGGATGAAAAAGGTTTTATGGTGTGTCATGCCCTGATGCTAATCACAGGTGGCCGGAGGATGGGGAGCTCGTGAGACCGGACTGACCTGGGGCAGCGGAGACCAGCTGCCCAGGTCATGGAGAAGTCAAGCAGAAAGTACATGTATTCTAAAGGCCTGTACTTGCTTATAATGTGTTTGTCTATGTGAGGGCAACTATTAAGATGGCCACCGCTCCAAGATGGAACCCACGGAGTCAATGTATAATAACGTATACATAGTGCATTTGGCAATGGGACGTTATGCAAAGCGCTTGTAAATACCGCATTGACCAATCGCGGTTTGCTAATACATGAATAAAACAGGGGAAGGGCCCTGTCTCCTACGCGGTCCCAAATATCAAAGTACGACATGGAGGAGGTAGCAGCATCATTTGATTCAATAAAGAGTGGCGCTCCCAGTGACCCAGTGCCCATACGATTCCTCTAAAAAATCACCCATACCATAGTGCCCCCGCTGACCGCTCTGATCAACACCTTATTAACCCAAGGTGAAGTCCCCCCTAGCTGGAAGGAAGCGGTCGTTAAAGGACTTCTTAAGAAACCTTCATTAGACCCTGAGGATCTATCAAACTATAGACCCATCTCTCTCCTTCCTTGGATTGGTAAGGTCACTGAGAAACTTGTAAATAAAAAACTGTCACAGTTCCTGGAAACCAACCATCTCCTCAAGAACTCCCAGACGGGCTTCCGACCAGGTCAAGGCACTGACACCGCTCTCCTTGCAGCAGTGGAGAAGGCCAGAGACATTCTCGATACAGGAGGATCAGTGGCAGTGGTCCTCCTGGACCTGAGTGCGGCCTTCGATACTGTCAGCCACCAGGTCTTAACCCAACGCCTGGAAAACATCGGAGTGAAAGACAAGGCTCTGAAATGGCTTTCATCCTTTCTCTGCCAGCGCTCCTTCCAAGTCTGGGAAGGTGACAGCCGCTCCCCTGCCATCCCCCTCCGGTGTGGTGTGCCACAGGGCTCGTCACTGAGCCCCACGTTATTTAACGTGTACATGGCCCCACTGGAGGAGAGGGTCTTCCCATTCGGAGTCACTATCATCAGTTATGCTGACGATACACAGCTGGTGGTAACTCTATCTCACCCCAAGCAAGAGCCCTCCAACCTTCATGACTGTCTCTCCAATATACAGTAATGGATGAACGACTCAGCCCTGAAATTAAATGGGTCAAAAACAGAGATTCTGCTCCTAGGTCAAAAAACGCTAGATCTACCCCCGAACATCTGGCCCGCCTGTCTTGGTGAACCTCCTGCCCCCAAGACGGAGGTCAAGAGTTTGGGAATATGGTTAGAGAAAGATCTTACCTTTAGAACGCAGGCAAGGAAGACGGCCGGCGTTTGTTTCAGCCTGTTAAGATCATGTAGGAAGGTGCTTCCCCTACTCCCTTTCAATTCCCGGAAACAGTTGATCCAAGGCCTGATTGTGTCCAGGCTGGACTACAGTAACGCCATTTATTTGGGAGCCCCTGAAACCACCCTCCAGACACTACAGAAAATCCAGAATGCCGCTGCCCGGATGCTCACGAACACCCCGGCCAGAACATCTGCAAAACCCGCATTGAAAAAACTGCACTGGCTACCGATCAGGGAAAGAGTGGTATTCAAGGCCCTCTGCCTGGCTCACAAAGTGCTCCACAACGAAGGCCCACCAATTCTCAAAAACTGTATCACCCCCTATAGACCTACTAGAGCGCTCTGATCGGACCATGGAAACCTCATTGTGGTACCCAGGGTGAAAAAAGCCCGTTCAGGAGGTCGCCGTTTTTCGGTTCACACAGCGAAGCAATGGAACACGCTCCCTCTGAAACTAAGAACAGAACCGAATCTCCTCCGTTTTAGGAAATCGCTCAAAACCCTCCTCTTTCCATAAACCATTCTTATTTTCCGCACCCCCTCCCATCAGGATTACGAGGTATAGCGCTGGGATACTCATGGCTGACTACGCGCTCTATAAAAACCTTAAATTAAATTAAATTAAATTTACCACAATGCCAGGGACGAACCATGCTGAGAGGTGAAGCGGTGTGCTCCCACCCCTGTTCCTGCTTAATAGTACTCTTGTGAGTCATTGAGCTGACGAGCTTGTGGATGAAGCACCTGCATGCCTGTGAGAGGTGCCTGACCCGAGAAAGATGTTGACAGCCTACTCAGCAAACCCCACATTTGAAAGACTGTAATCTCTACTGATGACGATTAAAGAACCAGAAACACGTGTCTAGAGATCAGCACTATCAGCGTCAACTGTGGTGAAACACTTGAACACTCTTGAAGAAAGCAAGTAACTGAAACTGTATTTACCACAATGCCAGGGGCGAACCTTGCTGGGAGGTGAAGCGGTGTGCTCCCACTCCTGTTCCTGCTTAATAGTACTGCCGTGAGTCATTGAGCTGAAAAGCTCGTGGATGTGGATGAAGCACTCACATGCCTGTTAGAGGTACCTGACCTGAGAAAGGTGTCGGCAGCCTACTAAGCAAACCTCAAATTTGAATAGACTGTAATCTCTACTGATGACGGTTAAAGAACCAGAAACACGTGTCTAGAGATCAGCACTATCTGCGCCAACTGTGGCGAAACACTAGAACACTCTTGAAACAAGCAAGTAACTGAAACAGCATTTACCACAATGCCAGGGGCGAACCTTGCTGGGAGGTGAAGCGGTGTGCTCCCACCCCTGTTTCTGTTTAATAGTACTCCAGTGAATCATTGAGCTGACGAGCTTGTGGATGAAGCACCCGCATGCCCGTGAGAGGTACCTGACCTGACAAAGATGTTGGCAGACTACTCAGCAAACCCCATATTTGAAAGACTGTAAACTCTACTGATGACGGTTAAAGAACCGGAAAGACGTTTCTAGAGATCAGCAATATCTGCGTCAACTGTGGCGAAACACTAGAACACTCTTGAAGCAAGCAAGTAACTGAAAATGCATTTACCACAATGCCAGGGGCGAACTTTGCTGGGAGGTGAAGCGGTGTGCTCCCACTCCTGCTCCGGCTTAATAGTACTGCCGTGAGTCATTGAGCTGACAAGCTCGTAGATGAAGCACCCGCATGCCTGTGAGAGGTAACTGACCTGAGAAAGATGTTGGCAGCCTACTCAGCAAACCCCACATTTGAAA
Source organism: Triturus cristatus (assembly GCF_964204655.1). Taxonomy (NCBI): domain Eukaryota; kingdom Metazoa; phylum Chordata; class Amphibia; order Caudata; family Salamandridae; genus Triturus; species Triturus cristatus. Next base: position 1,226,656,117 of record NC_140579.1, read on the forward strand.
GACTGTAATCTCTACTGATGACGGTTAAAGAACCAGAAACACTTGTCTAGTGATCAGCACTATCAGAGCCAACTGTGGCAAACACTAGAACACTCTTGAATCAAGCAAGTAACTGAAACTGCATTTACCACAATGCCAGGGGTGAACCTTGCTGGGAGGTGAAGCGGTGTGCTCCCACCCCTGTTCCTGTTTAATAGTACTGCCGTGAGTCATTGAGCTGACAAGCTCGTAGATGAAGCACAAGCATGCCTGTGAGAGGTACCTGACCTGAGAAAGATGTTGGGAGCATACTCAGCAAACCCCACATTTGATAGACTGTAATACCTTCTGATGACAGTTAAAGAACCAGAAACACGTGTCTAGAGATCAGCACTATCTGCTCCAACTGTGGCGAAACACTTGAACACTCTTGAAGCAAGCAAGTAACTGAAACTGCATTTACCACAATGCCAGGGGCGAACCTTGCTGGGGGGTGAAGCGGTGTGCTCCCACTCCTGTTCCTGCTTAATAGTACTGCCGTGAGTCATTGAGCTGAAAAGCTTGTGGATGAAGCACCCACATGCCTGTTAGAGGTACCTGACCTGAGAAAGGTGTTGACAGCCTACTCAGCAAACCCCACATTTGAAAGACTGTAATCTCTACTGATGACGGTTAAGGAACCAGAAACACGTGTCTAGAGATCAGCACTATCTGCCTCAACTGTTGCGAAACACTCAAACACTTTTGAAGGAAGCAAGTAAACTAAACTGCATTTACCACAATGCCAGGGGTGAACCTGGCTGGGAGGTGAAGCGGTGTGCTCCCACCCCTGTTCCTGTTTAATAGTATTGCCGTGAGTCATTGAGCTGATGAGCTCGTAGATGAAGCACAAGCATGCCTGTGAGAGGTACCTGACCTGAGAAAGATGTTGGGAGCCTACTCATCAAACCCCAAATTTCAAAGACTGTAAACTCTACTGAGGAGGGTTAAAGAACCAGAAACACGTGTCTAGAGATCAGCACTATCTGCCTCAACTGTGGCGAAACACTCGAAGAGTTTTGAAGCAAGCAAGTAACTGAAACTGCATTTACGACAATGCCAGGGGCGAACCTTGCTGGGAGATGAAGTGGTGTGCTCCCACCCCTGTTCCTGTTTAATAGTACTCCCGTGAGTCATTGAGCTGACAAGCTCGTGGATGAAGCACCCGCATGCCTGTGAGAGGTACCTGGCCTGAGAAGGATGTTGGCAGCCTACTCAGCAAACCCCACATTTGAAAGACTGTAAACTCTACTGATGACGGTTAAAGAACCAGAAACACGTGTCTAGAGATCAGCACTATCTGCGCCAACTGTGGGGAAACACTCGAACACTCTTGAAACAAGCAAGTAACCGAAACTGCATTTACCACAATGCCAGGGGCGAACCTTGCTGGGAGGTGAAGCGGTGTTCTCCCACCCCTGTTCCTGTTTAATAGTACTCCAGTGAGTCATTGAGCTGACGAACTCGTGGATGAAGCACCCGCATGCCTGTGAGAGGTACCTGACCTGAGAAAGATGTTGGCAGCCCACTCAGCAAACCCCACATTTGAAAGAATGTAATCTCTACTGATGACGGTTAAAGAACCATAAACACGTGTCTAGAGATCAGCACTATCTGCGCCAATTGTGGCAAAACACTCGAACTCTCTTGAAGCAAGCAAGTAACCGAAACTGCATTTACCACAATGCCAGGGGCGAACCTTGCTGGGAGATGAAGTGGTGTGCTCCCACCCCTGTTCCTGTTTAATAGTACTCCCGTGAGTCATTGAGCTGACAAGCTCGTGGATGAAGCACCCGCATGCCTGTGAGAGGTACCTGGCCTGAGAAGGATGTTGACAGTCTACTCAGCAAACCCCACATTTGAAAGACTGTAATCTCTACTGAGGACAGTTAAAGAACCAGAAACACGTGTCTAGAGATCAGCAATATCTGCGCCAACTGTGGCGAAACACTTGAACACTTTTGAAGCAAGCAAGTAACTGAAACTGCATTTACCACAATGCCAGGGACGAACCTTGCTGGGAGGTGAAGCGGTGTGCTCCCACCCCTGTTCCTGCTTAATAGTACTCTTGTGAGTCATTGAGCTGACGAGCTTGTGGATGAAGCACCCGCCTGCCTGTGAGAGGTACCTGACCCGAGAAAGATGTTGACAGCCTACTCAGCAAACCCCACATTTGAAAGACTGTAATCTCTACTGATGACGATTAAAGAACCAGAAACACGTGTCTAGAGATCAGCACTATCAGCGTCAACTGTGGTGAAACACTTGAACACTCTTGAAGAAAGCAAGTAACTGAAACTGCATTTACCACAATGCCAGGGGCGAACCTTGCTGGGAGGTGAAGCGGTGTGCTCCCACTCCTGTTCCTGCTTAATAGTACTGCCGTGAGTCATTGAGCTGAAAAGCTCGTGGATGAAGCACCCACATGCCTGTTAGAGGTACCTGACCTGAGAAAGGTGTTGGCAGCCTACTCAGCAAACCCCAAATTTGAATAGACTGTAATCTCTACTGACGACGGTTAAAGAACCAGAAACACGTGTCTAGAGATCAGCACTATCTGCGCCAACTGTGGCGAAACACTAGAACACTCTTGAAACAAGCAAGTAACCGAAACTGCATTTACCACAATGCCAGGGGCGAACCTTGCTGGGAGATGATGCGGTGTGCTCCCACCCCTGTTCCTGTTTAATAGTACTCCCGTGAGTCATTAAGCTGACAAGCTCGTGGATGAAGCACCCGCATTCCTGTGAGAGGTACCTGACCCGAGAAAGATGTTGACAGCCTACTCAGCAAACCCCACATTTGAAAGACTGTAATCTCTACTGATGATGGTTAAAGAACCAGAAACACGTGTCTAGAGATCAGCACTATCAGCGTCAACTGTGGCGAAACACTCGAACACTCTTGAAGCAAGCAAGTAACTGAAACTGCATTTACCACAATGCCAGGGGCGAACCTTGCTGGGAGGTGAAGCGGTGTGCTCCCACTCCTGTTCCTGCTTATTAGTACTGCCGTGAGTCATTGAGCTGACAAGCTCGTGGAAGAAGCACCCGCATGCCTGTGAGAGGTACCTGACCTGAGAAAGATGTTGGCAGCCTACTCAGCAAACCCCACATTTGAAAGACTGTAAACTCTACTGATGACGGTTAAAGAACCAGAAACACGTGTCTAGAGATCAGCACTATCTGCGCCAACTGTGGGGAAACACTCGAACACTCTTGAAACAAGCAAGTAACCGAAACTGCATTTACCACAATGCCAGGGGCGAACCTTGCTGGGAGGTGAAGCGGTGTTCTCCCACCCCTGTTCCTGTTTAATAGTACTCCAGTGAATCATTGAGCTGACGAGCTCGTGGATGAAGCACCCGCATGCCTGTGAGAGGTACCTGACCCGAGAAAGAGGTTGACAGCCTACTCAGCAAACCCCAAATTTGAAAGAGTTTAATCTCTACTGATGACGGTTAAAGAACCAGAAACACGTGTCTAGAGATCAGCGCTATCTGCGCCAACTGTGGCGAAACACTCGAACACTCTTGAAGCAAGCAAGTAACCGAAACTGCATTTGCCACAATGCCAGGGGCGAACCTTGCTGGGAGGTGAAGCAGTGTGCTCTCACCCCTGTTCCTGTTTAATAGTACTGCCGTGAGTCATTGAGCTGAAAAGCTCATGGATGAAGCACCCACATGCCTGTTAGAGGTAGCTGACCTGAGAAAGGTGTTGGCAGCCTACTCAGCAAACCCCATATTTGAATAGACTGTAATCTCTACTGATGACGGTTAAAGAACCAGAAACACGTGTCTAGAGATCAGCACTATCTGCGCCAACTGTGGCGAAACACTAGAACACTCTTGAAACAAGCAAGTAACTGAAACTGCATTTACTACAATGCCAGGGGCGAACCTTGCTGGGAGGTGAAGCGGTGTGCTCCCACCCCTGTTTCTGTTTAATAGTACTCCAGTGAATCATTGAGCTGACGAGCTCGTGGATGAAGCACCTGCATGCCCGTGAGAGGTACCTGACCTGACAAAGATGTTGGCAGACTACTCAGCAAACCCCATATTTGAAAGACTGTAAACTCTACTGATGACGGTTAAAGAACCGGAAAGACGTGTCTAGAGATCAGCAATATCTGCGTCAACTGTGGCGAAACACTAGAACACTCTTGAAGCAAGCAAGTAACTGAAGCTGCATTTACCACAATGCCAGGGGCGAACCTTGCTGGGAGGTGAAGCGGTGTGCTCCCACTCCTGTTCCGGCTTAATAGTACTGCCGTGAGTCATTCAGCTGACAAGCTCGTGGATGAAGCACCCGCATGCCTGTGAGAGGTACCTGACCTGAGAAAGATGTTGGCAGCCTACTCAGCAAACCCCACATTTGAAAGACTGTAATCTCTACTGATGACGGTTAAAGAACCGGAAACACTTGTCTAGTGATCAGCACTATCTGAGCCAACTGTGGCAAACACTAGAACACTCTTGAATCAAGCAAGTAACTGAAACTGCATTTACCACAATGCCAGGGGTGAACCTTGCTGGGAGGTGAAGCGGTGTGCTCCCACCCCTGTTCCTGTTTAATAGTACTGCCGTGAGTCATTGAGCTGAAAAGCTCGTGGATGAAGCACCCGCATGCCTGTGAAAGGTACATGACCTGAGAAAGATGTTGACAGCCTTCTCAGCAAACCCCACATTTGAAAGACTGTAATCTCTACTGATGACGTTTAAGGAACCAGAAACACGTGTCTAGAGATCAGCACTATCTGCGCCAAATGTGGCGAAACACTCGAACACTCTTGAAGCAAGCAAGTAACCGAAACTGCATTTACCACAATGCCAGGGGCGAACCTTGCTGGGAGATGATGCGGTGTGCTCCCACCCCTGTTCCTGTTCAATAGTACTCCCGTGAGTCATTGAGCTGACAAGCTCGTGGATGAAGCACCCGTATGCCTGTGAGAGGTACCTGACCCGAGAAAGATGTTGACAGCCTACTCAGCAAACCCCACATTTGAAAGACTGTAATCTCTACTGATGACGGTTAAAGAACCAGAAACACGTGTCTAGAGATCAGCACTATCAGCGTCAACTGTGGCGAAACACTCGAACACTCTTGAAGCAAGCAAGTAACTGAAACTGCATTTACCACAATGCCAGGGGCGAACCTTGCTGGGAGGTGAAGCGGTGTGCTCCCACTCCTGTTCCTGCTTAATAGTACTGCCGTGAGTCATTGAGCTGAAAAGCTCGTGGATGAAGCACCCACATGCCTGTTAGAGGTACCTGACCTGAGAAAGGTGTTGGCAGCCTACTCAGAAAACCCCAAATTTGAAAGACTGTAATCTCTACTGATGACGGTTAAAGAACCAGAAACACGTGTCTAGAGATCAGCACTATCTGCGCCAACTGTGGCGAAACACTAGAACACTCTTGAAACAAGCAAGTAACTGAAACTGCATTTACCACAATGCCAGGGGCGAACCTTGCTGGGAGGTGAAGCGGTGTGCTCCCACCCCTGTTTCTGTTTAATAGTACTCCAGTGAATAATTGAGCTGACGAGCTCGTGGATGAAGCACCCGCATGCCTGAGAAAGGTACCTGACCTGAGAAAGATGTTGGCAGCCCACTCAGCAAACCCCACATTTGAAAGAATGTAATCTCTACTGATGATGGTTAAAGAACCAGAAACACATATCTAGTGATCAGCACTATCTGTGCCAACTGTGGCAAAACACTTGAACACTTTTGAAGGAAGCAAGTAATTGAAACTGCATTTACCACAATGCCAGGGGCGAACCTTGCTGGGAGGTGAAGCGGTGTGCTCCCAACCCTGTTCCTGTTTAATAGTACTCCAGTGAGTCATTGAGCTGACGAACTCGTGGATGAAGCACCCGCATGCCTGTGAGAGGTACCTGACCTGAGAAAGATGTTGGCAGCCCACTCAGCAAACCCCACATTTGAAAGAATGTAATCTCTACTGATGACGGTTAAAGAACCATAAACACGTGTCTAGAGATCAGCACTATCTGCGCCAATTGTGGCAAAACACTCGAACTCTCTTGAAGCAAGCAAGTAACCGAAACTGCATTTACCACAATGCCAGGGGCGAACCTTGCTGGGAGATGAAGTGGTGTGCTCCCACCCCTGTTCCTGTTTAATAGTACTCCCGTGAGTCATTGAGCTGACAAGCTCGTGGATGAAGCACCCGCATGCCTGTGAGAGGTACCTGGCCTGAGAAGGATGTTGACAGTCTACTCAGCAAACCCCACATTTGAAAGACTGTAATCTCTACTGAGGACAGTTAAAGAACCAGAAACACGTGTCTAGAGATCAGCAATATCTGCGCCAACTGTGGCGAAACACTTGAACACTTTTGAAGCAAGCAAGTAACTGAAACTGCATTTACCACAATGCCAGGGACGAACCTTGCTGGGAGGTGAAGCGGTGTGCTCCCACCCCTGTTCCTGCTTAATAGTACTCTTGTGAGTCATTGAGCTGACGAGCTTGTGGATGAAGCACCCGCATGCCTGTGAGAGGTACCTGACCCGAGAAAGATGTTGACAGCCTACTCAGCAAACCCCACATTTGAAAGACTGTAATCTCTACTGATGACGATTAAAGAACCAGAAACACGTGTCTAGAGATCAGCACTATCAGCGTCAACTGTGGTGAAACACTTGAACACTCTTGAAGAAAGCAAGTAACTGAAACTGCATTTACCACAATGCCAGGGGCGAACCTTGCTGGGAGGTGAAGCGGTGTGCTCCCACTCCTGTTCCTGCTTAATAGTACTGCCGTGAGTCATTGAGCTGAAAAGCTCGTGGATGAAGCACCCACATGCCTGTTAGAGGTACCTGACCTGAGAAAGGTGTTGGCAGCCTACTCAGCAAACCCCAAATTTGAATAGACTGTAATCTCTACTGATGACGGTTAAAGAACCAGAAACACGTGTCTAGAGATCAGCACTATCTGCGCCAACTGTGGCGAAACACTAGAACACTCTTGAAACAAGCAAGTAACTGAGACTGCATTTACCACAATGCCAGGGGCGAACCTTGCTGGGAGGTGAAGCGGTGTGCTCCCACCCCTGTTTCTGTTTAATAGTACTCCAGTAAATCATTGAGCTGACGAGCTTGTGGATGAAGCACCCGCATGCCCGTGAGAGGTACCTGACCTGACAAAGATGTTGGCAGACTACTCAGCAAACCCCATATTTGAAAGACTGTAATCTCTACTGATGACGGTTAAAGAACCGGAAACACTTGTCTAGTGATCAGCACTATCTGAGCCAACTGTGGCAAACACTAGAACACTCTTGAATCAAGCAAGTAACTGAAACTGCATTTACCACAATGCCAGGGTTGAACCTTGCTGGGAGGTGAAGCGGTGTGCTCCCACCCCTGTTCCTGTTTAATAGTACTGCCGTGAGTCATTGAGCGGACGAGCTCGTAGATGAAGCACAAGCATGCCTGTGAGAGGTACCTGACCTGAGAAAGATGTTGGGAGCATACTCAGCAAACCCCACATTTGATAGACAGTAATACCTTCTGATGACAGTTAAAGAACCAGAAACACGTGTCTAGAGATCAGCACTATCTGCCTCAACTGTGGCGAAACACTCAAACACTTTTGAAGGAAGCAAGTAAACTAAACTGCATTTACCACAATGCCAGGGGTGAACCTGGATGGGAGGTGAAGCGGTGTGCTCCCACCCCTGTTCCTGTTTAATAGTATTGCCGTGAGTCATTGAGCTGACGAGCTCGTAGATAAAGCAAAAGCATGACTGTGTGAGGTACCTGACCTGAGAAAGATGTTGGGAGCCTACTCATCAAACCCCAAATTTCAAAGACTGTAAACTCTACTGAGAAGGGTTAAAGAACCAGAAACACATGTCTAGAGATCAGCACTATCTGTCTCAACTGTGGCGAAACACTCAAACACTTTTGAAGGAAGCAAGTAACTGAAACTGCATTTACCACAATGCCAGGGGCGAACCTTGCTGGGAGGTTCAGCGGTGTGCTCCCAACCCTGTTCCTGTTTAATAGTACTCCCGTGAGTCATTGAGCTGACGATCTCGTGGATGAAGCAACGGCATGCCTGTGAGAGGTACCTAAATTGAGAAAGATGTTGACAGCCTACTCAGCAAACCTCACATTTGAAAGACTGTAATCTCTACTGATGATGGTTAAAGAACCAGTAACACGTGTCTAGAGATCAGCACTATCTGCGCCAACTGTGGTGAAACACTCGAACACTCTTGAAGCAAGCAAGTAACCGAAACTGCATTTACCACAATGCCAGGGGCGAACCTTGCTGGGAGGTTCAGCGGTGTGCTCCCAACTCTGTTCCTGTTTAATAGTACTCCCGTGAGTCATTGAGCTGACGAGCTCGTGGATGAAGCACCCGCATGCCTGTGAGAGGTATCTGACCTGAGAAAGATGTTGGCAGTCTACTCAGGAAACCCCACATTTAAAAGACTGTAATCTCTACTGATGACGGTTAAAGAACCAGAATCACGTGTCTAGAGATCAGCACTATCTGCGTCAACTGTGGCGAAACACTCGAAGAGTTTTGAAGCAAGCAAGTAACTGAAACTGCATTTACGACAATGCCAGGGGCGAACCTTGCTGGGAGGTGAAGCGGTGTGCTCCCACTCCTGTTCCTGCTTAATAGTACTGCCGTGAGTCATTGAGCTGACAAGCTCGTGGATGAAGCACCTGCATTCCTGTGAGAGGTACCTGACCTGAGAAAGATGCTGGCAGCCTACTCAGCAAACCCCACATTTGAAAGACTGTAAACTCTACTGATGATGGTTAAAGAACCAGAAACACGTGTCTAGAGATCAGCACTATCTGCGCCAACCGTGGGGAAACACTCGAACACTCTTGAAACAAGCAAGTAACTGAAACTGCATTTACCACAATGCCATGGGCGAACCTTGCTGGGAGGTGAAGCGGTGTGCTCCCACCCCTGTTCCTGTTTAATAGTACTCCAGTGAATCATTGAGCTGACGAGCTCGCGGATGAAGCACCCGCATGCCCGTGAGAGGTACCTGACCTGACAAAGATGTTGGCAACCTACTCAGCAAACCCCACATTTGAAAGACTGTAATCTCTACTGATGACGGTTAAAGAACCAGAAACACGTGTCTAGAGATCAGCACTATCTGCGCCAACTGTGGCAAAACACTAGAACACTCTTGAAGCAAGCAAGTAACTGAAACTGCATTTACCCCAATGCCAGGGGTGAGCCTTGCTGGGAGGTGAAGCGGTGTGGTCCCACCCCTGTTCCTGTTTAATAGTACTGTCGTGAGTCATTGAGCTGACGAGCTCGTGGATGAAGCACAAGCATGCCTGTGAGAGGTACCTGACCTGAGAAAGATGTTGGCAGCCTACTCATCAAGCCCCAAATTTCACAGACTGTAAACTCTACTGATGAGGGATAAAGAACCAGAAACACATGTCTAGTGATCAGCACTATCTGTGCCAACTGTGGCGAAACACTCGAACACTTTTGAAGGAAGCAAGTAACTGAAACTGCATTTACCACAATGCCAGGGACGAACCTTGCTGGGAGGTGAAGCGGTGTGCTCCCACCCCTGTTCCTGTTTAATAGTACTCCCGTGAGTCATTGAGCTCAAAAGCTCGTGGATGAAGCACCCGCATGCCAGTGAAAGGTACATGACCTGAGAAAGATGTTGACAGCCTACTCAGCAAACCCCACATTGGAAAGACTGTAATCTCTTCTGATGACGTTTAAAGAACCAGAAACACGTGTCTAGAGATCAGCACTATCTGTGCCAAATGTGGCGAAACACTCGAACACTCTTGAAGCAAGCAAGTAACCGAAACTGCATTTACCACAATGCCAGGGGCGAACCTTGCTGGGAGATGATGCGGTGTGCTCCCACCCCTGTTCCTGTTTAATAGTACTCACGTGAGTCATTGAGCTGACAAGCTCGTGGATGAAGCACCCACATGCCTGTTAGAGGTACCTGACCTGAGAAAGGTGTTGGCAGCCTACTCAGCAAACCCCAAATTTGAAAGACTGTAATCTCTACTGATGACTGTTAAAGAACCATAAACACGTGTCTAGAGATCAGCACTATCTGCGCCAACTGTGGCGAAACACTAGAACACTCTTGAAACAAGCAAGTAACTGAAACTGCATTTACCACAATGCCAGGGGCGAACCTTGCTGGGAGGTGAAGCGGTGTGCTCCCACCCCTGTTTCTGTTTAATATTACTCCAGTGAATCATTGAGCTGACGAGCTCGTGGATGAAGCACCCGCATGCCTGTGAGAGGTACCTGACCTGAGAAAGATGTTGGCAGCCCACTCAGCAAACCCCACATTTGAAAGAATGTAATCTCTACTGATGACGCTTAAAGAACCATAAACACGTGTCTAGAGATCAGCACTATCTGCGCCAACTGTGGCAAAACACTCAAACTCTCTTGAAGCAAGCAAGTAACTGAAACTGCATTTACCACAATGCCAGGGGCGAACCTTGCTGGGAGGTGAAGCGGTGTGCTCCCACCCCTGTTTCTGTTTAATAGTACTCCAGTGAATCATTGAGCTGACGAGCTCGTGGATGAAGCACCCGCATGCCCGTGAGAGGTACCTGACCTGACAAAGATGTTGGCAGACTACTCAGCAAACCCCATATTTGAAAGACTGTAAACTCTACTGATGACGGTTAAAGAACCGGAAAGACGTGTCTAGAGATCAGCAATATCTGCGTCAACTGTGGCAAAACACTAGAACACTCTTGAAGCAAGCAAGTAACTGAAGCTGCATTTACCACAATGCCAGGGGCGAACCTTGCTGGGAGGTGAAGCGGTGTGCTCCCACTCCTGTTCCGGCTTAATAGTACTGCCGTGAGTCATTCAGCTGACAAGCTCGTGGATGAAGCACCCGCATGCCTGTGAGAGGTACCTGACCTGAGAAAGATGTTGGCAGCCTACTCAGCAAACCCCACATTTGAAAGACTGTAATCTCTACTGATGACGGTTAAAGAACCGGAAACACTTGTCTAGTGATCAGCACTATCTGAGCCAACTGTGGCAAACACTAGAACACTCTTGAATCAAGCAAGTAACTGAAACTGCATTTACCACAATGCCAGGGGTGAACCTTGCTGGGAGGTGAAGCGGTGTGCTCCCACCCCTGTTCCTGTTTAATAGTACTGCCGTGAGTCGTTGAGCTGAAAAGCTCGTGGATGAAGCACCCGCATGCCTGTGAAAGGTACATGACCCGAGAAAGATGTTGACAGCCTTCTCAGCAAACCCCACATTTGAAAGACTGTAATCTCTACTGATGACGTTTAATGAACCAGAAACACGTGTCTAGAGATCAGCACTATCTGCGCCAAATGTGGCGAAACACTCGAACACTCTTGAAGCAAGCAAGTAACCGAAACTGCATTTACCACAATGCCAGGGGCGAACCTTGCTGGGAGATGATGCGGTGTGCTCCCACCCCTGTTCCTGTTCAATAGTACTCCCGTGAGTCATTGAGCTGACAAGCTCGTGGATGAAGCACCCGTATGCCTGTGAGAGGTACCTGACCCGAGAAAGATGTTGACAGCCTACTCAGCAAACCCCACATTTGAAAGACTGTAATCTCTACTGATGACGGTTAAAGAACCAGAAACACGTGTCTAGAGATCAGCACTATCAGCGTCAACTGTGGCGAAACACTCGAACACTCTTGAAGCAAGCAAGTAACTGAAACTGCATTTACCACAATGCCAGGGGCGAACCTTGCTGGGAGGTGAAGCGGTGTGCTCCCACTCCTGTTCCTTCTTAATAGTACTGCCGTGAGTCATTGAGCTGAAAAGCTCGTGGATGAAGCACCCACATGCCTGTTAGAGGTACCTGACCTGAGAAAGGTGTTGGCAGCCTACTCAGCAAATCCAAAATTTGAAAGACTGTAATCTCTACTGATGATGGTTAAAGAACCAGAAACACGTGTCTAGAGATCAGCACTATCTGCCTCAACTGTGGCGAAACACTCAAACACTTTTGAAGGAAGCAAGTAAACTAAACTGCATTTACCACAATGCCAGGGGTGAACCTGGATGGGAGGTGAAGCGGTGTGCTCCCACCCCTGTTCCTGTTTAATAGTATTGCCGTGAGTCATTGAGCTGACGAGCTCGTAGATAAAGCAAAAGCATGACTGTGTGAGGTACCTGACCTGAGAAAGATGTTGGGAGCCTACTCATCAAACCCCAAATTTCAAAGACTGTAAACTCTACTGAGAAGGGTTAAAGAACCAGAAACACATGTCTAGAGATCAGCACTATCTGTCTCAACTGTGGCGAAACACTCAAACACTTTTGAAGGAAGCAAGTAACTGAAACTGCATTTACCACAATGCCAGGGGCGAACCTTGCTGGGAGGTTCAGCGGTGTGCTCCCAACCCTGTTCCTGTTTAATAGTACTCCCGTGAGTCATTGAGCTGACGATCTCGTGGATGAAGCAACGGCATGCCTGTGAGAGGTACCTAAATTGAGAAAGATGTTGACAGCCTACTCAGCAAACCTCACATTTGAAAGACTGTAATCTCTACTGATGATGGTTAAAGAACCAGTAACACGTGTCTAGAGATCAGCACTATCTGCGCCAACTGTGGTGAAACACTCGAACACTCTTGAAGCAAGCAAGTAACCGAAACTGCATTTACCACAATGCCAGGGGCGAACCTTGCTGGGAGGTTCAGCGGTGTGCTCCCAACTCTGTTCCTGTTTAATAGTACTCCCGTGAGTCATTGAGCTGACGAGCTCGTGGATGAAGCACCCGCATGCCTGTGAGAGGTATCTGACCTGAGAAAGATGTTGGCAGTCTACTCAGGAAACCCCACATTTAAAAGACTGTAATCTCTACTGATGACGGTTAAAGAACCAGAATCACGTGTCTAGAGATCAGCACTATCTGCGTCAACTGTGGCGAAACACTCGAAGAGTTTTGAAGCAAGCAAGTAACTGAAACTGCATTTACGACAATGCCAGGGGCGAACCTTGCTGGGAGGTGAAGCGGTGTGCTCCCACTCCTGTTCCTGCTTAATAGTACTGCCGTGAGTCATTGAGCTGACAAGCTCGTGGATGAAGCACCTGCATTCCTGTGAGAGGTACCTGACCTGAGAAAGATGCTGGCAGCCTACTCAGCAAACCCCACATTTGAAAGACTGTAAACTCTACTGATGATGGTTAAAGAACCAGAAACACGTGTCTAGAGATCAGCACTATCTGCGCCAACCGTGGGGAAACACTCGAACACTCTTGAAACAAGCAAGTAACTGAAACTGCATTTACCACAATGCCATGGGCGAACCTTGCTGGGAGGTGAAGCGGTGTGCTCCCACCCCTGTTCCTGTTTAATAGTACTCCAGTGAATCATTGAGCTGACGAGCTCGCGGATGAAGCACCCGCATGCCCGTGAGAGGTACCTGACCTGACAAAGATGTTGGCAACCTACTCAGCAAACCCCACATTTGAAAGACTGTAATCTCTACTGATGACGGTTAAAGAACCAGAAACACGTGTCTAGAGATCAGCACTATCTGCGCCAACTGTGGCAAAACACTAGAACACTCTTGAAGCAAGCAAGTAACTGAAACTGCATTTACCCCAATGCCAGGGGTGAGCCTTGCTGGGAGGTGAAGCGGTGTGGTCCCACCCCTGTTCCTGTTTAATAGTACTGTCGTGAGTCATTGAGCTGACGAGCTCGTGGATGAAGCACAAGCATGCCTGTGAGAGGTACCTGACCTGAGAAAGATGTTGGCAGCCTACTCATCAAGCCCCAAATTTCACAGACTGTAAACTCTACTGATGAGGGATAAAGAACCAGAAACACATGTCTAGTGATCAGCACTATCTGTGCCAACTGTGGCGAAACACTCGAACACTTTTGAAGGAAGCAAGTAACTGAAACTGCATTTACCACAATGCCAGGGACGAACCTTGCTGGGAGGTGAAGCGGTGTGCTCCCACCCCTGTTCCTGTTTAATAGTACTCCCGTGAGTCATTGAGCTCAAAAGCTCGTGGATGAAGCACCCGCATGCCAGTGAAAGGTACATGACCTGAGAAAGATGTTGACAGCCTACTCAGCAAACCCCACATTGGAAAGACTGTAATCTCTTCTGATGACGTTTAAAGAACCAGAAACACGTGTCTAGAGATCAGCACTATCTGTGCCAAATGTGGCGAAACACTCGAACACTCTTGAAGCAAGCAAGTAACCGAAACTGCATTTACCACAATGCCAGGGGCGAACCTTGCTGGGAGATGATGCGGTGTGCTCCCACCCCTGTTCCTGTTTAATAGTACTCACGTGAGTCATTGAGCTGACAAGCTCGTGGATGAAGCACCCACATGCCTGTTAGAGGTACCTGACCTGAGAAAGGTGTTGGCAGCCTACTCAGCAAACCCCAAATTTGAAAGACTGTAATCTCTACTGATGACTGTTAAAGAACCATAAACACGTGTCTAGAGATCAGCACTATCTGCGCCAACTGTGGCGAAACACTAGAACACTCTTGAAACAAGCAAGTAACTGAAACTGCATTTACCACAATGCCAGGGGCGAACCTTGCTGGGAGGTGAAGCGGTGTGCTCCCACCCCTGTTTCTGTTTAATATTACTCCAGTGAATCATTGAGCTGACGAGCTCGTGGATGAAGCACCCGCATGCCTGTGAGAGGTACCTGACCTGAGAAAGATGTTGGCAGCCCACTCAGCAAACCCCACATTTGAAAGAATGTAATCTCTACTGATGACGCTTAAAGAACCATAAACACGTGTCTAGAGATCAGCACTATCTGCGCCAACTGTGGCAAAACACTCAAACTCTCTTGAAGCAAGCAAGTAACTGAAACTGCATTTACCACAATGCCAGGGGCGAACCTTGCTGGGAGGTGAAGCGGTGTGCTCCCACCCCTGTTTCTGTTTAATAGTACTCCAGTGAATCATTGAGCTGACGAGCTCGTGGATGAAGCACCCGCATGCCCGTGAGAGGTACCTGACCTGACAAAGATGTTGGCAGACTACTCAGCAAACCCCATATTTGAAAGACTGTAAACTCTACTGATGACGGTTAAAGAACCGGAAAGACGTGTCTAGAGATCAGCAATATCTGCGTCAACTGTGGCAAAACACTAGAACACTCTTGAAGCAAGCAAGTAACTGAAGCTGCATTTACGACAATGCCAGGGGCGAACCTTGCTGGGAGGTGAAGCGGTGTGCTCCCACTCCTGTTCCGGCTTAATAGTACTGCCGTGAGTCATTCAGCTGACAAGCTCGTGGATGAAGCACCCGCATGCCTGTGAGAGGTACCTGACCTGAGAAAGATGTTGGCAGCCTACTCAGCAAACCCCACATTTGAAAGACTGTAATCTCTACTGATGACGGTTAAAGAACCGGAAACACTTGTCTAGTGATCAGCACTATCTGAGCCAACTGTGGCAAACACTAGAACACTCTTGAATCAAGCAAGTAACTGAAACTGCATTTACCACAATGCCAGGGGTGAACCTTGCTGGGAGGTGAAGCGGTGTGCTCCCACCCCTGTTCCTGTTTAATAGTACTGCCGTGAGTCGTTGAGCTGAAAAGCTCGTGGATGAAGCACCCGCATGCCTGTGAAAGGTACATGACCCGAGAAAGATGTTGACAGCCTTCTCAGCAAACCCCACATTTGAAAGACTGTAATCTCTACTGATGACGTTTAATGAACCAGAAACACGTGTCTAGAGATCAGCACTATCTGCGCCAAATGTGGCGAAACACTCGAACACTCTTGAAGCAAGCAAGTAACCGAAACTGCATTTACCACAATGCCAGGGGCGAACCTTGCTGGGAGATGATGCGGTGTGCTCCCACCCCTGTTCCTGTTCAATAGTACTCCCGTGAGTCATTGAGCTGACAAGCTCGTGGATGAAGCACCCGTATGCCTGTGAGAGGTACCTGACCCGAGAAAGATGTTGACAGCCTACTCAGCAAACCCCACATTTGAAAGACTGTAATCTCTACTGATGACGGTTAAAGAACCAGAAACACGTGTCTAGAGATCAGCACTATCAGCGTCAACTGTGGCGAAACACTCGAACACTCTTGAAGCAAGCAAGTAACTGAAACTGCATTTACCACAATGCCAGGGGCGAACCTTGCTGGGAGGTGAAGCGGTGTGCTCCCACTCCTGTTCCTGCTTAATAGTACTGCCGTGAGTCATTGAGCTGAAAAGCTCGTGGATGAAGCACCCACATGCCTGTTAGAGGTACCTGACCTGAGAAAGGTGTTGGCAGCCTACTCAGAAAACCCCAAATTTGAAAGACTGTAATCTCTACTAATGACGGTTAAAGAACCAGAAACACGTGTCTAGAGATCAGCACTATCTGCGCCAACTGTGGCGAAACACTAGAACACTCTTGAAACAAGCAAGTAACTGAAACTGCATTTACCACAATGCCAGGGGCGAACCTTGCTGGGAGGTGAAGCGGTGTGCTCCCACCCCCTGTTTCTGTTTAATAGTACTCCAGTGAATAATTGAGCTGACGAGCTCGTGGATGAAGCACCCGCATGCCTGAGAAAGGTACCTGACCTGAGAAAGATGTTGGCAGCCCACTCAGCAAACCCCACATTTGAAAGAATGTAATCTCTACTGATGATGGTTAAAGAACCAGAAACACATATCTAGTGATCAGCACTATCTGTGCCAACTGTGGCAAAACACTTGAACACTTTTGAAGGAAGCAAGTAACTGAAACTGCATTTACCACAATGCCAGGGGCGAACCTTGCTGGGAGGTGAAGCGGTGTGCTCCCAACCCTGTTCCTGTTTAATAGTACTCCAGTGAGTCATTGAGCTGACGAACTCGTGGATGAAGCACCCGCATGCCTGTGAGAGGTACCTGACCTGAGAAAGATGTTGGCAGCCCACTCAGCAAACCCCACATTTGAAAGAATGTAATCTCTACTGATGACGGTTAAAGAACCATAAACACGTGTCTAGAGATCAGCACTATCTGCGCCAATTGTGGCAAAACACTCGAACTCTCTTGAAGCAAGCAAGTAACCGAAACTGCATTTACCACAATGCCAGGGGCGAACCTTGCTGGGAGATGAAGTGGTGTGCTCCCACCCCTGTTCCTGTTTAATAGTACTCCCGTGAGTCATTGAGCTGACAAGCTCGTGGATGAAGCACCCGCATGCCTGTGAGAGGTACCTGGCCTGAGAAGGATGTTGACAGTCTACTCAGCAAACCCCACATTTGAAAGACTGTAATCTCTACTGAGGACAGTTAAAGAACCAGAAACACGTGTCTAGAGATCAGCAATATCTGCGCCAACTGTGGCGAAACACTTGAACACTTTTGAAGCAAGCAAGTAACTGAAACTGCATTTACCACAATGCCAGGGACGAACCTTGCTGGGAGGTGAAGCGGTGTGCTCCCACCCCTGTTCCTGCTTAATAGTACTCTTGTGAGTCATTGAGCTGACGAGCTTGTGGATGAAGCACCCGCATGCCTGTGAGAGGTACCTGACCCGAGAAAGATGTTGACAGCCTACTCAGCAAACCCCACATTTGAAAGACTGTAATCTCTACTGATGACGATTAAAGAACCAGAAACACGTGTCTAGAGATCAGCACTATCAGCGTCAACTGTGGTGAAACACTTGAACACTCTTGAAGAAAGCAAGTAACTGAAACTGCATTTACCACAATGCCAGGGGCGAACCTTGCTGGGAGGTGAAGCGGTGTGCTCCCACTCCTGTTTCTGCTTAATAGTACTGCCGTGAGTCATTTAGCTGAAAAGCTCGTGGATGAAGCACCCACATGCCTGTTAGAGGTACCTGACCTGAGAAAGGTGTTGGCAGCCTACTCAGCAAACCCCAAATTTGAATAGACTGTAATCTCTACTGATGACGGTTAAAGAACCAGAAACACGTGTCTAGAGATCAGCAATATCTGCGCCAACTGTGGCGAAACACTAGAACACTCTTGAAACAAGCAAGTAACTGAAACTGCATTTACCACAATGCCAGGGGCGAACCTTGCTGGGAGGTGAAGCGGTGTGCTCCCACCCCTGTTTCTGTTTAATAGTACTCCAGTAAATCATTGAGCTGACGAGCTTGTGGATGAAGCACCCGCATGCCCGTGAGAGGTACCTGACCTGACAAAGATGTTGGCAGACTACTCAGCAAACCCCATATTTGAAAGACTGTAATCTCTACTGATGACGGTTAAAGAACCGGAAACACTTGTCTAGTGATCAGCACTATCTGAGCCAACTGTGGCAAACACTAGAACACTCTTGAATCAAGCAAGTAACTGAAACTGCATTTACCACAATGCCAGGGTTGAACCTTGCTGGGAGGTGAAGCGGTGTGCTCCCACCCCTGTTCCTGTTTAATAGTACTGCCGTGAGTCATTGAGCTGACGAGCTCGTAGATGAAGCACAAGCATGCCTGTGAGAGGTACCTGACCTGAGAAAGATGTTGGGAGCATACTCAGCAAACCCCACATTTGATAGACAGTAATACCTTCTGATGACAGTTAAAGAACCAGAAACACGTGTCTAGAGATCAGCACTATCTGCCTCAACTGTGGCGAAACACTCAAACACTTTTGAAGGAAGCAAGTAAACTAAACTGCATTTACCACAATGCCAGGGGTGAACCTGGATGGGAGGTGAAGCGGTGTGCTCCCACCCCTGTTCCTGTTTAATAGTATTGCCGTGAGTCATTGAGCTGACGAGCTCGTAGATAAAGCAAAAGCATGACTGTGTGAGGTACCTGACCTGAGAAAGATGTTGGGAGCCTACTCATCAAACCCCAAATTTCAAAGACTGTAAACTCTACTGAGAAGGGTTAAAGAACCAGAAACACATGTCTAGAGATCAGCACTATCTGTCTCAACTGTGGCGAAACACTCAAACACTTTTGAAGGAAGCAAGTAACTGAAACTGCATTTACCACAATGCCAGGGGCGAACCTTGCTGGGAGGTTCAGCGGTGTGCTCCCAACCCTGTTCCTGTTTAATAGTACTCCCGTGAGTCATTGAGCTGACGATCTCGTGGATGAAGCAACGGCATGCCTGTGAGAGGTACCTAAATTGAGAAAGATGTTGACAGCCTACTCAGCAAACCTCACATTTGAAAGACTGTAATCTCTACTGATGATGGTTAAAGAACCAGTAACACGTGTCTAGAGATCAGCACTATCTGCGCCAACTGTGGTGAAACACTCGAACACTCTTGAAGCAAGCAAGTAACCGAAACTGCATTTACCACAATGCCAGGGGCGAACCTTGCTGGGAGGTTCAGCGGTGTGCTCCCAACTCTGTTCCTGTTTAATAGTACTCCCGTGAGTCATTGAGCTGACGAGCTCGTGGATGAAGCACCCGCATGCCTGTGAGAGGTATCTGACCTGAGAAAGATGTTGGCAGTCTACTCAGGAAACCCCACATTTAAAAGACTGTAATCTCTACTGATGACGGTTAAAGAACCAGAATCACGTGTCTAGAGATCAGCACTATCTGCGTCAACTGTGGCGAAACACTCGAAGAGTTTTGAAGCAAGCAAGTAACTGAAACTGCATTTACGACAATGCCAGGGGCGAACCTTGCTGGGAGGTGAAGCGGTGTGCTCCCACTCCTGTTCCTGCTTAATAGTACTGCCGTGAGTCATTGAGCTGACAAGCTCGTGGATGAAGCACCTGCATTCCTGTGAGAGGTACCTGACCTGAGAAAGATGCTGGCAGCCTACTCAGCAAACCCCACATTTGAAAGACTGTAAACTCTACTGATGATGGTTAAAGAACCAGAAACACGTGTCTAGAGATCAGCACTATCTGCGCCAACCGTGGGGAAACACTCGAACACTCTTGAAACAAGCAAGTAACTGAAACTGCATTTACCACAATGCCATGGGCGAACCTTGCTGGGAGGTGAAGCGGTGTGCTCCCACCCCTGTTCCTGTTTAATAGTACTCCAGTGAATCATTGAGCTGACGAGCTCGCGGATGAAGCACCCGCATGCCCGTGAGAGGTACCTGACCTGACAAAGATGTTGGCAACCTACTCAGCAAAACCCACATTTGAAAGACTGTAATCTCTACTGATGACGGTTAAAGAACCAGAAACACGTGTCTAGAGATCAGCACTATCTGCGCCAACTGTGGCAAAACACTAGAACACTCTTGAAGCAAGCAAGTAACTGAAACTGCATTTACCCCAATGCCAGGGGTGAGCCTTGCTGGGAGGTGAAGCGGTGTGGTCCCACCCCTGTTCCTGTTTAATAGTATTGTCGTGAGTCATTGAGCTGACGAGCTCGTGGATGAAGCACAAGCATGCCTGTGAGAGGTACCTGACCTGAGAAAGATGTTGGCAGCCTACTCATCAAGCCCCAAATTTCACAGACTGTAAACTCTACTGATGAGGGATAAAGAACCAGAAACACATGTCTAGTGATCAGCACTATCTGTGCCAACTGTGGCGAAACACTCGAACACTTTTGAAGGAAGCAAGTAACTGAAACTGCATTTACCACAATGCCAGGGACGAACCTTGCTGGGAGGTGAAGCGGTGTGCTCCCACCCCTGTTCCTGTTTAATAGTACTCCCGTGAGTCATTGAGCTCAAAAGCTCGTGGATGAAGCACCCGCATGCCAGTGAAAGGTACATGACCTGAGAAAGATGTTGACAGCCTACTCAGCAAACCCCACGTTGGAAAGACTGTAATCTCTTCTGATGACGTTTAAAGAACCAGAAACACGTGTCTAGAGATCAGCACTATCTGTGCCAAATGTGGCGAAACACTCGAACACTCTTGAAGCAAGCAAGTAACCGAAACTGCATTTACCACAATGCCAGGGGCGAACCTTGCTGGGAGATGATGCGGTGTGCTCCCACCCCTGTTCCTGTTTAATAGTACTCACGTGAGTCATTGAGCTGACAAGCTCGTGGATGAAGCACCCACATGCCTGTTAGAGGTACCTGACCTGAGAAAGGTGTTGGCAGCCTACTCAGCAAACCCCAAATTTGAAAGACTGTAATCTCTACTGATGACTGTTAAAGAACCATAAACACGTGTCTAGAGATCAGCACTATCTGCGCCAACTGTGGCGAAACACTAGAACACTCTTGAAACAAGCAAGTAACTGAAACTGCATTTACCACAATGCCAGGGGCGAACCTTGCTGGGAGGTGAAGCGGTGTGCTCCCACCCCTGTTTCTGTTTAATATTACTCCAGTGAATCATTGAGCTGACGAGCTCGTGGATGAAGCACCCGCATGCCTGTGAGAGGTACCTGACCTGAGAAAGATGTTGGCAGCCCACTCAGCAAACCCCACATTTGAAAGAATGTAATCTCTACTGATGACGCTTAAAGAACCATAAACACGTGTCTAGAGATCAGCACTATCTGCGCCAACTGTGGCAAAACACTCAAACTCTCTTGAAGCAAGCAAGTAACTGAAACTGCATTTACCACAATGCCAGGGGCGAACCTTGCTGGGAGGTGAAGCGGTGTGCTCCCACCCCTGTTTCTGTTTAATAGTACTCCAGTGAATCATTGAGCTGACGAGCTCGTGGATGAAGCACCCGCATGCCCGTGAGAGGTACCTGACCTGACAAAGATGTTGGCAGACTACTCAGCAAACCCCATATTTGAAAGACTGTAAACTCTACTGATGACGGTTAAAGAACCGGAAAGACGTGTCTAGAGATCAGCAATATCTGCGTCAACTGTGGCAAAACACTAGAACACTCTTGAAGCAAGCAAGTAACTGAAGCTGCATTTACCACAATGCCAGGGGCGAACCTTGCTGGGAGGTGAAGCGGTGTGCTCCCACTCCTGTTCCGGCTTAATAGTACTGCCGTGAGTCATTCAGCTGACAAGCTCGTGGATGAAGCACCCGCATGCCTGTGAGAGGTACCTGACCTGAGAAAGATGTTGGCAGCCTACTCAGCAAACCCCACATTTGAAAGACTGTAATCTCTACTGATGACGGTTAAAGAACCGGAAACACTTGTCTAGTGATCAGCACTATCTGAGCCAACTGTGGCAAACACTAGAACACTCTTGAATCAAGCAAGTAACTGAAACTGCATTTACCACAATGCCAGGGGTGAACCTTGCTGGGAGGTGAAGCGGTGTGCTCCCACCCCTGTTCCTGTTTAATAGTACTGCCGTGAGTCGTTGAGCTGAAAAGCTCGTGGATGAAGCACCCGCATGCCTGTGAAAGGTACATGACCCGAGAAAGATGTTGACAGCCTTCTCAGCAAACCCCACATTTGAAAGACTGTAATCTCTACTGATGACGTTTAATGAACCAGAAACACGTGTCTAGAGATCAGCACTATCTGCGCCAAATGTGGCGAAACACTCGAACACTCTTGAAGCAAGCAAGTAACCGAAACTGCATTTACCACAATGCCAGGGGCGAACCTTGCTGGGAGATGATGCGGTGTGCTCCCACCCCTGTTCCTGTTTAATAGTACTCCCGTGAGTCATTAAGCTGACAAGCTCGTGGATGAAGCACCCGCATTCCTGTGAGAGGTACCTGACCCGAGAAAGATGTTGACAGCCTACTCAGCAAACCCCACATTTGAAAGACTGTAATCTCTACTGATGATGGTTAAAGAACCAGAAACACGTGTCTAGAGATCAGCACTATCAGCGTCAACTGTGGCGAAACGTAGTAGTAGAAGGCTTTATTCGAGTTATAAACTCATAAAAGCACAACATGCATATTATAAAAACATCACACTTAATCAGGGCATTTCATTCAATACATTAAAACAGTTGCGCAAGCTTAATCATTGTAAAACAAAACATTATACAAATAAAACATAATCCAGAAACATTAGGAGAAACAGAAAGGGCTCTCCGTCTAATGGACCAAGCCCACCCCAGGTACTTTGCTATTCCCATAACAATAGGCTCCTCAGAAGTAGTGCAAATAATTCTCTGTGCCTCAACCGCACTGGATGTCCCAAGGTTCTTGCAGATAGGGGTTAACCAAACCCTTCTTGGGGAGGCATAAGCCTTACAAGCAAATAGGAAGTGTCCCACACTTTCCTTAGTTGCGCCGCATGCTGGGCAGCACTGGGTGTTCAAACTCTTCCACCTGCCTGTTAGATCTCTCAACGGGAGGGAACCAGATCTTAATTGGAAAAACAACTTTCTGTCCATAGGAACAGTTATACTGTCCCAGTAATTTTCTAAAGCAGGACACATTTTACTTTCCAAAAAGCGACCTCCCATTGAGTCAGATTTAACCCTTCTCCAAAGCCTCTCATCTATCCATTCCCAATATAGTGCTTTAAGTATATTTTTGCTTGGGAACACTTCCCCCGACGGATTGTCCCAAAGGTTGGAAAGACCTAGTTCACCTAGCAATACCCTTAGGTTTTTTAGCCATGATATTTTATGGAATATATCACTCTTGATTATTGCCAGGAAGCCTTCCCCATAATGCCTAATTTCAGGGGTGGACCAAAGTCGCCTCCAGTATAAGATGGGACGCAGTCTGGCTCGGTCGGTTACCGATCTTCTTCCCAGGTCAAGACTAAGGGGGATTAATGGTGTACTCTGGGGCAATCCCGTAATGCCCCTAAGAAACCAGTTCTCAGCTATCTGTAATGAGGTTAAGTTGTCAAAGCCAAACAGCTCCGCCCCATATAAGGCCGATCCTATTGCCTTAGCATCGTATACAGCGAGGACAGGTTTTATGGGTTTTGTTTTGGATCTATTGTGCTCCACCCGTAAGGCCCCCGATATTTGCTGATGTTTCAGGACCGCCTTTTCTATGTGGTGGGACCAACCATAATTACTTGCGATTTGTACCCCTAAGTAGGTGAACTCCCTTACGACCTCAAGCCCGATATTATTCAAGTGTATCCTAGGGCGAGGCTTCTGTCCTTGGGAGAAAGCCATCAGCTTGGTCTTGCCTATGTTTACTTCCAGGCCATGCTCCTGGCAAAAGTCATCAAAAACATTCAGGGCCCGTTGCAATCCAGCTGGGGTTTTGGATATTATCAAAGTGTCGTCAGCGAACATCAGGATCGGAACCCTGATGCCCGCCAACGAAGGCGCATCCACACTAGCGTCCTGCATCCTGCTGACTATCCCATTGATATATAATGTGAAGAGCAAGGGCGCCATTGCACAACCTTGGCGCACCCCACGCTCCACAGGGAAGTCAATAGAGGATTGGCCATTTGACCCCCACTGTACTGTGGCAAAATTGCATTCGTGCAACCTCATAACCAAAGTAAGCAATTCTGCGGGAATGCCTATCTTACTTAACACTGCCCAGAGCTTACCCCTTGGGACTAGGTCGAAGGCAGCCCGCAGGTCGACAAAAGCGACATACAGGCTGCCCCCACCAAGAAGAACCGTCCCCCACCGTAGCATAGTGAAGCGAAACACCTGGTCGATGGTACTGGTAGCCCTTCGAAAGCCTGCCTGAAAAGGGGAAAGAGAATCATTTTCGTCCACCCAGTCCATAAGTTTGTTTACCACCATCTTCCCAATTACTTTTTGGACGGTGGCAATCAAACTTATGGGCCTGTAGTTAGCTGGAAGGGATCGATCTCCTTTTTTGTGGACGGGTATAATGATGGCTCCCCTCCACTGTTCCGGGACTTGCGCACCCTTTGCAATTGCGTTCCCCAATAGGAGCACATATCTGCCCCACCTATCTTTATCATTTTTAAAAACGTCCGAGGGTATCCCGTCTAATCCCGGGGCCCTACCCCCTTGAACGGAGCTAATTACAAATTCAACTTCCTTGGAGGAAAACAGATCATCCTTAGGAAATACAGCCAAGATTACATCCCCACCACCCCACTCCTTTGTTTCAGCATATTGGGGCCTAAAGTAATTCACCCAATCGGATTCAGCAACATTATTATCCGGTTTGTTTGGGGTACCGCCTCTGCCCCACTTTACTATCTTCCAGAAAAGCCTGGAATCCTTTGCTCCAGAAGCCTCCTTCAGTTCCTCCCAATGCTTCTCATCCCAGTCTTTTTTGGCCAAGAAAATGCTAGTATTGTATTGCTTCCTGGCAGTTTTGATTGCTACACTGTCCCTGCTTCTAATAGCATTACCCAGTGTTAATCTGGCTGCCCTGCACTGTTTGTTAAACCACCCTGCTGGTTTAGAGGAAGCTGTGCGATTACCCTTACATGTTCTCATAAAGTATGGTTTTAGGGTGGCGAAAAGATTGTTATGGATTTCAGTGATCGCCCTAGATCCTGGCAGTGTTGCACTAGCTAATTCCATGGAAACAATTGCTTTGTCCACTTCAGACCCAATAAAATCCATGGAGGCTGCATTCGCCAATACCGAGGGCCATTTCAATCTACGCATATTATTCGCCATGTCTGGGAGCAACCCATTACTAGCATGTAGATAAGGCTGAGTGTGCTTCCACCAAGTGTGGGTCACACAGAGGGGGTTGTGATCACTTTCTATCCTGCCCTTAACTTCCATGTCACAAACCCCCTGCCAAAGATTAAGACTACAAATAACGTAGTCTATCCTGCTTCTATTATGACCATTATCATATGTGCACATACCTTCCTTATCTCCCTTTGTTCTACCATTGAGGGCACGCATCCCATATTCTAAACACATAGCATTTAAGGAAAGAATATCTTTTGACCAACGTTTGACAGGGGCAAGATTCAGGGAGGGAACACCCCATAGATTGTCCTCTTCCTGTCCTAATGGGTTTTCGGTACTATCCAGAGGCTCAAAAGTCCTATTTAAATCCCCAGCTATTACTATTCTGTTTCCAAGGGACTTTGATTGCAGAAAATTAAATAGAGCCTCTAAAGTGGGGGAACTCCCTTTATTACAACCTCTGGCATAGACATTATATAAATCTATCACACCCCACTCTACTGAGGAAATTCGTAACATTTGAATATCTCTGCAGCCCAAGTCCCACATTTTCACAGTAAGTCCGGAACTCTGTCTAATCCAAACTGTGAGGCCTCCTTTGGATCTACCCCTAGGACCTCGACATGCCGGGATTGAAAAATTTAAATAGCCTTGGAGGTAAATAGGATCACAGGCCCAAGTCTCCTGGAAGAAACACAGTTCAAACCCGTTAATAAAGTCGGCCCACGATTGTAACATCAACTTACTCCCCAATCCTGCAACGTTCCAAGATACAAAGCTTTCCATAGCAGGGCTATCACTACCCATTATATCAGAAATGGGCAATCCCATGGGACTCAATTGTCCATCATCCTCATCTCCCAAATTGTGAGCATTGTCCACAGTATTCTGTTCCATTAACACCTCACCACTCATGTTTTGCATTAAATCCCCGGTAATTTCCTCTACAGATGCAACATTTTCATCGCCTTCTATTACCTTCAACACAGCATCAGTAGTCATTTCCGGGGTTTCGGGGACCCAAATTGGCTTCTGGTGTGGAAGGCATCCCCTTATATTAAGCTTTGGTCAATATCCCCAGTTCAAACATTCAGTGCCTTCCAGATTATTATAATTTGAACCAATATTTTGGGGTTGCCATTGCAGTAGGGTAGAGGGTGAGGGTGCAATCATTACCAACGGAGGATTGGTGGAACTATTTAGATTCATGGGCCCACCTTTTAATAAGCATGTTTGTCTTGGGTAGAAAAAAGAAAGATCCACGATACCAATTCCACCACTACTTATACCCCAGCCCTGCCTTGTAATCCAACCAGCCACCCTGGGGTCTTGAAAATTGATGATAATACAGTCACCCCCCAAGTTTTTACTGGTGTACCCAATCCAGTCGATCCTCCTTGCCCCTATTATCAACCCGTCCAGCCCCCCCGGGAGTGGTCTATTTTCCTTCAACCAGTGCATTACTTTATTTTTGAGCATCTGGAAGTTTTCTCCTTGACCGACTAAAAGAGGTGGAACATTAGTGAGAACCGCCACGAAAGGGTGGGAATCCGGGGTAAGATTCACAGGAGGAATCTTTCGGGGTTGTTTCTCCAAATAAGTCGGTGGTGGTCTATTAACCGGGGCACTAGGACAAGGGTTAGGGATATTTGATTTTTGCTGAGGGTTTGTGGATAAAGCTTTAGTTGTCCTGGGGCCATTAAGGCCCTCTGCTCCAATATTTATGTCGGGATTGGAAATACTTGGCATTCGCCGATGGTTACTTGCAACAATGTTGCTGTTTTGTAGGCCCGTCTTATTCTTGTCCTTTACCATAGGGTGTTGGACCTTAGATGCTTTTTCCCTTGCACTAGTGCTCGGACAGACCTGCTCTGGTGAAATAAGCGGTTGACTTGGTCCCTTTGCCTGGGTCTTACTTATAGTGCAGCCTGCTTGGGGGAGTGTTACAACAACAGGCAGATTTTGTGCTTTTTCTGAAATTTCCTCAGCCCTACTAGACTCAGTTATCTTGGGCTGTAATTTAATTAGTGACTTAGTATGGAAAAAATTATCCAAGGTGGCCTGCTCAAAGTGGTCTAATCGATCCATTAGCTTATTTACTTTGGCCTCAAGGGGTGTCAGAAGCAACCTTAGTAATTTCTCCAGCTCAGGTATCAATGAGTCTATTGGAGGAATGTTCGCAGCCAACCCGTTCCCCTGGGGATCACTAAATAGTGGATTAGAACTCTCTATAACTACATTGTCCCCCTCATTTAATAAGTCGCCACTTCCACTTACCCCACTGTGTGCCTTTTGTGTAAATAAAGGATTTTTTACCACTTTTCTTACCTTGTTAGGGGGTTTGGAAGGATGGAGTTTCCTTGGGGCAGTAATCCTTTTCCTTTTTACACATGGTTTTATGCCTGACATACTAGTTTTAATTATGGTTTTCACTGTAGATGAATGAACAATGGGGTCTAAAGGTAAAGAAGTGGACAGAGTGGCATTGTCCAATCTTTGTAGTGGGCCGTCCTCAATCTCCAAAGTAGAGGGAGAAGTGTTTTGTATTTCAATCACCCCAGGCAAAGTTATAGAGGACAGAGGGGTTACCAATGCCGGATAGGCTTGCGGCAACCTTTTTTCCATAGAGCTTTTAAGAAGCTCAATGGACAGCCTACGGTCTGCACGTTTCTCCGCCAGTGAGATCTCTTTGTCTATATCTTGATTGGAACGATTGGAAAAGAATTTGTCCAAGGGGCCTAGAATGGTCGTACCACCCTCAGAATGGGGAGGTGGTAAGCTGGTAGTATTTAACATGTGAGACATTATTGGTAGGTTTTACGAGTACATAAACACAGTGGGGCACACAATATAATGGATCAATGGAGTCCCGAGAACAACGAATTACAAGAAACAGATCTCGAGTCCTACTCGTCAGTGGGGTGGCCCAGCCCGGCCTCCTTTGGCCCCTGACGGCCACAGACGGTCCCGCCCTTGTCCCGGTCTTCTCCCGGCGCGCTCCCGCGCAGCGGAAGAGCAGAGCCCGTAATATATGCACGAATAGGTGAGAAGGGGGGAGGGGTCGGGGAGAGCGGCCCAGGTGTAGCAAGTCAGGCAGGCAGGCGGGCGCTCCTGGGATATGTAGTCCCAGTGCAGCGCGCGCGCTCGCTCGCAGCCCCTACCAATATCCTTCCCTCAGCATCCCCCTGTAAACAATGGCAGGCAGCACTCCAAGCGCAGCGGGACCCGCGGAGCGGGTTCCGCAAGAAGTGGGTTGATGGCTGATGGCAAACTCCAAGCTCCCAACTCCAACCAGGTCACAGCAAAAATGCAGAAAGGCGTCCCACTTGCCAGATCCAAAGAACAGCTGATAAATGCTCGGTGAGAGGGGGGAGGGGTCGGGGAGAGCGGCCCAGGTGTAGCAAGTCAGGCAGGCAGGCGGGCGCTCCTGGGATATGTAGTCCCAGTGCAGCGCGCGCGCTCGCTCGCAGCCCCTACCAATATCCTTCCCTCAGCATCCCCCTGTAAACAATGGCAGGCAGCACTCCAAGCGCAGCGGGACCCGCGGAGCGGGTTCCGCAAGAAGTGGGTTGATGGCTGATGGCAAACTCCAAGCTCCCAACTCCAACCAGGTCACAGCAAAAATGCAGAAAGGCGTCCCACTTGCCAGATCCAAAGAACAGCTGATAAATGCTCGGTGAGAGGGGGGAGGGGTCGGGGAGAGCGGCCCAGGTGTAGCAAGTCAGGCAGGCAGGCGGGCGCTCCTGGGATATGTAGTCCCAGTGCAGCGCGCGCGCTCGCTCGCAGCCCCTACCAATATCCTTCCCTCAGCATCCCCCTGTAAACAATGGCAGGCAGCACTCCAAGCGCAGCGGGACCCGCGGAGCGGGTTCCGCAAGAAGTGGGTTGATGGCTGATGGCAAACTCCAAGCTCCCAACTCCAACCAGGTCACAGCAAAAATGCAGAAAGGCGTCCCACTTGCCAGATCCAAAGAACAGCTGATAAATGCTCGGTGAGAGGGGGGAGGGGTCGGGGAGAGCGGCCCAGGTGTAGCAAGTCAGGCAGGCAGGCGGGCGCTCCTGGGATATGTAGTCCCAGTGCAGCGCGCGCGCTCGCTCGCAGCCCCTACCAATATCCTTCCCTCAGCATCCCCCTGTAAACAATGGCAGGCAGCACTCCAAGCGCAGCGGGACCCGCGGAGCGGGTTCCGCAAGAAGTGGGTTGATGGCTGATGGCAAACTCCAAGCTCCCAACTCCAACCAGGTCACAGCAAAAATGCAGAAAGGCGTCCCCCTTGCTGGGAGGTTCAGCGGTGTGCTCCCAGCTCTGTTCCTGTTTAATAGTACTCCCGTGAGTCATTGAGCTGACGAGC
The DNA here is from genome assembly GCF_964204655.1 of Triturus cristatus. Classification (NCBI taxonomy): domain Eukaryota; kingdom Metazoa; phylum Chordata; class Amphibia; order Caudata; family Salamandridae; genus Triturus; species Triturus cristatus. The sequence continues at coordinate 1,226,685,873 of NC_140579.1, forward strand.
TCGTGGATGAAGCACCCGCATGCCTGTGAGAGGTATCTGACCTGAGAAAGATGTTGGCAGTCTACTCAGGAAACCCCACATTTAAAAGACTGTAATCTCTACTGATGACGGTTAAAGAACCAGAATCACGTGTCTAGAGATCAGCACTATCTGCGTCAACTGTGGCGAAACACTCGAAGAGTTTTGAAGCAAGCAAGTAACTGAAACTGCATTTACGACAATGCCAGGGGCGAACCTTGCTGGGAGGTGAAGCGGTGTGCTCCCACTCCTGTTCCTGCTTAATAGTACTGCCGTGAGTCATTGAGCTGACAAGCTCGTGGATGAAGCACCTGCATTCCTGTGAGAGGTACCTGACCTGAGAAAGATGCTGGCAGCCTACTCAGCAAACCCCACATTTGAAAGACTGTAAACTCTACTGATGATGGTTAAAGAACCAGAAACACGTGTCTAGAGATCAGCACTATCTGCGCCAACCGTGGGGAAACACTCGAACACTCTTGAAACAAGCAAGTAACTGAAACTGCATTTACCACAATGCCATGGGCGAACCTTGCTGGGAGGTGAAGCGGTGTGCTCCCACCCCTGTTCCTGTTTAATAGTACTCCAGTGAATCATTGAGCTGACGAGCTCGCGGATGAAGCACCCGCATGCCCGTGAGAGGTACCTGACCTGACAAAGATGTTGGCAACCTACTCAGCAAACCCCACATTTGAAAGACTGTAATCTCTACTGATGACGGTTAAAGAACCAGAAACACGTGTCTAGAGATCAGCACTATCTGCGCCAACTGTGGCAAAACACTAGAACACTCTTGAAGCAAGCAAGTAACTGAAACTGCATTTACCCCAATGCCAGGGGTGAGCCTTGCTGGGAGGTGAAGCGGTGTGGTCCCACCCCTGTTCCTGTTTAATAGTACTGTCGTGAGTCATTGAGCTGACGAGCTCGTGGATGAAGCACAAGCATGCCTGTGAGAGGTACCTGACCTGAGAAAGATGTTGGCAGCCTACTCATCAAGCCCCAAATTTCACAGACTGTAAACTCTACTGATGAGGGATAAAGAACCAGAAACACATGTCTAGTGATCAGCACTATCTGTGCCAACTGTGGCGAAACACTCGAACACTTTTGAAGGAAGCAAGTAACTGAAACTGCATTTACCACAATGCCAGGGACGAACCTTGCTGGGAGGTGAAGCGGTGTGCTCCCACCCCTGTTCCTGTTTAATAGTACTCCCGTGAGTCATTGAGCTCAAAAGCTCGTGGATGAAGCACCCGCATGCCAGTGAAAGGTACATGACCTGAGAAAGATGTTGACAGCCTACTCAGCAAACCCCACATTGGAAAGACTGTAATCTCTTCTGATGACGTTTAAAGAACCAGAAACACGTGTCTAGAGATCAGCACTATCTGTGCCAAATGTGGCGAAACACTCGAACACTCTTGAAGCAAGCAAGTAACCGAAACTGCATTTACCACAATGCCAGGGGCGAACCTTGCTGGGAGATGATGCGGTGTGCTCCCACCCCTGTTCCTGTTTAATAGTACTCACGTGAGTCATTGAGCTGACAAGCTCGTGGATGAAGCACCCACATGCCTGTTAGAGGTACCTGACCTGAGAAAGGTGTTGGCAGCCTACTCAGCAAACCCCAAATTTGAAAGACTGTAATCTCTACTGATGACTGTTAAAGAACCATAAACACGTGTCTAGAGATCAGCACTATCTGCGCCAACTGTGGCGAAACACTAGAACACTCTTGAAACAAGCAAGTAACTGAAACTGCATTTACCACAATGCCAGGGGCGAACCTTGCTGGGAGGTGAAGCGGTGTGCTCCCACCCCTGTTTCTGTTTAATATTACTCCAGTGAATCATTGAGCTGACGAGCTCGTGGATGAAGCACCCGCATGCCTGTGAGAGGTACCTGACCTGAGAAAGATGTTGGCAGCCCACTCAGCAAACCCCACATTTGAAAGAATGTAATCTCTACTGATGACGCTTAAAGAACCATAAACACGTGTCTAGAGATCAGCACTATCTGCGCCAACTGTGGCAAAACACTCAAACTCTCTTGAAGCAAGCAAGTAACTGAAACTGCATTTACCACAATGCCAGGGGCGAACCTTGCTGGGAGGTGAAGCGGTGTGCTCCCACCCCTGTTTCTGTTTAATAGTACTCCAGTGAATCATTGAGCTGACGAGCTCGTGGATGAAGCACCCGCATGCCCGTGAGAGGTACCTGACCTGACAAAGATGTTGGCAGACTACTCAGCAAACCCCATATTTGAAAGACTGTAAACTCTACTGATGACGGTTAAAGAACCGGAAAGACGTGTCTAGAGATCAGCAATATCTGCGTCAACTGTGGCAAAACACTAGAACACTCTTGAAGCAAGCAAGTAACTGAAGCTGCATTTACCACAATGCCAGGGGCGAACCTTGCTGGGAGGTGAAGCGGTGTGCTCCCACTCCTGTTCCGGCTTAATAGTACTGCCGTGAGTCATTCAGCTGACAAGCTCGTGGATGAAGCACCCGCATGCCTGTGAGAGGTACCTGACCTGAGAAAGATGTTGGCAGCCTACTCAGCAAACCCCACATTTGAAAGACTGTAATCTCTACTGATGACGGTTAAAGAACCGGAAACACTTGTCTAGTGATCAGCACTATCTGAGCCAACTGTGGCAAACACTAGAACACTCTTGAATCAAGCAAGTAACTGAAACTGCATTTACCACAATGCCAGGGGTGAACCTTGCTGGGAGGTGAAGCGGTGTGCTCCCACCCCTGTTCCTGTTTAATAGTACTGCCGTGAGTCGTTGAGCTGAAAAGCTCGTGGATGAAGCACCCGCATGCCTGTGAAAGGTACATGACCCGAGAAAGATGTTGACAGCCTTCTCAGCAAACCCCAAATTTTGATAGACTGTAATCTCTACTGATGACGTTTAATGAACCAGAAACACGTGTCTAGAGATCAGCACTATCTGCGCCAAATGTGGCGAAACACTCGAACACTCTTGAAGCAAGCAAGTAACCGAAACTGCATTTACCACAATGCCAGGGGCGAACCTTGCTGGGAGATGATGCGGTGTGCTCCCACCCCTGTTCCTGTTCAATAGTACTCCCGTGAGTCATTGAGCTGACAAGCTCGTGGATGAAGCACCCGTATGCCTGTGAGAGGTACCTGACCCGAGAAAGATGTTGACAGCCTACTCAGCAAACCCCACATTTGAAAGACTGTAATCTCTACAGATGACGGTTAAAGAACCAGAAACACGTGTCTAGAGATCAGCACTATCAGCGTCAACTGTGGCGAAACACTCGAACACTCTTGAAGCAAGCAAGTAACTGAAACTGCATTTACCACAATGCCAGGGGCGAACCTTGCTGGGAGGTGAAGCGGTGTGCTCCCACTCCTGTTCCTGCTTAATAGTACTGCCGTGAGTCATTGAGCTGAAAAGCTCGTGGATAAAGCACCCACATGCCTGTTAGAGGTACCTGACCTGAGAAAGGTGTTGGCAGCCTACTCAGCAAATCCAAAATTTGAAAGACTGTAATCTCTACTGATGATGGTTAAAGAACCAGAAACACGTGTCTAGAGATCAGCACTATCTGCCTCAACTGTGGCGAAACACTCAAACACTTTTGAAGGAAGCAAGTAAACTAAACTGCATTTACCACAATGCCAGGGGTGAACCTGGATGGGAGGTGAAGCGGTGTGCTCCCACCCCTGTTCCTGTTTAATAGTATTGCCGTGAGTCATTGAGCTGACGAGCTCGTAGATAAAGCAAAAGCATGACTGTGTGAGGTACCTGACCTGAGAAAGATGTTGGGAGCCTACTCATCAAACCCCAAATTTCAAAGACTGTAAACTCTACTGAGAAGGGTTAAAGAACCAGAAACACATGTCTAGAGATCAGCACTATCTGTCTCAACTGTGGCGAAACACTCAAACACTTTTGAAGGAAGCAAGTAACTGAAACTGCATTTACCACAATGCCAGGGGCGAACCTTGCTGGGAGGTTCAGCGGTGTGCTCCCAACCCTGTTCCTGTTTAATAGTACTCCCGTGAGTCATTGAGCTGACGATCTCGTGGATGAAGCAACGGCATGCCTGTGAGAGGTACCTAAATTGAGAAAGATGTTGACAGCCTACTCAGCAAACCTCACATTTGAAAGACTGTAATCTCTACTGATGATGGTTAAAGAACCAGTAACACGTGTCTAGAGATCAGCACTATCTGCGCCAACTGTGGTGAAACACTCGAACACTCTTGAAGCAAGCAAGTAACCGAAACTGCATTTACCACAATGCCAGGGGCGAACCTTGCTGGGAGGTTCAGCGGTGTGCTCCCAACTCTGTTCCTGTTTAATAGTACTCCCGTGAGTCATTGAGCTGACGAGCTCGTGGATGAAGCACCCGCATGCCTGTGAGAGGTATCTGACCTGAGAAAGATGTTGGCAGTCTACTCAGGAAACCCCACATTTAAAAGACTGTAATCTCTACTGATGACGGTTAAAGAACCAGAATCACGTGTCTAGAGATCAGCACTATCTGCGTCAACTGTGGCGAAACACTCGAAGAGTTTTGAAGCAAGCAAGTAACTGAAACTGCATTTACGACAATGCCAGGGGCGAACCTTGCTGGGAGGTGAAGCGGTGTGCTCCCACTCCTGTTCCTGCTTAATAGTACTGCCGTGAGTCATTGAGCTGACAAGCTCGTGGATGAAGCACCTGCATTCCTGTGAGAGGTACCTGACCTGAGAAAGATGCTGGCAGCCTACTCAGCAAACCCCACATTTGAAAGACTGTAAACTCTACTGATGATGGTTAAAGAACCAGAAACACGTGTCTAGAGATCAGCACTATCTGCGCCAACCGTGGGGAAACACTCGAACACTCTTGAAACAAGCAAGTAACTGAAACTGCATTTACCACAATGCCATGGGCGAACCTTGCTGGGAGGTGAAGCGGTGTGCTCCCACCCCTGTTCCTGTTTAATAGTACTCCAGTGAATCATTGAGCTGACGAGCTCGCGGATGAAGCACCCGCATGCCCGTGAGAGGTACCTGACCTGACAAATATGTTGGCAACCTACTCAGCAAACCCCACATTTGAAAGACTGTAATCTCTACTGATGACGGTTAAAGAACCAGAAACACGTGTCTAGAGATCAGCACTATCTGCGCCAACTGTGGCAAAACACTAGAACACTCTTGAAGCAAGCAAGTAACTGAAACTGCATTTACCCCAATGCCAGGGGTGAGCCTTGCTGGGAGGTGAAGCGGTGTGGTCCCACCCCTGTTCCTGTTTAATAGTACTGTCGTGAGTCATTGAGCTGACGAGCTCGTGGATGAAGCACAAGCATGCCTGTGAGAGGTACCTGACCTGAGAAAGATGTTGGCAGCCTACTCATCAAGCCCCAAATTTCACAGACTGTAAACTCTACTGATGAGGGATAAAGAACCAGAAACACATGTCTAGTGATCAGCACTATCTGTGCCAACTGTGGCGAAACACTCGAACACTTTTGAAGGAAGCAAGTAACTGAAACTGCATTTACCACAATGCCAGGGACGAACCTTGCTGGGAGGTGAAGCGGTGTGCTCCCACCCCTGTTCCTGTTTAATAGTACTCCCGTGAGTCATTGAGCTCAAAAGCTCGTGGATGAAGCACCCGCATGCCAGTGAAAGGTACATGACCTGAGAAAGATGTTGACAGCCTACTCAGCAAACCCCACATTGGAAAGACTGTAATCTCTTCTGATGACGTTTAAAGAACCAGAAACACGTGTCTAGAGATCAGCACTATCTGTGCCAAATGTGGCGAAACACTCGAACACTCTTGAAGCAAGCAAGTAACCGAAACTGCATTTACCACAATGCCAGGGGCGAACCTTGCTGGGAGATGATGCGGTGTGCTCCCACCCCTGTTCCTGTTTAATAGTACTCACGTGAGTCATTGAGCTGACAAGCTCGTGGATGAAGCACCCACATGCCTGTTAGAGGTACCTGACCTGAGAAAGGTGTTGGCAGCCTACTCAGCAAACCCCAAATTTGAAAGACTGTAATCTCTACTGATGACTGTTAAAGAACCATAAACACGTGTCTAGAGATCAGCACTATCTGCGCCAACTGTGGCGAAACACTAGAACACTCTTGAAACAAGCAAGTAACTGAAACTGCATTTACCACAATGCCAGGGGCGAAAATTGGTGGGAGGTGAAGCGGTGTGCTCCCACCCCTGTTTCTGTTTAATATTACTCCAGTGAATCATTGAGCTGACGAGCTCGTGGATGAAGCACCCGCATGCCTGTGAGAGGTACCTGACCTGAGAAAGATGTTGGCAGCCCACTCAGCAAACCCCACATTTGAAAGAATGTAATCTCTACTGATGACGCTTAAAGAACCATAAACACGTGTCTAGAGATCAGCACTATCTGCGCCAACTGTGGCAAAACACTCAAACTCTCTTGAAGCAAGCAAGTAACTGAAACTGCATTTACCACAATGCCAGGGGCGAACCTTGCTGGGAGGTGAAGCGGTGTGCTCCCACCCCTGTTTCTGTTTAATAGTACTCCAGTGAATCATTGAGCTGACGAGCTCGTGGATGAAGCACCCGCATGCCCGTGAGAGGTACCTGACCTGACAAAGATGTTGGCAGACTACTCAGCAAACCCCATATTTGAAAGACTGTAAACTCTACTGATGACGGTTAAAGAACCGGAAAGACGTGTCTAGAGATCAGCAATATCTGCGTCAACTGTGGCAAAACACTAGAACACTCTGGAAGCAAGCAAGTAACTGAAGCTGCATTTACCACAATGCCAGGGGCGAACCTTGCTGGGAGGTGAAGCGGTGTGCTCCCACTCCTGTTCCGGCTTAATAGTACTGCCGTGAGTCATTCAGCTGACAAGCTCGTGGATGAAGCACCCGCATGCCTGTGAGAGGTACCTGACCTGAGAAAGATGTTGGCAGCCTACTCAGCAAACCCCACATTTGAAAGACTGTAATCTCTACTGATGACGGTTAAAGAACCGGAAACACGTGTCTAGAGATCAGCACTATCTGCGCCAAATGTGGCGAAACACTCGAACACTCTTGAAGCAAGCAAGTAACCGAAACTGCATTTACCACAATGCCAGGGGCGAACCTTGCTGGGAGATGATGCGGTGTGCTCCCACCCCTGTTCCTGTTTAATAGTACTCCCGTGAGTCATTAAGCTGACAAGCTCGTGGATGAAGCACCCGCATTCCTGTGAGAGGTACCTGACCCGAGAAAGATGTTGACAGCCTACTCAGCAAACCCCACATTTGAAAGACTGTAATCTCTACTGATGATGGTTAAAGAACCAGAAACACGTGTCTAGAGATCAGCACTATCAGCGTCAACTGTGGCGAAACACTCGAACACTCTTGAAGCAAGCAAGTAACTTAAACTGCATTTACCACAATGCCAGGGGCGAACCTTGCTGGGAGGTGAAGCGGTGTGCTCCCACTCCTGTTCCTGCTTAATAGTACTGCCGTGAGTCATTGAGCTGAAAAGCTCGTGGATGAAGCACCCACATGCCTGTTAGAGGTACCTGACCTGAGAAAGGTGTTGGCAGCCTACTCAGCAAACCCCAAATTTGAAAGACTGTAATCTCTACTGATGACGGTTAAAGAACCAGAAACACGTGTCTAGAGATCAGCACTATCTGCGCCAACTGTGGCGAAACACTAGAACACTCTTGAAACAAGCAAGTAACTGAAACTGCATTTACCACAATGCCAGGGGCGAACCTTGCTGGGAGGTGAAGCGGTGTGCTCCACCCCTGTTTCTGTTTAATAGTACTCCAGTGAATAATTGAGCTGACGAGCTCGTGGATGAAGCACCCGCATGCCTGTGAAAGGTACCTGACCTGAGAAAGATGTTGGCAGCCCACTCAGCAAACCCCACATTTGAAAGAATGTAATCTCTACTGATGACGGTTAAAGAACCAGAAACACATATCTAGTGATCAGCACTATCTGTGCCAACTGTGGCAAAACACTCGAACACTTTTGAAGGAAGCAAGTAACTGAAACTGCATTTACCACAATGCCAGGGGCGAACCTTGCTGGGAGGTGAAGCGGTGTGCTCCCAACCCTGTTCCTGTTTAATAGTACTCCCGTGAGTCATTGAGCTGACGAACTCGTGGATGAAGCACCCGCATGCCTGTGAGAGGTACCTGACCTGAGAAAGATGTTGGCAGCCCACTCAGCAAACCCCACATTTGAAAGAATGTAATCTCTACTGATGACGGTTAAAGAACCATAAACACGTGTCTAGAGATCAGCACTATCTGCGCCAATTGTGGCAAAACACTCAAACTCTCTTGAAGCAAGCAAGTAACCGAAACTGCATTTACCACAATGCCAGGGGCGAACCTTGCTGGGAGATGAAGCGGTGTGCTCCCACCCCTGTTCCTGTTTAATAGTACTCCTGTGAGTCATTGAGCTGACAAGCTCGTGGATGAAGCACCCGCATGCCTGTGAGAGGTACCTGGCCTGAGAAGGATGTTGACAGTCTACTCAGCAAACCCCACATTTGAAAGACTGTAATCTCTACTGAGGACAGTTAAAGAACCAGAAACACGTGTCTAGAGATCAGCAATATCTGCGCCAACTGTGGCGAAACACTTGAACACTTTTGAAGCAAGCAAGTAACTGAAACTGCATTTACCACAATACCAGGGATGAACCTTGCTGGGAGGTGAAGCGGTGTGCTCCCACCCCTGTTCCTGCTTAATAGTACTCTTGTGAGTCATTGAGCTGACGAGCTTGTGGATGAAGCACCCGCATGCCTGTGAGAGGTACCTGACCCGAGAAAGATGTTGACAGCCTACTCAGCAAACCCCACATTTGAAAGACTGTAATCTCTACTGATGACGATTAAAGAACCAGAAACACGTGTCTAGAGATCAGCACCATCAGCGTCAACTGTGGTGAAACACTCTAACACTCTTGAAGAAAGCAAGAAACTGAAACTGCATTTACCACAATGCCAGGGGCGAACCTTGCTGGGAGGTGAAGCGGTGTGCTCCCACTCCTGTTCCTGCTTAATAGTACTGCCGTGAGTCATTGAGCTGACGAGCTTGTGGATGAAGCACCCGCATGCCTGTGAGAGGTACCTGACCTGAGAAAGGTGTTGGTAGCCTACTCAGCAAACCCCAAATTTGAATAGACTGTAATCTCTACTGATGACGGTTAAAGAACCAGAAACACGTGTCTAGAGATCAGCACTATCTGCGCCAACTGTGGCGAAACACTAGAACACTCTTGAAACAAGCAAGTAACTGAAACTGCATTTACCACAATGCCAGGGGCGAACCTTGCTGGGAGGTGAAGCGGTGTGCTCCCACCCCTGTTCCTGTTTAATAGTACTGCTGTGAGTCATTGAGCTGACAAGCTCGTGGATTATGCACCCTCATGCCTGTGAGAGGTACCTGGCCTGAGAAAGATGCTGACAGCCTACTCTGCAAACCCCACATTTGAAAGACTGTAATCTCTACTGATGACGGTTAAAGAACCAGAAACACGTGTCTAGAGATCAGCACTATCTGCGCCAACTGTGGCGAAACACTAGAACACTCTTGAAGCAAGCAAGTAACTGAAACTGCATTTACCACAATGCCAGGGGTGAACCTTGCTGGGAGGTGAAGCGGTGTGCTCCCACCCCTGTTCCTGTTTAATAGTACTCCAGTGAGTCATTGAGCTGATGAGCTCGTGGATGAAGCACCCGCATGCCTGTGAGAGGTCCCTCACCTGAGAAGGATGTTGGCAGCCTACTCAGCAAACCCCACATTTGAAAGACTGTAATCTCTACTGATGACGGTTAAGGAACCAGAAAGACGTGTCTAGAGATCAGCACTATCTGCGCCAACTGTGGCGAAAAACTCGAACACTCTTGAAGCAAGCAAGTAACTGAAACTGCATTTACCACAATGCCAGGGGCGAACCTTGCTGGGAGGTGAAGCGGTGTGCTCCCACCCCTGTTCCTGTTTAATAGTACTCCCGTGAATCATTGAGCTGACAAGCTCATGGATGAAGCACCCGCATGCCTGTGAGAGGTACCTGACCTGACAAAGATGTTGACAGCCTACTCAGCAAACCCCAAATTTGAAAGACTGTAATCTCTACTGATGATGGTTAAAGAACCAGAAACACGTGTCTAGAGATCAGCACTATGTGCGCAAACTGTGGCGAAACACTCGAACACTCTTGAAGCAAGCAAGTAACCGAAACTGCATTTGCCACAATGCCAGGGACAAACCTTTCTGGGAGGTGAAGCGGTGTGCTCCCACCCCTGTTCCTGTTTAATAGTACTGCCGTGAGTCATTGAGCTGACGAGCTCGTGGATGATGCACCCGTATGCCTGTGAGAGGTATCTGGCCTGAGAAAGATGTTGACAGCCTACTCAGCAAACCCCACATTTGAAAGACTGTAATCTCTACTGTTGACGGTTAAAGAACCAGAAACATGTGTCTAGAGATTAGCACTATCTGCGCCAACTGTGGCGAAACACTTGAACACTCTTGAAGCAAGGAAGTAACTGAAACTGCATTTACCACAATGCCAGGGGCGAACCTTGCTGGGAGGTGAAGCGGCGTGCCCCCACTCCTGTTCCTGCTTAATAGTACTGCCGTGAGTCATTGAGCTGACAAGTTCGTGGATGAAGCACCCGCAAGCCTGTGAAAGGTACCTGACCTGACAAAGATGTTGGCAGCCTACTCAGCAAATCCCAAATTTGAAAGACTGTAATCTCTACTGATGATGGTTAAAGAACCAGAAACACGTGTGTAGAGATCAGCACTATCTGCGCCAACTGTGGTGAAACACTCGAACACTCTTGAATCAAGCAAGTAACTGAAACTGCATTTACCACAATGACAGGGGTGAACCTTGCTGGGAGCTGAAGCGGTGTGCTCCCACCCCTGTTACTGTTTAATAGTACTCCCGTGAGTCATTGAGCTGGAGAGCTCGTGGATGAAGCACCCTCATGCCTGTGAGAGGTACCTGACCTGAGAAAGTTGTTGACAGCCTACTCAGCAAACCTCACATTTGAAAGACTGTAATCTCTACTGATGACGGTTAAAGAACCAGAAACACGTGTCTAGAGAACAGCATTATCTGCATCAACTGTGGCGAAACACTTGAACACTCTTGAAGCAAGCAAGTAACTGAAACTGCATTTACCACAATGCCAGGGGCGAACCTTGCTGGGAGGGTAAGCGGTGTGCTCCCACTCCTGTTCCTACTTAATAGTACTGCCGTAAGTCATTGAGCTGACAAGCTTGTGGATGAAGCACCCATATTGCCTGTGAGAGGTACCTGACCTGAGAAAGATGTTGGCAGCCTACTCAGCAAACCCCAAATTTGAAAAACTGTAATCTCTACTGATGACGGTTAAAGAACCAGAAACATGTGTCTACAGATCAGCACTATATGCTCCAACTGTGGCGAAACACTCGAACACTCTTGAAGCAAGTAAGTAACCGAAACTGCATTTACCACAATGCCAGGGGCGAACCTTGCTGGGAGATGAGGCGGTGTGCTCCCACCCCTGTTCCTGTTTAATAGTACTCCCGTGAGTCACTGAGCTGACAAGCTCGTGGATGAAGCACCCGCATGCCTGTGAGAGGTACCTGGCCTGAGAAGGATGTTGACAGTCTACTCAGCAAACCCCACATTTGAAAGACTGTAATCTCTACTGATGACGGTTAAGGAACCAGAAACACGTGTCTAGAGATCAGCACTATCTGCGCCAACTGTGGCGAAACACTCAAACACTCTTGAAGCAAGCAAGTAACTGAAACTGCATTTACCACAATGCCAGGGGCGAACCTTGCTGGGAGGTGAAGCGGTGTGCTCCCACCCCTGTTCCTGTTTAATAGTACTCCCGTGAATCATTGAGCTGACAAGCTCATGGATGAAGCACCCGCATGCCTGTGAGAGGTACCTGACCTGACAAAGATGTTGACAGCCTACTCAGCAAACCCCAAATTTGAAAGACTGTAATCTCTACTGATGATGGTTAAAGGACCAGAAACACGTGTCTAGAGATCAGCACTATCTGCGCCAACTGTGGCGAAACACTCGAACACTCTTGAAGCAAGCAAGTAACCGAAACTGCATTTGCCACAATGCCAGGGACAAACCATTCTGGGAGGTGAAGCGGTGTGCTCCCACCCCTGTTCCTGTTTAATAGTACTCCCGTGAGTCACTGAGCTGACAAGCTCGTGGATGATGCACCCGTATGCCTGTGAGAGGTACCTGGCCTGAGAAAGATGTTGACAGCTGTAGGAGAGTAGGGTCTGCAATCCTATGATCACCCAGATTTTTTTGCTTTTGCTTCATTGGTTTACGACTTTCTCCGGCTGTGGGCCTGCCAATCAGACCCACAGCCTAGCTGTTCTCTCTCGAAATTAACACACATGTACGTTAGGTGCATCCACTAATTGGAACTGGGCCGCCTTGTCAGTTCCTGTCTCAGCATACCACAGGTATCCAGGGCATCGGTGTACCCAGGGCCTACCAGGGGCTGAAGCATGTATTATGCCACCACTGGAATGGCCGCCCAAATCTGACACAACTGGCTGCACGACAGCTGGGGCCACGTGGTGTAATCACCCGTTGCTGTAGGTGTAGTATTCCTACACCTAAACCCTAACATGGACACATGGGTTCCTATCAGTCACTCCTATGGCAGGCCTTATCAATCCTGAAGGCAGAGTGCAGGGGATCATGTGGGACGGTGCTCTGGCGCGAGCTGAGCCCGTCGACGGCTTGTGGAACCAAGTCCTAATAGCCGTTCCATGGTGACGCGGGCCAACTACTTTTAATGCCTTATAATCCTAGCGGTTATTTGCTAACTTTGGCCTCGCATCACCTACACATGTCGAGTAAGGTGTCATACGAATGGGAATACGAACCCCTCGCCAGTCCGGGTGACGGGGTTGGCATTCCCCCCCTTTTAGAGGGACACGACATGGAAGTAACCTTGAACCCCGGTTAAAGTTGACTCAAGCCTCAGCATCACAAAATGGATGCTGCCACCAGACACAAGTCTGACCTCCCGCTGCTGGGGGACCTTCCAGCAAAGGGAGCTTGGACAAAGGGTTTCCTGTCGAGGGCGGTGTTAGCACCGTCCCAGACAGGGTTTGTGTATCCCAGGTGGGCAGGGCTGAAAGGAAGGTGACTGCAAGTGGCACCCCGGTGCTCACTGTGCATAGCCCGGCTCAAACCAGTTTCGGGGGCACACCGGCCCCTGAGCTGGCGCGAAGCCGGACAAAGGATAGGGGTGTAACCACCCCCCTCCTGGCTCCACCCATAGGTAGAACCTAGTCACGGGCCAGCCCCTTTTCTTAGAATAAAGGTAGGAGCGAGTCCCCTTCCCAAATTGGATAATCAGATAATCGGATACCTCCGAATCACGAACCACTTTCCACGAAAGGAACTCTTGACTATTTCTGAAGACTCTCCCTTGTGGCTAAGGAGTAGCCACCCTGCACCAGCAGGCACCACCTAAGCGCTTGCGGTTTGCTGTAAGTCTCTCCTACGGATCAAGACTGCCCAGCTCGACGAGACCCGAGTTCCCTGCCATCTCTGACCTTTTACCTCCCTCATCAGCTCAGCTGAGAGTCGTAGGTGTGACGAGACCTGCGGGACCGGCTATCTTCAGGACCTGCACGACGCTTATCTAGCATGCCCACCGAGGGACCCTCGAGTGAGTGCACCTAGGGTTTGAGAAACCCTAAACCCTGAGCAGCTCCAGCATCGAAGTCTGTCTCACCAGCATCCACGAGATCTGCGTGGGGGGCCCTTCTGCTCCTTGCTGTTCACCGCGTTGTCCGACCACTTGCCGACCGGCTTGTGGCCCGCTTCACGACGCACCACGTTTTGTTTCATCACTAGTCTGGTTGCTCCAGACTGGCTCTTGCTCCCCTTCAACAGAGGAGTACCCCGGACCCTCCTGGTCCACTCCCGACGCCATCTTGACTCCCCCGCTTGGGTGGCCACTGCCAAGATCCGCTGCCCCTTCCTGGGCCCAGCATCATCGACAGCAGACACCTTCGTGGGACAGCTCGCCCTCCATCCTGGTCGCCGCCGCGCCTCCTGGTCCGAGGAACAGCCGAGTCCGACGTCACCCACTCACCTGGTCGAGGTGACTTCCGCCGGTACCCTCCTGGTACCCACACGATCGCTGGCTAGCGGTTGAGAACTGAGTCCCCTCTGCTTTCAGGTTTCCTTCACCACCGATCCAGGCTTGGATCGCTCTGAACATCGTCACTGGTCGCCTGCCAGCAACTTCTTCTTTCAGGCTCCTGAGACTACACGAGGACTCCCGACATCTTGACGAACTTCACGCAGCCGCAGCCTCCGGGCTAGGTAACTCGAGCATCTCGGTGCTCCATTGCAGGTTCGCTCTACAAGTGTCCAGTTCCTTTTTCGTTTAGTCCCACTGATCGGATCACTCCGGGATCAGTATCTCCAGACTCTAACCATTCGCATTTCACTGTTAGTGTAGGTGGTTTCTCGTGCCCCTCGGGCATTTGTGTAAATTGTGCAACTGAAGTATTTTCCTAAGAGTTTTGTAGTGTGCTTAGCTCCCTGACTCATAAAGAGCCAGGGTATTCCTGTTATAAATAAATATCCTTTTATTTTCATAACAACTTGTGTGGTGTCCTTTCACTTGGTGTTCAAGGGGTATATGTGATGGTAAACAGCTGGCTTAACACGCCCTCTAGAGTTTAGCCTAAGACTGCTCGTATCCACGCTACTAGGATAGCTGGTCTAAAAGGTTGACTTACAACCAATCATCAATAAGGGTCGTTTGGAATGATACACAGTGATCACTAGAATAGTGAGCACTACATATCAGGCCAACTTCTCACATTGGTGGCAGCGGTGGGATTTGAGCTTGCTGTTGTTTTACCACACACGTATCCTAAGAATATCGCAGTGAAAGATCACATAAGTACCCAGGTACATATAACTTAACTTAGAATACTCCGAGTTCTACTGAACCGGCTGTTGTAGTGTAACAGGGCTTAGCACACCCTGACTACAACTCCTAGCAAGGGATCAGTAGGTAAACCCATAGTGTAGGTAGGTGCAACACTTACACCTCACTAGAAAAGCATGTCGATCCACGGAGAGTCTTCGCAGACTCCCTTAGTGGTCAGTGACCCTCCACAGGTCGTGTCACGATATGCAACTCTTAGCTTCAAGGAGATGCGACAACTGTGTGCCTCCAGGAAGCTAAACCAGGGTTCTAACCCTACCATCGCAATACTGATAGGTCTCTTAGAGGCGTACGATGCTAGGAGGTCCTCTAACACAGGTCCCCCCAGTGCAGATGGGAACATGCCGCCCTTAGAGGGAACCCTCGGTGACCCGGACCTCGACCCTCACACAGAGGAGGAGGACGAGGACGAGTTATCGGGAGACGAGGCAGACAAAGGTCCAGCGGTAGTCGGCAGGCTTACAAGGACCAACTTAAGCAGGCATGAGAATGGAACTGGGGGAGCCCCGGGCCCACGCTCAAGCAGGCTTAACCTTGGGAACGGACGAGCTAGGTCTCTCTCCAGAGGCTCTGGCAGATCGGTTCATACACATGTCTCTCAGGCATCCTCTCAGAGAGGAATGACTTCCCCTCAGAGGAGGGAGCATGAAGCGAAGATGCGGGAGGTCAATCTGAGGATCGAGCGGGAAGAACTTGCCCTCGCCAAAGAAAGACTTGCCTTGGCCCGAGAACAGAAATTAAGTGGGTTAGATCCCACTGGTGGCAGCATTCTCCTTAGAGAGAAAGACAGGGGTATAGACACTAGACACCTGAGTAAAATCGTGCCCCCCTTTAAACAAGGGGACGACATCCACAAGTGGATAACTGCCTTGGAGAGGGCCTGCACTGTCCAGTGCGTCCCCCCAAGTCAGTGGGCAGCTATACTGTGGCTTTCCTTTGAAGGTAAAGGAAGGGACAAGCTCCTCACTACAAGAGCTGAGGATGCTAACAACTACCAGGTCCTGAAGAACACACTGATTGATGGGTTCGGCTTAACCACGGAACAGTACCGGGTGCTGTTCCGGGACACCCAGAAAATTCAGTCTCAGGATTGGGCTGACTTTGTCGATTGTGCCACTAAGGCTTTGGAAGGCTGGTTGCTGGGTAGCAAGGTTACTGATTACACAGGATTGTACAATCTTATCATGCGAGAACAGATTTTAAACAACTGTCAGAACCAATTGTTGCATCAGCACCTTGTCGACTCGGATCTGACCTCTCCCCAAGAATTGAGAAAGAAGGCGGACAGATGGGTCAGAACAAGGGTCAAGCAGAACCAGAATCAGAACCAGGGTGGTCAGAAGAAAGCAGACCAGAAGGGTAACAAGAACGAACAAAATGACCAGAAGTCTTCGACAGGTCCCCAACAAACCAAAGAGGGTGGGGGTCAGGCTTCGCAGAAGAAGAAGACTCAAGAAGGCCAGTCAAAAAGGTGGTGCCAATACTGTAAAAGTAAGACTCACTGGTTTAGTGAGTGCACCAAGAAAGGAGGGCAAACTCCTGCCACTGCAGCCCCTAAGGCACCTGCACCCCCTAGTACAGTCAGCAGTGGTAGTGCGCCTCCCAAGGCATTAGTTGGGTTAACCTTGGGAACCGAGGGGAGGGACGACTTAGTCGGCACGCTCACTCAGGCCGTCCTTGTCTGTACAGGGGATATGGATATGTCCCCTGACGCCAGTCCCAATACTTTGGGCAAATACAGACAGACACCTTTGATAAATGGAAGAGTGGCTCAGGCCTACAGGGACACGTGTGCCAGTGTCACCATGGTGACGCCTAACTTCGTGGACCCTGGACAGATCATGCTAGGTACCAGTTACCTAGTGACCAATGCCAGCAACGTCACTACCAATCACAGTATGGCAGTTGTTGATTTCTCCTGGGGAGGGGTAAGTGGCCCGAAAAAGGTTGTGGTTAGTTCAGACCTCCCCGTAGAATGTCTGTTGGGCAATGATTTGGAAACGTCACAATGGTCAGAGGTGGAGCAGAGGACTCACATGGAGATGTTAGGCTTGCCAGCACATGTCCTTGCTGTGACCAGGTCACAGGCCAAAAGATGCCCCACTGAACAGGTGCTGGATCCTGGAAGAACGGACCAGGCACCTTCCAAGAAAAGGAGCAGTAAGGGTAAGGCTTCGCCTTCCCCCTTGCCCCAGGTCGTGGATCAAGTCTCCGAGGAGGCTGACCTTAAAGAACTGAGGGAAACTGAGCCGCAAGAGCTTGAACCTGGTCAGGTTGAGTTTCTGGGCTCAGGGGGACCCTCCAGGGAAGACCTGGGGAAGGCACAGTTAGACTGCCCCTCCCTTGAACCCCTCAGACAGCAGGCCGCTGCTGAGGCTGCAGGGAACGCCACAGGTACCCACAAAGTGTACTGGGACGATGGACTCCTGTACTCCGAGGCAAGAGACCCCAAACCTGGTGCGACCAGGAGGTTGGTCATCCCCTTGTCTCTGAGAGGTTTCCTTCTCACCTTGGCCCACGAGATTCCCCTTGCAGGTCACTTAGGCCAGAATAAGACTTGGGACAGACTTGTTCCACACTTTCACTGGCCCCACATGTCCGAAGATACGAAGGAGTTTTGCCGCTCCTGTGTCACTTGCCAAGCCAGTGGTAAGTCAGGTGGCACGACAAAGGCCCCCCTCATACCACTGCCAGTGGTGGGGGTACCCTTTGAACGAGTGGGGATCGACATTGTCGGACCAATGGAACCCCAGACAGCATCAGGGCACAAGTTCATACTGGTGGTGGTGGACCACGCCACCAGGTATCCTGAAGCTATTCCCCTTAGGACCACTACAGCACCTGTGGTGGCACGGGCCCTACTTGGAGTGTTCTCCAGAGTGGGCTTCCCTAAGGAGGTCGTCTCAGACAGAGGTGCAAACTTCATGTCGGGATATCTGACTGCTATGTGGAAGGAATGTGGTGTCAACTACAAGTTCACCACACCCTATCACCCACAATGCAATGGGCTGGTTGAGAGATTCAACCGGACCCTAAAAGGGATGATTCACGGACTACCTGAAAAGCTTCGGCGGAGATGGGATGTCCTGATACCCTGCCTCTTGTTCGCCTACAGAGAGGTCCCACAGAAGGGGGTTGGCTACAGCCCTTTCGAGCTTCTGTTCGGACATCCTGTAAGGGGACCCCTTTGTTTGGTAAAGGAAGGATGGGAGAGACCTCTCAGAAAGCCGGCATCAAACATTGTGGACTATGTGCTCGGTCTCCGCTCGCGGATGGCGGAGTACATGGAAAAGGCGTCTAAAAACCTGGAGGCGAGCCAAGAATTACAGAAAGCTTGGCACGACCAAAAGGCTGTCCTGACTGTGTACCAGCCTGGACAGAAGGTGTGGGTGCTGGAGCCAGTGGCCCCAGCAGCACTCAAAGACAAATGGTCTGGGCCCCACACGATCATTGAGCAAAAGGGAGAGGTCACCTACTTGGTAGACCTGGGAACTCCTCGGAGCCCCCACAGGGTGCTCCATGTAAACAGGCTCAAGGCATATGTCGACAGGGAGGGCATGGGCTTGCTCATGGCCACAGATGAGGGACAGGAGGAGGAGAGTGACCCTCTCCCAGACCTGCTCTCTCAGAACCCTGACGATGGATCAGTAGATGGTGTTGTCTTTTGTGGCAGCCTCTCTGGACATCAACAAGAGGATTGTAAACAGGTTCTTCAATCCTTTCGACATATGTTCTCTCTGACACCCAGTCAGACCAAGTGGTGTACCCATGAGGTCGACACTGGGGACAGTCTGCCCGTCAAGAGTAAAATCTATCGGCAACCTGATCATGTCAGAGACTGCATCAAGACAGAGGTGCAGAAAATGTTGGAGCTGGGAGTCATTGAACCCTCGGACAGCCCCTGGGCTAGTCCCGTAGTGCTCGTGCCGAAACCTCACACCCAGGGCGGTAAGAAAGAGATGAGGTTCTGCGTGGACTACAGAGGTCTCAATGCAGTCACTAAGACTGACGCCCACCCGATACCAAGAGCAGACGAACTTATCGACCGGTTGGCCTCGGCCAGCTACTTAAGTACGTTTGACCTGACAGCTGGGTATTGGCAAATCAGGTTAGCTGAGGAGGCCAAGCCCAAAACAGCATTTTCTACCCCGGGTGGGCACTATCAGTTCGTGGTAATGCCCTTTGGGTTGAAAAATGCACCTGCCACCTTCCAAAGGCTGGTAAATCGAGTTCTCACTGGGTTGGACGACTTCTGTGCGGCGTATCTGGAAGATATCGCTGTCTTTAGCTCCACCTGGGAGGATCACCTGGTCTACCTGAGGAAAGTGTTAGAGGCCCTGCAGAAGGCAGGCCTCACTATCAAGGCCACCAAGTGCCAGATAGGGCAGACACAGGTTGTATACCTGGGCCACCTTGTAGGTGGAGGCCAGGTTCAACCGTTGGAGAGCAAAATACAGGCCATCCAGGACTGGGCTCCTCCAACCACCCAGACTCAGGTTCGAGCTTTCTTGGGCCTGACTGGTTATTACCGGAAATTTGTCAGAAATTATGGATCCATTGTGACCCCGCTAAACGACCTGACAAGTAAAAAGATGCCAAAAAAAGTTCAGTGGACAGCGAGCTGTCAGAAGGCATTCGATGACCTAAAGCAGGCCATGTGCACAGCACCTATCCTAAAGAGTCCAGACTACTCCAAACCATTCATTGTCCAAACAGACGCTTCGGAGCTGGGTGTGGGAGCTGTTCTATCGCAACTGAATTTTGATGGTCATGACCAGCCCATAGCTTTTATTAGCAGGAGGCTGACCCCCAGAGAGAAGAATTGGTCAGCTATTGAGAGGGAGGCCTTTGCTGTGGTTTGGGCCCTGAAGAAGTTGAGGCCATACTTGTTTGGCACTCACTTCAAGATTCAGACCGACCATAAGCCCCTCTTGTGGCTAAATCAAATGAAGGGTGAAAACCCCAAACTACTTAGGTGGTCCATTTCCCTACAGGGGATGGACTTCACAGTGGAGCATAGACCTGGCACTGATCATGGCAATGCAGATGGGCTCTCCAGGTATTTCCACTTAGAGCAAGAAGACTCACCTGGTCAAGGTTAGCTTATTGTCCCAAAGTTTGGGGGGGGGGTCATGTAGGAGAGTAGGGTCTGCAATCCTATGATCACCCAGATTTTTTTGCTTTTGCTTCATTGGTTTACGACTTTCTCCGGCTGTGGGCCTGCCAATCAGACCCACAGCCTAGCTGTTCTCTCTCGAAATTAACACACATGTACGTTAGGTGCATCCACTAATTGGAACTGGGCCGCCTTGTCAGTTCCTGTCTCAGCATACCACAGGTATCCAGGGCATCGGTGTACCCAAGGCCTACCAGGGGCTGAAGCATGTATTATGCCACCCCTGGAATGGCCGCCCAAATCTGACACAACTGGCTGCACGACAGCTGGGGCCACGTGGTGTAATCACCCGTTGCTGTAGGTGTAGTATTCCTACACCTAAACCCTAACATGGACACATGGGTTCCTATCAGTCACTCCTATGGCAGGCCTTATCAATCCTGAAGGCAGAGTGCAGGGGATCATGTGGGACGGTGCTCTGGCGCGAGCTGAGCCCGTCGACGGCTTGTGGAACCAAGTCCTAATAGCCGTTCCATGGTGACGCGGGCCAACTACTTTTAATGCCTTATAATCCTAGCGGTTATTTGCTAACTTTGGCCTCGCATCCCCTACACATGTCGAGTAAGGTGTCATACGAATGGGAATGCGAACCCCTCGCCAGTCCGGGTGACGGGGTTGGCATTCCCCCCCTTTTAGAGGGACACGACATGGAAGTAACCTTGAACCCCGGTTAAAGTTGACTCAAGCCTCAGCATCACAAAATGGATGCTGCCACCAGACACAAGTCTGACCTCCCGCTGCTGGGGGACCTTCCAGCAAAGGGAGCTTGGACAAAGGGTTTCCTGTCGAGGGCGGTGTTAGCACCGTCCCAGACAGGGTTTGTGTATCCCAGGTGGGCAGGGCTGAAAGGAAGGTGACTGCAAGTGGCACCCCGGTGCTCACTGTGCATAGCCCGGCTCAAACCAGTTTCGGGGGCACACCGGCCCCTGAGCTGGCGCGAAGCCGGACAAAGGATAGGGGTGTAACCACCCCCCTCCTGGCTCCACCCATAGGTAGAACCTAGTCACGGGCCAGCCCCTTTTCTTAGAATAAAGGTAGGAGCGAGTCCCCTTCCCAAATTGGATAATCAGATAATCGGATACCTCCGAATCACGAACCACTTTCCACGAAAGGAACTCTTGACTATTTCTGAAGACTCTCCCTTGTGGCTAAGGAGTAGCCACCCTGCACCAGCAGGCACCACCTAAGCGCTTGCGGTTTGCTGTAAGTCTCTCCTACGGATCAAGACTGCCCAGCTCGACGAGACCCGAGTTCCCTGCCATCTCTGACCTTTTACCTCCCTCATCAGCTCAGCTGAGAGTCGTAGGTGTGACGAGACCTGCGGGACCGGCTATCTTCAGGACCTGCACGACGCTTATCTAGCACGCCCACCGAGGGACCCTCGAGTGAGTGCACCTAGGGTTTGAGAAACCCTAAACCCTGAGCAGCTCCAGCATCGAAGTCTGTCTCCCCAGCATCCACGAGATCTGCGTGGGGGGCCCTTCCGCTCCTTGCTGTTCACCGCGTTGTCCGACCACTTGCCGACCGGCTTGTGGCCCGCTTCACGACGCACCACGTTTTGTTTCATCACTAGTCTGGTTGCTCCAGACTGGCTCTTGCTCCCCTTCAACAGAGGAGTACCCCGGACCCTCCTGGTCCACTCCCGACGCCATCTTGACTCCCCCGCTTGGGTGGCCACTGCCAAGATCCGCTGCCCCTTCCTGGGCCCAGCATCATCGACAGCAGACACCTTCGTGGGACAGCTCGCCCTCCATCCTGGTCGCCGCCGCGCCTCCTGGTCCGAGGAACAGCCGAGTCCGACGTCACCCACTCACCTGGTCGAGGTGACTTCCGCCGGTACCCTCCTGGTACCCACACGATCGCTGGCTAGCGGTTGAGAACTGAGTCCCCTCTGCTTTCAGGTTTCCTTCACCACCGATCCAGGCTTGGATCGCTCTGAACATCGTCACTGGTCGCCTGCCAGCAACTTCTTCTTTCAGGCTCCTGAGACTACACGAGGACTCCCGACATCTTGACGAACTTCACGCAGCCGCAGCCTCCGGGCTAGGTAACTCGAGCATCTCGGTGCTCCATCGCAGGTTCGCTCTACAAGTGTCCAGTTCCTTTTTCGTTTAGTCCCACTGATCGGATCACTCCGGGATCAGTATCTCCAGACTCTAACCATTCGCATTTCACTGTTAGTGTAGGTGGTTTCTCGTGCCCCTCGGGCATTTGTGTAAATTGTGCAACTGAAGTATTTTCCTAAGAGTTTTGTAGTGTGCTTAGCTCCCTGACTCATAAAGAGCCAGGGTAGTCCTGTTATAAATAAATATCCTTTTATTTTCATAACAACTTGTGTGGTGTCCTTTCACTTGGTGTTCAAGGGGTATATGTGATGGTAAACAGCTGGCTTAACACGCCCTCTAGAGTTTAGCCTAAGACTGCTCGTATCCACGCTACTAGGATAGCTGGTCTAAAAGGTTGACTTACAACCAATCATCAATAAGGGTCGTTTGGAATGATACACAGTGATCACTAGAATAGTGAGCACTACATATCAGGCCAACTTCTCACAACAGCCTACTCAGCAAACCCCACATTTGAAAGACTGTAATCTCTACTGTTGACGGTTAAAGAACCAGATACACGTGTCTAGAGATTAGCACTATCTGCGCCAACTGTGGCGAAACACTCGAACACTCTTGAAGCAAGGAAGTAACTGAAACTGCATTTACCACAATGCCAGGGGCGAACCTTGCTGGGAGGTCAAGTGGTGTGCTCCCACTCCTGTTCCTGCTTAATAGTACTGCCGTGAGTCATTGAGCTGACAAGCTTGTGGATGAAGCATCCGCAAGCCTGTGAGAGGTACCTGACCTGACAAAGATGTTGGCAGCCTACTCAGCAAATCCAAAATTTGAAAGACTGTAATCTCTACTGATGATGGTTAAAGAACCAGAAACACGTGTCTAGAGATCAGCACTATCTGCGCCAACTGTGGTGAAACACTCGAACACTCTTGAATCAAGCAAGTAACTGAAACTGGATTTACCACAATGACAGGGGTGAACCTTGCTGGGAGCTGAAGCGGTGTGCTCCCACCCCTGTTACTGTTTAATAGTACTCCCGTGAGTCATTGAGCTGGAGAGCTCGTGGATGAAGCACCCGCATGCCTGTGAGAGGTACCTGACCTGAGAAAGTTGTTGACAGCCTACTCAGCAAACCTCACATTTGAAAGACTGTAATCTCTACTGATGACGGTTAAAGAACCAGAAACACGTGTCTAGAGAACAGCATTATCTGCATCAACTGTGGCGAAACACTTGAACACTCTTGAAGCAAGCAAGTAACTGAAACTGCATTTACCACAATGCCAGGGGCGAACCTTGCTGGGAGGGTAAGCGGTGTGCTCCCACTCCTGTTCCTACTTAATAGTACTGCCATAAGTCATTGAGCTGACAAGCTTGTGGATGAAGCACCCACATTGCCTGTGAGAGGTACCTGACCTGAGAAAGATGTTGGCAGCCTACTCAGCAAACCCCAAATTTGAAAAACTGTAATCTCTACTGATGACGGTTAAAGAACCAGAAACATGTGTCTACAGATCAGCACTATATGCTCCAACTGTGGCGAAACACTCGAACACTCTTGAAGCAAGCAAGTAACCGAAACTGCATTTTCCACAATGCCAGGGGCGAACCTTGCTGGGAGATGAGGCGGTGTGCTCACACCCCTGTTCCCGTTTAATAGTACTCCCGTGAGTCACTGAGCTGACAAGCTCGTGGATGAATCACCCGCATGCCTGTGAGAGGTACCTGACCCGAGAAAGATGTTGGCAGCCTACTCAGCAAACCCCACATTTGAAAGACTGTAATCTCTACTGATGACGGTTAAAGAACCAGAAACACTTGTCTAGTGATCAGCACTATCAGAGCCAACTGTGGCAAACACTAGAACACTCTTGAATCAAGCAAGTAACTGAAACTGCATTTACCACAATGCCAGGGGTGAACCTTGCTGGGAGGTGAAGCGGTGTGCTCCCACCCCTGTTCCTGTTTAATAGTACTGCCGTGAGTCACTGAGCTGACGAGCTCGTAGATGAAGCACAAGCATGCCTGTGAGAGGTACCTGACCTGAGAAAGATGTTGGGAGCATACTCAGCAAACCCCACATTTGATAGACTGTAATACCTTCTGATGACAGTTAAAGAACCAGAAACACGTGTCTAGAGATCAGCACTATCTGCGCCAACTGTGGCGAAACACTTGAACACTCTTGAAGCAAGCAAGTAACTGAAACTGCATTTACCACAATGCCAGGGGTGAACCTTGCTGGGAAGTGAAGCGGTGTGCTCCCACCCCTGTTCCTGTTTAATAGTACTGCCGTGAGTCATTGAGCTGACAAGCTCGTGGATTATGCACCCTCATGCCTGTGAGAGGTACCTGGCCTGAGAAAGATGTTGACAGCCTACTCTGTAAACCCCACATTTGAAAGACTGTAATCTCTACTGATGACGGTTAAAGAACCAGAAACACGTGTCTAGAGATCAGCACTATCTGCGCCAACTGTGGCGAAACACTAGAACACTCTTGAAGCAAGCAAGTAACTGAAACTGCATTTACCACAATGCCAGGGGTGAACCTTGCTGGGAGGTGAAGCGGTGTGCTCCCACCCCTGTTCCTGTTTAATAGTACTCCATTGAGTCATTGAGCTGACGAGCTCGTGGATGAAACACCCGCATGCCTGTGAGAGGTACCTCACCTGAGAAAGATGTTGGCAGCCTACTCAGCAAACCCCACATTTGAAAGACTGTAATCTCTACTGATGACGGTTAAGGAACCAGAAACACGTGTCTAGAGATCAGCACTATCTGCGCCAACTGTGGCGAAACACTCGAACACTCTTGAAGCAAGCAAGTAACTGAAACTGCATTTACCACAATGCAAGGGACGAACCTTGCTGGGAGGTGAAGCGATGTTCTCCCACCCCTGTTCCTCCTTAATAGTACTCTTGTGAGCCATTGAGCTGACGAGCTTGTGGATGAAGCACCCGCATGCCTGTGAGAGGTACCTGACCCGAGAAAGATGTGGACAGCCTACTCAGCAAACCCCACATTTGAAAGACTGTAATCTCTACTGATGACGGTTAAAGAACCAGAAACACGTGTCTAGAGATCAGCACTATCAGCGTCAACTGTGGTGAAACACTCAAACACTCTTGAAGCAATCAAGTAACTGAAACTGCATTTACCACAATGTCAGGGGCGAACCTTGCTGGGAGGTGAAGCGGTGTGCTCCCACTCCTGTTCCTGCTTAATAGTACTGCCGTGAGTCATTGAGCTGACGAGCTTGTGGATGAAGCACAAGCATGCCTGTGAGAGGTACCTGACCTGAGAAAGATGTTGGCAGCCTACTCAGCAAACCCCACATTTGAAAGACTGTAAACTCTACTGATGAGGGTTAAAGAACCAGAAACACATATCTAGTGATCAGCACTATCTGTGCCAACTGTGGCGAAACACTCGAAACTTTTAAAGGAAGCAAGTACCTGAAACTGCATTTACCACAATGCCAGGGGCGAACCTTGCTGGGAGGTGAAGCGGTGTGCTCCCAACCCTGTTCCTGTTTAATAGTACTCCCGTGAGTCATTGAGCTGACGAACTCGTGGATGAAGCACCCGCATGCCTGTGAGATGTACCTGACCTGAGAAAGATGTTGGCAGCCCACTCAGCAAACCCCACATTTGAAAGAACGTAATCTCTACTGATGACGGTTAAAGAACCATAAACACGTGTCTAGAGATCAGCACTATCTGCGCCAACTGTGGCAAAACACTCGAACTCTCTTGAAGCAAGCAAGTAACCGAAACTGCATTTACCACAATGCCAGGGGCGAACCTTGCTGGGAGATGAAGCGGTGTGCTCCCACCCCTGTTGCTGTTTAATAGTACTCCCGTGAGTCATTGAGCTGACAAACTCGTGGATGAAGCACCCGCATGCCTGTGAGAGGTGCCTGGCCTGAAAAGGATGTTGACAGTCTTCTCAGCAAACCCCACATTTGAAAGACTGTAATCTCTACTGATGACAGTTAAAGAACCAGAAACACGTGTCTGGAGATCAGCAATATCTGCGCCAACTGTGGTGAAACACTTGAACACTTTTGAAGCAAGCAAGTAACTGAAACGGCATTTACCACAATGCCAGGGACGAACCTTGCTGGGAGGTGAAGCGGTGTGCTCCCACCCCTGTTCTTGCTTAATAGTACTCTTGTGAGTCATTGAGCTGACGAGCTTGTGGATGAATCACCCGCATGCCCGTGAGAGGTACCTGACCTGAGAAAGATGTTGGCAGCCCACTCAGCAAACCCCACATTTGAAAGAATGTAATCTCTACTGATGACGGTTAAAGAACCATAAACACGTGTCTAGAGATCAGCACTATCTGCGCCAACTGTGGCAAAACACTCGAACTCTCTTGAAGCAAGCAAGTAACCGAAACTGCATTTACCACAATGCCAGGGGCGAACCTTGCTGGGAGATGAAGCGGTGTGCTCCCACCCCTGTTCCTGTCTAATAGTACTCCCGTGAGTCATTGAGCCGAGGAGCTCGTGGATGAAGCACCAGCATGCCTGTGAGAGGTACCTGAATTGAGAAAGATGTTGACAGCCTACTCAGCAAACCCCACATTTGAAAGACTGTAATCTCTACTGATGAACTTTAAAGAACCAGAAACACGTTTCTAGAGATCAGCACTATCTGCGCCAACTGTGGCAAAACACTCGAACTCTCTTGAAGCAAGCAAGTAACCGAAACTGCATTTACCACAATGCCAGGGGCGAACCTTGCTGGGAGATGAAGCGGTGTGCTCCCACCCCTGTTCCTGTCTAATAGTACTCCCGTGAGTCATTGAGCCGAGGAGCTCGTGGATGAAGCACCCGCATGCCTGTGAGAGGTACCTGGCCTGAGAAGGATGTTGACAGTCTACTCAGCAAACCCCACATTTGAAAGACTGTAATCTCTACTGATGACAGTTAAAGAACCAGAAACACGTTTCTAGAGATCAGCAATATCTGCACCACACACGTGTCTATAGATCAGCACTATCTGCGCCAACTGTGGTGAAACACTAGACCACTCTTGAAGCAAGCAAGTAACTGAAACTGCATTTACCACAATGCCAGGGGTAAACCTTGCTGGGAGGTAAAGCGGTGTGCTCCCACCCCTGTTCCTGTTTAATAGTACTGCCGTGAGTCATTGAGCTGACAAGCTGGTGGATGAAGCACCCGCATTGCCTGTGAGAGGTACCTGACCTGAGAAAGATGTTGGCAGCCTACTCAGCAAACCCCAAATTTGAAAAACTGTAATCTCTACTGATGACGGTTAAAGAACCAGAAACATGTGTCTACAGATCAGCACTATATGCTCCAACTGTGGCGAAACACTCGAACACTCTTGAAGCAAGCAAGTAACTGAATCTGCATTTACCACAATGTCAGGGGCGAACCTTGCTAGGAGGTGAAGCGGTGTGCTCCCACCCCTGTTCCTGTTTAATAGTACTCCCGTGAATCATTGAGCCGAGGAGCTCGTGGATGAAGCACCAGCATGCCTGTGAGAGGTACCTGAATTGAGAAAGATGTTGACAGCCTACTCAGCAAACCCCACATTTGAAAGACTGTAATCTCTACTGATGATGGTTAAAGAACCAGAAACACGTGTCTAGAGGTCAGCACTATCTGCGCCAACTGTGGCGAAACACTAGAATACTCTTGAAGCAAGCAAGTACTGAAACTGCATTTACCACAATGCCACGGGTGAATCTTGCTGGGAGGTGAAGCGGTGTGCTCCCACCCCTGTTCCTGTTTAATAGTACTCCCGTGAGTCATTGAGCTGACGAGCTCGTGAATGAAGCACCCGCATGCCTGTGAGAGGTACCTGACTTGAGAAAGATGTTGGCAGCCTACTCAGCAAACCCCACATTTGAAAGAATGTAATCTCTATTGATGACGGTTATAGAACCAGAAACACGTGTCTAGAGATCAGCACTATCTGCGCCAACTGTGGCGAAACACTCGAACACTCTTGAAGCAAGCAAGTAACTGAAGCTGAATTTACCACAATGCCAGGGGCGAACCTTGCTGGGAGGTGAAGCGCTGTGCTCCCACCCCTGTTCCTCTTTAATAGTACTCCCGTGAATCATTGAGCTGACAAGCTCGTGGATGAAGCATCCGCATGCCTGTGAGAGGTACCTGACCTGACAAAGATGTTGGCAGCCTACTCAGCAAATCCCAAATTTGAAAGACTGTAATCTCTACTGATGATGGTTAAAGAACCAGAAACACGTGTCTAGAGATCAGCACTATCTGCGCCAACTGTGGCGAAACACTCGAACACTCTTGAAGCAAGCAAGTTACCGAAACTGCATTTGCCACAATGCCAGGGACAAACCTTGCTGGGAAGTGAAGCGGTGTGCTCCCACCCCTGATCCAGTTTAATAGTACTCCCGTGAGTCATTGAGCAGACGAGCTCGTGAATGAAGCACCCGCATGCCTGTGAGAGGTGCCTGACCTGAGAAAGATGTTGGCAGCCTACTCAGCAAACCTCACCTTTGAAAGACTGTAATCTCTACTGATGATGGTTAAAGAACCAGAAACACGTGTCTAGAGATCAACACTATCTGCGCCAACTGTGGTGAAACACTTGAACACTCTTGAAGCAAGCAAGTAACTGAAACTGCATTTACCACAATGACAGGGGTGAACCTTGCTGGGAGCTGAAGCGGTGTGCTCCCACCCCTGTTACTGTTTAATAGTACTCCCGTGAGTCATTGAGCTAGAGAGCTCGTGGATGAAGCACCCGCATACCTGTGAGAGGTACCTGACCTGAGAGAGATGTTGACAGCCTACTCAGCAAACCTCACATTTGAAAGACTGTAATCTCTACTGCTGACGGTTAAAAAAACAGAAACACTTGTCTAGAGATCAGCACTATCTGCGTCAACTATGGCGAAACACTCGAACACTCTTGAAGCAAGCAAGTAACTGAAACTGCATTTACCACCATGCCAGGGGCGAACCGTGCTGGGAGGTGAAGCGGTGTGCTCCAACTCCTGTTCCCGCTTAAAAGTAGTGCCGTGAGTCATTGAGCAGACAAGCTCGTGGATGAAGCACCCGCATGCCTGTGAGAAGTACCTGACCTGAGAAGGATGTTGGCAGCCTACTCAGCAAACCCCAAATTTGAAAAACTGTAATATCTACTGATGACAGTTACAGAACCAGAAACACGTGTCTAGAGATCAGCTCTATCTGCGCCAACTGTAGCGAAGCACTCGAACACTCTTGAAGCAAGCAAGTAATTCAAACTGCATTTACCAAAATGCCAGGGGTGAACCTTGCTGGGAGTTGAAGCGGTGTGCTCCCACATTTTTCCTGCATAATAGTACTGCCGTTAGTCATTGAGCTGACAAGCTTGTGTATGAAGGATCCGCATGCCTGTGAGAGGTACCTGACCTGAGAAAGATGTTGGCAGCCTACTCAGCAAACCCCAAATTTGAAAGACTGTAATCTCTACTGATGATGGTTAAAGAACCAGAAACACGTGTCTAGAGATCAGCACTATCTGCGCCAACTGTGGCGAAACACGCGAACACTCTTGAAGCAAGCAAGTAACTGAAACTGCATTTATCACAATGCCAGGGTTGAAACTTGCTGGGAGGTGAAGTGGTGTGCTCCCACCCCAGGTCCTGTTTAATAGTACTCCCGTGACTCATTGAGCTGACGAGCTCGTGGATGAAGCACCCGCATGCCTGTGAGAGGTACCTGACCTGACAAAGATGTTGGCAGCCTACTCAGCAAACCCCACATTTCAAAGACTGTAATCTCTACTGATGACGGTTAAAGAACCAGAAACACGTGTCTAGAGATCAGCACTATCAGCGCCAACTGTGGCGAAACACTCGAACACTCTTGAAGCAAGCAAATAACTGAAACTGCATTTACCACAATGCCAGGGGCGAACCTTGCTGGGAGGTGAAGCTGTGTGCTCCCACTCCTGTTCCTGCTTAATAGTACTGCCGTGAGTCATTGAGCTGACGAGCTCGTCGATGAAGCACCCGCATGCCTGTGATAGGTACCTGACCTGAGAAAGATGTTGGCAGCCTACTCATCAAACCCCAAATTTCAAAGACTGTAATCTCTACTGATTAGGGTTGAAGAACCTGAAACACGTGTCTAGAGATCAGCACTATCTGCGCCAACTGTGGCGAAACACTCGAACACTCTTGAAGCAAGCAAGTAACTGAAACTGCATTTACCAAAATGCCAGTGGCGAACCTTGCTGGGAGCTGAAGCGGTGTGCTCCCACCCCTGTTCCTGTTTAATAGTACTCCCGTGAGTCATTGAGCTGGCGAGCTTGTGGCTGAAGCACCCGCATGCCTGTGAGAGGTACCTGACCTGAGAAAGATGTTGACAGCCTACTCAGCAAACCATACATTTGAAAGACTGTAATCTCTACTGATGATGGTTAAAGAACCAGAAACACGTGTCTAGAGATCAGCACTATCTGCGCCAACTGTGGCAAAGCACTCGAACACTCTTGAAGCAAGAAAGTAACTGAATCTGCATTTACCACAATGCCAGGGGCGAACCTTGCTGGGAGGTGAAGCGGTGTGCTCCCACCCCTGTTCCTGTTTAAAAGTACTCCTGTGACTTATTGAGCTGACGAGCTCGTGGATGAAGCACCCACATGCCTGGAGAGGTACCTGACCTGACAAAGATGTTGGCAGCCTACTCAGCAAACCCCACATTTGAAAGACTGTAATCTCTTCTGATGACGGTTAAAGAACCAGAAACACGTGTCTAGAGATCAGCACTATTTGCGCCAACGTTAGCGAAACACTCAAACACTCTTGAAGCAAGCAAGTAACTGAAACTGCATTTACCACAATGCCAGGGGCGAACCTTGCTGGGAGGTGAAGCTGTGTGCTCCCACCCCTGTTCCTGTTTATTAGTACTCCCGTGAATCATTGAGCTGACAAGTTCGTGGATGAAGCACCTGCATGCCTGTGAGCGGTACCTGACCTGACAACGATGTTGGCAGCCTACTCAGCAAACCCCAAATTTGAAAGACTGTAATCTCTACTGATGATGGTTAAAGAACAAGAAACACGTGTCTAGAGATCAGCACTATCTGCACCAACTGTGGCGAAACACTAGAACACTCTTGAAGCAAGCAAGTAACTGAAACTGCATTTACCACAATGCCAGGGGCGAACCTTGCTGGGAGGTGAAGCGGTGTGTTCCCACCCCTGTTCCTGTTTAATAGTACTCCCGTGAATCATTGAGCTTACAAGCTCATGGATTAAGCACCCGCATGCCTGTGAGAGGTACCTGACTTGACAAAGATGTTGGCAGCCTACTCAGCAAATCCCAAATTTGAAAGACTGTAATCTCTACTGATGATGGTTAAAGAACCAGAAACACGTGTCTAGAGATCAGCACTATCTGCGCCAACTGTGGCGAAACACTCGAACACTCTTGAAGCAAGCAAGTTACCGAAACTGCATTTGCCACAATGCCAGGGACAAACCTTGCTGGGAAGTGAAGCGGTGTGCTCCCACCCCTGATCCAGTTTAATAGTTCTCCCGTGAGTCATTGAGCAGACGAGCTCGTGAATGAAGCACCCGCATGCCTGTGAGAGGTGCCTGACCTGAGAAAGATGTTGGCAGCCTACTCAGCAAACCTCACCTTTGAAAGACTGTAATCTCTACTGATGATGGTTAAAGAACCAGAAACACGTGTCTAGAGATCAACACTATCTGCGCCAACTGTGGTGAAACACTTGAACACTCTTGAAGCAAGCAAGTAACTGAAACTGCATTTACCACAATGACAGGGGTGAACCTTGCTGGGAGCTGAAGCGGTGTGCTCCCACCCCTGTTACTGTTTAATAGTACTCCCGTGAGTCATTGAGATAGAGAGCTCGTGGATGAAGCACCCGCATACCTGTGAGAGGTACCTGACCTGAGAGAGATGTTGACAGCCTACTCAGCAAACCTCACATTTGAAAGACTGTAATCTCTACTGCTGACGGTTAAAAAAACAGAAACACTTGTCTAGAGATCAGCACTATCTGCGTCAACTATGGCGAAACACTCGAACACTCTTGAAGCAAGCAAGTAACTGAAACTGCATTTACCACCATGCCAGGGGCGAACCGTGCTGGGAGGTGAAGCGGTGTGCTCCAACTCCTGTTCCCGCTTAAAAGTAGTGCCGTGAGTCATTGAGCAGACAAGCTCGTGGATGAAGCACCCGCATGCCTGTGAGAAGTACCTGACCTGAGAAAGATGTTGGCAGCCTACTCAGCAAACCCCAAATTTGAAAAACTGTAATATCTACTGATGACAGTTACAGAACCAGAAACACGTGTCTAGAGATCAGCTCTATCTGCGCCAACTGTAGCGAAGCACTCGAACACTCTTGAAGCAAGCAAGTAATTCAAACTGCATTTACCAAAATGCCAGGGGTGAACCTTGCTGGGAGTTGAAGCGGTGTGCTCCCACATTTTTCCTGCATAATAGTACTGCCGTTAGTCATTGAGCTGACAAGCTTGTGTATGAAGGATCCGCATGCCTGTGAGAGGTACCTGACCTGAGAAAGATGTTGGCAGCCTACTCAGCAAACCCCAAATTTGAAAGACTGTAATCTCTACTGATGATGGTTAAAGAACCAGAAACACGTGTCTAGAGATCAGCACTATCTGCGCCAACTGTGGCGAAACACGCGAACACTCTTGAAGCAAGCAAGTAACTGAAACTGCATTTATCACAATGCCAGGGTTGAAACTTGCTGGGAGGTGAAGGGGTGTGCTCCCACCCCAGGTCCTGTTTAATAGTACTCCCGTGACTCATTGAGCTGACGAGCTCGTGGATGAAGCACCTGCATGCCTGTGAGAGGTACCTGACCTGACAAAGATGTTGGCAGCCTACTCAGCAAACCCCACATTTCAAAGACTGTAATCTCTACTGATGACGGTTAAAGAACCAGAAACACGTGTCTAGAGATCAGCACTATCAGCGCCAACTGTGGCGAAACACTCGAACACTCTTGAAGCAAGCAAATAACTGAAACTGCATTTACCACAATGCCAGGGGCGAACCTTGCTGGGAGGTAAAGCTGTGTGCTCCCACTCCTGTTCCTGCTTAATAGTACTGCCGTGAGTCATTGAGCTGACGAGCTCGTCGATGAAGCACCCGCATGCCTGTGATAGGTACCTGACCTGAGAAAGATGTTGGCAGCCTACTCATCAAACCCCAAATTTCAAAGACTGTAATCTCTACTGATTAGGGTTGAAGAACCTGAAACACGTGTCTAGAGATCAGCACTATCTGCGCCAACTGTGGCGAAACACTCGAACACTCTTGAAGCAAGCAAGTAACTGAAACTGCATTTACCAAAATGCCAGTGGCGAACCTTGCTGGGAGCTGAAGCGGTGTGCTCCCACCCCTGTTCCTGTTTAATAGTACTCCCGTGAGTCATTGAGCTGGCGAGCTTGTGGCTGAAGCACCCGCATGCCTGTGAGAGGTACCTGACCTGAGAAAGATGTTGACAGCCTACTCAGCAAACCATACATTTGAAAGACTGTCATCTCTACTGATGATGGTTAAAGAACCAGAAACACGTGTCTAGAGATCAGCACTATCTGCGCCAACTGTGGCAAAGCACTCGAACACTCTTGAAGCAAGAAAGTAACTGAATCTGCATTTACCACAATGCCAGGGGCGAACCTTGCTGGGAGGTGAAGCGGTGTGCTCCCACCCCTGTTCCTGTTTAAAAGTACTCCTGTGACTTATTGAGCTGACGAGCTCGTGGATGAAGCACCCACATGCCTGGAGAGGTACCTGACCTGACAAAGATGTTGGCAGCCTGCTCAGCAAACCCCAAATTTGAAAGACTGTAATCTCTACTGATGATGGTTAAAGAACAAGAAACACGTGTCTAGAGATCAGCACTATCTGCACCAACTGTGGCGAAACACTAGAACACTCTTGAAGCAAGCAAGTAACTGAAACTGCATTTACCACAATGCCAGGGGCGAACCTTGCTGGGAGGTGAAGCGGTGTGTTCCCACCCCTGTTCCTGTTTAATAGTACTCCCGTGAATCATTGAGCTTACAAGCTCATGGATTAAGCACCCGCATGCCTGTGAGAGGTACCTGACCTGACAAAGATGTTGACAGCCTACTCAGCAAACCCCAAATTTGAAAGAGTTTAATCTCTACTGATGATGGTTAAAGAACCAGAAACACGTGTCTAGAGATCAGCACTATCTGCGCCAACTGTGGCGAAACACTCGAACACTCTTGAAGCAAGCAAGTAACCGAAACTGCATTTGCCACAATGCCAGGGACAAACCTTGCTGGGAGGTGAAGCAGTGTGCTCCCACCCCTGTTCCTGTTTAATAGTACTGCCGTGAGTCATTGAGCTGATGAGCTCGTGGATGATGCACCCGCATGCCTGTGAGAGGTACCTGGCCTGAGAAAGATGTTGACAGCCTACTCAGCAAACCCCACATTTGAAAGACTGTAATCTCTAATGATGACGGTTAAAGAACCAGAAACACGTGTCTAGAGATCAGCACTATCTGCGCCAACTGTGGCGAAACACTAGAATACTCTTGAAGCAAGCAAGTAAATGAAACTGCATTTACCACAAGGCCAGGGGCGATCCTTGCTGGGAGGTGAAGCGGTGTGCTCCCACCCCTGTTCCTGTTTAATAGCACTCCCGTGAATCATTGAGCTGACAAGCTCGTGGATGAAGCATCCGCATGCCTGCGAGAGGTACCTAACCTGACAAAGATGTTGGCAGCCTACTCAGCAAACCCCAAATTTGAAAGACTGTAATCTCTACTGATGATGGTTAAAGAACCAGAAACACGTGTCTAGAGATCAGCACTATCTGAGCCAACTGTGGCGAAACACTCGAACACTCTTGAAGCAAGCAAGTAACCGAAACTGCATTTGCCACAATGCCAGGGAGAAACCTTGCTGGGAAGTGAAGCGGTGTGTTCCCACGCCTGTTCCAGTTTAATAGTACTCCCGTGAGTCATTGAGCTGACGAGCTCGTGAATGAAGTACCCGCATGCCTGTGAGAGGTGCCTGACCTGAGAAAGATGTTGGCAGCCTACTCAGCAAACCTCACATTTGAAAGACTGTAATCTCTACTGATGATGGTTAAAGAACCAGAAACACGTGTCTAGAGATCAGCACTATCTGCGCCAACTGTGGTGAAACACTTGAACACTCTTGAAGCAAGCAAGTAACTGAAACTGCATTTACCACAATGCCAGGGGCGAACCTTGCTAGGAGGTGAAGCGGTGTGCTCCCACCCCTGTTCCTGTTTAATAGTACTCCCGTGAATCATTGAGCCGACGATCTCGTGGATGAAGCACCCGCATGCCTGTGAGAGGTACCTAAATTGAGAAAGATGTTGGCAGCCTACTCAGCAAACCTCACATTTGAAAGACTGTAATCTCTACTGATGATGGTTAAAGAACCAGAAACACGTGTCTAGAGATCAGCACTATCTGCGCCAACTGTGGTGAAACACTCGAACACTCTTGAAGCAAGCAAGTAACTGTAACTGCATTTACCACCATGCCAGGGGCGAACTGTGCTGGGAGGTGAAGCGGTGTGCTCCCACTCCTGTTCCCGCTTAATAGTAGTGCCGTGAGTCATTGAGCACACAAGCTCGTGGATGAAGTACCCGCATGCCTGTGAGAGGTACCTGACCTGAGAAAGATGTTGGCTGCCTACTCAGCAAACCCCAAATTTGAAAGACTGTAATCTCTACTGATGACGGTTAAAGAACCAGAAACACGTGTCTAGAGATCAGCACTATCTGCGCCAACTGTGGCGAAACACTCAAACACTTTTGAAGAACCAAGTAACTGAAACTGCATTTACCACAATGCCAGGAGTGAACCTTGCTGGGAGGTGAAGCAGTATACTCCCACCCCTGTTCCTGTTTAATAGTAGTCCAGTGAGTCATTGAGCTGACGAGCTCGTGGATGAAGCACCCGCATGCCTGTGAGAGGTACCTGGCCTGAGAAAGATGTTGACAGCCTACTCAGCAAACCCCACATTTGAAAGACTGTAATCTCTACTAATGATGGTTAAAGAACCAGAAACACGTGTCTAGAGATCAGCACTATCTGGACCAACTGTGGCGAAACATTTGAACACTCTTGAAGCAAGCAAGTAACTGAAACTGCATTTACCACAATGCCAGGGGGAACCTTGCTGGGAGGTGAAGCGGTGTGCTCCCACTCCTGTTCCTGCTTAATAGTACTGCCTTGAGTCATTGAGCTGACAAGCTCGTGGATGAAGCACCCCCATGCCTGTGAGAGGTACCTGACCTGAGAAAGATGCTGGCAGCCTACTCAGCAAACCCCACATTTGAAAGACTGTAAACTCTACTGATGATGGTTAAAGAACCAGAAACACGTGTCTAGAGATCAGCACTATCTGCGCCAACTGTGGCGAAACACTCGAACACTCTTGAAGCAAGCAAGTAACTGAAACTGCATTTATCACAATGCCAGGGTTGAAACTTGCTGGGATGTGAAGTGGTGTGCTCCCACCCCAGGTCCTGTTTAATAGCACTCCCGTGACTCATTGAGCTGACGAGCTCGTGGATGAAGCACCCGCATGCCTGTGAGAGGTACCTGACCTGAAAAAAGATGTTGGCAGCCTACTCAGCAAAACCCACTTTTGAAAGACTGTAATATCTACTGATGACGGTTACAGAACCAGAAACACGTGTCTAGAGATCAGCACTATCTGCGCCAACTGTAGAGAAACACTTGAACACTCTTGAAGCAAGCAAGTAATTCAAAATGCATTTACCACAATGC
Source organism: Triturus cristatus (assembly GCF_964204655.1). Lineage (NCBI taxonomy): Eukaryota > Metazoa > Chordata > Amphibia > Caudata > Salamandridae > Triturus > Triturus cristatus. The sequence continues at coordinate 1,226,722,964 of NC_140579.1, forward strand.
ATGGGGTGAACCGTGCTGGGAGTTGAAGCGGTGTGCTCCCACTTTTTTCCTGCATAATAGTACTGCCGTGAGTCATTGAGCTGACAAGCACGTGGATGAAGCACCCGCATGCCTGTGAGAGGTACCTGACCTGAGAAAGATGTTGGCAGCCTACTCAGCAAACCCCAAATTTGAAAGACCGTAATCTCTACTGATGACGGTTAAAGAACCAGAAACACGTGTCTAGAGATCAGCACTATCTGCGCCAACTGTGGCGAAACACTCGAACACTCTTAAAGCAAGCAAGTAGCTGAAACTGCATTTACCACAATGCCAGGGGCGAACCTTGCTGGGAGGTGAAGCGGTGTGCTCCCACCCCTGTTCCTGTTTAATAGTACTCCCGTGAATCATTGAGCTGACGAGCTCGTGGATGAAGCACCCGCATGCCTGGAGAGGTACCTGACCTGACAAAGATGTTGGCAGCCTACTCAGCAAACCCCACATTTGAAAGACTGTAATCTCTACTGATGACGGTTAAAGAACCAGAAACACGTGTCTAGAGATCAGCACTATCTGCGCCAACGTTAGAGAAACACTCAAACACTCTTGAAGCAAGCAAGTAACTGAAACTGCATTTACCAAAATGCCAGGGGTGAACCTTGCTGGGAGTTGAAGCTGTGTGCTCCCACTCCTGTTCCTGCTTAATAGTACTGCCGTGTGTCATTGAGCTGACAAGCTCGTAGATGAATCACCCCCATGGCTGTGAGAGGTACCTGACCTGAGAAATATGTTGGCAGCCTACTCAGCAAACACCAAATTTCAAAGACTGTAATCTCTACTGATGAGGATTAAAGAATAAGAAACACATGTCAAGAGATCAACACTATCTGCGCCAACTGTGGTAAAACACTCGAACACTCTTGAAGCAAGCAAGTAACTGAAACTGCATTTACCGCAATGCCAGGGGCGAACCTTGCTGGGATGGGAAGCGATGTGCTCCCAACTCTGTTCCTGTTTAATAGTATTCCCGTGAGTCATTGAGCTGACGAGCTCGTGGATGAAGCTCCCGCATGCCTGTGAGAGGTAACTGACCTGAGAACGATGTTGGAAGCCTACTCAGCAAACCCCACATTTGAAAGACTGTAAACTCTACTGATGACGGTTAAAAAACCTAAAACACGTATCTAGAGATCAGCACTATCTGCGCCAACTGTGGTGAAACACTCGAACACTCTTGAAGCAAGCAAGTAACTGAAACTGCATTTACCACAATGCCAGGGGCGAACCTTGCTGGGAGGTGAAGCTGTGTGCTCCCACCCCTGTTCCTGTTTATTAGTACTCCCGTGAATCATTGAGCTGACAAGTTCGTGGATGAAGCACCTGCATGCCTGTGAGCGGTACCTGACCTGACAACGATGTTGGCAGCCTACTCAGCAAACCTCAAATTTGAAAGACTGTAATCTCTACTGATGATGGTTAAAGAACCAGAAACACGTGTCTAGAGATCAGCACTATCTGCGCCAACTGTGGCGAAACACGCAAACACTCTTGAAGCAAGCAAGTAACTGAAACTGCATTTATCACAATGCCAGGGTTGAAACTTGCTGGGAGGTGAAGTGGTGTGCTCCCACCCCAGGTCCTGTTTAATAGTACTCCCGTGACTCATTGAGCTGACGAGCTCGTGGATGAAGCACCCGCATGCCTGTGAGAGGTACCTGACCTGACAAAGATGTTGGCAGCCTACTCAGCAAACCCCACATTTCAAAGACTGTAATCTCTACTGATGACGGTTAAAGAACCAGAAACACGTGTCTAGAGATCAGCACTATCAGCGCCAACTGTGGCGAAACACTCGAACACTCTTGAAGCAAGCAAATAACTGAAACTGCATTTACCACAATGCCAGGGGCGAACCTTGCTGGGAGGTGAAGCGGTGTGTTCCCACCCCTGTTCCTGTTTAATAGTACTCCCGTGAATCATTGAGCTTACAAGCTCATGGATTAAGCACCCGCATGCCTGTGAGAGGTACCTGACCTGACAAAGATGTTGACAGCCTACTCAGCAAACCCCAAATTTGAAAGAGTTTAATCTCTACTGATGATGGTTAAAGAACCAGAAACACGTGTCTAGAGATCAGCACTATCTGCGCCAACTGTGGCGAAACACTCGAACACTCTTGAAGCAAGCAAGTAACCGAAACTGCATTTGCCACAATGCCAGGGACAAACCTTGCTGGGAGGTGAAGCAGTGTGCTCCCACCCCTGTTCCTGTTTAATAGTACTGCCGTGAGTCATTGAGCTGATGAGCTCGTGGATGATGCACCCGCATGCCTGTGAGAGGTACCTGGCCTGAGAAAGATGTTGACAGCCTACTCAGCAAACCCCACATTTGAAAGACTGTAATCTCTAATGATGACGGTTAAAGAACCAGAAACACGTGTCTAGAGATCAGCACTATCTGCGCCAACTGTGGCGAAACACTAGAATACTCTTGAAGCAAGCAAGTAAATGAAACTGCATTTACCACAAGGCCAGGGGCGATCCTTGCTGGGAGGTGAAGCGGTGTGCTCCCACCCCTGTTCCTGTTTAATAGCACTCCCGTGAATCATTGAGCTGACAAGCTCGTGGATGAAGCATCCGCATGCCTGCGAGAGGTACCTAACCTGACAAAGATGTTGGCAGCCTACTCAGCAAACCCCAAATTTGAAAGACTGTAATCTCTACTGATGATGGTTAAAGAACCAGAAACACGTGTCTAGAGATCAGCACTATCTGAGCCAACTGTGGCGAAACACTCGAACACTCTTGAAGCAAGCAAGTAACCGAAACTGCATTTGCCACAATGCCAGGGAGAAACCTTGCTGGGAAGTGAAGCGGTGTGCTCCCACGCCTGTTCCAGTTTAATAGTACTCCCGTGAGTCATTGAGCTGACGAGCTCGTGAATGAAGTACCCGCATGCCTGTGAGAGGTGCCTGACCTGAGAAAGATGTTGGCAGCCTACTCAGCAAACCTCACATTTGAAAGACTGTAACCTCTACTGATGATGGTTAAAGAACCAGAAACACGTGTCTAGAGATCAGCACTATCTGCGCCAACTGTGGTGAAACACTTGAACACTCTTGAAGCAAGCAAGTAACTGAAACTGCATTTACCGCAATGCCAGGGGCGAACCTTGCTAGGAGGTGAAGCGGTGTGCTCCCACCCCTGTTCCTGTTTAATAGTACTCCCGTGAATCATTGAGCCGACGATCTCGTGGATGAAGCACCCGCATGCCTGTGAGAGGTACCTAAATTGAGAAAGATGTTGGCAGCCTACTCAGCAAACCTCACATTTGAAAGACTGTAATCTCTACTGATGATGGTTAAAGAACCAGAAACACGTGTCTAGAGATCAGCACTATCTGCGCCAACTGTGGTGAAACACTCGAACACTCTTGAAGCAAGCAAGTAACTGTAACTGCATTTACCACCATGCCAGGGGCGAACTGTGCTGGGAGGTGAAGCGGTGTGCTCCCACTCCTGTTCCCGCTTAATAGTAGTGCCGTGAGTCATTGAGCACACAAGCTCGTGGATGAAGTACCCGCATGCCTGTGAGAGGTACCTGACCTGAGAAAGATGTTGGCTGCCTACTCAGCAAACCCCAAATTTGAAAGACTGTAATCTCTACTGATGACGGTTAAAGAACCAGAAACACGTGTCTAGAGATCAGCACTATCTGCGCCAACTGTGGCGAAACACTCAAACACTTTTGAAGAACCAAGTAACTGAAACTGCATTTACCACAATGCCAGGAGTGAACCTTGCTGGGAGGTGAAGCAGTATACTCCCACCCCTGTTCCTGTTTAATAGTAGTCCAGTGAGTCATTGAGCTGACGAGCTCGTGGATGAAGCACCCGCATGCCTGTGAGAGGTACCTGGCCTGAGAAAGATGTTGACAGCCTACTCAGCAAACCCCACATTTGAAAGACTGTAATCTCTACTAATGATGGTTAAAGAACCAGAAACACGTGTCTAGAGATCAGCACTATCTGGACCAACTGTGGCGAAACATTTGAACACTCTTGAAGCAAGCAAGTAACTGAAACTGCATTTACCACAATGCCAGGGGGAACCTTGCTGGGAGGTGAAGCGGTGTGCTCCCACTCCTGTTCCTGCTTAATAGTACTGCCTTGAGTCATTGAGCTGACAAGCTCGTGGATGAAGCACCCGCATGCCTGTGAGAGGTACCTGACCTGAGAAAGATGCTGGCAGCCTACTCAGCAAACCCCACATTTGAAAGACTATAAACTCTACTGATGATGGTTAAAGAACCAGAAACACGTGTCTAGAGATCAGCACTATCTGCGCCAACTGTGGCGAAACACTCGAACACTCTTGAAGCAAGCAAGTAACTGAAACTGCATTTATCACAATGCCAGGGTTGAAACTTGCTGGGATGTGAAGTGGTGTGCTCCCACCCCAGGTCCTGTTTAATAGCACTCCCGTGACTCATTGAGCTGACGAGCTCGTGGATGAAGCACCCGCATGCCTGTGAGAGGTACCTGACCTGAAAAAAGATGTTGGCAGCCTACTCAGCAAAACCCACTTTTGAAAGACTGTAATCTCTACTGATGACGGTTACAGAACCAGAAACACGTGTCTAGAGATCAGCACTATCTGCGCCAACTGTAGAGAAACACTTGAACACTCTTGAAGCAAGCAAGTAATTCAAAATGCATTTACCACAATGCATGGGGTGAACCGTGCTGGGAGTTGAAGCGGTGTGCTCCCACTTTTTTCCTGCATAATAGTACTGCCGTGAGTCATTGAGCTGACAAGCACGTGGATGAAGCACCCGCATGCCTGTGAGAGGTACCTGACCTGAGAAAGATGTTGGCAGCCTACTCAGCAAACCCCAAATTTGAAAGACCGTAATCTCTACTGATGACGGTTAAAGAACCAGAAACACGTGTCTAGAGATCAGCACTATCTGCGCCAACTGTGGCGAAACACTCGAACACTCTTAAAGCAAGCAAGTAGCTGAAACTGCATTTACCACAATGCCAGGGGCGAACCTTGCTGGGAGGTGAAGCGGTGTGCTCCCACCCCTGTTCCTGTTTAATAGTACTCCCGTGAATCATTGAGCTGACGAGCTCGTGGATGAAGCACCCGCATGCCTGGAGAGGTACCTGACCTGACAAAGATGTTGGCAGCCTACTCAGCAAACCCCACATTTGAAAGACTGTAATCTCTACTGATGACGGTTAAAGAACCAGAAACACGTGTCTAGAGATCAGCACTATCTGCGCCAACGTTAGAGAAACACTCAAACACTCTTGAAGCAAGCAAGTAACTGAAACTGCATTTACCAAAATGCCAGGGGTGAACCTTGCTGGGAGTTGAAGCTGTGTGCTCCCACTCCTGTTCCTGCTTAATAGTACTGCCGTGTGTCATTGAGCTGACAAGCTCGTAGATGAATCACCCCCATGGCTGTGAGAGGTACCTGACCTGAGAAATATGTTGGCAGCCTACTCAGCAAACACCAAATTTCAAAGACTGTAATCTCTACTGATGAGGATTAAAGAATAAGAAACACATGTCAAGAGATCAACACTATCTGCGCCAACTGTGGTAAAACACTCGAACACTCTTGAAGCAAGCAAGTAACTGAAACTGCATTTACCGCAATGCCAGGGGCGAACCTTGCTGGGATGGGAAGCGATGTGCTCCCAACTCTGTTCCTGTTTAATAGTATTCCCGTGAGTCATTGAGCTGACGAGCTCGTGGATGAAGCTCCCGCATGCCTGTGAGAGGTAACTGACCTGAGAACGATGTTGGAAGCCTACTCAGCAAACCCCACATTTGAAAGACTGTAAACTCTACTGATGACGGTTAAAAAACCTAAAACACGTATCTAGAGATCAGCACTATCTGCGCCAACTGTGGTGAAACACTCGAACACTCTTGAAGCAAGCAAGTAACTGAAACTGCATTTACCACAATGCCAGGGGCGAACCTTGCTGGGAGGTGAAGCTGTGTGCTCCCACCCCTGTTCCTGTTTAATAGTACTCCCGTGAATCATTGAGCCGACGATCTCGTGGATGAAGCACCCGCATGCCTGTGAGAGGTACCTAAATTGAGAAAGATGTTGGCAGCCTACTCAGCAAACCTCACATTTGAAAGACTGTAATCTCTACTGATGATGGTTAAAGAACCAGAAACACGTGTCTAGAGATCAGCACTATCTGCGCCAACTGTGGTGAAACACTCGAACACTCTTGAAGCAAGCAAGTAACTGTAACTGCATTTACCACCATGCCAGGGGCGAACTGTGCTGGGAGGTGAAGCGGTGTGCTCCCACTCCTGTTCCCGCTTAATAGTAGTGCCGTGAGTCATTGAGCACACAAGCTCGTGGATGAAGTACCCGCATGCCTGTGAGAGGTACCTGACCTGAGAAAGATGTTGGCTGCCTACTCAGCAAACCCCAAATTTGAAAGACTGTAATCTCTACTGATGACGGTTAAAGAACCAGAAACACGTGTCTAGAGATCAGCACTATCTGCGCCAACTGTGGCGAAACACTCAAACACTTTTGAAGAACCAAGTATTGAAACTGCATTTACCACAATGCCAGGAGTGAACCTTGCTGGGAGGTGAAGCAGTATACTCCCACCCCTGTTCCTGTTTAATAGTAGTCCAGTGAGTCATTGAGCTGACGAGCTCGTGGATGAAGCACCCGCATGCCTGTGAGAGGTACCTGGCCTGAGAAAGATGTTGACAGCCTATAAGCAAACCCCACATTTGAAAGACTGTAATCTCTACTAATGATGGTTAAAGAACCAGAAACACGTGTCTAGAGATCAGCACTATCTGGACCAACTGTGGCGAAACATTTGAACACTCTTGAAGCAAGCAAGTAACTGAAACTGCATTTACCACAATGCCAGGGGGAACCTTGCTGGGAGGTGAAGCGGTGTGCTCCCACTCCTGTTCCTGCTTAATAGTACTGCCTTGAGTCATTGAGCTGACAAGCTCGTGGATGAAGCACCCGCATGCCTGTGAGAGGTACCTGACCTGAGAAAGATGCTGGCAGCCTACTCAGCAAACCCCACATTTGAAAGACTATAAACTCTACTGATGATGGTTAAAGAACCAGAAACACGTGTCTAGAGATCAGCACTATCTGCGCCAACTGTGGCGAAACACTCGAACACTCTTGAAGCAAGCAAGTAACTGAAACTGCATTTATCACAATGCCAGGGTTGAAACTTGCTGGGATGTGAAGTGGTGTGCTCCCACCCCAGGTCCTGTTTAATAGCACTCCCGTGACTCATTGAGCTGACGAGCTCGTGGATGAAGCACCCGCATGCCTGTGAGAGGTACCTGACCTGAAAAAAGATGTTGGCAGCCTACTCAGCAAAACCCACTTTTGAAAGACTGTAATCTCTACTGATGACGGTTACAGAACCAGAAACACGTGTCTAGAGATCAGCACTATCTGCGCCAACTGTAGAGAAACACTTGAACACTCTTGAAGCAAGCAAGTAATTCAAAATGCATTTACCACAATGCATGGGGTGAACCGTGCTGGGAGTTGAAGCGGTGTGCTCCCACTTTTTTCCTGCATAATAGTACTGCCGTGAGTCATTGAGCTGACAAGCACGTGGATGAAGCACCCGCATGCCTGTGAGAGGTACCTGACCTGAGAAAGATGTTGGCAGCCTACTCAGCAAACCCCAAATTTGAAAGACCGTAATCTCTACTGATGACGGTTAAAGAACCAGAAACACGTGTCTAGAGATCAGCACTATCTGCGCCAACTGTGGCGAAACACTCGAACACTCTTAAAGCAAGCAAGTAGCTGAAACTGCATTTACCACAATGCCAGGGGCGAACCTTGCTGGGAGGTGAAGCGGTGTGCTCCCACCCCTGTTCCTGTTTAATAGTACTCCCGTGAATCATTGAGCTGACGAGCTCGTGGATGAAGCACCCGCATGCCTGGAGAGGTACCTGACCTGACAAAGATGTTGGCAGCCTACTCAGCAAACCCCACATTTGAAAGACTGTAATCTCTACTGATGACGGTTAAAGAACCAGAAACACGTGTCTAGAGATCAGCACTATCTGCGCCAACGTTAGAGAAACACTCAAACACTCTTGAAGCAAGCAAGTAACTGAAACTGCATTTACCAAAATGCCAGGGGTGAACCTTGCTGGGAGTTGAAGCTGTGTGCTCCCACTCCTGTTCCTGCTTAATAGTACTGCCGTGTGTCATTGAGCTGACAAGCTCGTAGATGAATCACCCCCATGGCTGTGAGAGGTACCTGACCTGAGAAATATGTTGGCAGCCTACTCAGCAAACACCAAATTTCAAAGACTGTAATCTCTACTGATGAGGATTAAAGAATAAGAAACACATGTCAAGAGATCAACACTATCTGCGCCAACTGTGGTAAAACACTCGAACACTCTTGAAGCAAGCAAGTAACTGAAACTGCATTTACCGCAATGCCAGGGGCGAACCTTGCTGGGATGGGAAGCGATGTGCTCCCAACTCTGTTCCTGTTTAATAGTATTCCCGTGAGTCATTGAGCTGACGAGCTCGTGGATGAAGCTCCCGCATGCCTGTGAGAGGTAACTGACCTGAGAACGATGTTGGAAGCCTACTCAGCAAACCCCACATTTGAAAGACTGTAAACTCTACTGATGACGGTTAAAAAACCTAAAACACGTATCTAGAGATCAGCACTATCTGCGCCAACTGTGGTGAAACACTCGAACACTCTTGAAGCAAGCAAGTAACTGAAACTGCATTTACCACAATGCCAGGGGCGAACCTTGCTGGGAGGTGAAGCTGTGTGCTCCCACCCCTGTTCCTGTTTATTAGTACTCCCGTGAATCATTGAGCTGACAAGTTCGTGGATGAAGCACCTGCATGCCTGTGAGCGGTACCTGACCTGACAACGATGTTGGCAGCCTACTCAGCAAACCCCAAATTTGAAAGACTGTAATCTCTACTGATGATGGTTAAAGAACAAGAAACACGTGTCTAGAGATCAGCACTATCTGCACCAACTGTGGCGAAACACTAGAACACTCTTGAAGCAAGCAAGTAACTGAAACTGCATTTACCACAATGCCAGGGGCGAACCTTGCTGGGAGGTGAAGCGGTGTGTTCCCACCCCTGTTCCTGTTTAATAGTACTCCCGTGAATCATTGAGCTTACAAGCTCATGGATTAAGCACCCGCATGCCTGTGAGAGGTACCTGACCTGACAAAGATGTTGGCAGCCTACTCAGCAAATCCCAAATTTGAAAGACTGTAATCTCTACTGATGATGGTTAAAGAACCAGAAACACGTGTCTAGAGATCAGCACTATCTGCGCCAACTGTGGCGAAACACTCGAACACTCTTGAAGCAAGCAAGTTACCGAAACTGCATTTGCCACAATGCCAGGGACAAACCTTGCTGGGAAGTGAAGCGGTGTGCTCCCACCCCTGATCCAGTTTAATAGTACTCCCGTGAGTCATTGAGCAGACGAGCTCGTGAATGAAGCACCCGCATGCCTGTGAGAGGTGCCTGACCTGAGAAAGATGTTGGCAGCCTACTCAGCAAACCTCACCTTTGAAAGACTGTAATCTCTACTGATGATGGTTAAAGAACCAGAAACACGTGTCTAGAGATCAACACTATCTGCGCCAACTGTGGTGAAACACTTGAACACTCTTGAAGCAAGCAAGTAACTGAAACTGCATTTACCACAATGACAGGGGTGAACCTTGCTGGGAGCTGAAGCGGTGTGCTCCCACCCCTGTTACTGTTTAATAGTACTCCCGTGAGTCATTGAGCTAGAGAGCTCGTGGATGAAGCACCCGCATACCTGTGAGAGGTACCTGACCTGAGAGAGATGTTGACAGCCTACTCAGCAAACCTCACATTTGAAAGACTGTAATCTCTACTGCTGACGGTTAAAAAAACAGAAACACTTGTCTAGAGATCAGCACTATCTGCGTCAACTATGGCGAAACCCTCGAACACTCTTGAAGCAAGCAAGTAACTGAAACTGCATTTACCACCATGCCAGGGGCGAACCGTGCTGGGAGGTGAAGCGGTGTGCTCCAACTCCTGTTCCCGCTTAAAAGTAGTGCCGTGAGTCATTGAGCAGACAAGCTCGTGGATGAAGCACCCGCATGCCTGTGAGAAGTACCTGACCTGAGAAAGATGTTGGCAGCCTACTCAGCAAACCCCAAATTTGAAAAACTGTAATATCTACTGATGACAGTTACAGAACCAGAAACACGTGTCTAGAGATCAGCTCTATCTGCGCCAACTGTAGCGAAGCACTCGAACACTCTTGAAGCAAGCAAGTAATTCAAACTGCATTTACCAAAATGCCAGGGGTGAACCTTGCTGGGAGTTGAAGCGGTGTGCTCCCACATTTTTCCTGCATAATAGTACTGCCGTTAGTCATTGAGCTGACAAGCTTGTGTATGAAGGATCCGCATGCCTGTGAGAGGTACCTGACCTGAGAAAGATGTTGGCAGCCTACTCAGCAAACCCCAAATTTGAAAGACTGTAATCTCTACTGATGATGGTTAAAGAACCAGAAACACGTGTCTAGAGATCAGCACTATCTGCGCCAACTGTGGCGAAACACGCGAACACTCTTGAAGCAAGCAAGTAACTGAAACTGCATTTATCACAATGCCAGGGTTGAAACTTGCTGGGAGGTGAAGTGGTGTGCTCCTACCCCAGGTCCTGTTTAATAGTACTCCCGTGACTCATTGAGCTGACGAGCTCGTGGATGAAGCACCCGCATGCCTGTGAGAGGTACCTGACCTGACAAAGATGTTGGCAGCCTACTCAGCAAACCCCACATTTCAAAGACTGTAATCTCTACTGATGACGGTTAAAGAACCAGAAACACGTGTCTAGAGATCAGCACTATCAGCGCCAACTGTGGCGAAACACTCGAACACTCTTGAAGCAAGCAAATAACTGAAACTGCATTTACCACAATGCCAGGGGCGAACCTTGCTGGGAGGTAAAGCTGTGTGCTCCCACTCCTGTTCCTGCTTAATAGTACTGCCGTGAGTCATTGAGCTGACGAGCTCGTCGATGAAGCACCCGCATGCCTGTGATAGGTACCTGACCTGAGAAAGATGTTGGCAGCCTACTCATCAAACCCCAAATTTCAAAGACTGTAATCTCTACTGATTAGGGTTGAAGAACCTGAAACACGTGTCTAGAGATCAGCACTATCTGCGCCAACTGTGGCGAAACACTCGAACACTCTTGAAGCAAGCAAGTAACTGAAACTGCATTTACCAAAATGCCAGTGGCGAACCTTGCTGGGAGCTGAAGCGGTGTGCTCCCACCCCTGTTCCTGTTTAATAGTACTCCCGTGAGTCATTGAGCTGGCGAGCTTGTGGCTGAAGCACCCGCATGCCTGTGAGAGGTACCTGACCTGAGAAAGATGTTGACAGCCTACTCAGCAAACCATACATTTGAAAGACTGTAATCTCTACTGATGATGGTTAAAGAACCAGAAACACGTGTCTAGAGATCAGCACTATCTGCGCCAACCGTGGCAAAGCACTCGAACACTCTTGAAGCAAGAAAGTAACTGAATCTGCATTTACCACAATGCCAGGGGCGAACCTTGCTGGGAGGTGAAGCGGTGTGCTCCCACCCCTGTTCCTGTTTAAAAGTACTCCTGTGACTTATTGAGCTGACGAGCTCGTGGATGAAGCACCCACATGCCTGGAGAGGTACCTGACCTGACAAAGATGTTGGCAGCCTGCTCAGCAAACCCCACATTTGAAAGACTGTAATCTCTTCTGATGACGGTTAAAGAACCAGAAACACGTGTCTAGAGATCAGCACTATTTGCGCCAACGTTAGCGAAACACTCAAACACTCTTGAAGCAAGCAAGTAACTGAAACTGCATTTACCACAATGCCAGGGGCGAACCTTGCTGGGAGGTGAAGCTGTGTGCTCCCACCCCTGTTCCTGTTTATTAGTACTCCCGTGAATCATTGAGCTGACAAGTTCGTGGATGAAGCACCTGCATGCCTGTGAGCGGTACCTGACCTGACAACGATGTTGGCAGCCTACTCAGCAAACCCCAAATTTGAAAGACTGTAATCTCTACTGATGATGGTTAAAGAACAAGAAACACGTGTCTAGAGATCAGCACTATCTGCACCAACTGTGGCGAAACACTAGAACACTCTTGAAGCAAGCAAGTAACTGAAACTGCATTTACCACAATGCCAGGGGCGAACCTTGCTGGGAGGTGAAGCGGTGTGTTCCCACCCCTGTTCCTGTTTAATAGTACTCCCGTGAATCATTGAGCTTACAAGCTCATGGATTAAGCACCCGCATGCCTGTGAGAGGTACCTGACCTGACAAAGATGTTGACAGCCTACTCAGCAAACCCCAAATTTGAAAGAGTTTAATCTCTACTGATGATGGTTAAAGAACCAGAAACACGTGTCTAGAGATCAGCACTATCTGCGCCAACTGTGGCGAAACACTCGAACACTCTTGAAGCAAGGAAGTAACCGAAACTGCATTTGCCACAATGCCAGGGACAAACCTTGCTGGGAGGTGAAGCAGTGTGCTCCCACCCCTGTTCCTGTTTAATAGTACTGCCGTGAGTCATTGAGCTGATGAGCTCGTGGATGATGCACCCGCATGCCTGTGAGAGGTACCTGGCCTGAGAAAGATGTTGACAGCCTACTCAGCAAACCCCACATTTGAAAGACTGTAATCTCTAATGATGACGGTTAAAGAACCAGAAACACGTGTCTAGAGATCAGCACTATCTGCGCCAACTGTGGCGAAACACTAGAATACTCTTGAAGCAAGCAAGTAAATGAAACTGCATTTACCACAAGGCCAGGGGCGATCCTTGCTGGGAGGTGAAGCGGTGTGCTCCCACCCCTGTTCCTGTTTAATAGCACTCCCGTGAATCATTGAGCTGACAAGCTCGTGGATGAAGCATCCGCATGCCTGCGAGAGGTACCTAACCTGACAAAGATGTTGGCAGCCTACTCAGCAAACCCCAAATTTGAAAGACTGTAATCTCTACTGATGATGGTTAAAGAACCAGAAACACGTGTCTAGAGATCAGCACTATCTGAGCCAACTGTGGCGAAACACTCGAACACTCTTGAAGCAAGCAAGTAACCGAAACTGCATTTGCCACAATGCCAGGGAGAAACCTTGCTGGGAAGTGAAGCGGTGTGCTCCCACGCCTGTTCCAGTTTAATAGTACTCCCGTGAGTCATTGAGCTGACGAGCTCGTGAATGAAGCACCCGCATGCCTGTGAGAGGTACCTAAATTGAGAAAGATGTTGGCAGCCTACTCAGCAAACCTCACATTTGAAAGACTGTAATCTCTACTGATGATGGTTAAAGAACCAGAAACACGTGTCTAGAGATCAGCACTATCTGCGCCAACTGTGGTGAAACACTCGAACACTCTTGAAGCAAGCAAGTAACTGTAACTGCATTTACCACCATGCCAGGGGCAAACTGTGCTGGGAGGTGAAGCGGTGTGCTCCCACTCCTGTTCCCGCTTAATAGTAGTGCCGTGAGTCATTGAGCACACAAGCTCGTGGATGAAGTACCCGCATGCCTGTGAGAGGTACCTGACCTGAGAAAGATGTTGGCTGCCTACTCAGCAAACCCCAAATTTGAAAGACTGTAATCTCTACTGATGACGGTTAAAGAACCAGAAACACGTGTCTAGAGATCAGCACTATCTGCGCCAACTGTGGCGAAACACTCAAACACTTTTGAAGAACCAAGTAACTGAAACTGCATTTACCACAATGCCAGGAGTGAACCTTGCTGGGAGGTGAAGCAGTATACTCCCACCCCTGTTCCTGTTTAATAGTAGTCCAGTGAGTCATTGAGCTGACGAGCTCGTGGATGAAGCACCCGCATGCCTGTGAGAGGTACCTGGCCTGAGAAAGATGTTGACAGCCTACTCAGCAAACCCCACATTTGAAAGACTGTAATCTCTACTAATGATGGTTAAAGAACCAGAAACACGTGTCTAGAGATCAGCACTATCTGGACCAACTGTGGCGAAACATTTGAACACTCTTGAAGCAAGCAAGTAACTGAAACTGCATTTACCACAATGCCAGGGGGAACCTTGCTGGGAGGTGAAGCGGTGTGCTCCCACTCCTGTTCCTGCTTAATAGTACTGCCTTGAGTCATTGAGCTGACAAGCTCGTGGATGAAGCACCCCCATGCCTGTGAGAGGTACCTGACCTGAGAAAGATGCTGGCAGCCTACTCAGCAAACCCCACATTTGAAAGACTGTAAACTCTACTGATGATGGTTAAAGAACCAGAAACACGTGTCTAGAGATCAGCACTATCTGCGCCAACTGTGGCGAAACACTCGAACACTCTTGAAGCAAGCAAGTAACTGAAACTGCATTTATCACAATGCCAGGGTTGAAACTTGCTGGGATGTGAAGTGGTGTGCTCCCACCCCAGGTCCTGTTTAATAGCACTCCCGTGACTCATTGAGCTGACGAGCTCGTGGATGAAGCACCCGCATGCCTCTGAGAGGTACCTGACCTGACAAAGATGTTGGCAGCCTACTCAGCAAAACCCACTTTTGAAAGACTGTAATATCTACTGATGACGGTTACAGAACCAGAAACACGTGTCTAGAGATCAGCACTATCTGCGCCAACTGTAGAGAAACACTTGAACACTCTTGAAGCAAGCAAGTAATTCAAAATGCATTTACCACAATGCATGGGGTGAACCGTGCTGGGAGTTGAAGCGGTGTGCTCCCACTTTTTTCCTGCATAATAGTACTGCCGTGAGTCATTGAGCTGACAAGCACGTGGATGAAGCACCCGCATGCCTGTGAGAGGTACCTGACCTGAGAAAGATTTGGCAGCCTACTCAGCAAACCCCAAATTTGAAAGACCGTAATCTCTACTGATGACGGTTAAAGAACCAGAAACACGTGTCTAGAGATCAGCACTATCTGCGCCAACTGTGGCGAAACACTCGAACACTCTTAAAGCAAGCAAGTAGCTGAAACTGCATTTACCACAATGCCAGGGGCGAACCTTGCTGGGAGGTGAAGCGGTGTGCTCCCACCCCTGTTCCTGTTTAATAGTACTCCCGTGAATCATTGAGCTGACGAGCTCGTGGATGAAGCACCCGCATGCCTGGAGAGGTACCTGACCTGACAAAGATGTTGGCAGCCTACTCAGCAAACCCCACATTTGAAAGACTGTAATCTCTACTGATGACGGTTAAAGAACCAGAAACACGTGTCTAGAGATCAGCACTATCTGCGCCAACGTTAGAGAAACACTCAAACACTCTTGAAGCAAGCAAGTAACTGAAACTGCATTTACCAAAATGCCAGGGGTGAACCTTGCTGGGAGTTAAAGCTGTGTGCTCCCACTCCTGTTCCTGCTTAATAGTACTGCCGTGTGTCATTGAGCTGACAAGCTCGTAGATGAATCACCCCCATGGCTGTGAGAGGTACCTGACCTGAGAAATATGTTGGCAGCCTACTCAGCAAACACCAAATTTCAAAGACTGTAATCTCTACTGATGAGGATTAAAGAATAAGAAACACATGTCAAGAGATTAACACTATCTGCGCCAACTGTGGTAAAACACTCGAACACTCTTGAAGCAAGCAAGTAACTGAAACTGCATTTACCGCAATGCCAGGGGCGAACCTTGCTGGGATGGGAAGCGATGTGCTCCCAACTCTGTTCCTGTTTAATAGTATTCCCGTGAGTCATTGAGCTGACGAGCTCGTGGATGAAGCTCCCGCATGCCTGTGAGAGGTAACTGACCTGAGAACGATGTTGGAAGCCTACTCAGCAAACCCCACATTTGAAAGACTGTAAACTCTACTGATGACGGTTAAAAAACCTAAAACACGTATCTAGAGATCAGCACTATCTGCGCCAACTGTGGTGAAACACTCGAACACTCTTGAAGCAAGCAAGTAACTGAAACTGCATTTACCACAATGCCAGGGGCGATCCTTGCTGGGAGGTGAAGAGGTGTGCTCCCACCCCTGTTCCTGTTTAATAGTACTCCCGTGAATCATTGAGCTGACAAGTTCGTGGATGAAGCACCTGCATGCCTGTGAGAGGTACCTGACCTGAGAAAGATGTTGGCAGCCTACTCAGCAAACGCCACATTTGAAAGACTGTAATCTCTACTGATGACGGTTAAAGAACCAGAAACACGTGTCTAGAGATCAGCACTATCTGCGCCAACTGTGGCGAAACACTCGAACACTCTTGAAGCAAGCAAGTAACTGAAACTGCATTTACCACAAGGCCAGGGGCGATCCTTGCTGGGAGGTGAAGCGGTGTGCTCCCACCCCTGTTCCTGTTTAATAGCACTCCCGTGAATCATTGAGCTGACAAGCTCGTGGATGAAGCATCCGCATGCCTGTGAGAGGTACCTAACCTGACAAAGATGTTGGCAGCCTACTCAGCAAACCCCAAATTTGAAAGACTGTAATCTCTACTGATGATGGTTAAAGAACCAGAAACACGTGTCTAGAGATCAGCACTATCTGCGCCAACTGTGGCGAAACATTCGAACACTCTTGAAGCAAGCAAGTAACCGAAACTGCATTTGCCACAATGCCAGGGAGAAACCTTGCTGGGAAGTGAAGCGGTGTGCTCCCACGCCTGTTCCAGTTTAATAGTACTCCCGTGAGTCATTGAGCTGACAAGCTCGTGAATGAAGCACCCGCATGCCTGTGAGAGGTGCCTGACCTGAGAAAGATGTTGGCAGCCTACTCAGCAAACCTCACATTTGAAAGACTGTAATCTCTACTGATGATGGTTAAAGAACCAGAAACACGTGTCTAGAGAACAGCACTATCTGCGCCAACTGTGGCGAAACACTCGAACACTCTTGAAGCAAGCAAGTAACTGAAACTGCATTTATCACAATGCCAGGGTTGAAACTTGCTGGGATGTGAAGTGGTGTGCTCCCACACCAGGTCCTGTTTAATAGCACTCCCGTGACTCATTGAGCTGACGAGCTCGTGGATGAAGCACCCGCATGCCTGTGAGAGGTACCTGACCTGACAAAGATGTTGGCAGCCTACTCAGCAAAACCCACTTTTGAAAGACTGTAATATCTACTGATGACGATTAAAGAACCAGAAACACGTGTCTAGAGATCAGCACTATCAGCGCCAACTGTAGAGAAACACTCGAACACTCTTGAAGCAAGCAAGTAATTCAAAATGCATTTACCACAATGCCAGGGGTGAACCTTGCTGGGAGTTGAAGCGGTGTGCTCCCACTTTTTTCCTGCATAATAGTACTGCCGTGAGTCATTGAGCTGACAAGCACGTGGATGAAGCACTCGTATGCCTGTGAGAGGTACCTGACCTGAGAAAGATGTTGGCAGCCTACTCAGCAAACCCCAAATTTGAAAGACTGTAATCTCTACTGATAACGGTTAAAGAACCAGAAACACGTGTCTAGAGATCAGCACTATCTGCGCCAACTGTGGCGAAACACTCGAACACTCTTGAAGCAAGCAAGTAACTGAAACTGCATTTATCACAATGCCAGGGTTGAAACTTGCTGGGATGTGAAGTGGTGTGCTCCCACCGCAGGTCCTGTTTAATAGTACTCCCGTGACTCATTGAGCTGACGAGCTCGTGGATGAAGCACCCGCATGCCTGTGAGAGGTACCTGACCTGAGAAAGATGTTGGCAGCCTTCTCAGCAAACCCCACATTTTAAAGACTGAAATCTCTACGGATGTCAGTTAAAGAACCAGAAACACGTGTCTAGAGATCAGCACTATCTGCGCCAACTGTGGCGAAACACTCGAACACTCTTGAAGCAAGCAAATAACTGAAACTGCATTTACCACAATGCCAGGGGCGAACCTTGCTGGGAGGTGAAGCGGTGTGCTCCCACCCCTGTTCCTGTTTAATAGTACTCCCGTGAATCATTGAGCTGACGAGCTCGTGGATGAAGCACCCGCATGCCTGGAGAGGTACCTGACCTGACAAAGATGTTGGCAGCCTACTCAGCAAACCCCACATTTGAAAGACTGTAATCTATACTGATGACGGTTAAAGAACCAGAAACACGTGTCTAGAGATCAGCACTATCTGCGCCAACGTTAGAGAAACACTCAAACACTCTTGAAGCAAGCAAGTAACTGAAACTGCATTTACCACAATGCCAGGGGTGAACCTTGCTGGGAGTTGAAGCTGTGTGCTCCCACTCCTGTTCCCGCTTAATAGTACTGCTGTGTGTTATTGAGCTGACAAGCTCGTAGATGAAGCACTCCCTAAAACACAACCCCCAGCACGAACCCTACACTAGATAAACACCACTGCACTGCCCTAAACCCTAAAACACTACCCCCAGTACGACCCCCTACACTAACCAAACACCACTGCACTACCATAAAACCTAAAACACTATCTCCAGCACGACCCGCTAAACTACACAAACACCACTGCACTTCCCTAAACCCTAACACACTACCCCAGCACGATCCTCTACACTACCCAAACACCACTGCACTCCCTAAACCCTAAAACACAATACCCAGCAGCACCCCCAACACTACCCAAACACCACTGCACTACCCTAAACCGTAACACTCTACCCCCAGCACAACCCCCTACACTACCCAAACACCACTGCACTACCCTAAACCCTAAAACACTGCCCACAGCATGACCCCCTACAGTACCCAAACACCACTGCACTACCCTAAACCCTAAAACACTCCGCCAGCTCGACTCCCTACACTACCCAAAAACCACTGCACTACCCTAAACACTTAGTGTACCCACATCACGACACCCTACACTACCCAAACACCAGTGCACTACACTAAACCCTAAATCTACCCTCAGCATGACCCACTACACTACCCAAACACCACTGCTCCACTCTAAACCCTAAAACACTACTCAGCATGACCCCCTGCACTACCCAAACACCACTGCACTACCCTAAACCCTAAAACACTACCGCAGCATGACCCCCTACACTACCCAAACACCACTGCACTACCCTAAACCCTAAAACACTACCCCCAGCAGTACCCCTACACTACCCAAACATCACTGCACTACCCTAAACCCTAAAACACTACCACCAGCACGACTCTCTACACTACCCAAACAACACTGCACTACCCTAAACCCTAAAACACTATCCCCAGCACGACCCCCTACACAACCCAAACACCATTGCACTACACTAAACCCCATATACACTACCCCAAGCACGACCCCCTACACTACACAAACACCACTGCACTACCATAAACCCTAAAACACTCCCTCCAGCACCACTCCCTACACTGCCCAAACACCACTGCACTACCCTAAACCCTAAAACACTACCCACAGCACGACTCCCTACACTACCCGAACACCACTACACTACCCTAAACTCTTAAACACTACCCCCAGCATGACCCCCTACACTGCTGGAACACCACTGCACTGCCCTAAACCCTAATACACCACCCCCTGCACGACCCCCTACACTGCCCGAACACCACTGCACTGTCCTAAACCCTAAAACACCACCCCCTGCACGACCCCCAACACTGCCCAAACACCACTGCACTGCCCTAAACCCTAAAACACCACCCCCTGCACGCCTCCCAACACTGCCCGAACACCACTGCACTACCCTAAACGCTAAAACACTATCCCCCACGCGACCCCCTACACTAGCCAAAGACCACTGCACTACCCTAAACCCTAAAACACGATCCCCTACACTACAGAAACACAGCTGAACTACCCTAAACCCTAAAACATTACCCCCAGCACGACCCCCTACACTACCTGAACACCACTGCACTGCCCTAAACCCTAAAACACTATCCCCAGCATGACCCCCTACACTACACAAACAACACTGCACTAAGAAAAACCCTAAAACACTACCACCAGCATGATCCCCTACACTACCCAAAGACCACTGCACTACCCTAAACCCTAAAACACTATCCCCCACATGACCCCTTACACTGCCGGAACACCACTGCACTGCCCTAAACCCTAAAACACCACCCCCTGCACAACCCCCTACACTGCCCGAACACCACTGCACTGCCCTAATCTCTAAAACACCACCCCCTGCACGACCCCCAACACTGCCCAAACACCACTGCACTGCCCTAAACCCTAAAACACCACCCCTGCACTACTCCCAACACTGCCCGAACACCACTGCCCTGCCCTAAACCCTAAAACACCATACCCTGCATGCCCCCCTCCACTGCCCGAACACCACTGCACTGCCCTAAACCCTAAATCTCCACCCCCTGCATGACCCCCTACACTGCCCGTACACCACTGCACTGCCTTAAACCCTATAACACCACCCCCTGCACGACTCCCTACACTGCCCGAACACCACTGCACTGCCCTAAACCCTAAAACACACCCTACATGACCCTCTACACTGCCCGAAGAACGCTGCACTGCCCTAAACCCTAAAACACTACCCCCTGCACGACCCTCTACACTGCCCGAACACCAATGCACTGCCCTGAACCCTAAAACACCACCCCCTGCACGACCCTCTACACAGACGAACACCACTGCACTGCCCTAAACCCTAAAACATCACCCACCTGCACGACCCCCTACACTACCTGAACAGCACTGCACTACCCTAAACCTTAAAATACTACCCCAGCACAACCCCCTACACTATCCGAACACCACTGCACTGCCCTAAACCCTAAAACACCACCCACCCACACGACCCCCTACACTACCCAAACAGCACTGCATTTTCCTAAACCTTAAAACACTACCCAAGCATGACCCCCTACATTAGATAAACACCACTGCACTGCCCTAAACCCTAAGACACTACCCCCAGCATGACCCCCTACACTACCCAGAGACTACTGCACTGCCCTAAACCCTAAAACACTACCCCAGCATGACCCTATACACTACCCAAACACCACTGCACTCCCCTAAACCCTTAAACATTACACCCTCACGACCCCCTACACTACCCAAACACCACTGCACTACCCTAAACCTAAAACATTAACCCCCTCATGACCCCCTACACTACCCAAAGACCACTGCACTACCCTAAACCCTAAAACACTACCCCAAGCACGACCCCCTACACTACCCAAACACCACTGCACTACCCTAAACCCTAAAACACTATTCTCCACACGACCCCCTACACTACCCAAAGACTACTGCACTTCCCTAAACCCTAAAACACGATCCCCTACACTACAGAAACACATCTGAACTACCCTAAACCCTAAAACATTACACCCAGCACGACCCCCTACACTACACAAACACCACTGCCCTACCCTAAACCCTAAAACACTACCCGCAGCAAGATCCCCTACACTACCCAAACAACACTGCACTACCCTAAACCCTAAAACACTACCCCCGCACGATCCTCTACACTACCTGAACACCACTGCACTACCCTAAACCCAAAAACACTATCCCCAGCATGACCCCCTACACTACCCAAACAACACTGCACTAAGAAAAACCCTAAAACACTACCCCCAGCATGATCCCCTACACTGCCTGAACACCACTGCACGGCCCTAAACCCTAAAACACCACACCCTGCATGACCCCCTACACTGCCCAAACACCACTGCACTGCCCTAAACCCTAAAATTCCATCCCTGCACGACACCCTACACTGCCTGAACACCACTGCTCTGCCTTAATCCCTAAAACACCACCATGACCCCGTACACTACCCAAACACCACTGCACTGCCCTAAACCCTAAACCCTAAAACACTACCCCAGCATGACCCTATACACAACCTAAACACCACTGCACTACCTAAACCCTAAAACATTACCCCCTCACGACCCCCTACACTACCCAAACTCCACTGCACTACCCTAAACCCTAAAATATTAACCCCCTCATGACCCCTACACTACCCAAAGACCACTGCACTACCCTAAACCCTAAACCCTAAAACACTACCCCAAGCACGACCCCCTACACTACCCAAACACCACTGCACTGCCCTAAACCCTAAGACACTACCCCCAGCACAACCCCCTACACTACCCAGAGACTTCTGCACTGCCCTGAACCCTTAAACACCACCCTGCACAACTCCCTACACTGCTTGAACACCACTGCACTGCCTTGAACCCTATAACAACATCCACTGCATGACCCCTTACACTGCCCAAACACCACTGCACTGCCCTGAACCCTAAAACACTACCCCCAGCAGGACCCCGTACACGACCCAAACACCACTGCACTGCCCTAAACCCTAAAACACTACCCCAGCATGACCCTATACACAACCCAAACACCACTGCACTACCCTAAACCCTAAAACATTACCCCCTCACGACCCCCTACACTACCCAAACACCATTGCACTACCCTAAACCCTAAAACATTAACCCCCTCATGACCCCCTACACTACCCAAAGACCACTGCACTACCCTAAACCCTAAAACACGATCCCCTACACTACAGAAACACAGCTGAACTACCCTAAACCCTAAAACATTACCCCCAGCACGACCCCCTACTCTACACAAACACCACTGCACTACCCTAAACCCTAAAACACTACCCGCAGCATGACCCCCTACACTACCCGAACACCACTGCACTACCCTAAACCCTAAAACACTACCCCCCGCACGACCCTCTAGACTACCTGAACACCACTGCACTGCCCTAAACCCTAAACCCTAAAACACTACCCCAGCATGACCCTATACACAACCTAAACACCACTGCACTACCTAAACCCTAAAACATTACCCCCTCACGACCCCCTACACTACCCAAACACCACTGCACTACCCTAAACCCTAAAATATTAACCCCCTCATGACCCCTACACTACCCAAAGACCACTGCACTACCCTAAACCCTAAAACACTACCCCAAGCACGACCCCCTACACTACCCAAACACCACTGCACTGCCCTAAACCCTAAGACACTACCCCCAGCACAACCCCCTACACTACCCAGAGACTTCTGCACTGCCCTGAACCCTTAAACACCACCCTGCACAACTCCCTACACTGCTTGAACACCACTGCACTGCCTTGAACCCTATAACAACATCCACTGCATGACCCCTTACACTGCCCAAACACCACTGCACTGCCCTGAACCCTAAAACACTACCCCCAGCAGGACCCCATACACGACCCAAACACCACTGCACTGCCCTAAACGCTAAAACACTACCCCAGCATGACCCTATACACAACCCAAACACCACTGCACTACCCTAAACCCTAAAACATTACCCCCTCACGACCCCCTACACTACCCAAACACCATTGCACTACCCTAAACCCTAAAACATTAACCCCCTCATGACCCCCTACACTACCCAAAGACCACTGCACTACCCTAAACCCTAAAACACGATCCCCTACACTACAGAAACACAGCTGAACTACCCTAAACCCTAAAACATTACCCCCAGCACGACCCCCTACTCTACACAAACACCACTGCACTACCCTAAACCCTAAAACACTACCCGCAGCATGACCCCCTACACTACCCGAACACCACTGCACTACCCTAAACCCTAAAACACTACCCCCCGCACGACCCTCTAGACTACCTGAACACCACTGCACTGCCCTAAACCCTAAAACACTATCCCCAGCATGACCCCCTACACTACCCAAACAACACTGCACTAAGAAAAACCCTACAACACTACCCCCAGCATGATCCCCTACAATGCCTGAACACCACTGCACTACCCTAAACCCTAAAACATTACTCCCAGCATGACCCCCTACACTACACAAACACCACTGCTCTACCCTAAACACTAAAGCACTACCCCCTACACTACACAAACAGCACTGCTCTACCCTAAACACTAAAGCTCTACCCCCAGCACGACCCCTACACTACCCAAACACCACTGCACTACCCTAAACCCTAAAACACTACCCCCAGCAGTACACCTGACACTAGCAAAGCACCACTGCACTGCCCAAAACCCTAAAACACCACCCCCTGCATGACCCCCTACACTGCCCAAACACGACTGCACTGCCCTAAACCCTAAAACACCACCCACCCACACTACCCGAACAGCACTGCATTTTCCTAAACCTTAAAACACTACCCCAGCATGACCCCCTACACTAGATAAACACCACTGCACTGCCCTAAACCCTAAGACACTACCCCCAGCACGACCCCCTCCACTACCCAGAGACTACTGCACTGCCCTGAACCCTAAAACACCACCCTGCACGACTCCCTACACTGCTTGAACACCACTGCACTGCCCTCAACCTTAAAACAACATCCACTGCATGACCCCTTACACTGCCCGAACACCACTGCCCTGCCCTGAACCCTAAAACACTACCCCCAGCATGACCCCGTACACTACACAAACACCACTGCACTGCCCTAAACCCTAAAACACCACCCCCTGCATGACCCCCTACATTACCCGATCACCACTGCACTACACTAAACTCTAAAACACTACCCTCAGCATGACCACCTATACTACCCGAACTCCACTGCACTACCCTAAACTCTAAAACCCTACCCACAGCACGACCCCCTACACTACACAAATACCACTGCACTACCCTAAACCCTAAAACACTACCACCTACACTACACAAACACCACTGCACTACCCTAAAACAGTACCCCCAGCACGACCCCCTAGACTACCCAAACACCACTGCACTACCCTAAACCCTAAAACACTACCCCCAGCAGTACCACTCACACTACCCAAACACCACTGCACTACCCTAAACCCTAAAACGCTATCCCCAGCAGTACCCCCTGCACTACCCAAATACCACTGCACTGCCCTAAACCCTAAAACACTATCCCCAGCATGACCCCCTACACTACCCAAACAACACTGCACTAAGAAAAACCCTAAAGCACTACCCCCTGCATGACCCCCTACACTACCCAAAGACGACTGCACTACCCTAAACCCTAAAACACTACCCCCGCATGATCCCCTACACTACCCACACACTGCTGCACTACCCTAAACGCTAAAACAATACCCCCAGCATGACCCCCTACACTACACAAACAGCACTGCACTACCCTAAACCCTAAAACACTACCCCCAGGACGACCCCGACATTACCCAAAAACCATTGCACTACCTTAAACCCAAAAACATTACTCCCAGCATGACCCCCTACACTACACAAACACCACTGCACTACCCTAAACCCTAAAACACTACCCCCTACACTACACAAACAGCACTGCACTACCCTAAACCCTAAAACTCTACCCCCAGCACGACCCCCTATACTACCCAAACACCACTGCACTACCCTAAACCCTAAAACACTACCCCCAGCAGTACCCCTCACACTAGCCAAACACCACTGCACTGCCCTAAACCCTAAAACACCACCCCCTGCATGACCCCCTACACTGCCCGAACACCACTGCACTGCCCTAAACCCTAAAACTCCACCCCCTGCACGACACCCTACACTGCCTGAACACCACTGCACTGCCCTAATCCCTAAAACACCAAACCCTGCATGACCCTCTAAACTGCCCAAACACCACTGCACTGCCCTAAACCCGAAAACACCCCCTGCACGATCCCTACACTGCCAAACACAACTGCACTGCCCTAAACCCTAAAACACCACCCCCTGCATGACCCCCTACACTGCCCGAACAGCACTACACTACCCTAAACTCTAAAACACTACCCCAGCACTACACTAAACCCCATATGCACTACCCCCAGCACGACCCCCTACACTACCCAAACACCACTGTACTACCCTAAACCCTAAAACACTCCACCCAGCACGACCCCCTACACTACCCTAACACCACTACACTACCCTAAACTCTAAAACACTACCCAAAGCACGACTCCCTACACTGCCCAAACACCACTGCACTGCCCATTAACCATTAACCCTAAAACATTACCCCCAGCATGACCCCCTACACTACACAAATACCACTGCACTACCCTAAAACAGTACCCCCAGCATGACCCCCTACACTACCCAAACACCACTGCACTACCCTAAACCCTAAAACACTACCCCCAGCAGTACCACTCACACTACCCAAACACCACTGCACTACCCTAAACCCTAAAACGCTATTATCCCCAGCAGTACCCCTTGTACTATCCAAACACCACTGCACTGCCCTAAACCCTAAAACACTATCTCCAGCATGACCCCGTACACTACCCAAACAACACTGCACTAAGAAAGACCCTAAAACACTACCCCCTGCAGGACCCCTACACTACCCAAAGACCACTGCACTACCCTAAACCCTAAAACACTACCCCCCCACATGACCCCCTACACTACCCAAACACTGCTGCACTACCCTAACGCTAAAACACTACCCCCAGCATGACCCCCTACACTACACAAACAGCACTGAATTACCCTAAACCCTAAAACACTACCCCCAGCAGGACCCCCGACATTACCCAAAAACCATTGCACTACCCTAAACCCTAAAACATTACTCCCAGCATGACCCCCTACACTACACAAACACCACTGCACTACCCTAAACCCTAAAACACTACCCCCCACACTACACAAACAGCACTGCACTACCCTAAACCCTAAAACTCTACCCCCAGCACGACCCCCTACACTACCCAAACACCACTGCACTACCCTAAACCCTAAAACACTACCCCCCAGAAGTAGCCCTCACACTAGCCAAACACCACTGCACTGCCCTAAACCCTAAAACACCACCCCCTGCATGACCCCCTACACTGCCCGAACACCACTGCACTGCCCTAAACCCTAAAACTCCACCCTCTGCACGACACCCTACACTGCCTGAACACCACTGCACTGACCTAATCCCTAAAACACCAACCCCTGCATGACCCTCTACACTGCCCGAACACCACTGCACTGCCCTAAACCCGAAAACACCCCTGCACGATCCCTACACTGCCAAACACCACTGCACTGCCCTAAACCCTAAAACAACACCCCCTGCATGACCCCTACACTGCCCGAACAGCACTACACTACCCTAAACTCTAAAACACCACCCCAGCACTACACTAAACCCCATATGCACTACCTCCAGCACGACCCGCTAAACTACACAAACTCCACTGCACTATCCTAAACCCTAACACACTACCCACAGCACGACCCCCTACACTACCCTAACACCACTACACTATCCTAAACTCTAAAACACTAACCACAGCACGACCCCCTACACTGCCCAAACACCACTGCACTGCCCATTAACCATTAACCCTAAAACATTACCCCCAGCATGACCCCCTACACTACACAAATACCACTGCACTACCCTGAACCCTAAAACACTACCCTCTACACTACACAAACACCACTGCACTACCCTAAAACATTACCCCCAGCATGACCCCCTACACTACACAAATACCACTGCACTACCCTAAACCCTAAAACACTACCCCCAGCAGTACCACTCACACTACCCAAACACCACTGCACTACCCTAAACCCTAAAACGCTATCCCCAGCAGTACCCCCTGCACTACCCAAACACCACTGCACTACCCTAAACCCTAAAACACTGCCCCAGCTGTACCCCCTACACTAACCAAACACCAATGCACTACCCTAACCCTAAAACACTACCCCCAGAGCGACCCCCTACACTACCCAAAGACCACTGCACTGCCCTAAACCCTAAAACACAACCCCCAGCAGCACCCCCTACACTACCCAAACACCACTGCACTACCATAA
The DNA here is from genome assembly GCF_964204655.1 of Triturus cristatus. NCBI lineage: Eukaryota > Metazoa > Chordata > Amphibia > Caudata > Salamandridae > Triturus > Triturus cristatus. The sequence goes on from NC_140579.1 coordinate 1,226,750,739, forward strand.
ACCTTAACACACTACCCCCAGCTTGACCCCTACACTACCCAAACACCACTGCACTACGCTAAACCCTAAAACACTCCCCCAGCATGACTCCCTACACTACCCAAACACCACTGCACTACCCTAAACCCTAAGTGTACCCCCAGCACGACCCCCTACAATACCCAAACACCACTGCACTACCCTAAACCCTAAAACGCTATTATCCCCAGGAGTACCCCCTGCACTACCCAAACACCACTGCACTGCCCTAAAGCCTAAAACCCTATCCACAGCATGACCGCCTACACTACCCAAACACCACTGCACTATCCTAAACCCTAAAACACTACCCCCTACACTACACAAACACCACTGCACTACCCTAAAACACTACCCCCAGCATGAACCCCTACACTACCCAAACACCACTGCACTACCCTAAACCCTAAAACACTACCCCCAGCAGTACCACTCACACTACCCAAACACCACTGCACTACCCTAAACCCTAAAACGCTATCCCCAGCAGTACCCCCTGCACTACCCAAACACCACTGCACTAGCCTAAACCCTAAAACACTGCCCCAGCAGTACCCCCTACACTAACCAAACACCACTGCACTACCCTAACCCTAAAACACTACCCCCAGAGTGACCCCCTACACTACACAAAGACCACTGCACTGCCCTAAACCCTAAAATGCTATCCCCAGCAGTACCCCCTGCACTACCCAAACACCACTGCACTACCCTAAACCCTAAAACACTGCCCCAGCAGTACCCCCTACAATACCCAAACACCACTGCACTACCCTAAACCCTAAAACGCTATTATCCCCAGGAGTACCCCCTGCACTACCCAAACACCACTGCACTGCCCTAAAGCCTAAAACCCTATCCACAGCATGACCGCCTACACTACCCAAACACCACTGCACTATCCTAAACCCTAAAACACTACCCCCTACACTACACAAACACCACTGCACTACCCTAAAACACTACCCCCAGCATGAACCCCTACACTACCCAAACACCACTGCACTATCCTAAACCCTAAAACACTACCCCCAGCAGTACCACTCACACTACCCAAACACCACTGCACTACCCTAAACCCTAAAACGCTATCCCCAGCAGTACCCCCTGCACTACCCAAACACAACTGCACTAGCCTAAACCCTAAAACACTGCCCCAGCAGTACCCCCTACACTAACCAAACACTACTGCACTACCCTAACCCTAAAACACTACCCCCAGAGCGACCCCCTACACTACACAAAGACCACTGCACTGCCCTAAACCCTAAAATGCTATCCCCAGCAGTACCCCCTGCACTACCCAAACACCACTGCACTACCCTAAACCCTAAAACACTGCCCCAGCAGTACCCCCTACACTAACCAAACACCACTGCACTACCCTAACCCTAAAACACTACCCCCAGAGCGACCCCCTACACTACCCAAAGACAACTGCACTGCCCTAAACCCTAAAACACAACCCCCAGCAGCACCCCCTACACTACCCAAACACCACTGCACTACCCTAAACCTTAACACACTACCCCCAGCTTGACCCCTACACTACGCAAACACCACTGCACTACGCTAAACCCTAAAACACTACCCCAGCATGACTGCCTACACTACCCAAACACCACTGCACTACCCTAAACCCTAAGTGTACCCACAGCACGACCCCCTACACTACCCAAAAACCACTGCACTACCCTAAACCCTACATCTACCCTCAACATGACGCCCTACACTACCCAAACACCACTGCACTACCCTAATACCTAAAACACTGCCCCCAGCACGACCCCCTACACTTCCCAAATACCACTGTACCACTCTAAACCCTAAAACACTACCCAGCACGACCCCCTGCACTACCCAAACACCACTGTAGACCCTAAACCCTAAAACACTACCCCCAGCACGACCTCCTACACTACCCAATGACCACTGCACTGCCCTGGACCCTAAAACACCACCCCCTTCACGACCCCCTACACTGCTTGAACACCACTGCACTGCCCTAAACCCTAAAACACCACCCCCCTGCCTGACCCCCTACCCTGCCCGAACACCACTGCTCTGCCCTAAACCCTAAAATACCCCCCTGCATGACCCCCTACACTGCCCAAACACCACTGCTCTGCCCTAAACCCAAAAACACTACCCCAGCATGACCCCTACACTGCCAGAACACCTCTGCTCTGCCCCAAACCCTAAAACACCACCCCGTCACGACCCCCTACACTACCCGAACACCGCTGCACTGCCCTAAACCCTAAAACAGCACCCCCTGCATGACCCCTACTCTACCCGAGCACTGCTGCACTGCCTTAAACCCTAAAACACTACCCCAGCACGACCCCCTACACTACCCAAAGACCACTGCACTTCCCTAAACCCTAAAACACGACGCCCAGCACTACCCACTACACTACCCAAACACCACTGCACTACCCTAAACCCTAAAACACTACCCCCAGCATGACCTCCTACACTACCCAAACTGCCCTGCACTACCCTAAATCCTAAAACACTACCCCCCACATGACCCCCTACACTACCCAAAACACCACTGCACTACCCTAAACCATAAAACACTACCCCCAGCACAACCCCCTACACTACCGAAACACCACTGCACTACCCTAAACCTTAAAACACTACACCAGTATGACCCCCTACACTAGCCAAACACCACTGCACTACCCTAAACCCTAAATCTACCCTAAGCATGACCCCCTACACTACCCAAACACCAGTGCACTACCCTAAACACTACAACACTACCCCCAGCACTACCCCCTACACTACCCAAACACCACTGCAGCACCCTAAACTCTTAAACACTACCCAGCATGACCCCCTACACTACCCAAACACCACTGCACTACCCTAAACCCTAAAACACTACCCCCAGCAAGTCCCCCTACACAACCCAAACACAACTGCACTACGCTAAACCCTAAAACACTACCCCCAGCACAACCATTACACTACACAAACACCATTGCACTGCCATAAACCCTAAAATACTACCCCCAGCAGGACCCCCTACACTACACAAACACCACTGCACTACCCTGAACCCTAAAACACCACCCCTTGAATGACATCCTACATGCCCAAACACCCCTGCAATGCCCTGAACCCTAAAACACCATCCCATGCACAACCCCCTACACTGCCCAAACACGACTGCACTGCCCTGAACCCTAAAACACTACCCCCAGCACGACCCCGTACACAACCCAAACACCACTGCACTGCCCTAAACCCTAAAACACTACCCCAGCATGACCCCATACACTACCCAAACACCACTGCACTACCCTAAACCCTAAAACATTACCCCCCTCATGACCCCCTACACTACCCAAACACCACTGCACTACCCTAAACCCTAAAACATTACCCCCCTCACAACCCCCTACACTACCCAAAGACCTCTGCACTACCCTAAACCCTAAAACACTACCCCAAGTATGACCCCCTACACTACCCAAACACCACTGCACTACCCTAAACCCTAAAACACTATCCCCCACATGACCCTCTAACCTATCCAAAGGCCACTGCACTACCCTATACCCTAAAACACGATCCCCTACACTACAGAAACACAGCTGAACTACCCTAAACCCTAAAACATTACCCCAGCACGACCCCCTACACTACCCAAACACCACTGCACTACCCTAAACCCTAAAACACTACCCCCAGCAGTACTCCCTGACACCATTCAAACACCACTACACTAGTCTAAACCCTAAAACACTATCCCCAGCAGTACCCCCTACACTACCCAAACACCACTGCTCTACCCTTATCCCTAAATCACTACCCCCATCACGACCCCCTACACTACCCAAAGACCACTGCACTGCACTGCCCAAAACCCTAAAACACTACTAACAGCATGACCCCCACACTACCCAAACACCACTGCACTAACCTAAACCCTAATACACTACCCCAGAACGACCCGCTACACTACATAAACACCACTGCACTTCCCTAAACCCTAAAACACTACACCAGCACGACCCCCTACACTACCCAAACACCACTGCACTAACCTAAACCCTAAAACACTACCCGCAGCACGACCCCCTACACTACCCAAACACCACTGCACTACCCTAAACCCTAAAACACTACCCCAGCATGACCCCCTACACTACCCAAACACCACTGCACTATTCTAAACCCTAAAACACTACCCCCACATGACCCCCTACACTACCCAAACACCACTGCACTACCCTAAACCCTAAAACACTAACTGAAGCACGACCCCCTACACTACCCAAACACCACTGCACTACCCTAAACCCTAAAACACTACCCCCAGCACGACCCCCTCCACTACCCAAAGACCACAGCACTACCCTAAACCCTAAAACACTACCCGCCACACAACCCCCTACACTACCCAAAGACCACTGCACTACCCTAAACCCTAAAACACTACCCCCAGCACGAACCCCTCCACTACCCAAAGACCACAGCACTACCCTAAATCCTAAAACATGACCCCCTTCACTACACAAACACCACTGCACTACCCTAAACCCTAAAACCCTAGCCCCAGCACGACACCCTTCACTACCCAAACACCACTGCACTACCCTAAACCCTAAAACACTACCCCCAGCACGACCCCCTACACTTTGCAAACACCACTGCACTACTCTAAACCCATATACACTACCCCCAGCAAGACCCCTTACACTACACAAACACCACTGCACTACCCTAAACCCTAAAACACTCCCCCCAGCACCACTCTCTACACTACCCAAACACCACTGCACTACCCTAAACCCTAAAACACTACCCCAGCACGACCCCCACTCTACCCGAACACCACTGCACTACCCTAAACCCTAAAACACTACCCCGGCATGACCCCCTACATTACCGAAACACCACTGCACTACCCTAAACCCTAAAACACTATCCCCAGCACTACCCCCTACACTACTCAAAGACCACTGCACTACTATGAACCCTAAAACACCACCCCTTGAATGACATCCTACATGCCCAAACACCCCTGCAATGCCCTGAACCCTAAAACACCATCCCATGCACAACCCCTACACTGCCCGAACACGACTGCACTGCCCTGAACCCTAAAACACTACCCCCAGCACGACCCCGTACACAACCCAAACACCACTGCACTGCCCTAAACCCTAAAACACTACTCCAGCATGACCCCATACACTACCCAAACACCACTGCACTACCCTAAACCCTAAAACATTACTCCCCTCATGACCCCCTACACTACCCAAACACCACTGCACTACCCTAAACCCTAAAACATTACCCCCCTCACAACCCCCTACACTACCCAAAGACCTCTGCACTACCCTAAACCCTAAAACACTACCCCAAGCACGACCCCCTACACTACCCAAACACCACTGCACTACCCTAAACCCTAAAACACTATCCCCCACATGACCCTATAACCTATCCAAAGGCCACTGCACTACCCTATACCCTAAAACACGATCCCCTACACTACAGAAACACAGCTGAACTACCCTAAACCCTAAAACATTACCCCAGCACGACCCCCTACACTACAAAAACACCACTGCACTACCCTAAACCCTAAAACACTACCCCTTGCACTACACAAACACCACTGCAGTACCCTAATCCCTAAAACACTACCCCCAGCATGACCACCTACACTACCCGAACACCACTGCACTACCCTAAACCCTAAAACACTACCCCCAGCAGTACTCCCCGACACTATTCAAACACCACTACACTAGCCTAAACCCTAAAACACTATCCCCAGCAGTACCCCCTACACTACCCAAACACCACTGCTCTACCCTAAACCCTAAAACACTACCCCCAGCACGACCCCCTACACTACCCAAAGACCACTGCACTGCACTGCCCAAAACCCTAAAACACTACTAACAGCATGACCCCCACACTACCCAAACACCACTGCACTAACCCAAACCCTAATGCACTACCCCAGAACGACCCGCTACACTACATAAACACCACTGCACTTCCCTAAACCCTAAAACACTACACCAGCACGGCCCCCTACACTACCCAAACACCACTGCACTACCCTAAACCCTAAAACACTACCCCAGCATGACCCCCTACACTACCCAAACACCACTGCACTATTCTAAACCCTAAAACACTACCCCCACATGACCCTCTACACTACCCAAAGACCACTGCACTACCCTAAACCCTAAAACACTAACTGAAGCACGACCCCCTACACTACCCAAACACCACTGCACTACCCTAAACCCTAAAACACTACCCCCAGCACGACCCCCTCCACTACCCAAAGACCACAGCACTACCCTAAACCCTAAAACACTACCCGCCACACAACCCCCTACACTACCCAAAGACCACTGCACTACCCTAAACCCTAAAACATGACCCCCTACACTACACAAACACCACTGCACTACCCTAAACCCTAAAACCCTAGCCCCAGCACGACACCCTTCACTACCCAAACACCACTGCACTACCCTAAACCCTAAAACACTACCCCCAGCACGACCCCCTACACTTTGCAAACACCACTGCACTACTCTAAACCCATATACACTAACCCCAGCAAGACCCCCTACACTACACAAACACCACTGCACTACCCTAAACCCTAAAACACTCCCCCCAGCACCACTCTCTACACTACCCAAACACCACTGCACTACCCTAAACCCTAAAACACTACCCCCAGCACGACCCCCACTCTACCCGAACACCACTGCACTACCCTAAACCCTAAAACACTACCCCGGCATGACCCCCTACATTACCGAAACACCACTGCACTACCCTAAACCCTAAAACACTATCCCCAGCACTACCCCCTACACTACCCAAACAGCAATGCACTACCATAAACCCTAAAACACTACCCTCAGCATGACCCCTACACTACTCAAAGACCACTGCGCTACCCTAAACCCTAATACACTACCCCCCACATGACCCCCTACTCTAACCAAAGACCACTGCACTACCCTAAACCCTAAAACACGACCCCCTACTGAGAAAATTCGATTCTCGATCGCGATCGAATCGACCCACCATTTTGTGCTCCGCCGCCATTTTGTGTTGCCCTCACTCAGGCAGCACGGCGAACAAAGTCTATTCTGCTTTTCCTGCAGCTTCGTGTCGAAATAAGCCTTCTGCCTCTATTTACAAAACTGGTGTTAGGACTGGCCGAGCAGACTAATCCCTGTCTGGTTTTCCTAATCCCCGTCTCAACTATCTGTTGGTTCACACTATTCTCTTCTGACTTTATCTTATCGTCTGGCCTTCGCTGTCCTCTGCTAGCATTCTCTCGTTTCACAACTGTCCTCCAAGACACACAAACGTATATCGCCACCTGCAAGTTGGTTGCAGATCTGTTAATGAATTAGTTCGTGGGAGGGGTGACAAACACAGTCGGAGGAGAGGCTTCTTCAAGTCATCTAATACTTTGTTTTCAAACCTTTTCTATTGGTTCTGTTCTGTTTTCCAACTTTTCTTATTGGCTCTTTCTTGTATGTCTTGGGTGTGTATTTGGTTAATGTATATTTCACGTATGTACTATATAAGATTGTGCGCCACGGAGTGAAGTGGCAGTCTCCTGAGAACCTACCTCGTGTACTTCTGGGATAACTGTACTAGCTGCAACTAATAAATCCGATCTTCTAACGCCTAACAGAGTGTCCCGTGTCTCTGTGTAGCTGAGCAGGAGAACCCCGGAGATTAAGGCGTACCCTGCGCCGCCAGGCCCAAAAGGTTCTGGTTCTTCAACTGGCGTCCAACGTGGGGCGGCTTCAGTGGTACCGGTTCTGCCAGAAGGTCGTGAGGAACCCCGCAAGAAAATTCTGGAGGATTCGCGAGCCACGTCAAGCGACCCCTGTATGTCGAAAGTGGACCGAAGGTCTTTTTCAGCGTGGTTACTCCTTCCTGACGGCTACTGACGACTGCTGTCCTGACTGCCACCCTGCTTTGGCCCTTCCTTTGGTGATGTATGGTAAGGTGAGATGATAGACGGGCCTCTGTTGGCTTGAGAAGACATCCTTAGTTAAGTATGTGGTGGGTCGCTCCCACAATTTTGGTCCTTTGTTCCTTAGTTCCTTTGTTCCTTTGGTCCTTAGATTCGACTAGTGCAATAGCCGAAGCCGAGGGGTAAGTGCATTTGTGCTGCGTAAACTGAGTTTTGCCCCCTTGAAGTTTGTGAACAGTCCGGTGAAATCACGAGATGTCTGGTCTGACTAAGTTTGGAAAACTTTGTTGCTTTGGTTGTAATAGGGACTCCCGGCTTGAGGACTCTTGTCCGATTCCTTCGGTTGGAACTCCCACATACGAGCTCTATTCAAAACATGGTATTGGCCCCATTGCCTTTAACGAGGCATGGACCCGATACACGAAGAAAGATGGTGTTTTAAAATGGCCAGAAAATTGTAGTTTTGAGCCTGATGTGCTAGATAATTTAGAAGCAGTTTTATTCAAAAGAAAAGCCCGGCCGGCAATGTTTGACTCCTTCCGCCTTTGGCGCAAGGAAGCCAAACAGAAAAAAATTAAGCAAACAAAACGAGATAGGAAAGCACAGGGTATGACAATTATACAGGCTGCCCAATGACTTAAATATGATGAAATTGATAATGCGACAGAAATCTCAGAGAGACAGCATCGTATGGCGATAGATAAATGCTATCCGGTGTTGCCTGTTTCCCCTTCCGATAACAAGAAAGATTTAGGAGAAGATCCCCTAATGTCTCATTTATTGAGATTGCCTCCGCCCTATGCACAAGGTGCCAATGCACCCCAGTTATTACAGCCTGTTCAGCCGCCAGCAGTACTTCCGCCTGTTCCGGCTCTTCCGCATTTGCTTCCTCCAGTATTACCGCCAGTTTTACCATTAACTTCGACTTCTTTGCCCTCATCTCCTGATCTTCGATCTCCTTTGCCTTCTGCACCTCCTGCAATTACTGGTTCTCCTTCTGTTAGTTCGCCTAATACCTTGTCTCCTATACTCATGTCCAATTCTCCGTCTGTGCGTAGGCGACTCACGGACACTGTCTCTGGCATTCTATCTCCTTTCTTTGAAGCTTTTAATGTATCTCCGGCTTTTGCTCGAAGACAATCTCGTAGTCAATTCCCAGCTGCCGAAGAACGAGAAAATTTGGAATCTCTCGCACGAAAATGGATCAAAAAGGGTCCCCGATACAGAGTGCCCGATATTATGCCTACCTTCTCACAATGGAATGCGCCTACGCAAAGATATGTTTTTGATGTAATGTGTGATACTCTCATTAACTAATGGGAGGATGTGAATTTGAATTCGGTTCCACAGGGTCTGTTAGATGTTCAGGCTGACTTTGATAAAGGACTTATTGTGGGTTCCAAAGTTGAAAACGCTGTAAGGACACTTATTTCCTTTAGTAAATTATTGTCCTCTCAGACTTTCCTTGATTCCGATCCGTCGGTTAGACTGACACTGAAAAATTATCCAATGAGAGAGGTTCCTCCAGTATGGAAGGAAGAGGTTGCAGCTCAAGGTGTCAATCCAGCTATTCCCGCTCATTTTCAACGTATATGGGTACATGTCCCCTGGAAGAGATCTGAAGTTTTAGCCCTTAAACAGACTCTACCGGATCCTTGTAAAAACCCTGCGGGTTATTATAAAGAATTATCACAGACAGTTGACGCTTGCATCATGAATCTAGCTGATATCGATATGTTGATGGGAAATGTAGTCCCACAGACATTATGGGCTAGGATTCGTAAGGAGAATCACGCACAGGAATTAGGTGCTGATTGGGATACTATAACTGCCGCAGATAGAGACCAAGTGGGTGGTGCGAAGCCTGATGCTTTGATTTCAGAACTCCCTGGTAGGATTATTACATTAATGAAAACGATGATGCCTGCATTGAGAGTTAATTGGGATAAATTAGCGGCATGCAAACAAAAGAAAGATGAAAGTGTCTCTGATTTCTTTACTCGTTTCGAGGAGACATTTATTGATCACAGTGGTCAAGATATGGCTACAGAGGGTGGACAGCGATTATTTGTGGACAAATTTGTATTTAATTTGCTTTCCGAGCTGTCACACAAATTGAAAGATTCTGAAAGTTCATGGGCTGTTTCTTCTTCTGCCCAGATATTGGCTACTGCACAATATTATGAAAACAGAGATAAAGAAGAAAGAGAAAAGCAAGAGAAAAAGACGAAAGAATTAAAAACGAAGGTTCTCTTGCAACAAGCTTATCCTCCTCGCTATGCTCAGCCTCAGTTTCAACAACCCCCGCAGTTTCAGAGGTTGTATCAAAAACCTGAGCCATACATTCCGCGACCTTTGTTAGGACCTAATCAATGTGCCTATTGTAGAGAAGAAGGTCATTTTAAGAATAGTTGTCCGTTTTTTTTGCAGCGCAGTGGAGCATTATCTGCTCCACGAGGTCGTGCTGGCCTCCAGTCAGCAAATAGAGGTAGAGGTCGAGGTGTGTTGACTCAAGAACAGCGTGCCCTTCCTCCTCCCAATTCCATGAATTACTTTGATCAGCAAAATGTTAGGTCTACACAGTACTACAATGAAGACCATTATATTGAAACCGAGAATGGAAGTCTTCATGCTAACTAGGACAGCCATGGACAAAGTAAGGGAGTTGTGTCGGTTCCAGTAGATCAGAATGGGCCTTATGTTAATGTCACTACAATGGGTGTTTTAGAGCCATTTCTTCTAGATACTGGGGCGATGAGAAGTTCTATCATTCATTGTAAACTCCCTGGGGCACCTTTGTCTGGCTTAACGAATGTATCTGTAGGATTTTCTGGCGCCCCTGTTCGTAATCCGGTTTCTTGCCCTTTGCCTATTTCAATTGGCCCTTATGATTTGGAAGCTCCACTTCTTTTGACGAATGGTTGCGGTGAGAATCTGTTGGGTTTGGACTTATTGAAAAGAATGCATGCTACGATATATTGTTCTCCTTCTGGTGTATATCTTACTTTAGGACAGAAGCTGATTTCTCCAATGTATTTGTCCCAAGATCAGTTTCCACCTGAATTACTTTCTCTTCCGGCAACGCTTTGGGCCACGGGTCCGAATGCTGTGGGCTGTCTTGAGATTCCACCTTATGTTGTCACTCTCAAGCCTAATGTTGAATTGCCGCGTATTGCGCAGTATAGAATTTCCATTGAAGGTGAAAAAGCGCTTTTGGAAATCATTCATGATTTGATTCAGAAGGGTGTGGTTGAAGAAACGAGAGGAAACACATGCAATAGTCCTATTCTTCCTGTTCTTAAACGCACTGATCCTTCTCAGCCTCCTGTATATCGTTTCGTAATTGATCTTCGGGAGGTAAACAAAATTGTTGTACCACAATTTCCTGTTGTCCCAGATATCACTGCTCTGTTGACAATGATACCTTCCACAGCGACTTGGTTTTCTGTTATCGATCTAAAGAATGCTTTCTTTAGTATTCCCATTACAGAAGAGAGCAGGGATATTTTTGGCTTCTCTCTTGGAGGCCGAAGCTTCCGGTTCAAACGCGCACCTCAGGGCTATTGTGAAAGACCCTCTATTTACAGCCAAGCCTTAAAATGTCATCTTGATACTTTCCATTTGCCGTCTGGTGCTGCTCTTATACAATACATGGATGACTTGTTAATCGCTGCTGAATCAGAAGATATTTGCAAAAATGTGACTGTTGCCTTGTTACGCCATTTGTTTAATCTGAATCATAAGGTTTTACCTTCCAATCTACAATATGTCCGTCGAGAGGTTACCTGTTTGGGTCATCTCCTATCAAAGGACGATAAACCCCAGAACGAATTCAGGCGATTACGCAGATGTCTGTGCCATCCACACAAAGGGAGGTACGTGCCTTTCTGGGTATTACTTCCTATTGTAGGCAGTGGATTCCTAACTTCTCTCTGTTGGCCAAGCCTTTGTTGGCACTCACTTTGAAAGATACACCTCAGCCTCTTCCTTGGACTGACGAGTGCCAAAGGAGTTTTACTGACTTACGTGCTGCTCTGTGTTCCGCTCCTGTACTAGGTACTCCTGATTACAATAAACCTTTTACGCTCTATGTCCATGAGAGAGAGGGTTGGGCGTTGTCAGTTTTAACACAGCAATTTGGAGACAAACAGCGGCCATGTACCTATTTTTCAGCTACGTTAGATCCCGTAGCTAAAGCATTGCCTAGTTGTCTCAAAGTGACAGCAGCAGCAGCAATTTCTTTTCGACAGTCTGCTGGAGTGGTGCTAGATAATACTCTCATTGTCATGGTACCACATGCAGTGGATACTTTACTAAACAGAACGAAAACGCAGCGTCTTACAAGTGCTCGTTTAACTGGATACGAGCTGACGCTTTTGGCTAGTCAGGTACACATCAAACGATGTAATACCCTAAATCTAGCTACTCTGTTGCCCCTTCCAGAGGAGAAAGGTGTTGAGAAGCAACATGATTGTTTCCTCCGTACTAGGGAAGAGACAAAAGGAAGAATTGACTTCAAAGATACGCCGCTAGAGAATCCGGATGGAATTCTATGGGTGGATGGTTCTTGTTTTAAGATTAAAGGAAATGATGGACGGAGTGTTGAACATTGCAAGCACTCACCCCCAGTCAACTGATCTGGGTTTAATCCATCACCGTTCTTTAGCCCACTCTGCCACCCCAGTTCAGACATGGCCATATGAAAATCAGTCTGACCCTGTGCCTCATGGGAACAGTCCAGCCCGAACTGCCAAGCCATGTCTTCCCAGGACCGGAAACAAGCTTCCTAGGACCGGTTTCTGGCATTTCAGCCGTCTTCAACCAGGCTTGCTTGAATCCAGCGGCAAAGTGAGCAAGGGACTCACGTCTGAGCATACCCTGCCAACTTATGGCGAACAAAGCAAAAACTAAAGGAAATGATGGACGGAGTGTTGAACATTGCAAGCACTCACCTCCAGTCAACTGATCTGGGTTTAATCCATCACCGTTCTTTAGCCCACTCTGCCACCCCAGTTCAGACATGGCCATATGCAAATCAGTCTGACCCTGTGCCTCATGGGAACAGTCCAGCCCGAACTGCCAAGCCATGTTTTCCCAGAACCGAAAACAAGCTTCCTAGGACCGGTTTCTGGCATTTCAGCCGTCTTCAACCAGGCTTGCTTGAATCCAGCGGCAAAGTGAGCAAGGGACTCATGTCTGAGCATACCTTGCCAACTTATGGCGAACAAAGCAAAAACTAAAGGAAATGATGGACGGAGTGTTGAACATTGCAAGCACTCACCCCAGTCAACTGATCTGGGTTTAATCTAGGCCTGGGCTAAAATTTCGTTCCGTTCGCGGAAATTGCGATAATTTGACATTTTCGCGTTCCGCGGAAAGAGCGAAAATGTCAAAATGTCCGCATTCCGCAGCTTGGCGATAATTTGATTCTTGCTCGCGCTGTAAAAAAATACATTCTTGCGCGCGCGCGATCGCCTTACCTGAATCCCTGGGTTCGCCGACAAGTTTTCTTGATCCAGTCGCGTTCTCCATGAGATGTTGTATTGTTTTCAGCCATTTGCGCTGTCTCGCGACAGTTCGCGCCCGCAGTGACGTCATGCGTCGCGCGATCACGTCTTTCTTCTCGCGATCATGCACCGCGAGACAACTGAAAACAAGATGGCCGCGCCCGCGAGCAACCACATGGGTAAGTTGGCGAGCCGCAACCATGCAGAAAATCTCGCGAACATGCTGGAAAAAAACGTCCGCATCTTCGCGATATTTCCGCATGTTTGCGATAATTTTGAACATTTTCGCGATAATTTGCGAAAGTGGATTTCGCAAATTCCGCCCACCCCTAGTTTAATGCATCACCGTTCTTTAGCCCATATGCATATGGCCATGTCTGAACTGGGGTGGCAGAGTGGGCTAAAGAACGGTGATGGATTAAACCCAGATCAGTTCACTGGGGGTGAGTTCTTGCAATGTCAAACACTCCGTCCATCATCTTCTTTGGTTTTTGCTTTGTTCGCCATAAGTTTGCAGGGTATGCTCAGACGTGAGTCCCTTGCTCACTTTGCCACTGGATTCAAGCAAGCCTGGCTGAAGACAGCTGAAATGCCAGAAACCGGTCCTAGGAAGCTTGTTTCCGGTCCAGGGAAGACATGGCTTGGCAGTTCGGGCTGGACTGTTCCCATGAGGCACAGGGTCAGACTGATTTGCATATGGCCATGTCTGAACTGGGGTGGCAGAGTGGGCTAAAGAATGGTGATGGATTAAACCCAGATCAGTTGACTGGGGGTGAGTGCTTGCAATGTCAAACACTCCGTCCATCATCTCCTTTGGTTTTTGCTTTGTTCGCCATAAGTTGGCAGGGTATGCTCAGACGTGAGTCCCTTGCTCACTTTGCCACTGGATTCAAGCAAGCCTGGCTGAAGACGGCTGAAATGCCAGAAACCGGTCCTAGGAAGCTTGTTTCCGGTCCAGGGAAGACATGGCTTGGCAGTTCGGGCTGGACTGTTCCCATGAGGCATAGGGTCAGACTGATTTGCATATGGCCATGTCTGAACTGGGGTGGCAGAGTGGACTAAAGAACGGTGATGGATTAAACCCAGATCAGTTGACTGGGGGTGAGTGCTTGCAATGTCAAACACTCCGTCCATCATCTCCTTTGCTGTTTGTCTTGTTTTAAGATGCCTAATGGAGATACAGTTTCAGCCTATGCTGTTACTACTTTACATATTGTTGTGGAAACAGCACGTAACAGACACAATTCAGCTCAAGCAGCGGAACTGATAGCTTTAACGAGAGCATGTGTATTGTCAAAAGATCACGACGGGCCCTCACTTCTCTCTTTCTGGCCTGTACATCTATCGACCCCCTGGACCTACATCTACATTCAAAGACGCTCTCCTTGAAGTGGCGAACACTCTTGTGGTGGGCTCAGCAAACTTCACGATACTAGGAGACCTCAATCTCCATTTCGACCGGAACCAGGATTCCACCATTAAAAACCTCCTGGCCGACCTGTCAGCCCTACAACTTTACCCTCTGATCCAGGACGCTACCCACTCTGCTGGACATATATTAGACCCTGTCTTCACCAACATCCCAGAGACTGTAACCGAGGCGCCCAAACCTATGGGATGGACAGACTACTACTTAATTAAATTCACCATTTTGATTAAGGAAATGTTCAACAAGGCTGAGCCTACCCGCCGCCTAAAAAGACCATGGCACAAACTTGTACCCAGAGACCTGCAGTCCACCCTAGGAGAATTCCATCAAGGGGCACATATAAACATTAACACAACATATGCTGCCTTCCATGACTGGATCACTAAGGGACTAGATGCCCTCATCCCTCTCAAATGGACTAAGGGACGCAGCTCCCCTTCCAACCCATGGTATAACAACACCCTGAAATCCATGCGGAAGGAATGTAAGAAAGCTGAGAGAGCCTGGAGGCGAGAATACAACGACAGAGACAAAGCGTTCTATCTGTCCAAACAAAAGCTATACCATAAAGCTATCTGTTCCGCACGAGCCGCCTTCTATGCTGAAGAAATTAACACCAGCCCTAACCCCGCCAAGGTTGTTTTCAAACTAGTAGAGGAACTGCAGAGTAGCAGATCTCTTCCCTCCAGCATTACTTCTGCGCAGCAATGTGAGGACCTTGCCACATTCTTCATTGAAAAAGTGCAAAACATTTATAAATTCTTCCCACTGCACTCCGCTACATCGCCCTGCTCCCCTACATCCATCCAGGAGGAATACAGTGTGATAGATAACCATACACTTAGAATAGAATGTATGTCTTTTGTCCAGCCGGACAAGAATTGCGATTCTCCTATTACCATGACCAGAGAATCTGGATTTCATTAAAGACACGGAGGCTGACATTATGCATTATCTTTTTAATGCAGCTTCAAGCACAGCCGCCACTAGTAGTTACATCACAAAGAAGAACATCAGAACAACAAGAGTATCCAGGCAACGGCAGCACAAGGATCAGCCTCTTTTAAATGCGATGAAAAACAAGGAAGGAGAAGAAGAAAAACTTCCTCCGTGACAACGAAGTCCAAAAGTTGGAGACATCCAAAAGAAATAATCCATGGAACAGAGCAGGCAGGTAACTGCAGTCCAGTCAAGACGAATTATCTGAAAAGGTAAACAAAATTAGGAAAGGTACATATCACCCTATGAAGGGGAGAGAAACAGCGGATGTTAAAGAAGGCAAAAGCCACAAACAAAATTGCAATCAAGAATAAAGATAGCAAAAGCACAAAGGCAATAGTAGTCTAAATTAGAAAATGAAAGAGCAAAGTAATAAAAAACAAAGCATTAAAAAATGCGAATAAACAGGAGGCTAAAATCCACCCTGGGAAGGGAGAGGTGGGATAATGTCAGCCTCCATGTCTTTAATGAAATCCAGATTCTCTGGTCATGGTAATAGGAGAATCGCAATTTCATTACAAGACCGGAGGCTGCCATTATGCATGTTGGTAGTCAGCGAGAACTACATCTGATATGTGTTCGACAGGTTTGCAGTAATGTCTTGCAAAGGTAAAGGAGCTCGACCAATCAGCTGCTTTAAGGATGTCGTCTAACTTGGCTCCTTTCCAAAAGGACTGACTAGCCATAGCTCCCCTTAAGGAATGAGCTTGAAATCTAGAAAGATCGATGCCTGACAATTGCATAGCTAATTTAACCCATCTAGCTATTGTAGTAGAAGAAACAGGTTTAAAGGGTCTGACGAAAGAAAGTAGGAGTTGGGTCACGCCAGGAGAGCGAAGAGGGGTAGTCCTTAGATCATATTCTCTCATGCAGTCGACTACACATAGCTTCTTGCAAGAGTCAAATCTAGGGTAAAAAATCATATCAGACATTGTTTTAGTTCTTCTAAGAATATCAAATCTGACGCCAAAGGCATCATAGGATCTGTTGGATACCTCTAAGGCTTTAACATCCGAGACCCTACGGCAGGAAATAAGGCAAAGGAGGGAAGCTAGTTTGACCGAGAGAAATTTGTTGCTTTACAGACTATTATCCGGCCAATTACAAAAAAGGTCAAGAAGTTGTCTTACATCCCAAAGCGAATCATATTTAGGCTTAGGAGGTCTCTTAAGCCTGATACTTTTCATAACTCTACAAATGATTGGGTTCTTGCCAATGGAACGACCATTAAGGAGGGAATGCCCAGCGGAAATGGCCGACCTATAACAGTTAATGGATCTGTAGGAAAGACCTCTGTCAAATTGTTCTACCAGGAAATTGGTTACATGTACAATAGGGGCCTCCACGGAATCCAGGTTCCTTTCCATGCACCAACGAACCCATCTTTTCCAGATTCCGTTGTATCTAGAATGGGTACCAGGTGCCCAGGAGTCCTGGAGGAGAGATGAAGCTTGCGCCGAAAGTCCAGTGATTTCGTTGGCTCGCCTGACACTTTCCAGGCAAGAAGGCTCAAAGTCCCATTCAGAACCAGGGGATGATCGAAATCGTTTCTGTCCTTTAGGAGGTTTGGAGCAGCTGGGAGTAGAAAGGGTTTTTCGTAAGCTAATTCCAATGTTGACGGGAACCAAGCTTGGGACGGCCAAAAAGGTGTTATTAGGACTATTGATGAGCGTTCTGTCCTCAACTTCTGGAGGACACGCTGGATCAATGCAAAGGGGGGAAAGGCATATCCCCGAAGGTCCTTCCAGAGATGGAGAAAGGCATCTACCGCTACGGCCCCCGGGTCTGGGAGCCAGCTGAAATAAATTGGAAGTTGTGCTGTGAGTCTGCTTGCGAAAAGGTCTATTTCTAGGGGACCCCAAATAAGGTTTAGATTGTTGAATATTATTGGATTTAATTTCCAATCGGTATGATCTACGAGGAACCTTGAATTCCAATCCGCACAAACATTTTTTAGGCCGGGTAGATATTCTGCTTTTAGGGAGATTTGGTGTTTTAAACAAAACATCCATAATTTCTTGGCCAGGTTGGAGAGGTCCGGAGACCTTGTTCCTCCTAAGCGATTTATATAAGCAACGGCCGATATGTTGTCCATTTTGAGGAGGACTGATTTCCCTTGAAGGGATTCCCTGAAGCTCATTAAAGCATAAAGACCAGCGGTGAGTTCCAGGAAGTTTATATGGAGGCAGCTCTCCGAGTAAGACCATGAACCCCCGGTGCTTTGGTTCTGAAAACAGGCACCCCAGCCATGAAGGCTTGCATCCGATTCCAGAATCAGGTCCGGAGAAGTCCCAAAAATGGCCTTCCCGTTCCATGCGTCCAAATTCTCCAGCCACCAAGAGAGTTCCTCCTTGGCCTCTGGGACCAGACAAATTTGGTCTCCGTACCAAAGACCGGAACGTAGGGCATTCCCTTTGAGTCTCTGGAGAGCTCGGTAATAAAGAGGGCCAGGGAAGATGGCTTGGATAGATGATGAAAGGAGGCCCAGAAGTCTGGCTAGCCCCCGCAAGGTTAGGAGGTTTGACTTTAGGACATGGCGTATTTCCTTGCGAATCTTGGATATCTTTTTCTGAGGGAGTAAAAGCATGGACTTCACAGTGTCTACCGTGAAGCCAAGGAATTCTAGAGATCTGGAGGGAGTCATGATGGACTTCTCCCTGTTTATAATAAACCCTGTGCTTTCTATCAAATCCACGGTAGATTTTAAATCTTTCAGGATCTGTGAGTTGTCCTGGGACATGATTAGAATGTCGTCCAGATAAATTATGAGGCGGACGCCTCTTTCCCGAAGGAACGTGATAATGGCCTTCATGACCTTGGTGAAACACCACGGGGCTGATGATAGGCCGAAGGGAAGGGCTTGGAATTGATATAGATGTTTGTTCCAAACAAATTGAAGAAAAGGTTGGGATTCCTCTGCCATAGGAATAGTGAAGTAGGCGTCCTTCAGGTCTAGTTTGACTAGCCAGTCCCCTTCTAAAAGCATGTCCTTGAGGAGATGGATACCTTCCATCTTGAAATGATTGTAAGTGACAAACCTGTTCAAGTTCCTTAGGTTTATAACAGGTCTCCAGCCTTTGTCCTTCTTTTTCACGAGGAAGATATTGCTTACGAAGTTTAAGGAAGCCCAAGGAACTTCTCGAATAGCACCTTTCGTTAACATAGAAGTTACTTCTTCCTCGACAATAGAATGTTGTTCCCGAGTTAAGCTTAATGTTAGAGGAGTTGAGGACTGGAACGGTTCCTCCGTGAAATCTATTCTGAAACCTTGTACAGTCTCTAGAACCCAAGGGTCGTGTGTAATTTGTTCCCAAACGTGGAAGAAGAACCTTAGGCGACCCCCTACTTTCGGAATTAAAGAAGAAGAAAGAAGAGAAGGAGTACTCACTTGTTGGATTTTGATTGGAGACGCCTCTCGACCTGAAGTTCCTTGAACGGAAGGAGCGACCTCGTTGAGGGAAGAAAGAGGAGTTGTTTTGTTGATAACCTCGACCGAAACCTCTTGACCTTGAAAAGGGTCTTTGAAAGAAGCGGCCAGCAGAACGACCCCTTCTGCCGGCCCTCGCAAAAACATTAGAGTTAAACACTTTGCGCATGTTGGCTTGCGCTCTATCCAGAGCAGTAAAGGTAGCCACGTACTTCCCCAGGTCTTTGATCATATCCTCGCCAAACAACAAACCATTTGGATTAGAGGAGGACTCCTTTTCCGCCATATCGCAAAGTTTTGGGTCAATCTTAGAGAGGACTATTTTTCTCCTTTCTGTATTGAGGGATGCGTTGGCATTACCCAACAAAATAAGTGCTCTTTGACTCCAACCTCGTAGGAGGTCAATATTAGGTTGAGTCCCTTTGGTATAGCTTTCTTCGATAAGATCAATCATACGGCCTAAGGGGCCGAGCATGTCAAGCATGCGATCTTGGCAAGTTTTGAGGGAACGTTCAAACCCTTTTCTAGGGTCTCTGCCCAATTTAAATAAGAATTTAATTAGCTCTGGGTCTAGGTTGGGGGTAAGGCAAATTTTGTCCTCAATGACAGGGCGTGGACATTCGGCCCTAAGAAGATTTCTTGCCTCTCTTTCCAAGGGGTGCTTAACCCAAGTTTTAATAAATTTGGCTACATGATCTTGGGGCCACCACTGAGAGCTTCTAGGGTGTTGAATGTTATCGGGCGAAAACATTTCTCCACCGAGGGGGTCAAGAATAACTTTTTTAGAGGAGGAGGGGAGTTCCTCTTCAGAAAAAACGGGGTCAAAATCATCCTCATTTTGATCGAGATCCAAGATATACTCGTCAAGTGACTCATTAGAGGGTACGCTAGGCAAGAGAGGGGTAGCATTGCCATTAGGGTATTGTGAGCCGCATAGGGCATCCCAGTAAGGTGTGTCATAGTTGGCACAACGATTTTTTGGGGCGCTTAGGCCACCCGAAGCATTTGAGGAGCTTAGTCCTCCTTCTGGTTTTGAGGCGCGTGGTCCTCCCAATATAAATGAGGTGCTTTGACCTCCCATACTTCCCTCATTATTTAAGTTGTTGCATTTTTTGGTTCTTTTACCCCCAACAATAGGTGGATCGTTGGACTGCGCTCCGAGGAGTGCGGGGGGTCTCTTACCTGCAACAATCTTATCGATAGTCTCCCTCATGCAGGAATGAATCTCCTTATGGATCATTTTTTTGATAAGATCCTCTTTGTTAGAAGGAGCGGGTGTAATAATTTGAGGGTCATCAGAGTCGGACATATCAGACATTTTTTCCCTCTTTCTCCTTTTTTTTTTTTTTTTTAGGTCACTTGGACTGTTAAAATTGAGGAGTAAGTAAAATTCAGATCAAAAACTGTTGAAAAATGGGTGGAGTAGAGGTAATATTGCAGGATGAGCCTCAAGGCAGGAAAAAAACGAAGTTCCCAACCGACGATAGCCAGTAGTTGTAGGCAGTTGCTAAGAAACTGCATTGTAAGGGGTCGTTGCTAACGACTTTCCTCTAATCTAGGGGGCAGCGAGACGAACGCGTTGTCTCTCGCCTCTCTATCCATTTTTTTTTTTTTTTTAAATGTTATTGAGGCCAAGCAGTGTTTAGCGGGAGAAACGGTAAACGGAGTGTGAGGTATGGATAAAAGGACGTGCGTCCTGCAGCTTGGGCGTTGTAGCTGCGGGAGTCTATTTCGCGATGTTAGGGAGCAAAGCCTGCAGCGAGTGATATACGGAGCCGGCTGGATGCGGAAACACGATCAAGGTTAAGTTTTTAGGTAAGGAGAGGCGGGAGGGGGGAGCGTAACGCAAATAGCGCTCCACGAAGAGAACGCGCGTGAGAGCAGGGAGTGCAGACGGGTGAGTTTGAGGCAAGAGAGAGCGCCGCGTTAGGCACGCAGTGCACAGAGGTGCTCCCAGGCATGAGGGGGAGAGAAAGGTTGGCAAATCTATCGGGGTGGGGGTGCGAGGAAGATTATAAACGCTCGTACAAGTCTGGAAGGCATCAGTGCTGTGAGGGGTGACAGCAGGAGAGACTGGTAAAAAAGGGACAGGAAAGGACAGAATCAGCGTCTCAAAAGGCAGAGTATCATTAGGTAGTGAAGATACAAGGTTAGAGTGTGAAACACAAGTATGTCAAATTGCGAAAAAAACAAGGCACAAGGGCAATAAAACAAGAGTAATTAAAAACACAACTTATCTGTCTTGAAGCCGCATTTAAAAGAGGCTGATCCTTGTGCTGCCGTTGCCTGGATACTCTTGTTGTTCTGATGTTCTTCTTTGTGATGTAACTACTAGTGGCGGCTGTGCTTGAAGCTGCATTAAAAAGATAATGCATAATGGCAGCCTCCGGTCTTGTAATGAAATTTATTTTCATAGTATTTTTCAAAAGTAGTATCAAATAAAACATTCAAATGACAAGTGGGCACAGCCGTGACCAACAGAACACAAGACAGAACAATGAACACAGAATTGGCAAAAAGGCAAGCCAAAATGGGTCTGTACAGTTGTTCTCAGTATAGACAGACACAAATGAATCATTTAACACCGTTGCACAATGTGTTATAGCTTGAGTCTAGTGCATAGGGTGTTTGGGTGTCGACGACGTTTCGATGCCACATTAAATATAGGGCATCATCTTCAGGACAAACAAATAATGCACTGCTGTCTTGATAATATATCACAACTTTTTACAATTCTTTACATACAAAAAAGGAACAAGGGGAGAAAAAGGGGGATAAAAAATGGAAAGGAAGAATTTTAACCACATTTGACACAATACTAGGCATGTTTTCAGCATAACGTTTGTGACTTAGGTGCTTGGAGTTGCGTGAACAATGTGGATTGAATTTCATGCAGAGGTGGTGACATTTCTCTAGTCTATGCTGAGTGAGGATTGAAATTCGTGTCGCAGTGACGACGTTAAAAAGGAGTTGGTTGAATTGATGCTGATTTATGGTGCCTAGTACAGCTTCGTCATGAAATGGTGAATTATTGCAGTGTTTCAACGGAGAAGAGACAAGTGAGTATGATAAAAACCAGTCTGCATATTAAAGGACGACGAACCGGCGCAGTGCCTGATCATGAGCAAGGTGTTTCCAGTGATTCAGGAGGAACAAAAAAACGGCGCGGTGCGAAGGTGAATGAAATATTTTCATGGGTGAACCCAGAAGGCAGTGGGGACTTTACCTAAGGTGGCAGAGAGTCAACGGTTCATTATAGGCGCAGGAGCGCTCAACATCTGGGCTTTGGGGGTTGCTGACACCAGCGGGATCTAAATGAACAAAAGGCAGAGGTGGAGGTGTCTAAGTTTAAGAAGGGATGGAGTTGACACGGAAATTGAGTGTAAAACAGAATAATTTAATTACCAATTCTGTTTGCTTTATGGCAGAAAGTCCTGTTGGGTGCTGTCTGCCAGCTGTTGGAGAATGCACGATCGCATTACCTGGAAGCAGAGAGGGGTAAGAATGGGTTAGGCGTGAACCCGCCATGTTAAAGAGGTGGTGTCCAAGGGATCTAGCCGTGCTACTTACTTCAGTGAGCGTGGGCAGTATCGCCGCATCTGCTTCAGAGTTTCAATGGAGACTGCCGGTTTGCCGAGGCAGAGCTAGTTATGGCATACTATCGGCAGAAAGTGAGGAAGGAATGGTTAAAGCACACTATCGGCCGAAAGCGAAGAAGGACTAAAATGATGGAAAGGAGGCGGACATTTTAAGGTGGTGTGGGAAGGACTGGTTAAGGCACACAATCGGCAGAAAGTGAAGAAGGACTAAAATGATGAAAAGGAGGCGGCCATTTTAAGGTGGTGTGGGTTGCCCAGGAAAGGTGCAGAGTAAGTGACTCATAGTGTGATTACACGAGCACGTGCATACAGAGTGGCAGTGTTTGTAACTTGAATACACGTTGAAAGAGACATCTTTTTAGAAAAACGGGGACATCTTTATAAAAGGGAGGTCCAGTCTTCAAGGCGATTGAGGCCACTGTGGATGCTATTGGTTCTCAGAATCCAATGGAGCTCTTCCTTGTTGAGTATTTGAGAAATGTCTGCCCCTCTTGGGGGTGGTTTGATCACTGTGATAATTGTCCATTTGAGATCATTCTCAGTATGTCCATTGTCCGTAAAGTGCTCCACTAGGGGTGCATTAGCCGTTTTACACCGGATTCTACTGCGATGCTGTCCGATCCTGAGCTTGATTTTCTGGCTTGTCTGGCCCACGTAGATCATTTTGCAGGGACAGAAAATTGCATACACATTTGTTGAATTACAGTTAGAAAAATATTTTCTCTCATATTTGATTGCTCCGTGCTCAAAGCTCAAATGCAGGAACGCTTAATTTGTGTCACCACTTTTTCACCAGCATCACATGCAATCAAAAAGAGTATAGTCAAGCATTGGCCCGTGTTAAATGCCGGCCAACTAAACCTTGAACGTCCACTGTTCGCCTTTAAACGGGCAAAAAACATTAAAGATCATCTAGTCCGGGCAGCCCTGCCAAAACCCCCCCAAAAAACAACTATCAACGATGCATGGGGGTTACCGACTCTTACAGGTCATGTGAAATGTGGGAGCTGCATATGTTGTGATTACACTGTTGAAGGCAAAACCTTTGAGCACGGAGCAATCAAATATGAGAGAAAATATTTTTCTAACTGTAATTCAACAAATGTTGTGTATGCAATTTTCTGTCCCTGCAAAATGATCTACGTGGGCCAGACAAGCCAGAAAATCAAGCTCAGGATCGGACAGCATCGCAGTAGAATCCGGTGTAAAACGGCTAATGCACCCCTAGTGGAGCACTTTACGGACAATGGACATACTGAGAATGATCTCAAATGGACAATTATCACAGTGATCAAACCACCCCAAGAGGGGCAGACATTTCTCAAATACTCAACAAGGAAGAGCTCCATTGGATTCTGAGAACCAATAGCATCCACAGTGGCCTCAATCGCCTTGAAGACTGGACCTCCCTTTTATAAAGATGTCCCCGTTTTTCTAAAAAGATGTCTCTTTCAACGTGTATTCAAGTTACAAACACTGCCACTCTGTATGCACGTGCTCGTGTAATCACACTATGAGTCACTTACTCTGCACCTTTCCTGGGCAACCCACACCACCTTAAAATGGCCGCCTCCTTTTCATCATTTTAGTCCTTCTTCACTTTCTGCCGATTGTGTGCCTTAACCAGTCCTTCCCACACCACCTTAAAATGTCCGCCTCCTTTCCATCATTTTAGTCCTTCTTCGCTTTCGGCCGATAGTGTGCTTTAACCATTCCTTCCTCACTTTCTGCCGATAGTATGCCATAACTAGCTCTGCCTCGGCAAACCGGCAGTCTCCATTGAAACTCTGAAGCAGATGCGGCGATACTGCCCACGCTCACTGAAGTAAGTAGCACGGCTAGATCCCTTGGACACCACCTCTTTAACATGGCGGGTTCACGCCTAACCCATTCTTACCCCTCTCTGCTTCCAGGTAATGCGATCGTGCATTCTCCAACAGCTGGCAGACAGCACCCAACAGGACTTTCTGCCATAAAGCAAACAGAATTGGTAATTAAATTATTCTGTTTTACACTCAATTTCCGTGTCAACTCCACCCCTTCTTAAACTTAGACACCTCCACCTCTGCCTTTTGTTCATTTAGATCCCGCTGGTGTCAGCAACCCCCAAAGCCCAGATGTTGAGCGCTCCTGCGCCTATAATGAACCGTTGACTCTCTGCCACCTTCGGTAAAGTCCCCACTGCCTTCTGGGTTCACCCATGAAAATATTTCATTCACCTTCGCACCGCGCCGTTTTTTTGTTCCTCCTGAATCACTGGAAACACTTTGCTCATGATCAGGCACTGCGCTGGTTCGTCGTCCTTTAATATGCAGACTGGTTTTTATCATACTCACTTGTCTCTTTTCCGTTGAAACACTGCAATAATTCACCATTTCATGACGAAGCTGTACTAGGCACCATAAATCAGCATCAATTCAACCAACTCCTTTTTAACGTCGTCACTGCGACACGAATTTCAATCCTCACTCAGCATAGACTAGAGAAATGTCACCACCTCTGCATGAAATTCAATCCACATTGTTCACGCAACTCCAAGCACCTAAGTCACAGACGTTATGCTGAAAACATGCCTAGTATTGTGTCAAATGTGGTTAAAATTCTTCCTTTCCATTTTTTATCCCCCTTTTTCTCCCCTTGTTCCTTTTTTGTATGTAAAGAATTGTAAAAAGTTGTGATATATTATCAAGACAGCAGTGCATTATTTGTTTGTCCTGAAGATGATGCCCTATATTTAATGTGGCATCGAAACGTCGTCGACACCCAAACACCCTATGCACTAGACTCAAGCTATAACACATTGTGCAACGGTGTTAAATGATTAATTTGTGTCTGTCTATACTGAGAACAACTGTACAGACCCATTTTGGCTTGCCTTTTGGCCAATTCTGTGTTCATTGTTCTGTCTTGTGTTCTGTTGGTCACGGCTGTGCCCACTTGTCGTTTGAATGTTTTATTTGATACTACTTTTGAAAAATACTATGAAAATAAATTCTTGTCCGGCTGGACAAAAGACATACATTCTATTCTAAGTGTATGGTTATCTATCACACTGTATTCCTCCTGAATAGGGACCACTGTTCTCTATAACATGAAATTGCCCAAGGTCCCTGTCTTAATTCCTTTGGGTTCCCTTGTTCTGTAAAATAGTACCCCTACATCCATCAGCAATGGCACCATGTTGAGACACATACATGAAGTCTCTCATGAGGACCTCACTAAACTATGTAGGAAGGTCAAATCAGGTTCCCCGGCAGACCCTATGAGACCGGCTCAATTCATCGAATCCCTAGACTTTTTTCTGCCTCCCCTGGCGCTCATACTGAACCTTTCTTTCTCCTCGGCCAGTGTCCCGACTGCTTGGAAACAAGCATGGGTTTCTCCCATCATTAAAAAACCGACCCTTGACCCCTCCAAATTGGAGAATTTTAGACCCATCTCACTGCTCCCATGGCTGTCCAAACTTGCAGAGGCCCACGTAAACATCATCCTGTCTAAACACATGGATCATAATAACATCTTAGATCCATCCCAAAACGGGTTTAGGCCGAGCCACAGCACTGAGTCTGCCCTCCTAGCCACATCGGAACATCTCCGGACGATACTTGATGCCGGTCAAAGTGCTGCGCTGATCCTATTGGACCTCAGCGCCGCCTTTGACACGGTATCTCATAACATTCTCTTAAATCATCTGGCTATGGTGGGAATCTCAGGTCTTGCCCTGGAATGGTTCCGCTCCTTCCTGAAAGTCAGAACTTTCCGGGTATCAGCTCCTCCATACCTCTCCCAGCCCCACCCCATCGGACAGGGAGTCCCTCAGGGCTCTGCACTCAGCCCATCCCTTTTCAACATATATGTGCAACCACTTGCGGCAGTGGCCAGAGAATGGGACCTCACGCTGGTGTCATACGCCGATGACACACAGTTGGCCATCACTCTCACCGAAGGTCCATCCACCTCAGCCGCAATGTTCAGAGATGGTCTGGCTGCGGTGGCCCAGTGGATGACAGATAACTGCCTGCAGCTCAATGCAGGCAAGACGGAGGTGCTGCTCCTCGGAAAGAACACTAGCCACTGGAATCAACACTGGTGGCCTTCGTCGTTGGGCATCATTCCACCCCCCAAATCCTTGGTCAAAAACCTTGGCGTATGGATGGACTCCTCACTTAATTTTCAGACTCACACAAAAAAAGTAGCGGCCACCTGTGTGGGCCTGTTGAGGAGCCTCAATCCCATACTCGGCTTCTTCGACCCCAAGGTTTGCCAAGTGATTGTCCAAGCCACAATTCTCTCCCGCTTGGACTACGCCAATGTCTTACTTCTGGGCGCCAACAAAGCGGAGATAGCACGACTGCAACGTGTACAGAACACCGCGGCAAGAACTCTGGTCGGTCTTCCATGTAGATGTTCTGCCAAGGCTACAATCCGAAAGCTGCACTGGCTCCCCATCGAATCTCGTATCCAGTTTAAAACCCTTATCATGATCTTTAAAATCCTTAAAACTGGACGCCCAGATCTTCTCCGATCACTCCTCACACCTTATGTGCCTCAGCGCAACCTGCGCTCTCTAGGCCAACATCTGCTGATGGTCCCCCGCACAAAGCTAGCCCGCACTGGTGGACGTTCTTTCAGAGTGCTGGTAGCCAAACTTTGGAATACCCTGCCAGCGAACATTCGGTCACTGGAAAATCTGTCTGCCTTCCGGAAAGCCGTCAAAACTCACCTATTCCCCTCCCTCTAGGCCTCCTAGTTGCTTTCTCTTCTGTCCTCCGCTGAGTTTCCGTGGTTCTTTAGCGCCGGGACGCCTCTTTGCTGGGGCAGCTGTTGCGCTTTATCAAATTATAACATAACATAACATAACAAAAGGAAAAAGAGTGAACGTGTACACCAACAGTCAATACGCGTTTGGTTTAGCGTTTAATTTTGGACGTCTTTGGAAAGAGAGGGGATTCCTTACTTCACATGGCACTAAAATACAACATGGTCAGTTGGTGACTGATCTTCTTGAGTCACTTGCTCTGCCCACCCAAATAGCAATAGTGAAGTGTAGTGCGCACAAAAAGATTACAGATGATGTTGGCCGAGGAAATGCATTTGCAGATGAAGTAGCGAAAAAGACAGTGAGAGACGCTACAAGTCGAATGTATGTGGCGGGTCCTGCAAATTGGGTCAGAGAAAGAGGAATGTATGAGGATACAGTAGAAAGTGTAAAGTCGATTCAGAAAGAGGCTACAGAGAAAGAATTGAGTAAGTGGAAAGAAAGTACGGGAATGTTAGATGAGATGGGCTGTTGGGTGGAATTATCTGAACACCAACGTTGGCTGTTACCAGATGCCTATGTACTCCCAGTGGTTACTATGGCGCATGGTCCAGCCCACTTAAGTGCGAAAGGTATATGCAAGCTTCTGGCTCCAGTGTGTCAAAATGAAGGAATCCCAAAATGTGCAGACAATGTAGTGAAACATTGTATTGTTTGTTTGATGTACAACCCGGGAAAGGGAACCCCAACTCCAGCGGGTCACTTTGCTCCTCCGACATATCCCTTTGAGGTGTTGCAGATCGATTACATTCACATGGAACGATGCAACAATCTCAAATATGTTCTGGTGGTAGTATGCGCCTTTTCTAGGTGGATAGAAGCATACCCTCTAAAAGATAATACAGCCTTATCCACAGCCAAAATTCTACTGAAAGAATTTTTCCCCAGGTTTGGTTTGCAGCGCATTGTCTGGAGTGACAATGGGAGCGAATTTGTGGGCCAAGTCATGCAAAAAGTTTGTGCGGGTCTTGGTATCAAGCAAAAGTTCCATGCGGCAAACCATCCACAGTCAGCAGGTTTAGTGGAATGCTACAACGGAACTTTGAAGCTCAAACTAGCGAAAGTGCAGGCTAGTACAGGACTTAATTGGCCCGATGCTTTACCACTGGCTCTACTGTCCACCAGAACTGCTGTGCACTCTCATTTGGGACTTAGCCCTTACAAAGTGGTCTTTGGGCGCCCAGCTAATATATGGGGAGTCCCTCGCCCTAAGAAATACTCAGACTTGCCATACCCAATGTTGATTGACTACTTGCATGAACTTACAACTAAATTGCGTGTTCTCCATCAACAGGTTCAGAGTGCTTTACCGGAGGCTTCCTCAGACCCAGGTCATTCCATCCAACCAGGTGACTGGGTGTGTATAAAGAATTTCCAAGGACGAAAAATTTGGAGCCCAGGTGGAGGGAGCCTCGTTTGGTACTTTTGGTGACAAGAACAGCAGTCAAAGTCGAAGGAAAGAAAAATTGGATTCACGGCGTGCATTGTAAGAAAGTGCCTTTGCCTCTACCCTTCGATCAATGGGGCGTAGGGGCATTGGTGACTCTGAGAGTGAGAAGGTTCCACGATTCGTACCTTTTAGCGATGCACGCCTGAATGGAACATTGTCTGAGAAAGAGGACGACGACATTCTTCAGGAAGCGATAACACCGCATCGTCGCTTGAATACGACAAATCAGCGAACATTGTTCCGAGACCAAACTGTACCTGATAAAGAACACTATAATCTAAGACCTAGACCAAAGAACACTTAAGATTTTTCTCTCTCCTATGTAGTATTCTATCCCGGTTGCAGGGTCACGGTAGGAGTCTTGATTGTGACCTGAGTAGTGGCAATAGGCCTGCAGGACTTGCAGTGTCATAGGACGGCAGATAATCATAATTAAGTGATCAAGGAAGATTGCCGTGAGCATCCATTTAGAAAGATGAAAACTACATTAGGCAAAAGAGAGAAAAATGATGAAATGAAAAAAGAATCCTGTAGATTAATGTACAGCCATTTTAGTATAACCTTATGTATTATTATATTATTGTGTATCCTTTTGGCGTTTATAAGTTGGATTATTTATGCTCTGCAGCAAAAAGTTGTCTCTCCTTCTACCTCTTCGTCTTCTTCTACTGTCTTTCCACATCTATTTCATACCCTTCCTCAACATGAACTCATTAGAAGAACTGAATATTATAACAATTCCTTTGTCCAGTTATTACATCAACACCAATTAGTGATCAATACAACTGACTGTTGGGTGTGTGGACTTATGCCACATACCACAGAAAAAGGAATGCCATATTTAGTTCTTCCGTTTTCTTATGAGGGTTCTGCTTGGGCTTATTTTGTTATCTTCTCCAATGCCTATCAAAGCAAATTCAGACGATCCGTTAGTTCACATATTGGTGGTCCAGATTTTAGTCATAGTTCTTTGATAAAGGGAATGGTAGCTATGGCTAAAATCATGGAAAATAGTAAAATTTCCGTTGACGAAAGGAAAGCGTACACAAACTGGAACGTCACCCATTATGTCACTAGCCTTAGTGATAAGGTTAAACAAGGAAAATCTCCACCAATTTGGACTATTCCTCATCAGGGAAATTTCTGTCTGCAAATAAATAGTCAGACTTCTGACACCATACAAAGAAACAACTATTCCCACACATACGTCTACTCCTCTCAGAACTCGCCGCCTCTAGTGCCATCTCAAAGCACGTATTTCATCTGCCACAATAGGGCTTACACGTGGTTGCCAACGGGTTATTCTGGTTCCTGTTATAAAGCTTTCCTTCTTCCCCCTACATACACCGCTTCTGCACACTATCATCGAAACAGATATGGCAGAGGGATTATTGATTCTAAAGACATAGCAGGACAAGAGGGAGGAGATTTCCTCAAAGGATTTCTTCCTTTTTGGGGTCCAATGGCCAACAGCAGAAATATAAGACAACTGGTTTGTGTCGTAGAAACCACTATAGACATCTCTGTAGGAGCCTTAAGTAATATCATGGCAGAACTACAGGCGGATCGTCTTATGACCTTACAAAACCGAGTTGCCTTAGATTTTGCTCTTGCGGATTGTGGTGGAGTGTGCAAATTGATCGGGTCAAGTTGCTGTATTTTCATACCTGATGACGCTCCGACAGTATACCAAGCTATCTCTAAGTTACATATAATCTCTGAGTCGATTCATCAGGACGAAAGAGATTGGTCATTTTTGGAGTGGTTTTGGGGACTACTGTCCAAATGGGGTTGGAAGGCATTGACATTCCTTGGAGTAGTTTTGACCATCATTTTCTCTTGTTGCCTTTGTATGCACTGTGGTCCCGCCATCTGCGACCTATGTGCTACTATGTGCATCCCTAAACCCAAATCACAAAGAACAGAGAATATTAGAATGATGCTACAGCAACAGCTCGATGACCTCATGACCATCGACATTGACTCAGATTAACATGAGTCTATCTTGCCTGAGTTCTGGCAAAAGGAGGGTCTGAGAAAATTCGATTCTCGATCGTGATCGAATCGACCCGCCATTTTGTGCTCCGCCGCCATTTTGTGTTGCCCTCACTCAGGCAGCACGGCGAACAAAGTCTATTCTGCTTTTCCTGCAGCTTCGTGTCTAAATAAGCCTTCTGCCTCTATTTACAAAACTGGTGTTAGGACTGGCCGAGTACACTAATCCCTGTCTGGTTTTCCTAATCCCCGTCTCAACTATCTGTTGGTTCACACTATTCTCTTCTGACTTTATCTTATCATCTGGCCTTCACTGTCCTCTGCTAGCATTCTCTCATTTCACAACTGTCCTCCAAAACACACAAACGTATCTCGCCACCTGCAAGTTGGTTGCAGATCTCTTAATGAATTAGTTTGTGGGAGGGGTGACAAACACAGTCGGAGGAGAGGCTTCTTCGAGTCATCTAATACTTTGTTTTCAAACCTTTTCTATTGGTTCTGTTCTGTTTTCCAACTTTTCTATTGGCTCTTTCTTGTATGTCTTGGGTGTGTATTTGGTTAATGTATATTTCACGTATGTACTATATAAGTTTGTGCACCACGGAGTGAAGTGGCAGTCTCCTGAGAACCTACCTCGTGTACTTCTGGGATAACTGTACTAGTTGCAGCTAATAAATCCGATCTTCTAACGCCTAACAGAGTGTCCTGTGTCTCTGTGTAGCTGAGCAGGAGAACACCGGAGATTAAGGCGTACCCTGCGCCGCCATGCCCAAATGGTTCTAGTTCTTCACTACACTACACAAACACCGCTGAACTACCCTAAACCCTAAAACATTACCCCCAGCATGACCCCCCACACTACACAAACACCATTGCACTACCCTAAACCCTAAAACACTACCCCCTAAACTACACAAACACCACTGCACTACCGTAAACCCTAAAACACTACCCCCAGCACTACCCCCTACACTACCCAAACACCACTGCACTACCCTAAACCCTAAAACACTACCCCCAGCAGTACCCCTCACACCACCCAAACACCACTGCACTACCCTAAAACCTAAAACGCTATCCCCAGCAATACCCCCTACACTACCCAAACACCTCTGCACTGCCCTAACCCTAAAACGCTACCCCCAGCACGACCCCCTACACTACCCAAAGACCACTGCACTGCCCTAAACCCTAAAACACTACCCCAACACGACCCCCTACACTACCCAAAGACCACTGCACTGCCCTAAACCCTAAAACACTACCCCCAGCACGACCCCCTACTCTACCCAAACACCACTGCCTTCCCTAAACCCTAAAACACTACCCCCAGCAGTACCCCTTACACTACCCAAGCACCACTGCACTACCCTAAACCCTAAAACACTGCCCCCAGCAGTACCCCCTACACTACCCTAACCCTAAAACACTACCCCCTGCATGACCCCCTACACTACCCAAAGACCACTGCACTGCCCTGAACCCTAAAACACTACCCCAGCACGACCCCCTACACTAGATAAACACCACTGCACTACACTAAACCCTAAAACACTATCCCCAGCACTACCCCCTACACTATCCAAAGACCACTGCACTACCCTAAACCCTAAAACACTATCCCCAGCAGTACCCCTACACTACCCAAACACCTCTGCACTACCCTAAACCCTAAAACATTACCCCCAGCACGACCCCCAACACTACACAAACACCACTGCACTACCCTAAACCCTAAAACACTATCCCCTGCACTACACAAACACCATTGCAGTACCCTAATCTCTAAAACACTACCCCAGCATGACCACCTACACTACCCAAACACCACTGCACCACCTTAAACCCTAAAACACTACCCCCAGCAGTACTCCCTCACACTATTCAAACACCACTACACTAGCCTAAACCCTAAAACACTATCCCCAGCAGTCCCCTCTACACTACCCAAACACAACAGTTCTACCCTAAACCCTAAAACACTACCCCCAGCACGACCCCCTACACTACCCAACGACCACTGCACTGCCCTAAACCCTAAAACACTACCAACAGCATGACCCCCACACTACGCAAACACCACTGCACTACCCCAAACCCTAAAACACTACCCCAGAACGACCCGCTACACTACACAAACAGCACTGCACTACCCTGAACCCTAACACACTCCCCCCAGTACGACCCCTACACTATCCAAACTCCAATGCACTTCCCTAAACCCTAAAACACTACCCCAGCACGACCCCCTACACTACCCAAACACCACTGCACTAAACTAAACCCTAAAACACTACCCGCAACACGACATCCTACACTACCCAAACACCACTGCACTACCCTAAGCCCTAAAACACTACGACCCGCACAACCCCCTACACTACCCAAACACCACTGCACTACCCTAAACCCTAAAACACTACCCCAGCATGACCCCCTACACTACCCAAACACCACTGCACTATCCTAAACCCTAAAACACTACCCCCCACATGACCCCCACACTACCCAAACAACACTGCACTACCCTAAACCCTAAAACACTATCTGAAGCACGACCCTTACACTATCCAAACACCACTGCACTACCCTGAACCCTAAAACATTACCCCCAGCACGACCCCCTCCACTACCCAAAGACTACAGCACTACCCTAAACCCTAAAACACTACCCCCCACACTACCCCCTAAACTACCCAAAGACCACTGCACTACCCTAAACCCTAAAACACGACCCCCTACACTACACAAACACCACTGCACTACCCTAAACCCTAAAACACTACCCATTACACTACAGAAAAACCACTGCACTACCCTAAACCCTAAAACACTAGCCCCAGTACGACGCCCTTCACTACCCAAACACCACTGCACTACCCTAAACCCTAAAACACTACCCCAGCATGACCCCCTACACTACCCAAACACCACTGTACTATCCTAAACCCTAAAACACTACCCCCACATGACCCCGTACACTACCCAAACACCACTGCACTACCCTAAACCCTAAAACACTAACTGAAGCACGACCCCCTACACTACCCAAATACCACTGCACTACCCTAAACCCTAAAACACTACCCCCAGCACGACCCCCTCCACTACCCAAAGACCACAGCACTACCCTAAACCCTAAAACACTACCCCCCACACAACCCCCTACACTACCCAAAGACCACTGCACTACCCTAAACCCTAAAACACGACCCCCTACACTACACAAACACCATTGCACTACCCTAAACCCTAAAACAGTACCCCCTACACTACACAAACACCACTGCACTACCGTAAACCCTAAAACACTACCCCCAGCACAACCCCCTACACTACCCAAACACCACTGCACTACCCTAAACCCTAAAACGCTATCCCCAGCAGTACCCCTACACTACCCAGACACCTCTGAACTACCCTAAACCCTAAAACATTACCCCCAGCACGACCCCCTACACAACACAAACACCACTACACTACCCTAAACCCTAAAACACTATCCCCTGCACTACACAAACACCATTGCAGTACCCTAATCCCTAAAACACTACCCCAGCATGACCACCTACACTACCCAAACACCACTGCATTACCCTAAACCCTAAAACACTACCCCCAGCAGTACTCCCCCACACTATTCAAACACCACTACACTAGCCTAAACCCTAAAACACTATCCCCCACACTACCCCCTAAACTACCCAAAGACCACTGCACTACCCTAAACCCTAAAACACGACCCCCTACACTACACAAACACCACTGCACTACCCTAAACCCTAAAACACTACCCATTACACTACAGAAAAACCACTGCACTACCCTAAACCCTAAAACACTAGCCCCAGTACGACGCCCTTCACTACCCAAACACCACTGCACTACCCTAAACCCTAAAACACTACCCCAGCATGACCCCCTACACTACCCAAACACCACTGTACTATCCTAAACCCTAAAACACTACCCCCACATGACCCCGTACACTACCCAAACACCACTGCACTACCCTAAACCCTAAAACACTAACTGAAGCACGACCCCCTACACTACCCAAATACCACTGCACTACCCTAAACCCTAAAACACTACCCCCAGCACGACCCCCTCCACTACCCAAAGACCACAGCACTACCCTAAACCCTAAAACACTACCCCCCACACAACCCCCTACACTACCCAAAGACCACTGCACTACCCTAAACCCTAAAACACGACCCCCTACACTACACAAACACCACTGCACTACCCTAAACCCTAAAACACTACCCATTACACTACAGAAAAACCACTGCACTACCCTAAACCCTAAAACACTAGCCCCAGTACGACGCCCTTCACTACCCAAACACCACTGCACTACCCTAAACCCTAAAACACTACCCCAGCATGACCCCCTACACTACCCAAACACCACTGTACTATCCTAAACCCTAAAACACTACCCCCACATGACCCCGTACACTACCCAAACACCACTGCACTACCCTAAACCCTAAAACACTAACTGAAGCACGACCCCCTACACTACCCAAATACCACTGCACTACCCTAAACCCTAAAACACTACCCCCAGCACGACCCCCTCCACTACCCAAAGACCACAGCACTACCCTAAACCCTAAAACACTACCCCCCACACAACCCCCTACACTACCCAAAGACCACTGCACTACCCTAAACCCTAAAACACGACCCCCTACACTACACAAACACCATTGCACTACCCTAAACCCTAAAACAGTACCCCCTACACTACACAAACACCACTGCACTACCGTAAACCCTAAAACACTACCCCCAGCACAACCCCCTACACTACCCAAACACCACTGCACTACCCTAAACCCTAAAACGCTATCCCCAGCAGTACCCCTACACTACCCAGACACCTCTGAACTACCCTAAACCCTAAAACATTACCCCCAGCACGACCCCCTACACAACACAAACACCACTACACTACCCTAAACCCTAAAACACTATCCCCTGCACTACACAAACACCATTGCAGTACCCTAATCCCTAAAACACTACCCCAGCATGACCACCTACACTACCCAAACACCACTGCATTACCCTAAACCCTAAAACAAAACCCCCAGCAGTACTCCCCCACACTATTCAAACACCACTACACTAGCCTAAACCCTAAAACACTATCCCCAGCAGTCCCCCTACACTACCCAAACACAACTGCTCTACCCTAAACCCTAAAACACTACCCCCAGCATGACCCCCTACACTACCCAACGACCACTGCACTGCCCTAAACCCTAAAACACTACCAACAGCATGACCCCCACACTACGCAAACACCACTGCACTACCCCAAACCCTAAAACACTACCCCAGAACGACCCGCTACACTACACAAACAGCACTGCACTACCCTGAACCCTAACACACTACCCCCCGTACGACCCCTACACTATCCAAACTCCAATGCACTTCCCTAAACCCTAAAACACTACCCCAGCACGACCCCCTACACTACCCAAACACCACTGCACTAAACTAAACCATAAAACACTACCCGCAACACGACATCCTACACTACCCAAACACCACTGCACTACCCTAAGCCCTAAAACACTACGTCCCGCACAACCCCCTACACTACCCAAACACCACTGCACTACCCTAAACCCTAAAACACTACCCCAGCATGACCCCCTACACTACCTAAACACCACTGCACTATCCTAAACCCTAAAACACTACCCCCACATGACTCCCTACACTACCCAAACACCACTGAACTACCCTAAACCCTAAAACACTAACTGAAGCACGACCCCCTACACTACCCAAATACCACTGCACTACCCTAAACCCTAAAACACTACCCCCAGCACGACCCCCTCCACTACCCAAAGACCACAGCACTACCCTAAACCCTAAAACACTACCCCCCACACAACCCCCTTCACTACCCAAAGA
Organism: Triturus cristatus; assembly: GCF_964204655.1. NCBI lineage: Eukaryota > Metazoa > Chordata > Amphibia > Caudata > Salamandridae > Triturus > Triturus cristatus. The sequence continues at coordinate 1,226,787,930 of NC_140579.1, forward strand.
CCACTGCACTACCCTAAACCCTAAAACACGACCCCCTACACTACACAAACACCACTGCACGACCCTAAACCCTAAAACCCTATTCCCAGCAGTACCCCCTACATTACCCAAACACCTCTGCACTACCCTAAACCCTAAAACCCTGCACTATACAAACACCATTGCAGTACCCTATTCCCTAAAACACTACCTCCAGCATGACCACCTACACTACCCAAACACCACTGCACTACCCTAAACCCTAAATCACTACCCCCAGCAGTACTTCCCCACACTATTCAAACACCACTACACTAGCTTAAACCCTAAAACACTATCCCCAGCAGTCCCCCTACACTACCCAAACACCACTGCACTACCCTAAACCCTAAAACACTACCCCCAGCAGTACCCCTCACACCACCCAAACACCACTGCACTACCCTAAACCCTAAAACACTATCCCAAGCAGTACCCCCTACACTACCCAAACACCTCTGCACTACCCTAGCCCTAAAACACTACCCCCAGCATGACCTCCTACACTCTCCAAAGACCACTGCACTGCCCTAAACCCTAAAACACTACCCCCAGCACAACCCCCTACACTACCCAAGCACCACTTCACTACCCTAAACCCTAAAACACTGCCCCCAGCATGACCCCCTACACTACACAAAGACCAGTGCACTGCCCAAAACCCTAAAACACTACCCCCAGCACAACCCCCTACACTACCCAAACACCACTGCACTACCCTAAACCCTAAAACACTATTCCCAGCAGTACCCCTCACACTACCCAAGCACCACTGCACTACCCTTAACCCTAAAACACTGCCCCCAGCAGTACCCCCTACACTACCCAAAAAACCACTGTACTACCCTAACCCTAAAACACTACCCCCAGCATGACCCCCTACACTACCCAAAGACCACTGCACTGCCCTGAACCCTAAAACACTACCCCAGCACGATTCCCTACACTAGATAAACACCACTGCACTACACTAAACCCTAAAACACTATCCCCAGCACTACCCCCTACACTACCCAAACAGCAATGCACTATCATAAACCCTAAAACACTACCCTCAGCACGACCCCCTACACTACCCAAAGACCACTGCACTACCCTAAACCCTAAAACAGTACCCCAAGCACGACCCCCTACACTACCCAAACACTGCTGCACTTCCCTAAACCCTAAAACACTATCCCCCACATGACCCCCTACACTATCCAAAGACCACTGCACTACCCTAAACCCTAAAACACTATCCACTGCACTACACAAACACCATTGCAGTACCCTAATCCCTAAAACACTACCCCCAGCATGACTGCCTACACTCCCCAAACACCACTGCACTACCCTAAACCCTAAAACACTACCCCCAGCAGTACTCCCCCACACTATTCAAACACCACTACACTAGCTTAAACCCTAAAACACTATCCCCAGCAGTCCCCCCTACACAACCCAAACACCACTGCTCTACCCTAAACCATAAAACACTACCCCCAGCACGAACCCCTACACTACTGAAAGACCACTGCACTGCCCTAAACCCTAAAACACTACCCCAGCACGACCCCCTACACTACCCAAACACCACTGCACTAAACTAAACCCTAAAACACTACCCGCAACATGACATCCTACACTACCCAAACACCACTGCACTACCCTAAGCCCTAAAACACTACATCCCGCACTACCCAAACACCACTGCATTACTCTAAACCCTAAAACACTACCCCAGCATGACCCCCTACACTAACCAAACACCACTGCACTATCCTAAACCATAAAACACTACCCCCCACACGACCCCCTACACTACCCAAACACCACTGCACTACCATAAACCCTAAAACACTATCTGAAGCACGACCCCTACACTACCCAAACACCACTGCACTACCCTGAACCCTAAAACATTACCCCCAGCACGACCCCCTAAACTACCCAAAGAACACTGCACTACCCTAAACCCTAAAACACGACCGCCTATACTACACAAACACCACTGCACTACCCTAAACCCTAAAAACACTACCCCCTACACTACAGAAACACCACTGCACTACCCTAAACCCTAAAACGCTATCCCCAGCACGACACCCTTCACTACCCAAACACAACTGCACTACCCTAAACCCTAAAACACTACCCCCAGCACGACCCCCTACACTGTGCAAACACCACTGCACTGCCCTAAACCCTAAAACACTACCCCGGCATGACCCCCTACATTACCGAAACACCACTACACTACCCTAAACCCTAAAACACTATACTCAGCACTACCCCCTACACTACCCAAACAGCAATGCACTACCATAAACCCCAAAACACTACCCTCAGCACGACCCCTACACTACCCAAAGACCACTGCGCTACCCTAAACCTTAAAACACTACCCCCCACATTACCCCTACACTAACTAAACAGCAATGCACTACCATAAACCCTAAAACACTACCCTCAGCACGACCCCCTACACTACCCAAAGACCTTTGCGCTACCCTAAACCCTAAAACACTACCCCCACCATGACCCGCTAAACTACGCAAACACCACTGCACAACCCTAAACCCTAAAACACTACCCCCCACATTACCCCTACACTAACCAAAGACCACTGCACTACCCTAAACCCTAAAACACGACCCCCTACACTACACAAACACCGCTGAACTACCCTAAACCCTAAAACATTACCCCCAGCATGACCCCCTAAACTATACAAACATCACTGCACTACCTTAAACCCTAAAACACTACCCCCTACACAACACAAACACCACAGCACTACCGTAAACCCTAAAACACTACCCCCAGCACGACCCCCTACACTACCCGAACACCACTGCACTACCTTAAACCCTAAAACACTACCACCAGCAGTACCCCTCACACTACCCAAACACCACTTCACTACCCTAAACCCTAAAACACTGCCCCCAGCACGACCCCCTACACTACCCAAACATGTCTGCACTACCCTAACCCTAAAACACTACCCCCAGCACGACCCCCTACACTACCCAAAGACCACTGCACTGCCCTAAACCCTAAAACACTTCCCCCAGCATGACCCCCTACACTACCCAAACACCACTGCACTACCCTACACCCTAAAACACTACCCCCAGCAGTATCCCTCACACTTCCCAAGCACCACTGCACTACCCTAAACCCTAAAACACTGCCCCCAGCATGACCCCCTACACTACCCAAACACCACTGCATTACCCTACACCCTAAAACACTACCCCCAGCAGTACCCCTCACACTTCCCAAGCACCACTGCACTACCCTAAACCCTAAAACATTGCCCCCAGCACGGCCCCCTACACTACCCAAACACCACTGCACTACCCTAAACCCTAAAACACTACCCCCAGCAGTACCCCTCACACTACCCAAGCACCACTGCACTACCCAAACCCTAAAACACTGCCCCAGCAGTATCCCCTACACTACCCAAAAAACCACTGCACTACCATAACCCTAAAACACTACCCCCAGCATGACCCCCTACACTACCCAAAGACCAATGCACTACCCTAAACCCTAAAACACTATCCCCAGCAGTCCCCCTACAGTACCCTAACACCACTGCTCTACCCTAAACCCTAAAACACTACCCCCAGCACGACCCCCTACACTACCCAAAGACCACTGCACTGCCCTAAACCCTAAATCACTACCAACAGCATGACCCCCACACTACGCAAACACCGCTGCACTACCCCATACCCTAAATCACTACCACAGAACGACCCACTACACTACACAAAAACAATGCACTACCCTGAACATTAACACACTACCCCCAGTACGACCCCCTACACTATCCAAACACCAATGCACTTCCCTAAACCCTAAAACACTACCCCAGCACGACCCCCTATATTACCCAAACACCACTGCATTAAACTAAACCCTAAAACACTACCCGCAACACAACATCCTACACTACCCAAACACCACTGCACTACCCTAAGCCCTAAAACACTACATCCCGCACAACCCCCTACACCACGTAAACACCACTGCACTACCCTAAACCATAAAACACTACCCCAGCATGACCCCCTACACTACCCAAACACCACTGCACTATCCTAAACCCTAAAACACTAACCCCCACATGACCCCCTACACTACCCAAACACCACTGCACTACCCTAAACCCTAAAACATTACCCCAGCACAACCCCCTCCACTACCCAAAGACTATAGCACTACCCTAAACCCTAAAACACTACCCCTCACACACGACCCCCTACACTACCCAAAAACCACTGCACTACCCTAAACCCTAAAACACGACCCCCTACACTACACAAAAACCACTGCACTACCCTAAACCCTAAAACACTATCCCCTACACTACACAAACACCACTGCACTATCCTAAACCCTAAATCACTAGCCCCAGCACGACACCCTTCACTACCCAAACACTACTGCACTACCCTAAACCCTAAAACACTACCCCCAGCACGACCCCCTACACTATGCAAACACCACTGCACTACTCTAAACCCATATACACTACCCCAGCATGACCCCCTACACTACACAAACACCACTGCACTACCCTAAACCCTAAATCACTCCCCCAGCACCACTCTCTACACTACCCAAACAATACTGCACTACCCTAAACCCTAAAACACTACCCCCAGCTCAACCCCCAGTCTACCCGAACACCACTGCACTACCCTAAACCCTAAAACACTAACCCCCACACGACCCCCTACACTACCCAAACACCACTGCACTACCCTAAACCCTAAAACATTACCCCAGCACAACCCCCTCCACTACCCAAAGACTATAGCACTACCCTAAACCCTAAAACACTACCCCTCACACACGACCCCCTACACTACCCAAAGACCACTGCACTACCCTAAACCCTAAAACACGACCCCCTACACTACACAAAAACCACTGCACTACCCTAAACCCTAAAACACTATCCCCTACACTACACAAACACCACTGCACTACCCTAAACCCTAAATCACTAGCCCCAGCACGACACCCTTCACTACCCAAACACTACTGCACTACCCTAAACCCTAAAACACTACCCCCAGCACGACCCCCTACACTATGCAAACACCACTGCACTACTCTAAACCCATATACACTACCCCAGCACGACCCCCTACACTACACAAACACCACTGCACTACCCTAAACCCTAAATCACTCCCCCCAGCACCACTCTCTACACTACCCAAACAATACTGCACTACCCTAAACCCTAAAACACTACCCCCAGCTCAACCCCCAGTCTACCCGAACACCACTGCACTACCCTAAACCCTAAAACACTACCCCGGCATGACCCCCTACATTACCGAAACACCACTGTACTACCCTAAACCCTAAAACACTATACCCAGCACTACCCCCTACACTACCCAAACAGCAATGCACTACCATAAACCCTAAAACACTACCCTCAGCACGACCCCCTACACTACCCAAAGACCACTGCGCTAGCCTAAACCCTAAAACACTACCCCCCACATTACCCCTACACTAACCAAAGACCACTGCACTACCCTAAACCCTGAAACACGACCCCCTACACTACACAAACACCGCTGAACTACCCTAAACCCTAAAACATTACCCCCAGCTTGACCCCCTACACTACACAAATACCACTGCACTACCCTAAACCCTAAAACACTACCCCCTATACTACACAAACACCACAGCACCACCGTAAACCCTAAAACACTACCCCCAGCACGACCCCCTACACTACCCAAACACCACTGCACTACACTAAACCCTAAAACACTACCCCCAGCAGTACCCCTCACACTACCCAAACACCACTGCACTATCCTAAACCCTAAAACACTGCCCCCAGCACGACACCCTACACTACCCAAACACCTCTGCACTACCCTAACCCTAAAACACTACCCCAGCAGCACCCCACACACTTCCCAAGCACCACTTCACTACCCTAAACCCTAAAACACTGCATCCAGCATGACCCCTACACTACCCAAACACCACTGCACTACCCTAAACCCTAAAACACTACCCCCAGCAGTACCCCTCACACTACCCAAGCACCACTGCACTACCCTAAACCCTAAAACACTGCCCCCAGCAGTACCCCCTACACTACCCAAAAACCACTACACTACCCTAACCCTAAAACACTACCCCCCAGCATGATCCCCTACACTACCCAAACACCACTGCACTGCCCTGAACCCTAAAACACTACCCCCAGCACGACCCCCTACACTAGATAAACACCACTGCACTACCCTAGGCCCTAAAACACTATCCCCAGCACTACCCCCTACACTACCCAAACAGCAATGCACTACCATAAACCCTAAAACACTACCCTCAGCACGACCCCCTACACTAACCAAAGACCACTGAGCTACCCTAAACCCTAAAACACTATGCCCCACATGACCCCCTACATTAACCAAAGACCACTGCACTAACCTTAACCCTAAAACACGAACCCCTACACTACACAAACACCGCTGAACTACCCTAAACCCTAAAACAATACCCCCAGCACGACCCCCTACACTACCCAACGACCACTGCACTGCTCTAAACCCTAAAACACTAACCCCTACACTACACAAACACCACTGCACTACCTTAAACCCTAAAACACTACCCCCAGCATGACCCCCTACACTACCCAAACACCACTGCACTACCCTACACCCTAAATCACTACCCCCAGCAGTACCCCCCACACTACCCAAACATCATTGCACTACCCTAAACCCTAAAACGCTATCTCCATCAGTACCCCCTACACTACCCAAACACCTCTGCACTACCCTAACCCTAAAACAATACCCCCAGCACGACCCCCTACACTACCCAAACACCACTGCACTACCCTAAACCCTAAAACACTACCCCCAGCAGTACCCCACACACTACTCAAGCACCACTGCACTACCCTAAACCCTAAAACACTGCCACAAGCACGACCCCCTACACTACCCAAACACCACTGCACTACCCTATACCCTAAAACACTACCCACAGCAGTACCCCTCACACTACCCAGGCACCACTGCACTACCCTAAACCCTAAAACACTGCCCCCAGCAGTACCCCCTACACTACCCAAACACCACTGCACTAAACTAAGCCTAAAATACTACCCTCAGCATGACCCCCTACACTACCCAAAGACCACTGCACTGCCCTAAACCCTAAAACACTACCCCCAGCACGACCCCCTACACTACCCAAACACCACTGCACTACTCTAAACCCTAAAACACTACCCCCAGCATGACCCTCTGAACTACGCAAACACCACTGCACTACCCTAAACCCTAACACACTACCCCAGCACGATCCCCTACACTACCTAAACACCACTGCACTGCCCTAAACTCTAAAACACAACCCGCAGCAGCACCCCCTACACTACCCAAACACCGCTGCACTATACTAAACCGTAACACACTACCCCCAGCACGACCCCCTACACTACCCAAACACCACTGCACTACCCTAAACCCTAAAACACTGCCCACAGCATGACCCCCTACACTACCCAAACACCACTGCACTAACTTAAACCCTAAAACACTCCCCCAGCACGACTCCCTATACTACGCAAACACCACTGCACTACCTTAAACCCTAAGTGTACCCACAGCACGACCCCCTACACTACGAAAACACCACTGCACTACCCTACACCCTAAATCTACCCTCAGCATGACTCCCTACAATACCCAAATACCACTGCACTACCCTAAAATCTAAAACACTACCGCCAGCATGACCCCCTACACTACCCAAACACCACTGCTCCACTCTAAACCCTAAAACACTACCCAGCATGACCCCCTGCACTACCCAAACACCACTGCACTACCCTAAACCCTAAAACACTACACCAGCACGACCCCCTATACTACCCAAACACCACTGCACTACCCTAAACCCTAAAACACTACCCCCAGCACGACCCCCTACGCTGCCCGAACACCACTGCAGTGCCCAAAACCCTAAAACACCACCCCCTGCACGACCCCCTACACTGCCTGAACACCACTGCACTGCCCTAAACCCTAAAACACCACCCCCCTGCCTGACCCCCGACACTGCCCAAACACCACTGCACTGCCCTAAACCCGAAAACACCACCCCCTGCATGACTCCCAACACTGCCCGAACACCACTGCCCTAAACCCTAAAACACCATACCCTGCATGCCCACCTGCACTGCCCGAACACCACTGCACTGCTCTAAACCCTAAAACTCCACCCCCTGCAAGGATCCCTACACTGCCCGAACACCACTGCACTGCCTTAAACCCTATAACACCACCCCCTGCACGACACTCTACACTACCCGAACACCACTGCACTGCCCTAATCCCTAAAACCCCACCCCCTGCATGACCCCCTACAATACCCAAAGACCACTGCACTGCCCTAAACCCTACAACTCTACCCCAGTACGGCCCACTACACTAGATAAACACCACTGCACTGCCCTAAACCCTAAAACACTACCCCCAGCACGACCCCCTACACAACCAAAAGACCACTGCACTGCCCTGAACCTTAAAACACCACGCCCTGCACGACCCCTACACTGCTTGAACACCACTACACTGCCCTAAACCCTAAAACACCACCCCCCTGCTTGACCCTCTACACTGCCTGAACACCACTGCTCTGCCCTAAACCGTAAAACACCCCCCCTACATGACCCCCTACACTACCCGAACACCACTGCTCTGCCCTAAACCCCAAAACACCACCCCAGCACGACCCCTACACTGCCAGAACACTGCTGCTCTGCCCTAAACCCTAAAACACCACCCCAGCACTACCCCCTACACTACCAGAACCCCGCTGCACTGCCCTAAACCCTAAAACAGCACCCCAGCACGATCCCCTACTCTACCTGAACACCGCTGCACTTCCCTAAACCCTAAAACACTATCCCAGCATCTACACTACACTACCCAAAGACCACTGCACTACCCTAAACCCTATAACGCGACCCCCAGCCCGAACCCTACACTACACAAACACCACGGCACTACCCTAAACCCTAAAACACTACACGAGCATGACCCCCTACATGACCCAAATACCCCTCAACTACCTTAAATCCTAACACTCTACCCCCAGCACGACCCCATACACTACCCAAACACCACTGCACTGCCCTAAACCCTAAAACTCCACACCCTGTACGACCCCCAACACTGCCCAAACACCACTGCACTTCCCTAAACCCTAAAACACCACCCCCAGCACGACACCCTACACTGCCGGAACACCACTGCACTACCCTAATCCCTAAAACACCACCCCCTGCACGACCCCCTACACTGCCCGAACAAGACTGCACTGCCCTAAACCCTAAAACACCCCCTGCACGTCCCCCCACACTGCTCGAACACCACTGCACTGCCCTAAACCCTAGAACACCACCCCCTGCTCGACCCCCTACACTGCCCGAACACCACTGCACTGCCCTAAATCCTAAAACACCACCCCCTGCATGACGCCCTACACTGCCCGAACACCACTGCACTGCCCTAAACCCTAAAACACCACCCCCCTGCACGACCTCCTACACTGCCCGAACACCACTGCTCTGCCCTAAGCCCAAAAACACTACCCCAGCACGACCCCTACACTGCCAGAACACAGCTGCTCTGCCCTAAACTCTAAAACACCACCCCCAGTATGACCCCCTACACTACCCGAACACTGCTGCACTGCCCTAAAACCTAAAACATCACCCCCAGCACGACCCCCTACTCTACCCGAACACCACTGCACTGCCCTAAAACCTAAGACACGACCCCCAGCCCGACCCCTACACTACCCAAACACCACTGCACTACCCTAAACCTAAAACACTACACCAGCATGACCTCCTACACTACCCAAATACCCCTGCACTACCCTAAATCCAAAAACGCTACCCCCACACGACCCCCTACACTACCCAAACACCACTGCACTACCCTAAACCACTAGCCCCAGCATGACCCCTATACTACCCAAACACCACTGAACTACCCTAATCCCTAAAACACTATCCCCAACACGACCCCCTACACTGCCCGAACACCACTGCAGTGCCCTAAACCCTAAAACACCACCCCCTGCATGACCCCTTACACTGCCCGAACACCACTGCACTGCCCTAATCCCTAAATCACCACCCTCTGCACGAACCTCTACACTGCCCAAACACCACTGCACTGCCCTAAACCCTAAAACACACACTGCACGACCCCCTACACTACCCGAATAACACTGCACTACCCTAAACCCTAAAACATTTCCCCCAGCATGCCCCCATACACTGACAGAACACCACTGCACTGCCCTAAAACACCACCCCCTGCACGACCCCCTACACTGCCCGAACACCACTGCACTGCCCTAAACCCTAAAACACCCCCTGCACGGCCCCCTACACTGCTCGAACACCACTGCACTGCCCTAAACCCTAAAACACCAACCCCTGCACAACCCCCTACACTGCCTGAACACCACTGCACTGCCCTAAACCCTAAAACACCAGCCCCTGCATGACTCCCTACACTGGCCAGGACACCACTGCACTGCCCTAAACCTTAAAACACCACCCCCCTGCACAACCCCCTACACTACCCAAACACCACTGCACTACACTAAACCCTAAAACACTGCCCCCAGCATGACCCCCTACACTACCCGAACACCACTGCACTACCCCTTACCCTAAAACACTACCCCCAGCACGACCCCTACACTATCCAAACACCACTGCTCTACCCTAAACTCTAAAACACTACCCCCAGCACAACACCCTACACTAGATAAACACCACTGCACAGCCCTAAACCCTAAAACACTACCCCCAGCACAACCCCCTATACTACCCAAAGACCACTGCACTGCCCTACACCCTAAAACACCACCCCCCTGCCCGACCCCCTACACTGCCCAAACACCACTGCTCTGCCCTAAACCCTAAAACACCCCCCTGCATGACCCCCTACACTGCCCGAACACCACTGCTCTGCCCTAAACCCAAAAACACTACCCCAGCACGACCCCTACGCTGCCAGAACACTGCTGCTCTGCCCTAAACCCTAAAACATCACCCCCAGTACGACCCCCTACACTACCCGAACACCGCTGCACTGCCCTAAACCCTAAAACACTATCTCAGCACGACCCCCTACTCTACCAAATGACCACTGCACTACCCTAAACCCTAAAACACGACCACCAGCCCGACCCCTACACTACCCAAACACCACTGCACTACAGTAAACCCTAAAACACTACACCAGCATGACCTCCTACACTACCCAAATACCCCTGCACTTCCCTAAATCCTAAAACACTACCCCCACATGACCCCCCACACTACCCAAACCCACTGCACTACCCTAAACAACTATCCCCAGCATGACCCCTTACACTACCCAAACACCACTGCACTGCCCTAAACCCTAAAACTCCACCCCCTGCACGACCCCCTACACTGCCCGAACACCACTGCACTGCCCTAAACCCTATAACACCACCCCCTGCACGACACCCTACACTGCCGGAACACCACTGCACTGCCCTAATCCCTAAATCACCACCCTCTGTACAAACCTCTACACTGCCCAAACACCACTGCACTGCCCTAAACCCTAAAACACACACTGCATGACCCCCTACACTGCCCGAACAACACTGCACTACCCTAAACCCTAAAACATTACCCCCAGCATGACCCCCTACACTACACAAACACCACTGCACTATGCTAAACCCTAAAACACTACCCCCTACACTACACAAACAGCACTGCACTACCCTAAACCCTAAAACACTACCCCCAGCACGACCCCCTACACTACCCAAACACCACTGCACTACCCTAAACCCTAAAACACTACCCCCAGCAGTACCCCCTACACTACCCAAACACCACTGCACTACCCTAACCCTAAAACACAACCCCTAGGTGTACCCCTACACTACCCAAACACCACTGCACTACCCTAAACCCTAACACACTACCCCTGCATGATCCCCTATACTACCCAAACACCACTGCACTGCCCTAAACCTTAAAACATAACCCCTAGCTGTACCCCTACACTACCCAAACACCACTGCACTTCCCTAAACCTTAACACACTACCCCCAGCACGACCCCCTACACTATCCAAACGCCACTGCACTACCATAATCCCTAAAACACTACCCCCAGCATGACACTGTACACTACCCAAACACCACTGCACTACACTAAACCCTAAAACACTCCCCCAGCACGACTCCCTACACTACCCAAACACCACTGCACTACCCTAAACCCTAAGTCTACACACAGCATGACCCCCTACACTACCCAGACACCACTGGACTACCCTAAACCCTAAATCTACCTTCAGCATGACCCCCTACACTTCCCAAACACCACTGCACTACCCTACACCCTAAAACACTACACAGCATGACTCCCTGCACTACCCAAACACCACTGCACTACCCTAAACCCTAAAACACTATCCCCAGCACGACACCCTACACTACCCAAACACCACTGCACTACCCTAAACCCTAAAACATTACCCCCAGCATGACCCCCTACACTACACAAACACCAATGCACTACCCTAAACCCTAAAACACTACCCCCTAAACTACACAAACAGCACTGCACTACCCTAAACCCTAAAACACTACACCCAGCACGACCCCCTACACTACCCAAACACCACTGCACTACCCTAAGCCCTAAAAAACTACCCCAGCAGTACCCCTCACACTACCCAAACACCACTGCACTGCCCTAAACCCTAAAACACCACCCCCTGCACGACACTCTACACTGCCCAAACACCACTGCACTGCCCTAAACCCTAAAACACCCCCTGCACGACCCCTACACTGCCCGAACACCACTGCACTGCCCTAAACCCTAAAACTCTCCCCCAGCACGACCCTCTACACTACCCTAACACCACTACAACACACTAAACTCTAAAACACTATCCACAGCACGACCCCCTACACGGCCCAAATGCCACTGCACTGCCCATTAACCCTAAAACATTACCCCCAGCATGATCCTCTACACTACACAAACACCACTGCACTACCCTAAACCCTAAAACACTACCCCTTAAACTACACAAACACCCCTGCTCTACCCTAAACCCTAAAACACAGCCCCCAGCACGGCCCCCTAAACTACCCAAACATCACTGCACTACCATAAACCCTAAAACACTACCCCCAGCAGTACTCCTCACACTACTCAAACACCACTGCGCTACCCTAAACCCTAAAACGCTATCCCCAGCAATATCCCCTGCACTACCCAAACACCACTGCACTACCCTAAACCCTAAAACACTACCCACAGAACAACCCCCTACACTACCCAAAGACCACTGCACTGCCCTAAACCCTAAAACACTACCCCCTGCACAATCCCTTACACTACCCAAACACTACTGCACTACCCTAAACCCTAAAACACTACCCCAGCACGATCCGCTGCACTACACAAACACACCTGCACTACCCTAAACCCTAACACACTACCCCAGCACGATCCCCTACACTGCCCAGACACCACTGCACTGCCCTAAACCCTAAAACACTACCCCTTAAACGACACAAACACCCCTGCACTACCCTAAACACTAAAACACAACCCCCAGCACGACCCCCTAAACTACCCAAACACACCTGCACTACCCTAAACCCTAAAACACTACCCCCAGCAGTACCCCTTACACTACTCAAACACCACTGCACTACCCTAAACCCTAAAACGCTATCCCCAGCAGTACCCCCTGCACTACCCAAACACCACTGCACTACCCTAAACCCTAAAACACTACCCACAGAACGACCCCCTACACTACCCAAAGACCACTGCACTGCCCTAAACCCTAACACACTACCCCAGCACGATACCCTACACTACCCAAACACCACTGCACTACCTTAAACAGTAACACACTACCCCCAGCTTCACCCCATACACTACCCAAACACCACTGCACTACCCTAAACCCTAAAACACTATCCCCAGCATGACCCCCTACACTATCCAAACATCACTGCTCTACCCTAAACCCTAAAACACTACCCCCCACACAACCCCCTACACTACCCAAAGACCACTGCACTACCCTAAACCCTAAAACACGACCCCCTACACTACACAAACACCACTGCACTACCCTAAACCCTAAAACCCTAGACCCAGCACGACACCCTTCACTACCCAAACACCACTGCACTACCCTAAACCCTAAAACACTACCTCCAGCACGACCCCCTACAATATGCAAACACCATTGCACTATTCTAAACCCATATACACTACCCCCAGCAAGACCCCCTAACTACACAAACACCACTGCACTACCCTAAACCCTAAAACACTACCCCAGCATGACCTCCTACACTACCCAAATACCCCTGCACTACCCTAAATCCTAAAACACTACCCCCACATGACCCCCCACACTACCCAAACACCACTGCACTACCCTAAACAACTATCCCCAGCATGACCCCTTACACTACCCAAACACCACTGCACTACCCTAAACCCTTAAACTCCACCCCCTGCACGACCCCCTACACTGCCCGAACACCACTGCACTGCCCTAAACCCTATAACACCACCCCCTGCACGACACCCTACACTGCCCGAACACCACTGCACTGCCCTAATCCCTAAATCACCACCCTCTGTACGAACCTCTACACTGCCCAAACACCACTGCACTGCCCTAAACCCTAAAACACACACTGCACGACCCCTTACACTGCCCGAACAACACTGCACTACACTAAACCCTAAAACATTACCCCCAGCATGACCCCCTACACTACACAAACACCACTGCACTATGCTAAACCCTAAAACACTACCCCCTACACTACACAAACAGCACTGCACTACCCTAAACCCTAAAACACTACCCCCAGCACGACCCCCTACACTACCCAAACACCACTGCACTACCCTAAACCCTAAAATACTACCCCCAGCAGTACCCCCTACACTACCCAAACACCACTGCACTACCCTAACCCTAAAACACAACCCCTAGGTGTACCCCTACACTACCCAAACACCACTGCACTACCCTAAACCCTAACACACTACCCCTGCACGATCCTCTATACTACCCAAACACCACTGCACTGCCCTAAACCTTAAAACATAACCCCTAGCTGTACCCCTACACTACCCAAACACCACTGCACTTCCCTAAACCTTAACACACTACCCCCAGCACGACCCCCTACACTATCCAAACGCCACTGCACTACCCTAATCCCTAAAACACTACCCCCAGCATGACCCTGTACACTACCCAAACACCACTGCACTACACTAAACCCTAAAACACTCCCCCAGCACGACTCCCTACACTAAACAAATACCACTGCACTACCCTAAACCCTAAGTCTACACACAGCATGACCCCCTACACTACCCAGACACCACTGGACTACCCTAAACCCTAAATCTACCTTCAGCATGACCCCCTACACTTCCCAAACACCACTGCACTACCCTAAAACCTAAGACACTACCCCCAGCACGAACTCCTACACTACCCAAACACCACTGCACCACTCTACACCCTAAAACATTACACAGCATGACTCCCTGCACTACCCAAACACCACTGCACTACCCTAAACCCTAAAACACTATCCCCAGCACGACACCCTACACTACCCAAACACCACTGCACTACCCTAAACCCTAAAACATTACCCCCAGCATGACCCCCTACACTACACAAACACCAATGCACTACCCTAAACCCTAAAACACTACCCCCTAAACTACACAAACAGCACTGCACTACCCTAAACCCTAAAACACTACACCCAGCACAACCCCCTACACTACCCAAACACCACTGCACTACCCTAAGCCCTAAAAAACTACCCCAGCAGTACCCCTCACACTACCCAAACACCACTGCACTGCCCTAAACCCTAAAACACCACCCCCTGCACGACACTCTACACTGCCCGAACACCACTGCACTGCCCTAAACCCTAAAACTCTCCCCCAGCACGACCCTCTACACTACCCTAACACCACTACAACACCCTAAACTCTAAAACACTATCCACAGCACGACCCCCTACACTGCCCAAATGCCACTGCACTGCCCATTAACCCTAAATCATTACCCCCAGCATGATCCTCTACACTACACAAACACCACTGCACTACCCTAAACCCTAAAACACTACCCCTTAAACTACACAAAAACACCCCTGCTCTACCCTAAACCCTAAAACACAGCCCCCAGCACGGCCCCCTAAACTACCCAAACATCACTGCACTACCATAAACCCTAAAACACTACCCCCAGCAGTACCCCTCACACTACTCAAACACCACTGCGCTACCCTAAACCCTAAAACGCTATCCCCAGCAATATCCCCTGCACTACCCAAATACCACTGCACTACCCTGAACCCTAAAACACTACCCACAGAACGACCCCCTACTCTACCCAAAGACCACTGCACTGCCCTAAACCCTAAAACACTACCCCCTGCACAATCCCTTACACTACCCAAACACTACTGCACTACCCTAAACCCTAAAACACTACCCCAGCACGATCCGCTGCACTACACAAACACCACTGCACTACCCTAAACCCTAACACACTACCCCCAGCACGATCCCCTACACTGCCCAAACACCACTGCACTGCCCTAAACCCTAAAACACTACCCCTTAAACGACACAAACACCCCTGCACTACCCTAAACCCTAAAACACAACCCCCAGCACGACCCCCTAAACTACCCAAACACCACTGCACTACCCTAAACCCTAAAACACTACCCCCAGCAGTACCCCTCACACTACTCAAACACCACTGCACTACCCTAAACCCTAAAACGCTATCCCCAGCAGTACCCCCTGCACTACCCAAACACCACTGCACTACCCTAAACCCTAAAACACTACCCACAGAACGACCCCCTATACTACCCAAAGACCACTGCACTGCCCTAAACCCTAAAACACTATCCCCTGCACGATCCCCTACACTACCCAAACACTACTGCACTACCCTAAACCCTAAAACACTACCCCCAGCACGATCCGCTGCACTACACAAACACCACTGCACTACCCTAAACCTAACACACTACCCCAGCACGATCCCCTACACTACCCAAACACCACTGCACTACCTTAAACAGTAACACACTACCCCCAGCTTCACCCCATACACTACCCAAACACCACTGCACTACCCTAAACCCTAAAACACTATCCCCAGCACGACCCCCTACACTATCCAAACATCACTGCTCTACCCTAAACCCTAAAACACTACCCCCCACACAACCCCCTACACTACCCAAAGACCACTGCACTACCCTAAACCCTAAAACACGACCCCCTACACTACACAAACACCACTGCACTACCCTAAACCCTAAAACCCTAGACCCAGCACGACACCCTTCACTACCCAAACACCACTGCACTACCCTAAACCCTAAAACACTACCTCCAGCACGACCCCCTACACTATGCAAACACCACTGCACTATTCTAAACCCATATACACTACCCCCAGCAAGACCCCCTAACTACACAAACACCACTGCACTACCCTAAACCCTAAAACACTACCCCAGCATGACCTCCTACACTACCCAAATACCCCTGCACTACCCTAAACCCTAAAACACTACACCAGCACGACCCCCTATACTACCCAAACACCACTGCACTACCCTAAACCCTAAAACACTACCCCCAGCACGACCCCCTACGCTGCCCGAACACCACTGCAGTGCCCTAAACCCTAAAACACTACCCCCTGCACGACCCCCTACACTGCCTGAACACCAATGCACTGCCCTAAACCCTAAAACACCACCCCCCTGCCTGACCCCCGACACTGCCCAAACACCACTGCACTGCCCTAAACCCGAAAACACCACCCCCTGCATGACTCTCAACACTGCCCGAACACCACTGCCCTAAACCCTAAAACACCATACCCTGCATGCCCACCTGCACTGCCCGAACACCACTGCACTGCTCTAAACCCTAAAACTCCACCCCCTGCAAGGATCCCTACACTGCCCGAACACCACTGCACTGCCTTAAACCCTATAACACAACCCCCTGCACGACACTCTACACTACCCGAACACCACTGCACTGCCCTAATCCCTAAAACCCCACCCCCTGCACGACCCCCTACACTACCCACTGCCCTAAACCCTACAACTCTACCCCAGTACGGCCCACTACACTAGATAAACACCACTGCACTGCCCTAAACCCTAAAACACCACGCCCTGCACGACCCCTACACTGCTTGAACACCACTACACTGCCCTAAACCCTAAAACACCACCCCCCTGCTTGACCCTCTACACTGCCTGAACACCACTGCTCTGCCCTAAACCGTAAAACACCCCCCCTACATGACCCCCTACACTACCCGAACACCACTGCTCTGCCCTAAACCCCAAAACACCACCCCAGCACGACCCCTACACTGCCAGAACACTGCTGCTCTGCCCTAAACCCTAAAACACCACCCCAGCACTACCCCCTACACTACCAGAACCCCGCTGCACTGCCCTAAACCCTAAAACAGCACCCCAGCACGATCCCCTACTCTACCTGAACACCGCTGCACTGCCCTAAACCCTAAAACACTATCCCAGCATGACCCCCTACACTACCCAAAGACCACTACACTACCCTAAACCCTAAAACGCGACCCCCAGCCCGAACCCTACACTACACAAACACCACGGCACTACCCTAAACCCTAAAACACTACACGAGCATAACCTCCTACATGACCCAAATACCCCTCAACTATCTTAAATCCTAACACTCTACCCCCAGCACGACCGCATACACTACCCAAACACCACTGCACTGCCCTAAACCCTAAAACTCCACACCCTGTACGACCCCCAACACTGCCCAAACACCACTGCACTTCCCTAAAACCTAAAACACCACCCCCAGCACGACACCCTACACTGCCTGAACACCACTGCACTACCCTAATCCCTAAAACACCACCCCCTGCACGACCCCCTACACTGCCCGAACACCACTGCACTGCCCTAAACCCTAAAACACCCCCTGCACGTCCCCCCACACTGCTCGAACACCACTGCACTGCCCTAAACCCTAGAACACCACCCCCTGCTCGACCCCCCTACACTGCCCGAACACCACTGCACTGCCCTAAACCCTAAAACACCACCCCCTGCATGACCCCCTACACTGCCCGAACACCACTGCACTGCCCTAAACCCTAAAACACCACCCCCCTGCACGACCTCCTACACTGCCCGAACACCACTGCTCTGCCCTAAGCCCAAAAACACTACCCCAGCACGACCCCTACACTGCCAGAACACAGCTGCTCTGCCCTAAACTCTAAAACACCACCCCCAGTATGACCCCCTACACTACCCGAACACTGCTGCACTGCCCTAAAACCTAAAACACTATCCCAGCACGACCCCCTACACTACCCAAAGACCACTGCACTACCTTAAACCCTAAAACACGACCCCCAGCCCGACCCCTACACTACCCAAACACCACTGCACTACCCTAAACCTAAAACACTACACCAGCATGACCTCCTACACTACCCAAATACCCCTGCACTACCCTAAATCCAAAAACGCTACCCCCACACGACCCCCTACACTACCCAAACACCACTGCACTACCCTAAACCACTATCCCCAGCATGACCCCTATACTACCCAAACACCACTGAACTACCCTAATCCCTAAAACACTATCCCCAACACGACCCCCTACACTGCCCGAACACCACTGCAGTGCCCTAAACCCTAAAACACCACCCCCTGCATGACCCCCTACACTGCCCGAACACCACTGCACTGCCCTAATCCCTAAATCACCACCCTCTGCACGAACCTCTACACTGCCCAAACACCACTGCACTGCCCTAAACCCTAAAACACACACTGCACGACCCCCTACACTACCCGAATAACACTGCACTACCCTAAACCCTAAAACATTTCCCCCAGCATGCCCCCATACACTGACAGAACACCACTGCACTGCCCTAATCCCTAAAACACCACCCCCTGCACGACCCCCTACACTGCCCGAACACCACTGCACTGCCCTAAACCCTAAAACACCCCCTGCACGGCCCCCTACACTGCTCGAACACCACTGCACTGCCCTAAACCCTAAAACACCAACCCCGGCACAACCCCCTACACTGCCTGAACACCACTGCACTGCCCTAAACCCTAAAACACCAGCCCCTGCATGACTCCCTACACTGCCCGAACACCACTGCACTACCCCTTACCCTAAAACACTACCCCCAGCACGACCCCTACACTATCCAAACACCACTACTCTACCCTAAACTCTAAAACACTACCCCCAGCACAACACCCAACACTAGATAAACACCACTGCACAGCCCTAAACCCTAAAACACTACCCCCAGCACGACCCCCTATACTACCCAAAGACCACTGCACTGCCCTACACCCTAAAACACCACCCCCCTGCCCGACCCCCTACCCTGCCCAAACACCACTGCTCTGCCCTAAACCCTAAAACACCCCCCTGCATGACCCCCTACACTGCCCGAACACCACTGCTCTGCCCTAAACCCAAAAACACTACCCCAGCACGACCCCTACGCTGCCAGAACACTGCTGCTCTGCCCTAAACCCTAAAACACCACCCCCAGTACGACCCCCTACACTACCCGAACACCGCTGCACTGCCCTAAACCCTAAAACACTATCTCAGCACGACCCCCTACACTACCAAATGACCACTGCACTACCCTAAACCCTAAAACACGACCACCAGCCCGACCCCTACACTACCCAAACACCACTGCACTACCGTAAACCCTAAAACTCTACACCAGCATGACCTCCTACACTACCCAAATACCCCTGCACTACCCTAAATCCTAAAACACTACCCCCACATGACCCCCCACACTACCCAAACACCACTGCACTACCCTAAACAACTATCCCCAGCATGACCCCTTACACTACCCAAACACCACTGCACTGCCCTAAACCCTAAAACTCCACCCCCTGCACGACCCCCTACACTGGCCGAACACCACTGCACTGCCCTAAACCCTATAACACCACCCCCTGCACGACACCCTACACTGCCCGAACACCACTGCACTGCCCTAATCCCTAAATCACCACCCTCTGTACAAACCTCTACACTGCCCAAACACCACTGCACTGCCCTAAACCCTAAAACACACACTGCACGACCCCCTACACTGCCCGAACAACACTGCACTACCCTAAACCCTAAAACATTACCCCCAGCATGACCCCCTACACTACACAAACACCACTGCACTATGCTAAACCCTAAAACACTACCCCCTACACTACACAAACAGCACTGCACTACCCTAAACCCTAAAACACTACCCCCAGCACGACCCCCTACACTACCCAAACACCACTGCACTACCCTAAACCCTAAAACACTACCCCCTACACTACCCAAACACCACTGCACTACCCTAAACCCTAACACACTACCCCTGCATGATCCCCTATACTACCCAAACACCACTGCACTGCCCTAAACCTTAAAACATAACCCCTAGCTGTACCCCTACACTACCCAAACACCACTGCACTTCCCTAAACCTTAACACACTACCCCCAGCACGACCCCCTACACTATCCAAACGCCACTGCACTACCCTAATCCCTAAAACACTACCCCCAGCATGACCCTGTACACTACCCAAACACCACTGCACTACACTAAACCCTAAAACACTCCCCCAGCACGACTCCCTACACTACCCAAATACCACTGCACTACCCTAAACCCTAAGTCTACACACAGCATGACCCCCTACACTACCCAGACACCACTGGACTACCCTAAACCCTAAATCTACCTTCAGCATGACCCCCTAAACTTCCCAAACACCACTGCACTACCCTACACCCTAAAACACTACACAGCATGACTCCCTGCACTACCCAAACACCACTGCACTACCCTAAACCCTAAAACACTATCCCCAGCACGACACCCTACACTACCCAAACACCACTGCACTACCCTAAACCCTAAAACATTACCCCCAGCATGACCCCCTACACTACACAAACACCAATGCACTACCCTAAACCCTAAAACACTACCCCCTAAACTACACAAACAGCACTGCACTACCCTAAACCCTAAAACACTACACCCAGCACGACCCCCTACACTACCCAAACACCACTGCACTACCCTAAGCCCTAAAAAACTACCCCAGCAGTACCCCTCACACTACCCAAACACCACTGCACTGCCCTAAACCCTAAAACCCCACCCCCTGCACGACACTCTGCACTGCCCAAACACCACTGCACTGCCCTAAACCCTAAAACACCCCCTGCATGACCCCTACACTGCCCGAACACCACTGCACTGCCCTAAACCCTAAAACTCTCCCCCAGCACGACCCTCTACACTACCCTAACACCACTACAACACACTAAACTCTAAAACACTATCCACAGCACGACCCCCTACACTGCCCAAATGCCACTGCACTGCCCATTAACCCTAAAACATTACCCCCAGCATGATCCTCTACACTACACAAACACCACTGCACTACCCTAAACCCTAAAACACTACCCCTTAAACTACACAAACACCCCTGCTCTACCCTAAACCCTAAAACACAGCCCCCAGCACAGCCCCCTAAACTACCCAAACATCACTGCTCTACCCTAAACCCTAAAACTCTACCCCCAGCAGTACCCCTCACACTACTCAAACACCACTGCACTACCCTAAACCCTAAAACGCTATCCCCAGCAGTACCCCCTGCACTACCCAAACACCACTGCACTACCCTAAAACCTAAGACACTACCCCCAGCACGAACTCCTACACTACCCAAACACCACTGCACCACTGCACCACTCTACACCCTAAAACACTACACAGCATGACTCCCTGCACTACCCAAACACCACTGCACTACCCTAAACCCTAAAACACTATCCCCAGCACGACACCCTACACTACCCAAACACCACTGCACTACCCTAAACCCTAAAACATTACTCCCAGCATGACCCCCTACACTACACAAACACCAATGCACTACCCTAAACCCTAAAACACTACCCCCTAAACTACACAAACAGCACTGCACTACCCTAAACCCTAAAACACTACACCCAGCAAGACCCCCTACACTACCCAAACACCACTGCACTACCCTAAGCCCTAAAAAACTACCCCAGCAGTACCCCTCACACTACCCAAACACCACTGCACTGCCCTAAACCCTAAAACACCCCCTGCACGACCCCTACACTGCCCGAACACCACTGCACTGCCCTAAACCCTAAAACTCTCCCCCAGCACGACTCTCTACAGTACCCTAACACCACTACAACACCCTAAACTCTAAAACACTATCCACAGCACGACCCCCTACACTGCCCAAATGCCACTGCACTGCCCATTAACCCTAAATCATTACCCCCAGCATGATCCTCTACACTACACAAACACCACTGCACTACCCTAAACCCTAAAACACTACCCCTTCAACTACACAAACACCCCTGCTCTACCCTAAACCCTAAAACACAGCCCCCAGCACGGCCCCCTAAACTACCCAAACATCACTGCACTACCATAAACCCTAAAACACTACCCCCAGCAGTACCCCTCACACTACTCAAACACCACTGCGCTACCCTAAACCCTAAAACGCTATCCCCAGCAATATCCCCTGCACTACCCAAACACCACTGCACTACCCTAAACCCTAAAACACTACCCACAGAACGACCCCCTACACTACCCACAGACCACTTCACTGCCCTAAACCCTAAAACACTACCCCCTGCACAATCCCTTACACTACCCAAACACTACTGCACTACCCTAAACCCTAAAACACTACCCCAGCACGATCCGCTGCACTACACAAACACCACTGCACTACCCTAAACCCTAACACACTACCCCCAGCACGATCCCCTACACTGCCCAAACACCACTGCACTGCCCTAAACCCTAAAACACTACCCCTTAAACGACACAAACACCCCTGCACTACCCTAAACCCTAAAACACAACCCCCAGCACGACCCCCTAAATTACCCAAACACCACTGCTCTACCCTAAACCCTAAAACTCTACCCCCAGCAGTACCCCTCACACTACTCAAACACCACTGCACTACCCTAAACCCTAAAACGCTATCCCCAGCAGTACCCCCTGCACTACCCAAACACCACTGCACTACCCTAAACCCTAAAACACTACCCACAGAACGACCCCCTATACTACCCAAAGACCACTGCACTGCCCTAAACCCTAAAACACTACCCCCTGCACGATCCCCTACACTACCCAAACACTACTGCACTACCCTAAACCCTAAAACACTACCCCCAGCACGATCCGCTGCACTACACAAACACCACTGCACTACCCTAAACCTAACACACTACCCCAGCACGATCCCCTACACTACCCAAACACCACTGCACTACCTTAAATAGTAACACACTACCCCCAGCTTCACCCCATACACTACCCAAACACCACTGCACTACCCTAAACCCTAAAACACTATCCCCAGCACGACCCCCTACACTATCCAAACATCACTGCTCTACCCTAAACCCTAAAACACTACCCCCCACACAACCCCCTACACTACCCAAAGACCACTGCACTACCCTAAACCCTAAAACACGACCCCCTACACTACACAAACACCACTGCACTACCCTAAACCCTAAAACCCTAGACCCAGCACGACACCCTTCACTACCCAAACACCACTGCACTACCCTAAACCCTAAAACACTACCCCCAGCATGACCCCCTACACTATGCAAACACCACTGCACTATTCTAAACCCAAATACACTACCCCCAGCAAGACCCCCTAACTACACAAACACCACTGCACTACACTAAACCCTAAAACACTCCCCCAGCACCACTCTCTACACTACCCAAACACCACTGCACTACCCTAAACCTAACACACTACCCCCAGCACGATCCCCTACACTACCCAAACACCACTGCACTACCTTAAACAGTAACACACTACCCCCAGCTTCACCCCATACACTACCCAAACACCACTGCACTACCCTAAACCCTAAAACACTATCCCCAGCACGACCCCCTACACTATCCAAAGACCACTGCACTGCCCTGGACCCTAAAACACCACCCCCTTCACGACCCCTACACTGCTTTAACACCACTGCACTGCCCTACACCCTAAAACATTACCCCCAGCATGACCCCCTACACTACACAAACACCACTGCACTATGCTAAACCCTAAAACACTACCCCCTACACTACACAAACAGCACTGCACTACCCTAAACCCTAAAACACTACCCCCAGCACGACCCCTACACTACCCAAACACCACTGCACTACCCTAAACCCTAAAACACAACCCCTAGGTATACGCCTACACTACCCAAACACCACTGCACTACCCTAAACCCCAACACACTACCCCTGCACGATCCCCTATACTACCCAAACACCACTGCACTGCCCTAAACCTTAAAACATAACCCCTAGCTGTACCCCTACACTACCCAAACACCACTGCACTTCCCTAAACCTTAACACACTACCCCCAGCACGACCCCCTACACTATCCAAACGCCACTGCACTACCCTAATTCCTAAAACACTACCCCCAGCATGACCCTGTACACTACCCAAACACCACTGCACTACACTAAACCCTAAAACACTCCCCCAGCATGACTCCCTACACTACCCAAATACCACTGCACTACCCTAAACCCTAAGTCTACACACAGCATGACCCCCTACACTACCCAGACACCACTGGACTACCCTAAACCCTAAATCTACCTTCAGCATGACCCCCTACACTTCCCAAACACCACTGCACTACCCTAAAACCTAAGACACTACCCCCAGCACGAACTCCTACACTACCCAAACACCACTGCACCACTGCACCACTCTACACCCTAAAACACTACACAGCATGACTCCCTGCACTACCCAAACACCACTGCACTACCCTAAACCCTAAAACACTATCCCCAGCACGACACCCTACACTACCCAAACACCACTGCACTACCCTAAACCCTAAAACATTACCCCCAGCATGACCCCCTACACTACACAAACACCAATGCACTACCCTAAACCCTAAAACACTACCCCTAAACTACACAAACAGCACTGCACTACCCTAAACCCTAAAACACTACACCCAGCAAGACCCCCTACACTACCCAAACACCACTGCACTACCCTAAGCCCTAAAAAACTACCCCAGCAGTACCCCTCACACTACCCAAACACCACTGCACTGCCCTAAACCCTAAAACACCCCCTGCACGACCCCTACACTGCCCGAACACCACTGCACTGCCCTAAACCCTAAAACTCTCCCCCAGCACGACCCTCTACACTACCCTAACACCACTACAACACCCTAAACTCTAAAACACTATCCACAGCACGACCCCCTACACTGCCCAAATGCCACTGCACTGCCCATTAACCCTAAAACATTACCCCCAGCATGATCCTCTACACTACACAAACACCCCTGCTCTACCCTAAACCTTAAAACACAGCCCCCAGCACGGCCCCCTACACTACCCAAACATCACTGCACTACCATAAATCCTAAAACACTACCCCCAGCAGTACCCCTCACACTACTCAAACACCACTGCGCTACCCTAAACCCTAAAACGCTATCCCCAGCAAAATCCCCTGCACTACCCAAACACCACTGCACTACCCTAAACCCTAAAACACTACCCACAGAATGACACCCTACACTACCCAAAGACCACTGCACTGCCCTGAACCCTAAAACACTACCCCCTGCACAATCCCTTACACTACCCAAACACTACTGCACTGCCCTAAACCCTAAAACACTACCCCTTAAACGACACAAACACCCCTGCACTACCCTAAACCCTAAAACACAACCCCCAGCACGACCCCCCTAAACTACCTAAACACCACTGCACTACCCTAAACCCTAAAACACTACCCCCAGCAGTAACCCTCACACTACTCAAACACCACTGCACTACCCTAAACCCTAAAACTCTATCCCCAGCAGTACCCCCTGCACTACCCAAACACCACTGCACTACCCTAAACCCTAAAACACTACCCACAGAACGACCCCCTACACTACCCAAAGACCACTGCACTGCCCTAAACCCTAAAACACTACCCCCTGCACGATCCCCTACACTACCCAAACACTACTGCACTACCCTAAACCCTAAAACACTACCCCCAGCACGATCCGCTGCACTACACAAACACCACTGCACTACCCTAAACCTAACACACTACCCCAGCACGATCCCCTACACTACCCAAACACCACTGCACTACCTTAAACAGTAACACACTACCCCCAGCTTCACCCCATACACTACCCAAACACCACGGCACTACCCTAAACCCTAAAACACTATCCCCAGCACGACCCCCTACACTATCCAAACATCACTGCTCTACCCTAAACCCTAAAACACTACCCCCCACACAACCCCCTACACTACCCAGAGACCACTGCACTACCCTAAACCCTAAAACACTACCCCCAGCATGACCCCCTACACTATGCAAACACCACTGCACTATTCTAAACCCAAATACACTACCCCCAGCAAGACCCCCTAACTACACAAACACCACTGCACTACACTAAACCCTAAAACACTCCCCCAGCACCACTCTCTACACTACCCAAACACCACTGCACTACCCTAAACCTAACACACTACCCCCAGCACGATCCCCTACACTACCCAAACACCACTGCACTACCTTAAACAGTAACACACTACCCCCAGCTTCACCCCATACACTACCCAAACACCACTGCACTACCCTAAACCCTAAAACACTATCCCCAGCACGACCCCCTACACTATCCAAAGACCACTGCACTGCCCTGGACCCTAAAACACCACCCCCTTCATGACCCCTACACTGCTTTAACACCACTGCACTGCCCTACACCCTAAAACATTACCCCCAGCATGACCCCCTACACTACACAAACACCACTGCACTATGCTAAACCCTAAAACACTACCCCCTACACTACACAAACAGCACTGCACTACCCTAAACCCTAAAACACTACCCCCAGCACGACCCCTACACTACCCAAACACCACTGCACTACCCTAAACCCTAAAACACAACCCCTAGGTATACGCCTACACTACCCAAACACCACTGCACTACCCTAAACCCCAACACACTACCCCTGCACGATCCCCTATACTACCCAAACACCACTGCACTGCCCTAAACCTTAAAACATAACCCCTAGCTGTACCCCTACACTACCCAAACACCACTGCACTTCCCTAAACCTTAACACACTACCCCCAGCACGACCCCCTACACTATCCAAACGCCACTGCACTACCCTAATTCCTAAAACACTACCCCCAGCATGACCCTGTACACTACCCAAACACCACTGCACTACACTAAACCCTAAAACACTCCCCCAGCATGACTCCCTACACTACCCAAATACCACTGCACTACCCTAAACCCTAAGTCTACACACAGCATGACCCCCTACACTACCCAGACACCACTGGACTACCCTAAACCCTAAATCTACCTTCAGCATGACCCCCTACACTTCCCAAACACCACTGCACTACCCTAAAACCTAAGACACTACCCCCAGCACGAACTCCTACACTACCCAAACACCACTGCACCACTGCACCACTCTACACCCTAAAACACTACACAGCATGACTCCCTGCACTACCCAAACACCACTGCACTACCCTAAACCCTAAAACACTATCCCCAGCACGACACCCTACACTACCCAAACACCACTGCACTACCCTAAACCCTAAAACATTACCCCCAGCATGACCCCCTACACTACACAAACACCAATGCACTACCCTAAACCCTAAAACACTACCCCCTAAACTACACAAACAGCACTGCACTACCCTAAACCCTAAAACACTACACCCAGCAAGACCCCCTACACTACCCAAACACCACTGCACTACCCTAAGCCCTAAAAAACTACCCCAGCAGTACCCCTCACACTACCCAAACACCACTGCACTGCCCTAAACCCTAAAACACCCCCTGCACGACCCCTACACTGCCCGAACACCACTGCACTGCCCTAAACCCTAAAACTCTCCCCCAGCACGACCCTCTACACTACCATAACACCACTACAACACCCTAAACTCTAAAACACTATCCACAGCACGACCCCCTACACTGCCCAAATGCCACTGCACTGCCCATTAACCCTAAAACATTACCCCCAGCATGATCCTCTACACTACACAAACACCACTGCACTACCCTAAACCCTAAAACACTACCCCTTAAACTACACAAACACCCCTGCTCTACCCTAAACCTTAAAACACAGCCCCCAGCACGGCCCCCTACACTACCCAAACATCACTGCACTACCATAAATCCTAAAACACTACCCCCAGCAGTACCCCTCACACTACTCAAACACCACTGCGCTACCCTAAACCCTAAAACGCTATCCCCAGCAAAATCCCCTGCACTACCCAAACACCACTGCACTACCCTAAACCCTAAAACACTACCCACAGAATGACACCCTACACTACCCAAAGACCACTGCACTGCCCTGAACCCTAAAACACTACCCCCTGCACAATCCCTTACACTACCCAAACACTACTGCACTGCCCTAAACCCTAAAACACTACCCCTTAAACGACACAAACACCCCTGCACTACCCTAAACCCTAAAACACAACCCCCAGCACGACCCCCCTAAACTACCTAAACACCACTGCACTACCCTAAACCCTAAAACACTACCCCCAGCAGTAACCCTCACACTACTCAAACACCACTGCACTACCCTAAACCCTAAAACTCTATCCCCAGCAGTACCCCCTGCACTACCCAAACACCACTGCACTACCCTAAACCCTAAAACACTACCCACAGAACGACCCCCTACACTACCCAAAGACCACTGCACTGCCCTAAACCCTAAAACACTACCCCCTGCACGATCCCCTACACTACCCAAACACTACTGCACTACCCTAAACCCTAAAACACTACCCCCAGCACGATCCGCTGCACTACACAAACACCACTGCACTACCCTAAACCTAACACACTACCCCAGCACGATCCCCTACACTACCCAAACACTACTGCACTACCTTAAACAGTAACACACTACCCCCAGCTTCACCCCATACACTACCCAAACACCACGGCACTACCCTAAACCCTAAAACACTATCCCCAGCACGACCCCCTACACTATCCAAACATCACTGCTCTACCCTAAACCCTAAAACACTACCCCCCACACAACCCCCTACACTACCCAGAGACCACTGCACTACCCTAAACCCTAAAACACGACCCCCTACACTACACAAACACCACTGCACTACCCTGAGCCCTAAAACCCTAGACCCAGCACGACACCCTTCACTACCCAAACACCACTGCACTACCCTAAACCCTAAAACACTACCCCCAGCACGACCCCCTACACTATGCAAACACCACTGCACTATTCTAAACCCATATACACTACCCCCAGCAAGACCCCCTAACTACACAAACACCACTGCACTACCCTAAACCCTAAAACACTACCCCCAGCACCACTCTCTACACTACCCAAACACCACTGCACTACCCTAAACCTAACACACTACCCCCAGCATGATCCCCTACACTACCCAAACACCACTGCACTACCTTAAACAGTAACACACTACCCCCAGCTTCACCCCATACACTACCCAAACACCACTGCACTACCCTAAACCCTAAAACACTATCCCCAGCACGACCCCCTACACTATCCAAACATCACTGCTCTACCCTGAACCCTAAAACACTACCCCAGCATGACCCACTACACTACCCAAAGACCACTGCACTGCCCTGGACCCTAAAACACCACCCCCTTCACGACCCATACACTGCTTTAACACCACTGCACTGCCCTACACCCTAAAACATTACCCCCAGCATGACTCCCTACACTACACAAACACCACTGCACTATGCTAAACCCTAAAACACTACCCCCTACACTACACAAACAGCACTGCACTACCCTAAACCCTAAAACACTACCCCCAGCACGACCCCCTACACTACCCAAACACCACTGCACTACCCTAAACCCTAAAACACTACCCCCAGCAGTTCCCCCTACACTACCCAAACACCACTGCACTACCCTAACCCTAAAACACAACCCCTAGGTGTACCCCTATACTACCCAAACACCACTGCACTACCCTAAACCTTAAAACAGAACCCCTAGCTGTACCCCTACACTACCCAAACACCACTGCACTTCCCTAAACCTTAACACACTACCCCCAGCACGACCCCCTACACTATCCAAACGCCACTGCACTACCCTAATCCCTAAAACACTACCCCCAGCATGACCCTGTACACTACCCAAACACCACTGCACTACACTAAACCCTAAAACACTCCCCCAGCATGACTCCCTACACTACCCAAATACCACTGCACTACCCTAAACCCTAAGTCTACACACAGCATGACCCCCTACACTACCCAGACACCACTGGACTACCCTAAACCCAAAATCTACCTTCAGCATGACCCCCTACACTTCCCAAACACCACTGCACTACCCTAAAACCTAAGACACTACCCCCAGCACGAACTCCTACACTACCCAAACACCACTGCACCACTCTACACCCTAAAACACTACACAGCATGACTCCCTGCACTACCCAAACACCACTGCACTACCCTAAACCCTAAAACACTATCCCCAGCACGACACCCTACACTACCCAAACACCACTGCACTACCCTAAACCCTAAAACATTACCCCAGCATGACCCCCTACACTACCCAAACACCACTGCACTACCTTAAACAGTAACACACTACCCCCAGCTTCACCCCATACACTACCCAAACACCACTGCACTACCCTAAACCCTAAAACACTATCCCCAGCACGACCCCCTACACTATCCAAAGACCACTGCACTGCCCTGGACCCTAAAACACCACCCCCTTCATGACCCCAACACTGCTTTAACACCACTGCACTGCCCTACACCCTAAAACATTACCCCCAGCATGACCCCCTACACTACACAAACACCACTGCACTATGCTAAACCCTAAAACACTACCCCCTACACTACACAAACAGCACTGCACTACCCTAAACCCTAAAACACTACCCCCAGCACGACCCCCTACACTACCCAAACACCACTGCACTACCCTAAACCCTAAAACACAACCCCTAGGTATACGCCTACACTACCCAAACACCACTGCACTACCCTAAACCCCAACACACTACCCCTGCACGATCCCCTATACTACCCAAACACCACTGCACTGCCCTAAACCTTAAAACATAACCCCTAGCTGTACCCCTACACTACCCAAACACCACTGCACTTCCCTAAACCTTAACACACTACCCCCAGCACGACCCCCTACACTATCCAAACGCCACTGCACTACCCTAATTCCTAAAACACTACCCCCAGCATGACCCTGTACACTACCCAAACACCACTGCACTACACTAAACCCTAAAACACTCCCCCAGCATGACTCCCTACACTACCCAAATACCACTGCACTACCCTAAACCCTAAGTCTACACACAGCATGACCCCCTACACTACCCAGACACCACTGGACTACCCTAAACCCTAAATCTACCTTCAGCATGACCCCCTACACTTCCCAAACACCACTGCACTACCCTAAAACCTAAGACACTACCCCCAGCACGAACTCCTACACTACCCAAACACCACTGCACCACTGCACCACTCTACACCCTAAAACACTACACAGCATGACTCCCTGCACCACCCAAACACCACTGCACTACCCTAAACCCTAAAACACTATCCCCAGCACGACACCCTACACTACCCAAACACCACTGCACTACCCTAAACCCTAAAACATTACCCCCAGCATGACCCCCTACACTACACAAACACCAATGCACTACCCTAAACCCTAAAACACTACCCCCTAAACTACACAAACAGCACTGCACTACCCTAAACCCTAAAACACTACACCCAGCAAGACCCCCTACACTACCCAAACACCACTGCACTACCCTAAGCCCTAAAAAACTACCCCAGCAGTACCCCTCACACTACCCAAACACCACTGCACTGCCCTAAACCCTAAAACACCCCCTGCACGACCCCTACACTGCCCGAACACCACTGCACTGCCCTAAA
The DNA here is from genome assembly GCF_964204655.1 of Triturus cristatus. Lineage (NCBI taxonomy): Eukaryota > Metazoa > Chordata > Amphibia > Caudata > Salamandridae > Triturus > Triturus cristatus. The sequence continues at coordinate 1,226,821,399 of NC_140579.1, forward strand.
CCCTAAAACTCTCCCCCAGCACGACCCTCTACACTACCCTAACACCACTACAACACCCTAAACTCTAAAACACTATCCACAGCACGACCCCCTACACTGCCCAAATGCCACTGCACTGCCCATTAACCCTAAAACATTACCCCCAGCATGATCCTCTACACTACACAAACACCACTGCACTACCCTAAATCCTAAAACACTACCCCTTAAACTACACAAACACCCCTGCTCTACCCTAAACCCTAAAACACAGCCCCCAGCACGGCCCCCTACACTACCCAAACATCACTGCACTACCATAAATCCTAAAACACTACCCCCAGCAGTACCCCTCACACTACTCAAACACCACTGCGCTACCCTAAACCCTAAAACGCTATCCCCAGCAAAATCCCCTGCACTACCCAAACACCACTGCACTACCCTAAACCCTAAAACACTACCCACAGAATGACACCCTACACTACCCAAAGACCACTGCACTGCCCTGAACCCTAAAACACTACCCCCTGCACAATCCCTTACACTACCCAAACACTACTGCACTGCCCTAAACCCTAAAACACTACCCCTTAAACGACACAAACACCCCTGCACTACCCTAAACCCTAAAACACAACCCCCAGCACGACCCCCCTAAACTACCTAAACACCACTGCACTACCCTAAACCCTAAAACACTACCCCCAGCAGTAACCCTCACACTACTCAAACACCACTGCACTACCCTAAACCCTAAAACTCTATCCCCAGCAGTACCCCCTGCACTACCCAAACACCACTGCACTACCCTAAACCCTAAAACACTACCCACAGAACGACCCCCTACACTACCCAAAGACCACTGCACTGCCCTAAACCCTAAAACACTACCCCCTGCACGATCCCCTACACTACCCAAACACTACTGCACTACCCTAAACCCTAAAACACTACCCCCAGCACGATCCGCTGCACTACACAAACACCACTGCACTACCCTAAACCTAACACACTACCCCAGCACGATCCCCTACACTACCCAAACACCACTGCACTACCTTAAACAGTAACACACTACCCCCAGCTTCACCCCATACACTACCCAAACACCACTGCACTACCCTAAACCCTAAAACACTATCCCCAGCACGACCCCCTACACTATCCAAACATCACTGCTCTACCCTAAACCCTAAAACACTACCCCCCACACAACCCCCTACACTACCCAGAGACCACTGCACTACCCTAAACCCTAAAACACGACCCCCTACACGACACAAACACCACTGCACAACCCTGAGCCCTAAAACCCTAGACCCAGCACGACACCCTTCACTACCCAAACACCACTGCACTACCCTAAACCCTAAAACACTACCCCCAGCACGACCCCCTACACTATGCAAACACCACTGCACTATTCTAAACCCATATACACTACCCCCAGCAAGACCCCCTAACTACACAAACACCACTGCACTACCCTAAACCCTAAAACACTACCCCCAGCACCACTCTCTACACTACCCAAACACCACTGCACTACCCTAAACCTAACACACTACCCCCAGCATGATCCCCTACACTACCCAAACACCACTGCACTACCTTAAACAGTAACACACTACCCCCAGCTTCACCCCATACACTACCCAAACACCACTGCACTACCCTAAACCCTAAAACACTATCCCCAGCACGACCCCCTACACTATCCAAACATCACTGCTCTACCCTGAACCCTAAAACACTACCCCAGCATGACCCACTACACTACCCAAAGACCACTGCACTGCCCTGGACCCTAAAACACCACCCCCTTCACGACCCATACACTGCTTTAACACCACTGCACTGCCCTACACCCTAAAACATTACCCCCAGCATGACTCCCTACACTACACAAACACCACTGCACTATGCTAAACCCTAAAACACTACCCCCTACACTACACAAACAGCACTGCACTACCCTAAACCCTAAAACACTACCCCCAGCACGACCCCCTACACTACCCAAACACCACTGCACTACCCTAAACCCTAAAACACTACCCCCAGCAGTACCCCCTACACTACCCAAACACCACTGCACTACCCTAACCCTAAAACACAACCCCTAGGTGTACCCCTATACTACCCAAACACCACTGCACTACCCTAAACCTTAAAACAGAACCCCTAGCTGTACCCCTACACTACCCAAACACCACTGCACTTCCCTAAACCTTAACACACTACCCCCAGCACGACCCCCTACACTATCCAAACGCCACTGCACTACCCTAATCCCTAAAACACTACCCCCAGCATGACCCTGTACACTACCCAAACACCACTGCACTACACTAAACCCTAAAACACTCCCCCAGCATGACTCCCTACACTACCCAAATACCACTGCACTACCCTAAACCCTAAGTCTACACACAGCATGACCCCCTACACTACCCAGACACCACTGGACTACCCTAAACCCAAAATCTACCTTCAGCATGACCCCCTACACTTCCCAAACACCACTGCACTACCCTAAAACCTAAGACACTACCCCCAGCACGAACTCCTACACTACCCAAACACCACTGCACCACTCTACACCCTAAAACACTACACAGCATGACTCCCTGCACTACCCAAACACCACTGCACTACCCTAAACCCTAAAACACTATCCCCAGCACGACACCCTACACTACCCAAACACCACTGCACTACCCTAAACCCTAAAATATTACCCCAGCATGACCCCCTACACTACACAAACACCAATGCACTACCCTAAACCCTAAAACACTACCCCCTAAACTACACAAACAGCACTGCACTACCCTAAACCCTAAAACACTACACCCAGCACGACCCCCTATACTACCCAAACACCACTGCACTACCCTAAGCCCTAAAAAACTACCCCAGCAGTACCCCTCACACTACCCAACACCACTGCACTGCCCTAAACCCTAAAACACCACCCCCTGCACGACACTCTACACTGCCCAAACACCACTGCACTGCCCTAAACCCTAAAACACCCCCTGCACGAACCCTACACTGCCCGAACACCACTGCACTGCCCTAAACCCTAAAACTCTCCCCCAGCACGACCCTCTACACTACCCTAACACCACTACAACACCCTAAACTCTAAAACACTATCCACAGCACGACCCCCTGCACTGCCCAAATGCCACTGCACTGCCCATCAACCCTAAAACATTACCCCCAGCATGATCCTCTACACTACACAAACACCACTGCACTACCCTAAACCCTAAAACACTACCCCTTAAACTACACAAACACCCCTGCTCTACCCTAAACCCTAAAACACAGCCCCCAGCACGGCCCCCTACACTACCCAAACATAACTGCACTACCATAAACCCTAAAACACTACCCCCAGCAGTACCCCTCACACTACTCAAACACCACTGCGCTACCCTAAACCCTAAAACGCTATCCCCAGCAAAATCCCCTGCACTACCCAAACACCACTGCACTACCCTAAACCCTAAAACACTACCCACAGAACGACCCCCTACACTACCCAAAGACCACTGCACTGCCCTAAACCCTAAAACACTACCCCCTGCACAACCCCTTACACTACCCAAACACTACTGCACTACCCTAAACCCTAAAACACTACCCCAGCACGATCCGCTGCACTACACAAACACCACTGCACTAGCCGAAACCCTAACACACTACCCCAGCACGATCTCCTACACTGCCCAAACACCACTGCACTGCCCTAAACCCTAAAACACTACCCCTTAAACGACACAAACACCCCTGCACTACCCTAAACCCTAAAACACAACCCCCAGCACGACCCCCTAAACTACCCAAACACCACTGCACTACCCTAAACCCTAAAACACTACCCCCAGCAGTACCCCTCACACTACTCAAACACCACTGCACTACCCTAAACCCTAAAACGCTATCCCCAGCAGTACCCCCTGCACTACCCAAACTCCACTGCACTACCCTAAACCCTAAAACACTACCCACAGAACGACCCCCTACACTACCCAAAGACCACTGCACTGCCCTAAACCCTAAAACACTACCCCCTGCACGATCCCCTACACTACCCAAACACTACTGCACTACCCCAAACCCTAAAACACTACCCCAGCACGATCCACTGCACTACACAAACACCACTGCACTACCCTAAACCTAACACACTACCCCCAGCACGATCCCCTACACTACCCAAACACCACTGCACTACCTTAAACAGTAACACACTACCCCCAGCTTCACCCCATACACTACCCAAACACCACTGCACTACCCTAAACCCTAAAACACTATCCCCAGCACGACCCCCTACACTATCCAAACATCACTGCTCTACCCTGAACCCTAAAACACTACCCCAGCATGACCCACTACACTGCTTGAACACCACTGCACTGCCCTGGACCCTAAAACACCACCCCCTTCACGACCCCTACACTGCTTTAACACTACTGCACTGCCCTACACCCTAAAACCCCACCCCCCTGCTTGACCCCCCTACACTGCCCAAACACCTCCGCTCTGCCCTAACCTCTAAAACCCCCCCTGCATGATCCCCTATACTGCCCGAACAACACTGCTCTGCCCTAAACCCCAAAACACTACCCCAGCACGACCCCTACACTGCCAGAACACCTCTGCTCTGCCCTAAACCCTAAAACACCACCCCCATCACGACCCCCTATACTACCCGAATGCCGGTGCACTGCCATAAACCCTAAAGCAGCACCCCCAGCATGACCCCCTACTATACCAGAACACCGCTGCACTGCCTTAAACCCTAAGACACTACCCCAGCATGACCCCCTACCCTACCCAAAGACCACTGCACTACCCTAAACCCTAAAACACGACGCCCTGCACAACCCCTTACACTACCCAAACACCACTGCACTACCCTAAACCCTAAAACACTACATCAGCAAGACCTCCTACACTACCCAAACAGACCTGCACTACCCTAAATCCTAAAACACTACACCCCACGCGACCCCCTACACTACCGAAACACCACTGCACTACCCTAAACCTTAATACACTACCCCAGCATGATCCCCTACACTACCCAAACACTACTGCACTACCCTAAACCCTAAACCTACCCTAAGCATGACCCCCTACACTACACAAACACCAGTGCACTACCCTAAACCCTACAACACTACCCCCAGCATGACCCCCTAAACTACACAAACACCACTGCACTGCCCTAAACCCTAAAACACTACCCCCAGCACGACCCCCTACACTACACAAACACCACTGCACTACCCTGAACCCTAAAACACCACTCCGTGATTGACATCCTACATGCCTAAACACCCCTGCCCTGCCCTGAACCCTAACACACCATCCCCTGCATGACCCCCTACACTGCCCGAACACCACTGCACTGCCCTGAACTCTAAAATCCTACCCCCAGCATGACACCGTACACTACCCAAACAACACTGCACTGCCCTAAACCCTAAAACACTACCTCAGCATGACCCCATACACTACCCAAACACCACTGCACTACCATAAACCTTAAAACATTACCCCCCTCATGACCCCCTACACTACCCAAACAACACTGCACTACCCTAAACCCTAAAACATTACCCCCTAACGTCCCCCTACACTACCCAAAGACCACTGCACTACCCTAAACCCTGAAACACTACCCCAAGCACGACCCCCTACACTACCCAAACACCACTGCACTACCGTAAACCCTAAAACACTATCCCACACATGGCCCCCTACACTACCCAAAGACCACTGCACTACCCTTAACCCTAAAACACAATCCCATACACTACAGAAACACAGCTGAACTACCCTAAACTCTAAAACATTACCCCCAGCACGACCCCCTACACTACACAAACACCACTGCACTACCCTAAACCCTAAAACACTACCCCCTGCACTACACAAACACCACTGCACTACCCTAATCCCTAAAACACTACCCCCAGCACGACCACCTACACTACCCAAACACCACTGCACTACCCTAAACCCTAAAACACTACCCCCAGCAGTACTCCCCCACACTTCTCAAACACCACTACACTAGCCTAAACCCTAAAACACTATCCCCAGCAGTACCCCCTACACTACCCACACACCACTGTACTTCCCTAAACAGTAAAACACTACCCCCAGCAGTACCCCCTACACTACCCAAACACCACTGCTCTACCCTAAACCCTAAAACACTACCCCCAGCATGACCCCCTACACTACACAAACACCACTGCACTACCCTAAACCCTAACACACTACCCCCAGCACAATCGCCTACACTAGCCAAACACCACTGCACTACCCTAAACAGTAACACACTACACCCAGTTTCACCCCGTACAGTACCCAAAGACCACTGCACTACCCTAAACCATAAAACACTACCCCCAGCACGACCCCCTACACTATCCAAACATCACTGCTCTACCCTGAACCCTAAAACACTACCCCAGCATGACCTCCTACACTACCCAAAGACCACTGCACTGCCCTGGACCCTAAAACAACACCCCCTACACTGCTTGAACACCACTGCACTGCCCTACCAACTAAAACACCACCCCCATGCTTGACCCCCTACACTGCCCGAACACCACTGCTCTGCCCTAAACTCTAAAACACCCCCCTGCATGACCCCCTATACTGCCCGAACACCACTGCTCTGCCCTAAACCCCAAACCACTACCCCAGCACGACCCCTACACTGCCAGAACACCTCTGCCCTAAAACCTGAAACACCACCCCCATCACGACCCCCTATACTACCCGAACACCGCTGCACTGCCCTAAACCCTAAAACACTACCCCAGCATGACCCCCTACACCACCCAAAGACCACTGCACTACCCTAAACCCTAAAACACAACACCCTGCACGACCCCTTACACTACCCAAACACCACTGCACTACCCTAAACCCTAAAACACTTCATCAGCATGACCTCCTACACTACCCAAACAGCCCTGCACTACTCTAAATCCTAAAACACTACCCCCGCTACTCCCTACACTACCCAAAACACCACTGCACTACCCTAAACCATAAAACACTACCCCTAGCTCAACCCCCTACACTACCGAAACACCACTGCACTACCCTAAACCTTAAAACACTACCCCAGCATGACCCCCTACACTACCCAAACACCACTGCACTACCCTAAACCCTAAACCTACCCTAAGCATGACCCCTACACTACACAAACACCAGTGCACTACCCTAAACCCTACAACACATCCCCTAGCACTACCCCATACACTACCCAAACACCACTGCAGCACCCTAAACTCTTAAACACTACCCCAGCATGACCCCCTACACTATCCAAACACCACTGCACTACCCTAAACCCTAAAACACTACCTCCAGCATGACCCCCTACACTACCCAAACACAATTGCACTACGCTAAACCCTAAAACACTACCCCCAGCACAACCCCTAAACTACACAAACACCACTGCACTGCCCTAAACCCTAAAACACTACCCCCAGCACGACCCCCTACACTACACAAACACCACTGCACTACCCTGTACACTTAAACATCACCCCCTGAATGACATCCTACATGCCCAAACACCCCTGCACTGTCCTGACCCCTAAAACACCATCTCCTGCACGACCCCCTACACTACCCAAAGACCACTGCACTACCCTAAACCCTAAAATATTACCCCCTAACGACCCCCTACACTACCCAAAGACCACTGCACTACCCTAAACCCTAAAACACTACCCCAAGCACGACCCCCTACACTACCCAAACACCACTGCACTACCCTAAACCCTAAAACACCATCCCCCACGCGGCCCCCTACACTACCCAAAGACCATTGCACTACCCTAAACCCTAAAACACGATCCCATACACTACAGAAACACAGCTGAACTACCCTAAACTCTAAAACATTCCCCCAGCACGACGCCCTACACTACACAAACACCACTGCACTACCCTAAACCCTAAAACACTACCCCCTGCACTACACAAACACCACTGCACTACCCTAATCCCTAAAACACTACCCCCAGTACGACCACCTACACTACCCAAACACCCCTGCACTGCCCTGAACCCTAAAACACCATCCCCTGCACGACCCCCTACACTGCCCGAACACCACTGCACTGCCCTGAACCCTAAAATCCTACCCCCAGCATGACCCCGTACACTACCCAAACACCACTGAACTGCCCTAAACCCTAAAACACTACCCCAGCATGACCCCATACACTACCCAAACACCACTGCACTACCCTAAACCCTAAAACATTACCCCCCTCATGACCCCCTACACTACCCAAACACCACTGCACTACCCTACACCCTAAAACTTTACCCCCTAATGACCCCCTACACTACCCAAAGACCACTGCACTACCGTAAACCCTAAAACACTACCCCCACATGGCCCCCTACACTACCCAAAGACCACTGCACTACCCTAAACCCTAAAACACGATTCCATACACTACAGAATTACAGATGAACTACCCTAAACTCTGAAACATTACCACCAGCACGACACCCTACACTACACAAACACCACTGCACTACCCTAAACCCTAAAACACTACCCCCTGCACTACACAAACACCACTGCACTACCCTAATCCCTAAAACACTACCCCCAGCATGACCACCTACACTACCCAAACACCACTGCACTACCCTAAACCCTAAAACACTACCCCCAGCAGTACTCCCCCACACTTCTCAAACACCACTACACTAGCCTAAACCCTAAAACACTATCCCCAGCAGTACCCCCTACACTACCCATACACCACTGTACTTCCCTAAACCCTTAAACACTACCGCCAGCAGTACCCCTACACTACCCATACACCACTCCTCTACCCTAAACCCTAAAACACTACCCCCAGCATGACCCCCTACACTATCCAAAGACCACTGCACTGCCCTAATCCCTAAAACACTACCCCCAGCATGAACCCCTACACTAGATAAATACCACTGCACTGCCCTAAACCCTTAAGCACTAATATCAGCATGACCCCCACACTACCCAAACACCACAGCACTACCCCAAGCACTAAAACACTACCCCAGAACGACCTGCTACACTACACAAACACCACTGCACTACCCTGAACCTTAACACACTACCCTAGTACAACCCCCTACACTATCCAAACACCACTGCACTTACCTAAACCCTAAAACACTACCCCTGCACGACCCCCTAGACTACCCAAACACCACTGCACTAACCTAAACCCTAAAACACTACCTGCAGCACGACCCCCTACACTGCCCAAACACCACTGCACTACCCTAAACCCTAAAACACTTCATCAGCATGACCTCCTACACTACCCAAACAGCCCTGCACTACTCTAAATCCTAAAACACTACCCCCCGCTACTCCCTACACTACCCAAAACACCACTGCACTACCCTAAACCATAAAACACTACCCCTAGCACAACCCCCTACACTACCGAAACACCACTGCACTACCCTAAACCTTAAAACACTACCCCAGCATGACCCCCTACACTACCCAAACACCACTGCACTACCCTAAACCCTAAACCTACCCTAAGCATGACCCCTACACTACACAAACACCAGTGCACTACCCTAAACCCTACAACACTTCCCCTAGCACTACCCCATACACTACCCAAACACCACTGCAGCACCCTAAACTCTTAAACACTACCCCAGCATGACCCCCTACACTATCCAAACACCACTGCACTACCCTAAACCCTAAAACACTACCCCCAGCATGACCCCCTACACTACCCAAACACAATTGCACTACGCTAAACCCTAAAACACTACCCCCAGCACAACCCCTAAACTACACAAACACCACTGCACTGCCCTAAACCCTAAAACACTACCCCCAGCACGACCCCTACACTACACAAACACCACTGCACTACCCTGTACCCTAAAACACCACCCCCTGAATGACATCCTACATGCCCAAACACCCCTGCACAGTCCTGACCCCTAAAACACCATCTCCTGCACGACCCCCTACACTGCCCGAACACCACTGCACTGCCCTGAACCCTAAAATCCTACCCCCAGCATGACCCCGTACACTACCCAAACACCACTGCACTGCCCTAAACCCTAAAACACTACCCCAGCATGACCCCATACACTACCCAAACACCACTGCACTACCCTAAATCCTAAAACATTACCCCCCTCATGACCCCCTACACTACCCAAACACCACTGCAATACCCTACGCCCTAAAACATTACCCCCTAACGACCCCCTACACTACCCAAAGACCACTGCACTACCCTAAACCCTAAAACACTACCCCAAGCACGACCCCCTACACTACCCAAACACCACTGCACTACCCTAAACCCTAAAACACCATCCCCCACGCGGCCCCCTACACTACCCAAAGACCACTGCACTACCCTAAACCCTAAAACACGATCCCCTACACTACAGAAACACAGCTGAACTACCCTAAACTCTAAAACATTCCCCCAGCACGACGCCCTACACTACACAAACACCACTGCACTACCCTAAACCCTAAAACACTACCCCCTGCACTACACAAACACCACTGCACTACCCTAATCCCTAAAACACTACCCCCAGTACGACCACCTACACTACCCAAACACCCCTGCACTGCCCTGAACCCTAAAACACCATCCCCTGCACGACCCCCTACACTGCCCGAACACCACTGCACTGCCCTGAACCCTAAAATCCTACCCCCAGCATGACCCCGTACACTACCCAAACACCACTGAACTGCCCTAAACCCTAAAACACTACCCCAGCATGACCCCATACACTACCCAAACACCACTGCACTACCCTAAACCCTAAAACATTACCCCCCTCATGACCCCCTACACTACCCAAACACCACTGCACTACCCTACACCCTAAAACTTTACCCCCTAATGACCCCCTACACTACCCAAAGACCACTGCACTACCGTAAACCCTAAAACACTACCCCCACATGGCCCCCTACACTACCCAAAGACCACTGCACTACCCTAAACCCTAAAACACGATTCCATACACTACAGAATTACAGATGAACTACCCTAAACTCTGAAACATTACCACCAGCACGACACCCTACACTACACAAACACCACTGCACTACCCTAAACCCTAAAACACTACCCCCTGCACTACACAAACACCACTGCACTACCCTAATCCCTAAAACACTACCCCCAGCATGACCACCTACACTACCCAAACACCACTGCACTACCCTAAACCCTAAAACCCTACCCCCAGCAGTACTCCCCCACACTTCTCAAACACCACTACACTAGCCTAAACCCTAAAACACTATCCCCAGCAGTACCCCCTACACTACCCATACACCACTGTACTTCCCTAAACCCTTAAACACTACCGCCAGCAGTACCCCTACACTACCCATACACCACTCCTCTACCCTAAACCCTAAAACACTACCCCCAGCATGACCCCCTACACTACCCAAAGACCACTGCACTGCCCTAATCCCTAAAACACTACCCCCAGCATGAACCCCTACACTAGATAAATACCACTGCACTGCCCTAAACCCTTAAGCACTAATATCAGCATGACCCCCACACTACCCAAACACCACAGCACTACCCCAAGCACTAAAACACTACCCCAGAACGACCTGCTACACTACACAAACACCACTGCACTACCCTGAACCTTAACACACTACCCTAGTACAACCCCCTATACTATCCAAACACCACTGCACTTACCTAAACCCTAAAACACTACCCCTGCACGACCCCCTAGACTACCCAAACACCACTGCACTAACCTAAACCCTAAAACACTACCTGCAACACGACCCCCTACACTACCCAAACACCACTGCACTACCCTAAACCCTAAAACACTACCCCCAGTACGGCCCCTTACACTACCCAAACACCACTGCAGCACCCTAAACTCTTAAACACTACCCCAGCATGACCCCCTACACTATCCAAACAACACTGCACTACCCTAAACCCTAAAACACTACCCCCAGCATGGCCCCCTACACTACCCAAACACAACTGCACTACGCTAAACCCTAAAACACTATCCCCAGCACAACCCCTAAACTACACAAACACCACTGCACTGCCCTAAACCCTAAAACACTACCCCCAGCATGACCCCCTACACTACACAAACACCACTGCACTACCCTGAACCCTAAAACACCAGCCCCTGAATGACATTCTACATGCCCAAACACCCCTGCACTGCTCTGAACCCTAAAACACCATCCCCTGCACGACCCCCTACACTGCCCGAACACCACTGCACTGCCCTGAACCCTAAAATCCTACCCCCAGCATGACCAAGTACACTACCCAAACACCACTGCACTGCCCTAAACCCTAAAACACTACCCCAGCATGACCCCATACACTACCCAAACACCACTGCACTACCCTAAACCCTAAAACATTACCCCCTCATGACCCCCTACACTACCCAAACACCACTGTACTACCCTACACCCTAAAACATTACCCCCTAATGACCCCCTACACTACCCAAAGACCACTGCACTACCCTAAACCCTAAAACACTATCCCAAGCACGACCCCCTACACTACCCAAACACCACTGCACTACCCTTAACCGTAAAACACTATCCCCCACACGGCCCCCTACACTACCCAATGACCACTGCACTACCCTAAACCCTAAAACACGATCCCATACACTACAGAAACACAGCTGAACTATCCTAAACTCTAAAACATTCCCCCAGCAGGACCCCCTACACTACACAAACACCACTGCACTACCCTAAACCCTAAAACACTGTCCCCTGCACTACACAAACACCACTGCACTACCCTAATCCCTAAAACACTACCCCCAGCACGACCACCTACACTACCCAAACACCCCTGCACTGCCCGGAACCCTAAAACACCATCCCCTGCACGACCCCCTACACTGCCCGAACACCACTGCACTGCCCTGAACCCTAAAATCCTACCCCCAGCATGACCCCGTACACTACCCAAACACCACTGCACTGCCCTAAACCCTAAAACACTACCCCAGCATGACCCCATACACTACCCAAACACCTCTGCACTACCCTAAACCCTAAAACATTACCCCCCTCATGACCCCCTACACTACCCAAACACCACTGCACTACCCTAAACCCTAAAACTTTACCCCTTATGACCCCCTACACTACCCAAAGACCACTGCACTACCGTAAACAACCCTAAAACACTACCCCCACACGGCCCCCTACACTACCGAAAGACCACTGCACTACCCTAAACCCTAAAACACGATCCCATTCACTACAGAATTACAGATGAACTACCCTAAACTCTAAAACATTACCCCCAGCATGACCCCTACACTACACAAACACCACTGCACTACCCTAAACCCTAAAACACTACCCACTGCACTACACAAACACCACTGCACTACCCTAATCCCTAAAACACTACCCTCAGCATGACCACCTACACTACCCAAACACCACTGCACTACCCTAAACCCTAAAACACTACCCCCAGCAGTACTCCCCCACACTTCTCAAACACCACTACACTAGCCTAAACCCTAAAACACTATCCCCAGCAGTAACCCCTACACTACCCATACACCACTGTACTTCCCTAATCCCTTAAACACTACCGCCAGCAGTACCTCCTACACTACCCAAACACCACTGCTCTACCCTAAACCCTAAAACACTACCCCCAGCACGACGCCTTACACTACCCAAAGACCACTGCACTGCCCTAATCCCTAAAACACTACCCCCAGCATGAACACCTACACTAGATAAACACCACTGCACTGTCCTAAACCCTAAAACACTACTAACAGCATGACCCCCACACTACCCAAACACCACTGCACTACCCCAAACACTAAAACACTACCCCAGAACGACCCGCTACACTACACAAACACCACTGCACTACCCTAAACCTTAACACACTACCCCAGCACAACCCCCTACACTATCCAAACACCACTGCTCTTACCTAAACCCTAAAACACTACCCCTGCACGACCCCCTAGACTACCCAAACACCACTGCACTAACCTAAACCCTAAAACACTACCTGCAGCACGACCCCCTACACTGCCCAAACACCACTGCATTGACGGAGGTGCTGTCCCTACCTGCTGGCTGACTCTGAGGGCTGGCGGATCCTTGCTGCTGCTTGACTCTCCTCCTCTCCGCCGTTGTGGTGGCATGAGCGGCGACCATAGCGAGGAGGGTCCAGTAAAACTACATTACCCAGACTCTTCTGCTAATCGCCACGGATACCGGAAGCGGCATTTCGCACCAGAACGCGCTTTAAAATTAACACCGCCCTCGGCAGAGCGGGTTCTCTGAACAACTGTTGGAAACTGACGGAGGTGCTGTCCCTACCTGCTGGCTGACTCTGAGGGCTGGCGGATCCTTGCTGCTGCTTGACTCTCCTCCTCTCCGCCGTTGTGGTGGCGTGAGCGGCGACCATAGCGAGGAGGGTCCAGTAAAACGACATTACCCAGACTCCTCTGCTAATCGCCACGGATACCGGAAGCGGCATTTCGCGCCAGAACGCGCTTTAAAATGAATACCGCCCTCGGCAGAGCGGGTTCTCTGAACAACTGTTGGAAACTGACGGAAGTGCTGTCCCTACCTGCTGGCTGACTCTGAGGGCTGGCGGATCCTTGCTGCTGCTTGACTCTCCTCCTCTCCGCCGTTGTGGTGGCGTGAGCGGCGACCATAGCGAGGAGGGTCCAGTAAAACTACATTACCCAGACTCCTCTGCTAATCGCCACGGATACCGGAAGCGGCATTTCGCGCCAGAACGCGCTTTAAAATTAACACCGCCCTCGGCAGAGCGGGTTCTCTGAACAACTGTTGGAAACTGACGGAGGTGCTGTCCCTACCTGCTGGCTGACTCTGAGGGCTGGCGGATCTTTGCTGCTGCTTGACTCTCCTCCTCTCCGCCGTTGTGGTGGCGTGAGCGGTGACCATAGCGAGGAGGGTCCAGTAAAACTACATTACCCAGACTCCTCTGCTAATCACCACGGATACCGGAAGCGGCATTTCACACCAGAACGCGCTTTAAAATTAACACCGCCCCCCGCGTCGCGGGATCGCGCGTGGGTGGCGCCGGGAGAAGCCCGGGACAAGGGCGGGACCGTCTGAGGCCGTCCGGGGCCGATTGAGGCCGGGCCGGGCCACATCTCTTGGTTCAGTCAATCATATCCTTATTTTTAATATTGCCTTTGATGTTTGACTACTGTAATCATCCTTTGTGTACTGGTGGTATCATATATACTCACTGCATGAGGATTGCCTATTAAGGTAGGTATTGTTGCACCGGGACTAATATTCAATATGGGGAAGCGTAAGGTCCTACATGGCCATGCTGATGTAAGGCAAAATAATAGCTCATTACCAACATTGACAGCAATTGATCTTATGCTTCAAAAAACAATTGGGGTGGTCGCATCTGCCATTGAAAGCACCGAAAGGCGTCTTTCACTTCCTGCAGGTCTGCCTCCCCCCCTGTCTGTTAATAATGCATCTATCTATACTACACTGTCTCAGGATTCTTTAATAGCACCATCATTTATGGGTCTCCCAGCAATAAGAACACGACAAGAAGTAGGGGATATAGTAACATCCCAGCAACAGCTAGCTGGAGACTTTGTGCCTACACAATCTAGACTCTCCTTGTCCCCGGCCATATTTTCCACAAATGATTCGCCTGTGGTCCCATCTATGCATGAGGATCCTGCAGTACAGATGGGGCTGGATCTACCCTTAAGTCCAGTTTCTACTGCAGGCTCAGTGCATAGTATTAGTAGTAATGTCCCGCAAATGACAACTAGAGGCCAGAAGGCGAAGAGCAAGCAAAAACATTGTAACAAGGAAGGGCCGCAAACAATAATTGCTAAAAGAAAGAGACCTAATAAATCTTGCAAAGTTGTTAGCGAAACTAAGATTGACCAAGAAAAAAGAAAAAAGGAAAATAACAAATCTTTAGCTGCCCCTTCTAATAGTTGTATGAATGATCTGTTATTAGGGGAGAGCTTTTGGGGGAAAATGGAGGGCATGTTAACTACCTTAATTGCACCCCTTTGACTAAATGAACAAACATTGAATCGAGGGTCAATAATATGGAAACTTATGTGGTGGGAAATTCAAATGTTTCACCGGCAAATGTACTCTCTACTTTACCGCCTGTTGCACCCCAATTATCCTCGTTAGACGCTCATAGCAACCCTGCGAAAACATCAGTGATGTCTAATGGTTGTGCGCAGAAGGAGGTCATTGACACAACTGACACTACCCCTGATGGAACAAACATCGTAGGACCCCCAAATGTAGCTCATAATATAGATTCAACTATTGTAAGATCTGCTGCAGCTAGCAGAGAGAAAAATTCCTCATCTAGCTTACCCACGTTGAATCTACCTCCTGAGGCTCGATCCTATACTGTGGTGCTAGCAAATGTCCCACCTCTCCCTCCAAATGCTCTCGAACATTGGTCAACTTTGAGAAATAAGGCCCTTCATTATTTGTCTATTAAATTTGGGTCGAATTCCGCCCTCTTTACAAACTTCCAGATGGTTAGAAGAGTCCGCTGGCTTGGTTCGTCAGCTAAATCATTGAGAGGAGATTGTGTGATTGTATCGTTCCGGTCCCCCTTGCTGGTTGCCCATATACTTGAAAAATGCTATACTGGCCACTTAGCTGCTGATTATGTCAATATTGTCCCCCTTGACTTTCTTTATCCCCCATTACAATGGGAAAGGCTGCGGGATCATGGTCCTCAACTTTATAACCAGGGGTACCCCGAAGGAGAGAGATATAATATATCAACATATAATCATTTTGACATTTTAAGTGGACTAGATAACAACGACTGACAGCAAACTCATTCTTCCCAAAATACCTTGATTATTACGACAGAGCCTAGGCGTGATCCTATGGACAACAATAAGGAAGATCTGGGGGCAGTTTGTTGTTTATTAGAGTTTGAGGACAATGTAGGAAGGATGGGGGCATTGGATGTGAGACTTGCGGAGAGAAATGAGAGTGGTCTCATGTCTTCTCTGGCAGATCCCATTATGGTACGGTCTGTGTGCCCCCCCCCCCACCCCCCGGTTCCCTACCTTGCAACATTTGTTCTTGGAACATTGCTGGCGTTAAATCTAAAATTGGTAACCCACTCTGGCAAGACTTTATTAAATTACAAGATCTTATTTGCTTGCAAGAAACATGGAGTAAGGACCCGGTACATCTAAATGGGTTCAAAACATTTCATACTCCAGCTGTGGGTACCCTCCACGGTAGGGCCAAGGGGGGTTTGACGACTTATATATCTAATAAACTACATATTACAAAGATTATGGAGCCAGTCAGAGACTGCTATTTTCAGGCATTGATAATAGTTTTGGACTCACCCACTCCGATTGTTTTACTCAACTTTTATAATAATATCCCCCCCAGGGAAGTTATTACTGTTTGTAAGAAGTTGGCTAAGGTAATTTCCTCACAGGAAAATTTTTTTGGACCTAATATGCTTATATTCCTTTTGGGAGATTTTAATTGCACTTTATGCAATATGACGGCAGATAATAGATGTGCTATAGGTAGAGATGATGACGGCCTGAGTTCGTCTCATTTTAATCATTCTACTTTGGGAGATAATTTGAATGAACTCATTGGTCAATTTGATTTGGGTTTTATAAACGAGGTTTGCCCAATACCACTTCCTCTTCCCCCAACTTTTAACGGGCGAGGTTGCACCTCTACGATTGATTTCGCACTCATCACAAATAGGCATGCCTGTGCTATTGTCACCTTTGAGGTGTCTGACATCGCACTAAGCGATCATTTTCCACTCTGTTTTTCCATTTTTATTCCAAAGAGGTTTGCCCCAAAAAATGGCATGGATAAAGATATACTATGGGAAAACATTGCCATTGGTTCTACCAATGGCTATACCCTCAAATGGGATAAGGTGGATCAAATTAGTATGTTTAAAAAGGTATTCGCTAATTGTGCTCTTGATTTCTCAACATGCCTAACAGAGGATGCTGCTCCAGATAACATATTAGTTTCCTTTCTGTCAATTTGTAATGAGATTAGATCTTCCTTAACGAGACATCGTAGATTTAATAAAGCACAGAGTGGCGGCTGGTTTAATTCTAGGTGCACCAAAGCGTACTCTCTCTTAAAGAAGGCACTACATAAACAACCCAGGTGTTTAGATGATGTACGCAAACTTAGGATACAGTATAAACTTGCTGTCAAAGAGAGGAAAGAGGAGATAAGAAAGGAATCTTGGGAGGCGTTGCACCAGGCGTCGCTATGCAACGATGGTGCAAGCTTCTGGAAGATCATTAGAAATCCCCTTTTTAGAGAAGAGTCATGTCCCACCCTTGAAATAGCAATCTCTGAGGACGAATGGATGGATCACTTTTTAAAAGTGTATGAGGGGGATAAAACGTATTCCACTCCTTGTAATCCCTCTGATTATCCATCCCTGAGAAATATGCAGTTCTCTCTTCTCGAGGTTGAAAAGGCGATTAATGCAAGCAAGGGCGGGAAGGCCCCTGGTCCAGACGGTGTACCTATAGATGTATTTAAGGCAGTTATGCCACTTTGGGCTCCCCTTCTGGTTCAGGTGCTAAATGCTTGTTGTGCATCTACTTTTTTGCCTACCTGGGTGGAGTCCATAATCGTCCCTATATATAAAAAAGGGGATCGACACAATCCGGCCTGTTATAGACCTATTTCCATTTTAGACTCATTTACAAAAATAGCTGGACGAATAATTCTGGACCGACTACTTCAATAGGCTGATGACAACTCTATCCTTTCTGACCTACAATATGGTTTTCGCACTGGACTAGGAACTGTGGAACAGGGCTTAAACTTTTTGATGTTGACTGGAAAATACACTCGGGCTAGGAGGGAGAATCTGTTTGTGGCTTTTGTTGATCTTTCAGCTGCCTTTGATTGTGTGATTCATTCCAAACTGTGGTTACTATTGGAACAATTTGGGGTTGAAGATAACATTATTTATTTTCTTACATGTTTTTATAGTGAGGCTTCAGCGTCTGTACGATACGGCCAAAACGGGGAACGCACTGGTAAAATCCCAATTAGGAGTGGGGTTAGGCAAGACTGTGTCCTGGCCCCTTTCCTTTTTAATTTGTATATAAATGGATTGGAGAAGGCCTTGTGCAACAATAAATTTGATCCCCCTTACGCCGCTGGCCGCCCGATTCCGCTACTAATGTATGCGGACGATGCTGTATTGATGTCCCGTACTCAATTGGGACTACAGCGCGTGGTCGGTAGTTTTGCCCTATTCATGAAAGAATTGGGCTTAAAAGTAAATATAGCAAAAACATTTATCATGCACTGTGGCAGAAATGTAAAATCAAAGAAGCCTATATTTATTGAAGGTCAACGGTTGGTTTTTACGCAACAATTCTCTTATCTTGGTATTTTATTCACTCAGAAGGACTCTTGGAGCGAGTCATTGGTTGCAAAAAAACAGGCGATGATTCGTTCGACCGCTGCCCTTAGGTCCTTCTCAGGGAAATTAGGCACCCGTCCTCCCACAGAGTTAATTAAAATTTATAAAGTTAAATGTGTATCCGGCGCCATGTATGGTAGCGGGATATGGGGGTCTGTGGATCCGATCCCGCTCCAGGTAGTTGAGAACACCTTCCTGAAGTTTATCCTTGCGGTCCCAAATAGTTCCTCTAACTATAATTGTCATACAGAATTGGGACTTTCTTTTATATCTGACCTTATTAAGCTAGAACCCGTATTATTATGGCACAGGGTATGGTCAAAAGAAGAACCTAAGCTTAATAGAGATATATTGTCAGATGTTTTAAAGTTAGACGGACATATAAGGATACCATGGCTGAGTTATGTACGAAATTTTCTATCTGATATAGGTAAATTGGATTATTTTTTAAATCCACTTACTAACTCAGCTATTTCCAGGAAGGATCTTAAAAAAGAATGCCTCATACATTTAGAATCCTTAAGATGTGCTGTGGAGGTTTTAAAACCAACTGTTTTTCAACATGAATTAATCTTAACTTCTCTTAATATTCAACCCTATTTGACTTATGTCACGGGCAATTATAATAGATTTTTATTGTGTCGCTTCAGATTTAATATTTTCCACGGATTGGTTAGTTTTCCCACAACCAACGATTGGTCTCATGATTTGTCCCCATGCCCTTGTGATGAAATTTCTCCCCAAAGTACTATGCATGTTGTATTGTTTTGTAAATTTTATATACATGAAAGGCGAACTATATTATTGCCGTTTTTAAGGATGATTGGACATCGCCAATGTCGTCGTGCATTGTACGATGTCCAACGCCTGGATAACCATCTTTGTGTTGCAATACTTACCCTGTATTTGAAAAATGTGATTTCTACCAGGAAAAGGATGATTTTATAAATGTATTTTCTTGTAAATCTTTGGCCATTATGTATTTTTTAACCTAATGTTTTATGATTCAAATGTATTCTGTGTTTTTTATGTATACTTTTATGATTGTTTCCTTACAATCGAATAAAGTTTTTCTGATTCTGATTCTGATTCACTGCACTACCCTAAGCCCTAAAACACTACATCCCGCACAACCCCCTACACTACCCAAACACCACTGCACTACCCTAAACAGTAAAACACTATCTGAAACAGGACCCCCTACACTACCCAAACACCACTGCACTACCCTAAACCCTAAAACACTACCCCCAGCACGATCCCCTCCACTACCCAAAGACAACAGCACTACCCTAAACCCTTAAACACTATCCCCCACACGACCCCCTACACTACCCAAAGACCACTGCACTACCCTAAGCCCTAAAACACCTCCCCCTACACTACACAAACACCACTGCACTACCCTAAACCCTAAAACACTACCCCCTACACTACACAAACACCACTGCACTACTGTAAACCCTAAAACACTAGCTCCAGCACAACATCCTTCACTACCCAAACACCACTGCACTACCCTAAACCCTAAAACACTGCCCCCAGCACGACACCCTACACTACGCAAACACCACTGCACTACTCTAAACCCATATACACTACCCCCAGTACGACCCCTATACTACACAAACACCACTGCACTACCCTAAACCCTAAAACACTCCCCCCAGCACCACTCTCTACATTACCCAAACACCACTGCACTACCCTAAACCCTAAAACACTACCCCCAGCACGACCCCCACTCTACCCGAACACCACTGCACTACCCTAAACCCTAAAACACTACCCCGGCATGACCCCCTACATTACCGAAACACCACTGCATTACCCTAAACCCTAAAACACTATCCCCAACACTACCCCCTACACTACCCAAACAGCAATGCACTACCATAAACCCTATAACACTACCCTCAGCACGACGCCCTACACTACCCAAAGACCACTGCGCTACCCTAAACCCTAAAACACTACCCCCCACATGAACTCCTACACAAACCAAATACCACTGCACTACCCTAAACCCTAAAACACGATCCCCTACACTACACAAACACTGCTGAACTGCCCTAAACCCTAAAACATTACCCCCAGCATGACCCCCTACACTACACAAACACCACTGCACTACCCTAAACCCGAAAACACTACTCCCTGCACTACACAAACACCACTGCACTACCCTAAACCCTAAAACACTACACCCAGCACGACCCCCTACACTACCCAAACACCACTGCTCTACCCTAAACCCTAAAACACTACCCCAAGCAGTACCCCTCACACTACCCAAACACCACTGCACTACCCTAAACCCTAAAACGCTATCCCCAGCAGTACCCCCTACACTACCCAAACACCTCTGCACTACCCTAACCATAAAACACTACCCCCAGCACGACCCCCTACACTACCCAAAGACCACTGCACTGCCCTAAACCATAAAAGACTACCCCCAGCATGACCCCCTACACAACCCAAACACCACTGCACTACCCTAAACCCTAAAACACTACCCCCAGGAGTGCCCCACACACTACCCAAGCAGCACTGCACTACCCTAAATCCTAAAACACTGCCCCCAGCAGTACCCCCTACACTACCCAAACACCACTGCACTACCCTAACCTTAAAACACTACCCCAAGCATGACCCCCTACACTACCCAAAGACCACTGCACTGCCCTAAACCCTAAATCACTGCCCCCAGCACGACCCTCTACACTAGATAAACACCACTACACTGCCCTAAACCCTAAAACACTACCCCCAGCACGACCCGATAAACTACACAAACACCACTGCACTACCCTAAACCCTAACACACTACCCCCAGCAGTACCCCCTACACTACCCAAACACCACTGCACTACCCTAACCCTTAAACACTACCCCCAGCACGACCCCCTACACTACCGAAACACCACTGCACTACCCTAAACCCTAAAACACTACCCCCAGCAGTACCCTTCACACTACCCAAACACCACTGCACTACCCTAAAACCTAAAACACTGCCCCCAGCAGTACCCCCTACACTACCCAAAGACCACTGCACTACCCTAACCCTAAAACACAACCCCCAGCATGACCCCCTACACTACCCAAAGACCACTGCACTGCCCTAAACCCTAAAACACTACCCCCAGCACGACCCCTTACACTAGATAAACACCACTGCACTGCCCTAAACTCTAAAACACGACCCCCAGCACGATCCACTACACTACCCAAACACTACTGCACTACCCTAAACCCTAAAACACAACCCCCAGCAGCACCCCCTACACTACCGAAACACCACTGCACTGCCCTAAACCGTAACACACTACCCCCAGCACGACCTCCTACACTACCCAAACACCACTGCACTACCCTAAACCCTAAAACACTGCCCCCAGCACGACCCCCTACACTACCCAAACACCACTGCACTACCCTAAACCCTAAAACACTATCCCCAGGAGTACCTCTCACACTACCCAAGCACCACTGCACTACCCTAAACCCTAAAACACTGCCCCCAGCAGTACCCCCTACACTACCCAAACACCACTGCACTATCCTAACCTTAAAACACTACCCCCAGCATGACCCCTTACACTACCCAAAGACCACTGCACTGCCCTTAACCCTAAAACACTACCCCCAGCACGACCCCCTACACTAGATAAACACCACTGCACTGCCCTAAACCCTAAAACACTACCCCCAGCATGACCCGATAAACTACACAAACACCACTGCACTACCCTCACCCTAAAACACTACCCCCAGCACGCCCCCCTACACTACCCAAACACCACTGCACTACCCTAAACCCTCAAACACTACCCCCAGCAGTACCCTTCACACTACCCAAGCACCACTGCACTACCCTAAACCCTAAAACACTGCCACCAGCAGTACCCCCTACACTACCCAAACACCACTGCACTACACATAGCCCTAAAACACTACCCACAGCATGACCCCCTACACTACTCAAAGACCACTGCACTGCCCTAAACCCTAAAACACTACCCCCAGCACGACCCCTTACACTAGAAAAACACCACTGCACTACCCTAAAACACTCCCCCAGCACGACTCCCTACATTACCCAAACACCACTGCACTACCCTAAACCCTAGGTGTACCCACAGCATGACCCCCTACACTACCCAAACACCACTGCACTACCCTAAACCCTAATTCTACCCTCAGCATGACCCCCTACACTACCCAAACACCACTGCTCCACTCTAAACCCTAAAACACTACCCAGCACGACCCCCTACACTACCCAAACACCACTGCACTACCCTAAAACCTAAAAAACTACCCCAGCATGACCCCCTACACTACCCAAATACCACTGCACTACCCTAAACCCTAAAACACTATCCCCAGCACGACCCCTACACTACCCAAACACCACTGCACTGCACTAAACCCCTTATACACTACCCCAGCACGACCCGCTACACTAAACAAACACCACTGCACTACCCTAATCCTAAAACACTCCCCCCAGCTCGACTCCCTACACTAGCCAAACACCACTACACTACCCTAAACTCTAAAAAAACTACCCCCAGCATGACCCCCTACACTGCCTGAACACCACTGCAGTGCCCTAAACCCTAAAACACCACTCCCTGCACAAGATCCAGTAAGGGTATTTGACAATTAGGAAGGTAATGGCGCTCTGCAGGTAGACGTGAATAGTATAAACTCAATGGGTATTATGGTACAAACAGGGAGGGGAAACCCTAGAAACCCCTCGAAATGTGTAGGAAAACCTACAACCAAACAATTAGGACAATCCTGTGCACACATACAATTATAAAATCAATGTTGACAAGGGTAAGTACAGAAATAAAGAAAAAGAGCATCTGCATATGAACAGGTGGTTCTGTTTAATTAGCGTGACCAGCCGACATGTGTTTCGTCGTGGAAAGAGTAGAACACCACTCTTCAGGGCTGAAGAGTCGTGTTCTACTCTTTCCACGACGAAACACGTGTCGGCTGGTCACGCTAATTAAACAGAACCACCACTCCCTGCACGACCCCCTACACTGCCCGAACACCACTGCACTGCCCTAAACCCTAAAACACCCCCCCTGCATGACCCCAACACTGCCCAAACACCACTGCCCTGCCCTAAACCCTAAAACACCACCCCCTGCACGACTCCCAACACTGCCCGAACACCACTGCACTGCCCTAAACCCTAAAACACCATACCCTGCATGCCCCCCTACACTGCCCGAACACCACTGCACTGCCCTAAACACTAAAACTCCACCCCCTGCACGACCCCCTACACTGCCCGAACACCACTGCACTGCCCTAAACCCTATAACACCACCCCCTGCACGACACCCTACACTGCCGAACACCACTGCACTGCCCTAATCCCTAAATCACCACCCCCTGTACGTCCCTCTACACTGCCCAAACACCACTGCACTGCCCTAAACCCTAAAACACCATCCACTTGCACGACCCCCTACACTACCCGAACAGTACTGCACTACTCTAAACCCTAAAACACTACCCCAGCACGACCCCTACACTATCCAAACACCACTGCTCTACCCTAAACCCTAAACACTACTCCCAGCACGACCCCCTACACTACCCAAAGACCTCTGCACTGCTACTAAACCCTAAAACACTACCCCCAGCACGGCCCACTACACTAGATAAACACCACTTCACTGCCCTAAACCCTAAAACACTACCCCCAGCACGACCCCCTACACAACCAAAAGACCACTGCACTGTCCTGAACCTTAAAACACCACCCCCTGCACGACCACCTACACTGCTTGAACACAACTACACTGCCCTAAACCCTAAAACACCATCCCCCTGCTCAACCCCCTTCACTGCCCGAACTCCACTGCTCTGACCTAAACCCAAAAACACCACCCCAGCATGACCCCTACACTGCCAGAACTGCTGCTCTGCCATGAACTCTAAAACACCACCCCCAGCACGACCCCCTACACTACCCGAACACCACTGCACTGCCCTAAACCCTAAAACATCACCCCCAGCACGACCCCCAACTCTACCCGAACACCACTGCACTGCCCTAAACTATAAAACACTATCCCAGCACGACTCCCTACACTACCAAAAGACCACTGCACTACCCTAAACCATAACACACAACCCTCAGCCCGGCCCCTACACTACACAAACACCACTGCACTACCCTAATCCCTAAAACACTACACGGGCATGACCTCCTACATGACCCAAATACCCCTGCACTACCCTAAATCCTAACACACTACCCCCAGCACGACCCCTTACACTACCCAAACACCACTGCACTGCCCTAAACCCTAAAACACCCTCTGTACGACCCCCTACACTGCTCGAACACCACTGCACTGCCCTAAACCATAAAACACTGCCCCCAGTACGACACCCTACACTACCAGAACACCACTGCTCTACCCTAAACCCTAAAACACTACTCCCAACATGACCCCCTCCACTACCCAAAGACCACAGCACTACCCTAAACCCTTAAACACTACCCCCCACACGACCCCCTACACTACCCAAAGACCACTGCACTAACCTAAGCCATAAAACATGACCCCCTACACTACACAAACACCACTGCACTACCGTAAACCCTAAAACACTAGCCACAGCACGACACCCTTCACTACCCAAACACCACTGCACTACCCTAAACCCTAAAACACTGCCCCCAGCATGACCCCCTGCACTACGCAAACACCACTGCACTACTCTAAACCCATATACTCTATCCCCAGTACGACCCCCTACACTACACAAACACCACTGCACTACCCTAAACCCTAAAACACTCCCCCCAGCACCACTCTCTACACTACCCAAACACCACTGCACTACCCTAAACCCTAAAACACTACCCGCAGCCCGACCCCCTACACTACCCAAAGACCACTGCACTACCCTAAACCCTAAAATACTACCCCCAGCACCACCCCCTACACTACCCAAAGACCACTGCACTACCCTAAACCCTAAAACACGACCCCCTACTTTATACAAACACCGCTGAACTACCCTAAACCCTAAAACATTACCCCCAGCATGACCCCCTACACTACCCAAACACCACTGCACTACCCTAAACCCTAAAACACTACCCCCAGCAGTACCCCCTGCACTACCCAAACACCACTGCACTACCTTAAACCCTAAAACACTACCCCAGCACGACCCCCTACACTACCCAAACACCACTGCACTACCCTAAACCCTAAAACACTATCCCCAGCACGACCCCTTACCATACCCAAACACCACTGCACTACACTAAACCCCTTATACACTACCCCAGCACGACCCTCTACACTACACAAACACCACTGCACTACCCTAATCCCTAAAACACTCCCCCCAGCTCCACTCCCTACACTACCCAAACACCACTGCACTACCCTAAACACTAAAACACTACCCCCAGCACGACCCCCTACACTACCCGAACACCACTACACTGCCCTAAACTCTAAAAAACTACCCCCAGCATGACCCCCTACACTGCCCGAACACCACTGCAGTGCCCTAAACCCTAAAACACCACTCCCTGCACAACCCCCTACACTGCCCGAACACCACTGCACTGCCCTAAACCATAACACACCACCCCCTGCATGACCCCAACACTGCCCAAACACCACTGCCCTGCCCTAAACCCTAAAACACCACCCCCTGCATGACTCCCAACACTGCCCGAACACCACTGCACTGCCCTAAACCCTAAAACACCATACCCTGCATGCCCCCCTACACTGCCCGAACACCACTGCACTGCCCTAAACACTAAAACTCCACCCGCTGCACGACTCCTACACTGGCTGAACACCACTGCACTGCCCTAAACCCTATAACACCACCCCCTGCACGACACCCTACACTGCCGAACACCACTGCACTGCCCTAATTTCTAAAACACCACCCCCTGTACGTCCCTCTACACTGCCCAAACACCACTGCACTGCCCTAAACCCTAAAACACCACACACCTGCACGACCCCCTACACTACCCGAACAGTACTGCACTACCCTAAAACACTACCCCAGCACGACCCCCTACACTATCCAAACACAACTGCTCTACCCTAAACCCTAAACACTACTCCCAGCACGACCCCCTACACTACCCAAAGACCTCTGCACTGCCCTAAACCCTAAAACACTACCCCCAGCACGGCCCACTACACTAGATAAACACCACTGCACTGCCCTAAACCCTAAAACACTACCCCCAGCACGACCCCCTACACAACCAAAAGACCACTGCACTGTCCTGAACCTTAAAACACCACCCCCTGCACGGCCCCCTACACTGCTTGAACACCACTACACTGCCCTAAACCCTAAAACACCATCCCCCTGCTCGACCCCTACACTGCTCAAACACCACTGCTCTGCCCTAAACCCAAAAACACCACCCCAGCACGACCCCTACACTGCCAGAACACTGCTGCTCTGCCATAAACTCTAAAACACCACCCCAGCACGACCCCCTACACTACCCGAACACCACTGCACTGCCCTAAACCCTAAAACATCACCCCCAGCACGACCCCCTACTCTACCCGAACACCACTGCACTGCCCTAAACTCTAAAACACTATTCCAGCACGACCCCCTACACTACCAAAAGACCACTGCACTACCCTAAACCATAACACACGACCCCCAGCCCGGCCCCTACACTACACAAACACCACTGCACTACCCTAATCCCTAAAACACTACACGGGCATGACCTCCTACACGACCCAAATACCCCTGCACTACCCTAAATCCTAACACACTACCCCCAGCACGACCCCCTACACTACCCAAACACCACTGCACTGCCCTAAACCCTAAGACACCACCCCTGCATGACCCCTACACTACCCGAACACCACTGCAGTGCCCTAAACCCTAAAACACCACCCCCTGCACGACCCCCTACACTGCCCAAACACCAGTGCACTGCCCTAAACCCTAAAACACCACCCCCTGCACGAGACCCTACACTGCCTGAACACCACTGCACTGCCCTAATCCCTAAAACACCACACCCTGCACGACCCCCTACACTGTCGAAACACCACTGCACTTCCCTAAACCCTAAAACACAACCCCCAGCACGACCCCGTACACTACCCAAACACTACTGCACTACCCTAAACCCTAACACACTACCCCAGCACGATCCCCTTCACTACCCAAACACCACTGCACTGCCCTAAACCCTAAAACACAACCCCCAGCAGCACCCCCTACACTACCCAAACACCACTGCACTACCCTAAACCGTAACACACTACCCCCAGCATGACCCCCTACACTAACCAAACACCACTGCACTACCCTAAACCCTAAAACACTGCCCCAGCACAACCCCCTACACTACCCAAACACCACTGCACTACCCTAAACCCTAAAACACTATCCCCAGGAGTACCCCTCACACTACCCAAGCACCACTGCACTAACCTAAACCCTAAAACACTGCCCCCAGCAGTTCCCCCTACACTACCCAAACACCACTGCACTACCCTAACCCTAACCCTAAAACACTACCCCCAACATGACCCCCTACACTACCCAAAGACCACTGCACTGCCCTAAACCCTAAAACACTACCCCCAGCACGACCCCCTACACTAGATAAACACCACTACACTGCCCTAAACCCTAAAACACTACCCCCAGCACGACCTGATAAACTACACAAACACCACTGCACTACCCTAAACCCTAACCCACTACTCCCAGCATGATCCCCTACACTACCGAAACACCACTGCAATGCCCTAAACCCTAAAACACTGCCCCCAGCAGTACCCTTCACACTACCCAAGCACCACTGCACTGCCCTAAACCCTAAAACATCACCCCCAGCACGACCCCTAACTCTACCCGAACACCACTGCACTGCCCTAAACTCTAAAACACTATCCCAGCACGACTCCCTACACTACCAAAAGACCACTGCACTACCCTAAACCATAACAAACGACCCTCAGCCCGGCCCCTACACTACACAAACACCACTGCACTACCCTAATCCCTAAAACACTACACGGGCATGACCTCCTACACGACCCAAATACCCCTGCACTACCCTAAATCCTAACACACTACCCCCAGCACGACCCCCTACACTACCCAAACAACACTGCACTGCCCTAAACCCTAAAACACCCTCTGTACGACCCCCTGCACTGCTCGAACACCACTGCACTGCCCTAAACCATAAAACACTGCCCCCAGTACGACACCCTACACTACCAGAAAACCACTGCTCTACCCTAAACCCTAAAACACTACCCCGAACATGACCCCCTCCACTACCCAAAGACCACAGCACTACCCTAAACCCTTAAACACTACCCCCCACACGACGCCCTACACTACCCAAAGACCACTGCACTAACCTAAGCCATAAAACATGACCCCCTACACTACACAAACACCACTGCACTACCGTAAACCCTAAAACACTAGCCACAGCACGACACCCTTCACTACCCAAACACCACTGCACTACCCTAAACCCTAAAACACTGCCCCCAGCATGACCCCCTACACTACGCAAACACCACTGCACTACTCTAAACCCATATACTCTATCCCCAGTACGACCCCCTACACTACACAAACACCACTGCACTACCCTAAACCCTAAAACACTCCCCCCAGCACCACTCTCTACACTACCCAAACACCACTGCACTACCCTAAACCCTAAAACACTACCCCCAGCACGACCCCCTACACTACCCAAAGACCACTGCACTACCCTAAACCCTAAAATACTACCCCCAGTACCACCCCCTACACTACCCAAAGACCACTGCACTACCCTAAACCCTAAAACACGACCCCCTACTTTATACAAACACCGCTGAACTACCCTAAACCCTAAAACATTACCCCCAGCATGACCCCCTACACTACCCAAACACCACTGCACTACCCTAAACCCTAAAACACTACCCCCAGCAGTACCCCCTGCACTACCCAAACACCACTGCACTACCTTAAACCTTAAAACACTACCCCAGCACGACCCCCTACACTACCCAAACACCACTGCACTACCCTAAACCCTAAAACACTATCCCCAGCACGACCCCCTACCATACCCAAACACCACTGCACTACCCTAAACCCTAAAACACTACCCCCAGCACGACCCCCTGCACTACCCGAACACCACTACACTGCCCTAAACTCTAAAAAACTACCCCCAGCATGACCCCCTAGACTGCCCGAACACCACTGCAGTGCCCTAAGCCCTAAAACACCACTCCCTGCACGACCCCCTACACTGCCCGAACACCACTGCACTGCCCTAAACCATAAAACACCACCCCCTGCATGACCCCAACACTGCCCAAACACCACTGCCCTGCCTTAAACCCTAAAACACCACCCCCTGCACGACTCCCAACACTGCCCGAACACCACTGCACTGCCCTAAACCCTAAAACACCATACCCTGCATACCCCCCTACACTGCCCGAACACCACTGCACTGCCCTAAACACTAAAACTCCACCCCCTGCATGACCCCTACACTGGCCGAACACCACTGCACTGCCCTAAACCCTATAACACCACCCCCTGCACGACACCCTACACTGCCGAACACCACTGCACTGCCCTAATCCCTAAAACACCACCCCCTGTACGTCCCTCTACACTGCCCAAAGACCACTGCACTGCCCTAAACCCTAAAACACCACACACCTGCACGACCCCCTACACTACCCGAACTGTACTGCACTACCCTAAAACACTACCCCAGCACGACCCCCTACACTATCCAAACACAACTGCTCTACCCTAAACCCTAAACACTACTCCCAGCACGACCCCCTACACTACCCAAAGACCTCTGCACTGCCCTAAACCCTAAAACACTACCCCCAGCACGGCCCACTACACTAGATAAACACCACTGCACTGCCCTAAACCCTAAAACACTACCCCCAGCACGACCCCCTACACAACCAAAAGACCACTGCACTGTCCTGAACCTTAAAACACCACCCCCTGCACGGCCCCCTACACTGCTTGAACACCACTACACTGCCCTAAACCCTAAAACACCATCCCCCTGCTCGACCCCTACACTGCTCAAACACCACTGCTCTGCCCTAAACCCAAAAACACCACCCCAGCACGACCCCTACACTGCCAGAACACTGCTGCTCTGCCATAAACTCTAAAACACCACCCCAGCACGACCCCCTACACTACCCGAACACCACTGCACTGCCCTAAACCCTAAAACATCACCCCCAGCACGACCCCCTACTCTACCCGAACACCACTGCAATGCCCTAAACTCTAAAACACTATCCCAGCACGACCCCCTACACTACCAAAAGACCACTGCACTACACTAAACCATAACACACGACCCCCAGCCCGGCCCCTACACTACACAAACACCACTGCACTACCCTAATCCCTAAAACACTACACGGGCATGACCTCCTACACGACCCAAATACCCCTGCACTACCCTAAATCCTAACACACTAACCCCAGCACGACCCCCTACACTACCCGAACACCACTGCACTGCCCTAAACCCTAAAACGCCACCCCCTGCACGACCCCCAACAGTGCCCGAATACCACTGCACTTCCATAAACCCTAAGACACCACCCCTGCATGACCCCTACACTACCCGAACACCACTGCAGTGCCCTAAACCCTAAAACACCACCCCCTGCACGACCCCCTACACTGCCCAAACACCAGTGCACTGCCCTAAACCCTAAAACACCACCCCCTGCACGAGACCCTACACTGTCTGAACACCACTGCACTACCCTAATCCCTAAAACACCACCCCCTGCACGACCCCCTACACTGTCGAAACACCACTGCACTACCCTAAACCCTAAAACACTACCCCCAGCAGTACCCTTCACACTACCCAAGCACAACTGCACTACCCTAAACCCTAAAACACTGCCCCCAGCAGTACCCCCTACACTACCCAAAGACCACTGCACTACCCTAACCCTAAAACACTACCCCCAGCATGACCCCTTACACTAGATAAACACCACTGCACTGCCCTAAACTCTAAAACATGACCCCCAGCACGACCCCCTACACTACCCAAACACTACTGCACTACCCTAAACCCTAACACACTATCCCAGCACGACCCCCTACACTACCAAAAGACCACTGCACTACAGTAAACCATAACACACGACCCCCAGCCCGGCCCCTACACTACACAAACACCGCTGCACTACCCTAATCCCTAAAACACTACACGGGCATGACCTCCTACACGACCCAAATACCCCTGCACTACCCTAAATCCTAACACACTACCCCCAGCACGACCGCCTACACTACCAAAACACCACTGCACTGCCCTAAACCCTAAAACGCCACCCCCTGCACGACCCCCAACAGTGCCCGAATACCACTGCACTTCCCTAAACCCTAAGACACCACCCCTGCATGACCCCTACACTACCCGAACACCACTGCAGTGCCCTAAACCCTAAAACACCACCGCCTGCACGACCCCCTACACTGCCCAAACACCAGTGCACTGCCCTAAACCCTAAAACACCACCCCCTGCACGAGACCCTACACTGCCTGAACACCACTGCACTGCCCTAATCCCTAAAACACCACCCCCTGCACGACCCCCTACACTGTCGAAACACCACTGCACTACGCTAAACCCTAAAACACTACCCCCAGCAGTACCCTTCACACTACCCAAGCACAACTGCACTACCCTAAACCCTAAAACACTGCCCCCAGCAGTACCCCCTACACTACCCAAAGACCACTGCACTACCCTAACCCTAAAACACTACCCCCAGCACGACCCCTTACACTAGATAAACACCACTGCACTGCCCTAAACTCTAAAACATGACCCCCAGCACGACCCCCTACACTACCCAAACACTACTGCACTACCCTAAACCCTAACACACTATCCCAGCACGACCCCCTACACTACCAAAATACTACTGCACTACACTAAACCATAACACACGACCCCCAGCCCGGCCCCTACACTACACAAACACCACTGCACTACCCTAATCCCTAAAACACTACACGGGCATGACCTCCTACACGACCCAAATACCCCTGCACTACCCTAAATCCTAACACACTACCCCCAGCACGACTCCCAACACTGCCCGAACACCACTGCACTGCCCTAAACCCTAAAACACTATACCCTGCATGCCCCCCTACACTGCCCGAACACCACTGCACTGCCCTAAACACTAAAACTCCACCCCCTGCATGACCCCTACACTGCTTGAACACCACTACACTGCCCTAAACCCTAAAACACCATCCCCCTGCTCGACCCCTACACTGCTCGAACACCACTGCTCTGCCCTAAACGAAAAAACACCACCCCAGCACGACCCCTACACTGCCAGAACACTGCTGCTCTGCCATAAACTCTAAAACACCACCCTCAGCATGACCCCCTACACTACCCGAACACCACTGCACTGCCCTAAACCCTAAAATATCACCCCCAGCACGACCCCCTACTCTACCCGAACACCACTGCACTGCCCTAAACTCTAAAACACTATCCCAGCACGACCCCCTACACTACCAAAAGACCACTGCACTACACTAAACCATAACACACGGCCCCCAGCCCGGCCCCTACACTACACAAACACCACTGCACTACCCAAATCCCTAAAACACTACACGGGCATGACCTCCTACACGACCCAAATACCCCTGCACTACCCTAAATCCTAACACACTACCCCCAGCACGACCCCCTACACTACCCAAACACCACTGCACTGCCCTAAACCCTAAAACGTCACCCCCTGCATGACCCCCAACAGTGCCCGAATACCACTGCACTTCCCTAAACCCTAAGACACCAACCCTGCATGACCCCTACACTACCCGAACACCACTGCAGTGCCCTAAACCCTAAAACACCACCCCCTGCACGACCCCCTACACTGCCCAAACACCAATGCACTGCCCTAAACCCTAAAACACCACCCCCTGCACGAGACCCTACACTGCCTGAACACCACTGCACTGCCCTAATCCCTAAAACACCACCCCTGCACGACCCCCTACACTGTCGAAACACCACTGCACTACCCTAAACCCTAAAACACTACCCCCAGCAGTACCCTTCACACTACCCAAGCACAACTGCACTACCCTAAACCCTAAAACACTGCCCCCAGCAGTACCCCCTACACTACCCAAAGACCACTGCACTACCCTAACCCTAAAACACTACTCGCACCACGACCCCTTACACTAGATAAACACCACTGCACTGCCCTAAACTCTAAAACATGACCCCCAGCACGACCCCCTACACTACCCAAACACTACTGCAATACCCTAAACCCTAACACACTACCCCCAGCACGATCCCCTTCACTACCCAAACACCACTGCACTGCCCTAAACCCTAAAAGACAACCCCCAGCAGCACCCCCTACACTACCCAAACACCACTGCACTACCCTAAACCGTAACACACTACCCCCAGCACGACCCCCTACACTACCCAAACACCACTGCACTACCCTAAACCCTAAAACACTACCCCAAGCACAACCCCCTACACTACCCGAACACCACTACACTACCCTAAACTCTAAAAAACCACTCCCTGCACACCCCCCTACACTGCCCGAACACCACTGCAGTGCCCTAAACCCTAAAACACCACTCCCTGCACGACCCCCTACACTGCCCGAACACCACTGCACTGCCCTAAACCCTAAAACACCACCCCCTGCATGACCCCAACACTGTCCAAACACCACTGCCCTGCCCTAAACCCTAAAACACCACCCCCTGCACGACTCCCAACACTGCCCGAACACCACTGCACTGCCCTAAACCCTAAAACACTATATCCTGCATGCCCCCCTACACTGCCCGAACACCACTGCACTGCCCTAAACACTAAAACTCCACCCCCTGCACGACCCCTACACTGGCTGAACACCACTGCACTGCCCTAAACCCTATAACACCACCCCCTGCACGACACCCTACACTGCCGAACACCACTGCACTGCCCTAATCCCTAAAACACCACCCCCTGTACGTCCCTCTACACTGCCCAAACACCACTGCACTGCCCTAAACCCTAAAACACCACACACCTGCATGACCCCCTACACTACCCGAACAGTACTGCACTACCCTAAAACACTACCCCAGCACGACCCCCTACACTATCCAAACACCACTGCTCTACCCTAAACCCTAAACACTACTCCCAGCACGACCCCCTACACTACCCAAAGACCTCTGCACTGCCCTAAACCCTAAAACACTACCCCCAGCACGGCCCACTACACTAGATAAACACCACTGCACTGCCCTAAACCCTAAAACACTACCCCCAGCACGACCCCCTACACAACCAAAAGACCACTGCACTGTCCTGAACCTTAAAACACCACCCCCTGCACGACCCCCTACACTGCTTGAACACCACTACACTGCCCTAAACCCTAAAACACCATCCCCCTGCTCGACCCCCTACACTGCCCGAGCACCACTGCTCTGCCCTAAACCCAAAAACACCACCCCAGCACGACCCCTACACTGCCAGAACACTGCTGCTCTGCCATAAACTCTAAAACACCACCCCCCGCACGACCCCCTACACTACCCGAACACCACTGCACTGCCCTAAACCCTAAAACATCACCCCCAGCACGACCCCCTACTCTACCCGAACACCACTGCACTGCCCTAAACTCTAAAACACTATTCCAGCACGACCCCCTACACTACCAAAAGACCACTGCACTACCCTAAACCATAACACACGACCCCTAGCCCGGCCCCTACACTACACAAACACCACTGCACTACCCTAATCCCTAAAACACTACACGGGCATGATCTCCTACACGACCCAAATACCCCTGCACTACCCTAAATCCTAACACACTACCCCCTGCACGACCCCCTACACTACCCAAACACCACTGCACTGCCCTAAACCCTAAAACGCCAACCCTGCACGACCCCCAACACTGCCCGAATACCACTGCACTTCCCTAAACCCTAAGACACCACCCCTGCATGACCCCTACACTACCCGAACACCACTGCAGTGCCCTAAACCCTAAAACACCACCCCCTGCACGACCCCCTACACTGCCCAAACACCAGTGCACTGCCCTAAACCCTAAAACACCACCCCCTGCACGAGACCCTACACTGCCTGAACACCACTGCACTGCCCTAATCCCTAAAACACCACCCCCTGCACGACCCCCTACACTGTCGAAACACCACTGCACTTCCCTAAACCCTAAAACACTACCCCCAGCAGTACCCTTCACACTACCCAAGCACAACTGCACTACCCTAAACCCTAAAACACTGCCCCCAGCAGTACCCCCTACACTACCCAAAGACCACTGCACTACCCTAACCCTAAAACACAACCCCCAGCACGACCCCCTACACTACCCAAACACTACTGCACTACCCTAAACCCTAACACACTACCCCCAGCACGATCCCCTTCACTACCCAAACACCACTGCACTGCCCTAAACCCTAAAACACAACCCCCAGCAGCACCCCCTACACTACCCAAACACCACTGCACTACCCTAAACCGTAACACACTACCCCCAGCATGACCCCCTACACTAACCAAACACCACTGCACTACCCTAAACCCTAAAACACTGCCCCCAGCACGACCCCCTCCACTACCCAAACACCACTGCACTACCCTAAACCCTAAAACACTATCCCCAGGAGTACCCCTCACACTACCCAAGCACCACTGCACTAACCTAAACCCTAAAACACTGCCCCCAGCAATTCCCCCTACACTACCCAAACACCACTGCACTACCCTAACCCTAACCCTAAAACACTACCCCCAGCATGACCCCCTACACTACCCAAAGACCACTGCACTGCCCTAAACCCTAAAACACTACCCCCAGCACGACCCCCTACACTAGATAAACACCACTACACTGCCCTAAACCCTAAAACACTACCCCCAGCACGACCTGATAAACTACACAAACACCACTGCACTACCCTAAACCCTAACCCACTACTCCCAGCATGATCCCCTACACTACCCAAACACCACTGCAATGCCCTAAACCCTAAAACACTGCCCCCAGCAGTACCCCCTACACTACCCAAACACCACTGCACTACCCTAACCCTAAAACACTACCCCCAGCACGACCCCCTACACTACCCAAACACCAAGGCACTACCCTAAACCCTCAAACACTACCCCCAGCAGTACCCTTCACACTACCCAAGCACCACTGCACTACCCTAAACCCTAAAACACTGCCCCCAGCAGTACCCCCTACACTACCCAAACACCACTGCACTACCCTAACCCTAAACCACTCCCCCCAGCATGACCCCCTACACTACCCAAAGACCACTGCACTGCCCTAAACCCTAAAACACTACCCCCAGCACGACCCCTTACACTATATAAACACCACTGCACTACCCTAAAACACTCCCCCAGCACGACTCCCTACATTACCCAAACACCACTGCACTACCCTAAACCCTAGGTGTACCCACAGCACGACCCCCTACACTACCCAAACACCACTGCACTACCCTAAACTCTAATTCTACCCTCAGCATGACCCCCTACACTACCCAAACACCACTGCTCCACTCTAATCCCTAAAACACTACCCAGCACGACCCCCTACAGTACTCAAACACCACTGCACTAGCCTAAACCCTAAAACACTATCCCCAGCACGACCCCATACACTACCCAAACACCACTGCACTACACTAAACCCCTTATACACTACCCCCAGCACGACCCTCTACACTACACAAACACCACTGCACTACCCTAATCCCTAAAACACTCCCCCCAGCTCCACTCCCTACACTACCCAAACACCACTGCACTACCTTAAACCCTAAAACACTACCCCAGCACAACCCCCTACACTACCCGAACACCACTACACTACCCTAAACTCTAAAAAACTACCCCCAGCATGACCCCCTACACTGCCCGAACACCACTGCAGTGCCCTAAACCCTAAAACACCACTCCCTGCACGACCCCCTACACTGCCCGAACACCACTGCACTGCCCTAAACCCTAAAACACCACCCCCTGCATGACCCCAACACTGCTCAAAGACCACTGCCCTGCCCTAAACCCTAAAACACCACCCCCTGCACAACTCCCAACACTGCCCGAACACCACTGCACTGCCCTAAACCCTAAAACACCATACCCTGCATGCCCCCTACACTGCCCGAACACCACTGCACTGCCCTAAACACTAAAATTCCACCCCCTGCACGACCCCCTACACTGGCCGAACACCACTGCACTGCCCTAAACCCTATAACACCACCCCCTGCACGACACCCTACACTGCCGAACACCACTGCACTTCCCTAATCCCTAAAACACCACCCCCTGTACGTCCCTCTACACTGCCCAAACACAACTGCACTGCCCTAAACCCTAAAACACCACCCACCTGCACAATCCCCTACACTACCCGAACAGTACTGCACTACCCTAAACCCTAA
This sequence comes from Triturus cristatus, assembly GCF_964204655.1. NCBI lineage: Eukaryota > Metazoa > Chordata > Amphibia > Caudata > Salamandridae > Triturus > Triturus cristatus. The sequence continues at coordinate 1,226,860,597 of NC_140579.1, forward strand.
AACACTACCCCAGCACAACCCCCTACACTATCCAAACACCACTGCTCTGCCCTAAACCCTAAATACTACTCCCAGCACGACCCCCTACACTACCGAAAGAACTCTGCACTGCCCTAAACCCTAAAACACTACCCCCAGCACGGCCCACTACACTAGATAAACACCACTGCATTGCCCTAAACCCTAAAACACTACCCCCAGCACGACCCCCTACACAACCAAAAGACCACTGCACTGTCCTGAACCTTAAAACACCACCCCCTGCACGACCCCCTACACTGCTTGAACACCACTACACTGCCCTAAACCCTAAAACACCATCCCCCTGCTCGACCCCCTACACTGCCCGAACACCACTGCTCTGCCCTAAACCCAAAAACACCACCCCAGCACGACCACTACACAGCCAGAACACTGCTGCTCTGCCATAAACTCTAAAACACCACCCCCAGCAGGACCCCCTACACTACCCGAACACCGCTGCACTGCCCTAAACCCTAAAACATCACCCCCAGTGATGAATACAGGCCCCAGCTAGGCCCGCAGGACACAAGGGTTCGCTCTCCTGTAATGGAATCTATAAGGAAGTTGGCACGGAAACTGCAAAGTACAAAGACAGCATTTATTAACCCTTAAGGGTGGTCCTACAATCCACACAACACTCTTCAGTATTGCATAGAGTAGCACAAAGAACTTGCGTACACGGTCCCCTTTTATACACAACAGAGGGGCTCATAAGTGGGCGGATACAACATGAGGCAAGGAATGTTACCTTTTATGGACATTTTCGATACAAGATCAATATGTGGGCGGAGCTGACACACTCCTTGAGCCCGCGAAAACATGGTCAAGCAAGGCTAACTGATAACAGATGTGGTCAAGCCTGGGCATGTAGCAGATGGACAAAGGAGCTATTTATAGACTGTTACTGGGCAGATTACAAGAGCAACTAACACAGAGGTTGGACTCTTCTCGTGGTGAACACGTGGAAGCATAACAATACAAAATGGAGTCCAAACTTCGGTCAACATAACAGAGAAAACATGATCTATAAGAGGGGAATTAATGTCTTTAGTAAATGCTTAATCACATCGTTGTTTCAATTTACAACAGACGACCCTTTCAGCATTTACTGAAGACATCCGGTTTGTTAGGATAATCGTCATATATGTCAATCGTCATCATTTCTTCAACTTCTTTAGCTAAACGTTTCTGGTGAGCAACATCGGCAATAGCTTTCTTATCAGGGATACAGATTGATACACATAATGAGCAGAGTAAAGGACCACACTGAACGCAGATACAGCATGAAAACAGAACCGCTACAATAATGCAGAGACCAGTTAGAACCTTCCATCCCCAGGCAGTAATTAACGCCCAAAACCATCCAGAAAAGGACCAAGTGCCGTTTTCTGTATGGATCTCAGCTGCAATTTTATGCAGTTTATTGATGGCATTATAAACTGATGGCGTATGATCAGGGATGAACACACAACAGCTACTTCCAATAATTTTACATGCTCCTCCTCTGTCAGCTAGCATAACGTCTAATACCATACGATTCTGCAATGCAACAATTCTAGTAATTTGCAATTCCTCCGTAAGATTCCCAAGTGCAGCAGCAGTCTGATTTGTTACAGCTTCTACCACTCTTGTTAATCTTCGGATCTTCCTACTGTTCAGGGCAGCTCCAACAAAGAAAAACAATCCTAAGTTAAAATCAATATACTGCTGCAGACTGGTATCAGTCTGATCTACATCGTCAAGTGATAAAGTACGTTTATACCTATTTACAGTCACATTATTCAATAATTTCAGATCCTTATGATAAGATGCAGGTGCTAGGAATACAGGAGGTAATAGAAATGATACATAGCATACCCCAGACCACCCAGCCGGCAGACGGTAATAACCTTTATTTCCACACACAAAGTACGTATTATGGGAGGCTAAAAAGGTACTATTGTTCAACCCATCAATATTCAGAACAGTAATGCAATCACTAACACCAACAGGAATAAAACCCACACTCTGGACACACAGGTCCGCTTGAGCTTGTGCTACTTGAATTACAAACTTGTCCTTTCCCACAGTGTCTCTTGTGTTCGTGAAGATGTAAGGAATGGATTCATTGTCTGGTCGGTACTCTACCCACTCCCAAATTGTCCCATTCGCTTGTGGATACCCATTTTTGTCTTGATGGCATTCTTTATTGAGTCTGAAGAGCAATCGTCCCACTGTCGGTTTCCGAGTAGCAAAAAGCAAAGTATACCATGCTCTACAAGAGCCATTATGAGAGAAAGGAAGTGGTATAAATGGCGTTCCTCCTTTCTTCTGATGAGCTGGCATCATCCCACATATCCAACAGTTCGTAGCATTCGTAGCAACGTGGGTATGATGCAGCATCTGGATGAAAGTGTTATTCAAGTAAGACTGTCGATGCTTCAACTCTTGATACGGTAATGTATAAAAGTAGTGCTCCTCAGGCACCGGAGTTGTCAACACAAGAATCTTCCGAGCAGGAGTTACATCCTCCACGAACCATGTGGTTATCCCAACAATGGCTACTGTCAACATGAACCCTAATGCACAAAGGATTTTCTTTTTCTCCATGTCAAGGTAAAAATGAAACCCAATATCTTCCTGAAACTAAAAGTCTGTCAGAACTCTTCCCCTTGGGCAGCGGTCGATTTCTTCACCAGCGGGCCAAGACGGGTGTCGCTACACTAATGCAGGGCTGATCCCCCCCCCCCTTGCCTCATCGGCTCTCCGTTTCACTAACCCAAGGGCCGTTCTGACAGTATGTCCCGGTACTGGAAAACTCACTTCCTTGGTCGAAGATGATATCGCCTTCCTCCAGGAGTCGCGTGGTCCGGAAAGAGCTCCTCAGTGGCGTTTGGCTCCGCAGCACGGCCTGTCTCTGCAGCCAAGATTTCTCGTTGATCGGTCAGCACGGCAGGTTCCACCAATCCGGGCGGCACCTTCCTACAGTGCAGGGAATGGATCCAATTCTTTCTGTTAGAGACTCGCACAGCCGTCCTCGTTGCGAGGAGGACCTGCTCAGGACCCACCCATCTCGGTTCCAAGCTGTTCGTCCTGTCGAAAACTTTCACCATCACGTGGTCCCCAGGCCGGAGACCATGTCCTTCACCGGTAGACCGATCAGGGAGCGCCTCTCGGACCTGTTGATGGATAGAAACCAAGTTATCCGTTAACTGTGCCAGATAATCGTTCATCATTACACAAGGTACATCATACACAGCCTTAGGTCTTGGTGGACCCCAAATATTCATTGGGCGTCCGAAAACAATTTCATAAGGTGTAAGGCCAGTTCGAGAGTGTGGTACCGATCTAATTGACAATAACGCCAGTGGCAGAGCGTCTGGCCAAGTCAAAGACGTCGAAGCTTGAATCTTAGCGATCTTAAGCTTCAGTGTACCATTATACTTCTCAACTAGGCCTGCAGACTGAGGGTGAAACACGGCGTGGAACTTCTGGGTGATGCCCAGGCCCTTCAAGACGTACTTTATAACATCCGCTACAAAGTGAGGGCCGTTATCACTCCACAGAAGTCTACAGACGCCATATCGAGGGAAGAACTCTTTCAGCAGCAACTTCGCAGTAGTCATTGCAGTATTGTCTTTCGTAGGGTACGCTTCAACCCATTTGCCGAAAGCGCAGACCACTACTAGAACATACTTCAGATTGTTACAGCGCTCAAGCTGGATGTAATCCATCTGCAAAACCTCGAAGGGTGCAGTAGGTGTCACAAACCCTCCTGCTGGAGTTCGAGTGCCCTTTCCTGGGTTGTACCTCAGGCAGATCATACAAGTCTGCACCACCCTCTTCGCTGTGCTAGCAATCTCTGGATGCTCCCAGACTTGGGTAAGCAATTTCACAATTGCGGAAGCTCCAACATGTGCTAGCCCATGTGCCATCTGAACCATAGGTTGTACAAAAGCCGTGGGTAATTTCCATCTATCCATCTGCTTATTTCTCCAGCAGCCCTCGTCATCCAGTTCTCCCTCGCTAGCCCATTGTTCCCGCTCTTTGTCAGAAGCGGTCCTTTGCATTTCTCGCACTTCCTCCTTCGCATCATGCCATCTTTCCACCTGTGACTTTACTACATACACGGCAGTAGCACCGGGCTGCATCGCAGTCTCCCGTGCTACTCGATCTGCCAACGCATTCCCTTCTCCAACTTTATCAACTACTTTCCTATGGGCGCTACACTTAACAATGGCAATTTTCTTTGGGTATGTCAATGCGGTTAAAAGATTGTGAACTAACTCTCCATGCATTATCTGTACTCCATGTGACGTTAAAAACCCTCTCTCCTTCCAGAGTAGGCCGAAGTCATGCGCTACTCCGAAGGCATAGCGGCTATCTGTATAAACATTCACACATAGTCCTGTACTGAGCTCACATGCTCGTGTTAATGCTATCAGTTCCGCTGCTTGAGCTGATTTCTGTGGTATGCGTGCTGTCTCCACTATCGTGTGTAATGTAGTAATTGCATATGCTGCTGAAGTCGTACCATCTGGTAGCTTCAGACAGGATCCATCCACCCACAGTTCTCCATCTACATCTGGAAAGGGCGTATCCTGGAGATCAATACGACCCTTTGTTTGTTCCTCAGTCACGAGAATACAATCATGCGCTTTCCGCGCCTCAGGCTGGGTTTCGGGGTATGGCAACAATGTTGCCGGGTTTAACGTTACGCACCTTTTTAACGTAATATGAGGAGCCAAAAGCGTCAACTCATATCCCGTTAAACGGGCGCTGGTCAAATGCTGCGTCTTCGTTTGATTGAGCAGGGCATCGACAGCATGGGGGACTAATACCAACAGCTTATGAGATAACACAATTCCCTCGCTTTGGCGTATTGACACAGCTGTCGCCGCAACCGAGCGAAAACACCCCGGTAATGCTCGGGCGACAGGATCAAGTACAGCCGAAAAATATGCACAAGGGCGCTGCTTATCGCCGTGCATCTGCACTAAAACTGACAATGCACATCCATCTTTCTCATGCACATACAACGAAAAGGGTTTTGCATAATCAGGGGTCCCTAACACTGGTGCTGAACAAAGGGCCTGTCGTAGTTGCTGAAAAGCAGTATCACACTCATCTGACCAAGGGATTGGGATAGGCGTGTCCTTTGTCAAGAGGGCTAATAATGGCTTAGCTATGTGCGAAAACCCCAATATCCACTGTCTACAAAAAGAAACAAGACCCAGAAATGCACGCACATCCTTCTGTGTGGACGGTCTCGGTGTATCCAGAATTAATTGGATACGATCCGGTGTGAGTGCACGTCCCTCCTTAGACAAAAGGTGACCCAAATAAGTCACCTTTGGTCTACAGAATTGCAATTTCTTCCTAGATACCTTATGATTGTGGGATGCTAAAAAGGAAAGTAAGGATAACGTACTTTTTTCACACAACTCCAGGGTGTCAGCCGCCAGCAAGATGTCATCGACATATTGAATGAGGGCGACACCCTCAAGCAGAGCAAAGGAATCCAATTGTCGTTTCAAAGCCTGACCGTAAATGCTAGGGCTTTCTGTGTAGCCCTGGGGAATCCTACAAAAACGATAAGATCTATTATTTAATGTAAACCCAAAAAGATATCGGCTATCAGGGTGAATGGGAATGGAAAAGAAGGCATTCTTCAAATCAATCACTGAGAACATGGTTGCCGTAGGCGGGACCAAAGTAAGCAACGTCGTGATATCGGAAACCACTGGGTACCGAGGTATCACGATCTTGTTCACTTCTCTCAAATCAATTATAAACCGATAAACTCTGGCATCCGTATCCTTTTTCAGTATGGGAAGAATCGGACTGTTACAAATGTTGTAGGGGACTTCCTCCACTACTCCTACCGCCATCAAATCCTGCACTATCTGTATGAGAGCCACCTCGCCCTCCTGGGAAATACGGTACTGTGGGAGGCGTGGTAACACCGCCCCCTCCTGGACGCTAATGTGGACCGGTGGAATCACCATTTGTCCCACATCAGTATCCGAAGTTGCCCACAAAGCACGAGGGAGGGTAGCTAACAGCGCATCCTCTGACATCGCACACATCCGTTCTGATCGGGGGTAATTGTCATTCAATATTACCCGTACACCAGCAGGGGAGCAGCGGATCGTAGCTCTAAAATGCTTTAACATATCAAGACCCATAATGTTGTCCGGTGTGTACGGGGCAAGTAGAAACGGACAGGGTGCAGAAAAAGAATCAACCTTAAACATGAGGGGCTGTGAAAGAGGGCTTCGGGAGAGTGTACCGTCAAACCCTACCGATGTGACCATTAAGCCGGATGGGGGAGCCCCCGGAACCAATTGCTTAGATAGCGCACTACGTGTCGCTCCTGTATCCACTAGGAACTGATCAGTAGAGCCCAAAACTTCAGCCGATACATAAGGGCCCTGCTGATCGACCGGCACCTCAACTGATTCTAACCCCCATCCAACGCATTCCTATGCATGCTGAGAGTCATGGTACCCCGACCGGTCAATCCCCGACGCTTGGTACTGACGCTGGCGATCAAAAACGTTTGATCTATTGCGGTGCTGCCCAGCAGAGTCAAAACGAGCCTGTTCGTTAGAATTCCCTCGAAAGTTCGAGAAACCCCCTCTACCTCGCGGGCCACCATAGGTATGCCCCTGACGCGATGCATGCAACACCGGGCAGTCCCTAGCCCAATGACCCGATTGCTTACAATACGCACATTGGTTCCTATTTAAATCAGATCGGCCCGAGGGAGGACCATAAGATCCTCCCCTACCTCTATTACTACCCCTTCGGGGCGGGCCATAGACTTGTGCCAACATCACCTTTGTTTTCAAATCTTTCGATTTCTTTTCCTCCTGGCCCTTCGCTTCTTGCTCCTGACGCTCATAATACTGTGCGATAGTCAGGAGGGCCGTCGGTGTAGCGGAGGACCAAGAACTTTCACTCGCTTTTAAACGGGCTGCAACTGCCGGCAGCAGATTAGCCACATATTTATCCGCAAAAAGGTGGCGGCCCGTATCGTCAGTAAGCGACTGGCCACTAAAATCATGAAACGTCTCCTCAAAGCGCGTAAAGAAGTCCGCAACTGACTCGTCAACTTTCTGTTTACATGCAGCTAACATATTCCAATCAATCTTTTTAGGGGGGATAATTGTCTTCAGCTTAGCCACAATAGCAGCAGGGAGATCTAAAATATTCTGGGGCGGTTTCTGCGCGGGCTTCCGCTCCCTATCCTCATCCTCAAGGTCAGACCACCGAGCCTTAAAGGCAACTACATCATCTACCTTTCGGACAGATCGCCACATATCCGGTGGTAGAATAAGGCCAAAGAACAGGTCTATATCCGCTAAAGTCATAACGCAAGAATTCAAGGCCCCCTCGACTTCTTCGTAGAAGGCCGCTGGATTCTTGCGGGGGTCAGGCAGCGCATTCTTTAATGCCATCACATCAGCTCTATGCCACGGAGTATAAACCCAATTATACACAAAATATCCCTTAGCATCGGCGGAGGTAATGTCCGAGCTAGTCCCCGCTCCTTTAGGAGGAACATACAAAGGCGCCGCCTCGCGCATTGGCTTAGCATGCACTAGATCGCTCTTATCTGATTGAGAGGTGGATGAGTGGCCTTCTGCGGTACACGAATCCGACTGCGTCTCCTCCCCTGCTCGTTGGCGCGCTTTTTCTCTATGGGCCAGCACCGCGTCCCGCAAGGCGAATAACCGCCGAGCCGTATCAGGAGCCTTAGAGGGAGAAAAAACACCATCATGCAATGCTTTAGCATCCGTTGTCACTTCTTCAGGCTCAAAGACACTAGAATATTTCCGAAAAGCAGCAATCACTTCCTCAGCGAAATGGTTCAAAAAATACAATCTCTCTCTATCCTGCCACGACCCCCAAGTATGGAACAATTCATCCACGGACACCTTACCCTTAAGTGCACGGAAAGAGATTTGCCGAAGCTCAGCCATATGCTCAGCCGATAACATGGACCGCGTATCTACCTTACCCGGACCCGGGACAGAATCTTGCGGCCTCGGAGCAGATGCGCCAACATAAGGGGGCGGAGAGCGATCTAGTAAATAAAAATCATCATCAAGATTATTAAGGACAGGATAGAGTGGCTGCCGAACAGCATATTGACCCGAAACTTGCAGCCTACGCTCTTTCTCTTGTCTCTCTGTCTGTTCTCTGTCTTCCCGACGCTTCGCTTCCTGGGCTCGCACATGATCATTCTTCCGTTGTTCCTTATCAAACAGCGCTTTCTCGCGCTTCTCTCGCTTACGCACCTCCTTCACCCACAACCGTACACACTCAAACATATCCTGACGAGCACGCCGCTTACACATACACTGTTCCACATACTCAATCTTACGTATATCAAACGATCCATACAAAGGCCATCGCAACTCAGGATCTTTTTTTTGTATATTTCCTCCATACTGTGCTGTACATTATGGAAGAAAGACCATGCTTCACGTACATATCCCTATTAGGAGTCCCCTCTGGGGGAGCTGGAGCAGATTCCTCGAGGTTCAACCGGTTTCTAAAACAGCAACACCACTTACGGAGTGCGGTAAAAGCAGGCATGCTCAGGAATAATGCAAAATATGCAATATTATAGAAAAATGGCACTTAATCGTTGCGCCGTTCAAAGTTACACAGCTCCGGAGAAATCTCTCCACATTACCTGCCTATATGTGTTGCAACGCATATATTTTCACAAAGACAAATACAAAATATGACTAGTCATCACAAATCAAACTCAAATAGCCGGACCAGGCTTCAAAAACTCGGAGCAAGTACCGTACACCGGTTCTTACCAATCAAGAGTCCAGATTCCAACTGCCAAGCTCCACAATCGCCCAAACGGCTTTCACGGCAGGACCGACAGAAGAGGTCTCAGTCGAGGACCGGCGCCACCTGGACGGTCAGCTCGGAAGGGAAGGAAGAAAAACCTCGGGATGCCAGGGCTAAAACGCCGCTGGCAGTGATCACGTCCCCGGCCAAGTTCCTCACCTTCGTCGCGACCAGTCCTTCGAGCATCCGAGTCGCCGATGAGCCCCACGTGACGGGCGCCAATTGATGAATACAGGCCCCAGCTAGGCCCGCAGGACACAAGGGTTCGCTCTCCTGTAATGGAATCTATAAGGAAGTTGGCACGGAAACTGCAAAGTACAAAGACAGCATTTATTAACCCTTAAGGGTGGTCCTACAATCCACACAACACTCTTCAGTATTGCATAGAGTAGCACAAAGAACTTGCGTACACGGTCCCCTTTTATACACAACAGAGGGGCTCATAAGTGGGCGGATACAACATGAGGCAAGGAATGTTACCTTTTATGGACATTTTCGATACAAGATCAATATGTGGGCGGAGCTGACACACTCCTTGAGCCCGCGAAAACATGGTCAAGCAAGGCTAACTGATAACAGATGTGGTCAAGCCTGGGCATGTAGCAGATGGACAAAGGAGCTATTTATAGACTGTTACTGGGCAGATTACAAGAGCAACTAACACAGAGGTTGGACTCTTCTCGTGGTGAACACGTGGAAGCATAACAATACAAAATGGAGTCCAAACTTCGGTCAACATAACAGAGAAAACATGATCTATAAGAGGGGAATTAATGTCTTTAGTAAATGCTTAATCACATCGTTGTTTCAATTTACAACACCAGCACGAACCCCTACTCTACCCGAACACCACTGCACTGCCCTAAACCCTAAAACACCACACACCTGCACGACCCCTACACTACCCAAACAGTACTGCACTACCCTAAAACACTACCCCAGCACGACCCCCTACACTATCCAAACACCACTGCTCTACCCTAAACCCTAAACACTACTCCCAGCACGACCCCCTACACTACCCAAAGACCTCTGCACTGCCCTAAACCCTAAAACACTACCCCCAGCACGGCCCACTACATTAGATAAACACCACTGCACTGCCCTAAACCCTAAAACACTACCCCCAGCACGACCCCCTACACAACCAAAAGACCACTGCACTGTCCTGAACCTTAAAACACCACCCCCTGCACGACCCCCTACACTGCTTGAACACCACTACACTGCCCTAAACCCTAAAACACCATCCCCCTGCTCGACCCCCTACACTGCCCGAACACCACTGCTCTGCCCTAAACCCAAAAACACCACCCCAGCACGACCCCTACACTGCCAGAACACTGCTGCTCTTCCATAAACTCTAAAACACCACCCCCAGCACGACCCCCTACACTACCCGAACACCACTGCACTGCCCTAAACCCTAAAACATCACCCCCAGCACGACCCCCTACTCTACCCGAACACCACTGCACTGCCCTAAACTCTAAAACACTATCCCAGCTCGACCCCCTACACTACCAAAAGATCACTGCACTACCCTAAAACCATAACACACGACCCCCAGCCCGGCCCCTACACTACCCAAACACCACTGCACTGCCCTAAACCCTAAAACGCCACCCCCTGCACGACCCCCAACACTGCCCGAATACCACTGCACTTCCCTAAACCCTAAGACACCACCCCTGCATGACCCCTACACTACCGAACACCACTGCAGTGCCCTAACCCTAAAACACCACCCCCTGCATGACCCCCTACACTGCCCAAACACCAGTGCACTGCCCTAAACCCTAAAACACCACCCCCTGCACGAGACCCTACACTGCCTGAACACCACTGCACTGCCCTAATCCCTAAAACACCACCCCCTGCACGACCCCCTACACTGTCGAAACACCACTGCACTACCCTAAACCCTAAAACACTACACCCAGCAGTACCCCTCACACTACCCAAGCACAACTGCACTACCCTAAACCCTAAAACACTGCCCCCAACAGTACCCCCTACACTACCCAAAGACCACTGCACTACCCTAACCCTAAAACACAACCCCCAGAATGACCCCCTACACTACCCAAAGACCACTGCACTGCCCTAAACCCAAACACACTACCCCCAGCACGACCCCTTACACTAGATAAACACCACTGCACTGCCCTAAACTCTAAAACATGACCCCCAGCATGACCCCCTACACTACCCAAACACTACTGCACTACCCTAAACCCTAACACACTACCCCCAGCACAATCCCCTTCACTACCCAAACACCACTGCACTGCCCTAAACCCTAAAACACAACCCCCAGCAGCACCCCCTATACTACCCAAACACCAATGCACTACCCTAAACCGTAACACACTACCCCCAGCACAACCCCCTACACTACCCAAACAAAACTGCACTATCCTAAACCCTAAAACACTGCCCCCAACACGACCCCCTACACTACCCAAACACCACTGCACAACCCTAAACCCTAAAACACTATCCCCAGGAGTTCCCCTCACACTACCCAAGCACCACTGCACTACCCTAAACCCGAAAACACTGCCCCCAGCAGTTCCCCCAACACTACCCAAACACCACTGCACTACCCTAACCCTAAAACACTACCCCCAGCATGACCCCCTACACTACCCAAAGACCACTGCACTGCCCTAAACACTAAAACACTACCCCCAGCACGACCCCCTACACTAGATAAACACCACTGCACTGCCCTAAACCCTAAAACACTACCCCCAGCACGACCCGATAAACTACACAAACACCACTGCACTACCCTAAACCTTAACACACTACTCCCAGCACGATCCCCTACACAACCCAAACACCACTGCAATGCCCTAAACCCTAAAACACTGCCCCAGCAGTACCTCCTACACTACCCAAACACCACTGCACTACCCTAACCCTAAAACACTACCCCCAGCACGACCCCCTACACCACCCAAACACCAATGCACTACCCTAAACCCTCAAACACTACCCCCAGCAGTACCCTTCACACTACCCAAGCACCACTGCACTACCCTAAACCCTAAAACACTACCCCCAGCAGTACCCCCTACACTACCCAAACACCACTGCACTTCCCTAACCCTAAAACACTCCCCCCAGCATGACCCCCTACACTACCCAAAGACCACTGCATTGCCCTAAACCCTAAAACACTACCCCCAGCACGACCCCTTACACTAGATAAACACCACTGCACTACCCTAAAACACTCCCCCAGCACGACTCCCTACATTACCCAAACACCACGGCACTACCCTAAACCCTAGGTGTACCCACAGCACGACCCCCTACACTACCCAAACACCACTGCACTACCCTAAACCCTAATTCTACCCTCAGCATGACCCCCTACAGTACCCAAACACCACTGCACTACCCTGAACCCTAAAACACTATCCCCAGCACGACCCCCTACACTACCCAAACACCACTGCACTACACTAAACCCCTTATACACAACCCCCAGCACGACCCTCTACACTACACAAACACCACTGCACTACCCTAATCCCTAAAACACTCCCCCAGCTCCACTCCCTACACTACCAAAACACCACTGCACTACCCTAAACCCTAAAACACTACCCCCAGAACGACCCCCTACACTACCCGAACACCACTACACTACCCAAAACTCTAAAAAACTACCCCCAGCATGACCCCCTACACTGCCCGAACACCACTGCAGTGCCCTAAACCCTAAAACACCACTCCCTGCACGACCCCCTACACTGCCCGAACACCACTGCACTGCCCTAAACCCTAAAAAACCACCCCCTGCATGACCCCAACACTGCTCAAAGACCACTGCCCTGCCCTAAACCCTAAAACACCACCCCCTGCACGACTCCCAACACTGCCCGAACACCACTGCACTGCCCTAAACCCTAAAACACCATACCCAGCATGCCCCCTACACTGCCCGAACACCACTGCACTGCCCTAAACACTAAAACTCCACCCCCTGCACGACCCCCTACACTGGCCGAACACCACTGCACTGCCCTAAACCCTATAACACCACCCCCTGCACGACACCCTACACTGCCGAACACCACTGCACTTCTCTAATCCCTAAAACACCACCCCCTGTACGTCCCTCTACACTGCCCAAACACCACTGCACTGCCCTAAACCCTAAAACACCACCCACCTGCACAATCCCCTACACTACCCGAACAGTGCTGCACTACCCTAAACCCTAAAACACTACCCCAGCACGACCCCCTACACTATCCAAATACCACTGCTCTACCCTAAACCCTAAATACTACTCCCAGCACGACCCCCTACACTACCCAAAGACCTCTGCACTGCCCTAAACCCTAAAACACTACCCCCAGCATGGCCCACTACACTGGATAAACACCACTGCACTGCCCTAAACCCTAAAACACTACCACCAGCACGACCCCCTACACAACCAAAAGACCACTGCACTGTCCTGAACCTTAAAACACCACCCCCCTGCACGACCCCCTACACTGCTTGAACACCACTGCTCTGCCCTAAACACAAAAACACCACCCCAGCACGACCACTACACTGCCAGAACACTGCTGCTCTGCCATAAACTCTAAAACACCACCCCCAGCACGACCCCCTACACTACCCGAACACCGCTGCACTGCCCTAAACCCTAAAACATCACCCCCAGCATGACCCCCTACTTTACCCGAACACCACTGCACTGCCCTAAACTCTAAAACACAATCCCAGCACGACCCCCTACACTACCAAAAGACCACTGCACTACCCTAAACCATAACACATGACCCCCAGCCTGGCCCCTACACTACACAAACACCACTGCACTACCCTAATCCCTAAAACACTACACGGGCATGACCTCCTACACGACCCAAATACCCCTGCACTATCCTAAATCCTAACACACTACCCCCAGCACGACCCCCTACACTACCCAAACACCACTGCACTGCCCTAAACCCTAAAACGCCACCCCCTGCATGACCCCCAACACTGCCCGAATACCACTGCACTTCCCTAAACCCTAAGACACCACCCTTGCATGACCCCTACACTACCCGAACACCACTGCAGTGCCCTAAACCCTAAAACACCACTCCCTGCACGACACCCTACACTGCCTGAACACCACTGCACTGCCCTAATCCCTAAAACACCACCCCCTGCATGACCCCTACACTGCCCGAACACCACTGCACTGCCCTAAACCCTAAAACACCCTCTGTACGACCCCCTACACTGCTCGAACACCACTGCACTGCCCTAAACCATAAAACACTGCCCCCAGCACGACCCCCTACACTACCAGAACACCACTGCACTACCCCAAACCCTAAAACACTACCCCCAGCACGACCCCCTACACTATCCAAACACCACTGCTCTACCCTAAACCCTAAAACACTACCCCCAGCATGACCCCCTACACTAGATAAACACCACTGCAATGCCCTAAACCCTAAAACACTACCCCCAGCACAACCCCCTACACTACCCAAACACCAATGCACTACCCTAAACCCTAAAACACTACCCCCAACATGACCCCCTCCATTACCCAAAGACCACAGCACTACCCTAAACCCTTAAACACTACCCCCCACACGACCCCCTACACTACCCAAAGACCACTGCACTAACCTAAGCCATAAAACATGACCCCCTACACTACACAAACACCACTGCACTACCGTAAACCCTAAAACACTAGCCACAGCACACCACCCTTCACTACCCAAACACCACTGCACTACCCTAAACCCTAAAACACTGCCCCCAGCATGACCCCCTACACTACACAAACACCACTGCACTACTCTAAATCCATATACACTACCCCCAGTAAGACCCCCTGCACTACACAAACACCACTGCACTACCCTAAACCCTAAAACACTCCCCCCAGCACCACTCTCTACACTACCCAAACACCACTGCACTACCCTAAACCTTAGAACACTACCCCGGCATGACCCCCTACATTACCGAAACACCACTGCAAAACCCTAAACCCTAAAACACTATCCCCAGCACTATCCCCTACACTACCCAAATAGCAATGCACTACCATAAACCCAATAACACTACCCTCAGCACGACCCCCTACACTACCCAAAGACCACTGTGCTACCCTAAACCCTAAAACACTACCCCCCACATGACCCCCTACACTAACCAAATACCACTACTCTACCCTAAACCCTAAAACACGACCCCCTACACTATACTAACACCGCTGAACTACCCTAAACCCTAAAACATTACCCCCAGCATGACCCCCTACACTGCACAAACACCACTGCACTACCCTAAACCCTAAAACTCTACCCCCAGCACGACCCCCTACACTACCCAAACACCACTGCACTACCCTCAACCCTAAAACACTACCCCCAGCAGTATCCCTCACACTACCCAAACACCACTGCACTACCCTAAACCCTAAAACGCTATCCCCAGCAGTACCCCCTACACTACACAAACACCACTGCACTACCCTAAACCCTAAAACACTACCCCCAGCACGACCCCCTACGATTCCCAAACACCACTGCACTACCCTAAACCCTTAAACACTACCCCCAGCAGTACCCCTCACACTACCCAAACACCACTGCACTAGCCTAAACCCTAAAACACTATCCCCAGCAGTACCCCCTATACTACCCAAACACCACTGCACTACCCAAAACCCTAAAACACTACCCCCTACACTACACAAACACCACTGCACTACCCTTACCCTAAAACACTACCCCCAGAACGACACCTTACACTACCCAAAGACCACTGCACTGCCCTAAATCCTAAAACACTAACCCAGCACAAACCGTTACACTAGATAAACCCCAATGCGCTGCCCTAAAACCTAAAACACTACCCCCAGCATGACCCCCTACACATCACAAACACCACTGCACTACCCTAAACCCTAAATCTACCCCAAGCATGACACCCTACACTACACAAACAGCACGGCACTACCCTAAACCCTAAAACACTACAACAAGCACGACCCCCTACACTACACAAACACCACTGCACTACCCTAAACCCTAAAACCCCCCCGCACAACCCCCTAAAATGCCCGAACACCACTGCACTGCCCTGAACCCTAAAACACCACCCCCTGCACGACCCACTACACTGTCCGAACAACACTGCACTGCCCTAAACCCTAAAACACCACCCCCTGCACAACCCCGTACACTGCCCGAACACCACTGCCTTGCCCTAATCCCTAAAACACCACCCCCTGCACGACCCCCTACACTGCCCGAACACCACTGCACTGCCCTAATCCCTAAAACATCACACCCCTGCACGACCACCTACACTGCCTAAACACCACTGCAGTGCCCTAAACCCTAAAATACCACTCCCAGCACGACCCCTATACTGCCCGAACACCACTGCACTGCCCTAAACCCTAAAACACCACCCCCTGCACATCCCCTACACTGCCCGAACACCACTGTACTGCGCTAAACCCTAAAACACCACCCCCTGCACAACCCCGTACACTGCCCGAACACTACTGCCTTGCCCTAATCCCTAAAACACCACCCCCTGCACGACCCCTACACTGCCCGAACACCACTGCACTGCCCTAATCCCTAAAACACCACCCCCTGCACGACCCCCTACACTGCCCGAACACCACTGCACTGCCCTAATCCCTAAAACATCACACCCCTGCACGACCACCTACACTGCCTGAACACCACTGCAGTGCCCTAAACCCTAAAACACCACCCCCAGCACAACCCCCTACACTGCCCGAACACCACGGCACTGCCCTAAACCCTAAAACACCACCCCAACACAACACCCTACACTACCTTAACACCACTGCACTGCCTTAAACCCTAAAACACCATCCCAGCCGAAAGACCACTGCACCACCCTAAACCCTAAAACACTACCCCCTGCAAAGCCCCCTACACTACCTGAACACCACTGCACTACCATAAACCCTAAAACACTACCCCCAGCATGACCCCCCACACTACCCAAAGACCACTGCACTACCCTAAACCATAAAACACTACCCCCCACACAACCCCTTACACTACCCAAAGACAACTGCACTACCCTTAACCCTAAAACATGACCCCCTACACTACACAAACACTGCTGAACTACCCTAATCCATAAAACATTACCCCCAGCACGACCCCCTGCACTACACAAACACCACTGCACTACCCTAAACCCTCAAACACTACCCACAGCACGACCCCTTGTACTACCCAAACACCACTGCACTATCCTAAACCATAAAACACTATCCCTAGCAGTACCCCCTACACTACCCAAACACCACTGCACTACTCTAAACCCTAAAACACTACCCCCAACAGTAACCCCTACACTACCGAAAGACCACTGCACTGCCCTAAACCCTAAAAATACCCCCAGCACGACCCTGTACACTAGATAAACACCACTGCAATGCCCTAAACCCAAAAACACTACCCCAGCATGACGCCCCACACCACCCAAGCACAACTGCACTACCCTAAACCCTAAAACACTACCCCCAGCACAACCCCCTACAGTTTCCAAAAACCACTGCACTACACTAAACCCATATACACTACCCCAGCACAACCCCCTACACAACACAAACACAACTGCACTACCCTAAACCCTAAAACACTCCCCCCAGCACCACTCTCTACACTGCCCAAACACTACTGCACTACCCTAAACCCTAAAATACTCCCCCCAGCAAGACCCCCTACACTACCCAAACACCACTGCAATACCCTAAACAATAAAACAATTCCCCCAGCACGACCCCCTACACTACCCAAAGACCACTGCACTACCCTAAACCCTAAAACACGACGGCCTACACTACAGAAACACCGCTGAACTACCCTAAACCCTTAAACATTACCCCCAGCATGACCCCCTACACTAAACAAACACCACTGCACTACCCTAAACCCTAAAACACTACCCCTATACTACACAAACACCACTGTACTACCCTAAACCCTAAAACACTACCCCCAGCACGATCCCCTACACTACCCAAACACCACTGCACTACCCTAAACCCTAAAACACTGCCCCCAGCAGTACCCCTCACACTACCCAAACACAACTGCACTAGCCTAAACCCTAAAACACTATCCCCAGCAGTACCCCCTACACTACCCAAACACCACAGCACTACCCAAATCCCTAAAACATTACCCCCAGTAGTACCCCCTACACTACTCAAACACCACTGCACTACCCTAACACTAAAACACTACCCCAGAACTACACCCTACACTACCCAAAGAACACTGCACTGCCCTAAATCCTAAAACACTATCCACAGCACGATCCGCTACACTAGATAAACATGAATGCACTGCCCTAAACCCTAAAACAAACACTACCCCAGCACGACCCCCTACACTACAAAAACACCACTGCACTACCCTAAAACCTAAATCTACCCCAAGCACGACCCCCTATATTACACAAATACCACTGCACTACCCTAAACCCTAAAACCCCCCTGCACGACCCCCTACAATGCCCGAACCCCACTGCACTGCCCTGATCCCTAAAACACCACCCCCTGCACGACCCACTACACTACCCAAACCCCACTGCACTACCCTAAACCCTAAAACACTACCCCCAACAGTAAACCCTACACTAACGAAAGACCACTGCACTGGCCTAAACCCTAAAACACTACCCCCAGCACGACACAGTACACTAGATAAACACCACTGCAATGCCCTAAACCCTAAAACACTACCCCCAGCATAACCCCCCACACTACCCAAACACCACTGCACTACCCTAAACCCTAAAACAGTACCCCCAGCATGACCCCCTACACTACCCAAGCACCACTGCACTACACTATACCCATATACACTACCCCAGCACGACCCCCTACACTACACAAACACCACTGCACTACCCTAAACCCTAAAACCCTCCCCCAGCACCACTCTCTACAGTACCCAAACACCACTGCACTACCCTAAACCCTAAAACACTATCCCCAGCACGACCCCCTACACTACACAAACACCACTGCAATACCCTAAACCCTAAAACACTACCCCCAGCACGACCCCCTACACTACCCAAAGACCACTGCACTACCCTAAACCCTAAAACATGACACCCTACACTACAGAAACACTGCCAAACTACCCTAAACCCTTAAACATTACCCCTAGTGTGACCCCCTACACTAAACAAACACCACTGCACTACCCTAAACCCTAAGACACTACCCCCTACACTACACAAACACAACTGAACTACCCTAAACCCTAAAACTCTACCCCAGCACTACCCCCTTCACTACCCAAACACCACTGCACTACACTAAACCCTTAAACACTATCCCCAGCAGTACCCCTCACACTACCCAAACACCACTGCACTAGCCTAAACCCTAAAACACTATCCCCAGCAGTACCCCCTATACTACCCAAACACAACTGTACTACCCAAAACCCTAAAACACTACCCCCAGTAGTACCCCCTACACTACCCAAACACCACTGCACTACCCTAATCCTAAAACACTACCCCCAGAATGACACCTTACACTACCCAAAGACCACTGCACTGCCCTGAATCCTAAAACACTACACCAGCACAATCTGCTACACTAGATAAACCCCAATGCGCTGCTCTAAACCCTAAAACACTAACCCCAGCACGACCCACTACACTGCCCGAACACCACTGCACTGCCCTAAACCCTAAAACACCACCCCCTGCACAACCCCGTACACAGCCCGAACCCCACTGCACTGCCCTAATCCCTAAAACACTACCCCCAGTAGTACCCCCTACACTACTCAAACACCACTGCAATACCCTAACCCTAAAACACTACCCCAGAACTACACCCTACACTACCCAAAGAACACTGAACTGCCCTAAATCCTAAAACACTATCCACAGCACGATCCGCTACACTAGATAAACATGAATGCACTGCCCTAAACCCTAAAACAAAACTACCCCCAGCACGACCCCCTTCACTACACAAACACCACTGCACTACCCTAAAACCTAAATCTACCCCAAGCACGACCCCCTACATTACACAAACACCACTGCACTGCCCTAAACCCTAAAACCCCCCTGCACGACCCCCTACAATGCCCGAACCCCACTGCACTGCCCTGAACCCTAAAACACCACCACCTGCATGACCCCCTACACTACCCAAACCCCACTGCACTACCCTAAACCCTAAAACACTACCCCCAACAGTAAACCCTACACTACCGAAAGACCACTGCACTGCCCTAAACCCTAAAACACTACCCCCAGCACGACACCGTACACTAGATAAACACCGCTGCAATGCCCTAAACCCTAAAACACTACCCCCAGCATGACCCCCTACACTACCCAAGCACCACTGCACTACCCTAAACCCTAAAACAGTACCCCCAGCATGACCCCCTACACTACCGCAAGCACCACTGCACTACACTATACCCATATACACTACCCCAGCACGACCCCCTACACTACACAAACACCACTGCACTACCCTAAACCCTAAAACCCTCCCCCAGCACCACTCTCTACAGTACCCAAACACCACTGCACTACCCTAAACCCTAAAACACTACCCCCAGCACGACCCCCTACACTACACAAACACAACTGCAATACCCTAAACCCTAAAACACTACCACCAGCACGACCCCCTACACTACCCAAAGACCACTGCACTACCCTAAACCCTAAAACATGACCCCCTACACTACAGAAACACTGCTGAACTACCCTAAACCCTTAAACATTACCCCCAGTGTGACCCCCTACACTAAACAAAGACCACTGCACTACCCTAAACCCTAAGACACTACCCCTACACTACACAAACACAACTGCACTACCCTAAACCCTAAAACACTACCCCCAGCACTACCCCCTTCACTACCCAAACACCACTGCACTACACTAAACCCTTAAACACTATCCCCAGCAGTACCCCTCACACTACCCAAACACCACTGCACTAGCCTAAACCCTAAAACACTATCCCCAGCAGTAACCCTTATACTACCCAAACACAACTGTACTACCCAAAACCCTAAAACACTACCCCCAGTAGTACCCCCTACACTACCCAAACACCACTGCACTACCCTAACCCTAAAACACTACCCCCAGAATGACACCTTACACTACCCAAAGACCACTGCACTGCCCTGAATCCTAAAACACTACACCAGCACGATCTGCTACACTAGATAAACCCCAATGCGCTGCTCTAAACCCTAAAACACGACCCCAGCACGACCCACTACACTGCCCGAACACCACTGCACTGCCCTAAACCGTAAATCACCACCCCTTGCACAACCCCGTACACAGCCCGAACACCACTGCACTTCCCTAATCCCTAAAACATCACATCCCTGCACGACCCCCTACACTGCCCGAACACCACTGCAGTGCCCTAAACCATAAAACACCACCCACAGCACGACCCCTATACTGCCTGAACACCACTGCACTGCCCTAAACCCTAAAACACCACCCCCTGCACATACCCTACACTGCCCGAACACCACTGTACTGTGCTAAACCCTAAAACACCACCCCTGCACAACCCCCTACACTGCCCAAACACTACTGCACTGCCCTAAACCCTAAAACACCATCCCCAACACAACACCCTACACTACCCGAACACCACTGCACTGCCCTAAACCCTAAAACACCATCCCAGCACGACCCCCTACACTGCCAAAAGACCACTGCATCACCTAAACAATAAAACACTACACCGGCATGACCTCCTACACTACCCAAACACCACTGCACTAACCTAAACCCTAAAACACTACCCCCATACGACCCCCTACACTACCTAAACACCACTGCACTGCCGAAAACTCTAAAACACTACCCCCAGCATGACCCCCTACACTACCCAAACACCACTGCACTACTCTAAACGCTAAAACACTACCCCAGCATGACTCCATACACTATCCAAACATCACTGCACTACCCTAAACCCTAAAACATTACCCCCACACGACCCCCTACACTACCCAAACACCACTGCACTACCCTAAACCCTAATACACTACCCCCGGCACGACCCCCTACACTGCCCAAAGACTACTGCACTGCCCTAAACCCTAAACCACGACCCCCAGCATGACCCCTACACAATCCAAAGACCACACCCCAATGCGCTGCTCTAAACCCTAAAACACGACCCCAGCACGACCCACTACACTGCCCGAACACCACTGCACTGCCCTAATCCGTAAAACACCACCCCCTGCACAACCCCGTACACAGCCCGAACACCACTACACTGCCCTAATCCCTAAAACATCACATCCCTGCACGACCCCCTACACTGCCCGAACACCACTGCAGTGCCCTAAACCATAAAACCCCACCCACAGCACGACCCCTATACTGCCTGAACACCACTGCACTGCCCTAAACCCTAAAACACCACTCCCTGCACATCCCCTACACTGCCCGAACACCACTGTACTGTGCTAAACCCTAAAACACCACCCCTGCACAACCACCTACACTACCCAAATACTACTGCACTGCCCTAAACCCTAAAACACCACCCCCAACACAACACCCTACACTACCCGAACACCACTGCACTGCCCTAAACCCTAAAACACCACCCCCTGCACAACCCCGTACACAGCCCGAACCCCACTGCACTGCCCTAATCCCTAAAACACTACCCCCAGTAGTACCCCCTACACTATTTAAACACCACTGCAATACCCTAACCCTAAAACACTAACCCAGAACTACACCCTACACTACCCAAAGAACACTGCACTGCCCTAAATCCTAAAACACTATCCACAGCACGATCCGCTACACTAGATAAACATGAATGCACTGCCCTAAACCCTAAAACAAAACTACCCCCAGCACGACCCCCTTCACTACACAAACACCACTGCACTACCCTAAAACCTAAATCTACCCCAAGCACGACCCCCTACATTACACAAACACCACTGCACTGCCCTAAACCCTAAAACCCCCCTGCACGACCCCCTACAATGCCCAAACCCCACTGCACTGCCCTGAACCCTAAAACACCACCACCTGCATGACCCACTACACTACCCAAACCCCACTGCACTACCCTAAACCCTAAAACACTACCCCCAACAGTAAACCCTACACTACCGAAAGACCACTGCACTGCCCTAAACCCTAAAACACTACCCCCAGCACGACACCGTACACTAGATAAACACCACTGCAATGCCCTAAACCCTAAAACACTACCCCCAGCATGACCCCCTACACTACCCAAGCACCACTGCACTACCCTAAACCCTAAAACAGTACCCCCAGCATGACCCCCTACACTACCGCAAGCACCACTGCACTACACTATACCAATATACACTACCCCAGCACGACCCCCTACACTACACAAACACCACTGCACTACCCTAAACCCTAAAACCCTCCCCCAGCACCACTCTCTACAGTACCCAAACACCACTGCACTACCCTAAACCCTAAAACACTACCCCCAGCACGACCCCCTACACTACACAAACACCACTGCAATACCCTAAACCCTAAAACACTACCCCCAGCACGACCCCCTACACTACCCAAAGACCACTGCACTACCCTAAACCCTAAAACATGACCCCCTACACTACAGAAACACTGCTGAACTACCCTAAACCCTTAAACATTACCCCCAGTGTGACCCCTTACACTAAACAAAGACCACTGCACTACCCTAAACCCTAAGACACTACCCCTACACTACACAAACACAACTGCACTACCCTAAACCCTAAAACACTACCCCAGCACTACCCCCTTCACTACCCAAACACCACTGCACTACACTAAACCCTTAAACACTATCCCCAGCAGTACCCCTCACACTACCCAAACACCACTGCACTAGCCTAAACCCTAAAACACTATCCCCAGCAGTAACCCTTATACTACCCAAACACAACTGTACTACCCAAAACCATAAAACACTACCCCCAGTGGTACCCCCTACACTACCCAAACACCACTGCACTACCCTAACCCTAAAACACTACCCCCAGAATGACACCTTACACTACCCAAAGACCACTGCACTGCCCTGAATCCTAAAACACTACACCAGCACGATCTGCTACACTAGATAAACCCCAATGCGCTGCTCTAAACCCTAAAACACGACCTCAGCACGACCCACTACACTGCCCGAACACCACTGCACTGCCCTAAACCGTAAAACACCACCCCCTGCACAACCCCGTACACAGCCCGAACACCACTGCACTGCCCTAATCCCTAAAACATCACATCCCTGCACGACCCCCTACACTGCCCGAACACCACTGCAGTGCCCTAAACCATAAAACACCACCCACAGCACGACCCCTATACTGCCTGAACACCACTGCACTGCCCTAAACCCTAAAACACCACCCCCTGCACATCCCTTACACTGCCCGAACACCACTGTACTGTGCTAAACCCTAAAACACCACCCCTGCACAACCCCCTACACTGCCCAAACACTACTGCACTGCCCTAAACCCTAAAACACCACCCCCAACAAAACACCCTACACTACCCGAACACCACTGCACTGCCCTAAACCCTAAAACACCATCCCAGCACGACCCCCTACACTGCCGAAAGACCACTGCATCACCTAAACAATAAAACACTACACCGGCATGACCTCCTACACTACCCAAACACCACTGCACTAACCTAAACCCTAAAACACTACCCCCATACGACCCCCTACACTACCTAAACACCACTGCACTGCCCTAAACTCTAAAACACTACCCCCAGCATGACCCCCTACACTACCCAAACACCACTGCACTACTCTAAACGCTAAAACACTACCCCAGCATGACTCCATACACTATCCAAACACCACTGCACTACCCTAAACCCTAAAACATTACCCCCACACGACCCCCTACACTACCCAAACACCACTGCACTACCCTAAACCCTAATACACTACCCCCAGCACGACCCCCTACACTACCCAAAGACTACTGCACTACCCTAAACCACGACCCCCAGCATGACCCCTACACAATCCAAAGACCACACCCCAATGCGCTGCTCTAAACCCTAAAACACGACCCCAGCACGACCCACTACACTGCCCGAACACCACTGCACTGCCCTAATCCGTAAAACACCACCCCCTGCACAACCCCGTACACAGCCCGAACACCACTACACTGCCCTAATCCCTAAAACATCACATCCCTGCACGACCCCCTACACTGCCCGAACACCACTGCAGTGCCCTAAACCATAAAACACCACCCACAGCACGACCCCTATACTGCCTGAACACCACTGCACTGCCCTAAACCCTAAAACACCACTCCCTGCACATCCCCTACACTGCCCGAACACCACTGTACTGTGCTAAACCCTAAAACACCACCCCTGCACAACCACCTACACTGCCCAAATACTACTGCACTGCCCTAAACCCTAAAACACCACCCCCAACACAACACCCTACACTACCCGAACACCACTGCACTGCCCTAAACCCTAAAACACCATCCCAGCACGACCCCCTACACTGCCGAAAGACCACTGCACCACCTAAACAATAAAACACTACACCGGCATGACCTCCTACACTACCCAAACACCACTGCACTAACCTAAACCCTAAAACACTACCCCCATACGACCCCCTACACTACCTAAACACCACTGCACTGCCCTAAACTCTAAAACACTACCCCCAGCATGACCCCCTACACTACCCAAACACCACTGCACTACTCTAAACGCTAAAACACTACCCCAGCATGACTCCATACACTATCCAAACACCACTGCACTACCCTAAACCCTAAAACATTACCCCCACACGACCCCCTACACTACCCAAACACCACTGCACTACCCTAAACCCTAATACACTACCCCCAGCACGACCCCCTACACTACCCAAAGACTACTGCACTGCCCTAAACCCTAAACCATGACCCCCAGCATGACCCCTACACAATCCAAAGACCACAGCACTACTCTAAACCCTAAACCACGCCCCCCAGCATGACCCATACACTCTCCAAAGACCACATCACTACCCTAAACCCTAAAACACGAACCCCAGCACGATCCCTACACTACCCAAAAACCACTGCACTACCCTAAACCCTAAAACATGACCCCCTATACTACACAAACACCATAGCACTACCCTAAACCCTAAAAATCTACCCCCAGTACGACCCCCTTCACTAAACAAACACCCTGGCACTATCCTAAACACTAAAACACTTCCCCCTACACTACACAAACACCACTGCACTACCCTAAAACCTAAAACACTACCCCCAGCATAAAACCCTTCACTACCCAAACACCACTGCACTACCCTAAACGATAAAACACCACCCCAGCATGACCCGCTACACTACACAAACACCACTGCACTGCCCTAAACCCTAAAACACCACCCACTGCACGACCCCCCAACACTGCCCGAACAACACTGCACTGCTCTAAACCCTAAAACACCACCCCCTGCACAACACCCTACACTGCCCGAACACCACTGCACTGCCCTAAACCCTAAAACACCACCCCCTGCATGACCCCTTCACTGCCCGAACACCACTGCACTGCCCTAAACCCTAAAACACCACCCCCTGCACATGCCCCTACACTGCCCGAACACCACTGCACTGCCCTAAACCCTAAAATACCACCCCTGCATGACCCCCTACACTGCCCGAAGACCACTGCCCTAAACCCTAAAACACTACCCCAGCATGACCGCTACACTGCCCAAAGACAGCTGCACTACCCTAAACCCTATAACACCACCCCTAGCATGACCCCCTATACTGCTCGAACACCACTGTACTGCCCTAAACCCTCAAACACTACCCCAGTACGACCCTCTACACGACCCATAGAACACTGCACTACCCTAAACCCTAAAACACGACCCCCAGCACAAACCCTACACTACCCAAAGTCCACTGCACTACCCTAAAACCTAAAACACGCCCCACAGCACGACTCCAACACTACCCAAAAACAACTGCACTACACTAAACCCTAAAACACGACCCCCTACACTACACAAACACCACTGCAATACCCTAAAACCTAAAAATCTACGCCCAGCACGACCCCCTACACTAAAAAAAAAAGTACTGCACTACCCTAAAATCTAAAGCACTATCCCCTACACTACACAAACAGCACTGCACTACTCTAAACCCTAAAACACGACCCCCTGCATGACCCCCTTACACTACCCAAACAACACTGCACTTCCACAAACCCTAAAACACTACCCCCAGCAGTACCCCCTACACTACCCAAACACCACTGCACTACTCTACACTCTAAAACGCTAACCCCAGCAGTACCCCCTACACTACCCAAACATCACTGCACTACATGAAACCCATATACACTACCCCTAGCACGACCCCCTACACTACACAAACACCACTGCACTACCCTAGACCCTAACACACTACACCCAGCAAGACCCCTATACTACCCAAACACCACTGCACTACCCTAAACCCTTAAACACTACCCCCAGCATGACCCCCTACACTACCCAAACATCACTGCACTACATGAAACCCATATACACTACCCCTAGCACGACCCCCTACACTACACAAACACCACTGCACTACCCTAAACCCTAAAAAACTCCCCCCAGCACCAATGTCTACACTACCCAAACACCACTGCACTGCCCTAAACCCTAAAACACCACCCCCTGCACAACACCCTACACTGCCCGAACACCACTGCACTGCCCTAAACCCTAAAACACCACCCCCTGCACGACTCCTACACTGCCCGAACACCACTACACTGTCCTAAACCCTAAAACACCACACCCAGTATGACCCCCTACACTGCCCGAACACCACTGCACTGCCCTAAACCCTAAAACACCACCCCTGCACGACCTCCTACACTGCCCGAAGACCACTGCCCTAAACCCTAAAACACTACCCCAGCATGACCGCTACACTGCCCAAAGACAGCTGCACTACCCTAAACCCTATAACTCCACCCCTAGCACGACCCCCTATACTGCCCAAACACCACTGCACTGCCCTAAACCCTAAAACACCACTCCCTGCACAACCACCTACACTGCCCAAACACCACCACACTGCCCTAACCCTAAAACACCTCCCCCTGCATGACCCCCTACACTGCCCTAACACCACTGTACTGCCCTAAACCCTCAAAAACTACCCCAGCACGACCCTCTACACGACCCAGAGACCACTGCACTACCCTAACCCCTAAAACACGACCCCCAGCACAAACCCTACACTACCCAAAGACCACTGCACTACCCTAAAACCTAAAACACGACCCACAGCACGACTCATACACTACCCAAAAACCACTGCACTACACTAAACCCTAAACCATGACCCCCTACACTACACAAACAGCACTGCACTACCCTAAAACCTAAAAATCTATGCCCAGCATGACCCCTACACTAAACAGTCACCACTGCACTACCCTAAACTCTAAAGCACTTCCCCCAACAATACACAAACAGCACTGCACTACTCTAATCCCTAAAACACCATCCCCTGCATGACCCCCTACAGTACCCAAACAACACTGCACTTCCACAAACCCTAAAACACTACCCCCAGCAGTACCCCCTACACTACCCAAACACCACTGCACTATTTTAAACCATAAAACACAAACCCCAGCAGTACCCCCTACACTACCCAAACACCACTGCACTACCCTAAACCCTAAAACACTACACCCAGAAAGACCCCGTTGTGAGAAGTTGGCCTGGTATATGCTGTTCACTAGTTCTAGTGACCACCTTGTACCATGCCAAGCAACCCTTATGGTGTGGTTGTAAGTCAACCTTTTTGGACTAGCTGCCCTAGTGGTAGCGTAGGCTAAGCAGTCTTTGAGGCTAAACTCGTGATGCGTGTTAAGCAAGCTGTTTTACCAATAGTAACCCCCTTTTATACCAATGAAAGGACACCACACAGATATATATTCAAAATATATATGTATTTATTTATCAAAGTAACCCCTAGTCTCTTTATGAGCACAGGAGCACAAATCGTCAAACAAGATTATCACAGAATACACAGAAGTTGCACGTTATATGGATAGGCCCTGGTGGCCACTCAAACCATATACTAAAATAGTGGTATAAGTACCACGAACAGAAAAGGGAAAAGGCCTAGGGCCTCTAGAATCGCTGGGCCTACAAGGAGCTAACGTCAGTTAGTGACCAGGAGGTCCACGGGTGGCGTGTGCAGAGCAAATAGTCACACGCGGGCTCCCATAGGTTTCAATGGGTGCGTAAAAAGTACAAAGTTACTGCAAAAGGAATCTTCCGGATGACCTAGGAACTTAAGATTTGGAACACAGGCACTAGAGATGTATTACTACACATGGGCACCGGAGTACCCGCTTTACCTCACCCACAGGAAGCGGGTGCATAGGCCTCAAAGTGCGTCGGGTTTCTTCTATCTGTTCCGTTGAGCCTGGGACAAAGATGCTGCAGGCGGTCGGTCGGGAAGAGATGCAGTGGATCCAAGAGTGGATCGGAGATGTTGAAGACCTGTAAGCAGAGGGGACAGTGTTCACAGTCACTAGCCAGTGACCAGCGTGGCACCAGGTGGGTACCAGGCGATGTCGGGTGCAAACAGGTGATGAGGGGTAGCTTGTCTCCGCAGCCACGTGGTCCCTGAAGGTCGACGACGTCCAGGAGTCGGCTCACGAGCTGTCCCACGCAGGCTCTCGCTGTCGGCGGTGTCGGCGACTTGATCGAAGCAAACAAGCCTTGGCAAAAGCAATTGCAGGAGGATTCGGAAATCAGCTGTTGGTTCTGACCAGCAAGGTCAGAGGGATTGCTCCTTTGGAGGGGAGCAAGGGCCAGTCTGGAGCAACCAGGCCAGCGGTGTTTGTCGTAGATTTCGTCGCCAAGATGGCCACTAGCCAGCGGGCCAGCAACCGGTTAGGCGCGTCGAGTGGCAAAATGCAGAAGGGCCCCACGCAGATCGTGGAGATGCTGGAGGGCTCACCTTTGGTGCAGATGCTGCTCGAGGGTTGGGCTTCTCAGGACCCAAAGCACAACTTGGAGGGAGCCTCGGTTGTTGCACTGGTCAGCTTGTCGTAGTCGTTCCAAGATGGCTGGCTCCACGTGTCTCGGTGCCTCCACGGGTCTCCTCTTTTCAGGGACTGTGGATCGGGCGGTGAGAGGTCTGGAGGTCCAGGTCTTGTCAGTCTCTGGGCTCGGGCTCCGGCGGGAGGCGGCGGCAAAGCAGACGGTGATTCGCTGGATGGTGCTTGCGTTAGCAAGGTGGTCACTCCCTGACCACAGGGGAGATTTTCTTCAGTCTTCTGTGCAGCAGAATGTCGAAGTTCCCGTCTTCTTCTTAGTTTCAAGTTGATTCCAGGATGTCTGAAGTCTTAGGACACAGCTCCTACCTTTATTCGGATTCTAGGGGCCGGACTACCTGCTAGGTCCCTCCCTATGGGTGGGACCAGGAAGGGGGGTGGTTACACCCCCAATCCTTTGTCCAGCTCGCCCCAGGCCCGGGACTGGTGTGCCCCAGGACCGGTTTGAACTGGCATATGCACCGAGGCTCCTTGTGAGCCACAGGCATGTCTGGTTTCTTTCAAGCCCTACCTGACCAATACACAAAATCCTGTCTGGGGTGGTGCATGCACCTCCCCTGGCAGGAAACCCTTTGTCCACACCTCCCAAGCTGGAAGGACTCCCAGCAGCAGGAGGGCAGACTTGTGTCTGTGGTGGCAGCATCCATTTTGTGGAGCTGAGGCTATGTCTGATTTTACCCGGGTTTCAGGTACTGTACATGTCGTGTCCCTCTAGAAGGGTGGAATGCTAACCCCGTCGCCAGAATTGGCGAGGGGTTAGTATTCCAATTCGTATGACACCTTACTCGACATGTTTTGATAAAGCCAAACCAAAGATAGCATCTAACCGCGAGGTTCATAATGCACTTAAGAGTATATGGTATGACGATATCTGGAAACAGTAGAAGGAAGTTGTTCCGACCACTGCAGACAGGCTCAGCTCATGCCAGAGCACCATCTCACATGGAACCAAGCACTCTGCCCTCAGGATTGTTAAGGCCTGCTATAGGAGTGACTTATAGGTTACCAGGTGTCCCATTTAAGGTTAGGTATAGGTATACTACACCTAAGTAAGAGGTGATTACACCAACTTACCCCAGCTGAGTGATCAGCCAGTTGTGTCAAATCGTTAGGCCAAGCCTGGGGTGGCATAATACATGCTGCAGCCCCTGGCAGGCCTTGGGTACACCAATGCCCTGGGTACCTAGTGTACACTGGTACAGGGGCTGACAGGGTGATCCACTTCCAATTGGTTATGCACCTAGGGTGCATAGTTTTAATTTAGTAGAGAGAACAGCAGGCTGGGGGTCTGATTGGCAGGCCCACAGCCTCAATATGTCAAAAACCAGTGAAGCAAAAAGCAAAAATTTGGGGTGACCATAGGATAGCAGACCCTACTCTCCTACACAACCCCCCCCCAAACGCTGGGACATTAAACTAGCCTTGACCAGTCTCGTCTTCATGTCCTAAGTGGAAGTACCTGGAGAGACCATCTGCATTCCCATGGTCAGTACCTGGCCGGTGCTCCACTGTAAAGTCCATCCCCTGTAGGGAAATGGACCACCTAAGCAGTTTGGGGTTTTCACCCTTCATCTGATTTAGCCACAAGAGGGGCTTATGGTCGGTCTGAATCTTGAAGTGAGTGCCAAACAAGTATGGCCTCAGCTTCTTCAGGGCCCACACCACAGCAAAGGCCTCCCTCTCAATAGCTGACCAATTCTTCTCTCTGGGGGTCAACCTTCTGCTAATAAAAGCAATGGGTTGGTCTTGACCATCTACATTAAGTTGTGACAGCACAGCTCCCACACCCAACTCAGAAGCATCTGTTTGGACAATAAACTCTTTGGAGTAGTCAGGACTTTTCAGGATAGGTGCAGAGCACATGGCCTCCTTCAGGTCATCAAATGCCTTTTGACAGCTTACTGTCCACTGAACCTTTTTGGGCATCTTCTTGGATGTCAGATCATTAAGAGGAGTCACAATGGACCCATAGTTCTTAACAAACTTCCTGTAATACCCAGTCAAGCCCAAGAAAGCTCGAACTTGAGTCTGGGTGGTTGGAGGGGACCAATCCTTGATGGACTGTATCTTACTCTCCAGTGGTTGAACTTGGCCCCCACCTACAAGGTGGCCCAAATACACAACCTTACTCTGCCCTATCTGGCACTTAGTAGCCTTGATAGTGAGGCCTGCCCTTTGCAGAGCCTCAAGAGCCTTCTTCAGGTGGATCAGGTGATCCTCCCAGGTGGAACTAAAGACAGCAATGTCATCAAGATATGCTGCGCAAAAGTCATCCAACCCAGTAAGGACTTGGTTCACCAGCCTTTGGAAGGTGGCAGGTGCATTCTTCAGACCAAAGGGCATCACCACAAACTGATAATGCCCACCTGGGGTTGAGAATGCTGTTTTGGCCTTAGACTCCTCAGCTAACCTGATTTGCCAATAGCCAGCTGTCAAGTCAAATGTGCTCAAAAACTTTGCAGAAGCTAGTTTGTCTATGAGCTCATCTGCCCTTGGAATAGGGTGTGCATCTGTCCTGGTGACAGCATTGAGTCCTCTGTAGTCCACACAGAACCTCATCTCTCTCTTGCCATCTTTGGTGTGAGGTTTGGGGACCAGAACCACTGGGCTAGCCCAGGGGCTCTCTGAGGGTTCAATGACACCTAATTCCAGCATTTTATGTACCTCAGCCTTTATACAGTCCCTGACGTGGTCAGGTTGTCTGTAAAGTTTGTTCTTTACAGGCAGACTGTCACCAGTGTCCACAACATGGGTACACCAGTCAGTTTGACTAGGTATCAAGGAAAACATATGTGAAAATGATTGTAGAACCTGTCTACATTCAGTCTGCTGATGGGCAGTGAGGTTGCCTCCAAGGGTCACTCCTTCAACTGAGCCATCTTCAGGGTTCTGAGACAACAGGTCTGGGAGAGGGTCACTCTCTTCCTCCTGTCCCTCATCTGTAGCCATGAGCAAGCCCATGTCTGCCCTGTCAACATATGCTTTAAGCCTGTTAACATGGAGTACCCTGTGGGGACTCCTGGGAGTTCCTAGGTCCACCAAGTAGGTGACCTCTCCCTTCTTTTCCAGGATTGTATGGGGTCCAGACCATTTGTCTTGGAGTGCTGCTGGGGCCACCGGCTCCAACACCCATACCTTCTGTCCTGGCTGATACTCAACCAAGACAGCCTTTTGGTCATGCCAAGCTTTCTGTAAGGCCTGGCTTGCCTCAAGGTTTTTAGATGCCTTCTCCATATACTCAGCCATCCTGGAGCGGAGACCAAGTACATAGTCCACTATGTCTAGCTTAGGCTTTTTGAGAGGTAACTCCCATCCTTCCTTCACCAAACACAGTGGGCCTCTCACAGGGTGCCCAAACAACAATTCAAAGGGGCTGTAGCCAACTCCTTTTTGTGGGACCTCTCTGTAAGCAAACAGAAGGCAGGGTAGAAGGATATCCCATCTTCGCCTGAGCTTTTCAGGTAATCCTTTGATCATACCCTTTAGGGTCTTGTTGAATCTCTCAACAAGCCCATTGCACTGTGGGTGATAAGGGGTGGTGAACTTGTAGTTGACACCACATTCCTTCCACATAGCTGTCAAGTATCCTGACATAAAGTTGGTACCTCTGTCAGATACTACCTCCTTAGGAAACCCCACTCTGGAGAATACTCCCAGCAGGGCCCTGGCCACAACAGGAGCTGTAGTGGTCCTAAGGGGAATTGCCTCTGGATACCTGGTGGCATGATCCACTACCACCAGTATAAATCTGTGCCCAGATGCAGTGGGAGGATCCATGGGACCCACTATGTCTATTCCCACTCTTTCAAAGGGAACCCCCACCACAGGTAGTGGTATCAGGGGGGCCTTTGTTGTGCCACCTGATTTGCCACTGGCTTGGCAGGTAACACAGGAGCGACAAAACTCCTTTGTATCTTCATTCATATGGGGCCAGTGAAAGTGAGGGACAAGCCTGTCCCAAGTCTTGTTCTGGCCTAAGTGTCCTGCTAAAGGAATGTCATGGGCCAAGGTAAGAAGGAAGCCCCTAAATTGCAGAGGTATGACCAACCTCCTGGTTGCACCAGGCTTGGGGTCTCTAGCCTCTGAATAAAGGAGCCCTTCATCCCAATACACTTTATGGGTACCTTGAGCATTCCCAGCAGCCTCAGCAGCAGCCAGCTGTCTGAGGGGTTCAAGAGAGGGACAGGATAACTGAGCCTGCCTCAAGTCAGCCCTTGAAGGTCCCCCTGTCCCCAGAAACTCAACCTGATCAGGTTCAAGCTCTTCAGGGACAGTTCCTTCAGGGTCCTCTAGATCAGCTTCCTGGGAAGGCTGATCATCACTCTGAGGCAGGGGGGAAGGCACAGCCTTGACCCTCCTGTTCTTCTTCTTGGTAGGTGCTTGGTCCATTGTTCCAGGATCCAAGACCTGAGGTTCAGTGAGGCACTTTTTGGCCTGTGACCTGGTCACAGCAAGGACATGTGATGATATACCTAACATCTCTGCATGAGTCCTGTACTCCACTTCTGACCATAGAGAACTCTCTAGGTCATTGCCCAACAAACATTCTACTGGGAGGTCTGCACTAACCACAACCCTTTTGAGGCCAGTTACCCCTCCCCATGAGAAGTTAACAACTGCCACACTATGTGAAGTAGTGGCATTGCTGGCATTGGTCACCAGGTAGTTCTCACCTGGTATGTACTGTCCAGGATCCACAAAGCCTGGTGTCACCATAGTGACACTGGCACATGTGTCCCTGTAGGCTTGAGCCACTTTGTCATTAATTAAAGGAGTCTGTCTGTACTTGCCCAGGTTACTGGGGCTCACAGTCAGGGACAAATCAATGTCCCCATCACAGATCAAGACTGCCTGTGTCAGGGTTCTGTCTAAGTCAGAATCTCCTTCAGTTCCCATAGTGATTCCCACTACACCCTTTGTCTGGGGACCAACACTGCTAACAGTAGTACTGGGAGCAGGTGCCTTAGGGGCAACAGTGTTGGGGGCTCCACCCTTTTTGCAATCACTAGTCCAGTGAGTTGTATTTTTACAATGATTGCACCAGGGTTTCTTCTGACCTTCTTTCTTCTTCTTGGACTGTTGGGACCCACCCTCCTTAGCAGTAGTTTGGGGCCCTGTTGAAGACTTCTGGTCTTTAGGTTTCTGATCTCCACCCTTTTGGTCTGTTTTCTTCTGATCACCCCCTTGGCCCTGGTTCTGGTTCTTTTGCTTAACCCTGGTTCTGACCCATTTGTCTGCCTTCTTTCCCAATTCTTGGGGAGAGGTCAGATCAGAGTCAACCAAGTGTTGATGCAGTTGCTGGTTTTGACAGTTATTTAAAATCTGTTCTCTCATCATCAAATTATACAATCCTGTAAAATCAGATACCTTACTTCCCAGCAACCAACCCTCCAAAGCCTTAGTGGCACATTCAATGTATTCAGACCAGTCCTGAGTCTGTGTCTTTTGGGTGTCTCTGAACATTAACCTGTACTGCTCAGTGGTTAAGCCTAACCCATCAACTAGAACACTCTTCAGGACTCTGTAGTTTCTGACATCCTCTTCTCTAACAGTGAGGAGTCTGTCTCTGCCTCTTCCTTCAAAGGAGAGCCAGAGGATTGCTGCCCACTGGTCTTCAGGAACCTGCTGTACTTTGCAGGCTCTCTCAAGAGCAGTTATCCATTTGTGGATGTCATCCCCACTTTTGTAGGGGGGCACAACCTTAGACAGGTTCCTATTGTCAAAGACCCTATCTTTGTCCTTAGGGACAATGCTGCCACCAGTGGGTATAGACCCACTCTCTTTATGCTGTCTAGCCTTGCTAAGTTTCTCTTCCATCAGGGCTACTTCTAGCTCCTGCTTCCTGATCCTCAGCTGGGCCTCTTGCATCTTGGCCTCATGTTCCCTCCTCTGAGGGGTGGTCATCCTTCTCCTGGAGTGACCTTGAGAGCCTCTAGAGCCATGGGAAGCATTGGAGTCACCTGAGCGATTCCTTTGCCTTCCAAGCCCTGTGTTAAGTCCACTGGGGAGATCCAGTGGGTTGAACCCACTGTCAGTCCCCAATAGCCTTGGTTTAGCTGGGCCAAGTATAATACTTGGCACTGGGCTAGTTCTCCCTTCATCCTCACTACTGTCAGTGTCCTTTTCACTCTCATCCTCTGTGGTAGGCATCCCATCTAAGGGGTGACTATTGGGAAGGGGTACTTCAGTGGCATCTTTAGAAGGGGGGCCTCCTGTTCCTGTCCCTAAGGGGGCTAACTGGGAAGCTTTCTTGAGTGCTCTCTGATTCTCATCATTCTGTAAGAGCTCTCTGAGCTCAGCAGAGTTTGGGTTCTTGGGCTGTTTAAGGCCTCTAAGAGTTGCCAAATGCCTGAGCTCATTCTGATTAAGGGTAGCAAAGCTGGATGGTGCCCTCTGGGGGTCACTCTCAACAGAGATGGGTACAGTGGACCCCTCTGCCCCGGCCATTGCTCTTAAGTGTGGGTGGATGTGTTGCAATCTACCTACACTTGGGTTTACCTACTAAACCTATCTAGTAGTTGTAGTCAGGGTGTGCTACTCCCTTTGCTCTACAACAACTAAGTTCAGTAGAACTTAAGTATATTTAATCTTGTTTTATATGTACCTACAGGTACCTATGTGATCTTTCAATTGGTAACCAAGAGATTACAATGGTAAAACACAGCAAGCTCAAATCCCACCGCTGCTCACCAATGTGAGAAGTTGGCCTGGTATATGCTGTTCACTAGTTCTAGTGACCACCTTGTACCATGCCAAGCAACCCTTATGGTGTGGTTGTAAGTCAACCTTTTTGGACTAGCTGCCCTAGTGGTAGCGTAGGCTAAGCAGTCTTTGAGGCTAAACTCGTGATGCGTGTTAAGCAAGCTGTTTTACCAATAGTAACCCCCTTTTATACCAATGAAAGGACACCACACAGATATATATTCAAAATATATATGTATTTATTTATCAAAGTAACCCCTAGTCTCTTTATGAGCACAGGAGCACAAATCGTCAAACAAGATTATCACAGAATACACAGAAGTTGCACGTTATATGGATAGGCCCTGGTGGCCACTCAAACCATATACTAAAATAGTGGTATAAGTACCACGAACAGAAAAGGGAAAAGGCCTAGGGCCTCTAGAATCGCTGGGCCTACAAGGAGCTAACGTCAGTTAGTGACCAGGAGGTCCACGGGTGGCGTGTGCAGAGCAAATAGTCACACGCGGGCTCCCATAGGTTTCAATGGGTGCGTAAAAAGTACAAAGTTACTGCAAAAGGAATCTTCCGGATGACCTAGGAACTTAAGATTTGGAACACAGGCACTAGAGATGTATTACTACACATGGGCACCGGAGTACCCGCTTTACCTCACCCACAGGAAGCGGGTGCATAGGCCTCAAAGTGCGTCGGGTTTCTTCTATCTGTTCCGTTGAGCCTGGGACAAAGATGCTGCAGGCGGTCGGTCGGGAAGAGATGCAGTGGATCCAAGAGTGGATCGGAGATGTTGAAGACCTGTAAGCAGAGGGGACAGTGTTCACAGTCACTAGCCAGTGACCAGCGTGGCACCAGGTGGGTACCAGGCGATGTCGGGTGCAAACAGGTGATGAGGGGTAGCTTGTCTCCGCAGCCACGTGGTCCCTGAGGGTCGACGACGTCCAGGAGTCGGCTCACGAGCTGTCCCACGCAGGCTCTCGCTGTCGGCGGTGTCGGCGACTTGATCGAAGCAAACAAGCCTTGGCAAAAGCAATTGCAGGAGGATTCGGAAATCAGCTGTTGGTTCTGACCAGCAAGGTCAGAGGGATTGCTCCTTTGGAGGGGAGCAAGGGCCAGTCTGGAGCAACCAGGCCAGCGGTGTTTGTCGTAGATTTCGTCGCCAAGATGGCCACTAGCCAGCGGGCCAGCAACCGGTTAGGCGCGTCGAGTGGCAAAATGCAGAAGGGCCCCACGCAGATCGTGGAGATGCTGGAGGGCTCACCTTTGGTGCAGATGCTGCTCGAGGGTTGGGCTTCTCAGGACCCAAAGCACAACTTGGAGGGAGCCTCGGTTGTTGCACTGGTCAGCTTGTCGTAGTCGTTCCAAGATGGCTGGCTCCACGTGTCTCGGTGCCTCCACGGGTCTCCTCTTTTCAGGGACTGTGGATCGGGCGGTGAGAGGTCTGGAGGTCCAGGTCTTGTCAGTCTCTGGGCTCGGGCTCCGGCGGGAGGCGGCGGCAAAGCAGACGGTGATTCGCTGGATGGTGCTTGCGTTAGCAAGGTGGTCACTCCCTGACCACAGGGGAGATTTTCTTCAGTCTTCTGTGCAGCAGAATGTCGAAGTTCCCGTCTTCTTCTTAGTTTCAAGTTGATTCCAGGATGTCTGAAGTCTTAGGACACAGCTCCTACCTTTATTCGGATTCTAGGGGCCGGACTACCTGCTAGGTCCCTCCCTATGGGTGGGACCAGGAAGGGGGGTGGTTACACCCCCAATCCTTTGTCCAGCTCGCCCCAGGCCCGGGACTGGTGTGCCCCAGGACCGGTTTGAACTGGCATATGCACCGAGGCTCCTTGTGAGCCACAGGCATGTCTGGTTTCTTTCAAGCCCTACCTGACCAATACACAAAATCCTGTCTGGGGTGGTGCATGCACCTCCCCTGGCAGGAAACCCTTTGTCCACACCTCCCAAGCTGGAAGGACTCCCAGCAGCAGGAGGGCAGACTTGTGTCTGTGGTGGCAGCATCCATTTTGTGGAGCTGAGGCTATGTCTGATTTTACCCGGGTTTCAGGTACTGTACATGTCGTGTCCCTCTAGAAGGGTGGAATGCTAACCCCGTCGCCAGAATTGGCGAGGGGTTAGTATTCCAATTCGTATGACACCTTACTCGACATGTTTTGATAAAGCCAAACCAAAGATAGCATCTAACCGCGAGGTTCATAATGCACTTAAGAGTATATGGTATGACGATATCTGGAAACAGTAGAAGGAAGTTGTTCCGACCACTGCAGACAGGCTCAGCTCATGCCAGAGCACCATCTCACATGGAACCAAGCACTCTGCCCTCAGGATTGTTAAGGCCTGCTATAGGAGTGACTTATAGGTTACCAGGTGTCCCATTTAAGGTTAGGTATAGGTATACTACACCTAAGTAAGAGGTGATTACACCAACTTACCCCAGCTGAGTGATCAGCCAGTTGTGTCAAATCGTTAGGCCAAGCCTGGGGTGGCATAATACATGCTGCAGCCCCTGGCAGGCCTTGGGTACACCAATGCCCTGGGTACCTAGTGTACACTGGTACAGGGGCTGACAGGGTGATCCACTTCCAATTGGTTATGCACCTAGGGTGCATAGTTTTAATTTAGTAGAGAGAACAGCAGGCTGGGGGTCTGATTGGCAGGCCCACAGCCTCAATATGTCAAAAACCAGTGAAGCAAAAAGCAAAAATTTGGGGTGACCATAGGATAGCAGACCCTACTCTCCTACACCCGTATACTACCCAAACACCACTGCACTACCCTATACCCTTAAACACTACCCCCAGCACGACCCCCTACACTACCCAAACATCACTGCACTACATTTAACCCATATACACTACCCCTAGCACGACCCCCTACACTACACAAACACCACTGCACTACCCTAAACCCTAAAACACTCCCCCCAGCACCAATGTCTACACTACCCAAACACCACTGCACTACCCTAAACCCTAAAACACTCCCCCAGCACCAACTTCTACACTACCCAAACATCACTGCACTACATTAAACCCATAGACACTACCCCTAGCATGACCCTCTACACTACACAAACACCACTGTACTACCCTAAACCCTAAAACACTCCCCCAGCACCAATGTCTCCACTACCCAAACACCACTGCTCTGCCCTAAACCCTAAACCCCCCCCTGCACAACACCCTACACTGCCCGAAAACCACTGCACTGCACTAAACCCTAAAACACCACCCCCTGCATGACCTCCTACACAGCCCGAACACCGCTGCACTGCCCTAAACCCTAAAACACCACCCCTGCACGACCCCCTACACTGCCCGAAGACCACTACCCTAGTCCCTAACACACTACCCCAGCATGACCGCTGCACTGCCCAAAGACAGCTGCACTACCCTAAACCCTATAACACCACCCCTAGCACGACCCCCTATACTACCCGAACACCACTGCACTGCCCTAAACCCTAAAACACCACTCCCTGCACAACCACCTACACTGCCTGAACACCACCACACTGCCATAAACCCTAAAACACCTCCCCCTGCATGACACCCTTCACTGCCCGAACACCACTGTACTGCCCTAAACCCTCAAACACTACCCCAGCACGACCCTCTACACGACCCATAGACCACTGCACTACCCTAAACCCTAAAACACGACCCCCAGCACAAACCCTACACTACCCAAAGACCACTGCACTACCCTAAAACCTAAAACACGCCCCACAGCACGACTCCTACACTACCCAAAAACCACTGCACTAGACTAAACCCTAAAACACGACCCCCTACACTACACAAAAACCACTGCACTACCCTAAAATCTAAAGCACTTCCCCCTACACTACATTAACAGCACTGCACTACTCTAAACCCTAAAACACTACCCCCTGCATGACCCCCTTTCAGTACCCAAACAACACTGCACTTCCACAAACCCTAAAACACTACCCCTAGCAGTACCCCCTACACTACCCAAACACCACTGCACTACTCTAAACTCTAAAACGCTAACCCCAGCAGTACCCCCTACACTACCCAAACACCACTGCACTACCCTAGACCCTAAAACACTACACCCAGCAAGACCCCCTATACTACCCAAACACCACTGCACTACGCTAAACCCTTAAACACTACCCCCAGCATGAACCCCTACAGTTCCCAAACATCACTGCACTACATGAAACCCATATACACTACCCCTAGCACGACCCCCTACACTACACAAACACCACTGCACTACCCTAAACCCTAAAAAGCTTCCCCCAGTACCAATGTCTACACTACCCAAACACCACTGCACTGCCCTAAACCCTAAAACACCACCCCCTGCACAACACCCTACACTGCCCGAACACCACTGCACTGCCCTAAACCCTAAAACACCACCCCCTGCACGACCCCTACACTGCCCGAACACCACTACACTGCCCTAAACCCTAAAACACCACACCCAGCACAACCCCCTACACTGCCCGAACACCACTGCACTGTCCTAAACCCTAAAACTCCACCCCTGCACGACCCCCTACACTTCCCGAAGACCACTGCCCTAAACCCTAAAACACTACCCCAGCATGACCACTACACTGCCCAAAGACAGCTGCACTACCCTAAACCCTATAACACCACGCCTAGCACGACCCCCTATACTGCCCGGACACCACTGCACTGCCCTAAACCCTAAAACACCACTCCCTGCACAACCACCTACACTGCCTGAACACCACCACAATGCCCTAAACCCTAAAACACCTCCCCCTGCATGACCCCCTACACTGCCCGAACACCACTGTACTGCCCTAAACCCTCAAACACGACCCCCAGCACAAACCCTACACTACCCAAAGACAACTGCACTACCCTAAAACCTAAAACACGACCCACAGCACGACTCATACACTACCCAAAAACCACTGCACTACACTAAACCCTAAACCATGACCCCCTACACTACACAAACACCACTGCACTACCCTAAAACCTAAAAATCTACGCCCAGCTTGACCCCTACACTAAACAATCACCACTGCACTACCCTAAACTCTAAAGCACTTCCCCCAACAATACACAAACAGCACTGCACTACTCTAATCCACTCCCCCCAGCATTAATGTCTACACTACCCTAAACCCTAAAACACTCCCCAGCACCAATTTCTACACTACCCAAACATCACTGCACTACATTAAACCCACAGACACTACCCCTAGCATGACCCCCTACACTACACAAACACCACTGCACTACCCTAAACCCTAAAACACTCCCCCAGCACCAATGTCTCCACTACCCAAACACCACTGCACTGCCCTAAACCCTTAAACACCACCCCCTGCAATACACCCTACACTGCCCGAAAACCACTGCACTGACCTAAACCCTAAAACACCACCCCCTGCATTACCTCTTACACTGCCCGAACACCACTGCACTGCCCTAAACCCTAAAACACCACCCCTGCACGACCCCTACACTGCCCGAAGACCACTGCCCTAAACCCTAAAACACTACCCCAGCATGACCGCTACACTGCCCAAAG
Source organism: Triturus cristatus (assembly GCF_964204655.1). NCBI lineage: Eukaryota > Metazoa > Chordata > Amphibia > Caudata > Salamandridae > Triturus > Triturus cristatus. Next base: position 1,226,902,948 of record NC_140579.1, read on the forward strand.
ACAGCTGCACCACCCTAAACCCGATAACACCACCCCTAGCACGACCCCCTATACTGCCCGAACACCACTGCACTGCCCTAAACCCTAAAACACCACTCCCTGCACAACCACCTACACTGCCTGAACACCACCACACTGCCCTAAACCCTAAAACACCTCCCCCTGCATGACGCCCTTCACTGCCCGAACACCACTGTACTTCCCTAAACCCTCAAACACTACCCCAGCACGACCCTCTACACGACCCATAGACCACTGCACTACCCTAAACCCTAAAACCTAAAACACGACCCCCAGCACAAACCCTACACTACCCAAAGACCACAGCACTACCCGAAAACCTAAAACACGACCCACAGCACGACTCCTACACTACCCAAAAACCACTGCACTACACTAAACCCTAAACCTCGACCCCCTACACTACACACACACCACTGCACTACCCTAAAACCTTAAAATCTACACCCAGCATGACCCCTACACTAAACAAACACCACTGCACTACCCTAAACTCTAAAGCACTTCCCCCTACACTACACAAACAGCACTGCACTACTCTAAACCCTAAAACACTACCCCATGCATGACCCCCTACAGTACCCAAACAACACTGCACTTCCACAAACCATAAAACACTACCCCCAGCAGTACCCCCTACACTACCCAAACACCACTGCACTACTCTAAACCCTAAAACACTAACCCCAGCTGTACCCCCTACACTACCCAAAAACCACTGCACTACCCTAAACCCTTAAACACTACCCCCAGCAAGACCCCCTACACTACCCAAACATCACTGCACTACATTAAACCCATATACACTACCCCTTGCACGACCCCCTACACTACACAAACACCACTGCACTACCCTAAACCCTAACACACTCCCCCAGCACCAATTTCTACACTACCCAAACATCACTGCACTACATTAAACCCATATACACTACCCCTAGCACGACCCCCTACACTAGACAAACACCACTGAACTACCCTAAACCCTAAAACACTCCCCCCAGCACCAATGTCTACACTACCCAAACACCACTGCACTGCCCTAAACCCTAAAACACCACCCCTGCACAACACCCTACACTGCCCAAAACACCACTGCACTGCCCTAAACCCTAAAACACCACCCCCTGCACGACCCCCTACACTGCCCGAACACCACTGCACTGCCCTAAACCCTAAAACACCACCCCTGCACGACCCCCTACACTGCCCCAAGACCACTGCCCTAAACCCTAAAACACTACCCCAGCATGACCGCTATATTTCCCAAAGACAGCTGCACTACACTAAACCCTATAACACCACCCCTAGCACGACCCCCTATACTACCCGAACACCACTGCACTGCCCTAAACCCTAAAACACCACTCCCTGCACAACCACCTACACTGCCCGAACACCACCACACTGCCCTAAACCCTAAAAAAACTCCACCTACATGACCCCCTACACTGCCCGAACACCACTGTACTGCCCTAAACCCTCAAACACTACCCCAGCACGACCCTCTACACGACCCATAGACCACTACACTACCCTAAACCCTAAAACACGACCCCCAGCACAAACCCTACACTACCCAAAGACCACTGCACTACCCTAAAACCTAAAACACGACCCACAGCACGACTCCTACACTACCCAAAAACCACTGCACTACACAAAACCCTAAACCACGACCCCCTACACTACACAAACACCACTGCACTACCCTAAAACCTAAAAATCTACGCCCTGCACGACCCCCTACACTAAACAAACACCACGGCACTACCCTAAACTCTAAAGCACTTCCCCTACACTACACAAACAGCACTGCACTACTCTAAACCCTAAAACACTACCCCCTGCATGACCCCCTACAGTACCCAAACAACACTGCACTTCCACAAACCCTAAATCACTAACCCAGCAGTACCCCCTACACTACCCAAACACCACTGCACTACTCTAAACCCTAAATACACTAAACCCAGCAGTACCCCCTACACTACCCAAACACCACTGCACTACCCTAAACCCTAAAACACTAAACCCAGCAAGACCCCCTATACTACCTAAACACCACTGCACTACCCTAAACCCTAAAACACTACCCCCAACACGACCCCCTACACTACCCAAACATCACTGCACTACATTAAACCCATATACACTACCCCTAGCACGACCGCCTACACTACACAAACACCACTGCACTACCCTAAACCCTTAAACACTCCCCCCACCACCAATGTCTACACTACCGAAACACCACTGCACTACCTGAAACCCTAAAACACTCCCCCAGCACCAATTTATACACTACCCAAACACCACTGCACTACCCTAAACCCTAACACACTACCCCCAGCATGACCCCCTACACTACCCAAAGACAACTGCACTACCCTAAACTTTAAATACTATCCCAGCACCAACCCCTACACTACCCAAAGACCACTGCACTACCCTAAAACACTACCCAGCACGATCCCCTACACTACCCAAACACCACTGCACTACCCTATACCTTAAAACACTACCACCATCAGTACCCCTCACATTAGTGGAGAGGTGTGGCTCACTGGTTAGAGGCGGCAGATCCGCAAGCAGAGAATCGGCCAGGGACCAGGGTTCAATTCCCGACGCGGCAGGGTTGTGGACCAGGGTCAAAACGGACTCGATAATTCTCGCCTCGGTACCTACTCTAACCAGGAACACACTCGGCAACTCTGGGCATTAGCTTGCCTCATCTCCACAACGGCCCCCCACATTCGCCGGGGATGCCTGGTTTCACCTTGGAGATACCCAGGAGGGACCATCTCACAGGGATAGCCAGGACGGGTTCCCCAGCGGTCTACAGCGCCACGACGCCTCAGGGCAGCAGTGCGCTTTACAAGACACATACATTTACATTTACATTTACTACCCAAACACCACTGCACTGCACTAAACCCTAAAACACCACCCCCTGCATTCCCCCCTACACTGCCCGAACACCACTGCACTGCCCTAAACCCTAAAACACCACACCCTACACCACCCCCTACACTGCCCGAACACCACTGCACTGCCCTAAACCCTAAAACACCACCCCCTGCATTCCCCCCTACACTGCCCTAACACCACTGCACTACCCTAAACCCTAAAACACTACCCCAGCACCAATTTCTACACTACCCAAAGACCACTGCACTACCCTAAACCCTAAAACACTACCCCCAGCACAACCCCCTACACTACCCAAAGACCACTGCACAACCCTAAACCCTAAAATACTACCCCCAGCACCAACCCCTACACTACACAAAGACCACTGCACTACCCTAAACCCTAAAACACTACTCCCCACACGACCCCCTACACTACCCAAAGACCTCTGCACTACCCTAAACCCTAAAACACGACCCCCTACAATACACAAACACAGCTGAACTACCCTAAACCCTAAAACTACCCCCAGCACGATGCCCTACACTACACAAACACCACTGCACTACCCTAAACCCTAAAACACTACCCCTTACACTACACAAACATGACTGCACTACCCTTAACCCTACAACATTTCCACCAGAATGACCCCCTACACTACCCAAACACTACTGCACTACCCTAAACCCTAAAACACTACCCCCAGTCCGACGCCCTACACTACCCAAACACCACTGCACTACACTAAACCCATATACACTAACCCCAGCACGTCCCACTATACTACACAAACACCACTGCACTACCCTAAACCCTAAAACACTCCCCCAGCACCACTCTCTACACTACCCAAACACCACTGCACTACCCTAAACCCTAAAACACTAACCCAGCACGACCCCCTACACTACCCATACACCACTGCACTACCCTAAACCCTAAAACACTACCCCCAGCACGACCCAGTACACTACCCAAACACCACTGCACTACCCTAAACCCTAAAACACTACCCGCATCACGACCCCCTAGACTACCCAAACACCACTGCACTACCCTAAACCCTAAAACACTACCCCCGCAATGCCCCCCTACACTACCCAAACACCACTGCACTACCCTAAAACCCTAAAACACTACCCCCAGCACGACCCCCTACACTACCCAAACAGCACTTCACAACCATAAAACCTAAAACACTACCCCCAGCACGACCCCCTACACTACCCAAAGACCACTGCACTACCCTTAGCCCTAAAACACTACCCCCAGCACGACCCCCTACACTACTCAAACACCACTGCACTGCCCTAAACCCTAAAACACTACCCCCTATACTACACAAACACCACTGCACTACCCTAAACCCTCAAACACTACCCCAGCACAATCCCATATACTACCCAAACACCACTGCACTACCCTAAACCCTAAAACACTACCCCCAGCAGTGCCCCTCACACTACCCAAACACCACTGTACTACCCTAAACCCTAAGGCACTATCCCCAGCAGTACCCCCTACACTACCCAAACACCACTGCACTACCCTAAACCCTAAAACACTACCCCCCGCAGTACCCCTCACACTACCCAAACTCTACTGCACTGCCCTAACCCTAAAACACTACTCCCAGCACGACCCCCTATGCTACCAAAAGACCACTGCCCTGCCCTAAACCCTAAAACACTACCCCAGCATGACCCCCTACACTAGATAAATACCACTGCAATGCCCTAAACCCTAAAACACTACCCTCAGCATGACCCCCTACACTACCCAAACACCACTGCACTACCCTAAACCCTAAAACACTAACCCCAGCACGACCCCCTACACTACCCAAACAGTACTGCACTACACTAAACCCATATACACTACCTCCAGCATGACCCCCTACACTACACAAATACCTCTGTGCTACCCTAAACCCTAAAACACTCCCCCAGCACCACTCTCTACACTACCCAAACACCACTGCACTACCCTAAACCCTAAAACACTACCCCAGCATGACCCCCTACACTACCCAAACACCATTGCAATACCCTAAACCCTAAAACACTACCCCCAGCATGACCCCCTACACTAGATAAACACCGCAGCACTGCCCTAAACCCTAAAACACCAGCCCCAGCACGACCCCCTACACTACCCAAACACTACTGCACTACCCTAAACCCTAAAACACTACCACCAGCACGACCCCCTACACTACCCAAACACCACTGCACTACCCTAAACCCTGAAACACTATCCCCAGCAGTATCCTTTACACTTCCCAACCACCACTGCACTACTCTAAACCCTAAAACACTACCCCTAGCCTTACACCCTACACTACCCAAACACCACTGCACTACCCTAAACCCTAAAACACTCCCCCAGCACCACTCCCTACTCTACCCAAACACCACTGCACTACCCTAAACCCTAAAACACGACCCCCAACACAACCCCTACATTACCCATAGACCACTGCACTACCCTAAACCCTAAAACATGACCCCCTACACTAAACAAACACCACTGCACTAACCTAAACCCTAAATCACTTCCCCCTACACTATAAAAACACCACTGCACTACCATAAACCCTAAAACACTACCCCCAGCACTACCTCTACACTACCCAAACACCACTGTGCTACACAAAACTCTAAAACACTACCCCCAGCAGTACCCTCTACACTACCCAAACACCACTGCACTATTCTAAACCCTAAAACACTACCCCCAGCAGTACCCCCTACACTACACAAACACCACTGCACTACCCTAAACCCTAAAACACTCCACCCAGCACCAATGTCTACACTACCCAAACACCACTGCACTGCCCTAAACCCTAAAACACCACCCCCTGCACAACACCCTACATTGCCCGAACACCACTGCACTGCCCTAAACCCTAAAACACCACCCCCTGCACGACCCCTACACTGCCCGAACACAACTACACTGCCCTAAACCTTAAAACACCACACCCAGCACAACCCCCTATACAGCCCGAACACCACTGCACTGCCCTAAACCCTAAAATGCCATCCCTACACGACCCCCTACACTGCCCGAAGACCACTGCCCTAAACCCTAAAACACTACCCCAGCATGTCCGCTAAACTGCCCAAAGACAGCTGCACTACCATAAACCCAATAACACCACCCCTAGCACGACCCCCTATACTGCCCGAACACCACTGCACTGCCCTAAACCCTAAAACACCACTCCCTGCACAACCACCTACACTGCCCAAACACCACCACACTGCCCTAAACCCTAAAACACCACCCCCTGCATGACCCCCTACAGTACCCAAACAACACTGCACTTCCACAAACCCTAAAACACCACCCCCAGCAGTACCACCTACACTACCCAAACACCACTGCACTACTCTAAACCCTAAAACACTAACCCCAGCAGTACCCCCTACACTACCCAAACACCACTGCACTACCCTAAACCCTAAAACACTACACCCAGCAAGACCACCTATACTACCCAAACACCACTGCACTACCCTAAACCCTTAAACACTACCCCTAGCACGGCCCCTACACTACCCAAACATCACTGCACTACACTGAACCCTAAACCACGACCCCCTGCACTACACAAACACCACTGCACTACCCTAAAACCTAAAAATCTACGTCCAGCACTAACCCCTTCACTAAACAAACAGTACTGCACTACTCTAAACCCTAAAACACTACCCCCTACATGACCCCCTACAGTACCCAAACAACACTGCACTTCCACAAACCCTAAAACACTACCCCCAGCAGTAACCCCTACACTACCCAAACACCACTGCACTACTCTAAACCCTAAAACACTAACCGCAGCAGTACCCCCTACACTACCTAAACACCACTGCACTACCCTAAACCCTAAAACACTACACCCAGCAAAACTCCCTATACTACCCAAACACCACTGCACTACCCTAAACCCTTAAATAATACCCGCAGCATGACTCCCTACACTACCCAAACATCACTGCACTACATTAAACCCATATACACTACCCCTAGCACGACCCCCTACACTACACAAACACCACTGCACTACCCTAAACCCAAAAAACACTCCCCCCAGCACCAATGTCTACACTACCCAAACACCACTGCACTACCCTAAACCCTTAAACACTCCCCCAGCACCAATTTCTACACTACCCAAACACCACTGCACTACCCTAAACCCTAAAACACTAACCCCAGCACGACCCCCTACACTACCCAAAGACCACTGCACTACCCTAAACATTAAAATACTACCCCCAGCACCACCCCCTACACTACCCAAAGACCACTGCACTACCCTAAACCCTAAAACACGACCCCCTACAATACACAAAGACAGCTGAACTGCCCTAAACCCTAAAACTACCCCCAGCACGACCCCCTACACTACACAAACACCACTGCACTACCCTTAACCCTAAAACACTACCACCTACACTACACAAACACGACTGCACTACCCTTAAATCTAAAACACTACCCCCAGCACGACCCCCTATACTACCCAAACACTACTGCACTACCATAAACCCTAAAACACTAGCCCCAGCCCGACCCCCTACACTACCCAAACAGCACTGCAGTACACTAAACCCATATCCACTACCCCAGCACGTCCCACTATACTACACAAACACCACTTCGCTACCCTAAACCCTAAAACACTCGCCCCAGCACCACTCTCTACACTACCCAAACACCACTGCACTACCCTAAACCCTAACCCACTAACCCAGCACGAACCCCTACACTACCCAAACACCACTGCACTACCCTAAACCCTAAAGCACTACCCCAGCACGACCCCGTACACTACCCAAACACCACTGCACTACCCTAAACCCTAAACCCTAAAACTCTACCCGTATCACGACCCCCTACACTAACCAAACACCACTGCACTACCCTAAACCCTAAAACACTACCCCCACAATGCCCCTCTACACTACCCAAACACCACTGCACTACCCTAAACCCTAAAACACTACCCCCAGCAGGACCCCCTACACTACCCAAAGACCACTGCACTACCCTTAACCCTAAAACTCTACCCCTCCTCACGACCCCCTACACTACCCAAAGACCACTGCACTACCCTAAACATTAAAATACTACCCCCAGCACCGCCCCCTACACTACCCAAAGACAACTGCACTAGCCTAAACCCTAAAACACTAGTCCCCACATGACCCCCTACACTACCCAAAGACCACAGCACTACCCTAAACCCTAAAACATGACCCCCTACAATACACAAGCACAGCTGAACTGACCTAAACCCTAAAACTACCCCCAGCACGACCCCCTACACTACACAAACACCACTGCATTACCCTTAACCCTAAAACACTACCACCTACACTACACAAACACGACTGCACTACCCTTAAATCTAAAACACTACCCCCAGCACGACCCTCTACACTACCCAAACACTACTGCACTACCATAAACCCTAAAACACTACCCCCAGCCCGACCCCCTACACTACCCAAACAGCACTGCACTACACTAAACCCATATCCACTACCCCAGCACGTCCCACTATACTACACAAACACCACTGCACTACCCTAAACCCTAAAACACTCGCCCCAGCACCACTCTCCACACTACCCAAACACCACTGCACTACCCTAAACCCTAACCCACTAACCCAGCACGACCCCCTACACTACCCAAACACCACTGCACTACCCTAAACCCTAAAACACTACCCCAGCACGACCCCGTACACTACCCAAACACCACTGCACTACCCTAAACCCTAAACCCTAAACCCTAAAACACTACCCGCATCACGACCCCCTACACTACCCAAACACCACTGCACTACCATAAACCCTAAAACACTACCCCCACAATGCCCCCCTACACTACCCAAACACCACTGCACTACCCTAAACCCTAAAACACTATCCCCAGCACGACCCCCTACAGTACCCAAACAGCACTTCACAACCATAAACCCTAAAACACTACCCCCAGCATAACCCCCTACACTACCCAAAGACCACTGCACTACCCTTAACCCTAAAATACTACCCCTCCTCACGACCCCCTACACTACCCAAAGACCACTGCACTACCCTAAACCCTAAAACATGACACCCTACACTACACAAACACCGTTGCACTGCCCTAAACCCTAAAACACTACCCCCTATACTACACAAAACCCACTGCACTCCCGTAAACCCTCAAACACTACCCCCAGCACGACCCCCTACACTACCCAAACACCACTGCACTTCCCTAAACCCCATATATACTATCCCCAGCATGACCCCCTACATTACACAAACAGCACTGCACTGCACAAAATCCTAAAACACTCCCCACAGCACCACTCCCTATACTACCCAAACACCACTGCACTACCCTAAACCCTAAAACACTACTCCCAGCACGACCCCCCTACACTGCCCAAAAACCACTGCACTTCCCTAAACCCTAAAACACCACTCCCTGCACAACAACCTACACTGCGCGAACACCACTGCACTGCCCTAAACCCTATAACACCACCCCCTGCATGACCCTCTACACTGCCCGAACACCACTGCACTGCCCTAAACCCTAAAACACTACCCCAGCACGACCCCTACATGACCCAAAGACCTCTTCACTACCCTAAACCCTAAAACACTACACCAGCACGATCCCTTATACTACCCAAACACCACTGCACTTCCCTAAACCCTAAAACACTACCCCCAGCAGTACCCCTCACACTACCCAAACACCACTGCACTACCCTAAACCCTAAAACATTACCCCAGCACGACCCGTACACTACCCAAACACCACTGCACTACCCTAAACCCTAAACCCTAAAACTCTACCTGCATCACGACCCCCTACACTACCCAAACACCACTGCACTACCCTAAACCCTAAAACACTACCCCAGCACGACCCGTACACTACCCAAACACCACTGCACTACCCTAAACCCTAAACCCTAAAACTCTACCTGCATCACGACCCCCTACACTACCCAAACACCACTGCACTACCCTAAACCCTAAAACACTACCCCCAGCAGGACCCCCTACACTACCCAAAGACCACTGCACTACCCTTAACCCTAAAACTCTACCCCTCCTCACGACCCCCTACACTACCCAAAGACCACTGCACTACCCTAAACATTAAAATACTACCCCCAGCACTGCCCCCTACACTACCCAAAGACAACTGCACTACCCTAAACCCTAAAACACTAGTCCCCACATGACCCCCCACACAACCCAAAGACCACTGCACTACCCTAAACCCTAAAACATGACCCCCTACAATACACAAACACAGCTGAACTGCCCTAAACCCTAAAACTACCCCCAGCACGACCCCCTACACTACACAAACACCACTGCATTACCCTTAACCCTAAAACACTACCACCTACACTACACAAACATGACTGCACTACCCTTAAATCTAAAACACTACCCCAAGCACGACCCCCTACACTACCCAAACACTACTGCACTACCATAAACCCTAAAACACTACCCCCAGCCCGACCCCCTACACTACCCAAACAGCACTGCACTACACTAAACCCAAATCCACTACCCCAGCACGTCCCACTATACTACACAAACACCACTGCACTATCCTAAACCCTAAAACACTCGCCCCAGCACCACTCTCTACACTACCCAAACACCACTGCACTACCCTAAACCCTAACCCACTAACCCAGCACGACCCCCTACACTACCCAAACACCACTGCACTACCCTAAACCCTAAAACACTACCCCAGCATGACCCCGTACACTACCCAAACACCACTGCACTACCCTAAACCCTAAACCCTAAAACACTACCCGCATCACGACCCCCTACACTACCCAAAGACTACTGCACTACCCTAAACATTAAAATACTACCCCCAGCACCGCCCCCTACACTACCCAAAGACAACTGCACTACCCTAAACCCTAAAACACTAGTCCCCACATGACCCCCTACACTACCCAAAGACCACTGCACTACCCTAAACCCTAAAACATGACCCCCTACAATACACAAACACAGCTGAACTGCCCTAAACCCTAAAACTACCCCCAGCACGACCCCCTACACTACACAAACACCACTGCATTACCCTTAACCCTAAAACACTACCACCTACACTACACAAACAGGACTGCACTACCCTTAAATCTAAAACACTACCCCCAGCACGACCCTCTATACTACCCAAACACTACTGCACTACCATAAACCTTAAAACACTACCCCCAGCCCGACCCCCTACACTACCCAAACAGCACTGCACTACACTAAACCCATATCCACTACCCCAGCACGTCCCACTATACTACACAAACACCACTGCACTACCCTAAACCCTAAAACACTCGCCCCAGCACCACTCTCTACACTACCCAAACACCACTGCACTACCCTAAACCCTAACCCACTAACCCAGCACGACCCCCTACACTACCCAAACACCACTGCACTACCCAAAACCCTAAAACACTACCCCAGCACGACCCCGTACACTACCCAAACACCACTGCACTACGCTAAACCCTAAACCCTAAAACACTACCCGCATCACGACCCCCTACACTACCCAAACACCACTGCACTACCATAAACCCTAAAACACTACCCCCACAATGCCCCCCTACACTACCCAAACACCACTGCACTACCCTAAACCCTAAAACACTATCCCCAGCACGACCCCCTACAGTACCCAAACAGCACTTCACAACCATAAACCCTAAAACACTACCCCCAGCATGACCCCCTACACTACCCAAAGACCACTGCACTACCCTTAACCCTAAAACACTACCCCTCCTCACGACCCCCTACACTACCCAAAGACCACTGCACTACCCTAAACCCTAAAACATGACACCCTACACTACACAAACACCGTTGCACTGCCCTAAACCCTAAAACACTACCCCCTATACTACACAAAACCCACTGCACTCCCCTAAACCCTCAAACACTACCCCCAGCACGATCCCATATACTACCGAAACACCACTGCACTACCCTAAACCCTAAGACACTATCCCCAGCAGTACTCCCTACACAACCCAAACACCACTGCACTACCCTAATCCCTAAAACACTACCCCCCGAAGTACCCCTCACACTACCCAAACTCTACTGCACTGCCCTAACCCTAAAACACTACCCCCAGCACGACCCCCTACTCTACCAAAAGTCCACTGCACTGCCCTAAACCCTAAAACACTACACCCCCTAAATGACCCCCTACACTAGATAAATACCACTGCACTACCCTAAACCCTAAAACACTCGCCCCAGCACCACTCTCTACACTACCCAAACACCACTGCACTACCCTAAACCCTAACCCTCTAACCCAGCACGACCCCCTAAACTACCCAAACACCACTGCACTACCCTAAACCCTAAAACACTACCCCAGCACGACCCCGTACACTACCCAAACACCACTGCACTACCCTAAACCCTAAACCCTAAAACACTACCCGCATCACGACCACCTACACGACCCAAACACCACTGCACTACCCTAAACCCTAAAACACTACCCCCACAATACCCCCCTACACTACCCAAACACCACTGCACTACCCTAAACCCTAAAACACTATCCCCAGCACGACCCCCTACAGTACCTAAACAGCACTTCACAACCATAAACCCTAAAACACTACCCCAGCATGACCCCCTACACTACCCAAAGACCACTGCACTACCCTTAACCGTAAAACACTACCCCTCCTCACGACCCCCTACACTACCCAAAGACCACTGCACTACCCTAAACCCTAAAACATGACCCCCTACACTACACAAACACCGTTGCATTGCCCTAAACCCTAAAACACTACCCCCTATACTACACAAAACCCACTGCACTCCCCTAAACCCTCAAACACTACGCCAGCACGATCCCATATACTACCCAAACACCACTGCACTACCCTAAACCCTAAAACACTATCCCCAGCAGTATCCCCTACACTACCCAAACACCACTGCACTATAAACCCTAAAACACTACCCCCAGCCTGACACCCTGCACTACCCAAACACCACTGCACTACCCTAAACCCTAAAACACTCACCCCAGCACGACCCCCTACACTACCCAAACACCACCGCACCACACTAAACCCCATATACACTACCCCAGCAGGACCCCCTACACTACACAAACACAACTACACTACCCTTAACCCTAAAACAATCCCCAGCCCGACCCCCTACACTACCCAAACAGCACTGCAGTACACTAAACCCATATCCACTACCCCAGCACGTCCCACTATACTACACAAACACCACTTCGCTACCCTAAACCCTAAAACATTCGCCCCAGCACCACTCTCTACACTACCCAAACACCACTGCACTACCCTAAACCCTAACCCACTAACCCAGCACGACCCCCTACACTACCCAAACACCACTGCACTACCCTTAACCCTAAAACACTACCCCAGCACGACCCCGTACACTACCCAAACACCACTGCACTACCCTAAACCCTAAAACTCTACCCGCATCACGACCCCCTACACTACCCAAACACCACTGCACTACCCTAAACCCTAAAACACTACTCCCAGCATGACCCCCCTACACTGCCCAAAAACTACTGCACTTCCCTAAACCCTAAAACACCACTCCCTGCACAACAACCTACACTGCGCGAACACCACTGCACTGCCCTAAACCCTATAACACCACACCCTGCATGACCCCCTACACTGCCCGAACACCACTGCACTGCCCTAAACCCTAAAACACTACCCCCAGCAGGACCCCCTACACTACCCAAACACCACTGCACTACCATAAACCCTAAAACACTACCCCCACAATGCCCCCCTACACTACCCAAACACCACTGCACTACCCTAAACCCTAAAACACTATCCCCAGCACAACCCCCTACAGTACCCAAACAGCACTTCACAACCATAAACCCTAAAACACTACCCCCAGCATGACCCCCTACACTACCCAAAGACCACTGCACTACCCTTAACCCTAAAACACTACCCCTCCTCACGACCCCCTACACTACCCAAAGACCACTGCACTACCCTAAACCCTAAAACATGACACCCTACACTACACAAACACCGTTGCACTGCCCTAAACCCTAAAACACTACCCCCTATACTACACAAAACCCACTGCACTCCCCTAAACCCTCAAACACTACCCCCAGCACGATCCCATATACTACCCAAACACCACTGCACTACCCTAAACCCTAAAACACTATCCCCAGCAGTACCCCCTACACAACCCAAACACCACTGCACTACCCTAATCCCTAAAACACTACCCCCCGCAGTACCCCTCACACTACCCAAACTCTACTGCACTGCCCTAACCCTAAAACACTACCCCCAGCACGACCCCCTACTCTACCAAAAGTCCACTGCACTGCCCTAAACCCTAAAACACTACACCCCCCTAAATGACCCCCTACACTAGATAAATACCACTGCACTACCCTAAACCCTAAAACACTCGCCCCAGCACCACTCTCTACACTACCCAAACACCACTGCACTACCCTAAACCCTAACCCACTAACCCAGCACGACCCCCTACACTACCCAAACACCACTGCACTACCCTAAACCCTAAAACACTACCCCAGCACGACCCCGTACACTACCCAAACACCACTGCACTACCCTAAACCCTAAACCCTAAAACACTACCCGCATCACGACCACCTACACGACCCAAACACCACTGCACTACCCTAAACCCTAAAACACTACCCCCACAATACCCCCCTACACTACCCAAACACCACTGCACTACCCTAAACCCTAAAACACTATCCCCAGCACGACCCCCTTCAGTACCCAAACAGCACTTCACAACCATAAACCCTAAAACACTACCCCCAGCATGACCCCCTACACTACCCAAAGACCACTGCACTACCCTTAACTGTAAAACACTACCCCTCCTCACGACCCCCTACACTACCCAAAGACCACTGCACTACCCTAAACCCTAAAACATGACCCCCTACACTACACAAACACCGTTGCATTGCCCTAAACCCTAAAACACTACCCCCTATACTACACAAAACCCACTGCACTCCCCCAAACCCTCAAACACTACGCCAGCACGATCCCATATACTACCCAAACACCACTGCACTACCCTAAACCCTAAGACACTATCCCCAGCAGTACCCCCTACACAACCCAAACACCACTGCACTACCCTAAACCCTAAAACACTACCCCCCGCAGTACCCGTCACACTACCCAAACTCTACTGCACTGCCCTACCCCTAAAACACTACCCCCAGCACGACCCCCTACTCTACCAAAAGTCCACTGCAATGCCCTAAACCCTAAAACACTACCCTCAGCACGACCCCCTACTCTACCCAAACACCACTGCACAACCCTAAACCCTAAAATACTACCCCCAGCACGACCCCCTACACTGCCCAAACAGTACTGCACTACACTAAACCCATATACACTACCCCCAGCACGACCCCCTACACCACACAAATACCTCTGCACTACCATAAACCCTAAAACACTCCTCCCAGCACCACTCTCTACACTACCCAAACACCACTGCACTACCCTAAACCCTAACCCACTAACCCAGCACGACCCCCATACTACCCAAACACCACTGCACTACCCTAAACCCTAAAACACTACCCCAGCACGACCCCGTACACTACCCAAACACCACTGCACTACCCTAAACCCTAAACCCTAAAACACTACCCGCATCACGACCCCCTACACGACCCAAACACCACTGCACTACCCTAAACCCTAAAACACTACCCCCACAATGCCCCCCTACACTACCCAAACACCACTGCACTACCCTAAACCCTAAAACACTATCCCCAGCACGACCCCCTACAGTACCCAAACAGCACTTCACAACCATAAACCCTAAAACACTACCCCCAGCATGACCCCCTACACTACCCAAAGACCACTGCACTACCCTTAACCGTAAAACACTACCCCTCCTCACGACCCCCTACACTACCCAAAGACCACTGCACTACCCTAAACCCTAAAACATGACACCCTACACTACACAAACACCGTTGCACTGCCCTAAACCCTAAAACACTACCCCCTATACTACACAAAACCCACTGCACTCCCCTAAACCCTCAAACACTACCCCAGCACGATCCCATATACTACCTAAACACCACTGCACTACCCTAAACCCTAAGACACTATCCCCAGCAGTACCCCCTACACAACCCAAACACCACTGCACTACCCTAAACCCTAAAACACAACCCCCCGCAGTACCCCTCACACTACCCAAACACTACTGCACTGCCCTAGCCCTAAAACACTACCCCCAGCACGACCCCCTACTCTACCAAAAGTCCACTGCACTGCCCTAAACCCTAAAACACTACCCCCAGCATGACCCCCTACACTAGATAAATACCAATGCAATGCCCTAAACCCTAAAACACTACCCTCAGCACGACCCCCTACTCTACCCAAACACCACTGCACAACCCTAAACCCTAAAACACTACCCCCAGCACGACCCCCTACACTGCCCAAACAGTACTGCACTACACTAAACCCATATACACTACCCCCAGCACGACCCCCTACACCACACAAATACCTCTGCACTACCATAAACCCTAAAACACTCCTCCCAGCACCACTCTCTACACTACCCAAACACCACTGCACTACCCTAAACCCTAAAACACTACCCCAGCACGACCCCCTACACTACCCAAACACCCCTGCAATACCCTAAACCCTAAAACACTACCCCCAGCACGACCCCCTACACTACCCAAAGACCACTGCACTGCCCTAAACCCTAAAACCCTACCCCCAGCACGACCCCCTACACTAGATAAACACCACTGCACTGCCCTAAACCCTAAAACACTACCCCCAGCACGACCCCCTACACTACCCAAACACCCCTGCACTTCCCTAAACCCTAAAACACTACCCCCAGCACGACCCCCTACACTACCCAAACACCACTGCACTACCCTAAACCCTAAAACACTATCCCCAGCAGTATCCCCTACACTACCCAAACACCACTGCACTATAAACCCTAAAACACTACCCCCAGCCTGACACCCTGCACTACCCAAACACCACTGCACTACCCTAAACCCTAAAACACTACCCCCAGCACGACCCCCTACACTACCCAAACACCACCGCACCACACTAAACCCCATATACACTACCCCAGCAGGACCCCCTACACTACACAAACACAACTACACTACCCTAAACCCTAAAACAATCCCCAGCCCGACCCCCTACACTACCCAAACAGCACTGCAGTACACTAAACCCATATCCACTACCCCAGCACGTCCCACTATACTACACAAACACCACTTCGCTACCCTAAACCCTAAAACACTCGCCCCAGCACCACTCTCTACACTACCCAAACACCACTGCACTACCCTAAACCCTAACCCACTAACCCAGCACGACCCCCTACACTACCCAAACACCACTGCACTACCCTAAACCCTAAAACACTACCCCAGCACGACCCCGTACACTACCCAAACACCACTGCACTACCCTAAACCGTAAAACTCTACCCGCATCATGACCCCCTACACTATCCAAACACCACTGCACTACCCTAAACCCTAAAACACTACTCCCAGCATGACCCCCCTACACTGCCCAAAAACTATTGCACTTCCCTAAACCCTAAAACACCACTCCCTGCACAACAACCTACACTGCGCGAACACCACTGCACTGCCCTAAACCCTATAACACCACCCCCTGCATGACCCCCTACACTGCCCGAACACCACTGCACTGCCCTAAACCCTAAAACACTACCCCAGCACGACCCCTACATGACCCAAAGACCTCTTCACTACCCTAAACCCTAAAACACTACACCAGCACGATCCCTTATACTACCCAAACACCACTGCACTTCCCTAAACCCTAAAACACTACCCCCAGAAGTACCCCTCACACTACCCAAACACCACTGCACTACCCTAAACCCTAAAACACTACCCCAGCAAGACCCCGTACACTACCCAAACACCACTGCACTACCCTAAACCCTAAACCCTAAAACTCTACCCGCATCACGACCCCCTACACTACCCAAACACCACTGCACTACCCTAAACCCTAAAACACTACCCCCACAATGCCCCTCTACACTACCCAAACACCACTGCACTACCCTAAACCCTAAAACACTACCCCCAGCAGGACCCCCTACACTACCCAAAGACCACTGCACTACCCTTAACCCTAAAACTCTACCCCTCCTCACGA
Organism: Triturus cristatus; assembly: GCF_964204655.1. Taxonomy (NCBI): domain Eukaryota; kingdom Metazoa; phylum Chordata; class Amphibia; order Caudata; family Salamandridae; genus Triturus; species Triturus cristatus. Next base: position 1,226,921,252 of record NC_140579.1, read on the forward strand.
CCCCCTACACTACCCAAAGACCACTGCACTACCCTAAACATTAAAATACTACCCCCAGCACCGCCCCCTACACTACCCAAAGACAACTGCACTACCCTAAACCCTAAAACACTAGTCCCCACATGACCCCCTACACTACCCAAAGACCACTGCACTACCCTAAACCCTAAAACATGACCCCCTACAATACACAAATACAGCTGAACTGCCCTAAACCCTAAAACTACCCCCAGCACGACCCCCTACACTACACAAACACCACTGCATTACCCTTAACCCTAAAACACTACCACCTACACTACACAAACACGACTGCACTACCCTTAAATCTAAAACACTACCCCCAGCACGACCCCCTACACTACCCAAACACTACTGCACTACCATAAACCCTAAAACACTACCCCCAGCCCGACCCCCTACACTACCCAAACAGCACTGCACTACACTAAACCCATATCCACTACCCCAGCACGTCCCACTATACTACACAAACACCACTGCACTACCCTAAACCCTAAAACACTCGCCCCAGCACCACTCTCTACACTACCCAAACACCACTGCACTACCCTAAACCCTAACCCACTAACCCAGCACGACCCCCTACACTACCCAAACACCACTGCACTACCCTAAACCCTAAAACACTACCCCAGCACGACCCCGTACACTACCCAAACACCACTGCACTACCCTAAACCCTAAACCCTAAAACACTACCCGCATCACGACCCCCTACACGACCCAAACACCACTGCACTACCCTAAACCCTAAAACACTACCCCCACAATGCCCCCCTACACTACCCAAACACCACTGCACTACCCTAAACCCTAAAACACTATCCCCAGCACGACCCCCTACAGTACCCAAACAGCACTTCACAACCATAAACCCTAAAACACTACCCCCAGCATGACCCCCTACACTACCCAAAGACCACTGCACTACCCTTAACCGTAAAACACTACCCCTCCTCACGACCCCCTACACTACCCAAAGACCACTGCACTACCCTAAACCCTAAAACATGACCCCCTACACTACACAAACACCGTTGCATTGCCCTAAACCCTAAAACACTACCCCCTATACTACACAAAACCCACTGCACTCCCCTAAACCCTCAAACACTACCCCAGCACGATCCCATATACTACCCAAACACCACTGCACTACCCTAAACCCTAAGACACTATCCCCAGCAGTACCCCCTACACAACCCAAACACCACTGCACTACCCTAAACCCTAAAACACTACACCCCGCAGTAACCGTCACACTACCCAAACTCTACTGCACTGCCCTACCCCTAAAACACTACCCCCAGCACGACCCCCTACTCTACCAAAAGTCCACTGCACTGCCCTAAACACTAAAACACTACCCCAGCACAACCCCCTACACTAGATAAATACCAATGCAATGCCCTAAACCCTAAAACACTACCCTCAGCACGACCCCCTACTCTACCCAAACACCACTGCACAACCCTAAACCCTAAAATACTACCCCCAGCACGACCCCCTACACTGCCCAAACAGTACTGCACTACACTAAACCCATATACACTACCCCCAGCACGACCCCCTACACCACACAAATACCTCTGCACTACCATAAACCCTAAAACACTCCTCCCAGCACCACTCTCTACACTACCCAAACACCACTGCACTACCCTAAACCCTAACCCACTAACCCAGCACGACCCCCACACTACCCAAACACCACTGCACTACCCTAAACCCTAAACCCTAAAACACTACCCGCATCACGACCCCCTACACGACCCAAACACCACTGCACTACCCTAAACCCTAAAACACTACCCCCACAATGCCCCCCTACACTACCCAAACACCACTGCACTACCCTAAACCCTAAAACACTATCCCCAGCACGACCCCCTACAGTACCCAAACAGCACTTCACAACCATAAACCCTAAAACACTACCCCCAGCATGACCCCCTACACTACCCAAAGACCACTGCACTACCCTTAACCGTAAAACACTACCCCTCCTCACGACCCCCTACACTACCCAAAGACCACTGCACTACCCTAAACCCTAACACATGACCCCCTACACTACACAAACACCGTTGCACTGCCCTAAACACTAAAACACTACCCCCTATACTACACAAAACCCACTGCACTCCCCTAAACCCTCAAACACTACCCCCAGCACGATCCCATATGCTACCTAAACACCACTGCACTACCCTAAACCCTAAGACACTATCCCCAGCAGTACCCCCTACACAACCCAAACACCACTGCACTACCCTAAACCCTAAAACACTACCCCCCGCAGTACCCCTCACACTACCCAAACACTACTGCACTGCCCTAGCCCTAAAACACTACCCCCGTCACGACCCCCTACTCTACCAAAAGTCCACTGCACTGCCCTAAACCCTAAAACACTACCCCCAGCACGACCCCCTACACTAGATAAATACCAATGCAATGCCCTAAACCCTAAAACACTACCCTCAGCACGACCCCCTACTCTACCCAAACACCACTGCACAACCCTAAACCCTAAAACACTACCCCCAGCACGACCCCCTACACTGCCCAAACAGTACTGCACTACACTAAACCCATATACACTACCCCCAGCACGACCCCCTACACCACACAAATACCTCTGCACTACCATAAACCCTAAAACACTCCTCCCAGCACCACTCTCTACACTACCCAAACACCACTGCACTACCCTAAACCCTAAAACACTACCCCAGCACGACCCCCTACACTACCCAAACACCCCTGCAATACCCTAAACCCTAAAACACTACCCCCAGCACGACCCCTACACTACCCAAAGACCACTGCACTGCCCTAAACCCTAAAACCCTACCCCCAGCACGACCCCCTACACTAGATAAACACCACTGCACTGCCCTAAACCCTAAAACACTACCCCCAGCACGACCCCTACACTACCCAAACACCCCTGCACTTCCCTAAACCCTAAAACACTACCCCCAGCACGACCCCCTACACTACCCAAACACCACTGCACTACCCTAAACCCTAAAACACTATCCCCAGCAGTATCCCCTACACTACCCAAACACCACTGCACTATAAACCCTAAAACACTACCCCCAGCCTGACACCCTGCACTACCCAAACACCACTGCACTACCCTAAACCCTAAAACACTACCCCCAGCACGACCCCCTGCACTATCCAAACACCACCGCACCACACTAAACCCCATATACACTACCCCAGCAGGACCCCCTACACTACACAAACACAACTACACTACCCTAAACCCTAAAACAATCCCCAGCCCGACCCCCTACACTACCCAAACAGCACTGCAGTACACTAAACCCATATCCACTACCCCAGCACGTCCCACTATACTACACAAACACCACTTCGCTACCCTAAACCCTAAAACACTCGCCCCAGCACCACTCTCTACACTACCCAAACACCACTGCACTACCCTAAACCCTAACCCACTAACCCAGCACGACCCCCTACACTACCCAAACACCACTGCACTACCCTAAACCCGAAAACACTACCCCAGCACGACCCCGTACACTACCCAAACACCACTGCACTACCCTAAACCCTAAAACTCTACCCGCATCACGACCCCCTACACTACCCAAACACCACTGCACTACCCTAAACCCTAAAACACTACCCCCAGCAGGACCCCCTACACTACCCAAAGACCACTGCACTACCCTTAACCCTAAAACTCTACCCCTCCTCACGACCCCCTACACTACCCAAAGACCACTGCACTACCCTAAACATTAAAATACTACCCCCAGCACTGCCCCCTACACTACCCAAAGACAACTGCACTACCCTAAACCCTAAAACACTAGTCCCCACATGACCCCCTACACTACCCAAAGACCACTGCACTACCCTAAACCCTAAAACATGACCCCCTACAATACACAAACACAGCTGAACTGCCCTAAACCCTAAAACTACCCCCAGCACGACCCCCTACACTACACAAACACCACTGCATTACCCTTAACCCTAAAACACTACCACCTACACTACACAAACACGACTGCACTACCCTTAAATCTAAAACACTACTCCCAGCACGACCCCCTACACTACCCAAACACTACTGCACTACCATAAACCCTAAAACACTACCCCCAGCCCGACCCCCTACACTACCCAAACAGCACTGCACTACACTAAACCCATATCCACTACCCCAGCACGTCCCACTATACTACACAAACACCACTGCACTACCCTAAAACACTCGCCCCAGCACCACTCTCTACACTACCCAAACACCACTGCACTACCCAAACCCTAACCCACTAACCCAGCACGACCCCCTACACTACCCAAACACCACTGCACTACCCTAATCCCTAAAACACTACCCCAGCACGACCCCGTACACTACCCAAACACCACTGCACTACCCTAAACCCTAAACCCTAAAACACTACCCGCATCACGACCCCCTACACTACCCAAACACCACTGCACTACCATAAACCCTAAAACACTACCCCCACAATGCCCCCCTACACTACCCAAACACCACTGCACTGCCCTAAACCCTAAAACACTATCCCCAGCACGACCCCCTACAGTACCCAAACAGCACTTCACAACCATAAACCCTAAAACACTACCCCCAGCATGACCCCCTACACTACCCAAAGACCACTGCACTACCCTTAACCCTAAAACACTACCCCTCCTCACGACCCCCTACACTACCCAAAGACCACTGCACTACCCTAAACCCTAAAACATGACACCCTACACTACACAAACACCGTTGCACTGCCCTAAACCCTAAAACACTACCCCCTATACTACACAAAACCCACTGCACTCCCCTAAACCCTCAAACACTACCCCCAGCACGACCCCCTACACTACCCAAACACCACTGCACTTCCCTAAACCCCATATATACTATCCCCAGCATGACCCCCTACATTACACAAACAGCACTGCACTGCCCTAAACCCTAAAACACTCCCCACAGCACCACTCCCTATACTACCCAAACACCACTGCACTACCCTAAACCCTAAAACACTACTCCCAGCACGACCCCCCTACACTGCCCAAAAACCACTGCACTTCCCTAAACCCTAAAACACCACTCCCTGCACAACAACCTACACTGCGCGAACACCACTGCACTGCCCTAAACCCTATAACACCACCCCCTGCATGACCCCCTACACTGCCCGAACACCACTGCACTGCCCTAAACCCTAAAACACTACCCCAGCACGACCCCTACATGACCCAAAGACCTCTTCACTACCCTAAACCCTAAAACACTACACCAGCACGATCCCTTATACTACCCAAACACCACGGCACTTCCCTAAACCCTAAAACACTACCCCCAGCAGTACCCCTCACACTACCCAAACACCACTGCACTACCCTAAACCCTAAAACACTACCCCAGCACGACCCCGTACACTACCCAAACACCACTGCACTACCCTAAACCCTAAACCCTAAAACTCTACCCGCATCACGACCCCCTACACTACCCAAACACCACTGCACTACCCTAAACCCTAAAACACTACCCCCACAATGCCCCTCTACACTACCCAAACACCACTGCACTACCCTAAACCCTAAAACACTACCCCCAGCAGGACCCCCTACACTACCCAAAGACCACTGCACTACCCTTAACCCTAAAACTCTACCCCTCCTCACGACCCCCTACACTACCCAAAGACCACTGCACTACCCTAAACATTAAAATACTACCCCCAGCACCGCCCCTACACTACCCAAAGACAACTGCACTACCCTAAACCCTAAAACACTAGTCCCCACATGACCCCCTACACTACCCAAAGACCACTGCACTACCCTAAACCCTAAAACATGACCCCCTACAATACACAAACACAGCTGAACTGCCCTAAACCCTAAAACTACCCCCAGCACGACCCCCTACACTACACAAACACCACTGCATTACCCTTAACCCTAAAACACTACCACCTACACTACACAAACACGACTGCACTACCCTTAAATCTAAAACACTATCCCCAGCACGACCCCCTACACTACCCAAACACTACTGCACTACCATAAACCCTAAAACACTACCCCCAGCCCGACCCCCTACACTACCCAAACAGCACTGCACTACACTAAACCCATATCCACTACCCCAGCACGTCCCACTATACTACACAAACACCACTGCACTACCCTGAACCCTAAAACACTCGCCCCAGCACCACTCTCTACACTACCCAAACACCACTGCACTACCCTAAACCCTAACCCACTAACCCAGCACGACCCTCTACACTACCCAAACACCACTGCACTACCCTAAACCCTAAAACACTACCCCAGCACGACCCCTTACACTACCCAAACACCACTGCACTACCCTAAACCCTAAACCCTAAAACACTACCCGCATCACGACCCCCTACACTACCCAAACACCACTGCACTACCATAAACCCTAAAACACTACCCCCACAATGCCCCCCTACACTACCCAAACACCACTGCACTACCCTAAACCCTAAAACACTATCCCCAGCACGACCCCCTACAGTACCCAAACAGCACTTCACAACCATAAACCCTAAAACACTACCCCCAGCATGACCCCCTACACTACCCAAAGACCACTGCACTACCCTTAACCCTAAAACTCTACCCCTCCTCACGACCCCCTACACTACCCAAAGACCACTGCACTACCCTAAACATTAAAATACTACCCCCAGCACCGCCCCTACACTACCCAAAGACAACTGCACTACCCTAAACCCTAAAACACTAGTCCCCACATGACCCCCTACACTACCCAAAGACCACTGCACTACCCTAAACCCTAAAACATGACCCCCTACAATACACAAACACAGCTGAACTGCCCTAAACCCTAAAACTACCCCCAGCACGACCCCCTACACTACACAAACACCACTGCATTACCCTTAACCCTAAAACACTACCACCTACACTACACAAACACGACTGCACTACCCTTAAATCTAAAACACTATCCCCAGCACGACCCCCTACACTACCCAAACACTACTGCACTACCATAAACCCTAAAACACTACCCCCAGCCCGACCCCCTACACTACCCAAACAGCACTGCACTACACTAAACCCATATCCACTACCCCAGCACGTCCCACTATACTACACAAACACCACTGCACTACCCTGAACCCTAAAACACTCGCCCCAGCACCACTCTCTACACTACCCAAACACCACTGCACTACCCTAAACCCTAACCCACTAACCCAGCACGACCCTCTACACTACCCAAACACCACTGCACTACCCTAAACCCTAAAACACTACCCCAGCACGACCCCTTACACTACCCAAACACCACTGCACTACCCTAAACCCTAAACCCTAAAACACTACCCGCATCACGACCCCCTACACTACCCAAACACCACTGCACTACCATAAACCCTAAAACACTACCCCCACAATGCCCCCCTACACTACCCAAACACCACTGCACTACCCTAAACCCTAAAACACTATCCCCAGCACGACCCCCTACAGTACCCAAACAGCACTTCACAACCATAAACCCTAAAACACTACCCCCAGCATGACCCCCTACACTACCCAAAGACCACTGCACTACCCTTAACCCTAAAACACTACCCCTCCTCACGACCCCCTACACTACCCAAAGACCACTGCACTACCCTAAACCCTAAAACATGACACCCTACACTACACAAACACCGTTGCACTGCCCTAAACCCTAAAACACTACCCCCTATACTACACAAAACCCACTGCACTCCCCTAAACCCTCAAACACTACCCCCAGCACGATCCCATATACTACCCAAACACCACTGCACTACCCTAAACCCTAAGACACTATCCCCAGCAGTACACCCTACACAACCCAAACACCACTGCACTACCCTAATCCCTAAAACACTACCCCCCGCAGTACCCCTCACACTACCCAAACTCTACTGCACTGCCCTAACCCTAAAACACTACCCCCAGCACGACCCCATACTCTACCAAAAGTCCACTGCACTGCCCTAAACCCTAAAACACTACCCCCAGCATGACCCCCTACACTAGATAAATACCACTGCACTACCCTAAACCCTAAAACACTCGCCCCAGCACCACTCTCTACACTACCCAAACACCACTGCACTACCCTAAACCCTAACCCACTAACCCAGCACGACCCCCTACACTACCCAAACACCACTGCACTACCCTAAACCCTAAAACACTACCCCAGCACGACCCCGTACACTACACAAACACCACTGCACTACCCTAAACCCTAAACCCTAAAACACTACCCGCATCACGACCCCCTACACGACCCAAACACCACTGCACTACCCTAAACCCTAAAACACTACCCCCACAATGCCCCCCTACACTACCCAAACACCACTGCACTACCCTAAACCCTAAAACACTATCCCCAGCACGACCCCCTACAGTACCCAAACAGCACTTCACAACCATAAACCCTAAAACACTACCCCCAGCATGACCCCCTACACTACCCAAAGACCACTGCACTTCCCTTAACCGTAAAACACTACCCCTCCTCACGACCCCCTACACTACCCAAAGACCACTGCACTACCCTAAACCCTAAAACATGACCCCCTACACTACACAAACATCGTTGCACTGCCCTAAACCCTAAAACACTACCCCCTATACTACACAAAACCCACTGCACTCCCCTAAACACTCAAACACTACCCCCAGCACGATCCCATATACTACCTAAACACCACTGCACTACCCTAAACCCTAAGACACTATCCCCAGCAGTACCCCCTACACAACCCAAACACCACTGCACTACCCTAAACCCTAAAACACTACCCCCCGCAGTACCCCTCACACTACCCAAACACTACTGCACTGCCCTAGCCCTAAAACACTACCCCCAGCACGACCCCCTACTCTACCAAAAGTCCACTGCACTGCCCTAAACCCTAAAACACTACCCCCAGCACGACCCCCTACACTAGATAAATACCAATGCAATGCCCTAAACCCTAAAACACTACCCTCAGTACGACCCCCTACTCTACCCAAACACCACTGCACAACTCTAAACCCTAAAACACTACCCCCAGCACGACCCCCTACACTGCCCAAACAGTACTGCACTACACTAAACCCATATACACTACCCCCAGCACGACCCCCTACACCACACAAATACCTCTGCACTACCATAAACCCTAAAACACTCCTCCCAGCACCACTCTCTACACTACCCACACCACTGCACTACCCTAAACCCTAAAACACTACCCCAGCACGACCCCCTACACTACCCAAACACCCCTGCAATACCCTAAACCCTAAAACACTACCCCCAGCACGACCCCTACACTACCCAAAGGCCACTGCACTGCCCTAAACCCTAAAACCCTACCCCAGCACGACCCCCTACACTAGATAAACACCACTGCACTGCCCTAAACCCTAAAACACTACCCCCAGCACGACCCCCTACACTACCCAAACACCCCTGCACTTCCCTAAACCCTAAAACACTACTCCCAGCACGACCCCCTACACTACCCAAACACCACTGCACTACCCTAAACCCTAAAACACTATCCCCAGCAGTATCCCCTACACTACCCAAACACCACTGCACTATAAACCCTAAAACACTACCCCCAGCCTGACACCCTGCACTACCCAAACACCACTGCACTACCCTAAACCCTAAAACACTACCCCCAGCACGACCCCCTACACTACCCAAACACCACCACACCACACTAAACCCCATATACACTACCCCAGCAGGACCCCCTACACTACACAAACACAACTACACTACCCTAAACCCTAAAACAATCCCCAGCCCGACCCCCTACACTACCCAAACAGCACTGCAGTACACTAAACCCATATCCACTACCCCAGCACGTCCCACTATACTACACAAACACCACTTCGCTACCCTAAACCCTAAAACACTCGCCCCAGCACCACTCTCTACACTACCCAAACACCACTGCACTACGCTAAACCCTAACCCACTAACCCAGCACGACCCCCTACACTACCCAAACACCACTGCACTACCCTAAACCCTAAAACACTACCCCAGCACGACCCCGTACACTACCCAAACACCACTGCACTACCCTAAACCCTAAAACACTACCCCAGCACGACCCCCTACACTACCCAAACACCCCTGCAATACCCTAAACCCTAAAACACTACCCCCAGCACGACCCCTACACTACCCAAAGGCCACTGCACTGCCCTAAACCCTAAAACCCTACCCCCAGCACGACCCCCTACACTAGATAAACACCACTGCACTGCCCTAAACCCTAAAACACTACCCCCAGCACGACCCCCTACACTACCCAAACACCCCTGCACTTCCCTAAACCCTAAAACACTACCCCCAGCACGACCCCCTACACTACCCAAACACCACTGCACTACCCTAAACCCTAAAACACTATCCCCAGCAGTATCCCCTACACTACCCAAACACCACTGCACTATAAACCCTAAAACACTACCCCCAGCCTGACACCCTGCACTACCCAAACACCACTGCACTACCCTAAACCCTAAAACACTACCCCCAGCACGACCCCCTACACTACCCAAACACCACCACACCACACTAAACCCCATATACACTACCCCAGCAGGACCCCCTACACTACACAAACACAACTACACTACCCTAAACCCTAAAACAATCCCCAGCCCGACCCCCTACACTACCCAAACAGCACTGCAGTACACTAAACCCATATCCACTACCCCAGCACGTCCCACTATACTACACAAACACCACTTCGCTACCCTAAACCCTAAAACACTCGCCCCAGCACCACTCTCTACACTACCCAAACACCACTGCACTACGCTAAACCCTAACCCACTAACCCAGCACGACCCCCTACACTACCCAAACACCACTGCACTACCCTAAACCCTAAAACACTACCCCAGCACGACCCCGTACACTACCCAAACACCACTGCACTACCCTAAACCCTAAAACTCTACCCGCATCACGACCCCCTACACTACCCAAACACCACTGCACTACCCTAAACCCTAAAACACCACCCCCAGCAGGACCCCCTACACTACCCAAAGACCACTGCACTACCCTTAACCCTAACACTCTACCCCTCCTCACGACCCCCTACACTACCCAAAGACCACTGCACTACCCTAAACATTAAAATACTACCCCCAGTACCGCCCCCTACACTACCCAAAGACAACTGCACTACCCTAAACCCTAAAACACTAGTCCCCACATGACCCCCTACACTACCCAAAGACCACTGCACTACCCTAAACCCTAAAACATGACCCCCTACAATACACAAACACAGCTGAACTGCCCTAAACCCTAAAACTACCCCCAGCACGACCCCCTACACTACACAAACACCACTGCATTACCCTTAACCCTAAAACACTCCCACCTACACTACACAAACACGACTGCACTACCCTTAAATCTAAAACACTACTCCCAGCACGACCCCCTACACTACCCAAACACTACTGCACTACCATAAACCCTAAAACACTACCCCCAGCCCGACCCCCTACACTACCCAAACAGCACTGCACTACACTAAACCCATATCCACTACCCCAGCACGTCCCACTATACTACACAAACACCACTGCACTACCATAAACCCTAAAACACTCGCCCCAGCACCACTCTCTACACTACCCAAACACCACTGCACGACCCTAAACCCTAACCCACTAACCCAGCACGACCCCCTACACTACCCAAACACCACTGCACTACCCTAAACCCTAAAACACTACCCCAGCACGACCCCGTACACTACCCAAACACCACTGCACTACCCTAAACCCTAAACCCGAAAACACTACCCGCATCACGACCCCCTACACTACCCAAACACCACTGCACTACCATAAACCCTAAAACACTACCCCCACAATGCCCCCCTACACTACCCAAACACCACTGCACTGCCCTAAACCCTAAAACACTATCCCCAGCACGACCCCCTACAGTACCCAAACAGCACTTCACAACCATAAACCCTAAAACACTACCCCCAGCATGACCCCCTACACTACCCAAAGACCACTGCACTACCCTTAACCCTAAAACACTACCCCTCCTCACGACCCCCTACACTACCCAAAGACCACTGCACTACCCTAAACCCTAAAACATGACACCCTACACTACACAAACACCGTTGCACTGCCCTAAACCCTAAAACACTACCCCCTATACTACACAAAACCCACTGCACTCCCCTAAACCCTCAAACACTACCCCCAGCACGACCCCCTACACTACCCAAACACCACTGCACTTCCCTAAACCCCATATATACTATCCCCAGCATGACCCCCTATATTACACAAACAGCACTGCACTGCCCTAAACCCCAAAACACTCCCCACAGCACCACTCCCTATACTACCCAAACACCACTGCACTACCCTAAACCCTAAAACACTACTCCCAGCACGACCCCCCTACACTGCCCAAAAACCACTGCACTTCCCTAAACCCTAAAACACCACTCCCTGCACAACAACCTACACTGCGCGAACACCACTGCACTGCCCTAAACCCTATAACACTGTGGTAAATAATTTAATTACCGGAACTTAATTTGATGCGGAAAATCTATAATAATAGCTCAGTAAAATAAGAGGCAGAATCCGTGGTATTAGAGGTTCGGAACGGGCTTTATTCCAAAATCAATTCGAATTGATGGACTCCATATTCCATCACCACGAAGGTTCAGGAAGTGAAGGACTAACTTTATTGACAAGTAATCATTTTTATACAATAGGCATTACAGTGAAACAGATGCAGGAGGCGTAACAGTTGATAACAAAGATAAGAACATACATGCGTAACTAAAATGGGTGTAACTGGGCGTAACTTAAAGAACGTCATCAGGTATGATGTCACAATAGGGTGGTTCCATGAAAGAATTTCGCAATGTCAGCAGAAATACTTGGCAGAGATGCGCGCGCAGCAGCATGACGTGTGATTGACGTGCAACTAGGGGGTGAAGGGGACTTGACATTTAGCTCTACATGTGGAGACAGAAGTCTGGGGTTATGTCAACCTAATCCCAAATCATATCTAACATCCTATGTTTAAAGAACTATGTTATCCAAAAAGAGAGGTCTCTTAGGATAGAATCTTATTCTATACTGACTATACTGACTGTTAGTGCGTGTACAAGCGTCTAAGTGTCTACACTAGATGCGAGGGGGTAGGAATATTCCATGGTAACAGGGCTATGAATTACTTGCATAAAGACAGAGAAGCCGGGCCTTTTGCTTGCTCGGTAGCTGGAAGAATGTTTACTTAAACTACTAGACAGGAATGCATTGGGTGAGGAGCGGAGCAGAGCAGATAATCTTGAAGGTGAAATACAGTTTTTGGCAAGCAGACAGATCGAGTCAGGCACCGTTAGCCGCACAGGGAGTAGGACAAAGTTCATGGATACAGATGCGAGCTCAGACTGGAGCTTTCAGAGGCAGAAGGCAGGAAAAGGCTTAATGTCAGAATCAGGGCCTATTCGCCTGGACTGTGAAATGGGATAAATGAACCATATAAAGCCGGTGGCCTTTCATACTTAGGAGTAGAATATCCGGCCCATTCATGGCTGATCTGAAAGAGGACATGTTGACGGTGGACGCACATGTGTTTGCGTCTTCATAACTGGAACTGGAGGAAACATACATGTACTTGTGATTTATACATGAAACCGTTGGGGTCCAAGATAGGGGACATAACTGATCATAAAAATCCATATTTCCACATTCCCTCCTTGTCCCCTACTTGCCCTTAAGAGATATCAATCTTCATCAATCCGTTGATCTGTTCATATAGCATCATTTGTTCTTCTTTCTTCTTCCGGGATGAATGAAATCTTGGTGGTGGAATACACGATGTGGCACACAGACCACAAATCGCTGGTCCACATTGTAGGCATAAGCAGCAACTGAATAGTATGAGAAAGCCAATACCTAGGAAGGATAGGACCCTCCATCCAAAGGTTGATAATACACTCCAAAACCAACCGGACCAAGTCCAGGTGCCTGGATTCTGGTGTATCTGGCTTACAATCTTATGAAGGCGAGTTATGGCTTTATATACAGATGGCGAATTTTCTGGTATGAAAATGCAACAACTTGATCCGATGACCCTACAAGCTCCGCCCCTATCGGCCAGAATGACGTCAAGGACAAGACGATTTTGAAGCACAACAATCCGCATAGCAGACTGCTCTTCTGTTAAATTGCCTAAAGCGGAAATAGTTTCGTTTACTACTGCTTCAAGGGTTCTGGTTAATCTACGTATCAGCTTACTATTAGTGACTGTACCTATATAGGGAAAGAGACCTTTATTGAAATCTGTGTATTTTTCCCATGCTGTTTCAGTGTAGTCGACTATTGGGAGATCTCTCCGTTCTCTATTGTGTACTAAATGAGTATTTCTATGATAATCAGGAGGAGCTAGGAAAACAGGTGGCAAAAGGAATCCGATGTAGCAGGTACCATCCCAATCTAGAGGCAGACGTATATATGCAGTCTGACCACATATAAAGTAGGAATGGCGAGAAGCTCTAAATGTAGATTTGCCTTGATCACTGAATTCTATTATAGTGGTGCATTTACTATGGCCCATGTGTATGGAGCCATTCTTTCTTATACACAATTCACCTTTAACTGGAAATACTGACATAGCGGGCAAAATTGGTGCAGCTTCGGATTCAACATTCAGGATCATGAGATTAAGCGTGAAATTACCTAATCCATATACTTCATTTTCTAGATCAGTTCCTGTTCTTTTGGGAAGTCCCTCCTTGTTAGGGTAACAGACTTTAAGCAAGACTAAGTTCAGGTTTCCCCAAACCCAGTTGTCTTGATAAACTGCGGAATTCGAATCTAGGGAATTAATTAAACTAAACCATGCTCCACAGGAGCCATTGTGTGTGAACGGATATGGAAAGAGAGGCAGAATTCCCTTATAGTTCTGATAGGGAGGGAGTCGGCCACATATCCAACAATTTGTAGCATTGCTAGCCTGATGGGAATGATGTAACATACTAATAAAAGTGTTATTGCGCAGCGCAAATCTATAGGACAACTCATGCGGGGGTAATTCACTAAAAGAATGTTCAGCAGTAACATTGTAAACATGTTTAGAAATAGGATAATATATGTGCAATAATATACTTGCAGCGATTATTAAAAGACATAAGAAAAACAAAATTAATAACGTCACTGTGCAATGACTACGCAGTGATTTACAGTACGCATGCTTTTTCAACTGTATTTGATTATTTCTTTCTCTATTCCGGTCCAGAGGATACATGTCAGAGACAAATTCAACCGATTCACCTTGGAGAGGACTTAAACAATCAAATTGTCTGACTTATTGGACCTCAATTTTAGTCTATATAGTTCTGAGTTCGTTTGCTCAACCAAGGGGAGCTTTGAGTCTGTCTTTGAGGAAATACAGGGTTTAGTCTCTATCTCGAATGGTAATCCATGAAATTTCTTGATATGACTTGAATGTATCCAGCCTTTTCGACCTTCGATCTTCACGGCTGTCCTTGTGGTTAACAGTACGAGTTGAGGCGATTACCACCTAGGATCCAGCTGAGACTTCCAGTCAAAGTTCCTCACTAACACCAGGTCCCCGGGAATTACGTCATGGGGTTTCACCTCGGTGTTGTCGGGAAAGGCTGCAGCTACCTGTGAACGACAAGATTGTAGTGCAGACATCAAGGAAGCCAAGTAATCTGTCAGCATATTACAGTCTACATCAGTTATTTTGCGTGGTATAGGCGTCCCCCACATATTAGGTGGTCTACCGAAGATCACCTCATACGGGGATAGCCCTGTTCGAGAGTGCGCTACCATTCTCATGTAAAAGAGTGCAACTGGTAAGGCTACTACCCAGTCGACACCTTTCTCTCTACATATTTTGGACAATCTAATTTTCAGAGTTTGATTATGTCGTTCCACGAACCTGCTGCCTCGGGGTGTCGGACACAATGAAATCTCCATTGATAGCCTAACAAAAGTGAAACGTGTTTCATTAGTTCGGATGAGAACGGCTGGCCGTTATCTGAGTAGACAACACGTGGTAAACCGTACCGTGGGAAGAATTCTCGAACTAACTGTTTGGCAGTAGTCGGGGCAGTGTAATCTGAAACCGGGTATGCCTCTGTCCAACGGGAAAGAGCACAGACAACTACAAGAACATATTTGAATCCTCGACATCGTTCCATCTGGATATAATCCATCTGGAGGACTTCAAAAGGGTGCTCAGGAGGCTGAAATCCACCCTGTTCTACGGGAATGCTTTTACCTGGGTTAAACTGACAGCAGATCATACAGGTACGGACTTTTTGTTTAGCTGCTGCTCGTAAATGTTTGTTGAACCAAATGTGTTGAATGCTGTCTAGCATAGCTTTTTCTCCTAGGTGTGCTGGACTATGTATTGTATTAATGATAACTTGGACCATTGAGTCGGGAAGAAACCATACAGATTTTTCCTTCGTCATCCATCCTTGATCCGTTTGGATCCCTCCTAATTCAGTCCATTTCTTTATTTCGTCTGGTGTAGCATGTGTCTGTATGTCAATTACGTCAAGAGCAGGATCCTTAACCATCATGCAATGTGTTGGTGTCGGAACTATTGTCTTTGTCATGTCAGATGTGTGAGTTTGAGCAGTCTGTTTAGCTGTTCTGTCAGCTAGATCATTGCCTTGGGAAATGATATCAGTAACTTTCGTATGAGCTTTACATTTCATAATTGATATTGCAGCGGGTAGATGTATTGCATCTAATAAGGCATGAATGAGGGGTCCGTGCTGAATGTGGGCACCGTGAGAAGTTAAATAACCTCTCTCTCGCCACAGCACGCCGAAGTCATGTACAACTCCGAATGCATAACGTGAATCAGTGTATATGTTGACTTTCTTATTTGTGGCTTGAATACAGGCTTGTGTCAGAGCGATGAGCTCTGCTGCTTGAGCTGACAAGGTATTAATACGATTTGTTTCAATGACTTCAGTGTCTGTTGTGACTGCATACGCGGCCACTAGCTCTCCTGTACTTGTTCTCATACATGAACCATCTACATACAACGTCAGGTCTGGATCTGACAATGGGACGTCTGTCAAGTCTTGTCTGGGTTTCGTCGTGATAGTAATAACTTCAATACAATCATGTGCTAATGGGTCTGTTCCGTTTACTGGTAACAGTGTGGCAGGATTTAATGTACTACAACGTCTGATTTCTATGTGTGGCTGAAACAATGTCAATTCGTAACCAGTGAGTCTTGCTATAGTCAAGTGTTGTGTTTGTGTGCGGTTCAAGAGAACCTCTACTGCGTGTGGTACTTGTACTGTCAATTGATGTCCTAACACTATGGCATCGCTTTGTCTGATTGCTAAAGCTGTCGCTGCCACTGATTTCAGGCACGCAGGCAGAGCCTGAGCTACGGGATCTAATGTACTAGAAAAATAAGCACATGGTTTGTGTGATCCTGCTTGTTCCTGTGTGAGTACTGACAAAGCAGTACCTTCGCGTTCTGTAACAAAAAGTGTAAAATGTTTATTGTAACATGGTGTTGCTAAAACAGGTGCTTGACATAAAGCTTTCTTTAGGCTTTCAAAAGCTTGTGTATGTTCCTGAGTCCAAGGGAGGACAGTCGATGTGGCTGCCTCCTGTGTTGTCAACTGAATGAGTGGTTTTGCTAGAAATGCATACTGAGGGATCCACTGCCTACAATATGAAGTGAGGCCTATAAAAGCCCGCACCTCCTTTTGTGTCTTGGGTATTGGCATGTTAGCAATTAACTGGATGCGATCGGGTGTAAGCTGCCTTCCCTCCTTGGACAGCGAGTGACCAAGGTAAACAACTCGCTGAACACAGAATTGCAGCTTAGAAGGGGACACCTTGTGCCCCTTTTCGGCCAAAAATTGTAAAACCGTCAGTGAGGCTTTTTCACATTCAGGTTCGCTTCTAGCGGTGATCAGCAGATCATCGACATATTGAAGCAGGGCAGTGTTGACTGGCATGTAGATACTGTCAAGTTCTCGTTTCAGTGCTTGGCTATAGATGCTGGGGCTTTCTGTGAATCCTTGAGGTGCGCGTGTGAATTTAAAGCTTCGTCCATTTAAACTAAATCCGAACAAGTATTGGCTTTCCGGATCTATTGGGACGCTGAAAAAGGCATTCTTGAGATCAATTACAGTAAAGAATGTTGCTTCGGAATCAATGGCTGTCAGTAATGAAGAAATATCTGGGACTACGGGGTATTGTGGTACAATACATTTATTTAATTCGCGCAGATCAATAACCAATCGATATACTGGCGGGGCTTTCGGATCAGTTCGTTTAAGAATCGGAATTATCGGTGAATTACATACATTGGAGTCGGTTTCCACAACCACTCCTTGGGTAATAAGCTCGTCAATTATTTGCAGTAAAGCCACTACAGCATCTGGTGGTAACTTGTATTGTCGCATTCGTGGTAGTACCACTCCTGCCTTTAGTGTGACTCGATATGGTGTAATGTTCATGCAACCGACATCTGTAGGGCCTTGTGCCCATAAATGTGTGGGTAAAGTCTGCAGTCGGTGATCCATGTCTCGGGACACATAGTGCCCTTTGAAATCACGTAGAAACAATCTTACTCCTTCCGGAGAACAACATATTATAGCTCCTAGAGCTTTCAAAGTTTTTATACCTAACAAGTTTTCTGGACATGATTTAGTAAGCAATAAATCTGTAGTTCGTGTCAAGGGACCAATCGTAAGGGGAAGAGGCTGTGATACTTCGTTAACGATAGGTTTTCCTGAAAAGCCAAGGGAAATATTCTGTGAGCCTGAGAGGGGTGCCCCTGGAACTTCACTTCGTTTTATGGTTGTTCGGCTTGCCCCTGTATCAAGTAAAAATTTTCTATCTTGGCCTAATAGTTCACTGTGTACATAAGGTCCTTCTTGATCTACAGGGACCTCGATAAGGGGTAAGCCAACTTCCCTCTCTAGGCTGTTTCATGAGTATCGTTGATAATCAGGATAATCATACTGTGCGGTCTGGTACATCTGTCGTGTCGTTGTTTGTGTGGCAGCAATAGGCTGCGATGGTGGAGCTGTCATAGATTGTTGCGGAGCTGGCATGGACTGTGCATGCTGCGGAGCTCCTTGTTGGTTCTGATCCTGTCTAAGTGGCCGTGGTCTTTCTTTTGTATTACCTATGGCGATATTATGTTTTAAAACTGGACAATCGTGTACATAATGACCTGGCTGTTTACAATAGTTGCATGTCCCTTTTACAGGACCTGCTGAAACACTGGACTGTGTCATACCCTTTTTATGACCGTCAGCTGGAACTGTCTGGGAAACTAGCATTTTCATTTTCGTGTCTTTCATGCGTCTTTGTTCATGTTCTTGTTCTTCTCTAATTCTATTGTGATGGTACTGTAGCATTTGTAACATTTGTGACGGAGTGTTACCTTGCCATGTACTCTCGAATTTCAATACTCTATTCTTAACTT
This sequence comes from Triturus cristatus, assembly GCF_964204655.1. Classification (NCBI taxonomy): domain Eukaryota; kingdom Metazoa; phylum Chordata; class Amphibia; order Caudata; family Salamandridae; genus Triturus; species Triturus cristatus. The sequence continues at coordinate 1,226,940,897 of NC_140579.1, forward strand.
GGGGCAAGGAATTTTCAACTAATTTTGTCACAAACAGATGTGGATACGATTCGCTACTTGCTTTTATTCCACTATTTATACCAAAACATTTTTCGAATCGGGCATAGAAATCACTAGTGTCCTCATCGTGCTTTTGTTTACAGGCTGAGATTGCACCCCAGTCTTCCTTTTTCGTAGTTAATAAACATGGCAGTACCTGTACTAGTAAACCTGGTAGTGTTTTGGTCTTTTCCCCAAGCCCTGAACCTGGACCTCGAGCTTTTTCTTCGTTTTCTAATGCTGTCCAATCTATCTTCTGGTCTCCCACCTCCCAATCCTTTTCCTTGAGTTTTTCGTAAATGCCCGCAGGCATTAATACCTTCAATATTGTCATAATGTCGGGATAGGTATACTCTCCCATGAGCAACATGTCTTTAATTTCACGGTGGAAACCCGCTGGGTCTTTGTCATGACTGGGTACCACTTTCTTCATTTCTAATAGTTCTATTTTAGATATGGGTGTGTATACAAACACACGTTTAAACTGATTGTCATCACCTTTTATCGGGTGCACTTCGCGTAAGGGATTCTGTCTATCCATATAATACGTCGTTCTTTCTTTTATGGGCAGTGAGACATGTTCGGGACATACAAAAAGAATGTACTGCTTTCTGGATTCTAGTATTTCTCTAATTAACTCAGTACCTGAACCTCTCCATTTATTCGTGAGTAATTCAGTCAATATATCAGGTAATGGACCAGGATCGGCGTGTTGGCTTTTATATAATATAAGGAGTTGTTGAACCATATAGATACCAGCTAAACGCTGTTCATCTGGGGTGAGGTTCAAAAACGTGTGCGCTAATGTATCATCACTATATTTTCCGGGGCTATCAACCCAATGAACGGCTGACCTGGCTAATTCTTGTTCGTCCATAGAATCGAGTAGATGATAACCCCTTCGTTCTCGGAGTAATTTGTCAGCGGCTTGGAACGAATGTTCGGGGGACCTTATATTTATTATAGGTGTTTGGAAATTTCTGTTATTATCTGGACGTATCGGACGTATCGGATCAGTAAAGCATCTAGTATTATTACAATATTTCCCTCTACCTACATAGGCCATTGTTTCTAACTGTCCTGTGGGCAGTTCTAATTCTTCCTCCTCCTCGGTTTGTTCAGGCTCGTCTACTGCTAATCTTTCTTCGTGTATTCGTTCTACTTCTTTGCGGATCTTGCGGCACATAGCTATTATACATTATCGTTTATCATGTCTCCCCTCTGATATATTCCGACTCCATGTGGTAAGAATTTGCATTTCTTCCGGATTTACCCCTGGTCGGTCTTGATTTCTGATCACACAATTTATGAGGAAACGTAACAGTTCCCCCTGTATCTCCACTTTCTGGTACTCCAAGGCTCTATTAATACTTTCAGAATCTCGTCCTGACTGGACAAAGTGATATATATTTTCTAAATGTGTAGTCATTCCTGGTAGCCTCCCTAAATATATTGCAGCTCGTCGGATACGTAATGATGCCAGCAGCATTTCGTCCCCTTTTCCGGGCACCGGGTCAAATCTACAATCTATTAGAAGTTCCTTAAGCGCGTCGGGAGTTACTAGTTTTGGCGTACGTTGGTGGGCTAATTCTTGAAAGGAAAGTTTATTTACTCTGGGTGGCGTGGAAAAAATGTTTGCTGTACCTCCCGTAGCACCACCTGGGGTGCTGGATGTGAAAGGATTCGTTGAACGTGATATAGCAACCATAGGTGTGGGTACAGCTGTAGAAACAGATGTGCTTGCCGGAACTTGTGTCGGAGTTTGTTGTTGCGGAGGTACAGACGGAGGAGGGTCTTGGCGTTGAACCCCCTCGGCAGGCGGTCTATGTGGCGCAGCATTAGCATACTCGGGAGCTGCGTCGTCTAAATAAGAGGAAAGAAAAACATCTTCTGCGGTTCTGGGATGCCCTTTGGGATGTACTTTTATCGGGAACAATGGGGGTGGCAAGTCTTTTGGTATCTCCGGAGTAGCCTTAGGTAACCCTTCGGCCAGAAGAGGATACATACCATTCATAAGGGCATTTCTTTGTCTGTCTATTTGTTCTGATTTTACTCGAGTACCTTCTTCAATCAATAGATTTTCTCGAACTTTATTTGAATTCTCCTTACTTTTCTCTTCCTGTCTGAGTGCTTTTTCTGTACGTCTATATGATTCTTTACGCCATAATTCAATGGCATCTTTCTGTGACTGTCTAGCTTTCTTTTTCCATAATTCTTCCTCTACTTTCACGATGCAATCTGCATCCCAGGTCCCAGCTGCGGGCCACCTCTGACTTTCTGGTAATTCCTTGGTGTAATCTACCCATAAATCAAGAAATAATATGGCGTCTAGGCCATGTTTATGATACATGAAGTACCCTGGAGTGTCCCTAGGAGGAATGGGAACAGCTTCTTCGAGTACCCCTTTTCTAGTTTTGATCTGTCTTAATTTCGAAAAGAGCGGCATATTGAGAACTGATCTGATACCTAATTCTGAACACGTTTAGTACAACAAAACACAATAATGAACAGTCATTCACACCACAATATGCAGAACGTATTTAAAACATTTTAACATTTAACATTTAATGAACAACAATGATAGCCATTTAGGGAATTAGTCACTAAGCATAATACTCGGCACTAACTAGGTAATTCTGAATTATATACTAGACATACTTGATATACTGCTAAACAGTACAGATACACTGCTGAAACAGTGCAGACCGGATTTGTGTACCCAAACCCGTCTTGACCGGCACAAACTATGTGCACGTTGGAACGCCTCCCCGGCAATGGTACTCACCGGGTAGCTCGGAACGGAAGGCCTCGGAACTGAACTGAACTGGACTCGGACCGGACTGGACTCGACTCGAAACTTCGGAACCTCAGAACTGGTGGGCCTCTGTATACCTCGGATCTTGCTCTCTCAGCTAGGCTCTGGTTGGGATACTTCGCACTTCTCACCGCCTCGTCTGGGTGTTGATCGCAGCCTCAGTTACCCCCGCTCGGCAGGAGGGAGATACAGGAAATCCTGTGGGTACGCGTTGTTGTCCGTCCAGCTGTGGCAGGAGACCGGGCCTGCAACGCACCTCCGGCGCGTGAGATGAGAAAGTGTCCCTATTCGGGCGCCATATATGTGGTAAATAATTTAATTACCGGAACTTAATTTGATGCGGAAAATCTATAATAATAGCTCAGTAAAATAAGAGGCAGAATCCGTGGTATTAGAGGTTCGGAACGGGCTTTATTCCAAAATCAATTCGAATTGATGGACTCCATATTCCATCACCACGAAGGTTTAGGAAGTGAAGGACTAACTTTATTGACAAGTAATCATTTTTATACAATAGGCATTACAGTGAAACAGATGCAGGAGGCGTAACAGTTGATAACAAAGATAAGAACATACATGCGTAACTAAAATGGGTGTAACTGGGCGTAACTTAAAGAACGTCATCAGGTATGATGTCACAATAGGGTGGTTCCATGAAAGAATTTCGCAATGTCAGCAGAAATACTTGGCAGAGATGCGCGCGCAGCAGCATGACGTGTGATTGACGTGCAACTAGGGGGTGAAGGGGACTTGACATTTAGCTCTACATGTGGAGACAGAAGTCTGGGGTTATGTCAACCTAATCCCAAATCATATCTAACATCCTATGTTTAAAGAACTATGTTATCCAAAAAGAGAGGTCTCTTAGGATAGAATCTTATTCTATACTGACTATACTGACTGTTAGTGCATGTACAAGCGTCTAAGTGTCTACACTAGATGCGAGGGGGTAGGAATATTCCATGGTAACAGGGCTATGAATTACTTGCATAAAGACAGAGAAGCCGGGCCTTTTGCTTGCTCGGTAGCTGGAAGAATGTTTACTTAAACTACTAGACAGGAATGCATTGGGTGAGGAACGGAGCAGAGCAGATAATCTTGAAGGTGAAATACAGTTTTTGGCAAGCAGACAGATCGAGTCAGGCACCGTTAGCCGCACAGGGAGTAGGACAAAGTTCATGGATACAGATGCGAGCTCAGACTGGAGCTTTCAGAGGCAGAAGGCAGGAAAAGGCTTAATGTCAGAATCAGGGCCTATTCGCCTGGACTGTGAAATGGGATAAATGAACCATATAAAGCCGGTGGCCTTTCATACTTAGGAGTAGAATATCCGGCCCATTCATGGCTGATCTGAAAGAGGACATGTTGACGGTGGACGCACATGTGTTTGCGTCTTCATAACTGGAACTGGAGGAAACATACATGTACTTGTGATTTATACATGAAACCGTTGGGGTCCAAGATAGGGGACATAACTGATCATAAAAATCCATATTTCCACAACACCACCCCCTGCATGACCCCCTACACTGCCCGAACACCACTGCACTGCCCTAAACCCTAAAACACTACCCCAGCATGACCCCTACATGACCCAAAGACCTCTTCACTACCCTAAACCCTAAAACACTACACCAGCACGATCCCTTATACTACCCAAACACCACTGCACTTCCCTAAACCCTAAAACACTACCCCCAGCAGTACCCCTCACACTACCCAAACACCACTGCACTACCCTAAACACTAAAACACTACCCCAGCACGACCCCGTACACTACCCAAACACCACTGCACTACCCTAAACCCTAAACCCTAAAACTCTACCCGCATCACGACCCCCTACACTACCCAAACACCACTGCACTACCCTAAACCCTAAAACACTACCCCCACAATGCCCCTCTACACTACCAAAACACCACTGCACTACCCTAAACCCTAAAACACTACCCCCAGCAGGACCCCCTACACTACCCAAAGACCACTGCACTACCCTTAACCCTAAAACTCTACCCCTCCTCACGACCCCCTACACTACCCAAAGACCACTGCACTACCCTAAACATTAAAATACTACCCCCAGCACCGCCCCCTACACTACCCAAAGACAACTGCACTACCCTAAACCCTAAAACACTAGTCCCCACATGACCCCCTACACTACCCAAAGACCACTGCACTACCCTAAACCCTAAAACATGACCCCCTACAATACACAAACACAGCTGAACTGCCCTAAACCCTAAAACTACCCCCAGCACGACCCCCTACACTACACAAACACCACTGCATTACCCTTAACCCTAAAACACTACCACCTACACTACACAAACACGACTGCACTACCCTTAAATCTAAAACACTACCCCCAGCACGACCCCCTACACTACCCAAACACTACTGCACTACCATAAACCCTAAAACACTACCCCCAGCCCGACCCCCTACACTACCCAAACAGCACTGCACTACACTAAACCCATATCCACTACCCCAGCACGTCCCACTATACTACACAAACACCACTGCACTACCCTAAACCCTAAAACACTCGCCCCAGCACCACTCTCTACACTACCCAAACACCACTGCACTACCCTAAACCCTAACCCACTAACCCAGCACGACCCCCTACACTACCCAAACACCACTGCACTACCCTAAACCCTAAAACACTTCCCCAGCACGACCCCGTACACTACCCAAACACCACTGCACTACCCTAAACCCTAAAACACTACCCGCATCACGACCCCCTACACTACCCAAACACCACTGCACTACCATAAACCCTAAAACACTACCCCCACAATGCCCCCCTACACTACCCAAACACCACTGCACTACCCTAAACCCTAAAACACTATCCCCAGCACGACCCCCTATAGTACCCAAACAGCACTTCACAACCATAAACCCTAAAACACTACCCCCAGCATGACCCCCTACACTACCCAAAGACCACTGCACTACCCTTAACCCTAAAACACTACCCCTCCTCACGACCCCCTACACTACCCAAAGACCACTGCACTACCCTAAACCCTAAAACATGACACCCTACACTACACAAACACCGTTGCACTTCCCTAAACCCTAAAACACTACCCCCTATACTACACAAAACCCACTGCACTCCCCTAAACCCTCAAACACTACCCCCAGCACGATCCCATATACTACCCAAACACCACTGCACTACCCTAAACCCTAAGACACTATCCCCAGCAGTACCCCCTACACAACCCAAACACCACTGCACTACCCTAATCCCTAAAACACTACCCCCCGCAGTACCCCTCACACTACCCAAACTCTACTGCACTGCCCTAACCCTAAAACACTACCCCCAGCACGACCCCCTACTCTACCAAAAGCCCACTGCACTGCCCTAAACCCTAAAACACTACCCCCAGCATGACCCCCTACACTAGATAAATACCACTGCACTACCCTAAACCCTAAAACACTCGCCCCAGCACCACTCTCTACACTACCCAAACACCACTGCACTACCCTAAACCCTAACCCACTAACCCAGCACGACCCCCTACACTACCCAAACACCACTGCACTACCCTAAACCCTAAAAACACTACCCCAGCACGACCCCGTACACTACACAAACACCACTGCACTACCCTAAACCCTAAAACACTACCCGCATCACGACCCCCTACACGACCCAAACACCACTGCACTACCCTAAACCCTAAAACACTACCCCCACAATGCCCGCCTACACTACCCAAACACCACTGCACTACCCTAAACCGTGAAACACTATCCCCAGCACGACCCCCTACAGTACCCAAACAGCACTTCACAACCATAAACCCTAAAACACTACCCCAGCATGACCCCCTACACTACCTAAAGACCACTGCACTACCCTTAACCGTAAAACACTACCCCTCCTCACGACCCCCTACACTACCCAAAGACCACTGCACTACCCTAAACCCTAAAACATGACCCCCTACACTACACAAACACCGTTGCATTGCCCTAAACCCTAAAACACTACCCTCAGCACGACCCCCTACTCTACCCAAACACCACTGCACAACCCTAAACCCTAAAATACTACCCCCAGCACGACCCCCTACACTGCCCAAACAGTACTGCACTACACTAAACCCATATACACTACCCCCAGCACGACCCCCTACACCACACAAATACCTCTGCACTACCATAAACCCTAAAACACTCCTCCCAGCAACACTCTCTACACTACCCAAACACCACTGCACTACCCTAAACCCTAACCCACTAACCCAGCACGACCCCCATACTACCCAAACACCACTGCACTACCCTAAACCCTAAAACACTACCCCAGCACGACCCCGTACACTACCCAAACACCACTGCACTACCCTAAACCCTAAACCCTAAAACACTACCCGCATCACGACCCCTACACGACCCAAACACCACTGCACTACCCTAAACCCTAAAACACTACCCCCACAATGCCCCCCTACACTACCCAAACACCACTGCACTACCCTAAACCCTAAAACACTATCCCCAGCACGACCCCCTACAGTACCCAAACAGCACTTCACAACCATAAACCCTAAAACACTACCCCCAGCATGACCCCCTACACTACCCAAAGACCACTGCACTACCCTTAACCGTAAAACACTACCCCTCCTCACGACCCCCTACACTACCCAAAGACCACTGCACTACCCTAAACCCTAAAACATGACCCCCTACACTACACAAACACCGTTGCACTGCCCTAAACCCTAAAACACTACCCCCTATACTACACAAAACCCACTGCACTCCCCTAAACCCTCAAACACTACACCCAGCACGATCCCATATACTACCCAAACACCACTGCACTACCCTAAACCCTAAGACACTATCCCCAGCAGAACCCCTTACACAACCCAAACACCACTGCACTACCCTAAAACACTACCCCCCGCAGTACCCGTCACACTACCCAAACTCTACTGCACTGCCCTACCCCTAAAACACTACCCCCAGCACGACCCCCTACTCTACCAAAAGTCCACTGCACTGCCCTAAACACTAAAACACTACCCCCAGCACAACCCCCTACACTAGATAAATACCAATGCAATGCCCTAAACCCTAAAACACTACCCTTAGCACGACCCCCTACACTGCCCAAACAGTACTGCACTACACTAAACCCATATACACTACCCCAGCACGACCCCCTACACCACACAAATACCTCTGCACTACCATAAACCCTAAAACACTCCTCCCAGCACCACTCTCTACACTACCCAAACACCACTGCACTACCCTAAACCCTAAAACACTACCCCAGCACGACCCCCTACACTACCCAAACACCCCTGCAATACCCTAAACCCTAAAACACTACCCCCAGCACGACCCCCTACACTACCCAAAGACCACTGCACTGCCCTAAACCCTAAAACCCTACCCCCAGCATGACCCCCTACACTAGATAAACACCACTCCACTGCCCTAAACCCTAAAACACTACCCCCAGCACGACCCCCTACACTACCCAAACACCCCTGCACTTCCCTAAACCCTAAAACACTACCCCCAGCACGACCCCTACACTACCCAAACACCACTGCACTACCCTAAACCCTAAAACACTATCCCCAGCAGTATCCCCTACACTACCCAACCACCACTGCACTATAAACCCTAAAACACTACCCCCAGCCTGACACCCTGCACTACCCAAACACCACTGCACTACCCTAAACCCTAAAACACTACCCCCAGCACGACCCCCTACACTACCCAAACACCACCGCACCACACTAAACCCCATATACACTACCCCAGCACGACCCCCTACACTACACAAACACAACTACACTACCCTAAACCCAAAAACAATCCCCAGCACCACTCCCTACTCTATCCAAACACCACTGCACTACCATAGACCCTAAAACACGACCCCCAGCAAAACCCCTACATTACCCAAAGACCACTGCACTACCCTAAACCCTAAAACATGACCCCCTAAACTAAACAAACACCACTGCACTAACCTAAACCCTAAAACACTACCCCCAGCACTACCTCTACACTACCCAAACACCACTGCGCTACCCTAAACCCTAAAACACTACCCCCAGCATTACCCTCTACACTACCCAAACACCACTGCACTATTCTAAACCCTAAAACACTACCCCCAGCAATACCCCCTACACTACCCAAACACCACTGCACTACCCTAAACCCTAAAACACTACACCCAGCAAGACCCCCTACACTACCCAAACACCACTGCACTACTCTAAACCCTAAAACACAACCCCCAGCACGACCCCCTACACTACCCAAACACCACTGCACTACACTAAACCCATATACACTACCCCAGCATGACCCCTACACTACACAAACACCACTGCACTACCCTAAACCCTAAAACACTCCCCCAGCTCCACTGTCTATACAACCCAAACACCACTGCACTACCCTAAACTCTAAAACACTACCCCCAGAATGACCCCCTAAACTACCCGAACACCACTGCACTTCCCTAAACCCTAAAACACTATACCCAGCATGACCCCCTACACTACCCAAATACCACTGCACTACCATAAACCCTAAAACACTACCCCAGCATGACCCCCTACACAACCCAAACACCAGTGCACTACCCTAAACCCTAAAACACTACCTTCAACACGATCCCCTACACTACCCACACAAAACTGCACTACCCTAAACCCTAAAACACTACCCCCTGCACGACCCACTACACTACACGAACACCACTGCACTACCCTAAACCCTAAAACACTACCCCCAGCACGACCCCCTACACTCCAATGACCTCTGCACTACCCTAAACCCTAAAACACTCCACAAGCACAGATGTCTGCTTTACCCAAACACCACTGCACTACCCTAAACCCTAAAACACTCACCCAGCACCAATTTCTACACTACCCAAACACCACTGCACTACCCTAAACCCTAAAACACTCACCCAGCACCAATTTCTACACTACCCAAACATCACTGCACTACATTAAACCCATATACACTACACCTAGCATGATCCCCTACACTACTCAAACACCACTGCACTACCCTAAACCATAAACCCTAAAACACTCCCCCAGCACCAATGTCTACACTACCCAAATACCAGTGCACTGCCCTAAACCCTAAAACACCACCCCCTGCACAACACCCTACACTACCCGAACACCACTGCACTGCCCTAAACCCTAAAACACCACCCCCTGCATGACCCCCTACACTGCCCGAACACCACTGCACTGCCCTAAACCCTAAAACACCACCCCTGCACGACCCCCTACACTGCCCGAAGACCACTGCCCTAAACCCTAAAACACTACCCCAGCATGACCGCTACACTGCCCAAAGACAGCTGCACTACCCTAAACCCTATAACACCACCCCTAGCACGACCCCCTATACTGCCCGAACACCACTGCACTGCCCTAAACCCTAAAACACCACTCCCTGCACAACCACCTACACTGCCCGAACACCACCACACTGCCCTAAACCCTAAAACACCTCCCCCTGCATGACCCTCTACACGACCCATAGACCACTGCACTACCCTAAACCCTAAAACACGACCCCCAGCACAAACCCTACACTACCCAAAGACCACTGCACTACCCTAAATCCTAAAACACGACCCACAGCATGACTCCTACACTACCCAAAATCCACTGCACTACACTAAACCCTAAACCACGATCCCCTACACTACACAAACTCCACTGCACTACCCTGAAACCTAAAAATCTACACCCAGCACGACCCCTACACTAAACAAACACCACTGCACTACCCTAAACTCTAAAGCACTTCACCCTTTACTACACAAACAGCACTGCACTACTCTAAACCCTAAAACACTACCCCCTGCATGACCCCTTACAGTACCCAAACAACACTGCACTTCCACAAACCCTATAACACTACCCCCAGCAGTACCCCCTACACTACCCAAACACCACTGCACTACTCTAAACCTTAAAACACTAACCGCAGCAGTACCCCCTACACTACCCAAACACCACTGCACTACCCTAAACCCTAAAACACTACATCCAGCAAGACCCCCTATACTACCCAAACACCACGGCACTACCCTAAACCCTTAAACACTACCCCCAGCACGACCTCCTACACTACCCCAACATCACTGCACTACATTAAACCCATATACACTACCCCTAGCACGACCCCCTACACTACACAAACACCACTGCACTACCCTAAACCCTAAAACACTCCCCCCAGCACCAATGTCTACACTACCCAAATACCACGGCACTACCCTAAACCCTAAAACACTCCCCCAGCACCAATTTCTACACTACCCAAACACCACTGCACTACCCTAAACCCTAAAACACTACCCCCATCATGACCCCCTACATTACCCATAGACCACTGCACTACCCTAAACCCTAAAACACGACCCCCTACACTAAACAAACACCAGTGCACTAACCTAAACCCTAAATCACTTCCCCCTACACTACAAAAACACCACTGCACTACCATAAACCCTAAAACACTACCCCCAGCACTACCTCTACACTACCCAAACACCACTGTGCTACCCTAAACTCTAAAACACTACCCCCAGCAGTACCCTCTACACTACCCAAACACCACTGCACTATTCTAAACCCTAAAACACTACCCCCAGCAGTACCCCCTACACTACACAAACACCACTGCACTACCCTAAACCCTAAAACACTCCACCCAGCACCAATGTCTACACTACCCAAACACCACTGCACTGCCCTAAACCCTAAAACACCACCCCCTGCACAACACCCTACATTGCCCGAACACCACTGCACTGCCCTAAACCCTAAAACACCACCCCCTGCACGACCCCTACACTGCCCGAACACCACTACACTGCCCTAAACCTTAAAACACCACACCCAGCACAATCCCCTATACTGCCCGAACACCACTGCACTGCCCTAAACTCTAAAACACCATCCCTGCACGACCCCCTACACTGCCCGAAAACCACTGCCCTAAACCCTAAAACACTACCCCAGCATGTCCGCTACACTGCCCAAAGACAGCTGCACTACCCTAAACCCAATAACACCACCCCTAGCACGACCCCATATACTGCCCGAACACCACTGCACTGCCCTAAACCCTAAAACACCACTCCCTGCACAACCACCTACACTGCCCAAACACCACCACACTGCCCTAAACCCTAAAACACCACCCTCTGCATGACCCCCTACAGTACCCAAACAACACTGCACTTCCACAAACCCTAAAACACTACCCCCAGCAGTACCCCCTACACTACCCAAACACCACTGCACTACTCTAAACCCTAAAACACTAACCCCAGCAGTACCCCCTACACTACCCAAACACCACTGCACTACCCTAAACCCTAAAACACTACACCCAGCAAGACCCCCTATACTACCCAAACACCACTGCACTACCCTAAACCCTTAAACACTACCCCTAGCACGACCCCTACACTACCCAAACATCACTGCACTACCCTAAACCCTAAAACAATCCCCCAGCACTGATGTCTACCCTACCCAAACACCACTGCACTACCCTAAACCCTAAACCACTCACCCAGCACCAATTTCTACACTACCTAAACACCACTGCACTACCCTAAACCCTAAAACACTCACCCAGCACCAATTTCTACACTACCCAAACATCACTGCACTACATTAAACCCATATACACTACCCCTAGCCTGACCCCCTACACTACTCACACACCACTGCACTACCCTAAACCCTAAACCCTAAAACACTCCCCCCAGCACCAATGTCTACACTACCCAAAGACCAGTGCACTGTCCTAAACCCTAAAACACCACCCCCTGCACAACACCCTACACTACCCGAACACCACTGCACTGCCCTAAACCCTAAAACACCACCCCCTGCATGACCCCCTACACTGCCCGAACACCACTGCACCGCCCTAAACCCTAAAACACCACCCCTGCACGACCCCCTACACTGCCCGAAGACCACTGCCCTAAACCCTAAAACACTACCCCAGCATGACCGCTACACTGCCCAAAGACAGCTGCACTACCCTAAACCCTATAACACCACCCCTAGCACGACCCCCTATACTGCCCGAACACCACTGCACTGCCCTAAACCCTAAAACACCTCCCCCTGCATGACCCCCTACACTGCCCGAACACCACTGTACTGCCCTAAACCCTCAAACACTACCCCAGCACGACCCTCTACACGACCCATAGACCACTGTACTACCCTAAACCCTAAAACACGACCCCCAGCACAAACCCTACACTACCCAAAGACCACTGCACTACCCTAAAACCTAAAACACGACCCACAGCACGACTCCTACACTACCCAAAATCCACTGCACTACACTAAACCCTAAACCACGATCCCCTACACTACACAAACACCACTGCACTACCCTGAAACCTAAAAATCTACACCCAGCACGACCCCCTACACTAAACAAACACCACTGCACTACCCTAAACTCTAAAGCACTTCACCCTTCACTACACAAACAGCACTGCACTACTCTAACCCCTAAAACACTACCCCCTGCATGACCCCTTACAGTACCCAAACAACACTGCACTTCCACAAACCCTAAAACACTACCCCCAGCAGTACCCCCTACACTACCCAAACAATACTGCACTACTCTAAACCTTAAAACACTAACCGCAGCAGTACCCCCTACACTACCCAAACACCACTGCACTACCCTAAACCCTAAAACACTACATCCAGCAAGACCCCCTATACTACCCAAACACCACTACACTATCCTAAACCCTTAGACACTACCCCCAGCACGACCTCCTACACTACCCCAACATCACTGCACTACATTAAACCCATATACACTACCCCTAGCACAACCCCCTACACTACACAAACACCACTGCACCACCCTAAACCCTAAAATACTACCCCCAGCACAACCCCCTACACTACCCAAACACCACTGCACTACCCTAAACCCTAAAACACTATCCCCCACACGACCCCCTACACTATCCAAAGACCACTGCACTACCCTAAACCCTAAAACATGATCCCCTACACTAGAGAAACACAGCTGAACTACCCTAAACCCTAAAACATTACCCCAGCACGACCCCCTACATTACACAAACACCACTGCCATACCCTAAACCCTAAAACACTACCCCCTACACTACCCAAACACAACTACACTACCCTAAACCCTAAAACACTACCCCTAGTACGACCCCCTACACTACCCAAACACTACTGCACTACCATAAACCCTAAAACACTACCCCCAGCCCGACCCCCTACACTACCCAAACACCACTGAACTACACTAAACCCATATACACTACCCCCAGCACGTCCCACTATACTACACAAACACCACTGCATTATCCTAAACCCTAAAACACTCGCCCCAGCACCACTCTCCACACTACCCAAACACCACTGCACTACCCTAAACCCTAAAACACTAACCCAGCATGACCCCCTACACTACCCAAACACCACTGCACTATCCTAAACCCTAAAACACTACCCCCAGCACGACCCCGTACACTACCCAAACACCACTGCACTACCCTAAACCCTAAACCCTAAAACACTACCCACATCACGACCCCCTACACTACCCAAACACCACTGCACTACCCTAAACCCTAACACACTACCCCGGCAATGCCCCCTACACTACCCAAACACAAATGCACTACCCTAAACCCTAAAACACTACCCCCAGCACGACCCCCTACAGTACCCAAACAGCACTTCACAACCATAAACCCTAAAACACTACCCCCAGCATGACCCCCTACACTACCCAAAGACCACTGCACTACCCTTAACCCTAAAACACTACCCCTCCTCACGACCCCCTACACTACACAAACACCGCTGCACTGCCCTAAACCCTAAAACACTACCCCCTATACTACACAAACACCGCTGCACTTCCCTAAACTCTCAAACACTACCCCAGCACGATCCCATATACTACCCAAACACCACTGCACTACCCTAAACCCTAAAACACTACCCCCAGCAGTACCCCTCACACTACCCAAACACCACTGCACTACCCTAAACCCTAAAACACTATCCTCCGCAGTACCCCTCACAAGACCCAAACTCTACTGCACTACCCTAAACCTAAAACACTAACCCCAGCACGACCCCCTAATCTACCAAAAGACCACTGCACTGCCCTAAATCCTAAAACACTACCCCCAGCATGACCCCCTACACTAGATAAATACCACTGCAATGCCCTAAACCCTATAAAACTACCCTCATCACGACCCCCTACTCTACCCAAACACCACTGCACTACCCTAAACCCTAAACCACTACCCCCAGCTCGACCTTCTACACTACCCAAACAGTACTGCACTACACTAAACCCATATACACTACCCACAGCACGATCCCCTACACTACACAAATACCTCTGCGCTACCCTAAACCCTAAAACACTCCCCCCAGCACCACTCTCTACACAACCCAAACACCACTGCACTACCCTAAACCCTAAAACACTACCCCAGCACAACCCCCTATACTATCCAAACACCCCTGCAATACCCTAAACCCTAAAACACTATCCCCAGCACTATTTCCTACACTACCCAACCACCACTGCACTATAAACCCTAAAACACTACCCCCAGCCTGACACCCTACACTATCCAAACACCACTGCACTACCCTAAACCCTAAAACACTACCCCCAGCACGACCCCCTACACTACCCAAACACCACCGCACTACACTAAACCCCATATACACTACCCCAGGACGAACCCCTACACTACACAAACACCACTACGCTACCCTAAACCCTAAAACAATCCCCAGCACCACTCCCTACTCTACCCAAACACCACTGCACTACCCTAAACCCTAAAACACGACCCCCAGCAAAACCCCTACATTACCCAAAGACCACTGCACTACCCTAAACCCTAAAACACGACCCCCTACACCAAACAAACACCACTGCACTAACCTAACCCCTAAAGCACTTCCCCCTACACTACAAAAGCACCACTGCACTACCATAAACCCTAAAACACTACCCCCAGCACTACCTCTACACTACCCAAACACCACTGCGCTACCCTAAACCCTAAAACACTACCCCCAGCAGTACCCTCTACACTGCCCAAACACCACTGCACTATTCTAAACCCTAAAACACTACCCCCTGCAGTACCCCCTACACTACCCAAACACCACTGCACTACCCTAAACCCTAAAACACTATACCCAGCACGACCCCCTACACTACCCAAACACTACTGCACTACCCTAAACCCTAAAACACAACCCCCAGCACGACCCTCTACACTATCCAAACACCACTGCACTACACTAAACCCATATACACTACCCCAGCACGACCCCCTAAACTACACGAACACCACTGCACTACCCTAAACCCTAAAGCACTATCCCCAGCATGACCCCCTACACTACCCAAACACCACTGCACTACCATAAACCCTAAAACACTACCCCAGCATGACCCCCTACACTACCCAAACACCAGTGCACTACCCTAAACACTAAAACACTACCTTCAGCGCGACCCCCTACACTACCCAAACAACACTGCACTACCCTAAACCCTAAAACCCCCCTGCACAACACCCTAAACTGCCCGAACACCACTGCTCTGCCCTAATCCCAAAAACACCACTCCCAGCATGACGCCTACACTGCCAGAACACCACTGCTCTGCCCTAAACCCTAAATCACCACCACCAGCACTACCCCCTACACTACCTGAACACCAATGCACTGCCCTAAACCCTAAACACCACCCCCAGCACGACCCCCTACTCTACCGGAACACCACTGCACTTCCCTAAACATTTAAACATACCCCAGCAACACCCCCTACACAACCCAAAGACAACTGCACTACCCTAAACCCTAAAACACTATCCCCTACACTACACAAACACAACTGCACTACCCTAAACCCTAAAACACTACCCCCAGCACGACCCCCTACACTACCCAAACACCACTGCTCTAACCTAATCCCTAAAACACTACCCCCCGCACGACCCCCTCCACTCCTCAAAGACCACTGCACTACCCTAAACCCTAAAACACTACCCACCACACGACCCCTACACTACCCAAAGACCACTGCACTACCCTAAACCCTAAAACATGACCCCCTACACTACACAAACACCGCGGAACTACCCTAAACCCAAAATATTACCCTCAGCACGACCCCCTACACAACACAAACACCACTGCACTGCCCTAAACCCTAAAGCAAGACCCCATGGATGACGCCCTACACTGCCCGAACACCACTGCACTACCCTAAATCCTAAGACACTACCCCCCTGCACGACCCCCACACTGCCCGAACACCACTGCACTGCCCCAAACTCTAAAACACCACCCCCCTGCTCGACCCCCTACAAAGCCCGAATACCACTGCTCTGCCGTAAACCCTAAAACACCCCCCTGCACGACCCCCTAAACTGCCCTAACACCACTGCTCTGCCCTAATCCCAAAAACACCACCCCCAGCACGACCCCTACAGTGCCAGAACACCACTGCTATGCCCTAAACCATTAACCACCACCTCCAACACGACCCCCTACACTAACTGAACACCACTGCACTGCCCTCAACCCTAAAACTCCACCCCCAGCACGACTCCCTACACTACCCAAAGACCACTGCACTACCCTAAACCCTAAAACATGACCCCCTACACTACACAAACACCGCTGAAGCACCCTAAACCCTAAAACTTTACCCCAGCACGACACCCTACACTACACAAACACCGCTGCACTACCCTAAACCCTAAAACAATATCCCCTACACTACACAAACACGACTGCACTACCCTAAACTCTAAAACACTAACCCCAGCATGACCCCCTACACTACCCAAACACCACTGCACTACACTAAACCCATATACACTACACCCAGCACGACACCCTATACTACACAAACACCACTGCAATACCCTAAACCCTAAAACACTCCCCCCAGCACCACTCTCTACACTACCCAAACACCACTGAACTACCCTAAACCCTAAAACACTACCCCCAGGACGACCCCCTACACTACCCAAACACCACTGCAATACCCTAAACCCTAAAACACTACCCCCAGCACGACCCCCTCCACTACCCAAACACCACTGCTCTAACCTAATCCCTAAAACACTACCCCCAGCACGACCCACTACACTACCCAAACAGCACTGCACTACTATAAACCCTAAAACACTACCCCCAGCACGACCCCCTCCACTCCTCAAAGACCACTACACTACCCTAAACCCGAAACCACTACCCACCACACGACCCCCTACACTACCCAAGGACCACTGCACTACCCTAAACCCTAAAACATTACCCCCTACACTACACAAACACCGCTGAACTACCCTAAACCCAAAACATTACCCCCAGCACGACCCCCTACACTACACAAACATCACTGCACTGCCCTAAACCCTAAAGCACTACCCCCTACACTACACAAACACCACTGCACTACCCTAAACCATAAAACACTACCTCCAGCACGACCCCTTATACTACCCAAAAACTATTGCACTACCCTAAACCCTAAAACACTACCCCCAGCAGAACCCCTCACACTACCCAAACTCCACTGCACTACCCTAAACCCTAAAACACTATCCCCAGCAGTAATCCCCTACACTACTCAAACACTACTGCACTACCCTAACCTAAAACACTACCCCCAGCACGACCCCCTACACTACCCAAAGTCCACTGCACTGCCCTAAACCCTAAAACACTACCCCGAGCACGACCCCCTACGCTAGATAAACACCACTGCACTGCCATAAACCCTAAAACACTACCCCCAGCACGACTCCCTACACTACCCAAACACCACTGCACTATCCTAAACCCTAAAACACTACCCCCAGCACGACCCCCTACACTACCCAAACACCATTGCACTACCCTAAACCCTAAAACACTACCCCAGCAGTACCCCTCACACTACCCAAAAACCACTGCTCTACCCTTAACCAAAAACACGACCCCCTACACTACACAAACACCGCTGAACTTCACTAAACCCTAAAACATTACCCCAAGCACGATCCCCTACACTACACAAACACCACTGCACTGCCTTAAAGCATAAAACACTACCCCTACACTACACAAACACCACTGCACTACCCTAAACCCTAAAACACTACGCCCAGCACGACCCCTTATACTACCCATAAACCACTGCACTACCATAAACAATAAAAAAACCTACCCGCAGCAGTACCCCTCACACTACCCAAACACCACAGCACTACCCTAAACCCTAAAACACTATCCCCAGCACAACCCCCAACACTACCCAAAGACCATTGCACTACCCTAAACCCTAAAACACTATCCCCAGCACGACCCCTACACTACCCAAAAACCACTGCACTACCCTAAACCCTAAAACACTACCCCCAGCAGTACCCCCTACACTACCCAAATACCACTGCACTACCGTAAACCCTAAAACACTACCCCCAGCACGACCCCTACACGACCCCTACACTACCCAAACACCACTGCACTACCGTAAACCCTAAAACACTACCCCCAGCATGACCCCCTACACTACACAAACAACACTGCACTACCCTAAACCCTAAAACGCTCCTCCAGCACCACTCCCTACACTACCCAAACACCACTGCACTGCCCTAAACACCAAAAACACCACCCACTGCATGACCCCCTACACTGCCCGAACACCACCTCACTGCCCTAAACCCTAAAACACCTCCCCCTGTACGACTCCCTACACTGCCCGAACACCACTGCACTGCCCTAAACCCTAAAACACAACCCCTGCTCGACTCCCTACACTGCCCGAACACCACTGCACTGCCTTAAACCCTAAAACACTCTCCCCTCCACGACCCCCTACACTACCCAAAGACCACTGCACTACCCTAAACCCTAAAACACAACCCCCTACACTACACAAACACCGCTGAACTACCCTAAACCTTAAAACATTACCCCAGCACGACCCCTATACCACACAAACACCACTACACTACCCTAAACCCTAAGACACTATCCCCTACACTACACAAACACTACTGCACTACCCTAAACCCTAAAACACTACCCCCAGCACGACCCCCTACACTACCCAAACACCGCTGCACTCCACTAAACTCATATACTCTACCCCCAGCATGACCCCCTACTCTACACAAACACCACTGAACTACCCTAAACCCTAAAACACTCCCGCCAGCTCCACTCTCTACACTACCCAAACACCACTGCACTATCCTAAACCCTAAAACACTACCCCCAGCACGACCCCCTACACTACCCAAACACTACTGCAATAACCTAAACCCTAAAACATTACGCCCAGCATGACCCCCTGCACTACCCAAACAGCTCTGCACTACCATAAACCCTAAAACACTACCCCCAGCACAAGCCCCTACACTACCCAAAGACCACTGCACTACCCTAAACCCTTAAACACTAGCCACCACACGACCCCCTACACTACCCAAAGACCACTGCGCTACCCTAAACTCTAAAACACGACCCCCTACACTGCACAAACACCGCTGAACTACACTAAACCCTAAAACATTACCCCCAGCATGATCCCCTACACTACACAAACTCCACTGCACTGCCCTAAACCCCAAAACACTTCCCCCTACACTGCACAAACACCACTGCACTACCCTAAAACACTACTCCCAGCACAACCCCTTATACTACCCAAACCCCCCTGCACTACCCTAAACCCTAAAACACTACCCCCAGCAGTACCCCTCACTCTACCCAAACACCACTGCACTACCCTAAACCCTAAAACACTATCCCCAGCAGTACCCCCTACACTACCCAAACACCACTGCACTACCCTAAACCTTAAAACACTAGTCCCAGCAGTACCCCCTACACTACCCAAACACCACTGCACTACCATAAACCCTAAAACACTACCCCCAGCACGACCCCTACACTACCCAAACACCACTGCACTACCCTAAACCCTAGAACACTACCCCCAGCACGACCCCTACAGTACCCAAACACCACTGCACTACACTAAACCCAATATACACTTCCCCCAGCATGACCCCCTACACTTCACAATCACCACTGCACTACCCTTAACCCTAAAACACTCCCCCCAGCGCCACTCCCTACACTACTCAAACACCGCTGCACAGCCCTAAACCCTAAAACACTGCCCACTGCTTGACCCCCTATACTGCCCGAACACCACCTCACTGCCCTAAACCCTAAAACACCACCCCCTGAACGACTCCCTACACTGCCCGAACACCACTGCACTGCCCTAAACCCTAAAACACTACCCCCTGCTCGACTCCCTACACTGCCCGAACACCACGGCACTGCCCTAAACCCTAAAACACTAACCCCTGCACGACCCCCTGCACTACACGAACACCACTGCACAACCCTAAACACTAAAACACTACCCCAGCATGACCCCCTACACTCCAAAGACCACTGCACTATCCTAAACCCTAAAACACTATCCCCTGCACGACCCCCTACACTACCCAAAGACCACTGCACTACCGTAAACCCTAAAACACAACCCCCTACATTACACACACACCACTGAACTAGCCTAAACACTAAAACCTTACCCCAGCACGACCCCCTACACCACACAAACACCACTACTCTACCCTAAACCCTAAGACACTATCCCCTACACTACACAAACACGACTGCACTATCCTAAACCCTAAAACTCTACCCCCAGCATGACCCCTACACTACCCAAACGCCACTGCACTACCCTAAACCCTAATACACTACCCCAGCACGACCCTATACACTCCAAAGACCACTGCACTACCCTAAACCCTAAAACACTATCCCCTACATGACCCCCTACACTACCCAAAGACCACTGCACTACCCTAAACCACGACCCCCTACACTACACAAACACTGCTGAACTAGCCTAAACCCTAAAACATTACCCCAGCACGACCCCCTACACCACACAAACACCACTGCACTACCCTAAATCCCAAGACACTATCCCCTACACTACACAAACACGACTGCTCTACCCTAAACCCTAAAACACTACCCCCAGCACGACCCCCTACACTACCCAAACACCACTGCACTCCACTAAACTCATATACACTACCCCCAGCACGACCCCCTACACTACCCAAACACCACTGCAATACCCTAAACCCTAAAACATTATCCCAGCAAGACTCCCTACACCACACAAACACCACTACACTACCCTAAACCCTAAGACACTATCCCCTACACTACACAAACATGACTGCACTACACTAAACCCTAAAACACTACCCCCAGCACGACCCCCTACACTACCCAAACACCACTGCACTCCACTAAACTCATATACACTACCCCCGGCATGACCCCCTACACTACCCAAACACCACTGCAATACCCTAAACCCTAAAACACAACCCCTGCACAACCCCCAACACTGCCCGAACACCACTGCACTGCCCTAAACCCTTAAACACCACCCCCTGTACGACTCCCTACACTGCCCGAACACCACTGCACTGCCCTAAACCCTAAAACACTACCCCCTACACTACACAAACACGACTGCACTACCCTTAACCCTAAAACACTACCCCTAGCACGACCCCCTACACTACCCAAACACTACTGCACTACCATAAACCCTAAAACACTACCCCCAGCCCGACCCCCTACACTACCCAAACACCACTGCACTACACTAAACCCATATACACTACCCCCAGCACGTCCCACTATACTACACAAACACCACTGCATTATCCTAAACCCTAAAACACTCGCCCCAGCACCACTCTCCACACTACCCAAACACCACTGCACTACCCTAAACCCTAAAACACTAACCCAGCACGACCCCCTACACTACCCAAACACCACTGCACCATCCTAAACCCTAAAACACTACCCCCAGCACGACCCCATACACTACCCAAACACCACTGCACTACCCTAAACCCTAAACCATAAAGCACTACCCACATCACGACCCCCTACACTACCCAAACACCACTGCACTACCCTAAACCCTAACACACTACCCCGGCAATGCCCCCTACACTACCCAAACACAAATGCACTACCCTAAACCCTAAAACACTACCCCCAGCACGACCCCCTACAGTACCCAAACAGCACTTCACAACCATAAACCCTAAAACACTACCCCCAGCATGACCCCCTACACTACCCAAAGACCACTGCACTACCCTTAACCCTAAAACACTACCCCTCCTCACGACCCCCTACACTACCCAAAGACCACTGCACTACCCTAAACCCTAAAACATGACCCCCTACACTACACAAACACCGCTGCACTGCCCTAAACCCTAAAACACTACCCCCTATACTACACAAACACCGCTGCACTTCCCTAAACCCTCAAACACTACCCCAGCACGATCCCATATACTACCCAAACAACACTGCACTACCCTAAACCCTAAAACACTACCCCCAGCAGTACCCCTCACACTACCCAAACACCACTGCACTACCCTAAACCCTAAAACACTATCCTCCGCAGTACCCCTCACAAGACCCAAACTCTACTGCACTACCCTAAACCTAAAACACTAACCCCAGCACGACCCCCTACTCTACCAAAAGACCACTTCACTGCCCTAAACCCTAAAACACTACCCCCAGCATGACCCCCTACACTAGATAAATACCACTGCAATGCCCTAAACCCTAAAACACTACCCTCATCACGACCCCCTACTCTACCCAAACACCACTGCACTACCCTAAACCCTAAAACACTACCCCCAGCTCGACCCCCTACACTACCCAAACAGTACTGCACTACACTAAACCCATATACACTACCCACAGCACGATCCCCTACACTACACAAATACCTCTGCGCTACCCTAAACCCTAAAACACTCCCCCCAGCACCACTCTCTACACAACCCAAACACCACTGCACTACCCTAAACCCTAAAACACTACCCCAGCACAACCCCCTATACTATCCAAACACCCCTGCAATACCCTAAACCCTAAAACACTACCCCCAGCACGACCCCCTACACTAGATAAACACCACTGCACTGCCCTAAACCCTAAAACTCTACCCCCAGCACGACCCCCTACACTACCCAAACACCACTGCACTACCCTAAACCCTAAAACACTATCCCCAGCTCTATTTCCTACACTACCCAACCACCACTGCACTATAAACCCTAAAACACTACCCCCAGCCTGACACCCTACACTATCCAAACACCACTGCACTACCCTAAACCCTAAAACACTACCCCCAGCACGACCCCCTACACTACCCAAACACCACTGCACTACCCTAAACCCTAAAACACTATCCCCAGCACTATTTCCTACACTACCCAACCACCACTGCACTATAAACCCTAAAACACTACCCCCAGCCTGACAACCTACACTATCCAAACACCACTGCACTGCCCTAAACCCTAAAACACTACCCCCAGCACGACCCCCTACACTACCCAAACACCACCGCACTACACTAAACCCCATATACACTACCCCAGGACGAACCCCTACACTACACAAACACCACTACACTACCCTAAACCCTAAAACAATCCCCAGCACCACTCCCTACTCTACCCAAAGACCACTGCACTACCCTAAACCCTAAAACACGACCCCCTACACCAAACAAACACCACTGCACTAACCTAAACCCTAAAGCACTTCCCCCTACACTACAAAAACACCACTGCACTACCATAAACCCTAAAACACTACCCCCAGCACTACCTCTACACTACCCAAACACCACTGCGCTACCCTAAACCCTAAAACACTACCCCAGCAGTACCCTCTACACTGCCCAAACACCACTGCACTATTCTAAACCCTAAAACACTACCCCCTGCAGTACCCCCTACACTACCCAAACACCACTGCACTACCCTAAACCCTAAAACACTACACCCAGCACGACCCCCTACACTACCCAAACACTACTGCACTACCCTAAACCCTAAAACACAACCCCCAGCACGACCCTCTACACTACCCAAACACCACTGCACTACACTAAACCCACATACACTACCCCAGCACGACCCCCTAAACTACACGAACACCACTGCACTACCCTAAACCCTAAAGCACTATCCCCAGCATGACCCCCTACACTACCCAAACACCACTGCACTACCATAAACCCTAAAACACTACCCCAGCATGACCCCCTACACTACCCAAACACCAGTGCACTACCCTAAACACTAAAACACTACCTTCAGCGCGACCCCCTACACTACCCAAACAACACTGCACTACCCTAAACCTTAAAACCCCCCCTGCACAACACCCTAAACTGCCCGAACACCACTGATCTGCCCTAATCCCAAAAACACCACCCCCAGCATGACGCCTACACTGCCAGAACACCACTGCTCTGCCCTAAACCCTAAATCACCACCACCAGCACTACCCCCTAAACTACCTGAACACCAATGCACTGCCCTAAACCCTAAACACCACCCCCAGAACGACCCCCTACTCTACCCGAACACCACTGCACTTCCCTAAACATTTAAACATACCCCACCAACACCCCCTACACAACCCAAAGACAACTGCACTACCCTAAACCCTAAAACACTACCCCCAAATGACCCCCTACACTACATAAAGACCACTGCACTACCCTAAACCCTAAAACACGACCCCCTACACTACACAAACACATCTGAACCAACCTAAACACTAAAACTTTACCCCAGCACGACTCCCTACAGTACACAAACACCACTGCACTACCCTAAACCCTAAAACACTATCCCGTACACTACACAAACACAACTGCACTACCCTAAACCCTAAAACACTACCCCCAGCCCGACCCCCTACACTACCCAAACACCACTGCTCTAACCTAATCCCTAAAACACTACCCCCCGCACGACCCCCTCCACTCCTCAAAGACCACTGCACTACCCTAAACCCTAAAACACTACCCACCACACGACCCCTACACTACCCAAAGACCACTGCACTACCCTAAACCCTAAAACTGACCCCCTACGCTACACAAACACCGCGGAACTACCCTAAACCCAAAATATTACCCCATCACGACCCCCTACACTACACAAACACCACTGCACTGCCCTAAACCCTAAAGCACCACCCCATGGATGACGCCCTACACTGCCCGAACACCACTGCACTACCCTAAATCCTAAGACACTACCCCCCTGCACGACCCCCACACTGCCCGAACACCACTGCACTGCCCCAAACTCTAAAACACCACCCCCCTGCTCGACCCCCTACAAAGCCCGAATACCACTGCTCTGCCGTAAACCCTAAAACACCCCCCTGCACGACCCCATAAACTGCCCTAACACCACTGCTCTGCCCTAATCCCAAAAACACCACCACCAGCACGACCCCTACAGTGCCAGAACACCACTGCTATGCCCTAAACCATTAACCACCACCTCCAACACGACCCCCTACACTAACTGAACACCACTGCACTGCCCTAAACCCTAAAACTCCACCCCCAGCACGACTCCCTACACTACCCAAAGACCACTGCTCTGCCCTAAACCCTAAATCACCACCACCAACACTACCCCCTACACTACCTGAACACCAATGCACTGCCCTAAACCCTAAACACCACCCCCAGCACGACCCCCTACTTTACCCGAACACCACTGCACTTCCCTAAACATTTAAACGTACCCCAGCAACACCCCCTACACAACCCAAAGACCACTGCACTACCCTAAACCCTAAAACACTACCCCCAAACGACCCCCTACACTACATAAAGACCACTGCACTACCCTAAACCCTAAAACACGACCCCCTACACTACACAAACACATCTGAACCACCCTAAACCCTCAAACCTTACCCCAGCATGACTCCCTACAGTACACAAACACCACTGCACTACCCTAAACCCTAAAACACTATCCCCTACACTACACAAACACAACTGCACTACCCTAAACCCTAAAACACTACCCCCAGCACGACCCCTAAACTACCCAAACACCACTGCTCTAACCTAATCCCTAAAACACTACCCCCGCACGACCCCCTCCACTCCTCAAAGACCACTGCACTACCCTAAACCCTAAAACACTACCCACCACACGACCCCCTACACTACCCAAAGACCACTGCACTACCCTAAACCCTAAAACATGACCCCCTACACTACACAAACACCGCTGAACTACCCTAAACCCAAAATATTACCCCCAGCACGACCCCCTACTCTACACAAACACCACTGCACTGCCCTAAACCCTAAAGCACCACCCCATGGATGACGCCCTACACTGCCCGAACACCACTGCACTACCCTAAATCCTAAGACACTACCCCCCTGCATGACCCCCACACTGCCCGAACACCACTGCACTGCCCCAAACTCTAAAACACCACCCCCCTGCTCGACCCCCTACAAAGCCCGAATACCACTGCTCTGCCGTAAACCCTAAAACACCCCCCTGCACGACCCCCTAAACTGCCCTAACACCACTGCTCTGCCCTAATCCCAAAAACACCACCCCCAGCACGACCCCTACAGTGCCAGAACACCACTGCTATGCCCTAAACCATTAACCACCACCTCCAACACGACCCCCTACACTAACGGAACACCACTGCACTGCCCTCAACCCTAAAACTCCACCCCCAGCACGACTCCCTACACTACCCAAAGACCACTGCACTACCCTAAACCCTAAAACATGACCCCCTACACTACACAAACACCGCTGAAGCACGCTAAACCCTAAAACTTTACCCCAGCACGACACCCTACACTACACAAACACCGCTGCACTACCCTAAACCCTAAAACACTATCCCCTACACTACACAAACACGACTGCACTACCCTAAACTCTAAAACACTAACCCCAGCATGACCCCCTACACTACCCAAACACCACTGCACTACACTAAACCCATATACACTACACCCAGCACGACACCCTATACTACACAAACACCACTGCAATACCCTTAACCCTAAAACACTCCCCCCAGCACCACTCTCTACACTACCCAAACACCACTGAACTACCCTAAACCCTAAAACACTACCCCCAGGACGACCCCCTACACTACCCAAACACCACTGCAATACCCTAAACCCTAAAACACTACCCCCAGCACGACCCCCTACACTACCCAAACACCACTGCTCTAACCTAATCCCTAAAACACTACCCCCAGCATGACCCACTACACTACCCAAACAGCACTGCACTACTATAAACCCTAAAACACTACCCCCAGCACGACCCCCTCCACTCCTCAAAGACCACTGCACTACCCTAAACCCTAAAACACTACCCACCACACGACCCCCTACACTACCCAAGGACCACTGCACTACCCTAAACCCTAAAACACAACCCCCTACACTACACAAACACCGCTGAACTACCCTAAACCCAAAACATTACCCCCAGCACGACACCCTACACTACACAAACACCACTGCACTGCCCTAAACCCTAAAGCACTACCCCCTACACTACACAAACACCACTGCACTACCCTAAACCATAAAACACTACCTCCAGCACGACCCCTTATACTACCCAATCACTATTGCACTACCCTAAACCCTAAAACACTACCCCCAGCAGAACCCCTCACACTACCCAAACTCCACTGCACTACCCTAAACCCTAAAACACTATCCCCAGCAGTAATCCCCTACACTACTCAAACACTACTGCACTACCCTAACCTAAAACACTACCCCCAGCACGAACCCCTACACTACCCAAAGTCCACTGCACTGCCCTAAACCCTAAAACACTACCCCGAGCACGACCCCCTTCACTAGATAAACACCACTGCACTGCAATAAACCCTAAAACACTACCCCCAGCACGACTCCCTACACTACCCAAACACCACTGCACTATCCTAAACCCTAAAACACTACCCCCAGCACGACCCCCTATACTACCCAAACACCATTGCACTACCCTAAACCCTAAAACACTACCCCAGCAGTACCCCTCACACTACCCAAAAACCACTGATCTACCCTTAACCTAAAACACGACCCCCTACACTACACAAACACCGCTGAACTTCCCTAAACCCTAAAACATTACCCCAAGCACGATCCCCTACACTACACAAACACCACTGCACTGCCTTAAAGCCTAAAACACTACCCCTACACTACACAAACACCACTGCACTACCCTAAACCCTAAAACACTACACCCAGCACGACCCCTTATACTACCCATAAACCACTGCACTACCATAAACAATAAAAAAACCTACCCCCAGCAGTACCCCTCACACTACCCAAACACCACAGCACTACCCTAAACCCTAAAACACTATCCCCAGCACAACCCCCAACACTACCCAAAGACCATTGCACTACCCTAAACCCTAAAACACTATCCCCAGCAAGACCCCTACACTACCCAAAAACCACTGCACTACCCTAAACCCTAAAACACTACCCGCAGCAGTACCCCCTACACTACCCAAATACCACTGCACTACTGTAAACCCTAAAACACTACCCCCAGCACGACCCCTACACTACCCAAACACCACTGCACTACCGTAAACCCTAAAACACTACCCCCAGCATGACCCCCTACACTACACAAACAACACTGCACTACCCTAAACCCTAAAACGCTCCCCCAGCACCACTCCCTACACTACCCAAACACCACTGCACTGCCCTAAACGCCAAAAACACCACCCACTGCATGACCCCCTACACTGCCCGAACACAACTGCACTGCCCTAAACCCTAAAACACAACCCCTGCTCGACTCCCTACACTGCCCGAACACCACTGCACTGCCTTAAACCCTAAAACACTATCCCCTCCACGACCCCCTACACTACCCAAAGACCACTGCACTACCCTAAATCCTAAAACACAACCCCCTACACTACACAAACACCGCTGAACTACCCTAAACCTTAAAACATTACCCCAGCACGACCCCTATACCACACAAGCACCACTACACTACCCTAAACCCTAAGACACTATCCCCTACACTACACAAACACTACTGCACTACCCTAAACCCTAAAACACTACCCCCAGCACGACCCCTACACTACCCAAACACAACTGCACTACCCTAAACCCTAAAACACTACCCCCAGCACGACCCCCTACACTACCCAAACACCGCTGCACTCCACTAAACTCATATACTCTACCCCCAGCATGACCCCCTACTCTACACAAACACCACTGAACTACCCTAAACCCTAAAACACTCCCGCCAGCTCCACTCTCTACACTACCCAAACACCACTGCACTATCCTAAACCCTAAAACACTACCCCCAGCACGACCCCCTACACTACCCAAACACTACTGCAATAACCTAAACCCTAAAACATTACGCCCAGCATGACCCCCTACACTACCCAAACAGTTCTGCACTACCATAAACCCTAAAACGATACCCCCAGCACAAGCCCCTACACTACCCAAAGACCACTGCACTACCCTAAACCCTTAAACACTAGCCACCACACGACCCCCTACACTACCCAAAGACCACTGCGCTACCCTAAACTCTAAAACACGACCCCCTACACTGCACAAACACCGCTGAACTACACTAAACCCTAAAACATTACCCCCAGCATGATCCCCTACACTACACAAACTCCACTGCACTGCCCTAAACCCCAAAACACTTCCCCCTACACTGCACAAACACCACTGCACTACCCTAAAACACTACTCCCAGCACGACCCCTTATACTACCCAAACCCCCCTGCACTACCCTAAACCCTAAAACACTACCCCCAGCAGTACCCCTCACTCTACCCAAACACCACTGCACTACCCTAAACCCTAAAACACTATCCCCAGCAGTACCCCCTACACTACCCAAACACCACGGCACTACCCTAAACCTTAAAACACCACTCCCAGCAGTACCCCCTACACTACCCAAACACCACTGCACTACCATAAACCCTAAAAACTACCCCCAGCACGACCCCTACACTACCCAAACACCACTGCACTACACTAAACCCAATATACACTTCCCCCAGCATGACCCCCTACACTTCACAATCACCACTGCACTACCCTTAACCCTAAAACACTCCCCCCAGCGCCACTCCCTACACTACTCAAACACAGCTGCACAGCCCTAAACCCTAAAACACTGCCCACTTCATGACCCCCTACACTGCCCGAACACCACCTCACTGCCCTAAACCCTAAAACACCACCCCCTGAACGACTCCCTACACTGCCCGAACACCACTGCACTGCCCTAAACCCTAAAACACTACCCCCTGCTCGACTCCCTGCACTACACGAACACCACTGCACAACCCTAAACACTAAAACACTACCCCAGCACGACCCCCTACACTCCAAAGACCACTACACTATCCTAAACCCTAAAACACTATCCCCTACACGACCCCCTACACTACCCAAAGACCACTGCACTACCGTAAACCCTAAAACACAACCCCCTACATTACACAAACACCACTGAACTAGCCTAAACACTAAAACCTTACCCCAGCACGACCCTCTACACCACACAAACACCACTACACTACCCTAAACCCTAAGACACTATCCCCTACACTACACAAACACGTCTGCACTACCCTAAACCCTAAAACTCTACCCCAGCACGACCCCTACACTACCCAAACGCCACTGCACTACCCTAAACCCTAATACACTACCCCAGCACGACCCCCTACACTCCAAAGACCACTGCACTACCCTAAACCCTAAAACACTATCCCCTACATGACCCCCTACACTACCCAAAGACCACTGCACTACCCTAAACCCTAAAACACGACCCCATACACTACACAAACACCGGTGAACTAGCCTAAACCCTAAAACATTACCCCAGCACGACCCCCTACACCACACAAACACCACTACACTACCCTAAATCCTAAGACACTATCCCCTACACTACACAAACACGACTGCTCTACCCTAAACCCCAAAACACTACCCCCAGCACGACCCCCTACACTACCCAAACACCACTGCAATACCCTAAACCCTAAAACATTACCCCCAGCATGACCCCCTACACTACCCAAAGATCACTGCACTACCCTAAACCCTAAAACACGACCCCCTACAAAACAGAAACACCGCTGAACTAGCCTAAACCCTCAAACATTATCCCAGCACGACTCCCTACACCACACAAACACCACTACACTACCCTAAACCCTAAGACACTATCCCCTACACTACACAAACATGACTGCACTACACTAAACCCTAAAACACTACCCCCAGCACGACCCCCTACACTACCCAAACACCACTGCACTCCACTAAACTCATATACACTACCCCCGGCATGACCCCCTACACTACCCAAACACCACTGCAATACCCTACACCCTAAAACACAACCCCCAACACTGCCCGAACACCACTGCACTGCCCTAAACTCTTAAACACCACCCCCTGTACGACTCCCTACACTGCCCGAACACCACTGCACTGCCCTAAACCCTAAAACACTACCCCCTGCTCGACTCCCTACACTGCCCGAACACCACGGCACTGCCCTAAACCCTAAAACACTACCCCCTGCTCGACTCCCTACACTGCCCGAACACCACTACATTACCCTAAACCCTAAGACACTATCGCCTACACTACACAAACACGACTGCACTACCCTAAACCCTCAAACTCTACCCCCAGCACGACCCCTACACTACCCAAACGCCACTGCACTACCCTAAACCCTAAAACACTACCCCAGTACGACCCCCTACACTCCAAAGACCACTGCACTACCCTAAACCCTAAAACACTATCCCCTACATGACCCCCTACACTACCCAAAGACCACTGCACTACCCTAAACCCTAAAACACGACCCCCTACACTACACAAACACCGCTGAACTAGCCTAAACCCTAAAACATTACCCCAGCACAACCCCCTACACCACACAAACACCACTACACTACCCTAAACCCTAAGACACTATCCCCTACACTACACAAACACGACTGCACTCCACTAAACTCATATACACTACCCCCAGCACAACCCCCTACACTACCCAAACACCACTGCAATACCCTAAACCCTAAAACACTACCCCCAGCACGACCCCCTACACTACCCAAACACCACTGCACTACCTTAAACCCTAAAACAATACCTCCAGCACGACCCCCTACACTAGCCAAACACCAATGCACTACCCTAAAACCTAAAACACCTCCCCCTGCACAACCCCCTACATTGCCCGAAAACCACTGCACTGCACTAAACCATAAAACACCACCCCTGCATGACCCCAGCACTGCCCGACACCACTGCACTCACGTAAACCCTAAAACACCACCCGCTGCACAACCTCCTAAACTGCCTGAACACCACTGCACTGCCCTACACCCAAAAACACTACGCCCTGCACGACCCCCTACACTGGCTGAACACCAATGCACTGCACTAAACCCTAAAACACCAACCCCTGCATGACCTCCTACACTGCCCAAACACCACTGCACACCCCTAAACCCTAAAACACCACCCCCTGCACGACTCCCTACTCTGCCCGAACACCACTGCACTGCCCTAAACCCTAAAAAACTACCCCCTGCTCGACTCCCTCCAATGCCCGAACACCACTGCAGTGCCCTAAACCCTAAAACACCACCCCCTGCACGACTTCCTACACTGCCCGAACACCTCTGCACTTCCCTAAACTCTAAAACACCACCCCCTGCACGACTCCCTACACTGCCCGAACACCACTGCACTGCCCTAAACCCTAAAACACTACCCCCTGCTCGACTCCCTACACTACCCAAACACCACTGCACTACCCTAAAACACTACTCCCTACACTACCCAAACGCCACTGCACTACCCTAAACCCTAAAACACTACCCCCAGCACGACCCCCTACACTACACAAACACCACTGCACTACCCTAAAACACTACTCCCTACACTACCCAAACGCCACTGCACTACCCTAAACCCTAAAACGCTCCCCCCAGCACCACTCCCTACACTACCCAAACACCACTGCACTACCCTAAACCCTAAAACACCACCCCTGCACGACCCTCAACACTGCCCGCACACCACTGTACTGCCGAAAACCCTAAAACACCACCACCTGCACGATCTTCTACACTGCCCGCACACCACTGCAGTGCCCTAAACCCTAAAACACCACCCCGTGCATGGCTCCCTTCACTGCCCGAACACCACTGCACTGCCGTAAACTCTAAAACACCACCCGTGCACGACTCCCTACACTGCCCGAATACCACTGCACTGCCATATTCTCTAAAACACCACCCCCCGCACGACCGCCCACACTGCCCGAACACAACTGCACTGCACTAAATTCTAAAACACCACCCCCCTGCTCGACCCCCTACACTGCCTGAACACCACTGCTCTGCCCTAAAACCTAAAACACCCCCTGCATGACCCCTAAACTCCCCGAACACCACTGCTCTGCCCTAATCCCAAAATCACCACCCCCAGCACGACCCCTACACTGCCAGAATACCACTGCTCTGCCCTAAACCCTAAAAAACCACCCCCACCATGACCCCCTACACTACCTGAACACCACTGCACTGCCCTAAACTCTAAAACACCACCCCCAGCACGACCCCCTACTCTACCCGAACACCACTGCACTGCACTAAACCCTAAAACACAACCCCAGCACAACCCCCTACACTACCCAAACACCACTGCATTACCCTAGACCCTAAAACATTACCCCGCACGACCCCCTACACTACCCAAACACCACTGCACTATGCTAAACCCTAAAACACTACCCCCAGAACAACCTCCTACACTACCCAAACACCACTGCACTACCATAAACCCTAAAACACTACCCCAGCATGATCCCCTACACTACCCAAAGACCACTGCACTACCCTAAACCCTAAAATACTACCCCCACATGACCCCCTATACTACCCAAAGACCACTGCACTACCCTAAACCCTAAAATACAAACCCCTACACTACAGAAACACAGCTGAACTGCCCTAAAACATTACCCCCAGCATGACCCCCTACACTAAACAAACACCACTGCACTACCCTAAACCCTAAAACACAATCCCCAGCAGTACCCCCTACACTACCCAAAGACCACTGCACTACCCTAATCCCTAAAACACTACCCACTCATGACCCCCTACACTACGCAAACACCACTGCACTACCCTAAACCCTAAAACACTATCCCCAGCAGTACCCCTACACTACCCAAAGACCACTGCACTGCTCTAAACCCTAAAACACTACCCCCAGCACGACTCTTACACTACCCAAACACCACTGCACTACACTAATCCCTAAAACACTTCCCCCAGCACGACCCCCTACACTACACAAATCCTACTGCACTACCCTAAAACCCTAAAACACTACTTCTATACTACACAAACACCACTGCACTACCCTAAACCCTAAAACACTCCCGCCAGCACCACTCCCTACACTACCCAAACACCACTGCACTACCCTAAACCCTAAAAAAACACCCCTGCCCGACCCCCAACACTGCCCGAACACCACTGTACTGCCGTAAACCCTAAAACACATCCACCTGCATGACCTTCTACACTGCCCGAACACCACTGCCATGCACTAAACCCTAAAACACCACCCCCTGCATGACCCCCTACACTGCCCGAACACCACTGCACCTCTCTAAACCCTAAAACACCACCCCCTGCATGACCCCCTACACTTCCTGAACACTGCACAGCCCTAAACCCTAAAACACCACCCCCTGCATGACTCCCTACACTGCCCAAACACCACTGCACTGCCCTAAACCCTAAAGCCCCATCCCCTGCATGACTCCCTGCACTGCCCGAACACCACTGCACTGCCGTAAACTCTAAAACACCACCCGTGCACGACTCCCTACACTGCCCGAACACCACTGCACTGCCGTAATCCCTAAAACACCACCCCCTGCACGACCCCCCACACTGCCCGAACACCACTGCACTGTCCTAAACCCTAAAACACCACCCCCCCTGCTCGACCCCCTAAACTGCCTGAACACCACTGCTCTGCCCTAAACCCTAAAACACCCCCCTGCATGACCCCCTAAACTGCCCGAACACCACTGCTCTGCCCTAATCCCAAAATCACCACCACCAGCACGACCCCTACACTGCCAGAATACCACTGCTCTGCCCTAAACCCTAAAACACCACCCCCACCATGACCCCCTACACTACCTGAACACTACTGCACTGCCCTAAACTCTAAAACACCACCCCCAGCACGACCCCCTACTCTACACGAACACCACTGCACTGCACTAAACACTAAAACATTACACCAGCACAACCCCTACACTACCCAAACACCACTGCATTACCCTAAACCCTAAAACATTACCCCCGCACGACCCCCTACACTACCCAAACACCACTGCACTACGCTAAACCCTCAAACACTACCCCCTGCACAACCCCCTACACTACCCTAACTCCACTGCACTACCATAAACCCTAAAACACTACCACAGCATGATCCCCTACACTACCCAAAGACCACTGAACTACCCTAAACCCTAAAATACTACCCCTACATGACCCCCTACACTACCCAAAGACCAATGCACTACCCTAATCCCTAAAATACTACCCCCACATGACCCCCTATACTACCCAAAGACCACTGCACTACCCTAAACCCTAAAACACAAACCCCTACACTACAGAAACACAGCTGAACTGCCCTAAAACATTACCCCCAGCATGACCCCCTACACTAAACAAACACCACTGCACTACCCTAAACCCTAAAACACAATCCCCAGCAGTACCCCCTACACTACCCAAAGACCACTGCACTACCCTAATCCCTAAAACACTACACACTCATGACCCCCTACACTACCCAAACACCACTGCACTACCCTAAACCCTAAAACACTATCCCCAGCAGTACCCCTACACTACCCAAAGACCACTGCACTGCCCTAAACCCTAAAACACTACCCCCAGCACGACTCCTACACTACCCAAACACCACTGCACTACACCAAACCCTAAAACACTTCCCCCAGCACGACCCCCTACACTACACAAATACCACTGCACTACCCTAAAACCCTAAAACACTACTTCTATACTACACAAACACCACTGCACTACCCTAAACCCTAAAACACTCCCGCCAGCACCACTCCCTACACTACCCAAACACCACTGCACTACCCTAAACCCTAAAAAACCACCCCTGCACGACCTCCAACACTGCCCGAACACCACTGTACTGCCGTAAACCCTAAAACACATCCACCTGCACGACCTTCTACACTGCCCGAACACCACTGCCGTGCACGAAACCCTAAAACACCACCGCCTGCATGACCCCCTACACTGCCCGAACACCACTGCACCTCTCTAATCCCTAAAACACCACCCCCTGCATGACCCCCTACACTTCCTGAACACTGCACAGCCCTAAACCCTAAAACACCACCCCTGCTTGACTCCCTACACTGCCCAAACACCACTGCACTGCCCTAAACCCTAAAACCCCATCCCCTGCACGACTCCCTGCACTGCCCGAACACCACTGCACTGCCGTAAACACTAAAACACCACCCGTTCACGATTCCCTACACTGCCCGAATACCACTGCACTGCCGTAATCCCTAAAACACCACCCCCCTGCACGACCCCCCACACTGCCCGAACACCACTGCACTGCCCTAAACCCTAAAACACCACCCCCCCTGCTCGACCCCCTACACTGCCTGAACACCACTGCCCTGCCCTAAACCCTAAAACACCCCCATGCATGACCCCCTAAACTGCCAGAACACCACTGCTCTGCCCTAATTCCAAAATCACCACCACCAGCACGACCCCTACACTGCCAGAATACCACTGCTCTGCCCTAAACCCTAAAACACCACCCCCACCATGACCCCCTACACTACCTGAACACCACTGCACTGCCCTAAACTCTAAAACACCACCCCCAGCACGACCCCCTACTCTACCCGAACACCACTGCACTGCACTAAACACTAAAACATTACCCCAGCACACCCCCTACACTACCCAAACACCACTGCATTACCCTAAACCCTAAAACATTACCCCCGCTCGACCCCGTACACTACCCAAACACCACTGCACTACGCTAAACCCTAAAACACTACCCACTGCACAACCCCCTACACTACCCTAACACCACTGCACTACCATAAACCCTAAAACACTACCACAGCATGATCCCCTACACTACTCAAAGACCACTGGACTACCCTAAACCCTAAAATACTACCCCCACATGACCCCCTACACTAACCAAAGACCACTGCACTGCCTTAAACCCTAAAACACTACCCCAGCACGACCCTCAACACTACCCAAAGACCACTGCACTACCCTAAACCCTAAAACACTACCCCCAGCATGACCCCCTACACTACCCAAACACCACTGCACTACCCTAAACCCTAAAACACTACCCCCAGTAGTATCCCCTACACTACCCAAACACCACTGCACTACCATAAACCCTAAAACACTACCCCCAGCTCGACCCCCTACACTACCCAAACACCACTGCACTACCCTAAACCCTAAAACACTACCCCAGCACAACCCCCTACACTAGCCAAACACCAATGCACTACCCTAAAACCTAAAACACCACACCTGCACAACCCCCTACAGTGCCCGAATACCACTGCACTTCCCTAAACCATAAAACACCACCCCTGCATGACCCCCAGCACTGCCCGACACTACTGCACTCACGTAAACCCTAAAACACCTCCCGCTGCATGACCTCCTAAACTGCCCGAACACCACTGCACTGCCCTACACCCTAAAACACTACCCCCTGCACGACCCCCTACACTGGCCGAACACCAATGCACTGCCCTAAACCCTAAAACACCACCCCCTGCATGACCACTACACTGCCCAAACACCACTGCACACCCCTAAACCCTAAAACACCACCCCCTGCACGACTCCCTACTCTGCCCGAACACCACTGCACTGCCCTAAACCCTAAAACACTACCCCCTGCTCGACTCCCTACACTGTCCGAACACCACTGCACTGCCCTAAACCCTAAAACACCACCCCTGCACGACTTCCTACACTGCCCGAACACCTTTGCATTTCCCTAAACTCTAAAACACCACCCCCTGCACGACTCCCTACACTGCCCGAACACCACTGCACTGCCCTAAACCCTAAAACACTACCCCCTGCTCAACTCCCTGCACTACCCAAACACCACTGCACTACCCTAAACCCTAAAACACTACCCCCAGCACGACCCCCTACACTACACAAACACCACTGCACTACCCTAAAACCCTAAAACACTACTCCCTACACTACACAAACACCACTGCACTAACCTAAACCCTAAAACACTCCCCCCAGCACAACTCCCTACACAACCCAAACACCACTGCACTACCCTAAACCCTAAAACACCACCCCTGCATGACCCTCAACACTGCCCGAACACCACTGTACTACCGAAAACCCTAAAACACCACCACCTGCATGACCTTCTACACTGCCCGAACACCACTACAGTGCCCTAAACCCTAAAACACCACCCCCTGCACGACCCCCTACACTGCCCAAACACCACTGCACTGTCCTAAACCCTAAAACACCATCCCCTGCACGACTCCCTGCACTGCCCGAACACCACTGCACTGCCGTAAACTCTAAAACACCACCCATGCACGACTCCCTACACTGCCCGAACACCACTGCACTGCCGTAATCCCTAAAACACCACCCCCCTGCTCGACCCCCTAAACTGCCCGAACACCACTGCTCTGCCCTAATCCCAAAATCACCACCCCCAGCATGACCCCTACACTGCCAGAATAACACTGCTCTGCCCTAAACGCTAAAACACCACCCCCACCATGACCCGCTACACTACCTGAACACCACTGCACTGCCCTAAACTCTAAAACACCACCCCCAGCACGACCCCCTACTCTACCCGAACACCACTGCACTGCACTCAACCGTAAAACATTACCGCAGCACAACCCCCTACACTACCCAAACACCACTGCATTACCCTAAACCCTAAAACATTACCCCCGCACGACCCCCTACACTACCCAAACACCACTGCACTAGGCTAAACCCTAAAACACTACCCCCAGCACAACCCCCTACACTTCCCAAACACCACTGCACTACCATAAACCCTAAAACACTACCCCAGCACGATCCCCTCCGCTACCCAAAGGCCACTGCACTACCCTAAACCCTAAAATACTACCCCCACATGACCCCCTACACTACCCAAAGACCACTGCACTACCCTAAACCATAAAACACGAACCCCTACACTACAGAAACACAGCTGAACTGCCCTAAAACATTACCCCCAGCATGACCCCCTACACTAAACAAACACCACTGCACTACCCTAAACCCTAACACACTACCCCCAGCAGTACCCCCTACACTACCCAAAGACCACTGCACTACCCTAAACCCTAAAACACTACCCCCTCACGACCCCCTACACTACCCAAACACCACTGCACTACCCTAAACCCTAAAACACTTTCCCCAGCAGTATCCCCTACACTACCCAAAGACTACTGCACTGCCCTAAACCCTAAAACACTACCCCCAGCACGACTCCCTACACTACCCAAACACCACTGCACTACACTAAACCCTAAAACACTTCCCCCAGCACGACCACCTACACTACACAAATACCACTGCACTACCCTAAAACCCTAAAACACTACTCCCTACACTACACAAACACCACTGCACTACCCTAAACCCTAAAACACTCCCATCAGCACCACTCCCTACACTACCCAAACACCAATGCACTACCCTATACCCTAAAACACCACCCCTGCACGACCCCAACACTGCCCAAACACCACTGTGCTGCCGTAAACCCTAAAACACCACCACCTGCACGACCTTGTACACTGCCCGAACACCACTGCAGTGCCCTAAACCCTAAAACACCACCCCATGCATGATCCCCTACACTGCCCGAACACCACTGCACTGCTCTAAACCCTAAAACACCACCCTCTGCATGACCCCCTACACTTCCCGAACACTGCACTTCCCTAAACCCTAAAACACCACCACTGCACGACTCCCTACACTGCCTGAACACCACTGCACTGCCCTGAATCCTAAAACACTACCCCCTGCTCGACTCCCTACACTGCCCAAACACCGCTGCACTGCCCTAAACCCTAAAACACCATCCCCTGCATGACTCCCTGCACTGCCGAAACACCACTGCACTGCAGTAAACTCTAAAACACCACCCGTGCACGACTCCCTACACTGCCCGAACACCACTGCACTGCCCTAAACCCTAAAACACCACCCCCCTGCTCGACCCCCTACACTGCCTGAACACCACTGCTCTGCCCCAAACCCTAAAACACCCCCCTGCATGACCCCCTAAACTGCCCGAACACCACTGCTCTGCCCTAATCCCAAAATCACCATCCCCAGCACGACCCCCTACACTACCCAAAAACCACTGCACTGCCCTAAACCCTAAAACACTACCCCCAGCAGTATCCCCTACACTACCCAAACACCACTGCACTACCCTAAACCCTAAAACACTACCTCCAGCACGACCCCTTATACTACCCAAACACTTTTGCACTACCCTAAACCCTAAAACACTACCCCCAGCAGAACCCTTCACTCTACCGAACTCCACTTCACTACCCTAATCCCTAAAACACTATCCCTAGCAGTACCCCCTACAATACTCAAACACTACTGCACTACCGTAAACCCTAAACACTACCCCCAGAAGTACCCCCTACACTACCCAAACACCACTGCACTACCCTAACCTAAAACACTACCCCCAGCACGACCCCCTACACTACCCAAACACCACTGCACTACCCTAAACCCTAAAACACTACCCCCAGCACGACCCCCTACACTACCCAAACACCACTGCATTACCCTAAACCCTAAAATATTACCCCTGCACGACCCCCTACACTACCCAAACACCACTGCACTACCCTAAACCATAAAACACTACCCCCAGCACAACCCCCTACACTACCCAACCACCACTGCACTACCATAAACCCTAAAACACTACCCCAGCACGATCCCCTACACTACCCAAAGACCACTGCACTACCCTAAACAATTAAACACTACCCCCAGCATGACCCCCTACAGTACCCAAACACCACTGCACTACCCTACACCCTAAAACACTACCCCAGCAGTATCCCCTACACTACCCAAACACCACTGCACTACCATAAACCCTAAAACTCTACCGCCAGCACGACCCCCTACACTACCCAAACACCACTGCACTACCCTGAACCCTAAAACACTACCCCCAGCACGACCCCCAACACTAGCCAAACACCAATGCACTACCCTACAACCAAAAACACCATCCCCTGCACAACCCCCTACATTGCCCGAAAACCACTGCACTGCCCTAAACCATAAAACACCACCCCTGCATGACCCCCAGCACTGCCCGACACCACTGCACTCACGTAAACCCTAAAACACCACCCGCTGCACGACCTCCTAATCTGCCCGAACACCACTGCACTGCCCTACACCCTAAAACACTACCCCCTGCACAACCCCCTACACTGGCCGAACACCAATGCACTGCACTAAACCCTAAAACACCACCACCTGCACGATCTTCTACATTGCCCGAACACCACTGCAGTGCCCTAAACACTAAAACACCACCCCCTGCACGGCTCCCTGCACTGCCCGAACACCACTGCACTGCTGTAAACTCTAAAACACAACCCGTGCACGACTCCCTACACTGCCCGAACACCACTGCACTGCCATAATCTCTAAAACACCACCCCCCGCACGACCCCCCACACTGCCCGAACACCACTGCACTGCCCTAAACCCTAAAACACCACCCCCTGCTCGACCCCCTACACTGCCTGAACACCACTGCTCTGCCCTAAAACCTAGAACACCCCCCTGCATGACCCTAAACTGCCCGAACACCACTGCTCTGCCCTATTCCCAAAATCACCACCCCCAGCACGACCCCCTACACTACCCAAAAACCACTGCACTACCCTAAACCCTAAAACACTACCCCCAGCAGTATCCCCTACACTACCCAAACACCACTGCACTACCCTAAACCCTAAAAAACTACCTCCAACACGACCCCTTATACTACCCAAACACTTTTGCACTACCCTAAACCCTAAAACACTACCCCCAGTAGAACCCTTCACTCTACCGAACTCCACTTCACTACACTAATCCCTAAAACACTATCCCTAGCAGTACCCCCTACAATTCTCAAACACTACTGCACTACCCTAAACCCTAAAACACTACCCCCAGCAGTACCCCTACACTACCCAAACACCACTGCACTACCCTAACCTAAAACACTACCCCCAGCACGACCCCCTACACTACCCAAACACCACTGCACTACCCTAAACCCTAAAACACTACCCCCAGCACGACCCCCTACACTACCCAAACACCACTGCATTACCCTAAACCCTAAAATATTACCCCCGCACGACCCTCTACACTACCCAAACACCACTGCACTACCCTAAACCGTAAAACACTACCCCCAGCACAACCCTCTACACTACCCAACCACCACTGCACTACCATAAACCCTAAAACACTACCCCAGCACGATCCCCTACACTACCCAAAGACCACTGCACTACCCTAAACCATTAAACACTACCCCCAGCATGACCCCCTACACTACCCAAACACCACTGCACTACCCTACACCCTAAAACACTACCCCCAGCAGTATC
The DNA here is from genome assembly GCF_964204655.1 of Triturus cristatus. NCBI lineage: Eukaryota > Metazoa > Chordata > Amphibia > Caudata > Salamandridae > Triturus > Triturus cristatus. The sequence continues at coordinate 1,226,984,781 of NC_140579.1, forward strand.
CCCTACACTACCCAAACACCACTGCACTACCATAAACCCTAAAACTCTACCCCCAGCACGACCCCCTACACTACCCAAACACCACTGCACTACCCTAAACCCTAAAACACTACCCCCAGCAGTACCCCCTACACTACCCAAAGACCACTGCACTACCCTAAACCCTAAAACACTACCCCCTCACGACCCCCTACACTACCCAAACACCACTGCACTACCCTAAACCCTAAAACACTATCCCCAGCAGTATCCCCTACACTACCCAAAGACCACTGCACTGCCCTAAACCCTAAAACACTACCCCAGCACGACTCCCTACACTACCCAAACACCACTGCACTACACTAAACCCTAAAACACTTCCCCCAGCACGACCACCTACACTACACAAATACCACTGCACTACCCTAAAACCCTAAAACACTACTCCCTACACTAGACAAACACCACTGCACTACCCTAAACCCTAAAACACTCCCATCAGCACCACTCCCTACACTACCCAAACACCACTGCACTACCCTATACCCTAAAACACCACCCCTGCACGACCCCCAACACTGCCCAAACACCACTGTGCTGCCGTAAACCCTAAAACACCACCACCTGCACGACCTTGTACACTGCCCGAACACCACTGCAGTGCCCTAAACCCTAAAACACCACCCCCTGCATGACCCCCTACACTGCCCGAACACCACTGCACTGCTCTAATCCCTAAAACACCACCCCCTGCATGACCCCCTACACTTCCCGAACACTGCACTTCCCTAAACCCTAAAACACCACCCCTGCACGACTCCCTACACTGCCTGAACACCACTGCACTGCCCTGAATCCTAAAACACTACCCCCTGCTTGACTCCCTACACTGCCCAAACACCGCTGCACTGCCCTAAACCCTAAAACACCACCCCTGCATGACTCCCTGCACTGCCGAAACACCATTGCACTGCCGTAAACTCTAAAACACCACCCGTGCACGACTCCCTACACTGCCCGAACACCACTGCACTGCCCTAAACCCTAAAACACCCCCCTGCATGACCCCCTAAACTGCCCGAACACCACTGCTCTGCCCTAATCCCAAAATCACCACCCCCAGCACGACCCCCTACACTACCCAAAAACCACTGCACTACCCTAAACCCTAAAACACTACCCCCAGCAGTATCCCCTACACTACCCAAACACCACTGCACTACCCTAAACCCTAAAACACTACCTCCAGCACGACCCCTTATACTACCCAAACACTTTTGCACTACCCTAAACCCTAAAACACTACCCCCAGCAGAACCCTTCACTCTACCAAACTCCACTTCACTACCCTAATCCCTAAAACACTATCCCTAGCAGTACCCCCTACAATACTCAAACACCTCTGCACTACCCTAAAACACTACCCCCAGCAGTACCCCCTACACTACCCAAACACCACTGCACTACCCTAACCTAAAACACTACCCCCAGCACGACCCCCTACACTACCCAAACACCACTGCACTACTCTAAACCCTAAAACACTACCCCCAGCACGACCCCCTACACTACCCAAACACCACTGCATTACCCTAAAACACTACCCCCAGCAGTACCCCCTACACTACCCAAACACCACTGCACTACCCTAACCAAAACACTACCCCCAGCATGACCCCCCTACACTACCCAAACACCACTGCACTACTCTAAACCCTAAAACACTACCCCCAGCACGACCCCCTACACTACCCAAACACCACTGCATTACCCTAAACCCTAAAATATTACCCCCGCACGACCCCCTACACTACCCAAACACCACTGCACTACCCTAAACCGTAAAACACTACCCCCAGCACAACCCCCTACACTACCCAACCACCACTGCACTACCATAAACCCTAAAACACTACCCCAGCACGATCCCCTACACTACCCAAAGACCACTGCACTACCCTAAACCATTAAACACTACCCCCAGCATGACCCCCTACACTACCCAAACACCACTGCACTACCCTACTAAAACACTACCCCCAGCAGTATCCCCTACACTACCCAAACACCACTGCACTACCATAAACCCTAAAACTCTACCCCCAGCACGACCCCCTACACTACCCAAACACCACTGCACTACCCTAAACCCTAAAACACTACCCCCAGCACGACCCCCAACACTAGCCAAACACCAATGCACTACCCTAAAACCAAAAACACCATCCCCTGCACAACCCCCTACATTGCCCGAAAACCACTGCACTGCCCTAAACCATAAAACACCACCCCTGCATGACCCCCAGCACTGCCCGACACCACTGCACTCACGTAAACCCTAAAACACCACCCGCTGCACGACCTCCTAATCTGCCCGAACACCACTGCACTGCCCTACACCCTAAAACACTACCCCCTGCACAACCCCCTACACTGGCCGAACACCAATGCACTGCACTAAACCCTAAAACACCACCACCTGCACGATCTTCTACACTGCCCGAACACCACTGCAGTGCCCTAAACCCTAAAACACCACCCCCTGCACGGCTCCCTGCACTGCCCGAACACCACTGCACTGCCGTAAACTCTAAAACACCACCCGTGCACGACTCCCTACACTGCCCGAACACCACTGCACTGCCATAATCTCTACAACAACACCCCCGCACGACCCCCCACACTGCCCGAACACCACTGCACTGCCCTAAACCCTAAAACACCACCCCCTTCTCGACCCCCTACACTGCCTGAACACCACTGCTCTGCCCTAAAACCTAAAACACCCCCTGCATGACCCTAAACTGCCCGAACACCATTGCTCTTCCCTAATCCCAAAATCACCACCCCCAGCACGACCCCTACATTGCCAGAATACCACTGCTCTGCCCTAAACCCTAAAACACCACCCCCACCATGACCCCCTACACTACCTGAACACCACTGCACTGCCCTAAACTCTAAAACACCACCCCCAGCACGACCCCCTACTCTACACAAACACCACTGCATTGCCCTAAACTCTAAAACACCACCCCCAGCAAGACCCCCTACTCTACCCGAACACCACTGCACTGCACTAAACCCTAAAACATAACCCCAGCACAACCCCCTACACTACCCAAACACCACTGCATTACCCTAAACCCTAAAACATTACTCCGCACAACCCCCTACACTACCCAAACACCACTGCACTATGCTAAACCCTAAAACACTACCCCCAGCACGACTCCTACACTACCCAAACACCACTGCACTACACAAAACCCTAAAACACTTCCCCCAGCACGACCCCCTACACTACACAAATACCACTGCACTACCCTAAAACCCTAAAACACTACTCCCTATACTACACAAACACCACTGCACTACCTAAACCCTTAAACACTCCCGCCAGCACCACTCCCTACACTACTCAAACACCACTGCACTACACTAAACCCTAAAAAACCACCTCTGCAAGACCCCCAACACTGCCCGAACACCACTGTACTGCCGTAAACCCTAAAACACATCCACCTGCACAACCTTCTACACTGCCCGAACACCACTGCCGTGCACTAAACACTAAAACACCACCCCCTGCATGACCCCCTACACTTCCCAAACACCACTGCACTACCATAAACCCTAAAACACTACCCCAGCACGATCCACTACGCTACCCAAAGACCACTGCACTACCCTAAACCCTAAAATACTACCCCCACATGACCCCCTATACTACCCAAAGACCACTTCACTACCATAAACCCTAAAACACAAACCCCTACACTACAGAAACACAGCTGAACTGCCCTAAAACATTACCCCCAGCATGACCCCTACACTAAACAAACACCACTGCACTACCCTAAACCCTAACACACTACCCCCAGCAGTACCCCCTACACTACCCAAAGACCACTGCACTACCCTAAACCCTAAAACACTACCCCCTCACGACCCCCTACACTACCCAAACACCACTGCACTACCCGAAACCCGAAAACACTATCCCCAGCAGTATCCCCTACACTACCCAAAGACCACTGCACTGCCCTAAACCCTAAAACACTACCCCCAGCACGACTCCCTACACTACCCAAATACCACTGCACTACACTAAACCCTAAAACACTTCCCCCAGCAAGACCACCTACACTACACAAATACCACTGCACTACCCTAAAACCCTAAAACACTACTCCCTACACTACACAAACACCACTGCACTACCCTAAACCCTAAAACACTCCCATCAGCACCACTCCCTACACTACCCAAACACCACTACACTACCCTATACCCTAAAACACCACCCCTGCACGACCCCCAACACTGCCCTAACACCACTGCAGTGCCCTAAACCCTAAAACACCACCCCCTGCAAGACCCCCTACACTGCCTGAACACCACTGCACTGCTCTAAACCCTAAAACACCACCCCCTGCATGACCCCCTACACTTCCCGAACACTGCACTTCCCTAAACCCTAAAACACCACCCCTGCACGACTCCCTACACTGCCTGAACACCACTGCACTGCCCTGAATCCTAAAACACTACCCCCTGCTCGACTCCCTACACTGCCCAAACACCGCTGCACTGCCCTAAACCCTAAAACACCACCCCTGCATGACTCCCTGCACTGCCGAAACACCACTGCACTGCCGTAAACTCTAAAACACCACCCGTGCACGACTCCCTACACTGCCCGAACACCACTGCACTGCCCTAAACCCTAAAACACCACCCCCCTGCTCGACCCCCTACACTGCCTGAACACCACTGCTCTGCCCCAAACCCTAAAACACCCCCCTGCATGACCCCCTAAACTGCCCTAACACCACTGCTCTGCCCTAATCCCAAAATCACCACCCCCAGCACGACCCCCTACACTACCCAAAAACCACTGCACTACCCTAAACCCTATAACACTACCCCCAGCAGTATCCCCTACACTACCCAAACACCACTGCACTACCCTAAACCCTAAAACACTACCTCCAGCACGACCCCTTATACTACCCAAACACTTTTGCACTACCCTAAACCCTAAAACACTACCCCCAGCGGAACCCTTCACTCTACCGAACTCCACTTCACTACCCTAATCCCTAAAACACTATCCCTAGCAGTACCCCCTACAATACTCAAACACTACTGCACTACCCTAAAACACTACCCCCAGCAGTACCCCCTACACTACCCAAACACCACTGCACTACCCTAACCTAAAACACTACCCCCAGCACGACCCCCTACACTACCCAAACACCACTGCACTACTCTAAACCCTAAAACACTACCCCCAGCATGACCCCCTACACTACCCAAACACCACTGCATTACCCTAAAACACTACCCCCAGCAGTACCCCCTACACTACCCAAACACCACTGCATTACCCTAAACCCTAAAATATTACCCCTGCACGACCCCCTACACTACCCAAACACCACTGCACTACCCTAAACCGTAAAACACTACCCCCAGCACAACCCCCTACACTACCCAACCACCACTGCACTACCATAAACCCTAAAACACTACCCCAGCACGATCCCCTACACTACCCAAAGACCACTGCACTACCCTAAACCATTAAACACTACCCCCAGCATGACCCCCTACACTACTCAAACACCACTGCACTACCCTACACCCTAAAACACTACCCCCAGCAGTATCCCCTACACTACCCAAACACCACTGCACTACCATAAACCCTAAAACTCTACCCCCAGCACGACCCCCTACACTACCCAAACACCACTGCACTACCCTAAACCCTAAAACACTACCCCAGCACGACCCCCAACACTAGCCAAACACCAATGCACTACCCTAAAACCAAAAACACCATCCCCTGCACAACCGCCTACATTGCCCGAAAACCACTGCACTGCCCTAAACCATAAAACACCACCCCTGCATGACCCCCAGCACTGCCCGACACCACTGCACTCACGTAAACCCTAAAACACCACCCGCTGCACTACCTCCTAATCTGCCCGAACACCACTGCACTGCCCTACACCCTAAAACACTACCCCCTGCACAACCCCCTTCACTGGCCGAACACCAATGCACTGCACTAAACCCTAAAACACCACCACCTGCACGATCTTCTACACTGCCCGAACACCACTGCAGTGCCCTAAACCCTAAAACACCACCCCCTGCATGGCTCCCTGCACTGCCCGAACACCACTGCACTGCCGTAAACTCTAAAACACCACCCGTGCACGACTCCCTACACTGCCCGAACACCACTGCACTGCCATAATCTCTACAACATCACCCCCGCACGACCCCCCACACTGCCCGAACACCACTGCACTGCCCTAAACCCTAAAACACCACCCCCTTCTCGACCCCCTACACTGCCTGAACACCACTGCTCTGCCCTAAAACCTAAAACACCCCCCTGCATGACCCTAAACTGCCCGAACACCATTGCTCTGCCCTAATCCCAAAATCACCACCCCCAGCATGACCCCTACATTGCCAGAATACCACTGCTCTGCCCTAAACCCTAAAACACCACCCCCACCATGACCCCCTACACTACCTGAACACCACTGCACTGCCCTACACTCTAAAACACCACCCCCAGCACGACCCCCTACTCTACCCAAACACCACTGCATTGCCCTAAACTCTAAAACACCACCCCCAGCACGACCCCCTACTCTACCCGAACACCACTGCACTGCACTAAACCCTAAAACATAACCCCAGCACAACCCCCTACACTACCCAAACACCACTGCATTACCCTAAACCCTAAAACATTACCCCGCACAACCCCCTACACTACCCAAACACCACTGCACTATGCTAAACCCTAAAACACTACCCCAGCACAACCCTCTACACTACCCAAACACCACTGCACTACCATAAACCCTAAAACACTACCCCAGCATGATCCCCTACACTTCCCAAAGACCACTGCACTACCCTAAACCCTAAAATACTACCCCCACATGACCCCCTATACTACTCAAAGACCACTGCACGAACCTAAACCCTAAAACACAAACCCCTACACTACAGAAACACATCTGAACTGCCCTAAAACATTTCCCCCAGCATGACCCCCTACACTAAACAAACACCACTGCACTACCCTAAACCCTAAAACACAATCCCCAGCAGTACACCCTACACTACCCAAAGACCACTGCACTACCCTAATCCCTAAAAAACTACCCACTCACGACCCCCTACACTACCCAAACACCACTGCACTACCCTAAACCTTAAAATACTATCCCCAGCAGTACCCCTACACTACCCAAAGACCACTGCACTGCCCTAAACCCTAAAACACTACCCCAGCACGACCCTCTACACTACACAAATACCACTGCACTACCCTAAAACCCCAAAACACTACTCCCTATACTACACAAACACCACTGCACTACCCTAAACCCTAAAACACTCCCGCCAGCACCACTCCCTACACTACCCAAACACCACTGCACTACACTAAACCCTAAAAAACCACCCCTGCACGATCCCCAACACTGCCCGAACACCACTGTACTGCCGTAAACCCTAAAACACATCCACCTGCACGACCTTCTACACTGCCCGAACACCACTGCCGTGCACTAAACACTAAAACACCACCCCCTGCATTACCCCCTACACTGCCCGAACACCACTGCACCTCTCTAAACCCTAAAACACCACCCCCTGCATGACCCCCTACACTTCCTGAACACTGCACAGCCCTAAACCCTAAAACACCACCCCCTGCATGACTCCTTACACTGCCCGAACACCACTGTACTGCCGTAAACCCTAAAACACATCCACCTGCACGACCTTCTACACTGCCCGAACACCACTGCCGTGCACTAAACACTAAAACACCACCCCCTGCATTACCCCCTACACTGCCCGAACACCACTGCACCTCTCTAAACCCTAAAACACCACCCCCTGCATGACCCCCTACACTTCCTGAACACTGCACAGCCCTAAACCCTAAAACACCATCCCCTGCACGACTCCCTGCACTGCCCGAACACCACTGCACTGCCGTAAACTCTAAAACACCACCCGTGCACGACTCCCTACACTGCCCGAACACCACTGCACTGCCGTAATCCCTAAAACACCACCCCCCTGCATGACCCCCCACACTGCCCGAACACCACTGCACTGCCCTAAACCCTAAAACACCACCCCCTCTGCTCAACCCCCTACTCTGCCTGAACACCACTGCTCTGCCCTAAACCCTAAAACACCCCCCTGCATGACCCCCTAAACTGCCCGAACACCATTGCTCTGCCCTAATCCCAAAATTACCACCACCAGCACGACCCCTACACTGCCAGAATACCACTGCTCTGCCCTAAACCCTAAAACACCACCCCCACCATGACCCCCTACACTATCTGAACACCACTGCACTGCCGTAAACTCTAAAACACCACCCCCAGCACGACCCCCTACTCTACCTGAACACCACTGCACTGCACTAAACACTAAAACATTACCCCAGCACAACCCCTACACTACCCAAACACCACTGCATTACCCTAAACCCTAAAACATTACCCCCGCACGACCCCCTACACTACCCAAACACCACTGCACTACGCTAAACCCTAAACCACTACCCCCAGCACAACCCCCTACACTACCCTAACACCACTGCACTACCATAAACCCTAAAACGCTACCACAGCATGATCCCCTACACTACCCAAAGACCACTGCACTACCCTAAACCCTAAAAGACTACCCCCACATGACCCCCTACACTACCCAAAGACCACTGCACTACCATAAACCCTAAAACACTACCCCAGCATGATCCCCTACACTACCCAAAGACCACTGCACTGCCCTAAACCCTAAAATACTAGCCACACATGACCCCCTATACTAACCAAAGACCACTGCACTACCCTAAACCCTAAAACACAAACCCCTACACTACAGAAACACAGCTGAACTGCCCTAAAACATTACCCCCAGCATGACCCCTACACTAAACAAACACCACTGCACTACCCTAAACCCTAAAACACAATCCCCAGCAGTACCCCCTACACTACCCAAACACCACTGCACTACCCTAAACCCTAAAACACTATCCCCAGCAGTACCCCTACACTACCCAAAGACCACTGCACTGCCCTAAACCCTAAAACACTACCCCCAGCACGACTCCTACACTACCCAAACACCACTGCACTACACAAAACCCTAAAACACTTCCCCCAGCACGACCCCCTACACTACACAAATACCACTGCACTACCCTAAAACCCTAAAACACTACTCCCTATACTACACAAACACCACTGCACTACCCTAAACCCTAAAACACTCCCGCCAGCACCACTCCCTACACTACCCAAACACCACTGCACTAAACTAAACCCTAAAAAACCACCCCTGCACGACCCCCAACACTGCCCGAACACCACTGTACTGCCGTAAACCCTAAAACACATCCACCTGCACGACCTTCTACACTGCCCGAACACCACTGCTGTGCACTAAACACTAAAACACCACCCCCTGCATGACCCCCTACACTGCCCGAACACCACTGCACCTCTCTAAACCCTAAAACACCACCCCCTGCATGACCCCCTACACTTCCTGAACACTGCACAGCCCTAAACCCTAAAACACCACCCCCTGCATGACTCCCTACACTGCGCAAACACCACTGCACTGTCCTAAACCCTAAAACTCCATCCCTGCACGACTCCCTGCACTGCCCGAACACCACTGCACTGCCGTAAACTCTAAAACACCACCCATGCACGACTCCCTACACTGCCCGAACACCACTGCACTGCCGTAATCCCTAAAACACCACCCCCCTGCACGACCCCCCACACTGCCCTAACACCACTGCACTGCCCTAAATCCTAAAACACCACCCCCCTGCTCGACCCCCTACACTGCCTGAACACAACTGCTCTGCCCTAAACCCTAAAACACCCCCCTGCATGACCCCCTAAACTGCCCGAACACCACTGCTCTGCCCTAATCCCAAAATCACCACCACCAGCACGACCCCTACACCCCCTGAACACCACTGCACTGCCCTAAACTCTAAAACACCACCCCCAGCACGACCCCCTACTCTACCCAAACACCACTACACTGCACTTAACCGTAAAACATTACCCCAGCACAACCCCCTACACTACCCAAACACCACTGCATTACCCTAAACCCTAAACCATTACCCCCGCACGACCCCCTACACTACCCAAACACCACTGCTCTACGCTAAACCCTAAAACACTACCCCAGCACAACCCCCTACACTTACCAAACACCACTGCACTGCCATAAACCCTAAAACACTACCCCAGCACGATCTCCTACACTACCCAAAGACCACTGTACTACCCTAAACCCTAAAATATTACCCCCACATGACCCCATACAATACCCAAATCCACTGCACTACCCTAAACCCTAACACACTACCCCCAGCAGTACCCCCTACACTACCCAAAGACCACTGCACTACCCTAAACCCTGAAACACTACCCCCTCACGACCCCCTACACTATCCAAACCCCACTGTTCTACCATAAACCCTAAAACACTATCCCCAGGAGTACCCCTACACTACCCAAAGACCACTGCACTGCACTAAACCCTAAAACACTTCCCCAGCACGACCACCTACACTACACAAATACCACTGCACTACCCTAAAACCCTAAAACACTACTCCCTACACTACACAAACACCACTGCACTACCCTAAACCCTAAAACACTCCCGCCAGCACCACTCCCTACACTACTCAAACACCACTGCACTACCCTAAACCCTAAAACACCACCCCTGCACGACCCCCAACACTGCCCGTACACCACTGTGCTGCCGTAAACCCTAAAACACCACCACCTGCATGACCTTCTACACTGCCCGAACACCACTGCAGTGCCCTTAACCCTAAAACACCACCCCCTGCATGACCTTCTACACTGCCCGAACACAACTGCACTGCCCTAAACCCTGAAACACCAGCCCCTGCACAACCCCCTACTCTGCCCGAACACCACTGCACTGCCCTAAACCATGAAACACCAGCCCCAGCATGACCCCCTACACTACCCAAAGACCACTGCACTACCCTAAACCCTGAAATACAAACCCCTACACTACAGAAACACAGCTGAACTACCCTAAAACATTACCCCCAGCATGACCCCTACACTAAACAAACACCACTGCACTACCCTAAACCCTAAAACACTATCCCCAGCAGTACCCCTACACTACCCAAACACCACTGCACTGCCCTAAACCCTAAAACACTACCCCCAGCACAACCCCCTACACTACCCAAAGACCACTGCACTACCCTAAACCCTAAAACACTACCCCCAGCACGACCCCCAACACTACCCAAACACTACTGCACTACCCTAAACCCTAAAACACTACCCCCAGTAGTATCCCCTACACTACCCAAACACCACTGCACTACCATAAACCCTAAAACACTACCCCCAGCACGACCCCCTACACTACCCAAACACCACTGCACTACCCTAAACCCTAAAACACTACCCCCAGCACGACCCCCTACACTAGCCAAACACCAATGCACTAACCTAAAACCTAAACCACCACCCCCTGTACAACCCCCTACATTGCCCGAATACCACTGCACTGCCCTAAACCATAAAACACCACCCCTGCATGACCCCCAGCACTGCCCGACACCACTGCACTCACGTACACCCTAAAACACCTCCCGCTGCACGACCTCCTAAACTGCCCAAACACCACTGCACTGCCCTACACCCTAAAACACTACCCCCTGCATGACCCCCTACACTGGCCGAACACCAATGCACTGCCCTAAACCCTAAAACACCACCCCCTGCATGACCCCTACACTGCCCAAACACCACTGCACACCCCTAAACCCTAAAATACCACCCCCTGCACGACTCCCTACTCTGCCCGAACACCACTGCACTGCCCTAAACCCTAAAACACTACCCCCTGCTCGACTCCCTACACTGCCCGAACACCACTGCACTGCCCTAAACCCTAAAACACCACCCTCTGCACGAATTCCTACACTGCCCGAACACCTCTGCACTTCCCTAAACTCTAAAACACCACCCCCTGCACGACTCCCTACACTGCCCAAACACCACTGCATTGCCCTTAACCCTAAAACACTACCCCCTGCTCGACTCCCTGCACTACCCAAACACCAAAGCACTACTCTAAACCCTAAAACACTATCCCCAGCACGACCCCCTACACTACACAAACACCACTGCACTACCCTAAAACCCTAAAACACTACTCCCTACACTACACAAACACAACCGCACTACCCTAAACCCTAAAACACTCCCCCCAGCACAACTCCCTACACTACCGAAACACCACTGCACTACCCTAAACCCTAAAACACCACCCCTGCACGACCCTCAACACTGCCCGAACACCACTGTACTGCCGAAAACCCTAAAATACGAACCCCTACACTACAGAAACACAGCTGAACTACCCTAAAACATTACCCCCAGCATGACCCCCTACACTAAACAAACACCACTGCACTACCCTAAACCCTAAAACACTATCCCCAGCAGTACCCCTACACTACCCAAAGACCACTGCACTGCCCTAAACCCTAAAACACTACCCCCAGCACGACCCCCTACACTACCCAAAGACCACTGCACTACCCTAAACCCTAAAACTCTACCCCCAGCACGACCCCCAACACTACCCAAACACCACTGCACTACCCTAAACCCTAAAACACTACCCCCAGTAGTATCCCCTATACTACCCAAACACCACTGCACTACCATAAACCCTAAAACACTACCCCCAGCACGACCCCCTACACTACCCAAACACCACTGCACTACCCTAAACACTAAAACACTACCCCAGCACGACCCCCTACACTAGCCAAACACCAATGCACTACCCTAAAACCTAAACCACCACCCCCTGTACAACCACCTACATTGCCCGAATACCACTGCACTGCCCTATACCATAAAACACCACCCCTGCATGACCCCCAGCACTGCCCGACACCACTGCACTCACGTAAACCCTAAAACACCTCCCGCTGCACGACCTCCTAAACTGCCCGAACACCACTGCACTGCTCTACACCCTAAAACACTACCCCCTGCATGACCCCCTACACTGGCCGAACACCAATGCACTGCCCTAAACCCTAAAACACCACCCCCTGCATGACCCCTACACTGCCTAAACACCACTGCACACCCCTAAACCCTAAAACACCACCCCCTGCACGACTCCCTTCTCTGCCCGAACACCACTGCACTGCCCTAAACCCTAAAACACTACCCCCTGCTCGACTCCCTACACTGCCCGAACACCACTGCAAGGCCCTAAACCCTAAAATCCCACCCCCTGCACGACTTCCTACACTGCCCAAACACCTCTGCACTTCCCTAAACTCTAAAACACCACCCCCTGCACGACTCCCTACACTGCCCGAACACCACTGCACTGCCCTTAACCCTAAAACACTACCCCCTGCTCGACTCCCTGCACTACCCAAACACCACTGCACTACCCTAAACCCTAAAACACTATCCCCAGCACGACCCCATACACTACACAAACACCACTGCACTACCCTAAAACCCTAAAACACTACTCCCCACACTACACAAACACCACCGCACTACCCTAAACCCTAAAACACTCACCCCAGCACAACTCCCTACACTACCGAAACACCACTGCACTACCCTAAACCCTAAAACACCACCCCTGCACGACCCTCAACACTGCCCGAACACCACTGTACTGCCGAAAACCCTAAAACACCACCACCTGCATGACCTTCTACACTGCCCGAACACCACTGCAGTGCCCTAAACCCTAAAACACCACCCCCTGCACGACCCCCTACACTGCCCGAACAACACTACACTGCCCTAAACCCTAAAACACCTCCCCCTGCTCGACTCCCTACACTGCCCAAACACCACTGCACTGTCCTAAACCCTAAAACTTCATCCCCTGCACAACTCCCTGCACTGCCCGAACACCACTGCACTGCCGTAAACTCTAAAACACCACCCATGCACGACTCCCTACACTGCCCGAACACCACTGCACTGCTGTAATCCCTAAAACACCACCCCCCTGCATGACCCCCACACTGCCCTAACACCACTGCACTGCCCTAAACCCTAAAACACCCCCCCCTGCTCGACCCCCTACACTGCCTGAACACAACTGCTCTGCCCTAAACCCTAAAACACCCCCCTGCATGACCCCCTAAACTGCCCGAACACCACTGCTCTGCCCTAATCCCAAAATCACCACCCCCAGCATTACCCCTACACTGCCAGAATACCACTGCTCTGCCCTAAACGCTAAAACACCACCCCCACCATGACCCGCTACACTACCTGAACACCACTGCACTGCCCTAAACTCTAAAACACCACCCCCAGCACGACCCCCTACTCTACCCGAACACCACTACACTGTACTAAACCGTAAAACATCACCCCAGCACAACCCCCTACACTACCCAAACACCACTGCATTACCCTAAACCCTAAAATATTACCCCCGCACGACCCCCTACACTACCCAAACACCACTGCACTACGCTAAACCCTAAAACACTACCCCAGCACAACCCCCTACACTACCCAAATACCACTGCACTACCATAAACCCTAAAACACTACCCCAGCACGATCCCCTACACTACCCAAAGACCACTGCACTACCCTAAACCCTAAAATACTACCCCCACATGACCCCCTACACTACCCAAAGACCACTGCACTACCCTAAACCCTAAAACACGAACCCCTACACTACAGAAACACAGCTGAACTTCCCTAAAACACTACCTCCTGCTCCTCTCCCTACACTACCCAAACACCACTGCACTACCCTAAACCCTAAAACACTACCCCCAGCACGACCCCCTGCACTACACAAACACCACTGCACTATCCTAAAACCCTAAAACACTACTCCCTACACTACACAAACACCACTGCACTACCCTAAACCCTAAAACACCACCACCTGCATGACCTTCTACACAGCCCGAACACCACTGCAGTGCCCTAAACCCTAAAACACCATCCCCTGCACGACTCCCTGCACTGCCCGAACACCACTGCACTGCCATAAACTCTAAAACACCACCCATGCACGACTCCCTACACTGCCCAAACACCACTGCACTGCCCTAAACCCTGAAACACCATCCCCTGCACGACTCCCTGCACTGCCCGAACACCACTGCACTGCTGTAAACTCTAAAACACCACCCATGCACGACTCCCTACACTACCCGAACACCACTGCACTGCCGTAATCTCTAAAACACCACCCTCCTGCACGACCTCCAAACTGCCATAACACCACTGCACTGCCCTAATCCCAAAATCACCATCCCCAGCATGACCCCTACACTGCCAGAATACCACTGCTCTGCCCTAAACGCTAAAACACCACCCCCACCATCACCCTACACTACCTGAACACCACTGCACTGCCCTAAACTCTAAAACACCACCCCCAGCACGACCCCCTACTCTACCCGAACACCACTGCACTGCACTAAACCCTAAAACATTACCCCAGCACAACCCCCTACACTACCCAATCACCACTGCATTACCCTAAACCCTAAAACATTACCCCCGCACGACCCCCTACACTACCCAAACACCACTGCACTACCCTCAACCCTAAAATACTACCACCACATGACCCCCTACACTACCCAAAGACCACTGCACTACCCTAAACCCTAAAACACAAACCCCTACACTACAGAAACACAGCTGAACTACCCTAAAACATTACCCCCAGCATGACCCCTACACTAAACAAACACCACTGCACTACCCTAAACCCTAAAACACTACCCCCAGCAGTACCCCTACACTTCCCAAAGACAACTGCTCTACCCTAAACCCTAAAACACTACCCCCGCATGACCCCCTACACTACCCTAAGACCACTGCACTACCCTAAACCCTAAAACAATACCCCCAGCAGTACCCCTCACACTACCCAAACACCACTGCACTTCTCAAAACCCTAAAACACTATCCCCAGAGGTACCCCTACACTACCCAAAGACCACTGCACTACTCTAAACCCTAAAACACTACAACCAGCACGACCCCCTACACTAGATAAACACCACTGCACTGCCCTAAACCCTAAAACACTACCCTCAGCACAACCCCCTACACTACCCAAAGATCACTGCACTACCCTAACCCCTAAAACACTACCCCCAGCACGACCCCCTATACTACCCAAACACCACTGCACTACCCTAAACCCTAAAACACTACCCCCAGCAGTATCCCCTACACTACCCAAACACGAATGCACTACCATAAACCCTAAAACACTACCCCCAGCACGACCCCCTACACTACCTAAACATCACTGCACTACCCTAAACCCTAAAACACTACCCCCAGCACGACCCCCTACACTAGCCAAACACCAATGCACTACCCTAAAACCTAAAACACCACCCCCTGCACAACCCCCTACATTGCCCGAATACCACTGCACTACACCATAAAACACCACGCCTGCATGACTCCCAGCACTGCCCGAACACCACTGCACTCACGTAAACCCTAAAACACCACCCGCTGCACGACCTCCTAAACTGCCCGAACACCACTGCACTGGCCTACACCCTAAAACACTATCCCCTGCATGACCCCCTACACTGGCCAAACACCACTGCACAGCCCTAAACCCTAAAACACCACCCCCTGCATGACCAACTACACTGCCCAAACACCACTATACTGCCCTAAACCCTAAAACACCACCCCATGCATGACTCCCTACACTGCCCGAACACCACTGCACTTCCCTAAGCTCTAAAACACCACCCCCTGCACGACTTCCTACTCTGCCCGAACACCACTGCACTGCCCTAAACCCTAAAACACTATTCCCTGCTCGACTCCCTACACTACCCAAACACCACTGCACTACCCTAAACCCTAAAACACCACCCCCAGCACAACCCCCTCCACTACACAAACACCACTGCACTACCCTAAAACCCTAAAAGACTACTCCCTACTCTACACAAACACCACTGCACTACCCTAAACCCTAAAACACACCCCCAGCACCACTCCCTACACTACCCAAACACCACTGCACTACCCTAAACCCTAAAACACCACCCCTGCATGACCCCCAACACTGCCCGAACACCACTGTACTGTCGTAAACCCTAAAACACCACCACCTGCACGACCTTCTACACTGCCCGAACACCACTGCAGTGCACTAAACCCTAAAACACCACCCCCTGCACGACCCCCTACACTGCCCGAACACCACTGCACTGCCCTAAACCCTAAAACACTACCACTGGCATGACCCCTACACTACCCGTACACCACTGCTCTGCCCTAAACCCTGAAACACCACCCCCTGCATGACCCCCAACACTGCCCGAACACCACTGCACTGCCCTAAACCCTAAAACACTACCCCAGCATGACCCCTTTTCTGCCCGAACACCACTGCTCTGCCCTAAATCCTGAAACACTACCCCCAGCACGTCCCCCTACACTTCCTGAAAACCACTGCACTGCCCTAAACCCTGAAACACTAGCCCCAGCACAACCCCTACACTACCCGAACACCACTGCACTGCCCTAAACCCTGAAACACCCGCCCAGCTCGACCCCCTACACTGTCCAAACACCACTGCACTGCCCTAAACACTGAAACACCAGCCCCATCACGACCCCCTACACTGCCCGAACAACACTGCACTGCCCTAAACCCTGAAACACCAGCCTGAGCACGACCCCTACACTGCCCAAACACCACTACACTGCCCTAAACCCTAAATCTATCCCAAGCACGACCCCCTACACAGTACAAACACCACTGTACTACTCTAAACCCTGAAACACTACAACAAGCACGACCCCCTACACTACACAAACACCACTGCACTACCCTAAACCCTAAAACACCACACCCTGCACGACCCCCTACAATGCCCGAACACCACTGAACTGCCCTGAACCCTAAAAAACCACCCCCTGCACGACCCCCTACACTGCCCAGACACCACTGCACTGCCCTAAACCCTAAAACACTACCCCCAACCTGACCCCCTACACTGCCCGAACACCACTGCACTGCCCTAAACCCTAAAACACCCCCCAGCACGACCCCCTATACTACCCAAACACCAGTGCTCGGCTCTAAACCCTAAAACAGTACCCCGAGCACGACCCCCTACACTCCACAAACACCACTCCACTGCCTTAAACCCTAAAACACTACCCCCAGCCTGGCCTCCTTCACTAAATAAACACCAATTCACTACCCTAAATCCTGAAACACTACCCCCAGCACGACCCCCTACACTACCCAAAAACCACTGTACTACCCTAAACCCTAAAACACGACCCCCTACACTACACAAACACCACTGCACTACCCTAAAACCTAAAAATATATCCCCAGCATGACCCCCTACACTAAACAAACACCACGGGACTACCCTAAACCCCATAGTACTTCCCCCTAAACTACACAAACACCACATCACTACCATAAACCCTAAAACACTATCCCCTGCATGACCCCCTACACTGCCCGAACACCACTGCACTGCCCTAAACCCTAAAACACCACCCCCTGCATGACCCCCTACACTGCCCGAACACCACTGCACTGCCCTAAACCGTAAAAGACCACCCCCAGCATGACCCCTACACTACCTAAACACCACTTCCCTAAACCCTAAAACACCACCCCCTGCATGACCCCCTACACTGCCTGAACACCACTGCACTGCCCTAAACCCTAAAACACCACCCCCATCACGACCCCCTACACTGCCCGAACACAACTGCACTACCCTAAACCACCACCCCCAGTACGACCCCCTTCACTGCCTGAACACCACAGCACTGCCCTAAACCCTAAAACACTACCCCCGGCATGACCCCTACACTGCCCGAACACCACTGCTCTACCCTAAACCCTGAAACACCACCCCCTGCACGACCCCCTACACTGTCCGAACACCACTGCACTGCCCTAAACCCTAAAATACTACCACCGGCATGACCCCTACACTACCCGAACACCACTGCTCTGCCCTAAACCCTGAAACACCACCCCCTGCACGACCCACTACACTGCCCGAACACCACTGCACTGCCCTAAACCCTAAAACACTGCCCCAGCATGACCCCTACACTGCCCGAACACCACTGCTCTGCCCTAAACCCTGAAACACTACCCCCAGCACGTCCCCCTACACTGCCTGAACACCACTGCACTGCCCTAAACCCTGAAACACCACCCCCGCACGACCCCCTACACTGCCAGAACACCACTGCACTGCCCTAAACTCTGAAACACCACCCCCGCACGAATCCCTGCATTGCTCGAACACCACTACACTGCCCTTATCCCTGAAACACCACCCCCAGCACGACCCCCCTATGCTGCCCGAACACCACTGCTCTGCCCTAAACCCTGAAATACCACGCCCGCATGACCCCCTACACTGCCCGAACACAACTGCACTGCCATAAACCCTGAAACACCACCACCAGCACAGCCCCCTACTCTGCATAAACACCACTGCACTGCCCTAAACCCTAAAACACCAGCCTCAGCACGACCCCCCTACACTGACCAAACAACACTGCACTGCCCTAAACCCTGAAACACCACACCCAGCACGAACCCTACACTGCACGAACATCACTGCACTGCCCAAAACCCTAAAACACCACCCCCAGCACGACACCCTTGACTGTCCGAACACCACTACGCTTCCCTAAACCCTAAAACACCACTCCCAGCACAACCCCCTACACTTTCTGAGCACCACTGCACTGCCTTAAACCTTAAAACACTATCCCCAGCATGACCCCCTACACTGCCCGAACACCACTGCACTACCCTAAACCCTGAAACACCACCCCCAGCACGACCCCCTACTCTGTCCGCACACCACTTCACTGCCCTAAACCCTGAAACACCAGCCCCTGCACAACCCCCTACTCTGCCCGAACACCACTGCACTGCCCTAAACCATGAAACACCAGCCCCAGCATGACCCCCTACACTGCCCAAACACCACTGCACTGACCTAAACCCTGAAACACCACCACCCTGCACGACCACCTACACTGCCTTGAAGACCACTGCACTAACCTAAACATTGTAATACCATCACCATACATGACCCCCTACACTGCCCTAACACCACTGCACTGCCCTAAACCCTGAAACACCACCCCAGCACGACCCCCTACACTGCACGAACACCACTGCTCTGCCCTAAACCCTGAAACACCACCCCAGCATGACCCCCTACACTGCCCAAACACCACTGCACTGCCCTTAACCCTGAAACACCACCCCCAGCACGACCCCCTAAACTGCCCGAACACCACTGCACTGCCCTAAACCCTGAAACACCACCCCAGCACGAACCCCTACACTGCCCGAACACCACTGCACTGCCCTAAACTCTGAAACACCACCCCCGCACGAACCCCTACACTGCTCGATCACCACTACACTGCCCTTATCCCTGAAACACAACCCACAGCACGACTCCCTACACTGCCTGAACACCACTGCACTGCCCTAAACCCAAAAACACTACCCCAGCATAACCCCCTACACTGCCCGAACACCACTGCACTGCCCTAAACCCTGAAACATCAACCCCAGCACAACCACCAACACTGCCCGAACACAACTGCACTGCCCTAAACCCTGAAACACCACCCCCAGCACGACCCCCTACTCTGCCCGAACACCACTGCACTGCCCTAAACCCTAAAACACTACCCCCTGCTCGACTCCCTGCACTACCCAAACACCAAAGCACTACCCTAAACCCTAAAACACTATCCCCAGCACGACCCCCTACACTACACAAACACCACTGCATTACCCTAAAACCCTAAAACACTACTCCCTACACTACACAAACACCACCGCACTACCCTAAACCCTAAAACACTCCTCCCAGCACAACTCCCTACACTACCGAAACACCACTGCACTACCCTAAACCCTAAAACACCACCCCTGCACGACCCTCAACACTGCCCGAACACCACTGTACTGCCGAAAACCCTAAAATACGAACCCCTACACTACAGAAACACAGCTGAACTACCCTAAAACATTACCCCCAGCATGACCCCCTACACTAAACAAACACCACTGCACTACCCTAAACCCTAAAACACTATCCCCAGCAGTACCCCTACACTACCCAAAGACCACTGCACTGCCCTAAACCCTAAAACACTACCCCCAGCACGACCCCCTACACTACCCAAAGACCACTGCACTACCCTAAACCCTAAAACTCTACCCCCAGCACGACCCCCAACACTACCCAAACACCACTGCACTACCCTAAACCCTAAAACACTACCCCCAGTAGTATCCCCTACACTACCCAAACACCACTGCACTACCATAAACCCTAAAACACTACCCCCAGCACGACCCCCTACACTACCCAAACACCACTGCACTACCCTAAACACTAAAACACTACCCCAGCATGACCCCCTACACTAGCCAAACACCAATGCACTACCCTAAAACCTAAACCACCACCCCCTGTACAACCACCTACATTGCCCGAATACCACTGCACTGCCCTAAACCATAAAACACCACCCCTGCATGACCCCCAGCACTGCCCGACACCACTGCACTCACGTAAACCCTAAAACACCTCCCGCTGCACGACCTCCTAAACTGCCCGAACACCACTGCACTGCTCTACACCCTAAAACACTACCCCCTGCATGACCCCCTACACTGGCCGAACACCAATGCACTGCCCTAAACCCTAAAACACCACCCCCTGCATGACCCCTACACTGCCTAAACACCACTGCACACCCCTAAACCCTAAAACACCACCCCCTGCATGACTCCCTACTCTGCCCGAACACCACTGCACTGCCCTAAACCCTAAAACACTACCCCCTGCTCGACTCCCTACACTGCCAGAACACCACTGCAAGGCCCTAAACCCTAAAATCCCACCCCCTGCACGACTTCCTACACTGCCCGAACACCTCTGCACTTCCCTAAACTCTAAAACACCACCCCCTGCACGACTCCCTACACTGCCCGAACACCACTGCACTGCCCTTAACCCTAAAACACTACCCCCTGCTCGACTCCCTGCACTACCCAAACACCACTGCACTACCCTAAACCCTAAAACACTATCCCCAGCACGACCCCATACACTACACAAACACCACTGCACTACCCTAAAACCCTAAAACACTACTCCCCACACTACACAAACACCACCGCACTACCCTAAACCCTAAAACACTCCCCCCAGCACAACTCCCTACACTACCGAAACACCACTGCACTACCCTAAACCCTAAAACACCACCCCTGCACGACCCTCAACACTGCCCGAACACCACTGTACTGCCGAAAACCCTAAAACACCACCACCTGCATGACCTTCTACACTGCCCGAACACCACTGCAGTGCCCTAAACCCTAAAACACCACCCCCTGCACGACCCCCTACACTGCCCGAACAACACTACACTGCCCTAAACCCTAAAACACCTCCCCCTGCTCGACTCCCTACACTGCCCAAACACCACTGCACTGTCCTAAACCCTAAAACTTCATCCCCTGCACAACTCCCTGCACTGCCCGAACACCACTGCACTGCCGTAAACTCTAAAACACCACCCATGCACGACTCCCTACACTGCCCGAACACCACTGCACTGCTGTAATCCCTAAAACACCACCCCCCTGCATGACCCCCCACACTGCCCTAACACCACTGCACTGCCCTAAACCCTAAAACACCCCCCCCCTGCTCGACCCCCTACACTGCCTGAACACAACTGCTCTGCCCTAAACCCTAAAACACCCCCCTGCATGACCCCCTAAACTGCCCGAACACCACTGCTCTGCCCTAATCCCAAAATCACTACCCCCAGCATTACCCCTACACTGCCAGAATACCACTGCTCTGCCCTAAACGCTAAAACACCACCCCCACCATGACCCGCTACACTACCTGAACACCACTGCACTGCCCTAAACTCTAAAACACCACCCCCAGCACGACCCCCTACTCTACCCGAACACCACTACACTGTACTAAACCGTAAAACATCACCCCAGCACAACCCCCTACACTACCCAAACACCACTGCATTACCCTAAACCCTAAAATATTACCCCCGCACGACCCCCTACACTACCCAAACACCACTGCACTACGCTAAACCCTAAAACACTACCCCAGCACAACCCCCTACACTACCCAAATACCACTGCACTACCATAAACCCTAAAACACTACCCCAGCACGATCCCCTACACTACCCAAAGACCACTGCACTACCCTAAACCCTAAAATACTACCCCCACATGACCCCCTACACTACCCAAAGACCACTGCACTACCCTAAACCCTAAAACACGAACCCCTACACTACAGAAACACAGCTGAACTTCCCTAAAACACTACCTCCTGCTCCTCTCCCTACACTACCCAAACACCACTGCACTACCCTAAACCCTAAAACACTACCCCCAGCACGACCCCCTGCACTACACAAACACCACTGCACAATCCTAAAACCCTAAAACACTACTCCCTACACTACACAAACACCACTGCACTACCCTAAACCCTAAAACACCACCACCTGCATGACCTTCTACACAGCCCGAACACCACTGCAGTGCCCTAAACCCTAAAACACCATCCCCTGCACGACTCCCTGCACTGCCCGAACACCACTGCACTGCCATAAACTCTAAAACACCACCCATGCACGACTCCCTACACTGCCCAAACACCACTGCACTCCCTAAACCCTGAAACACCATCCCCTGCACGACTCCCTGCACTGCCCGAACACCACTGCACTGCTGTAAACTCTAAAACACCACCCATGCACGACTCCCTACACTACCCGAACACCACTGCACTGCCCTAATCCCAAAATCACCATCCCCAGCATGACCCCTACACTGCCAGAATACCACTGCTCTGCCCTAAACGCTAAAACACCACCCCCACCATCACCCTACACTACCTGAACACCACTGCACTGCCCTAAACTCTAAAACACCACCCCCAGCACGACCCCCTACTCTACCCGAATACCACTGCACTGCACTAAACCCTAAAACATTACCCCAGCACAACCCCCTACACTACCCAATCACCACTGCATTACCCTAAACCCTAAAACATTACCCCCGCACGACCCCCTACACTACCCAAACACCACTGCACTACCCTCAACCCTAAAATACTACCACCACATGACCCCCTACACTACCCAAAGACCACTGCACTACCCTAAACCCTAAAACACAAACCCCTACACTACAGAAACACAGCTGAACTACCCTAAAACATTACCCCCAGCATGACCCCTACACTAAACAAACACCACTGCACTACCCTAAACCCTAAAACACTACCCCCAGCAGTACCCCTACACTTCCCAAAGACAACTGCGCTACCCTAAACCCTAAAACACTACCCCCGCATGACCCCCTACACTACCCTAAGACCACTGCACTACCCTAAACCCTAAAACAATACCCCCAGCAGTACCCCTCACACTACCCAAACACCACTGCACTTCTCAAAACCCTAAAACACTATCCCCAGAGGTACCCCTACACTACCCAAAGACCACTGCACTACTCTATACCCTAAAACACTACAACCAGCACGACCCCCTACACTAGATAAACACCACTGCACTGCCCTAAACCCTAAAACACTACCCTCAGCACAACCCCCTACACTACCCAAAGATCACTGCACTACCCTAACCCCTAAAACACTACCCCCAGCACGACCCCCTATACTACCCAAACACCACTGCACTACCCTAAACCCTAAAACACTACCCCCAGCAGTATCCCCTACACTACCCAAACACAAATGCACTACCATAAACCCTAAAACATTACCCCCAGCACGACCCCCTACACTACCCAAACATCACTGCACTACCCTAAACCCTAAAACACTACCCCCAGCACGACCCCCTACACTAGCCAAACACCAATGCACTTCCCTAAAACCTAAAACACCACCCCCTGCACAACCCCCTACATTGCCCGAATACCACTGCACTACACCATAAAACACCACGCCTGCATGACTCCCAGCACTGCCCGAACACCACTGCACTCACGTAAACCCTAAAACACCACCCGCTGCACGACCTCCTAAACTGCCCGAACACCACTGCACTGCCCTACACCCTAAAACACTATCCCCTGCATGACCCCCTACACTGGCCAAACACCACTGCACAGCCCTAAACCCTAAAACACCACCCCCTGCATGACCAACTACACTGCCCAAACACCACTATACTGCTCTAAACCCTAAAACACCACCCCATGCATGACTCCCTACACTGCCCGAACACCACTGCACTTCCCTAAGCTCTAAAACACCACCCCCTGCACGACTTCCTACTCTGCCCGAACACCACTGCACTGCCCTAAACCCTAAAACACTATTCCCTGCTCGACTCCCTACACTACCCAAACACCACTGCACTACCCTAAACCCTAAAACACCACCCCCAGCACAACCCCCTCCACTACACAAACACCACTGCACTACCCTAAAACCCTAAAAGACTACTCCCTACTCTACACAAACACCACTGCACTACCCTAAACCCTAAAACACACCCCCAGCACCACTGCCTACACTACCCAAACACCACTGCACTACCCTAAACCCTAAAACACCACCACTGCATGACCCCCAACACTGCCCGAACACCACTGTACTGTCGTAAACCCTAAAACACCACCACCTGCACGACCTTCTACACTGCCCGAACACCACTGCAGTGCACTAAACCCTAAAACACCACCCCTGCACGACCCCCTACACTGCCCGAACACCACTGCACTGCCCTAAACCCTAAAACACTACCACTGGCATGACCCCTACACTACCCGTACACCACTGCTCTGCCCTAAACCCTGAAACACCACCCCCTGCATGACCCCCAACACTGCCCGAACACCACTGCACTGCCCTAAACCCTAAAACACTACCCCAGCATGACCCCTTTTCTGCCCGAACACCACTGCTCTGCCCTAAATCCTGAAACACTACCCCCAGCACGTCCCCCTACACTTCCTGAAAACCACTGCACTGCCCTAAACCCTGAAACACTAGCCCCAGCACAACCCCTACACTACCCGAACACCACTGCACTGCCCTAAACCCTGAAACACCCGCCCAGCTCGACCCCCTACACTGTCCAAACACCACTGCACTGCCCTAAACACTGAAACACCAGCCCCATCACGACCCCCTACACTGCCCGAACAACACTGCACTGCCCTAAACCCTGAAACACCAGCCTGAGCACGACCCCTACACTGCCCAAACACCACTACACTGCACTAAACCCTAAATCTATCCCAAGCACGACCCCCTACACAGTACAAACACCACTGTACTACTCTAAACCCTGAAACACTACAACAAGCACGACCCCCTACACTACACAAACACCACTGCACTACCCTAAACCCTAAAACACCACACCCTGCACGACCCCCTACAATGCCCGAACACCACTGAACTGCCCTGAACCCTAAAAAACCACCCCTGCACGACCCCCTACACTGCCCAGACACCACTGCACTGCCCTAAACCCTAAAACACTACCCCCAACCTGACCCCCTACACTGCCCGAACACCACTGCACTGCCCTAAACCCTAAAACACCCCCCAGCACGACCCCCTATACTACCCAAACACCAGTGCTCTGCTCTAAACCCTAAAACAGTACCCCGAGCACGACCCCCTTCACTCCACAAACACCACTCCACTGCCTTAAACCCTAAAACACTACCCCCAGCCTGGCCTCCTTCACTAAATAAACACCAATTCACTACCCTAAATCCTGAAACACTACCCCCAGCACGACCCCCTACACTACCCAAAAACCACTGTACTACCCTAAACCCTAAAACACGACCCCCTACACTACACAAACACCACTGCACTACCCTAAAACCTAAAAATATATCCCCAGCATGACCCCCTACACTAAACAAACACCACGGCACTACCCTAAACCCTATAGTACTTCCCCCTACACTACACAAACACCACATCACTACCATAAACCCTAAAACACTATCCCCTGCATGACCCCCTACACTGCCCGAACACCACTGCACTGCCCTAAACCCTAAAACACTACCCCCTGCATGACCCCCTACACTGCCCGAACACCACTGCACTGCCCTAAACCCTAAAAGACCACCCCCAGCATGACCCCTACACTACCTGAACACCACTTCCCTAAACTCTAAAACACCACCCCCTGCATGACCCCCTACACTGCCTGAACACCACTGCACTGCCCTAAACCCTAAAACACCACCCCCATCACGACCCCCTACACTGCCCGAACACAACTGCACTACCCTAAACCACCACCACCAGTACGACCCCCTTCACTGCCCGAACACCACTGCACTACCCTAAACCCTAAAACACTAACCCCCAGCAGGACCCCCTACGCTACCCAAAGACCACCGCACTATCCTAAACCCTAAAACACTACCCCCAGCACGACCCCCTACACTGCCTGAACACCACAGCACTGCCCTAAACCCTAAAACACTACCCCCGGCATGACCCCTACACTGCCCGAACACCACTGCTCTACCCTAAACCCTGAAACACCACCCCCTGCACGACCCCCTACACTGTCCGAACACCACTGCACTGCCCTAAACCCTAAAATACTACCACCGGCATGACGCCTACACTACCCGAACACCACTGCTCTGCCCTAAACCCTGAAACACCACCCCCTGCACGACCCACTACACTGCCCGAACACCACTGCACTGCCCTAAGCCCTAAAACACTGCCCCAGCATGACCCCTACACTGCCCGAACACCACTGCTCTGCCCTAAACCCTGAAACACTACCCCCAGCACGTCCCCCTACACTGCCTGAACACCACTGCACTGCCCTAAACCCTGAAACACCACCCCCGCACGACCCCCTACACTGCCAGAACACCACTGCACTGCCCAAAACTCTGAAACACCACCCCCGCACGAATCCCTGCATTGCTCGAACACCACTACACTGCCCTTATCCCTGAAACACCACCCCCAGCACGACCCCCTATGCTGCCCGAACACCACTGCTCTGCCCTAAACCCTGAAATACCACGCCCGCATGACCCCCTACACTGCCCGAACACAACTGCACTGCCATAAACCCTGAAACACCACCACCAGCACAGCCCCCTACTCTGCATAAACACCACTGCACTGCCCTAAACCCTAAAACACCAGCCTCAGCACGACCCCCCTACACTGACCAAACAACACTGCACTGCCCTAAACCCTGAAACACCACACCCAGCACGAACCCTACACTGCACGAACATCACTGCACTGCCCAAAACCCTAAAACACCACCCCCAGCACGACACCCTTGACTGCCCGAACACCACTACGCTTCCCTAAACCCTAAAACACCACTCCCAGCACAACCCCCTACACTTTCTGAGCACCACTGCACTGCCTTAAACCTTAAAACACTATCCCCAGCATGACCCCCTACACTGCCCGAACACCACTGCACTACCCTAAACCCTGAAACACCACCCCCAGCACGACCCCCTACTCTGTCCGCACACCACTTCACTGCCCTAAACCCTGAAACACCAGCCCCTGCACAACCCCCTACTCTGCCCGAACACCACTGCACTGCCCTAAACCATGAAACACCAGCCCCAGCATGACACCCTACACTGCCCAAACACCACTGCACTGACCTAAACCCTGAAACACCACCACCCTGCACGACCACCTACAATGCCTTGAAGACCACTGCACTAACCTAAACATTGTAATACCATCACCATACATGACCCCCTACACTGCCCGAACACCACTGCACTGCCCTAAACCCTGAAACACCACCCCAGCACGACCCCCTACACTGCACGAACACCACTGCTCTGCCCTAAACCCTGAAACACCACCCCAGCATGACCCCCTACACTGCCCAAACACCACTGCACTGCCCTTAACCCTGAAACACCACCCCCAGCACGACCCCCTAAACTGCCCGAACACCACTGCACTGCCCTAAACCCTGAAACACCACCCCAGCACGAACCCCTACACTGCCCGAACACCACTGCACTGCCCTAAACTCTGAAACACCACCCCCGCACGAACCCCTACACTGCTCGATCACCACTACACTGCCCTTATCCCTGAAACACAACCCACAGCACGACTCCCTACACTGCCTGAACACCACTGCACTGCCCTAAACCCAAAAACACTACCCCAGCATAACCCCCTACACTGCCCGAACACCACTGCACTGCCCTAAACCCTGAAACATCAACCCCAGCACAACCACCAACACTGCCCGAACACAACTGCACTGCCCTAAACCCTGAAACACCACCCCCAGCATGACCCCCTACTCTGCCCGAACACCACTGCACTGCCCTAAACCCTAAAACACTACCCCCTGCTCGACTCCCTGCACTACCCAAACACCAAAGCACTACCCTAAACCCTAAAACACTATCCCCAGCACGACCCCCTACACTACACAAACACCACTGCATTACCCTAAAACCCTAAAACACTACTCCCTACACTACACAAACACCACCGCACTACCCTAAACCCTAAAACACTCCTCCCAGCACAACTCCCTACACTACCGAAACACCACTGCACTACCCTAAACCCTAAAACACCACCCCTGCACGACCCTCAACACTGCCCGAACACCACTGTACTGCCGAAAACCCTAAAATACGAACCCCTACACTACAGAAACACAGCTGAACTACCCTAAAACATTACCCCCAGCATGACCCCCTACACTAAACAAACACCACTGCACTACCCTAAACCCTAAAACACTATCCCCAGCAGTACCCCTACACTACCCAAAGACCACTGCACTGCCCTAAACCCTAAAACACTACCCCCAGCACGACCCCCTACACTACCCAAAGACCACTGCACTACCCTAAACCCTAAAACTCTACCCCCAGCACGACCCCCAACACTACCCAAACACCACTGCACTACCCTAAACCCTAAAACACTACCCCCAGTAGTATCCCCTACACTACCCAAACACCACTGCACTACCATAAACCCTAAAACACTACCCCCAGCACGACCCCCTGCACTACCCAAACACCACTGCACTACCCTAAACACTAAAACACTACCCCAGCACGACCCCCTACACTAGCCAAACACCAATGCACTACCCTAAAACCTAAACCACCACCCCCTGTACAACCACCTACATTGCCCGAATACCACTGCACTGCCCTAAACCATAAAACACCACCCCTGCATGACCCCCAGCACTGCCCGACACCACTGCACTCACGTAAACCCTAAAACACCTCCCGCTGCACGACCTCCTAAACTGCCCGAACACCACTGCACTGCTCTACACCCTAAAACACTACCCCCTGCATGACCCCCTACACTGGCCGAACACCAATGCACTGCCCTAAACCCTAAAACACCACCCCCTGCATGACCCCTACACTGCCTAAACACCACTGCACACCCCTAAACCCTAAAACACCACCCCCTGCACGACTACCTACTCTGCCCGAACACCACTGCACTGCCCTAAACCCTAAAACACTACCCCCTGCTCGACTCCCTACACTGCCAGAACACCACTGCAAGGCCCTAAACCCTAAAATCCCACCCCCTGCACGACTTCCTACACTGCCCGAACACCTCTGCACTTCCCTAAACTCTAAAACACCACCCCCTGCACGACTCCCTACACTGCCCGAACACCACTGCACTGCCCTTAACCCTAAAACACTACCCCCTGCTCGACTCCCTGCACTACCCAAACACCACTGCACTACCCTAAACCCTAAAACACTATCCCCAGCACGACCCCATACACTACACAAACACCACTGCACTACCCTAAAACCCTAAAACACTTCTCCCCACACTACACAAACACCACCGCACTACCCTAAACCCTAAAACACTCCCCCCAGCACAACTCCCTACACTACCGAAACACCACTGCACTACCCTAAACCCTAAAACACCACCCATGCACGACCCTCAACACTGCCCGAACACCACTGTACTGCCGAAAACCCTAAAACACCACCACCTGCATGACCTTCTACACTGCCCGAAAACCACTGCAGTGCCCTAAACCCTAAAACACCACCCCCTGCACGACCCCCTACACTGCCCGAACAACACTACACTGCCCTAAACCCTAAAACACCTCCCCCTGCTCGACTCCCTACACTGCCCAAACACCACTGCACTGTCCTAAACCCTAAAACTTCATCCCCTGCACAACTCCCTGCACTGCCCGAACACCACTGCACTGCCGTAAACTCTAAAACACCACCCATGCACGACTCCCTACACTGCCCGAACACCACTGCACTGCTGTAATCCCTAAAACACCACCCCCCTGCATGACCCCCCACACTGCCCTAACACCACTGCACTGCCCTAAACCCTAAAACACCCCCCCCCTGCTCGACCCCCTACACTGCCTGAACACAACTGCTCTGCCCTAAACCCTAAAACACCCCCCTGCATGACCCCCTAAACTGCCCGAACACCACTGCTCTGCCCTAATCCCAAAATCACCACCCCCAGCATTACCCCTACACTGCCAGAATACCACTGCTCTGCCCTAAACGCTAAAACACCACCCCCACCATGACCCGCTACACTACCTGAACACCACTGCACTGCCCTAAACTCTAAAACACCACCCCCAGCACGACCCCCTACTCTACCCGAACACCACTACACTGTACTAAACCGTAAAACATCACCCCAGCACAACCCCCTACACTACCCAAACACCACTGCATTACCCTAAACCCTAAAATATTACCCCCGCACGACCCCCTACACTACCCAAACACCACTGCACTACGCTAAACCCTAAAACACTACCCCAGCACAACCCCCTACACTACCCAAATACCACTGCACTACCATAAACCCTAAAACACTACCCCAGCACGATCCCCTACACTACCCAAAGACCACTGCACTACCCTAAACCCTAAAATACTACCCCCACATGACCCCCTACACTACCCAAAGACCACTGCACTACCCTAAACCCTAAAACACGAACCCCTACACTACAGAAACACAGCTGAACTTCCCTAAAACACTACCTCCTGCTCCTCTCCCTACACTACCCAAACACCACTGCACTACCCTAAACCCTAAAACACTACCCCCAGCACGACCCCCTGCACTACACAAACACCACTGCACAATCCTAAAACCCTAAAACACTACTCCCTACACTACACAAACACCACTGCACTACCCTAAACCCTAAAACACCACCACCTGCATGACCTTCTACACAGCCCGAACACCACTGCAGTGCCCTAAACCCTAAAACACCATCCCCTGCACGACTCCCTGCACTGCCCGAACACCACTGCACTGCCATAAACTCTAAAACACCACCCATGCACGACTCCCTACACTGCCCAAACACCACTGCACTGCCCTAAACCCTGAAACACCATCCCCTGCACGACTCCCTGCACTGCCCGAACACCACTGCACTGCTGTAAACTCTAAAACACCACCCATGCACGACTCCCTACACTACCCGAACACCACTGCACTGCCGTAATCCCTAAAACACCACCCTCCTGCACGACCTCCAAACTGCCATAACACCACTGCACTGCCCTAATCCCAAAATCACCATCCCCAGCATGACCCCTACACTGCCAGAATACCACTGCTCTGCCCTAAACGCTAAAACACCACCCCCACCATCACCCTACACTACCTGAACACCACTGCACTGCCCTAAACTCTAAAACACCACCCCCAGCACGACCCCCTACTCTACCCGAACACCACTGCACTGCACTAAACCCTAAAACATTACCCCAGCACAACCCCCTACACTACCCAATCACCACTGCATTACCCTAAACCCTAAAACATTACCCCCGCACGACCCCCTACACTACCCAAACACCACTGCACTACCCTCAACCCTAAAATACTACCACCACATGACCCCCTACACTACCCAAAGACCACTGCACTACCCTAAACCCTAAAACACAAACCCCTACACTACAGAAACACAGCTGAACTACCCTAAAACATTACCCCCAGCATGACCCCTACACTAAACAAACACCACTGCACTACCCTAAACCCTAAAACACTACCCCCAGCAGTACCCCTACACTTCCCAAAGACAACTGCGCTACCCTAAACCCTAAAACACTACCCCCGCATGACCCCCTACACTACCCTAAGACCACTGCACTACCCTAAACCCTAAAACAATACCCCCAGCAGTACCCCTCACACTACCCAAACACCACTGCACTTCTCAAAACCCTAAAACACTATCCCCAGAGGTACCCCTACACTACCCAAAGACCACTGCACTACTCTAAACCCTAAAACACTACAACCAGCACGACCCCCTACACTAGATAAACACCACTGCACTGCCCTAAACCCTAAAACACTACCCTCAGCACAACCCCCTACACTACCCAAAGATCACTGCACTACCCTAACCCCTAAAACACTACCCCCAGCACGACCCCCTATACTACCCAAACACCACTGCACTACCCTAAACCCTAAAACACTACCCCCAGCAGTATCCCCTACACTACCCAAACACAAATGCACTACCATAAACCCTAAAACACTACCCCCAGCACGACCCCCTACACTACCCAAACATCACTGCACTACCCTAAACCCTAAAACACTACCCCCAGCACGACCCCCTACACTAGCCAAACACCAATGCACTACCCTAAAACCTAAAACACCACCCCCTGCACAACCCCCTACATTGCCCGAATACCACTGCACTACACCATAAAACACCACGCCTGCATGACTCCCAGCACTGCCCGAACACCACTGCACTCACGTAAACCCTAAAACACCACCCACTGCACGACCTCCTAAACTGCCCGAACACCACTGCACTGCCCTACACCCTAAAACACTATCCCCTGCATGACCCCCTACACTGGCCAAACACCACTGCACAGCCCTAAACCCTAAAACACCACCCCCTGCATGACCAACTACACTGCCCAAACACCACTATACTGCTCTAAACCCTAAAACACCACCCCATGCATGACTCCCTACACTGCCCGAACACCACTGCACTTCCCTAAGCTCTAAAACACCACCCCCTGCACGACTTCCTACTCTGCCCGAACACCACTGCACTGCCCTAAACCCTAAAACACTATTCCCTGCTCGACTCCCTACACTACCCAAACACCACTGCACTACCCTAAACCCTAAAACACCACCCCCAGCACAACCCCCTCCACTACACAAACACCACTGCACTACCCTAAAACCCTAAAAGACTACTCCCTACTCTACACAAACACCACTGCACTACCCTAAACCCTAAAACACACCCCCAGCACCACTGCCTACACTACCCAAACACCACTGCACTACCCTAAACCCTAAAACACCACCCCTGCATGACCCCCAACACTGCCCGAACACCACTGTACTGTCGTAAACCCTAAAACACCACCACCTGCACGACCTTCTACACTGCCCGAACACCACTGCAGTGCACTAAACCCTAAAACACCACCCCCTGCACGACCCCCTACACTGCCCGAACACCACTGCACTGCCCTAAACCCTAAAACACTACCACTGGCATGACCCCTACACTACCCGTACACCACTGCTCTGCCCTAAACCCTGAAACACCACCCCCTGCATGACCCCCAACACTGCCCGAACACCACTGCACTGCCCTAAACCCTAAAACACTACCCCAGCATGACCCCTTTTCTGCCCGAACACCACTGCTCTGCCCTAAATCCTGAAACACTACCCCCAGCACGTCCCCCTACACTTCCTGAAAACCACTGCACTGCCCTAAACCCTGAAACACTAGCCCCAGCACAACCCCTACACTACCCGAACACCACTGCACTGCCCTAAACCCTGAAACACCCGCCCAGCTCGACCCCCTACACTGTCCAAACACCACTGCACTGCCCTAAACACTGAAACACCAGCCCCATCACGACCCCCTACACTGCCCTAACAACACTGCACTGCCCTAAACCCTGAAACACCAGCCTGAGCTCGACCCCTACACTGCCCAAACACCACTACACTGCCCTAAACCCTAAATCTATCCCAAGCACGACCCCCTATACAGTACAAACACCACTGTACTACTCTAAACCCTGAAACACTACAACAAGCACGACCCCCTACACTACACAAACACCACTGCACTACCCTAAACCCTAAAACACCACACCCTGCACGACCCCCTACAATGCCCGAACACCACTGAACTGCCCTGAACCCTAAAAAATCACCCCCTGCACGACCCCCTACACTGCCCAGACACCACTGCACTGCCCTAAACCCTAAAACACTACCCCCAACCTGACCCCCTACACTGCCCGAACACCACTGCACTGCCCTAAACCCTAAAACACCCCCCAGCACGACCCCCTATACTACCCAAACACCAGTGCTCTGCTCTAAACCCTAAAACAGTACCCCGAGCACGACCCCCTACACTCCACAAACACCACTCCACTGCCTTAAACCCTAAAACACTACCCCCAGCCTGGCCTCCTTCACTAAATAAACACCAATTCACTACCCTAAATCCTGAAACACTACCCCCAGCACGACCCCCTACACTACCCAAAAACCACTGTACTACCCTAAACCCTAAAACACGACCCCCTACACTACACAAACACCACTGCACTACCCTAAAACCTAAAAATATATCCCCAGCATGACCCCCTACACTAAACAAACACCACGGCACTACCCTAAACCCTATAGTACTTCCCCCTACACTACACAAACACCACATCACTACCATAAACCCTAAAACACTATCCCCTGCATGACCCCCTACACTGCCCGAACACCACTGCACTGCCCTAAACCCTAAAACACCACCCCCTGCATGACCCCCTACACTGCCCGAACACCACTGCACTGCCCTAAACCCTAAAAGACCACCCCCAGCATGACCCCTACACTACCTGAACACCACTTCCCTAAACCCTAAAACACCACCCCCTGCATGACCCCCTACACTGCCTGAACACCACTGCACTGCCCTAAACCCTAAAACACCACCCCCATCACGACCCCCTACACTGCCCGAACACAACTGCACTACCCTAAACCACCACCACCAGTACGACCCCCTTCACTGCCCGAACACCACTGCACTACCCTAAACCCTAAAACACTAACCCCCAGCAGGACCTCCTACGCTACCCAAAGACCACCGCACTATCCTAAACCCTAAAACACTACCCCCAGCACGACCCCCTACACTGCCTGAACACCACAGCACTGCCCTAAACCCTAAAACACTACCCCCGGCATGACCCCTACACTGCCCGAACACCACTGCTCTACCCTAAACCCTGAAACACCACCCCCTGCACGACCCCCTACACTGTCCGAACACCACTGCACTGCCCTAAACCCTAAAATACTACCACCGGCATGACGCCTACACTACCCGAACACCACTGCTCTGCCCTAAACCCTGAAACACCACCCCCTGCACGACCCACTACACTGCCCGAACACCACTGTACTGCCCTAAACCCTAAAACACTGCCCCAGCATGACCCCTACACTGCCCGAACACCACTGCTCTGCCCTAAACCCTGAAACACTACCCCCAGCACGTCCCCCTACACTGCCTGAACACCACTGCACTGCCCTAAACCCTGAAACACCACCCCCGCACGACCCCCTACACTGCCAGAACACCACTGCACTGCCCAAAACTCTGAAACACCACCCCCGCACGAATCCCTGCATTGCTCGAACACCACTACACTGCCCTTATCCCTAAAACACCACCCCCAGCACGACCCCCCTATGCTGCCCGAACACCACTGCTCTGCCCTAAACCCTGAAATACCACGCCCGCATGACCCCCTACACTGCCCGAACACAACTGCACTGCCATAAACCCTGAAACACCACCACCAGCACAGCCCCCTACTCTGCATAAACACCACTGCACTGCCCTAAACCCTAAAACACCAGCCTCAGCACGACCCCCCTACACTGACCAAACAACACTGCACTGCCCTAAACCCTGAAACACCACACCCAGCACGAACCCTACACTGCACGAACATCACTGCACTGCCCAAAACCCTAAAACACCACCCCCAGCACGACACCCTTGACTGCCCGAACACCACTACTCTTCCCTAAACCCTAAAACACCACTCCCAGCACAACCCCCTACACTTTCTGAGCACCACTGCACTGCCTTAAACCTTAAAACACTATCCCCAGCATGACCCCCTACACTGCCTGAACACCACTGCACTACCCTAAACCCTGAAACACCACCCCCAGCACGACCCCCTACTCTGTCCGCACACCACTTCACTGCCCTAAACCCTGAAACACCAGCCCCTGCACAACCCCCTACTCTGCCTGAACACCACTGCACTGCCCTAAACCATGAAACACCAGCCCCAGCATGACCCCCTACACTGCCCAAACACCACTGCACTGACCTAAACCCTGAAACACCACCACCCTGCACGACCACCTACACTGCCCGAAGACCACTGCACTAACCTAAACATTGTAATACCATCACCATACATGACCCCCTACTCTGCCCGAACACCACTGCACTGCCCTAAACCCTGAAACACCACCCCAGCACGACCCCCTACACTGCACGAACACCACTGCTCTGCCCTAAACCCTAAAACACCACCCCAGCATGACCCCCTACACTGCCCAAACACCACTGCACAGCCCTTAACCCTGAAACACCACCCCCTGCACGACCCCCTACACTGTCCGAACACCACTGCACTGCCCTAAACCCTAAAATACTACCACCGGCATGACGCATACACTACCCGAACACCACTGCTCTGCCCTAAACCCTGAAACACCACCCCCTGCACGACCCACTACACTGCCCGAACACCACTGCACTGCCCTAAACCCTAAAACACTGCCCCAGCATGACCCCTACACTGCCCGAACACCACTGCTCTGCCCTAAACCCTGAAACACTACCCCCAGCACGTCCCCCTACACTGCCTGAACACCACTGCACTGCCCTAAACCCTGAAACACCACCCCCGCACAACCCCCTACACTGCCAGAACACCACTGCACTGCCCAAAACTCTGAAACACCACCCCCGCACGAATCCCTGCATTGCTCGAACACCACTACACTGCCCTTATCCCTGAAACACCACCCCCAGCACGACCCCCCTATGCTGCCCGAACACCACTGCTCTGCCCTAAACCCTGAAATACCACGCCCGCATGACCCCCTACACTGCCCGAACACAACTGCACTGCCATAAACCCTGAAACACCACCACCAGCACAGCCCCCTACTCTGCATAAACACCACTGCACTGCCCTAAACCCTAAAACACCAGCCTCAGCACGACCCCCCTACACTGACCAAACAACACTGCACTGCCCTAAACCCTGAAACACCACACCCAGCACGAACCCTACACTGCACAAACATCACTGCACTGCCCAAAACCCTAAAACACCACCCCCAGCACGACACCCTTGACTGCCCGAACACCACTACGCTTCCCTAAACCCTAAAACACCACTCCCAGCACAACCCCCTACACTTTCTGAGCACCACTGCACTGCCTTAAACCTTAAAACACTATCCCCAGCATGACCCCCTACACTGCCCGAACACCACTGCACTACCCTAAACCCTGAAACACCACCCCCAGCACGACCCCCTACTCTGTCCGCACACCACTTCACTGCCCTAAACCCTGAAACACCAGCCCCTGCACAACCCCCTACTCTGCCCGAACACCACTGCACTGCCCTAAACCATGAAACACCAGCCCCAGCATGACCCCCTACACTGCCCAAACACCACTGCACTGACCTAAACCCTGAAACACCACCACCCTGCACGACCACCTACACTGCCCGAAGACCACTGCACTAACCTAAACATTGTAATACCATCACCATACATGACCCCCTACTCTGCCCGAACACCACTGCACTGCCCTAAACCCTGAAACACCACCCCAGCACGACCCCCTACACTGCACGAACACCACTGCTCTGCCCTAAACCCTGAAACACCACCCCAGCATGACCCCCTACACTGCCCAAACACCACTGCACTGCCCTTAACCCTGAAACACCACCCCCTGCACGACCCCCTAAACTGCCCGAACACCACTGCACTGCCCTAAACCCTGAAACACCACCCCCAGCACGAACCCCTACACTGCCCGAACACCACTGCACTGCCCTAAACTCTGAAACACCACCCCCGCACGAACCCCTACACTGCTCGATCACCACTACACTGCCCTTATCCCTGAAACACAACCCACAGCACGACTCCCTACACTGCCTGAACACCACTGCACTGCCCTAAACCCAAAAACACTACCCCAGCATAACCCCCTACACTGCCCGAACACCACTGCACTGCCCTAAACCCTGAAACATCAACCCCAGCACAACCACCAACACTGCCCGAACACAACTGCACTGCCCTAAACCCTGAAACACCACCCCCAGCACGACCCCCTACACTGCACGAACACCACTGCACTGCCCTAAACCCTGAAACACCACCCCCAGCATGACCCCCTACACTGCCCGAACACCACTGTACTGCCCTAAACCCTGAAACACCACCCCAGCACGATCCCCTAAACTGCCCGAACACCACTGCACTGCACTGCCCTAAACCCTGAAACACCACCCCCAGCACGAACCCCTACACTGCCCGAACACCACCGCACTGCCCTAAACCATAAAACACCACCCCAGCACGACCCCCTACACTACACAAATACCACTTCACTACCCTAAACCCTAAAACACCACCCCCAGCACGACCCCCTATGCTACCCAAATACCACTGCACTGCCCTAAACCCTGAAAAACCAACCCCAGCATGACCCCTTACACTGCCCGAACACCAGTGCACTGCCCTAAACCCTGAAACACCACCCCCCTGCACGACCCCCTACACTGCCCGAACATCACTGCACTGCCCTAAACCCTGAAACTCCACCCGACTGCACGACACCCTACACTGTCCGAACACCACTGCACTGCCCTAAACTCTGAAACACCACTCCCGCACGACCCCCTACACTGCCCAAAAACCACTGCACTGACCTAAACCCTGAAACACCACTGCCCTGCACGACCACCTACACTTGCCGAACACCACTGCACTAACCTAAACACTGTAACACCATTCCCATACATGACCCCCTACACTGCCCGAACACCACTGCACTGCTCTAAACCCTGAAACACCACCCCCTGCACGACCCCCCTACACTGCCCGAACAACACTGCACTGCCCTACACCCTGAAACACCACCCCCTGCATGACCCCCTACACTGCCCGAACAACACTGCACTGCCCTAAACCCTGAAACACCACCCCCCGCACGACCCCCTACACTGCCAGAACACCACTGCACTGCCCTAAACTCTGAAACACCACCCCCGCATGAACCCCTGCACTGCTCGAACACCACTACACTGCCCTTATCCCTGAAACACAACTCACAGTTCGACCCCTACACTGACTGAACACCACTGCACTGCCCTAAACCCTGAAACACCACCCCCCGCACGACCCCCTACACTGCCAGAACACCACTGCACTGCCCTAAACTCTGAAACACCACCCCCGCATGAACCCCTGCACTGCTCGAACACCACTACACTGCCCTTATCCCTGAAACACAACCCACAGTTCGACCCCTACACTGACCGAACACCACTGCTCTGCCCTAAACCCTGAAACACCATGCCCGCATGACCCCGAACACTGCCCGAACACAACTGCACTGCCATAAACCCTGAAACACCACCACCAGAACAGCCCCCTACTCTGCATGAACACCACTGCACTGCCCTAAACCCTAAAACACCACCATCAGCACGACCCCCCTAAACTGGCCAAATAACACTGCACTGCCCTAAACCCTGAAACACCACCCCCTGCACGACCCCCTACAGTGCCCGAACAACACTGCACTGCCCTAAACCCTGAAACTCCACCCGACTGCACGACACCCTACACTGTTCTAACACCACTGCACTGCCCTAAACTCTGAAACACCACTCCCGCACGACC
The DNA here is from genome assembly GCF_964204655.1 of Triturus cristatus. Lineage (NCBI taxonomy): Eukaryota > Metazoa > Chordata > Amphibia > Caudata > Salamandridae > Triturus > Triturus cristatus. The sequence continues at coordinate 1,227,026,131 of NC_140579.1, forward strand.
CCCTACATTGCCCAAAAACCACTGCACTGACCTAAACCCTGAAACACCACCGCCCTACACGACCACCTACACTTGCCGAACACCACTGCACTAACCTAAACACTGTAACACCATTCCCATACATGACCCCCTACACTGCCCGAACACCACTGCACTGCCCTAAACCCTGAAACACCACCCCCTGCATGACCCCCCTACACTGCCCGAACAACACTGCACTGCCCTACACCCTGAAACATCACCCCCTGCACGACACCCTACACTGCCAGAACAACACTGCACTGCCCTAAACCCTGAAACACCACCCCCGCATGACCCCCTACACTGCCAGAACACCACTGCACTGCCCTAAACTCTGAAACACCACCCCGCACGAACCCCTGCACTGCTCGAACACCACTACACTGCCCTTATCCCTGAAACACAATCCCCAGCACGACCCCCTACACTGAGCGAACACCATTGCACTGCCCTAAACCCTCAAACACCACCCCCAGCACGACCCCCCTATGCTGCCCGAACACCACTGCTCTGCCCTAATCCCTGAAACACCACGCCCGCATGACCCCCTACACTGCCCGAACACAACTGCACTGCCATAAACCCTGAAACACCACCACCAGCACAGCCCCCTACTCTGCATGAACACCACTGCACTGCCCTAAACCCTAAAAAACCAGCCTCAGCACGACCCCCCTACACTGACCAAACAACACTGCACTGCCCTAAACCCTGAAACACCACCCCCATCACGACCCCCTACACTGCCCGAACACCACTGCACTACCCTAAACCACCACCCCCAGTATGACCCCCTTCACTGCCCGAACACCACTGCACTACCCTAAACCCTAAAACACTAACCCCCAGCAGGAACCCCTACGCTACCCAAAGACCACCGCACTATCCTAAACCCTAAAACACTACCCCCTGCATGACCCCTACACTGCCCGAACACCACTGCTCTACCCTAAACCCTGAAAAACCACCCCCTGCACGACCCCCTACACTGTCCGAACACCACTGCACTGCCCTAAACCCTAAAATACTACCACCGGCATGACCCCTACACTACCCGAACACCACTGCTCTGCCCTAAACCCTGAAACACCACCCCCTGCACGACCCACTACACTGCCCGAACACCACTGCACTGCCCTAAACCCTAAAACACTGCCCCAGCATGACCCCTACACTGCCCGAACACCACTGCTCTGCCCTAAACCCTGAAACACTACCCCCAGCACGTCCCCTACACTGCCTGAACACCACTGCACTGCCCTAAACCCTGAAACACCACCCCCGCACGACCCCTACACTGCCAGAACACCACTGCACTGCCCTAAACTCTGAAACAACACCCCCGCACGAATCCCTGCATTGCTCGAACACCACTACACTGCCCTTATCCCTGAAACACCACCCCCAGCACGACCCCCCTATGCTGCCCGAACACCACTGCTCTGCCCTAAACCCTGAAACACCACGCCCGCATGACCCCCTACACTGCCCGAACACAACTGCACTGCCATAAACCCTGAAACACCACCACCAGCACAGCCCCCTACTCTGCATAAACAACACTGCACTGCCCTAAACCCTGAAACACCACCCCCCTGCACGACCCCCTACACGGCCCGAACAACACTGCACTGCCCTAAACTCTGAAGCACCACCCCCGCACGACACCCTACACTGTCCGAACACCACTGCACTGCCCTAAACTCTGAAATATCACCTCCGCGTGACCCCCTACACTGTCCGAACACAACTGCACTGCCCTAAACCCTGAAACACCACACCCCACATGACCCCCTACACTGTCCGAACACCACTGCACTGCCCTAAACCCTGAAACACCACACCCAGCACGAACCCTACACTGCACGAACATCACTGCACTGCCCAAAACCCTAAAACACCACCCCCAGCACGACACCCTTGACTGCCCGAACACCACTGCGCTTGCCTAAACCCTAAAACACCACTCCCAGCACAACCCCCTACACTTTCTGAGCACCACTGCACTGCCTTAAACCTTAAAACACTATCCCCAGCATGACCCCCTACACTGCCCGAACACCACTGCACTACCCTAAACCCTGAAACACCACCCCCAGCACGACCCCCTACTCTGTCCACACACCACTTCACTGCCCTAAACCCTGAAACACCAGCCCCTGCACAACCCCCTACTCTGCCCGAACACCACTGCACTGCCCTAAACCATGAAACACCAGCCCCAGCATGACCCCCTACACTGCCCAAACACCACTTCACTGACCTAAACCCTGAAACACCACCACCCTGCACGACCACCTACACTGCCCGAAGACCACTGCACTAACCTAAACACTGTAATACCATCCCCATACATGACCCCCTACACTGCCCGAACACCACTGCACTGCCCTAAACCCTGAAACACCACCCCAGCACGACCCCCTACACTGCACGAACACCACTGCTCTGCCCTAAACCCTGAAACACCACCCCAGCATGACCCCCTACACTGCCCAAACACCACTGCACTGCCCTTAACCCTGAAACACCACCCCCAGCACGACCCCCTAAACTGCCCGAACACCACTGCACTGCCCTAAACCCTGAAACACCACCCCAGCACGAACCCCTACACTGCCCGAACACCACTGCACTGCCCTAAACTCTGAAACACCACCCCCGCACGAACCCCTACACTGCTCGAACACCACTACACTGCCCTTATCCCTGAAACACAACCCACAGCACGACTCCCTACACTGCCCGAACACCACTGCACTGCCCTTAACCCAAAAACACTACCCCAGCATAACCCCCTACACTGCCCGAACACCACTGCACTGCCCTAAACCCTGAAACATCAACCCCAGCACAACCACCAACACTGCCCGAACACAACTGCACTGCCCTAAACCCTGAAACACCACCCCCAGCACGACCCCCTACACTGCACGAACACCACTGCACTGCCCTAAACCCTGAAACACCACCCCCAGCATGACCCCCTACACTGCCTGAACACCACTGTACTGCCCTAAACCCTGAAACACCACCCCCAGCACGATCCCCTAAACTGCCCGAACACCACTGCACTGCACTGCCCTAAACCCTGAAACACCACCCCCAGCACGAACCCCTACACTGCCCGAACACCACCGCACTGCACTAAACCCTAAAACACCACCCCAGCACGACCCCCTACACTACACAAATACCACTTCACTACCCTAAACCCTAAAACACCACCCCCAGCATGACCCCCTATGCTACCCAAATACCACTGCACTGCCCTAAACCCTGAAAAACCAACCCCAGCATTACCCCCCTACACTGCCCGAACACCAGTGCACTGCCCTAAACCCTGAAACACCACCCCCCTGCACGACCCCCTACACTGCCCGAACATCACTGCACTGCCCTAAACCCTGAAACTCCACCCGACTGCACGACACCCTACACTGTCCGAACACCACTGCACTGCCCTAAACTCTGAAACACCACTCCCGCACGACCCCCTACACTGCCCAAAAACCACTGCACTGACCTAAACCCTGAAACACCACTGCCCTGCACGACCACCTACACTTGCCGAACACCACTGCACTAACCTAAACACTGTAACACCATTCCCATACATGACCCCCTACACTGCCCGAACACCACTGCACTGCTCTAAACCCTGAAACACCACCCCCTGCACGACCCCCCTACACTGCCCGAACAACACTGCACTGCCCTACACCCTGAAACACCACCCCCTGCACGACCCCCTACACTGCCCGAACAACACTGCACTGCCCTAAACCCTGAAACACCACCCCCCGCACGACCCCCTACACTGCCAGAACACCACTGCACTGCCCTAAACTCTGAAACACCACCCCCGCATGAACCCCTGCACTGCTCGAACACCACTACACTGCCCTTATCCATGAAACACAACCCACAGTTCGACCCCCTACACTGACCGAACACCACTGCACTGCCCTAAACCCTCAAACACCACCCCCAGCTTGACCCCCCTATGCTGCCCGAACACCACTGCTCTGCCCTAAACCCTGAAACACCACGCCCGCATGACCCCGAACACTGCTTGAACACAACTGCACTGCCATAAACCCTGAAACACCACCACCAGAACAGCCCCCTACTCTGCATGAACACCACTGCACTGCCCTAAACCCTAAAACACCACCATCAGCACGACCCCCCTAAACTGGCCAAATAACACTGCACTGCCCTAAACCCTGAAACACCACCCCCCTGCACGACCCCCTACACTGCCCGAACAACACTGCACTGCCCTAAACCCTGAAACTCCACCCGACTGCACGACACCCTACACTGTTCGAACACCACTGCACTGCCCTAAACTCTGAAACACCACTCCCGCACGACCCCCTACTTTGCCCAAAAACCACTGCACTGACCTAAACCCTGAAACACCACCGCCCTGCACGACCACCTACACTTGCCGAACACCACTGCACTAACCTAAACACTGTAACACCATTCCCATACATGACCCCCTACACTGCCCGAACACCACTGCACTGCCCTAAACCCTGAAACACCACCCCCTGCATGACCCCCCTACACTGCCCGAACAACACTGCACTGCCCTACACCCTGAAACATCACCCCCTGCACGACACCCTACACTGCCAGAACAACACTGCACTGCCCTAAACCCTGAAACACCACCCCCGCATGACCCCCTACACTGCCAGAACACCACTGCACTGCCCTAAACTCTGAAACACCACCCCCGCATGAACCCCTGCACTGCTCGAACACCACTACACTGCCCTTATCCCTGAAACACAATCCCCAGCACGACCCCCTACACTGACCGAACACCATTGCACTGCCCTAAACCCTCAAACACCACCCCCAGCACGACCCCCCTATGCTGCCCGAACACCACTGCTCTGCCCTAAACCCTGAAACACCACGCCCGCATGACCCCCTACACTGCCCGAACACAACTGCACTGCCATAAACCCTGAAACACCACCACCAGCACAGCCCCCTACTCTGCATGAACACCACTGCACTGCCCTAAACCCTAAAACACCAGCCTCAGCACGACCCCCGACACTGACCAAACAACACTGCACTGCCCTAAACCCTGAAACACCACCCCCCTGCACGACCCCCTACACGGCCCGAACAACACTGCACTGCCCTAAACTCTGAAGCACCACCCCCGCACGACACCCTACACTGGCCGAACACCACTGCACTGCCCTAAACTCTGAAATATCAACTCCGCACGACCCCCTACACTGTCCGAACACAACTGCTCTGCCCTAAACCCTGAAACACCACACCCCGCATGACCCCCTACACTGTCCGAACACCACTGCACTGCCCTAAACCCTGAAACACCACACCCAGCATGACCCCTACACTGCACGAACATCACTGCACTGCCCAAAACCCTAAAACACCACCCCCAGCACGACACCCTTGACTGCCCGAACACCACTACGCTTCCCTAAACCCTAAAACACCACTCCCAGCACAACCCCCTACACTGTCTGAGCACCACTGCACTGCCTTAAACCCTAAAACACTATCCCCAGCATGACCCCCTACAGTGCCCGAACACCACTGCACTACCCTAAACCCTGAAACACCACCCCCAGCACGACCCCCTACTCTGTCCGCACACCACTTCACTGCCCTAAACCCTGAAACACCAGCCCCTGCACAACCCCCTACTCCGCCCGAACACCACTGCACTGCCCTAAACCATGAAACACCAGCCCCAGCATGACCCCATACACTGCCCAAACACCACTGCACTAACCTAAACCCTGAAACACCACCACCCTGCACGACCACCTACACTGCCCGAAGACCACTGCACTAACCTAAACACTGTAACACCATCCCCATACATGACCCCCTACACTGCCCGAACACCACTGCACTGCCCTAAACCCTGAAACACCACCTCAGCACAACCCCCTACACTGCACGAACACCACTGCACTGCCCTAAACCCTGAAACACCACCCCCAGCATGACCCCCTACACTGCCCAAACACCACTGCACTGCCCTTAACCCTGAAATACCACCCCCAGCACGACCCCCTAAACTGCCCGAACACCACTGCACTGCCCTAAACCCTGAAACACCACCCCAGCACAACCCCCTACACTGCACGAACACCACTGCACTGCCCTAAACCCTGAAACACCACCCCCAGCATGACCCCCTACACTGCCCAAACACCACTGCACTGCCCTAAACCCTAAAATACTACCACCGGCATGACCCCTACACTACCCGAACACCACTGCTCTGCCCTAAACCCTGAAACACCACCCCCTGCACGACACACTACACTGCCCGAACACCACTGCACTGCCCTAAACCCTAAAACACTGCCCCAGCATGACCCCTACACTGCCCAAACACCACTGCTCTGCCCTAAACCCTGAAACACTACCCCCAGCACGTCCCCCTACACTGCCTGAACACCACTGCACTGCCCTAAACCCTGAAACACCACCCCCGCACGACCCCCTTCACTGCCAGAACACCACTGCACTGCCCTAAACTCTGAAACACCACCCCCGCACGAATCCCTGCATTGCTCGAACACCACTACACTGCCCTTATCCCTGAAACACCACCCCCAGCACGACCCCCCTATGCTGCCCGAACACCACTGCTCTGCTCTAAACCCTGAAACACCACGCCCGCATGACCCCCTACACTGCCCGAACACAACTGCACTGCCATAAACCCTGAAACACCACCACCAGCACAGCCCCCTACTCTGCATAAACACCACTGCACTGCCCTAAACCCTAAAACACCAGCCTCAGCACGACCCCCCTACACTGACCAAACAACACTGCACTGCCCTAAACCCTGAAACACCACCTCCCTGCACGACCCCCTACACGGCCCGAACAAAACTGCACTGCCCTAAACTCTGAAGCACCACCCCCGCACAACACCCTACACTGTCCGAACACCACTGCACTGCCCTAAACTCTGAAACACCACCCCCGCACGAACCCCTACACTGCTCGAACACCACTACACTGCCCTTATCCCTGAAACACAACCCACAGAACGACTCCCTACACTGCCCGAACACCACTGCACTGCCCTAAACCCAAAAACACTACCCCAGCATAACCCCCTACACTGCCCGAACACCACTGCACTGCCCTAAACCCTGAAACACCAACCCCAGCACAACCACCAACACTGCCCGAACACAACTGCACTGCCCTAAACCCTGAAACACCACCCCCAGCATGACCCCCTACACTGCCCGAACATCACCGCACTGCCCTAAACCCTAAAACACCACCCCAGCACGACCCCCTACACTACACAAATACCACTTCACTACCCTAAACCCTAAAACACCACCCCCAGCACGACCCCCTATGCTACCCAAATACCACTGCACTGCCCTAAACCCTGAAAAACCAACCCCAGCATGACCCCGCTACACTGCCCAAACACCAGTGCACTGCCCTAAACCCGTAAACACCACCCCCCTGCACGACCCCCTACACTGCCCGAACATCACTGCACTGCCCTAAACCCTGAAACACCACCCGACTGCACGACACCCTACACTGTCCGAACACCACTGCACTGCCCTAAACTCTGAAACACCACTCCCGCACGACCCCCTACACTGCCCAAAAACCACTGCACTGACCTAAACCCTGAAACACCACCGCCCTGCACGACCACCTACACTTGCCAAACACCACTGCACTAAACTAAACACTGTAACACCATTCACATACATGACCAATCAAAAATGCCCGAACACCACTGCACTGCTCTAAACCCTGAAACACCACCCCCTGCACGACCCCCCTACACTGCCCGAACAACACTGCACTGCCCTACACCCTGAAACACCACCCCCTGCACGACCCCCTACACTGCCCGAACAACACTGCACTGCCCTAAACCCTGAAACACCACCCCCTCACGACCCCCTACACTGCCAGAACACCACTGCACTTCCCTAAACTCTGAAACACCACCCCCGCATGAACCCCTGCACTGCTCGAACACCACTACACTGCCCTTATCCCTGAAACACAACCCACAGTTCGACCCCCTACACTGACCGAACACCACTGCACTGCCCTAAACCCTGAAACACCACCCCCAGCATGACCCCCCTATTCTGCCCGAACACCACTGCTCTGCCCTAAACCCTGAAACACCACGCCCGCATGACCCTGAACACTGCCCGAACACAACTGCACTGCCATAAACCCTGAAACACCACCACCAGAACAGCCCCCTACTCTGCATGAACACCACTGCACTGCCCTAAACCCTAAAACACCACCATCAGCACGACCCCCCTAAACTGGCCAAATAACACTGCACTGCCCTAAACCCTGAAACACCACCCCCCTGCACGACCCCCTACACTGCCCGAACAATACTGCACTGCCCTAAACCCTGAAACTCCACCCGACTGCACGACACCCTACACTGTTCGAACACCACTGCACTGCCCTAAACTCTGAAACACCACTTCCGCACGACCCCCTACTTTGCCAAAAACCACTGCACTGACCTAAACCCTGAAACACCACCGCCCTGCACGACCACCTACACTTGCCGAACACCACTGCACTAACCTAAACACTGTAACACCATTCCCATACATGACCCCCTACACTGCCCGAACAACACTGCACTGCCCTACACCCTGAAACATCACCTCCTGCACGACACCCTACACTGCCAGAACAACACTGCACTGCCCTAAACCCTGAAACACCACCCCCCGCATGACCCCGTACACTGCCAGAACACCACTGCACTGCCATAAACTCTGAAACATCACCCCCTGCACGACACCCTACACTGCCAGAACAACACTGCACTGCCCTAAACCCTGAAACACCACCCCCTGCATGACCCCCCTACACTGCCCGAACAACACTGCACTGCCCTACACCCTGAAACATCACCCCCTGCACGACACCCTACACTGCCCGAACAACACTGCACTGCCCTAAACCCTGAAACACCACCCCCCGCATGACCCCCTACACTGCCAGAACACCACTGCACTGCCCTAAACTCTGAAACACCACCCCCGCACGAACCCCTGCACTGCTCGAACACCACTACACTGCCCTTATCCCTGAAACACAATCCCCAGCACGACCCCCTACACTGAGCGAACACCATTGCACTGCCCTAAACCCTCAAACACCACCCCCAGCACGACCCCCCTATGCTGCCCGAACACCACTGCTCTGCCCTAAACCCTGAAACACCACGCCCGCATGACCCCCTACACTGCCCGAACACAACTGCACTGCCATAAACCCTGAAACACCACCACCAGCACAGCCCCCTACTCTGCATGAACACCACTGCACTGCCCAAAACCCTAAAACACCAGCCTCAGCACGACCCCCCTACACTGACCAAACAACACTGCACTGCCCTAAACCCTGAAACACCAACCCCCTGCACGACCCCCTACACGGCCCGAACAACACTGCACTGCCCTAAACTCAGAAGCACCACCCCCGCACGACACCCTAAACTGGCCGAACACCACTGCACTGCCCTAAACTCTGAAATATCACCTCCGCACGACCCCCTACACTGTCCGAACACAACTGCACTGCCCTAAACCCTGAAACACCACACCCCGCATGACCCCCTACACTGTCCGAACACCACTGCACTGCCCTAAACTCTGAAACACCACACCCAGCACGACCCCTACACTGCACAAACATCACTGCACTGCCCAAAACCCTAAAAGACCACCCCCAGCACGACACCCTTGACTGCCCAAACACCACTACGCTTCCCTAAACCCTAAAACACCACTCCCAGCACAACCCCCTACACTGTCTGAGCACCACTGCACTGCCTTAAACCCTAAAACACTATCCCCATCATGACCCCCTACACTGCCCGAACACCACTGCACTACCCTAAACCCTGAAACACCACCCCCAGCACGACCCCCTAATCTGTCCGCACACCACTTCACTGCCCTAAACCCTGAAACACCAGCCCCTGCACAATCCCCTACTCTGCCCGAACACCACTGCACTGCCCTAAACCATGAAACACCAGCCCCAGCATGACCCCATACACTGCCCAAACACCACTGCACTAACCTAAACCCTGAAACACCACCACCCTGCACGACCACCTACACTGCCCGAAGACCACTGCACTAACCTAAACACTGTAACACCATCCCCATACATGACCCCCTACACTGCCCGAACACCACTGCACTGCCCTAAACCCAGAAACACTACCCCAGCACAACCCCCTACACTGCACTAACACCACTGCACTGCCCTAAACCCTGAAACACCACCCCCAGCATGACCCCCTACACTGCCCAAACACCACTGCACTGCCCTTAACCCTGAAACACCACCCCCAGCACGACCCCCTAAACTGCCTGAACACCACTGCACTGCCCTAAACCCTGAAACACAACCCCCAGCACGACCCCGTACACTGCACAAACACCACTGCACTGCCCTAAATCCTGAAATACCATCCCCAGCATGACCCCCTACACTGCCCGAACACCACTGCACTGCCCTAAACCCTAAAACACCACCCAAGCACGACCCCCTACACTATACAAACACCACTTCACTACCCTAAACCCTAAAACACCACCCCTAGCACGACCCCCTATGCTACCCAAATACCACTGCACTGCCCTAAACCCTGAAAAACCAACCCCTGCATGACCCCCTACACTGCCCGAACACTACTGCACTGCCATAAACCCTGAAACGCCACCCCCCGCACGACACCCTACACTGCACGAACACCACTGCACTTCACTAAACCCTAAAACACCACTCCCAGGACGACCCCCTTCACTGCCCGAACACCCCTGCACTGCTCTAAACCCTAAAACACCACCCCCAGCATGACCCCCTACTATGCACGAACACCACTGCACTGCCCTAAACCCTGAAACACCACCTTCAGCACGACCCCCTACACTGCACGAACACCACTGCACTGCCGTAAACCCTAAAACACCTCCCCCAGCATGACCCCCTTCACTGCCCGAACACCACTGCACTTCCCTAAACCCTAAAACACCACTCCCAGCACGACCCCCTAAAATGCCCGAACACCACTGCACTGCACTGCACTGCCCTAAACCCAAAAACACTACCCCAGCACGACCCCCTACACTGTCCGAACACCACTGCACTCCCCTAAATCCTGAAACAACACCCACAGCACAACCACAAACACTGCCCGAACACCACTGCACTGCCCTAAACCCTGAAACACCACCCCCAGCACGACCCCCTACACTGCACGAACACCACTGCACTGTCCTAAACTCTGAAACACCACCCCCAGCATGACCCCCTACACTGCCCGAACACCACTGCACTGCCCTAAATCCTAAAACCCCACCCCCAGCACTACCCCCTAAACTGCCCGAACACCACTGTACTGCCCTAAACCCTGAAACACCACCCCCAGCACAAACCCCTACACTGCCCAAACACCACTGCACTGCCCTAAACCCTAAAACACCACCCCAGCACGACCTCCTACACTGCACATACACCACCGCACTTCCCTAAACCCTAAAACACCACCCCCAGCACGACCCCCTACACTACACAAACACCACTGCACTACCCTAAACCCTAAAACACCACCCCCAGCACGACCCCCTATGCTACCCAAATACCACTGCACTGCCCTAAACCCTGAAAAACCAACCCCAGCACGACCATCTACACTGCCAGAACACCACTGCACTGCCCTAAACCCCGAAACACCACCACCCTGCACGACCACCTACACTGCCCGAACACCACAGCACTGACCTAAACACTGTAACACCATCCCCCTGCACGACCCCCTACACTGCCCGAACACCACTGCACTGACCTAAACCCTGAAACGCCACCCCCTGCACGAACCCCCTACACTGCCCGAACAACACTGCACTGCCCTAAACTCTGAAACACCACTCCCGCACGGCCCCCTACACTGCCCGAACAACACTGCACTGCCCTAAACCATGAAACTCAACCCGTCTGCACAACACTCTACACTGCCCGAACACCACTGCACTGCCCTAAACTCTGAAACACCACTCCTGCATGACCCCCTACACCGCCTGAAAACCACTGCACTGCCCTAAACCTTGAATCACCACCCCCGCACAACCCCTACACTGCCCGAACACCACTGCACTGCCCTAAACCCTGAAACACCTCCCAGAGCACGATCCCTACACTGCACGAACACCACTGCACTGCCCTAAACGCTAAAACACCACCCCCAGCATGACCCCCTTCACTGCCCGAACACCACTGCACTTCCCTAAACCTTAAAACGCCACTCCCAGCATGACCCCCTACAGTGCCCGAAAACCACTGCACTGCCCTAAACCCTAAGACGCTACCCCCAGCATGTCCCCCTACACTGCCCTAGCACCGCTGCACTGCCCTAAACCCTGAAACACCAATGCAAGCACGACCCCCTACACTGACCGAACACCACTGCTCTGCCCTGAACCCTGAAACACCAGCCCCCTGCACGACCCCCTACACTGCCGGAAAAACATTGCACTGCCCTAAACCCTGAAACACCACCCCCCTGCACGACCCCCCCTACACTGCCCGAACAACACTGAACTGCCCTAAACCCTGAAACACCACCCCCCTGCACGACCCTCTACACTGCCGAAACAACACTGCACTGCCCTAAACCCTGAAACACCACCCCCGCACGACCCCCTACACTGCCCAAACACCACTACACTGACTTAAACCCTGCACCACCAGCCCCAGCACGACCCCCTACACTGCCCGAACACCACTGCACTGACCTAAACCCTGAAACATCAGCCCCAGCACGACCCCCTACACTGCCTGAAAAGCACTGCACTGCCCTCAACCCTGAAACACCAGCCCCAGCAAGACCCCCTACACTGCCCGAACACCACTGTACTGCCCTAAACCCTGAAACACCAGCCCCAGCATGACCCCCTACTCTACCCAAACACCACTGCACTGCCCTAAACCCTGAAACACCACCACCCTGCATGACCACCTACACTGTCCGAACACCACTGCACTGACCTAAACCCTGTAATACCACCCCCCTGCAAGACCCCCTACACTGCCCGAAGACCACTGCACTAACCTAAACACTGTAACACCATCCCCATACATGACCCCCTACACTGCCCGAACACCACTGCACTGCCCTAAACCCAGAAACACTACCCCAGCACAACCCCCTACACTGCACTAACACCACTGCACTGCCCTAAACCCTGAAACACCACCCCCAGCATGACCCCCTACACTGCCCAAACACCACTGCACTGCCCTTAACCCTGAAACACCACCCCCAGCACGACCCCCTAAACTGCCTGAACACCACTGCACTGCCCTAAACCCTGAAACACAACCCCCAGCACGACCCCGTACACTGCACAAACACCACTGCACTGCCCTAAATCCTGAAATACCATCCCCAGCATGACCCCCTACACTGCCCGAACACCACTGCACTGCCCTAAACCCTAAAACACCACCCAAGCACGACCCCCTACACTATACAAACACCACTTCACTACCCTAAACCCTAAAACACCACCCCTAGCACGACCCCCTATGCTACCCAAATACCACTGCACTGCCCTAAACCCTGAAAAACCAACCCCTGCATGACCCCCTACACTGCCCGAACACTACTGCACTGCCATAAACCCTGAAACGCCACCCCCCGCACGACACCCTACACTGCACGAACACCACTGCACTTCACTAAACCCTAAAACACCACTCCCAGGACGACCCCCTTCACTGCCCGAACACCCCTGCACTGCTCTAAACCCTAAAACACCACCCCCAGCATGACCCCCTACTATGCACGAACACCACTGCACTGCCCTAAACCCTGAAACACCACCTTCAGCACGACCCCCTACACTGCACGAACACCACTGCACTGCCGTAAACCCTAAAACACCACCCCCAGCATGACCCCCTTCACTGCCCGAACACCACTGCACTTCCCTAAACCCTAAAACACCACTCCCAGCACGACCCCCTAAAATGCCATAACACCACTGCACTGCACTGCACTGCCCTAAACCCAAAAACACTACCCCAGCACGACCCCCTACACTGTCCGAACACCACTGCACTCCCCTAAATCCTGAAACAACACCCACAGCACAACCACAAACACTGCCCGAACACCACTGCACTGCCCTAAACCCTGAAACACCACCCCCAGCACGACCCCCTACACTGCACGAACACCACTGCACTGTCCTAAACTCTGAAACACCACCCCCAGCATGACCCCCTACACTGCCCGAACACCACTGCACTGCCCTAAATCCTAAAACCCCACCCCCAGCACTACCCCCTAAACTGCCCGAACACCACTGTACTGCCCTAAACCCTGAAAAACCACCCCCAGCACAAACCCCTACACTGCCCAAACACCACTGCACTGCCCTAAACCCTAAAACACCACCCCAGCACGAACTCCTACACTGCACATACACCACCGCACTTCCCTAAACCCTAAAACACCACCCCCAGCACGACCCCCTACACTACACAAACACCACTGCACTACCCTAAACCCTAAAACACCACCCCCAGCACGACCCCCTATGCTACCCAAATACCACTGCACTGCCCTAAACCCTGAAAAACCAACCCCAGCACGACCATCTACACTGCCAGAACACCACTGCACTGCCCTAAACCCCGAAACACCACCACCCTGCACGACCACCTACACTGCCCGAACACCACAGCACTGACCTAAACACTGTAACACCATCCCCCTGCACGACCCCCTACACTGCCCGAACACCACTGCACTGACCTAAACCCTGAAACGCCACCCCCTGCACGAACCCCCTACACTGCCCGAACAACACTGCACTGCCCTAAACTCTGAAACACCACTCCCGCACGGCCCCCTACACTGCCCGAACAACACTGCACTGCCCTAAACCATGAAACTCAACCCGTCTGCACAACACTCTACACTGCCCGAACACCACTGCACTGCCCTAAACTCTGAAACACCACTCCTGCATGACCCCCTACACCGCCCGAAAACCACTGCACTGCCCTAAACCTTGAATCACCACCCCCGCACAACCCCTACACTGCCCGAACACCACTGCACTGCCCTAAACCCTGAAACACCTCCCAGAGCACGATCCCTACACTGCACGAACACCACTGCACTGCCCTAAACGCTAAAACACCACCCCCAGCATGACCCCCTTCACTGCCCGAACACCACTGCACTTCCCTAAACCTTAAAACGCCACTCCCAGCATGACCCCCTACAGTGCCCGAAAACCACTGCACTGCCCTAAACCCTAAGACGCTACCCCCAGCATGTCCCCCTACACTGCCCTAGCACCGCTGCACTGCCCTAAACCCTGAAACACCAATGCAAGCACGACCCCCTACACTGACCGAACACCACTGCTCTGCCCTGAACCCTGAAACACCAGCCCCCTGCACGACCCCCTACACTGCCGGAACAACATTGCACTGCCCTAAACCCTGAAACACCACCCCCCTGCACGACCCCCCCTACACTGCCCGAACAACACTGAACTGCCCTAAACCCTGAAACACCACCCCCCTGCACGACCCTCTACACTGCCGAAACAACACTGCACTGCCCTAAACCCTGAAACACCACCCCCGCACGACCCCCTACACTGCCCAAACACCACTACACTGACTTAAACCCTGCACCACCAGCCCCAGCACGACCCCCTACACTGCCCGAACACCACTGCACTGACCTAAACCCTGAAACATCAGCCCCAGCACGACCCCCTACACTGCCTGAAAAGCACTGCACTGCCCTCAACCCTGAAACACCAGCCCCAGCAAGACCCCCTACACTGCCCGAACACCACTGTACTGCCCTAAACCCTGAAACACCAGCCCCAGCATGACCCCCTACTCTACCCAAACACCACTGCACTGCCCTAAACCCTGAAACACCACCACCCTGCATGACCACCTACACTGTCCGAACACCACTGCACTGACCTAAACCCTGTAATACCACCCCCCTGCAAGACCCCCTACTCTGCCCGAACACCACTGCACTGCCATAAACCCTAAAACACCACCCCCAGCACGACCCCCTACACTACACAAACACCACTGCATTACCCTAAACCCTAAAACACCACCCCCAGCACGACCCCCTATGCTACCCAAACACCACTGCACTGCCCTAAACTCTGAACCACCATCCCCAGCACAACCCCCTACACTGCCCGAGCACCACTGTACTGCCCTAAACCCTGAAACACCAGGCCCAGCACGACCGCTACACTGCCGGAACACCACTGCACTGCCCTAAACCCTGAAACACCAGCCGCAGCACGACCCCCTACACTGCCCAAACACCACTGCACTGCCCTAAACCCTGAAACACCAGCCCCAGTACGACCCCCTACACTACCCCAACACCAATGCACTGCCCTAAACCCTAAAACATCACCACCCTGCACGACCACCTACACTGCCCAAACACCACTGCAATGACCTAAACCCTGTAACACCACCCCATGCATAACCCCCTACACTGCCCGAACACCACTGCACTGCCCTAAACCCTGAAACTCCACACCCCACACGACACCCTACACTGCCCGAACACCACTGCACTGCCCTAAACTCTGAAACACCACTCCCACATGACCCCCTACACTGCCCGAACACCACTGCACTGCCCTAAACCTTGAATCACCACCCCACACGACCCCTATACTGCCCGAACACCCCTGCACTGCCCTAAACCCTGAAACACCACCCAGAGCACAATACCTACACTGCACGAACACGACTGCACTGCCCTAAACCCTAAAACGCCACCCTTAGCACAACCCCCTACACGGCACGAACACCACTGCACTGCCCTAAAGTCTAAAACACCACCCCCAGCATGACCCCCTTCACTGCCCGAACACAACTGCACTTCCCTAAACCTTAAAACTCCACTCCCAGCACGACGCCCTACACTGCACTGCCCTAAACCCTAAGATGCTACCCCCAGCATGACCCCCTACACTGCCCAAGCACCACTAAACTGCCCTAAACCCTGAAACACCAACCCTAGCATGAACCCCTACACTGCCCGAACACCACTGCTCTGCCCTAAACCCTGAAACACCAGCCCCAGCACGACCCCCTCCACTGCCCGAACACCACTTCACTGCCCTAAACCATGAAACACCAGCCCCAGCATGACCCGCTACACTGCCCAAACACCACTGCACTGACCTAAACCCTGAAACACCACCACCCTGCACGACCACCTACACTGCCCGAAGACCACTGCACTAACCTAAACACTGTAACACCATCCCCATACATGACCCCCTACACTGCCTGAACACCACTGATCTGCCCTAAACCCTGAAACACCAACCCAGCACAACCCCCTACACTGCACGAACACCACTGCACTGCCCTAAACCCTGAAACACCACCCCCAGCATGACCCCCTACACTGCCCAAACACCACTGCACTGCCCTTAACCCTGAAACACCACCCCCAGCATGACCCCCTAAACTGCCCGAACACCACTGCACTGCCCTAAACCCTGAAACACAACCCCCAGCACGACCCCGTACACTGCACGAACACCACTGCACTGCCCTAAATCCTGAAATACCATCCCCAGCATGACCCCCTACACTGCCCGAACACCACCGCACTGCCCTAAACCCTAAAAGACCACCCAAGCACGACCCCCTACACTACACAAACACCACTTCACTACCCTAAACGCTAAAACACCACCCCTAGCACGACCCCCTATGCTACCCAAATGCCACTGCACTGCCCTAAACCCTGAAAAACCAACCCCTGCATGACCCCCTACACTGCCCGAACACCACTGCACTGCCATAAACCCTGAAACGCCACCCCCCGCACGACACCCTACACTGCACGAACACCACTGCACTTCCCTAAACCCTAAAACACCACTCCCAGGACGACCCCCTTCACTGCCCGAACACGACTGCACTGCCCTAAACCCTAAAACACCACCCCCAGCATGACCCCCTACTATGCACGAACACCACTGCACTGCCCTAAACCCTGAAACACCACCCTCAGCACGACCCCCTACACTGCACGAACACCACTGCACTGCCGTAAACCCTAAAACACCACACCCAGCATGACCCCCTTCACTGCCCGAACACCACTGCACTGCCCTAAACCCTAAAATACCACTCCCGGCACGACCCCCTAAAATGCCCGAACACCACTGCACTGCCCTAAACCCAAAAACACTACCCCAGCACTACCCCCTACACTGTCCGAACACCACTGCACTGCCCTAAACCCTGAAACAACACCCACAGCACAACCACAAACACTGCCTGAACACCACTGCACTGCCCTAAACCCTGAAACACCACCCCCAACACGACCCCCTACACTGCACGAACACCACTGCACTGTCCTAAACTCTGAAACACCACCCCCAGCATGACCCCCTACACTGCCCGAACACCACTGCACTGCCCTAAATCCTAAAACACCACCCCCAGCACGACCCCCTAAACTGCCCTAACACCACTGTACTGCCCTAAACCCTGAAACACCACCCCCAGCACGAACCCCTACACTGCCCGAACACCACTGCACTGCCCTAAACCCTAAAACACCACCCCAGCACGACCTCCTACACTGCTCATACACCACCGCACTTCCCTAAACCCAAAAATACCACCCCCAGCACGACCCCCTACACTACACAAACACCACTGCACTACCCTAAACCCTAAAACACCACCCCCAGCACGACCCCCTATGCTACCCAAATACCACTGCTCTGCCCTAAACCCTGAAAAACCAACCCCAGCATGACCATCTACACTGCCAGAACACCACTGCACTGCCCTAAACCCCGAAACACCACCACCCTGCACGACCACCTACACTGCCCGAACACCACAGCACTGACCTAAACACTGTAACACCATCCCCCTGCACGACCCCCTACACTGCCCGAACACCACTGCACTGCCCTAAACCCTGAAACGCCACCCCCTGCACGAACCCCCTACACTGCCCGAACAACACTGCACTGCCCTAAACTCTGAAACACCACTCCCGCACGACCCCCTACACTGCCCGAACAACACTGCACTGCCCTAAACCATGAAACTCCACCCGTCTGCACAACACTCTACACTGCTCGAACACCACTGCACTGCCCTAAACTCTGAAACACCACTCCTGCATGACCCCCTACACCGCCCGAAAACCACTGCACTGCCCTAAACCTTGAATCACCACCCCCACACAACCCCTACACTGCCCGAACACCACTGCACTGCCCTAAACCCTGAAACACCTCCCAGAGCATGATCCCTACACTGCACGAACACCACTGCACTGCCCTAAACGCTAAAACACCACCCCCAGCACGACCCCCTTCACTGCCCGAACACCACTGCACTTACCTAAACCTTAAAACGCCACTCCCAGCAAATCTCCCTACAGTGCCCGAACACCACTGCACTGCCCTAAACCCTAAGACGCTACCCCCAGCATGACCCCCTACACTGCCCTAGCACCACTGCACTGCCCTAAACCCTGAAACACCAACGCAAGCACGACCCCCTACACTGCCCGAACACCACTGCTCTGCCCTGAACCCTGAAACACCAGCCCCCTGCACGACCCCCTACACTGCCGAAACAACATTGCACTGCCCTAAACCCTGAAACACCACCCCCCTGCACGACCCCCCTACACTGCCCGAACAACACTGCACTGCCCTAAACCCTGAAACACCACCCCCCTGCACGACCCTCTACACTGCCGAAACAACACTGCACTGCCCTAAACCCTGAAACACCACCCTCAGCACGACCCCCTACACTGCACAAACACCACTGCACTGCCGTAAACCCTAAAACACCACCCCCAGCATGACCCCCTTCACTGCCCGAACACCACTGCACTTCCCTAAACCCTAAAACACCACTCCCGGCACGACCCCCTAAAATGCCCGAACACCACTGCACTGCCCTAAACCCAAAAACACTACCCCAGCACGACCCCCTACACTGTCCGAACACCACTGCACTGCCCTAAACCCTGAAACAACACCCACAGCACAACCACAAACACTGCCCGAACACCACTGCACTGCCCTAAACCCTGAAACACCACCCCCAGCACGACCCCCTACACTGCACGAACACCACTGCACTGTCCTAAACTCTTAAACACCACCCCCAGCATGACCCCCTACACTGCCCGAACACCACTGCACTGCCCTAAATCCTAAAACACCACCCCCAGCACGACCCCCTAAACTGCCCGAACACCACTGTACTGCCCTAAACCCTGAAACACCACCCCAGCACGAACCCCTACACTGCCCGAACACCCTTGCAAAGCCCTAAACCCTAAAACACCACCCCAGCACCACCTCCAACACTGCTCATACACCACCGCACTTCCCTAAACCCTAAAATACCATCCCCAGCACGACCCCCTACACTACACAAACACCACTGCACTACCCTAAACCCTAAATCACCACCCCCAGCACGACCCCCTATGCTACCCAAATACCACTGCACTGCCCTAAACCCTGAAAAACCAACCCCAGCACGACCATCTACACTGCCAGAACACCACTGCACTGCCCTAAACCCCGAAACACCACCACCCTGCACGACCACCTACACTGCCCGAACACCACAGCACTGACCTAAACACTGTAACACCATCCCCCTGCACGACCCCCTACACTGCCCGAACACCACTGCACTGCCCTGAACCCTGAAACGCCACCCCCTGCACGAACCCCCTACACTGCCCGAACAACACTGCACTGCCCTAAACTCTGAAACACCACTCCCGCACAACCCCCTACACTGCCCGAACAACACTGCACTGCCCTAAACCATGAAACTCCACCCGTCTGCACAACACTCTACACTGCCCGAACACCACTGCACTGCCCTAAACTCTGAAACACCACTCCTGCATAACCCCCTACACCGCCCGAAAACCACTGCACTGCCCTAAACCTTGAATCACCACCCCCGCACAACCCCTACACTGCCCGAACACCACTGCCCTAAACCCTGAAACACCTCCCAGAGCATGATCCCAACACTGCACGAACACCACTGCACTACCCTAAACGCTAAAACACCACCCCCAGCACGACCCCCTTCACTGCCCGAACACCACTGCACTTCCCTAAACCTTAAAACGCCACTCCCAGCATGACCCCCTACAGTGCCCGAACACCACTGCACTGCCCTAAACCCTAAGACGCTACCCCCAGCATGACCCCTACACTGCCCTAGCACCACTGCACTGCCCTAAACCCTGAAACACCAACGCAAGCACGACCCCCTACACTGCCTGAACACCACTGCTCTGCCCTGAACCCTGAAACACCAGCCCCCTGCACGACCCCCTACACTGCCGAAAAAACATTGCACTGCCCTAAACCCTGAAACACCACCACCCTGCATGACCACCTACACTGTCCGAACACCACTGCACTGACCTAAACCCTGTAATACCACCCCCCTGCAAGACCCCCTACTCTGCCCGAACACCACTGCACTGCCATAAACCCTAAAACACCACCCCCAGCACGACCCCCTACACTACAGAAACACCACTGCATTACCCTAAACCCTAAAACACCACCCCCAGCACGACCCCCTATGCTACCCAAACACCACTGCACTGCCCTAAACTCTGAACCACCATCCCCAGCACGACCCCCTACACTGCCCGAGCACCACTGTACTGCCCTAAACCCTGAAACACCAGGCCCAGCACGACCGCTACACTGCCGGAACACCACTGCACTGCCCTAAACCCTGAAACACCAGCCGCAGCACGACCCCCTACACTGCCCAAACACCACTGCACTGCCCTAAACCCTGAAACACCAGCCCCAGTACGACCCCCTACACTACCCCAACACCAATGCACTGCCCTAAACCCTAAAACATCACCACCCTGCACGACCACCTACACTGCCCAAACACCACTGCAATGACCTAAACCCTGTAACACCACCCCATGCATAACCCCCTACACTGCCCGAACACCACTGCACTGCCCTAAACCCTGAAACTCCACACCCCACACGACACCCTACACTGCCCGAACACCACTGCACTGCCCTAAACTCTGAAACACCACTCCCACACGACCCCCTACACTGCCCGAACACCACTGCACTGTCCTAAACCTTGAATCACCACCCCACACGACCCCTATACTGCCCGAACACCACTGCACTGCCCTAAACCCTGAAACACCACCCAGAGCACAATACCTACACTGCACGAACACGACTGCACTGCCCTAAACCCTAGAACGCCACCCTTAGCACAACCCCCTACACGGCACGAACACCACTGCACTGCCCTAAACTCTAAAACACCACCCCCAGCATGACCCCCTTCACTGCCCGAACACCACTGCACTTCCCTAAACCTTAAAACTCCACTCCCAGCACGACGCCCTACACTGCACTGCCCTAAACCCTTAGATGCTACCCCCAGCATGACCCCCTACACTGCCCAAGCACCACTAAACTGCCCTAAACCCTGAAACACCAACTCTAGCATGAACCCCTACACTGCCCAAACACCACTGCTCTGCCCTAAACCCTGAAACACCAGCCCCAGCACGACCCCCTCCACTGCCCGAACACCACTTCACTGCCCTAAACCCTGAAACACCAGCCCCTGCACGACCTCCTACACTGCCCGAACACCACTGCACTGCCCTAAACCATGAAACACCAGCCCCAGCATGACCCGCTACACTGCCCAAACACCACTGCACTGACCTAAACCCTGAAACACCACCACCCTGCACGACCACCTACACTGCCCGAAGACCACTGCACTAACCTAAACACTGTGACACCATCCCCATACATGACCCCCTACACTGCCCGAACACCACTGAACTGCCCTAAACCCTGAAACACCACCCCAGCACAACCCCCTACACTGCACGAACACCACTGCACTGCCCTAAACCCTGAAACACCACCCCCAGCATGACCCCCTACACTGCCCAAACACCACTGCACTGCCCTTAACCCTGAAACACCACCCCCAGCATGACCCCCTAAACTGCCCGAACACCACTGCACTGCCCTAAACCCTGAAACACAACCCCCAGCACGACCCCGTACACTGCACAAACACCACTGCACTGCCCTAAATCCTGAAATACCATCCCCAGCATGACACCCTACACTGCCCGAACACCACCACACTGCCCTAAACCCTAAAAGACCACCCAAGCACGACCCCCTACACTACACAAACACCACTTCACTACCCTAAACACTAAAACACCACACCTAGCACGACCCCCTATGCTACCCAAATACCACTGCACTGCCCTAAACCCTGAAAATCCAACCCCTGCATGACCCCCTACACTGCCCGAACACCACTGCACTGCCATAAACCCTGAAACGCCACCCCCCGCACGACACCCTACACTGCACGAACACCACTGCACTTCCCTAAACCCTAAAACACCACTCCCAGGACGACCCCCTTCACTGCCCGAACACGACTGCACTGCCCTAAACCCTAAAACACCACCCCCAGCATGACCCCCTACTATGCACGAACACCACTGCACTGCCCTAAACCCTGAAACACCACCCTCAGCACGACCCCCTACACTGTGCGAACACCACTGCACTGCCGTAAACCCTAAAACACCACACCCAGCATGACCCCCTTCACTGCCCGAACACCACTGCACTTCCCTAAACCCTAAAATACCACTCCCGGCACGACCCCCTAAAATGCCCGAACACCACTGCACTGCCCTAAATCCAAAAACACTACCCCAGCACTACCCCCTACACTGTCCGAACACCACTGCACTGCCCTAAACCCTGAAACAACACCCACAGCACAACCACAAACACTGCCTGAACACCACTGCACTGCCCTAAACCCTGAAACACCACCCCCAATACGACCCCCTACACTGCACGAACACCACTGCACTGTCCTAAACTCTGAAACACCACCCCCAGCATGACCCCCTACACTGCCCGAACACCACTGCACTGCCCTAAATCCTAAAACACCACCCCCAGCACGACCCCCTAAACTGCCCGAACACCACTGTACTGCCCTAAACCCTGAAACACCACCCCCAGCACAAACCCCTACACTGCCCGAACACCACTGCACTACCCTAAACCCTAAAACACCACCCCCAGCACGACCCCCTATGCTACCCAAATACCACTGCTCTGCCCTAAACCCTGAAAAACCAACCCCAGCATGACCATATACACTGCCAGAACACCACTGCACTGCCCTAAACCCCGAAACACCACCACCCTGCACGACCACCTACACTGCCCGAACACCACAGCACTGACCTAAACACTGTAACACCATCCCCCTGCACGACCCCCTACACTGCCCGAACACCACTGCACTGCCCTAAACCCTGAAACGCCACCCCCTGCACTAACCCCCTACACGGCCCGAACAACACTGCACTGCCCTAAACTCTGAAACACCACTCCCGCACGACCCCCTACACTGCCCGAACAACACTGCACTGCCCTAAACCATGAAACTCCACCCGTCTGCACAACACTCTACACTGCCCGAACACCACTGCACTGCCCTAAACTCTGAAACACCACTCCTGCATGACCCCGTACACCGCCAAAAAACCACTGCACTGCCCTAAACCTTGAATCACCACCCCCGCACAACCCCTACACTGCCCGAACATCACTGCACTGCCCTAAACCCTGAAACACCTCCCAGAGCACGATCCCTACACTGCACGAACACCACTGCACTGCCCTAAACGCTAAAACACCACCCCCAGCACGACCCCCTTCACTGCCCGAACACCACTGCACTTCCCTAAACCTTAAAACGCCACTCCCAGCATGACTCCCTACAGTGCCCGAACACCACTGCACTGCCCTAAACCCTAAGACGCTACCCCCAGCATGACCCCCTACACTGCCCTAGCACCACTGCACTGCCCTAAACCCTGAAACACCAACGCAAGCACGACCCCCTACACTGCCCGAACACCACAGCTCTGCCCTGAACCCTGAAACACCAGCCCCCTGCACGACCCCCTACACTGCCGAAACAACATTGCACTGCCCTAAACCCTGAAACACCACCCCCCTGCACGACCCCCCTACACTGCCCGAACAACACTGCACTGCCCTAAACCCTGAAACACCACCCCCCTGCACGACCCTCTACACTGCCGAAACAACACTGCACTGCCCTAAACCCTGAAACACCACCCTCAGCACGACCCCCTACACTGCACGAACACCACTGCACTGCCGTAAACCCTAAAACACCACCCTCAGCATGACCCCCTTCACTGCCCGAACACCACTGCACTTCCCTAAACCCTAAAACACCACTCCCGGCACGACCCCCTAAAATGCCCGAACACCACTGCACTGCCCTAAACCCAAAAACACTACCCCAGCACGACCCCCTACACTGCACGAATACCACTGCACTGTCCTAAACTCTGAAACACCACCCCCAGCATGACCCCCTACACTGCCCGAACACCACTGCACTACCCTAAACGCTAAAACACCACCCCCAGCACGACCCCCTTCACTGCCCGAAAACCACTGCACTTCCCTAAACCTTAAAACGCCACTCCCAGCATGACCCCCTACAGTGCCCGAACACCACTGCACTGCCCTAAACCCTAAGACGCTACCCCCAGCATGACCCCCTACACTGCCCTAGCACCACTGCACTGCCCTAAACCCTGAAACACCAACGCAACCACGACCCCCTACACTGCCTGAACACCACTGCTCTGCCCTGAACCCTGAAACACCAGCCCCCTGCACGACCCCCTACACTGCCGAAACAACATTGCACTGCCCTAAACCCTGAAACACCACCCCCCTGCACGACCCCCCCTACACTGCCCGAACAACACTGCACTGCCCTAAACCCTGAAACGCCACCCCCCTGCACGACCCTCTACACTGCCGAAACAACACTGCACTGCCCTAAACCCTGAAACACCACCCCCGCACAACCCCCTACACTGCCCAAACACCACTACACTGACTTAAACCCTGCACCACCAGCCCCAGCACGACCCCCTACACTGCCCGAACACCACTGCACTGACCTAAACCCTGAAACATCAGCCCCAGCACGACCCCCTACACTGCCTGAAAATCACTGCACTGCCCTAAACCCTGAAACACCAGCCCCAGCAAGACCCCCTACACTGCCCGAACACCACTGTACTGCCCTAAACCCTGAAACACCAGCCCCAGCATGACCCCCTACTCTACCCAAACACCACTGCACTGCCCTAAACCCTGAAACACCACCACCCTGCATGACCACCTACACTGTACGAACACCACTGCACTGCCCTAAACCCTGAAACACCACCCAGAGCACAATATCTACACTGCACGAACACCACTGCACTGCCCTAAACCCTAAAATGCCACACTTAGCACAACCCCCTACACTGCACGAACACCA
The DNA here is from genome assembly GCF_964204655.1 of Triturus cristatus. Taxonomy (NCBI): domain Eukaryota; kingdom Metazoa; phylum Chordata; class Amphibia; order Caudata; family Salamandridae; genus Triturus; species Triturus cristatus. Next base: position 1,227,052,777 of record NC_140579.1, read on the forward strand.
CTGCCCTAAACTCTAAAACACCACCCCCAGCATGACCCCCTTCACTGCCCGAACACCACTGCACTTCCCTAAACCTTAAAACTCCACTCCCAGCATGACCCCCTACAGTGCCCGAACACCACTGCACTGCCCTAAACCCTAAGATGCTACCCCCAGCATGACCCCTAAACTGCCCAAGCACCACTAAACTGCCCTAAACCCTGAAACACCAACCCTAGCATGAACCCCTACACTGCCCGAACACCACTGCTCTGCCCTAAACCCTGAAACACCAGCCCCAGCACGACCCCCTCCACTGCCCGAACACCACTTCACTGCCCTAAACCCTGAAACACCAGCCCCTGCACGACCCCCTACACTGCCCGAACACCACTGCACTGCCCTAAACCATGAAACACCAGCCCCAGCATGACCCGCTACACTGCCCAAACACCACTGCACTGACCTAAACCCTGAAACACCACCACCCTGCACGACCACCTACACTGCCCGAACACCACTGCACTAACCTAAACACTGTAACACCATCCCCATACATGACCCCCTACACTGCCCGAACACCACTGCACTGCCCTAAACCCTGAAACACCACCCTCCTGCACCACCCACCTACACTGCCTGAACAACACCGCACTGCCCTAAACCCTGAAACACCACCCTTCTGCACGACCCCCTACACTGCCCGAACAACACTGCACTGCCCTAAACCCTGAAACACCACCCCCGCACGACCCACTACTCTGCCAGAACACCACTGCACTGCCCTAAACTCTGAAACACCACCCCGCATGAACCCCTACACTGCTCGAACACCACTACACTGCCCTAATCATTGAAACACAACCCACAGCATTACACCCTACACTGCCCGAACACCACTGCACTACCCTAAACCCTGAAACACCACCCCCAGCACGACCCCCTACACTGCCCGAACACCACTGCACAGCCCTAAACCCTGAAACACCAACCCTAGCATGACCCCCTACACTGCCCGAACACCACTGCTCTGCCCTAAACCCTGAAACACCAGCCCCAGCACGACCCCCTCCACTGCCCGAACACCACTTCACTGCCCTAAACCCTGAAACACCAGCCCCTGCACGACCCCCTACACTGCCCAAACACCACTGCACTGCCCTAAACCATGAAACACCATCCCCATACAGGACCCCCTACACTGCCCGAACACCACTGCACTGCCCTAAACCCTGAAACACCACCCCCCTGCACCACCCCTACACTGCCCGAACAACACCGGACTGCCCTAAACCCTGAAACACCACCCCCCTGCACGACCCCCTACACTGCCAGAACAACACTGCACTGCCCTAAACCCTGAAACACCACCCCCGCAAGACCCACTACACTGCCAGAACACCACTGCACTGCCCTAAACTCTGAAACACCACCCTGCACGAACCCCTCCACTGCTCGAACACCACTACACTGCCCTAATCCCTGAAACACAACCCACAGCACGACACCCTACACTGCCCGAACACAACTGCACTGCCCTAAATACTGAAACACCACCCCAGCATGACCCCTACACTGCCCGAACACCACTGCACTGACCTAAACTGAACACCACTGCACTGACCTAAACCCTGAACCACTAGCCCCAGCATGACCTCCTACACGGCCCGAACACCACTGCACTGACCTAAACCCTGAAACACCAGCCCCAGCACGACCCCCACACTGCCCAAACACCACTGCACTGCCCTAAACCCTGAAACACCAGCCCCAGCATGACCCCCTACACTACCCAAACACCACTGCACTGCCCTAAACGCTGAAACACCACCACCCTGCACGACCACCTACACTGTCCGAACACCACTGCACTGACCTAAACCCTGTAATACCACCCCCCTGCTAGACCCCCTACACTGCCCGAACACCACTGCACTGCCATAAACCCTGAAACGCCACCCCCGCATGACACCCTACTCTGCATGAACACCACTGCCCTACCCTAAAACACCACCCCAGCACGACCCCCTTCACTGCCCGAACACCACTGCACTTTTCTACACCCTAAAACACCACTCCCAGCACGACCCGCTTCACTGCCTGAACACCACTGCACTTCCCTAAACCCTAAAACAACACTCCCAGCACGACGCCCTACACTGCCCGAACACCACTGCATTGCCCTAAACCCAAAAACACTACCCAGCATGACCCCCTACACTGCCCGAACACCACTGCACTGCCCTAAACCCTGAAACACCAACCCCAGCACAACCACCAACACTGCCCAAACACCACTGCACTGCCCTAAACCCTGAAACACCACCCCCAGCACGACCCCCTACACTGCACAAACACCACTGCACTGCCCTAAATCCTGAAATACCATCCCCAGCATGACCCCCTACACTGCCCGAACACCACCGCACTGCCCTAAACCCTAAAACACCACCCCAGCACGACCCCCTACACTACACAAACACCACTTCACTACCCTAAACCCTAAAACACCATCCCCAGCACGACCCCCTATGCTACCCAAATACCACTGCACTGCCATAAACCCTGAAACGCCACCCCCCGCACGACAGTCTACACTGCACGAACACCACTGCACTTCCCTAAACCCTAAAACACCACTCCCAGGACGACCCCCTTCACTGCCCGAACACCACTGCACTGCCCTAAACCCTAAAACACCACCCCCAGCATGACCCCCTACTATGCACTAACACCACTGCACTGCCCTAAACCCTGAAACACCACCCTCAGCACGACCCCCTACACTGAACGAATACCACTGCACTGCCGTAAACCCTAAAACACCACCCCCAGCATGACCCCCTTCACTGCCCGAACACCACTGCACTTCCCTAAACCCTAAAACACCACTCCCAGCATGACCCCCTAAAATGCCCGAACACCCCTGCACTGCCCTAAACCCAAAAACGCTACCCCAGCACGACCCCCTACACTGTCCGAACACCACTGCACTGCCCTAAACCCTGAAACACCACCCACAGCACAACCACAAACACAGCCCGAACACCACTGCACTGCCCTAAACCCTGAAACACCACCCCCAGCACGACCCCCTACACTGCACGAACACCACTGCACTGCCCTAAACTCTGAAACACCACCCCCAGCATGACCCCCTACACTGCCCGAACACCACTGCACTGCCCTAAATCCTAAAACACCACCCCCAACACGACCCCCTAAACTGCCCGAGCACCACTGTATTGCCCTAAACCCTGAAACATCAGCCCCAGCACGACCCCCTACACTGCCCGAACACCACTGCACTGCCTGAAACCCTGAAACACCAGGCCCAGCACGACCCCTACACTGCTGGAACACCACTGCACTGCCCTAAACCCTAAAACACCAGCCCCAGCATGACCCCCTACACTGCTGGAACACCACTGCACTGCCCTAAACCCTAAAACACTAGCCCCAGCATGACCCCCTACACTGCTCAAACACCACTGCACTGCCCAAAACCCTAAAACACCACCACCCTGCACGACCAACTACACTGCCAGAACACCACTGCACTGCCCTAAACTCTGAAACACCACTCCCGCATGACCCCCTACACTGCCCGAACACCACTGCACTGCCCTAAACCCTGAATCACCACCCCCGCACGACCCCTACACTGCCTGAACACCACTGCTTTGCCCTAAACCCTGAAACACCACCTTCAGCACGACCCCCTACACTGCACGAACACCACTGCACTGCCCTAAACTCTGAAACACCACTCCCGCATGACCCCCTACACTGCCCGAACACCACTGCACTGCCCTAAACCCTGAATCACCACCCCCGCACGACCCCTACACTGCCTGAACACCACTGCATTGCCCTAAACCCTGAAACACCACCTACAGCACGACCCCCTACACTGCACGAACACCACTGCACTGCCCTAAACCATAAAACACCACCACCAGCATGACCCCCTTCACTGCCCGAACACCACAGCACTTCCCTAAACCTTAAAACACCACTCCCAGCAGACTGTCGGAACACCACTGCACTGCCCTAAAACCTAAAACGCTACCCCCAGCATGACCTCCTACACTATCCGAACACTACTGCTCTGCCCTAAACCCTGATACACTACCCCCAATACGACCCCCTTCACTGCCCGAACACCACTTCCCTGCCCTAAACCATGAAACACCAGCCCCAGCACGACCACCTAAACTGCCCGAACACCACTGCACTGACCTAAACACTGTAACACCATCCCCATGCATGACCCCCTACACTGCCCGAGCACCACTCCACTGCCCTAAACCCTGAAACACCACCCCCCCTGCACGACCCCCCTAGACTGCCCGAACAACACTGCACTGCCCTAAACCCTGAAACACCACCCCCCTGCATGACCCCCTACACTGCCCGAACAATACTGCTCTGCCCTAAACCCTGAAACACCACCCCACGCACAACCCCCTACACTGCCAGAACACCACTGCACTGCCCTAAACCCTAAACACCACATTCAGCACGGCCCACTACTCTGCCCAAACACCACTACACTGCCCTAAACACTGAAACACAACCCACAGCACGACCACCTACACTGCCCGAACACCACTGCACTAACCTAAACACTGTAACACCATCCCCGCACAAACCCCTACACTGCCAGAACACAACTGCACTGCCCTTATCTCTGAAACACCACCCCCGCATGAAACCCTACTCTGCCCGAACACCACTGCACTGCCCTAAACCCTGAAACACCTCCCAGAGTACGATCCCTACACTGCACAAACACCACTGCACTGCCCTAAACTCTAAAACGCCACCCCCAGCACGACCACCTTCACTGCCCGAACACCACTGCACTTCCCTAAACCTTAAAACTCCACTCCCAGCACGACCCCCTACAGTGCCCGAACACCACTGCACTGCCCTAAACCCTAAGATGCTACCTCCAGCATGACCCCCAACACTGCCCAAGCACCACTAAACTGCCCTAAACCCTGAAACACCAACCCTAGCATGACCCCTACACTGCCCGAAAACCACTGCTCTGTCCTAAACCCTGAAACACCAGCCCCAGCACGACCCCCTTCACTGCCCGAACACCACTTCACTGCCCTAAACGCTGAAACACCAGCCCCTGCACGACCCCTACACTGCCCGAACACCACTGCACTGCCCTAAACCATGAAACACCAGCCCCTGCTAGACCCACTTCACTACCCAAACACCACTGCACTGCCCTAAACCCTGAAACACCACCACCCTGCACGACCACCTACACTGTCCGAACACCACTGCATTGACCTAAACCCTGTAATACCACCCCCCTGCAAGACCCCCTACACTGCCCGAACACCACTGCACTGCCATACACCCTGAAACACCACCCCCGCATGACACCCTACACTGCATGAACACCACTGCACTACCCTAAAACACTACCCCAGCACGACCCCCGTTCACTGCCCGAACACCACTGCACTTCCCTAAACCCTAAAAACCACTCCCAGCACGACCCCTTCACTGCCTGAACACCACTGCACTGCCCTAAACCCTAAAACACCACCCCCAGCATGACCCCCTACTCTGCACGAACACCACTGCACTGCCCTAAACCCTGAAACACCACCCTCAGCACGACCCCCTACACTGCACGAACACAACTGCACTTCGGTAAACATTAAAACACCACCCCCAGCATGACCCCCTTCACTGCACGAACACCACTGCACTTCCCTAAACCCTAAAACACCACCCCAAGCATGACCCCCTTCACTACCCAAACACCACTGCATTGCCCTAAACTCTGAAGCACCACCACCCTGCACGACCACCTACACTGTCCGAACACCACTGCACTGATCTAAACCCTGTAACACCACCCCCTGCACGACCCCCTACACTGCCCGAACAAAACTGCACTGCCTTAAACCCTGAAATGCCACCCCCCACACGACACCCTACACTGCACGAACACCACTGCACTACCCTAAACCCTAAAACACCACCCCTAGCACGACCCCCTTCACTGCCCGAACACCACTGCACTGCCCTAAACCCTAAAACACCACCCCCAGCATGACCCCCTACTCTGCACGAACATCACTGCACTGCCCTAAACCCTGAAACATCACCCTCAGCATGACCCCCTACACTGCACAAACACCACTGCACTGCCGTAAACCCTAAAACACCACCACCAGCATGACTCCCTTCACTGCCCGAACACCACTGCACTTCCCTAAACCCTAAAACACCACTCCCAGCACGACCCCCTAAAATGCCCGAACACCACTGCACTGCCCTAAACCCAAAAACACTACTACAGCACGACCCCCTACACTGCCCGAACACCACTGCACTGCCCTAAACCCTGAAACACCACCCCCAGCACAACCACCAACACTGCGCAAACACCACTGCACTGCCCTAAACCCTAAAACACCACCCCCAGCACGACCACCTAAACTGCCCGAACACCACTGTACTGCCCTAAACCCTGAAACACCACAACCAGCACGAAGCCCTACACTGCCCGAACACCACTGCACTGCCCTAAACCCTAAAACACCACCCCCAGCACGACCCCCTACACTACACAAACACCACAGCACTACCCTAAACCCTAAAACACCACCCCCAGCACGACCCCCTATGCTACCCAAATACCACTGCACTGCCCTAAACCCTGAAAAACCAACCCCAGCACGACCATCTACACTGCCCGAACACCACTGCACTGCCCTAAACCCCGAAACACCACCACCCTGCACGACCACCTACACTGCCCGAACACCACAGCACTGACCTAAACACTGTAACACCATCCCCCTGCACAACCCCCTACACTGCCCGAACACCACTGCACTACCCTAAACCCTGAAACACCACCCCCTGTACGACCCCCCTACACTGCCCGAACAACACTGCACTGCCCTAAACTCTGAAACACCACTCCCACACGGCCCCCTACACTGCCCGGACAACACTGCACTGCCCAAAACCCTGATACTCCACCCGTCTGCACAACACCCTATACTGCCCGAACACCACTGCACTGCCCTAAATTCTGAAACACCACTCCTGCATGACCCCCTACACTGCCCGAAAACCACTGCACTTCCCTAAACCCTAAAAACCACTCCCAGCACGACCCCTTCACTGCCTGAACACCACTGCACTGCCCTAAACCCTAAAACACCACCCCCAGCATGACCCCCTACTCTGCACGAACACCACTGCACTGCCCTAAACCCTGAAACACCACCCTCAGCACGACCCCCTACACTGCACGAACACAACTGCACTTCGGTAAACATTAAAACACCACCCCCAGCATGACCCCCTTCACTGCACGAACACCACTGCACTTCCCTAAACCCTAAAACACCACCCCAAGCATGACCCCCTTCACTACCCAAACACCACTGCATTGCCCTAAACTCTGAAGCACCACCACCCTGCACGACCACCTACACTGTCCGAACACCACTGCACTGATCTAAACCCTGTAACACCACCCCCTGCACGACCCCCTACACTGCCCGAACAAAACTGCACTGCCTTAAACCCTGAAATGCCACCCCCCACACGACACCCTACACTGCACGAACACCACTGCACTACCCTAAACCCTAAAACACCACCCCTAGCACGACCCCCTTCACTGCCCGAACACCACTGCACTGCCCTAAACCCTAAAACACCACCCCCAGCATGACCCCCTACTCTGCACGAACATCACTGCACTGCCCTAAACCCTGAAACATCACCCTCAGCATGACCCCCTACACTGCACAAACACCACTGCACTGCCGTAAACCCTAAAACACCACCACCAGCATGACTCCCTTCACTGCCCGAACACCACTGCACTTCCCTAAACCCTAAAACACCACTCCCAGCACGACCCCCTAAAATGCCCGAACACCACTGCACTGCCCTAAACCCAAAAACACTACTGCAGCACGACCCCCTACACTGCCCGAACACCACTGCACTGCCCTAAACCCTGAAACACCACCCCCAGCACAACCACCAACACTGCGCAAACACCACTGCACTGCCCTAAACCCTAAAACACCACCCCCAGCACGACCACCTAAACTGCCCGAACACCACTGTACTGCCCTAAACCCTGAAACACCACAACCAGCACGAAGCCCTACACTGCCCGAACACCACTGCACTGCCCTAAACCCTAAAACACCACCCCCAGCACGACCCCCTACACTACACAAACACCACAGCACTACCCTAAACCCTAAAACACCACCCCCAGCACGACCCCCTATGCTACCCAAATACCACTGCACTGCCCTAAACCCTGAAAAACCAACCCCAGCACGACCATCTACACTGCCCGAACACCACTGCACTGCCCTAAACCCCGAAACACCACCACCCTGCACGACCACCTACACTGCCCGAACACCACAGCACTGACCTAAACACTGTAACACCATCCCCCTGCACAACCCCCTACACTGCCCGAACACCACTGCACTACCCTAAACCCTGAAACACCACCCCCTGTACGACCCCCCTACACTGCCCGAACAACACTGCACTGCCCTAAACTCTGAAACACCACTCCCACACGGCCCCCTACACTGCCCGGACAACACTGCACTGCCCAAAACCCTGATACTCCACCCGTCTGCACAACACCCTATACTGCCCGAACACCACTGCACTGCCCTAAACTCTGAAACACCACTCCTGCATGACCCCCTACACTGCCCGAAAACCACTGCACTGCCCTAAACCTTGAATCACTACCCCCGCACAACCCCTACACTGCCCGAATACCACTGCACTGCCCTAAACCCTGAAACACCTCCCAGAGCACGATCCCTACACTGCACGAACACCACTGCACTGCCCTAAACGCTAAAACACCACTCCCAGCTCGACCCCCTTCACTGCCCAAACACCACTGCACCTCCCTAAACCTTAAAACATCATTTCCAGCATGATCCCCTACAGTGCCCGAAAACCACTGCACTGCCCTAAACCCTAAGACGCTACCCCCAGCATGACCCCCAACACTGCCCGAGCACCACTGCACTGCCCTGAACCCTGAAACACCAATGCTAGCACGACCACCTACACTGTCCGAACACCACTGCTCTGCCCTAAACCCTGAAACACCAGCCACCTGCACGACCACCTACACTGCCCGAACAACACTGCACTGCCCTAAACCCTGAAACACCACCCCACTGCACGACCCCCCTACACTGCCCGAACACTGCACTGCCCTAAACCCTGAAACAGCACCCCCCTGCACGACCCCCTACACTGCCGAAACAACACTGCACTGCCCTAAACCCTGAAACACCAACCCCGCACAACCCCCTACACTGCCAGAACACAACTGCACTGCCCTTATCTCTGAAACACCACCCCCGCATGAAACCCTACTCTGCCCGAACACCACTGCACTGCCCTAAACTCTGAAACACCTCCCCCGCACGAAACCCTACTCTGCCCAAACACCACTACACTGCCCTAATCCCTGAAACACAACCCACAGCACGACCCCCTACACTGCCCGAACACCACTGCCCTAAACCCTGAAACACCACCCCAGCATGACCCCCTACACTGCCCGAACACCACTGCACTGCCCTAAACCCTGAAACACCACCCCCAGCATGACCCCCTACAGTGCCGAACACCACTGCACTGACCTAAACCCTGAACCACTAGCCCCAGCACGCCCCTACACTGCCCAAACACCACTGCATTGACATAACCCTGAAATATCAGCCACAGCACAACCCCCTACACTGCCCGAAAACCACTGCACTGCCCTAAACCCTGAAACACCAGCCCCAGCACACCCCCTACATTGCCCGAACACCACTGCACTGCCCTAAACCCTGAAACACCAGCCCCAGCACGACCCCCTACACTACCCAAACACCACTGCATTGCCCTAAACTCTGAAGCACCACCACCCTGCACGACCACCTACACTGTCTGAACACCACTGCACTGATCTAAACCCTGTAACACCACCCCCTGCACGACCCCCTACACTGCCCAAACACCACTGCACTGCCTTAAACCCTGAAATGCCACCCCCCACACGATGCCCTACACTGCACGAACACCACTGCACTACCCTAAACCCTAAAACACCACCCCTAGCACGACCCCCTTCACTGCCCGAACACCATTGCACTGCCCTAAACCCTGAAACACCTCCCAGAGCACGATCCCTACATTGCACAAACACCACTGCACTGCCCTAAACTCTAAAACGCCACCCTCAGCACAACCCCCTACACTGCACGAACACCACTGCACTGCCCTAAACTCTAAAACACCACCCCAGCACGACCACCTTCACTGCCCGAACACCACTGCACTTCCCTAAACCTTAAAACTCCACTCCCAGCACGACCCCCTACAGTGCCCGAACACCACTGCACTGCCCTAAACCCTAAGATGCTACCTCCAGCATGACCCCCAACACTGCCCAAGCACCACTAAACTGCCCTAAACCCTGAAACACCAACCCTAGCATGACCCCTACACTGCCCGAAAACCACTGCTCTGTCCTAAACCCTGAAACACCAGCCCCAGCACGACCCCCTTCACTGCCCGAACACCACTTCACTGCCCTAAACGCTGAAACACCAGCCCCTGCACGACCCCTACACTGCCCGAACACCACTGCACTGCCCTAAACCATGAAACACCAGCCCCAGCATGACCCCCTACACTGCCCAAACACCATTGCACTGACCTAAACCCTGAAACACGACCACCCTGCACGACCACCTACACTGCCCGAACACCACTGCACTAACCTAAACACTGTAACACCATCCCCATACATGACCCCCTACACTGCCCGAACACCACTGCACTGCCCTAAACCCTGAAACACCACGCCCCTACACCACCCCCCTACACTGCCTGAACAACACTGCACTGCCCTAAACCCTGAAACACCACCCCCATGCACGACCCCCTACACTGCCCAAACACCACTGCACTGCCCTAAACCCTGAAACACCAGCCCCTGCTAGACCCACTTCACTACCCAAACACCACTGCACTGCCCTAAACCCTGAAACACCACCACCCTGCACGACCACCTACACTGTCCGAACACCACTGCATTGACCTAAACCCTGTAATACCACCCCCCTGCAAGACCCCCTACACTGCCCGAACACCACTGCACTGCCATACACCCTGAAACACCACCCCCGCATGACACCCTACACTGCATGAACACCACTGCACTACCCTAAAACACTACCCCAGCACGACCCCCTTCACTGCCCGAACACCACTGCACTTCCCTAAACCCTAAAAACCACTCCCAGCACGACCCCCTTCACTGCCTGAACACCACTGCACTGCCCTAAACCCTAAAACACCACCCCCAGCATGACCCCCTACTCTGCACGAACACCACTGCACTGCCCTAAACCCTGAAACACCACCCCCCTGCATGACCCCCTACACTGCACGAACACAACTGCACTTCGGTAAACATTAAAACACCACCCCCAGCATGACCCCCTTCACTGCACGAACACCACTGCACTTCCCTAAACCCTAAAACACCACCCCAAGCATGACCCCCTTCACTACCCGAACACCACTGCACTTCCCTAAACCCTGAAACACCAGCCCCAGCACTACCCCCTACACTACCCAAACACCACTGCATTGCCCTAAACTCTGAAGCACCACCACCCTGCACGACCACCTACACTGTCCGAACACCACTGCACTGATCTAAACCCTATAACACCACCCCCTGCACGGCCCCCTACACTGCCCGAACAAAACTGCACTGCCTTAAACCCTGAAATGCCACCCACCACACGACACCCTACACTGCACGAACACCACTGCACTACCCTAAACCCTAAAACACCACCCCTAGCACGACCCCCTTCACTGCCCGAACACCACTGCACTTCCCTAAACCATAAAACACCACTCCCAGCACGACCCCCTTCACTGCCCGGACACCACTGCACTGCCCTAAACCCTAAAACACCACCCCCAGCATGACCCCCTACTCTGTACGAACACCACTGCACTGCCCTAAACCCGAAAACACTACCCCCAGCATGACACCCTACACTGCCCGAACACCACTGCACAGCCCTAAACCCTTAAACACCACCCCCAGCACGACCCCCTACACTGCCCGAAAACCACTGCTCGGCCCTAAGCCCTGAAACACCAGCCCCAGCACACTGCCCGAACACCACTGCACTGCCCTAAACCCTGAAACACCAGCCCCAGCACGACCCCCTACACTGCCCAAACACCACTGCATTGCCCTAAACTCTGAAGCGCCACCACCCTGCACGACCTCCTACACTGTCCGCACACCACTGCACTGATCTAAACCCTGTAACACCACCCCCCTGCATGACCCCCTACACTGCCCGAACACCACTGCACTGCCTTAAACCCTGAAATGCCACCCCCCACACAACACCCTACACTGCACGAACACCACTGCACTACCCTAAACCCTAAAACACCACCCCTAGCACGACCCCCTTCACTGCCCGAACACCACTGCACTTCCCTAAACCATAAAACACCACTCCCAGCACGACCCCCTTCACTGCCCGGACACCACTGCACTGCCCTAAACCCCAAAACACCACCCCCAGCATGACTATCTACTCTGCACGAACACCACTGCACTGCCCTAAACCCGAAAACACTACCCGCAGCATGACACCCTACACTGCCCGAACACCACTGCACAGCCCTAAACCCTTAAACACCACCCCCAGCACGACTCCCTACATTGCCCAAAAACCACTGCTCGGCCCTAAGCCCTGAAACACCAGCCCCAGCACACTGCCCGAACACCACTGCACTGCCCTAAACCCTGAAACACCAGCCCCAGCACGACCCCCTACACTGCCCGAACACCACTGCACTGCCGTAAACCCTGAAAATCCAACCCCAGCACGACCCTCTACACTGCCCATACACCACGGCACTGCCCTAAACCCCGAAACACTACCCCCAGCAGTACCACCTACACTACCCAAACACCACTGCACTGCCCTAAACCCTAAAACACTACCCCCAGCAGTACCCCCTACACTACCCAAACACCACTGCACTACACTAAACCCTAAAACACTAACCCCAGCATGACCCCCTACACTACCCAAACACCACTGCACTGCCCTAAACCCTAATTCTACCACCAGCATGACCCCCTATTCTACCCAAACACCACTGCACTACCCTAAACCCTAAATCTACACACAGCATGACCCCCTACACTACCCAAACACCACTGCACTACTCTAAACCCAACATCTACACTCAGCACGACCCCTGCACTACCCAAACACTACTGCACTACCCTAAACCCTAAAACACTACCCCCAGCACGACCCCCTACACTACACCAACACCACTGCACTACCCTAAACCTTAAAACATTACCCCAGCATGACCACCTACACTACCCAAACACCACTTTAGTACGCTAAACCCGAAAACACTGCCCCCAGCATGACCCCCTACACGACCCAAACACCACTGCACTGCCTAAACACTAAAACACTGCCCCCAGCACGACCCCCTACAATACACAAGCACCACTGCACCACCCTAAACCCTAAATCTTCCCCAAACACAACCCCCTACACTACACAAACATCACTGCACTACCCTAAACCGTGAAACACTGCCACAAGCATGACTCCTTACACTACAGAAACACCACTGCACTACCCTAAACCCTGAAAAACCAGCACCAGCATGACCCCCTACACTGCCCGAACACCACTGCATTGCCCCAAACACTATACACAACCCCCAGCACGGCACACTACTCTGCCCGAACACCACTGCTCTGCCCTAAACCCTGAAAGACCACCCACAGCACAATCCCCTATGCTGCCCGAACACCACTGCTCTGCCCTAAACCCTGAAACACCAGCCCCAGCACGAACCCCTACACTGCCCGAACACCACTGCACTGCCCTAAACCCTGAAACACCAGGCCCAGCACGACCCCTACACTGCCGGAACACCACTGCACTGCCCTAAACCCTGAAACACCAGCCCCAGCATGACCCCCTATGCTGCCCGAACACCACTGCTCTGCCCTAAACCCTGAAACACCAGCCCCAGCATGACTCCCTACACTGCCCGAACACCACTGCACTGCCCTAAACCCTGAAACACCACCCCCAGCACGAACCCCTACACTGCCCGAACACCACTGCACTGCCCTAAACTCTGAAACACCACCCCCGCACGAACCCTTACATTGCTCGAACACCACTACACTGCCCTTATCCCTGAAACACAACCCACAGCACCACTCCCTACACTGCCCGAACACCACTGCACTGCCCTAAAGCCTGAAACACCAGCCCCAGCACGACCCCCTACACTGCCCGAACACCACTGCACTGCCCTAAACCCTGAAACACCACCCCAGCACGACCCCCTACACTACCCGAACACCACTGCACTGACCTAAACCCTGAACCACCAGCCCCAGCACGACCCCCTACACTGCCCGAACACCACTGCACTGACCTAAACCCTGAAAAATCAGCCCCAGCACGACCCCCTACATTGCCTGAAAACCACTGCACTGCCCTAAACCCTGAAACACCATCCCCAGCACGACCCCCTACACTGCCCGAACACCACTGCACTGCCCTAAACCCTGAAACACCAGCCCCACAACGACCCCTTACTCTACCCAAACACCTCTGCACTGCCCTAAACCCTGTAATACCACCCCCCTGCACGACCCCCTACACTGCCCAAACACCACTGCACTAAACCCTAAAACACCACCCCCAGCACGACCCCCTACACTACACAAACACCACTGCACTACCCCAAACCCTAAAACACCACCCCCAGCACGACCCCCTATGCTACCCAAACACCACTGCACTGCCCTAAACCCTGAACCACCATCCCCAGCACGACCCCCTACACTGCCTGAGCACCACTGTACTGCCCTAAACCCTGAAACATCAACCCCAGCACGACCCCTACACTGCCCGAACACCACTGCACTGCCTTAAACCCTGAAACACCAGGCCCAGCACGACCCCTACACTGCCGGAACACCACTGTACTACCCTAAACCCTGAAACACCAGCCGCAGCACGACCCCCTACACTGCCCAAACACCCCTGCACTGCCCTAAACTATGAAACACCAGCCCCAGTACGACCCCCTACACTACCCCAACACAACTGCACTGCCCTAAACCCTGAAACATCACCACCCTGCACGACCACCTACACTGCCCGAACACCACTGCACTTACCTAAACCCTGTAACACCACCCCATGCAAGACCCCCTACAATGCCCGAACACCACTGCACTGCCCTAAACCCTGAAAAAGCACACCCCACACGACACCCTATGCTGCCCGAACACCACTGCACTGCCCTAAACTCTGAAACACCACTCCCACACAACCCCTTACACTGCCTGAACACCACTGCACTGCCCTAAACCTTGAATCACCACCCCCGCACGACCCCTATACTGCCCGAACACCACTGCACTGCCCTAAACCCTGAAACACCACCCAGAGCACGATACCTACACTGCACAAACACCACTGCACTGCCCTAAACCCTAAAACGCCACCCTCAGCACAACCCCCTACACTGCATGAATACCACTGCACTGCCCTAAACTCTAAAACACCACCCCCAGCACGACCACCTTCACTGCCCGAAAACCACTGAACTTCCCTAAACCTTAAAACTCCACTCCCAGCACGACCCCCTACAGTGCCCGAACACCACTGCACTGCCCTAAACCCTAAGATGCTACCTCCAGCATGACCCCCTACACTGCCCAAGCACCACTAAACTGCCCTAAACCCTGAAAGACCAACCCTAGCATGACCCCCTACACTGCCAGAAAACCACTGCTCTGTCCTAAACCCTGAAACACCAACCCCAGCACGACCCCCTTCACTGCCCGAACACCACTTCACTGCCCTAAACGCTGAAACACCAGCCCCTGCACGACCCCTACACTGCCTGAACACCACTGCACTGCCCTAAACCATGAAACACCAGCCCCAGCATGACCCCCTACACTGCCCAAACACCATTGCACTGACCTAAACCCTGAAACACGACCACCCTGCACGACCACCTACACTGCCCGAACACCACTGCACTAACCTAAACACTGTAACACCATCCCCATACATGACCCCCTACACTGCCCGAACACCACTGCACTGCCCTAAACCCTGAAACACCACGCCCCTGCACCACCCCCCTACACTGCCCGAACAACACTGCACTGCCCTAAACCCTGAAACACCACCCCCCTGCACGACCCCCTACACTGCCCGAACAACACTGCACTGCCCTAAACCCTGAAACACCACCCCCCGCACGACCCCCTACACTGCCAGAACACCACTGCACTGCCCCAAACTCTGAAACACCACCCCTCTTGAACCCCTACACTGCTCGAACACCACTACACTGCCCTAATCCCTGAAACACAACCCACAGCACGACACCCTACACCGCCCGAACACCACTGCACTGCCCTAAACCCTGAAACACCACCCCCAGCACGACCCCCTACACTGCCCGAACACCACAGCACTGACCTAAACTGAACACCACTGCACTGACCTAAACCCTGAACCACTAGCCCCAGCATGACCCCCTACACTGCCCGAACACCACTGCACTGACCTAAACCCTGAAACATCAGCCCCAGCACGACCTCCTAAACTGCCCAAAAACCACTGCACTGCCCTAAACCCTGAAACATCAGCCCCAGCACGACCCCCTACACTGCCCAAACACCACTGCACTGCCCTAAACCCTGAAACACCACCACCCTGCACGACCACCTACACTGTCCGAACACCACTGCATTGACCTAAACCCTGTAATACCACCCCCCTGCAAGACCCCCTACACTGCCCGAACACCACTGCACTGCCATACACCCTGAAACACCACCCCCGCATGACACCCTACACTGCATGAACACCACTGCACTACCCTAAAACACTACCCAGCACGACCCCCTTCACTGCCCGAACACCACTGTACTTCCCTAAACCCTAAAACACCACTCCCAGCACGACCCCCTTCACTGCCTGAACACCACTGCACTGCCCTAAACCCTAAAACACCACCCCCAGCATGACCCCCTACTCTGCAAGAACACCACTGCCCTGCCCTAAACCCTAAAACACCACCCCCAGCATGACCCCCTTCACTGCACGAACACCACTGCACTTCCCTAAACCCTAAAACACCACTCCCAGCAAAACCCCGTACACTGCCTGAACACCACTGTACTGCCCTAAACCCAAAAACACTACCCCAGCATTACCCCCTACACTGCCCGAACCCCACTGCACTAAACCCTGAAACATCAACCCCAGCACAACCACCAACACTGCCCGAACACCAATGCACTGCCCTAAACCCTGAAACACCACCCCCAGCACGACCCCCTACACTGCACGAACACCACTGCACTGCCCTAAACCCTGAAACACCACCCCCAGCATGACCCCCTACACTGCCCGAACACCACTGCACTGCACTGCCCTAAACCCTGAAACACCACCCCCAGCACGACCCCCTAAACTGCCCGAACAACACTGCACTGCCCTAAACCCTAAAACACCACCCCCAGCACGACCTCCTACACTGCTCGAACACCACCGCACTGCCCTAAACCCTAAAACACCACCCCAGCATGACCCCCTACACTATACAAGCACCACTTCACTACCCTAAACCCTAAAACACCACCCCCAGCACGACCCCCTATGCTACCCAAATACCACTGCACTGCCCTAAACCCTGAAAAACCAACCCCAGCATGACCCTCTACACTGCCCGAACACCACTGCACTGCCCTAAACTCCGAAACACCACCACCCTGCACGACAACCTACACTGCCCGAACACCAAAGCACTGACCTAAACACTGTAACACCATCCCCCTGCACGACCCCCTACACTGCCCGAACAACACTGCCCTGCACTAAACCCTGAAACACCACCCCCTGCATGACCCCCCTACACTGCCCGAACTCCAGTGCACTGCCCTAAACCCTGAAAACCCACCCCCCTGCACGACCCCCTACACTGCCCGAACAACACTGCACTGCCCTAAACCCTGAAACTCCACCCGTCTGCACGACACCCTACACTGCCCGAACACCACTGCACTGCCCTAAACTCTGAAACACCACTCCCGCACGACCGCCTACACTGCCCGAAAACCACTGCACTGACCTAAACCCTGAAACACCACCACCCTGCATGACCACCTACACTTACCGAACACCACTGCACTAACCTAAACACTGTAACACCATTCCCATACATGACCCCCTACACTGCCCGAACACCACTGCACTGACCTAAACCCTGAAACACCACCCCCTGCATGACCCCCCTACACTGCCTGAACAACACTGCACTGCCCTACACCCTGAAACACTACACCCTGCACGACCCCCTACACTGCCCGAACAACACTGCACTGCCCTAAACCCTGAAACACGACCCCCGCACGACCCCCTACACTGCCAGAACACCACTGCACTGCCCTAAACTCTGAAAAACCACCCCCGCACGAACCCCTGCACTGCTCGAACACCACTACACTGCCCTTATCCCTGAAACACAACCCACAGCACAACCCCCTACACTGCCCGAACACCACTGCACTGCCCTAAACCCTGAAACACCACCCCCAGCACGACCCCCTACACTGCCTGAACACCACTGCACTGCCCTAAACCCTGAAATACCACCCCCAGCACGATCCCCTACACTGCCCGAACACCACTGCACTGACCTAAACCCTGAACCACCAGCCCCAGCACGACCCCCTACACTGCCCGAACACCACTGCACTGACCTAAACCCTGAAACATCAGTCCTAGCACAGCACGACCCCCTACACCGCCCGAAAACCACTGCACTGCCCTAAACCCTGAAACACCAGCCCCAGCACAACCCCCTACACTGCCCAAACACCACTGCACTGCCCGAAACCCTGAAACACCAGCCCCAGCACGACCCCCTACTCTACCCAAACACCACTGCACTGCCCTAAACCCTGAAACACCATCACCCTGCACGACCACCTACACTGTCCGAACACCACTGCACTGAACTAAACCCTGTAATACCACCCCCCTGCACGACCCCCTACAATGTCCGAAGACCACTGCACTGCCATAAACCCTGAAACGCCACCCCCCGCACGACACCCTACACTGCACGAACACCACTGCACTACCCTAAACCCTAAAACACCACCCCCAGCACGACCCCCTTCACTGCCCGAACACCACTGCACTTCCCTAAACTCTAAAACACCACTCCCAGGACGACCCCCTTCACTGCCCGAACACCACTGCACTGCCCTAAACCCTAAAACACCACCCCCAGCATGACCCCCTACTCTGCACGAACATCACTGCACTGCCCTAAACCCTGAAACATCACCCTCAGCATGACCCCCTACACTGTCCGAAGACCACTGCACTGCCATAAACCCTGAAACGCCACCCCCCGCACGACACCCTACACTGCACAAACACCACTGCACTGCCGTAAACCCTAAAACACCACCACCAGCATGACCCCCTTCACTGCCCGAACACCACTGCACTTCCCTAAACCCTAAAACACCACTCCCAGCACGACCCCCTAAAATGCCCGAACACCACTGCACTGCACTAAACCCAAAAACACTACTGCAGCACGACCCCCTACACTGCCCGAACACCACTGCACTGCCCTAAACCCTGAAACACCACCCCCAGCACAACCACCAACACTGCCCAAACACCACTGCACTGCCCTAAACCCTGAAACACCACCCCCAGCACGACCCCCTACACTGCACGAACCACACTGCACTGCCCTAAACTCTGAAACACCACCCCCATCATGACCCCCTACACTGCCCGAACACCACTGCACTGCCCTAAACCCTAAAACACCACCCCCAGCACGACCACCTAAACTGCCCGAACACCACTGTACTGCCCTAAACCCTGAATCACCACCCCCTGCACGAAGCCCTACACTGCCCGAACACCACCGCACTGCCCTAAACCCTAAAACACCACCCCCAGCATGACCCCCTACACTACACAAACACCACTGCACTACCCTACACCCTAAAACACCTCCCCCAGCACGACCCCCTATGCTACCCAAATACCACTGCACTGCCCTAAACCCTGAAAAACCAACCCCAGCACGACCATCTACACTGCCCGAACACCACTGCACTGCCCTAAACCCCGAAACACCACCACCCTGCACGACCACCTACACTGCCCGAACACCACTGCACTACCCTAAACCCTGAAACACCACACCCTGCACGACCCCCCTACACTGCCCGAACAACACTGCACTGCCCTAAACTCTGAAACACCACTCCCACACGACCCCCTACACTGCCCGAACAACACTGCACTGCCCTAAACCCTGATACTCCACCCGTCTGCACAACACCCTATACTGCCCGAACACCACTGCACTGCCCTAAACTCTGAAACACCACTCCTGCATGACCCCCTACACTGCCTGAAAACCACTGCACTGCCCTAAACCTTGAATCACCACCCCCGCACAACCCCTACACTGCCCGAACACCACTGCACTGCCCTAAACCCTGAAACACCTCTCAGAGCACGATCCCTACACTGCACGAACACCACTGCACTGCCCTAAACGCTAAAACACCACCCCCAGCACGACCCCTTCACTGCCCAAACACCACTGCACCTCCCTAAACCTTAAAACATCACTCCCAGCATGACCCCCTACAGTGTCCGAACACCACTGCACTGCCCTAAACCCTAAGACGCTACCCCCAGCATGACCCCCTACACTGCCCGAGCACCACTGCACTGCCCTAAACCCTGAAACACCAATGCTAGCACGACCACCTACACTGTCCGAACACCACTGCTCTGCCCTAAACCCTGAAACACCACCCCCAGCACGACCACCTAAACTGCCCGAACACCACTGTACTGCCCTAAACCCTGAAACACCACCCCCAGCACGAAGCCCTACACTGCCCGAACACCACTGCACTGCCCTAAACCCTAAAACACCACCCCCAGCACGACCTCCTACACTGCTCGAACACCACCTCACTGCCCTAAACCCTAAAACACCACCCCCAGCACGACCCCCTACACTACACAAACACCACTGCACTACCCTAAACCCTAAAACACCACCCCCAGCACGTCCCCCTATGCTACCCAAATACCACTGCACTGCCCTAAACCCTGAAAAACCAACCCCAGCACGACCATCTACACTGCCCGAACACCACTGCACTGCCCTAAACCCCGAAACACCACCACCCTGCACGACCGCCTACACTGCCCGAACACCACAGCACTGACCTAAACACTGTAACACCATCCCCCTGCACAACCCCCTATACTACACAAACACCACTGCACTACCCTAAACCCTAAAACACCACCCCCAGCACGTCCCCCTATGCTACCCAAATACCACTGCACTGCCCTAAACCCTGAAAAACCAACCCCAGCACGACCCCCTACTCTGCACGAACATCACTGCACTGCCCTAAACCCTGAAACATCACCCTCAGCATGACCCCCTACACTGTCCGAAGACCACTGCACTGCCATAAACCCTGAAACGCCACCCCCCGCACGACACCCTACACTGCACAAACACCACTGCACTGCCGTAAACCCTAAAACACCACCACCAGCATGACCCCCTTCACTGCCCGAACACCACTGCACTTCCCTAAACCCTAAAACACCACTCCCAGCACGACCCCCTAAAATGCCCGAAAACCACTGCACTGCACTAAACCCAAAAACACTACTGCAGCACGACCCCCTACACTGCCCGAACACCACTGCACTGCCCTAAACCCTGAAACACCACCCCCAGCACAACCACCAACACTGCCCCAACACCACTGCACTGCCCTAAACCCTGAAACACCACCCCCAGCACGACCCCCTACACTGCACGAACCACACTGCACTGCCCTAAACTCTGAAACACCACCCCCATCATGACCCCCTACACTGCCCGAACACCACTGCACTGCCCTAAACCCTAAAACACCACCCCCAGCACGACCACCTAAACTGCCCGAACACCACTGTACTGCCCTAAACCCTGAATCACCACCCCCTGCACGAAGCCCTACACTGCCCGAACACCACTGCACTGCCCTAAACCCTAAAACACCACCCCCAGCATGACCCCCTACACTATACAAACACCACTGCACTACCCTACACCCTAAAACACCTCCCCCAGCACGACCCCCTATGCTACCCAAATACCACTGCACTGCCCTAAACCCTGAAAAACCAACCCCAGCACGACCATCTACACTGCCTGAACACCACTGCACTGCCCTAAACCCTGAAACACCACCACCCTGCACGACCACCTACACTGCCCGAACACCACTGCACTACCCTAAACCCTGAAACACCACACCCTGCATGACCCCCCTACACTGCCCGAACAACACTGCACTGCCCTAAACCCTGATACTCCACCCGTCTGCACAACACCCTATACTGCCCGAACACCACTGCACTGCCCTAAACTCTGAAACACCACTCCTGCATGACCCCCTACACTGCCCAAAAACCACTGCACTGCCCTAAACCTTGAATCACCACCCCCGCACAACCCCTACACTGCCCGAACACCACTGCACTGCCCTAAACCCTGAAACACCTCCCAGAGCACGATCCCTTCACTGCCCAAACACCACTGCACCTCCCTAAACCTTAAAACATCACTCCCAGCATGACCCCCTACAGTGTCCGAACACCACTGCACTGCCCTAAACCCTAAGACGCTACCCCCAGCCTGACCCCCTACACTGCCCGAGCACCACTGCACTGCCCTAAACCCTGAAACACCAATGCTAGCACGACCACCTACACTGTCCGAACACCACTGCTCTGCCCTAAACCCTGAAACACCACCCCCAGCACGACCACCTAAACTGCCCGAACACCACTGTACTGCCCTAAACCCTGAAACACCACCCCCAGCACGAAGCCCTACACTGCCCGAACACCACTGCACTGCCCTAAACCCTAAAACACCACCCCCAGCACGACCTCCTACACTGCTCGAACACCACCGCACTGCCCTAAACCCTAAAACACCACCCCCAGCACGACCCCCTACACTACACAAACACCACTGCACTACCCTAAACCCTAAAACACCACCCCCAGCACGTCCCCCTATGCTACCCAAATACCACTGCACTGCCCTAAACCCTGAAAAACCAACCCCAGCACGACCATCTACACTGCCCGAACACCACTGCACTGCCCTAAACCCCGAAAAACCACCACCCTGCACGACCGCCTACACTGCCCGAACACCACAGCACTGACCTAAACACTGTAACACCATCCCCCTGCACAACCCCCTACACTACAAAAACACCACTGCACTACCCTAAACCCTAAAACACCACCCCCAGCACGTCCCCCTATGCTACCCAAATACCACTGCACTGCCCTAAACCCTGAAAAACCAACCCCAGCACGACCATCTACACTGCCCGAACACCACTGCACTACCCAAAACCCTGAAACACCACCCCCTGCACGACCCCCCTACACTGCCCGAACAACACTGCACTGCCCTAAACTCTGAAACACCACTCCCACACGACCCCCTACACTGCCCGAACAACACTGC
Organism: Triturus cristatus; assembly: GCF_964204655.1. Taxonomy (NCBI): domain Eukaryota; kingdom Metazoa; phylum Chordata; class Amphibia; order Caudata; family Salamandridae; genus Triturus; species Triturus cristatus. The sequence continues at coordinate 1,227,076,543 of NC_140579.1, forward strand.
ACTGCCCTAAACCCTGATACTCCACCCGTCTGCACAACACCCTATACTGCCCGAACACCACTGCACTGCCCTAAACTCTGAAACACCACTCCTGCATGACCCCCTACACTGCCCGAAAACCACTGCACCGCCCTAAACCTTGAATCACCACCCCCGCACAACCCCTACACTGCCCGAACACCACTGCACTGCCCTAAACCCTGAAACACCTCCCAGAGCACGATCCCTACACTGCACGAACACCACTGCACTGCCCTAAACGCTAAAACACCACCCCCAGCACGACCCCCTTCACTGCCTAAACACCACTGCACCTCCCTAAACCTTAAAACATCACTCCCAGCATGACCCCCTACAGTGCCCGAACACCACTGCACTGCCCTAAACCCTAAGACGCTACCCCCAGCATGACCCCCTACACAGCCCGAGCACCACTGCACTGCCCTAAACCCTGAAACACCAATGCTAGCACAACCACCTACACTGTCCGAACAACACTGCTCTGCCCTAAACCCTGAAACACCAGCCCCCTGCACGACCCCCTAACCTGCCCGAATAAGACTGCACTGCCCTAAACCCTGAAACACCACCCCCTGCACGACCCCCCTACACTGCCCGAACAACACTGCACTGCCCTAAACCCTGAAACAGCACCCCCCTGCACGACCCCCTACACTGCCGAAACAACACTGCATTGCCCTAAACCCTGAAACACCACCCCCGCACAACCCCCTACACTGCCAGAACACAACTGCACTGCCCTAAACTCTGAAACACCACCCCCGCATGAAACCCTACTCTGCCCGAACACCACTGCACTGCCCTAAACTCTGAAACACCTCCCCCGCACGAAACCCTACTCTGCCCAAACACCACTACACTGCCCTAATCCCTGAAACACAACCCACAGCATGACCCCCTACACTGCCCGGACACCACTGCCCTAAACCCTGAAACACCACCCCCAGCACGAGCCCCACACTGCCCGAACACCACTGCACTGCCCTAAACCCTGAAACACCACACCCAGCACGACCCCCTACACTGCCCCGAACACCACTGCACTGACCTAAACCCTGAACCACCAGCCCCAGCACGCCCCCTACACTGCCCAAACACCACTGCATTGACATAACCCTGAAACATCAGCCACAGCACAACCCCCTACACTGCTCGAAAACCACTGCACTGCCCTAAACCCTGAAACACTAGCCCCAGCACGACCCCCTACACTACCCAAACACCACTGCATTGCCCTAAACTCTGAAGCACCACCACCCTGCACGACCACCTACACTGTCCTAACACCACTGCACTGATCTAAACCCTGTAACACCACCCCCTGCACGACCCCCTACACTGCCCAAACACCACTGCACTGCCTTAAACCCTGAAATGCCACCCCCCACACGACACCCTACACTGCACGAACACCACTGCACTACCCTAAACCCTAAAACACCACCCCTAGCACGACCCCCTTCACTGCCCGAACACCACTGCACTTCCCTAAACCATAAAACACCACTCACAGCACGACCCCCATCACTGCCCGGACACCACTGCACTGCCCTAAACCCTAAAACACCACCCCCAGCATGACCCCCTACTCTGCACGAACACCACTGCACTGCCCTAAACCCGAAAACACTACCCCCAGCATGACACCCTACACTGCCCGAACACCACTGCACAGCCCTAAACCCTTAAACACCACCCCCAGCACGACCCCCTACACTGCCCTAAAACCACTGCTCGGCCCTAAGCCCTGAAACACCAGCCCCAGCACACTGCCCGAACACCACTGCACTGCCCTAAACCCTGAAACACCAGCCCCAGCACGACCCCCTACACTGCCCAAACACCACTGCATTGCCCTAAACTCTGAAGCACCATCACCCTGCACGACCACCTACACTGTCCGAACACCACTGCACTGATCTAAACCCTGTAACACCACCCCCCTGCACGACCCCCTACACTGCCCGAACACCACTGCACTGCCTTAAACCCTGAAATGCCACCCCCCACACGACACCCTACACTGCACGAACACCACTGCACTACCCTAAACCCTAAAACACCACCCCTAGCACGACCCCCTTCACTGCCCGGACACCACTGCACTGCCCTAAACCCTAAAACACCACCCCCAGCATGACCCCCTACTCTGCACGAACACCACTGCACTGCCCTAAACCCGAAAACACTACCCCCAGCATGACACCCTACACTGCCCGAACACCACTCCACAGCCCTAAACCCTTAAACACCACCCCCAGCACGACCCCCTACACTGCCCGAAAACCACTGCTCGGCCCTAAGCCCTGAAACACCAGCCCCAGCACACTGCCCGAACACCACTGCACTGCCCTAAACCCTGAAACACCAGCCCCAGCACGACCCCCTACACTGCCCAAACACCACTGCATTGCCCTAAACTCTGAAGCACCATCACCCTGCACGACCACCTACACTGTCCGAACACCACTGCACTGATCTAAACCCTGTAACACCACCCCCCTGCACGACCCCTACACTGCCCGAACACCACTGCACTGCCTTAAACCCTGAAATGCCACCCCCCACACGACACCCTACACTGCACGAACACCACTGCACTACCCTAAACCCTAAAACACCACCCCTAGCACGACCCCCTTCACTGCCCGAACACCACTGCACTTCCCTAAACCATAAAACACCACTCCCAGCACGACCCCCTTCACTGCCCGGACACCACTGCACTGCCCTAAACCCTAAAACACCACCCCCAGCATGACCCCCTACTCTGCACGAACACCACTGCACTGCCCTAAACCCGAAAACACTACCCCCATCATGACACCCTACACTGCCCGAACACCACTGCACAGCCCTAAACCCTTAAACACCACCGCCAGCACGACCCCCTACACTGCCCGAAAACCACTGCTCGGCCCTAAGCCCTGAAACACCAGCCCCAGCACACTGCCCGAACACCACTGCACTGCCCTAAACCCTGAAACACCAGCCCCAGCACGACCCCCTACACTGCCCGAACACGACTGCACTGCCCTAAACCCTGAAAATCCAACCCCAGCACGACCCTCTACACTGCCCATACACCACTGCACTGCCCTAAACCCCGAAACACTACCCCCAGCAGTACCCCCTACACTACCCAAACACCACTGCACTACACTAAACCCCAAAACACTACCCCTAGCAGTACCCCCTACACTACCCAAACACCACTGCACTACCCTAAACCCTAAAACACTACCCCCAGCAGTACCCCCTACACTACCCAAACACCACTGCACTACCCTAAACCCTAAAACACTACTCCCATCAGGACCCCCTACATTACCCAAACACCACTGCACTCCCCTAAACCCTAAACCACTACCCCCAGCACAACCCCCTACACTACCCAAACACCACTGCACTACCCTAAACCCGAAAACACTAACCCCAGCATGACCCCCTACACTACCCAAACACCACTGCACTGCCCTAAACCCTAATTCTACCACCACCAGCATGACCCCCTATTCTACCCAAACACCACTGCACTACCCTAAACCCTAAATCTACACACAGCATGAGCCCCTACACTACCCAAACACCACTGCACTACTCTAAACCCAAAATCTACACTCAGCACGACCCCTGCACTACCCAAACACTACTGCACTACCCTAAACCCTAAAACACTACCCCCAGCACGACCCCCTACACTACACCAACACCACTGCACTAACCTAAACCTAAAAACATTACCCCAGCATGACCACCTACACTACCCAAACACCACTTTAGTACGCTAAACCCGAAAAGACTGCCCCCAGCATGACCCCCTACACGACCCAAACACCACTGCACTGCCCTAAACCCTAAAACACTACCCCCAGCACGACCCCCTACACTACACAAGCACCACTGCACCACCCTAAACCCTAAATCTTCCCCAAACACAACCCCCTACACTACACAAACATCACTGCACTACCCTAAACCGTGAAACACTGCCACAAGCATGACTCCTTACACTACAGAAACACCACTGCACTACCCTAAACCCTGAAACACCAGCACCAGCATGACCCCCTACACTGCCCGAACACCACTGCATTGCCCCAAACCCTATACACAACCCCCAGCACGGCACACTACTCTGCCCGAACACCACTGCTCTGCCCTAAACCCTGAAAGACCACCCCCAGCACAATCCCCTATGCTGCCCGAACACCACTGCTCTGCCCTAAACCCTGAAACACCAGCCCCAGCACGACTCCCTACACTGCCCGAACACCTCTGCACTGCCCTAAACCCTGAAACACCAGCCCGAGCACAACACCCTACACTGCCCGAACACCACTACACTGCCCTAAACCATGAAACACAACCCACAGCACAACCCTTTACACTGCCCGAACACCACTGCACTGCCCTAAACCCTGAAACACCACACCCAGCACGAACCCCTACACTGCCCGAACACCACTGCACTGCCCTAAACCCTATAACACCACCCCAGCACGACCCCTACACTGCCTGAACACCACTGCACTGACCTAAACCCTGAACCACCATCCCCAGCACGACCCCCAACACTGCCCGAGCACCACAGTATTGCCCTAAACCCTGAAACATCATCCCCAGCCCGACCCCCTACACTGCCCCAACACCACTGCACTGCACTAAACCCTGAAACACCAGGCCCAGCACGACCCCTACACTGCCGGAACACCACTGCGCTGCCCTAAACCCTGAAACACCAGCCCCAGCATGACCCCCTACACTGCCCAAACACCACTGCACTGCACTAAACTCTGAAACACCAGCACCAGTACGACCCCCTACACTGCCCAAACACCACTGCACTCCCCTAAACCCTAAACCACTACCCCCAGCACAACACCCTACACTACCCAAACACCACTGCACTACCCTAAACCCGAAAACACTAACCCCAGCATGACCCCCTACACTACCCAAACACCACTGCACTGCCCTAAACCCTAATTCTACCACCAGCATGACCCCCTATTCTACCCAAACACCACTGCACTACCCTAAACCCTAAATCTACACACAGCATGACCCCCTACACTACCCAAACACTACTGCACTACTCTAAACCCAATATCTACACTCAGCACGACCCCTGCACTACCCAAACACTACTGCACTACCCTAAACCCTAAAACACTACCCCCAGCACGACCCCCTACGCTACACCAACACCACTGCACTACCCTAAACCTTAAAACATTACCCCAGCATGACCACCTACACTACCCAAACACCACTTTAGTACGCTAAACCCGAAAAGACTGCCCCCAGCATGACCCCCTACACGACCCAAACACCACTGCACTGCCCTAAACCCTAAAACACTACCCCCAGCACGACCCCCTACACTACACAAGCATCACTGCACCACCCTAAACCCTAAATCTTCCCCAAACACAACCCCCTACACTACACAAACATCACTGCACTACCCTAAACCATGAAACACTGCCACAAGCATGACTCCTTACACTACAGAAACACCACTGCACTACCCTAAACACTGAAACACCAGCACCAGCATGACCCCCTACACTGCCCGAACACCACTGCATTGCCCCAAACCCTATACACAACCCCCAGCACGGCACACTACTCTGCCCGAACACCACTGCTCTGCCCTAAACCCTGAAAGACCACCCCCCAGCACAATCCCCTATGCTGCCCGAACACCACTGCTCTGCCCTAAACCCTGAAACACCAGCCCCAGCACGACTCCCTACACTGCCCGAACACCACTGCACTGCCCTAAACCCTGAAACACCAGCCCCAGCACAACACCCTACACTGCCCGAACACCACTACACTGCCCTAAACCCTGAAACACAACCCACAGCACAACCCTTTACACTGCCCGAACACCACTGCACTGCCCTAAACCCTGAAACACCACCCCAGCACGAACCCCTACACTGCCCGAACACCACTGCACTGCCCTAAACCCTGAAACACCACCCCAGCACGACCCCTACACTGCCTGAACACCACTGCACTGACCTATACCCTGAACCACCATCCCCAGCATGACCCCCAACACTGCCCGAGCACCACAGTATTGCCCTAAACCCTGAAACATCATCCCCAGCACGACCCCCTACACTGCCCGAACACCACTGCACTGCACTAAACCCTGAAACACCAGGCCCAGCACGACCCCTACACTGCCGGAACACCACTGCACTGCCCTAAACCCTGAAACACCAGCCCCAGCATGACCCCCTACACTGCCCAAACACCACTGCACTGCACTAAACTCTGAAACACCAGCACCAGTACGACCCCCTACCCTACCCCAACACCACTGCACTGCCCTAAACCCTAAAACACCACCACACTGCACGACCAACTACACTGCCCGAACACCACTGCACTGACCTAAACCCTGTAACACCACCCCCCTGCACGATCCCCTACACTGCCCGAACACCACTGCACTGCCCTAAACCCTGAAACACCACCCCCCACATGACACCCTACACTGCCCGAACACCACTGCACTGCCCTAAACTCTGAAACACCACTCCCGCACGACCCCCTACACTGCCCGAACACCAGTGCACTGCCCTAAACCCTGAATCACCACCCCCCGCATGACCCCTACACTGCCCGAACACCACTTCACTGCCCTAAACCCTGAAACACCAGCCCCTGCACGACCCCCTACACTGCCCGAACACCACTGCACTGCCCTAAACCCTGAAACACCAGCCCCAGCATGACCACCTACACTGCCCGAACACCACTGCACTGACCTAAACACTGTAACACCATCCCCATGCATGACCCCCTACACTACCCGGGCACCACTGCACTGCCCTAAACCCTGAAACACCACCCCCCTGCATGACCCCCCTAGACTGCCCGAACAACACTTCACTGCCCTAAACCCTGAAACACCACCCCCCTGCATGACCCCCTACACTGCCCGAACAACACTGCACTGCCCTAAACCATGAAACACCACCCCTCGCACGACCCCCTACACTGCCGGAACACCACTGCACTGCCCTAAACCCTGAAACACCAGCCCCAGCATGACCCCCTACACTGCCCAAACACCACTGCACTGCACTAAACTCTGAAACACCAGCACCAGTACAACCCCCTACCCTAACCCAACACCACTGCACTGCCCAAAACCCTAAAACACCACCCCCAGCATGACCCCCTACTCTGCACAAACACCACTGCACTGCCCTAAACCCGAAAACACTACCCCCAGCATGACACCCTACACTGCCCGAATACCACTGCACAGCCCTAAACCCTTAAACACCACTGCCAGCACGACCCCCTACACTGCCCGAAAACCACTGCTCGGCCCTAAGCCGTGAAACACCAGCCCCAGCACACTGCCCGAACACCACTGCACTGCCCTAAACCCTGAAACACCAGCCCCAGCACGACCCCCTACACTGCCCGAACACGACTGCACTGCCCTAAACCCTGAAAATCCAACCCCAGCACGACCCTCTACACTGCCCATACACCACTGCACTGCCCTAAACCCCGAAACACTACCCCCAGCAGTACCCCCTACACTACCCAAACACCACTGCACTACCCTAAACCCTAAAACACTACCCCTAGCAGTACCCCATACACTACCCAAACACCACTGCACTACCCTAAACCCTAAAACACTACCCCCAGCAGTACCCCCTACACTACCCAAACACCACTGCACTACCCTAAACCCTAAAACACTACTCCCAGCAGGACCCCCTACATTACCCAAACACCACTGCACTCCCCTAAACCCTAAACCACTACCCCCAGCACAACCCCCTACACTACCCAAACACCACTGCACTACCCTAAACCCGAAAACACTAACCCCAGCATGACCCCCTACACTACCCAAACACCACTGCACTGCCCTAAACCCTAATTCTACCACCAGCATGACCCCCTATTCTACCCAAACACCACTGCACTACCCTAAACCCTATATCTACACACAGCATGACCCCCTACACTACCCAAACACAACTGCACTACTCTAAACCCAAAATCTACACTCAGCACGACCCCTGCACTACCAAAACACTACTGCACTACCCTAAACCCTAAAACACTACCCCCAGCACGACCCCCTACACTACACCAACACCACTGCACTACCCTAAACCTTAAAACATTACCCCAGCATGACCACCTACACTACCCAAACACCACTTTAGTACGCTAAACCCAAAAAGACTGCCCCCAGCATGACCCCCTACACAACCCAAACACCACTGCACTGCCCTAAACCCTAAAACACTACCCCCAGCACGACCCCCTACACTACACAAGCACCACTGCACCACCCTAAACCCTAAATCTTAACCAAACACAACCCCCTACACTACACAAACATCACTGCACTACCCTAAACCGTGAAACACTGCCACAAGCATGACTCCTTACACTACAGAAACACCACTGCACTACCCTAAACCCTGAAACACCAGCCCCAGCACGACCCCATACACTGCCCGAACACCACTGAACTGCCCTAAACCCTGAAACACCACCCCCAGCATGAACCCCTACGTTGCCCGAACACCACTGCACTGCCCTAAACCCTAAACACCAACCCCAGCACGACCCCCTACACTGCCCGAACACCACTGCACTGCCCTAAACCCCTAAACACCACCACCCTGCATGACCACCTACACCGCCCGAACACCACTGCGCTGACCTAAACTCTGTAACACCATTCCCCTGCACGACCCCCTACACTGCTCGAACACCACTGCACTGCCCTAAACCCTGAAACACCACCCCCTGCACAACCCCCTACACTGCCCGAACAACACTGCACTGCCCTAAACCCTGAAACACCACCCCCTGCACAACCCCCTACACTGCCCGAATAACACTGCACTGCCCTAAACCCTGAAACTCCACCCCTCTGCACAACCCCCTACACTGCCCGAACACCACTGCACTGCCCTAAACCCTGAAAAACCACCCCACGCATGACCCCCTACACTGCCCAAACACCACTGCACTGCCCTAAACCATGAAACACCACCCCCAGCATGACCCCCTACTCTGCACGAACACAACTGCACTGCCCTAATCCCTGAAACACCACCCTCAGCACGACCCCTACACTGCACAAACACCACTGCACTGCCATAAACCCTAAAACACCACCCCCAGCACTACCCCCTTCAATGCCCGAACACCACTGCACTTCCCTAAACCCTAAAACACCACACCCAGCACGACCCCCTACACTGCCCAAACACCACTGCACTGCCCTAAACCCTAAAACACTACCCCTAGCAGCACCACCTACACTACCCAAACAACACTGCACTACGCTAAACACTAAAACACTACCCCAGCATGACCCCCTACACTGCCCAAACACCACTGCACTACCCTAAACCCTAAAACACTCCCCCAGCATGACTCCCTACACTACCCAAACACCACTGCACTGCCCTAAACCCCAATTCTACCACCAGCACGACCCCCTATTCTACCCAAACACCACTGCACTACCCTAAACCCTAAATCTACGCTCAGCATGACCCCCTACACTACCCAAACACCACTGCACTACTCTAAACCCAATATCTACCCTCAGCACGACCCCTACACTACCCAAACACCACTGCACTACCCTAAACCCCAAAACACTACCCCCAGCACAACCCCCTACACTACACCAACACCACTGCACTACCCTAAACCTTAAAACATTACCCCAGCATGACCACCTACACTACCCAAACACCACTGCACTACCCTAAACCCTAAAACACTGCCCCCAGCACGACCCCTTACACTACCCAAACACCACTGCACTGCCCTAAACCCTAAAACACTACCCCAGTACGACCCCCTACACTACCCCAACACCACTGCACTGCCCTAAACCCTGAAACACCACCACCCTGCACGACCACCTACACTGCCCGAACACAACTGCACTGCCCTAAACCCTGAAACTCCACCCCTCTGCACAACCCCCTACACTGCCCAAACACCACTGCACTGCCCTAAACCCTAAATCTACCCCAAGCACAACCCCCTACACTACACAAACATCACGGCACTACCCTAAACCCTAAAACACTACCACAAGCACGACTCCTTACACTACAGAAACACCACTGCACTACCCTAAACCCTGAAACACCCGCACCAGCATGAACCCTTTCACTGCCCGAACACCACTGCACTGCCTTAAACCCTGAAACACCACCCCCTGCACAACCCCCTACACTGCCCAAACAACACTGCACTGCCCTAAACCCTGAAACACCACCCCCTGCACAACCCCCTACACTGCCCGAACAACACTGCACTGCCCTAAACCCTGAAACTCCACCCCTCTGCACAACCCCCTACACTGCCCGAACACCACTGCACTGCCCTAAACCCTGAAACACCACCCCACGCATGACACCCTACGCTGCCCGAACACCACTGCAATGCCCTAAACCCTGAAACGCCACCCAAACATGAACCCCTACACTGCCCGAACAGCACGGCACTGCCCTAAACCCTGAAACACCACCCCAGCACGACCCCCTACACTGCCTGAACACCACTGCACTGACCTAAACCCTAAAACACTACCCACAGCACGACCCCCTACACTACACCAACACCACTGCACTACCCTAACCCTAAATCTACCCCAAGCGCAACCCCCTACAATACACAAACATCACGGCACTACCCTAAACCCTAAAACACTACCACAAGCACGACTCCTTACACTACAGAAACACCACTGCACTACCCTAAACCCTGAAACACAAGCACCAGCATGACACCGTTCACTGCCCGAACACCACTGCACTGCCCTAAACCCTGAAACACCACCCCCTGCACAACCCCCTACACTGCCCAAACAACACTGCACTGCCCTAAACCCTGAAACTCCACCCCTCTGCACAACCCCCTACACTGCCCGAACACCACTGCACTGCCCTAAACCCTGAAACACCACCCCACGCATGACACCCTACGCTGCCCGAACACCACTGCACTGCCCTAAACCCTGAAACGCCACCCCCAGCACGAACCCCTACACTGCCTGAACACCACTGCACTGACCTAAACCCTAAAACACTACCCCTAGCACGACCCCCTACACTACACCAACACCACTGCACTACCCTAAACCTTAAAACATTACCCCAGCATGACCACCTACACTACCCAAACACCAGTGCACTACCCTAAACCCTAAAACACTGCCCCCAGCACGACCCCCTACACTACCCAAACACCACTGCACTGCCCTAAACCCTAAAACACTACCCCCAGCACGACCCCCTACACTACACAAACACCACTGAACTGCCTAAACACTAAAACACTACCCCAGCACCACCCCCTACAATACACAAGCACCACTGCATGACCCTAAACCCTAAATCTACCCCAAGCACAACCCCCTACACTTCACAAACATCATGGCACTACCCTAAAACACTACCACAAGCACGACTCCTTACACTACAGAAACACCACTGCACTACCCTAAACCCTGAAACACCAGCACCAGCACGACCCCGTTCACTGCCCGAACACCACTGCACTGCCCTAAACCCTGAAACACCACCCCCTGCACAACCCCCTACACTGCCCACACAACACTGCACTGCCCTAAACCCTGAAACACCACCCCCTGCACAACCCCCTACACTGCCCGAACAACACTGCACTGCCCTAAACCCTGAAACTCCACCCCTCTGCACAACCCCCTACACTGCCCGAACACCACTGCACTGCCCTAAACCCTGAAACACCACCCCATGCATGACCCCCTACACTGCCCGAACACCACTGCACTGCCCTAAACCATGAAACGCCACCCCAGCACGAACCCCTACACTGCCCAAACACCACTGCACTGCCCTAAACCCTAAAACACTACCCCCAGCACAACCCCCTACACTACACCAACACCACTGCACTACCCTAAACCTTAAAACATTACCCCAGCATGACCACCTACACTACCCAAACACCACTGCACTACCCTAAACCCTAAAACACTACCCCCAGCACAACCCCCTACACTACACCAACACCACTGCACTACCCTAAACATTAAAACATTACCCCAGCATGACCACCTACACTACCCAAACACCACTGCACTACCCTAAACCCTAAAACACTGCTCCCAGCATGACCCCTTACACTACCCAAACACCACTGCACTGCCCTAAACCCTAAAACACTACCCCCAGCACGACCCCCTACACTACACAAACACCACTGAACTGCCTAAACACAAAAACACTACCCTCAGCACGACCCCTACACTACCCAAACACCACTGCACTACCCTAAACCCTAAAACACTACCCCCAGCACAACCCCCTACACTACACCAACACCACTGCACTACACTAAACCATAAAACATTACCCGAGCATGACCACCTACACTACCCAAACACCACTGCACTACCCTAAACCCTAAAACACTGCCCCCAGCACGACCCCTTACACTACCCAAACACCACTGCACTGCCCTAAACCCTAAAACACTACCCCCAGCACGACCCCCTACACTACACAAACACCACTGAACTGCCTAAACACTAAAACACTACCCCAGCACCACCCCCTACAATACACAAGCACCACTGCACCACCCTAACCCTAAATATACCCCAAGCACAACCCCATACACTACACAAACATCACGGCTCTACCCTAAACCCTAAAACACTACCACAAGCACGACTCCTTACACTACATAAACACCACTGCACTACCCTAAACCCTGAAACACCAACACCAGCACCAGCATGACCCCATTCACTGCCCGAACACCACTGCACTGCCCTAAACCCTGAAACACCACCCCCTGCACAACCCCCTACACTGCCCAAACAACACTGCACTGCCTTAAACCCTGAAACACCACCCCCAGCACAACCCCCTACACTGCCCGAACAACACTGCACTTCCCTAAACCCTGAAACTCCACCCCTCTGCACAACCCCCTACACTGCCCGAACACCACTGCTCTGCCCTAAACCCTAAAACACCAGCCCCAACACGACTCCCTACACTGCCCAAACACCACTGCACTGCCCTAAACCCTGAAACACCAGCCCCAGCACGACCCCCTACACTACCCGAACACCACTGCACTGCCCTAAACCCTGAAACACCACCCCCAGCACGAACCCCTACACTGCCCGAACACCACTGCACTGCACTAAACCCTGAAACGCCACCCCAGCACAAACCCCTACACTGCCCGAACACCACTGCACTGCCCTAAACCCTGAAACACCACCCCACGCATGACCCCCTACACTGCCCGAACACCACTGCACTGCCCTAAACCCTGAAACGCCACCCCCAGCACGAACCCCTACACTGCCTGAACACCACTGCACTGCCCTAAACCCTGGACCACCACCCCAGCACGACCCCCTACACTGCCTGAACACCACTGCACTGACCTAAACCCTGAACCACCATCCCCAGCACGACACCCTACATTGCCCGAGCAGCACTGTACTGCCCTAAACCCTGAAACATCAGCCCCAGCACGACCCCCTACACTGCTGGAACACCACTGCACTGCCCTAAACCCTGAAACACCAGCCCCAGCATGAACCCCTACACTGCCCAAACACCACTGCACTGCCCTAAGCCCTGAAACACCAGCCCCAGTACGACCCCCTACACTACCCCAACACTACTGCACTGCCCTAAACCCTGAAACACCACCACCCTGCATGACCACCTTCTCTGCCCGAACACCCCTGCACGACCTAAACCCTGTAACACCACGCCCCGCACGACCCCCTAAAATGCCCGAACACCACTGCACTGCCCTGAACCCTTTAACACCAACGCCCGCACGACAACCTACACTGCCCAAACACCACTGCACTGCCCTAAACTCTGAAACACCACTCCCGCACGACCCCCTACACTTCCCGAACACCACTGCACTGCCCTAAACCCTGAATCACCACCCCTGCACGACCCCTACACCGCCCGAACACCACTGCACTACCCTAAACCCTGAAACACCACTCCCAGCACAATCCCTACACTGCACGAACACCACTTCACTGCCCTAAACCCTAAAACACCACCCTCAGCACGACCCCCTACACTGCACGAACACCACTGCACTGCCCTAATGTTGCTGAACACACCCACCTCTGATAGGTGTGAGTTTCTGATCCACAGGAGCGACGAGAATGTCCCCACACTACCTACACCTATCCACAGAAGAGCGAGTAAATAACACCCTTTCTGCAGAAAGACGAAGGGAGATGTGGGGACCCAAAACGGAGAAGGAGAAGTTTCAGATCCCCCAGCTGGCTTCCTTCAAATGGGTAGCGAAGAGGAATAACCTATAGAGGAGACAAAGTAGACACAATTAAAGACCAACCTCCCCTCCCTCACCTCGACTATTCTCACACTATTTCCGAGTAGCTAGTTACTCTAGCACTTTTCTTGTCTTACCAGCTGGACATCTCAGGGGAGTTTCAAAGGAATGACTCTGACGCAGCAGGGCAGGTGTTCCGTACAAGAGGTGGCATACAATCTGGTACAGCTCAATCACAACCTCCTTGAGGCTTGAAGGTTTCTTGACTCCTAGATAAGGGGAGGGGACCTAACTAGTTGGGTGGTGAAAGGAATAGTGCTACCATTCTACTAGGAGGACAAGAAAACAAAAGAAACGTAGCCAACACTCTTCAGTAAAGTACAGATAACACTCGGGAAATACCCCTAAAAGATCAGCATGAATTTACACACAACTGTAGGAATATTAATCTCAGAACCACCAACGTGCACCGCGCGTGTCAAGACAGTTTCCACAAAGCAAACTGCCACAAAGTAATCTCGGACGCACCAACGCGCACCGCGCGTGTCAAGACAGTTTCCACAAAGCAAACTGCTACAAAATAAACTCAGAAGCATTAACGCGCACCACACGTGTCAAGACAGTTCTCCAATGCAAACTGTTACAAAGTGCTCATTCACAACGAATCAGGCTACTGCTCCAAGAAGCAATTCAAATCTAGCAACAAAGAATCCTCTGGTTCAGACCCAGGAGGCGGGAGGGGGCTAGTGAGAAAGTAGCCACCTTGACAGATTCTAATGAGAACAGAAAAGCGAAAGTAGAGGTCGTATAACGACTTAAGGAGGAGAATACTGGCGGGAAACTACCAGCGCGGCAGCGGCATAAGGATTGCTTACCGCGCGGCTGAGAGGAAGATAGCGGTTCGTTCGAGAGCGGAGCAATCCTCTCGCTAAGCGGAGCGAACAAACCACAAAGGACTCTCAACTACAGGAAAACCAGCAATCAGATGTGAGGGTTATCTGGAACAAGGAAGGAGTTTAGAAGCAAGGGAACAGGATCCGAGGAACCGAAAGCCAAGCACTGGCTTCTCGGCGACGCCCAATATTTAAAGGAGGTAACGTATACAAACTCCACCTTCATAGCCCTCGAGCAGGGAGCGTCCCAAAAGAGTATGCCATCTCGTTTCAGCTTTATTGTACCCACGAATCCCATTTGAGCAGACAAGAAGCCCGATGTGTAACACCTAAACCCTAAAACACCACCCCCAGCACGACCACCCTTCACTGCCCGAACACCACTGCTTTTCCCTAAACCTTAAAACAGCACTCCCAGCAAGACCCCCTACACTGCCCGAACACCACTGCACTGCCCAAAACCCTGAAACACCAGCCCCAGCACAACTCCCTACACTGCCCGAAAACCACTTCTCTGCCCTAAACCCTAAAACACCACACCCAGCACAACCACCTACACTGCCCGAACACCACTGCACTGCCCTAAACCCTAAAACACTAACCCTAGCAGCACCCCCTACACTACCCAAATACCACTGCACAACCCTAAACCCTAAAACACTACCCCCCGCAGGACCCCCTACACTACCCAAACACCACTGCACTCCCCTAAACCCTAAACCACTACCCCCTGCACAACCCCCTACACTCCCCAAACACCTCTGCACTACCCTAAAACACTACCCACAGCATGACCCCCTACACTGCCCAAACACCACTGCACTACCCTAAACCCTTAAACACTCCCCCAGCATGACTCCCCACACTACCCAAACACCACTGCACTGCCCTAAACCCTAATTCTACCACGAGCACGACCCCCTATTCTACCCAAACACCACTGCACTACCCTAAACCCCAAATCTACGCCCAGCACGACCCCTACACTACCCAAACACCACTACACTACCCTAAACCCTAAAATACTACCCACAGCATGACCCCCTACACTACACCAACACCACTGCACTACCCTAAACCTTAAAACATTACCCCAGCATGACCACCTACACTACCCAAACACCACTGCAGTACCCTAAACCCTAAAACACTGCCCCCAGCACGACCCCCTACACTACCCAAACACCACTGCACTGCCCTAAACCCTAAAACACTACCCCAAGCACGACCCCCTACACTACACAAACACCACTGAACTGCCTAAACACTAAAACACTACCCCCAGCACCACCCCCTACAATATACAAGCACCACTGCACCACCCTAAACCCTCAATCTACCCGAAGCACAACCCCCTACACTACAAAAACATCACGGCACTACCCTAAACCCTAAAACACTACCACAAGCACGACTCCTTACACTACAGAAACACCACTGCCCTACCCTAAACCCTGAAACACCAGCACCAGCACGACCCCGCTCACTGCCCGAACACCACTGCACTGCCATAAACCCTAAACACCACCCCCAGCAGGACCCCCTATGCTGCCCGAACACTACTGGTCTGCCCTAAACCCTGAAACACCAGCCCCAACATGACTCCCTACACTGCCCAAACACCACTGCACTGCCCTAAACCCTGAAAGACCAGCCCCAGCATGACCCCCTACACTGCCCGAACACCACTACACTGCCCCCCTAAACACTGAAACACAACCCACAGCCAAACCTCTACACTGCCCAAACACCACTGCACTGCCCTAAACCCTGAAACACCACCCCCAGCACGAACCCCTACACTGCCCGAACACCACTGCACTGCCCTAAACCCTGAAACACCACCCCAGCATAACGCCCTACACTGCCTGGACATTACTGCACTGACCTAAACCCTGAACCACCATCCCCAGCATGCCCCCTACACTGCCCGAGCACCACTGTACTGCCCTAAACCCTGAAACATCAGCCCCAGAACGACCCCCTACACTGCCCGAACACCACTGGACTGCCCTAAACCCTGAAACACCAGGCCCAGCACGACCCCTACACTGCTGGAACACCACTGCACTGCCCTAATCCCTGAAACACCAGCCCCAGCACAACGCCCTACACTGCCCAAACACCACTGCACTGCCCTAAACCCTGAAACACCAGCCCCAGTACGACCCCCTACACTACCCCAACACCACTGCACTGCCCTAAACCCTGAAACACCACCACCCTGCACGACCACCTACACTGCCCGACCACCACTACTCTGCCCTAAACCCTGAAACACCACCCCCGCACGACATCCTACACTGCCCGAACAACACTGCACTGCCCTAAACCCTGAATCACCACCCCCCACACGACCCCTACACTGCCCGAACACCACTCCACTGCCCTAAACCCTGAAACACCACCCCGAAAACGATCCCTACACTGCACGAACACCACTGCACTGCCCTAAACCCTAAAACGCTATCCCCAGCACGAGCCCCTACACTGCCTGAGCACCACTGCACTGCCCTAAACCCTGAAACACCACCCCTAACACGACCCCCTACACTACCCGAACACCACTGCTCTGCACGAAACCCTGAAACACCCGTCCCAGCACAACTCCCTACACTGCCCGAAGACCACTGCTCTGCACTAAACCATGAAACACCAGCCCCAACACAACTCCCTACACTGCCCGAAGACCACTGCACTGCCCTAAACCCTGAAACGCCACCCCCCGCACAACACCCTACACTGCACGAACACCACTACACTGCCCTAAACCCTAAAACACCACCCCCAGCATGGCCCCCTTTACTGCCCGAACACCACTGCACTTCCCTAAACCCTAAAACACCACTCCCAGCACGACCCCTTTCACTGCCCGAACACCACTGCACTGCCCTAAACCCTAAAACACTACACCCAGCACGACCCCCTACACTGCCCGAACACCACTGCACAGCCCTAATCCCTGAAACACCACCCCCAGCACGACCCCCTACACTGCCCGAACACCACTGCTCTGCCCTAAGCCCTGAAACACCAGCCCCAGCATGACCCCCTTCACTCCTGAACACCACTGCACTGCCCTAAACCCTGAAAAACCAGCCGCAACACGACCCCTACACTGCCCGAACACCACTGCCCTGCCCTAAACCCTGAAACACCAACCCCAGCACGACCCCCTACACTGCCAGAACACCACTACACTGCCCTAAACCCTGAAACACAACCCACAGCACGACCCTCTACACTGCCCGAACACCACTGCACTGCCCTAAACCCTGAAACACCATCCCCAGCATGCCCCCTACACTGCCCGAGCACCACTGTACTGCCCTAAACCCTGAAACATCAGCCCCAGCACGACCCCCTACACTGACCGAACACCACTGCACTGCCCTAAACCCTAAAACACCAGGCCCAGCACGACCCCTACACTGCTGGAACACCACTGCACTGCCCTAAACCCTGAAACACCAGCCCCAGCACGACGCCCTACACTGCCCGAACACCACTGCATTGCCCTAAACCCTGAAACACCTCCCCCAGCATGACCCCCTACGCTGTCCGAACACCACTGCACTGCCATAAACCCTAAACACCACCCCCAGCACGGCCCACTACTCTGCCCGAACACCACTGCTCTTCCGTAAACCCTGAAAGGCCACCCCAAGCACAACCCCCTATGCTGCCCGAACACTACTGCTCTGCCCTAAACCCTGAAACACCAGCCCCAACACGACTCCCTACACTGCCCAAACACCACTGCACTGCCCTAAACCCTGAAACACCAGCCCCAGCACAACCCCCTACACTGCCCGAACACCACTACACTGCCCTAAACACTGAAACACAACCCACAGCCAACCCTCTACACTGCCCGAACACCACTGCACTGCTCTAAACCCTGAAACACCACCCCCAGCACGAACCCCTACACTG
Source organism: Triturus cristatus (assembly GCF_964204655.1). Lineage (NCBI taxonomy): Eukaryota > Metazoa > Chordata > Amphibia > Caudata > Salamandridae > Triturus > Triturus cristatus. Next base: position 1,227,095,763 of record NC_140579.1, read on the forward strand.
CCCGAACACCACTGCACTGCCCTAAACCCTAAAACACTACCCCCAGCACGACCCCCTACACTACACAAACACCACTGAACTGCCTAAACACTAAAACACTACCCCAGCACCACCCCCTACAATACACAAGCACCACTGCACCACCCTAAACCCTAAATCTACCCCAAGCAAACCCCCTACACTACACAAACATCACAGCACTACCCTAAACCCTAAAACACTACCACAAGCACGACTCCTTCCACTACAGAAACACCACTGCCCTACCCTAAACCCTGAAACACCAGCACCAGCACGACCCCGTTCACTGCCCGAACACCACTGCACTGCCCTAAACCCTGAAACACCACCCCCTGCACAACCCCCTACACTGCCCAAACAACACTGCACTGCCCTAAACCCTGAAACACCACCCCTGCACAACCCCCTACACTGCCCGAACAACACTGCACTGCCCTAAACCCTGAAACTCCACCCCTCTGCACAACCCCCTACACTGCCCGAACACCACTGCACTGCCCTAAACCCTGAAACACCACCCCACGCATGACCCCCTACACTGCCCGAACACCACTGCACTGCCCTAAACCCTGAAACGCCACCCCCAGCACGAACCCCTACACTGCCTGAACACCACTGCACTGCCCTAAACCCTGAACCACCACCCCAGCACGACCCCCTACACTGCCTGAACACCACTGCACTGACCTAAAGCCTGAACCACCATCCCCAGCACGACACCCTACACTGCCCGAGCACCACTGTACTGCCCTAAACCCTGAAACATCAGCCCCAGCACGACCCCCCACACTGCCCGGACACCACTGCACTGCCCTAAACCCTAAAACACTACCCCTAGCAGCACCCCCTACACTACCCAAACACCTCTGCAGTACGCTAAACCCTAAAACACTAACCCCAGCAGTACCCCCAACACTACCCAAACACCATTGCACAACCCTAAACCCTAAAACACTACCCCCCGCAGGACCCCCTACACTACCCAAACACCACTGCACTCCCCTAAACCCTAAACCACTACCCCCTGCACAACCCCCTACACTCCCCAAACACCTCTGCACTACCCTAAAACACTACCCACAGCATGACCCCTGCACTACCCTGTAGGAGAGTAGGGTCTGCTTTCTATGTTCACCCCCACTTTTTGCTTTTGCTTTACTGGTTTTCGACTTAGATGTGGCTGTGGGCCTGCTAATCAGACCCACAGCCCTGCTGTTCTCTCTCTAAATGGATACTATGTACTTTAGGTGCATAACCCATTTGGATAGGATCACCTTATTGGCCCCTGTACAGTGTACCTTAGGTACCCAGGGCATAGGTGTACCCTAGGCCTACCAGGGGCTGCAGCATGTATTATGCCACCCCTGGCCTGGCCTTCCATTATGACACAACTGGCTGATCACTCAGCTGGGGCAAGGTTGTGTAATCACTCCTTGCTTAGGTGTAGTATTCCTATACCTAACTTACATATAGACACATGTGTACCTATCAGCCATTCCTATGGCAGGCCTTAACAATCCTGGAGGCAGAGTGCTTGGTAACATGTGAGATGGTGCTCTAGCATGAGCTGAGCCTGTCTGCAGCTTTCGGAACCATGTCCTTATAGCTGTTCTATGATATAGCCTACCATATACTCTTAAAGTGCCTTATAATCTTAAACGGTTATGGTAACTATGGCTTGGCTGCATCAAAACATGTCGTGTAAGGTGTCTAACACTTTGGAATAATACCCCCATCCCATTTCTGGGGATGAGGATATTATCCCTCCCTTCTAGAGGGAGAAGACATGTTGTAACCTACTTACCCGGTTAACGTTAACCAGAGCCCCAGCATCACAAAATGGATGCTGCTGCCACAGACACGAGTCTGACCTCCTGCTGCTGGGAGTGATCCTGGCAAGGGAGGCTTGGACAATAGGTTTCCTGCCTTGGGAGGTGCGAGCACCACCCCAGACAGGCCTTAGTGTATTGGGGCAGGGAGGGATGAAAAGAATGAGACATGCCTGGGGCACACAAGGTGTCCCGTGCATAGTCCAGTACAAACCGGTGCTGGGGCACTCCAGCCCCAGTCCTGCTGCGAAACTGGACAAAGGGAAGGGGGTGTAACCACCCCCCTCCCAGGTCCCACCCATAAGGCGTGCCCTAGCAGGCAACCCAGCCCCCCAGATTAGTATAAGAGTGGTAGCTGGGCCCCAGGAGATTAGATTATCCTGAACCTGCAACTTGAACAGAAACTCTGGACCTTCGACATTCGACGAAAGAAGAAGACTGAAGAATCTCCCTTGTGGCCCAGGAGTGGCTACCCTGTGCAAACAGGCACCATCAAGAGACTACCCTTTGCTTTGCTGAAGTTCTACGAGGGACTGACTGCAGAGCCCGACCAGAGCCTTGACTTCCAGACTTCTCCGACCCTGATCCACATCCACAGCCGAGCTGAGATCCGTGGAGGCGTCGAGAGACGTGGGACCGGCTACCTGGGAAAAGTGGCTAGTATCTTCCAGCGCAGCTTCTGAGGCACCCTCGAAGTTGTGCACCGGGGATTGAGAAGCCCCAACCCCAAGCACCATCTGCATCGACGATCAGCCCCCCACACTCCACGATTCCTGCGTGGGGCCCTTCTGCATTTTCCTGCTTGCCGCGCCTGTCCGGTTGCTTGCCCGTTGGCTAGTGGCCTCTGTGACGACGCATCCTGAAATCTTCACTGCTGGTTTGGCTCCTCCAGACTGGCTCCCGCTTCCTTGCAAAAGAGAAGCACCCCAGACCTTCCTGGTCTGCACCAGAAGCAAGTCCTCCGTTCTTCGTGGGTTCCGCTTGCCTAGGCTTGGTGAGTCCGAGTTCAACTTCGACACCGCCGACAGCAAGAGCCTTCGTGGGACAGCTCGCCTCCTGGTCCTGGTCGTCCTCGACGTCTCCTGGTCCCCGTGGCTGCAGCGACAAGCTTCACCTTCACCTGCAATCTTCACGACATCGCCTGGTTCCTTCCTGGATCCACGTGGTCACTGGCTAGTGACCTTGATTCTGTCCCTTCTGCTTGCAGCTCTCCTCTCTTCTTGATCCCAGCCTTGGGATCCACCGGACACTCTTCACTGACTGCCTGTCAGCAACTTTCCTTCAGGCATCCATAGAAGTCCACGACGAAACCCGATGCAAGTTCACACCTATGCATCCGCAGCCCGTGGGCTAGGTAACTTGGGTACTTCGGTGCTCACAAGGGTAGTGACTATCCTAGGGTCTAGTTTCAGAGTCTCGACTCTCTAGCTGCTTCAGAAGTGTCCTTAAACTGTTAATTTCTAACTGCTAGTAATTCTATCAACTTTTACGCATTACGCGTGAGTGTTTCCACTCTGCACCTGAATCCCGTGGGCCTCCCACTTCCTAACTGTTGCTAGTGTAGTGTAGCCCCAGCGATTCCCTAGGCCTAGGCCTAGGCCTATCCTATTTCCGTGACAGTGGTCCTTATACCACTTCTTTAGTATATGGTTTGCGTGGCCCCTAGGGCCTAACTGTATTACTTACCTGTGTGACTTAATGTATGCTTAAATAAGACTGTGTTGTACTTACCTCTAATCTCATAAAGAGTGCTGAGGGTTTGACTAGAATAAATACACTTTATTTTATATATATATCTGTTGTGGTGTCCTTTCATTTGGTATTCAAGGGATTATATATGGTATCACAGCTGGCTTCACATGCCATTCAGAGTTTAGCCTAAGACTGCTCTTGTCCATGCTACCACTATGATAGCTGGTCTATAAGGTTGACTTTACAGCCAATCACCATAAGGGTTGTTTGGACTGATATAAGGTGTACACTAGAACTAGTGACATCATACATCAGGCCAACTTCTCACATTGGTGAGCAGCGGTTGGGATCTGAGCTTGCTGTTGTAATACCATTGTAATCTTGAGATACTAAATTGAAAGATCACACAGATATTGTTTAGGTACATATAACATAGATTATAATACTTAAGGAGAGAGATTTTCAAAACCAAAGCCCTCAGAGCCTCACAGTCCAACGCAGCACCTCTTACCTGGCTCTTGGGGTCAGGGGCAGAGCACCTTCCACCTCCCTCCACTGTCGCTGACAGTCCGCTACGCCGCCTCCAGCTCAATCGAGGCCGCCTGCGAGGAGGACTACAGCCCCCAGCGTCCACTCGGCGTCCCGCCCACATCCGCCGGAGAAGCGCGCCCGGAGGCGCTACATCAACAGACGCTTCCCCGGTGGAGCGGGGGGAGAGATTTTCAAAACCAAAGCCCTCAGAGCCTCACAGTCCAACGCAGCACCTCTTACCTGGCTCTTGGGGTCAGGGGCAGAGCACCTTCCACCTCCCTCCACTGTCGCTGACAGTCCGCTACGCCGCCTCCAGCTCAATCGAGGCCGCCTGCGAGGAGGACTACAGCCCCCAGCGTCCACTCGGCGTCCCGCCCACATCCGCCGGAGAAGCGCGCCCGGAGGCGCTACATCAACAGACGCTTCCCCCGCGTCGCGGGACGCGCGCGGGCGTCACCGGGCTGAGCCCGGGCAGAGGGCGGGCCGTCTGTGGCCGTCAGAGGCAGGAGGAGGCAGGGCTGGGCCACGTCCCTTGTTCCTGCTAGACCTGTGAGTACATATTCCGGTTTTGTACCTACTAAACTATGTCTACCCGTTCTGGTAAACTGCTAAGGAATGAAGGCGTAAGGGGGCCAAATACAGCAAGCCCCATTATTGGATCTATGGACCGCTTCATTACCAGGGTGGCGGCGGTGATTGATAAGGAGATTGCAATGTCTGAGCGGCGTTTATCTGAGGTCTACCTCCCTTCGAGACGTTCATCCCTGGGGGGCGATGCTCAATCATCACTTATAACTGCAAGTACCCAGTCCCAGGACGATATTGCGCCTAGTGTTGTTGGTACTTCCTTAAACCCACCCCAGTTGGTTGACATTGAACAAAATATAGGAAGGTTAGAAAGTTTGGCTGCTCTTTTTCCAATAGTCACCATGGAGCCAGATGGTCTTGGTAAACAGATTGCATCATCATCCATCAATGTCCCAAGTGAACTCACTACTGTTGTGGATCCTCTATTTTCGTCCACCTCGCTCTTGGGATTATCAGTAGGGGAGATAGATAGGTCCCCCAATAATTCCCAAACAACCACCATTAGTCAGGAGAATAGGCCCTTAAGCAAAAAGGTTCGTAAACGTAAAAGGGGCTGCCCAGTTAGACAGGCCGCGCTTTATCAAAACTCAAGAAAGCCTTTTGGAGTGGGCATGAGAACTTCAAGGGCCAAAGCTGTAGTGAATAAACTGGCCATACCCGGGGATGTTGTAAACTCTCCTGAGGAGCCACACTCTGGCCCAAATAGCGCGAAACTTTTAAAGTTTACGGACTTAGCAACGGTAGGAAATATTCTTGAGAAGGTTTATAGACTCTTGAATCCGTTGCTAACTCAAGTCAAAGGCCTTGGGGATAGGATCGACAAACTCGAGCAATCAACCCTTGACGGCTTTCACTCACTTAAAGTAGCAGTTAAACAAACAAGTAGAGTGACCGAAGCTAAGAATCTGGTCGCAACCGGAAACGTGCCTTCATCTCAGGGAGCCTCTAAGCATCCACTATGTTGTGAGAAGGGAGCTTCTAATAGCCCATCTACTACAGCTTCCACATCCATTCCAAGTCCCAAAGCAGGACTTTTGCAAAAGGGTCCTCAAACCCAGATAGTGACCGATAAAAATAAACCTAAGTCTCCCCGACAGAAGCAACCACAGGTAGTGAGTCGTATAATGGAAATTCCTAAAAAACAAGGGGCTTGCACCAACTCTAGCAGGTTAGCCTTAGAGAAATCCCTTAGGTCCGTCCCCCATCCTACCACCAGATCGACCCTTTCACCTGCCCCTAGCAAACAAGTGAGTCAAATTCCCCCAGTAAATCTTCCACCAGACTGTCACCCCTTTGCGGCAGTCATGGTTAATGTGCCTCCTTTAAAAGACGGCCAGTGGGAAAATCATCAATCACTTAAGAATAAGTGTATCCACTGGCTAAAGGCAAATAAGCCAATCCCGTTAGGTGTGGATGGCATTATACTGAGTGTTCGTAGAGTGGACTGGGTTGGACACGGAGAAAAAACACAGGAGGGGGACTGTATAATTGTAAATTTCCAAGATCCAAGAGTGGTACCATCAATTTGTACCCCTGTTCCTAATATGGGGGTCCCGGGGGTTAAAGTGGTAGACCTTTCCTTCTTTTACCCCAGGCAAATCATTGACTCTACCGGTCGAGGCTTAAGTCCCCCTGTTCTTGATCAGAATAGGAATGGGATTTCAGGGAGAAACATTTGTGTTCAGCGGGACCCATTTGACTGGAAGTTGGGCAGAGAGTAGATTCAGGGGAAATATTATCACTTAGCAAAAGTAAGCCTGCAAGTGGGATAGGTGACCTTATACCCACCTTGCAAGACCCTTGCTCTCCTCACGTTTTCCCGAGGAGCTCTACAGGCGGGGACATTCCGGTGCCCTGCAGCACTCCGGCTGTGGCGGACCTTGTCTTTAAGGTTTTCAGCTGGAATGTCGCGGGGATTGCAGGAAAGCTGCCCCTGGCTGACTTTACTACGCAGGTTGACGAGCACTCTCTGTGCCTCTTTCAAGAGACATGGAGTTGTGTGCCGGTCCACAGGGTGGGTTTTTCCTCCTATTTCTCCTCTGCGCATGTCTCAACTTCAGGGAGGGGGCGCCCAGCCGGTGGCCTCCTTATCTGGGTTGCGGCATCTCTCGATTGCAGAATTATGGATTTCCCCACAGGTTCTCCTGACATTCAAAACATAACTTTAATAGACCGTAGGGGGAGAGTTGTTTTAAACGTTTATAATGTTTATGCCCGGGGAACCGTGGGCGGGAGAAAGTCTCCTATAATATCATTACTCGAGACTTTGTTAAACAACACCCCACATAAGTCTTGTACACTGGTTGCAGGTGATATGAACTGTACGTTCGAGCCTTTGGGTTCGGACGTCTCCCTCGACCAAGAAGAGGAGGACACTAGGTGGGGGATTCCGGCTCTGGAAATCCCACCGATCAAGAGGTGGTCAGAAGTGGCGCTTCAGTTATACTCCCTGAGCCTTGAATTCAATCTAAGGGCTGTTAATGGGAGGACACCCTCGGATAGGCTGGGTGCTCACACGTATAATAGGCCCGGACATACCTCTAGGTTAGATTATCTTTTAGTAGACGTGTGTCTGTGGCCCTACGTAAGGAACATGCAGGTGGTCCCCTCGGTTGAAAGCGACCATAACCTGCTTTCTTTAAGTATGATTCAGTGGTGGCGTCACTCAAGTAAGGTTCCTATAAACCAAGTAGCTGCACCACCTGAGGTATCGGAAGTCTCCCCTTGTGGCAGGCGAATTAAATGGGCCAAACTGGTTTTATCAGAGGGGAAGGTAGAAAAAATAAAATCTCTCCTAAACCATACAGTACTAAACCTTGGAACATCGTCTGAAGGTGTGGGTAGAGTGAGTGGGCTCTTTGTCTCCCTGACTGATGCCTTGACTAATGTCTTTACCCTTCATCATAATAAATTGGGTAATAAACTCTCTAAAAAACCCCCTGAGGGTTGGTATTCCCAACCATGTAGGGTTCTTAAGGCTAAGTTAGTTGAGGCGATTAAAGCTAAGTCCCGTCTTGAGATACAGGAAGCAAGGAGGGCCTACAATAACTCTCTTAAACTAGCCAGGAGGGAGTGGGAAGATAAATATTGGGATGACCTGCTCCAGGCCAGCAACAGTAGAGACCCAAGGGCATTTTGGAAACTTATAAGTGCACGGAAAAACCCCGATGCACTTATGAGACCCTGTAACATCTCGCCACAAAGCTGGGTAAAGCACTTTGGGTCTTTATACCTCCCTCCAGAAGGGGATTGTAATGCGGGGATGGCTCTTACGCATATAATTGAACCACATGCCTATGACCTCTTTACTCTGCTAGAACTTGAGGGGGTTATAGGGTGGGTAGCCCCACGCAAGGCTGCGGGTCCCGATGGCCTCCCGGGAGACCTTATGAGGGCATACCCAGCTGAATGGGCACGGGTCATAGCAGCGCTACTTAATGACATCATGATGGGAGGGGCAGTACCTGAATCCTGGAAAGGGGCGGTGGTGGTCCCAGTTTATAAAAAAGGGTGCAGGGAAGCTCCAGGTAATTACCGACCCATAAGTCTGATCGACTCCACCCAAAAGATAGCAGGTAAAGCTATCCTTGGAAGGATCCTCCATTGGGTGGAGGAGAATAAAATTCTTTCAGACTTTCAGGCAGGTTTTCGGGTCGGAATGGGGACAATTGAGCAGGTGTTTAGGCTGATATTACTGGGGTGGAAGGTGGTGGAACTGGGCAAGGGCAGCCTTTATTTGGCCTTTATAGACCTGAAGACTGCCTTTGACCTAGTCCCCCGAGAGGATCTTTGGAGGGTACTTCTCGAGCTGGGCTTACCCCCTTACATCTTGTCACTTCTTATCAACCTTCATGCCCATACCTTTGCCCAGGTCCGCTGGGGTAAAAACGGTGAACTTACTGAGAAGATTCCAGTCTCTAGGGGCGTAAGGCAGGGCTGCGTTTTGGCTCCAACCCTATTTTCACTTTATGTGAATGGGGTGGTAAAACATCTCCAGCAAGAACCAGCCGACGCCCCCTGTCTCGGTGGAGTCCGGATCCCCACCCTGCTATTTGCGGACGACACGCTCCTGATTTCGAAGACCCCTCAAGGTCTCCAGAAATTACTAACACGATTTCAGGAGTTCTGTGATGCAAGAGGATTAACAATAAACGTGGATAAAACAAAATATCTAGTCCTAAATCCTCCTAAGAAACTGGGCCGCCCCCCGACTCTAAAGTCGACCCCCCTAGAGAAAGTAGCCGAATTTGACTACCTGGGTATCCGGATTACGGATAGGATGTCCTGGGCTAGTCATATTGATAAAATGGTCCTCAGCCATAGGAGAGTGGGAGGTGCCCTTATGAGGGAGTTCAGGGCCTCTCCAAGAAGATCACTCACCCCAGTAGTTGACATTTACAAGGCTAAAGTAGTGTCATCAGCCTTGTATGGGGCAGAACTGTGGGGCCATTGCTGTTTGAAAGATCTAGAGACAGCGGAGAGTAAGTTATTGAAATCTCTTATCTCCGTTCCCCTGAGTACTCCATCCGTACCTGTCCGGTTGGACATGGGCTGCAAAAATATTAAAGACCAGGCCCAGCTTCGCCCGCTTTTGTTATGGACAAGAATCTGGAGGGGTGAAGAATTGAAATCTTATGCTGATGCCTTGGGAGAAATTATGAGTCTGGGGGGCTGGGCCAAAATAAAGTGGCTTAGAGATACCAAAAAGCTTTTGGAGAATGTCGGCCTAGGAGGCTGCTGGTCATCACGTTCAGCCCCTACAAAAGAAGTTGTCAAGGCGCATTATTGGAACTGGTGTGCGGAGCGGCTAAATACAACCTCCAACCACTGCAAGTCGACTGTCGCCTTTTTGCAAATTAAAGACACTGTGGCTTTTGAACCCTACCTGGACTTGATAACTCTCCCTTATGACCGAGCCCTTTATTTCAAATTCAGAGTTGGATGCCTCCCCCTAGGTGCATTGGTATCGAGTTGGTCACCTGTGCCCCGCATTTCTCCCAATTGTGCATGTTGCCCTAGCAAAGCTGAGACTATTGTACACGTTTTATTTGCTTGCCCGGATTATGCAAGGCCCAGGGGTGTCTGGTTGAAACCCCTCTGTCGCAATATGGGCACACGTAGTCACCTTGAGGCCCTGCGCATTTTAACGACGGACACTTCCCCCCTTTTTGTGTGTGGAATTGCGAAATTTTTAAAGTGGTCCTGGCTCATTCGCTGCAAGAGATTGTCAGTAGCTGTTTAATTCTTTTTTAGATAATTTATTATGGGAAATTTATGCCCTTTTTTATATTCTTATGTTTTTCATACTGGCTTCTTGTAACTGTGATTTTTATGTGTCTATTGTATTTTTTATGTGCTTACAAGATATCTTGCATATCGAATAAAAGCTTAAAAAAAATAAAAATAAAAAAATACTTAAGTCCTACTGGACTTAGTGGTTGTAGGATGAAGGGAGTAACACACCCTGACTACAACTACCAGAGAGGTTTAGTAGAAACAACTAGTGTAGGAAGGTGCACACACCACACCCTCACTAGATCATGTCTCTGGGAGGAGATCAAGTAGATGCTCTCTCAGGATGGGCAGGTCTGAAGAAGACCCCCTCTAGATATGATACCCTAACTTTTCAGGAGATGAGACAACTGTGTACCTCCAGAAAGTTAAAACAGGGTGCAAACCCTACCCTCCTTCAGCTAGTACAACTCCTAGAGGAGTATGATACTTTGAGGGCCTCACAGGCCAGTACCCTAGGTACAAAGGAGGGTCTACCCACCACAGATGAGTCAGATGGGACTTCAGATGAAGAGGTAGACAGCCAGGGCCAAGTAGGAAGACTTAGCCAGGCTAACCTAAGCTTACATGGAAGTTTGCATGGGGTCCCCCATACAGACCCCCAAGTGGGCTTACACAGAGAAGCCGGAGGGACAGATCCCCTTCAAGGGAATCCATCCACTCCCATGTCTCTAGCATCTCTAATTCTTCCTCTCACAGGGGAATGACTTCCCCTGAGAGAAAGGAGCATGAAGCCAGAATGAGGGAAGCTAATCTGAGGATTCAGAGGGAAGAACTTGCCCTTGCCAAGGAGAAGCTTGCTCTGGCTAGAGAGCAAAAGTTAAGTGGGTCAGAACCCACTGGTGGCAGCAATATCCCTAAGGATAGAGACAGGCACTATGATAATAGAAACCTGAGCAAGATTGTCCCTCTCTACAAGTGTGGGGATGACATCCACAAATGGATAACTGCTTTGGAGAGAGCTTGAAAAGTACAGCAGGTACCCCAAAGTCAGTGGGCAGCTATCTTGTGGCTCTCCTTCTCTGAGAAAGGTAGAGACAAGCTCCTCACAGTTAGTGATGAGGATGCAGACAATTACACTGTCCTGAAGAGTGCTCTAATTGATGGGTTTGGCCTAACCACTGAACAATACAGGTTGTTGTTCAGGGATACCCAGAAGACACAGACTCAGGACTGGACTGACTTTGTAGATTGTGCCACTAAGGCTCTGGAAGGCTGGCTAGTGGGAAGTAAGGTTAAGGACTATACAGGATTGTATAATTTGATCATGAGAGAACAAATCCTTAACAACTGTCAAAACCAGCTACTGCATCAACACCTGATTGATTCTGATCTGACTTCTCCCCAAGAATTGGGAAAGAAGGCAGATAGATGGGTCAGGACTAGAGTTAAGCAGACAAACCAGAACCAGGGCGGTGATCAGAAAAAGAAAGACCAGAAGGGTAATGATCAGAAACAAAAAGACCAGAAGTCTTCACCAGGCCCCCAAAAGGCTCAGGGGGAGGGTGGTCCCAAAAAGGATAAAAAGAAAGATGGCCAAAAGAAACCATGGTGCAACTATTGTAAGTCCAACTCACATTGGTTTAGTGAGTGCACCAAAAAGGATAAGCCCCCAGCCACCATTGCCCCTAAGGCAACTGTACCCCCTAGTCCAGCTGTAAGTGGTGGTTCCCAGCAAAAGGGTGTAGTAGGGTTAACCCTGGGAACTGAGGAGGATTCTGGCCTAGTCAGAATACCTACTCAGGCTGTTCCGATCTGTGATGGGGACTTAGCTTTGTCCTCTACTGTAGGCCCCAGTAACCTGGGCAAGTACAGACAGACTCCTTTTGTCAACCAAAGAATGGCTCAGGCCTACAGGGACACTGGGGCTAGTGTCACAATGGTGACACCTGCCTTTGTGGACCCTGGACAGATCATACTAGGTGAGAATTACCTAGTGACCAACGCTAGCAATGCCACTGCCTCCCATAGTGTGGCTATTGTTAACTTCTCCTGGGGAGGGGTAACTGGCCTCAAGAAAGTTGTTGTTAGTTCAGACCTTCCTGTAGAGTGTTTACTGGGCAATGATCTTGAAACTTCAGTTTGGTCTGAAGTGGAGTATAGGACCCATGCAGAAATGCTGGGGATAGATGCACATGTCCTTGCTGTGACCAGGTCACAGGCCAAAAAGTGCACCACTGAACAAGTGCTGGATCCTGAAACTATGGACCAGTCACAACCCAAGAGAAAGAGCAGTAGGGTTAAGGCTGTGCCTTCCCCCCTGCCTCAGGTGGTGGATCAGCCCTCCCAGGAGGATGATTCTGAGAGCCCTGAAGGAACTGTCCTAGAAGAACTTGAACCTGATCAGGTTGAGTTTCTTGGGACAGGGGGACCTTCAAGGGCAGATCTGAGACAGGCTCAATTAGACTGCCCCTCTCTTGAACCCCTCAGACAGCTGGCTGCTGCTGAGGCTGCAGGGAATGCTCAAGGTACCCATAGAGTGTATTGGGATGAAGGGCTACTGTATTCAGAGGCTAGAGACCCCAAGCCTGGTGCATCCAGGAGGTTGGTCATACCACTGAAGTTCAGAGGCTTCCTTCTTACCTTGGCCCATGATATTCCCCTTGCAGGACACTTAGGCCAGAACAAGACTTGGGACAGGCTTGTCCCTCACTTTCACTGGCCCCATATGTCAGAAGATACCAAGGAGTTTTGTCGCTCCTGTGTCACCTGCCAAGCCAGTGGCAAATCAGGTGGCACCACAAAGGCCCCCCTCATACCACTACCTGTGGTGGGGGTTCCCTTTGAAAGAGTGGGCATAGATATTGTAGGACCAATGGACCCACAAACAGCATCCGGGCACAGATTCATACTGGTGATAGTGGACCATGCCACCAGGTATCCAGAAGCTATTCCCCTGAGGACCACAACAGCTCCTGTTGTGGCAAGGGCCCTGCTTGGAGTATTCTCCAGAGTGGGCTTTCCAAAGGAGGTCATTTCTGACAGAGGTGCCAACTTCATGTCAGGATACTTGACTGCAATGTGGAAGGAGTGTGGTGTGAACTACAAGTTCACCACACCCTATCACCCACAGTGCAATGGGCTTGTTGAGAGATTCAACAAGACCCTAAAGGGAATGATAAAAGGTTTACCAGACAAGCTTAGGCGAAGATGGGACATCCTTTTACCCTGCCTTCTGTTTGCTTACAGAGAGGTCCCACAAAAGGGCGTTGGCTACAGCCCTTTTGAGCTTTTGTTTGGGCATCCTGTAAGAGGACCCCTATGTTTAGTAAGGGAAGGATGGGAGAGACCTCTCAGACAACCCAAACTTGATATAGTGGATTATGTACTTGGTCTCCGCTCCAGGATGGCAGAGTATATGAAGAAGGCTTCTAAAAACCTTGAGGCAAGCCAAGAACTCCAAAAAGCTTGGCATGACCAAAAGGCTGTGCTGACTGTTTACCAGCCAGGGCAGAAAGTGTGGGTGTTGGAGCCAGTGGCCCCAGCAGCACTCCAAGACAAATGGTCTGGACCCCACACTATTGTTGAGAAAAAGGGAGAAGTCACCTACTTGGTGGACCTTGGGACTCCCAGAAGCCCCCACAGGGTGCTTCATGTCAACAGATTGAAGGCATATGTTGACAGGGCAGACATGGGCTTACTCATGGCTACAGATGAGGGGCAGGAGGAAGAGAGTGACCCTCTCCCAGACCTGTTGACTCAGAACCCTGATGATGGCTCAGTTGATGGTGTGGTCTTTTCTGACAGCCTCACTGTCCATCAGCAACAGGACTGCAGACAGGTTCTGCAGTCCTACAGACATATGTTCTCTCTGACCCCAAGTCAGACAAACTGGTGACAGTCTGCCTGTGAAGAGTAAAATCTACAGGCAACCTGACCATGTCAGGGACTGCATAAAAGTTGAGGTACAAAAGATGTTGGAGCTGGGAGTCATTGAACCTTCAGAGAGCCCTTGGGCTAGTCCTGTAGTCCTTGTGCCAAAACCTCACACCCAAGATGGTAAGAGAGAGATGAGGTTTTGCGTGGATTACAGAGGTCTCAATGCTGTCACTAGGACAGATGCCCACCCAATACCTAGGGCAGATGAGCTCATTGACAGACTGGCAGCTGCTAAGTTTTTGAGCACATTTGACCTGACAGCAGGCTACTGGCAAATCAGACTAGCTGAGAATGCATAGGCCAAAACTGCTTTCTCGACCCCAGGAGGACATTATCAATTTGTGGTAATGCCCTTTGGTTTGAAGAATGCACCTGCCACTTTCCAAAGGTTGGTGAATCAAGTCCTTACTGGGTTGGATGATTATTGTGCAGCTTATCTTGATGATATTGCTGTCTTTAGCTCCACCTGGGAGGATCACCTGGTCCACCTGAGGAATGTTTTAGAGGCCCTGCAAAAGGCAGGCCTCACTATCAAGGCTACTAAGTGCCAGATAGGGCAGAGCAAGGTTGTATACCTGGGCCACCTAGATGGTGGGGGTCAGGTTCAACCACTGGAGAGCAAGATCCAGACCATAAAGGACTGGACTCCTCCAACTACCCAGACTCAGGTCAGAGCTTTTTTGGGCCTGACTGGGTACTACAGAAAGTTTGTTAAGAAATATGGGTCCATTGTGACACCACTTAATGACTTGACCTCCAAGAAAATGCCAAAGAAAGTTCAGTGGACAGTAAGCTGTCAAAAAGCATTTGATGACCTGAAGCAGGCCATGTGCAGTGCACCTATTCTGAAAAGTCCAGACTACTCCAAAGAGTTCATTGTCCAGACAGATGCTTCTGAGTTAGGTGTGGGAGCTGTTCTTTCACAACTGAATGTAGATGGTCAAGACCAGCCCATTGCTTTTATAAGTAGAAGGCTGACCCCTAGAGAGAAACGTTGGTCAGCTATTGAGAGGGAGGCCTTTGCTGTGGTTTGGGCCCTGAAGAAGCTGAGGCCATACTTGTTTGGCACTCACTTCAAGATTCAGACAGACCATAAGCCCCTCTTGTGGCTAAATCAGATGAAGGGTGAAAATCCCAAACTTCTTAGGTGGTCCATTTCCCTACAGGGGATGGACTTCACAGTGGAACATAGACCTGGGACTGACCATGCCAATGCAGATGGACTCTCCAGATATTTCCACTTAGAACATGAAGACTCAACTGGTCAAGGTTAGTTTAATGTCCCTAAGTTTGGGGGGGGGTTGTGTAGGAGAGTAGGGTCTGCTTTCTATGTTCACCCCCACTTTTTGCTTTTGCTTTACTGGTTTTCGACTTAGATGTGGCTGTGGTCCTGCTAATCAGACCCACAGCCCTGCTGTTCTCTCTCTAAATTGATACTATGTACTTTAGGTGCATAACCCATTTGGATAGGATCACCTTATTGGCCCCTGTACAGTGTACCTTAGGTACCCAGGGCATAGGTGTACCCTAGGCCTACCAGGGGCTGCAGCATGTATTATGCCACCCCTGGCCTGGCCTTCCATTATGACACAACTGGCTGATCACTCAGCTGGGGCAAGGTTGTGTAATCACTCCTTGCTTAGGTGTAGTATTCCTATACCTAACTTACATATAGACACACGTGTACCTATCAGCCACTCCTATGGCAGGCCTTAACAATCCTGGAGGCAGAGTCCTTGGTAACATGTGAGATGGTGCTCTAGCATGAGCTGAGCCTGTCTGCAGCTTACGGAACCATGTCCTTATAGCTGTTCTATGATATAGCCTACCATATACTCTTAAAGTGCCTTATAATCTTAAACGGTTATGGTAACTATGGCTTGGCTGTATCAAAACATGTCGTGTAAGGTGTCTAACACTTTGGAATAATACCCCCATCCCATTTCTGGGGATGAGGATATTATCCCTCCCTTCTAGAGGGAGAAGACATGTTGTAACCTACTTACCCGGTTAAAGTTAACCAGAGCCCCAGCATCACAAAATGGATGCTGCTGCCACAGACAAGAGTCTGACCTCCTGCTGCTGGGAGTGATCCCGGCAAGGGAGGCTTGGACAATAGGTTACCTGCCTTGGGAGGTGCGAGCACCACCCCAGACAGGCCTTAGTGTATTGGGGCAGGGAGGGATGAAAAGAATGAGACATGCCTGGGGCACACAAGGTGTCCCGTGCATAGTCCAGTACAAACCGGTGCTGGGGCACTCCAGCCCCAGTCCTGGCGCGAAACTGGACAAAGGGAAGGGGGTGTAACCATACCCTCCCAGGTCCCACCCATAAGGCGTGACCTAGCAGGCAACCCAGCCCCCCAGATTAGTATAAGAGTGGTAGCTGGGCCCCAGGAGATTAGATTATCCTGAACCTGCAACTTGAACAGAAACTCTGGACCTTCGACATTCGACGAAAGAAGAAGACTGAAGAATCTCCCTTGTGGCCAAGGAGTGGCTACCCTGTGCAAACAGGCACCATCAAGAGACTACCCTTTGCTTTGCTGAAGCTCTACGAGGGACCGACTGCAGAGCCCGACCAGAGCCTTGACTTCCAGACTTCTCCGACCCTGATCCACATCCACAGCCGAGCTGAGATCCGTGGAGGTGACGAGAGACGTGGGACCGGCTACCTGGGAAAAGTGGCTAGTATCTTCCAGCGCAGCTTCTGAGGCACCCTCGAAGTTGTGCAACGGGGATTGAGAAGCCCCAACCCCAAGCACCATCTGCACCGAAGATCAGCCCCCCACACTACACGAGTCCTGCGTGGGGCCCTTCTGCATTTTCCTGCTTGCCGCGCCTGTCCGGTTGCTTGCCCGTTGGCTAGTGGCCTCTGTGACGACGCATCCTGAAATCTTCACTGCTGGTTTGGCTCCTCCAGACTGGCTCCCACTTCCTTCTAAAAGAGAAGCACCCCAGACCTTCCTGGTCTGCACCAGAAGCAAGTCCTCCGTTCTTCGTGGGTTCCGCTTGCCAAGGCTTGGTGAGTTCGAGTTCAACTTCGACACCGCCGACAGCAAGAGCCTTCGTGGGACAGCTCGCCTCCTGGTCCTGGTCGTCCTCGACGTCTCCTGGTCCCCGTGGCTGCAGCGACAAGCTTCACCTTCACCTGCAATGTTCACGACATCGCCTGGTTCCTTCCTGGATCCACGTGGTCACTTGCTAGTGACCTTGACTCTGTCCCTTCTGCTTGCAGGTCTCCTCTCTTCTTGATCCCAGCCTTGGGATCCACCGGACACTCTTCACTGACTGCCTGTCAGCAACTTTCCTTCAGGCATCCCTAGAAGTCCACGACGAAACCCGACGCAAGTTCACACCTATGCACTAGCAGCCCGTGGGCTAGGTAACTTGGGTACTTCGGTGCTCACAAGGGTAGTGACTATCCTAGCGTCTAGTTTCCGAGTCTCGACACTCTAGCTGCTTCAGAAGTGTCCTTAAACTGTTAATTTCTAACTGCTAGTAATTCTATCGACTTTTACGCATTACGCGTGAGTGTTTCCACTCTCCACCTGAATCCCGTGGGCCTCCCACTTCCTAACTGTTGCTAGTTTAGTGTAGCCCCAGCGATTCCCTAGGCCTAGGCCTATCCTATTTCCGTGACAGTGGTCCTTATACCACTTCTTTAGTATATGGTTTGCGTGGCCCCCAGGGCCTAACTGTATTACTTACCTGTGTGACTTAATGTATGCTTAAATAAGACTGTGTTGTACTTACCTCTAATCTCATAAAGAGTGCTGAGGGTTTGACTAGAATAAATACACTTTATTTTATATATATCTGTTGTGGTGTCCTTTCATTTGGTATTCAAGGGATTATATATGGTATCACAGCTGGCTTCACATGCCATTCAGAGTTTAGCCTAAGACTGCTCTTGTCCATGCTACCACTAGGATAGCTGGTCTGTAAGGTTGACTTTACAACCAATCACCATAAGGGTTGTTTGGACTGATATAAGGTGTACACTAGAACTAGTGACATCATACATCAGGCCAACTTCTCACATACCCTAAACCCTAAAACACTCCCCCAGCATGACTCCCTACACTACCCAAACAACACTGCACTACCCTAAACCCTAAATCTACGCCCAGCATGACCCCCTACACTACCCAAACACCACTGCACTACTCTAAACCCAATATCTACCCTCAGCACGACCCCTACACTACCCAAACACCACTACAATACCCTAAACCCTAAAACACTACCCACAGCATGACCCCCTACACTACACCAACACCACTGCACTACCCTAAACCTTAAAACATTACCCCAGCATGACCACCTACACTACCCAAACACAACTGCAGTACCCTAAACCCTAAAACACTGCCCCCAGCACGACACCCTACACTACCCAAACACCACTGCACTGCCCTAAACCCTAAAACACTACCCCCAGCACGACCCCTACACTACACAAACACCACTGAACTGCCTAAACACTAAAACACTACCCCCAGCACCACCCCCTACAATATACAAGCACCACTGCACCACCCTAAACCCTAAATCTACCCCAAGCACAACCCCCTACACTACAAAAACATCAAGGCACTACCCTAAACCCTAAAACACTACCACAAGCACGACTCCTTACACTACAGAAACACGACTGCCCTACCCTAAACCCTGAAACACCAGCATCAGCACGACCCCGCTCACTGCCCGAACACCACTGCATTGCCCTAAACCCTGAAACACCACACCCAGCATGACCCCCTACGCTGTCCGAACACCACTGCACTGCCATAAACCCTAATCACCACCCCCAGCAGGACCCCCTATGCTGCCCGAACACTACTGCTCTGCCCTAAACCCTGAAACACCAGCCCCAACACGACTCCCTACACTGCCCAAACACCACTGCACTGCCCTAAACCCTGAAACACCACCCCAGCACGAACCCCTACACTGCCCGAACACCACTGCACTGCCCTAAACACTGAAACACAACCCACAGCCAACCCTCTACACTGCCCGAACACCACTGCACTGCCCTAAACCCTAAAACACCACCCCCAGCACGAACCCCTACACTGCCCGAACACCACTGCACTGCCCTAAACCCTGAAACACCACCCCAGCATGACCCCCTACATTGCCTGAAAACCACTGCACTGACCTAAACCCTGAACCACCATCCCCAGCATGCCCCCTACACTGCCCGAGCACCACTGTACTGCCCTAAACCCTGAAAAATCAGCCCCAGCACGACCCCTACACTGCCCAAACACCACTGCACTGCCCTAAACCCTGAAACACCAGGCCCAGCACGACCCCTACACTACTGGAACACCACTGCACTGCCCTAAACCCTGAAACACCAGCCCCAGCACGACGCCCTACACTGCCCAAACACCACTGCACTGCCCTAAACCCTGAAACACCAGCCCCAGTACGACCCCCTACACTACCCCAACACCACTGTACTGCCCTAAACCCTGAAACACCACCACCCTGCACGACCACCTACACTGCCCGAACACCACTGCACTGCCCTAAACCCTGAATCACCAGCCCCCGCACGATCCCTACCCTGCCCGAACACCACTCCACTGCCCTAAACCCTGAAACACCACCCCAGCACGATCCCTACACTGCACGAACACCACTGCACTGCCCTAAACCCTAAAACATCACCCCAGCACGACCCCCTATGCTGCACGAACACCACTGCACTGCCCTAAACCCTAAAACGCTATCCCCAGCACGAGCCCCTACACTGACTGAGCACCACTGCACTGCCCTAAACCCTGAAACACCACCCCTAGCACGACCCCCTACACTACCCGAACACCACTGCTCTGCACGAAACCCTGAAACACCAGTCCCGGTACAACTCCCTACACTGCCCGAAGACCACTGCTCTGCACTGAACCCTGAAACACCAGCCCCAGCACAACTCCCTACACTGCCCGAACACCATTGCACTGCCCTAAACCCTGAAACGCCACCCCCCGCACAACACCCTACACTGCACGAACACCACTACACTGCCCTAAACCCTAAAACACCACCCCCAGCATGGCCCCCTTCACTGCCCGAACACCACTGCACTTCCCTAAACCCTAAAACACCACTCCCAGCACGACCCCTTTCACTGCCCGAGCACCACTGCACTGCCCTAAACCCTAAAACACTACCCCCAGCACGACCCCCTACACTGCCTGAACACCACCGCACAGCCCTAATCCCTGAAACACCACCCCCAGCACGACCCCCTACACTGCCCGAACACCACTGCACTGCCCTAAACCCTGAAAAACCAGCCCCAACACGACCCCTACACTGCCCGAACACCACTGCACTGCCCTAAACCCTAAAACACCACCCCGCACGACATCCTACACTGCCCGAACACCACTGCACTGCCCTAAACCCTGAATCACCACCCCCCGCACGACCCCTACACTGCCCGAACACCACTCCACTGCCCTAAACACTGAAACACCACCCCCAGCACGATCCCTACACTGCACGAACACCACTGCACTGCCCTAAACCCTAAAACGCTATCTCCAGCATGAGCCCCTACACTGCCCGAGCACCACTGCACTGCCCTAAACCCTGAAACACCACCCCTAGCACGACCCCCTACACTACCCGAACACCACTGCTCTGCACTAAACCCTGAAACACCAGTCCCAACACAACTCCCTACACTGCCCGAAGACCACTGCTCTGCACTAAACCCTGAAACACCAGCCCCAGCACAACTCCCTACAGTGCCCGAAGACCACTGCACTGCCCTAAACCCTGAAACGCCACCCCCCGCACAACACCCTACACTGCACGAACACCACTACACTGCCCTAAACCCTAAAACACCACCCCCACAATGGCCCCCTTGACTGCCCGAACACCACTGCACTGCCCTAAACCCTAAAACACTACCCCAGCACGACCCTCTACACTGCCCGAACACCAATGCACAGCCCTAATCCCTGAAACACCACCCCCAGCACGACCCCCTACACTGCCCGAACACCACTGCTCTGCCCTAAGCCCTGAAACACCAGCCCCAGCATGACCCCCTTCACTGCCCGAACACCACTGCACTGCACTAAACCCTGAAAAACCAGCCCCAGCATGACCCCCTACACTGCCCGAACACCACTGCACTGCCCTAAACCCTGAAACACCAACCCCAGCACGACCCCCTACACTGCCCGAACACCACTACACTGCCCTAAACCCTGAAACACAACCCCCAGCACGACCCTCTACACTGCCCGAACACCACTGCACTGCCCTAAACCCTGAAACACCACCCCCAGCATGAACCCCTACACTGCCCGAACACCACTGCACTGCCTAAACCCTGAAACACCACCCCAGCACGGCCCCCTACACTGCCTGAACACCACTGCACTGACCTAAACCGTGAACTACCATCCCCAGCACGACCCCCCTACACTGCCCGAGCACCACTGTACTGCCCTAAACCCTGAAACATCAGCCCCAGCATGACCCCCTACACTACCCGAACACCACTGCTCTGCCCTAAACCCTGAAACACCAGCCCCAGCACAACTCCCTACACTGCCCGAAAACCACTGCTCTGCCCTAAACCCTGAAACACCAGCCCCAGCACAACTCCCTACACTGCCCGAAGACCACTGCACTGCCCTAAACCCTGAAACGCCAGCCCCGCACGACACCCTACACTGCACGAACACCACTACACTGCCCTAAACCCTAAAACACCACCCCCAGCATAACCCCCTTCACTGCCCGAACACCACTGCACTTCCCTAAACCCTAAAAAACCACTCCCAGCACGACCCCCTTCACTGCCCGAACACCACTGCACTGCCCTAAACCCTAAAACACTACCCCCAGCACGACCCCCTACACTGCCCGAACACCACTGCTCTGCCCTAAGCCCTGAAACACCAGCCCCAGCATGACTCCCTTCACTGCCCAAACACCACTGCACTGCCCTAAACCCTGAAAAACCAGCACCAACACGACCCCTACACTGCCAGAACACCACTGCACTGCCCTAAACCCTGAAACACCAACCCTGGCATGACCCCCTACACTGCGCGAACACCACTGCACTGCCCTAAACCCCTAAACACCACCACCCTGCACGACCACCTACACTGCCCGAACATCACTGCACTGCCCTAAACCCTGAAACACCACCCCCTGCACAACCCCCTACACTGCCCGAACAACACTGCACTGCCCTAAACCCTGAAACTCCACCCCTCTGCACAACACCCTACACTGCCCGAACACCACTGCACTGCCCTAAACCCTGAAACTCCACCCCTCTGCACAACCCCCCACACTGCCCGAACACCACTGCACTGCCCTAAACCCTGAAACACCACCCCACGCATGACCCCCTACACTGCCCGAACACCACTGCCCTGCCCTAAACCATGAAACACCACCCCCAGCATGACCCCCTACTCTGCACGAACACAACTGCACTGCCCTAATCCCTGAAACACCACCCTCAGTACGACACCCTACACTGCACAAACACCACTGCACTGCCATAAACCCTAAAACACCACCCCCAGCACGACCCCCTTCACTGCCCGAACACCACTGCACTTCCCTAAACCCTAAAACACCACATCCAGCACGACCCCCTACACTGCCCGAACACCACTGCACTGCCCTAAACCCTAAAACACTACCCCTAGCAGCACCCCCTACACTACCCAAACACCACTGCACTACGCTAAACCCTAAAACACTAACGCCAGCAGTACCCCCAACACTACCCAAACACCATTGCACTACCCTAAACCCTAAAACACTATCCCCAGCAGGACCCCCTACACTACCCAAACACCACTGCACTCCCCTAAACCCTAAACCACTACCCCCTGCACAACCCCCTACACTCCCCAAACACCTCTGCACTACCCTAAAACACTACCCCCAGCATGACCCCCTACACTGCCCAAACACCACTGCACTACCCTAAACCCTAAAACACTCCCCCAGCATGACTCCCTACACTACCCAAACACCACTGCACTGCCCTAAACCCTAATTCTACCACCAGCACGACCCCCTATTCTACCCAAACACCACTGCACTACCCTAAACACTAAATCTACGCCCAGCATGACCCCCTACACTACCCAAACACCACTGCACTACTCTAAACCCAATATCTACCCTCAGCACGACCCCTACACTACCCAAACACCACTGCACTACCCTAAACCCTAAAACACTACCCCCAGCACGACCCCCTACACTACACCAACACCACTGCACTACCCTAAACCTTATAACATTACCCCAGCATGACCACCTACACTACCCAAACACCACTGCTGTACCCTTAACCCTAAAACACTGCCCCCAGCACGACCCCCTACACTACCCAAACACCACTGCACTGCCCTAAACCCTAAAACACTACCCTCAGCATGACCCCCTACACTACACAAACACCACTGAACTGCCTAAACACTAAAACACTACCCCCAGCACCACCCCCTACAATACACAAGCACCACTGCACCACCCTAAACCCTAAATCTACCCCAAGCACAACCCCCTACACTACACAAACATCACGGCACTACCCTAAACACTAAAACACTACCACAAGCACGACTCCTTACACTACAGAAACACCACTGCCCTACCCTAAACCCTGAAACACCAGCACCAGCATGACCCTGTTCACTGCCCGAACACCACTGCATTGCCCTAAACCCTGAAACACCACCCCCAGCATGACCCCCTACGCTGTCTGAACACCACTGCACTGCCATAAACCCTAAACACCACCCCCAGCACGGCCCACAACTCTGCCCGAACACCACTGCTCTGCCGTAAACCCTGAAAGGCCACCCCCAGCACGACTCCCTATGCTGCCCAAACACCACTGCTCTGCCCTAAACCCTGAAACACCAGCCCCAACACGACTCCCTACACTGCCCAAACACCACTGCACTGCCCTAAACCCTGAAACACCAGCCCCAGCACAACCCCTACACTTCCCGAACACCACTACACTGCCCTAAACACTGAAACACCACCCACCACCAACCCTCTACACTGCCCGAACACCAGTGCACTGCCCTAAACCCTGAAACACCACCCCAGCACGAACCCCTACACTGCCCGAACACCACTGCACTGCCCTAAACCCTGAAACACCACCCCAGCACGACCCCGTACACTGCCTGAACACCACTGCACTGACATAAACCCTGAACCACCATCCCCAGCACTACCCCCTACACTGCCTGAGCACCACTGTACTGCCCTAAACCCTGAAACATCAGCCCCAGCATGAACCCCTACACTACCCGAACACCACTGCTCTGCCCTAAACCCTAAAACACCAGCCCCAGCACAACTCCCTACACTGCCCGAAAACCACTGCTCTGCCCTAAACCCTGAAACACCAGCCCCAGCACAACTCCCTACACTGCCCGAAAACCACTGCTCTGCCCTAAACCCTGAAACACCAGCCCCATCACAACTCCCCACACTGCCCGAAGACCACTGCACTGCCCTAAACCCTGAAACGCCAGCCCCGCACGACACCCTACACTGCACGAACACCACTACACTGCCCTAAACCCTAAAACACCACCCCCAGCATAACCCCCTTCACTGCCCGAACACCACTGCACTTCCCTAAACCCTAAAAAAACACTCCCAGCACGACCCCCTTCACTGCCCGAACACCACTGCACTGCCCTAAACCCTAAAACACTACCCCCAGCACGACCCCCTACACTGCCCGAACACCACTGCACAGCCCGAAACCCTGAAACACCACCCCCAGCACAACCCCCTACACTGCCCGAACACCACTGCTCTGCCCTAAGCCCTGAAACACTAGCCCCAGCACGACTCCCTTCACTGCCCAAACACCACTGCACTGCCCTAAACCCTGAAAAACCAGCACCAACACGACCCCTACACTGCCAGAACACCACTGCACTGCCCTAAACCCTGAAACACCAACCCTGGCACGACCCCCTACACTGCGCGAACACCACTGCACTGCCCTAAACCCCTAAACACCACCACCCTGCACGACCACCTACACTGCCCGAACACCACTGCACTGCCCTAAACCCTGAAACACCACCCCCTTCACAACCCCCTACACTGCCCGAACAACACTGCACTGCCCTAAACCCTGAAACACCACCCCCTGCACAACCCCCTATACTGCCCGAACAACACTGCACTGCCCTAAACCCTGAAACTCCACCCCTCTGCACAACACCCTACACTGCCCGAACACCACTGCACTGCCCTAAACCCTGAAACTCCACCCCTCTGCACAACCCACTACACTGCCCGAACACCACTGCACTGCCCTAAACCCTGAAACACCACCCCACGCATGACCCCCTACACTGCCCGAACACCACTGCACTGCCCTAAACCATGAAACACCACCCCCAGCATGACCCCCTACTCTGCACGAACACAACTGCACTGCCCTAATCCCTGAAACACCACCCCAGCACGACCCCCTTCACTGCCCGAACACCACTGCACTTCCCTAAACCCTAAAACACCACATCCAGCACGACCCCCTACACTGCCCGAACACCACTGCACTGCCCTAAACCCTAAAACACTACCCCTAGCAGCACCCCCTACACTACCCAAACACCACTGCACTACGCTAAACCCTAAAGCACTAACCCCAGCAGTACCCCCAACACTACCCAAACACCATTGCACTACCCTAAACCCTAAAACACTACCCCCAGCAGGACCCCCTACACTACCCAAACACCACTGCACTCCCCTAAACCCTAAACCACTACCCCCTGCACAACCCCCTACACTCCCCAAACACCTCTGCACTACCCTAAAACACTACCCCCAGCATGACCCCCTACACTGCCCAAACACCACTGTACTACCCTAAACCCTAAAACACTCCCCCAGCATGACTCCCTACACTACCCAAACACCACTGCACTGCCCTAAACCCTAATTCTACCACCAGCACGACCCCCTATTCTACCCAAACACCACTGCACTACCCTAAACACTAAATCTACGCCCAGCATGACCCCCTACACTACCCAAACACCACTGCACTACTCTAAACCCAATATCTACCCTCAGCACGACCCCTACACTACCCAAACACCACTGCACTACCCTAAACCCTAAAACACTACCCCCAGCATGACCCCCTACACTACACCAACACCACTGCACTACCCTAAACCTTATAACATTACCCCAGCATGACCACCTACACTACCCAAACACCACTGCAGTACCCTTAACCCTAAAACACTGCCCCCAGCACGACCCCCTACACTACCCAAACACCACTGCACTGCCCTAAACCCTAAAACACTACCCTCAGCACGACCCCCTACACTACACAAACACCACTGAACAGCCTAAACACTAAAACACTACCCCCAGCACCACCCCCTACAATACACAAGCACCACTGCACCACCCTAAACCCTAAATCTACCCCAAGCACAACCCCCTACACTACACAGACATCACGGCACTACCCTAAACACTAAAACACTACCACAAGCACGACTCCTTACACTACAGAAACACCACTGCCCTACCCTAAACCCTAAAACACCAGCACCAGCATGACCCTGTTCACTGCCCGAACACCACTGCATTGCCCTAAACCCTGAAACACCACCCCCAGCATGACCCCCTACGCTGTCTGAACACCACTGCACTGCCATAAACCCTAAACACCACCCCCAGCACGGCCCACTACTCTGCCCGAACACCACTGCTCTGCCGTAAACCCTGAAAGGCCACCCCCAGCACGACTCCCTATGCTGCCCAAACACCACTGCTCTGCCCTAAACCCTGAAACACCAGCCCCAACACGACTCCCTACACTGCCCAAACACCACTGCACTGCCCTAAACCCTGAAACACCAGCCCCAGCACGACCCCTACAATTCCCGAACACCACTACACTGCCCTAAACACTGAAACACCACCCACAACCAACCCTCTACACTGCCCGAACACCACTGCACTGCCCTAAACCCTGAAACACCACCCCCAGCACGAACCCCTACACTGCCCGAACACCACTGCACTGACCTAAACCCTGAACCACCATCCCCAGCACGCCCCCTACACTGCCCGAGCACGACTGTACTGCCCTAAACCCTGAAACATCAGCCCCAGCACGACCCCCTATACTGCCCGAACACCACTGCACTGCCCTAAACCCCTAAACAACACCACCCTGCACGACCACCTACACTGCCCGAACACCACTGCACTGCCCTAAACCCTGAAACACCACCCCCTTCACAACCCCCTACACTGCCCGAACAACACTGTACTGCCCTAAACCCTGAAACACCACCCCCTGCACAACCCCCTACACTGCCCGAACAACACTGCACTGCCCTAAACCCTGAAACTCCACCCCTCTGCACAACACCCTACACTGCCCGAACACCACTGCACTGCCCTAAACCCTGAAACTCCACCCCTCTGCTCAACCCCCTACACTGCCCGAACACCACTGCACTGCCCTAAACCCTGAAACACCACCCCACGCATGACCCCCTACACTGCCCGAACACCACTGCACTGCCCTAAACCATGAAACACCACCCCCAGCATGACCCCCTACTCTGCACGAACACAACTGCACTGCCCTAATCCCTGAAACACCACCCTGAGTACGACCCCCTACACTGCACAAACACCACTGCACTGCCATAAACCCTAAAACACCACCCCCAGCACGACCCCCTTCACTGCCCGAACACCACTGCACTTCCCTAAACCCTAAAACACCACATCCAGCACGACCCCCTACACTGCCCGAACACCACTGCACTGCCCTTAACCCTAAAACACTACCCCTAGCAGCACCCCCTACATTTCCCAAACACCACTGCACTACGCTAAACCCTAAAACACTAACCCCAGCAGTACCCCCAACACTACCCAAACACCATTGCACTACCCTAAACCCTAAAACACTACCCCCAGCAGGACCTCCTACACTACCCAAACACCACTGCACTCCCCTAAACCCTAAACCACTACCCCCTGCACAACCCCCTACACTCCCCAAACACCTCTGCACTACCCTAAAACACTACCCCCAGCATGACCCCCTACACTGCCCAAACACCACTGCACTACCCTAAACCCTAAAACACTCCCCCAGCATGACTCCCTACACTACCCAAACACCACTGCACTGCCTTAAACCCTAATTCTACCACCAGCACGACCCCCTATTCTACCCAAACACCAAAGCACTACCCTAAACACTAAATCTATGCCCAGCATGACCCCCTACACTACCCAAACACCACTGCACTACTCTAAACCCAATATCTACCCTCAGCACGACCCCTACAATACCCAAACACCACTGCACTACCCTAAACCCTAAAACACTACCCCCAGCACGACCCCCTACACTACACCAACACCACTGCACTACCCTAAACCTTATAACATTACCCCAGCATGACCACCTACACTACCGAAACACCACTGCTGTACCCTTAACCCTAAAACACTGCCCCAGCACGACCCCCTACACTACCCAAACACCACTGCACTGCCCTAAACCCTAAAACACTACCCTCAGCACGACCCCCTACACTACACAAACACCACTGAACTGCCTAAACACTAAAACACTACCCCCAGCACCACCCCCTACAATACACAAGCACCACTGCACCACCCTAAACCCTAAATCTACCCCAAGCACAACCCCCTACACTACACAAACATCACGGCACTACCCTAAACACTAAAACACTACCACAAGCACGACTCCTTACACTACAGAAACACCACTGCCCTACCCTAAACCCTGAAACACCAGCACCAGCATGACCCTGTTCACTGCCCGAACACCACTGCATTGCCCTAAACCCTGAAACACCACCCCCAGCATGACCCCCTACGCTGTCTGAACACCACTGCACTGCCATAAACCCTAAACACCACCCCCAGCACGGCCCACAACTCTGCCCGAACACCACTGCTCTGCCGTAAACCCTGAAAGGCCACCCCCAGCACGACTCCCTATGCTGCCCAAACACCACTGCTCTGCCCTAAACCCTGAAACACCAGCCCCAACACGACTCCCTACACTGCCCAAACACCACTGCACTGCCCTAAACCCTGAAACACCAACCCCAGCACGACCCCTACACTTCCCGAACACCACTACACTGCCCTAAACACTGAAACACCACCCACCACCAACCCTCTACACTGCCCGAATACCAGTGCACTGCCCTAAACCCTGAAACACCACCCCCAGCACGAACCCCTACACTGCCCGAACACCACTGCACTGCCCTAAACCCTGAAACACCACCCCAGCACGACCCCGTACACTGCCTGAACACCACTGCACTGACATAAACCCTGAACCACCATCCCCAGCACTACCCCCTACACTGCCTGAGCACCACTGTACTGCCCTAAACCCTGAAACATCAGCCCCAGCATGAACCCCTACACTACCCGAACACCACTGCTCTGCCCTAAACCCTAAAACACCAGCCCCAGCACAACTCCCTACACTGCCCGAAAACCACTGCTCTGCCCTAAACCCTGAAACACCAGCCCCAGCACAACTCCCTACACTGCCCGAAAACCACTGCTCTGCCCTAAACCCTGAAACACCAGCCCCATCACAACTCCCCACACTGCCCGAAGACCACTGCACTGCCCTAAACCCTGAAACGCCAGCCCCGCACGACACCTTACACTGCACGAACACCACTACACTGCCCTAAACCCTAAAACACCACCCCCAGCATAACCCCCTTCACTGCCCAAACACCACTGCACTTCCCTAAACCCTAAAAAAACACTCCCAGCACGACCCCCTACACTGCCCGAACACCACTGCACAGCCCTAAACCCTGAAACACCACCCCCAGCACAACCCCCTACACTGCCCGAACACCACTGCTCTGCCCTAAGCCCTGAAACACCAGCCCCAGCACGACTCCCTTCACTGCCCAAACACCACTGCACTGCCCTAAACCCTGAAAAACCAGCACCAACACGACCCCTACACTGCCAGAACACCACTGCACTGCCCTAAACTCTGAAACACCAACCCTGGCACGACCCCCTACACTGCGCGAACACCACTGCACTGCCCTAAACCCCTAAACACCACCACCCTGCACGACCACCTACACTGCCCGAACACCACTGCACTGCCCTAAACCCTGAAACACCACCCCCTTCACAACCCCCTACACTGCCCGAACAACACTGCACTGCCCTAAACCCTGAAACACCACCCCCTGCACAACCCCCTACACTGCCCGAACAACACTGCACTGCCCTAAACCCTGAAACTCCACCCCTCTGCACAACACCCTACACTGCCCGAACACCACTGCACTGCCCTAAACCCTGAAACACCACCCCACGCATGACCCCTTACACTACCCGAACACCACTGCACTGCCCTAAACCATGAAACACCACCCCCAGCATGACCCCCTACTCTGCACGAACACAACTGCACTGCCCTAATCCCTGAAACACCACCCTCAGCACGACCCCCTACACTGCACAAACACCACTGCACTGCCATAAACCCTAAAACACCACCCCCAGCACGACCCCCTTCACTGCCCGAACACCACTGCACTTCCCTAAACCCTAAAACACCACATCCAGCTCGACCCCCTACACTGCCCGAACACCACTGCACTGCCCTAAACCCTAAAACTCTACCCCTAGCAGCACCCCCTACACTACCCAAACACCACTGCACTACGCTAAACCCTAAAGCACTAACCCCAGCAGTACTCCCAACACTACCCAAACACCATTGCACTACCCTAAACCCTAAAACACTACCCCCAGCAGGACCCCCTACACTACCCAAACACCACTGCACTCCCCTAAACCCTAAACCACTACCCCCTTCACAACCCCCTACACTCCCCAAACACCTCTGCACTACCCTAAAACACTACCCCCAGCATGACCCCCTAAACTGCCCAAACACCACTGCACTACCCTAAACCCTAAAACACTCCCCCAGCATGACTCCCTACACTACCCAAACACCACTGCACTGCCCTAAACCCTAATTCTACCACCAGCACGACCCCCTATTCTACCCAAACACCACTGCACTACCCTAAACACTAAATCTACCCCCAGCATGACCCCCTACACTACCCAAACACCACTGCACTACTCTAAACCCAATATCTACCCTCAGCACGACCCCTACACTACCCAAAAACCACTGCACTACCCTAAACCCTAAAACACTACCCCCAGCACGACCCCCTACACTACACCAACACCACTGCACTACCCTAAACCTTATAACATTACCCCAGCATGACCACCTACACTACCCAAACACCACTGCAGTACCCTTAACCCTAAAACACTGCCCCCAGCACGACCCCCTACACTACCCAAACACCACTGCACTGCCCTAAACCCTAAAACACTACCCTCAGCACGACCCCCTACACTACACAAACACCACTGAACTGCCTAAACACTAAAACACTACCCCCAGCACCACCCCCTACAATACACAAGCACCACTGCACCACCCTAAACCCTAAATCTACCCCAAGCACAACCCCCTACACTACACAGACATCACGGCACTACCCTAAACACTAAAACACTACCACAAGCACGACTCCTTACACTACAGAAACACCACTGCCCTACCCTAAACCCTAAAACACCAGCACCAGCATGACCCTGTTCACTGCCCGAACACCACTGCATTGCCCTAAACCCTGAAACACCACCCCCAGCATGACCCCCTACGCTGTCTGAACACCACTGCTCTGCCGTAAACCCTGAAAGGCCACCCCCAGCACGACTCCCTATGCTGCCCAAACACCACTGCTCTGCCCTAAACCCTGAAACACCAGCCCTAACACGACTCCCTACACTGCCCAAACACCACTGCACTGCCCTAAACCCTGAAACACCAGCCCCAGCACGACCCCTACACTTCCCGAACACCACTACACTGCCATAAACCCTGAAACACCATCCCCACACGACACCCTACACTGCACGAACACCACTGCACTGCCCTAAACCCTGAAACACCACCCCAAGCACGAACCCCTACACTGCCCGAACACCACTGCACTGCCCTAAACCCTGAAACACCACCCCAGCACGACCCCCTACACTGCGTGAACACCACTGCACTGACCTAAACCCTGAACCACCATCCCCAGCACGCCCCCTACACTGCCCGAGCACCACTGTACTGCCCTAAACCCTGAAACATCAGCCCCAGCACGACCCCCTATACTGCCCGAACACCACTGCACTGCCATAAACCCTGAAACACCAGGCCCAGCACGACCCTTACACTGCTGGAACACCACTGCACTGCCCTAAACCCTGAAACAAAAGCCCCAGCACGACGCCCTACACTGCCCAAACACCACTGCACTGCCCTAAACTCTGAAACAACCGCCCCAGTACGACCCCCTACACTATCCCAACACCACTGCACTGCCCTAAACCCTGAAACACCACCACCCTGCACGACCACCTACACTGCCCGAACACAACTGCACTGCCCTAAACCCTGAAACACCACCCCCGCACGACATCCTACACTGCCCAAACACCACTGCACTGCCCTAAACTCTGAAACACCACTCCCGCACGACCCCCTACACTGCCCGAACACCACTGCACTGCCCTAAACCCTGAAACACCACCCCCCGCACGACCCCTACACTGCCCGAACACCACTACACTGCCCTAAACCCTGAAACACCACCCCAGCACCATCCCTACACTGCACGAACACCACTGCACTGCCCTAAACCCTAAAACATCACCCCAGCATGACCCCCTACACTGCACGAACACCACTGCACTGCCCTAAACCCTAAAACGCTATCCCCAGCACAAGCCCCTACACTGCCCGAGCACCACTGCACTGCCCTAAACCCTGAAACACCACCCCTAGCACGACACCCTACACTACATGAACAAAACTGCTCTGCACTAAACCCTGAAACACCAGTCCCAGCACAACTCCCTACACTGCCGGAAGACCACTGCTCTGCCCTAAACCCTGAAACACCAGCCCCAGAACAACTCCCTACACTGCCCGAAGACCACTGCACTGCCCTAAACCCTGAAACGCCACCCCCTGCACAACACCCTACACTGCACGAACACCACTACACTGCCCTAAACCCTAAAACACCACCCCCAGCATGACCCCCTTCACTGCCCGAACACCACTGCACTTCCCTAAACCCTAAAACACCACTCCCAGCATGACCCCTTTCACTGCCCGAACAGCACTGCACTGCCCTAAACCCTAAAACACTACCCCCAGCACGACCCCCTACACTGCCCGAACACCACTGCACAGCCCTAATCCCTGAAACACCACCCCCAGCATGACCCCCTACACTTACCGAACACCACTGCTCTGCCCTAAGCCCTGAAACACCAGCCCCAGCATGACCCCCTTCACTGCCCGAACACCACTGCACTGCCCTAAACCCAGAAAAACCGGCCCCAACACGACCCCTACACTGCCCGAACACCACTGCACTGCCCTAAACCCTGAAACACCAACCCCAGCACGACCCCCTACACTGCCCAAACACCACTACACTGCCCTAAACCCTTAAACACAACCCACAGCACGACCCTCTACACTGCCCGAACACCACTGCACTGCCCTAAACCCTGAAACACCACCCCCAGCACGAACCCCTACACTGCCCGAACACCACTGCACTGCCCTAAACCCTGAAACACCACCCCAGCATGACCCCCTATACTGCCTGAACACCACTGCACTGACCTAAACCCTGAACCACCATCCCCAGCATGACCCCCTACACTGCCCGAGCACCACTGTACCCGGAAAGCCGGGAGATGCGCTAGGCAATAGCGTTTTAAAACTGTGTGATCTTGTGTTTTTAAAAAAAACAAAAGCTTACCGAACCTTTGGCATTATTCCTCAGATCCAGGCATCCCCGTACAGCGGAGTCAGCGCTGACACGGGCAACGCCTCTCTGTTGACGCCATTGCCTTCGAGCTCATTGGGCCACGAGACACGCCTACCTGTGTTGGCCACACCCTCCCTTAACTCCCCGGCAACCCCATAAAACATGTGCTATTGCCGGAAGCGCAGCGGACGAGCGCAGCGTGCGCGACGATGGCGCGCTTAAGGCAAGCTTGTCTGCGCTCGTCCGCGCTAGGCAGAGCACAGAGCTAGACACTATCGATATTGACAACCCCCTCACGCATAGATACTCAAGGGATGCTTTGCTACGTCTTAACAAAGAGGTAAAAAGCCCATGCCTACACTCTGTCACTGGGGATAGCTCTTCCAACCACTGCCGTTACTGCCCGTACAAATGTACATCCACTGTGTCTCAACCTTCCTCCTCCACCCTTATGCGCATGGCCCTGATCAATTGCAGATCACTTCCCAAGCATTCAATAGAAATCTACCACACCCTAGAGAATCGTAAATTAGACGTTCTTTTTCTAACAGAAACCTGGTTGGGACCAGACTCCGACCCAGACATCGTCAAATCCCTCCCTCCCGGCTTCCTGATTCAACATGTGGACCGTTCTAAAGGGAAGGGAGGGGGTATTGCCATAATTTATAAAAACCATCTTTCCTGCCGAATGCAAGGCAGCCCCCTCCGTGATTGTGAAAATGTTTTATTCTCCATTCAAGTCTCCCCATGTAGATCTCTATCTGGAATTCTTATCTATCGCCCTCCAGGACCCATGGGCCAGTTCAGTGAATCTCTCATGGAACATACTTGCACACTCTCTGCCATCCATTCCACTTTCATGATCCTAGGAGACCTGAATATACACTTTGATAAAGAGGAAGTCAAACCAGCCTCCGACCTGACAGCAGATCTTGAAACCCTTCAGCTCAGGCTACAAAGCAGACAACCGACCCACTCACTGGGCCACTTGTTGGCTCCTATCTTTTCCAACATCAATGATCTCACTATCCTGGACCATACCCCGGTACCATGGTCTGACCACTTCTTAATCTCACTGAATTGGCAGCCATATAACATCCTACGTTCTAAATCTCCACCTAATAAACCCACTCGCTCTTGGGCGACCTTAGACCCAGAAAAATGGAAGGCAAACCTAGAGCGCTCTCCCACGAATCTTGAATCTAACCCTATTCTTGCCGATACAGAATTTTCTAAATGGATAGGAGAGTCACTGGACAAAACCCTTCCCAAAAAACTTTCCTGTAAGCCCCGAGTTAAAATTACCTCTCCATGGTTTACGCAGGAAATGCGAATTCTTAAAAAAATCTGTAAGAAATCGGAAAGAGACTGGAGGAAAAATTTCGACCCTACTAAAAAGATCGAATACAAACAGACCATCCTCACTTACAAAAAGGCACTCAAAATCGCCCAAGTTAAATATTTTGAGAAAAAAATAAAATCATCTACCAATTCATCAAGGGAGACGTTCCAAATTGCTAAAAAACTTCTTAAAGCACCGGACCCTCTCCCTCTAGTAGAGCCATCAGCTAACCGATGCAATGAATTCGCGGAATTTTTTGACTCTAAGATTAGAAACATTCTTAACTCTCTTCCGTCACAAACTTCTGACGCTCCTTCCATCTCTAATCTATCTAGTTTCACTCCCCAT
Source organism: Triturus cristatus (assembly GCF_964204655.1). Lineage (NCBI taxonomy): Eukaryota > Metazoa > Chordata > Amphibia > Caudata > Salamandridae > Triturus > Triturus cristatus. The sequence goes on from NC_140579.1 coordinate 1,227,131,293, forward strand.
GCTACAACATATCAACTGTCCCAATTCACTCCCTTGACAGCAGAAATTCTCTCCCCAATGCTACACTCAATTAAAAGTGGATCTCCAACTGATCCCGCACCATTTAATATCCTAAAGTTAGTTGCGCCTACCATTCTTCCTTATCTAACGAATTTGATCAACATCTCGCTTACACACGGCGTTCTTCCACCTAGTTGGAAAAAAGCAACTGTCAAAGCCCTTATTAAGAAATCTCATTTGGACCCGCTAGACCTAGGTAATTTTCGGCCGATCTCCTTGCTCCCAGGCAACAGCAAGATAGCCGAAAAATATGTTAATCACCAACTTTCCAAATACCTTGAAACGAACGGTCTTCTGGAGCCGTCTCAGACGGGATTCAGGCCCGGCCAGAGTACAGAGACTGCGATGTTGGCGGTTGTCGAAGAAGCAAGAAAAATCATCGACTCAGGGGGATCAGTGGCAGTGATCCTCCTGGACCTGAGCGCAGCCTTCGACACCGTCAACCATTCGATACTGGTCCATAGGCTCAGAGATCTTGGAGTCGCAGGAACAGCCCTGTCCTGGTTGGAATCCTTCCTTAACGATAGATCCTTCCAGGTAGTAGATGGCAATTTTACCTCAAGGTCCGCTGCTATCAGCTGTGGGGTCCATCAGGGCTCGTCCCTGAGTCCGACCCTTTTTAATGTTTACATGTCCCCCCTGGAGAAAATCGTTGCCCCCTTTGGGATTAAGCTCTTAACGTATGCTGACGATACCCAATTGGTAGTCTCCTTAAGTCAGCAAGACCAATCCCTTACCAACCTCCACAGCTGTCTTAGCTACATAACCAATTGGATGAATATCTCACATCTTAAACTTAATAATGATAAGACAGAGATAATGGTTCTAGGCAATCATTCACTTTACCAACCTAAATCCTTGTGGCTACCCTGTATGGGCACGTCACCTAACCCAAAAAAGAAAATCAAGAGTTTAGGAATTTGGCTAAACGAAGGCCTTAACTTTTTCACCCAAGCAAGAAAAACGGCAGGTGTGTGTCATGGCCTTCTACGGACTGCTAGAAAAATCCTACCACTGCTCCCAACGCAATCACAAAAACTTTTGATTCACGGCCTTGTGCTGTCCCGCCTGGATTACGGCAATGCCCTCTATTTGGGCGCCCCTAAAAAAGTACTCTCAAAACTCCAGATAGTACAAAATGCTGCCGCTCGTCTTCTCACAGGAACCCATCGTCGCTGCCCAGCTAAATCTGCTTTGAATGCTTTGCATTGGTTGCCGATCCAAGAGAGGATACAATTTAAGACACTATGCACGACTCATAAAATTCTGCATGGTAAGGCCCCAACCATCTTTAAAAAACCTTATAACTCCTTATAGCACCAAGAGAACGTTACGCTCTTCACATTGTAACTTGGCATCCGTACCCAGAATCAAGAAGGCCTGTTCTGGAGGTCGATTCTTTGCGTACAATGCTTCCAACCTATGGAACTCTCTGCCCCTGGACATCAGAGCCCAGCCCAACCTAGGGTACTCAAGACCTGGCTGTTCCCGTAAGGCTTCCTCATGCTTGGTTTCTTTATCCTTAGCGCTGGGACGCTTACGGGCAGCCATGCGCTTTATAAATCTGTAAAATAAATACTGCCCTAAACCCTGAAACATCAGCCCCAGCATGAACCCCTACACTACCCGAACACCACTGCTCTGCCCTAAACCCTAAAACACCAGCCCCAGCACAACTCCCTACACTGCCCGAACAACACTGCACTGCCCTAAACCCTGAAACACCACCCCCTGCACAACCCCCTACACTGCCCGAACAACACTGCACTGCCCTAAAGCCTGAAACATCAGCCCCAGCATAAACCCCTACACTACCTGAACACTACTGCTCTGCCCTAAACCCTAAAACACCAGCCCCAGCACAACTCCCTACACTGCCTGAAAACCACTGTTCTGCCCTAAACCCTGAAACACCAGCCCCAGCACAACTCCCTACACTGCCCGAACAACACTGCACTGCCCTAAACCCTGAAACACCATCCCCTGCACAACCCCCTACACTGCCCGAACAACACTGCTCTGCCCTAAACCCTGAAACACCACCCCACGCATGATCCCCTACACTGCCCAAACACCACTGCACTGCCCTAAACCATGAAACACCACCCCCAGCATGACCCACTACTCTGCACGAACACCACTGCACTTCCCTAAACCCTAAAACACCACACCCAGCACGTCCCCCTACACTGCCCGAACACCACTGCACAGCCCTAAACCCAGAAACACCACCCCAGCACGACCCCACACACTGCCCGAACACCACTGCTCTTCCCTAAGCCCTGAAACACCAGCCCCAGCACGACCCCCTTCACTGCCCGAACACCACTGCACTGCCCTAAACCCTGAAAAACCAGCCCCAACATGACCCCTACACTGCCAGAACACCACTGCACTGCCCTAAACCCTGAAACACCAACCCTGGCACGACCCCCTACACTGCGCGAACACCACTGCACTGCCCTAAACCCCTAAACACCACCACCCTGCACGACCACCTACACTGCCCGAACACCACTCCACTGACCTAAACCCTGAAACACCACCCCCCTGCACGACCCCCCTACACTGCCCGAACACCACTGCACTGCCCTAAACCCTGAAACACCACCCCCTGCACAACCCCCTACACTGCCCGAACAACACTGCACTGCCCTAAACCCTGAAACACCACCCCCTGCACAACCCCCTACACTGCCCGAAAAACACTGCACTGCCCTAAACCCTGAACCTCCACCCCTCTGCACAACCCCCTACACTGCCCGAACACCACTGCACTGCCCTAAACCCTGAAACACCACCCCACGCATGATCCCCTACACTGCCCGAACACCACTGCACTGCCCTAAACCATGAAACACCACCCTCAGCATGACCCCCTACTCTGCACGAACACAACTGCACTGCCCTTATCCCTGAAACACCACCCTCAGCACGACCCCCTACACTGCACAAACACCACTGCACTGCCATAAACCCTAAAACACCACTCCCAGCACGACCCCCTTCACTGCCCGAACACCACTGCACTTCCCTAAACCCTAAAACACCACACCCAGCACGACCCCCTACACTGCCCGAACACCACTGCACTGCCCTAAACCCTAAAACTACCCCTAGCAGCACCCCCTACACTACCCAAACACCACTGCACTACGCTAAACCCTAAAACACTAACCCCAGCAGTACCCCCAACACTACCCAAACACCATTGCACTACCCTAAACCCTAAAACACCACCCCCGTACGACCCCCTACACTGCCTTAACACCACTGCATTGCCCTAAACCCTAAAACACTACCACAAGCACGACTCCTTACACTACAGAAATACCACTGCACTACCCTAAACCCTGAAACACTAGCACCAGCACGACCCCCTACGCTGTCCAAATACCACTGCACTGCCATAAACCCTAAACACCAACCCCAGCACGGCCCACTACTCTGCCTGAACACCACTGCTCTGTCGTAAACCCTGAAAGGCCACCCCCAGCACGACCCCCTATGATGCCCGAACTCCACTGCTCTGCCCTAAACCCTGAAACACCAGCCCCAACATGACTCCCTACACTGCCCAAACACCACTGCACTGCCCTAAACCCTGAAACACCATCCCCAGCATGACCCCCTACATTGCCAGAACACCACTACACTGCCCTAAACACTGAAACACAACCCACAGCATGACCCTCTACAGTGCCCGAACACCACTGCACTGCCCTAAACCCTGAAACACCACCCCCAGCACGAACCCCTACACTGCCCGAACACCACTGCACTGCCCTAAACCCTGAAAAACCACCCCAGCACGACCCCCTACACTGCCTGAACACCACTGCACTGACCTAAACCCTGAACCACCTTCCCCAGCACGCCCCCTACACTGCTCGAGCACCACTGTACTGCCCTAAACCTTGAAACATCAGCCCCAGCACGACCCCCTACACTGCCCGAACACCACTGCACTGCATTAAACCCTGAAACACCAGGCCCAGCACGACCCCTACACTGCTGGAACACCACTGCACTGCCCTAAACCCTGAAACACCAGCCCCAGCACGACGCCATACACTGCCCAATCACCACTGCACTGCCCTAAACCCTGAAACACCAGCCCCAGTATGACCCCCTACACTGCCCCAACACCTCTGCACTGCCCTAAACCCTGAAACACACCACCCTGCACGACCACCTACACTGCCCGAACACCACTGCACTGCCCTAAACCCTGAAACACCACCCCCTGCACGACATCCTACACTGCCAAAATACAACGGCACTGCCCTAAACACTGAAACACCACTCCCGCACGACCCCCTACACTGCCCGAACACCACTGCACTGCCATAAACCCTGAATCACCACCCCCGCACGACCCCTACACTGCCCGAACACCACTGCACTGCCCTAAACCCTGAAACACCAACCCCAGCACGATCCCTACACTGCAAGAACACCACTGCACTGCCCTAAACCCTAAAACGCTAACCCCAGCATGAGCCCCTACACTGTCCGAGCACCACTGCACTGCCCTAAACCCTGAAACTCCACCCCTCTGCACAACCCCCTACACTGCCCGAACACCACTGCTCTGCCCTAAACCCTGAAACACCACCCCAAGCATGATCCCCTACACTGCCCGAACACCACTGCACTGCACTAAACCATGAAACACCACCCCCAGCACAACCCCCTACACTGCCCGAACACCACTGCACTTCCCTAAACCCTAAAACACCACTCCCAGCATGACCCCCTTCACTGCCCGAACACCACTGCACTGCCCTAAACCCTAAAACACTACCCCCAGCACGACCCCTACACTGCCCGAACACCACTTCTCTGCCCTAAGCCCTGAAACACCAGCACCAGCACGACCACCTTCACTGCCCGAACACCACTGCACTGCCCTAAACCCTGAAAAACCAACCCCAACACGACCCCTACACTGCCAAAACACCACTGCACTGCCCTAAACCCTGAAACACCAACCCTGGCACGACCCCCTACACTGTGCGAACACCACTGCACTGCCCTAAACCCCTAAACACCACCACCCTGCACAACCCCCTACACTGCCCGAACAACACTGCACTGCCCTAAACCCTGAAAAACCACCCCCTGCACAACCCCCTACACTGCCCGAACAACACTGCACTGCCCTAAACCCTGAAACTCCACCCCTCTGCACAACCCCCTACACTACCCGAACACAACTGCACTGCCCTAAACCCTGAAATACCTCCCCACGCATGATCCCCTACACTGCCCGAACACCACTGCACTGCCCTAAACCATGAAACACTACCCCCAGCATGACCCCCTACTCTGCACGAACACAACTGCACTGCCCTAATCCCTGAAACACCACCCTCAGCACGACCCCCTACACTGCACAAACACCACTGCACTGCCACAAACCCTAAAACACCACTCCCAGCACGACCCCCTTCACTGCCCGAACACCACTGCACTTCCCTAAACCCTAAAACAGCACACCCAGCACGACCCCCTACACTGCCCGAACATCACTGCACTGCCCTAAACCCTAAAACACTACCCCTAGCAGCACGCCCTACACTACCCAAACACAACTGCACTACGCTAAACCCTAAAACACTAACCCCAGCAGTACCCCCAACACTACCCAAACACCATTGCACTACCCTAAACCCTAAAACACTACCCCCAGCAGGACCCCCTACACTGCCCGAACACCACTGCTCTGCCCTAAACTCTGAAACACCAGCCCCAACACGACTCCCTACACTGCCCAAACACCACTGCACTGCCCTAAACCCTGAAACACCAGCCCCAGCACGACCCCCTACACTGCCCGAACACCACTGCACTACCCTTAACCCTGAAACACCAGCACCAGCACGACCCCTACACTGCCCGAACACCACTGCATTGGCCTAAACCCTGAAACACCACCCCCAGCATGACCCCCTACGCTGTCCGAACACCACTGCACTGCCATATACCCTAAACACCACCTCCAGCACGGCCCACTACTCTGCCCGAACCCCACTGCTCTGCCGTAAACCCTGAAAGGCCACCCCCAGCACGATCCCCTATGCTGCCCGAACACCACTGCTCTGCCCTAAACTCTGAAACACCAGCCCCAACACGACTCCCTACACTGCCCAAACACCACTGCACTTCCCTAAACCCTGAAACACCAGCCCCAGGACGACCCCCTACACTGCCCGAACACCACTGCACTGCACTAAACCCTGAAACACCACCCCCAGCACGAACCCCTACACTAGCCGAACACCACTGCACTGCCCTAAACCCTGAAACACCACCCCAGCACGACCCCCTACACTGCCTAAACACCACTGCACTGACCTAAACCCTGAACCACCATCCCCAGCACACCCCCTACACTGCCCAAGCACCACTGTACTGCCCTAAACCCTAAAACATCAGCCCCAGCACGACCCCCTACACTGCCCGAACACCACTGCACTGCCCTAAACCCTGAAACAACAGGCCCAGCACGACCCCTACACTGCTGGAACACCACTGCACTGCCCTAAACCCTGAAACACCAGCCCCAGCACGACGCCCTACACTGCCCAAACACCACTGCACTGCCCTAAACCCTGAAACACCAGCCCCAGTACGACCCCCTACACTACCCCAACACCACTGTACTGCCCTAAACCCTGAAACACACCACCCTGCACGACCACCTACACTGCCCGAACACCACTGCACTGCCCTAAACCCTGAAACACCACCCCCCGCACGACATCCTACACTGCCCAAACACCACTGCACTACCCTAAACACTGAAACACCACTCCCACACGACCCCCTACACTGCCCGAACACCACTGTACTGCCATAAACCCTGAATCACCATGCCCGCACGACCCCTACACTGCCCGAACACCACTGCACTGCCCTAAATCCTGAAACACCACCCCCAGCACGATCCCTACACTGCACGAACACCACTGCACTGCCCTAAACCCTAAAACATCACCCCCAGCACGACCCCCTACACTGCACGAACACCACTACATTGCCCTAAACCCTAAAACGCTATCCCCAGCACGAGCCCCTACACTGCCCGAGCACCACTGCACTGCCCTAAACACTGAAACATCACACCCAGCACGAACCCCTACACTGCCCGAACACCACTGCACTGCCCTAAACCCTGAAACATCACCCCAGCACGACCCCCTACACTGCCTGAACATCACTGCACTGACCTAAACCCTGATCCACCATCCCCAGCACGACCCCCTACACTGCCCGAGCACCACTGTACTGCCCTAAACCCTGAAACATCAGCCCCAGCATGACCCCCTACACTACCCGAACACCACTGCTCTGCCCTAAACCCTGAAACACCAGCCCCAGCGCAACTCCCTACACTGCCCGAAAACCACTGCTCTGCCCTAAACCCTGAAACACCAGCCCCAGCACAACTCCCTACACTGCCCGAAGACCAATGCACTGCCCTAAACCCTGAAACGCCAGCCCCGCATGACACCCTACACTGCACAAACACCACTACACTGCCCTAAACCCTAAAACACCACCCCAGCACAAACCCCTTCACTGCCCGAACACCACTGCACAGCCCTAAACCCTGAAACACCACCCCCAGCACGACCCCCTACACTGCCCGAACACCACTGCTCTGCCCTAAGCCCTGAAACACCAGCCCCAGCACAACCCCCTTCACTGCCCGAACACCACTGCACTGCCCTAAACCCTAAAACATCACCCACAGCAGGACCCCCTACACTGCACGAACAGCACTGCATTGCCCTAAACCCTAAAACGCTATCCCCAGCATGAACCCCTACACTGCCCGAGCACCACTGCACTGCCCTAAACACTGAAACACCACACCCAGCACGAACCCCTACACTGCCCAAACACCACTGCACTGCCCTAAACCTTGAAACACCACCCCAACACGACCCCCTACACTGCCTGAACACCACTGCACTGACCTAAACCCTGATCCACCATCCCCAGCACGACCCCCTACACTGCCCGAGCACCACTGTACTGCCCTAAACTCTAAAACATCAGCCCCAGCATGACCCCCTACACTACCCGAAAACCACTGCTCTGCCCTAAACCCTGAAACACCAGCCCCAGCGCAACTCCCTACACTGCCCGAAAACCACTGCTCTGCCCTAAACCCTGAAACACCAGCCCCAGCACAACTCCCTACACTGCCCGAAGACCAATGCACTGCCCTAAACCCTAAAACGCCAGCCCCGCATGACACCCTACACTGCACAAACACCACTACACTGCCCTAAACCCTAAAACACCACCCCCAGCACAAACCCCTTCACTGCCCGAACACCACTGCACAGCCCTAAACCCTGAAACACCACCCCCAGCACGACCCCCTACACTGCCCGAACACCACTGCTCTGCCCTAAGCCCTGAAACACCAGCCCCAGCACGACCCCCTTCACTGCCCGAACACCACTGCACTGCCCTAAACCCTGAAAAACCAGCCCCAACACGACCCCTACACTGCCAGAACACCACTGCACTGCCCTAAACCCTGAAACACCACCCCCAGCATGAACCCCTACACTGCCCGAACACCACTGCACTGCCCTACACCCTGAAACACCAACCCAGCACGACCCCTACACAGCCTGAACACCACTGCACTGACCTAAACCCTGAACCATCATCCCCAGCATGACCCGCTACACTTCCCGAGCACCACTGTAATGCCCTAAACCCTGAAACATCAGCCCCAGCATGACCCCCTACACTGCCCGAACACCACTGCTTTGCCCTAAGCCCTGAAACACCAGCCCCAGCACGACCCCCTTCACTGCCAGAATACCACTGCACTGCCCTAAACCCTGAAACACCAACCCTGGTACGACTCCCTACACTGCGCGAACACCACTGCACTGCCCTAAACCCCTAAACACCACCACCATGCACGACCACCTACACTGCCTGAACACCACTCCACTGACCTAAACCCTGAAACACCACCCCCCTGCATGACCCCCCTACACTGCCCGAACACCACTGCACTGCCCTGAACCCTGAAACACCATCCCCTGCACAACCCCCTACACTGCCTGAACAACACTGCACTGCCCTAAACCCTGAAACACCACCCCCTGCACAACCCCCTACACTGCCCGAACAACACTGCACTGCTCAAAACCCTGAAACTCCACCCCTCTGCACAACCTCCTACACTGCCCGAACAACACTGCACTGCCCTAAACCCTGAAACTCCACCCCTCTGCACAACCCCCTACACTGCCCGAACACCACTGCTCTGCCCTAAACCCTGAAACACCACCCCACGCATGATCCCCTACACTGCCCAAACACCACTGCACTGCCCTAAACCATGAAACACCACCCCCAGCATGACCCCCTACTCTGCACGAACACAACTGCACTGCCCTAATCCCTGAAACACCACCCTCAGAACGACCCCCTACACTGCACAAAAACCACTGCACTGCCATAAACCCTAAAACTCTACTCCCAGCATGACCCCCTTCACTGCCCGAACACCACTGCACTTCCCTAATCCCTAAAACACCACACCCAGCACGACCCCTACAGTGCCCGAACACCACTGCAGTGCCCTAAACCCTAAAACACTACCCCTAGCAGCACCCCCTACACTACCCAAACACCACTGCACTACGCTAAACCCTAAAACACTAACCCCAGCAGTACCCCCAACACTACCCAAACACCATTGCACTACCCTAAAACACCACCCCCGTACAACCCCCTACACTGCCTGAACACCACTGCATTGCCCTAAACCCTAAAACACTACCACAAGCATGACTCCTTACACTACAGAAACACCACTGCACTACCCTAAACCATGAAACACCAGCACCAGCACGACCCCGTTCACTGCCCGAACACCACTGCATTGGCCTAAACCCTGAAACACCACCCCCAGCATGACCCCCTATGCTGTCCGAACACCACTGCACTGCCATAAACCCTAAACACCACCCCAGCACGGCCCACTACTCTGCCCGAACACCACTGCTCTGCCCTAAACCCTGAAACACAACCCACAGCACGACCCTCTACACTGACCGAATCCATTGCACTGCCCTAAACCCTGAAACACCACCCCCAGCACGAACCCCTACACTGCTCGAACACCACTGCACTGCCCTAAACCCTGATCCACCATCCCCAGCACGACCCCCTACACTGCCCGAGCACCACTGTACTGCCCTAAACTCTAAAACATCAGCCCCAGCATGACCCCCTACACTACCCGAAAACCACTGCTCTGCCCTAAACACTGAAACACCAGCCCCAGCGCAACTCCCTACACTGCCCGAAAACCACTGCTCTGCCCTAAACCCTGAAACACCAGCCCCAGCACAACTCCCTACACTGCCCGAAGACCAATGCACTGCCCTAAACCATAAAACGCCAGCCCCGCATGACACCCTACACTGCACAAACACCACTACACTGCCCTAAACCCTAAAACACCACCCCCAGCACAAACCCCTTCACTGCCCGAACACCACTGCACAGCCCTAAACCCTGAAACACCACCCCCAGCACGACCCCCTACACTGCCCGAACACCACTGCTCTGCCCTAAGCCCTGAAACACCAGCCCCAGCACGACCCCCTTCACTGCCCGAACACCACTGCACTGCCCTAAACCCTGAAAAACCAGCCCCAACACGACCCCTACACTGCCAGAACACCACTGCACTGCCCTAAACCCTGAAACACCACCCCCAGCATGAACCCCTACACTGCCCGAACACCTCTGTACTGCCCTAAACCCTGAAACACCAACCCAGCACGACCCCTACACAGCCTGAACACCACTGCACTGACCTAAACCCTGAACCATCATCCCCAGCATGACCCCCTACACTTCCCGAGCACCACTGTAATGCCCTAAACCCTAAACACCACCCCAGCACGACCCACTACTCTGCCCGAACACCACTGCTCTGCCCTAAACCCTGAAACACAACCCACAGCACGACCCTCTACACTGACCGAATCCATTGCACTGCCCTAAACCCTGAAACACCACCCCCAGCACGAACCCCTACACTGCTCGAACACCACTGCACTGCCCTAAACCCTGATCCACCATCCCCAGCACGACCCCCTACACTGCCCGAGCACCACTGTACTGCCCTAAACTCTAAAACATCAGCCCCAGCATGACCCCCTACACTACCCGAAAACCACTGCTCTGCCCTAAACACTGAAACACCAGCCCCAGCGCAACTCCCTACACTGCCCGAAAACCACTGCTCTGCCCTAAACCCTGAAACACCAGCCCCAGCACAACTCCCTACACTGCCCGAAGACCAATGCACTGCCCTAAACCATAAAACGCCAGCCCCGCATGACACCCTACACTGCACAAACACCACTACACTGCCCTAAACCCTAAAACACCACCCCCAGCACAAACCCCTTCACTGCCCGAACACCACTGCACAGCCCTAAACCCTGAAACACCACCCCCAGCACGACCCCCTACACTGCCCGAACACCACTGCTCTGCCCTAAGCCCTGAAACACCAGCCCCAGCACGACCCCCTTCACTGCCCGAACACCACTGCACTGCCCTAAACCCTGAAAAACCAGCCCCAACACGACCCCTACACTGCCAGAACACCACTGCACTGCCCTAAACCCTGAAACACCACCCCCAGCATGAACCCCTACACTGCCCGAACACCTCTGTACTGCCCTAAACCCTGAAACACCAACCCAGCACGACCCCTACACAGCCTGAACACCACTGCACTGACCTAAACCCTGAACCATCATCCCCAGCATGACCCCCTACACTTCCCGAGCACCACTGTAATGCCCTAAACCCTGAAACATCAGCCCCAGCATGAACCCCTACACTGCCCGAACACCACTGCTCTGCCCGAAGCCCTGAAACACCAGCCCCAGCACGACCCCCTTCACTGCCAGAACAACACTGCACTGCCCTAAACCCTGAAACACCAACCCTGGTACGACCCCCTACACTGCGCGAACACCACTGCACTGCCCTAAACCCCTAAACACCACCACCATGCACGACCACCTACACTGCCTGAACACCACTCCACTGACCTAAACCCTGAAACACCACCCCCCTGCATGACCCTCCTACACTGCCCGAACACCACTGCACTGCCCTGAACCCTGAAACACCATCCCCTGCACAACCCCCTACACTGCCTGAACAACACTGCACTGCCCTAAACCCTGAAACACCACCCCCTGCACAACCCCCTACACTGCCCGAACAACACTGCACTGCCCAAAACCCTGAAACTCCACCCCTCTGCACAACCTCCTACACTGCCCGAACAACACTGCACTGCCCTAAACCCTGACACTCCACCCCTCTGCACAACCCCCTACACTGCCCGAACACCACTGCTCTGCCCTAAACCCTGAAACACCACCCCACGCATGATCCCCTACACTGCCCAAACACCACTGCACTGCCCTAAACCATGAAACACCACCCCCAGCATGACCCCCTACTCTGCACGAACACAACTGCACTGCCCTAATCCCTGAAACACCACCCTCAGAACGACCCCCTACACTGCACAAACACCACTGCACTGCCATAAACCCTAAAACACTACTCCCAGCATGACCCCCTTCACTGCCCGAACACCACTGCACTTCCCTAAACCCTAAAACACCACACCCAGCACGACCCCCTACACTGCCCGAACACCACTGCAGTGCCCTAAACCCTAAAACACTACCCCTAGCAGCACCCCCTTCACTACCCAAACACCACTGCACTACGCTAAACCCTAAAACACTAACCCCAGCAGTACCCCCAACACTACCCAAACACCATTGCACTACCCTAAAACACCACCCCCGTACGACCCCCTACACTGCCTGAACACCACTGCATTGCCCTAAACCCTAAAACACTACCACAAGCATGACTCCTTACACTACAGAAACACCACTGCACTACCCTAAACCATGAAACACCAGCACCAGCACGACCCTGTTCACTGCCCGAACACCACTGCATTGGCCTAAACCCTGAAACACCACCCCCAGCATGACCCCCTATGCTGTCCGAACACCACTGCACTGCCATAAACCCTAAACACCACCCCCAGCACGGCCCACTACTCTGCCCGAACACCACTGCTCTGCCCTAAACCCTGAAACACAACCCACAGTACGACCCTCTACACTGACCGAAAACCATTGCAATGCCCTAAATCCTGAAACACCACCCCAGCACGAACCCCTACACTGCTCGAACACCACTGCACTGCCCTAAACCCTGAAACACCACCCCCGCACGACCCCTACACTTCCCGAACACCACTGCACTACCCTAAACCCTGAAACACCACCCCAGGACGATCCCTACACTGCATGAACACCACTGCACTGCCCTAAACCCCAAAACACCACCCTCAGCACGACCCCCTACACTGCACGAACACCACTGCACTGCCCTAAACCGTAAAACACCACCCCCAACACGACCCCCTTCACTGCCCGAACACCACTGCACTTCTCTAAACCTTAAAACAGCACTCCCAGCATGACCCCCTACACTGCCCGAACACCACTGCACTGCCCTAAACCCTAAAACGCTACCCCCAGCATGAGCCCCTACACTGCCCGAGCACCACTGCACTGCCCTAAACCCTGAAACACCACCCCTAGCACGACCCCCTACACTACCCGGACACCACTGCTCTGCCCTAAACCCTGAAACACCAACCCCAGCACAACTCCCTACACTGCCCGAAAACCACTGCTCTGCCCTAAACCCTGAAACACCAGCCCCAGCACAACTCTCTACACTGCCCGAAGACCACTGCACTGCCCTAAACCCTGAAACGCCACCCCCGCACGACACCCTACACTGCACGAACACCACTACACTGCCCTAAACCCTAAAACACCACCCCCAGCACAACCCCCTTCACTGCCCGAACACCACTGAACTTCCCTAAACCCTAAAACACCACTCCCAGCACGACCCCCTTCACTGTCCGAACACCACTGCCCTAAACCCTAAAACACTACCACCAGCACGACCCCCTACACTGCCCGAACACCACTGCACAGCCCTAAGCCCTGAAACACCACCCCCAGCACGACCCCCTGCACTGCCCGAACACCACTACACTACCCTAAACACTGAAACACAACCCACAGCCAATCCCCTACACTGCCCGAACACCACTGCACTGCCCTAAGCCCTGAAACACCACCCCCAGCACGACCACCTACACTACCTGAACACCACTCCACTGACCTAAACCCTGAAACACCACCCCCCTGCATGACCCCCCTACACTGCCCGAAAACAACTGCACTGCCCTAAACCCTGAAACACCACCCCTGCACAACCCCCTACACTGCCCGAACAACACAGCACTGCCCTAAACCCTGAAACACCACCCCCTGCACAACCCCCTACACTGCCCGAACAACACTGCACTGCCCTAAACCCTGAAACTCCACCCATCTGCACAACCTCTTACACTGCCCGAACACCACTGCACAGCCCTAAACCCTGAAACACCACCCCACGCATGACCCCCTACACTGCCCGAACACCACTGCACTGCCCTAAACGATGAAACACCACCCCCAGCATGACCCCCTACTCTGCACGAACACAACTGCACTGCCCTAATCCCTGAAACACCACCCTCAGCACGACCCCCTACACTGCACGAACACAACTGTACTGCCATAAACCCTAAAACACCACCCCCAGCAAGACCCCCTTCACTGCCCGAACACCACTGCACTTCCCTAAACCCTAAAACACCACACCCAGCATGACCCCCTACACTGCCCTTACACCACTGCACTGCCCTACACCCTAAAACACTACCCCTAGCAGCACCCCCTACACTACCCAAACACCACTGCACTACCCTAAACCCCAAAACACTAACCCCAGCAGTACCCCCAACACTATCCAAACACCATTGCACTACCCTAAACCCTAAAACACTACCCCCAGCAGGACCCCCTACACTACCCAAACACCACTGCACTCCCCTAAACCCTAAACCACTATCCCCCGCACAACCTCCTACACTCCCCAAACACCTCTGCACTACCCTAAATCATAAAACACTACCCCCAGCATGACCCCCTACACTGCCCAAACAACACAGCACTGCCCTAAACCCTGAAACACCACCCCCTGCACAACCCCCTACACTGCCCGAACAACACTGCACTGCCCTAAACCCTGAAACTCCACCCATCTGCACAACCCCTTACACTGCCCGAACACCACTGCACTGCCCTAAACCCTGAAACACCACCCCACGCATGACCCCCTACACTGCCCGAACACCACTGCACTGCCCTAAACCATGAAACACCACCCCCAGCATGACCCCCTACTCTGCACAAACACAACTGCACTGCCCTAATCCCTGAAACACCACCCTCAGCACGACCCCCTACACTGCACGAACACAACTGTACTGCCATAAACCCTAAAACACCACCCCCAGCAAGACCCCTACACTGCCCGAACACCACTGCACTGCCCTAAACTCTGAAACACCAAGCCCAGCACGACCCCCTACACTGCCCGAACACCACTACACTGCCCTAAACCCTGAAACACAACCCACAGCACGACCCTCTACACTGCCCGAAAACCATTGCACTGCCCTAAACCCTAAGACACCACCCCCAACACGAACCCCTATACTGCCCGAACACCACTGCACTGCCCTAAACCCTGAAACACCACCCCAGCACGACCCCCTACACTGCCTGAAAACCACTGCACTGACCTAAACCCTGAACCACCATCCCCAGCACGACCCCCTACACTGCCCGAGCACCACTGTACTTCCCTAAACCCTGAAACATCAGCCTCAGCACGACCCCCTACACTGCTGGAACACCACTGCACTGCCCTAAACCCTGAAACACCAGCCCCAGCACGACCCCCTACACTGCCCAAACACCACTGCACTGCCCTAAACACTGAAACACCAGCCCCAGTACGACCCCCTACACTGCCCCAACACTACTGCACTGCCCTAAACCCTGAAACACCACCACCCAGCACGACCACCTACACTGCCCGAACACCACTGCACGACCTAAACCCTGTAACACCACCCCCCGCACGACCCCCTACAATGCCCGAACACCACTGCACTGCCCTAAACCCTGAAACACCACCCCGCACGACAACCTACACTGCCCAAACACCACTGCACTGCCCTAAACCCTGAATCACCACCCCCGCACGACCCCTACACTTCCCGAACACCACTGCACTACCCTAAACCCTGAAACACCACCCCAGGACGATCCCTACACTGCATGAACACCACTGCACTGCCCTAAACCCCAAAACACCACCCTTAGCACGACCCCCTACACTGCACGAACACCACTGCACTGCCCTAAACCGTAAAACACCACCCCCAACACGACCCCCTTCACTGCCCGAACACCACTGCACTTCTCTAAACCTTAAAACAGCACTCCCAGCATGACCCCCTACACTGCCCGAACACCACTGCACTGCCTTAAACCCTAAAACGCTACCCCCAGCATGAGCCCCTACACTGCCCGAGCACCACTGCACTGCCCTAAACCCTGAAACACCACCCCTAGCACGACCCCCTACACTACCCGGACACCACTGCTCTGCCCTAAACCCTGAAACACCAACCCCAGCACAACTCCCTACACTGCCCGAAAACCACTGCTCTGCCCTAAACCCTGAAACACCAGCCCCAGCACAACTCTCTACACTGCCCGAAGACCACTGCACTGCCCTAAACCCTGAAACGCCACCCCCGCACGACACCCTACACTGCACGAACACCACTACACTGCCCTAAACCCTAAAACACCACCCCCAGCACAACCCCCTTCACTGCCCGAACACCACTGAACTTCCCTAAACCCTAAAACACCACTCCCAGCACGACCCCCTTCACTGTCCGAACACCACTGCACTGCCCTAAACCCTAAAACACTACCACCAGCACGACCCCCTACACTGCCCGAACACCACTGCACAGCCCTAAGCCCTGAAACACCACCCCCAGCACGACCCCCTGCACTGCCCGAACACCACTACACTACCCTAAACACTGAAACACAACCCACAGCCAATCCTCTACACTGCCCGAACACCACTGCACTGCCCTAAACCCCGAAACACCACCACACTGCATGACCACCTACACTACCTGAACACCACTCCACTGACCTAAACCCTGAAACACCACCCCCCTGCATGACCCCCCTACACTGCCCGAAAACAACTGCACTGCCCTAAACCCTGAAACACCACCCCTGCACAACCCCCTACACTGCCCGAACAACACAGCACTGCCCTAAACCCTGAAACACCACCCCCTGCACAACCCCCTACACTGCCCGAACAACACTGCACTGCCCTAAACCCTGAAACTCCACCCATCTGCACAACCCCTTACACTGCCCGAACACCACTGCACTGCCCTAAACCCTGAAACACCACCCCACGCATGACCCCCTACACTGCCCGAACACCACTGCACTGCCCTAAACCATGAAACACCACCCCCAGCATGACCCCCTACTCTGCACGAACACAACTGCACTGCCCTAATCCCTGAAACACCACCCTCAGCACGACCCCCTACACTGCACGAACACAACTGTACTGCCATAAACCCTAAAACACCAACCCCAGCAAGACCCCCTTCACTGCCCGAACACCACTGCACTTCCCTAAACCCTAAAACACCACACCCAGCATGACCCCCTACACTGCCCTTACACCACTGCACTGCCCTAAACCCTAAAACACTACCCCTAGCAGCACCCCCTACACTACCCAAACACCACTGCACTACCCTAAACCCCAAAACACTAACCCCAGCAGTACCCCCAACACTATCCAAACACCATTGCACTACCCTAAACCCTAAAACACTACCCCCAGCAGGACCCCCTACACTACCCAAACACCACTGCACTCCCCTAAACCCTAAACCACTATCCCCCGCACAACCTCCTACACTCCCCAAACACCTCTGCACTACCCTAAATCATAAAACACTACCCCCAGCATGACCCCCTACACTGCCCAAACAACACAGCACTGCCCTAAACCCTGAAACACCACCCCCTGCACAACCCCCTACACTGCCCGAACAACACTGCACTGCCCTAAACCCTGAAACTCCACCCATCTGCACAACCCCTTACACTGCCCGAACACCACTGCACTGCCCTAAACCCTGAAACACCACCCCACGCATGACCCCCTACACTGCCCGAACACCACTGCACTGCCCTAAACCATGAAACACCACCCCCAGCATGACCCCCTACTCTGCACGAACACAACTGCACTGCCCTAATCCCTGAAACACCACCCTCAGCACGACCCCCTACACTGCACGAACACAACTGTACTGCCATAAACCCTAAAACACCACCCCCAGCAAGACCCCCTTCACTGCCCGAACACCACTGCACTTCCCTAAACCCTAAAACACCACACCCAGCATGACCCCCTACACTGCCCTTACAACACTGCACTGCCCTAAACCCTAAAACACTACCCCTAGCAGCACCCCCTACACTACCCAAACACCACTGCACTACCCTAAACCCCAAAACACTAACCCCAGCAGTACCCCCAACACTATCCAAACACCATTGCACTACCCTAAACCCTAAAACACTACCCCCAGCAGGACCCCCTACACTACCCAAACACCACTGCACTCCCCTAAACCCTAAACCACTATCCCCCGCACAACCTCCTACACTCCCCAAACACCTCTGCACTACCCTAAATCATAAAACACTACCCCCAGCATGACCCCCTACACTGCCCAAACACCACTGCACTACCCTAAACCCTAAAACACTCCCCCAGCATGACTCCCTACACTACCCAAACACCACTGCACTGCCCTAAACCCTAATTCTACCACCAGCACGACCCCCTATTCTACCCAAACACCACTGCACTACCCTAAACCCTAAATCTACGCCCAGCATGAACCTCTACACTACCCAAACACCACTGCACTACTCTAAACCCAATATCTACCCTCAGCACGACCCCTCCACTACCCAAACACCACTGTACTACCCTAAACCCTAAAACACCACCCCCAGCACAACCCCCTACACTACTCCAACACCACTGCACTATCCTAAACCTTAAAACATTACCCCAGCATGACCACCTACACTACCCAAACACCACTGCACTACCCTAAACCCTATAACACTGCCCCCAGCATGACCCCTTACACTACCCAAACACCACTGCACTGCCCTAAACCCTAAAACTCTACCCCCAGCACGACCCCCTACACTACACAAACACCACTGAACTGCCTAAACACTAAAACACTACCCCCAGCACCACCCCCTACAATACACAAGAACCACTGCACCACCCTAAACCCTAAATCTACCCCAAGCACAACCCCCTACACTACACAAACATCACGGCACTACCCTAAACCCTAAAACACTACCACAAGCACGACTCCTTACACTAGAGAAACACCACGGCACTACCCTAAACCCTGAAACACCACCCCCAGCACGGCCCACTACTCTGCCCGAACACCACTGCTCTGCCGTAAACCCTGAAAGACCACCCCCAGCACGACCCCCTATGCTGCCCGAACACCACTGCTCTGCCCTAAACCCTGAAACACCAGCCCCAACATGACTCCCTACACTGCCCGAACACCACTGCCCTAAACCCTGAAACACCAGCCCCAGCACTACCCCCTACACTGCCCGAACACCACTACACTGCCCTAAATACTGAAACACAACCCACAGCATGACCCTCTACACTGCCCGAACACCACAGCACTGCCCTAAACCCTGAAACACCACCCCCAGCACGAACCCCTAAACTGCCCGAACACCACTGCACTGCCCTAAACCCTGAAACACCACCCCAGCACGACCCCCTACACTGCCTGAACACCACTGCACTGCCCTAAACCCTGAACCACCATCCCCAGCACAACCCTCTACACTGACCGAATCCATTGCACTGCCCTAAACCCTGAAACACCACCCCCAGCACGAACCCCTACACTGCTCGAACACCACTGCACTGCCCTAAACCCTGATCCACCATCCCCAGCACGACCCCCTACACTGCCCGAGCACCACTGTACTGCCCTAAACTCTAAAACATCAGCCCCAGCATGACCCCCTACACTACCCGAAAACCACTGCTCTGCCCTAAACACTGAAACACCAGCCCCAGCGCAACTCCCTACACTGCCCGAAAACCACTGCTCTGCCCTAAACCCTGAAACACCAGCCCCAGCACAACTCCCTACACTGCCCGAAGACCAATGCACTGCCCTAAACCATAAAACGCCAGCCCCGCATGACACCCTACACTGCACAAACACCACTACACTGCCCTAAACCCTAAAACACCACCCCCAGCACAAACCCCTTCACTGCCCGAACACCACTGCACAGCCCTAAACCCTGAAACACCACCCCCAGCACGACCCCCTACACTGCCCGAACACCACTGCTCTGCCCTAAGCCCTGAAACACCAGCCCCAGCACGACCCCCTTCACTGCCCGAACACCACTGCACTGCCCTAAACCCTGAAAAACCAGCCCCAACACGACCCCTACACTGCCAGAACACCACTGCACTGCCCTAAACCCTGAAACACCACCCCCAGCATGAACCCCTACACTGCCCGAACACCTCTGTACTGCCCTAAACCCTGAAACACCAACCCAGCACGACCCCTACACAGCCTGAACACCACTGCACTGACCTAAACCCTGAACCATCATCCCCAGCATGAACCCCTACACTGCCCGAACACCACTGCTCTGCCCGAAGCCCTGAAACACCAGCCCCAGCACGACCCCCTTCACTGCCAGAACAACACTGCACTGCCCTAAACCCTGAAACACCAACCCTGGTACGACCCCCTACACTGCGCGAACACCACTGCACTGCCCTAAACCCCTAAACACCACCACCATGCACGACCACCTACACTGCCTGAACACCACTCCACTGACCTAAACCCTGAAACACCACCCCCCTGCATGACCCTCCTACACTGCCCGAACACCACTGCACTGCCCTGAACCCTGAAACACCATCCCCTGCACAACCCCCTACACTGCCTGAACAACACTGCACTGCCCTAAACCCTGAAACACCACCCCCTGCACAACCCCCTACACTGCCCGAACAACACTGCACTGCCCAAAACCCTGAAACTCCACCCCTCTGCACAACCTCCTACACTGCCCGAACAACACTGCACTGCCCTAAACCCTGACACTCCACCCCTCTGCACAACCCCCTACACTGCCCGAACACCACTGCTCTGCCCTAAACCCTGAAACACCACCCCACGCATGATCCCCTACACTGCCCAAACACCACTGCACTGCCCTAAACCATGAAACACCACCCCCAGCATGACCCCCTACTCTGCACGAACACAACTGCACTGCCCTAAACCGTAAAACACCACCCCCAACACGACCCCCTTCACTGCCCGAACACCACTGCACTTCTCTAAACCTTAAAACAGCACTCCCAGCATGACCCCCTACACTGCCCGAACACCACTGCACTGCCCTAAACCCTAAAACGCTACCCCCAGCATGAGCCCCTACACTGCCCGAGCACCACTGCAGTGCCCTAAACCCTAAAACACTACCCCTAGCAGCACCCCCTTCACTACCCAAACACCACTGCACTACGCTAAACCCTAAAACACTAACCCCAGCAGTACCCCCAACACTACCCAAACACCATTGCACTACCCTAAAACACCACCCCCGTACGACCCCCTACACTGCCTGAACACCACTGCATTGCCCTAAACCCTAAAACACTACCACAAGCATGACTCCTTACACTACAGAAACACCACTGCACTACCCTAAACCATGAAACACCAGCACCAGCACGACCCTGTTCACTGCCCGAACACCACTGCATTGGCCTAAACCCTGAAACACCACCCCCAGCATGACCCCCTATGCTGTCCGAACACCACTGCACTGCCATAAACCCTAAACACCACCCCCAGCACGGCCCACTACTCTGCCCGAACACCACTGCTCTGCCCTAAACCCTGAAACACAACCCACAGTACGACCCTCTACACTGACCGAAAACCATTGCAATGCCCTAAATCCTGAAACACCACCCCAGCACGAACCCCTACACTGCTCGAACACCACTGCACTGCCCTAAACCCTGAAACACCACCCCCGCACGACCCCTACACTTCCCGAACACCACTGCACTACCCTAAACCCTGAAACACCACCCCAGGACGATCCCTACACTGCATGAACACCACTGCACTGCCCTAAACCCCAAAACACCACCCTCAGCACGACCCCCTACACTGCACGAACACCACTGCACTGCCCTAAACCGTAAAACACCACCCCCAACACGACCCCCTTCACTGCCCGAACACCACTGCACTTCTCTAAACCTTAAAACAGCACTCCCAGCATGACCCCCTACACTGCCCGAACACCACTGCACTGCCCTAAACCCTAAAACGCTACCCCCAGCATGAGCCCCTACACTGCCCGAGCACCACTGCACTGCCCTAAACCCTGAAACACCACCCCTAGCACGACCCCCTACACTACCCGGACACCACTGCTCTGCCCTAAACCCTGAAACACCAACCCCAGCACAACTCCCTACACTGCCCGAAAACCACTGCTCTGCCCTAAACCCTGAAACACCAGCCCCAGCACAACTCTCTACACTGCCCGAAGACCACTGCACTGCCCTAAACCCTGAAACGCCACCCCCGCACGACACCCTACACTGCACGAACACCACTACACTGCCCTAAACCCTAAAACACCACCCCCAGCACAACCCCCTTCACTGCCCGAACACCACTGAACTTCCCTAAACCCTAAAACACCACTCCCAGCACGACCCCCTTCACTGTCCGAACACCACTGCACTGCCCTAAACCCTAAAACACTACCACCAGCACGACCCCCTACACTGCCCGAACACCACTGCACAGCCCTAAGCCCTGAAACACCACCCCCAGCACGACCCCCTGCACTGCCCGAACACCACTACACTACCCTAAACACTGAAACACAACCCACAGCCAATCCCCTACACTGCCCGAACACCACTGCACTGCCCTAAGCCCTGAAACACCACCCCCAGCACGACCACCTACACTACCTGAACACCACTCCACTGACCTAAACCCTGAAACACCACCCCCCTGCATGACCCCCCTACACTGCCCGAAAACAACTGCACTGCCCTAAACCCTGAAACACCACCCCTGCACAACCCCCTACACTGCCCGAACAACACAGCACTGCCCTAAACCCTGAAACACCACCCCCTGCACAACCCCCTACACTGCCCGAACAACACTGCACTGCCCTAAACCCTGAAACTCCACCCATCTGCACAACCTCTTACACTGCCCGAACACCACTGCACAGCCCTAAACCCTGAAACACCACCCCACGCATGACCCCCTACACTGCCCGAACACCACTGCACTGCCCTAAACGATGAAACACCACCCCCAGCATGACCCCCTACTCTGCACGAACACAACTGCACTGCCCTAATCCCTGAAACACCACCCTCAGCACGACCCCCTACACTGCACGAACACAACTGTACTGCCATAAACCCTAAAACACCACCCCCAGCAAGACCCCCTTCACTGCCCGAACACCACTGCACTTCCCTAAACCCTAAAACACCACACCCAGCATGACCCCCTACACTGCCCTTACACCACTGCACTGCCCTACACCCTAAAACACTACCCCTAGCAGCACCCCCTACACTACCCAAACACCACTGCACTACCCTAAACCCCAAAACACTAACCCCAGCAGTACCCCCAACACTATCCAAACACCATTGCACTACCCTAAACCCTAAAACACTACCCCCAGCAGGACCCCCTACACTACCCAAACACCACTGCACTCCCCTAAACCCTAAACCACTATCCCCCGCACAACCTCCTACACTCCCCAAACACCTCTGCACTACCCTAAATCATAAAACACTACCCCCAGCATGACCCCCTACACTGCCCAAACAACACAGCACTGCCCTAAACCCTGAAACACCACCCCCTGCACAACCCCCTACACTGCCCGAACAACACTGCACTGCCCTAAACCCTGAAACTCCACCCATCTGCACAACCCCTTACACTGCCCGAACACCACTGCACTGCCCTAAACCCTGAAACACCACCCCACGCATGACCCCCTACACTGCCCGAACACCACTGCACTGCCCTAAACCATGAAACACCACCCCCAGCATGACCCCCTACTCTGCACAAACACAACTGCACTGCCCTAATCCCTGAAACACCACCCTCAGCACGACCCCCTACACTGCACGAACACAACTGTACTGCCATAAACCCTAAAACACCACCCCCAGCAAGACCCCTACACTGCCCGAACACCACTGCACTGCCCTAAACTCTGAAACACCAAGCCCAGCACGACCCCCTACACTGCCCGAACACCACTACACTGCCCTAAACCCTGAAACACAACCCACAGCACGACCCTCTACACTGCCCGAAAACCATTGCACTGCCCTAAACCCTAAGACACCACCCCCAACACGAACCCCTATACTGCCCGAACACCACTGCACTGCCCTAAACCCTGAAACACCACCCCAGCACGACCCCCTACACTGCCTGAAAACCACTGCACTGACCTAAACCCTGAACCACCATCCCCAGCACGACCCCCTACACTGCCCGAGCACCACTGTACTTCCCTAAACCCTGAAACATCAGCCTCAGCACGACCCCCTACACTGCTGGAACACCACTGCACTGCCCTAAACCCTGAAACACCAGCCCCAGCACGACCCCCTACACTGCCCAAACACCACTGCACTGCCCTAAACACTGAAACACCAGCCCCAGTACGACCCCCTACACTGCCCCAACACTACTGCACTGCCCTAAACCCTGAAACACCACCACCCAGCACGACCACCTACACTGCCCGAACACCACTGCACGACCTAAACCCTGTAACTCCACCCCCCGCACGACCCCCTACAATGCCCGAACACCACTGCACTGCCCTAAACCCTGAAACACCACCCCGCACGACAACCTACACTGCCCAAACACCACTGCACTGCCCTAAACCCTGAATCACCACCCCCGCACGACCCCTACACTTCCCGAACACCACTGCACTACCCTAAACCCTGAAACACCACCCCAGGACGATCCCTACACTGCATGAACACCACTGCACTGCCCTAAACCCCAAAACACCACCCTTAGCACGACCCCCTACACTGCACGAACACCACTGCACTGCCCTAAACCGTAAAACACCACCCCCAACACGACCCCCTTCACTGCCCGAACACCACTGCACTTCTCTAAACCTTAAAACAGCACTCCCAGCATGACCCCCTACACTGCCCGAACACCACTGCACTGCCTTAAACCCTAAAACGCTACCCCCAGCATGAGCCCCTACACTGCCCGAGCACCACTGCACTGCCCTAAACCCTGAAACACCACCCCTAGCACGACCCCCTACACTACCCGGACACCACTGCTCTGCCTTAAACCCTGAAACACCAACCCCAGCACAACTCCCTACACTGCCCGAAAACCACTGCTCTGCCCTAAACCCTGAAACACCAGCCCCAGCACAACTCTCTACACTGCCCGAAGACCACTGCACTGCCCTAAACCCTGAAACGCCACCCCCGCACGACACCCTACACTGCACGAACACCACTACACTGCCCTAAACCCTAAAACACCACCCCCAGCACAACCCCCTTCACTGCCCGAACACCACTGAACTTCCCTAAACCCTAAAACACCACTCCCAGCACGACCCCCTTCACTGTCCGAACACCACTGCACTGCCCTAAACCCTAAAACACTACCACCAGCACGACCCCCTACACTGCCCGAACACCACTGCACAGCCCTAAGCCCTGAAACACCACCCCCAGCACGACCCCCTGCACTGCCCGAACACCACTACACTACCCTAAACACTGAAACACAACCCACAGCCAATCCTCTACACTGCCCGAACACCACTGCACTGCCCTAAACCCCGAAACACCACCACACTGCATGACCACCTACACTACCTGAACACCACTCCACTGACCTAAACCCTGAAACACCACCCCCCTGCATGACCCCCCTACACTGCCCGAAAACAACTGCACTGCCCTAAACCCTGAAACACCACCCCTGCACAACCCCCTACACTGCCCGAACAACACAGCACTGCCCTAAACCCTGAAACACCACCCCCTGCACAACCCCCTACACTGCCCGAACAACACTGCACTGCCCTAAACCCTGAAACTCCACCCATCTGCACAACCCCTTACACTGCCCGAACACCACTGCACTGCCCTAAACCCTGAAACACCACCCCACGCATGACCCCCTACACTGCCCGAACACCACTGCACTGCCCTAAACCATGAAACACCACCCCCAGCATGACCCCCTACTCTGCACGAACACAACTGCACTGCCCTAATCCCTGAAACACCACCCTCAGCACGACCCCCTACACTGCACGAACACAACTGTACTGCCATAAACCCTAAAACACCAACCCCAGCAAGACCCCCTTCACTGCCCGAACACCACTGCACTTCCCTAAACCCTAAAACACCACACCCAGCATGACCCCCTACACTGCCCTTACACCACTGCACTGCCCTAAACCCTAAAACACTACCCCTAGCAGCACCCCCTACACTACCCAAACACCACTGCACTACCCTAAACCCCAAAACACTAACCCCAGCAGTACCCCCAACACTATCCAAACACCATTGCACTACCCTAAACCCTAAAACACTACCCCCAGCAGGACCCCCTACACTACCCAAACACCACTGCACTCCCCTAAACCCTAAACCACTATCCCCCGCACAACCTCCTACACTCCCCAAACACCTCTGCACTACCCTAAATCATAAAACACTACCCCCAGCATGACCCCCTACACTGCCCAAACAACACAGCACTGCCCTAAACCCTGAAACACCACCCCCTGCACAACCCCCTACACTGCCCGAACAACACTGCACTGCCCTAAACCCTGAAACTCCACCCATCTGCACAACCCCTTACACTGCCCGAACACCACTGCACTGCCCTAAACCCTGAAACACCACCCCACGCATGACCCCCTACACTGCCCGAACACCACTGCACTGCCCTAAACCATGAAACACCACCCCCAGCATGACCCCCTACTCTGCACGAACACAACTGCACTGCCCTAATCCCTGAAACACCACCCTCAGCACGACCCCCTACACTGCACGAACACAACTGTACTGCCATAAACCCTAAAACACCACCCCCAGCAAGACCCCCTTCACTGCCCGAACACCACTGCACTTCCCTAAACCCTAAAACACCACACCCAGCATGACCCCCTACACTGCCCTTACAACACTGCACTGCCCTAAACCCTAAAACACTACCCCTAGCAGCACCCCCTACACTACCCAAACACCACTGCACTACCCTAAACCCCAAAACACTAACCCCAGCAGTACCCCCAACACTATCCAAACACCATTGCACTACCCTAAACCCTAAAACACTACCCCCAGCAGGACCCCCTACACTACCCAAACACCACTGCACTCCCCTAAACCCTAAACCACTATCCCCCGCACAACCTCCTACACTCCCCAAACACCTCTGCACTACCCTAAATCATAAAACACTACCCCCAGCATGACCCCCTACACTGCCCAAACACCACTGCACTACCCTAAACCCTAAAACACTCCCCCAGCATGACTCCCTACACTACCCAAACACCACTGCACTGCCCTAAACCCTAATTCTACCACCAGCACGACCCCCTATTCTACCCAAACACCACTGCACTACCCTAAACCCTAAATCTACGCCCAGCATGAACCTCTACACTACCCAAACACCACTGCACTACTCTAAACCCAATATCTACCCTCAGCACGACCCCTCCACTACCCAAACACCACTGTACTACCCTAAACCCTAAAACACCACCCCCAGCACAACCCCCTACACTACTCCAACACCACTGCACTATCCTAAACCTTAAAACATTACCCCAGCATGACCACCTACACTACCCAAACACCACTGCACTACCCTAAACCCTATAACACTGCCCCCAGCATGACCCCTTACACTACCCAAACACCACTGCACTGCCCTAAACCCTAAAACTCTACCCCCAGCACGACCCCCTACACTACACAAACACCACTGAACTGCCTAAACACTAAAACACTACCCCCAGCACCACCCCCTACAATACACAAGAACCACTGCACCACCCTAAACCCTAAATCTACCCCAAGCACAACCCCCCTACACTACACAAACATCACGGCACTACCCTAAACCCTAAAACACTACCACAAGCACGACTCCTTACACTAGAGAAACACCACGGCACTACCCTAAACCCTGAAACACCACCCCCAGCACGGCCCACTACTCTGCCCGAACACCACTGCTCTGCCGTAAACCCTGAAAGACCACCCCCAGCACGACCCCCTATGCTGCCCGAACACCACTGCTCTGCCCTAAACCCTGAAACACCAGCCCCAACATGACTCCCTACACTGCCCGAACACCACTGCCCTAAACCCTGAAACACCAGCCCCAGCACTACCCCCTACACTGCCCGAACACCACTACACTGCCCTAAATACTGAAACACAACCCACAGCATGACCCTCTACACTGCCCGAACACCACAGCACTGCCCTAAACCCTGAAACACCACCCCCAGCACGAACCCCTAAACTGCCCGAACACCACTGCACTGCCCTAAACCCTGAAACACCACCCCAGCACGACCCCCTACACTGCCTGAACACCACTGCACTGACCTAAACCCTGAACCACCATCCCCAGCACAACCCCCTACACTGCCCGATCACCTCTGTACTGCCCTAAACCCTGAAACATCAGCCCCAGCACGACACCCTACACTGCCCGAACACCACTGCACTGCCCTAAACCCTGAAAAACCAGCCCCAACACGACCCCTATGTGAGAAGTTGGCCTAATATATGATGTCACTAATTCTAGTGTACACCTTGTATCAGTCCAAACAACCCTTATGGTGATATGTTGTAAAGTCAACCTTATAGACCAGCTATCCTAGTGGTAGCATGGACAAGAGCAGTCTTAGGCTAAACTCTGAATGGCATGTGAAGCCAGCTGTTATACCATATATAATCCCTTGAATACCAAATG
The DNA here is from genome assembly GCF_964204655.1 of Triturus cristatus. Lineage (NCBI taxonomy): Eukaryota > Metazoa > Chordata > Amphibia > Caudata > Salamandridae > Triturus > Triturus cristatus. The sequence continues at coordinate 1,227,160,721 of NC_140579.1, forward strand.
AAAGGACACCACAACAGGTATATATATATATAAAATAAAGTGTATTTATTCTAGTCAAACCCTCAGCACTCTTTATGAGATTCGAGGTAAGTACAACACAGTCTTATTCAAGCATACATTAAGTCACACAGGTAAGTAATACAGTTAGGCCCTAGGGGCCACGCAAACCATATACTAAGTAAGTGGTATAAGGACCACTGTCACGGAAATAGGATAGGCCTTGGCCACGGGAATCGCTGGGGCTCAACTATACTACCCAAGGTTAGGAAGTGGGAGGCCCACGGGATTCAGGTGCAGAGTGGAAACACTCACGCGTAATGCGTATAATCGATAGAAATAGTACAGTTTAGAATTAATAAGATTTAGGACACTTCTGGAGTAGCTAGGAAGTCGAGACTTGAGAACTAGACACTAGGCTAGTCAATACCCTGATGAGCACTGGAGTACCCAAGTTACCTAGCCCACGGGCTGCGGGTGCATAGGTGTGAACTTGCGTCAGGTTTCGTCGTCGACTCCTATGGATGCCTGAAGGAAAGATGCTGACAGGCAGTCAGTGAAGAGTGTCCGGTGGATCCCAAGGCCGGGATCAAGAAGGAAGGATACCTGCAAGCAGAAGGGACAGAGTCTGGGTCACTAGCCAGTGACCACGTGGAACCAGGAAGGAACCAGGCGATGTCGGGAGATTGCAGGTGAAGAGGTGAAGCTTGTCGCAGCAGCCACTTGTACCAGGAGACGTCGAGGATGACCAGGACCAGGAGGCGAGCTGTCCCACGAAGGCTCGTGCTGTCGGCGGCGTCGAAGTCGAACTAGGACTCACCAAGCCATGGCAAGCGGAACCCACGAAGAATGGAGGACTTGCTTCTGGTGCAGACCAGGAAGGTCTGGGGTGCTTCTCTTTTACAGAGGAGCAGGAGCCAGTCTGGAGGAACCAAACCAGCAGTGGAAAATTGAAGGTGTGTCGTCACAAAGGTTACTAGCCAACGGGCAAGCAACCGGACAGACGCGGCAAGCAGGGAAATGCAGAAGGGCCCCACGCAGGACTCGTGGAGTGTGGGGGGCTGATCGTCGGTGCAGATGGTGCTTGGGGTTGGGGCTTCTCAATCCCCGGTGCACAACCTCGAGGGTGCCTCAGAAGCTGCGCTGGAAGATACTCGCCACTTTTCCCAGGTAGCCGGTCCCACGTCTCTCGTCGCCTCCACGGATCTCAGCTCGGATGTGGATGTGGATCAGGGTCGGAGAAGTCTGGAAGTCAAGGTTCTGGTCAGGCTCTGCAGTCGTTCCCTCGTAGAACTTCAGCAAAGCAAAGGGTAAGTCTCTTAATGGTGCCTGTTCGCACAGGGTGACCACTCCTTGGCCACAAGGGAGATTCATCAGTCTTCTTCTTTCGTCGAATGTCGAAGGTCCAGAGTTTCTGTTCAAGTTGCAGGTTCAGGATAATCTAATTTAGCAGGGCCCAACTAGCTACTAATATACTGGGCTAGTGGGCTGGGCTACCTGCAAGGTCTCTCCTATGGGTGGGACCAGGAAGGGGAGTGGCTACACCCCCTTTCCTTTTTCCAGTTTCGCACCAGAGCTGGGGCTGGAGTGCCCCAGCACCGGTTTGAACTGGACTATGCATGGGACACCTTGTGTGCCCCAGGCATGTCTCATTCCTTTCAGCCCTCCCTGCCCCAATACACTAAAGTCTGTCTGGGGAGGTGCTAGCACCTCCCCAAGCAGGAAACCTATTGTCCAGGCCTCCCTGGCTGGGAGGGCTCCCAGCAGCAGGAGGTCAGACTCGTGTCTGTGGCAGCAGCATCCATTTTATGATGCTGAGGCTTTGGTGAGAGTTAAACAGCAACGTAGGATTTTAACATGTCTCTCCCTCTAGAAGGGAGGCATAATATCCTCATCACCAGAAATGGTATGGGGGTATTATTCCAAAGTGTTAGACACCTTACACGACATGTTTTAATAAAGCCAAACCATAGTTACCATAACCGTTTAAGATTATAAGGTACTTTAAGAGTATGTGGTAGGCTATATCATAGAACAGCTATAAGGACATGGTTCCGAAAGCTGCAGACAGGCTCAGCTCATGCTAGAGCACCATCTCACATGTTACCAAGCACTCTGCCTTCAGGATTGTTAAGGTCTGCCATAGGAGTGGCTGATAGGTACACATGTGTCTATATATAAGGGTAGATATAGGTATACTATATCCAAGCAAGGGGTGATTACACGACCTTGCCCCAGCTGAGTGATCAGCCAGTTTTGTCTGATTGGAAGGCCAGACCAGGGGTGGCATAATACATGCTGCAGCCCCTGGGAGGCCTAGGGTACACCTATGCCCTGGGTACCTAGGGTACACTGTACAGGGTCCAATACCAATTGGGTATGTACCTAGGGTTCATGGAGTCCATTTAAAAGAGAGAGCAGACAGCCTGAAACCCTGAATGGCAGGATCTCAGGCCAACTAAGTCGAAAAACCAGCTAGACACTAGGCAAAATGTTGGGGGTAACCATAGTCAGATATCTACCTTCCTACACCCTACACTGCCCGAACACCACTGCACTGCCCTAAACCCTGAAACACCAACCCAGCATGACCCCCTACACTGCCCGAACACCACTACACTGCCCTAAACCCTGAAACACAACCCACAGCACAAACCTCTACACTGCCCGAACACCACTACACTGCTCTAAACCCTGAAACACCACCCCCAGCACGAACCCCTACACTGCCCGAACACCACTGCACTGCCCTAAACCCTGAAAAACCACCCCAGCATGACCCTCTACACTGCCTGAACACCACTGCACTGACCTAAACCCTGAACCACCATTCCCAGCACGACCCCCTACACTGCCTGAGCACCACTGTACTGCCCTAAACCCTGAAACATCAGCCCCAGCATGACCCTCTACACTACCCAAACACCACTGCTCTGCCATAAACCCTGAAACACCAGCCCCAGCACAACTCCCTAAACTGCCAAAAAACCACTGCTCTGCCCTAAACCCTGAAACACCAGCCCCAGCACAACTCCCTACACTGCCCGAAGACCACTGCACTGCCCTAAACCCTGAAACGCCAGCCCCGCACGACACCCTACACTGCTCGAACACCACTACACTGCCCTAAACCCTAAAACACCACCCTCAGCTCAACCCCTTTCACTGCCCGAACACCACTGCACTTCCCTAAACCCTAAAACGCCACTCCCACCACGACCCCCTTCACTGCCCGAACACCACTGCACTGCCCTAAACCCTAAAACACTACCCCCAGCACGACCCCCTACACTGCCCGAACACCACTGAACAGCCCTAAACCCTGAAACACCACCACCAGCACGACCCCCTACACTGCCCAAACACCACTGCTCTGCCCTAAGCCCTGAAACACCAGCCCCAGCATGACCCCCTACGCTGTCCGAACACCACTGCACTGCCATAAACCCTAAACACCACCCCCAGCACGGCCCACTTCTCTGCCCAAACACCACTGCTCTGCCGTAAACCCTGAAAGGCCACCCCCAGCACGACCCCCTATGCTGCCCGAACAACACTGCTCTGCCCTAAACCCTGAAACACCAGCCCCAACACGACTCCCTACACTGCCCAAACACCACTGCACTGCCCTAAACCCTGAACACCAGCCCCAGCACAACCCCCTACACTGCCCGAACACCACTGCACTGCCCTAAACCCTGAAACACCACCCCCTGCACAACCCCCTACACTGCCAGAAGAACACTGCACTGCCCTAAACCCTGTAACTCCACCCCTCTGCACAACCCCCAACACTGCCCGAACACCACTGCACTGACCTAAACCCTGAACCACCATTCCCAGCACGACCCCCTACACTGCCCGAGCACCACTGTACTGCCCTAAACCCTGAAACATCAGCCCCAGCATGACCCCCTACACTGCCCGAACACCACTACACTGCCCTAAACCCTGAAACACAACCCACAGCACAAACCTCTACACTGCCCGAACACCACTACACTGCTCTAAACCCTGAAACACCACCCCCAGCACGAACCCCTACACTGCCCGAACACCACTGCACTGCCCTAAACCCTGAAACACCACCCCAGCATGACCCTCTACACTGCCTGAACACCACTGCACTGACCTAAACCCTGAACCACCATTCCCAGCACGACCCCCTACACTGCCCGAGCACCACTGTACTGCCCTAAACCCTGAAACATCAGCCCCAGCATGACCCCCTACACTACCCGAACACCACTGCTCTGCCCTAACCCCTGAAACACCAGCCCCAGCACAACTCCCTAAACTGCCAAAAAACCACTGCTCTGCCCTAAACCCTGAAACACCAGCCCCAGCACAACTCCCTACACTGCCCGAAGACCACTGCACTGCCCTAAACCCTGAAACGCCAGCCCCGCACGACACCCTACACTGCTCGAACACCACTACACTGCCCTAAACCCTAAAACACCACCCTCAGCACAACCCCCTTCACTGCCCGAACACCACTGCACTTCCCTAAACCCTAAAACACCACTCCCAGCACGACCCCCTTCACTGCCCGAACACCACTGCACTGCCCTAAACCCTAAAACACTACCCCCAGCACGACCCCCTACACTGCCCGAACACCACTAAACAGCCCTAAACCCTGAAACACCACCACCAGCACGACCCCCTACACTGCCCAAACACCACTGCTCTGCCCTAAGCCCTGAAACACCAGCCCCAGCATGACCCCCTACGCTGTCCGAACACCACTGCACTGCCATAAACCCTAAACACCACCCCCAGCACGGCCCACTTCTCTGCCCGAACACCACTGCTCTGCCGTAAACCCTGAAATAACACCCCCAGCACAACCCCCTATGCTGCCCGAACACCACTGCTCTGCCCTAAACCCTGAAACACCAGCCCCAACATGACTCCCTACACTGCCCAAACACCACTGCACTGCCCTAAACCCTGAAACACCAGCCCCAGCACGACCCCCTACACTGCCCGAACACCACTGCACTGCCCTAAACCCTGAAACACCACCCCCTGCACAACCCCCTACACTGCCAGAAGAACACTGCACTGCCCTAAACCCTGAAACACCACCCCCTGCACAACCCCCTACACTGCCCGAACAACACTGCACTGCCCTAAACCCTGAAACTCGACCACTCTGCACAACCCCCAACACTGCCCGAACACCACTGCACTGCCCTAAACCCTGAAACACCACCCCACGCATGACCCCCTACACTGCCCGAACACCACTGCACTGCCCTAAACCATGAAACACCACCACCAGCATGACCCCCTACTCTGCACGAACACAACTGCACTGCCCTAATCCCTGAAACACCACCCTCAGCACGACCCCCTACACTGCACAAACACCACTGCACTGCCATAAACCCTAAAACACCCCCCAGCACGACCCCCTTCACTGCCCGAACACCACTGCACTTCCCTAAACCCTAAAACACCACATCCAGCACAACCCCCTACACTGCCCGAACACCACTGCACTGCCCTAAACCCTAAAACACTACCCCTAGCAGCACCCCCTACACTACCCAAACACCACTGCACTACACTAAACCCTAAAACCCTAACCCCAGCAGTAACCCAAACACTACCCAAACACCATTGCACTACCCTAAACCCTAAAACACTACCCCCAGCAGGACCCCCTACACTACCCAAACACCACTGCACTCCCCTAAACTCTAAACCACTACCCCCTGCACAACCCCCTACACTCCCCAAACACCTCTGCACTACCCTAAAACACTACCCCCAGCATGACCCCCTACACTGCCCAAACACCACTGCACTACCCTAAACCCTAAAACACTCCCCCTGCATCACTCCCTACACTACCCAAACACCACTGCACTGCCCTAAACCCTAATTCTACCACCAGCACGACCCCCTATTCTACGCAAACACCACTGCACTACCCTAAACCCTAAATCTACGCCCAGCATGACCCCCTACACTACCCAAACACAACTGCACTACTCTAAACCCAATATCTACCCTCAGCACGACCCCTACACTACCCAAACACCACTGCACTACCCTAAACCCTAAAACACCACCCCCAGCACGACCCCCTACACTACACCAACACCACTGCACTACCCTAAACCTTAAAACATTACCCCAGCATGACCACCTAAACTACCCAAACTCCACTGCAGTACCCTAAACCCTAAAACACTGCCCCCAGTACGACCCCTACACTACCCAAACACCACTGCACTGCCCTAAACCCTATAACACTACCCCAGCACGACCCCCTACACTACACAAACACCACTGAACTGCCTAAACACTAAAACACTACCCCCAGCACCACCCTCTACAATACACAAGCACCGCTGCACCACCCTAAATCTACCCCAAGCACAACCCCCTACACTACACAAACATCACAGCACTACCCTAAACCCTAAAACACTACCACAAGCACGACTCCTTACTCTACAGAAACACCACTGCCCTACCCTAAACCATGAAACACCAGCACGACCCCGTTCACTGCCCGAACACCACTGCATTGCCCTAAACCCTGAAACACCACCCCCAGCATGACCCCCTACGCTGTCCGAACATCACTGCACTGCCATAAACCCTAAACACCACCCCCAGCACGGCCCACTACTCTGCCCGAACACCACTGCTCTGCCGTAAACCCTGAAAGGCCACCCCCAGCACGACCCCCTATGCTGCCCGAACACCACTGCTCTGCCCTAAACCCTGAAACACCAGCCCCAACACGACTCCCTACACTGCCCAAACACCACTGCACTGCCCTAAACCCTGAAACACCAGCCCAGCACGACCCCCTACACTGGCCGAACACCACTGCACTGCCCTAAACCCTGAAACACCACCCCCTGCACAACCCCCTACACTGCCCGAACAACACTGCACTGCCCTAAACCCTGAAACACCACCCCCTGCACAACCCCCTACACTGCCCGAACAACACTGCACTGCCCTAAACCCTGAAACTCCACCCCTCTGCACAACCCCCTACACTGCCCGAACACCACTGCACTGCCCAAAACCCTGAAACACCACCCCACGCATGACCCCCTACACTGCCCGAACACCACTGCACTGTCCTAAACCATGAAACACCACCCCAGCATGACCCCCTACTCTGCACGAACACAACTGCACTGCCCTAATCCCTGAAACACCACCCTCATCACGACCCCCTACACTGCACAAACACCACTGCACTGCCATAAACCCTAAAACACCCCCCCCAGCACGACACCCTTCACTGCCCGAACACCACGGCACTTCCCTAAACCCTAAAACACCACATCCAGCACAACACCCTACACTGCCCGAACACCATTGCACTGCCCTAAACCCTAAAACACTACCCCTAGCAGCACCCCCTACACTACCCAAACACCACTGCACTACACTAAACCCTAAAACCCTAACTCCAGCAGTACCCCCAACACTACCAAAACACCATTGCACTACCCTAAACCCTAAAACACTACCCCCAGCAGGACACCCTACACTACCCAAACACCACTGCACTCCCCTAAACTCTAAACCACTACCCCCTGCACAACCCCCTGCACTCCCCAAACACCTCTGCACTACCCTAAAACACTGCCCCCAGCATGACCCCCTACACTGCCCAAACACCACTGCACTACCCTAAACCCTAAAACACTCCCCCAGCATGACTCCCTACACTACCCAAACAACACTGCACTGCCCTAAACCCAATATCTACCCTCAGCATGACCCCTACACTACCCAAACACCACTGCACTACCCTAAACCCTAAAACACTACCCCCAGCACGACCCCCTACACTACACCAACACCACTGCACTACACTAAACCTTAAAATATTACCCCAGCATGACCACCTAAACTACCCAAACTCCACTGCAGTACCCTAAACCCTAAAACACTGCCCCCAGCATGACCCCCTACACTACCCAAACACCACTGCACTGCCCTAAACCCTAAAACACTACCCCCAGACCGACCCCCTACACTACACAAACACCACTGAACTGCCTAAACACTAAAACACTACCCCCAGCACCACCCTCTACAATACACAAGCACCACTGCACCACCCTAAACCCTAAATCTACCCCAAGCACAACCCCCTACACTACACAAACATCACAGCACTACCCTAAACCCTAAAACACTACCACAAGCATGACTCCTTACAGTACAGAAACACCACTGCCCTACCCTAAACCCTGAAACACCAGCACCAGCACGACCCCGTTCACTGCCCGAACACCACTGCATTGCCCTAAACCCTGAAACACCACCCCCAGCATGACCCCCTACGCTGTCCGAACACCACTGCACTGCCATAAACCCTAAACACCACCCCCAGCACGGCCCACTACTCTGCCCGAACACCACTGCTCTGCCGAAAACCCTGAAAGGCCAACTCCAGCACGACCCCCTATGCTGCCCGAACACCACTGCTCTGCCCTAAACCCTGAAACACCAGCCCCAACACGACTCCCTGCACTGCCCAAACACCACTGCACTGCCCTAAACCCTGAAACACCAGCCCCAGCACGAACCCCTACACTGCCCGAACACCACTGCACTGCCCTAAACCCTGAAACACCACCCCCTGCACAACCCCCTACACTGCCCGAACACCACTGCACTGCCCTAAACCCTGAAACACTCCCCATGCACAACCCCCTACACTCCCCAAACACCTCTGCACTACCCTAAAACACTACCCCCAGCATGACCCCCTACACTGCCAAAACACCACTGCACTACCCTAAACCCTAAAACACTCCGCCAGCATGACTCCCTACACTACCCAAACACCACAGCACTGCCCTAAACCCTAATTCTACCACCAGCACGACCCCCTATTCTACCCAAACACCACTGCACTACCCTAAACCCTAAACCTATGCCCAGCATGACCCCCTTCACTACCCAAACACCACTGCACTACTCTAAACCCAATATCTACCCTCAGCACGACCTCTACACTACCCAAACACCACTGCACTACCCTAAACCCTAAAACACTACCCCCAGCACGACTCCCTACACTACACCAACACCACTGCACTACCCTAAACCTTAAAACATTACTTCAGCATGACCACCTAAACTACCCAAACTCCACTGCAGTACCCTAAACCCTAAAACACTGCCCCCTGCACGACCCCCTACACTACCCAAACACCACTGCACTGCCCTAAACCCTAAAACACTACCCCCAGCACGACTCCTTACACTACAGAAACACCACTGCCCTACCCTAAACCCTAAATCTACCCCAAGCACAACCCCCTACACTACACAAACATCACAGCACTACCCTAAACCCTAAAACACTACCACAAGCACGACTCCTTACACTACAGAAACACCACTGCCCTACCCTAAACCCTGAAACACCAGCACCAGCACGACCCCGTTCACTGCCCGAACACCACTGCATTTCCCTAAACCCTGAAACACCACCCCAGCATGACCCCCTACGCTGTCCGAACACCACTGCACTGCCATAAACCCTAAACACCACCCCCAGCACGGCCCACTACTCTGCCCGAACACCACTGCTCTGCCGTAAACCCTGAAAGGCCACCCCCAGCATGACCCCCTATGCTGCCCGAACACCACTGCTCTGCCCTAAACCCTGAAACACCAGCCCCAACACGACTCCCTACACAGCCCAAACACCACTGCACTGCCCTAAACCCTGAAACACCAGACCCAGCACGACCCCCTACACTGCCCGAACACCAATGCACTGCCGTAAACCCTGAAACACCACCCCCTACAAAACCCCCTACACTGCCCGAACAACACTGCACTGCCCTAAACCCTGAAACACCACCCCCTGCACAACCCCCTACACTGCCCGAACAACACTGCACTGTCCTAAACCCTGAAACTCCACCCCTTTGCACAACCCCCTACACTGCCCGAACACCACTGCACTGCCCTAAACCCTGAAACACCACCCCACGCATGACCCCCTACACTGCCTGAACACCACTGCACTGCCCTAAACCATGAAACACCAGCACCAGCACGACCCCGTTCACTGCCCGAACACCACTGCATTGCCCTAAACCCATCACCTTCCTCCTGCCCAACACTCGCAAACCATGGGCCCCCCAACCTGCGATTCCCAAACGATGGGTCAGAGACACCAAGAACCTTGACCACGAGAAACTGGCAGCCCGTTGTGAATCTGACCTCCCCCCCCCTCCACAGTACACAACGGTCTCAAACCTGGCGGACCACTACTCCTCCACCATATCCGACATTCTCGATGACCTGGCACCGCTAAAACTAAAAAGAACACAGATCAAAGACAGAAACCCCTGGTTCAATGGATCCCTCAACAAGGAGAGGAGATCCCTGCGACAGTCTGAACGAATCTGGAAAAAACACCCATCTGCGGCACATCTAAATCTCCTTCGCCAGGCCAGAAATGCCTACAACAAGAAAATACTCAACACTAAAAAAGAATTCTTCAGAACTGAACTGGAAAATGCGAAAAATAGGCCCCGCAAGCTGTTCAACCTGGTCAAACACCAATCCAACAAACTAGTGAAAACTGCCAAAGAAATACCGAAACCCTTAATATCAAGTGAGGAATTCTCTTCCTTCTTCTGTGAAAAAATCTCGGCCCTAAGAAATGAGCTTAAATCTGCAACCCTCCACCAAAATCAAAATCATCCAGCTCCACCTTCTTCTTCTGTGTTGTCCACCCAAACCTCACCCAAAAACCTAGAACACTGGTCCAATTTTAATCTATATGACGTTCAATCTGTCTCTAAAATTCTTGCCTCCCTTAAACCGAACAATCATTTTAACGATCCTCTCCCCTCTAACTGCCTAGCTGCCGCCTCGAAGGCCATCATCCCTTCCTGGACCTCAATAATCAACGCCTCCCTCCTACAGGGCTCAATTCCTGACTCGCTCAAGGCGGGTCAAGTTGTCCCCATCCTAAAAAAACCTACGCTGGACCCTGCCTCCGCCGAGAACTATAGACCCATTTCCAACATCCCACTCCTTGCCAAAGTTCTGGAAAAATGTGTGCAACAGCAGCTAAGCCATCACATCAACAACTTTCACCTGCTTGATGACTTTCAATCAGGCTTCAGACCGGGACACAGCACAGAAACCACCCTCCTCCACATTGTTGATGACGCTCTCCAAGCCCTAGATCTAGGCAAAACCTGTCTCCTAATCCTTCTAGACCTCTCTTCCGCCTTTGATACGGTGAACCACGAAATTCTCCTTGAACGCCTCAAATCCAGGATGGGGCTGGAGGGCACCGTCCTTGAATGGTTTAGATCCTTCCTCCAAAACCGATCACAAAGAGTCCTTATCAATGGCGATCTATCCGCCCCATCTCCAGTTTCCGTGGGAGTCCCCCAAGGATCAACCCTATCCCCTACCCTCTTCAACCTTTATCTCGAACCTCTCACCGAGGTTCTGCGTGCCGCCAACATCTCATACCTTATGTACGCCGACGATACACAGGTCTACATTAAAATCTCTTCCCCCCAGGACATTCTCTCCCTAAACATGGCACTGAAGCTAACAGTTCATTAGCTCACTGCCAACCAACTTAAACTCAACGCCAACAAAACCGAATTCCTTCTGATCTCCCCACCCAAACCTAACCCAGACATCCAGGAATGGATCAAGACAATCACGGCACTAAACTGCCCGCCTACCATTGTTGACTCTGCAAAATCCCTGGGAATAACCCTTGACGGCAGCTTGAATATGCACAGCTATATAAACGCGATGGCCAAAACGGCTAGATTCCACCTGAGCTACCTAAGAAACCTAAAACCCTTCCTCGAGAGGTCCGACCTTAAAATGGCTACCCAGGCCCTTGTCATCTCCAGGCTTGAATATGGATGCTCTACTCTCGCAGGGCTACCCAAGAACTCTCTGGCCCCACTGAAAGCCTGCCTCAACTCCGCTGCCAGACTCATAATGGGCTCAAAAAAATTTGACCACATCTCTCCCCACCTCAAAGCTCTGAACTGGCTGCCCCTGGAGGCCAGAATACAATTTAAACTGGCCTACATAACTCACAAAGCTCTATACGCGAACTCACCGACATTTCTTGCACATAAACTCGTGATATCCGGACAGGCCAGAAATTCCCGATCTGCCAAAAACCTGCTGTTGCAGCCAGCAAAATTCCAGAAGAAAAAAACCTACAACCGAGCCTTCTCTGGAGCCGCTCCAAGAATCTGGAACTCTATCCCACCCGCCGTTAGAAGACTCCCGTCCTTGGCACACTTTAAGAGGGAGACCAAAACTTTCTCAATGGGAAAATACCTCATCTAGTGAACCCCTTACTTTCAGACTTGCCGCGTGTGCCCTATGACTGCCCGCTTAAACTTTTTATCCCATTTGTAGCGTCAACTGCAGCTAGGATGCACCTCGTGGATTGGAAACTTTGTTTTGTATTGTTACTCTGCATACTTTAATTTTTCTCCCACAGGTAGCTTGGACTTGAAATTGAATCTCCCCCTGTATCCCTTTCTCTCCCAGTGTGATCCCTCCCGTCCCTACGTCTTACTCCCCCCTCAATCCTGTAAAGCGCTCTGATACCCTCACGGGTCTGGTTCGCGCTATATAAAACTGTAAAAAAAAACATAAAATAAAAAAATGAAACACCACCCCCAGCATGACCCCCTACTCTGCACGAACACAACTGCACTGCCCTAATCCCTGAAACACCACCCTCAGCACGACCCCCTTCACTGCACAAACACCACTGCACTGCGATAAACCCTAAAACACCCCCCCCAGCACGACACCCTTCACTGCCCGAACACCACTGCACTTCCCTAAACCCTAAAACACCACATCCAGCACAACCCCCTACACTGCCCGAACACCACTGCACTGCCCTAAACCCTAAAACACTACCCCTAGCAGCACCCCCTACACTACCCAAACACCACTGCACTACACTAAACCCTAAAACCCTAACCCCAGCAGTACCCCCAATACTACCCAAACACCATTGCACTACCCTAAACCCTAAAACACTACCCCCAGCAGGACCCCCTACACTACCCAAACACCACTGCACTCCCCTAAACTCTAAACCACTACCCCCTGCACAACCCCCTACACTCCCCAAACACCTCTGCACTACCCTAAAACACTACCCCCAGCATGACCCCCTACACTGCCCAAACACCACTGCACTACCCTAAACCCTAAAACACTCCCCCAGCATGACTCCCTACACTACCCAAACACCACTGCACTACCCTAAACCCTAAAACACTACCCCCAGCACGACCCCCTACACTACCCAAACACCACTGCACTACCCTAAACTCTAAAACAATACCCCCAGCACGACCCCCTACACTGCCCAAACCCCACTGCACTACCCTAAACCCTAAAACACTACCCCAGCACGACCCCCTACACTACCCAAACACCACTGCACTACCCTAAACTCTAAAACAATACCCCCAGCACGACCCCCTACACTGCCCAAACCCCACTGCACTACCCTAAACCCTGAAACACCAGCCCCAGCATGACCCCCTACACTGCCCGAACACATACTACACTACCCTAAACACTGAAACACAACCCACAGCCAACCCTCTACACTGCCCGAACACCACTGCACTGCTCCAAACCCTGAAACACCACCCCCAGCACGAGCCCCTACAGTGCCCGAACACCACTGCACTACCCTAAACCCTGAAACACCACACCCGCACGACCCCCTACACTGCCTGAACACCACTACACTGCCCTAAACCCTGAAACATCAGCCCCAGCACGACCCCCTACACTGCCCGGACACCACTACACTGCCCTAAACCCTGAAACACCAGGCCCAGCACGACCCCTAAACTGCTGGAACACCACTGCACTGCCCTAAACCCTGAAACACCAGCCCCAGCACGACACCCTACACTACCCAAACACCACTGTACTGCCCTAAACTCTGAAACACCACTCCCGCACGACCCCCTACACTGCCCGAACACCACTGCACTTCCCTAAACCCTGAATCACCACCCCCCGCACGACCCCTACACTGCCCGAACACCACTCCACTGCCATAAACCCTGAAACACCACCCCAGCACGATCCCTACACTGCACAAACACCACTGCACTTCCCTAAACCCTAAAACATCACCCCAGCACGACCCCCTACACTGCACGAACACCACTGCACTGCCCTAAACCCTAAAACGCTATCCCCAGCACGAGCCCCTACATTGCCCGAGCACCACTGCACTGCCCTAAACCCTGAAACACCACCCATAGCACGACCCCCTACACTACCCAAACACCACTGCTCTGCACTAAACCCTGAAACACCACTCCCAGCACAACTCACTACACTGCCCGAAGACCACTGCTCTGCCCTAAACCCTGAAACACCAGCCCCAGCACAACTCCCTACACTGCCCGAAGACCACTGCACTGCCTTAAACGCCACCCCCCGCACAACACCCTACACTGCATGAACACCACTACACTGCCCTAAACCATAAAACACCAACCCCAGCATGACCCCCTTCACTGCCCGAACACCACTGAACTTCCCTAAACCCTAAAACACCACTCCCAGCACGACCCCTTTCACTGCCCGAACACCACTGCACTGCCCTAAACCCTAAAACACTACCCCCAGCACGATCCCCTACACTGCCCGAACACCACTGCACAGCGCTAATCCCTGAAACACCACCCCCAGCACGACCCCCTACACTGCCCGAACACCACTGCTCTGCCCTGAGCCCTGAAACACCAGCCCCAGCATGACCCCCTTCACTGCCCGAACACCACTGCACTGCCCTAAACCCTGAAAAACCAGCCCCAACACGACCCCAACACTGCCCGAACACCACTACACTGCCCTAAACCCTGAAACACAACCCACAGCACGACCCTCTACACTGCCTGAACACCACTGCACTGCCCTAAACCCTGAAACACCACCCCCAGCACGAACCCCTACACTGCCCGAACACCACTGCACTGCCCTAAACCCTGAAACACCAACCCAGCACGACCCCCTACACTGCCTGAACACCACTGCACTGACCTAAACCCTGAACCACCATCCCCAGCACGACCCCCTACACTGCCCGAACACCACTGCTCTGCCCTAAGCCCTGAAACACCAGCCCCAGCATGACCCCCTTCACTGCCCGAACACCACTGCACTGCCCTAAACCCTGAAAAACCAGCCCCAACACGACCCCAACACTGCCCGAACACCACTGCACTGCCCTAAACCCTGAAACACCAACCCCAGCACGACCCCCTACACTGCCCGAACACCACTGCACTGCCCTAAACCATGAAACACCACCCCCAGCATGACCCCCTACTCTGCACGAACACAACTGCACTGCCCTAATCCCTGAAACACCACCCTCAGCACGACCCCCTTCACTGCACAAACACCACTGCACTGCGATAAACCCTAAAACACCCCCCCCAGCACGACACCCTTCACTGCCCGAACACCACTGCACTTCCCTAAACCCTAAAACACCACATCCAGCACAACCCCCTACACTGCCCGAACACCACTGCACTGCCCTAAACCCTAAAACACTACCCCTAGCAGCACCCCCTACACTACCCAAACACCACTGCACTACACTAAACCCTAAAACCCTAACCCTAGCAGTACCCCCAACACTACCCAAACACCATTGCACTACCCTAAACCCTAAAACACTACCCCAGCAGCACCCCCTACACTACCCAAACACCACTGCACTCCCCTAAACTCTAAATCACTACCCCCTGCACAACCCCCTACACTCCCCAAACACCTCTGCACTACCCTAAAACACTACCCCCAGCATGACCCCCTACACTGCCCAAACACCACTGCACTACCCTAAACCCTAAAACACTCCCCCAGCATGACTCCCTACACTACCAAAACACCACTGCACTACCCTAAACCCTAAAACACTACCCCCAGCACGACCCCCTACACTACCCAAACACCACTGCACTACCCTAAACTCTAAAACAATACCCCCAGCACGACCCCCTACACTGCCCAAACCCCACTGCACTGCCCTAAACCCTAAAACACTATCCCCAGCACGAGCCCCTACATTGCCCGAGCACCACTGCACTGCCCTAAACCCTGAAACACCACCCCTAGCACGACCCCCTACACTACCCAAACACCACTGCTCTGCACTAAACCCTGAAACACCACTCCCAGCACAACTCACTACACTGCCCGAAGACCACTGCTCTGCCCTAAACCCTGAAACACCAGCCCCAGCACAACTCCCTACACTGCCCGAAGACCACTGCACTGCCTTAAACCCTGAAACGCCACCTCCCGCACAACACCCGACACTGCACGAACACCACTACACTGCCCTAAACCATAAAACACCAACCCCAGCATGACCCCCTTCACTGCCCGAACACCACTGAACTTCCCTAAACCCTAAAACACCACTCCCAGCACGACCCCTTTCACTGCCCGAACACCACTGCACTGCCCTAAACCCTAAAACACTACCCCCAGCATGATCCCCTACACTGCCCGAACACCACTGCACAGCCCTAATCCCTGAAACACCACCCCCAGCACGACCCCCTACACTGCCCGAACACCACTGCTCTGCCCTAAACCCTGAAAAACCAGCCCCAACACGACCCCAACACTGCCCGAACACCACTGCACTGCCCTAAACCCTGAAACACCAACCCCAGCACGACCCCCTACACTGCCCGAACACCACTACACTGCCCTAAACCCTGAAACACAACCCACAGCACAACCCTCTACACTGCCTGAACACCACTACACTGCCCTAAACCCTGAAACACCACCCCCAGCACGAACCCCTACACTGCCCGAACACCACTGCACTGCCCTAAACCCTGAAACACCAACCCAGCACGACCCCCTACACTGCCTGAACACCACTGCACTGACCTAAACCCTGAACCACCATCCCCAGCACGACCCCCTACACTGCCCAAACACCACTGCACTACCCTAAACCCTAAAACACTACTCCCAGCACGACCCCCTACACTACACCAACACCACTGCACTACCCTAAACCTTAAAATATTACCCCAGCATGACCACCTAAACTACCCAAACTCCACTGCAGTACCCTAAACCCTAAAACACTGCCCCCAGCACGACCCCCTACACTACTCAAACACCACTGCACTGCCCTAACCCCTAAAACACTACCCCCAGCACGACCCCCTACACTACACAAACACCACTGAACTGCCTAAACACTAAAACACTACCCCCAGCACCACCCTCTACAATACACAAGCACCACTGCACCACCCTAAACCCTAAATCTACCCCAAGCACAACCCCCTACACTACACAAACATCACAGCACTACCCTAAACCCTAAAACACTACCACAAGCACGACTCCTTACACTACAGAAACTCCACTGCCCTACCCTAAACCCTCAAACACCAGCACCAGCACGACCCCGTTCACTGCCCAAACACCACTGCATTGCCCTAAACCCTAAAACACCACACCCAGCATGACCCCCTACGCTGTCCGAACACCACTGCACTGCCATAAACCCTAAACACCACCCCCAGCACGGCCCACTACTCTGCCCGAACACCACTGCTCTGCCGTAAACCCTGAAAGGCCACCCCCAGCACGACCCCCTATGCTGCCCGAACACCACTGCTCTGCCCTAAACCCTGAAACACCAGCCCCAACACGACTCCCTAAAACTGCCCAAACACCACTGCACTGCCCTAAACCCTAAAACACCAGCCCCAGCACGACCCCCTACACTGCCTGAACACCACTGCACTGCCCTAAACCCTGAAACACCACCCCCTGCACAACCCCCTACACTGCCCGAACAACACTGCACTGCCCTAAACCCTGAAACACCACCCCCTGCACAACCCCCTACACTGCCCGAACAACACTGCACTGTCCTAAACCCTGAAACTCCACCCCTCTGCACAACCCTCTACACTGCCCGAACACCACAGCACTGCCCTAAACCCCGAAACACCACCCCACGCATGACCCCCTACACTGCCCGAACACCACTGCACTGCCCTAAACCATGAAACACCACCCCCAGCATGACCCCCTACTCTGCACGAACACAACTGCCCTGCCCTAATCCCTGAAACACCACCCTCAGCACGACCCCCTACACTGCACAAACACCACTGCACTGCCATAAACCCTAAAACACTCCCCAGCACGACCCCCTTCACTGCCCGAACGCCACTGCACTTCCCTAAACCCTAAAACACCACATCCAGCACAACCCCCTACACTGCCCGAATACCACTGCACTGCCCTAAACCCTAAAACACTACCCCTAGCAGCACCCCCTACACTACCCAAACACCACTGCACTACACTAAATCCTAAAACCCTAACCCCAGCAGTACCCCCAACACTACCCAAACACCATTGCACTACCCTAAACCCTAAAACACTACCCCCAGCAGGACCCCCTACACTACCCAAACACCACTGCACTCCCCTAAACTCTAAACCACTACCCCCTGCACAACCCCCTACACTCCCCAAACACCTCTGCACTACCCTAAAACACTACCCCCAGCATGACCCCCTACACTGCCCAAACACCACTGCACAACCCTAAACCCTAAAACACTCCCCCAGCATGACTCCCTACACTACCCAAACACCACTGCACTGCCCTAAACCCTAATTCTACCACCAGCACGACCCCCTATTCTACCCAAACACCACTGCACTACCCTAAACCCTAAATCTACACCCAGCATGACATCCTACACTACCCAAACACCACTGCACTACTCTAAACCCAATATCTACCCTCAGCACGACCTCTACACTACCCAAACACCACTGCACTACCCTAAACCCTAAAACACTACCCCCAGCACGACCCCCTACACTACACCAACACCACTGCACTACCCTAAACCTTAAAACATTACCCCAGCATGACCACCTAAACTACCCAAACTCCACTGCAGTACCCTAAACCCTAAAACATTGCCCCCAGCACAACCCCCTACACTACCCAAACACCACTGCACTGCCCTAAACCCTAAAACACTACCCCCAGCACGACCCCCTACACTACAAAAACACCACTGAACTGCCTAAACACTAAAACACTACCCCCAGCACCACCCTCTACAATACACAAGCACCACTGCACCACCCTAAACCCTAAATCTACCCCAAGCACAACCCCCTACACTACAGAAACACCACTGCCCTACCCTAAACCCTGAAACACCAGCACCAGCACGACCCCGTTCACTGCCCGAACACCACTGCATTGCCCTAAACCCTGAAACACCACCCCCAGCATGACCCCCTACGCTGTCCGAACACCACTGCACTGCCATAAACCCTAAACACCACCCCCAGCACGGCCCACTACTCTGCCCGAACACCACTGCTCTGTTGTAAACCCTGAAAGGCCACCCCCAGCACGACCCCCTATGCTGCCCGAACACCACTGCTCTGCCCTAAACCCTGAAACACCAGCCCCAACACGACTCCCTACACTGCCCAAACACCACTGCACTGCCCTAAACCCTGAAACACCAGCCCCAGCACGACCCCCTACACTGCCCGAACACCACTACACTACCCTAAACACTGAAACACAACCCACAGCCAACCCTCTACACTGCCTGAACACCACTGCACTGCATTAAACCCTGAAACACCACCCCAAGCATGAGCCCCTACACTGCCCGAACACCACTGCACTGCCCTAAACCCTGAAACACCACCCCAGCACGACCCCCTACACTGCCTGAACACAACTGTATTGCCCTAAACCCTGAAACATCAGCCCCAGCACGACCCCCTACACTGCCCGGACACCACTGCACTGCCCTAAACCCTGAAACACCAGGCTCAGCACAACCCCTAAACTGCTGGAACACCACTGCAGTGCCCTAAACCCTGAAACACCAGCCCCAGCACGACACCTTACACTACCCAAACACGACTGCACTGCCCTAAACCCTGAAACACCAGCCCCAGTACGACCCCCTACAGTACCCCAACACCACTGCACTGCCCTAAACCCTGAAACACCACCACCCTGCACCACCACCTACACTGCCCGAACACCACTGCACTGCCCTAAACCCTGAAACACCACCCCGCACGACATCCTACACTGCCCAAACACCACTGCACTGCCCTAAACTCTAAAACACCACTCCCGCACGACCCCCTACACTGCCCGAACACCACTGCAGTTCCCTAAACTCTAAACCACTACCCCCTGCACAACCCCCTACACTCCCCAAACACCTCTGCACTACCCTAAAACACTACCCCCAGCATGACCCCCTACACTGCCCAAACACCACTGCACTACCCTAAACCCTAAAACACTCCCCCAGCATGACTCCCTACACTACCCAAACAACACTGCACTGCCCTAAACCCAATATCTACCCTCAGCATGACCCCTACACTACCCAAACACCACTGCCCTACCCTAAACCCTAAAACACTACCCCCAGCACGACCCCCTACACTACACCAAGACCACTGCACTACACTAAACCTTAAAATATTACCCCAGCATGACCACCTAAACTACCCAAACTCCACTGCAGTACCCTAAACCCTAAAACACTGCCCCCAGCATGACCCCCTACACTACCCAAACACCACTGCACTGCCCTAAAACCCTAAAACACTACCCCCAGCACGACCCCCTACACTACACAAACACCACTGAACTGCCTAAACACTAAAACACTACCCCCAGCACCACCCTCTACAATACACAAGCACCACTGCACCACCCTAAACCCTAAATCTACCCCAAGCACAACCCCCTACACTACACAAACATCACAGCACTACCCTAAACCCTAAAACACTACCACAAGCACGACTCCTTACACTACAGAAACACCACTGCCCTACCCTAAACCCTGAAACACCAGCACCAGCACGACCCCGTTCACTGCCCGAACACCACTGCATTGCCCGAAACCCTGAAACACCACCCCCAGCATGACCCCCTACGCTGTCCGAACACCACTGCACTGCCATAAACCCTAAACACCACCCCCAGCACGGCCCACTACTCTGCCCGAACACCACTGCTCTGCCGTAAACCCTGAAAGGCCAAACCCAGCACGACCCCCTATGCTGCCCAAACACCACTGCTCTGCCCTAAACCCTGAAACACCAGCCCCAACACGACTCCCTGCACTGCCCAAACACCACTGCACTGCCCTAAACCCTGAAACACCAGCCCCAGCACGAACCCCTACACTGCCCGAACACCACTGCACTGCCCTAAACCCTGAAACACCACCCCCTGCACAACCCCCTACACTGCCCGAACAACACTGCACTGCCCTAAACCCTGAAACACCACCCCCTGCACAACCCCCTACACTGCCCGAACAACACTGCACTGTCCTAAACCCTGAAACTCCACCCCTCTGCACAACCCCCTACACTGCCCGAACACCACTGCACTGCCCTAAACCCTGAAACACTCCCCCTGCACAACCCCCTACACTCCCCAAACACCTCTGCACTACCCTAAAACACTACCCCCAGCATGACCCCCTACACTGCCCAAACACCACTGCACTACCCTAAACCCTAAAACACTCCCCCAGCATGACTCCCTACACTACTCAAACACCACAGCACTGCCCTAAACCCTAATTCTACCACCAGCACGACCCCCTATTCTACCCAAACACCACTGCACTACCCTAAACCCTAAATCTACGCCCAGCATGACCCCCTACACTACCAAAACACCACTGCACTACTCTAAACCCAATATCTACCCTTAGCACGACCTCTACACTACCCAAACACCACTGCACTACCCTAAACCCTAAAACACTACCCCCAGCACGACCCCCTACACTACACCAACACCACTGCACTACCCTAAACCTTAAAACATTACTTCAGCATGACCACCTAAACTACCCAAACTCCACTGCAGTACCCTAAACCCTAAAACACTGCCCCCTGCACGACCCCCTACACTACCCAAACACCACTGCACTGCCCTAAACCCTAAAACACTACCCCCAGCACGACTCCTTACACTACAGAAACACCACTGCCCTACCCTAAACCCTAAATCTACCCCAAGCACAACCCCCTACACTACACAAACATCACAGCACTACCCTAAACCCTAAAACACTTCCACAAGCACGACTCCTTACACTACAGAAACACCACTGCCCTACCCTAAACCCTGAAACACCAGCACCAGCACGACCCCGTTCACTGCCCGAACACCACTGCATTGCCCTAAACCCTGAAACACCACCCCAGCATGACCCCCTACGCTGTCCGAACACCACTGCACTGCCATAAACCCTAAACACCACCCCCAGCACGGCCCACTACTCTGCCCGAACACCACTGCTCTGCCTTAAACCCTGAAAGGCCACCCCCAGCACGACCCCCTATGCTGCCCGAACACCACTGCTCTGCCCTAAACCCTGAAACACCAGCCCCAACACGATTCCCTACACAGCCCAAACACCACTGCACTGCCCTAAACCCTGAAACACCAGACCCAGCACGACCCCCTACACTGCCCGAACACCACTGCACTGCCATAAACCCTGAAACACCACCCCCTACACAACCCCCTACACTGCCCGAACAACACTGCACTGCCCTAAACCCTGAAACACCACCCCCTGCACAACCCCCTACACTGCCCGAACAACACTGCACTGCCCTAAACCCTGAAACTCCACCCCTTTGCACAACCCCCTACACTGCCCGAACACCACTGCACTGCCCTAAACCCTGAAACACCACCCCACGCATGACCCCCTACACTGCCTGAACACCACTGCACTGCCCTAAACCCTGAAACACAACCCTCAGCACGACCCTCAACACTGCCCGAACACCACTGCGCTGTCCTAAACCATGAAACACCACCCCCAGCACGACCCCCTACACTCCCCAAACACCTCTGCACTACCCTAAAACACTACCCCCAGCATGACCCCCTACACTGCCCAAACACCACTACACTACCCTAAACCCTAAAACACTCCCCCAGCATGACTCCCTACACTACCCAAACAACACTGCACTGCCCTAAACCCAATATCTACCCTCAGCATGACCCCTACACTACCCAAACACCACTGCACTACCATAAACCCTAAAACACTACCCCCAGCACGACCCCCTACACTACACCAACACCACTGCACTACACTAAACCTTAAAATATTACCCCAGCATGACCACCTAAACTACCCAAACTCCACTGCAGTACCCTAAAACCTAAAACACTGCCCCCAGCATGACCCCCTACACTACCCAAACACCACTGCACTGTCCTAAACCCTAAAACACTACCCCCAGCACGACCCCCTACACTACACAAACACCACTGAACTGCCTAAACACTAAAACACTACCCCCAGCACCACCCTCTACAATACACAAGCACCACTGCACCACCCTAAACCCTAAATCTACCCCAAGCACAACCCCCTACACTACACAAACATCACAGCACTACCCTAAACCCTAAAACACTACCACAAGCACGACTCCTTACACTACAGAAACACCACTGCCCTACCCTAAACCCTGAAACACCAGCACCAGCACGACCCCGTTCACTGCCCGAACACCACTGCATTGCCCTAAACCCTGAAACACCACACCCAGCATGACCCCCTACGCTGTCCGAACACCACTGCACTGCCATAAACCCTAAACACCACCCCCAGCACGGCCCACTACTCTGCCCGAACACCACTGCTCTGCCGTAAACCCTGAAAGGCCAAACCCAGCACGACCCCCTATGCTGCCCGAACACCACTGCTCTGCCCTAAACCCTGAAACACCAGCCCCAACACGACTCCCTGCACTGCCCAAACACCACTGCACTGCCCTAAACCCTGAAACACCAGCCCCAGCACGAACCCCTACACTGCCCGAACACCACTGCACTGCCCTAAACCCTGAAACACCACCACCTGCACAACCCCCTACACTGCCCGAACAACACTGCACTGCCCTAAACCCTGAAACACCACCCCCTGCACAACCCCCTACACTGCCCGAACAACACTGCACTGTCCTAAACACTGAAACTCCACCCCTCTGCACAACCCCCTACACTGCCCGAACACCACTGCACTGCCCTAAACCCTAAAACACTCCCCCTGCACAACCCCCTACACTCCCCAAACACCTCTGCACTACCCTAAAACACTACCCCCAGCATGACCCCCTACACTGCCCAAACACCACTGTATTACCCTAAACCGTAAAACACTCCCCCAGCATGACTCCCTACACTACCCAAACACCACAGCACTGCCCTAAACCCTAATTCTACCACCAGCACGACCCCCTATTCTACCCAAACACCACTGCACTACCCTAAACCCTAAATCTACGCCCAGCATGACCCCCTACACTACCAAAACACCACTGCACTACTCTAAACCCAATATCTACCCTTAGCACGACCTCTACACTACCCAAACACCACTGCACTACCCTAAACCCTAAAACACTGCCCCCTGCATGACCCCCTACACTACCCAAACACCACTGCACTGCCCTAAACCCTAAAACACTACCCCCAGCACGACTCCTTACACTACAGAAACACCACTGCCCTACCCTAAACCCTAAATCTACCCCAAGCACAACCCCCTACACTACACAAACATCACAGCACTACCCTAAACCCTAAAACACTACCACAAGCACGACTCCTTACACTACAGAAACACCACTGCCCTACCCTAAACCCTGAAACACCAGCACCAGCACGACCCCGTTCACTGCCCGAACACCACTGCATTGCCCTAAACCCTGAAACACCACCCCAGCATGACCCCCTACGCTGTCCGAACACCACTGCACTGCCATAAACCCTAAACACCACCCCCAGCACGGCCCACTACTCTGCCCGAACACCTCTGCTCTGCCGTAAACCCTGAAAGGCCACCCCCAGCACGACCCCCTATGCTGCCCGAACACCACTGCTCTGCCCTAAACCCTGAAACACCAGCCCCAACACGACTCCCTACACAGCCCAAACACCACTGCACTGCCCTAAACCCTGAAACACCAGACCCAGCATGACCCCCTACACTGCCCGAACACCACTGCACTGCCATAAACCCTGAAACACCACCCCCTACACAACCCCCTACACTGCCCGAACAACACTGCACTGCCCTAAACCCTGAAACACCACCCCCTGCACAACCCCCTACACTGCCCGAACAACACTGCACTGCCCTAAACTCTGAAACTCCACCCCTTTGCACAACCCCCTACACTGCCCGAACACCACTGCACTGCCCTAAACCCTGAAACACCACCCCACGCATGACCCCCTACACTGCCTGAACACCACTGCACTGCCCTAAACCCTGAAACACAACCCACAGCACGACCCTCAACACTGCCCGAACACCACTGCGCTGTCCTAAACCATGAAACACCACCCCCAGCACGACCCCCTATACTGCCCGAACACCACTGCTCTGCCATAAACCCTGAAACACCACCCCCTACACAACCCCCTACACTGCCCGAACAACACTGCACTGCCCTAAACCCTGAAACTCCACCCCTTGGCACAACCCCCTACACTGCCCGAACACCACTGCACTGCCCTAAACCCTGAAACACCACCCCACGCATGACCCCCTACACTGCCTGAACACCACTGCACTGCCCTAAACCATGAAACACCACCCCCAGCATGACCCCCTACTCTGCACGAACACAACTGCACTGCCCTAATCCCTGAAACACCACCCTCAGCACGACCCCCTTCACTGCACAAACACCACTGCACTGCGATAAACCCTAAAACACCCCCCCAGCACGACACCCTTCACTGCCCGAACACCACTGCACTTCCCTAAACCCTAAAACACCACATCCAGCACAACCCCCTACACTGCCCGAACACCACTGCACTGCCCTAAACCCTAAAACACTACACCTAGCAGCACCCCCTACACTACCCAAACACCACTGCGCTACACTAAACCCTAAAACCCTAACCCCAGCAGTACCCCCAACACTACCCAAACACCATTGCACTACCCTAAACCCTAAAACACTACCCCCAGCAGGACCCCCTACACTACCCAAACACCACTGCACTCCCCTAAACTCTAAACCACTACCCCCTGCACAACCCCCTACACTCCCCAAACACCTCTGCACTACCCTAAAACACTACCCCCAGCATGACCCCCTACACTGCCCAAACACCACTGCACTACCCTAAACCCTAAAACACTCCCCCAGCATGACTCCTTACACTACCCAAACACCACTGCACTACCCTAAACCCTAAAACACTACCCCCAGCACGACCCCCTACACTAACCAAACACCACTGCACTACCCTAAACTCTAAAACAATACCCCCAGCACGACCCCCTACACTGCCCAAACCCCAGTGCACTACCCTAAACCCTAAAACACTACCCCCAGCACGACCCCCTACACTACCCAGACACCACTGCACTACCCTAAACTCTAAAACAATACCCCCAGCACGACCCCCTACACTGCCCAAACCCCACTGCACTACCCTAAACCCTGAAACACCAGCCCCAGCACGACCCCCTACACTGCCCGAACACATACTACACTACCCTAAACACTGAAAAACAACCCACAGCCAACCCTCTACACTGCCCGAACACCACTGCACTGCTCCAAACCCTGAAACACCACCCCCAGCACGAGCCCCTACAGTGCCCGAACACCACTGCACTACCCTAAACCCTGAAACACCACACCCGCACGACCCCCTACACTGCCTGAACACCACTGTACTGCCCTAAACCCTGAAACATCAGCCCCAGCACGACCCCCTACACTGCCCGGACACCACTGCACTGCCCTAAACCCTGAAACCCTAGGCCCAGCACGACCCCTAAACTGCTGGAACACCACTGCACTGCCCTAAACCCTGAAACACCAGCCCCAGCACGACACCCTACACTACCCAAACACCACTGCACTGTCCTAAACCCTGAAACACCAGCCCCAGTACGACCCCCTACACTACCCCAACACCACTGCACTGCCCTAAACTCTGAAACACCACTCCCGCACGACCCCCTACACTGCCCGAACACCACTGCACTTCCCTAAACCCTGAAACACCACCCCCCGCACAACATCCTACACTGCCCAAACACCACTGCACTGCCCTAAACTCTGAAACACCACTCCCGCACGACCCCCTACACTGCCCGAACACCACTGCACTTCCCTAAACCCTGAATCACCACCCCCCGCACGACCCCTACACTGCCCGAACACCACTCCACTGCCATAAACCCTGAAACACCACCCCAGCACGATCCCTACACTGCACAAACACCACTGCACTTCACTAAACCCTAAAACATCACCCCAGCACGACCCCCTACACTGCACGAACACCACTGCACTGCCCTAAACCCTAAAACGCTATCCCCAGCACGAGCCCCTACATTGCCCGAGCACCACTGCACTGCCCTAAACCCTGAAACACCACCCCTAGCACGACCCCCTACACTACCCAAACACCACTGCTCTGCACTAAACCCTGAAACACCACTCCCAGCACAACTCACTACACTGCCCGAAGACCACTGCTCTGCCCTAAACCCTGAAACACCAGCCCCAGCACAACTCCCTACACTGCCCGAAGACCACTGCACTGCCTTAAACCCTGAAACGCCACCCCCCGCACAACACCCTACACTGCATGAACACCACTACACTGCCCTAAACCATAAAACACCAACCCCAGCATGACCCCCTTCACTGCCCGAACACCACTGAACTTCCCTAAACCCTAAAACACCACTCCCAGCACGACCCCTTTCACTGCCCGAACACCACTGCACTGCCCTAAACCCTAAAACACTACCCCCAGCACGATCCCCTACACTGCCCGAACACCACTGCACAGCGCTAATC
This sequence comes from Triturus cristatus, assembly GCF_964204655.1. NCBI lineage: Eukaryota > Metazoa > Chordata > Amphibia > Caudata > Salamandridae > Triturus > Triturus cristatus. The sequence continues at coordinate 1,227,188,744 of NC_140579.1, forward strand.
CCTGAAACACCACCCCCAGCACGACCCCCTACACTGCCCGAACACCACTGCTCTGCCCTAAGCCCTGAAACACCAGCCCCAGCATGACCCCCTTCACTGCCCGAACACCACTGCACTGCCCTAAACCCTGAAAAACCAGCCCCAACACGACCCCAACACTGCCCGAACACCAATGCACTGCCATAAACCCTGAAACACCAACCCCAGCACGACCCCCTACACTGCCCGAACACCACTACACTGCCCTAAACCCTGAAACACAACCCACAGCACGACCCTCTACACTGCCTGAACACCACTGCACTGCCCTAAACCCTGAAACACCACCCCCAGCACGAACCCCTACACTGCCCGAACACCACTGCACTGCCCTAAACCCTGAAACACCAACCCAGCACGACCCCCTACACTGCCTGAACACAACTGCACTGACCTAAACCCTGAACCACCATCCCCAGCACGACCCCCTACACTGCCCGAACACCACTGCTCTGTCCTAAGCCCTGAAACACCAGCCCCAGCATGACCCCCTTCACTGCCCGAACACCACTGCACTGCCCTAAACCCTGAAAAACCAGCCCCAACACGACCCCAACACTGCCCGAACACCACTGCACTGCCCTAAACCCTGAAACACCAACCCCAGCACGACCCCCTACACTGCCCGAACACCACTGCACTGCCCTATACCATGAAACACCACCCCCAGCATGACCCCAACACTGCCCGAACACCACTGCACTGCCCTAAACCCTGAACCACCATCCCCAGCACGACCCCCTACACTGCCCGAACACCACTGCTCTGTCCTAAGCCCTGAAACACCAGCCCCAGCATGACCCCCTTCACTGCCCGAACACCACTGCACTGCCCTAAACCCTGAAAAACCAGCCCCAACACGACCCCAACACTGCCCGAACACCACTGCACTGCCCTAAACCCTGAAACACCAACCCCAGCACGACCCCCTACACTGCCCGAACACCACTGCACTGCCCTATACCATGAAACACCACCCCCAGCATGACCCCAACACTGCCCGAACACCACTGCACTGCCCTAAACCCTGAACCACCATCCCCAGCACGACCCCCTACACTGCCCGAACACCACTGCTCTGTCCTAAGCCCTGAAACACCAGCCCCAGCATGACCCCCTTCACTGCCCGAACACCACTGCACTGCCCTAAACCCTGAAAAACCAGCCCCAACACGACCCCAACACTGCCCGAACACCACTGCACTGCCCTAAACCCTGAAACACCAACCCCAGCACGACCCCCTACACTGCCCGAACACCACTGCACTGCCCTATACCATGAAACACCACCCCCAGCATGACCCCCTACTCTGCACGAACACAACTGCACTGCCCTAATCCCTGAAACACCACCCCCAGCACGACACCCTTCACTGCCCGAACACCACTGCACTTCCCTAAACCCTAAAACACCACATCCAGCACAACCCCCTACACTGCCCGAACACCACTGCACTGCCCTAAACCCTAAAACACTACCCCTAGCAGCACCCCTACACTACCCAAACACCACTGCACTACACTAAACCCTAAAACCCTAACCCCAGCAGTACCCCCAACACTACCCAAACACCATTGCACTACCCTAAACCCTAAAACACTACCCCGAGCAGGACCCCCTACACTACCCAAACACCACTGCACTCCCCTAAACTCTAAACCACTACCCCTGCACAACCCCCTACACTCCCCAAACACCTCTGCACTACCCTAAAACACTACCCCCAGCATGACCCCCTACACTGCCCAAACACCACTGCACTACCCTAAACCCTAAAACACTCCCCCAGCATAACTCCCTACACTACCCAAACACCACTGCACTACCCTAAACCCTAAAACACTACCCCCAGCACGACCCCCTACACTACCCAAACACCACTGCACTACCCTAAACTCTAAAACAATACCCCCAGCACGACCCCCTACACTGCCCAAACCCCACTGCACTACCCTAAACCCTAACACTACCCCCAGCACGACCCCCTACACTACCCAAACACCACTGCACTACCCTAAACTCTAAAACAATACCCCAGCACAACCCCCTACACTGCCCAAACCCCACTGCACTACCCTAAACCCTGAAACACCAGCCCCAGCACGACCCCCTACACTGCCCGAACACATACTACACTACCCTAAACACTGAAACACAACCCACAGCCAACCCTCTACACTGCCCGAACACCACTGCACTGCTCTAAACCCTGAAACACCACCCCCAGCACGAGCCCCTACACTGCCCGAACACCACTGCACTGCCCTAAACCCTGAAACACCACCCCAGCACGACCCCCTACACTGTCTGAACACCACTGTACTGCCCTAAACCCTGAAACATCAGCCCCAGCACGACCACCTACACTGCCCGGACACCACTGCACTGCCCTAAACCCTGAAACACCAGGCCCAGCACGACCCCTAAACTGCTGGAACACCACTGCACTGCCCTAAACCCTGAAACACCAGCCCCAGCACGACGCCCTACACTACCCAAACACCACTGCACTGCCCTAAACCCTGAAACACCAGCCCCAGTACGACCCCCTACACTACCCCAACACCACTGCACTGCCCTAAACTCTGAAACACCACACCCGCACGACCCCCTACACTGCCCGAACACCACTGCACTGCCCTAAACCCTGAAACACCTCCCCCCGCACAACATCCTACACTGCCCAAACACCACTGCACTGCCCTAAACTCTGAAACACCACTCCCGCACGACCCCCTACACTGCCCGAACACCACTGCACTTCCCTAAACCCTGAATCACCACCCCCCGCACGACCCCTACACTGCCCGAACACCACTCCACTGCCATAAACCCTGAAACACCACCCCAGCACGATCCCTACACTGCACGAACACCACTGCACTGCCCTAAACCCTAAAACATCACCCCAGCACGAGCCCCTACACTGCACGAACACCACTGCACTGCCCTAAACCCTAAAACGCTATCCCCAGCACGAGCCCCTACATTGCCCAAGCACCACTGCACTGCCCTAAACCCTGAAACACCACCCCTAGCACGACCCCCTACACTACCCAAACACCACTGCTCTGCACTAAACCCTGAAACACCACTCCCAGCACAACTCACTACACTGCCCGAAGACCACTGCTCTGCCCTAAACCCTGAAACACCAGCCCCAGCACAACTCCCTACACTGCCCGAAGACCACTGCACTGCCTTAAACCCTGAAACGCCACCCCCCGCACAACACCCGACACTGCACGAACACCACTACACTGCCCTAAACCATAAAACACCAACCCCAGCATGACCCCCTTCACTGCCCGAACACCACTGAACTTCCCTAAACCCTAAAACACCACTCCCAGCACGACCCCTTTCACTGCCCGAACACCACTGCACTGCCCTAAACCCTAAAACACTACCCCCAGCACGATCCCCTACACTGCCCGAACACCACTGCACAGCCCTAATCCCTAAAACACCACCCCCAGCACGACCCCCTACACTGCCCGAACACCACTGCTCTGCCCTAAGCCCTGAAACACCAGCCCCAGCATGACCCCCTTCACTGCCCGAACACCACTGCACTGCCCTAAACCCTGAAAAAACAGCCCCAACACGACCCCAACACTGCCCGAACACCACTGCACTGCCCTAAACCCTGAAACACCAACCCCAGCACGACCCCCTACACTGCCCGAACACCACTACACTGCCCTAAACCCTGAAACACAACCCACAGCACGACCCTCTACACTGCCTGAACACCACTGCACTGCCCTAAACCCTGAAACACCACCCCCAGCACAAACCCCTACACTGCCCGAACACTACTGCACTGCCCTAAGCCCTGAAACACCAACCCAGCACGACCCCCTACACTGCCTGAACACCACTGCACTGACCTAAACCCTGAACCACCATCCCCAGCACGACCCCCTACACTGCCCAAACACCACTGCACTACCCTAAACCCTAAAACACTACTCCCAGCACGACCCCCTACACTACACCAACACCACTGCACTACCCTAAACCTTAAAATATTACCCCAGCATGACCACCTAAACTACCCAAAATCCACTGCAGTACCCTAAACCCTAAAACACTGCCCCCAGCACGACCCCCTACACTACTCAAACACCACTGCACTGCCCTAACCCCTAAAACACTACCCCCAGCACGACCCCCTACACTACACAAACACCACTGAACTGCCTAAACACTAAAACACTACCCCCAGCACCACCCTCTACAATACACAAGCACCACTGCACCACCCTAAACCCTAAATCTACCCCAAGCACAACCCCCTACACTACACAAACATCACAGCACTACCCTAAACCCTAAAACACTACCACAAGCACGACTCCTTACACTACAGAAACACCACTGCCCTACCCTAAACCCTGAAATACCAGCACCAGCACGACCCCGTTCACTGCCCAAACACCACTGCGTTGCCCTAAACCCTAAAACACCACCCCCAGCATGACCCCCTACACTGTCCGAACACCACTGCACTGCCATAAACCCTAAACACCACCCCCAGCACGGCCCACTACTCTGCCCGAACACCACTGCTCTGCCGTAAACCCTGAAAGGCCACCCCCAGCACGACCCCCTATGCTGCCCGAACACCACTGCTCTGCCCTAAACCCTGAAACACTAGCCCCAACACGACTCCCTACACTGCCCAAACACCACTGCACTGCCCTAAACCCTAAAACACCAGCCCCAGCACGACCCCCTACACTGCCTGAACACCACTGCACTGCCCTAAACCCTGAAACACCACCCCCTGCACAACCCCCTACACTGCCCGAACAACACTGCACTGCCCTAAACCCTGAAACACCACCCCCTGCACAACCCCATACACTGCCCGAACAACACTGCACTGTCCTAAACCCTGAAACTCCACCCCTCTGCACAACCCTCTACACTGCCCGAACACCACAGCACTGCCCTAAACCCCGAAACACCACCCCACGCATGACCCCCTACACTGCCCGAACACCACTGCACTGCCCTAAACCATGAAACACCACCCCCAGCATGACCCCCTACTCTGCACGAACACAACTGCACTGCCCTAATCCCTGAAACACCACCCTCAGCACGACCCCCTACACTGCACTAACACCACTGCACTGCCATAAACCCTAAAACACCCCCCCAGCACGACCCCCTTCACTGCCCGAACACCACTGCACTTCCCTAAACCCTAAAACACCACATCCAGCACAACCCCCTACACTGCCCGAACACCACTGCACTGCCCTAAACCCTAAAACACTACCCCTAGCAGCACCCCCTACACTACCCAAACACCACTGCACTCCACTAAACCCTAAAACCCTAACCCCAGCAGTACCCCCAACACTACCCAAACACCATTGCACTACCCTAAACCCTAAAACACTACCCCCAGCAGGACCCCCTACACTACCCAAACACCACTGCACTCCCCTAAACTCTAAACCACTACCCCCTGCACAACCCCCTACACTCCCCAAACACCTCTGCACTACCCTAAAACACTACCCCCAGCATGACCCCCTACACTGCCCAAACACCACTGCACTACCCTAAACCCTAAAACACTCCCCCAGCATGACTCCCTACACTACCCAAACACCACTGCACTGCCCTAAACCCTAATTCTACCACCAGCACGACCCCCTATTCTACCCAAACACCACTGCACTACCCTAAACCCTAAATCTACACCCAGCATGACATCCTACACTACCCAAACGCCACTGCACTACTCTAAACCCAATATCTACCCTCAGCACGACCTCTACACTACCCAAACACCACTGCACTACCCTAAACCCTAAAACACTACCCCCAGCACGACCCCCTACACTACACCAACACCACTGCACTACCCTAAACCTTAAAACATTACCCCAGTATGACCACCTAAACTACCCAAACTCCACTGCAGTACCCTAAACCCTAAAACATTGCCCCCAGCACGACCCCCTACACTACCCAAACACCACTGCACTGCCCTAAACCCTAAAACACTACCCCCAGCACGACCGCCTACACTACAAAAACACCACTGAACTGCCTAAACACTAAAACACTACCCCCAGCACCACCCTCTACAATACACAAGCACCACTGCACCACCCTAATCCCTAAATCTACCCCAAGCACAACCCCCTACACTACAGAAACACCACTGCCCTACCCTAAACCCTGAAACACCAGCACCAGCACGACCCCGTTCACTGCCCGAACACCACTGCATTGCCCTAAACCCTGAAACACCACCCCCAGCATGACCCCCTACGCTGTCCGAACACCACTGCACTGCCATAAACCCTAAACACCACCCCCAGCACGGCCCACTACTCTGCCCGAACACCACTGCTCTGTTGTAAACCCTGAAAGGCCACCCCCAGCACGACCCCCTATGCTGCCCGAACACCACTGCTCTGCCCTAAACACTGAAACACCAGCCCCAACACGACTCCCTACACTGCCCAAACACCACTGCACTGCCCTAAACCCTGAAACACCAGCCCCAGCACGACCCCCCACACTGCCCGAACACCACTACACTACCCTAAACACTGAAACACAACCCACAGCCAACCCTCTACACTGCCTGAACACCACTGCACTGCTCTAAACCCTGAAACACCACCCCCAGCATGAGCCCCTACACTGCCCGAACACCACTGCACTGCCCTAAACCCTGAAACACCAGCCCAGCACGACCCCCTACACTACCTGAACACAACTGTACTGCCCTAAACCCTGAAACATCAGCCCCAGCACGACCCCCTACACTGCCCGGACACCACTGCACTGCCCTAAACCCTGAAACACCAGGCTCAAAACAACCCCTAAACTGCTGGAACACCACTGCACTGCCCTAAACCCTGAAACACCAGCCCCAGCACGACACCTTACACTACCCAAAGACGACTGCACTGCCCTAAACCCTGAAACACCAGCCCCAGTACGACCCCCTACACTACCCCAACACCACTGCACTGCCCTAAACCCTGAAACACCACCACCCTGCACCACCACCTACACTGCCCGAACACCACTGCACTGCCCTAAACCCTGAAACACCACCCCGCACGACATCCTACACTGCCCAAACACCACTGCACTGCCCTAAACTCTAAAACACCACTCCCGCACGACCCCCTACACTGCCCAAACACCACTGCACTTCCCTAAACCCTGAATCACCACCCCCCGCACGACCCCTACACTGCCCGAACACCACTCCACTGCCATAAACCCTGAAACACCACCCCAGCACGATCCCTACACTGCACGAACACCACTGCACTGCCCTAAACCCTAAAACATCACCCCAGCACGACCCCCTACACTGCACAAACACCACTGCACTGCCCTAAACCCTAAAACGCTATCCCCAGCACGAGCCCCTACACGGCCCGAGCACCACTGCACTGCCCTAAACCCTGAAACACCACCCCTAGCACGACCCCCTACACTACCCAAACACCACTTCTCTGCACTAAACCCTGAAACACCACTCCCAGCACAACTCACTACACTGCCCGAAGACCACAGCTCTGCCCTAAACCCTGAAACACCAGCCCCAGCACAACTCCCTACACTGCCCGAAGACGACTGCACTGCCCTAAACTCTGAAACGCCACCCCCGCACAACACCCTACACTGCACGAACACCACTACACTGCCCTAAACCCTAAAACACCACCCCTAGCATGACTCCCTTCACTGCCCAAACACCACTGCACTTCCCTAAACCCTAAAATACCACTCCCAGCACGACCCCTTTCACTGCCCGAACACCACTGCACTGCCCTAAACCCTAAAACACTACCCCCAGCACGACCCCCTACACTGCCCGAACACCACTGCCCTGCCCTAAGCCCTGAAACACCAGCCCCAGCATGACCCCCTTCACTGCCCGAACACCACTGCACTGCCCTAAACTCTGAAACACCACTCCCGCACGACCCCCTACACTGCCCGAACACCACTGCACTTCCCTAAACCCTGAATCACCATCCCCCGCACGACCCCTACACTGCCCGAACACCACTCCACTGCCATAAACCCTGAAACACCACCCCAGCACGATCCCTACACTGCACGAACACCACTGCCCTGCCCTAAACCCTAAAACATCACCCCAGCATGACCCCCTACACTGCACGAACACCACTGCACTGCCCTAAACCCTAAACTGCTATCCCTAGCACGAGCCCCTACACTGCCCGAGCACCACTGCACTGCCCTAAACGCTGAAACACCACCCCTAGCACGACCCCCTACACTACCCGAACACCACTGCTCTGCACTAAACCCTGAAACACCAGCCCCAGCACAACTCCCTACACTGCCCAAAGACCACTGCACTGCCCTAAACCCTGAAACGCCACCCCCCACACAACACCCTACACTGCACGAACACCACTACACTGCCCTGAACCATAAAACACCACCCCCAGCATGACCCCCTTCACTGCCCGAACACCACTGCACTTCCCTAAACGCTAAAACACCACTCCCAGCACGACCCCTTTCAATGCCCGAACAACACTGCACAGCCCTAAACCCTAAAACAGAACCCCCAGCACGACCCCCTACACTGCCCGAACACCACTGCACAGCTCTAATCTCTGAAACATCACCCCCAGCACGACCCCCTACACTGCTCGAACACCACTGCTCTGCCCTAAGCCCTGAAAAACCAGCCCCAACACGACCCCTACACTGCCCGAACACCACTGCAATGCCCTAAACCCTGAAACACCAACCCCAGCACGACCCCCCACACTGCCCGAACACCACTACACTGCCCTAAACCCTGAAACACAACCCACAGCACGACCCTCTACACTGCCCGAACACAACTGCACTGCCCTAAACCCTGAAACACCACCCCCAGCACGAACCCCTACACGGCCCGAACACCACTGCACTGCCCTAAACCCTGAAACACCAACCCAGCACGACCCCCTACACTGCCTGAACACCACTGCACTGACCTAAACCCTGAACCACCATCCCCAGCACAACCCCCTACACTGCCCGAGCACCACTGTACTGCCCTAAACCCTGAAACATCAGCCCCAGCATGACCCCCTACACTACCCGAACACCACTGCTCTACCCTAAACCCTGAAACACCAGCCCCAGCACAACTCCCTACACTGCCCAAAAACCACTGCTCTGCCCTAAACCCTGAAACACCAGCCCCAGCACAACTCCCTACACTGCCCGAAGACCACTGCATTGCCCTAAACCCTGAAACGCCAGCCCCGCACGACACCCTACACTGCACGAACACCACTACACTGCCCTAAACTCTAAAACACCACCCCCAGCACAACCCCCTTCACTGCCCGAACACCACTGCACTTCCCTAAACACTAAAACACCACTCCCAGCACGACCCCCTTCACTGCCCGAACACCACTGCACTGCCCTGAACCCTAAAACACTACCCCCAGCACGACCCCCTACACTGCCCGAACACCACTGCATAGCCCTAAACCCTGAAACACCACCCCCAGCACGACCCCCTACACTGCCCGAACACCACTGCTCTGCCCTAAGCCCTGAAACACCAGCCCCAGCACGACCCCCTTCACTGCCCGAACACCACTGCACTGCCCTAAACCCTGAAACACCAACCCCAGCACGACCCCCTACACTTCCCGAACACCACTGCACTGTCCTAAACCCTGAAACACCAGGCCCAGCACGACCCCTACACTGCTGGAACACCACTGCACTGCCCTATACCCTAAAACACAAGCCCAAGCATGACGCCCTACACTGCCCAAACACCACTGCACTGCCCTAAACCATGAAACACCAGCCCCAGTACGACCCGCTACACTACCCCAACACCACTGCACTGCCCTAAACCCTGAAACACCACCACCCTGCACGACCACCTACACTGCCCGAACACCACTGCACTGCCCTAAACCCTGAACCACCACCCCCCGCACAACATCCTACACTGCCCAAACACCACTGCACTGCCCTAAACTCTGAAACACCACTCCCGCACGACCCCCTACACTGCCCGAACACCACTGCACTTCCCTAAACCCTGAATCACCACCCCCCGCACAACCCCTACACTGCCCGAACACCACTCACTGCCATAAACCCTGAAACATCACCCCAGCACGACCCCCTACACTGCACGAACACCACTGCACTGCCCTAAACCATAAAACGCTATCCCCAGCACGAGCCCCTACACTGCCCGAGCACCACTGCACTGCCCTATACCCTGAAACACCACCCCTAGCACGACCCCCTACACTACCCGAACACCACTGCTCTGCACTAAACCCTGAAACACCACTCACAGCACAACTCACTACACTGCCCGAAGACCACTGCTCTGCCCTAAACCCTGAAACACCAGCCCCAGCACAACTCCCTACACTGCCCGAAGACCACTGCACTGCCCTAAACCCTGAAACGCCACCCCCACACAACACACTACACTGCACGAACACCACTACACTGCCCTAAACCCTGAAACACCAACCCCAGCACGACCCCCTACACTGCCCGAACACCACTACACTGCCCTAAACCCTGAAACACAACCCACAGCACGACCCTCTACACTGCCTGAACACCACTGCACTGCCCTAAACCCTGAAACACCACCCCCAGCACGAACCCCTACACTGCCCGAACACCACTGCACTGCCCTAAACCCTGAAACACCAACCCAGCACGACCCCCTACACTGCCTGAACACCACTGCACTGACCTAAACCCTGAACCACCATCCCCAGCACGACCCCCTACACTGCCCGAGCACCACTGTAGTGCCCTAAACCCTGAAACATCAGCCCCAGCATGACCCCCTACACTACCCGATCACCACTGCTCTGCCCTAAACCCTGAAACACCAGCCCCAGCACAACTCCCTATACTGCCCAAAAACCACTGCTCTGCCCTAAACCCTGAAACACCAGCCCCAGCACAACTCCCTACACTGCCCGAAGACCACTGCACTGCCCTAAACCCTGAAACGCCAGCCCCGCACGACATCCTACACTGCACGAACACCACTACACTGCCCTAAACTCTAAAAAAAAACCCCAGCATGACCCCCTTCACTGCCCGAACACCACTGCACTTCCCTAAACCCTAAAACACCACATCCAGCACAACCCCCTACACTGCCCGAACACCACTGCACTGCCCTAAACCCTAAAACACTACCCCTAGCAGCACCCCCTACACTACCCAAACACCACTGCACTACACTAAACACTAAAACCCTAACCCCAGCAGCACCCCCAACACTACCCAAACACCATTGCACTACCCTAAACACTAAAACACTACCCCCAGCAGGACCCCCTACACTACCCAAACACCACTGCACTCCCCTAAACTTTAAACCACTACCCCCTGCACAACCCCCTACACTCCCCAAACACCTCTGCACTACCCTAAAACACTACCCCCAGCATGACCCCCTACACTGCCCAAACACCACTGCACTACCCTAAACCCTAAAACACTCCCCCAGCATGACTCCCTATACTACCCAAACACCACTGCACTGCCCTAAACCCTAATTCTACCACCAGCACGACCCCCTATTCTACCCAAAGACCACTGCACTACCCTAAACCCTAAACTTACACCCAGCATGACCCCCTACTCTACCCAAACACCACAGCACTACTCTAAACCCAATATCTACCCTCAGCACGACCTCTACACTACCCAAACACCACTGCACTACCCTAAACCCTAAAACACTACCCCCAGCACGACCCCCTACACTACACCAACACCACTGCACTACCCTAAACCTTAAAACATTACCCCAGCATGACCACCTAAACTACCCAAACTCCACTGCAGTACCCTAAACCCTAAAACACTGCCCCCAGCACGACCCCCTACACTACCCAAACACCACTGCACTGCCCCAAACCCTAAAACACTAACCCCAGCACGACCCCCTACACTACACAAACACCACTGAACTGCCTAAACACTAAAACACTACCCCCAGCACCACCCTCTACAATACACAAGCACCACTGCACCACCCTAAATCTACCCCAAGCACAACCCCCTACACTACAGAAACACCACTGCCCTACCCTAAACCCTGAAACACCAGCACCAGCACGACCCCGTTCACTGCCCGAACACCACTGCATTGCCCTAAACCCTGAAACACCACCCCCAGCATGACCCCCTACGCTGTCCAAACACCACTGCACTGCCATAAACCCTAAACACCACCACCAGCACGGCCCACTACTCTGCCGGAACACCACTGCTCTGCCGTAAACCCTGAAAGGCCACCCCCAGCACGACTCCCTATGCTGCCCGAACACAACTGCTCTGCCCTAAACCCTGAAACACCAGCCCCAACACGACTCCCTACACTGCCCAAACACCACTGCACTGCCCTAAACCCTGAAACACCAGCCCCAGCACGACCCCCTACACTGCCCGAACACCACTACACTACCCTAAACACTGAAACACAACCCACAGTCAACCCTCTACACTGCCCAAACACCACTGCACTGCTCTAAACCCTGAAACACCACCTCCAGCACGAGCCCCTACACTGCCCGAACACCACTGCAATGCCCTAAACCCTGAAACACCACCCCAGCACGACCCCCTACACTGCCTGAACACCACTGTACTGCCCTAAACCCTGAAACATCAGCCCCAGCACGACCCCTACACTGCCCGGACACCACTGCACTGCCCTAAACCCTGAAACACCAGGCTCAGCACGACCCCTAAACTGCTGGAACACCACTGAACTGCCCTAAACCCTGAAACACCAGCCCCAGCACGACGCCCTACACTACCCAAACACCACTGCACTGCCCTAAACCCTGAAACACCAGCCCCAGTACGACCCCCTACACTACCCCAACACCACTGCACTGCCCTAAACCCTGAAACACCACCACCCTGCACGACCACCTACACTGCCCGAACACCACTGCACTGCCCTAAACCCTGAAACACCACCCCCCGCACGACATCCTACACTGCCCAAACATCACTGCACTGCCCTAAACTCTAAAACACCACTCCCGCACGACCCCCTACACTGCCCGAACACCACTGCACTTCCCTAAACTCTGAATCACCACCCCCCGCACGACCCCTACACTGCCTGAACACCACTCCACTGCCATAAACCCTGAAACACCACCCCAGCACGATCCCTACACTGCACGAACACCACTGCACTGCCCTGAACCCTAAAACATCACCCCAGCACGACACCCTACACTGCACGAACACCACTGCACTGCCCTAAACCCTAAAACGCTATCCCCAGCACGAGCCCCTACACTGCCCGAGCACCACTGCACTGCTCTAAACCCTGAAACACCACCCCTAGCACGACCCCCTACACTACCCGAACACCACTGCTCTGCACTAAACCCTGAAACACCACTCCCAGCACAACTCACTACACTGCCCGAAGACCACTGCTCTGCCCTAAACCCTGAAACACCAGCCCCAGCACAACTCCCTACACTGCACGAACACCACTACACTGCCCTAAACCCTAAAACACCACCCCTAGCATGACTCCCTTCACTGCCCGAACACCACTGCACTTCCCTAAACCCTAAAACACCACTCCCAGCACGACCCCTTTCACTGCCCGAACACTACTGCACTGCCCTAAACCCTAAAACACTACCCCCAGCACGACCCGCTACACTGCCCGAAAACCACTGCACAGCCCTAAACCCTGAAACACCACCCCCAGCACGACCCCCTACACTGCCCGAACACCACTGCTCTGCCCTAAGCCCTGAAACACCAGCCCCAGCATGACCCCCTTCACTGCCCGAACACCACTGCACTGCCCTAAACTCTGAAACACTACTCCCGCACGACCCCCTACACTGCCCGAACACCACTGCACTTCCCTAAACCCTGAATCACCACCCCCCGCAGGACCCCTACACTGCCCGAATACCACTCCACTGCCATAAACCCTGAAACACCACCCCAGCACGATCCCTACACTGCACGAACAACACTGCACTGCCCTAAACCCTAAAACATCACCCCAGCATGACCCCCTACACTGCACGAACACCACTGCACTGCCCTAAACCCTAAACTGCTATCCCTAGCACGAGCCACTACACTGCCCGAGCACCACTGCACTGCCCTAAACGCTGAAACACCACCCCTAGCACGACACCCTACACTACCCGAACACCACTGCTCTGCACTAAACCCTCAAACACCACTCCCAGCACAACTCACTACACTGCCCGAAGACCACTGCTCTGCCCTAAACCCTGAAACACCAGCCCCAGCACAACTCCCTACACTGCCCAAAGACCACTGCACTGCCCTAAACCCTGAAACGCCACCCCCCGCACAACACCCTACACTGCACGAACACCACTACACTGCCCTGAACCATAAAACACCACCCCCAGCATGACCCCCTTCACTGCCCGAACACCACTGCACTTCCCTAAACCCTAAAACACCACTCCCAGCACGACCCCTTTCACTGCCCGAACACCACTGCACTGCCCTAAACCCTAAAACACTAACCCCAGCATGACCCCCTACACTGCCTGAACACCACTGCACAGCTCTAATCCCTGAAACACCACCCCAGCACGACCCCCTACACTGCCCGAACACCACTGCTCTGCCCTAAGCCCTGAAACACCAGCCCCAGCATGACCCCCTTCACTGCCCGAACACCACTGCACTGCCCTAAACCCTGAAAAACCAGCCCCAACACGACCCCTACACTGCCCGAACACCACTGCAATGCCCTAAACCCTGAAACACCAACCCCAGCACGACCCCCCACACTGCCCGAACACCACTACACTGCCCTAAACCCTGAAACACAACCCACAGCACGACCCTCTACACTGCCCGAACACAACTGCACTGCCCTAAACCCTGAAACACCACCCCCAGCACGAACCCCTACACTGCCCGAACACCACTGCACTGCCCTAAACCCTGAAACACCAACCCAGCACGACCCCCTACACTGCCTGAACACCACTGCACTGACCTAAACCCTGAACCACCATCCCCAGCATGACCCCCTACACTACCCGAACACCACTGCTTTGCCCTAAACCCTGAAACACCAGCCCCAGCACAACTCCCTACACTGCCCAAAAACCACTGCTCTGCCCTAAACCCTGAAAAACCAGCCCCAACACAACCCCTACACTGCCCGAAGACCACTGCATTGCCCTAAACCCTGAAACGCCAGCCCCGCACGACACCCTACACTGCACGAACACCACTACACTGCCCTAAACTCTAAAACACCACCCCCAGCACAACCCCCTTCACTGCCCGAACACCACTGCACTTCCCTAAACCCTAAAACACCACTCCCAGCATGACCCCCTTCACTGCCCGAACACCACTGCACTGCCCTGAACCCTAAAACACTACCCCCAGCACGACCCCCTACACTGCCCGAACACCACTGCACTACCCTAAAACCTAAAACACTACCCCCAGCACGACCCCTACACTACACCAACACCACTGCACTACCCTAAACCTTAAAACATTACCCCAGCATGACCACCTAAACTACCCAAACTCCACTGCAGTACCCTAAACCCTAAAACACTGCCCCCAACACGACTCCCTACACTGCCCAAACACCACTGCACTGCCCTAAACCCTGAAACACCAGCCCCAGCACGACCCCCTACACTGCCCGAACACCACTACACTACCCTAAACACTAAAACACAACCCACAGTCAACCCTCTACACTGCCCGAACACCACTGCACTGCTCTAAACCCTGAAACACCACCCCCAGCACGAGCCCCTACACTGCCCGAACACCACTGCACTGCCCTAAACCCTGAAACACCACCCCAGCACGACCCCCTACACTGCCTGAACACCACTGTACTGCCCTAAACCCTGAAACATCAGCCCCAGCACGACCCCCTACACTGCCCGGACACCACTGCACTGCCCTAAACCCTGAAACACAAGGCTCAGCACGACCCCTAAACTGCTGGAACACCACTGCACTGCCCTAAACCCGGAAACACCAGCCCCAGCACGACGCCCTACACTACCCAAACACCACTGCACTGCCCTAAACCCTGAAACACCAGCCCCAGTATGACCCCCTACACTACCCCAACACCACTGCACTGCCCTAAACCCTGAAACACCACCACCCTGCACGACCACCTACACTGCCCGAACACCACTGCACTGCCCTAAGCCCTGAAACACCACCCCCCGCACGACATCCTACACTGCCCAAACACCACTGCACTGCCCTAAACTCTAAAACACCACTCCCGCACGACCCCCTACACTGCCCGAACACCACTGCACTTCCCTAAACCCTGAATCACCACCCCCCGCATGACCCCTACACTGCCCGAACAACACTGCACTGCCCTAAACCCTAAAACATCACCCCAGCATGACCCCCTACACTGCACGAACACCACTGCACTGCCCTAAACCCTAAACTGCTATCCCTAGCACGAGCCACTACACTGCCCGAGCACCACTGCACTGCCCTAAACGCTGAAACACCACCCCTAGCACGACACCCTACACTACCCGAACACCACTGCTCTGCACTAAACCCTCAAACACCACTCCCAGCACAACTCACTACACTGCCCGAAGACCACTGCTCTGCCCTAAACCCTGAAAAACCAGCCCCAGCACAACTCCCTACACTGCCAAAAGACCACTGCACTGCCCTAAACCCTGAAACGCCACCCCCCGCACAACACCCTACACTGCACAAACACCACTACACTGCCCTGAACCATAAAACACCACCCCCAGCATGACCCCCTTCACTGCCCGAACACCACTGCACTTCCCTAAACCCTAAAACACCACTCCCGGCACGACCCCTTTCACTGCCCGAACACCACTGCACTGCCCTAAACCCTAAAACACTACCCCCAGCATGACCCCCTTCACTGCCCGAACACCACTGCACAGCTCTAATCCCTGAAACACCACCCCAGCACGACCCCCTACACTGCCCGAACACCACTGCTCTGCCCTAAGCCCTGAAACACCAGCCCCAGCATGACCCCCTTCACTGCCCGAACACCACTGCACTGCCCTAAACCCTGAAAAACCAGCCCCAACACGACCCCTACACTGCCCGAACACCACTGCTCTGCCCTAAGCCCTGAAACACCAGCCCCAGCATGACCCCCTTCACTGCCCGAACACCACTGCACTGCCCTAAACTCTGAAACACCACTCCCGCACGACCCCCTACACTGCCCGAACACCACTGGACTTCCCTAAACCCTGAACCACCACCCCCCGCATGACCCCTACACTGCCCGAATACCAATCCACTGCCATAAACCCTGAAACACCACCCCAGCACGATCCCTACACTGCACAAACAACACTGCACTGCCCTAAACCCTAAAACATCACCCCAGCATGACCCCCTACACTGCACAAACACCACTGCACTGCCCTAAACCCTAAACTGCTATCCCTAGCACGAGCCACTACACTGCCCGAGCACCACTGCACTGCCCTAAACGCTGAAACACCACCCCTAGCATGACACCCTACACTACCCGAACACCACTGCTCTGCACTAAACCCTGAAACACCACTCCCAGCACAACTCACTACACTGCCCGAAGACCACTGCTCTGCCCTAAATCCTGAAACACCAGCCCCAGCACAACTCCCTACACTGCCCAAAGACCACTGCACTGCCCTAAACCCTGAAACGCCACCCCCGCACAACACCCTACACTGCACGAACACCACTACACTGCCCTGAACCATAAAACACCACCCCCAGCATGACCCCCTTCACTGCCCGAAAACCACTGCACTTCCCTAAACCCTAAAACACCACCCCCAGCACGACCCCTTTCACTGCCCGAACACCACTGCACTGCCCTAAACCCTAAAACACTACCCCCAGCATGACCCCCTACACTGCCCGAACACCACTGCACAGCTCTAATCCCTGAAACACCACCCCAGCACGACCCCCTACACTGCCCGAACACCACTGCTCTGCCCTAAGCCCTGAAACACCAGCCCCAGCATGACCCCCTTCACTGCCCGAACACCACTGCACTGCCCTAAACCCTGAAAAAACAGCCCCAACACGACCCCTACACTGCCCGAACACCACTGCAATGCCCTAATCCCTGAAACACCAACCCCAGCACGACCCCCCACACTGCCCGAACACCACTACACTGCCCTAAACCCTGAAACACAACCCACAGCACGACCCTCTACACTGCCCGAACACAACTGCACTGCCCTAAACCCTGAAACACCACCCCCAGCACGAACCCCTACACTGCCCGAACACCACTGCACTGCCCTAAACCCTGAAACACCAACCCAGCACGACCCCCTACACTGCCTGAACACCACTGCACTGACCTAAACCCTGAACCACCATCCCCAGCACGACCCCCTACACTGCCTGAGCACTACTGTACTGCCCTAAACCCTGAAACATCAGCCCCAGCATGACCCTCTACACTACCCGAACACCACTGCTTTGCCCTAAACCCTGAAACACCAGCCCCAGCACAACTCCCTACACTGCCCAAAAACCACTGCTCTGCCCTAAACCCTGAAAAACCAGCCCCAACACAACCCCTACACTGCCCGAAGACCACTGCATTGCCCTAAACCCTGAAACGTCAGCCCCGCACGACACCCTACACTGCACGAACACCACTACACTGCCCTAAACTCTAAAAAACCACCCCCAGCACAACCCCCTTCACTGCCCGAACACCACTGCACTTCCCTAAACCCTAAAACACCACTCCCAGCACGACCCCGTTCACTGCCCGAACAACACTGCACTGCCCTGAACCCTAAAACACTACCCCCAGCACGACACCCTACACTGCCCGAACACAACTGCACTACCCTAAAACCTAAAACACTACCCCCAGCACGACCCCCTACACTACACCAACACCACTGCACTGCCCCAAACCCTAAAACACTACCCCCAGCACGACCCCCTACACTACACAAACACCACTGAACTGCCTAAACACTAAAACACTACCGCCAGCACCACCCTCTACAATACACAAGCACCACGGCACCACCCTAAATCCTAAATCTACCCCAAGCACAACCGCATACACTACAGAAACACCACTGCCCTACGCTAAACCCTGAAACACCAGCACCAGCACGACCCCGTTCACTGCCCGAACACCACTGCATTGCCCTAAACCCTGAAACACCACCCGCAGCATGACCCCCTACGCTGTCCAAACACCACTGCACTGCCATAAACCCTAAACACCACCACCAGCACGGCCCAGTACTCTGCCCGAACACCACTGCTCTGCCGTAAACCCTGAAAGGCCACCCCCAGCACGACTCCCTATGCTGCCAGAACACCACTGCTCTGCCCTAAACCCTGAAACACCAGCCCCAACACGACTTCCTACACTGCCCAAACACCACTGCACTGCCCTAAACCCTGAAACACCAGACCCAGCACGACCCCCTACACTGCCCGAACACCACTACACTACCCTAAACACTGAAACACAACCCACAGTCAACCCTCTACACTGCCCGAACACCACTGCACTGCTCTAAACCCTGAAATACCACCCCCAGCACGAGCCCCTACACTGCCCGAACACCACTGCACTGCCCTAAACCCTGAAACACCACCCCAGCACGACCCCCTACACTGCCTGAACACCACTGTACTGCCCTAAACCCTGAAACATCAGCCCCAGCACGACCCCCTATACTGCCCGGACACCACTGCACTGTCCTAAACCCTGAAATACCAGGCTCAGCACGACCCCTAAACTGCCGAAACACCACTGCACTGCCCTAAACCCTGAAACGCCAGCCCCGCACGACACCCTCCACTGCACCAACACCACTACACTGCCCTAAACTCTAAAACACCACCCATAGCACAACCCCCTTCACTGCCCGAACACCACTGCACTTCCCTAAACCCTAAAACACCACTCCCAGCACGACCCCCTTCACTGCCTGAACACCACTGCACTGCCCTGAACCCTAAAACACTACCCCCAGCACGACCCCCTACACTGCCCGAACACCACTGCTCTGCCCTAAGCCTTGAAACACCAGCCCCAGCATGACCCCCTTCACTGCCCGAACACCACTGCACTGCCCTAAACCCTGAAACACCAACCCCAGCACGACCCCCTACACTTCCCGAGCACCACTGCACTGTCCTAAACCCTGAAACACCAGGCCCAGCACGACCCCTACACTGCTGGAACACCACTGCACTGCCCGACACCCTGAAACACCAGCCCCAGCATGACGCCCTACACTGCCGAAACACCACTGCACTGCCCTAAACCCTGAAACACCAGCCCCACTACGACCCTCTACACTACCCCAACACCACTGCACTCCCCTAAACCCTGAAACACCACCACCCTGCACGACCACCTACACTGCCCGAACACCACTGCACTGCCCTAAACCCTGAAACACCACCCCCCGCACAACATCCTACACTGCCCAAACACCAGTGCACTGCCCTAACCTCTGAAACACCACTCCCGCACGACCCCCTACACTGCCCGAACACCACTGCACTTCCCTAAACCCTGAATCACCACCCCCCTCACGACCCCTACACTGCCCGAGCACCACTCCACTGCCATAAACCCTGAAACATCACCCCAGCATGACCCCCTACACTGCACGAACACCCGTGCACTGCCCTAAACCCTAAAACGCTATCCCCAGCACGAGCCCCTACACTGCCCGAGCACCACTGCACTGCCCTAAACCGTGAAACACCACCCCTAGCACGACCCCCTACACTACCCGAACACCACTTCTCTGCACTAAACCCAGAAACACCACTCCCAGCACAACTCACTACACTGCCCGAAGACCACTGCTCTGCCCTAAACCCTGAAACACCAGCCCCAGCACAACTCCCTACACTGCCCGAAGACCACTGCACTGCCCTAAACCCTGAAACGCCACCCCCCGCACAACACCCTACACTGCACAAACACCACTACACTGCCCTAAACCCTAAAACACCACCCCTAGCATGACTCCCTTCACTGCCCGAACACCACTGCACTTCCCTAAACCCTAAAACACCACTCCCAGCACAACCGCTTTCCCTGCCCGAACACCACTGCACTGCCCTAAACCCTAAAACACTACCCCCAGCATGACCCCCTACACTGCCCGAACACCACTGCACAGCCTTAATCCCTGAAACACCACCCCCAGCACGACCCCCTACACTGCCCGAACACCACTGCTCTGCCCTAAGCCCTGAAACACCAGCCCCAGCATGACCCCCTTCACTGCCCGAACACCACTGCACTGCCCTAAACTCTGAAACACCACTCCCGCACGACCCCCTACACTGCCCGAACACCACTGCACTTCCCTTAACCCTATATCACCACCCCCCGCACGACCCCTACACTGCCCGAACACCACTCTACTGCCATAAACCCTGAAACACCACCCCAGCACGATCCCTACACTGCACGAACACCACTGCACTGCCCTAAACCCTAAAATATCACCGCAGCATGACCTCCTACACTGCACGAACACCACTGCACTGCCCTAAACCCTAAAACGCTATCCCTAGCACGAGCCCCTACACTGCCCGAGCACCACTGCACTGCCCTAAACGCTGAAACACCACCCCTAGCACGACCCCCTACACTACCCGAACACCACTGCTCTGCACTAAACCCTGAAACACCACTCCCAGCACAACTCACTACACTGCCCGAAGACCACTGCTCTGCCCTAAACCCTGAAACACCAGCCCCAGCACAACTCCCTACACTGCACGAACACCACTACACTGCCCTAAACCATAAAACACCACCCCCAGCATGACCCCCTTCACTGCCCGAACACCACTGCACTTCCCTAAACCCTAAAACACCACTCCCAGCATGACCCCTTTCACTGCCCGAACACCACTGCACTGCCCTAAACCCTAAAACACTACCCCCAGCAGACCCCCTACACTGCCCCAACACCACTGCTCTGCCCTAAGCCCTGAAACACCAGCCCCAGCATGACCCCCTTCACTGCCCGAACACCACTGCACTGCCCTAAACCCTGAAAAACCAGCCCCAACACGACCCCTACACTGCCCGAACACCACTGCAATGCCCTAAACCCTGAAACACCAACCCCAGCACGACCACCCACACTGCCCGAACACCACTACACTGCCCTAAACCCTGAAACACAACCCACAGCACGACCCTCTACACTGCCCGAACACAAATGCACTGCCCTAAACCCTGAAACACCACCCCCAGCACGAACCCTACACTGCCTGAACACCACTGCACTACCCTAAACCCTGAAACACCAACCCAGCACGACTCCCTACACTACCCGAACACCACTGCTCTGCCCTAAACCCTGAAACACCAGCCCCAGCACAACTCCCTACACTGCCCAAAAACCACTGCTCTGCCCTAAACCCTGAAACACCAGCCCCAGCACAACTCCCTACACTGCCCGAAGACCACTGCACTGCCCTAAACCCTGAAACGCCAGCCCAGCACGACACTCTACACTACACGAACACCACTACACTGCCCTAAACTCTAAAACACCACCCCCAGCACAACCCCCTTCACTGCCCGAACACCACTGCACTTCCCTAAACCCTAAAACACCACTCCCAGCATGACCCCCTTCACTGCCCGAACTCCACTGCACTGCCCTGAACCCTAAAACACTACCCCCAGCACGACCCCTACACTGCCCGAACACCACTGCACAGCCCTAAACCCTGAAACACCACCCCCAGCACGACCCCCTACACTGCCCGAACACCACTGCTCTGCCCTAAGCCCTGAAACACCAGCCCCAGCACGACCCCCTGCACTGCCCGAACACCTCTGCACTGCCCTAAACCCTGAAACACCAGGCCCAGCACGACCCCTACACTGCTGGAACACCACTGCACTGCCCTACACCCTGAAACACCAGCCCCAGCATGACGCCCTACACTGCCCAAACACCACTGCACTGCCCTAAACCCTGAAACACCAGCCCCAGTACAACCCCCTACACTACCCCAACACCACTGCACTGCCCTAAACCCTGAAACACCACCACCCTGCATGACCACCTACACTGCCCGAACACCACTGCACTGCCCTAAACCCTGAAACACCACTCCCGCACGACCCCCTACACTGCCCGAACACCACTCCACTGCCATAAACCCTGAAACATCACCCCAGCACGACCCCCTACACTGCACGAACACCACTGCACTGCCCTAAACCCTAAAATGCTATCCCCAGCACGAGACCCTACACTGCCCGAGCACCACTGCACTGCCCTAAACCCTGAAACACCACCCCTAGCACGACCCCCTACACTACCCGAACACCACTGCTCTGCACTAAACCCTGAAACACCACTCCCAGCACAACTCACTACACTGCCCGAAGACCACTGCTCTGCCCTAAACCCTGAAACGCCACCCCCGCACAACACCCTCACTGCACGAACACCACTACACTGCCCTAAACCCTAAAACACCACCCCCAGCATGACCCCCTTCACTGCCCGAAAACCACTGCACTTCCCTAAACCCTAAAACACCACTCCCAGCACGACCCCTTTCACTGCCCGAACACCACTGCACTGCCTTAAACCCTAAAACACTATCCCCAGCACGACCCCCTACACTGCCCGAACACCACTGCACAGCGCTAATCCCTGAAACACCACCCCCAGCACGACCCCCTACAATGCCCGAACAACATTGCTCTGTCCTAAGCCCTGAAACACCAGCCCCAGCATGACCCCCTTCACTGCCCGAACACCACTGCACTGCCCTAAACCATGAAAAACCAGCCCCAACACGACCCCTACACTGCCCGAAAACCACTGCACTGCCCTAAACCCTGTAACACCAACCCCAGCACGACCCCCTACACTGCCCGAACACCACTACACTGCCCTAAACCCTGAAACACAACCCACAGCACGACCCTCTACACTGCCCGAACACCACTGCACTGCCCTAAACCCTGAAACACCACCCCCAGCACGAACCCCTACCCTGCCCGAACACCACTGTACTGCCCTAAACCCTGGAACACCAACCCAGCACGACCCCCTACACTGCCTGAAGACCACTGCACTGACCTAAACCCTGATCCACCATCCCCAGCACGACCCCCTACACTGCACGAACACAACTGTACTGCCAGAAACCCTAAAACACCACACCCAGCAAGACCCCCTTCACTGCCCGAACACCACTGCACTTCCCTAAACCCTAAAACACCACACCCAGCACGACCCCCTACACTGCCCGAACACCACTGCACTGCCCTAAACCCTAAAACACTACCCCTAGCAGCACCCCCTACACTACCCAAACACCACTGCACTACGCTAAACCCTAAAACCCTAACTCGAGCAGTACCCCCAACACTACCCAAACACCATTGCACTACACTAAACCCTAAAACACCACCCCCCGTACGACCCCCTACACTGCCTGAACACCACTGCATTGCCCTAAACCCTAAAACATTACCACAAGCACGACTCCTTACACTACAGAAACACCACTGCACTACCCTATACCCTGAAACACCAGCACCAGCACGACCCCGTTCACTGCCCGAACACCACTGAATTGGCCTAAACCCTGAAACACCACCCCCAGCATGACCCCCTACGCTGCCTGAACACCACTGCACTGCCATATACCCTAAACACCACCCCCAGCACGGCCGACTACTCTGCCCGAACACCACTGCTCTGCCGTAAACCCTGAAAGGCCACCCCCAGCACGACCTCCTATGCTGCCCGAACACCACTGCTCTGCCCTAAACACTGAAACACAACCCACAGCACGACCCTCTACACTGCCCGAACACCACTGCACTGCCCTAAACCCTGAAACACCACACCCAGCACCAACCCCTACACTGCCCGAACACCACTGCACTGCCCTAAACCCTGAAACACCACCCCAGCACGACCCCCTACACTGCCTGAACACAGCTGTACTGACCTAAACCCTGAACCACCATCCCCATCACGCCCCCTACACTGCCCGAGCACCACTGTACTGCCCTAAACCCTGAAACATCAGCCCCAGCACGACTCCCTACATTGCCCGAACACCACTGCACTGCCCAAAACCGTGAAACACCAGGCCCAGCACGACCCCTACACTGCTGGAACACCACTGCACTGCCCTAAACCATGAAACACCACTCCCGGCACAACTCCCTACACTGCCCAAAGACCACTGCACTGCCCTAAACCCTGAAACGCCACCCCCCGCCCAACACCCTACACTGCACGTACACCACTACACTGCCCTAAACCATAAAACACCACCCCCAGCATGACCCCCTTCACTGCCCGAACACCACCGCACTTCCCTAAACCCTAAAACACCAATCCCAGCACAACCCCTTTCACTGCCCGAACACCACTGCACTGCCCTAAACCCTAAAACACTACCCCCAGCACGACCCCCTACACTAACCGAACACCACTGCACAGCTCTAATCCCTGAAACACCAACCCCAGCACGACCCCTTACACTGCCCGAACACCACTGCTCTGCCCTAAGCCCTGAAACACCAGCCCCAACACGACCCCTACACTGCCCGAACACCACTGCACTGCCCTAAACCCTGAAACACCAACCCCAGCACGACCCCCCACACTGCCCGAACACCAGTACACTGCCCTAAACCCTGAAACCCTACCCACAGCACGAGCCTCTACACTGCCCGAACACCACTGCACTGCCCTAAACCCTGAAACACCACCCCCAGCATGAACCCCTACACTGCCCGAACACCACTGCACAGCCCTAAACCCTGAAACACCAACCCAGCACGACCCCCTACACTGCCTGAACACCACTGCACTGACCTAAAGCCTGAACCACCATTCCCAGCACGACCACCTACACTGCCCGAGCACCACTGTACTGCCCTAAACCCTGAAACATCAGCCCCAGCACGACCCCCTACACTACCCGAACACCACTGCTCTGCCCTAAACCCTGAAACACCAGCCCCAGCACAACTCCCTACACTGCCCAAAAACCACTGCTCTGCCCTAAACCCTGAAACACCAGCCCCAGCACAACTCCCTACACTGCCCGAAGACCACTGCACTGCCCTAAACCCTGAAACGCCAGCCCCGCACGATACCCTACACTGCACGAACACCACTACACTGCCATAAACCCTAAAACACCACACCCAGCACGACCCCTTCACTGCCCGAACAACACTGCACTGCCCTGAACCCTAAAACACTACCCCCAGCACGACCCCCTACACTGCCCAAACACCACTGCACAGCCCTAAACCCTGAAACACCACCCCCAGCACGACCCCCTACACTGCCCGAACACCACGGCTCTGCCCCAAGCCCTGAAACACCAGCCCCAGCACGACCCCCTTCACTGCCCGAACACCAGTGCACTGCCCTAAACCCTGAAACACCAACCCCAGCACGACCCCCTACACTTCCCGAACACCACTGCACTGTCCTAAACCCTGAAACACCAGGCCCAGCACAACCCCTACACTGCTGGAACACCACTGCACTGACCTACACCCTGAAACACAAGCCCCAGCATGACGCCCTACACTGCCCAAACACCACTGCACTGCCCTAAACCCTGAAACACCACCACCCTGCACGACCACCTACACTGCCCGAACACCACTGCACTGCCCTAAACCCTGAAACACCACCCCCCGCACGACATCCTACACTGCCCAAACACCACTGCACTGCCCTAAACTCTGAAACACCACTCCCGCACGACCCCCTACACTGCCCGAACACCACTGCACTTCCCTAAACCCTGAATCACCACCCCCGCACGACCCCTACACTGCCCGAACACCACTCCACTGCCATAAACACTGAAACATCACCCCAGCATGACCCCCTACACTGGACGAACACCACTGCACTGCCCTAAACCCTAAAACGCTATCCCCAGCACGAGCCCCTACACTGCCCGAGCACCACTGCACTGCCCTAAACCCTGAAACACCACTCCCAGAACAACTCACTACACTGCCCGAAGACCACTACACTGCCCTAAACCCTAAAACACCACCCCCAGCATGACCCCCTTCACTGCCCGAACACCACTACACAGCCCTAATCCCTGAAACACCACTCCCAGAATGACCCCTTTCACTGCCCTAACATCACTGCACTGCCCTAAACCCTAAAACACTAACCCCAGCACGACCCCCTACACTGCCCGAACACCACTGCACAGCCCTAATTTCTGAAACACCACCCCCAGCATGACCCCCTACACTGCCCGAACAACATTGCTCTGCCCTAAGCCCTGAAACACCAACCCCAGCATGACCCCCTTCACTGCCCGAACACCACTGCACTGCCCTAAACCCTGAAAAACCAGCCCCAACACGACCCCTACACTGCCCGAACAACACTGCACTGCCCTAAACCCTGAAACACCAATCCCAGCACGACCCCCTACACTGCCCGAACACCACTGCACTGCCCTAAACCCTGAAACACCACGCCAGCACGAACCCCTACACTGCCCAAACACCACTGCACTGCCCTAAACCCTAGAACACCAACCCAGCACGACACCCGATACTGCCTGAACACCACTGCACTGATCTAAAACCTGAACCACCATCCCCAGCACGACCCCCTACACTGCCCGAGCACCACTGTACTGCCCTAAACCCTGAAACATCAGCCCCAGCATGACCCCCTACACTACCCGAACACCACTGCTCTGCCCTAAACCCTGAAACACCAGCCCCAGCACAACTCCCTACACTGCCCGAAAACCACTGCTGTGCCCTAAACCCTGAAACACCAGCCCCAGCACATTTCCCTACACTGCCCGAAGACCACTGCACTGCCCTAAACCCTGAAACGCCACCCCCAGCACAACCCCCTTCACTGCCCGAACACCACTGCACTTCCCTAAACCCTAAAACACCACTCCCAGCACGACCCCCTACACTGCCCGAACACCACTGCACAGCCCTAAACCCTGAAACACCACCCCCAGTATGACCCCTTACACTGCCCGAACACCACTGCTCTGCCCTAAGCCCTGAAACACCAGCCCCAGCACGACCCCCTTCACTGCCGGAACACCACTGCACTGCACTAAACCCTGAAAAACAGCCCCAACACGACCCCTACACTGCCAGAACACCACTGCACTGCCCTAAACCCTGAAACACCAACCCTGGCACGACCCCCTACACTGCGCGAACATCACTGCACTGCCCTAAACCCCTAAACACCACCACCCTGCACGACCACCTACACTGCCCGAACACCACTCCACTGACCTAAACCCTGAAACACCACCCCCTGCACAACCCTGTACACTGCCCGAACAACACTGCACTGCCCTAAACTCTGAAACTCCACCCCTCTGCACAAACCCCTCCACTGCCCGAACACAACTGCACTGCCCTAAACCCTGAAACACCACCCCACGCATGATCCCCTACACTGCCCGAACACCACTGCACTGCCCTAAACCATGAAACACAACACCCAGCATGACCCCCTACTCTGCACGAACACAACTGCACTCCCCTAATCCCTGAAACACCACCCTCAGCATGACCCCCTACACTGCCCGAACACCACTGCACTTCCCTAAACACTAAAACACCACACCCAGCACGACCCCCTACACTGCCCGAACACCACTGCACTGCCCTAAACCCTAAAACACTACCCCTAGCAGCACCCCCTACACTACCCAAACACCACTGCACTACGCTAAACCCTAAAACCCTAACCCCAGCAGTACCCCCAACACTACCCAAACACCATTGCACTACCCTAAACCCTTATACACCACCCCCGTACGACCCCCTACACTGCCTGAACACCACTGCATTGCCCTAAACCCTAAAACACTACCACAAGCACGACTCCTTACACTACAGAAGCACCACTGCACTACCCTAAACCCTGAAACACCAGCACCAGCACGACCCCGTTCACTGCCCGAACACCACTGAATTGGCCTAAACCCTGAAACACCACCCCCAGCATGACCCCCTACTCTGTCCGAACACCACTGCACTGCCATATACCCTAAACACCACCCCCAGCACGGCCCACTACTCTGCCCGAACACCACTGCTCTGCCGTAAACCCTGAAAGGCCACCCCCAGCACGACCTCCTATGCTGCCCGAACACCACTGCTCTGCCCTAAACTCTGAAACACCAGCCCCAACACAACTCCCTACACTGCCCAAACACCACTGCACTGCCATAAACCCTGAAACACCAGCCCCAGCACGACCCCCTACACTGCCCGAACACCACTACACTGCCCTAAACACTGAAACACAACCCACAGCACGACCCTCTACACTGCCCGAACACCACTGCACTGCCCTAAACCCTGAAACACCACCCCCAGCACCAACCGCTACACTGCCCGAACACCACTGCACTGCCCTAAACCCTGACCCCAGCACGACCCCCTACACTGCCTGAACACAACTGTACTGACCTAAACCCTGAACCACCATCCCCAGCACGCCCCTTACACTGCCCTAGCACCACTGTACTTCCCTAAACCCTGAAACATCAGCCCCAGCACGACTCCCTACACTGCCCGAACACCACTCCACTGCCCAAAACCCTGAAACACCAGGCCCAGCAAGACCCCTACACTGCTGGAACACCACTGCACTGCCCTAAACCCTGAAACACCAGCCCCAGCACGACACCCTACACTGCCCAAACACCACTGCACCGCCCTAAACCCTGAAACAACAGCCCCAGTACGACCCCCTACTCTACCCCAACACCAATGCACTGCCCTAAACCCTGAAACACTCCACCCTGCATGACAACCTACACTGCCCGAACACCACTGCACTGCCCTAAACCCTGAAACCCCACCCGCCGCACGACATCCTACACTGCCCAAACACCACTGCACTGACCCAAACACTGAAACACCACTCCCGCACGACCCCCTACACTGCCCGAACACCGCTGCACTGCCATAAACCCTGAATCACCACCCCCGCACGACTCCTACACTGCCCGAACACCACTGCACTGCCCTAAACCCTGAAACACCACCCGCAGCACGATCCCTACACTCCACGAACACCACTGCACTGCCCTAAACCCTAAAACATCACCTTCAGCAAGACCCCCTACACTGCACGAACACCACTGCACTGCCCTAAACCCTAAAACGCTATCCCCAGCATGAGCCCCTACAATGCCCGAACACCACTGCTCTGCCCTAAAACCTGAAACACCAGTCCCAGCACAACTCCCTACACTGCCCAAAGACCACTGCACTGCCCTAAACCCTAAAACACTACCCCTAGCAGCACCCCCTACACTACCCAAACACCACTGCACTACGCTAAACCCTAAAACCCTAACCCCAGCAGTACCCCCAACACTACCCAAACACCATTGCACTACCCTAAACCCTAAAACACCACTCCCCGTACGACCCCCTACTCTGCCTGAACACCACTGCATTGCCCTAAACCCTAAAACACTACCACAAGCATGACTCCTTACACTACAGAAACACCACTGCACTACCCTAAACCCTGAAACACCAGCACCAGCACGACCCCGTTCACTGCCCGAACACCACTGAATTGGCCTAAACCCTGAAACACCACCCCCAGCATGACCCCCTACGCTGTCTGAACACCACTGCACTGCCACATACCCTAAACACCACCCCCAGCACGGCCCACTACTCTGCCCGAACACCACTGCTCTGCCGTAAACCCTGAAAGGCCACCTCCAGCACAACCTCCTATGCTGCCCGAACACCACTGCTCTGCCCTACACCCTGAAACACCAGCCCCAACACGACTCCCTACACTGCCCAAACACCACTGCACTGCCCTAAACCCTGAAACACCAGCCCCAGCACGACCACCTACACTGCCCGAACACCACTACACTGCCCTAAACACTGAAACACAACCCACAGCACGACCCTCTACACTGCCCGAACACCACTGCACTGCCCTAAACCCTGAAACACCACCCCCAGCACCAACCGCTACACTGCCTGAACACCACTGCACTGCCCAAAACCCTGAAACACCAGGCCCAGCACGACCCCTACACTGCTGGAACACCACTGCACTGCCCTAAACCCTGAAACACCAGCCCCAGCACGACGCCCTACACTGCCCAAACACCACTGCACTGCCCTAAACCCTGAAACACCAGCCCCAGTACGACCCCCTATACTACCCCAACACCAATGCACTGCCCTAAACCCTGAAACACACCACCCTGCACGACCACCTACACTGCCCGAACACCACTGCACTGCCCTAAACCCTGAAACACCACCCCCCGCACGGCATCCTACACTGCCCAAACACCACTGCACTGCCCTAAACACTGAAACACCACTCCCGCACGACCCCCTACACTGCCCGAACACCGCTGCACTGCCATAAACCCTGAATCACCACCCCGCACGACTCCTACACTGCCCGAACACCACTGCACTGCACAAAACCCTGAAACACCACCCGCAGCACGATCCCTACACTGCACGAACACCACTGCACTGCCCTAAACCCTAAAACATCACCCTCAGCACGACCCCCTACACTGCACGAACACCACTGCACTGCCCTAAACCCTAAAACGCTATCCCCAGCACGAGCCCCTACAATGCCCGAGCACCACTGCTCTGCCCTAAACCCTGAAACACCACCCCTAGTACGACCCTCTACACTACCCGAACACCACTGCTCTGCCCTAAAACCTGAAACACCAGTCCCAGCACAACTCCCTACACTGCCCGAAGACCACTGCTCTGCCCTAAACCCTGAAACACCAGTCCCAGCACAACTCCCTACACTGCCCGAAGACCACTGCACTGCCCTAAACCCTGAAACGCCACCGCCCGCACAACACCCTACACTGCACAAACACCACTACACTGCCCTAAACCCTAAAACACCACTCCCAGCACGACCCCCTTCACTGCCCGAACACCACTGCACTGCCCTAAACCCTAAAACACTACCCCCAGCACGACCCCTACACTGCCTGAACACCACTGCACAGCCCTAATCCCTGAAACACCACCACCAGCACGACCCCCTACACTGCCCGAACATAACTGCTCTGCCCTAAGCCCTGGAACACCAGCCCCAGCACGACCCCCTTCACTGCCCGAAAACCACTGCACTGCCCTAAACCCTGAAAAACCAGCCCCAACACGACCCCTTCACTGCCCGAACACCACTGCACTGCCCTAAACTCTGAAATCCAACCCCAGCACGACCCCCTACACTGCCCGAACACCACTACACTGCCCTAAACCCTGAAACACAACCCACAGCACGGCCCTCTACACTGCCCGAACACGATTGCACTGCCCTAAACCCTGAAACACCACCCCCAGCACGAAACCTTACATTGCCTGAACACCACTGCACTGCCCTAAACCCTGAAACACCACCCCAGCACGGCCTCCTAAACTGCCTGAACACCACTGCACTGACCTACACCCTGAACCACCATCCCCAGCACGACCCCCTACACTGCCCGAGCACCACTGTACTGCCCTAAACCTTGACACATCAGCTCCAGCACGACCCCCTACACTGCCCAAACACCACTGCACTGCCCTAAACCCTGAAACACCAGCCCCAGCACGACCCCCTACACTGCCCAAACACCACTGCACTGCCCTAAACCCTGAAACACCAGCCTCAGTGCGACCCCCTACACTACCCCAACACTACTGCACTGCCCTAAACCCTGAAACACCACCACCCAGCACGACCACCTACACTGCCCGAACACCACTGCACGACCTAAGCCCTGTAACACCACCCCCCGCACGACCCCCTACAATGCCCGAACACCACTGCACTGCCCTAAACCCTGAAACACCACCCCCGCACAACAACCTACACTGCCCAAACACCACTGCACTACCCTAAACTCTGAAACACCACTCCCACATGACCCCCTACACTGCCCGAACACCACTGCACTGCCCTAAACCCTGAATCACCAACCCCGCACGACCCCTACACTGCCCGAACACCACTGCACTACCCTAAACCCTAAAAACACCACCCCCAGCACGATCCCCTTCACTGCCCAAACACCACGGCACTTCCCTAAACCTTAAAACAGCACTCCCAGCACGACCCCCTACACTGCCCGAACACCACTGCACTGCCCTAAACCCTAAAACGCTACCCCCAGCATGAGCCCCTACACTGCCCGAGCACCACTGTACTGCCCTAAACCCTGAAACACCACCCCTAGCATGACCCCCTACACTACCCGAACACCGCTGCTCTGCCCTAAACCCTGAAACACCAGCCCCAGCACAACTCCCTACTCTGCCCGAAAACCACTGCTCTGCCCTAAACCCTGAAACACCAGCCCCAGCACAACTCTCTACACTGCCCGAAGACCACTGCACTGCCCTAAACCCTGAAACGCCACCCCACACGACACCCTACACTGCACGAACACCACTACACTGCCCTAAACCCTAAAACACCACCCCAAGCACAACCCCCTTCACAGCCCGAACACCACTGCACTTCCCTAAACCCTAAAACACCACTCCCAGCACGACACCCTTCACTGTCCGAACACCACTGCACTGCCCTAAACCCTAAAACACTACCCCCAGCACGACCCCCTACACTGCCCGAACACCACTGCACAGCCCTAAACCCTGAAACACCACCACCAGCATGACCCCCTACACTGCCCAAACACCACTGTTCTGCCCTAAGCCCTGAAACACAAGCCCCAGCACGACACCCTTCACTGCCGGAACGCCACTGCACTGCCCTAAACCCTGAAAAACCAGCCCCAACACATCCCCTACACTGCCAGAACACCACTGCACTACCCTAAACCCTGAAACACCACCCCAGCACGATCCCTACACTGTATGAACACCACTGCACTACCCTAAACCCTAAAACACCACCCTCAGCACGACCCCCTACACTGCACGAACACCACTGCACTGCCCTAAACCCTAAAACACCACCCCAGCACGATCCCCTTCACTGCCCGAACACCACTGCACTTCCCTAAACCTTAAAACAGCACTCCCAGCACGACCCCCTACACTGCCCGAACACCACTGCACTGCCCTAAACCCTAAAACGCTACACACAGCATGAGCCCCTACACTGCCCGAGCAATACTGCACTGCCCTAAACCCTGAAACACCACCCCTAGCACGACCCCCTACACTACCCGAACACCACTGCTCTGCCCTAAACCCTGAAACACCAGCCCCAGCACAACTCCCTACACTGCCCGAAAACCACTGCTCTGCCCTAAACCCTGAAACACCAGCCCCAGCACAACTCTCTACACTGCCCGAAGACCACTGCACTGCCCTAAACCTTAAAACACCACCCCAGCATGATCCCCTTCACTGCCCGAACACCACTGCACTTCCCTAAACCTTAAAACAGCACTCCCAACACGACCCCCTACACTGCCCGAACACCGCTGCACTGCCATAAACCCTGAATCACCACCCCCGCACGACTCCTACACTGCCCGAACACCACTGCACTGCCCTAAACTCTGAAACACCACCCGCAGCACGATCCCTACACTGCACGAACACCACTGCACTG
This sequence comes from Triturus cristatus, assembly GCF_964204655.1. NCBI lineage: Eukaryota > Metazoa > Chordata > Amphibia > Caudata > Salamandridae > Triturus > Triturus cristatus. The sequence continues at coordinate 1,227,223,535 of NC_140579.1, forward strand.
CCCTCAACCCTAAAACATCACCCTCAGCACGACCCCCTACACTGCACGAACACCACTGCACTGCCCTAAAACCTAAAACGCTATCTCCAGCACGAGCCCCTACAATGCCCGAGCACCACTGCACTGCCCTAAACCCTGAAACACCACCCCTAGCACGACCCTCTACACTACCCGAACACCACTGCTCTGCCCTAAAACCTGAAACACCAGTCCCAGCACAACTCCCTACACTGCCCGAAGACCACTGCTCTGCCCTAAACCCTGAAACACCAGTCCCAGCACAACTCCCTATACTGCCCGAAGACCACTGCACTGCCCTAAACCCTGCAACGCCACCGCCCGCACAACACCCTACACTGCACAAACACCACTACACTGCCCTAAACCCTAAAACACCACCCCCAGCACGACCCCTTCACTGCCCGAACACTAAGGGTGGGCGTAGTTCGCGAAGTAGCACTTCGCGAAGCTACGCAAAGTGAAGTTCGCACTACGCGAGCTACGCGTAGCACTTCGCGAACTGCGTAGTAACATGTTCGCTCTGTGCAAGATGTTGTTTTCAATGATTGCACAGTTCGGACAAGCAACCGGCACTGTGCAATCATTGAAAATGGCATCTTGCACAGTGCGAGCTGTAGTTTTCTGCTGCTCGAGTAGATTTTTACTCGAGCGGCAGCTTTCTCAATGCGAACTGGTAGTTTCTCATCGCGAGCGGTCGCGAGCATACGCGACCCCTCGCAATGAGAAACCTGACCTCCTCGCGTTGGGAATCTCGCCGGGAGGTTTATTTTCCATGCTTGCGATCGCCAACTTGATGTTGCTGATCGCGAACAAGGAAAAAGTCTCGCCGGGATGTCATTTTGCTTGCTCGCGGTCGCCAACTTGACGTTGAGGACCGCGAGCAAGCAAAAAATGACCGCAGCACTACGCAACACTACGCTACGCGTGTTCGCACTGTGCTACGTGCAGTTCGCGTAGTGCGAAGTAGCGCGAACTACGCAAACTACGCGAGCGTAGCGTAGTGCTTCGCCCAGGCTTACCAAACACCACTGCACTTCCCTAAACCCTAAAACACCACTCCCAGCACGACCCCCTTCACTGCCCGAACACCACTGCACTGCCCTAAACCCTAAAACACTACCCCCAGCACGACCCCCTACACTGCCCGAACACCACTGCACAGCCCTAATCCCTGAAACACCACCACCAGCACGACCCCCTACACTGCCCGAACACCACTGCTCTGCCCTAAGCCCTGAAACACCAGCCCCAGCACAACCCCCTTCACTGCCCGAACACCACTGCACTGCCCTAAACCCTGAAAAACCAGCCCCAACACGACCCCTACACTGCCCGAACACCACTGCACTGCCCTAAACTCTGAAACACCAACCCCAGCACGACCCCCTACACTGCCCGAACACCACTACACTGCCCTAAACCCTGAAACACAACCCACAGCACGACCCTCTACACTGCCCGAACACCATTGCACTGTGTTATATCCTGCTTATGCTGATGCAATGTCAATCTACCACCAGTGGAATGTTCATGTCATGATGCTGTCAGAATGTTGGGAATCTGCAGTGAGTGATGACAGTTGACTGGGCTGAGCTGCCTGCTGGCTGCTCCTGGTGGGGTCTCCCTCTGGACCTGATCAGATCCTCATCTGGTCCTATCCTCTTCATACCTGTGATCTTGTACCATCTCCAATAAATCTACATAAACCATCACAACTGAGTGGATTTGATTACTACATTATTTTGGCGACGATTTTAAACTTAAAGAACCTACTTCTGTCACCTCAAGCACCTTCAATTTCAAGCAACTTCAACTTCAAGCAACTTCAAGAATTCATCAACCTCCAGTAACTCACCTCAAGTTATCTCAACTGGCATCCTGACCCCACCAGTGACCTCCCATCGGTCGCCCACTACCATTCTGCCAGTTGTTCCTTTGAGGAAAAGCGTCTGGGAGTTCTACTTCTGCAGCTGCCCTTTCAGTCTTGGGCGTCTACTCTCCAGAACTATTGCTACACGTCTGTTGCTGTGCCTTCATGTGAGGGTAAGCCTACTTCAAGCTTTCCTACGTCTAGGAAACTGCTGTGCCTTCAACATGGCACCTCAAGAACTGATTTCTCTATAGCGTCTCACATACAAGGAACACGGATTTACAGTTATTCATCAAATGCAGTTCAAGCATATTTATAAGAAAGCGTTTCAACAAACATGTGACATGTGCCCCATCAGGATTTTCAACTTTCCACTGCATCTGTGTGAAACTTTGCGGCGTTTCATTTTGGTGAGGCAAGTTTTTTTTTTGAGTTATTGCCCAAGCATTTCAAATACTACAATGGAGGAAAGGTGTCTTAACCTCTTTTGAACTAGCGCCAGTTTATCTGCTTTGTGTACTATTCAAGAATGCAGCACACATCGCGTTTAATTGCTCATGTGCTTTCATTGTGGATCGGACATCTCTTGTTGGTGGTGAGTGTTCTTCCCTTCATAGAGCGCATGTGCCGTGTCTGAGAGTTTGGTTTTCATGCAATGTTTTGGGTTTTGTCATTTTGGTTATCGTCATTGCAACAGTAAAACCGCTACTGTTTGTTTTTGAAATACATGTGCAGCGCGTGCATCCTCACCTGCATTCAGCGTTGCCACGATGCCTCCATCGCTCCTTCTGTGACGTCTTTCCCCACAGCGAAGCCGTTGTCGTGCATCAGTCTCTTCGCGCCTGCTCATTCACGCATAGCTGCTTCAACGTGCCTGGAGCCACCCGGCACGACGTTTACAGCGTGCCACCATCTTGGGGTTGGCTCTGGCACTCTATTCTTGATGTTTCCTCACGTTTGCCTCAACGGGTTCAACAGACTGTTAGGAGTGCGGTTATCTTTCACTGGGCAGTTTTTCCTTGGCAGTGAGTACCTGAAGTATGTTTTTTTCGTCGAGGGATTCTTTGGCTCTTGGAACAACGGTACTTTCATCTGGCACATGTTACGCACTATTTTTGAAATCAAATGTATGCCAGCACAGACTTCTGATACTCAGGTGACATTCCGGTCACCGGTATGCTGATGCATGTTTTTTTTTTTTTTTTACGTAGACAGACAGGCACACCAATTTATAAGTCAGCCTGTTTTGTTTATCATATGTGTTTCTGCATTTTTGGGGTATGGGTAATTTCAACATGGTATTTTTCATCTTCCTGTTCTAATGATTTTAGCGAGTCGTGTATTCCCACTTCCTCTTTACTTTTGTTTTCTGTGCATGCAGGTGGGAGAGATCGCTCACCAGCAGGTGTCACAGTTCTATGGCATTATGTTTTGTTTCAAATGCTATTGCTTCGCATCATTGCTTGTGTTTCAATATTATTTATGGACTCTTGGTATTCATCCCGTAGGTACATACCGTCAGGGTACACGTCATATATTGTCCATTGTTCACTGTTTGCATGCCATTTGTCTCCCAACATTGGGATCGCAATGGGTTTTAGTTCCATTTGCCAGCGATGGGTTTAAGTCCCATTTGCTCTCTGTACGCATAATTCTCATGTGTTTAGTTCGCTTGTCTTTTTACTCTACATAGGGTGTATTTTTTTTTGTGCACAACTCGATTCTCCCTCCTGGGAGCTATGCAAGGGTGTAGCCCCTTTGCATTAGGTATATGGGTTCCCACCCATACATTCACAGTCTAGTTTACCCTACACAGGGTGTACATTATGGGCCTTAGTCCCATCTGTTTGTTGTACGTTTATAAAATGTTCACAGGTGCACTATTCTGTTTCCCTCTCACAGAGGATCCATGCAAAGGTTACAGTCCTATTGCATAAGTGTTCCGACCCAAACACTGTCAATTCTACCCTTTTATAGGGATTTCATGCAAAGGTACAGTCCTTTTGCATTACCAGGGGTTCTTACCCAAATATTCCTTTCTTTGGTTGGAATATGTCATGAGTACCTACTCATATGTGCTGTTTTAACACAGTTGCATCTCTATAGTGCACGGTGTGGCTTGTCCACACAAAGTTTGTTCTTACACTTACATGTGTATGGGGAGGATTCCCAGTTTGGTGCACAAGTCATCTTTTTCCCAAGAGATCAGTCGTGGGTTCTCACCCATGCAGTTAAGTTCACATATTTAGCTTAGGTTTATACCTTATTTCAATGCTTTTCATGTTTTCATTGCTAAGTATGTTCTGCTGATATTATATTTTATTGCTGTTTTTGCACTGTTATCTTTGCATTACAATTTTGTCATTGCTTGAAGATAGTGGTGTTTTGATGAGGAATTACCATTATATTTTTTCCTCATTTTTCTTGTTTCTTTCTTCTTTACTGTTTCCTTCTGAGTTCTTCTTCTCATGTCTCTTGTGGATTCTGGACTTTCTTTTGTTTTTCTCTGTGGTTATCTTCCTCTGCGTGTGTCGCTATCTGTTGCCCTGTGTTTTTTTTTCGTTTTACAAACTCAGCCTCCATTTCATTCCTGTTCTGGCCAGTGGGTATGTTTTGGGGCAGTCTGTTGCGTTTTCTTTTATCCTTGTTGTAGGAAGGTGGATATCTGACTATGGTTACCCCCAAATTTTTGCCTAGTGTCTAGCTGGTTTTTCGACTTAGTTGGCCTGAGATCCTGCCATTCAGGCTCTCAGGCTATCTGCTCTCTCTGTAAAATGGACTCCATGTACCCTAGGTACATACCCAATTGGTTGGATCACCCTGTCAGCCCCTGTACCAGTGTACACTAGGTACCCAGGGCATTGGTGTATCCAAGGCCTGCCAGGGGCTGAAGCATGTATTATGCCACCCCAGGCTTGGCCTAACAATCTGACACAACTGGCTGATCACTCAGCTGGGGTAAGTTGGTGTAATCACCTCTTACTTAGGTGTAGTATACCTATACCTAAACTTAAATGGGACACCTGGTAACCTATAAGTCACTCCTATGGCAGGCCTTAACAATCCTGAAGGCAGAGTGCTTGGTTCCATGTGAGATGGTGCTCTGGCATGAGCTGAGCCTGTCTGCAGTGGTCGGAACAACTTCCTTCTACTGTTTCCAGATATCGTCATACCATATACTCTTAAGTGCATTATGAACCTCGCGGTTAAATGCTATCTTTGGTTTGGCTTTATCAAAACATGTCGAGTAAGGTGTCATACGAATTGGAATACTAACCCCTCGCCAATTCTGGCGACGGGGTTAGCATTCCACCCTTCTAGAGGGACACGACATGTACAGTACCTGAAACCCGGGTAAAATCAGACATAGCCTCAGCTCCACAAAATGGATGCTGCCACCACAGGCACAAGTCTGCCCTCCTGCTGCTGGGAGTCCTTCCAGCTTGGGAGGTGTGGACAAAGGGTTTCCTGCCAGGGGAGGTGCATGCACCACCCCAGACAGGATTTTGTGTATTGGTCAGGTAGGGCTTGAAAGAAACCAGACATGCCTGTGGCTCACAAGGAGCCTCGGTGCATATGCCAGTTCAAACCGGTCCTGGGGCACACCAGTCCCGGGCCTGGGGCGAGCTGGACAAAGGATTGGGGGTGTAACCACCCCCCTTCCTGGTCCCACCCATAGGGAGGGACCTAGCAGGTAGTCCGGCCCCTAGAATCCGAATAAAGGTAGGAGCTGTGTCCTAAGACTTCAGACATCCTGGAATCAACTTGAAACTAAGAAGAAGACGGGAACTTCGACATTCTGCTGCACAGAAGACTGAAGAAAATCTCCCCTGTGGTCAGGGAGTGACCACCTTGCTAACGCAAGCACCATCCAGCGAATCACCGTCTGCTTTGCCGCCGCCTCCCGCCGGAGCCCGAGCCCAGAGACTGACAAGACCTGGACCTCCAGACCTCTCACCGCCCGATCCACAGTCCCTGCAAAGAGGAGACCCGTGGAGGCACCGAGACACGTGGAGCCAGCCATCTTGGAACGACTACGACATGCTGACAAGTGCAACAACCGAGGCTCCCTCCAAGTTGTGCTTTGGGTCCTGAGAAGCCCAACCCTCGAGCAGCATCTGCACCAAAGGTGAGCCCTCCAGCATCTCCACGATCTGCGTGGGGCCCTTCTGCATTTTGCCACTCGACGCGCCTAACCGGTTGCTGGCCCGCTGGCTAGTGGCCATCTTGGCGACGAAATCTATGACAAACACCGCTGGTCTGGTTGCTCCAGACTGGCCCTTGCTCCCCTCCAAAGGAGCAATCCCTCTGACCTTGCTGGTCAGAACCAACAGCTGATTTCCGAATCCTCCTACAATTGCTTTTGCCAAGGCTTGTTTGCTTCGATCAAGTCGCCGACACCGCCGACAGCGAGAGCCTGCGTGGGACAGCTCGTGAGCCGACTCCTGGACGTCGTCGACCTTCAGGGACCACGTGGCTGCGGAGACAAGCTACCCCTCATCACCTGTTTGCACCCGACATCGCCTGGTACCCATCTGGTGCCACGCTGGTCACTGGCTAGTGACTGTGAACACTGTCCCCTCTGCTTACAGGTCTTCAACATCTCCGATCCACTCTTGGATCCACTGCATCTCTTCCCGACCGACCGCCTGCAGCATCTTTGTCCCAGGCTCAACGGAACAGATAGAAGAAACCCGACGCACTTTGAGGCCTATGCACCCGCTTCCTGTGGGTGAGGTAAAGCTGGTACTCCGGTGCCCATGTGTAGTAATACATCTCTAGTGCCTGTGTTCCAAATCTTAAGTTCCTAGGTCATCCGGAAGATTCCTTTTGCAGTAACTTTGTACTTTTTACGCACCCATTGAAACCTATGGGAGCACGCGTGTGACTATTTGCTCTGCACACGCCACCCGTGGACCTCCTGGTCACTAACTGACGTTAGCTCCTTGTAGGCCCAGCGATTCTAGAGGCCCTAGGCCTTTTCCCTTTTCTGTTCGTGGTACTTATACCACTATTTTAGTATATGGTTTGAGTGGCCACCAGGGCCTATCCATATAACGTGCAACTTCTGTGTATTCTGTGATAATCTTGTTTGACGATTTGTGCTCCTGTGCTCATAAAGAGACTAGGGGTTACTTTGAGAAATAAATACATATATATTTTGAATATATATCTGTGTGGTGTCCTTTCATTGGTATAAAAGGGGGTTACTATTGGTAAAACAGCTTGCTTAACACGCTTCACGAGTTTAGCCTCAAAGACTGCTTAGCCTACGCTACCACTAGGGCAGCTAGTCCGAAAAGGTTGACTTACAACCACACCATAAGGGTTGCTTGGCATGGTACAAGGTGATCACTTTAACTAGTGAGCATCATATACCAGGCCAACTTCTCACATTGGTGAGCAGCGGTTGGATTTGAGCTTGCTGTGTTTTACCATTGTAATCTCTTGGTTACCAATTGAAAGATCACATAGGTACCTGTAGGTACATATAAAACAAGATTAGATATACATAAGTTCTACTGAACTTAGTTGTTGTAGAGCAAAGGGAGTAGCACACCCTGACTACAACTACTAGATAGGTTTAGTAGGTAAACACAAGTGTAGGTAGATTGCAACACATCCACCCACACTTAAGAGCAATGGCCGGGGCAGAGGGGTCCACTGTACCCATCTCTGTTGAGAGTGACCCCCAGAGGGCACCATCCAGCTTTGCTACCCTTAATCAGAATGAGCTCAGGCATTTGGCAACTCTTAGAGGCCTTAAACAGCCCAAGAACCCAAACTCTGCTGAGCTCAGAGAACTCTTACAGAATGATGAGAATCAGAGAGAACTCAGGAAAGCTTCCCAGTTAGCCCCCTTAGGGTCAGGAACAGGAGGCCCCCCTTCTGAAGATGCCACAGAGGTACCCCCTTCCAATAGTCACCCCTTAGATGGGATGCCTACCACAGAGGAAGAAAGTGATGGGGATACAGATGTGAGTGGGGATGAAGGGAGAACTAGCCCAGTGCCAAGTGTTATACTTGGCCCAGCTAAACTAAGGCTGTTGGGGACTGACAGTGGGTTCACCCCATTGGATCTCCCCAGTGGACTTAACACAGGGCTTGGAAGGCAAAGGAATCGCTCAGGTGACTCCAATGCTTCCCATGGCTCTAGAGGCTCTCAAGGTCACTCCAGAAGGAGACTGACCACCCCTCAGAGGAGGGAACATGAGGCCAGAATGCAGGAAGCCCAGCTGAGGATCAGGAAGCAGGAGCTAGAAGTAGCCCTGATGGAAGAAAAACTGAACAAGGCTAGGCAGCCTAGAGAGAGTGGGTCTATACCCACTGGTGGCAGCAATGTCCCTAGGGACAAAGATAGGGTCTTTGACAATAGGAACCTGTCCAAGATTGTGCCCCCCTACAAAAGTGGGGATGACATCCACAAATGGATGACTGCTCTTGAGAGAGCCTGCAAAGTGCAGCAGGTTCCTGAAGACCAGTGGGCAGCAATCTTATGGCTCTCCTTTGAGGGGAGAGGCAGAGATAGACTCCTCACTGTTAGAGAAGAGGATGTCAGAAATTACAGAGTCCTGAAGAGTGTCCTAGTTGATGGGTTAGGCTTAACCACTGAACAGTACAGGTTAATGTTCAGAGACACCCAGAAGACACAGACTCAGGACTGGTCTGAATATGTGGAATGTGCCACTAAGGCTTTGGAGGGTTGGTTGCTGGGAAGTAAGGTGTCTGATTATACAGGATTGTACAATTTGATGATGAGAGAGCAGATTTTAAGTAATTGTCAAAACCAGCTTCTCCATCAACACCTGGTAGACTCAGATTTGACCTCTCCCCAAGAATTGGGAAAGAGGGCAGATAAATGGGTCAGGACCAGGATCAGGCCTAAAAACCAGGGTGGTGACCAAAAGAAAGATACCACCAAGCCTCAAGAGAAGGGTGGGGATAAAGAAAAAGAGAAACCTTCCTCAGGGCCCCAAAACTCCACACAGGGTGGTGGGTCCCAAGCTCCCTCCTCTACCACAGCTAAAAAGCCCTACTGCCATGAGTGTAAAACTCCTGGGCATTGGAAAACTGACAGCGGTTGCCCAAGGGCTAAAAACAAAACTGTTCCTCCAATTACTCCTGTCACACCACCTATTACTGTCAGCAGTAATCCCCCAGGTGGTGGGAGTGCCCCCAGAAATCTGGGTGGGTTTACTTGGGGAACACAGGGGGACCCTGGCTTAGCCAATTCCCCTACAGCAACCACTCTTGTCTGTGATGGTGGCATGGGGTTTGCCAACTTCACTGCCTGTCCCAACACTTTGGGTAGGTACAGACAGGAGCCCTACATCAATGGTACAAAAGCTGAGGCCTACAGAGACACTGGGGCTAGCATCACAATGGTGGCCCATTGGCTAGTTCCCTCTGAGCAGCTTTTGCCCGGTTTCTCCTACCAGGTGACTAACATTGATGGCAAACAGAACAGTCATCCCATGGCAGAGGTATGTCTCAGCTGGGGAGGGGTCACTGGCCCTAAAAGGGTAGCAGTGTCCCCAACCTTGCCTGTAGACTGCTTACTGGGGAATGACTTAGAACTCTCAGCTTGGGCTGGAGTTGAACAAGACACCCATTCTAAAATGGTAGGCCTTTCACAAAAGGGTAGGGGGGTTGTGCCATTCACAACCCCTGTCCAAATAGATTTCCTCCCTGAAAAGGTTGGAAGGGCAGTGGTAGCCACAGCCCAGGCACAGACAGACTTCCCTGTAGGGACTGGCAGAGCTGTGACAGTCACAGCTCAAACACAAACTGAGTGCCCCCCTGAAAAGGTTGGCAAGGCTGTAATGGTCTCAGCCTATACTCAGACTGACATAGGTGTAGTGAAGCCTGAAACAATGGATCACTCCACACAAACTGAGAGTAGTGGGGAGGAAGAAAAGTCTCCCTCTCCCCAGACATTAGGAAAAGGTCAGCCTCCTCAGGGATCTGACCTCACCCCTTGTGAAGGAACTGCCCCAGAGGTAGCCAGGCCTGGCCTGGCAGAGCCTCTGATGTCAGTGGCCCCTTCCAAGGTGGGATCCAGTCTGGTGCAGGTAGCCTGCCTCTCTCTACCCTGCCTCAGTCAGCCCAGGGCTGCAGAGGTCAGGGAGGCCAGTGGACCCCCAGAGGGCCCCTGTCCACAAGAACCCCCCCATCAAAAGAATGAGGATTGCCTGGCTAGTAGCCCTAGTCAGGTGATGGGTAAAAACATTCCTGAGGGATCTCCTTTACAGGTAGTTAGGGACCTCCCCCAGGGGGATTCTGTTGGGCACAGGCAAACATGGGACCTTAGGGCCCCAAACCTGACCTGTCCCTCCAGTAAGCCCACAAAAGGGACCCAGCCTCCAGCTTTAGGTAGCCAGAGGCTGACCCTGAGAGCACAGTGCAACTCAGTTAAAGAAAGAAAGGCATCCATGGTGGAGGATGATTGGAGGAAGCTGAGGCCTCACTTTGAGGACACTCACTTCAGTACTCCATCTCAACACCAGCCTTTTACTTTGCCAAGACACACCACAGGTAGAGATTCCCTATGGTGGAGACCCTCTGATACCCTTAGGGTGAGGGATTGCTTAGTGGACCATGAGACAGGGGGTAACCATGCCAGTGCTGGTTCCTCCTTATATGGCCACTTGGGCAATATAGGCTTACCTGGTCAAGGTCAGCCTTATCTCCCTTCGTTTGGGGGGGGGTTGTGTAGGAAGGTGGATATCTGACTATGGTTACCCCCAAATTTTTGCCTAGTGTCTAGCTGGTTTTTCGACTTAGTTGGCCTGAGATCCTGCCATTCAGGCTCTCAGGCTATCTGCTCTCTCTGTAAAATGGACTCCATGTACCCTAGGTACATACCCAATTGGTTGGATCACCCTGTCAGCCCCTGTACCAGTGTACACTAGGTACCCAGGGCATTGGTGTATCCAAGGCCTGCCAGGGGCTGAAGCATGTATTATGCCACCCCAGGCTTGGCCTAACAATCTGACACAACTGGCTGATCACTCAGCTGGGGTAAGTTGGTGTAATCACCTCTTACTTAGGTGTAGTATACCTATACCTAAACTTAAATGGGACACCTGGTAACCTATAAGTCACTCCTATGGCAGGCCTTAACAATCCTGAAGGCAGAGTGCTTGGTTCCATGTGAGATGGTGCTCTGGCATGAGCTGAGCCTGTCTGCAGTGGTCGGAACAACTTCCTTCTACTGTTTCCAGATATCGTCATACCATATACTCTTAAGTGCATTATGAACCTCGCGGTTAAATGCTATCTTTGGTTTGGCTTTATCAAAACATGTCGAGTAAGGTGTCATACGAATTGGAATACTAACCCCTCGCCAATTCTGGCGACGGGGTTAGCATTCCACCCTTCTAGAGGGACACGACATGTACAGTACCTGAAACCCGGGTAAAATCAGACATAGCCTCAGCTCCACAAAATGGATGCTGCCACCACAGACACAAGTCTGCCCTCCTGCTGCTGGGAGTCCTTCCAGCTTGGGAGGTGTGGACAAAGGGTTTCCTGCCAGGGGAGGTGCATGCACCACCCCAGACAGGATTTTGTGTATTGGTCAGGTAGGGCTTGAAAGAAACCAGACATGCCTGTGGCTCACAAGGAGCCTCGGTGCATATGCCAGTTCAAACCGGTCCTGGGGCACACCAGTCCCGGGCCTGGGGCGAGCTGGACAAAGGATTGGGGGTGTAACCACCCCCCTTCCTGGTCCCACCCATAGGGAGGGACCTAGCAGGTAGTCCGGCCCCTAGAATCCGAATAAAGGTAGGAGCTGTGTCCTAAGACTTCAGACATCCTGGAATCAACTTGAAACTAAGAAGAAGACGGGAACTTCGACATTCTGCTGCACAGAAGACTGAAGAAAATCTCCCCTGTGGTCAGGGAGTGACCACCTTGCTAACGCAAGCACCATCCAGCGAATCACCGTCTGCTTTGCCGCCGCCTCCCGCCGGAGCCCGAGCCCAGAGACTGACAAGACCTGGACCTCCAGACCTCTCACCGCCCGATCCACAGTCCCTGCAAAGAGGAGACCCGTGGAGGCACCGAGACACGTGGAGCCAGCCATCTTGGAACGACTACGACAAGCTGACAAGTGCAACAACCGAGGCTCCCTCCAAGTTGTGCTTTGGGTCCTGAGAAGCCCAACCCTCGAGCAGCATCTGCACCAAAGGTGAGCCCTCCAGCATCTCCACGATCTGCGTGGGGCCCTTCTGCATTTTGCCACTCGACGCGCCTAACCGGTTGCTGGCCCGCTGGCTAGTGGCCATCTTGGCGACGAAATCTACAACAAACACCGCTGGTCTGGTTGCTCCAGACTGGCCCTTGCTCCCCTCCAAAGGAGCAATCCCTCTGACCTTGCTGGTCAGAACCAACAGCTGATTTCCGAATCCTCCTACAATTGCTTTTGCCAAGGCTTGTTTGCTTCGATCAAGTCGCCGACACCGCCGACAGCGAGAGCCTGCGTGGGACAGCTCGTGAGCCGACTCCTGGACGTCGTCGACCTTCAGGGACCACGTGGCTGCGGAGACAAGCTACCCCTCATCACCTGTTTGCACCCGACATCGCCTGGTACCCATCTGGTGCCACGCTGGTCACTGGCTAGTGACTGTGAACACTGTCCCCTCTGCTTACAGGTCTTCAACATCTCCGATCCACTCTTGGATCCACTGCATCTCTTCCCGACCGACCGCCTGCAGCATCTTTGTCCCAGGCTCAACGGAACAGATAGAAGAAACCCGACGCACTTTGAGGCCTATGCACCCGCTTCCTGTGGGTGAGGTAAAGCTGGTACTCCGGTGCCCATGTGTAGTAATACATCTCTAGTGCCTGTGTTCCAAATCTTAAGTTCCTAGGTCATCCGGAAGATTCCTTTTGCAGTAACTTTGTACTTTTTACGCACCCATTGAAACCTATGGGAGCACGCGTGTGACTATTTGCTCTGCACACGCCACCCGTGGACCTCCTGGTCACTAACTGACGTTAGCTCCTTGTAGGCCCAGCGATTCTAGAGGCCCTAGGCCTTTTCCCTTTTCTGTTCGTGGTACTTATACCACTATTTTAGTATATGGTTTGAGTGGCCACCAGGGCCTATCCATATAACGTGCAACTTCTGTGTATTCTGTGATAATCTTGTTTGACGATTTGTGCTCCTGTGCTCATAAAGAGACTAGGGGTTACTTTGAGAAATAAATACATATATATTTTGAATATATATCTGTGTGGTGTCCTTTCATTGGTATAAAAGGGGGTTACTATTGGTAAAACAGCTTGCTTAACACGCTTCACGAGTTTAGCCTCAAAGACTGCTTAGCCTACGCTACCACTAGGGCAGCTAGTCCGAAAAGGTTGACTTACAACCACACCATAAGGGTTGCTTGGCATGGTACAAGGTGATCACTTTAACTAGTGAGCATCATATACCAGGCCAACTTCTCACACTTGTCTCTTACGTTGTTGTTTTTTTTCTTCTTCGCTGTTGTGTAAGAAGGGAGGATGGTTTCTATGTTTGATTCTTCTGTTTGATTCTTCTCTGTTTCTTAATTTTTCTCTCTGTTTGTTTTTCTCTATGGTTGTTCTCACACTGCTTTTCTTATGATCGTTGTTCTCCTTGTTTTTGTATAATCGCTTTGCTTTCACTTTCTCAGGTTTGTCTCTTATGTTTCTAGCTTTATGTTTTCCCGTATGAGAAAGGGGGATATGTTATATCCTGCTTATGCTGATGCAATGTCAATCTACCACCAGTGGAATGTTCATGTCATGATGCTGTCAGAATGTTGGGAATCTGCAGTGAGTGATGACAGTTGACTGGGCTGAGCTGCCTGCTGGCTGCTCCTGGTGGGGTCTCCCTCTGGACCTGATCAGATCCTCATCTGGTCCTATCCTCTTCATACCTGTGATCTTGTACCATCTCCAATAAATCTACATAAACCATCACAACTGAGTGGACTTGATTACTACACACTGCCCTAAACCCTGAAACACCACCCCAGCACGAACCCTTACATTGCCTGCACACCACTGCTCTGCCCTAAACCCTGAAACACCACCCCAGCACGACCTCCTACACTGCCTGAACACCACTGCACTGACCTACACCCTGAACCACCATCCCCAGCACGACCCCCTACACTGCCCGAGCACCACTGTACTGCCCTAAACCTTGAAACATCAGCTCCAGCACGACCCCCTACACTGCTGGAACACCACTGCACTGCCCTAAACCCTGAAACACTAGCCCCAGCACGACCCCCTACACTGCCCAAACACCACTGCACTGCCCTAAACCCTGAAACACCAGCCCCAGTGCGACCCCCTACACTACCCCAACGCTACTGCACTGCCCTAAACCCTGAAACACCACCACCCAGCACGACCACCTACACTGCCCGAACACCACTGCACGACCTAAGCCCTGTAACACCACCCCCGCACGACCCCCTACAATGCCCGAACACCACTGCACTGCCCTAAACCCTGAAACACCACCCCCCGCACGACAACGTACACTGCCCAAACACCACTGCACTGCCCTAAACTCTGAAACACCACTCCCGCATGACCCCCTACACTGCCCGAACACCACTGCACTGCCCTAAACCCTGAATCACCACCCCCGCACGACCCCTACACTGCCCGAACACCACTGCACTACCCTAAACCCTGAAACACCACCCCAGCACGATCCCTACACTGCATGAACACCACTGCACTGCCCTAAACCCTAAAACACCACCCTCAGCACGACCCCCTACACTGCACGAACACCACTGCACTGCCCTAAACCCTAAAAACACCACCCCCAGCACGATCCCCTTCACTGCCGAACACCACGGCACTTCCCTAAACCTTAAAACAGCACTCCCAGCACGACCCCCTACACTGCCCAAACACCACTGCACTGCCCTAAACCCTAAAAAGCTACCCCCAGCATGAGCCCCTACATTGCCCGAGCAACACTGCACTGCCCTAAACCCTGAAACACCACCCCTAGCATGACCCCCTACACTACCCGAACACCGCTGCTCTGCCCTAAACCCTGAAACACCAGCCCCAGCACAACTCCCTACACTGCCCGAAAACCACTGCTCTGCCCTAAACCCTGAAACACCAGCCCCAGCACAACTCTCTACACTGCCCGAAGACCACTGCTCTGCCCTAAACCCTGAAACGCCACCCCGCACGACACCCTACACTGCATGAACACCACTACACTGCCCTAAACCTTAAAACACCACCCCAAGCACAACCCCCTTCACTGCCCGAACACCACTGCACTTCCCTAAACCCTAAAACACCACTCCCAGCACGACCCCCTTCACTGTCCGAACACCACTGCACTGCCCTAAACCCTAAAACACTACCCCCAGCACGACCCCCTACACTGCCCGAACACCACTGCACAGCCCTAAACCCTGAAGCACCACCACCAGCATGACCCCCTACACTGCCCAAACACCACTGCTCTGCCCTAAGCCCTGAAACACCAGCCCCAGCACGACCCCCTTCACTGCCCGAACGCCACTGCACTGCCCTAAACCCTGAAAAACCAGCCCCAACACATCCCCTACACTGCCAGAACACCACTGCACTACCCTAAACCCTGAAACACCACCCCAGCACGATCCCTACACTGCATGAACACCACTGCACTACCCTAAACCCTAAAACACCATTCTCAGCAGGACCCCCTACACTGCACGAACACCACTGCACTGCCCTAAACCCTAAAACACTACCCCAGCACGATCCCCTTCACTGCCCGAACACCATTGCACTTCCCTAAACCTTAAAACAGCACTCCCAGCACGACCCCCTACACTGCCCGAACACCACTGCACAGCCCTAAACCCTGAAACACCACCACCAGCATGACCCCCTTCACTGCCCGAACGCCACTGCACTGCCCTAAACCCTGAAAAACCAGCCCCAACACATCCCCTACACTGTCAGAACACCACTGCACTGCCCTAAACCCTAAAACGCTACCCCCAGCATGAGCCCCTACACTGCCCGAGCAATACTGTACTGCCCTAAACCCTGAAATACCACCCCTAGCACGACCCCCTACACTACCCGAACACCACTGCTCTGCCCTAAATCCTGAAACACCAGCCCCAGCACAACTCCCTACACTGCCAGAAAACCACTGCTCTGCCCTAAACCCTGAAACACCAGCCCCAGCACAACTCTCTACACTGCCCGAAGACCACTGCACTGCCATAAACCCTGAAACGCCACCCCCGCACGACACCCTACACTGCACGAACACCACTACACTGCCCTAAACCTTAAAACACCACCCCCAGCACAACCCCCTTCACTGCCCGAACACCACTGCACTTCCCTAAACCCTAAAACACCACTTCCAGCATGACCCTCTTCACTGTACGTACACCACTGCACTGCCCTAAACCCTAAAACACTACCCCCAACACGACCCCCTACACTGCCCGAACACCACTGCACAGCCCTAATCCCTGAAACACCACTCCCAGCACGACCCCCTAAACTGCCCAAACACCACTGCTCTGCCCTAAGCCCTGAAACACCAGCCCCAGCACGACCCCCTTCACTGCCCGAACGCCACTGCACTGCCCTAAACCCTGAAAAACCAGCCCCAACACATCCCCTACACTGCCAGAACACCACTGCACTGCCCTAAACCCTGAAACACCAACCCCGGCACGACCCCCTACACTGCCCGAACACCACTGCACTGCCCTAAACCCCGAAACACCACCACCCTGCATGACCACCTACACTACCCGAACACCACTCCACTGACCTAAACCCTGAAATACCACCCCCCTACACTGCCCAAACGCCACTGCACTGCCCTAAACCCTGAAACACCACCCCCTGCACAACCCCCTACACTGCCCGAACAACCCTGCACTGCCCTAAACCCTGAAACACCACCCCCTGCACAACCCCCTACACTGCCCGAATGCAGGAGAGTAGGGTCTGCTATCCTATGGTCACCCCAAATTTTTGCTTTATGCTTCACTGGTTTTTGACATATTGAGGCTGTGGGCCTGCCAATCAGACCCCCAGCCTGCTGTTCTCTCTACTAAATTTACACTATGCACCCTAGGTGCATAACCAATTGGAAGTGGATCACCCTGTGAGCCCCTGTACCAGTGTACACTAGGTACCCAGGGCATTGGTGTATCTAAGGCCCACCAGGGGCTGAAGCATGTATTGTCCCACCCCTGGCCTGGCCTAACACATTTGACACAACTGGCTGATCACTCAGCTGGGGTAAGTTGGTGTAACCACCTCTTACTTAGGTGTATTATACCTATACCTAACCTTAAATGGGACACATGTTAACCTATAAGTCACTCCTATGGCAGGCCTTAACAATCCTGAAGGCAGAGTGCTTGGTTCCATGTGAGATGGTGCTCTGGCATGAGCTGAGCCTGTCTGCAGTGGTCGGAACCACTTCCTTCTACTGTTTCCAGATATCGTCATACCATATACTCTTAAGTGCATTATGAACCTCGCGGTTAAACGCTATCTTTGGTTTGGCTTTATCAAAACATGTCGAGTAAGGTGTCATACGAATTGGAATACTAACCCCTCGCCAATTCTGGTGACGGGGTTAGCATTCCACCCTTCTAGAGGGACAGGACATGTACAGTACCTGAAACCCGGGTAAAATCAGACATAGCCTCAGCTCCACAAAATGGATGCTGCCACCACAGACACAAGTCTGCCCTCCTGCTGCTGGGAGTCCTTCCAGCTTGGGAGGTGTGGACAAAGGGTTTCCTGACAGGGGAGGTGCATGCACCACCCCAGACAGGATTTTGTGTATTGGTCAGGTAGGGCTTGAAAGAAACCAGAAATGCCTGAGGCTCACAAGGAGCCTCGGTGCATATGCCAGTTCAAAACGGTCCTGGGGCACACCAGCCCTGGACCTGGGGCGAGCTGGACAAAGGATTGGGGGTGTAACCACCCCCCTTCCTGGTCCCACCCTTAGGGAGGGACCTAGCAGGTAGTCCGGCCCCTAGAATCCGCTTAAAGGTAGGAGCTGTGTCCTAAGACTTCAGACATCCTGGAATCAACTTGAAACTAAGAAGAAGACGGGAACTTCGACATTCTGCTGCACAGAAGACTGAAGGAAATCTCCCCTGTGGTCAGGGAGTGACCACCTTGCTAACGCAAGCACCATCCAGCGAATCAATATCTGCTTTGCCGCCGCCTCCCGCCGGAGCCCAAGCCCAGAGACTGACAAGACCTGGACCTCCAGACCTCTCACCGCCCGATCCACAGTCCCTGAAAAGAGGAGACCCTTGGAGGCACCGAGACACGTGGAGCCAGCCATCTTGAAACGACCACGACAAGCTGCAAGCGCAACAACCGAGGCTCCCTCCAAGTTGTGCTTTGGGCTCTGAGAAGCCCAACCCTCGAGCAGCATCTGCACCAAAGGTGAGCCCTCCAGCATCTCCACGATCTGCGTGGGGCCCTTCTGCATTTTGCCACTCGACGCGCCTAACCGGTTGCTGGCCCGTTGGCTAGTGGCCATCTTGGCGACGAACTTCAAGAAACACACTGCTGGTCTGGTTGCTCCAGACTGGCCCTTGCTCCCCTCCAAAGGAGCAGTCCCTCTGACCTTGCTGGTCAGAACCATCAGCTTATTTCGTTTTCCACAACAATTGCTTTTGCCAAGGCTTGTTTGCTTCGACCAAGTCGCCGACACCGCCGACAGCGAGAGCCTGCGTGGGACAGCTCGTGAGCCGACTCCTGGACGTCGTCGACCTTCAGGGAGCACGTGGCTGCAGAGACAAGCTACACCTTTCTTCCTGTTTGCACCCGACATCGCCTGGTACCCACCTGGTGCCACGCTGGTCACTAGCTAATGACTGTGAACACTGTCCCCTCTGCTTACAGGTCTTCTACAACTCCGATCCACTCTTGGATCCACCGCATCTCTTCCGGACCGACCGCCTGCAGCATCTTTGTCCACAGGCTCCACTGAACAGATAGAAGAAACCCGACGCACTTCGAAGCCTATGCACCCGCTTCCTGTGGGTGAGGTAAAGCTGGCACTCCGGTGCCCAAGTGTAGAGAATCATCTCTAGTGTCTGTGTTTCCAATCTTGAGTTCATAGTCCATCCGGAAGATCCTCTTTGCAGTAACTTTGTAACTTTTACGCACCCATTGAAAACCTATGGGAGCACGCGTGTGACTATTTGCTCTGCACACGCAACCCGTGGACCTCCTGGTCACTAACTGAAGTTAGCTCCTTGTAGGCCCAGCGATTCTAGAGGCCCTAGGCCTTTTCTCTTTTCTGTTCGTGGTACTTATACCACTATTTTAGTATATGGTTTGAGCGGCCACCAGGGCCTATCCATATAAAGTGCAACTTCTGTGTATTCTGCTGTAATCTTGTTTGACGATTTGTGCTCCTGTGCTCATAAAGAGACTAGGGGTTACTTTGAGAAATAAATACATATATATTTTGAATATATATCTGTGTGGTGTCCTTTCATTGGTATAAAAGGGGGTTGCATTTGGTAAAACAGCTGGCTTAACACGCTTCACGAGTTTAGCCTCAAAGACTGCTTAGCCTACGCTACCACTAGGGCAGCTAGTCCGAAAAGGTTGACTTACAACCACACCATAAGGGTTGCTTGGCATGGTACAAGGTGGTCACTTTAACTAGTGAACATCATATACCAGGCCAACTTCTCACATTGGTGAGCAGCGGTTGGATTTGAGCTTGCTGTGTTTTACCATTGTAATCTCTTGGTTACCAATTGAAAGATCACATAGGTACCTGTAGGTACATATAAAACAAGAGTAGATATACTTAAGTTCTACTGAACTTAGTTGTTGTAGAGCAAAGGGAGTAGCACACCCTGACTACAACTACTAGATAGGTTTAGTAGGTAAACCCAAGTGTAGGTAGATTGCAACACATCCACCCACACTTAAGAGCAATGGCTGGGGCAGAGGGGTCCACTGTACCCATCTCTGTTGAGAGTGACCCCCAGAGGGCACCATCCATCTTTGCTACCCTTAATCAAAATGAGCTCAGGCAGTTGGCAAATATCAGGGGCCTTAAACAGCCCAAGAATCCTACTTCTGCTGAACTCAGAGAGCTTTTACAGGCTGATGAAGATCAGAAAGCTCTCAGGAAAGCCTCCCAGTTAGGCCCCTTAGGGACAGGAACAGGAGGCCCCCCTTCTGAAGATGCTACTGAAGTACCCCTTTCCAATAGCCATCCCTTAGATGGGAATCATACTACAGAGGAGGAAAGTGTGGAGGATACAGAAAGTAGTGAGGATGAAGGGAGAACTAGCCCAGTGCCAAGTGTTATACTTGGCCCAGCTAAACTAAGGCTATTGGGGACTGACAATGGGATCATCCCATTGGATCTCCCCAGTGGACTTAACCAGGGGTCTGGGAGGCAAAGGAATCACTCAGGTGAATCTAATGCTTCTCATGCCTCTAGAGGCTCTCAAGGTCACTCCAGGAGAAGGATGACCACCCCTCAGAGGAGGGAGCATGAGGCCAGAATGCAGGAAGCCCAGCTGAGGATCAGGAAGCAGGAGCTAGAGGTAGCCCTGATGGAAGAGAAACTGAACAAGGCTAGGCAACCTAGAGAGAGTGGGTCTATACCCACTGGTGGCAGCATTGTCCCTAAGGACAAAGATAGGGTCTTTGATAATAGGAACCTGTCTAAGGTTGTGCCCCCCTACAAAAGTGGGGATGACATCCACAAATGGATGACTGCTCTTGAGAGAGCCTGCAAAGTGCAGCAGGTTCCTGAAGACCAGTGGGCAGCAATCCTCTGGCTCTCCTTTGAAGGAAGAGGCAGAGACAGACTCCTCACTGTTAGGGAGGAGGATGTCAGAAATTAAAGAGCCCTGAAGAGTGTCCTAGTTGATGGGTTAGGCTTAACCTCTGAACAGTACAGGTTAATGTTCAGAGACACCCAGAAGACACAGACTCAGGACTGGTCTGAATACATTGAATGTGCCACTAAGGCTTTGGAGGGTTGGTTGCTGGGAAGTAAGGTATCTGATTATACAGGATTGTACAATTTGATGATGAGAGAACAGATTTTAAATAACTGTCAAAACCAGCAACTGCATCAACACTTGGTTGACTCTGATCTGACCTCTCCCCAAGAATTGGGAAAGAAGGCAGACAAATGGGTCAGAACCAGGGTTAAGCAAAAGAACCAGAACCAGGGCCAAGGGGGTGATCAGAAGAAAACAGACCAAAAGGGTGGAGATCAGAAATCTAAAGACCAGAAGTCTTCAACAGGGCCCCAAACTACTGCTAAAGAGGGTGGGTCCCAGCCTAAAGGGAAGAAGAAAGAAGGTCAAAAGAAACCCTGGTGCAATCATTGCAAGAATACAACTCACTGGACTAGTGATTGTAAAAAGGGTGGAGCCCCCAACACTGTTGCCCCTAAGGCACCTGCTCCCAGTACTACTGTTAGCAGTGTTGGTCCCCAGACAAAGGGTGTAGTGAGAATCACTATGGGAACTGAAGGAGTTTCTGACTTAGACAGAACCCTGACACAGGCAGTCTTGATCTGTGATGGGGACATTGATTTGTCCCTGACTGTGAGCCCCAGTAACCTGGGCAAGTACAGACAGACTCCTTTAATTAATGAAAAAGTGGCTCAAGCCTACAGGGACACATGTGCCAGTGTCACTATGGTGACACCAGGCTTTGTGGACCCTGGACAGTACAAACCAGGTGAGAATTACCTGGTAACCAATGCCAGCAATGCCACTACTTCACATAGTGTGGCAGTTGTTAACTTCTCATGGGGAGGGGTAACTGGCCTCAAAAGGGTTGTGGTTAGTGCAGACCTCCCAGTAGAATGTTTGTTGGGCAATGACCTAGAGAGTTCTCTATGGTCTGAAGTGGAATACAGGACACATGCAGAGATGTTAGGTATATCACCACATGTCCTTGCTGTGACCAGGTCACAGGCCAAAAAGTGCCTTACTGAACCTCAGGTCTTGGATCCTGGAACAATGGACCAAGCACCTACCAAGAAGAAGAACAGGAGGGTCAAGGCTGTGCCTTCCCCCCTGCCTCAGAGTGATGATCAACCTTCCCAGGAAGCTGATCTAGAGAACCCTGAAGGAACTGTCCCTGAAGAGCTTGAACCTGATCAGGTTGAGTTTCTGGGGACAGGGGGACCTTCAAGGGCTGACTTGAGGCAGGCTCAGTTATCCTGTCCCTCTCTTGAACCCCTCAGACAGCTGGCTGCTGCTGAGGCTGCTGGGAATGCTCAAGGTACCCATAAAGTGTATTGGGATGAAGGGCTCCTTTATTCAGAGGCTAGAGACCCCAAGCCTGGTGCAACCAGGAGGTTGGTTATACCTCTGCAATTTAGGGGCTTCCTTCTTACCTTGGCCCATGATATTCCTTTAGCAGGACACTTAGGCCAGAACAAGACGTGGGACAGGCTTGTCCCTCACTTTCACTGGCCTCATATGAATGAAGATACAAAGGAGTTTTGTCGCTCCTGTGTGACCTGCCAAGCCAGTGGCAAATCAGGTGGCACAACAAAGGCCCCCCTAATACCACTACCTGTGGTGGGGGTCCCCTTTGAAAGAGTGGGAATAGATATAGTGGGTCCCATGGATCCTCCCACTGCATCTGGGCACAGATTTATACTGGTGGTAGTGGATCATGCCACCAGGTATCCAGAGGCAATTCCCCTTAGGACCACTACAGCACCTGTTGTGGCCAGGGCCCTGCTGGGAGTATTCTCCAGAGTGGGGTTTCCTAAGGAGGTAGTTTCCGACAGAGGTACCAACTTCATGTCAGGATACTTGACAGCTATGTGGAAGGAATGTGGTGTCAACTACAAGTTCACCACCCCTTATCACCCACAATGCAATGGGCTTGTTGGGAGATTCAACAAGACCCTAAAGGGTATGATCAAAGGATTACCTGAAAAGCTCAGGCGAAGATGGGACATCCTTCTACCCTGCCTTCTGTTTGCTTACAGAGAGGTCCCACAAAAGGGGGTTGGCTACAGCCCCTTTGAATTGTTGTTTGGGCACCCTGTAAGAGGCCCACTGTGTTTAGTGAAGGAAGGATGGGAGTTACCTCTCAAAAAGCCTAAACAAGACATAGTGGACTATGTACTTGGTCTCCGCTCCAGGATGGCTGAGTATATGGAGAAGGCATCCAAAAACCTTGAGGCAAGCCAGGCCTTACAGAAAGCTTGGCATGACCAAAAGGCTGTCTTGGTTGAGTTTCAGCCAGGACAGAAGGTATGGGTGTTGGAGCCAGTGGCCCCAGCAGCACTCCAAGACAAATGGTCTGGACCCCATAAAATCCGGGAAAAGAAGGGAGAGGTTACCTACTTGGTGGACCTAGGAACTCCCAGGAGTCCCCATAGGGTACTCCATGTTAACAGGTTAAAAGCATATGTTGACAGGGCAGACATGGGCTTGCTCATGGCTACAGATGAGGGACAGGAGGAAGAGAGTGACCCTCTCCCAGACCTGTTGTCTCAGAACCCTGAAGATGGCTCAGTTGAAGGAGTGACACTTGGAGGCAACCTCACTGCCCATCAACAGACTGAATGTAGACAAGTTCTACAATCATTTCAACATCTGTTTTCCCTAATACCTAGCCAAACTGACTGGTGTACCCATGTGGTGGACACTGGTGACAGTCTGCCTGTAAAGAACAAGCTTTACAGACAACCTGACCACGTCAGGGACTGTATAAAGGCTGAGGTACATAAAATGCTGGAATTAGGTGTCATTGAACCCTCAGAGAGCCCCTGGGCTAGCCCAGTGGTTCTGGTCCCCAAACCTCACACCAAAGATGGCAAGAGAGAGATGAGGTTCTGTGTGGATTACAGAGGACTCAATGCTGTCACCAGGACAGATGCACACCCTATTCCAAGGGCAGATGAGCTCATAGACAAACTAGCTTCTGCTAAGTTTTTGAGCACATTTGACTTGACAGCTGGCTATTGGCAAATCAGATTAGCTGAGGAGTCTAAGGCCAAAACAGCATTCTCAACCCCAGGTGGGCACTACCAATTTGTGGTGATGCCCTTTGGTCTGAAGAATGCACCTGCCACCTTCCAAAGGTTGGTGAATCAAGTCCTTACTGGGTTGGATGACTTTTGCGCAGCATATCTTGATGACATTGCTGTCTTTAGCTCCACCTGGGAGGATCACCTGATCCACCTGAGGAAGGCTCTTGAGGCTCTGCAAAGTGCAGGCCTCACTATCAAGGCCACTAAGTGCCAGATAGGGCAGAGTAAGGTTGTGTATTTGGGCCACCTTGTAGGTGGAGGCCAAGTTCAACCACTGGAGAGTAAGATACAATCCATCAAGGACTGGTCTCCTCCAACCACCCAGACTCAAGTTCGAGCTTTCTTGGGCTTGACTGGGTACTACAGGAAGTTTGTTAAGAACTATGGATCCATTGTGACTCCTCTTAATGATCTGACATCCAAGAAGATGCCCAAAAAGGTTCAGTGGACAGTAAGCTGTCAAAAGGCATTTGATGACCTGAAGGAGGCCATGTGCTCTGCACCTATCCTGAAAAGTCCTGACTACTCCAAAGAGTTTATTGTCCAAACAGATGCTTCTGAGTTGGGTGTGGGAGCTGTGCTGTCACAACTTAATGTAGACCAACCCATTGCTTTTATTAGCAGAAGGTTGACCCCCAGAGAGAAGAATTGGTCAGCTATTGCGAGGGAGGCCTTTGCTGTGGTGTGGGCCCTGAAGAAGCTGAGGCCATACTTGTTTGGCACTCACTTCAAGATTCAGACCGACCATAAGCCCCTCTTGTGGCTAAATCAGATGAAGGGTGAAAACCCCAAACTGCTTAGGTGGTCCATTTCCCAACAGGGGATGGACTTTACAGTGGAGCACCGGCCAGGTACTGACCATGGGAATGCAGATGGTCTCTCCAGGTACTTCCACTTAGGACATGAAGACGAGACTGGTCAAGGCTAGTTTAATGTCCCTGCATTTGGGGGGGGTTGTTTAGGAGAGTAGGGTCTGCTATCCTATGGTCACCCCAAATTTTTGCTTTTTGCTTCACTGGTTTTTGACATATTGAGGCTGTGGGCCTGCCAATCAGACCCCCATTCTGCTGTTCTCTCTACTAAATTTACACTATGCACCCTAGGTGCATAACCAATTGGAAGTGGATCACCCTGTGAGCCCCTGTACCAGTGTACACTAGGTACCCAGGGCATTGGTGTATCTAAGGCCTACCAGGGGCTGAAGCATGTATTGTGCCACCCCTGGCCTGGCCTAACAAATTTGACACAACTGGCTGATCACTCAGCTGGGGTAAGTTGGTGTAACCACCTCTTACTTAGGTGTAGTATACCTATACCTAACCTTAAATGGGACACATGTTAACCTATAAGTCACTCCTATGGCAGGCCTTAACAATCCTGAAGGCAGAGTGCTTGGTTCCATGTGAGATGGTGCTCTGGCATGAGCTGAGCCTGTCTGCAGTGGTCGGAACCACTTCCTTCTACTGTTTCCAGATATCGTCATACCATATACTCTTAAGTGCATTATGAACCTCGCGGTTAAATGCTATCTTTGGTTTGGCTTTATCAAAACATGTCGAGTAAGGTGTCATACGAATTGGAATACTAACCCCTCACCAATTCTGGCGACGGGGTTAGCATTCCACCCTTCTAGAGGGACACGACATGTACAGTACCTGAAACCCGGGTAAAATCAGACATAGCCTCAGCTCCACAAAATGGATGCTGCCACCACAGACACAAGTCTGCCCTCCTGCTGCTGGGAGTCCTTCCAGCTTGGGAGGTGTGGACAAAGGGTTTCCTGCCAGGGGAGGTGCATGCACCACCCCAGACAGGATTTTGTGTATTGGTCAGGTAGGGCTTGAAAGAAACCAGACATGCCTGAGGCTCACAAGGAGCCTCGGTGCATATGCCAGTTCAAACCGGTCCTGGGGCACACCAGCCCTGGACCTGGGGCGAGCTGGACAAAGGATTGGGGGTGTAACCACCCCCCTTCCTGGTCCCACCCTTAGGGAGGGACCTAGCAGGTAGTCCGGCCCCTAGAATCCGCTTAAAGGTAGGAGCTGTGTCCTAAGACTTCAGACATCCTGGAATCAACTTGAAACTAAGAAGAAGACGGGAACTTCGACATTCTGCTGCACAGAAGACTGAAGGAAATCTCCCCTGTGGTCAGGGAGTGACCACCTTGCTAACGCAAGCACCATCCAGCGAATCAACGTCTGCTTTGCCGCCGCCTCCCACCGGAGCCTGAGCACAGAGACTGACAAGACCTGGACCTCCAGACCTCTCACCACCCGATCCACAGTCCCTGAAAAGAGGAGACCCGTGGAGGCACCGAGACACGTGGAGCCAGCCATCTTGAAACGACCATGACAAGCTGCAAGCGCAACAACCGAGGCTCCCTCCAAGTTGTGCTTTGGGATCTGAGAAGCCCAACCCTCGAGCAGCATCTGCACCAAAGGTGAGCCCTCCAGCATCTCCACGATCTGCGTGGGGCCCTTCTGCATTTTGCCACTCGACGCGCCTAACCGGTAGCTGGCCCGTTGGCTAGTGGCCATCTTGGCGACGAACTTCAAGAAACACACCGCTGGTCTGGTTGCTCCAGACTGGCCCTTGATCCCCTCCAAAGGAGCAGTCCCTCTGACCTTGCTGGTCAGAACCATCAGCTTATTTCGTTTTCCACAACAATTGCTTTTGCAAAGGTTTGTTTGCTTTGACCAAGTCGCCGACACCGCCGACAGCGAGAGCCTGTGTGGGACAGCTCGTGAGCCGACTCCTGGACGTCGTTGACCTTCAGGGACCACGTGGCTGCAGAGACAAGCTACACCTTTCTTCCTGTTTGCACCCGACATCGCCTGGTACCCACCTGGTGCCACGCTGGTCACTAGCTAATGACTGTGAACACTGTCCCCTCTGCTTACAGGTCTTCTACAACTCCGATCCACTCTTGGATCCACCGCATCTCTTCCGGACCGACCGCCTGCAGCATCTTTGTCCACAGGCTCCACTGAACAGATAGAAGAAACCCGACGCACTTCGAGGCCTATGCACCCACTTCCTGTGGGTGAGGTAAAGCTGGCACTCCGGTGCCCAAGTGTAGAGAATCATCTCTAGTGTCTGTGTTTCCAATGTTGAGTTCATAGTCCATCCGGAAGATCCTCTTTGCAGTAACTTTGTAACTTTTACGCACCCATTGTAAACCTATGGGAGCACGCGTGTGACTATTTGCTCTGCACACGCAACCCGTGGACCTCCTGGTCACTAACTGAAGTTAGCTCCTTGTAGGCCCAGCGATTCTAGAGGCCCTAGGCCTTTTCTCTTTTCTGTTCGTGGTACTTATACCACTATTTTAGTATATGGTTTGAGCGGCCACCAGGGCCTATCCATATAAAGTGCAACTTCTGTGTATTCTGCTGTAATCTTGTTTGACGATTTGTGCTCCTGTGCTCATAAAGAGACTAGGGGTTACTTTGAGAAATAAATACATATATATTTTGAATATATATCTGTGTGGTGTCCTTTCATTGGTATAAAAGGGGGTTGCATTTGGTAAAACAGCTGGCTTAACACGCTTCACGAGTTTAGCCTCAAAGACTGCTTAGCCTACGCTACCACTAGGGCAGCTAGTCCGAAAAGGTTGACTTACAACCACACCATAAGGGTTGCTTGGCATGGTACAAGGTGGTCACTTTAACTAGTGAACATCATATACCAGGCCAACTTCTCACACCGAACAACACTGCACTGCCCTAAACCCTGAAACTCCACCCCTCTGCACAACCCCCTACACTGCCCGAACACCACTGCACTGCCCTAAACCCTGAAACACCACCCCACGCACGACCCCCTACACTGCCCGAACACCACTGCACTGCCCTAAACCATGAAACACCACCCCCAGCATGACCCCCTACTCTGCACGAACACAACTGCACTGCCCTAATCCCTGAAACACCACCCTCAGCACGACCCCCTACACTGCACGAACACAACTGTACTGCCAGAAACCCTAAAACACCACCCCCAGCAAGACCCCCTTCACTGCCCGAACACCACTACACTTCCCTATACCCTAAAACACCACACACAGCACGACCCCCTACACTGCCCTAACACCACTGCACTGCCCTAAACCCTAAAACACTACCCCTAGCAGCACCCCCTACACTACCCAAACACCACTGCACTACCCTAAACCCCAAAACACTAACCCCATCAGTACCCCCAACACTACCCAAACACCATTGCACTACCCTAAACCCTAAAACACTACCCCCAGCAGGACCCCCTACACTACCCAAACAGCACTGCACTCCCCTAAACCCTAAACCCTAAACCACTACCCCCTGCACAACCCCCTACACTCCCCAAACACCTCTGCATTACCCTAAACCATAAAACACTACCCCCAGCATGACCCCCTACACTGCCGAAACACCACTGCACTACCCTAAACCCTAAAACACTCCCCCAGCATGACTCCCTACACTACCCAAACACCACTGCACTGCCCTAAACCCTAATTCTACCACCAGCATGACCCCCTATTCTACCCAAACACCATTGCACTACCCTAAACCCTAAATCTACACCCAGCATGACCCCCTACACTACCCAAACACCACTGCACTACTCTAAACCCAATATCTACCCTCAGCACGACCCCTACACTCCCCAAACACCACTGCACTACCCTAAACCCTAAAACACTACCCTCAGCACGACCCCCTACACTACACCAACACCACTGCACAACCCTAAACCTTAAAACATTACCCCAGCAAGACCACCTACACTACCCAAATACCACTGCACTACCCTAAACCCTAAAACACTGCCCCCAGCACAACCCCCTACACTACCCAAACACCACTGCACTGCCCTAAATCCTAAAACACTACCCCCAGCACGACCCCCTACACTACACAAACACCACTGAACTGCCTAAACACTAAAACACTACCCCCAGCACCACCCCCTACAATACACAAGCACCACTGCACCACTCTAAACCCTAAATCTACCCCAAGCTCAACACCCTACACTACACAAACATCTTGGCACTACCCTAAACCCTAAAACACTACCAAAAGCACGACTCCTTACACTACAGAAACACCACTGCACTACCCTAAACCCTGAAACACCACCCCCCGCACGACCCCTACACTGCCCGAACACCACTGCAATGCCCTAAATGCTGAAACACCACCCCCAGCACGGCCCACTACTCTGTCTCAACACCACTGCTCTGCCGTAAACCCTGAAAGACCACCCCCAGCACGACCCCCTATGCTGCCCGAACACCACTGCTCTGCCCTAAACCCTGAAACACCAGCCCCAACACGACTCCCTACACTGTCCGAACACCACTGCACTGGCCTAAACCCTGAAACACCAGCCCCAGCACGACCCCCTACCCTGCCCAAACACCACTACACTGCCCTAAACACTGAAACACAACCCACAGCACGACCCTCTACACTGCCCGAACACCACTGCACTGCCCTAAATCCTGAAACACCACCCCCAGCATGAACCCCTACACTGCCCGAACACCACTGCACTGCCCTAAACCCTGAAACACCAACCCAGCACGACCCCCTACACTGCCTGAACACCACTGCACTGACCTAAACTTTGAACCACCATCCCCAGCACGACCCCCTACACTGCCCGAGCACCTCTGTACTGCCCTAAACCCTGAAACATCAGCCCCAGCACGACCCCCTACACTGCCCGAACACCACTGCACTGCCCTAAACCCTGAAACACCAGGCCCAGCACGACCCCTACACTGCTGGAACAGCACTGCACTGCCCTAAACCCTGAAACACCAGCCCCAGCACGACGCCCTACACTGCCCAAACACCACTGCACTGCCCTAAACCCTGAAACACCAGCCCCAGTACAGCACACTACACTACCCCAAAACCACTGTACTGCCCTAAACCCTGAAACACCACCACCCTGCACGACCACCTACACTGCCCGAACACCACTGCACTGCCCTAAACCCTGAAACACCACCCCCCACAGGGCATCCTACACTGCCCAAACACCACTTCACTGCCCTAAACTCTGAAACACCACTCCCACACGACCCCCTAAACTGCCCGAACACCACTGCACTGCCCTAATCCCTGAATCACCACCCCCCCCCACGACCCCTACACTGCCCGAACACCACTGCACTGCCCTAAACGCTGAAACACCACCGCAGCACGATCCCTACACTGCACGAACACCACTGCACTGCCCTAAACCCTAAAACATCACCCCCAGCACGACCCCCTACACTGCACAAACACCACTGCACTACCCTCAATCCTAAAACAATCCCCCAGCATGACTCCCTACACTACCCAAACACCACTGCACTGCCCTAAACCCTAATTCTACTACCAGCATGACCCCCTATTCTACCCAAACACCACTGCACTACCCTAAACCCTAAATCAACGCCCAGCATGACCCCCTACACTACCCAAACACCACTGCACTACTCTAAACCCAATATCTACCCTCAGCATGACCCCTACACTCCCCAAACACCACTGCACTACCCTAAACCCTAATACACTACCCCCAGCACGACCCCCTACACTACACCAACACCACTGCACTACCCTAAACCTTAAAACATTACCCCAGCATGACCACCTACACTACCCAAACACCACTGCACTACCCTAAACCCTAAAACACTGCCCCCAGCACGACCCCCTACACTACCCAAAAACCACTGCACTGCCCTAAACCCTAAAACACCACCCCCTGCACAACCCTGTACACTGCCCGAACAACACTGCATTGCCCTAAACCCTGAAAATCCACCCCTCTGCACAAACCCCTACACTGCCCGAACACAACTGCTCTGCCCTAAACCCTGAAACACCACCCCACGCATGATCCCCTACACTGCCCGAACACCACTGCACTGCCCTAAACCATGAAACACAACACCCAGCATGACCCCCTACTCTGCACGAACACAACTGCACTGCCCTAATCCCTGAAACACCACCCTCAGCACGACCCCCTACACTGCCCGAACACCACTGCACTTCACTAAACACTAAAACACCACACCCAGCACGACCCCCTACACTGCCCGAACACCACTGCACTGCCCTAAACCCTAAAACACTACCCCTAGCAGCACCCCCTACACTACCCAAACACCACTGCACTACGCTAAACCCTAAAACCCTAACCCCAGCAGTACCCCCAACACTACCCAAACACCATTGCACTACCCTAAACCCTTATACACCACCCCCGTACGACCCCCTACACTGCCTGAATACCACTGCATTGCCCTAAACCCTAAAACACTACCACAAGCACGATTCCTTACACTACAGAAGCACCACTGCACTACCCTGAACCCTGAAACACCAGCACCAGCACGACCCCGTTCACTGCCCGAACACCACTGAATTGGCCTAAACCCTGAAACACCACCCCCAGCATGACCCCCTACTCTGTCCGAACACCACTGCACTGCCATATACCCTAAACACCACCCCCAGCACGGCCCACTACTCTGCCCGAACACCACTGCTCTGCCGTAAACCCTGAAAGGCCACCCCCAGCACGACCTCCTATGCTGCCCGAACACCACTGCTCTGCCCTAAACCCTGAAACACCAGCCCCAACACGACTCCCTACACTGCCCAAACACCACTGCACTGCCCTAAACCCTGAAACACCAGCCCCAGCACGACCCCCGACACTGCCCGAACACCACTACACTGCCCTAAACACTGAAACACAACCCACAGCACGACCCTCTACACTGCCCGAACACCACTGCACTGCCCTAAACCCTGAAACATCACCCCCAGCACCAACCGCTACACTGCCCGAACACCACTGCACTGCCCTAAACCCTGAAACACCACCCCAGCACGACCCCCTACACTGCCTGAACACAACTGTACTGACCTAAACCCTGAACCACCATCCCCAGCACACCCCCTACACTGCCCGAGCACCACTGTACTTCCCTAAACCCTGAAACATCAGCCCCAGCACGACTCCCTACACTGCCCGAACACCACTGCACTGCCCAAAACCCTGAAACACCAGGCCCAGCACGACCCCTACACTGCTGGAGCACCACTGCACTGCCCTAAACCCTGAAAAAAAAAAGCCCCAGCACGACGCCCTACACTGCCCAAACACTACTGCACTGCCCTAAACCCTGAAACACCAGCCCCAGTACGACCCCCTACACTACCCCAACACCAATGCACTGCCCTAAACCCTGAAACACACCACCCTGCACGACAACATACACTGCCCGAACACCACTGCACTGCCCTAAACCCTGAAACACCACCCCCCGCACGACATCCTACACTGCCGAAACACCACTGCACTGCCCTAAACACTGAAACACCACTCCCGCACGACCCCCTACACTGCCCGAACACCGCTGCACTGCCATAAACCCTAAATCTACCCCAAGCACAACCCCCTACACTACACAAACATCACGGCACTACCCTAAACCCTAAAACACTACCACAAGCACAACTCCTTACACTACAGAAACACCACTGCACTACCCTAAACCCTGAAACACCACCCCCAGCACGGCCCACTACACTGCCCGAACACCACAGCATTACCCTAAACCCCGAAACACCACCACCCTGCATGACCACCTACACTACCCGAACACCACTCCACTGACCTAAACCCTGAAACACCACCCCCCTGCACGACCCCCCTACACTGCCCAAACACTACTGCACTGCCCTAAACCCTGAAACACCACCCCCTGCATAACCCCCTACACTGCCCGAACAACACTGCACTGCCCTAAACCCTGAAACACCACCCCCTGCACAACCCCCTACACTGCCCAAACACCACTGCACTGCCCTAAACCCTGAAACACCAGCCCCAGCACGACCCCCTACACTGCCCGAACACCACTACACTGCCCTAAACACTGAAACACAACCCACAGCACGACCCTCTACACTGCCCGAACACCACTGCACTGCCCTAAACCCTGAAACACCATCCCAGCACGACCCCCTACACTGCCTGAACACAACTGTACTGACCTAAACCCTGAACCACCATCCCCAGCACGCCCCCTACACTGCCCGAGCACCACTGTACTTCCCTAAACCCTGAAACATCAGCCCCAGCACGACTCCCTACACTGCCCGAACACCACTGCACTGCCCAAAACCCTGAAACACCAGGCCCAGCACGACCCCTACACTGCTGGAGCACCACTGCACTGCCCTAAACCCTGAAACACCAGCCCCAGCACGACGCCCTACACTGCCCAAACACCACTGCACTGCCCTAAACCCTGAAACACCAGCCCCAGTACGACCCCCTACACTACCCCAACACCAATGCACTGCCCTAAACCCTGAAACACACCACCCTGCACGACAACCTGCACTGCCCGAACACCACTGCACTGCCCTAAACCCTGAAACACCACCCCCAGCACGACATCCTACACTGCCCAAACACCACTGCACTGCCCTAAACACTGAAACACCACTCCCGCACGACCCCCTACACTGCCCGAACACCGCTGCACTGCCATAAATCCTGAATCACCACCCCCGCATGACTCCTACACTGCCCGAACACCACTGCACTGCCCTAAACCCTGAAACACCACCCGCAGCACGATCCCTACACTGCACGAACACCACTGCACTGCCCTAAACCCTAAAACATCTCCTTCAGCACGACCCCCTACACTGCACGAACACCACTGCACTGCCCTAAATCCTAAAACGCTATCCCCAGCACAAGCCCCTACAATGCCCGAGCACCACTGCACTGCCCTAAACCCTGAAACACCACCCCTAGCACGACCCTCTACACTACCCGAACACCACTGCTCTGCCCTAAAACCTGAAACACCAGTCCCAGCACAACTCCCTACACTGCCCGAAGACCACTGCACTGCCCTAAACCCTAAAACACTACCCCTAGCAGCACCCCCTACACTACCCAAACACCACTGCACTACGCTAAACCCTAAACCCCTAACCCCAGCAGTACCCCCAACACTACCCAAACACCACTGCACTGCCCTAAACCCTGAAACACCACCCCCAGCACCAACCGCTACACTGCCCGAACACCACTGCACTGCCCTAAACCCTAATACCCTAACCCCAGCAGTACCCCCAACACTACCCAAACACCATTGCACTACCCTAAACCCTTATACACCACCCCCCGTACGACCCCCTACACTGCCTGAATACCACTGCATTGCCCTAAACCCTAAAACACTACCACAAGCACGACTCCTTACACTAGAGAAGCACCACTGCACTACCCTAAACCCTGAAACACAAGCACCAGCACGACCCCGTTCACTGCCCGAACACCACTGAATTGGCCTAAACCCTGAAACACCACCCCCAGCATGACCCCCTACTCTGTCCGAACACCACTGCACTGCCATATACCCTAAACACCACCCCCAGCACGGCCCACTACTCTGCCCGAACACCACTGCTCTGCCTTAAACCCTGAAAGGCCACCCCCAGCACGACCTCCTATGCTGCCCGAGCACCACTGCTCTGCCCTAAACCCTGAAACACCAGCCCCAACACGACTCCCTACACTGCCCAAACACCACTGCACTGCCCTAAACCCTGAAACACCAGCCCCAGCACGACCCCCTACACTGCCCGAACACCACTACACTGCCCTAAACACTGAAACACAACCCACAGCACGACCCTCTACACTGCCCGAACACCACTGCACTGCCCTAAACCCTGAAACATCACCCCCAGCACCAACCGCTACACTGCCCGAACACCACTGCACTGCCCTAAACCCTGAAACACCAACCAAGCACGACCCCCTACACTGCCTGAACACAACTGTACTGACCTAAACCCTGAACCACCATCCCCAGCACACCCCCTACACTGCCCGAGCACCACTGTACTTCCCTAAACCCTGAAACATCAGCCCCAGCACGACTCCCTACACTGCCCGAACACCACTGCACTGCCCAAAACCCAAAACACCAGGCCCAGCACGACCCCTACACTGCTGGAGCAACACTGCACTGCCCTCAACCCTGAAACATCAGCCCCAGCATGACGCCCTACACTGCCCAAACACCACTGCACTGCCCTAAACCCTGAAACACCAGCCCCAGTACGACCCCCTACACTACCCCAACACCAATGCACTGCCCTAAACCCTGAAACACACCACCCTGCACGACAACCTACACTGCCCCAACACCACTGCACTGCCCTAAACCCTGAAACACCACCCCCCGCACGACATCCTACACTGCCCAAACACCACTGCACTGCCCTAAACACTGAAACACCACTCCCGCACAACCCCCTACACTGCCCGAACACCGCTGCACTGCCATAAACCCTAAATCTACCCCAAGCACAACCCCCTCCACTACACAAACATCACGGCACTACCCTAAACCCTAAAACACTACCACAAGCACAACTCCTTACACTACAGAAACACCACTGCACTACCCTAAACCCTGAAACGCCACCCCCAGCACGGCCCACTACACTGCCCGAACACCACAGCATTACCCTAAACCCCGAAACACCACCACCCTGCATGACCACCTACACTACCCGAACACCACTCCACTGACCTAAACCCTGAAACACCACCCCCCTGCACGACCCCCCTACACTGGCCAAACACCACTGCACTGCCCTAAACCCTGAAACACCACCCCCTGCATAACCCCCTACACTGCCCGAACAACACTGCACTGCCCTAAACCCTGAAACACCACCCCCTGCACAACCCCCTACACTGCCCAAACACCACTGCACTGCCCTAACCCCTGAAACACCAGCCCCAGCATGACCCTCTACACTGCCCGAACACCACTACACTGCCCTAAACACTGAAACACAACCCACAGCACGACCCTCTACACTGCCCAAACACCACTGCACTGCCCTAAACCCTGAAACATCAGCCCCAGCACGACTCCCTACACTGCCCGAACACCACTGCACTGCCCAAAACCCTGAAACACCAGGCCCAGCACGACCCCTACACTGCTGGAGCACCACTGCACTGCCCTAAACCCTGAAACACCAGCCCCAGCATGACGCCCTACAATGCCCAAACACCACTGCACTGCCCTAAACCCTGAAACACCAGCCCCAGTACGACCCCCTACACTACCCCAACACCAATGCACTGCCCTAAACCCTGAAACACACCACCCTGCACGACAACCTACACTGCCCGAACACCACTGCACTGCCCTAAACCCTGAAACACCACTCCCGCACGACCCCCTACACTGCCCGAACACCGCTGCACTGCCATAAACCCTGAATCACCACCCCCGCACGACTCCTACACTGCCCGAACACCACTGCACTGCCCTAAACCCTGAAACACCACCCGCAGCACGATCCCTACACTGCACGAACACCACTACACTGCCCTAAACCCTAAAACATCACCTTCAGCACGACCCCCTACACTGCACGAACACCACTGCACTGCCCTAAACCCTAAAACGCTATCCCCAGCACAAGCCCCTACAATGCCCGAGCACCACTGCACTGCCCTAAACCCTGAAACACCACCCCTAGCACGACCCTCTACACTACCCGAACACCACTGCTCTGCCCTAAAACCTGAAACACCAGTCCCAGCACAACTCCCTACACTGCCTGAAGACCACTGCACTGCCCTAAACCCTAAAACACTACCCCTAGCAGCACCCCCTACACTACCCAAACACCACTGCACTACGCTAAACCCTAAAACCCTAACCCCAGCAGTACCCCCAACACTACCCAAACACCACTGCACTGCCCTAAACCCTAAAACACCACCCCCAGCACCAACCGCTACACTTCCCAAACACCACTGCACTGCCCTAAACCCTGAAACACCACCCCAGCACGACCCCGTACACTGCCTGAACACAACTGTACTGACCTAAACCCTGAACCACCATCCCCAGCACGCCCCCTACACTGCCCGAGCACCACTGTACTTCCCTAAACCCTGAAACATCAGCCCCAGCACGACTCCCTACACTGCCCGAACACCACTGCACTGCCCAGAACCCTGAAACACCAGGCCCAGCACGACCCCTACACTGCTGGAGCACCACTGCACTGCCCTAAACCCTGAAACACCAGCCCCAGCACGACGCCCTACACTGCCCAAACACCACTGCACTGCCATAAACCCTGAAACACCAGCCCCAGTACGACCCCCTACACTACCCCAACACCAATGCACTGCCCTAAACCCTGAAACACACCACCCTGGACGACAACCTACACTGCCCGAACACCACTACACTGCCCTAAACCCTGAAACACCACCCCCGCATGACATCCTACACTGCCCAAACACCACTGCACTGCCCTAAACACTGAAACACCACTCCCGCACGACCCCCTACACTGCCCGAACACCACTGCACTGCCATAAACCCTAAATCTACCCCAAGCACAACCCCCTACACTACACAAACATCACGGCACTACCCTAAACCCTAAAACACTACCACAAGCATGACTCCTTACACTACAGAAACACCACTGCACTACCCTAAACCCTGAAACACCACCCCCAGCACGGCCCACTACACTGCCCGAACACCACAGCATTACCCTAAACCCCGAAACACCACCACCCTGCATGACCACCTACACTACCGGAACACCACTCCACTGACCTAAACCCTGAAACACCACCCCCCTGCACGACCCCCCTACACTGCCCAAACACCACTGCACTGCCCTAAACCCTGAAACACCACCCCCTGCATAACCCCCTACACTGCCCGAACAACACTGCACTGCCCTAAACCCTGAAACAACACCCCCTGCACAACCCCCTACACTGCCCAAACACCACTGCACTGCCCTAAACCCTGAAACACCAGCCCCAGCACGACCCCCTACACTGCCCGAACACCACTACACTGCTATAAACACTGAAACACAACCCACAGCACGACCCTCTACACTGCCCGAACACCACTGCACTGCCCTAAACCCTGAAACACCACCCCAGCACGACCCCCTACACTGCCTGAACACAACTGTACTGACCTAAACCCTGAACCACCATCCCCAGCACGCCCCCTACACTGCCCGAGCACCACTGTACTTCCCTAAACCCTGAAACATCAGCCCCAGCACGACTCCCTACACTGCCCGAACACCACTGCACTGCCCAAAACCCTGAAACACCAGGCCCAGCACGACCCCTACACTGCTGGAGCACCACTGCACTGCCCTAAACCCTGAAACACCAGTCCCAGCACGATGCCCTACACTGCCCAAACACCACTGCACTGCCCTAAACCCTGAAACACCAGCCCCAGTACGACCCCCTACACTACCCCAACACCAATGCACTGCCCTAAACCCTGAAACACACCACCCTGCACGACAACCTACACTGCCCGAACACCACTGCACTGCCCTAAACCCTGAAACACCACCCCCCGCACGACATCCTACACTGCCCAAACACCACTGCACTGCCCTAAACACTGAAACACCACTCCCGCACGACCCTCTACACTGCCCGAACACCGCTGCACTGCCATAAACCCTGAATCACCACCCCCGCACGACTCCTACGCTGCCCGAACACCAATGCACTGCCCTAAACCCTGAAACACACCACCCTGGACGACAACCTACACTGCCCGAACACCACTGCACTGCCCTAAACCCTGAAACACCACCCCCCGCATGACATCCTACACTGCCCAAACACCACTGCCCTGCCCTAAACACTGAAACACCACTCCCGCACGACCCCCTACACTGCCCAAACACCGCTGCACTGCCATAAACCCTAAATCTACCCCAAGCACAACCCCCTACACTACACAAACATCACGGCACTACCCTAAACCCTAAAACACTACCACAAGCATGACTCCTTACACTACAGAAACACCACTGCACTACCCTAAACCCTGAAACACCACCCCCAGCACGGCCCACTACACTGCCCGAACACCACAGCATTACCCTAAACCCCGAAACACCACCACCCTGCATGACCACCTACACTACCCGAACACCACTCCACTGACCTAAACCCTGAAACACCACCCCCCTGCACGACCCCCCTACACTGCCCAAACACCACTGCACTGCCCTAACGCCTGAAACACCACCCCCTGCATAACCCCCTACACTGCCCGAACAACACTGCACTGCCCTAAACCCTGAAACACCACCGCCTGCACAACCCCCTACACTGCCCAAACACCACTGCACTGCCCTAAACCCTGAAACACCAGCCCCAGCACGACCCCCTACACTGCCCGAACACCACTACACTGCCCTAAACACTGAAACACAACCCACAGCACGACCCTCTACACTGCCCGAACACCACTGCACTGCCCTAAACCCTGAAACACCACCCCAGCACGACCCCCTACACTGCCTGAACACAACTGTACTGACCTAAACCCTGAACCACCATCCCCAGCACGCCCCCTACACTGCCCGAGCACCACTGTACTTCCCTAAACCCTGAAACATCAGCCCCAGCACGACTCCCTACACTGCCCGAACACCACTGCACTGCCCAAAACCCTGAAACACCAGGCCCAGCACGACCCCTACACTGCTGGAGCACCACTGCACTGCCCTAAACCCTGAAACACCAGCCCAGCACGATGCCCTACACTGCCCAAACACCACTGCACTGCCCTAAACCCTGAAACACCAGCCCCAGTACGACCCCCTACACTACCCCAACACCAATGCACTGCTCTAAACCCTGAAACACACCACCCTGCACGACAACCTACACTGCCCGAACACCACTGCACTGCCCTAAACCCTGAAACACCACCCCCCGCACAACATCCTACACTGCCCAAACACCACTGCACTGCCCTAAACACTGAAACACCACTCCCGCACGACCCCCTACACTGCCCGAACACCACTGCACTGCCATAAACCCTGAATCACCACCCCCGCACGACTCCTACACTGCCCGAACACCACTGCACTGCCCTAAACCCTGAAATACCAACTGCAGCACGATCCCTACACTGCACGAACACCACTGCACTGCCCTAAACCCTAAAACATCACCTTCAGCACGACCCCCTACACTGCACGAACACCACTGCACTGCCCTAAACCCTAAAACCCTAACCCCAGCAGTACCCCCAACACTACCCAAACACCATTGCACTACCCTAAACCCTAAAACACCACCCCCCGTACGACCACCTACACTGCCTGAACACCACTGCATTGCCCTAAACTCTAAAACACTACCACAAGCATGACTCCTTACACTACAGAAACACCACTGCACTACCCTAAACCCTGAAACACCAGCACCAGCATGACCCCGTTCACTGCCCGAACACCACTGAATTGGCCTAAACCCTGAAACACCACCCCCAGCATGACCCCCTACGCTGTCCGAACACCACTGCACTGCCATATACCCTAAACACCACCCCCAGCACGGCCCACTACTCTGCCCGAACACCACTGCTCTGCCGTAAACCCTGAAAGGCCACCCCTAGCATGACCTCCTATGCTGCCCGAACACCACTGCTCTGCCATACACCCTGAAACACCAGCCCAAACACGACTCCCTACACTGCCCAAACTCCACTGCACTGCCCTAAACCCTGAAACACCAGCCCCAGCACGACCCCCTACACTGCCCGAACACCACTACACTGCCCTAAACACTGAAACACAACCCACAGCACGACCCTCTACACTGCCCGAACACCACTGCACTGCCCTAAACCCTGAAACACCACCCCCAGCACCAACCGCTACACTGCCCGAACACCACTGCACTGCCCTAAACCCTGAAACACCACCCCAGCACGACCCCCTACACTGCCTGAACACAACTGTACTGACATAAACCCTGAACCACAATCCCCAGCACGCCCCCTACACTGCCCGAGCACCACTGTACTTCCCTAAACCCTGAAACATCAGCCCCAGCACGACTCCCTACACTGCCCGAACACCACTGCACTGCCCAAAACCCTGAAACACCAGGCCCAGCACGACCCCTACACTGCTGGAACACCACTGCACTGCCCTAAACCCTGAAACACCAGCCCCAGCACGACGCCCTACACTGCCCAAACACCACTGCACTGCCCTAAACCCTGAAACACCAGCCCCAGTACGACCCCGTACACTACCCCAACACCAATGCACTGCCCTAAACCCTGAAACACACCACCCTGCACGACCACCTACATTGCCCGAACACCACTGCACTGCCCTAAACCCTGAAACACCACCCCCCGCACGACATCCTACACTGCCCAAACACCACGGTACTGCCCTAAACACTGAAACACCACTCCCGCACGACCCCCTACACTGCCCGAACACCGCTGCACTGCCATAAACCCTGAATCACCACCCCCGCACGACTCCTACACTGCCCGAACACCACTGCACTGCCCTAAACCCTGAAGCACCACCCGCAGCACGATCCCTACACTGCACGAACACCACTGCACTGCCCTAAACCCTAAAACATCACCCTCAGCATGACCCCCTACACTGCACGAACACCACTGCACTGCCCTAAACCCTAAAACGCTATCCCCAGCACGAGCCCCTACAATGCCCGAGCACCACTGCACTGCCCTAAACCCTGAAACACCACCCCTAGCACGACCCTCTACACTACCCGAACACCACTGCTCTGCCCTAAAACCTGAAACACCAGTCCCAGCACAACTCCCTACACTGCCCGAAGACCACTGCTCTGCCCTAAACCCTGAAACACCAGTCCCAGCACAACTCCCTACACTGCCCGAAGACCACTGCACTGCCCTAAACCCTGAAACGCCACCCCCAGCACGACCCCTTCACTGCTGGAACACCACTGCACTTCCCTAAACCCTAAAACACCACTCCCAGCACGACCCCCTTCACTGCCCGAACACCACTGCACTGCCCTAAACCCTAAAACACTACCCCCAGCACGACCCCCTACACTGCCCGAACACCACTGCACAGCCCTAATCCCTGAAACACCACCACCAGCATGACCCCCTACACTGCCCGAACACCACTACACTGCCCTAAACCCTGAAACACAACCCACAGCACGACCCTCTACACTGCCCGAACACCATCGCACTGCCCTAAACCCTGAAACACCAACCCCAGCACGAACCCCTACATTGCCTGAACACCACTGCAGTGCCCTAAACCCTGAAACACCACCCCAGCACGAACTCCTACACTGCCTGAACACCACTGCACTGACCTACACCCTGAACCACC
Organism: Triturus cristatus; assembly: GCF_964204655.1. NCBI lineage: Eukaryota > Metazoa > Chordata > Amphibia > Caudata > Salamandridae > Triturus > Triturus cristatus. The sequence continues at coordinate 1,227,265,782 of NC_140579.1, forward strand.
ATCCCCAGCACGACACCCTACACTGCCCGAGCACCACTGTACTGCCCTAAACCTTGAAACATCAGCCCCAGTGCGACCCCCTACACTACCCCAACGCTACTGCACTGCCCTAAACCCTGAAACACCACCACCCAGCACGACCACCTACACTGCCTGAACACCACTGCACGACCTAAGCCCTGTAACACCACCCCCCGCACGACCCCCTACAATGCCCGAGCACCACTGCACTGCCCTAAACCCTGAAACACCACCCCCCGCACGACAACCTACACTGCCCAAACACCACTGCATTGCCCTAAACTCTGCAACACCACTCCCGCATGACCCCCTACACTGCCCGAACACCACTGCACTGCCCTAAACCCTGAATCACCACCCCCGCACGACCCCTACACTGCCCGAACACCACTGCACTACCCTAAACCCTGAAACACCACCCCCAGCACGATCCCTACACTGCATGAACACCACGGCACTGACCTAAACCCTAAAACACCACCCTCAGCACGACCCCCAACACTGCACGAACACCACTGCACTGCCCTAAACCCTAAAAACACCACCCCAGCTCGATCCCCTTCACTGCCCGAACACCACGGCACTTCCCTAAACCTTAAAACAGCACTCCCAGCACGACCCCCTACACTGCCCGAACACCACTGCACTGCCCTAAACCCTAAAACGCTACCCCCAGCATGAGCCCCTACACTGCCCGAGCACCACTGCACTGCCCTAAACCCTGAAACACCACCCCTAGCATGACCCCCCACACTACCTGAACACCGCTGCTCTGCCCTAAACCCTGAAACACCAGCCCCAGCACAACTCCCTACACTGCCCGAAAACCACTGCTCTGCCCTAAACCCTGAAACACCAGCCCCAGCACAACTCTCTACACTGCCCGAAGACCACTGCCCTGAACCCTGAGACGCCACCCCGCACGACACCCTACACTGCACGAACACCACTACACTGCCCTAAACCCTAAAACACCACCCCAAGCACAACCCCCTTCAATGCCCGAACACCGCTGCATTTCCCTAAACCCTAAAACACCACTCCCAGCACGACCCCCTTCACTGTCCGAACACCACTGCACAGCCCTAAACCCTGAAACACCACCACCAGCACGACCCCCTACACTGCGCAAACACCACAGCTCTGCCCTAAGCCCTGAAACACCAGCCCCAGCACGACCCCCTTCACTGCCCGAACGCCACTGCACTGCCCTAAACCCTGAAAAATCAGCCCCAACACATCCCCTACACTGCCAGAACACAACTGCACTACCCTAAACCCGGAAACACCACCCCAGCACGATCCCTACACTGCATGAACACCACTGCACTGCCCTAAACCCTAAAACACCACCCTCAGCACGACCCCCTACACTGCACGAACACCAGTGCACTGCCCTAAATCCTAAAACACCACCCCAGCACGATCCCCTTCACTGCCCGAACACCACTGCACTTCCCTAAACCTTAAAACAGCACTCCCAGCACGACCCCCTAAACTGCCCGAACACCACTGCACTGCCCTAAACCCTAAAACGCTACCCCCAGCATGAGCCCCTACACTGCCCAAGCAATACTGCACTGCCCTAAACCCTGAAACACTACCCCTAGCACGACCCCCTACACTACCCGAACACCACTGCTCTGCCCTAAACCCTGAAACACCAGCCCCAGCACAACTCCCTACACTGCCCGAAAACCACTGCTCTGCCCTAAACCCTGAAACACCAGCCCCAGAACAACTCTCTACACTGCCCGAACACAACTGCACTTCCCTAAACCTTAAAACAGCACTCCAAGCACGACCCCCTACACTGCCCGAACACCACTGCACTGCCCTAAACCCTAAAATGCTACTCCCAGCATGAGCCCCTACACTGCCCGAGCAATACTGCACTGCCCTAAACCCTGAAACACCACCCCTAGCACGACCCCCTACACTACCCAAACACCACTGCTCTGCCCTAAACCCTGAAACACCAGCCCCAGCACAACTCCCTACACTGCCAGAAAACCACTGCTCTGCCCTAAACCCTGAAACACCAGCCCCAGCACAACTCTCTACACTGCCCGAAGACCACTGCACTGCCCTAAACCCTGAAACGCCACTTCCAGCACGACCCCCTTCACTGTCCGAACACCAATGCACTGCCCTAAACCCTAAAACACCACCCTCAGCACAACCCCCTTCACTGCCCGAACACCACTGCACTTCCCTAAACCCTAAAACACCACTTCCAGCACGACCCCCTTCACTGTCCGAACACCACTGCACTGACCTAAACCCTAAAACACTACCCCCAACACGACCCCCTACACTGCCCGAACACCACTGCACAGCCCTAAACCCTGAAACACCACTCCCAGCACGACCCCCTACACTGCCCAAACACCACTGCTCTACCCTAAGCCCTGAAACACCAGCCCCAGCACGACCCCTACACTGCCAGAACACCACTGCACTGCCCTAAACCCTGAAACACCAACCCCGGCACGACCCCCTACACTGCCCGAACACCACTGCACCGCCCTAAACCCCGAAACACCACCACCCTGCATGACCACCTACACTACCCAAACACCACTCCACTGACCTAAACCCTGAAACACCACCCCCCTGCACAACCCCCCTACACTGCCCAAACACCACTGCACTGCCCTAAACCCTGAAACACCACCCCCTGCATAACCCCCTACACTGCCCGAACAACACTGCACTGCCCTAAACCCTGAAACACCACCCCCTGCACAACCCCCTACACTGCCCGAACAACACTGCACTGCCCTAAACCCTGAAACTCCACCCCTCTGCACAACCCCCTACACTCCCCGAACACCACTGCACTGCCCTAAACCCTGAAACACCACCCCACGCATGACCCCCTACACTGCCCGAACACTACTGCACTGCCCTAAACCATGAAACACCACCCCCAGCATGACCCCCTACTCTGCACAAACACAACTGCACTGCCCTAATCCCTGAAACAGCACCCTCAGCACGACCCCCTACACTGCACGAACACAACTGTACTGACAGAAACCCTAAAACACCACCCCAGCAAGACCCCCTTCACTGCCCGAACACCACTACACTTCCCTAAACCCTAAAACACCACACCCAGCACGACCCCCTACACTGCCCTAACACCACTGCACTGCCCTAAACCCTAAAACACTACCCCTAGCAGCACCCCCTACACTACCCAAACACCACTGCACTACCCTAAACCCCAAAACACTAACCCCATCAGTACCCCCAACACTACCCAAACACCATTGAACTACCCTAAACCCTAAAACGCTACCCCAACAGGACCCCCTACACTACCCAAACAGCACTGCACTCCCCTAAACCATAAAACACTACCCCCTGCACAACCCCCTACACTCCCCAAACACCTCTGCACTACCCTAAACCATAAAACACTACCCCCAGCATGACCCCCTACACTGCCGAAACACCACTGCACTACCCTAAACCCTAAAACACTCCCCCAGCATGACTCCCTACACTACCCAAACACCACTGCACTGCCCTAAACCCTTATTCTACCACCAGCATGACCCCCTATTCTACCCAAACACCATTGCACTACCCTAAACCCTAAATCTACACCCAGCATGACCCCCTACACTACCCAAACACCACTGCACTACTCTAAACCCAATATCTACCCTCAGCACGACCCCTACACTCCCCAAACACCACTGCACTACCCTAAACCCTAAAACACTACCCTCAGCACGACCCCCTACACTACACCAACACCACTGCACTACCCTAAACCTTAAAACATTACCCCAGCAAGACCACCTACACTACCCAAATACCACTGCACTACCCTAAACCCTAAAACACTGCCCCCAGCACGACCCCCTACACTACCCAAACACCACTGCACTGCCCTAAACCCTAAAACACTACCCCCAGCACGACCCCCTACACTACACAAACACCACAGAACTGCCTAAACACTAAAACACTACCCCCAGCACCACCCCCTACAATACACAAGCACCACTGCACCACCCTAAACCCTAAATCTATCCCAAGCACAACCCCTTACACTACACAAACATCACGGCACTACCCTAAACCCTAAAACACTACCACAAGCACGACTCCTTACACTACAGAAACACCACTGCACTACCCTAAACCCTGAAACACCACCCCCAGCACGGCCCACTACTCTGTCCGAACACCACTGCTCTGCCGTAAACCCTGAAAGACCACCCCCAGCACGACCCCCTATGCTGCCCGAACACCACTGCTCTGCCCTAAACCCTGAAACACCAGCCCCAACACGACTCCCTACACTGCCCGAACACCACTGCACTGCCCTAAACCCTGAAACACCAGCCCCAGCACGACCCCCTACACTGCCCGAACACCACTACACTGCCCTAAACACTGAAACACAACCCACAGCACGACCCTCTACACTGCCCGAACACCACTGCACTGCCCTAAATCCTGAAACACCACCCCCAGCATGAACCCCTACACTGCCCGAACACCACTGCACTGCCCTAAACCCTGAAACACCACCCCAGCACGACCCCCTACACTGCCTGAACACCACTGCACTGACCTAAACTTTGAACCACCATCCCCAGCACGACCCCCTACACTGCCCGAGCACCAACCTGCCCTATACCCTGAAACATCAGCCCCAGCACGACCCCCTACACTGCCCGAACACCACTGCACTGCCCTAAACCCTGAAACACCAGGCCCAGCACGACCCCTACACTGCTGGAACACAACTGCACTGCCCTAAACCCTGAAACACCAGCCCCAGCACGACGCCCTACACTGCCCAAACACCACTGCACTGCCCTAAACCATGAAACACCAGCCCCAGTACAACACCGTACACTACCCCAAAACCACTGCACTGCCCTAAACCCTGAAACACCACCACCCTGCACGACCACCTACACTGCCCGAACACCACTGCACTGCCCTAAACCCTGAAACACCACCCCCCACACGGCATCCTACACTGCCCAAACACCACTGCACTGCCCTAAACTCTGAAACACCACTCCCACACGACCCCCTACACTGCCCGAACACCACTGCACTGCCCTAATCCCTGAATCACCACCCCCCGCACGACCCCCTAAACTGCCTGAACACCACTGCACTGCCCTAATCCCTGAATCACCACCCCCCGCACGACCCCTACACTGCCCGAACACCACTGCACTGCCCTAAACGCTGAAACACCACCCCAACACGATCCCTACACTGCACGAACACCACTGCACTGCCCTAAACCCTAAAACATCACCCCCAGCACGACCCCCTACACTGCACAAACACCACTGCACTACCCTAAACCCTAAAACACTCCCCCAGCATGACTCCCTACACTACCCAAACACCACTGCACTACCCTAAACCCTAAATCTATGCCCAGCATGACCCCTACACTACCCAAACACCACTGCACTACTCTAAACCCAATATCTACCCTCAGCACGACCCCTACACTCCCCAAACACCACTGCACTACCCTAAACCCTAATACACTACCCCCAGCACGACCCCCTAAGCTACACCAACACCACTGCACTACCCTAAACCTTAAAACATTACCCCAGCATGACCACCTACACTACCCAAACACCACTGCACTGCCCTAAACCCTAAAACACTACCCCCAACACGACCCCCTACACTACACAAACACCACTGAACTGCCTAAATACTAAAACACTACCCCCAGCACCACCCCCTACAATACACAAGCACCACTGCACCACCCTAAACCCTAAATCTACCCCAAGCACAACCCCCTACACTACACAAACATCACGGCACTACCCTAAACCCTAAAACACTACCACAAGCACGACTCCTTACACTACAGAAACACCACTGCACTACCCTAAACCCTGAAACACCACCCCCAGCATGGCCCACTACACTGCCCGAACACCAAAGCATTACCCTAAACCCCGGAACACCACCACCCTGCATGACCACCTACACTACCCGAACACCACTCCACTGACCTAAACCCTGAAACACCACCCCCCTGCACGACCCCCCTACACTGCCCAAACACCACTGCACTGCCCTAAACCCTGAAACACCACCCCCTGCATAACCCCCTACACTGCCCGAACAACACTGCACTGCCCTAAACCCTGAAACACCACCCCCTGCACAACCCCCTACACTGCCCGAGCAACACTGCACTGCCCTAAACCCTGAAACTCCACCCCTCTGCACAACCATCTACACTGCCCGAACACCACTGCACTGCCCTAAACCCTGAAACACCACCCCACGCATGACCCCCTACACTGCCCGAACACCACTGCACTGCCCTAAACCATGAAACACCACCCCCAGCATGACCCCCTACTCTGCACGAACACAACTGCACTGCCCTAATCCCTGAAACACCACCTCAGCACGACCCCCTACACTGCACAAACACAACTGTACTGCCAGAAACCCTAAAACACCACCCCCAGCAGGACCCCCTTCAGTGCCCGAACACCACCACACTTCCCTAAACCCTAAAACACCACACCCAGCACGACCCCCTACACTGCCCTAACACCACTGCACTGCCCTAAACCCTAAAACACTACCCCTAGCAGCACCCCCTACACTACCCAAACACCACTGCACTACCCTAAACCCCAAAACACTAACCCCATCAATACCCCCAACACTACCCAAACACCATTGCACTACCCTAAACCCTAAAACACTACCCCCAGCAGGACCCCCTACACTACCCAAACAGCACTGCACTCCCCTAAACCCTAAACCACTACCCACTGCACAACCCCCTACACTCCCCAAACACCTCTGCACTACCCTAAACCATAAAACACTACCCCCAGCATGACCCCCTACACTGCCGAAACACCACTGCACTGCCCTAAACCCTAATTCTACCACCAGCATGACCCCCTATTCTACCCAAACACCACTGCACTACTCTAAACCCAATATCTACCCTCAGCACGACCCCTACACTCCCCAAACACGACTGCACTACCCTAAACCCTAAAACACTACCCTCAGCACGACCCCCTACACTACACCAACACCACTGCACTACCCTAAACCTTAAAACATTACCCCAGCAAGACCACCTACACTACCCAAATACCACTGCACTACCCTAAACCCTAAAACACTGCCCCCAGCACGACCCCCTACACTACCCAAACACCACTGCACTGCCCTAAAACACTACCCCCAGCACGACCCCCTACACTACACAAACACCACTGAACTGCCTAAACACTAAAACACTACCCCCAGCACCACCCCCTACAATACACAAGAACCACTGCACCACCCTAAACCCTAAATCTACCCCAAGCACAACCCCCTATACTACACAAACATCACTGCACTACCCTAAACTCCAAAACACTACCACAAGCACGACTCCTTACAATAGAGAAACACCACTGCACTACCCTAAACCCTGAAACACCACCCCCAGCACGGCCCACTACTCTGTCCGAACACCACTGCTCTGCCGTAAACCCTGAAAGACTACCCCCAGCACGACCCCCTATGCTGCCCGAACACCACTGCTCTGCCCTAAACCCTGAAACACCAGCCCCAACACGACTCCCTACACTGCCCGAACACCACTACACTGCCCTAAACCCTGAAACACCAGCCCCAGCACGACCCCCTACACTGCCCGAACACCACTACACTGCCCTAAACACTGAAACACAAACCACAGCACGACCCTCTACACTGCCCGAACACCACTGCACTGCCCTAAATCCTTAAACACCACCCCCAGCATGAACCCCTACACTGCCTGAACGCCACTGCACTGCCCTAAACCCTGAAACACCACCCCAGCACGACCCCCTACACTGCCTGAACACCACTGCACTGACCTAAACTTTGAACCACCATCCCCAGCATGAACCCCTACACTGCCCGAGCACCTCTGTACTGCCCTAAACTCTGAAACATCAGCCCCAGCACAACCCCCTACACTGCCCGAACACCACTGCACTGCCCTAAACCCTGAAACACCAGGCCTAGCACGACCCCTACACTGCTGGAACACCACTGCACTGCCCTAAACCCTGAAACACCAGCCCCAGCATGACGCCCTACACTGCCTGAACACCACTGCACTGACCTAAACTTTGAACCACCATCCCCAGCATGAACCCCTACACTGCCCGAGCACCTCTGTACTGCCCTAAACCCTGAAACATCAGCCCCAGCACGACCCCCTACACTGCCCGAACACCACTGCACTGCCGTAAACCCTGAAACACCAGGCCCAGCACGACCCCTACACTGCTGGAACACCACTGCACTGCCCTAAACCCTGAAACACCAGCCCCAGCACGACGCCCTACACTGCCCAAACACCACTGCACTGCCCTAAACCCTGAAACACCAGCCCCAGTACAACACCCTACACTGCCCGAACACCTCTGCACTGCCCTAAACCCTGAAACACCACCCCCCCACACGGCATCCTACACTGCCCAAACACCACTGCACTGCCCTAAACTCTAAATCACCACTCCCACACGACCCCCTACACTGCCCGAACACCACTGGACTGCCCTAATCCCTGAATCACCACCATCCGCCCGACCCCTACACTGCCCGAACACCACTGCACTGCCCTAAACGCTGAAACACCACCCCAGCATGATCCCTACACAGCACGAACACCACTGCACTGCCCTAAACCCTAAAACATCACCCCCAGCACGACCCCCTACATTGCACAAACACCACTGCACTACCCTAAACCCTAAAACACTCCCCCAGCATGACTCCCTACACTACCCAAACACCACTGCACTGCCCTAAACCCTAATTCTACTACCAGCATGACCTCCTATTCTACCCAAACACCACTGCACTACCCTAAACCCTAAATCTACGCCCAGCATGACCCCCTACACTACCCGAACACCACTGCACTACTCTAAACCCAATATCTACCCTCGGCACGATCCCTACACTCCCCAAACACCACTGCACTACCCTAAACCCTAATACACTACCCCCAGCACGACCCCCTACACTACACCAACACCACTGCACTACCCTATACCTTAAAACATTACCACAGCATGACCACCTACACTACCCAAACACCACTGCACTACCCTAAACATTAAAACACTGCCCCCAGCACGACCCCCTACACTACACAAACACCACTGAACTGCCTAAACACTAAAACACTACCCCCAGCTCCACCCCCTACAATACACAAGCACCACTGCACCACCCTAAATCCTAAATCTACCCCAAGCACAACCCCCTATACTACACAAACATCACGGCACTACCCTAAACCCTAAAACACTACCACAAGCACGACTCCTTACACTACAGAAACACCACTGCACTACCCTAAACCCTGAAACACCACCCCCAGCACGGCCCACTTCTCTGTCCGAACACCACTGCTCTGCTGTAAACCCTGAAAGACCACCCCCAGCACGACCCCTATGCTGCCCGAACACCACTGCTCTGCCCTAAACCCTGAAACACCAGCCCCAACAAGACTACCTACACTGCCCGAACACCACTGCACTGCCCTAAACCCTGAAACACCAGCCCCAGCACGACCCCCTACACTGCCCGAACACCACTACACTGCCCTAAACACTGAAACACAACCCACAGCACAACCCTCTACACTGCCCGAACACCACTGCACTGCCCTAAACCCTGAAACACCACCCCCAGCATGAACCCCTACACTGCCTGAACACCACTGCACTGCCCCAAACCCTGAAACACCACCCCAGCACGACCCCCTACACTGCCTGAACACCACTGCACTGACCTAAGCCCTGAACCACCATCCCCAGCACAACCCCCTACACTGCCCGAGCACCTCTGTACTGCCCTAAACCCTGAAACATCAGCCCCAGCACGACCCCCTACACTGCCCGAACACCACTGCACTGCCCTAAATCCTGAAACACCAGGCCCAGCATGACCCTTACACTGCTGGAACACCACTGCACTGCCATAAACCCTGAAACACCAGCCCCAGCAGGATGCCCTACACTGCCCAAACATCACTGCACTGCCCTAAACCCTGAAACACCAGCCCCAGTACAACACCCTACACTACCCCAAAACCACTGCACTGCCCTAAACCCTGAAACACCCCCACCCTGCACGACCACCTACACTGCCCGAACACCACTGCACTGCCCCAAACCCTGAAACACCACCCCCCACATGACATCCTACACTGCCCAAACACCACTGCACTGCCCTAAACTCTGAAACACCACTCACACACGACCCCCTACACTGCCTGAACACCACTGCACTGCCCTAATCCCTGAATCACCACCCCCCGCACGACCCCTACACTGCCCGAACACCACTGCACTGCCCTAAACGCTGAAACACCACCCCCAGCACGATCCCTACTCTGCACGAACACCACTGCACTGCCCTGAACCCTAAAACATCACCCCCAGCACGACCCCCTACACAGCACGAACACCACTGCACTGCCCTAAACCCTAAAACACCACCCCCAGCACGACCCCCTTCACTGACCGAACACCACTGCACTTCCCTAAACCCTAAAACACCACTTCCAGCACGACCCCCTTCACTGTACGTACACCACTGCACTGCCCTAAACCCTAAAACACTACCCCCAGCATGACCCCCTACACTGCCCAAAAACCACTGGACAGCCCTAAACCCTGAAACACCACCCCCAGCATGACCCCATACAATACCCGAACACCACTGCTCTGCCCTAAGCCCTGAAACACAAGCCCCAGCACGACCCCCTTCACTGCCCAAACACCACTGCACTACCCTAAACCCTGAAACACCAGCCCCAGCACAACCCCCTACACTGCCCGAACACCACTGCACTGCCCTAAACCCTGAAACAACAACCCCAGCACGAACCCCTACACTGCCCAAACACCACTGCACTGCCCTAAACCCCGAAACACCACCACCCTGCACGACCACCTACACTACCCTAACACCACTGCACTGACCTAAACTCTGTTACACCATCCCCCTGCACGACCCCCTACACTGCCCGAACACCACTGCACTGCCCTAAACCCTGAAACACCACCCCCCTGCATGACTCCCCTACACTGCCCGAACACCACTGTACTGCCCTAAACCCTGAAACACCACCCCCTGCACAACCCCCTACGCTGCCCGAACACCACTGCACTGCCCTAAACCCTAAAACAACACCCTCAGCACAACGCCCTACACTGCACGAACACCACTGCACTGCCCTAAACCCTAAAACACCACCCCCAGCACAACCCCCTTCACTGCCCGAACACCACTGCACTTCCCTAAACCTTAAAACACCACTCCCAGCATGACCCCCTTGTGAGAAGTTGGCCTGGTATATGATGCTCACTAGTTAAAGTGATCACCTTGTACCATGCCAAGCAACCCTTATGGTGTGGTTGTAAGTCAACCTTTTCGGACTAGCTGCCCTAGTGGTAGCGTAGGCTAAGCAGTCTTTGAGGCTAAACTCTTGAAGCGTGTTAAGCCAGCTGTTTTACCAAATGTAACCCCCTTTTATACCAATGAAAGGACACCACACAGATATATATTCAAAATATATATGTATTTATTTCTCAAAGTAACCCCTAGTCTCTTTATGAGCACAGGAGCACAAATCGTCAAACAAGATTATCACAGAATACACAGAAGTTGCACGTTATATGGATAGGCCCTGGTGGCCACTCAAACCATATACTAAAATAGTGGTATAAGTACCACGAACAGAAAAGGGAAAAGGCCTAGGGCCTCTAGAATCGCTGGGCCTACAAGGAGCTAACGTCAGTTAGTGACCAGGAGGTCCACGGGTGGCGTGTGCAGAGCAAATAGTCACACGCGTGCTCCCATAGGTTTCAATGGGTGCGTAAAAAGTACAAAGTTACTGCAAAGAGGATCTTCCGGATGGACTAGGAACTCAAGATTTGGAACACAGGCACTAGAGATGTAATACTACACTTGGGCACAGGTGTGCCAGCTTTACCTCACCCACAGGAAGCGGGTGCATAGGCCTCGAAGTGCGTCGGGTTTCTTCTATCTGTTCCGTAGAGCTTGAAGACAAAGATGCTGCAGGCGGTCGGTCCGGGAGAGATGCAGTGGATCCAAGAGTGGATCGGAGATGTTGAAGACCTGTAAGCAGAGGGGACAGTGTTCACAGTCACTAGCCAGTGACCAGCGTGGCACCAGGTGGGTACCAGGCGATGTCGGGTGCAAACAGGTGATGAGGGGTAGCTTGTCTCCGCAGCCACGTGGTCCCTGAAGGTCGATGACGTCCAGGAGTCGGCTCACGAGCTGTCCCACGCAGGCTCTCGCTGTCGGCGGTGTCGGCGACTTGATCGAAGCAAACAAGCCTTGGCAAAAGCAATTGTAGGAGGATTCGGAAATCAGCTGTTGGTTCTGACCAGCAAGGTCAGAGGGATTGCTCCTTTGGAGGGGAGCAAGGGCCAGTCTGGAGCAACCAGACCAGCAGTGTATTTCGTAGAGTTCGTCGCCAAGATGGCTACTAGCCAGCGGGCCAGCAACCGGTTAGGCGCGTCGAGTGGCAAAATGCAGAAGGGCCCCACGCAGATCGTGGAGATGCTGGAGGGCTCACCTTTGGTGCAGAAGCTGCTCGGGGGTTGGGCTTCTCAGATCCCAAAGCACAACTTGGAGGGAGCCTCGGTTGTTGCACTTGTCAGCTTGTCGTAGTCGTTCCAAGATGGCTGGCTCCACGTGTCTCGGTGCCTCCACGGGTCTCCTCTTCTCAGGGACTGTGGATCGGGCGGTGAGAGGTCTGGAGGTCCAGGTCTTGTCAGTCTTTGGGCTCGGGCTCCGGCGGGAGGCGGCGGCAAAGCAGACGTTGATGCGCTGGATGGTGCTTGCGTTAGCAAGGTGGTCACTCCCTGACCACAGGGGAGATTTTCTTCAGTCTTCTGTGCAGCAGAATGTCGAAGTTCCCGTCTTCTTCTTAGTTTCAAGTTGATTCCAGGATGTCTGAAGTCTTAGGACACAGCTCCTACCTTTAAGCGGATTCTAGGGGCCGGACTACCTGCTAGGTCCCTCCCTATGGGTGGGACCAGGAAGGGGGGTGGTTACACCCCCAATCCTTTGTCCAGCTCGCCCCAGGCCCGGGACTGGTGTGCCCCAGGACCGGTTTGAACTGGCATATGCACCGAGGCTCCTTGTGAGCCACAGGCATGTCTGGTTTCTTTCAAGCCCTACCTGACCAATACACAAAATCCTGTCTGGGGTGGTGCACGCACCTCCCCTGGCAGGAAACCCTTTGTCCACACCTCCCAAGCTGGAAGGACTCCCAGCAGCAGGAGGGCAGACTTGTGTCTGTGGTGGCAGCATCCATTTTGTGGAGCTGAGGCTATGTCTGATTTTACCCGGGTTTCAGGCACTGTACATGTCGTGTCCCTCTAGAAGGGTGGAATGCTAACCCCGTCGCCAGAATTGGCGAGGGGTTAGTATTCCAATTCGTATGACACCTTACTCGACATGTTTTGATAAAGCCAAACCAAAGATAGCATTTAACCGCGAGGTTCATAATGCACTTAAGAGTATATGGTATGACGATATCTGGAAACAGTAGAAGGAAGTTGTTCCGACCACTGCAGACAGGCTCAGCTCATGCCAGAGCACCATCTCACATGGAACCAAGCACTCTGCCTTCAGGATTGTTAAGGCCTGCCATAGGAGTGACTTATAGGTTACCAGGTGTCCCATTTAAGGTTAGGTATAGGTATACTACACCTAAGTAAGAGGTGATTACACCAACTTACCCCAGCTGAGTGATCAGCCAGTTGTGTCAGATTGTTAGGCCAAGCCTGGGGTGGCATAATACATGCTGCAGCCCTTGGCAGGCCTTGGGTACACCAATGCCCTGGGTACCTAGTGTACACTGGTACAGGGGCTGACAGGGTGATCCACTTCCAATTGGTTATGCACCTAGGGTGCATAGTTTTAATTTAGTAGAGAGAACAGCAGGCTGGGGGTCTGATTGGCAGGCCCACAGCCTCAATATGTCAAAAACCAGTGAAGCAAAAAGCAAAAATTTGGGGTGACCATAGGATAGCAGACCCTACTCTCCTACACAACCCCCCCCCAAACGCTGGGACATTAAACTAGCCTTGACCAGTCTCGTCTTCATGTCCTAAGTGGAAGTACCTGGAGAGACCATCTGCATTCCCATGGTCAGTACCTGGCCGGTGCTCCACTGTAAAGTCCATCCCCTGTAGGGAAATGGACCACCTAAGCAGTTTGGGGTTTTCACCCTTCATCTGATTTAGCCACAAGAGGGGCTTATGGTCGGTCTGAATCTTGAAGTGAGTGCCAAACAAGTATGGCCTCAGCTTCTTCAGGGCCCACACCACAGCAAAGGCCTCCCTCTCAATAGCTGACCAATTCTTCTCTCTGGGGGTCAACCTTCTGCTAATAAAAGCAATGGGTTGGTCTTGACCATCTACATTAAGTTGTGACAGCACAGCTCCCACACCCAACTCAGAAGCATCTGTTTGGACAATAAACTCTTTGGAGTAGTCAGGACTTTTCAGGATAGGTGCAGAGCACATGGCCTTCTTCAGGTCTTCAAATGCCTTTTGACAGCTTACTGTCCACTGAACCTTTTTGGGCATCTTCTTGGATGTCAGATCATTAAGAGGAGTCACAATGGACCCATAGTTCTTAACAAACTTCCTGTAGTACCCAGTCAAGCCCAAGAAAGCTCGAACTTGAGTCTGGGTGGTTGGAGGGGACCAGTCCTTGATGGATTGTATCTTACTCTCCAGTGGTTGAACTTGGCCTCCACCTACAAGGTGGCCCAAATATACAACCTTACTCTGCCCTATCTGGCACTTAGTAGCCTTGATAGTGAGGCCTGCCCTCTGCAGGGCCTCAAGAGCCTTCTTCAGGTGGATCAGGTGATCCTCCCAGGTGGAGCTAAAGACAGCAATGTCATCAAGATATGCTGCACAAAAGTCATCCAACCCAGTAAGGACTTGGTTCACCAGCCTTTGGAAGGTGGCAGGTGCATTCTTCAGACCAAAGGGCATCACCACAAACTGATAATGCCCACCTGGGGTTGAGAATGCTGTTTTGGCCTTAGACTCCTCAGCTAATCTGATTTGCCAATAGCCAGCTGTTAAGTCAAATGTGCTCAAAAACTTTGCAGAAGCTAGTTTGTCTATGAGCTCATCTGCCCTTGGAATAGGGTGTGCATCTGTCCTGGTGACAGCATTGAGTCCTCTGTAATCCACACAGAACCTCATCTCTCTCTTGCCATCTTTGGTGTGAGGTTTGGGGACCAGAACCACTGGGCTAGCCCAGGGGCTCTCTGAGGGTTCAATGACACCTAATTCCAGCATTTTATGTACCTCAGCCTTTATACAGTCCCTGACGTGGTCAGGTTGTCTGTAAAGCTTGTTCTTTACAGGCAGACTGTCACCAGTGTCCACCACATGGGTACACCAGTCAGTTTGACTAGGTATCAAGGAAAACATATGTGAAAATGATTGTAGAACCTGTCTACATTCAGTCTGCTGATGGGCAGTGAGGTTGCCTCCAAGGGTCACTCCTTCAACTGAGCCATCTTCAGGGTTCTGAGACAACAGGTCTGGGAGAGGGTCACTCTCTTCCTCCTGTCCCTCATCTGTAGCCATGAGCAAGCCCATGTCTGCCCTGTCAACATATGCTTTAAGCCTGTTAACATGGAGTACCCGGTGGGGACTCCTGGGAGTTCCTAGGTCCACCAAGTAGGTGACCTCCCCCTTCTTTTCCAGGATTGTATGGGGTCCAGACCATTTGTCTTGGAGTGCTGCTGGGGCCACTGGCCCCAACACCCATACCTTCTGTCCTGGCTGATACTCAACCAAGACAGCCTTTTGGTCATGCCAAGCTTTCTGTAAGGCCTGGCTTGCCTCAAGGTTTTTGGATGCCTTCTCCATATACTCAGCCATCCTGGAGCGGAGACCAAGTACATAGTCCACTATGTCTAGCTTAGGCTTTTTGAGAGGTAACTCCCATCCTTCCTTCACCAAACACAGTGGGCCTCTCACAGGGTGCCCAAACAACAATTCAAAGGGGCTGTAGCCAACTCCTTTTTATGGGACCTCTCTGTAAGCAAACAGAAGGCAGGGTAGAAGGATGTCCCATCTTCGCCTGAGCTTTTCAGGTAATCCTTTGATCATACCCTTTAGGGTCTTGTTGAATCTCTCAACAAGCCCATTGCATTGTGGGTGATAAGGGGTGGTGAACTTGCAGTTGACACCACATTCCTTCCACATAGCTGTCAAGTATCCTGACATAAAGTTGGTATCTCTGTCAGATACTACCTCCTTAGGAAACCCCACTCTGGAGAATACTCCCAGCAGGGCCCTGGCCACAACAGGTGCTGTAGTGGTCCTAAGGGGAATTGCCTCTGGGTACCTGGTGGCATGATCCACTACCACCAGTATAAATCTGTGCCCAGATGCAGTGGGAGGATCCATGGGACCCACTATGTCTATTCCCACTCTTTCAAAGGGGACCCCCACCACAGGTAGTGGGATTAGGGGGGCCTTTGTTGTGCCACCTGATTTGCCACTGGCTTGGCAGGTGACACAGGAGCGACAAAACTCCTTTGTATCTTCATTCATATGAGGCCAGTGAAGTGAGGGACAAGCCTGTCCCAAGTCTTGTTCTGGCCTAAGTGTCCTGCTAAAGGAATGTCATGGGCCAAGGTAAGAAGGAAGCCCCTAAATTGCAGAGGTATGACCAACCTCCTGGTAGCACCAGGCTTGGGGTCTCTAGCCTCTGAATAAAGGAGCCCTTCATCCCAATACACTTTATGGGTACCTTGAGCATTCCCAGCAGCCTCAGCAGCAGCCAGCTGTCTGAGGGGTTCAAGAGAGGGACAGGATAACTGAGCCTGCCTCAAGTCAGCCCTTGAAGGTCCCCCTGTCCCCAGAAACTCAACCTGATCAGGTTCAAGCTCTTCAGGGACAGTTCCTTCAGGGTCCTCTAGATCAGCTTCCTGGGAAGGCTGATCATCACTCTGAGGCAGGGGGGAAGGCACAGCCTTGACCCTCCTGTTCTTCTTCTTGGTAGGTGCTTGGTCCATTGTTCCAGGATCCAAGACCTGAGGTTCAGTGAGGCACTTTTTGGCCTGTGACCTGGTCACAGCAAGGACATGTGATGATATACCTAACATCTCTGCATGAGTCCTGTACTCCACTTCTGACCATAGAGAACTCTCTAGGTCATTGCCCAACAAACATTCTACTGGGAGGTCTGCACTAACCACAACCCTTTTGAGGCCAGTTACCCCTCCCCATGAGAAGTTAACAACTGCCACACTATGTGAAGTAGTGGCATTGCTGGCATTGGTCACCAGGTAGTTCTCACCTGGTATGTACTGTCCAGGGTCCACAAAGCCTGGTGTCACCATAGTGACACTGGCACATGTGTCCCTGTAGGCTTGAGCCACTTTGTCATTAATTAAAGGAGTCTGTCTGTACTTGCCCAGGTTACTGGGGCTCACAGTCAGGGACAAATCAATGTCCCCATCACAGATCAAGACTGCCTGTGTAAGGGTTCTGTCTAAGTCAGAATCTCCTTCAGTTCCCATAGTGATTCCCACTACACCCTTTGTCTGGGGACCAACACTGCTAACAGTAGTACTGGGAGCAGGTGCCTTAGGGGCAACAGTGTTGGGGGCTCCACCCTTTTTGCAATCACTAGTCCAGTGAGTTGTATTTTTACAATGATTGCACCAGGGTTTCTTCTGACCTTCTTTCTTCTTCTTGGACTGTTGGGACCCACCCTCCTTAGCAGTAGTTTGGGGCCCTGTTGAAGACTTCTGGTCTTTAGGTTTCTGATCTCCACCCTTTTGGTCTGTTTTCTTCTGATCACCCCCTTGGCCCTGGTTCTGGTTCTTTTGCTTAACCCTGGTTCTGACCCATTTGTCTGCCTTCTTTCCCAATTCTTGGGGAGAGGTCAGATCAGAGTCAACCAAGTGTTGATGCAGTTGCTGGTTTTGACAGTTATTTAAAATCTGTTCTCTCATCATCAAATTATACAATCCTGTAAAATCAGATACCTTACTTCCCAGCAACCAACCCTCCAAAGCCTTAGTGGCACATTCAACATATTCAGACCAGTCCTGAGTCTGTGTCTTTTGGGTGTCTCTGAACATTAACCTGTACTGTTCAGTGGTTAAGCCTAACCCATCTACCAGAACACTCTTCAGGACTCTGTAGTTTCTGACATCCTCTTCTCTAACAGTGAGGAGTCTGTCTCTGCCTCTTCCTTCAAAGGAGAGCCAGAGGATTGCTGCCCACTGGTCTTCAGGAACCTGCTGTACTTTGCAGGCTCTCTCAAGAGCAGTTATCCATTTGTGGATGTCATCCCCACTTTTGTAGGGGGGCACAACCTTAGACAGGTTCCTATTATCAAAGACCCTATCTTTGTCCTTAGGGACAATGCTGCCACCAGTGGGTATAGACCCACTCTCTCTAGGTTGCCTAGCCTTGTTCAGTTTTTCTTCCATCAGGGCTACTTCTAGCTCCTGCTTCCTGATCCTCAGCTGGGCTTCCTGCATTCTGGCCTCATGTTCCCTCCTCTGAGGGGTGGTCATCCTTTTCCTGGAGTGACCTTGAGAGCCTCTAGAGCCATGAGAAGCATTGGAGTCACCTGAGCGATTCCTTTGCCTCCCAAGCCCTGTGTTAAGTCCACTGGGGAGATCCAATGGGGTGAACCCATTGTCAGTCCCCAATAGCCTTAGTTTAGCTGGGCCAAGTATAATACTTGGCACTGGGCTAGTTCTCCCTTCATCATCACTACTTTCTGTATCCTCACCACTTTCCTCCCCTGTAGTATGGTTCTCATCTAAGGGATGGCTATTGGAACTGGGTACCTCTGTAGTATCTTCAGAAGGGGGGCCTCCTGTTCCTGACCCTAAGGGGGCTAACTGGGAAGCTTTCTTGAGTGCTCTCTGATTCTCATCATTCTGTAAGAGCTCTCTGAGCTCAGCAGAGTTTGGGTTCTTGGGCTGTTTAAGGCCTCTAAGAGTTGCCAAATGCCTGAGCTCATTCTGATTAAGGGTAGCAAAGCTGGATGTTGCCCTCTGGGGGTCACTCTCAACAGAGATGGGTACAGTGGACCCCTCTGCCCCGGCCATTGCTCTTAAGTGTGGGTGGATGTGTTGCAATCTACCTACACTTGTGTTTACCTACTAAACCTATCTAGTAGTTGTAGTCAGGGTGTGCTACTCCCTTTGCTCTACAACAACTAAGTTCAGTAGAACTTATGTATATCTAATCTTGTTTTATATGTACCTACAGGTACCTATGTGATCTTTCAATTGGTAACCAAGAGATTACAATGGTAAAACACAGCAAGCTCAAATCCAACCGCTGCTCACCAATGTGAGAAGTTGGCCTGGTATATGATGCTCACTAGTTAAAGTGATCACCTTGTACCATGCCAAGCAACCCTTATGGTGTGGTTGTAAGTCAACCTTTTCGGACTAGCTGCCCTAGTGGTAGCGTAGGCTAAGCAGTCTTTGAGGCTAAACTCTTGAAGCGTGTTAAGCCAGCTGTTTTACCAAATGTAACCCCCTTTTATACCAATGAAAGGACACCACACAGATATATATTCAAAATATATATGTATTTATTTCTCAAAGTAACCCCTAGTCTCTTTATGAGCACAGGAGCACAAATCGTCAAACAAGATTATCACAGAATACACAGAAGTTGCACGTTATATGGATATGCCCTGGTGGCCACTCAAACCATATACTAAAATAGTGGTATAAGTACCACGAACAGAAAAGGGAAAAGGTCTAGGGCCTCTAGAATCGCTGGGCCTACAAGGAGCTAACGTCAGTTAGTGACCAGGAGGTCCACGGGTGGCGTGTGCAGAGCAAATAGTCACACGCGTGCTCCCATAGGTTTCAATGGGTGCGTAAAAAGTACAAAGTTACTGCAAAGAGGATCTTCCGGATGGACTAGGAACTCAAGATTTGGAACACAGGCACTAGAGATGTAATACTACACTTGGGCACAGGTGTGCCAGCTTTACCTCACCCACAGGAAGCGGGTGCATAGGCCTCGAAGTGCGTCGGGTTTCTTCTATCTGTTCCGTAGAGCTTGAAGACAAAGATGCTGCAGGCGGTCGGTCCGGGAGAGATGCAGTGGATCCAAGAGTGGATCGGAGATGTTGAAGACCTGTAAGCAGAGGGGACAGTGTTCACAGTCACTAGCCAGTGACCAGCGTGGCACCAGGTGGGTACCAGGCGATGTCGGGTGCAAACAGGTGATGAGGGGTAGCTTGTCTCCGCAGCCACGTGGTCCCTGAAGGTCGATGACGTCTAGGAGTCGGCTCACGAGCTGTCCCACGCAGGCTCTCGCTGTCGGCGGTGTCGGCGACTTGATCGAAGCAAACAAGCCTTGGCAAAAGCAATTGTAGGAGGATTCGGAAATCAGCTGTTGGTTCTGACCAGCAAGGTCAGAGGGATTGCTCCTTTGGAGGGGAGCAAGGGCCAGTCTGGAGCAACCAGACCAGCAGTGTATTTCGTAGAGTTCATCGCCAAGATGGCTACTAGCCAGCGGGCCAGCAACCGGTTAGGCGCGTCGAGTGGCAAAATGCAGAAGGGCCCCACGCAGATCGTGGAGATGCTGGAGGGCTCACCTTTGGTGCAGAAGCTGCTCGGGGGTTGGGCTTCTCAGATCCCAAAGCACAACTTGGAGGGAGCCTCGGTTGTTGCACTTGTCAGCTTGTCGTAGTCGTTCCAAGATGGCTGGCTCCACGTGTCTCGGTGCCTCCACGGGTCTCCTCTTCTCAGGGACTGTGGATCGGGCGGTGAGAGGTCTGGAGGTCCAGGTCTTGTCAGTCTCTGGGCTCGGGCTCCGGCGGGAGGCGGCGGCAAAGCAGACGTTGATGCGCTGGATGGTGCTTGCGTTAGCAAGGTGGTCACTCCCTGACCACAGGGGAGATTTTCTTCAGTCTTCTGTGCAGCAGAATGTCGAAGTTCCCGTCTTCTTCTTAGTTTCAAGTTGATTCCAGGATGTCTGAAGTCTTAGGACACAGCTCCTACCTTTAAGCGGATTCTAGGGGCCGGACTACCTGCTAGGTCCCTCCCTATGGGTGGGACCAGGAAGGGGGGTGGTTACACCCCCAATCCTTTGTCCAGCTCGCCCCAGGCCCAGGACTGGTGTGCCCCAGGACCGGTTTGAACTGGCATATGCACCGAGGCTCCTTGTGAGCCACAGGCATGTCTGGTTTCTTTCAAGCCCTACCTGACCAATACACAAAATCCTGTCTGGGGTGGTGCACGCACCTCCCCTGGCAGGAAACCCTTTGTCCACACCTCCCAAGCTGGAAGGACTCCCAGCAGCAGGAGGGCAGACTTGTGTCTGTGGTGGCAGCATCCATTTTGTGGAGCTGAGGCTATGTCTGATTTTACCCGGGTTTCAGGCACTGTACATGTCGTGTCCCTCTAGAAGGGTGGAATGCTAACCCCGTCGCCAGAATTGGCGAGGGGTTAGTATTCCAATTCGTATGACACCTTACTCGACATGTTTTGATAAAGCCAAACCAAAGATAGCATTTAACCGCGAGGTTCATAATGCACTTAAGAGTATATGGTATGACGATATCTGGAAACAGTAGAAGGAAGTTGTTCCGACCACTGCAGACAGGCTCAGCTCATGCCAGAGCACCATCTCACATGGAACCAAGCACTCTGCCTTCAGGATTGTTAAGGCCTGCCATAGGAGTGACTTATAGGTTACCAGGTGTCCCATTTAAGGTTAGGTATAGGTATACTACACCTAAGTAAGAGGTGATTACACCAACTTACCCCAGCTGAGTGATCAGCCAGTTGTGTCAGATTGTTAGGCCAAGCCTGGGGTGGCATAATACATGCTGCAGCCCTTGGCAGGCCTTGGGTACACCAATGCCCTGGGTACCTAGTGTACACTGGTACAGGGGCTGACAGGGTGATCCACTTCCAATTGGTTATGCACCTAGGGTGCATAGTTTTAATTTAGTAGAGAGAACAGCAGGCTGGGGGTCTGATTGGCAGGCCCACAGCCTCAATATGTCAAAAACCAGTGAAGCAAAAAGCAAAAATTTGGGGTGACCATAGGATAGCAGACCCTACTCTCCTACACCCCTACACTGCCCGAGCACCACTGCACTGCCCTAAACCCTGAAACACCAGCCCCAGCACGACCCCCTTCACTGCCTGAACACCACTTCACTGCTGTAAACACTGAAACACCAGCCGCTGCACGACCCCCTACACTGCCGGAACACCACTGCACTGCCCTAAACCCTAAAACACCAGCCCCAGCACGACCCCCTTCACTGCCCGAACACCACTGTACTACCCTAAACCCTGAAATACCACCCCCTGCACGACCCCCTGCACTGCCCGAACAGCACTGCACTGCCCTAAACCCTAAAACTCCACCCCTCTGCACGACCACCTACACTGCCCAAACACCACTGCACTGCTCTAAACCCTGAAACTCCACCCCCTGCACAACCCCCTACGCTGCCCAAACACCACTGCACTGCCCTAAACCCTGAAACACCAGCCCCAGTACAACTCCATACACTGTCGAACACCACTGCACTGCCCTAAACCAAGAAACACCAGCCCCAGCACGACCCCCTACACTCCCCGAACACCACTGCACTGCCCTAAACCCTAAAACAACACCTTCAGCACGACCCCCTACACTGCACGAACACCACTGCACTGCCCTAAACCCTAAAACACCACCCCCAGCACAACCCCCTTCAATGCCCGAACACCACTGCACTTCCCTAAACCTTAAAACACCACTCCCAGCATGACCCCCTACACTGCCCGAGCACCACTGCACTGCCCTAAACCCTGAAACACCAGCCCCAGCATGACCCCCTTCACTGCCCGAACACCACTTCACTGCCGTAAACACCGAAACACCACTGCCCTGCACGACCACCTACACTGCCCGAACACCACTGCGCTAACCTAAACTCTGTTACACCATCCCCCTGCACGCACCCCTACACTGCCCGAACACCACTACACTGTCATAAACCCTGAAACACAACCCCCCTGCATGACCCCCTACACTGCCCGAACACCACTGTACTGCCCTAAACCCTGAAATACCACCCCCTGCACGACCCACTGCACTGCCCGAACAACACTGCACTGCCCTAAACCCTGACACTCCACCCCTCTGCATGACCACCTACACTGCCCGAACACCACTGCACTGCCCTAAACCCTGAAACACCACCCCTGCACAACCCCCTATGCTGCCCGAACACCACTGCACTGCCCTAAACCCTGAAACACCAGCCCCAGCACAACTCCATACACTGTCGAACACCACTGCACTGCCCTAAACCCTAAAACACCAGCCCCAGCACGACCCCTACACTCCCGAACACCACTGCACTGCCCTAAATCCTAAAACAACACCCTCAGCACGACCCCCTACACTGCACGAACACCACTGCACTGCCTTCAACCCTAAAACACCACCCCCAGCACAACCCCCTTCACTGCCCGAACACCACTGCACTTCCCTAAACCTTAAAACACCACTCCCAGCATGACACCCCTACACTGCCTGAACACCACTGCACTGCCCTAAACCCTAAAATGCTACCCCCAGCATGACCCCCTACACTGCCCGAGCACCACTGCACTGCCCTAAACCCTGAAACACCAGCCCCAGCACGGCCCCTTCACTGCCTGAACACCACTTCACTGCCATAAACAATGAAACACCAGCACCTGCATGACCCCCTACACTGCCCGAACACCACTGCACTGCCCTAGACCCTAAAACACCAGCCCCAGCACGACCCCCTACACTGCCCAAACACCACTGCACAGACCTAAACCCTAAAACACCACTCCCAGCACGACCCCCTTCACTGCCTGAATACCACTGCACTGCCCTAAACCTTGAAACACCACCCCCAGCATGACCCCAAACACTCCCCAAACACCACTGCTCTGCCCTAAGCCCTGAAACACCAGCCCCAGCACGACCCCCTTCACTGCCCGAACACCACTGCACTACCCTAAACCCTGAAACACCAGCCCCAGCACAACCCCCTACACTGCCCGAACACCACTGCACTGCCCTAAACCCTGAAACACCAACCCCAGCACGAACCCCTACACTGCCCAAACACCACTGCACTGCCCTAAACCCCGAAACACCACCACCCTGCACGACCACCTACACTACCCGAACACCACTGCACTGACCTAAACTCTGTTACACCATCCCCCTGCACGACCCCCTACACTGCCCGAACACCACTGACCTGCCCTAAACCCTGAAACACCACCCCCCTGCATGACTCCCCTACACTGCCCGAACACCACTGTACTGCCCTAAACCCTGAAAACCCACCCCCTGCACAACCCCCTATGCTGCCCGAACACCACTGCACTGCCCTAAACCCTGAAACACCAGCCCCAGCACAACTCCATACACTGTCGAACACCACTGCACTGCCCTAAACCCTGAAACACATGCCCGAGCACGACCCCTTCACTCCCCTAACACCACTGCACTGCCCTAAACCCTAAAACAACACCCTCAGCACAACCCCCTACACTGCACGAACACCACTGCACTGCCCTAAACCCTAAAACACCACCCCCAGCACAACCCCCTTCACTGCCCGAACACCACTGCACTTCTAAACCTTAAAACACCTCTCCCAGCATGACCCCCTACACTGCCTGAACACCACTGCACTGCCCTAAACCCTAAAACGCTATCAATCAATCAATCAATCAAAGCATTTATATAGCGCACTACTCACCCGGAGGGTCTCAAGGCGCTAGGGGGGCAGGGTCCGCTACTGCTCGAAGAGCCAGGTCTTGAGCAGCTTCCTGAAGGCAAGGTGGTCCTGGGTCAGGCGGAGGTGGGTCGGGAGGGATTTCCAAGTCTTGGCGGCCAGGTAGGAGAAGGACCCTCCTCCTGTGGTGGCTCTTCGGATGCGGGGGACGGTGGCGAGGGCGTGGCCGGTCGATCGAAGCTGGCGTGTGGGGGCGTAGAAGTTGAGGCGGCTGTTGAGGAATCCTGGGCCTTGGTTGTGTAGGGATTTGTGTGCGTGGGTGAGGAGACGAAAGGTGATTCTCTTGTTGACCGGGAGCCAGTGCAGATCTCTCAGGTGTCCGGAGATGTGGCTGCGACGGGGGATGTCCAGGATGAGTCGTGCTGAGGCATTCTGAATCCGCTGGAGTCTCTTCTGGAGTTTGGCGGTGGTTCCGGCGTAGAGGGAGTTGCCGTAGTCCAGACGGCTGGTGACGAGGGCCTGGGTGACCGTCTTCCTGGTCTCGGTGGGGATCCACCGGAAGATCTTACGTAGCATGCGCAGGATGTTGAAGCACGACGAGGAGACGGCGTTGACTTGTCTGGTCATGGAGAGGGATGAGTCCAGGATGAAGCCCATGTTGCGTGCGTGGTCTGTTGGTTTGGGTGCGCTGCCCAGGGCGGGGGGCCACCAGGAGTCGTCCCAGGCGGAAGGTGAAGATCCCAGGATGAGGACTTCCGTCTTGTCCGAGTTCAGTTTCAGGCGGCTGTTCATCATCCACTTGGCTACGTCTGTCATCCCTACGTGTAGGTTGGCTCTGGCAGTGGCGGGGTCATTGTGAGGGAGAGGATCAGCTGGGTGTCATCGGTGTAGGAGATGATGTTGAGGTTGTGTTGGCGTGCGATGGCTGCGAGGGGGCTCATGTAGACGTTGAAGAGGGTTGGGCTGAGCGAGGAGCCTTGAGGAACGCCGCAGATGACTTCGGTGGCTTCTGATCTGAACGGGGGGAGGCGGACTCTCTGTGTCCTTCCGGCGAGGAACGAGATGATCCATTCCAGTGCCTTCTCCTGGATTCCGACGTTGCTGAGGCGCTGCACTAGGGTACGGTGGCAGACAGTGTCGAAGGCCGCGGAGAGGTCTAGGAGGATAAGGGCCGCTGTTTCTCCGTTGTCGAGCAGGGCTCGGATGTCATCGGTGGCTGCGATCAGGGCGGTCTCGGTGCTGTGGTTGGCCCGGAAGCCGGACTGCGAGAGGTTGAGGGATCCGTTCGACTCGAGGAAGGCGGCCAGCTGCTTGTTGACGGTCTTCTCGATGACTTTTGCAGGATACGGGAGCAGCGAGATGGGGCGGTAGTTCTTGAGGTTGGTGGGGTCGGCTGATGGCTTCTTTAGTAGAGCGCTGAGTTCAGCGTGCTTCCAGCTCTCCGGGAAGGTAGCGGTGTCGAAGGAGGTGTTGATGATGTCCCGCAGGTGGGGTGCGATGACCGCGTCGGCCTTGTTGAAGACGTGGTGGGGGCAGGTGTCGGTCGGAGATCCGGAGTGGATGGAGTTCATCGTGCGGACGGTGTCTTCGGTGCTGATCGGGGTCCAGGCGCGGAGGGTGGTGGTGGGGGGCGGTGGTTCAGTCGTGGCGTGCGTTGGTTGAGTGCTGAAGCTGTTGTGTATGTCCGCGATCTTGTTGTGGAAGTAGGAGGCGAGTGAGTTGGAGAGGTCTTGTGAAGGGGTGATGTTGTTGTTTCCGGCGTTGGGGTTGGAGAGCTCTTTGACGATGTTGAAGAGTTCCTTGCTGTTGTGGGCGTTGTTGTCCAGTCATTCCTTGAATGCAGTTTTCTTGGTGGCGTGGATCAGTTGGTGGTGTTTTCGGGTGGCGAGTTTGAGGGCAGTCATGTTGTTCGGTATTGGGTTTCTGCGCCAGGCTTTCTCGAGGGTTCGGCAGTTCTTCTTGGAGCTCTTTAGTTCGTCGGTGAACCATGGGGCTTTCTTGCTGCCGGGTCTGCTAGGCGGGGTCTTCAGAGGGGCGAGGTCGTCTGCGCAGTTGCTGATCCACTTCGTGAGGTTGGTGGCCGCCTGGCTTGGGTTCGTTGCGCTGGTGGGAGGGTTCATGCTTAGGGAAGTCGCGAGCTGGTCGGCTGTGATCTTGTTCCAGCTTCTGCGTGCAACCTGTTGCTGATGGTGGTGGATCGTGGTCCTTCTGAAGCTGAAGTGGACGCAGCTGTGGTCCATCCAGTGGAGTCTGGTGGCGTAGCTGAAGGAGATGTCCTTGCTGGAGGAGAAGACAGGGTCAAGCGTGTGGCCGGCGTAGTGAGTGGGGGTGGTCACCAGTTGCTTGAGTCCGACATTGGCGAGGTTGTCCAGCAGGGTGGTGGTGTTGCGGTCGTTGTTGTTCTCCAGGTGGAAGTTGAGGTCCCCGAGGAGGATGTAGTCAGCGGAGAGGAGTGCGTGCGGGCTGATGAAGTCGGCGATGTCTTTGCTGAATTGTGTGCGTGGTCCCGGGGGTCTGTAGATGAGGGTGCCTCTGAGGGTGGTCTAGGGGTTGATGTGAATCTGGAAGTGCAGGTGTTCGGCGGGTGCGAGGGTGTTGTCGCGTGTTGGTCGTGATGCGGATGGAGTTCCTGTGGATGATGGCGATGCCTCCTCCTGTCTGGTTGACGCGGTCCCTCCAGATGATCTTGTAGCCGTCCGGGATGGCGATGGCGATGTCGGGCGCTGAGGAGGCGTTCATCCAGGATTCCGTGAGGAAGGCGACGTCTGGGGCTGTGGTGTCGAGCAGGTTCCAGAGCTCGACGGCGTGTCTGTGGATGGAGCGGGCGTTGAGCAGGATGCACTTGAGGTGGTTGCTGCTGGTGCTTGGCTTGGTAAGTGCTGGTGTAGTGCCGGTCCGGATGCAGGTGAACTTGCAGGACTGGCAGCAGAAGGGTCCGTGGGTGCATCTCGGGGTGGCTCGATAGCAGCCCGGGATTCGACCGGAGTTGAGTGCGTAGAGTTTGGTGGCGTTGTAGGTCCGGCGGGTGGGCTGGTGTCGGCGGGAGCCAGGGGTCCGGGCACTGGGCGCGGTCCAGGCGTGGACGGGCGCAGACGGGCTTGCCTTTGGCGCGCCTTCAGCGTGCTTACGGCGTGCCCGCTGCGCGTCAACGCTGCGGGTGCGCACAGTCGCCATTTATGGCGAAGTGCAGGGAGGGAGAAGCAGCTGGGAGGTGGGAGCGGGGAGGGCACAGAAGGAAGGGGGCATGTCCACACTCCCAGCGGCGCGAAGCGGGGAGCGGGGCGGGCGCAGGGGAGACTGCACAGGGGGGGTAAGCAAACACAAACAAAGGTACAGAGATAAGAAATAAAATAAAATAAAATACAGTTACAATACAATACAATTAACAATTAACAGCACAGTGAAAGCGCGAGAATACGAGCGACGACGGGGGGCGTGGCCAGAAGCAAGGAAGGCTCAGAGAGGCTGAGAGCAGCGGCAGGCGGGGGGCACACGCGACAGCTGGTGGCCGTGCGGCGTGGGGGTGTCCTAGGAATAGGTCACACTCACCTGTGCCGCACGGTCGCCATTAATGGCCAAGTGCAGGGAGGGAGGAGCAGCTGGGAGGCGGGAGCGGGGAGGGCACAGAAGGAAGAGGGCGTGTCCACACTCCCGGCGGCGGGAAGCGGGGAGCGGGGCGGGCGCAGGGGAGACTGCACAGGGGGGGACAGCAAACACAAACAAAGGTACAGAGATAAGAAATAAAATAAAATAAAATACAGTTACAATACAATACAATTAACAATTAACAGCACAGTGAAAGCGCGAGAATACGAGCGACGGCGGGGGGCGTGGCCAGAAGCAAGGAAGGCTCAGAGAGGCTGAGAGCAGCGGCAGGCGGGGGGCACACGCGAGAGCTGATGGCCGTGCTGCGCGGAGGTGTCCTAGGAATAGGTCACGCTATCCCCAGCATGACCCCCTACACTGCCCGAGCACCACTGCACTGCCCTAAACCCTGAAACACCAGCCCCAGCACGACCCCCTTCACTGCCCGAACACCACTTCACTGCTGTAAACACTGAAACACCAGCCGCTGCACGACCCCCTACACTGCCGGAACACCACTGCACTGCCCTAAACCCTAAAACACCAGCCCCAGCACGACCCCCTTCACTGCCCGAACACCACTGTACTACCCTAAACCCTGAAATACCACCCCCTGCACGACCCCCTGCACTGCCCGAACAACACTGCACTGCCCTAAACACTAAAACTCCACCCCTCTGCACGACCACCTACACTGCCCAAACACCACTGCACTGCCCTAAACCCTGAAACACCACCCCCTGCACAACCCCCTACGCTTCCCGAACACCACTGCACTGCCCTAAACCCTGAAACACCAGCCCCAGCACAACTCCATACACTGTCGAACACCACTGCACTGCCCTAAACCAAGAAACACCAGCCCCAGCACGACCCCCTACACTCCCTGAACACCACTGCACTGCCCTAAACCCTAAAACAACACCTTCAGCACGACCCCCTACACTGCACGAACACCACTGCACTGCCCTAAACCCTAAAACACCACCCCCAGCACAACCCCCTTCACTGCCCGAACACCACTGCACTTCCCTAAACCTTAAAACACCACTCCCAGCATGACCCCTACACTGCCTGAACACCACTGCACTGCCCTAAACCCTAAAACGCTACCCCCAGCATGACCCCCTACACTGCCCGAGCACCACTGCACTGCCCTAAACCCTGAAACACCAGCCCCAGCACGACCCCCTTCACTGCCCGAACACCACTTCACTGCCTTAAACCCTAAAACACCAGCCCCAGCACGACCCCCTACACTGCCCAAACACCACTGCACTGCCATAAACCTTGAAACACCACTGCCCTGCACGACCACCTACACTGCCCGAACACCACTGCACTGACCTAAACTCTGTTACACCATCCCCCTGCACGCACCCCTACACTGCCCGAACACCACTACACTGCCATAAACCCTGAAACACCACCCCTCTGCATGACTCCCCTACACTGCCCGAACACCACTGTACTGCTCTAAACCCTGAAATACCACCCCCTGCACGACCCACTGCACTGCCCGAACAACACTGCACTGCTCTAAACCCTGAAACTCCACCCCTCTGCATGACCACCTACACTGCCCAAACACCACTGCACTGCCCTAAACCCTGAAACACCACCCCCTGCACAACCCCCTATGCTGCCCGAACACCACTGCACTGCCCTAAACCCTAAAACAACACACGCAGCACGACCCCCTACACTGCACGAACACGACTGCACTGCCCTCAACCCTAAAACACCACCCCCAGCACAACCCCCTTCACTGCCCGAACACCACTGCACTTCCCTAAACCTTAAAACACCACTTCCAGCATGACCCCCTACACTGCCTGAACACCACTGCACTGCCCTAAACCCTAAATTGCTACCCCAGCATGACCCCCTACACTGCCCGAGCACAACTGCACTGCCCTAAACCCTGAAACACCAGCCCCTGCATGACCCCCTACACTGCCCGAACACCACTGCACTGCCCTAGACCCTAAAACACCAGCCCCAGCACGACCCCCTACACTGCCCAAACACCACTGCACTGACCTAAACCCTAAAACACCACTCCCAGCACGACCCCCTTCACTGCCCGAATACCACTGCACTGCCCTAAACCCTAAAACACTACCCCCAGCACGACCCCCTACACTGCTCTAAAACCACTGCACAGCCCTAAGCCTTGAAACAGCACCCCCAGCATGACCCCAAACACTCCCCGAACACCACTGCTCTGCCCTAAGCCCTGAAACACCAGCCCCAGCACGACCCCCTACACTGCCCGAACACCACTGCACTGCCCTAAACCCTGAAACACCAACCCCAGCACGACCCCCTACACTGCCCAAACACCACTGCACTGCCCTAAACCCCGAAACACCACCACCCTGCATGACCACCTACACTGCCCGAACACCACTGCACTGACCTAATATCTGTTACACCATTCCCCTGCATGACCCTCTACACTGCCCGAACACCACTGCACTGTCCTAAACCCTGAAACACCACCCCCCTGCATGACCCCCCTACACTGCCCGAAAACCACTGTACTGCCCTAAACCCTGAAATACCGACCCCTACACGACAACCTCCACTGCCCAAACACCACTGCACTGCCCTAAACCCTGAAACACCACCCCCTGCAAAACCCCCTACGCTGCCTGAACACCACTGCACTGCCCTAAACCCTGAAACACCAGCCCCAGCACAACTCCATACACTGTCGAACACCACTGCACTGCCCTAAACTCTGAAACACCAGCCCCAGCATGACCCCCTATACTGCCCGAACACCACTGCACTGCCCTAAACCCCGAAACACAACCACCCTGCACGACCACCTACACTGCCCGAACACAACTGCACTGCCCTAAACCCTGAAACACCAGCCCCAGCACAACTCCATACACTGCCGAACACCACCGCACTGCCCTAAACCCTGAAACATCAGCCCCAGCATGACCCCCTACACTCCCGAACACCACTGCACTGCCCTAAACCCTGAAACATCAGCCCCAGCATGACCCCCTACACTCCCGAACACCACTGCACTGCCCTAAACCCTAAAACACCACCCCCAGCACAACCCCCTTCACTGCCTGAACACCACTGCACTTCCCTAAACCTTAAAACACCACTCCCAGCATGACCCCCTACACTGCCTGAACACCACTGCACTGCCCTAAACCCTAAAACACTACCCCAACATGACCCCCTACACTGCCCGAGCACCACTGCACTGCCCTAGACCCTGAAACACCAGCCCCAGCATGACCCCCTTCACTGCCCGAACACCACTTCACTGCCGTAAACACTGAAACACCAGCCCCTGCACGACCCCCTAAACTGCCCGAACACCACTGCACTGCCCTAAACCCTAAAACACCACTCCCAGCATGACACCCTTCACTGCCCGAACACCACTGCACTGCCCTAAACCCTAAAACACTACCCCCAACATGACCCCCTACACTGCCCGAAAACCACTGCACAGCCCTAAACCCTGAAACACCACCCCCATCATGACCCCATACACTACCCAAACACAACTGCTCTGCCCTAAGCCCTGAAACACCAGCCCCAGCACGACCCCCTTCACTGCCCGAACACCACTGCACTACCCTAAACCCTGAAACACCAGCCCCAGCACAACCCCCTACACTGCCCGAACACCACTGCACTGCCCTAAACCCTGAAACACCAACCCCAGCACGACCCCCTACACTGCCCGAACACCACTGCACTGCCCTAAACCCTGAAACACCAACCCCAGCACGACCCCCTACACTGCCCAAACACCACTGCACTGCCCTAAACCCCGAAACACCACCGCCCTGCACGACCACCTACACTGCCCGAACACCACTGCACTGACCTCAACTCTGTTACACCATCCCCCTGCACGATCCCCTACACTGCCCGAACACCACGGCACTGCCCTAAACCCTGAAACACCACCCCCCTGCATGACTCCCCTACACTGCCCGAACACCACTGTACTGCCCTAAACCCTGAAACACCACCCCCTGCACAACCCCCTACGCTGCCCGAACACCACTGCACTGCCCTAAACCCTGAAACACCAGCCCCAGCACAACTCCATACACTGTCGAACACCACTGCACTGCCCTAAACCCTGAAACACCAGCCCCAGCACAACCCCCTACAATCCCCCAACAACACTGCACTGCCCTAAACCCTAAAACAACACCCTCAGCACGACCCCCTACACTGCACGAACACCACTGCACTGCCCTAAACCCTAAAACACCACCCCTTGCACAACCCCCTTCACTGCCCGAACACCACTGCACTTCCCTAAACCTTATAACACCACTCCCAGCATGACCCCCTACACTGCCTGAACACCACTGCACTGCCCTAAATCCTAAAACGCTATCCCCAGCATGACCCCCTACACTGCCCGAGCATCACTGCACTGCCCTAAACCCTGAAACACCAGCCCTAGCACGACCCCCTTCAATGCCCGAACACCACTTCACTGCTGTAAACACTGAAACACCAGCCCCTGCACGACCGCCTACACTGCCGGAACACAACTGCACTGCCCTAAACCCTAAAACACCAGCCCCAGCACGACCCTCTTCACTGCCCGAACACCACTGCACTACCCTAAACCCTGAAATACCACCCCCTGCACAACCCCCTGTACTGCCCGAACAACACTGCACTGCCCTAAACCCTAAAACTCCACCCCTCTGCACGACCACCTACACTGCCCAAACACCACTGCACTGCCCTAAACCCTGAAACACCACCCCCTGAACAACCCCCTATGCTGCCCGAACACCACTGCACTGCCCTAAACCCTGAAACACCAGCCCCAGCACAACTCCATACACTGTCGAACACCACTGCACTGCCCTAAACTCTGAAACACCAGCCCCAGCACGACCCCCTACACTCCCTGAACACCACTGCACTACCCTAAAACAACACCCTCAGCACGACCCCCTCCACTGCACGAACACCACTGCACTGCCCTAAACCCTAAAACACCACCCCCAGCACGACCCCCTTCACTGCCCGAACACCACTGCACTTCCCTAAACCTTAAAACACCACTCCCAGCATGACCCCCTACACTGCCTGAACACCACTGCACTGCCCTAAACCCTAAAACGCTATCCCCAGCATGACCCCCTACACTGCCCGAGCACCACTGCACTGCCCAAACCCTGAAATACCAGCCCCAGCACGACCCCCTTCACTGCCCGAACACCACTTCACTGCTGTAAACACTGAAACACCAGCCCCTGCATGAGCCCTACACTGCTGGAACACCACTGCACTGCCCTAAACCCTAAAACACCAGCCCCAGCACGACCCCTTCACTGCCCGAACACCACTGCACTACCCTAAACCCTGAAATACCACCCCCTGCCCGACCCCCTGCAGTGCCCGAACAACACTGCACTGCCCTAAACACTAAAACTCCACCCCTCTGCACGACCACCTACACTGCCCAAACACCACTGCACTGCCCTAAACCCTGAAACACCACCCCCTGCACAACCCCCTACGCTGCCCGAACATCACTGCTCTGCCATAAACCCTGAAACACCAGCCCCAGCACAACTCCATACACTGTCGAACACCACTGCACTGCACTGCCCTAAACTCTGAAACACCAGCCGCAGCACGACCCCCTACACTCCCTGAACACCACTGCACTGCCCTAAACCCTAAAACAACACCCTCAGCACGACCCCCTACACTGCACGAACACCACTGCACTGCCCTAAACCCTAAAACACCACCCCCAGCACAACCCCCTTCACTGCCCGAACACCACTGCACTTCCCTAAACCTTAAAATACCACTCCCAGCATGACCCCCTACACTGCCTGAACACCACTGCACTGCCCTAAACCCTAAAACACCAGCCCCAGCACGACCCACTTCACTGCCCGAACACCACTTCAATGCCATAAACACTGAAACACCAGCCCCTGCACGACCCCCTACACTGCCCGAACACCACTGCACTGCCCTAAACCCTAAAACACCAGCCACAGCATGACCCCCTACACTGCCCAAACACCACTGCACTGACCTAAACCCTGAAACACCACCACCCTGGTTGACCACCTATACTGCCCGAAAACCACTGCACAGCCCTAAACCCTGAAACACCACACCCACAATGAACCCATACACTACCCGAACACCACTGCTCTGCCCTAAACCCTAAAACACCAGCCCCAGCACGACCCCCTTCACTGCCCGAACATCACTGCACTACCCTAAACCCTGAAACACCAGCCCCAGCACGACCCCCTACACTACCCGAACACCACTTGAACTGCCCTAAACTCTGAAACACCAAGCCCAGCATGACCCCCTACACTGCCCAAACACCACTGCACTGCCCTAAACCCCGAAACACCACCGCCCTGCACGACCACCTACACTGCCCGAACACCACTGCACTGACCTAAACTCTGTTACACCATCCCCCTGCACAACCCCTACACTGCCCAAACACCACTGCACTGCCCTAAACTCTGAAACACCACCCCCCTGCATGACTCCCCTACACTGCCCGAACACCACTGTACTGCCCTAATCCCTGAAATATCACCCCCTGCACGACCCCCTGCACTGCCCGAACAACACTGAACTGCCCTAACCCCTGAAACTCCACCCCTCTGCACGACCCCCTACATTGCCCGAACACCACTGCACTGCCCAAACCCCTGAAACACCACCCCTTGCACAATCCCCTACACTGCCAGAACACCACTGCACTGCCCTAAACTCTGAAAAACAACCCTCGCACGAACCCCTACACTGCCCGAACACCACAGCACTGCCCTAAACCCTGAAACACCACCCCCGCACAACCCCCTACACTGCCCGAACACCACTGCACTGCCCTAAATCCTGAAACACCACCACCAGCATGACCCCCTACTCTGCACGAACACCACTGCACTACCCTAAACCCTGAAATACCAACCTCAGCATGGCCCCCTACACTGCACGAACACCACTGCACTGCAATAAACCCTAAAACACCACCCCAGCATGACCCCCTTCACTGCCCGAACACCACTGCACTACCCTAAACCCTGAAATACCACCCCCTGCATGACCCCCTGCACTGCCTGAACAACACTGCACTGCCATAAACCCTAAAACTCCACCCCTCTGCACGACCACCTACACTGCCCAAACACCACTGCACTGCCCTAAACCCTGAAACACCACCCACTGCACAACCCCCTACGCTGCCCGAACACCACTGCACAGCTCTAAACCCTGAAACACCAGCCCCAGCACAACTCCATACACTGTCAAACACCACTGCACTGCCCTAAACTCTGAAACACCAGCCCCAGCACGACCCCCTACACTCCCTGAACACCACTGCACTGCCCTAAACCCTAAAACAACACCCTCAGCACGACCCCCTACACTGCACGAACACCACTGCTCTGCCCTATACCCTAAAACACCACCCCCAGCACAACCCCCTTCACTGCCCGAACACCACTGCACTTCCCTAAACCTTAAAACACCACTCCCAGCATGACCCCCTACACTGCCTGAACACCACTGCAATGCCCTAAACCCTAAAACGCTATCCCCAGCATGACCCCCTTCACTGCCCCAGCACCACTGCACTGCCCTAAACCCTGAAACACCAGCCCCAGCACGACCCCCTTCACTGCCCGAACAACACTTCACTGCTGTAAACACTGAAACACCAGCCCCTGCATGACCCCCTACACTGCCGGAACACCACTGCACTGCCCTAAACCCTAAAACACCAGCCCCAGCACGACCCCCTTCACTGCCCGAACACCACTGCACTACCCTAAACCCTGAAATACCACCCCCTGCACAACCCCCTGCACTGCCTGCACAACACAGCACTGCCCTAAACCCTAAAACTCCACCCCTCTGCACGACCGCCTACACTGCCCAAACACCACTGCACTGCCCTAAACCCTGAAACACCACCCCCTGCACAACCCCCTACGCCGCCCGAACACCACTGCTCTGCCATAAACCCTGAAACACCAGCCCCAGCACAACTCCATACACTGTCGAACACCACTGCACTGCCCTAAACTCTGAAACACCAGCCCCAGCACGACCCCTACACTCCCTGAACACCACTGCACTGCCCTAAACCCTAAAATAACACCCTCAGCACGACCCCCTACACTGCACGAACACCACTGCACTGCCCTAAACCCTAAAACACCACCCCCAGCACAACCCCCTTCACTGCCCGAACACCACTGCACTTCCCTAAACCTTAAAACACCACTCCCAGCATGACCCCCTACACTGCCTGAACACCACTGCACTGCCCTAAACCCTAAAATGCTACCCCCAGCATGAGCCCCTACACTGCCCGAGCACCACTGCACTGCCCTAAACACTGAAACACCAGCCCCAGCACGACCCCCTTCACTGACCGAACACCACTTCACTGCCGTAAACACTGAAACACCAGCCACTTCACGACCCCCTACACTGCCGGAACAACACTGCACTGCCCTAAACCCTACAACACCAGCCCCAGCACGACCCCCTTCACTGCCTGAACACCACTGCACTACCCTAAACCCTGAAATTCCACCCCCTGCATGACCCCCTGCACTGCCCGCACAACACAGCACTGCCCTAAACCCTAAAACTCCACCCCTCTGCACGACCACCTATACTGCCCAAACACCACTGCACTGCCCTAAACCCTGAAACACCACCCCCTGCACAACCCCCTACGCCACCCGAACACCACTGCTCTGCCATAAACCCTGAAACACCAGCCCCGGCACAACTCCATACACTGTCGAACACCACTGCACTGCCCTACACTCTTAAACACCAGCCCCAGCACGACCCCCTACACTCCCTGAACACCACTGCACTGCCCTAAACCCTAAAACAACACCCTCAGCACGGCACTGCCCTAAACCCTAAAACACCACCCCAGCACAACCCCCTTCACTGCCCGAACACCACTGCACTTCCCTAAACCTTAAAACACCACTCCCAGCATGACCCCCTACACTGCCTGAACACCACTGCACTGCCCTAAACCCTAAAATGCTACCCCCTGCACGACCCCCTACACTGCCCAAACACCACTGCACTGACCTAAACCCTGAAACCCCACCACCCTGCTCGACCACCTATACTACCCGAACACCACTGCTCTGCCTTAAGCCCTGAAACACCAGCCCCACCACGACCCCCTTCACTGCCCGAACACCACTGCACTACCCTAAACCCTGAAACACCAGCCCCACCACGACCCCCTAAACTACCCGAACACCACTGCACTGCCCTAAACTCTGAAACACCATGACCAGCACGACCCCCTACACTGCCAAAACACCACTGCACTGCCCTAAACCCCGAAACACCACCACCCTGCACGACCACCTACACTGCCCGAACACCACTGCACTGACCTAAACTGTGTTACACCATCCCCCTGCACGACCCCTACACTGCCCGAACACCACTGCACTGCCCTAAACCCTGAAACACCACCCCCCTGCATGACTCCCCTACACTGCCCGAACACCACTGTACTGCCCTAATCCCTGAAATATCACCCCCTGCACGACCCCCTGCACTGCCTGAACAACACTGAACTGCCCTAAACCCTGAAACTCCACCCCTCTGCACGACCCCCTACACTGCCCGAACACCACTGCACTGCCTGAACACCACTGCACTGCCCTAAACCCTGAAACACCACCCCCTGCACAACCCCCTACACTGCCAGAACACCACTGCACTGCCCTAAACCCTGAAAAACAACCCTCGCACGAACCCCTACACTGCCCGAACACCACTGCACTGCCCTAAACCCTGAAACACCACCCTCGCACGACCCCCTACACTGCCCGAACACCACTGCACTGTCCTAAACCCTGAAACACCACCACCAGCATGACCCCCTACTCTGCAATACCACTGCACTGCCCTAAACCCTGAAACACCAACCTCAGCATGGCCCCCTACACTGCACGAACACCACTGCACTGCTATAAACCCTAAAACACCACCCCCAGCATGACCCCCTTCACTGCCCGAACACCACTGCACTTCCCTAAACCCTAAAACACCATTCCCAGCACGACCCCCTAAACTGCCCGAACACCACTGCACTGCCATAAACCCTAAAACACTACCCACAGCACAACACCTTACACTGCCCAAACACCACTGCACTGCCCTAAACCCTGAAACACCACCCCCAGCACGACCCCCAACACTGCCTGAACACCACTGCACTGCCCTAAACCCTGAAACACCACCCCCAGCATGACCCCCTACACTGCACGAACACCACTGCACTGCCCTAAACCCTGAAACACCACCCCCAGCATGACACCCTACACTGCCTGAACACTTCTGCACTGCCCTAAATCCTAAAACACCACCCCCAGCACGACCCCCTAAACTGCCTGAACACCACTGCACTGCCCTAAACCCTAAAGCACCACCCCCAACACAACATCCTACACTGCTCGAACACCACTGCACTGCCCTAAACCCTAAAACCCCACCCCAAGCATGACCCCCTATACTACC
This sequence comes from Triturus cristatus, assembly GCF_964204655.1. Lineage (NCBI taxonomy): Eukaryota > Metazoa > Chordata > Amphibia > Caudata > Salamandridae > Triturus > Triturus cristatus. The sequence goes on from NC_140579.1 coordinate 1,227,304,821, forward strand.
CAAACACCACTGCACTACCCTAAACCCTAAAACTCTACCCCCAGCACAACCCCCTACACTACCCAAACACCACTGCACTACTCTAAACCCTAAATCTACACTTAGCTCGGCCCCCTACACTACCCAAACAACTGCACTACCCTAAACCCTAAAACATTACCCCCAGCACGACCCCCTACACTACACCAACACCACTGCACTACCCTAAACCCTAAAACACTACCCCAGCATGACCCCTACACTACTCTAACACCACTGCACTACCCTAAATCCTAAAACACTGCCCCCAGCACGACCCCCTACACCACCCAAACAGCACTGCAGTACCCTAAACCCTAAAACACTACCCCCATCATGACCCCCTACAATACACAAGCACCACTGCACTACCCTCAACCCTAAAACACTACCACAAGCACGACTCCCAAAACTACACAAACACCACAGCACTGCCCTAAACCCTGAAACACCACCCCCAGCATGAACCACTACACTGCCCGAACACCACTACACTGCCCTAAACCATAAACACCACCCCCAGCACGACCCACTACTCTGCCCGAACACCACTGCTCTGCCCTTAACCCTGAAACACCACCCCCAGCACGATCCCCCATGCTGCCCGAACACCATTGCTCTGCCCTAAACCCTGAAACACCACCCCCAGCAAGACCCCCCACGCTGCCCGAACACCACTGCACTGCCCTAAACCCTGAAACACCAGCCCCAGCACGACTCCATACACTGTCGAACACCACAGCACTGCCCTAAACCCTGAAACACAACACACAACATGACCGCTAAACTGCCTGAACACCACTGCAGTGCCCTAAACCCTGAAACACCAGCCACAACACTACCCCCTACACTGCCCGAACACCACTGCACTGCCCTAAACCCTGAAGCATCAGTCCCAGCACGACCCCCTACACTGCCCGAACACCTCTGCACTGCCCTAAACCCTGAAACACAACCCACAGCACGACCTCCTACACTGCCCGAACACCACTGCACTGCCCTAAACCCTGAAACACCACCCCCCGCATGACCCTCTACACTGCCCGAACACCACTGCACTGCCCTAAACCCTGAAACACCAACCCCAGCATGACCCCCTACACTGCATGAACACCACTGCACAGCCATAAACCCTAAAACACCACTCCCAGCATGACACCCTTCACTGCCCAAACACCACTGCACTCCCCTAAACCCTAAAACACCACTCCCAGCACGACCCCCTACACTGCCTGAACACCACTGCACTGCCATAAACCCTAAAACACTACCCCCAGCACAACCCCCTACACTGCCCGAACACCACTGCACCGCCCTAAACCCTGAAACACCACCCTCAGCACGGCCCCCAACACTGCCTATACACCACTGCACTGCCCTAAACCCTGAAACACCACCCCCAGCATGACCCCCTACACTGCACGAACACCACTGCACTGCCCTAAACCCTGAAACACCACTCCCAGCACGACCACCTACACTGCCATAAACCCTAAAACACAACCCCCAGCACAACCCCCTACACTGCCCGAACACCACTGCACCGCCCTAAACCCTGAAACACCACCCCCAGCACGAACCCCAACACTGTCTGTACACCACTGCACTGCCCTAAACCCTGAAACACCACCCCCAGCACGACCCCCTACACTGCACGAACACCACTGCACTGCCCTAAACCCTAAAACACCACCCCAAGCATGACCCCTATACTACCCAAACACCATTGCACTACCCTAAACCCTAAAACACTAACCCCCATCACGACCCCCTACACTACTCAAAGACCATTGCACTACCCTAAACCCTAAAAAAACTACCCCAGCACGAACCTCTACACTACATAAAGACCTCTGCACTACCCTAAAACCGAAAACACGACCCCCTACACTACACAAACACCGCTGCACTTCCCTAAAACCTAAAACACTACGAGCAGCACGACCCACTACACTACACAAACACCACTGCACTATCCTAAACACTAAAACTCCACCCCCACACTACACAAACACCACTTCACTACCCTAAACCCTAAAACACTACCCCCAGCATGACCCCTACACACTACCCAAACACCACTGCACTACCCTAAACACTAAAACACTACCCCAGCAGTACCCACTACACTACCCAAACACGATTGCTCTACCCTAAAACACTAACCCCAGCAGGACCCCCTACACTTCCTAAACACCACTGCACTGCCCTAAACCCTAAAGCACTACCCCCAGCACGACCCCCTACACTACCCAAACACCACTGCACTACCCTAAACCATAAAACACTGCCCCCAGCATGACCCATACACTACCCAAAAGCCACTGCACTGCCCTAAACCCTAAAACACTCCCCCAGCACGACCACCTACACTGCCCGAACATCACTGCACTGCCCTAAACCCTGATACACCACCACCAGCATGACCCCCTACTCTGCACGAACACCACTGCACTGCCCTAAACCCTTAAACACCAACCTCAGCATGACCCCCTACACTGCACGAACACCACTGCACTGCCATAAACCCTAAAACACCACTCCCAGCATCACACCCTTCACTGCCCAAACACCACTGCACTTCCCTAAACCCTAAAACACCGCTCCCAGCACGACCCCCTACACTGCATGAACACCACTGCACTGCCATAAACCCTAAAACACTACCCCCAGCACAACCCCCTACACTGCCCAAACACCACTGCACCGCCCTTAACCCTGAAACACCACCCCCAGCACGACCCCCAACACTGCCCATACACCACTGCACTGCCCTAAACCCTGAAACACCACCCCCAGCATGACCCCCTACACTGCTCGAACACCACTGCACTTCCCTAAACCCTAAAACACCACTCCCAGCACGACCCCCTACACTGCCATGAACCCTAAAACACTACCCCCAGCACAACCCCCTACACTGCCCGAACACCACTGCACCGCCCTAAACCCTGAAACACCACCCCAGCATGACCCCCAACACTGCCTGTACACCACTGCACTGCCCTAAACCCTGAAACACCACCCCCAGCAATAACCCCCTACACTGCACGAACACCACTGCACTGCCCTAAACCCTAAAACACCACACCAAGCATGACCCCTATACTACCCAAACCCCATTGCACTACCCTAAACCCTAAAACACTAACTCCCAGCATGACCCCCTACACTACCCAAAGACCACTGCACTACCCTAAACCCTAAAACACTACCCCAGCACGAACCTCTACACTACCCAAAGACCACTGCACTACCCTAAAACCTAAAACACAACCCCCTACACTACACGAACACGACTGCACTACCCTAAACACTAAAACTCCACCCCCACACTACACAAACACCACTTCACTACCCTAAACCCTAAAACACTACCCCCAGCACGACCCCTACACACTACCCAAACACCACTGCACTACCCTAAACACTAAAACACTACCCCCAGCAGTACCCACTACACTACCCAAACACGATTGCTCTACCCTAAAACACTAACCCCAGCAGGACCCCCTACACTTCCCAAACACCACTGCACTCCCCTAAACCCTAAAGCACAACCCCCAGCACGACCCCCTACACTACCCAAACACCACTGCACTACCCTAAACCATAAAACACTGCCCCCAGCATGATCCCATACACTATCCAAAAACCACTGCACTACCCTAAACCCTAAGACACTCCCCCAGCACGACCACCTACACTACCCAAACACCACTGCACTACCCTAAACCCTAAAAAACTACCACAAGCACGACCCCCTACACTACCCAAACACCACTGCACTACTCTAAACCCTAAATCTACCCTTAGCACGGCCCCCTACACTACCCAAACACCTCTGCACTACCCTAAACCCTAAAACACTACCCCAACACGACACACTACACTACACCAACACCACTGCACTACCCTAAACCCTAAAACACTACCCCAGCACAATGCCCTACACTACTCTAACACCACTGCACTAACCTAAACCCTAAAACACTGCCCCCAGCACGACCCCCTACACCACCCAAACAGCACTGCAGTGCCCTAAACCCTAAAACACTACCCCCAGCACGATCCCTACAATGCACAAGCACCACTGCACTACCCTTAAACCTAAAACACTACCACAAGCACGACTCCCAACACTACACAAACACCACTGCACTGCACTAAACCCCGAAACACCGCCCCCAGCATGAACCACTATGCTGCCCGAACACCACTGCACTGCCCTAAACCATAAACACCACCCCCAGCATGACCCACTACGCTGTCCGAACACCACTGCACTGCCCTAAACCTTAAACACCACCCCCAGCACGACCCACTACTCTGCCCGAACACCACTGCTCTGCCCTAAACCCTGAAAGACCACCCCCAGCATGACCCCCTATGCTGCCCGAACACCACTGCTCTGCCCTATACCCTGAAACACCAGCCCCAGCACGACTCCCTACAAAGCCCGAACACCACTGCACTGCCCTAAACCCTGAAACACCAGCCCCAGCACGACCCCCTACACTGCCTGAACACCACTACACTGTCCTAAACCCTGAAATACAACTTACAGCACGACCCTCTACACTGCCCCAACAACACTGCACTGCTCTAAACCCTGAAACACCACCCCCAGCACGAACCCCTACACTGCCGGAACACCACTGTACTGCCCTAAACCCTGAAACACCACCCCAGGACGACCCCCTACATTGCCAGAACTCCACTGCACTGACCTAAACCCTGAACCACCAAACCCAGCACGACCCCCTACACTGCCCGAGCACCACTGTACTGCCCTAAACCCTGAAACATCAGCCACAGCACGACCCCCTACACTGCCCGAACACCACTGCACTGCCCTAAACCCTGAAACACCAAGCCCAGCACGACCCCTACACTGCCGGAACACCACTGCACTGCCCTAAACCCTGAAACACCAGCCCCAGCACGACCCCCTACACTGCCCAAACACCACTGCACTGCCCTAAACCCTGAAACACCACCCCCAGTACGACCCCCTACACTACCCCAACACCACTGCACTGCCCTAAACCCTGAAACACCACCCCCCGCACAAACCCTACACTCCCCGAACACCACTGCACTGCCCTAAACCCTGTAACACCACCCCCAGCACGATCCCTACACTGCACGAATACCACAGCACTGCCCTAAACCCTAAAACACCACCCCCCAGCACGACCCCCTTCACTTCCCGAACACCACTGCACTTCCCTAAACCTTAAAACACCACTCCCAGCATGACCCCCTACACTGCCCGAACACCACTGCACTGCCTTAAACCCTAAAACGCTACCCCTAGCTTGACCCCCTCCACTGCTCGAGCACCACTGCACTGCCCTAAACCCTGAAACACCAGCCCCAGCACGACCCACTACACTCACCGAACACCACTGCACTGCCCTAAACCCTGAACCACCAGCCCCAGCACTACCCCCTACACTGCCTGAACACCACTGCTCTGCCCTAAACCCTGAAACATCAGCCCCAGCACGACCCCCTTCACTACCCAAACACCACTTCACTGCCCTAAACCCTGAAACACCAACCCCTGCACGACCCCCTACACTGCCCTAACACCACTGCACTGACCTAAACCATGAAACCCCACCGCCCTGAATGACCACCTACATTGCCTGGACACCACTGCACTGACCTAAACACTGTAACACCATCACCATGCATGACCCCCTACACTGTCCAAACACCACTGCACTCTCCTAAACCCTGAAACACCACCCCCCTGCACAACCCCCCTACACTGCCCGAACACCACTGCACTGACCCAAACCCTGAACCACCAGCCCCAGCACGACCCCCTACACTGCCCGAACACCACTGCACTGACCTAAACCCTGAACCACCAGCCCCAGCACGACCCCCTACACTGCCTGAACACCACTGCACTGACCTGCACCCTGAACCACCATCCCCAGCACGACATGTCTGCAAATTTATTGTTATAACACTTATGTTACTCCTCCCCTTACCGTTGAAGGAACGAGTCATGTTTCACTTTACCACTTTTTCTTGTCACCGCTTGCTAGAGTACACCGCCTGACCGGCACGCCAGCTTCATCGTAATACCCCTCTAGAGCGAGTGTTTATTTAAAAGCAGGTTGGTGTTATTAATGACTGGATTGGGCAACACTTCCAGATCCGTCCCGTGCTTAGCTATTCAACGAAGGTACTTCTTATTATGCTAGTTCCCCTTGTAAATTATTCTATAGAGTCAATTGTCCTAATGTAATAATGACCCTTTCTTTTTTTACCGTTCAAGGATTTAGTTAAAACTTTATATTTCCAATTCCAATGTGCACTCGCGTTAATCACATGACCCGCACGCCAGCGTCACACCACGTGACCCGGAAGCACCATCCTGTAAGAGAGGCTCCTACCGGGTCCCTGCAATTCCACCGGGGACTTGACTGATCACAAGTAGGCAGAAACGCGGGCAGTTGTGTATTTCTGAGTGAGTACGATGGTAACACATGGGCTCCCCAAGCACGTTGAATATCGCTTTCAGTTTATGTGACCATGGTATATGCTTATTTTCTCCATCTAGATTTGGAAATCACAAATTGTGTGATCTCGTCTCCCATGAGGTGCGCAAACTCCACTCTCTAAGTAAGCGCACTTGCCCTCTTCCTCTTTCGTTTTCGATCGTTGGTTTATTTCACTTTGTCACCAAGCTAAACGTTCTGGATAGTCACTTCGTTTTAGCGGCACGCCCACCGCATTGAGTGAGGCTGTGTGTGTTTTTACCCACCACTATATTCTAGTTGCACGTGGGTTCTCTTCTACCAGGGCTATCGGGATATTTCCCGTTTTACCCCCGGTTACACTGGTGCACTGGTACTTTTGTACTCTTATCAGAGTACTTTGACGCCCACGATTTCGCTATTCGTATGAGTGGGTATGGAATTGATGTGTATGGCTCATGTTCACTACTAATTTAGGTATGTGACTTCAGATCACTTACATCATATTTGTTACTGATTGTTTGAGTTGTCACCCTCATCTTTGGTGAGGTTTGTCTAGGGCTGCACGTCTGTGTTACACACACCGTATTTCTATTGGCAATAAGTATGAGCACTGACTCAACGAATAGAGTGACGATTATGTGTTGTATATGTTTGTCCTTTGTTCGTTTGTCTTTCATTACAGATTTTTCCTTTCGACAAGTGGGGAAAGGCTTTCCTAACCGTGAGTAGTGGGTTAGGTTTCTATCACGGATTGAGGGCAGGGCACACCTTAGCGAGTGTGCACCACCCAGGTCACGTTTCATGGTCCTGACGAAAACCACAGCAATAGCTACCTATGGTTGAAACATGTAGACCTATTATATATTTTTTTCACTCCTTTTGTTTATCATCAGATACCATAGGTCAATTTAACCTTTTTTGGCATCTCCACTACTTTTTAACTATTGTCCAAGTTACCCTGTAATAAAATTATTTTAATTGGGTTAAATCTGGCCAATTTTTACCTAAATTCACTATTCACCTTCATCCCCAAACAAACCAGCTCCACTGTAGTCAGGTGTCGCAGCACACCCGGATGGCACTCGGCTATCTGGGTGGGACCTCGATGATGAAGCATGTCACCAACCAGGTTGGTGAGTGAGAGGTCTTCTTAAGAAATATTTTTTCTGCTCCACGTGCAAATACCCTTTAGACAGTTCTCTGTCGATTGTGAGTACTCCCTATCTCTGTTTGAAAGTATATTAATTAGGGGACTGGGAGTAACCCCCTCCAATGGTCACCCATTGTGAGACTCCCTTTCTCTCCATTTCGTTATGAAACTAAACCCTGAAACATCAGCCCTAGCACAATCCCCTGCACTGCCCGAACACCACTGAACTGCCCTAAACCCTGAAACACCAGCCCCAGCATGACCCCCTACACTGCCCGAACACCACTGCACTGCCCTAAACCCTGAAACACCAGCCCCAGCATGACCCCCTACACTGCCCGAACACCACTGCACTGCCCTAAACCCCGAAACACCATCAGCCTGCACGACCACCTACACTGCCCGAACACCACTGCACTGCACTGCCCTAAACCCTGAAACACCAGCCCCAGCACAACTCCATACACTTCCCGAACACCACTGCACTGCCCTAAACCCTAAAACAACAACCTCAGCACGACCCCCTACACTGCCCGAACACCACTGCCCTGCCCTAAACCCTAAAACACCACCCCTAGCACAACCCCCTTCACTGCTCGAACACCACTGCACTCCCCTAAACCTTAAAACACCACTCCCAGCATGACCCCATACACTGCCGAACACCACCGCACTGCCCTAAACCCTGAAACACCAGCCCCAGCACGACCCCCTTCACTTCCCGAACACCCCTTCACTGCCGTAAACACTGAAACACCAGCCCCTGCATGACCCCCTACACTGCCCGAACACCACTGCACTGCCCTAAAAACTAAAACACCACTCCCAGCACGACCCCCTTCACTGCCCGAACACCACTGCACTGCCCTAAACCCTAAAACACTACCCCCAACATGACCCCCTACACTGCCCAAAAACCACTGCACAGCCCTAAACCCTGAAACACCACCCCCAGCATGACCACATACAATAACCGAACACCACTGCTCTGCCCTAATCCCTGAAACACCAGCCCCAGCACGACCCCCTTCACTGCCCGAACACCACTGCACTACCCTAAAAACCCTGAAACACCAGCCCCAGCACAACCCCCTACACTGCCCGAACACCACTGCACTGCCCTAAACCCTGAAACACCAACCCCAGCACGACCACCTACACTGCCCAAACACCACTGCACTGCCCTAAACCCCGTAACACCACTGCCCTGCACGACCACCTACACTGCCCGAACACCACTGCACTGACCTAAACTCTGTTACACCATCCCCCTGCATGACCCCCTACACTGCCCGAACACCACTGCACTGCCCTAAACCCTGAAACACCACCCCCCTGCATGACTCCCCTACACTGCCCGAACACCACTGTACTGCCCTAAACCCTGAAACACCACCCCCTGCACAACCCCCTACGCTGCCCGAACACCACTGCACTGCCCTAAACCCTGAAACACCAGCCCCAGCACAACTCCATACACTGTCGAACACCACTGCCCTAAACCCTGAAACACCAGCCCCAGCACGACGCCCTACACTCCCCAAACACCACTGCACTGCTCTAAACCCTAAAACAACACCCTCAGCACGACCCACTACACTGCACGAACACCACTGCACTGCCCTAAACCCTAAAATACCACCCCCAGCACAACCCCCTTCACTGCCCGAACACCACTGCACTTCCCTAAACCTTAAAACACCACTCCCAGCATGACCCCCTACAGAGCCTGAACACCACTGCACTGCCCTAAACCCTAAAACGCTATCCCCAGCATGACCCCCTACACTGCCCGAGCACCACTGCACTGCCCTAAACCCTGAAACACCAGCCCCAGCACGACCCCCTTCACTGCTGTAAACACTGAAACACCAGCCGCTGCACGACCCCCTTCACTGCCCGAACACCACTGCACTACCCTAAACCCTGAAATACCACCCCCTGCACGACCCCCTGCACTGCCCGAACAACACTGCACTGCCCTAAACCCTAAAACTCCACCCCTCCGCACGACCACCTACACTGCCCAAACACCACTGCACTGCCCTAAACCCTGAAACACCACCCCCTGCACAACCCCCTACGCTGCCCAAACACCACTGCACTGCCCTAAACCCTGAAACACCAGCCCCAGCACAACTCCATACACTGTCGAACAATACTGCACTGCCCTATACCCTGAAACACCAGCCCCAGCACTACCCCCTACACTCCCCGTACACCACTGCACTGCCCTAAACCCTGAAACAACACCCTCAGCACGACCCCCTACACTGCACGAACACCACTGCACTGCCCTAAACCCTAAAACACCACCCCCAGCACAACCCCCTTCACTGCCCGAACACCACTGCACTTCCCTAAACCTTAAAACACCACTCCCAGCATGACCCCCTACACTGCCTGAACACCACTGCACTGCCCTAAACCCTAAAACGCTACCCCCAGCATGACCCCCTACACTGCTCGAAAACCACTGCACAGCCCTAAGCCTTGAAACACCACCCCCAGCACGACCCCCTACACTGCTCGAAAACCACTGCACAGCCCTAAGCCTTGAAACACCACCCCCAGCATGACCCCATACACTACCCGAACACCACTTCACTGCCATAAACAATGAAACACCAGCCCCTGCATGACCCTCTACACTGCCCGAACACCACTGCACTGCCCTAGACCCTAAAACACCAGCCCCAGCACGACCCCCTACACTGCCCAAACACCACTGCACTGACCTAAACCATAAAACACCACTCCCAGCACGACCCCCTTCACTGCCCGAATACCACTGCACTGCCCTAAACCCTAAAACACTACCCCCAGCACGACCCCCTACACTGCTCGAAAACCACTGCACAGCCCTAAGCCTTGAAACACCACCCCCAGCATGACCCCATACACTACCCGAACACCACTGCTCTGCCCTAAGCCCTGAAACACCAGCCCCAGCACGACTTCCTACACTGCCCGAACACCACTGCACTGCCCTAAACCCTGAAACACCAACCCCAGCACGACCCCCTACACTGCCCAAACACCACTGCACTGCCCTAAACACCGAAACACCACCGCCCTGCACGACCACCTACACTGCCCGAACACCACTTCACTGACCTAAACTCTGTTACACCATCCCCCTGCACGACCCCCTACACTGCCCGAACACTACTGCACTCTCCTAAACCCTGAAACACCACCCCCTGCATGATCCCCCTACACTGCCCGAACACCACTGTACTGCCCTAAACCCTGAAATACCACCCCTGCACGACCCCCTGCACTGCCCGAACAACACTGCACTGCCCTAAACCCTGAAACTCCACCCCTCTTCACGACCCCCTACACTGCCCGAACACCACTGCACTGCCCTAAACCCTGAAATACCACCCCCTACACAACCCCCTACGCTGCCTGAACACCACTTCACTGCCCTAAACCCTGAAACACCAGCCCCAGCACAACTCCATACACTGTCGAACACCACTGCACTGCCCTAAACCCTAAAACAACACCCTCAGCAGGACCCCCTACACTGCACGAACACCACTGCACTGCCCTAAACCCTGAAACACCACCCCCAACATGACCCCCTACTCTGCACAAACACCACTGCACTGCCCTAAACCCTGAAACACCCCCCTCAGCTAGACCCCCTACACGGCACAAACACCACTGCACTGCCAAAAACCCTAAAACACCATCCCCAGCATGACCCCCTTCACTGCCTGAACACCACTGCACTTCCCTAAACCCTAAAACACCACTCCCAGCACGACCCCCTACACTGCCCTAACACCACTGCACTGCCCTAAACCCTAAAACACTACCCCCAGCATGACCCCCTACACTGCCCAAACACCACTGCACCACACTAAACCCTGAAACACCATCCCAAGCATGACCCCCAACACTGCCCGAACACCACTGCACTGCCCTAAACCCTGAAACACCACCCCCAGCATGACCCCCTACACTGCAGGAACACCACTGCCCTGCCCTAAACCCTGAAACACCACCCCCAGCATGACCCCCTACACTACACAAACACCACTGCACTACCCTAAACCCTAAAACACCACCCCCAACACGATCTCCTATACTGCCCAAACACCACTGTACTACCCTAAACCCTAAAACACTAACCCCAGCACGACCCCCTACACTACCCAAAGACCACTGCACTACCCTAAACCCTAAAACACTACCCCCAGCACGACCCCCTACACTACCCAAAGACCACTGCACTACCCTAAAACCTAAAACACGACCCCCTACACAAACACCGCTTCACTTCCCTAAAACCTAAAACACTACCAGCAGCACGATCCCTACACTAGACAAACACCACTGCACTACCATAAATCCTAAAACTCTACCCCCAAACTACACAAACAGCACTTCACTACCCTAAACCCTAAAACACTACCCCCAGCACGACCCCTACACATTACCCAAACACAACTGCACATCCCTAAACCCTAAAATACGACCCCCAGCAGTACCCCCTACACTACCCAAACACCACTGCACTACCATAAACCGTAAAACACTACCACCAGCACAACCCCCTACAATACCCAAACCCCACTGCACTACCCTAAACCATAAAACACTACCCCCAGCATGACCCCCTACCCTACCCAAACACCACTGCACTACCCTAAACCCTAAATTTACCCCAGCACAACCCCCTACACTACCCAAACACCACTGCACTACTCTAAACCCTAAATCTACCCTCAGCACGACCCCCTACATTACCCAAACACCTCTGCAATACCCTAAACCCTAAAACACTACCCCCAGCACGACCCCCTACACTACACCAACACCACAGCACTACCCTAAACAGTACCCCAGCATGACCCCCTACACTACATTAACACCGCTGCACTACCCTAAACCCTAAAACACTGCCCCCAGCAAGACCCCCTACACCACCCAAACAGCACTGCAGTGCCCTAAACCCTAAAACACTACCCCAGCACGACCCCCTACACTACACAAACACTGCTGCACTGCCCTAAACTCTAAAATACTACCCCCAGCACGATCCCCTACAATACACAAGCACCACTGCACTACCCTAAACCCTAAATCTACCCCAAGCACGACCCCCTACACTACACAAACACCACTGCACTACCCTAAACCCTGAAATGCCAGCCCCAGCACGACCCCCTACACTCCCCGAACACCACTGCACTGCCCTAAATCCTAAAACAACACCCTGAGCACGACCCCCTACACTGCATGAAAACCACTGCACTGCCCTAAACGCTAAAACACCACCCCAGCACAACCCCCTTCACTGCCCGAACACCACTGCACTTCCCTAAACCTTATAACACCACTCCCAGCATGCCCCCCTACACTGCCCGAACAACACTGCACTGCCCTAAACCCTAAACACCACCCCAGCACAACCCACTACTCTACCCGAACACCACTGCTCTGCCCTAAACCCTGAAACACCACCCCCAGCACGACCCCCCTATGCTGCCCGAACACCACTGCTCTGCCCTAAAGCCTGAAACACCACCCCCAGCAAGACCCTCTACACTCCCGGAACACCACTGCACTGCCCTAAACCCTAAAACAACACCCTCAGCATGACCCCCTACACTGCACAAACACCACTGCACTGCCCTGAACCCTAAAACACCACCCCCAGCACAACCCCCTTCACTGCCCGAACACCATTGTACTTCCCTAAACCCTAAAAAACCAGCCCCAGCATGACCCCCTACACTGCCCAAACACCACTTCACTGACCTAAACCCTGAAACACCACCACCCTGCACGACCACCTACACTGCCCGAACACCACTGCACTGACCTAAACACTGTAACACCATCCCCATGCACGACCCCCTACACTGCCCGAACACCACTGCACTGCCCTAAACCCTGAAACACCAGCCCCAGCACGACCCCTTTCACTGCCCGAACACCACTTCACTGCCCTAAACACTGAAACACCAGCCCCTAGATGACCCCCTACACTGCCCGAACACCACTACACTGCCCTAAACCCTAAAACACCAGCCCCAGCATGACCCCCTACACTGCCCAAACACCACTTCACTGACCTAAACCCTGAAACACCACCACCCTGCACGACCACCTACACTGCCCGAACACCACTGCACTGACCTAAACACTGTAACACCATCCCCATCCACGACCCCCTACACTGCCCGAACACCACTGCACTGCCCTAAACCCTGAAACACCACCCCCCTGCATGACCCCCCTACACTACCCGAACAGCACTGCACTGCCCTAAACCCTGAAACACCACCCCTGCACGACCCCCTACACTGCCCAAACACCACTGCACTGCACTGCCATAAACCCTGAAACACCACCCCCGCATGACCCCCTACACTGCACGAACACCACTGCACTACACTAAACCCTAAAACACCACCCCCAGCATAACCCCCTTCACTGCCCGAACACCACTGCACTTCCCTAAACCAAAAAACACCACTCCCAGCACGACCCCCTTCACTGCCCGAACACCACTGCACTGCACTAAACCCTAAAACACTACCCCCAGCACGACCCCCTACACTGCCCGAACACCACTGCACAGCCCTAAACCCTGAAACACCACCCCCAGCATGACCCCATACACTACCCGTACACCACTGCACTACCCTAAGCCCTAAAACACCAGCCCCAGCACAACCCCCTTCACTGCCCGAACACCACTGCACTCCCCTAAACCCTGAAACACCAGCCCCAGCACGACCCCCTACACTGCCCGAACACCACTGCACTGCCTTAAACCCTGAAACACCAACCCCAGCATGACCCCCTACACTGACCAAACACCACTGCATTGCCCTAAACCCCGAAACACTACCACCCTGCACGACCACCTACACTGCCCGAACACCACTGCACTGACCTAAACTCTGTTACAACATCCCCCTGCACGACCCCCTACAATGCCCGAACACCACGGCACTGCCCTAAACCCTGAAACACCACCCCCCTGCATGACACCCTACACTGCCCGAACACCATTGTACTGCCCTAAACCCTGAAACACCCCCGCCTGCACGACACCCTGCACTGCCCGAACAACACTGCACTGCCCTAAACCCTGAAACTCCATCCCTCTGCACGACCTTCTACACTGCCCGAACACCACTGCACTGCCCGAAACCATGAAACACCACCCCCTGCACAACCCCCGACACTGCCCGAACACCACTGCACTGCCCTAAACTCTCAAACACAACCCTCGCACGAACCCCTACACTGCCAGAACACCACTGCACTGCCCTAAACCCTGAAACACCACTCCCCGCATGACCCCCTACACTGCCCGAACACCACTGCACTGCCATAAACCCTGAAACCCCACCACCAGCATGACCCCCTTCACTGCCCGAACAACACTGCACTTCCCTAAACCCTAAAACACCACTCCCAGCACGACCCCCTACACTGCCCGAACACCACTGCACTGCCATAAACCCTAAAATACTACCCCCAGCACAACCCCCTACACTGCCCAAACACCACTGCACCGCCCTAAACCCTGAAAAACCACCCCCAGCACGACCACCCAACACTGCCCGAACACCACTGCACTGCCCTAAACCCTGAAACACTACTCCCAGCACGACCCCCTACACTGCACGAACACCACTGCGCTAAACCCTGAAACACCACCTCCAGCATGACCCCCTACACTGCCCTAACACCACTGCACTGCCCTAAATCCTAAAACACCACCCCCAGCTCACCCCCTAAACTGCTCGAACACCACTGCACTGCCCTAAACCCTAAAACACCACCCCCAGGACGACCTCCTACACTGCTCAAACACCACTGCACTGCCATAAACCCTAAAACACCACCCCCAACACGACCCCCTACACTACACAAACACCACTGCACTACCATAAACCCTAAAACACCACCCCAAGCATGACCCCCTATACTACCCAAACACCACTGCACTACCCTAAACCCTAAAACACTAACCCCCAGCATGACCCCCTACACTACCCAAAGTCCACTGCACTATCCTAAACCCTAAAACACTACCCCCAGCACGAACCTCTACACTACCCAAAGACCACTGCACGACCCTAAAACCTAATACACGACCCCCTACACTACACAGACACCGCTGCACTTCCCTAAAACCTAAAACACTACCAGCAGCACGACCCCCTACACTACACAAACACCACTGCGCTACCCTAAACCCTAAAACACTACCCCCAGCACGACCCCATACACACTACCCAAACACCACTGCACTACCCTTAACCCTAAAACACTACCCACAGCAGTACCCACTACACTACCCAAACACGATTGCTCTACCCTAAACCCTAAAACAATAACCCCAGCAGGACCCCCTACACTACCCAAACACCACTGCACTCCCCTAAACCCTAAACCACTACCCCCAGCACGACCCCCTACACTACCCAAACACCACTGCACTACCCTAAACGCTAAAACACTACCCCCAGCACGACCCCCTACACTGCCCGAACACCACTGCACAGCCCCAAACCCTGAAACACCACCCCCAGCATGACCCCATACACTACCCGTACACCACTGCACTACCCTAAGCCCTAAAACACCAGCCCCAGCACAACCCCCTTCACTGCCCGAACACCACTGCACTACCCTAAACCCTGAAACACCAGCCCCAGCACGACCCCCTACACTGCCCGAACACCACTGCACTGCCTTAAACCCTGAAACACTACCACCCTGCACGACCACCTACACTGCCCGAACACCACTGCACTGACCTAAACTCTGTTACAACATCCCCCTGCACGACCCCCTACAATGCCCGAACACCACGGCACTGCCCTAAACCCTGAAACACCACCCCCCTGCATGACACCCTACACTGCCCGAACACCATTGTACTGCCCTAAACCCTGAAACACCACCCCCTGCACGACACCCTGCACTGCCCGAACAACACTGCACTGCCCTAAACCATGAAACACCACCCCCTGCACAACCCCCGACACTGCCCGAACACCACTGCACTGCCCTAAACTCTCAAACACAACCCTCGCACGAACCCCTACACTGCCAGAACACCACTGCACTGCCCTAAACCCTGAAACACCACTCCCCGCATGACCCCCTACACTGCCCGAACACCACTGCACTGCCATAAACCCTGAAACCCCACCACCAGCATGACCCCCTTCACTGCCCGAACAACACTGCACTTCCCTAAACCCTAAAACACCACTCCCAGCACGACCCCCTACACTGCCCGAACACCACTGCACTGCCATAAACCCTAAAACACTACCCCCAGCACAACCCCCTACACTGCCCAAACACCACTGCACCGCCCTAAACCCTGAAAAACCACCCCCAGCACGACCACCCAACACTGCCCGAACACCACTGCACTGCCCTAAACCCTGAAACACTACTCCCAGCACGACCCCCTACACTGCACGAACACCACTGCGCTAAACCCTGAAACACCACTTCCAGCATGACCCCCTACACTGCCCTAACACCACTGCACTGCCCTAAATCCTAAAACACCACCCCCAGCACAACCCCCTAAACTGCTTGAACACCACTGCACTGCCCTAAACCCTAAAACACCACCCCCAGGACGACCTCCTACACTGCTCAAACACCACTGCACTGCCATAAACCCTAAAACACCACCCCCAACACGACCCCCTACACTACACAAACACCACTGCACTACCCTAAACCCTAAAACACCACCCCAAGCATGACCCCCTATACTACCCAAACACCACTGCACTACCCTAAACCCTATAACACTAACCCCCAGCATGACCCCCTACACTACCCAAAGACCACTGCACTATCCTAAACCCTAAAACACTACCCCCAGCACGAACCTCTACACTACCCAAAGACCACTGCACGACCCTAAAACCTAATACACGACCCCCTACACTACACAGACACCGCTGCACTTCCCTAAAACCTAAAACACTACCAGCAGCACGACCCCCTACACTACACAAACACCACTGCGTTACCCTAAACCCTAAAACACTACCCCCAGCACGACCCCATACACACTACCCAAACACCACTGCACTACCCTAAACCCTAAAACACTACCCACAGCAGTACCCACTACACTACCCAAACACGATTGCTCTACCCTAAACCCTAAAACAATAACCCCAGCAGGACACCCCTACACTACCCAAACACCACTGCACTCCCCTAAACCCTAAACCACTACCCCCAGCACGACCCCCTACACTACCCAAAAACAACTGCACTACCCTAAACCCTAAAACACTCCCCCAGAACGACTACCTACACTACCCAAACACCACTGCACTACTCTAAACCCTAAATCTACCCTTAGCACGGCCCCCTACACTACCCAAACACCTCTGCACTACCATAAACCCTACAACACTACCCACAGCACGATCCTCTACACTACACCAACACCACAGCACTACCCTAAACCCTAAAACACTACCCCAGCACGACCCCCTACACTACTCTAACACCACTGCACTACCCTAAAACCTAAAACACTGCTCCCAGCACGACCCCCTACACCACCCATACAGCACTGCAGTACCCTAAACCCTAAAACACTACCCCCAGCACGATCCACTACAATACACAAGCACCACTGCACTACCCTTAACCCTAAAACACTACCACAAGCACGACTCCCAACACTACACAAACACCACTGCACTGCCCTAAACCCTGAAACACCGCCCCAAGCATGAACCACCACGCTGCCCGAACACCACTGCCCTGCCCTAAACCATAAACACCACCCCCAGCACGACCCACTACTCTGCCCGAACACCACTGCTCTGCCCTAAACCCTGAAACACCACCCCCAGCACGACCCCCCCAATGCTGCCCGAACACCACTGCTCTGCCCTAAACCCTGAAACACCACCCCCAGCAAGACCCCCTACGGTGCCTGAACACCACTGCACTGCCCTAAACCCTGAAACACCAGCCCCAGCACAACTCCATACACTGTCGAACACCACTGCACTGCCCTAATTCCTGAAACACCAGCCCTAGCACGACCCACTACACTCCCGGAACACCTCTGCACTGCCCTAAACCCTGAAACACAACCCACAGCACGACCCCTACACTGCCTGAACACCACTACACTGCCCTAAACCCTGAACCACCAGCCCCAGCACAACCCCCTAAACTGCTCGAACACCACTGCACTGCCCTAAACCCTAAAACACCACCCCCAGGACGACCTCCTACACTGCTCAAACACCACTGCACTGCCATAAACCCTAAAACACCACCCCCAACACGACCCCCTACACTACACAAACACCACTGCACTACCATAAACCCTAAAACACCACCCCAAGCAT
The DNA here is from genome assembly GCF_964204655.1 of Triturus cristatus. NCBI lineage: Eukaryota > Metazoa > Chordata > Amphibia > Caudata > Salamandridae > Triturus > Triturus cristatus. The sequence continues at coordinate 1,227,323,888 of NC_140579.1, forward strand.
GACCCCCTATACTACCCAAACACCACTGCACTACCCTAAACCCTAAAACACTAACCCCCAGCATGACCCCCTACACTACCCAAAGACCACTGCACTATCCTAAACCCTAAAACACTACCCCCAGCACGAACCTCTACACTACCCAAAGACCACTGCACGACCCTAAAACCTAATACACGACCCCCTACACTACACAGACACCGCTGCACTTCCCTAAAACCTAAAACACTACCAGCAGCACGACCCCCTACACTACACAAACACCACTGCGCTACCCTAAACCCTAAAACACTACCCCCAGCACGACCCCATACACACTACCCAAACACCACTGCACTACCCTTAACCCTAAAACACTACCCACAGCAGTACCCACTACACTACCCAAACACGATTGCTCTACCCTAAACCCTAAAACAATAACCCCAGCAGGACCCCCTACACTACCCAAACACCCCTGCACTCCCCTAAACCCTAAACCACTACCCCCAGCACGACCCCCTACACTACCCAAACACCACTGCACTACCCTAAACCCTAAAACACTACCCCCAGCACGACCCCCTACACTGCCCGAACACCACTGCACAGCCCCAAACCCTGAAACACCACCCCCAGCATGACTCCATACACTACCCGTACACCACTGCACTACCCTAAGCCCTAAAACACCAGCCCCAGCACAACCCCCTTCACTGCCCGAACACCACTGCACTACCCTAAACCCTGAAACACCAGCCCCAGCACGACCCCCTACACTGCCCGAACACCACTGCACTGCCTTAAACCCTGAAACACCAACCCCAGCATGACCCCCTACACTGACCAAACACCACTGCATTGCCCTAAACCCCGAAACACTACCACCCTGCACGACCACCTACACTGCCCGAACACCACTGCACTGACCTAAACTCTGTTACAACATCCCCCTGCACGACCCCCTACAATGCCCGAACACCACGGCACTGCCCTAAACCCTGAAACACCACCCCCCTGCATGACACCCTACACTGCCCGAACACCATTGTACTGCCCTAAACCCTGAAACACCACCCCCTGCACGACACCCTGCACTGCCCGAACAACACTGCACTGCCCTAAACCCTGAAACTCCATCCCTTTGCACGACCTTCTACACTGCCCGAACACCACTGCACTGCCCTAAACCATGAAACACCACCCCCTGCACAACCCCCGACACTGCCCGTACACCACTGCACTGCCCTAAACTCTCAAACACAACCCTCGCACGAACCCCTACACTGCCAGAACACCACTGCACTGCCCTAAACCCTGAAACACCACTCCCCGCATGACCCCCTACACTGCCCGAACACCACTGCACTGCCATAAACCCTGAAACCCCACCACCAGCATGACCCCCTTCACTGCCCGAACAACACTGCACTTCCCTAAACCCTAAAACACCACTCCCAGCACGACCCCCTACACTGCCCGAACACCACTGCACTGCCATAAACCCTAAAACACTACCCCCAGCACAACCCCCTACACTGCCCAAACACCACTGCACCGCCCTAAACCCTGAAAAACCACCCCCAGCACGACCACCCAACACTGCCCGAACACCACTGCACTGCCCTAAACCCTGAAACACTACTCCCAGCACGACCCCCTACACTGCACGAACACCACTGCGCTAAACCCTGAAACACCACTTCCAGCATGACCCCCTACACTGCCCTAACACCACTGCACTAAATCCTAAAACACCACCCCCAGCACAACCCCCTAAACTGCTTGAACACCACTGCACTGCCCTAAACCCTAAAACACCACCCCCAGGACGACCTCCTACACTGCTCAAACACCACTGCACTACCCTAAACCCTAAAACACCACCCCAAGCATGACCCCCTATACTACCCAAACACCACTGCACTACCCTAAACCCTAAAACACCACCCCAAGCATGACCCCCTATACTACCCAAACACCACTGCACTATCCTAAACCCTAAAACACTACCCCCAGCACGAACCTCTACACTACCCAAAGACCACTGCACGACCCTAAAACCTAATACACGACCCCCTACACTACACAGACACCGCTGCACTTCCCTAAAACCTAAAACACTACCAGCAGCACGACCCCCTACACTACACAAACACCACTGCGTTACCCTAAACCCTAAAACACTACCCCCAGCACGACCCCATACACACTACCCAAACACCACTGCACTACCCTAAACCCTAAAACACTACCCACAGCAGTACCCACTACACTACCCAAACACGATTGCTCTACCCTAAACCCTAAAACAATAACCCCAGCAGGACACCCCTACACTACCCAAACACCACTGCACTCCCCTAAACCCTAAACCACTACCCCCAGCACGACCCCCTACACTACCCAAAAACAACTGCACTACCCTAAACCCTAAAACACTCCCCCAGAACGACTACCTACACTACCCAAACACCACTGCACTACTCTAAACCCTAAATCTACCCTTAGCACGGCCCCCTACACTACCCAAACACCTCTGCACTACCATAAACCCTACAACACTACCCACAGCACGATCCTCTACACTACACCAACACCACAGCACTACCCTAAACCCTAAAACACTACCCCAGCACGACCCCCTACACTACTCTAACACCACTGCACTACCCTAAAACCTAAAACACTGCTCCCAGCACGACCCCCTACACCACCCATACAGCACTGCAGTACCCTAAACCCTAAAACACTACCCCCAGCACGACCCACTACAATACACAAGCACCACTGCACTACCCTTAACCCTAAAACACTACCACAAGCACGACTCCCAACACTACACAAACACCACTGCACTGCCCTAAACCCTGAAACACCGCCCCAAGCATGAACCACCACGCTGCCCGAACACCACTGCCCTGCCCTAAACCATAAACACCACCCCCAGCACGACCCACTACTCTGCCCGAACACCATTGCTCTACCCTAAACCCTGAAACACCACCCCCAGCACGACCCCCCCAATGCTGCCCGAACACCACTGCTCTGCCCTAAACCCTGAAACACCACCCCCAGCAAGACCCCCTACGGTGCCTGAACACCACTGCACTGCCCTAAACCCTGAAACACCAGCCCCAGCACAACTCCATACACTGTCGAACACCACTGCACTGCCCTAATTCCTGAAACACCAGCCCTAGCACGACCCACTACACTCCCAGAACACCTCTGCACTGCCCTAAACCCTGAAACACAACCCACAGCACGACCCCTACACTGCCTGAACACCACTACACTGCCCTAAACCCTGAACCACCAGCCCCAGCACTACCCCCTACACTGCCCGAACACCACTGCACTGCCCTAAACTCTGAAGCATCAGTCCCAGCACGACCCCCTACACTGCCCGAACACCACTGTACTGCCTTAAACCCTGAAACACCAGCCCCAGCACGACCACCTATACAGTCTGAACACCACTCCACTGCCCTAAACCCTGAAACACCAGCCCCAGCACGACCCCTACTCTGCCCGAACACCACTGCACTGCCCTAAACCCTGAAACACCACCACCAGCAAGACCCCCTACACTACCCAAACACCACTGCACTGCCCTAGACCCTGAAACACCACCCTCAGAACAACCCCCTACACTGCCTGAACACCACTGCACTGCCATAAACCCTAAAACGCTACCCCCAGCATGACCCCATACACTGCCTAAGCACCACTGCACTGCCCTAAACCCTGAAACACCACCTTTAGGATGACCCCCTACATTGACCGAACACCACTGCTCTGCAATAAACCCTGAAATACCAGCCCCTGTACAACCACCTTCACTGCCGAACACCACTGCATTGACCTAAACACTGTAACACCATCCCCATGCATGATCCCCTACACTACCCGAACACCACTGCACTGCCCAAAACCCTAAAACACCACCCCCCTTCACAACCCCCCTATACTGCCCGAAAACCACTGCACTGCCCTAAACTCTCAAACACAACCCTCGCACGAACCCCTACACTGCCAGAACACCACTGCACTGCCCTAAACCCTGAAACACCACTCCCCGCATGACCCCCTACACTGCCCGAACACCACTGCACTGCCATAAACCCTGAAACACCACCACCAGCATGACCCCCTTCACTGCCCGAACAACACTGCACTTCCCTAAACCCTAAAACACCACTCCCAGAACGACCCCCTACACTGCCCGAACACCACTGCACTGCCATAAACCCTAAAACACTACCCCCAGCACAACCCCCTACACTGCCCAAACACCACTGCACCGCCCTAAACCCTGAAAAACCACCCCCAGCACGACCACCCAACACTGCCCGAACACCACTGCACTGCCCTAAACCCTGAAACACTACGCCCAGCACGACCCCCTACACTGCACGGACACCACTGCACTGCGCTAAACCCTGAAACACCACCTCCAGCATGACCCCCTACACTGCCCTAACACCACTGCACTGCCCTAAACCCTAAAACACCACCCCCAGCACAACCCCCTAAACTGCTCGAACACCACTGCCCTAAACCCTAAAACACCACCCCCAGGACGACCTCCTACACTGCTCAAACATCACTGCACTGCCATAAACCCTAAAACACCACCCCCAACACGACCCCCTACACTACACAAACACCACTGCACTACCCTAAACCCTAAAACATCACCCCAAGCATGACCCCCTATACTACCCAAACACAACTACACTACCCTAAACCCTAAAACACTAACCCCCAGCATGACCCCCTACACTACCCAAAGACCACTGCACTACCCTAAACCCTAAAACACTACCCCCAGCACGAACCTCTACACTACCCAAAGACCACTGCACGACCCTAAAACCTAATACACGACCCCCTACACTACACAGACACCGCTGCACTTCCCTAAAACCTAAAACACTACCAGAAGCACGACCCCCTACACTACACAAACACCACTGCGCTACCCTAATCCCTAAAACACTACCCCCAGCACGACCCCATACACACTACCCAAACACCACTGCACTACCCTAAACCCTAAAACACTACCCACAGCAGTACCCACTACACTACCCAAACACGATTGCTCTACCCTAAACCCTAAAACAATAACCCCAGCAGGACCCCCTACACTACCCAAACACCACTGCACTCCCCTAAACCCTAAACCACTACCCCCAGCACGACCCCCTACACTACCCAAACACCACTGCACTACCCTAAACCATAAAACACTGCCCCCAGCATGACCCCCTACACTACCCAAAAACAACTGCACTACTCTAAACACAAAAACACTCCCCCAGAACGACTACCTACACTACCCAAACACCACTGCACTACTCTAAACCCTAAATCTACCCTTAGCACGGCCCCCTACACTACCCAAACACATCTGCACTACCATAAACCCTACAACACTACCCCCAGCACGATCCTCTACACTACACCAAAACCACTGCACTACCCTAAACCCTAAAACACTACCCCAGCACGACCCCCTACACTACTCTAACACCACTGCACTACCCTAAACCCTAAAACACTGCCCCCAGCACGACCCCCTACACCACCCATATAGCACTGCAGTACCCTAAACCCTAAAACACTACCCCAGCACGACCCAGTACAATACACAAGCACCACTGCACTACCCTTAACCCTAAAACACTACCACAAGCACAACTCCCAACACTACACAAACACCACTGCACTGCCCTAAACCCTGAAACACCGCCCCTAGCATGAACCACTACGCTGCCCGAACACCACTGCCCTGCCCTAAACCATAAACACCACCCCCAGCATGACCCACTACTCTGCCCGAACACCACTGCTCTGCCCTAAACCCTGAAACACCACCCCCAGCACGACCCCCCCAATGCTGCCCGAACACCACTGCTTTGCCCTAAGCCCTGAAACACCACCCCCAGCAAGACCCCCTACGGTGCCTGAACACCACTGCACTGCCCTAAACCCTGAAACACCAGCCCCAGCACAACTCCATACACTGTCGAACACCACTGCACTGCCCTAATTCCTGAAACACCAGCCCCAGCACGACCCACTACACTCCCGGAACGCCTCTGCACTGCCCTAAACCCTTAAACACCAGCCCCAGCACGACCCCCTACACTACCCAAACACCACTGCACTACCCTAAACCCTGAAACACCAGCCCCAGCACAACTCCATACACTGTCGAACACCACTGCACTGCCCTAATTCCTGAAACACCAGCCCCAGCACGACCCCTACACTGCCTGAACACCACTGCACTGCCCTAAACCCTGAACCACCAGCCCCAGCACTACCCCCTACACTGCCCGAACACCACTGCACTGCCCTAAACTCTGAAGCATCAGTCCCAGCATGACCCCCTACACTGCCCGAACACCACTGTACTGCCTTAAACCCTGAAACACCAGCCCCAGCACGACCACCTACACTGTCTGAACACCACTCCACTGCCCTAAACCCTGAAACACCAGCCCCAGCACGACCCCTACTCTGCCCGAACACCACTGCACTGCCCTAAAACCTGAAACACCACCACCAGCATGACCCCCTACACTACCCAAACACCACTGCACTGCCCTAGACCCTGAAACACCACCCTCAGAACAACCCCCTACACTGCACGAACACCACTGCACTGCCCTAAACCCTAAAACACCTCCCCCTGCACGACCCCTTCACTGCTCGAACACCACTGCATTTCCCTAAACCTTAAAACACCACTCCCAGCATGACCCCTACACTGCCTGAACACCACTGCACTGCCATAAACCCTAAAACGCTACCCCCAGCATGACCCCATACACTGCCTGAGCACCACTGCACTGCCCTAAACCCTGAAACACCACCTTTAGCATGGCCCCCTACACTGCCCGAACACCACTGCTCTGCCCTAAACCCTGAAATACCAACCCCTGCACAACCACCTTCACTGCCCGAACACCACTGCATTGACCTAAACACTGTAACACCATCCCCATGCATGATCCCCTACACTGCCCGAACACCACTGCACTGCCCAAAACCCTAAAACACCACCCCCTAAACAACCCCCCTACACTGCCCGAACAACACTGCACTGCCCTAAACCATGAAACACCACCCCCCTCCACGACCCCCTACACTCCCCAAACAAAACTGCACGGCCCTAAACCCTGAAACACCACCCCCGCACTGCCAGAACACCACTGCACTGCCCTAAACTCTGAAAAACCACTCCCGCATGCACCCCTACACTGCCAGAACACCACTGCACTGCCCTAAACCCTAAAACACCACCCCCCCACACGACCCCCCCTGCACTGCTTGAACAACACTGCACCGCCCTAAACCCTGAAACACCACCCCCTGCACAACCCCCTACACTGCCCGAACAACACTGCACTGCCCTAAACCCAGAAACACCACCCCGCACTGCCAAAACACCACTTCACTGCCCTAAACTCTGAAACTCCACCCCGCCTTCACCCCTACACTGCCAGAACACCACTGCACTGCCCTAAACCCTAAACACCTACCCCAGCATGACCCACTGCTCTGCCCTAAACACCACCCTCAGTATGACCCCCTACACTGTCCAAACAACACTGAACTGACCTAAACCCTGAACCACCAGCCCCAGCACGACCCCCTACACTGCCCAAACACCACTGCACTGACCTATCCCCTGAAACATCAGCCCCAGCATGACCCCCTACACTGCCCGAACACCACTGCACTGCCCTAAACCCTGAAACACCAGCCCCAGCACGACCACCTACACTGCCTGAACACCACTGCACTGCCCTAAACACTGAAACACCAGCCCCAGCACGACCACCTACACTGCCCAACACCACTGCACTGCCTTAAACCCTGAAACACCAGCCGCGGCACGACCCCCTACACTACCCAAACACCACTGCACTGCCCTAAACCCTGAAACACCACCACCCTGCACCACCACCTACACTGCCCGAACACCACTGCACTGACCTAAACACTGTAACACCACCCCCATGCACGACCCCCTACACTGCCCGAACACCACTACACTGCTATAAACCGTGAAACACCACCCCCACACGATACCCTACACTGCACAAACACCACTTCACTACCCTAAACCCTAAAACAGCAATCCCAGCACGACCCCCTTCACTGCCCGAACACCACTGCACTTCCCAAAACCCTAAAACACCACTCCCAGCACGACCCCCTACACTGCCCAAACACCACTGCACTGCCCTAAAACCTAAAACACTACCCCCAGCATGAACCCCTACACTGCCCAAACACCACTGGACTGCCCTAAACCCTGAAACACCACCCCCAGCACGAACCCCAACACTGCCCGAACACTACTGCACTGCCCTAATCCCTTAAACACCACTCCCAGCACGACACCCTACACTGCACGAACACCACTGCACTGCCCTAAACCCTAAAACATCACCCCCAGCACGACCCCTTCACTGCCCGAACACCACTGCACTTCCCTAAACCCTAAAGCACCACTCCCAGCACGACCCCCTTCACTGCCCGAACACCAATGCACTGCCCTAAACCCTAAAACACTACCCCCAGCACGACCCCCTACACTGCCCGAACACCACTGCACAGCCCTAATCCCTGAAACACCACCCCCAGCATGACCCCCTACACTGTCCGAACACCACTGCTCTGCCCTGAGCCCTAAAACACCAGCCCCAGCACGACCCCCTTCACTGCCCGAACACCACTGCACTGCCCTAAGCCCTGAAAAACCAGCCCAAACACGACCCCTACACTGCCCGAACACCATTGCACTGCCCTAAACCCTGAAACACCAACCCCAGCACGACCCCCTACACTGCCCGAACACCACTACACTGCCCTAAACCCTGAAACACAACCCACAGCACGACCCTCTACACTGCCCGAACACCATTGCACTGCCCTAAACCCTGAAACACCACCCCAGCACGAACCCCTACACTGCCTGAACACCACTGCACTGCCCTAAACCCTGAAACACCATCCCAGCACGACCCCCTACACTGCCCAAGCACCACTGTACTGCCCTAAACCCTGAAACATCAGCCCCAGCACGACCCCCTACACTGCTGGGACACAACTGCACTGCCATAAACCATGAAACACCAGCCCCAGCACGACCCCCTACACTGCCCGAACACCACTGCACGACCTAAACCCTGTAACACCACCCCCGCACGACCCCCTACAATGCCCGAGCACCACTGCACTGCCTTAAACCCTGAAACACCACCCCCCGCACGACAGCCTACAGTGCCCAAACACCACTGCACTGCCCTAAACTCTGAAACACCACTCCCGCATGACCCCCTACACTGCCCGAACACCACTGCACTGCCCTAAACCCTGAATCACCACCCCCGCATGACCCCTACACTGCCCGAACACCACTGCACTACCCTAAACCCTGAAACACCACCCCCAGCACGATCCCTACACTGCACGAACACCACTGCACTGCCCTAAACCCTAAAACACCACCTTCAGCACGACCCCCTACACTGCACGAACACCACACCACTGCCCTAAACCCTAAAACACCACCCCCCGCACGACCCCCTTCACTGCCCGAACACCACTGCACTTCCCTAAACCTTAAAACAGCACTCCCAGCATGACCCCATACACTGCCCGAACACCACTGCACTGCCCTAAACCCTAAAACGCTACCCCCAGCATGAGCCCCTACACTACCCGAGCACCACTGCACTGCCCTAAACCCTGAAACACTACCCCTAGCACGACCCCCTACACTACCCTAACACCACTGCTCTGCCCTAAACCCTGAAACACCAGCCCCAGCACAACTCTCTACACTGCCCGAAGACCACTGCACTGCCCTAAACCCTGAAACGCCACCCCTGCATGACACCCTACACTGCACGAACACCACTACACTGCCCTAAACCCTAAAACACCACCCCCAGCACAACCCCCTTCACTGACCGAACACCACTGCACTTCCCTAAACCCTAAAACACCACTCCCAACACTACCCCCTTCACTGCCCGAACACCACTGCACTGCCCTAAACCCTAAAACACTACCCCCAGCATGACCCCCTACACTGCCCGAACACCACTGCTCTGCCCTAAGCCCTGAAACACCAGCCCCAGCATGACCCCCTTCACTGCCCGAACACCACTGCACTGCCCTAAACCCTGAAAAACCAGCCCCAACACGACCCCTACACTGCCTGAACACCACTGTACTGCCCTAAACCCTGAAACACCACCCTCTGCACAACCCCCTACACTGCCCGAACAACACTGCACTGCCCTAAACTCTGAAACACCACCCCCTGCACAACGCCCTACACTGCCCGAACAACACTGCACTGCCCTAAACCCTGAAACTCCACCTCTCTGCACAACCCCCTACACTGCCCGAACACCACTGCACTGCCCTAAACCCTGAAACACCACCCCACGCATTACCCCCTACAATGCCCGAACACCACGGCAATACCCTAAACCATGAAACACCAACCCCAGCATGACCCCCTACTCTGCATGAACACAACTGCACTGCCCTAATCCCTGAAACACCACCCTCAGCACGACCCCCTACACTGCACGAACACAACTGCACAGCCATAAACCCTACAACACCACCCCCAGCAAGACCCCCTTCACTGCCCGAACACCACTGCACTTCCCTAAACCCTAAAACACCACACCCAGCACGACCCCCTACACTGCCCAAACACCACTGCACTGCCCTAAACCCTAAAACACTACCCCTAGCAGCAACCCCTACACTACCCAAACACCACTGCACTACCCTAAACCCTAAAACACTAACCCCAGCAGTACCCCCAACACTACCCAAACACCATTGAACTACCCTAAACCCTAAAACACTACCCCCAGCAGGACCCCCTACACTACCCAAACAACACTGCACTCCCCTAAACCCTAAACCACTACCCACTGCACAACCCCCTACACTCCCCAAACACCTCTGCACTACCCTAAACCATAAAGCACTACCCCCAGCATGACCCCCTACACTGCCTAAACACCTCTGCACTACCCTAAACCCTAAAACACTCCCCCAGCATGACTCCCTACACTACCCAAACACCGCTGATCTGCCCTAAACCCTAATTCTACCACCAGCACGACCCCCTATTCTACCCAAACACCACTGCACTACCCTAAACCCTAAATCTACGCCCAGCATGACCCCCTACACTACCCAAACACCACTGCACTACTCTAAACCCAATATCTACCCTCAGCACGACCCCTACACTACCCAAACACCACTGCACTACCCTAAACCCTAAAACACAACCCCCAGCACGACCCCCTACACTACACCAACACCACTGCACTACCCTAAACCTTAAAACAATACCCCAGCATGACCACCTACACTACCCAAACACCACTGCACTACCCTAAACCCTAAAACACTACCCCCAGCACGACCCCCTACACTACACAAACACCACTGAACTGCATAAACACTAAAACACTACCCCCAGCACCACCCCCTACAATACACAAGCACCACTGCACCCCCCTAAACCCTAAATCTACCCCAAGCACAACCCCCCTACACTACACAAACATCACGGCACTACCCTAAACCCTAAAACACTGCCCCCAGCACGACCCCCTACACTACCCAAACACCACTGCACTGCCCTAAACCCTAAAACACTACCCCCAGCACGACCCCCTACACTACACAAACACCACTGAACTGCATAAACACTAAAACACTACCCCCAGCACCACCCCCTACAATACACAAGCACCACTGCACCCCCCTAAACCCTAAATCTACCCCAAGCACAACCCCCCTACACTACACAAACATCACGGCACTACCCTAAACCCTAAAACACTACCACAAGCATGACTCCTTACACTACAGAAACACCACTGCACTACCCTAAACCCTGAAACACCAACACCAGCACGACCCCGTTCACTGCCCGAACACCACTGCATTGCCCTAAACCCTGAAACACCACCCCCAGCACGGCCCACTACTCTGCCCGAACACCACTGCTCTGCCGTAAACCCTGAAAGACCACCCCCAGCACGACCCCCTATGCTGCCCGAACACCACTGCTCTGCCCTAAACCCTGAAACACCAGCCCCAACACGACTCCCTACACTGCCCGAACACCACTGCACTGCCCAAACCCTGAAACACCAGCCCCAGCACGACCCCCTACACTGTGCGAACACCACTACACTGCCCTAAACACTGAAACACAACCCACAGCATGACCCTCTACACTGCCCAGACACCACTGCACTGCCCTAAACCCTGAAACACCACCCACAGCATGAACCCCTACACTGCCCGAACACCACTGCACTGCCCTAAACCCTGAAACACCACCCCAGCACGACCCCCTACACTGCTTGAACACCACTGCACTGACCTAAACCCTGAACCACCATCCCCAGCACGACCCCCTACACTACCCGAGCACCTCTGTACTGCCCTAAACCCAGAAACATCAGCCCCAACACGACCCCCTACACTGCCAGAACACCACTGCACTAACCCTAAACCCTGAAACACCAGGCCCAGCATGACCCCTACACTGCTGGAACACCACTGCACTGCCCTAAACTCTGAAACACCAGCCCCAGCACGACGCCCTACACTGCCCAATCACCACTGCACTGCCAGAAACCCTGAAACACCAGCCCCAGTACGACCCCTTACACTACCCCAACACCACTGCACTGCCCTAAACCCTGAAACACCACCACCCTGCACGACCACCTACACTGCCCGAACACCACTGCACTGCCCTAAACCCTGAAACACCACTCCCACATGACCCCCTACACTGCCCGAACACCACTGCACTGCCCTAATCCCTGAATCACCACCCCCCGCACGACCGCTACACTGCCCGAACACCACTGCACTGCCCTAAACCCTGAAACACCACCCCCAGCATGATCCCTACACTGCACGAACACCACTGCACTGCCCTAAACCCTAAAACATCACCCCCAGCACGACCCCCTACACTACCCAAACACCACTGCACTACCCTAAACCCTGAAACACCACCCTCAGCACAACCCACTACACTGCACGAACACCACTGCACTGCCCTAAACCCTAAAACACCACCCCCTGCTCGACCCCCTACACTGCCCGAACAACACCTCACTGCCCTAAACCCTGAAACACCACCCCCTGCACAACACCCTACACTGCCCAAACACCACTGCACTGCCCTAAACCCTGAAACACCACCCCCTGCTCGACCCCTACACAGCCCGAACAGCACCTCACTGCCCTAAACCCTGAAACACCACCCCCTGCACAACCCCCTACACTGCCCGAACACCACTGCACTGCCCTAAACTCTGAAACACCATCCTCGCACGAACCCCTACACTGCCCGAACACCACTGCACTGCCCTAAACCCTGAAACACCACCCCACGCACGACCCCCTACACTGCCCGAACACCACTGCACTGCCCTAATCCATGAAACACCACCCCCAGCATGACCCCCTACTCTGCACGAACACAACTACACTGCCCTAATCCCTGAAACACCACCCTCAGAACGACCCCCTACACTGCACAAACACCACTGCACTGCCATAAACCCTAAAACACCACCCCCAGCACGACCCCCTTCACTGCCCGAACACCACTACACTGCCCTAATCTCTGAAACACCACCCTCAGAACGACCCCCTACACTGCACAAACACCACTGCACTGCCATAAACCCTAAAACACCACCCCCGGCATGACCCCCTTCAAAGCCCGAACAACACTACACTGCCCTAATCTCTGAAACACCACCCTCAGAACGACCCCCTACACTGCACAAACACCACTGCACTGCCATAAACCCTAAAACACCACCCCCGGCATGACCCCCTACACTGCCCGAACACCACTGCACTGCCCTAAATACAAAAAACACTACCCCCAGCATGACCCCCTACACTGCCCAAACACCACTGCACTAACCTAAACCCTAAAACACTACCCATAGCAGCACCCCCTACACTACCCAAACACCACTGCACTACCCTAAACCCTAAAACACTAACCCCAGCAGTACCCCCAACACTGCCCAAACACCATTGCACTATCCTAAACCCTAATACACTACCCCCAGCAGGACCCCCTACACTACCTAAACACCACTGCACTCCCCTAAACCCTAAACCACTACCCCTGCACAACCCCGTACACTACCCAAACACCACTGCACTACCCTAAACCCTAAAACACTACCCCCAGCATGACCCCCTACACTACCCAAACACCACTGCACTACCCTAAACCCTAAAAATCTCCCCCAGCATAACTCCCTACACTACCCAAACACCACTGCACTGCCCTAAACCCTAATTGTACCACCAGCACGACCCCCTGTTCTACCCAAACACCACTGTACTACCCTAAACCCTAAATCTACGCCCAGCATGACCCTCTACACTACCCAAACACCACTGCACTACTCTAAACCCAAAATATACCCTCAGCACGACCCCTACACTACCCAAACATCACTGCACTACCCTAAACCCTAAAACACTACCCCCAGCACGACCAGCTACACTACACCAACACCACTGCACTACCCTAAACCTTAAAACATTAACCCAGCATTACCACCTACACTACCCAAACACCACTGCACTGCCCTAAACCCTAAAACACTACCCCCAGCACGACCCCCTACACTACACAAACACCACTGAACTGCCTAAACACTAAAACACTACCCCCAGCACGACCCCTACAATACACAAGCACCACTGCACCACCCTAAACCCTAAATCTACCCCAAGCACAACCCCCTACACTACACAAACATCACAGCACTACCCTAAACCCTAATACACTACCACAAGCACGACTCCTTCCACTACAGAAACACCACTGCACTACTCTAAACCCCGAAACACCAGCACGACCCCGTTCACTGCCCGAACACCACTGCATTGCCCTAAACCCTGAAACAACACCCCCAGCATGACCCCCTACGCTGTCCAAACACCACTGCACTGCCCTAAACCCTAAACACCACCCCCAGCACAGCCCACTACTCTGCCCGAACACCACTGCTCTGCCGTAAACCCTGAAAGACCACCCCCAGCACGACCCCCTATGCTGCCCGAACACCACTGCTCTGCCCTAAACCCTAAAACACCACACCCAGCATGACCCCCTACACTGCCCGAACACCACTGCACTGCCCTAAATACAAAAAACACTACCCCCAGCATGACCCCCTACACTGCCCAAACACCACTGCACTAACCTAAACCCTAAAACACTAACCCCAGCAGTACCCCCAACACTGCCCAAACACCATTGCACTATCCTAAACCCTAATACACTACCCCCAGCAGGACCCCCTACACTACCTAAACACCACTGCACTCCCCTAAACCCTAAACCACTACCCCTGCACAACCCCGTACACTACCCAAACACCACTGCACTACCCTAAACCCTAAAACACTACCCCCAGCATGACCCCCTACACCACCCAAACACCACTGCACTACCCTAAACCCTAAAAATCTCCCCCAGCATAACTCCCTACACTACCCAAACACCACTGCACTGCCCTAAACCCTAATTTTACCACCAGCACGACCCCCTGTTCTACCCAAACACCACTGTACTACCCTAAACCCTAAATCTACGCCCAGCATGACCCTCTACACTACCCAAACACCACTGCACTACTCTAAACCCAAAATCTACCCTCAGCACGACCCCTACACTACCCAAACATCACTGCACTACCCTAAACCCTAAAACACTACCCCCAGCACGACCAGCTACACTACACCAACACCACTGCACTACCCTAAACCTTAAAACATTAACCCAGCATTACCACCTACACTACCCAAACACCACTGCACTGCCCTAAACCCTAAAACACTACCCCCAGCACGACCCCCTACACTACACAAACACCACTGAACTGCCTAAACACTAAAACACTACCCGCAGCACGACCCCTACAATACACAAGCACCACTGCACCACCCTAAACCCTAAATCTACCCCAAGCACAACCCCCTACACTACACAAACATCACAGCACGACCCTAAACCCTAATACACTACCACAAGCACGACGCCTTCCACTACAGAAACACCACTGCACTACTCTAAACCCCGAAACACCAGCACGACCCCGTTCACTGCCCGAACACCACTGCATTGCCCTAAACCCTGAAACAACACCCCCAGCATGACCCCCTACGCTGTCCGAACACCACTGCACTGCCCTAAACCCTAAACACCCCCCAGCACAGCCCACTTCTCTGCCCGAACACCACTGCTCTGCCGTAAACCCTGAAAGACCACCCCCAGCACGACCCCCTATGCTGCCCGAACACCACTGCTCTGCCCTAAACCCTAAAACACCACACCCAGCATGACCCCCTACACTGCCCGAACACCACTGCACTGCCCTAAATACAAAAAACACTACCCCCAGCATGACCCCCTACACTGCCCAAACACCACTGCACTAACCTAAACCCTAAAACACTACCCATAGCAGCAACCCCTACACTACCCAAACACCACTGCACTACCCTAAACCCTAAAACACTAACCCCAGCAGTACCCACAACACTACCCAAACACCATTGCACTATCCTAAACCCTAAAACACTACCCCCAGCAGGACCCCCTACACTACCTAAACACCACTGCACTCCCCTAAACCCTAAACCACTACCCCTGCACAACCCTGTACACTACCCAAACACCACTGCACTACCCTAAACCCTAAAACACTACCCCCAGCATGACCCCCTACACTACCCAAACACCACTGCACTACCCTAAACCCTAAAAAACTCCCCCAGCATAACTCCCTACACTACCCAAACACCACTGCACTGCCCTAAACCCTAATTGTACCACCAGCACGACCCCCTGTTCTACCCAAACACCACTGTACTACCCTAAACTCTAAATCTACGCCCAGCATGACCCTCTACACTACCCAAACACCACTGCACTACTCTAAACCCAAAATCTACCCTCAGCACGACCCCTACACTACCCAAACATCACTGCACTACCCTAAACCCTAAAACACTACCCCCAGCACGACCAGCTACACTACACCAACACCACTGCACTACCCTAAACCTTAAAACATTAACCCAGCATCACCACCTACACTACCCAAACACCACTGCACTATCTTAAACCCTAAAACACTGCCCCCAGCACGACCCCCTACACTACCCAAACACCACTGCACTGCCCTAAACCCTAATACACTACCACAAGCACGACTCCTTCCACTATAGAAACACCACTGCACTACTCTAAACCCTGAAAAACCAGCACAACCCCGTTCACTGCCCGAACACCACTGCATTGCCCTAAACCCTGAAACAACACCCCCTGCATGACACCCTACACTGCACGAACACCACTACACTGCCCTAAACCCTAAAACACCACCCCCAGCACAACCCCCTTCACTGACCGAACACCACTGCACTTCCCTAAACCCTAAAACACCACTCCCAACACTACCCCCTTCACTGCCCGAACACCACTGCACTGCCCTAAACCCTAAAACACTACCCCCAGCATGACCCCCTACACTGCCCGAACACCACTGCTCTGCCCTAAGCCCTGAAACACCAGCCCCAGCATGACCCTCTTCACTGCCCGAACACCACTGCACTGCCCTAAACCCTGAAAAACCAGCCCCAACACGACCCCTACACTGCCCGAACACCACTGCACTGCCCTAAACCCTGAAACACCACCCCCTGCACAACCCCCTACACTGCCCGAACAACACTGCACTGCCCTCAACCCTGAAACACCACCCCCTGCACAACGCCCTACACTGCCCGAACAACACTGCACTGCCCTAAACCCTGAAACTCCGCCCCTCTGCACAACCCCCTACACTGCCCGAACACCACTGCACTGCCCTAAACCCTGAAACACCACCCCACGCATGACCCCCTACAATGCCCGAACACCAAGGCACTGCCCTAAACCATGAAACACCAACCCCAGCATGACCCCCTACACTGCATGAACACAACTGCACTGCCCTAATCCCTGAAACACCACCCTCAGCACGACCCCCTACACTGCACGAACACAACTGCACAGCCATAAACCCTAAAACACCACCCCCAGCAAGACCCCCTTCACTGCCCGAACACCACTGCACTTCCCTAAACCCTAAAACACCACACCCAGCACGACCCCCTACACTGCCCGAACACCACTGCACTGCCCTAAACCCTAAAACACTACCCCTAGCAGCAACCCCTACTCTACCCAAACACCACTGCACTACCCTAAACCCTAAAACACTAACCCCAGCAGTACACCCAACACTACCCAAACACCATTGCACTACCCTAAACCCTAAAACACTACCCCCAGCAGGACCCCCTACACTACCCAAACAACACTGCACTCCCCTAAACCCTAAACCACTACCCACTGCACAACCCCCTACACTCCCCAAACACCTCTGCACTACCCTAAACCATAAAGCACTACCCCCAGCATGACCCCCTACACTGCCCAAACACCTCTGCACTACCCTAAACCCTAAAACACTCCCCCAGCATGACTCCCTACACTACCCAAACACCGCTGATCTGCCCTAAACCCTAATTCTACCACCAGCACGACCCCCTATTCTACCCAAACACCACTGCACTACCCTAAACCCTAAATCTACACCCAGCATGACCCCCTACACTACCCAAACACCACTGCACTACTCTAAACCCAATATCTTCCCTCAGCACGACCCCTACACTACCCAAACACCACTGCACTACCCTAAACCCTAAAACACAACCCCCAGCACGACCCCCTACACTACACCAACACCACTGCACTACCCTAAACCTTAAAACATTACCCCAGCATGACCACCTACACTACCCAAACACCACTGCACTACCCTAAACCCTAAAACACTGCCCCCAGCACGACCCCCTACACTACCCAAACACCACTGCACTGCCCTAAACCCTAAAACACTACCCCCAGCACGACCCCCTACACTACACAAACACCACTGAACTGCATAAACACTAAAACACTACCCCCAGCACCACCCCCTACAATACACAAGCACCACTGCACCACCCTAAACCCTAAATCTACCCCAAGCACAACCCCCCTACACTATACAAACATCACGGCACTACCCTAAACCCTAAAACACTACCAAAAGCATGACTCCTTACACTACAGAAACACCACTGCACTACCCTAAACCCTGAAACACCAGCACCAGCACGACCCCGTTCACTGCCCGAACACCACTGCATTGCCCTAAACCCTGAAACACCACCCCCAGCATGACCCCCTACGCTGTCCGAACACCACTGCACTGCCCTAAACCCTAAACACCACCCTCAGCACGGCCCACTACTCTGCCCGAACACCACTGCTCTGCCGTAAACCCTGAAAGACCACCCCCAGCACGACCCCCTATGCTGCCCGAACACCACTGCTCTGCCCTAAACCCTGAAACACCAGCCCCAACACGACTCCCTACACTGCCCGAACACCACTGCACTGCCCAAACCCTGAAACACCAGCCCCAGCACGACCCCCTACACTGAGCGAACACCACTACACTGCCCTAAACACTGAAACACAACCCACAGCACGACCCTCTACACTGCCCAGACACCACTGCACTACCCTAAATCCTGAAACACCACCCACAGCATGAACCCCTACACTGCCCGAACACCACTGCACTGCCCTAAACCCTGAAACACCACCCCAGCACGACCCCCTACACTGCCTGAACACCACTGCACTGACCTAAACCCTGAACCACCATCCCCAGCACGACCCCCTACACTACCCGAGCACCTCTGTACTGCCCTAAACCCTGAAACATCAGCCCCAGCACGACCCCCTACACTGCCAGAACACCACTGCACTGCCCTAAACCCTGAAACACCAGGCCCAGCATGACCCCTACACTGCTGGAACACCACTGCACTGCCCTAAACTCTGAAACACCAGCCCCAGCACGACGCCCGACACTGCCCAATCACCACTGCACTGCCCTAAACCCTGAAACACCAGCCCCAGTATGACCCCTTACACTACCCCAACACCACTGCACTGCCCTAAACCCTGAAACACCACCACCCTGCACGACCACCTACACTGCCCGAACACCACTGCACTGCCCTAAACCCTGAAACACCACTCCCACATGACCCCCTACACTGCCCGAACACCACTGCACTGCCCTAATCCCTGAATCACCACCCCCCGCATGACCGCTACACTGCCCGAACACCACTGCACTGCCCTAAACCCTGAAACACCACCCCCAGCATGATCCCTACACTGCACGAACACCACTGCACTGCCCTAAACCCTAAAACATCACCCCCAGCACGACCCCCTACACTGCACAAACACCACTGCACTGCCCTAAACCCTAAAACACCACCCCCAGCACGACCCCCTTCACTGACCGAACACCACTGCACTTCCCTAAACCTTAAAACAACACTCCCAGCACTACCCCCTACACTGCCCGAACACCACTGCTCTGCCCTAAACCCTGAAACACCAGTCCCAGCACAACTCCCTACACTGCCCGAAGACCACTGCTCTGCCCTAAACCCTGAAACACCACCCCCAGCACAACTCCCTACACTGCCCGAAGACCACTGCACTGCCCTAAACCCTGAAACGACACCCCCACACAGCACCCTATACTGCACGAACACCACTACACTGCCCTAAACCCTAAAACACCACCCCCAGCATGACCCCGGTCAATGCCCGAACACCAATGCACTTCCTTAAACCCTAATACACCACTCCCAGCACGACCCCATTCACTGCCCGAACACCACTGCACTGCCCTAAACCCTAAAACACTACCCCCAGCACGACCCCCTACACTGCTCGAACACCACTGCACGGCCCTAATCCCTGAAACACCACCCCCAGCATGAGCCCCTACACTGCCCGAACACCACTGCTCTACCCTAAGCCCTGAAATACCAGCCCCAGCACGACCCCCTTCACTGCCCGAACACCACTGCACTGCCCTAAACCCTGAAAAACCAGCCCCAACACGACCCCTACACTGCACAAACACCACTGCACTGCCCTAAACCCTGAAACACCAATCCCAGCATAACCCCCTACACTGCCCGAACACCACTGCACTGCCATAAACCTCGAAACACCACCACCCTGAACGACCACCTACACTGCCCGAACACCACTGCACTAACCTAAACCCTGAAACACCACCCCCCTGCACGACCCCCCTACAGTGCCCGAACACCACTGCACTGCCCTAAACCCTGAAACACCACCCCCTGCTCGACCCCCTACACTGCCCGAACAACACCTCACTGCCCTAAACCCTGAAACACCACCCCCTGCACAACCCCCTACACTGCCCGAACACCACTGCACTGCCCTAAACCCTGAAACACCACCCCCTGCTCGACCCCCTACACAACCCGAACAACACCTCACTGCCCTAAACCCTGAAACACCACCCCCTGCACAACCCCCTACACTGCCCGAACACCACTGCACTGCCCTAAACTCTGAAACACCATCCCCGCACGAACCCCTACACTGCCCGAACACCACTGCACTGCCCTAAACCCTGAAACACCACCCCACGCATGACCCCCTACACTGCCCGAACACCACTGCACTGCCCTAATCCATGAAACACCACCCCCAGCATGACCCCCTACTCTGCACGAACACAACTACACTGCCCTAATCCCTGAAACACCACCCTCAGAACGACCCCCTACACTGCACAAACACCACTGCACTGCCATAAACCCTAAAACACCACCCCCAGCACGACCCCCTTCACTGCCCGAACACCACTACACTGCCCTAATCTCTGAAACACCACCCTCAGAACGACCCCCTACACTGCACAAACACCACTGCACTGCCATAAACCCTAAAACACCACCCCCGGCATGACCCCCTTCACTGCCCGAACACCACTGCACTTCCCTAAACCCTAAAACACCACACCCAGCATGACCCCCTACACTACCCAAACACCACTGCACTACCCTAAACCCTAAAACACTAACCCCAGCAGTACCCCCAACACTGCCCAAACACCATTGCACTATCCTAAACCCTAATACACTACCCCCAGCAGGACCCCCTACACTACCTAAACACCACTGCACTCCCCTAAACCCTAAACCACTACCCCTGCACAACCCCGTACACTACCCAAACACCACTGCACTACCCTAAACCCTAAAACACTACCCCCAGCATGACCCCCTACACTACCAAAACACCACTGCACTACCCTAAACCCTAAAAAACTCCCCCAGCATAACTCCCTACACTACCCAAACACCACTGCACTGCCCTAAACCCTAATTTTACCACCAGCACGACCCCCTGTTCTACCCAAACACCACTGTACTACCCTAAACCCTAAATCTACGCCCAGCACGACCGCTACACTACCCAAACACCACTGCACTACCCTAAACCCTAAAACACTACCCCCAGCACGACCAGCTACACTACACCAACACCACTGCACTACCCTAAACCTTAAAACATTAACCCAGCATTACCACCTACACTACCCAAACACCACTGCACTATCTTAAACCCTAAAACACTGCCCCCAGCACGACCCCCTACACTACCCAAACACCACTGCACTGCCCTAAACCCTAAAACACTACCCCCAGCACGACCCCCTACACTACACAAACACCACTGAACTGCCTAAACACTAAAACACTACCCCCAGCATGACCCCTACAATACACAAGCACCACTGCACCACCCTAAACCCTAAATCTACCCCAAGCACAACCCCCTACACTACACAAACATCACAGCACTACCCTAAACCCTAATACACTACCACAAGCACGACTCCTTCCACTACAGAAACACCACTGCACTACTCTAAACCCCGAAACACCAGCACGACCCCGTTCACTGCCCGAACACCACTGCATTGCCCTAAACCCTGAAACAACACCCCCAGCATGACCCCCTACGCTGTCCGAACACCACTGCACTGCCCTAAACCCTAAACACCACCCCCAGCACAGCCCACTACTCTGCCCGAACACCACTGCTCTGCCGTAAACCCTGAAAGACCACCCCCAGCACGACCCCCTATGCTGCCCGAACACCACTGCTCTGCCCTAAACCCTAAAACACCACACCCAGCATGACCCCCTACACTGCCCGAACACCACTGCACTGCCCTAAATACAAAAAACACTACCCCCAGCATGACCCCCTACACTGCCCAAACACCACTGCACTAACCTAAACCCTAAAACACTACCCATAGCAGCACCCCCTACACTACCCAAACACCACTGCACTACCCTAAACCCTAAAACACTAACCCCAGCAGTACCCCCAACACTACCCAAACGCCATTGCACTATCCTAAACCCTAAAACACTACCCCCAGCAGGACCCCCTACACTACCTAAACACCACTGCACTCCCCTAAACCCTAAACCACTACCCCTGCACAACCCCGTACACTACCCAAACACCACTGCACTACCCTAAACCCTAAAACACTACCCCCAGCATGACCCCCTACACTACCCAAACACCACTGCACTACCCTAAACCCTAAAAAACTCCCCCAGCATAACTCCCTACACTACCCAAACACCACTGCACTGCCCTAAACCCTAATTGTACCACCAGCACGACCCCCTGTTCTACCCAAACACCACTGTACTACCCTAAACCCTAAATCTACGCCCAGCATGACCCTCTACACTACCCAAACACCACTGTACTACTCTAAACTTAAAATCTACCCTCAGCACGACCCCTACACTACCCAAAAATCACTACACTACCCTAAACCCTAAACCCTAAAACACTACCCCCAGCACGACCAGCTACACTGCACCAACACCACTGCACTACCCTAAACCTTAAAACATTAACCCAGCATTACCACCTACACTACCCAAACACCACTGCACTATCTTAAACCCTAAAACACTGCCCCCAGCACGACCCCCTACACTACCCAAACACCACTGCACTGCCCTAAACCCTAAAACACTACCCCCAGCACGACCCCCTACACTACACAAACACCACTGAACTGCCTAAACACTAAAACAATACCCCCAGCACGATCCCTACAATACACAAGCACCACTGCACCACCCTAAACCCTAAATCTACCCCAAGCACAACCCCCTACACTACACAAACATCACAGCACTACCCTAAACCCTAATACACTACCACAAGCACGACTCCTTCCACTACAGAAACACCACTGCACTACTCTAAACCCCGAAACACCAGCACGACCCCGTTCACTGCCCAAACACCACTGCATTGCCCTAAACCCTGAAACAACACCCCCAGCATGACCCCCTACGCTGTCCGAACACCACTGCACTGCCCTAAACCCTAAACCCCACCCCCAGCACAGCCCACTACTCTGCCCGAACACCACTGCTCTGCCGTAAACCCTGAAAGACCACCCCCAGCACGACCCCCTATGCTGCCCGAACACCACTGCTCTGCCCTAAACCCTGAAACACCAGCCCCAGCACAACCCCCTACACTGCCCGAACACCACTACACTGCCCTAAACACTGAAACACAACCCACAGCACGACCCTCTACACTGCCCGAACACCACTGCACTGCCCTAAACCCTGAAACACCAGCCCCAGCACGACCCCCTACACTGCCCAAACACCACTGCACTGCCCTAAACCCTGAAACACCAGCCCCAGTACGACCCCCTACACTACCCTAACACCACTGCACTGCCCTAAACCCTGAAACACCACCACCCTGCACGACCACCTACACTGCCCGAACACCACTACACTGACCTAAACCCTGTAACACCACCCCCTGCACGACCCCCTACAATGCCCGAACACCACTACACTGACCTAAACCCTGTAACACCACCCCCTGCACGACGCCCTACAATGCCCGCACAACACTGCACTGCCCTAAACCGTGAAACACCACCCCCCGCACGACACCCTACACTACCCTAACACCACTGCACTGCCCTAAACCCTGAAACACCACCACCCTGCACGACCACCTACACTGCCCGAACACCACTACACTGACCTAAACCCTGTAACACCACCCCCCCGCACGACGCCTACACTGCCCGAACACCACTGCACTGCCCTAAACCCTGAAACACCACCCTCAGCACGATCCCTACACTGCACGAACACCACTGCACTGCCCTAAACCCTAAAACACCACCCTCAGCACGACCCCTACACTGCACGAACACCTCTGCAATGCCCTAACCCTAAAACACCACCCCCAGCACGACCCCCTTCACTGCCCGAACACCACTGCACTGCCCTAAACCCTGAAACACCAGCCCCAGTACGACCCCCTACACTACCCTAACACCACTGCACTGCCCTAAATCCTGAAACACCACCACCCTGCATGACCACCTACACTGCCCTAACACCACTACACTGACCTAAACCCTGTAACACCACCCCCTGCACGACCCCCTACAATGCCCGAACACCACTGCACTGCCCAAAATCCTGAAACAAGACCCCCGCACGACACCCTACACTGCCCAAACACCACTGCATTGCCCTAAACTCTGAAACACCACTCCTGCATGACCCCCTACACTGCCCAAACACCACTGCACTGCCCTAAACCCTGAATCACCACCCCCCGCATGACCCCTACACTGCCCGAACAGCACTGCACTGCCCTAAACCCTGAAACACCACCCCAGCACGATCCCTACACTGCACGAACACCACTGCACTTCCCTAAACCCTAAAACACCACCCTCAGCACGACCCCCTACACTGCACGAACACCACTGCCATGCCCTAAACCCTAAAACACCATCCCCAGCACGACCCCGTTCACTGCCCGAACACCACTGCACTTCCCTAAACCTTAAAACAGCACTCCCAATACGACCCCCTACATTGCCCGAACACCACTGCACTGCCCTTAACCCTAAAACGCTACCCCCAGCATATGCCCCTACACTGCCCGAGCACCACTGCACTGCCCTAAACCCTAAAACACCACCCCTAGCACCACCCCCTACACTACCCGAACACGACTACTCTTCCCTAAACCCTGAAACACCAGCCCCAGCACAACTCCCTACACTGCCCGAAGACCACTGCTCTGCCCTAAACCCTGAAACACCAGCCCCAGCACAACTCCCTACACTTCCCGAAGACCACTGCACTGCCCTAGCCCTGAAACGCCACCCCCGCACGACACCCTACACTGCACAAACACCACTAGACTGCCCTAAATCCTAAAACACCACCCCCAGCACGACCCCTTCACTGCCTGAACACCACTGCACTTCCCTAAACCCTACAAAACCACTCCCAGCACGATCCCCGTCACTGCCCGAACACCACTACACTGCCCTAAACCCTAAAACACTATCCCCAGCACAACGCCCTACACTGCCCGAACACCACTGCACAGCCCTAAACCCTGAAACACCACCCCCGGCACGACCCCCTACACTGCCCGAACACCACTGCTCTGCCCTAAGCCCTAAAACACCAGCCCCAGCATGACCCCCTTCACTGCCCGAACACCACTGCACTGCCCTAAACCCTGAAAGACCAGCCCCAACACGACCCCTACACTGCCCGAACACCACTGCACTGCCCTAAACCCTGAAACACCAACCCCTGCACGACCCCCTACACTGCCCGATCACCACTGCACTGCCATAAACCCCGAAACACCACCACCCTGCACGACCACCTACACTGCCCAAACACCACTGCACTGACCTAAACCCTGAAACCCACCCCCCTGCACGACCCCCCTACACTGCCCGAACAGCACTGCGCTGCCCTAAACCCTGAAACACCACCTTCTGCACGACCCCCTACACTGCCCGAACAACACTGCACTGCCCTAAACCCTGAAACTCCACCCCTCTGCACGACCCCCTACACTGCCCAAACAACACCTCACTGCCCTAAACCCTGAAACACCACCCCCTGCACAACCCCCTACACTGCCCGAACACCACTGCACTGCCCTAAACTCTGAAACACCACCCCCGCATGAACCCCTACACTGCCCCACCACCACTGCACGGCCCTAAACCCTGAAATACCACCCCACGCATGACCCCCTACACTGCCCGAACACGACTGTACTGCCCTAAACCATGAAACACCACCCCCAGCATGACCCCCTACTCTGCACGAACACAACTGCACTGCCCTAATCCCTGAAACACCACCCTCAGCACAACCCCCTACACTGCACAAACACCACTTCACTGCCATAAACCCTAAATCACCACTCCCAGCACAACCCCCTTCACTGCCCGAACACCACTGCACTTCCCTAAACCCTAAAACACCACACCCAGCACGACCCCCTACACTGCCCGAACACCACTGCACTGCCCTAAACCCTAAAACACTGCCCCCTGCACGACCCCCTAAACTGCCCAAACACCACTGCACTGCCCTAAACCCAGAAACACCACCCCCAGCACGACCCCCAACACTACCCGAACACCACTGCACTGCCCTAAACCCTGAAACACCATCCCCAGCACGACCCCCTACACTGCACGAACACCACTGCACTGCCATAAACCCTGAAACACCACCCCCAGCATGACTCCCTACACTGCCCGAACACCACTGCACTGCCCTAATCCCTAAAACACCACCCCCAGCACGACCTCTAAACTGACCGAACACCACTGCACTGCCCTAAACCCTAAAACACAACCCCCAGCACGACCCCCTACA
Organism: Triturus cristatus; assembly: GCF_964204655.1. NCBI lineage: Eukaryota > Metazoa > Chordata > Amphibia > Caudata > Salamandridae > Triturus > Triturus cristatus. Next base: position 1,227,351,749 of record NC_140579.1, read on the forward strand.
CTGCCCGAACACCACTGCACTGGCCTAAACCCTAAAACACCACCCCCAGCACGACCCCCTACACTACACAATCTCCACTACACTACCCTAAACCCTAAAACACCACCCCCAGCACGACCCCCTATGCTACCCAAACACCACTGCATTACCCTAAACCACTAACCCCCAGCACAAACTCATACACTACCCAAAGACCACTGCACTACCCTAAACCCGAAAACACTACCCCCAGCATGACCCCCTCCATTACCCAAAGACCACTGCACTACCCTAAAACCTAAAACACGACCCCCTACACTACACAAGCACCGCTGCACTTCCCTAAAACCTAAAACACTACCCGACACTACACAAACACCACTTCACTACCCTAAACCCTAAAACACTACCCCCAGCATGACCCCCTATACTACCCAAACACCACTGCACTACCCTAAACCCTAAAAAACTACCCCTAGAAGCACCCCCTACACTTCCCAAACACCACTGCACTACCCTAAACCCTAAAACACTAACCCCAGCAGTACACCCTACACTACCCAAACACAATTGCACTACCCTAAACCCTAAAACACGACCCCTAGCAGGACCCCCTACACTACCCAAACACCTCTGCACTCCCCTAAACCCTAAACCACTACCCCCTGCTCAACCCCCTACACTACCCAAACATCACTGCACTACCCTAAACCCTAAAACACTCCGCCAGCATGACTCCCTACACTACCCAAACACCACTGCACTGCTCTAAACCCTAATTCTACCACCAGCACGACCCCCTATTCTACCCAAACAGCGCTGCAGTACCCTAAACCCTAAATCTACACCCAGCACGACCCCTACACAACCCAAACACCACTGCACTACCCTAAACCCTTAAACACTACCCCCACCACGACCCCCTACATTACACCAACACCACTGCACTACCCTAAACCTTAAAACATTACCCCAGCATGACCACCTACACTACCCAAACACAACTGCACTACCCTAAACCCTAAAACACTGCAGACCAGCACGACCCCCTACACTACCCAAACACCACTGCACAGCCCTAAACCCTAAAACACTACCCCAGCACGACCCCCTACACTACACAAACACCACTGAAAAGCCTAAACACTAAAACACTACCCCCAGCACAACCCCCTTCACTGCCCAACACCACTGCACTACCCTAAACCTTAAAACATTACCCCAGCATGACCACCTACACTACCCAAACACAACTGCACTACCCTAAACCCTAAAACACTGCCCCCAGCACGACCCCTACACAACCCAAACACCACTGCACTACCCTAAACCCTTAAACACTACCCCCACCACGACCCCCTACATTACACCAACACCACTGCACTACCCTAAACCTTAAAACATTACCCCAGCATGACCACCTACACTACCCAAACACAACTGCACTACCCTAAACCTTAAAACACCACTCCCAGCATGACCCGCTACACTGCCTGAACACCACTGCACTGCCCTAAACCCTAAAACGCTACCCTCAACATGACCCCCTACACTGCCCGAGCACCACTGCACTGCCCTAAACCCTGAAACACCAGCCCCAGCACGACCCCCTTCACTGCCCGAACACCACTTCACTGCCGTAAACACTGAAACACCAGCCCCTGCACGACCCCCTACACTGCCCGAACACCACAGCACTGCCCTAAACCCTAAAACACCACTCCCAGCACGACCCCCATCACTGCCCGAACACCACTGCACTGCCCTAAACCCTAAAATACTACCCCCAACACGACCCCCTACACTGCCCGAAAACCACTGCACAGCCCTAAACCCTGAAACACCACACCCAGCATGACCCCATACAATACCCGAACACCACTGCTCTGCCCTAAGCCCTGTAACACCAGCCCCCGCACGACCCCCTTCACTGCCCGAACACCACTGCACTACCCTAAACCCTGAAACACCAGCCCCAGCAAAACCCCCTACACTGCCCGAACACCACTGCACTGCCCTAAACCCTGAAACACCAACCCCAGCACGACCCCCTACACTGCCCAAACACCACTGCACTGCCCTAAACCCCGAAACATCACCTCCCTGCACGACCACCTACACTGCCCGAACACAACTGCACTGACCTAAACTCTGTTACACCATCCCCCTGCACGACCCCCTACACTGCCCGAACACCACTGCACTGTCCTAAACCCTGAAACACCACCCCCCTGCATGACTCCCCTACACTGCCCGAACACCACTGCACTGCCCTAAACCCTGAAACACCAGCCCCAGCACAACTCCATACACTGTCGAACACCACTGCACTGCCCTAAACCCTGAAATTCCAGCTCCAGCACGACCCCCTACACTCCCCAAACACTACTGCACTGCCCTAAACCCTAAAACAACACCCTCAGCACGACCCCCTACACTGCATGAACACCACTGCACTGCCCTAAACCCTAAAACACCACCACCAGCACAACCCCCTTCACTGCCCGAACACCACTGCACTTCCCTTAACCTTAAAACACCACTCCCGGCATGACCCCCTACACTGCCTGAAGACCACTGCACTGCCTTAAACCCTAAAACGCTTTCCCCAGCATGAACCCCTACACTGCCCGAGCACCACTGCACTGCCCTAAACCCTGAAACACCAGCCCCAGCACGACCCCCTTCACTGCCCGAACACCACTTCACTGCTGTAAACACTGAAACACCAGCCACTGCACGACCCCCTACACTGCCGGAACACCACTGCACTGCCCTAAACCCTAAAACACCAGCCCCAGCATGACCCCCTTCACTGCCCGAACACCACTACACTACCCTAAACCCTGAAATACCACCCCCTGCACGACCCCCTGCACTGCACGAACAACACTGCACTGCCCTAAACCCTAAAACTCCACCCCTCTGCACGACCACCTACACTGCCCAAACACCACTGCACTGCCCTAAACCCTGAAACACCACCCCCTGCACAACCCCCTATGCTGCCCGAACACCACTGCACTGCCATAAACCCTGACACACCAGCCCCAGCACAACTCCATACACTGTCAAACACCACTGCACTGCCCTAAACCCTGAAACACGAGCCCCAGCACGACCCCCTACACTCCCCGAACACCACTGCACTGCCCTAAACCCTAAAACAACACCCTCAGTACGACCCCCTACACTGCACGAACACCACTGCACTGCCCTAAACCCTAAAACACCAACCCCAGCACAACCCCCTACACTGCACGAACACCACTGCACTGCCCTAAACCCTAAAACACCAACCCCAGCACAACCCCCTACACTGCACGAACACCACTGCACTGCCCTAAACTCTGAAACACCACCCCCAGCATGACCCCCTACGCTGTCCGAACACCACTGCACTGCCCTAAACCCTAAACACCACCCCCAGCACGGCCCACTACTCTGCCCGAACACCACTGCTCTGCCGTAAACCCTGAAAGACCACCCCCAGCACGACCCCCTATGCTGCCCGAACACCACTGCTCTGCCCTAAACCCTGAAACACCAGCCCCAACACGACTCCCTACACTGCCCGAACACCACTGCACTGCCCAAACCCTGAAAACACCAGCCCCAGCACGACCCCCTACACTGAGCGAACACCACTACACTGCCCTAAACACTGAAACACAACCCACAGCACGACCCTCTACACTGCCCGGATACCACTGCACTGCCCTAAACCCTGTAACACCACCCACAGCATGGACCCCTACACTGCCCGAACACCACTGCACTGCCCTAAACCCTGAAATACCACCCCAGCACGACCCCCTACACTGCCTGAACACCACTGCACTGACCTAAACCCTGAACCACCATCCCCAGCACGACCCCCTACACTACCCGAGCACCTCTGTACTGCCCTAAACCCTGAAACATCAGCCCCAGCACGACCCCCTACACTGCCCGAACACCACTGCACTGCCCTAAACCCTGAAACACCAGGCCCAGCACGACCCCTACACTGCTGGAACACCACTGCACTGCCCTAAACTCTGAAACACCAGCCCCAGCACGACGCCCTACACTGCACAATCACCACTGCACTGCCCTAAACCCTGAAACACCAGCCCCAGTACGACCCCCTACACTACCCCAACACCACTGCACTGCCCTAAACCCTGAAACACCACCACCCTGGGCGACCACCTACACTGCCCGAACACCACTGCACTACCCTAAACCCTAAAACACTATCCCAGCATGACTCCCTACACTACCCAAACACCGCTGCACTGCCCTAAACCCTAATTCTACCACCAGCACGACCCCCTATTCTACCCAAACACCACTGCACTACCCTAAACCCTAAATCTACGCCCAGCATGACCCCCTACACTACCCAAACACCACTGCACTACTCTAAACCCAATATCTACCCTCAGCATGACCCCTACACTACACAAACACCACTGCACTACCCTAAACCTTAAAACATTACCCCAGGATGACCACCTACACTACCCAAACACAACTGCACTACCCTAAACCCTAAAACACTGCCCCCAGCACGACCCCCTACACTACCCAAACACCGCTGCACTGCCCTAAACCCTAAAACACTACCCCCAGCATGACCCCCTACACTACACCAACACCACTGCACTACCCTAAACCTTAAAACATTACCCCAGGATGACCACCTACACTACCCAAACACCACTGCACTACCCTAAACCCTAAAACACTGCCCCCAGCACGACCCCCTACACTACCCAAACACCGCTGCACTGCCCTAAACCCTAAAACACTACCCCCAGCATGACCCCCTACACTACACAAACACCACTGAACTGCCTAAACACTAAAACACTACCCCCAGCACCACCCCCTACAATACACAAGCACCACTGCACCGCCCTAAACCCTAAATCTACCCCAAGCACAACCCCCCTACACTACACAAACATCACGGCACTACCCTAAACCCTAAAACACTACCACAAGCACGACTCCTTACACTACAGAAACACCACTGCACTGCCCTAAACCCTGAAGCACCACCCCCAGCATGACCCCCTACACTGTCCGAACACCACTGCACTGCCCTAAACCCTAAACACCACCCCCAGCACGGCCCACTACTCTACCCGAACACCACTGCTCTGCCGTAAACCCTGAAAGACCACCCCCAGCACGACCCCCTATGCTGCCCGAACACGACTGCTCTGCCCTAAACCCTGAAACACCAGCCCCAACACGACTCCCTACACTGCCCGAACACCATTTCACTGCCCAAACCCTGAAACACCAGCCCCAGCATGACCCCCTACACTGCGCGAACACCACTACACAGCCCTAAACACTGAAACACAACCCACAGCACGACCCTCTACACTGCACAGACACCACTGCACTGCCCTAAACCCTAAAACACCACCCACAGCACGAACCCCTACACTGCCCGAACACCACTGCACTGCCCTAAACCCTGAAACACCACCCCAGCACGACCCCCTACACTGCCTGAACACCACTGGACTGACCTAAACCCTGAACCACCATCCCCAGCACGACCCCGTACACTACCCGAGCACCTCTGTACTGCCCTAAACCCTGAAACCTCAGCCCCAGCACGACCCCCTACACTGCCCGAACACCACTGCACTGCCCTAAACCCTGAAACACCAGGCCCAGCACGACCCCTACACTGCTGGAACACCACTGCACTGCCCTAAACTCTGAAACACCAGCCCTAGCACGACGCCCTACACTGCACAATCACCACTGCACTGCCCTAAACTCTGAAACACCAGCCCCAGCACGACGCCCTACACTGCCCAATCACCACTGCACTGCCCTAAATCCTAAAACACCAGCCCCAGTACGACCCCCTACACTACCCCAACACCACTGCACTGCCCTAAAACCTGAAACACCACCACCCTGCACGACCACCTACACTGCCCGAACACCACTGCACTTCCCTAAACCCTGAAACACCACCCCCCACACAACATCCTACACTGCCCAAACACCACTGCACTGCCCTAAACTCTGAAACACCACTCCCACATGACCCCCTACACTGCCTGAACACCACTGCACTGCCCGAATCCCTGAATCACCACCCCCCGCACGACCGCTACACTGCCCAAACACCACTGCACTGCCCTAAACCCTGAAACACCACCCCCAGCATGATCCCTACACTGTACGAACACCACTGCACTGCCCTAAACCCTAAAACACCAACCCCAGCACAACCCCCTACACTGCACGAACACCACTGCACTGCCCTAAACTCTGAAACACCACCCCCAGCATGACCCCCTACACTGTCTGAACACCACTGCACTGCCCTAAAACCTAAACACCACCCCCAGCACGGCCCACTACTCTGCCCGAACACCACTGCTCTGCCGTAAACCCTGAAAGACCACCCCCAGCACGACCCCCTATGCTGCCCGAACACCACTGCTCTGCCCTAAACCCTGAAACACCAACCCCAACACGACTCCCTACACTGCCCGAACACCACTGCACTGCCCAAACCCTGAAACACCAGCCCCAGCACGACCGCCTACACTGAGCGAACACCACTACACAGCCCTAAACACTGAAACACAACCCACAGCACGACCCTCTACACTGCCCGGACACCACTGCACTGCCCTAAACCCTGAAACACCACCCACAGCATGAACCCCTACACTGCCCGAACAACACTGTACTGCCCTAAACCCTGAAACACCACCCCAGCACGACCCCCTACACTGCCTGAACACCACTGCACTGACCTAAACCCTGAGCCACCATCCCCAGCACGACCCCCTACACTACCCGAGCACCTCTGTACTGCCCTAAACCCTGAAACATCAGCCCCAGCACGACCCCCTACACTGCCCGAACACCACTGCACTGCCCTAAACCCTGAAACACCAGGCCCAGCACGACCCCTACACTGCTGGAACACCACTGCACTGCCCTTAACTCTGAAACACCAGCCCCAGCACGACGCCCTACACTGCACAATCACAACTGCACTGCCCGAAACCCTGAAACACCAGCCCCAGTACGACCCCCTACACTACCCCAACACCACTGCACTGCCCTAAACCCTGAAACACCACCACCCTGCACGACCACCTACACTGCCCGAACACCACTACACTGACCTAAACCCTGTAACACCACCCCCTGCACGCTCCCCTACAATGCCCGAACACCACTACACTGACCTAAACCCTGTAGCACCACCCCCTGCACGACCCCCTACAATGCCCGAACACCACTGCACTGTCCTAAACCGTGAAACACCTCCCCCCGCACGACACCCTACACTACCCTAACACCAATGCACTGCCCTAAACCCTGAAACACCACCACCCTGCACGACCACCTACACTGCCCGAAGACCACTACATTGACCTAAACCCTGTAACTCCACCCCCCCGCACGACCCCTACACTGCCCGAACACCACTGCACTGCCCTAAACCCTGAAACACCACCCTCAGCACGATCCCTACACTGCACGAACACCACTGCACTGCCCTAAACTCTGAAACACCACTCCCACATGACCCCCTACATTGCCTGAACACCACTGCACTGCCCTAATCCCTGAATCACCACCCCCCGCACGACCACTACACTGCCCAAACACCACTGCACTGCCCTAAACCCTGAAACACCACCCCCAGCATTATCCCTACACTGCACGAACACCACTGCACTGCCCTAAACCCTAAAACGCCAACCCCAGCAAAACCCCCTACATTGCACGAACACCACTGCACTGCCCTAAACTCTGAAACACCACCCCCAGCATGACCCCCTATGCCTTCCGAACACCACTGCACTGCCCTAAACCCTAAACACCACCCCCAGCACGGCCCACTACTCTGCCCGAACACCACTGCTCTGCCGTATACCCTGAAAGACCACCCCAGCACGACCCCCTATGCTGCCCGAACACCACTGCTCTGCCCTAAACCCTGAAACACCAGCCCCAACACGACTCCCTACACTGCCCGAACACCACTGCACTGCCCAAACCCTGAAACACCAGCCCCAGCACGACCCCCTACACTGAGCGAACACCACTACACAGCCCTAAACACTGAAACACAACCCACAGCACGACCCTCTACACTGCCCGGACACCACTGCACTGCCCTAAACCCTGAAACACCACACACAGCATGAACCCCTACACTGCCTGAACACCACTGCACTGCCCTAAACCCTGAAACACCACCCCAGCACGACCCCCTACACTGCCTGAACACCACTGCACTGACCTAAACCCTGAACCACCATCCCCAGCATGACCCCCTACACTACCCGAGCACCTCTGTACTGCCCTAAACCCTGAAACATCAGCCCCAGCACGACCCCCTACACTGCCCGAACACCACTGCACTGCCCTAAACCCTGAAACACCAGGCCCAGCACGACCCCTACACTGCTGGAACACCACTGCACTGCCCTAAACTCTGAAACACCAGCCCCAGCACGACGCCCTACACTGCACAATCACCACTGCACTGCCTTAAACCCTGAAACACCACCCCCCACACGACATCCTACACTGCCCAAACACCACTGCACTGCCCTAAACCCTGAAACACCACCCTCAGCACGATCCCTACACTGCACGAACACCACCGCACTGCCCTAAACTCTGAAACACCACTCCCAAATGACCCCCTACACTGCCCTAATCCCTGAATCACCACCCCCCGCACGACCGCTACACTGCCCAAACACCACTGCACTGCCCTAAACCCTGAAACACCACCCCCAGCATGATCCCTACACTGCACGAACACCACTGCACTGCCCTAAACCCTGAAACACCAGCCCCAGTACGACCCCTTACACTACCCCAACACCACTGCACTGCCCTAAACCCTGAAACACCACCACCCTGCACGACCACCTACACTGCCCGAACACCACTACACTGACCTAAACCCTGTAACACCACCCCCTGTACGCTCCCCTACAATGCCCGAACACCACTACACTGACCTAAACCCTGTAACACCACCCCCTGCACGACCCCCTACAATGCCCGAACACCACTGCACTGCCCTAAACCGTGAAACACCACCCCCTGCACGACACCCTACACTACCCTAACACCACTGCACTGCCCTAAACCCTGAAACACCACCACCTGCACGACCACCTACACTGCCCGAAGACCACTACACTGACCTAAACCCTGTAACACCACCCCCCCCGCACGACCCCTACACTGCCCGAACACCACTGCACTGCCCTAAACCCTGAAACACCACCCTCAGCATGATCTCTACACTGCACGAACACCACTGCACTGCCCTAAACTCTGAAACACCACTCCCACATGACCCCCTACACTGCCTGAACACCACTGCACTGCCCTAATCCCTGAATCACCACCCCCCGCACGACCGCTACACTGCCCAAACACCACTGCACTGCCCTAAACCCTGAAACACCACCCCCAGCATGATCCCTACACTGCACGAACACCACTGCACTGCCCTAAACCCTAAAACACCAACCCCAGCACCACCCCCTACACTGCACGAACACCACTGCACTGCCCTAAACTCTGAAACACCACCCCCAGCATGACCCCCTACGCTGTCCGAACACCACTGTACTGCCCTAAACCCTAAACACCACCCCCAGCACGGCCCACTACTCTGCCCGAACACCACTGCTCTGCCGTAAACCCTGAAAGACCACCCCCAGCACGACCCCCTATGCTGCCCGAACACCACTGCTCTGCCCTAAACCCTGAAACACCAGCCCCAACACGACTCCCTACACTGCCCGAACACCACTGCACTGCCCAAACCCTGAAACACCAGCCCCAGCACGACCCCCTACACTGAGCGAACACCACTACACAGCCCTAAACACTGAAACACAACCCACAGCACGACCCTCTACACTGCCCGGACACCATTGCACTGCCCTAAACCCTGAAACACCACCCACAGCATGAACCCCTACACTGCCCGAACACCACGGCACTGCCCTAAACCCTGAAACACCACCCCAGCACGACCCCCTACACTGCCTGAACACCACTGCACTGACCTAAACCCTGAACCACCATCCCCAGCACGACCCCCTACACTGCCCGAACACCACTGCACTGCCCTAAACCCTGAAACACCAGGCCCAGCACGACCCCTACACTGCTGGAACACCACTGCACTGCCCTAAACTCTGAAACACCAGCCCCAGCACGACGCCCTACAATGCACAATCACCACTGCACTGCCCTAAACCCTAAAACACCAGCCCCAGTACGACCCCCTACACTACCCCAACACCACTGCACTGCCCTAAACCCTGAAACACCACCACCCTGCACGACCACCTACACTGCCCGAACACCACTACACTGACCTAAACCCTGTAACACCACCCCCTGCACGCTCCCCTACAATGCCCGAACACCACTACACTGACCTAAACCCTGTAACACCACCCCCTGCACGACCCCCTACAATGCCCGAACACCACTGCACTGCCCTAAACCGTGAAACACCACCCCCCGCACGACACCCTACACTACCCTAACACCACTGCACTGCCCTAAACCCTGAAACACCACCACCCTGCACGACCACCTACACTGCCCGAAGACCACTACACTGACCTAAACCCTGTAACACCACCCCCCGCACGACCCCTACACTGCCCGAACACCACTGCACTGCCCTAAACCCTGAAACACCACCCTCAGCACGATCCCTACACTGCACGAACACCACTGCACTGCCCTAAACCCTAAAACACCACCCTCAGCACGACCCCCTACACTGCACGAACACCACTGCAATGCCCTAAACCCTAAAACACCACCCCCAGCACAACCCCCTTCACTGCCCGAACACCACTGCACTGCCCTAAACCCTGAAACACCAGCCCCAGTACGACCCCCTACACTACCCTAACACCACTGCACTGCCCTAAACCCTGAAACAACACCACCCTGCACGACCCCCTACACTGCCTGAACACCACTGCACTGACCTAAACCCTGAACCACCATCCCCAGCACGACCCCCTACACTACCCGAGCACCTCTGTACTGCCCTAAACCCTGAAACATCAGCCCCAGCACGACCCCCTACACTGCCCGAACACCACTGCACTGCCCTAAACCCTGAAACACCAGGTCCAGCACGACCCCTACACTGCTGGAACACCACTGCACTGCCCTAAACTCTGAAACACCAGCCCCAGCACGACGCCCTACACTGCCCAATCACCACTGCACTGCCCTAAACCCTGAAACACCAGCCCCAGTACGACCCCCTACACTACCCCAACACCACTGCACTGCCCTAAACCCTGAAACACCACCACCCTGCACGACCACCTACACTGCCCGAACACCACTGCACTGCCCTAAACCCTGAAACACCACCCCCCACACGACATCCTACACTGCCCAAACACCACTGCACTGCCCTAAACTCTGAAACACCACTCCCACATGACCCCCTACATTGCCTGAACACCACTGCACTGCCCTAATCCCTGAATCACCACCCCCCGCACGACCGCTACACTGCCCAAACACCACTGCACTGCCCTAAACCCTGAAACACCACCCCCAGCATGATCCCTAAACTGCACGAACACCACTGCACTGCCCTAAACCCTAAAACACCAACCCCAGCACAACCCCCTACACTGCACGAACACCACTGCACTGCCCTAAACTCTGAAACACCACCCCCAGCATGACCCCCTACGCTGTCCGAACACCACTGCACTGCCCTAAACCCTAAACACCACCCCCAGCACGGCCCACTACTCTGCCCGAACACCACTGCTCTGCCGTAAACCCTGAAAGACCACCCCCAGCACGACCCCCTATGCTGCCCGAACACCACTGCTCTGCCCTAAACCCTGAAACACCAGCCACCAACACGACTCCCAACACTGCCCGAACACCACTGCACTGCCCAAACCCTGAAACACCAGCCCCAGCACAACCCCCTACACTGAGCGAACACCACTACACAGCCCTAAACACTGAAACACAACCCACAGCACGACCCTCTACACTGCCCGGACACCACTGCACTGCCCTAAACCCTGAAACACCACCCACAGCATGAACCCCTACACTGCCCGAACACCACTGCACTGCCCTAAACCCTGAAACACCACCCCAGCACGACCCCCTACACTGCCTGAACACCACTGCACTGACCTAAACCCTGAACCACGATCCCCAGCACGACCCCCTACACTACCCGAGCACCTCTGTACTGCCCTAAACCCTGAAACATCAGCCCCAGCACGACCCCCTACACTGCCCGAACACCACTGCACTGCCCTAAACCCTGAAACACCAGGCCCAGCACAACCCCTACACTGCTGGAACACCACTGCACTGCCCTAAACTCTGAAACACCAGCCCCAGCACGATGCCCTACACTGCACAATCACCACTGCACTGCCCTAAACCCTGAAACACCAGCCCCAGTACGACCCCCTACACTACCCCAACACCACTGCACTGCCCTAAACCCTGAAACACCACCGCCCTGCACGACCACCTACACTGCCCGAACACCACTACACTGACCTAAACCCTGTAACACCACCCCCCCGCACGACCCCTACACTGCCCGAACACCACTGCACTGCCCTAAACCCTGAAACACCACGCTCAGCACGATCCCTACACTGCACGAACACCACTGCACTGCCCTAAACCCTAAAACACCACCCTCAGCACGACCCCCTACACTGCACGAACACCACTGCAATGCCCTAAACCCTAAAACACCACCCCCAGCACGACCCCCTTCACTGCCCGAACACCACTGCACTGCCCTAAACCCTGAAACACCAGCCCCAGTACAACCCCCTACACTACCCTAACACCACTGCACTGCCCTAAACCCTGAAACACCACCACCCTGCACGACCCCCTACACTGCCTGAACACCACTGCACTGACCTAAACCCTGAACCACCATCCCCAGCACGACCCCCTACACTACCCGAGCACCTATGTACTGCCCTAAACCCTGAAACATCAGCCCCAGCACGACCCCCTACACTGCCCGAACACCACTGCACTGCCCTAAACCCTGAAACACCAGGTCCAGCACGACCCCTACACTGCTGGAACACCACTGCACTGCCCTAAACTCTGAAACACCAGCCCCAGCACGACACACTACACTGCCCAATCACCACTGCACTGCCCTAAACCCTGAAACACCAGCCCCAGTACGACCCCCTACACTACCCCAACACCACTGCACTGCCCTAAACCCTGAAACACCACCACCCTGCACGACCACCTACACTGCCCGAACACCACTGCACTGCCCTAAACCCTGAAACACCACCCCCCACACGACATCCTACACTGCCCAAACACCACTGCACTGCCCTAAACTCTGAAACACCACTCCCACATGACCCCCTACACTGCCTGAACACCACTGCACTGCCCTAATCCCTGAATCACCACCCCCCGCACGACCGCTACACTGCCCAAACACCACTGCACTGCCCTAAACCCTGAAACACCACCCCCAGCATGATCCCTACACTGCACGAACACCACTGCACTGCCCTAAACCCTAAAACACCAACCCCAGCACAACCCCCTACACTGCACGAACACCACTGCACTGCCCTAAACTCTGAAACACCACCCCAGCACGACCCCCTACACTGCCTGAACACCACTGCACTGACCTAAACCCTGAACCACGATCCCCAGCACGACCCCCTACACTACCCGAGCACCTCTGTACTGCCCTAAACCCTGAAACATCAGCCCCAGCACGACCCCCTACACTGCCCGAACACCACTGCACTGCCCTAAACCCTGAAACACCAGGCCCAGCACAACCCCTACACTGCTGGAACACCACTGCACTGCCCTAAACTCTGAAACACCAGCCCCAGCACGATGCCCTACACTGCACAATCACCACTGCACTGCCCTAAACCCTGAAACACCAGCCCCAGTACGACCCCCTACACTACCCCAACACCACTGCACTGCCCTAAACCCTGAAACACCACCGCCCTGCACGACCACCTACACTGCCCGAACACCACTACACTGACCTAAACCCTGTAACACCACCCCCCCGCACGACCCCTACACTGCCCGAACACCACTGCACTGCCCTAAACCCTGAAACACCACGCTCAGCACGATCCCTACACTGCACGAACACCACTGCACTGCCCTTAACCCTAAAACACCACCCTCAGCACGACCCCCTACACTGCACGAACACCACTGCAATGCCCTAAACCCTAAAACACCACCCCCAGCACGACCCCCTTCACTGCCCGAACACCACTGCACTGCCCTAAACCCTGAAACACCAGCCCCAGTACAACCCCCTACACTACCCTAACACCACTGCACTGCCCTAAACCCTGAAACACCACCACCCTGCACGACCCCCTACACTGCCTGAACACCACTGCACTGACCTAAACCCTGAACCACCATCCCCAGCACGACCCCCTACACTACCCGAGCACCTATGTACTGCCCTAAACCCTGAAACATCAGCCCCAGCACGACCCCCTACACTGCCCGAACACCACTGCACTGCCCTAAACCCTGAAACACCAGGTCCAGCACGACCCCTACACTGCTGGAACACCACTGCACTGCCCTAAACTCTGAAACACCAGCCCCAGCACGACACACTACACTGCCCAATCACCACTGCACTGCCCTAAACCCTGAAACACCAGCCCCAGTACGACCCCCTACACTACCCCAACACCACTGCACTGCCCTAAACCCTGAAACACCACCACCCTGCACGACCACCTACACTGCCCGAACACCACTGCACTGCCCTAAACCCTGAAACACCACCCCCCACACGACATCCTACACTGCCCAAACACCACTGCACTGCCCTAAACTCTGAAACACCACTCCCACATGACCCCCTACACTGCCTGAACACCACTGCACTGCCCTAATCCCTGAATCACCACCCCCCGCACGACCGCTACACTGCCCAAACACCACTGCACTGCCCTAAACCCTGAAACACCACCCCCAGCATGATCCCTACACTGCACGAACACCACTGCACTGCCCTAAACCCTAAAACACCAACCCCAGCACAACCCCCTACACTGCACGAACACCACTGCACTGCCCTAAACTCTGAAACACCACCCCCAGCATGACCCCCTACGCTGTCCGAACACCACTGCACTGCCCTAAACCCTAAACACCACCCCCAGCACGGCCCACTACTCTGCCCGAACACCACTGCTCTGCCGTAAACCCTGAAAGACCACCCCCAGCACGACCCCCTATGCTGCCCGAACACCACTGCTCTGCCCTAAACCCTGAAACACCAGCCACCAACACGACTCCCAACACTGCCCGAACACCACTGCACTGCCCAAACCCTGAAACACCAGCCCCAGCACAACCCCCTACACTGAGCGAACACCACTACACAGCCCTAAACACTGAAACACAACCCACAGCACGACCCTCTACACTGCCCGAACACCACTGCACTGCCCTAAACCCTGAAACACCACCCACAGCATGAACCCCTACACTGCCCGAACACCACTGCACTGCCCTAAACCCTGAAACACCACCCCAGCACGACCCCCTACACTGCCTGAACACCACTGCACTGACCTAAACCCTGAACCACCATCCCCAGCACGACCCCCTACACTACCCGAGCACCTCTGTACTGCCCTAAACCCTGAAACATCAGCCCCAGCACGACCCCCTACACTGCCCGAACACCACTGCACTGCCCTAAACCCTGAAACACCAGGCCCAGCACAACCCCTACACTGCTGGAACACCACTGCACTGCCCTAAACTCTGAAACACCAGCCCCAGCACGACGCCCTACACTGCACAATCACCACTGCACTGCCCTAAACCCTGAAACACCAGCCCCAGTACGACCCCCTACACTACCCCAACACCACTGCACTGCCCTAAACCCTGAAACACCACCACCCTGCACGACCACCTACACTGCCCGAACACCACTACACTGACCTAAACCCTGTAACACCACCCCCTGCACGCTCCCCTACAATGCCCGAACACCACTACACTGACCTAAACCCTGTAACACCACCCCCTGCACGACCCCCTACAATGCCCGAACACCACTGCACTGCCATAAACCGTGAAACACCACCCCCCGCACGACACCCTACACTACCCTAACACCACTGCACTGCCCTAAACCCTGAAACACCACCACCCTGCACGACCACCTACACTGCCCGAAGACCACTACACTGACCTAAACCCTGTAACACCACCCCCCCGCACGACCCCTACACTGCCCGAACACCACTGCACTGCCCTAAACCCTGAAACACCACCCTCAGCACGATCCCTACACTGCACGAACACCACTGCACTGCCCTAAACCCTAAAACACCACCCTCAGCACGACCCCCTACACTGCACGAACACCACTGCAATGCCCTAAACCCTAAAACACCACCCCCAGCACGACCCCCTTCACTGCCCGAACACCACTGCACTGCCCTAAACCCTGAAACACCAGCCCCAGTACGACCCCCTACACTACCCTAACACCACTGCACTGCCCTAAACCCTGAAACACCACCACCCTGCATGACCCCCTACACTGCCTGAACACCACTGCACTGACCTAAACCCTGAACCACCATCCCCAGCACGACCCCCTACACTACCCGAGCACCTATGTACTGCCCTAAACCCTGAAACATCAGCCCCAGCACGACCCCCTACACTGCCCGAACACCACTGCACTGCCCTAAACCCTGAAACACCAGGTCCAGCACGACCCCTACACTGCTGGAACACCACTGCACTGCCCTAAACTCTGAAACACCAGCCCCAGCACGACACCCTACACTGCCCAATCACCACTGCACTGCCCTAAACCCTGAAACACCAGCCCCAGTATGACCCCCTACACTACCCCAACACCACTGCACTGCCCTAAACCCTGAAACACCACCACCCTGCACGACCACCTACACTGCCCGAACACCACTGCACTGCCCTAAACCCTGAAACACCACCCCCCACACGACATCCTACACTGCCCAAACACCACTGCACTGCCCTAAACTCTGAAACACCACTCCCACATGACCCCCTACACTGCCTGAACACCACTGCACTGCCCTAATCCCTGAATCACCACCCCCCGCACGACCGCTACACTGCCCAAACACCACTGCACTGCCCTAAACCCTGAAACACCACCCCCAGCATGATCCCTACACTGCACGAACACCACTGCACTGCCCTAAACCCTAAAACACCAACCCCAGCACAACCCCCTACACTGCACGAACACCACTGCACTGCCCTAAACTCTGAAACACCACCCCCAGCATGACCCCCTACGCTGTCCGAACACCACTGCACTGCCCTAAACCCTAAACACCACCCCCAGCACGGCCCACTACTCTGCCCGAACACCACTGCTCTGCCGTAAACCCTGAAAGACCACCCCCAGCACGACCCCCTATGCTGCCCGAACACCACTGCTCTGCCCTAAACCCTGAAACCCCAGCCACCAACACGACTCCCAACACTGCCCGAACACCACTGCACTGCCCAAACCCTGAAACACCAGCCCCAGCACAACCCCCTACACTGAGCGAACACCAATACACAGCCCTAAACACTGAAACACAACCCACAGCACGACCCTCTACACTGCCCGGACACCACTGCACTGCCCTAAACCCTGAAACACCACCCACAGCATGAACCCCTACACTGCCCGAACACCACTGCACTGCCCTAAACCCTGAAACACCACCCCAGCACAACCCCCTACACTGCCTGAACACCACTGCACTGACCTAAACCCTGAACCACCATCCCCAGCACGACCCCCTACACTACCCGAGCACCTCTGTACTGCCCTAAACCCTGAAACATCAGCCCCAGCACGACCCCCTACACTGCCCGAACACCACTGCACTGCCCTAAACCCTGAAACACCAGGCCCAGCACAACCCCTACACTGCTGGAACACCACTGCACTGCCCTAAACTCTGAAACACCAGCCCCAGCACGACGCCCTACACTGCACAATCACCACTGCACTGCCCTAAACCCTGAAACACCAGCCCCAGTACGACCCCCTACACTACCCCAACACCACTGCACTGCCCTAAACCCTGAAACACCACCACCCTGCACGACCACTACCCTAACCCCTAAAACACTAACCCCAGCAGTACACCCTACACTACCCAAACACAATTGCACTACCCTAAACCCTAAAACACGACCCCTAGCAGGACCCCATACACTACCCAAACACCTCTGCACTCCCCTAAACCCTAAACCACTACCCCCTGCACAACCCCCTACACTACCTAAACACCACTGCACTACCCTAAACCCTAAAACACTACCCCCAGCATGACCCCCTACACTACCCAAACACCACTGCACTACCCTAAACCCTAGAACACTCTGCCAGCATGACTCCCTACACTAACCAAACACCACTGCACTGCTCTAAATCCTAATTCTACCACCAGCACGTCCCCCTATTCTACCCAAACAGCACTGCACTACCCTAAACCCTAAATCTACGCCCAGCACGACCCCTACACAACCCAAACACCACTGCACTACCCTAAACCCTTAAACACTACCCCCACCACGACCCCCTACACTACACCAACACCACTGCACTACCCTAAACCTTAAAACATTACCTCAGCATGACCACCTACACTACCCAAACACCACTGCACTACCCTAAACCCTAAAACACTGCCCCCAGCACGACCCCCTACACTACCCAAACAACACTGCACAGCCCTAAACCCTAAAACACTACCCCCAGCACGACCCCCTACACTACACAAACACCACTGAACTGCCTAAACACTAAAACACTACCCCCAGCACGACCCCCTACAATACACAAGCACCACTGCACCACCCTAAACCCTAAATCTACCCCAAGCACAACCCCCTACACTACACAAACATCACGGCACTACCCTAAACCCTAAAACACTACCACAAGCACGACTCCTTACACTACAGGAACACCACTGCACTACCCTAAACCCTGAAACACCAGCAACAGCATGACCCCGTTCACTGCCCGAACACCACTGCATTGCCCTAAACCCTGAAACACCACCCTCAGCATGACCCCCTATGCTGTCCGAACACCACTGCACTGCCCTAAACCCTGAAACACCACCCCCAGCACGGCCCACTACTCTGCCCAAACACCACTGCTCTGCCGTAAACCCTGAAAGACCACCCCCAGCACGACTACCTATGCTGTCGGAACACCACTGCTCTGCCCTAAACCCTGAAACACCAGCCCCAACACGACTCCCTACACTACCCGAACACCACTGCACTGCCCTAAACCCACAAACACCACCCCCAGCACGACCCCCCTACACTGCCCGAACACCACTGCACTGACCTAAACCCTGAAACATCAGCCCTAGCACAACCCCCTACACTGCCCGAACACCACTGCACTGCCCTAAACCCTGAAACACCAGCCCCAGCATGACCCCCTACACTGCCCGAACACCACTGCACTGCCCTAAACCCTGAAACACCAGCCCCAGCATGACCCCCTACACTGCCCGAACACCACTGCACTGCTCTAAACCCCGAAACACCACCACCCTGCACGACCACCTACACTGCCCGAACACCACTGCACTGCCCTAAACCCTGAAACACCAGCCCCAGCACAACTCCATACACTGCCAAACACCACCGCACTGCCCTAAACCCTGAAACACCAGCCCCAGCACGACCCCCTACACTCCCCGAACACCACTGCACTGCCCTAAACCCTAAAACAACACCCTCAGCACGACCCACTACACTGCACGAACACCACTGCACTGCCCTAAACCCTAAAACACCACCCCCAGCACAACCCCCTTCACTGCCCGAACACCATTGCACTTCCCTAAACCTTAAAACACCACTCCCAGCATGACCCCTTACACTGCCTGAACACCACTGCACTGCCCTAAACCCTAAAACGCTACCCTCAACATGACCCCCTACACTGCCCGAGCACCACTGCACTGCCCTAAACCCTGAAACACCAGCCCCAGCACGACCCCTTCACTGCCCAAACACCACTTCACTGCCGTAAACACTGAAACACCAGCCCCTGCACGACCCCCTACACTGCCCGAACACCACAGCACTGCCCTTAACCCTAAAACACCACTCCCAGCACGACCCCCTTCACTGCCCGAACACCACTGCACTGCCCTAAACCCTAAAACACTACCCCCAACACGACCCCCTACACTGCCCGAAAACCACTGCACAGCCCTAAACCCTGAAACACCACACCCAGCATGACCCCATACAATACCCGAACACCACTGCTCTGCCCTAAGCCCTGAAACACCAGCCCCAGCACGACCCCCTTCACTGCCCGAACACCACTGCACTACCCTAAACTCAGAAACACCAGACCCAGCACAACCCCCTACACTGCCCGAACACCACTGCACTGCCTTAAACCCTGAAACACCAACCCCAGCACGACCCCCTACACTGCCCGAACACCACTGCACTGCCCTAAACCCTGAAACACCAGCCCCAGCACAACTCCATACACTGCCGAACACCACCGTACTGCCCTAAACCCTGAACCACCAGCCCCAGCATGACCCCCTACACTCCCGAACACCACTGCACTGCCCTAAACCCTAAAACAACACCCTCAGCACGACCCCCTACACTGCACGAACACCACTGCACTGCCCTAAACCCTAAAACACCACCCCCAGCACAACCCCCTTCACTGCCCGAACACCACTGCACTTCCCTAAACCTTAAAACACCACTCCCAGCATGACCCCCTACACTGCCTGAACACCACTGCACTGCCCTAAACCCTAAAACGCTACCCCCAACATGACCCCCTACACTGCCCGAGCACCACTGCACTGCACTGCCCTAAACCCTGAAACACCAGCCCCTGCACGACCCCCTACACTGCCCGAACACCACTGCACTGCCCTAAACCCTAAAACACCACTCCCAGCACGACCCCCTACACTGCCCGAAAACCACTGCACTACCCTAAACCCTGAAACACCACCCCACGCATGAACCCTACACTGCCCGAACACCACTGCACTGCCCTAATCCCTGAAACACCACCCTCAGAATGACCCCCTACACTGCCCAAACACCACTGCACTGCCATAAACCCTAAAACACCACCCCCAGCACGACCCTCTTCACTGCCCGAACACCACTACATTGCCCTAATCCCTGAAACACCACCCTCAGAACGACCCCCTACACTGCCCGAACACCACTGCACTGCCCTAAACCCTGAAACACCAGCCCCAGCACAACTCCATACACTGCCGAACACCACCGTACTGCCCTAAACCCTGAAACACCAGCCCCAGCATGACCCCCTACACTCCCGAACACCACTGCACTGCCCTAAACCCTAAAACAACACCCTCAGCACGACCCCTACACTGCACGAACACCACTGCACTGCCCTAAACCCTAAAACACCACCCCCAGCATAACCCCCTTCACTGCCCGAACACCACTGCACTTCCCTAAACCTTAAAACACCACTCCCAGCATGACCCCCTACACTGCCTGAACACCACTGCTCTGCCCTAAACCCTAAAACGCTACCCCCAACATGACCCCCTACACTGCCCGAGCACCACTGCACTGCCCTAAACCCTGAAACACCAGCCCCAGCACGACCCCCTTCACTGCCCGAACACCACTGGACTGCCCTAAACCCTGAAAGACCACCCCCAGCACGACTACCTATGCTGTCCGAACACCACTGCTCTGCCCTAAACCCTGAAACACCAGCCCCAACAGGACTCCCTACACTATCCGAACACCACTGCACTGCCCTAAACCCTGAAACACCACCCCCAGCACGACCCCCCTACACTGCCCGAACACCACTGCACTGACCTAAACCCTGAAACATCAGCCCTAGCTGAACCCCCTATACTGCCCGAACACCACTGCACTGCCCTAAACCCTGAAACACCAGCCCCAGCATGACCCCCTACACTGCCCGAACACCACTGCACTGCCCTAAACCCTGAAACACCAGCCCCAGCATGACCCCCTACACTGCCCGAACACCACTGCACTGCTCTAAACCCCGAAACACCACCACCCTGCACGACCACCTACACTGCCCGAACACCACCGCACTGCCCTAAACCCTGAAACACCAGCCCCAGCACGACCCCCTACACTCCCCGAACACCACTGCACTGCCCTAAACCCTAAAACAACACCCTCAGCACGACCCACTACACTGCACGAACACCACTGCACTGCCCTAAACCCTAAAACACCACCCCCAGCACAACCCCCTTCACTGCCCGAACACCATTGCACTTCCCTAAACCTTAAAACACCACTCCCAGCATGACCCCCTACACTGCCTGAACACCACTGCACTGCCCTAAACCCTAAAACGCTACCCTCAACATGACCCCCTACACTGCCCGAGCACCACTGCACTGCCCTAAACCCTGAAACACCAGCCCCAGCACGACCCCTTCACTGTCCGAACACCACTTCACTGCCGTAAACACTGAAACACCAGCCCTGCACGACCCCCTACACTGCACGAACACCACAGCACCACCCTTAACCCTAAAACACCACTCCCAGCACGACCCCCTTCACTGCCCGAACAACACTGCACTGCCCTAAACCCTAAAACACTACCCCCAACACAACCCACTACACTGCCCGAAAACCACTGCACAGCCCTAAACCCTGAAACACCACACCCAGCATGACCCCATACAATACCCGAACACCACTGCTCTGCCCTAAGCCCTGAAACACCAGCCCCAGCACGACCCCCTTCACTGCCCGAACACAACTGCACTACCCTAAACTTTGAAACACCAGACCCAGCACAACCCCCTACACTGCCCGAACACCACTGCACTGCCTTAAACCCTGAAACACCAACCCCAGCACGACCCCCTACACTGCCCGAACACCACTGCACTGCCCTAAACCCTGAAACACCAGCCCCAGCACAACTCCATACACTGCCAAACACCACCGTACTGCCCTAAACCCTGAACCACCAGCCCCAGCATGACCCCCTACACTCCCGAACACCACTGCACTGCCCTAAACCCTAAAACAACACCCTCAGCACGACCCCCTACACTGCACGAACACCACTGCACTGCCCTAAACCCTAAAACACCACCCCCAGCACAACCCCCTTCACTGCCCGAACACCACTGCACTTCCCTAAACCTTAAAACACCACTCCCAGCATGACCCCCTACACTGCCTGAACACCACTGCACTGCCCTAAACCCTAAAACGCTACCCCCAACATGACCCCCTACACTGCCCGAGCACCACTGCACTGCCCTAAACCCTGAAACACCAGCCCCTGCACGACCCCCTACACTGCCCGAACACCACTGCACTGCCCTAAACCCTAAAACACCACTCCCAGCACGACCCCCTTCACTGCCCGAACACCACTGCACTGCCCTAAACCCTAAAACACTACCCCCAACACGACCCCCTACACTGCCCGAAAACCACTGCACTACCCTAAACCCTGAAACACCACCCCACGCATGACCCCTACACTGCCCGAACACCACTGCACTGCCCTAATCCCTGAAACACCACCCTCAGAACGACCCCCTACACTGCCCAAACACCACTGCACTGCCATAAACCCTAAAACACCACCCCCAGCACGACCCCCTTCACTGCCCGAACACCACTACATTGCCCTAATCCCTGAAACACCACCCTCAGAACGACCCCCTACACTGCCCGAACACCACTGCACTGCCCTAAACCCTGAAACACCAGCCCCAGCACAACTCCATACACTGCCGAACACCACCGTACTGCCCTAAACCCTGAAACACCAGCCCCAGCATGACCCCCTACACTCCCGAACACCACTGCACTGCCCTAAACCCTAAAACAACACCCTCAGAACGACCCCCTACACTGCACGAACACCACTGCACTGCCCTAAACCCTAAAACACCACCCCCAGCTCAACCCCCTTCACTGCCCGAACACCACTGCACTTCCCTAAACCTTAAAACACTACTCCCAGCATGACCCCCTACACTGCCTGAACACCACTGCACTGCCCTAAACCCTAAAACGCTACCCCCAACATGACCCCCTACACTGCCCGAGCACCACTGCACTGCCCTAAACCCTGAAACACCAGCCCCAGCACGACCCCCTTCACTGCCCGAACACCACTGGACTGCCCTAAACCCTGAAAAACCAGCCCCAACACGACCCCTACACTGACCAAACACCACTGTACTGCCCTAAACCCTGAAACACCAACCCCAGCATGACTCCCTACACTGCCCGAACACCACTGCACCACCCTAAACTCTAAATCTACCCCAAGCACAACCCCCTACACTACACAAACATCACAGCACTGCCCTAAACCCTGAAACACCACCCCAGCACGAACCCCTTCACTGCCTGAACACCACTGCACTGACCTAAACCCTGAAACACCAGGCCCAGCAAATCCCCCTACACTGCACAAACACCACTGCACTGCCCTAAACACTGAAACACAAGCCCCATTACGACCCCCTACACTACCCCAACACCACTGCACTGCCCTAAACCCTGAAACACCACCACCCTGCACGACCATCTACACTGCCCGAACACCACTACACTGACCTAAACCCTGTAACACCACCCCATGCACAACCCCCTACAATGCCAGAACACCACTGCACTGCCCTAAACCCTGAAACACCAGGCCCAGCACAACCCCCTACACTGCAAAAACACCACTGCACTGCCCTAAACCATAAAACACCCCCCCCCAGCATAACCCCCTTCACTGCCCGAACACCACTGCACTTCCCTAAACCTTAAAACACCACTCCCAGCATGACCCCCTACACTGCCTGAACACCACTGCTCTGCCCTAAACCCTAAAACGCTACCCCCAACATGACCCCCTACACTGCCCGAGCACCACTGCACTGCCCTAAACCCTGAAACACCAGCCCCAGCACGACCCCCTTCACTGCCCGAACAGCACTGGACTGCCCTAAACCCTGAAAGACCACCCCCAGCACGACTACCTATGCTGTCCGAACACCACTGCTCTGCCCTAAACCCTGAAACACCAGCCCCAACAGGACTCCCTACACTACCCGAACACCACTGCACTGCCCTAAACCCTGAAACACCACCCCCAGCACGACCCCCCTACACTGCCCGAACACCACTGCACTGACCTAAACCCTGAAACATCAGCCCTAGCACAACCCCCTATACTGCCCGAACACCACTGCACTGCCCTAAACCCTGAAACACCAGCCCCAGCATGACCCCCTACACTGCCTGAACACCACTGCACTGCCCTAAACCCTGAAACACCAGCCCCAGCATGACCCCCTACACTGCCCGAACACCACTGCACTGCTCTAAACCCCAAAACACCACCACCCTGCACGACCACCTACACTGCCCGAACACCACCGCACTGCCCTAAACCCTGAAACACCAGCCCCAGCACGACCCCCTACACTCCCCGAACACCACTGCACTGCCCTAAACCCTAAAACAACACCCTCAGCACGACCCACTACACTGCACGAACACCACTGCACTGCCCTAAACCCTAAAACACCACCCCCAGCACAACCCCCTTCACTGCCCGAACACCATTGCACTTCCCTAAACCTTAAAACACCACTCCCAGCATGACCCCCTACACTGCCTGAACACCACTGCACTGCCCTAAACCCTAAAACGCTACCCTCAACATGACCCCCTACACTGCCTGAGCACCACTGCACTGCCCTAAACCCTGAAACACCAGCCCCAGCACGACCCCTTCACTGCCCGAACACCACTGCACTTCCCTAAACCTTAAAACACCACTCCCAGCATGACCCCCTACACTGCCTGAACACCACTGCTCTGCCCTAAACCCTAAAACGCTACCCCCAACATGACCCCCTACACTGCCCGAGCACCACTGCACTGCCCTAAACCCTGAAACACCAGCCCCAGCACGACCCCCTTCACTGCCCGAACAGCACTGGACTGCCCTAAACCCTGAAAGACCACCCCCAGCACGACTACCTATGCTGTCCGAACACCACTGCTCTGCCCTAAACCCTGAAACACCAGCCCCAACAGGACTCCCTACACTACCCGAACACCACTGCACTGCCCTAAACCCTGAAACACCACCCCCAGCACGACCCCCCTACACTGCCCGAACACCACTGCACTGACCTAAACCCTGAAACATCAGCCCTAGCACAACCCCCTATACTGCCCGAACACCACTGCACTGCCCTAAACCCTGAAACACCAGCCCCAGCATGACCCCCTACACTGCCTGAACACCACTGCACTGCCCTAAACCCTGAAACACCAGCCCCAGCATGACCCCCTACACTGCCCGAACACCACTGCACTGCTCTAAACCCCAAAACACCACCACCCTGCACGACCACCTACACTGCCCGAACACCACCGCACTGCCCTAAACCCTGAAACACCAGCCCCAGCACGACCCCCTACACTCCCCGAACACCACTGCACTGCCCTAAACCCTAAAACAACACCCTCAGCACGACCCACTACACTGCACGAACACCACTGCACTGCCCTAAACCCTAAAACACCACCCCCAGCACAACCCCCTTCACTGCCCGAACACCATTGCACTTCCCTAAACCTTAAAACACCACTCCCAGCATGACCCCCTACACTGCCTGAACACCACTGCACTGCCCTAAACCCTAAAACGCTACCCTCAACATGACCCCCTACACTGCCTGAGCACCACTGCACTGCCCTAAACCCTGAAACACCAGCCCCAGCACGACCCCTTCACTGCCCGAACACCACTTCACTGCCGTAAACACTGAAACACCAGCCCCTGCACGACCCCCTACACTGCACGAACACCACAGCACCACCCTTAACCCTAAAACACCACTCCCAGCACGACCCCCTTCACTGCCTGAACACCACTGCACTGCCCTAAACCCTAAAACACTACCCCCAACACGACCCACTACACTGCCCGAAAACCACTGCACAGCCCTAAACCCTGAAACACCACACCCAGCATGACCCCATACAATACCCGAACACCACTGCTCTGCCCTAAGCCCTGAAACACCAGCCCCAGCACGACCCCCTTCACTGCCCGAACACCACTGCACTACCCTAAACTCAGAAACACCAGACCCAGCACAACCCCCTACACTGCCCGAACACCACTGCACTGCCTTAAACCCTGAAACACCAACCCCAGCACGACCCCCTACACTGCCCGAACACCACTGCACTGCCCTAAACCCTGAAACACCAGCCCCAGCACAACTCCATACACTGCCAAACACCACCGTACTGCCCTAAACCCTGAACCACCAGCCCCAGCATGACCCCCTACACTCCCGAACACCACTGCACTGCCCTAAACCCTAAAACAACACCCTCAGCACGACCCCCTACACTGCATGAACACCACTGCACTGCCCTAAACCCTAAAACACCACCCCCAGCACAACCCCCTTCACTGCCCGAACACCACTGCACTTCCCTAAACCTTAAAACACCACTCCCAGCATGACCCCCTACACTGCCTGAACACCACTGCACTGCCCTAAACCCTAAAGCGCTACCCCCAACATGACCCCCTACACTGCCCGATCACCACTGCACTGCCCTAAACCCTGAAACACCAGCCCCAGCACGACCCCCTTCACTGCCCGAACACCACTTCACTGCCGTAAACACTGAAACACCAGCCCCTGCACGACCCCCTACACTGCCCGAACACCACTGCACTGCCCTAAACCCTAAAACACCACTCCCAGCACGACCCCCTTTACTGCCCGAACACCACTGCACTGCCCTAAACCCTAAAACACTACCCCCAACACGACCCCCTACACTGCCCGAAAACCACTGCACTACCCTAAACCCTGAAACACCACCACACGCATGACCCCTACACTGCCCGAACACCACTGCACTGCCCTAATCCCTGAAACACCACCCTCAGAACAACCCCCTACACTGCCCAAACACCACTGCACTGCCATAAACCCTAAAACACCACCCCCAGCACGACCCCCTTCACTGCCCGAACACCACTACATTGCCCTAATCCCTGAAACACCACCCTCAGAACGACCCCCTACACTGCCCGAACACCACTGCACTGCCCTAAACCCTGAAACACCAGCCCCAGCACAACTCCATACACTGCCGAACACCACCGTACTGCCCTAAACCCTGAAACACCAGCCCCAGCATGACCCCCTACACTCCCGAACACCACTGCACTGCCCTAAACCCTAAAACAACACCCTCAGAACGACCCCCTACACTGCACGAACACCACTGCACTGCCCTAAACCCTAAAACACCACCCCCAGCTCAACCCCCTTCACTGCCCGAACACCACTGCACTTCCCTAAACCTTAAAACACTACTCCCAGCATGACCCCCTACACTGCCTGAACACCACTGCACTGCCCTAAACCCTAAAACGCTACCCCCAACATGACCCCCTACACTGCCCGAGCACCACTGCACTGCCCTAAACCCTGAAACACCAGCCCCAGCACGACCCCCTTCACTGCCCGAACACCACTGGACTGCCCTAAACCCTGAAAAACCAGCCCCAACACGACCCCTACACTGACCAAACACCACTGTACTGCCCTAAACCCTGAAACACCAACCCCAGCATGACTCCCTACACTGCCCGAACACCACTGCACCACCCTAAACTCTAAATCTACCCCAAGCACAACCCCCTACACTACACAAACATCACAGCACTGCCCTAAACCCTGAAACACCACCCCAGCACGAACCCCTTCACTGCCTGAACACCACTGCACTGACCTAAACCCTGAAACACCAGGCCCAGCAAATCCCCCTACACTGCACAAACACCACTGCACTGCCCTAAACACTGAAACACAAGCCCCATTACGACCCCCTACAATACCCCAACACCACTGCACTGCCCTAAACCCTGAAACACCACCACCCTGCACGACCATCTACACTGCCCGAACACCACTACACTGACCTAAACCCCGTAACACCACCCAATGCACAACCCCCTACAATGCCAGAACACCACTGCACTGCCCTAAACCCTGAAACACCAGGCCCAGCACAACCCCCTACACTGCAAAAACACCACTGCACTGCCCTAAACCATAAAACACCACTCCCAGCATGACCTCCTACACTGCCTGAACACCACTGCACTGCCCTAAACCCTAAAACGCTACCCCCAACATGACCCCCTACACTGCCCGAGCACCACTGCACTGCCCGAAACCCTGAAACACCAGCCCCAGCACGACCCCCTTCACTGCCCGAACACCACTTCACTTCCGTAAACACTGAAACACCAGCCCCTGCACGACCCCCTACACTGCCCGAACACCACTGCACTGCCCTAAACCCTAAAACACCACTCCCAGCACGACCCCCTTCACTGCCCAAACACCACTGCACTGCCCTAAACCCTAAAACACTACCCCCAACACGACCCCCTACACTGCCCGAAAACCAATGCACAGCCCTAAACCCTGAAACACCACCCCCAGCATGACCCCATACACTACCCAAACACCACTGCTCTGCCCTAAGCCCTGAAACACCAGCCCCAGCACGACCCCCTTCACTGCCCGAACACCACTGCACTACCCTAAACCCTGAAACACCAGCCCCAGCACAACCCCCTACACTGCCCGAACACCACTGCACTGCCCTAAACCCTGAAATACCAACCCCAGCATGACCCCCTTCACTGCCCAAACACCACTGCACTGCCCTAAACCCCGAAACACCACCGCCCTGCACGACCACCTACTCTGCCCGAACACCACTGCACTGACCTAAACTCTGTTACACCATCCCCCACACGACCCCCTACACTGCCCGAACACCACTGCACTGCCCTAAACCCTGAAACACCACCCCCCTGCATGACTCCCCTACACTGCCTGAACACCACTGTACTGCCCTAAACCCTGAAACACCACCCCCTGCACATTGCACAACCCCCTACGCTGCCCGAACACCACTGCACTTCCCTAAACCCTGAAACACCAGCCCCAGCACAACTCCATACAATTTCGAACACCACTGCACTGCCCTAAACCCTGAAACACCAGCCCCAGCACAACCCCCTACACTCCCCGAACACCACTGCACTGCCCTAAACCCTAAAACAACACCCTCAGCACGACCCCTACAGTGCACGAACACCACTGCACTGCCCTAAACCCTAAAACACCACCCCCAGCACAACCCCCTTCACTGCCCGAACACCACTGCACTTCCCTAAACCTTATAACACCACTCCCAGCATGACCCCCTACACTGCCTGAACACCACTGCACTGCCCTAAACCCTAAAACGCTATCCCCAGCATGACCCCCTACACTACCTGAGCACGTATGTACTGCCCTAAACCCTGAAACATCAGCCCCAGCACGACCCCCTACACTGCCCGAACACCACTGCACTGCCCTAAACCCTGAAACACCAGGTCCAGCACGACCCCTACACTGCTGGAACACCACTGCACTGCCCTAAACTCTGAAACACCAGCCCCAGCACGACACCCTACACTGCCCAATCACCACTGCACTGCCCTAAACCCTAAAACACCAGCCCCAGCACGACCCCCTACACTGCCCAAACACCACTGCACTGCCCTAAACCCCGAAACACCACCACCCTGCACCCTGCACCCTGCACGACCACCTACACTGCTCGAACACCACTGCACTGCCCTAAAACCTGAAACACCAGCCCCAGCACAACTCCATACACTGCCGAACACCACCGCACTGCCCTAAACCCTGAAACACCAGCCCCAGCATGACCCCCTACACTCCCCGAACACCACTGCACTGCCCTAAACCCTAAAACAACACCCTCAGTGCGACCCCCTACACTGCACGAACACCACTGCACTGCCCTAAACCCTAAACCACCCCCAGCACAACCCCCTTCACTGCCTGAACACCACTGCACTTCCCTAAACCTTAAAACACCACTCCCAGCATGACACCCTACACTGCCTGAACACCACTGCACTGCCCTAAACCCTAAAACGCTACCCCAACATGACCCCCTACACTGCTCGAGCACCACTGCACTGCCCTAAACCCTGAAACACCAGCCCCAGCAGGACCCCCTTCACTGCCCGAACACCACTTCACTGCCGTAAACACTGAAACACCAGCCCCTGCATGACCCCCTACACTGCCCGAACACCACTGCACTGCCCTAAACCCTAAAACACTACTCCCAACACGACCCCCTACACTGCCCGAAAACCACTGCACAGCCCTAAACCCTGAAACACCACCCCCAGCATGACCCCATACAATACCCGAACACCACTGCTCTGCCCTAAGCCCTGAAACACCAGCTCAAGCACGACCCCTTCACTGCCCGAACACCACTGCACTACCCTAAACCCTGAAACACCAGCCCCAGCACAACCCCCTACACTGCCCGAACACCACTGCACTGCCCTAAACCCTGAAACACCAACCCCAGCACGACCCCCTACACTGCCCAAACACCACTGCACTTCCCTAAATCCCGAAACACCACCGCCGTGCACGACCACCTACACTGCCCGAACACCACTGCACTGACCTAAACTCTGTTACACCATCCCCCTGCACGACCCCCTACACTGCCCGAACACCACTGCACTGCCCTAAACCCTGAAACACCACCCCCCTGCATGACTCCCCTACACTGCCCGAACACCACTGCACTGCCCTAAACCCTGAAACACCACCCCCTGCACAACCCCCTACGCTGCCCGACCACCACTGCACTGCCCTAAACCCTGAAACACCAGCCCCAGCACAACTCCATACACTGTCGAACACCACTGCACTGCCCTAAACCCTGAAACACCAGCCCCAGCACGACCCCCTACACTCCCCAAACACTACTGCACTGCCCTAAACCCTAAAACAACACCCTCAGCACGACCCCCTACACTGCACAAACACCACTGCACTGCCCTAAACCCTAAAACACCACCCCCAGCACAACCCCCTTCACTGCCCGAACACCACTGCACTTCCCTAAACCTTAAAACACCACTCCCAGCATGACCCCCTACACTGCCTGAACACCACTGCACTGCCCTAAACCCTAAAACGCTATCCCCAGCATGACCCCCTACACTGCCCGAGCACCACTGCACTGCCCTAAACCCTGAAACACCAGCCCCAGCACGACCCCCTTCACTGCCCGAACACCACTTCACTGCTACAAACACTGAAACACCAGCCGCTGCACGACCCCCTACACTGCCGAAACACCACTGCACTGCCCTAAACCCTAACACACCAGATCCAGCATGACCCCCTTCACTGCCCGAACACCACTACAATACCCTAAACCCTGAAATACCACCCCCTGCACGACCCCCTGCACTGCCCGAACAACACTGCACTGCCCTAAACCCTAAAACTCCACCCCTCTGCACGACCACCTACACTGCCCAAACACCACTGCACTGCCCTAAACCCTGAAACACCACCCCCTGAACAACCCCCTACGCTGCCGGAACACCACTGCACTGCCGTAAACACTGAAACACCAGCCCCAGCACGACCCCATTCACTGCCTGAACACCACTTCACTGCCGTAAACACTGAAACACCAGCCCATGCATGACCCCCTACACTGCCCGAACACCACTGCACTGCCCTCAACCCTAAAACACCAGCCCCAGCACGACCCCCTACACTGCCCAAACACCACTGCACTGCCCTAAACCCCGAAACACCACTGCCCTGCACGACCACCTACACTGCCCGAACACCACTGCACTGGCCTAAACTCTGTTACACCATCCCCCTGCACGCACCCCTACACTGCCCAAACACCACTACACTGCCATAAACCCTGAAACACCACCCCCCTGCATGACCCCCCTACACTGCCCGAACACCACTGTACTGCCCTAAACCCTGAAATACCACCCCCTGCACGACCCACTGCACTGCCCGAACAACACTGCACTGCCCTAAACCCTGAAACTCCACCCCTCTGCATGACCACCTACACTGCCCGAACACCACTGCACTACCCTAAATCCTGAAACACCACCCCCTGCACAACCCCCTATGCTGCTCGAACACCACTGCACTGCCCTAAACCCTGAAACACCAGCCCCAGCACAACTCCATACACTGTCGAACACCACTGCACTGCCCTAAACCCTGAAACACCAGCCTCAGCACGACCCCCTACACTCCCCGAACACCACTGCACTGCCCTAAATCCTAAAACAACACCCTGAGCACGACCCCCTACACTGCACGAACACCACTGCACTGCCCTCAACCCTAAAACACCACCCCCAGCACAACCCCCTTCACTGCCCGAACACCACTGCACTTCCCTAAACCTTAAAACACCACTCCCAGCATGACCCCCTACACTGCCTGAACACCACGGCACTGCCCTAAACCCTAAAACGCTACCCCCAGCATGACCCCCTACACTGCCCGAGCACCACTGCACTGCCCTAAACCCTGAAACACCAGCCCCAGCACGACCCCCTTCACTGCCCGAACACCACTTCACTGCATAAACAATGAAACACCAGCCCCTGCATGACCCCCTACACTGCCCGAACACCACTGCACTGCCCTAGACCCTAAAACACCAGCCCCAGCGCGACCCCCTACACTGCCCAAACACCACTGCACTGACCTAAAACACCACTCCCAGCACGACCCCCTTCACTGCCCGAATACCACTGCACTGCCCTAAATCCTAAAACACTACACCCAGCATGACCCCCTACACTGCTCGAAAACCACTGCAGATCCCTATGCCGTGAAACACCACCCCCAGCATGACCCCAAACACTACCCGAACACCACTGCTCTGCCCTAAGCCCTGAAACACCAGCCTCAGCACGACCCCCTACACTGCCCGAACACCACTGCACTGCCCTAAACCCTGAAACACCAACCCCAGCACGACCACCTACACTGCCCAAACACCACTGCACTGCCCTAAACCCCGAAACACCACCGCCCTGCACGACCACCTACACTGCCCGAACACCACTGCACTGTCCTAAACCCTGAAACACCACCCCCCTGCATGACCCCCCTACACTGCCCGAACACCACTGTACTGCCCTAAACCCTGAAATACCACCCCCTGCACGACCCCCTGCACTGCCCGAACAACACTGCACTGCCCTAAACTCTGAAACTCCACCCCTCTGCACGACACCCTACACTGCCTGAACACCTCTGCACTGCCCTAAACCCTGAAACACCACCCCCTGCACAACCCCCTATGCTGCCTGAACACCACTGCACTGCCCTAAACCCTGAAACACCAGCCCCAGCACAACTCCATACACTGTCGAACACCACTGCACTGCCCTAAACTCTGAAACACCAGCCCCAGCATGACCCCCTACACTGCCCGAACACCACTGCACTGCCCTAAACCCTGAAAGACAAGCCCCAGCACAACTCCATACACTGCCGAACACAACCGCACTGCCCTAAACCCTGAAACACCAGCCCCAGCATGACCCCTACACTCCCGAACACCACTGCATTGCCCTAAACCCTAAAACAACACCCTCAGCACGACCCCCTACACTGCACGAACACCACTGCACTGCCCTAAACCCTAAAACACCACCCCCAGCACAACCCCCTTCACTGCCCGAACACCACTGCACTTCCCTAAACCTTAAAACACCACTCCCAGCATGACCCCCTACACTGCCTGAACACCACTGCACTGCCCTAAACCCTAAAACGCTACCCCCAACATGACCCCCTACACTGCCCGAGCACCACTTCACTGCCCTAAACACTGTAACACCAGCCCCTGCACGACCTCCTACACTGCCCGAACACCACTGCACTGCCCTAAACCCTAAAACACCACTCCCAGCACGACCCCCTTCACTGCCCGAACACCACTGCACTGCCCTAAACCCTAAAACACTACCCCCAACACGACCCCCTACACTGCCCGAAAACCACTGCACAGCCCTAAACCCTGAAACACCACCCCCAGCATGACCCCATACACTACCCAAACACCACTGCTCTGCCCTAAGCCCTGAAACACCAGCCCCAGCACGACCCCCTTCACTGCCCGAAAACCACTGCACTACCCTAAACCCTGAAACAGCAGCCCCAGCACGACCCCCTTCACTGCCCGAACACCACTGCCCTAAACCCTAAAACACTACCCCCAACACGACCCCCTACACTGCCCGAAAACCACTGCACAACCCTAAACCCTGAAACACCACCCCCAGCATGACCACATACACTACCCAAACACCACTGCTCTGCCCTAAGCCCTGAAACATCAGCCCCAGCACGACCCCCTTCACTGCCCGAACACCACTGCACTACCCTTAACCCTGAAACAGCAGCCCCAGCACAACCCCCTACACTGCCCGAACACCACTGCACTGCCCTAAACCCTGAAACACCAACCCCAGCACAACCCCCTACACTGCCCAAACACCACTGCACTGCCCTAAACCCCGAAACACCCCCGCCCTGCACGACCACCTACACTGCCCAAACACAACTGCACTGACCTAAACCCTGAAACACCACCCCCCTGCATGACTCCCCTACAATGCCCGAACAACACTGTACTGCCCTAAACCCTGAAACACCACCCCCTGCACAACCCCCTACGCTGCCCGAATACCACTGCACTGCCCTAAACCCTGAAACACCAGCCCCAGCACAACTCCATACACTGTCGAACACCACTGCACTGCCCTAAACCCTGAAACACCAGCCCCAGCACAACCCCCTACACTCCCCGAACACCACTGCACTGCCCTAAACCCTAAAACAACACCCTCAGCACGACCCCCTACACTTAACGAACACCACTGCACTGTCCTAAACCCTAAAACACCACCCCCAGCACGACCCCCTTCACTGCACGAACACCACTGCACTACACTAAACCTTAAAACACCACTCCCAGCATGACACCCCACACTGCCCAAACACCACTGCACTGCCCTAAACCCTGAAACACCACCCCCGCATGACCCCCTACACTGCACGAACACCACTGCACTGCCCTAAACCCTAAAACACAACCCCCAGGACAACCCCCTTAACTGCCCGAACACCATTGCACTTCCCTAAACCTTAAAACACCACTCCCAGCATGACACCTCACACTGCCCAAACACCACTGCACTGCCCTAAACCCTGAAACACCACCACCCTGCACGACCACCTGCACTGCCCGAACACCACTTCACTGCCATAAACACTGAAACACCAGCCCCTGCATGACCCCCTACACTGCCCGAACTCCACTGCACTGCCCTAAACCCTAAAACACCAGCCCCAGCATGACACCCTACACTGCCCAAACACCACTGCACTGACCTAAACCCTGAAACACCACCACCCTGCACGACCACCTACACTGCCCGAACACCACTGCACTGACCTAAACACTGTAACACCATCCCCATCCACGACCCCCTACACTGCCCGAACACCACTGCACTGCCCTAAACCCTGAAACACCACCCCCCTGCATGACCCCCCTACACTACCCGAACAGCACTGCACTGCCCTAAACCCTGAAACACCACCCCCTGCACGACCCCCTACACTGCCCAAACACCACTGCACTGCCATAAACCCTGAAACACCACCCCTGCACGACCCCCTACACTGCACAAACACCACTGCACTACACTAAACCCTAAAACACCACCCCCAGCACAACCCCCTTCACTGCCCGAACACCACTGCACTTCCCTAAACCCTAAAACACCACTCCCAGCACGACCCCCTTCACTGCCTGAACACCACTGCACAGCCCTAAACCCTGAAAAACCACCCCCTGCATGACCCCATACACTACCCGAACACCACTGCTCTACCCTAAGCCCTGAAAGACCAGCCCCAGCACAACCCTTCACTGCCCGAACACCACTGCACTACCCTAAACTCTGAAACACCAGCCCCAGCACGACCCCCTACACTGCTCGAACACCACTGCACTGCCCTAAACCCTGAAACACCAACCCCAGCATGACACCCTACACTGACCAAACACCACTGCATTGCCCTAAACCCCGAAACACCACAGCTCTGCATGACCACCTACACTGCCCGAACAACACTGCACTGCCCTAAACCCTAAAACTCCATCCCTCTGCACGAACCACTACACTGCCCAAACACCACTGCACTGCCCTAAACCCTGAAACACCACCCACTGCACAACCCCTGACACTGTCCGAACACCACTGCACTGCACTAAACTCTCAAACTACCACCCTCGCATGGACCCCTACACTGCCCGAACACCACTGCACTGCCCTAAACCCTGAAACACCACCCCCAGCATGAACCACTACGCTGCCCGAACACCACTGCACTGCCCTAAACCCTAAAACACCAGCCCCAGCACGACCCCCTTCACTGCCCGAACACCACTGCACTACCCTAAACCCTGAAATACCACCCCCTGCACGACCCCCTGCACTGCCCGAACAGCACTGCACTGCCCTAAACCCTAAAACTCCACCCCTCTGCACGACCACCTACACTGCCCAAACACCACTGCACTGCCCTAAACCCTGGAACACCACCCCCTGCACAACCCCCTACGCTGCCCGAACACCACTGCACTGCCCCAAACCGTGAAACACAACCCACAGCACGACCCCCTAAACTGCCTGAACACCACTGCACTGCCATAAACCCTGAAACACCAGCCCCAGCACTACCGCCTACACTACCCGAACACCACTGCACTGCCCTAAATCCTAAAGCATCAGTCCCAGCACGACCCCCTACACTGCCCGATCACCACTGCACTGCCCTAAGCCCTGAAATACAATGCACAGCACG
Source organism: Triturus cristatus (assembly GCF_964204655.1). Classification (NCBI taxonomy): domain Eukaryota; kingdom Metazoa; phylum Chordata; class Amphibia; order Caudata; family Salamandridae; genus Triturus; species Triturus cristatus. The sequence continues at coordinate 1,227,389,767 of NC_140579.1, forward strand.
ACCTCCTACAGTGCCCGAACACCACTGCACTGCCTAAACCCTGAAACACCACCCCCGCACAACCCCCTACACTGCCCGAACACCACTGCACTGCCCTAAACCCTGATACACCACCACCAGCATGACCCCCTACTCTGCACGAACACCACTGCACTGCCCTAAACCCTGAAACACCAACCTCAGCATGACACCCTACACTGCACGAACACCACTGCACTGCCATAAACCCTAAAACACCACTCCCAGCATGACCCCCTTCACTGCCCAAACACCACTGCACTTCCCTAAACCCTGAAACACCAGCCTCAGCACGACCCCCTACACTGCCTGAACACCACTGCACTGCCTAAATCCTAAAACAACACCCTGAGCACGACCCCCTACACTGCACGAACACCACTGCACTGCCCTCAACCCTAAAACACCACCCCCAGCACAACCCCCTTCACTGCCCGAAAACCACTGCACTTCCCTAAACCTTAAAACACCACTCCCAGCATGACCCCCTACACTGCCTGAACACCACTGCACTGCCCTAAACCCTAAAACGCTACCCCCAGCATGACCCCCTACACTGCCCGAGCACCACTGCACTGCCCTAAACCCTGAAACATCAGCCCCAGCACGACCCCCTTCACAGCCCGAACACCACTTCACTGCCATAAACAATGAAACACCAGCCCCTGCATGACCCCCTACACTGCCCGAACACCACTGCACTGCCCTAGACCCTAAAACACCAGCCCCAGCGCGACCCCCTACACTGACCAAACACCACTGCACTGACCTAAACCCTAAAACACCACTCCCAGCACGACCCCCTTCACTGCCCGAATACCACTGCACTGCCCTAAACCCTAAAACACTACCCCCAGAACGACCCCCTACACTGCTCGAAAACCACTGCACAGCCCTATGCCTTGAAACACCTCCCCCAGCATGACCCCAAACACTACCCGAACACCACTGCTCTGCCCTAAGCCCTGAAACACCAGCCTCAGCACGACCCCCTACACTGCCCGAACACCACTGCACTGCCCTAAACCCTGAAACACCAACCGCAGCACAACCCCCTACACTGCCCAAACACCACTGCACTGCCCTATACCCTGAAACACCACCCCCCTGCATGACCCCCCTACACTGCCCGAACACCACTGTACTGCCCTAAACCCTGAAATACCACCCCCTGCACAGCCCCCTGCACTGCCCGAACAACACTGCACTGCCCTAAACCCTGAAACTCCACCCCTCTGCACGACACCCTACACTGCCCGAACACCTCTGCACTGCCCTAAACCCTGAAACACCACCCCCTGCACAACCCCCTATGCTGCCTGAACACCACTTCACTGCCATAAACACTGAAACACCAGCCCCTGCATGACCCCCTACACTGCCCGAACACCACTGCACTGCCCTAAACCCTAAAACACCAGCCCCAGCATGACCCCCTACACTGCCCAAAGACCACTGCACTGACCTAAACCCTGAAACACCACCACCCTGCACGACCACCTACACTGCCCGAACACCACTGCACTTACCTAAACACTGTAACACCATCCCCATCCACGACCCCCTACACTGCCCGAACACCACTGCACTGCCCTAAACCCTGAAACACCACCCCCCTGCATGACCCCCCTACACTACCCGAACAGCACTGCACTGCCCTAAACCCTGAAACACCACCCCCTGCACGACCCCCTACACTGCCCAAACACCACTGCACTGCCATAAACCCTGAAACACCACCCCTGCACGACCCCCTACACTGCACAAACACCACTGCACTACACTAAACCCTAAAACACCACCCCCAGCACAACCCCCTTCACTGCCCGAACACCACTGCACTTCCCTAAACCCTAAAACACCACTCCCAGCACGACCCCCTTCACTGCCTGAACACCACTGCACAGCCCTAAACCCTGAAAAACCACCCCCTGCATGACCCCATACACTACCCGAACACCACTGCTCTACCCTAAGCCCTGAAAGACCAGCCCCAGCACAACCCTTCACTGCCCGAACACCACTGCACTACCCTAAACTCTGAAACACCAGCCCCAGCACGACCCCCTACACTGCTCGAACACCACTGCACTGCCCTAAACCCTGAAACACCAACCCCAGCATGACACCCTACACTGACCAAACACCACTGCATTGCCCTAAACCCCGAAACACCACAGCTCTGCACGACCACCTACACTGCCCGAACAACACTGCACTGCCCTAAACCCTGAAACTCCATCCCTCTGCACGAACCACTACACTGCCCAAACACCACTGCACTGCCCTAAACCCTGAAACACCACCCCCTGCACAACCCCCGACACTGTCCGAACACCACTGCACTGCACTAAACTCTCAAACTACCACCCTCGCATGGACCCCTACACTGCCCGAACACCACTGCACTGCCCTAAACCCTGAAACACCACCCCCAGCATGAACCACTACGCTGCCCGAACACCACTGCACTGCCCTAAACCCTAAAACACCAGCCCCAGCACGATCCCCTTCACTGCCCGAACACCACTGCACTACCCTAAACCCTGAAATACCACCCCCTGCACGACCCCCTGCACTGCACGAACAGCACTGCACTGCCCTAAACCCTAAAACTCCATCCCTCTGCACGACCACCTACACTGCCCAAACACCACTGCACTGCCCTAAACCCTGAAACACCACCCCCTGCAAAACCCCCTATGCTGCCCGAACACCACTGCACTGCCCTAAACCCTGAAACACAACCCACAGCACGACCCCCTAAACTGCCTGAACACCACTGCACTGCCATAAACCCTGAAACACCAGCCCCAGCACTACCGCCTACACTACCCGAACACCACTGCACTGCCCTAAATCCTAAAGCATCAGTCCCAGCACGACCCCCTACACTGCCCGATCACCACTGCACTGCCCTATGCTCTGAAATACAATGCACAGCACGACCTCCTACACTGCCCGAACACCACTGCACTGCCTAAACCCTGAAACACCACCCCCGCACAACCCCCTACACTGCCCGAACACCACTGCACTGCCCTAAACCCTGATACACCACCACCAGCATGACCCCCTACTCTGCACGAACACCACTGCACTGCCCTAAACCCTGAAACACCAACCTCAGCATGACACCCTACACTGCACGAACACCACTGCACTGCCATAAACCCTAAAACACCACTCCCAGCATGACCCCCTTCACTGCCCAAACACCACTGCACTTCCCTAAACCCTGAAACACCAGCCTCAGCACGACCCCCTACACTGCCTGAACACCACTGCACTGCCCTAAATCCTAAAACAACACCCTGAGCACGACCCCCTACACTGCACGAACACCACTGCACTGCCCTCAACCCTAAAACACCACCCCCAGCACAACCCCCTTCACTGCCCGAACACCACTGCACTTCCCTAAACCTTAAAACACCACTCCCAGCATGACCCCCTACACTGCCTGAACACCACTGCACTGCCCTAAACCCTAAAACGCTACCCCCAGCATGACCCCCTACACTGCCCGAGCACCACTGCACTGCCCTAAACCCTGAAACACCAGCCCCAGCACGACCCCCTTCACTGCCCGAACACCACTTCACTGCCATAAACAATGAAACACCAGCCCCTGCATGACCCCCTACACTGCCCGAACACCACTGGACTGCCCTAGACCCTAAAACACCAGCCCCAGCGCGACCCCCTACACTGACCAAACACCACTGCACTGACCTAAACCCTAAAACACCACTCCCAGCACGACCCCCTTCACTGCCCGAATACCACTGCACTGCCCTAAACCCTAAAACACTACCCCCAGAACGACCCCCTACACTGCTCGAAAACCACTGCACAGCCCTATGCCTTGAAACACCACCCCCAGCATGACCCCAAACACTACCCGAACACCACTGCTCTGCCCTAAGCCCTGAAACACCAGCCTCAGCACGACCCCCTACACTGCCCGAACACCACTGCACTGCCCTAAACCCTGAAACACCAACCGCAGCACGACCCCCTACACTGCCCAAACACCACTGTACTGCCCTATACCCCGAAACACCACCGCCCTGCACGACCACCTACACTGCCCGAACACCACTGCACTGTCCTAAACCCTGAAACACCACCCCCTTGTATGACCCCCCTACACTGCCCGAACACCACTGTACTGCCCTAAACCCTGAAATACCACCCCTGCACGACCCCCTGCACTGCCCTAACAACACTGCACTGCCCTAAACCCTGAAACTCCACCCCTCTGCACGACACCCTACACTGCCCGAACACCTCTGCACTGCCCTAAACCCTGAAACACCACCCCCTGCACAACCCCCTATGCTGCCTGAACACCACTGCACTGCCCTAAACCCTGAAACACCAGCCCCAGCACAACTCCATACACTGTCGAACACCACTGCACTGCCCTAAACTCTGAAACACCAGCCCCAGCATGACCCCCTACACTGCCCAAACACCACTGCACTGCCCTAAACCCTGAAACACCACCACCCTGCACGACCACCTACACTGCCCGAACACCACTGCACTGCCCTAAACCCTGAAACACCAGCCCCAGCACAACTCCATACACTGCGGAACACCACCGCACTGCCCTAAACCCTGAAACACCAGCCCCAGCATGACCCCTACACTCCCGAACACCACTGCACTGCCCTAAACCCTAAAACAACACCCTCAGCACGACCCCCTACACTGCACGAACACCACTGCACTGCCCTGAACCCTAAAACACCACCCCCAGCACAACCCCCTTCACTGCCCGAACACCACTGCACTTCCCTAAACCTTAAAACACCACTCCCAGCATGACCCCCTACACTGCCTGAACACCACTGCACTGCCCTAAACCCTAAAACGCTACCCCCAACATGACCCCCTACACTGCCCAAGCACCACTGCACTGCCCTAAACCCTAAAACACTACCCCCAGAATGACCCCCTACACTGCTCGAAAACCACTGCACAGCCCTATGCCTTGAAACACCACCCCCAGCATGACCCCGAACACTACCCGAACACCACTGCTCTGCCCTAAGCCCTGAAACACCAGCCTCAGCACGACCCCCTACACTGCCCGAACACCACTGCACTGCCCTAAACCCTGAAACACCAACCCCAGCACGACCCCCTACACTGCCCAAACACCACTGCACTGCCCTATACCCCGAAACACCACCGCCCTGCACGACCACCTACACTGCCCGAACACCACTGCACTGTCCTAAACCCTGAAACACCACCCCCCTGCATGACCCCCCTACACTGCCCGAACACCACTGTACTGCCCTAAACCCTGAAATACCACCCCCTGCACGACCCCCTGCACTGCCCGAACAACACTGCACTGCCCTAAACCCTTAAACTCCACCCCTCTGCACGACACCCTACACTGCCCGAACACCTCTGCACTGCCCTAAACCCTGAAACACCACCCCCTGCACAACCCCCTATGCTGCCTGAACACCACTGCACTGCCCTAAACCCTGAAACACCAGCCCCAGCACAACTCCATACACTGTCGAACACCACTGCACTGCCCTAAACTCTGAAACACCAGCCCCAGCATGACCCCTACACTGCCCGAACACCACTGCACTGCCCTAAACCCTGAAACACCACCACCCTGCACGACCACCTACACTGCCCGAACACCACTGCACTGCCCTAAACCCTGAAACACCAGCCCCAGCACAACTCCATACACTGCGGAACACCACCGCACTGCCCTAAACCCTGAAACACCAGCCCCAGCATGACCCCTACACTCCCGAACACCACTGCACTGCCCTAAACCCTAAAACAACACCCTCAGCACGACCCCCTACACTGCACGAACACCACTGCACTGCCCTAAACCCTAAAACACCACCCCCAGCACAACCCCCTTCACTGCCCGAACACCACTGCACTTCCCTAAACCTTAAAACACCACTCCCAGCATGACCCCCTACACTGCCTGAACACCACTGCACTGCCCTAAACCCTAAAACGCTACCCCCAACATGACCCCCTACACTGCCCGAGCACCACTGCACTGCCCTAAACCCTGAAAAACCAGCCCCAGCACGACCCCCTTCACTGCCCGAACACCACTTCACTGCCCTAAACACTGTAACACCAGCCCCTGCACGACCCCCTACACTGCCCGAACACCACTGCACTGCCCTAAACCACCACTCCCAGCACGACCCCCTTCACTGCCCGAACACCACTGCACTGCCCTAAACCCTAAAACACTACCCCCAACACGACCCCCTACACTGCCCGAAAACCACTGCACAACCCTAAGCCCTGAAACACCACCCCCAGCATGACCCCATACACTACCCAAACACCACTGCTCTGCCCTAAGCCCTGAAACACCAGCCCCAGCACGACCCCCTTCACTGCCCGAACACCACTGCACTACCCTTAACCCTAAAACAGCAGCCCCAGCACAACCCCCTACACTGCCCGAACACCACTGCACTGCCCTAAACCCTGAAACACCACCGCCCTGCACGACCACCTACACTGCCCGAACACAACTGCACTGACCTAAACTCTGTTACACCATCCCCCTGCACAACCCCCTACACTGCCCGAACACCACTGCACTGCCCTAAACCCTGAAACACCACCCCCTGCATGACTCCCCTACACTGCCCGAACAACACTGTACCACCCTAAACCCTGAAACACCACCCCCTGCACAACCCCCTACGCTGCCCGAACACCACTGCACTGCCCTAAACCCTGAAACACCAGCCCCAGCACAACTCCATACACCGTCAAACACCACTGCACTGCCCTAAACCCTGAAACACCAGCCCCAGCACAACCCCCTACACTCCCCGAACACCACTGCACTGCCCTAAACCCTAAAACAACACCCTCAGCACAACCCCCTACACTGCACGAACACCACTGCACTGCCCTAAACCCTAAAACACCACCCCCAGCATGACCCCCTTTACTGCCCGAACACCACTGCACTACCCTAAACCCTGAAACAGCAGCCCCAGCACGACCCCCTACACTGCCCAAACACCACTGCACTGCCCTAAACCCCGAAACACCACCACCCTGCACGACCACCTACACTGCCCGAACACCACTGCACTGACCTAAACTCTGTTACACCATCCCCCTGCACGACCCCCTACACTGCCCGAACACCACTGCACTGCCCTAAACCCTGAAACACCACCCCCCAGCATGACTCACCTACACTGCCCGAACACCACTGTACTGCCCTAAACCCTGAAACACCACCCCCTGCACAACCCCCTACGCTGCCCGAACACCACTGCACTGCCCTAAACCCTGAAACACCAGCCCCAGCACAACTCCATATACTGTCGAACACTACTGCACTGCCCTAAACCCTGAAACACCAGCCCCAGCACAACTCCATATACTGTCGAACACTACTGCACTGCCCTAAACCCTGAAACACCAGCCCCAGCACAACCCCCTACACTCCCCGAACACCACTGCACTGCCTTAAACCCTAAAACAACACCCTCAGCATGACCCCCTACACTGCACGAACACCACTGCACTGCCCTAAACCCTAAAACACCACTCCCAGCATGACCCCCTACACTGCCTGAACACAACTGCACTGCCCTAAACCCTAAAACGCTACCCCCAACATGACCCCCTACACTGCCCGAGCACCACTGCACTGCCCTAAACCCTGAAACACCAGCCCCAGCACGACCCCCTTAACTGCCCGAACACCACTTCACTGCCCTAAACACTGTAACACCAGCCCCTGCACGACCCCTACACTGCCCGAACACCACTGCACTGCCCTAAACCACCACTCCCAGCACGACCCCCTTCACTGCCCGAACACCACTGCACTGCCCTAAACCCTAAAACACTACCCCCAACACGACCCCCTACACTGCCCGAAAACCACTGCACAACCCTAAACCCTGAAACACCACCCCCAGCATGACCCCATACACTACCCAAACACCACTGCTCTGCCCTAAGCCCTGAAACACCAGCCCCAGCACGACCCCCTTCACTGCCCGAACACCACTGCACTACCCTTAACCCTAAAACAGCAGCCCCAGCACAACCCCCTACACTGCCCGAACACCACTGCACTGCCCTAAACCCTGAAACACCACCGCCCTGCACGACTACCTACACTGCCCGAACACAACTGCAGTGACCTAAACTCTGTTACACCATCCCTCTGCACAACCCCCTACACTGCCCGAACACCACTGCACTGCCCTAAACCCTGAAACACCACCCCCCTGCATGACTCCCCTACACTGCCCGAACAACACTGTACTGCCCTAAACCCTGAAACACCACCCCCTGCACAACCCCCTACGCTGCCCGAACACCACTGCACTGCCCTAAACCCTGAAACACCAGCCCCAGCACAACTCCATACACTGTCAAACACCACTGCACTGCCCTAAACCCTGAAACACCAGCACCAGCACAACCCCCTACACTCCCCGAACACCACTGCACTGCCCTAAACCCTAAAACAACACCCTCAGCACGACCCCCTACACTGCACGAACACCACTGCACTGCCCTAAACCCTAAAACACCACCCCCAGCACGACCCCCTTTACTGCCCGAACACCACTGCACTACCCTAAACCCTGAAACAGCAGCCCCAGCACGACCCCCTACACTGCCCAAACACCACTGCACTGCCCTAAACCCCGAAACACCACCACCCTGCACGACCACCTACACTGCCCGAACACCACTGTACTGCCCTAAACCCTGAAACACCACCCCCTGCACAACCCCCTACGCAGCCCGAACACTACTGCACTGCCCTAAACCCTGAAACACCAGCCCCAGCACAACCCCCTACACTCCCCGAACACCACTGCACTGCCTTAAACCCTAAAACAACACCCTCAGCACGACCCCCTACACTGCACAAACACCACTGCACTGCCCTAAACCCTAAAACACCACCCCCAGCACAACCCCCTTTACTGCCTGAACACCACTGCACTTCCCTAAACCTTATAACACCACTCCCAGCATGACCCCCTACACTGCCTGAACACCACTGCACTGCCCTAAACCCTAAAATGCTATCCCCAGCATGACCCCCTACACTGCCCAAGCACCACTGCATTGCCCTAAACCCTGAAACACCAGCCCCAGCACGACCCCCTACACTGCCGGAACACCACTGCACTGCCCTAAACCCTAAAACACCAGCCCCAGCACGACCCCCTTCACTGCCCGAACACCACTGCACTACCCTAAACCCTGAAATACCACCCCCTGCACGACCCCCTGCACTGCCCGAACAGCACTGCACTGCCCTAAACCCTAAAACTCCACCCCTCTGCACGACCACTTACACTGCCCAAACACCACTGCACTGCCCTAAACCCTGAAACACCACCCCCTGCACAACACCCTACGCTGCCCGAATACCACTGCACTGCCCTAAACCCTGAAACACCAGCCCCAGCACAACTCCATGCACTGTCGAACAACACTGCACTGCCCTAAACTCTGAAACACCAGCCCCAGCACGACCCCCTACACTCCCTGAACACCACTACACTGCCCTAAACCCTAAAACAACACCCTCAGCACGACCCCCTACACTGCACGAACACCACTGCACTGCCCTAAACCCTAAAACACCACCCCCAGCACAACCCCCTTCACTGCCCGAACACCACTGCACTTCCCTAAACCTTAAAACACCACTCCCAGCATGACCCCCTACACTGCCTGAACACCACTGCACTGTCCTAAACCCTAAAACGCTATCCCCAGCATGACCTTCTACACTGCCCGAGCACCACTGCACTGCCCTAAACCCTGAAACACCAGCCCAAGCACGACCCCCTTCACTGCCCAAACACCACTTCACTGCTGTAAACACTGAAACACCAGCCCCTGCACGACCCCCTACACTGCCAGAACACCACTGCACTGCCCTAAACCCTAAAACACCAGCCCCAGCACGACCCCCTTCACTGCCCGAACACCACTGCACTACCCTAAACCCTGAAATACCACCCCCTGCAAGACCCCCTGCACTGCCCGAACAACACTGCACTGCCCTAAACCCTAAAACTCCACCCCTCTGCACGACCACCTACACTGCCCAAACACCACTGCACTGCCCTAAACCCTGAAACACCACCCCCTGCACAACCCCCCACGCTGCCCGAACACCACTGCACTGCCATAAACCCTGAAACACCAGCCACGGCACAACTCCATACACTGTCGAACACCACTGCACTGCCCTAAACTCTGAAACACCAGCCCCAGCACGACCCCCTACACTCCCTGAACACCACTGCACTGCCCAAACCCTAAAACAACACCCTCAGCATGACCCCCTACACTGCACGAACACCACTGCACTGCCCTAAACCCTAAAACACAACCCCCAGGACAACCCCCTTCACTGCCCGAACACCACTTCACTGCCATAAACACTGAAACACCAGCCCCTGCATGACCCCCTACACTGCCCAAACACCACTGCACTGCCCAAAACCCTAAAACACCAGCCCCAGCATGACCCCCTACACTGCCCAAACACCACTGCACTGACCTAAACCCTGAAACACCACCACCCTGCACGACCACCTACACTGCCCGAACACCACTGCACTGACCTAAACACTGTAACACCATCCCCATCCACGACCCCCTACACTGCCCGAACACCACTGCACTGCCCTAAACCCTGAAACACCACCCCCCTGCATGACACCCCTACACTACCCGAACAGCACTGCACTGCCCTAAACCCTGAAACACCACCCCCTGCACGACCCCCTACACTGCCCAAACACCACTGCACTGCCATAAACCCTGAAACACCACCCCTGCATGACCCCCTACACTGCACGAACACCACTGCACTGCCCTAAACCCTGAAACACCAGCCCCAGCACAACTCCATACACTGTCAAACACCACTGCACTGCCCTAAACCCTGAAACACCAGCACCAGCACAACCCCCTACACTCCCCGAACACCACTGCACTGCCCTAAACCCTAAAACAACACCCTCAGCACGACCCCCTACACTGCACGAACACCACTGCACTGCCCTAAACCCTGAAACACCAGCACCAGCACAACCCCCTACACTCCCCGAACACCACTGCACTGCCCTAAACCCTAAAACAACACCCTCAGCACGACCCCCTACACTGCACGAACAACACTGTACTGCCCTAAACCCTGAAACACCACCCCCTGCACAACCCCCTATGCTGCCCGAACACCACTGCACTGCCCTAAACCCTGAAACACCAGCCCCAGCACAACTCCATACACTGTCAAACACCACTGCACTGCCCTAAACCCTGAAACACCAGCACCAGCACAACCCCCTACACTCCCCGAACACCACTGCACTGCCCTAAACCCTAAAACAACACCCTCAGCACGACCCCCTACACTGCACGAACACCACTGTACTGCCCTAAACCCTAAAACACCACCCCCAGCACGACCCCCTTTACTGCCCGAACACCACTGCACTACCCTAAACCCTGAAACAGCAGCCCCAGCACGACCCCCTACACTGCCCAAACACCACTGCACTGCCCTAAACCCCGAAACACCACCACCCTGCACGACCACCTACACTGCCCGAACACCACTGCACTGACCTAAACTCTGTTACACCATCCCCCTGCACGACCCCCTACACTGCCCAAACACCACTGCACTGCCCTAAACCCTGAAACACCACCCCCCTGCATGACTCCCCTACACTGCCCGAACACCACTGTACTGCCCTAAACCCTGAAACACCACCCCCTGCACAACCCCCTATGCAGCCCGAACACCACTGCACTGCCCTAAACCCTGAAACACCAGCCCCAGCACAACTCCATATACTGTCGAACACTACTGCACTGCCCTAAACCCTGAAACACCAGCCCCAGCACAACCCCCTACACTCCCCGAACACCACTGCACTGCCTTAAACCCTAAAACAACACCCTCAGCACGACCCCCTACACTGCACAAACACCACTGCACTGCCCTAAACCCTAAAACACCACCCCCAGCACAACCCCCTTCACTGCCTGAACACCACTGCACTTCCCTAAACCTTATAACACCACTCCCAGCATGACCCCCTACACTGCCTGAACACCACTGCACTGCCCTAAACCCTAAAATGCTATCCCCAGCATGACCCCCTACACTGCCCAAGCACCACTGCATTGCCCTAAACCCTGAAACACCAGCCCCAGCACGACCCCCTACACTGCCAGAACACCACTGCACTGCCCTAAACCCTAAAACACCAGCCCCAGCACGACACCCTTCACTGCCCGAACACCACTGCACTACCCTAAACCCTGAAATACCACCCCCTGCACGACCCCCTGCACTGCCCGAACAGCACTGCACTGCCCTAAACCCTAAAACTCCACCCCTCTGCACGACCACTTACACTGCCCAAACACCACTGCACTGCCCTAAACCCTGAAACACCACCCCCTGCACAACACCCTACGCTGCCCGAATACCACTGCACTGCCCTAAACCCTGAAACACCAGCCCCAGCACAACTCCATGCACTGTCGAACAACACTGCACTGCCCTAAACTCTGAAACACCAGCCCCAGCACGACCCCCTACACTCCCTGAACACCACTACACTGCCCTAAACCCTAAAACAACACCCTTAGCACGACCCCCTACACTGCACGAACACCACTGCACTGCCCTAAACCCTAAAACACCACCCCCAGCACAACCCCCTTTACTGCCCGAACACCACTGCACTTCCCTAAACCTTAAAACACCACTCCCAGCATGACCCCCTACACTGCCTGAACACCACTGCACTGTCCTAAACCCTAAAACGCTATCCCCAGCATGACCTTCTACACTGCCCGAGCACCACTGCACTGCCCTAAACCCTGAAACACCAGCCCAAGCACGACCCCCTTCACTGCCCAAACACCACTTCACTGCTGTAAACACTGAAACACCAGCCCCTGCACGACCCCCTACACTGCCAGAACACCACTGCACTGCCCTAAACCCTAAAACACCAGCCCCAGCACGACCCCCTTCACTGCCTGAACACCACTGCACTACCCTAAACCCTGAAATACCACCCCCTGCAAGACCCCCTGCACTGCCCGAACAACACTGCACTGCCCTAAACCCTAAAACTCCACCCCTCTGCACGACCACCTACACTGCCCAAACACCACTGCACTGCCCTAAACCCTGAAACACCACCCCCTGCACAACCCCCTACGCTGCCCGAACACCACTGCACTGCCATAAACCCTGAAACACCAGCCCCGGCACAACTCCATACACTGTCGAACACCACTGCACTGCCCTAAACTCTGAAACACCAGCCCCAGCACGACCCCCTACACTCCCTGAACACCACTGCACTGCCCAAACCCTAAAACAACACCCTCAGCATGACCCCCTACACTGCACGAACACCACTGCACTGCCCTAAACCCTAAAACACAACCCCCAGGACAACCCCCTTCACTGCCCGAACACCACTTCACTGCCATAAACACTGAAACACCAGCCCCTGCATGACCCCCTACACTGCCCAAACACCACTGCACTGCCCAAAACCCTAAAACACCAGCCCCAGCATGACCCCCTACACTGCCCAAACACCACTGCACTGACCTAAACCCTGAAACACCACCACCCTGCACGACCACCTACACTGCCCGAACACCACTGCACTGACCTAAACACTGTAATACCATCCCCATCCACGACCCCCTACACTGCCCGAACACCACTGCACTGCCCTAAACCCTGAAACACCACCCCCCTGCATGACACCCCTACACTACCCGAACAGCACTGCACTGCCCTAAACCCTGAAACACCACCCCCTGCACGACCCCCTACACTGCCCAAACACCACTGCACTGCCATAAACCCTGAAACACCACCCCTGCATGACCCCCTACACTGCACGAACACCACTGCACTACACTAAACCCTAAAACACCACCCCCAGCACAACCCCCTTCACTGCCCGAACACCACTGCACTTCCCTAAACCCTAAAACACCACTCCCAGCACGACCCCCTTCACTGCCTGAACACCACTGCACTACCCTAAACTCTGAAACACCAGCCCCAGCACAACCCTTCACTGCCCGAACACCACTGCACTACCCTAAACTCTGAAACACCAGCCCCAGCACGACCCCCTACACTGCTCGAACACCACTGCACTGCCCTAAACCCTGAAACACCAACCCCAGCATGACACCCTACACTGACCAAACACCACTGCATTGCCCTAAACCCCGAAACACCACAGCTCTGCACGACCACCTACACTGCCCGAACACCACTGCACTGACCTAAACTCTGTTACACCATCCCCCTGCACGACCCCCTACACTGCCCGAACACCACAGCACTGCCCTAAACCCTGAAACACCACCCCCCTGCATTACACCCTACACTGCCCGAACACCATTGTACTGCCCTAAACCCTGAATCACCACCCCCTGCCCGAACAACACTGCACTGCCCTAAACCCTGAAACTCCATCCCTCTGCACGAACCACTACACTGCCTGAACACCACTGCACTGCCCTAAACCCTGAAACACCACCCCCTGCACAACCCCCGACACTGTCCGAACACCACTGCACTGCACTAAACTCTCAAACACCACCCTCGCACGGACCCCTACACTGCCCGAACACCACTGCACTGCCCTAAACCCTGAAACACCACCCCCAGCATGAACCACTACGCTGCCCGAACACCACTACACTGCCCTAAACCATAAACACCACCACCAGCACGACCCACTACTCTGCCCGAACACCACTGCTCTGCCCATAACCCTGAAACACCACCCCCAGCACGACCCCCCTTTGCTGCCCGAACACCACTGCACTGCCCTAAACCCTGAAACACAACCCACAGCATGACCCCCTAAACTGCCTGAACACCACTGCACTGCCATAAACCCTGAAACACCCGCCCCAGCACTACCGCCTACACTACCCGAACACCACTGCACTGCCCTAAACCCTAAAGCATCAGTCCCAGCACGACCCCCTACACTGCCCGAACACCACTGCACTGCCCTAAGCCCTGAAACACAACGCACAGCACGACCTCCTACACTGCCCGAACACCACTGCACTACCTAAACCCTGAAACACCACCCCCGCACAACCCCCTACACTGCCCGAACACCACTGCACTGCCCTAAACCCTGATACACCACCACCAGCATGACCCCCTACTCTGCACGAACACCACTGCACTGCCCTAAACCCTGAAACACCAACCACAGCATAGCCCCCTACACTGCACGAACACCACTGCACTGCCATAAACCCTAAAACACCACTCCCAGCATGACCCCCTTCACTGCCCAAACACCACTGCACTTCCCTAAACCCTAAAACACCACTCCCAGTACGACCCCCTACACTGCCTGAACACCACTGCACTGCCCTAAGCCCTGAAACACAACGCACAGCACGACCTCCTACACTGCCCGAACACCACTGCACCACCCTAAACCCTGAAACACCACCCCCAGCACGACCCCCAACACTGCCCATACACCACTGCACTGCCCTAAACTCTGAAACACCACCCCCAGCATGACCCCCTACACTGCACGAACACCACTGCACTGCCCTAAACTCTGAAACACCAACCCCAGCATGACCCCCTACACTGCCCAAACACCACTGCACTGCCCTAAATCCTAAAACACCACCCCCAGCACGACCCCCTAAACTGCCCGAACACCACTGCACTGCCTTAAACCCTAAAACACCACCCCCAGCACGACATCCTACACTGCTCGAACACCACTGCACTTCCCTAAACCCTATAACACCACTCCCAGCACGACCCCCTGAACTGCTATCAACCCTAAAACACTACCCCCAGCACAACCCCCTACACTGCCCGACCACCACTGCACTGCCCTAAACCCTGAAACACCACCCCCAGCACGACCCCCAACACTGCCTGTACACCACTGCACTGCCCTAAATCCTGAAACACCACCCCCAGCACGACCCCCTACACTACCCAAAGACCACTGCACTACCCTAAACCCTAAAACACTACCCCAGCACGACTCCCTACACTCCCCGAACACCACTGCACTGCCCTAAACCCTAAAACAACACCCTCAGCACGACCCCTTACACTGCATGAACACCACTGCACTGCCCTAAACCCTGAAACACCAGCCCCAGCACGACCCCCTACACTCCCCGAACACCACTGCACTGCCCTAAACCCTGAAACTCCACCCCTCTGCACGACACCCTACACTGCCCGAACACCTCTGCACTGCCCTAAACCCTGAAACACCACCCCCTGCACAACCCCCTATGCTGCCTGAACACCACTGCCCTAAACCCTGAAACACCAGCCCCAGCACAACTCCATACACTGTCGAACACCACTGCACTGCCCTAAACTCTGAAACACCAGCCCCAGTATGACCCCTACACTGCCCGAACACCACTGCACTGCCCTAAACCCTGAAACACCACCACCCTGCACGACCACCTACACTGCCCGAACACCACTGCACTGCCCTAAACCCTGAAACACCAGCCCCAGCACAACTCCATACACTGTGGAACACCACCGCACTGCCCTAAACCCTGAAACACCAGCCCCAGCATGACCCCTACACTCCCGAACACCACTGCACTGCCCTAAACCCTAAAACAACACCCTCAGCACGACCCCCTACACTGCACGAACACCACTGCACTGCCCTAAACCCTAAAACACCACCCCCAGCACAACCCCCTTCACTGCCCGAACACCACTGCACTTCCCTAAACCTTAAAACACCACTCCCAGCATGACCCCCTACACTGCCTGAACACCACTGCACTGCCCTAAACCCTAAAACGCTACCCCCAACATGACCCCCTACACTGCCCGAGCACCACTGCACTGCCCTAAACCCTAAAACACTACCCCCAGAACGACCCCCTACACTGCTCGAAAACCACTGCACAGCCCTATGCCTTGAAACACCACCCCCAGCATGACCCCAAACACTACCCGAACACCACTGCTCTGCCCTAAGCCCTGAAACACCAGCCTCAGCACGACCCCCTACACTGCCCGAACACCACTGCACTGCCCTAAACCCTGAAACACCAACCCCAGCACGACCCCCTACACTGCCCAAACACCACTGCACTGCCCTATACCCCGAAACACCACCGCCCTGCACGACCACCTACACTGCCCGAACACCACTGCACTGTCCTAAACCCTGAAACACCACCCCCCTGCATGACCCCCCTACACTGCCCGAACACCACTGTACTGCCCTAAACCCTGAAATACCACCCCCTGCATGACCCCCTGCACTGCCCGAACAACACTGCACTGCCCTAAACCCTGAAACTCCACCCCTCTGCACGACACCCTACACTGCCCGAACACCTCTGCACTGCCCTAAACCCTGAAACACCACCCCCTGCACAACCCCCTATGCTGCCTGAACACCATTGCACTGCCCTAAACCCTGAAACACCAGCCCCAGCACAACTCCATACACTGTCGAACACCACTGCACTGCCCTAAACTCTGAAACACCAGCCCCAGCATGACCCCCTACACTGCCCGAACACTACTGCACTGCCCTAAACCCTGAAACACCACCACCCTGCACGACCACCTCCACTGCCCGAACACCACTGCACTGCCCTAAACCCTGAAACACCAGCCCCAGCACAACTCCATACACTGCGGAACACCACCGCACTGCCCTAAACCCTGAAACACCAGCCCCAGCATGACCCCTACACTCCCGAACACCACTGCACTGCCCTAAACCCTAAAACAACACCCTCAGCACGACGCCCTACACTGCACGAACACCACTGCACTGCCCTAAACCCTAAAACACCACCCCCAGCACAACCCCCTTCACTGCCCGAACACCACTGCACTTCCCTAAACCTTAAAACACCACTCCCAGCATGACACCCTACACTGCCTGAACACCACTGCACTGCCCTAAACCCTAAAACGCTACCCCCAACATGACCCCCTACACTGCCCGAGCACCACTGCACTGCCCTAAACCCTGAAAAACCAGCCCCAGCACGACCCCCTTCACTGCCCGAACACCACTTCACTGCCCTAAACACTGTAACACCAGCCCCTGCACGACCCCCTACACTGCCCGAACACCACTGCACTGCCCTAAACCACCACTCACAGCACGACCCCCTTCACTGCCCGAACACCACTGCACTGCCCTAAACCCTAAAACACTACCCCCAACACGACCCCCTACACTGCCCGAAAACCACTGCACAACCCTAAACCCTGAAACACCACCCCCAGCATGACCCCATACACTACCCAAACACCACTGCTCTGCCCTAAGCCCTGAAACACCAGCCCCAGCATGACCCCTTCACTGCCCGAACACAACTGCACTGACCTAAACTCTGTTACACCATCCCCCTGCACAACCCCCTACACTGCCCGAACACCACTGCACTGCCCTAAACCCTGAAACACCACCCCCCTGCATGACTTCCCTACACTGCCCGAACAACACTGTACTGCCCTAAACCCTGAAACACCACCCCCTGCACAACCCCCTACGCTGCCCGAACACCACTGCACTGCCCTAAACCCTGAAACACCAGCCCCAGCACAACTCCATACACTGTCAAACACCACTGCACTGCCCTAAACCCTGAAACACCAGCCCCAGCACAACCCCCTACACTCCCCGAACACCACTGCACTGCCCTAAACCCTAAAACAACACCCTCAGCACGACCCCCTACACTGCACGAACACCACTGCACTGCCCTAAACCCCAAAACACCACCCCCAGCACGACCCCCTTCACTGCCCGAACACCACTGCACTACCCTAAACCCTGAAACAGCAGCCCCAGCACGACCCCCTACACTGCCCAAACACCACTGCACTGCCCTAAACCCCGAAACACCACCACCCTGCACGACCACCTACACTGCCCAAACACCACTGCTCTGACCTAAACTCTGTTACACCATCCCCCTGCACGACCCCCTACACTGCCCGAACACCACTGCACTGCCCTAAACCCTGAAACACCACCCCCCTGCATGACTCCCCTACACTGCCCGAACACCACTGTACTGCCCTAAACCCTGAAACACCACCCCCTGCACAACCCCCTACGCTGCCCGAACACCACTGCACTGCCCTAAACCCTGAAACACCAGCCCCAGCACAACTCCATATACTGTCGAACACCACTGCACTGCCTTAAACCCTGAAACACCAGCCCCAGCACAACCCCCTACACTCCCCGAACACCACTGCACTGCCTTAAACCCTAAAACAACACCCTCAGCACGACCCCCTACACTGCACGAACACCACTGCACTGCCCTAAACCCTAAAACACCACCCCCAGCACAACCCCCTTCACTGCCGGAACACCACTGCACTGCCCTAAACCCTAAAATGCTATCCCCAGCATGACCCCCTACACTGCCCAAGCACCACTGCATTGCCCTAAACCCTGAAACACCAGCCCCAGCACGACCCCCTACACTGCCGGAACACCACTGCACTGCCCTAAACCCTAAAACACCAGCCCCAGCACGACCCCCTTCACTGCCCGAACACCACTGCACTACCCTAAACCCTGAAATACCACCCCCTGCACGACCCCCTGCACTGCCCGAACAGCACTGCACTGCCCTAAACCCTAAAACACCAGCCCCAGCACGACCCCCTTCACTGCCCGAACACCACTGCACTACCCTAAACCCTGAAATACCACCCCCTGCAAGACCCCCTGCACTGCCCGAACAACACTGCACTGCCCTAAACCCTAAAACTCCACTCCTCTGCACGACCACCTACACTGCCCAAACACCACTGCACTGCCCTAAACCCTGAAACACCACCCCCTGCACAACCCCCTACGCTGCCCGAACACCACTGCACTGCCATAAACCCTGAAACACCAGCCCCGGCACAACTCCATACACTGTCGAACACCACTGCACTGCCCTAAACCCTGAAACACCAGCCCCAGCACAACTCCATACACTGTCGAACACCACTGCACTGCCCTAAACCCTGAAACACCAGTCCCAGCACGACCCCCTATACTCCCCGAACACCACTGCACTGCCCTAAACCCTAAAACAACACCCTCAGCACGACCCCCTACACTGCACGAACACCACTGCACTGCCCTAAACCCTAAAACACCAGCCCCAGCACGACCCCCTTCACTGCCCGAACACCACTGCACTACCCTAAACCCTGAAATACCACCCCCTGCAAGACCCCCTGCACTGCCCGAACAGCACTGCACTGCCCTAAACCCTAAAACTCCACCCCTCTGCACGACCACCTACACTGCCCAAACACCACTGCACTGCCCTAAACCCTGAAACACCACCCCCTGCACAACCCCCTACGCTGCCCGAACACCACTGCACTGCCATAAACCCTGAAACACCAGCCCCGGCACAACTCCATACACTGTCGAACACCACTGCACTGCCCTAAACTCTGAAACACCAGCCCCAGCACGACCCCCTACACTCCCTGAACACCACTGCACTGCCCAAACCCTAAAACAACACCCTCAGCATGACCCCCTACACTGCACGAACACCACTGCACTGCCCTAAACCCTAAAACACAACCCCCAGGACAACCCCCTTCACTGCCCGAACACCACTTCACTGCCATAAACACTGAAACACCAGCCCCTGCATGACCCCCTACACTGCCCAAACACCACTGCACTGCCCAAAACCCTAAAACACCAGCCCCAGCATGACCCCCTACACTGCCCAAACACCACTGCACTGACCTAAACCCTGAAACACCACCACCCTGCACGACCACCTACACTGCCCGAACACCACTGCACTGACCTAAACCCTGAAACACCACCCCCTGCACGACCCCCTACACTGCCCAAACACCACTGCACTGCCATAAACCCTGAAACACCACCCCTGCATGACCCCCTACACTGCACGAACACCACTGCACTACACTAAACCCTAAAACACCACCCCCAGCACAACCCCCTTCACTGCCCGAACACCACTGCACTTCCCTAAACCCTAAAACACCACTCCCAGCACGACCCCCTTCACTGCCTGAACACCACTGCACTACCCTAAACTCTGAAACACCAGCCCCAGCACAACCCTTCACTGCCCGAACACCACTGCACTACCCTAAACTCTGAAACACCAGCCCCAGCACGACCCCCTACACTGCTCGAACACCACTGCACTGCCCTAAACCCTGAAACACCAACCCCAGCATGACACCCTACACTGACCAAACACCACTGCATTGCCCTAAACCCCGAAACACCACAGCTCTGCATGACCACCTACACTGCCCGAACACCACTGCACTGACCTAAACTCTGTTACACCATCCCCCTGCACGACCCCCTACACTGCCCGAACACCACAGCACTGCCCTAAACCCTGAAACACCACCCCCCTGCATTACACCCTACACTGCCCGAACACCATTGTACTGCCCTAAACCCTGAATCACCACCCCCTGCCCGAACAACACTGCACTGCCCTAAACCCTGAAACTCCATCCCTCTGCACGAACCACTACACTGCCTGAACACCACTGCACTGCCCTAAACCCTGAAACACCACCCCCTGCACAACCCCCGACACTGTCCGAACACCACTGCACTGCACTAAACTCTCAAACACCACCCTCGCACGGACCCCTACACTGCCCGAACACCACTGCACTGCCCTAAACCCTGAAACACCACCCCCAGCATGAACCACTACGCTGCCCGAACACCACTACACTGCCCTAAACCATAAACACCACCCCCAGCACGACCCACTACTCTGCCCGAACACCACTGCTCTGCCCACAACCCTGAAACACCACCCCCAGCACGACCCCCCTTTGCTGCCCGAACACCACTGCACTGCCCTAAACCCTGAAACACAACCCACAGCACGACCCCCTAAACTGCCTGAACACCACTGCACTGCCATAAACCCTGAAACACCCGCCCCAGCACTACCGCCTACACTACCCGAACACCACTGCACTGCCCTAAACCCTAAAGCATCAGTCCCAGCACGACCCCCTACACTGCCCGAACACCACTGCACTGCCCTAAGCCCTGAAACACAACGCACAGCACGACCTCCTACACTGCCCGAACACCACTGCACTACCTAAACCCTGAAACACCACCCCCGCACAACCCCCTACACTGCCCGAACACCACTGCACTGCCCTAAACCCTGATACACCACCACCAGCATGACCCCCTACTCTGCACGAACACCACTGCACTGCCCTAAACCCTGAAACACCAACCACAGCATAGCCCCCTACACTGCACGAACACCACTGCACTGCCATAAACCCTAAAACACCACTCCCAGCATGACCCCCTTCACTGCCCAAACACCACTGCACTTCCCTAAACCCTAAAACACCACTCCCAGTACGACCCCCTACACTGCCTGAACACCACTGCACTGCCCTAAGCCCTGAAACACAACGCACAGCACGACCTCCTACACTGCCCGAACACCACTGCACCACCCTAAACCCTGAAACACCACCCCCAGCACGACCCCCAACACTGCCCATACACCACTGCACTGCCCTAAACTCTGAAACACCACCCCCAGCATGACCCCCTACACTGCACGAACACCACTGCACTGCCCTAAACTCTGAAACACCAACCCCAGCATGACCCCCTACACTGCCCAAACACCACTGCACTGCCCTAAATCCTAAAACACCACCCCCAGCACGACCCCCTAAACTGCCCGAACACCACTGCACTGCCCTAAACCCTAAAACACCACCCCCAGCACGACATCCTACACTGCTCGAACACCACTGCACTTCCCTAAACCCTATAACACCACTCCCAGCACGACCCCCTGAACTGCCATCAACCCTAAAACACTACCCCCAGCACAACCCCCTACACTGCCCGACCACCACTGCACTGCCCTAAACCCTGAAACACCACCCCCAGCACGACCCCCAACACTGCCTGTACACCACTGCACTGCCCTAAATCCTGAAACACCACCCCCAGCACGACCCCCTACACTACCCAAAGACCATTGCACTACCCTAAACCCTAAAACACTACCCCAGCACGACTCCCTACACTCCCCGAACACCACTGCACTGCCCTAAACCCTAAAACAACACCCTCAGCACGACCCCTTACACTGCATGAACACCACTGCACTGCCCTAAACCCTGAAACACCAGCCCCAGCACGACCCCCTACACTCCCCGAACACCACTGCACTGCCCTAAACCCTGAAACTCCACCCCTCTGCACGACACCCTACACTGCCCGAACACCTCTGCACTGCCCTAAACCCTGAAACACCACCCCCTGCACAACCCCCTATGCTGCCTGAACACCACTGCACTGCCCTAAACCCTGAAACACCAGCCCCAGCACAACTCCATACACTGTCGAACACCACTGCACTGCCCTAAACTCTGAAACACCAGCCCCAGCATGACCCCTACACTGCCCGAACACCACTGCACTGCCCTAAACCCTGAAACACCACCACCCTGCACGACCACCTACACTGCCCGAACACCACTGCACTGCCCTAAACCCTGAAACACCAGCCCCAGCACAACTCCATACACTGCGGAACACCACCGCACTGCCCTAAACCCTGAAACACCAGCCCCAGCATGACCCCTACACTCCCGAACACCACTGCACTGCCCTAAACCCTAAAACAACACCCTCAGCACGACCCCCTACACTGCAGGAACACCACTGCACTGCCCTAAACCCTAAAACACCACCCCCAGCACAACCCCCTTCACTGCCCGAACACCACTGCACTTCCCTAAACCTTAAAACACCACTCCCAGCATGACCCCCTACACTGCCTGAACACCACTGCACTGCCCTAAACCCTAAAATGCTACCCCCAACATGACCCCCTACACTGCCCGAGCACCACTGCACTGCCCTAAACCCTAAAACACTACCCCCAGAACGACCCCCTACACTGCTCGAAAACCACTGCACAGCCCTATGCCTTGAAACACCACCCCCAGCATGACCCCAAACACTACCCGAACACCACTGCTCTGCCCTAAGCCCTGAAACACCAGCCTCAGCACGACCCCCTACACTGCCCGAACACCACTGCACTGCCCTAAACCCTGAAACACCAACCCCAGCACGACCCCCTACACTGCCCAAACACCACTGCACTGCCCTATACCCCGAAACACCACCGCCCTGCACGACCACCTACACTGCCCGAACACCACTGCACTGTCCTAAACCCTGAAACACCACCCCCCTGCATGACCCCCCTACACTGCCCGAACACCACTGTACTGCCCTAAACCCTGAAATACCACCCCCTGCATGACCCCCTGCACTGCCCGAACAACACTGCACTGCCCTAAACCCTGAAACTCCACCCCTCTGCACGACACCCTACACTGCCCGAACACCTCTGCACTGCCCTAAACCCTGAAACACCACCCCCTGCACAACCCCCTATGCTGCCTGAACACCATTGCACTGCCCTAAACCCTGAAACACCAGCCCCAGCACAACTCCATACACTGTCAAACACCACTGCACTGCCCTAAACTCTGAAACACCAGCCCCAGCATGACCCCCTACACTGCCCGAACACTACTGCACTGCCCTAAACCCTGAAACACCACCACCCTGCACGACCACCTACACTGCCCGAACACCACTGCACTGCCCTAAACCCTGAAACACCAGCCCCAGCACAACTCCATACACTGCGGAACACCACCGCACTGCCCTAAACCCTGAAACACCAGCCCCAGCATGACCCCTACACTCCCGAACACCACTGCACTGCCCTAAACCCTAAAACAACACCCTCAGCACGACCCCCTACACTGCACGAACACCACTGCACTGCCATAAACCCTAAAACACCACCCCCAGCACAACCCCCTTCACTGCCCGAACACCACTGCACTTCCCTAAACCTTAAAACACCACTCCCAGCATGACCCCCTACACTGCCTGAACACCACTGCACTGCCCTAAACCCTAAAACGCTACCCCCAACATGACCCCCTTCACTGCCCGAACACCACTTCACTGCCCTAAACACTGTAACACCAGCCCCTGCACGACCCCCTACACTGCCCGAACACCACTGCACTGCCCTAAACCACCACTCACAGCACGACCCCCTTCACTGCCCGAACACCACTGCACTGCCCTAAACCCTAAAACACTACCCCCAACACGACCCCCTACACTGCCCGAAAACCACTGCACAACCCTAAACCCTGAAACACCACCCCCAGCATGACCCCATACACTACCCAAACACCACTGCTCTGCCCTAAGCCCTGAAACACCAGCCCCAGCACGACCCCCTTCACTGCCCGAACACAACTGCACTGACCTAAACTCTGTTACACCATCCCCCTGCACAACCCCCTACACTGCCCGAACACCACTGCACTGCCCTAAACCCTGAAACACCACCCCCCTGCATGACTTCCCTACACTGCCCGAACAACACTGTACTGCCCTAAACCCTGAAACACCACCCCCTGCACAACCCCCTACGCTGCCCGAACACCACTGCACTGCCCTAAACCCTGAAACACCAGCCCCAGCACAACTCCATACACTGTCAAACACCACTGCACTGCCCTAAACCCTGAAACACCAGCCCCAGGACAACCCCCTACACTCCCCGAACACCACTGCACTGCCCTAAACCCTAAAACAACACCCTCAGCACGACCCCCTACACTGCACGAACACCACTGCACTGCCCTAAACCCCAAAACACCACCCCCAGCACGACCCCCTTCACTGCCCGAACACCACTGCACTACCCTAAACCCTGAAACAGCAGCCCCAGCACGACCCCCTACACTGCCCAAACACCACTGCACTGCCCTAAACCCCGAAACACCACCACCCTGCACGACCACCTACACTGCCCAAACACCACTGCTCTGACCTAAACTCTGTTACACCATCCCCCTGCACGACCCCCTACACTGCCCGAACACCACTGCACTGCCCTAAACCCTGAAACACCACCCCCCTGCATGACTCCCCTACACTGCCCGAACACCACTGTACTGCCCTAAACCCTGAAACACCACCCCCTGCACAACCCCCTACGCTGCCCGAACACCACTGCACTGCCCTAAACCCTGAAACACCAGCCCCAGCACAACTCCATATACTGTCGAACACCACTGCACTGCCTTAAACCCTGAAACACCAGCCCCAGCACAACCCCCTACACTCCCCGAACACCACTGCACTGCCTTAAACCCTAAAACAACACCCTCAGCACGACCCCCTACACTGCACGAACACCACTGCACTGCCCTAAACCCTAAAACACCACCCCCAGCACAACCCCCTTCACTGCCGGAACACCACTGCACTGCCCTAAACCCTAAAATGCTATCCCCAGCATGACCCCCTACACTGCCCAAGCACCACTGCATTGCCCTAAACCCTGAAACACCAGCCCCAGCACGACCCCCTACACTGCCGGAACACCACTGCACTGCCCTAAACCCTAAAACACCAGCCCCAGCACGACCCCCTTCACTGCCCGAACACCACTGCACTACCCTAAACCCTGAAATACCACCCCCTGCACGACCCCCTGCACTGCCCGAACAGCACTGCACTGCCCTAAACCCTAAAACTCCACCCCTCTGCACGACCACTTACACTGCCCAAACACCACTGCACTGCCCTAAACCCTGAAACACCACCCCCTGCACAACACCCTACGCTGCCCGAATACCACTGCACTGCCCTAAACCCTGAAACACCAGCCCCAGCACAACTCCATGCACTGTCGAACAACACTGCACTGCCCTAAACTCTGAAACACCAGCCCCAGCACGACCCCCTACACTCCCTGAACACCACTACACTGCCCTAAACCCTAAAACAACACCCTCAGCACAACCCCCTACACTGCACGAACACCACTGCACTGCCCTAAACCCTAAAACACCACCCCCAGCACAACCCCCTTCACTGCCCGAACACCACTGCACTTCCCTAAACCTTAAAACACCACTCCCAGCATGACCCCCTACACTGCCTGAACACCACTGCACTGTCCTAAACCCTAAAACGCTATCCCCAGCATGACCCCCTACACTGCCCGAGCACCACTTCACTGCCCTAAACCCTGAAACACCAGCCCCAGCACGACCCCCTTCACTGCCCAAACACCACTTCACTGCTGTAAACACTGAAACACCAGCCCCTGCACGACCCCCTACACTGCCAGAACACCACTGCACTGCCCTAAACCCTAAAACACCAGCCCCAGCACGACCCCCTTCACTGCCCGAACACCACTGCACTACCCTAAACCCTGAAATACCACCCCCTGCAAGACCCCCTGCACTGCCCGAACAACACTGCACTGCCCTAAACCCTAAAACTCCACTCCTCTGCACGACCACCTACACTGCCCAAACACCACTGCACTGCCCTAAACCCTGAAACACCACCCCCTGCACAACCCCCTACGCTGCCCGAACACCACTGCACTGCCATAAACCCTGAAACACCAGCCCCGGCACAACTCCATACACTGTCGAACACCACTGCACTGCCCTAAACCCTGAAACACCAGCCCCAGCACAACTCCATACACTGTCGAACACCACTGCACTGCCCTAAACCCTGAAACACCAGCCCCAGCACGACCCCCTATACTCCCCGAACACCACTGCACTGCCCTAAACCCTAAAACAACACCCTCAGCACGACCCCCTACACTGCACGAACACCACTGCACTGCCCTAAACCCTAAAACACCAGCCCCAGCACGACCCCCTTCTCTGCCCGAACACCACTGCACTACCCTAAACCCTGAAATACCACCCCCTGCAAGACCCCTGCACTGCCCGAACAACACTGCACTGCCCTAAACCCTAAAACTCCACCCCTCTGCACGACCACCTACACTGCCCAAACACCACTGCACTGCCCTAAACCCTGAAACACCACCCCCTGCACAACCCCCTACGCTGCCCGAACACCACTGCACTGCCATAAACCCTGAAACACCAGCCCCGGCACAACTCCATACACTGTCGAACACCACTGCACTGCCCTAAACTCTGAAACACCAGCCCCAGCACGACCCCCTACACTCCCTGAACACCACTGCACTGCCCAAACCCTAAAACAACACCCTCAGCATGACCCCCTACACTGCACGAACACCACTGCACTGCCCTAAACCCTAAAACACAACCCCCAGGACAACCCCCTTCACTGCCCGAACACCACTTCACTGCCATAAACACTGAAACACCAGCCCCTGCATGACCCCCTACACTGCCCAAACACCACTGCACTGCCCAAAACCCTAAAACACCAGCCCCAGCATGACCCCCTACACTGCCCAAACACCACTGCACTGACCTAAACCCTGAAACACCACCACCCTGCACGACCACCTACACTGCCCGAACACCACTGCACTGACCTAAACACTGTAACACCATCCCCATCCACGACCCCCTACACTGCCCGAACACCACTGCACTGCCCTAAACCCTGAAACACCACCCCCCTGCATGACACCCCTACACTACCCGAACAGCACTGCACTGCCCTAAACCCTGAAACACCACAACCCGGAACGACCCCCTACACTGCCCAAACACCACTGCACTGCCATAAACCCTGAAACACCACCCCTGCATGACCCCCTACACTGCACGAACACCACTGCACTGCCCTAAACCCTGAAACACCAGCCCCAGCACAACTCCATACACTGTCAAACACCACGGCACTGCCCTAAACCCTGAAACACCAGCACCAGCACAACCCCCTACACTCCCCGAACACCACTGCACTGCCCTAAACCCTAAAACAACACCCTCAGCACGACCCCCTACACTACACGAACACCACTGCACTGCCCTAAACTCTGAAACACCAGCACCAGCACAACCCCCTACACTCCCCGAACACCACTGCACTGCCCTAAACCCTAAAACAACACCCTCAGCACGACCCCCTACACTGCACGAACAACACTGTACTGCCCTAAACCCTGAAACACCACCCCCTGCACAACCCCCTACGCTGCCCGAACACCACTGCACTGCCCTAAACCCTGAAACACCAGCCCCAGCACAACTCCATACACTGTCAAACACCACTGCACTGCCCTAAACCCTGAAACACCAGCACCAGCACAACCCCCTACACTCCCCGAACACCACTGCACTGCCCTAAACCCTAAAACAACACCCTCAGCACGACCCCCTACACTGCACGAACACCACTGCACTGCCCTAAACCCTAAAACACCACCCCCAGCACGACCCCCTTTACTGCCCGAACACCACTGCACTACCCTAAACCCTGAAACAGCAGCCCCAGCACGACCCCCTACACTGCCCAAACACCACTGCACTGCCCTAAACCCCGAAACACCACTAGTCCTGCACGACTACCTACACTGCCCGAACACCACTGCACTGACCTAAACTCTGTTACACCATCCCCCTGCACGACCCCCTACACTGCCCAAACACCACTGCACTGCCCTAAACCCTGAAACACCACCCCCCTGCATGACTCCCCTACACTGCCCGAACACCACTGTACTGCCCTAAACCCTGAAACACCACCCCCTGCACAACCCCCTACGCAGCCCGAACACCACTTCACTGCCCTAAACCCTGAAACACCAGCCCCAGCACAACTCCATATACTGTCGAACACTACTGCACTGCCCTAAACCCTGAAACACCAGCCCCAGCACAACCCCCTACACTCCCCGAACACCACTGCACTGCCTTAAACCCTAAAACAACACCCTCAGCACGACCCCCTACACTGCACAAACACCACTGCACTGCCCTAAACCCTAAAACACCACCCCCAGCACAACCCCCTTCACTGCCTGAACACCACTGCACTTCCCTAAACCTTATAACACCACTCCCAGCATGACCCCCTACACTGCCTGAACACCACTGCACTGCCCTAAACCCTAAAATGCTATCCCCAGCATGACCCCCTACACTGCCCAAGCACCACTGCATTGCCCTAAACCCTGAAACACCAGCCCCAGCACGACCCCCTACACTGCCAGAACACCACTGCACTGCCCTAAACCCTAAAACACCAGCCCCAGCACGACCCCCTTCACTGCCCGAACACCACTGCACTACCCTAAACCCTGAAATACCACCCCCTGCACGACCCCCTGCACTGCCCGAACAGCACTGCACTGCCCTAAACCCTAAAACTCCACCCCTCTGCACGACCACTTACACTGCCCAAACACCACTGCACTGCCCTAAACCCTGAAACACCACCCCCTGCACAACACCCTACGCTGCCCGAATACCACTGCACTGCCCTAAACCCTGAAACACCAGCCCCAGCACAACTCCATGCACTGTCGAACAACACTGCACTGCCCTAAACTCTGAAACACCAGCCCCAGCACGACCCCCTACACTCCCTGAACACCACTACACTGCCCTAAACCCTAAAACAACACCCTCAGCACGACCCCCTACACTGCACGAACACCACTGCACTGCCCTAAACCCTAAAACACCACCCCCAGCACAACCCCCTTCACTGCCCGAACACCACTGCACTTCCCTAAACCTTAAAACACCACTCCCAGCATGACCCCCTACACTGCCTGAACACCACTGCACTGTCCTAAACCCTAAAACGCTATCCCCAGCATGACCTTCTACACTGCCCGAGCACCACTGCACTGCCCTAAACCCTGAAACACCAGCCCAAGCACGACCCCCTTCACTGCCCAAACACCACTTCACTGCTGTAAACACTGAAACACCAGCCCCTGCACGACCCCCTACACTGCCAGAACACCACTGCACTGCCCTAAACCCTAAAACACCAGCCCCAGCACGACCCCCTTCACTGCCCGAACACCACTGCACTACCCTAAACCCTGAAATACCACCCCCTGCAAGACCCCCTGCACTGCCCGAACAACACTGCACTGCCCTAAACCCTAAAACTCCACCCCTCTGCACGACCACCTACACTGCCCAAACACCACTGCACTGCCCTAAACCCTGAAACACCACCCCCTGCACAACCCCCTACGCTGCCCGAACACCACTGCACTGCCATAAACCCTGAAACACCAGCCCCGGCACAACTCCATACACTGTCGAACACCACTGCACTGCCCTAAACTCTGAAACACCAGCCAAAGCACGACCCCCTACACTCCCTGAACACCACTGCACTGCCCAAACCCTAAAACAACACCCTCAGCATGACCCCCTACACTGCACGAACACCACTGCACTGCCCTAAACCCTAAAACACAACCCCCAGGACAACCCCCTTCACTGCCCGAACACCACTTCACTGCCATAAACACTGAAACACCAGCCCCTGCATGACCCCCTACACTGCCCAAACACCACTGCACTGCCCAAAACCCTAAAACACCAGCCCCAGCATGACCCCCTACACTGCCCAAACACCACTGCACTGACCTAAACCCTGAAACACCACCACCCTGCACGACCACCTACACTGCCCGAACATCACTGCACTGACCTAAACACTGTAACACCATCCCCATCCACGACCCCCTACACTGCCCGAACACCACTGCACTGCCCTAAACCCTGAAACACCACCCCCCTGCATGACACCCCTACACTACCCGAACAGCACTGCACTGCCCTAAACCCTGAAACACCACCCCCTGCACGACCCCCTACACTGCCCAAACACCACTGCACTGCCATAAACCCTGAAACACCACCCCTGCATGACCCCCTACACTGCACGAACACCACTGCACTACACTAAACCCTAAAACACCACCCCCAGCACAACCCCCTTCACTGCCCGAACACCACTGCACTTCCCTAAACCCTAAAACACCACTCCCAGCACGACCCCCTTCACTGCCTGAACACCACTGCACTACCCTAAACTCTGAAACACCAGCCCCAGCACAACCCTTCACTGCCCGAACACCACTGCACTACCCTAAACTCTGAAACACCAGCCCCAGCACGACCCCCTACACTGCTCGAACACCACTGCACTGCCCTAAACCCTGAAACACCAACCCCAGCATGACACCCTACACTGACCAAACACCACTGCATTGCCCTAAACCCCGAAACACCACAGCTCTGCACGACCACCTACACTGCCCGAACACCACTGCACTGACCTAAACTCTGTTACACCATCCCCCTGCACGACCCCCTACACTGCCCGAACACCACAGCACTGCCCTAAACCCTGAAACACCACCCCCCTGCATTACACCCTACACTGCCCGAACACCATTGTACTGCCCTAAACCCTGAATCACCACCCCCTGCCCGAACAACACTGCACTGCCCTAAACCCTGAAACTCCATCCCTCTGCACGAACCACTACACTGCCTGAACACCACTGCACTGCCCTAAACCCTGAAACACCACCCCCTGCACAACCCCCGACACTGCCTGAACACCACTGCACTACCCTAAACCCTGAAATACCACCCCCTGCAAGACCCCCTGCACTGCCCGAACAACACTGCACTGCCCTAAACCCTAAAACTCCACCCCTCTGCACGACCACCTACACTGCCCAAACACCACTGCACTGCCCTAAACCCTGAAACACCACCCCCTGCACAACCCCCTACGCTGCCCGAACACCACTGCACTGCCATAAACCCTGAAACACCAGCCCCGGCACAACTCCATACACTGTCGAACACCACTGCACTGCCCTAAACTCTGAAACACCAGCCCCAGCACGACCCCCTACACTCCCTGAACACCACTGCACTGCCCAAACCCTAAAACAACACCCTCAGCATGACCCCCTACACTGCACGAACACCACTGCACTGCCCTAAACCCTAAAACACAACCCCCAGGACAACCCCCTTCACTGCCCGAACACCACTTCACTGCCATAAACACTGAAACACCAGCCCCTGCATGACCCCCTACACTGCCCAAACACCACTGCACTGCCCAAAACCCTAAAACACCAGCCCCAGCATGACCCCCTACACTGCCCAAACACCACTGCACTGACCTAAACCCTGAAACACCACCACCCTGCACGACCACCTACACTGCCCGAACACCACTGCACTGACCTAAACACTGTAACACCATCCCCATCCACGACCCCCTACACTGCCCGAACACCACTGCACTGCCCTAAACCCTGAAACACCACCCCCCTGCATGACACCCCTACACTACCCGAACAGCACTGCACTGCCCTAAACCCTGAAACACCACCCCCTGCACGACCCCCTACACTGCCCAAACACCACTTCACTGCCATAAACCCTGAAACACCACCCCTGCATGACCCCCTACACTGCACGAACACCACTGCACTACACTAAACCCTAAAACACCACCCCCAGCACAACCCCCTTCACTGCCCGAACACCACTGCACTTCCCTAAACCCTAAAACACCACTCCCAGCACGACCCCCTTCACTGCCTGAACACCACTGCACTACCCTAAACTCTGAAACACCAGCCCCAGCACAACCCTTCACTGCCCGAACACCACTGCACTACCCTAAACTCTGAAACACCAGCCCCAGCACGACCCCCTACACTGCTCGAACACCACTGCACTGCCCTAAACCCTGAAACACCAACCCCAGCATGACACCCTACACTGACCAAACACCACTGCATTGCCCTAAACCCCGAAACACCACAGCTCTGCACGACCACCTACACTGCCCGAACACCACTGCACTGACCTAAACTCTGTTACACCATCCCCCTGCACGACCCCCTACACTGCCCGAACACCACAGCACTGCCCTAAACCCTGAAACACCACCCCCCTGCATTACACCCTACACTGCCCGAACACCATTGTACTGCCCTAAACCCTGAATCACCACCCCCTGCCCGAACAACACTGCACTGCCCTAAACCCTGAAACTCCATCCCTCTGCACGAACCACTACACTGCCTGAACACCACTGCACTGCCCTAAACCCTGAAACACCACCCCCTGCACAACCCCCGACACTGTCCGAACACCACTGCACTGCACTAAACTCTCAAACACCACCCTCGCACGGACCCCTACACTGCCCGAACACCACTGCACTGCCCTAAACCCTGAAACACCACCCCCAGCATGAACCACTATGCTGCCCGAACACCACTACACTGCCCTAAACCATAAACACCACCCCCAGCACGACCCACTACTCTGCCCGAACACCACTGCTCTGCCCATAACCCTGAAACACCACCCCCAGCACGACCCCCCTTTGCTGCCCGAACACCACTGCACTGCCCTAAACCCTGAAACACAACCCACAGCACGACCCCCTAAACTGCCTGAACACCACTGCACTGCCATAAACCCTGAAACACCCGTCCCAGCACTACCGCCTACACTACCCGAACACCACTGCACTGCCCTAAACCCTAAAGCATCAGTCCCAGCACGACCCCCTACACTGCCCGAACACCACTGCACTGCCCTAAGCCCTGAAACACAACGCACAGCACGACCTCCTACACTGCCCGAACACCACTGCACTACCTAAACCCTGAAACACCACCCCCGCACAACCCCCTACACTGCCCGAACACCACTGCACTGCCCTAAACCCTGATACACCACCACCAGCATGACCCCCTACTCTGCACGAACACCCCTGCACTGCCCTAAACCCTGAAACACCAACCACAGCATAGCCCCCTACACTGCACGAACACCACTGCACTGCCATAAACCCTAAAACACCACTCCCAGCATGACCCCCTTCACTGCCCAAACACCACTGCACTTCCCTAAACCCTAAAACACCACTCCCAGTACGACCCCCTACACTGCCTGAACACCACTGCACTGCCCTAAGCCCTGAAACACAACGCACAGCACGACCTCCTACACTGCCCGAACACCACTGCACCACCCTAAACCCTGAAACACCACCCCCAGCACGACCCCCAACACTGCCCATACACCACTGCACTGCCCTAAACTCTGAAACACCACCCCCAGCATGACCCCCTACACTGCACGAACACCACTGCACTGCCCTAAACTCTGAAACACCAACCCCAGCATGACCCCCTACACTGCCCAAACACCACTGCACTGCCCTAAATCCTAAAACACCACCCCCAGCACGACCCCCTAAACTGCCCGAACACCACTGCACTGCCCTAAACCCTAAAACACCACCCCCAGCACGACATCCTACACTGCTCGAACACCACTGCACTTCCCTAAACCCTATAACACCACTCCCAGCACGACCCCCTGAACTGCCATCAACCCTAAAACACTACCCCCAGCACAACCCCCTACACTGCCCGACCACCACTGCACTGCCCTAAACCCTGAAACACCACCCCCAGCACGACCCCCAACACTGCCTGTACACCACTGCACTGCCCTAAATCCTGAAACACCACCCCCAGCACGACCCCCTACACTACCCAAAGACCACTGCACTACCCTAAACCCTAAAACACTACCCCAGCACGACTCCCTACACTCCCCGAACACCACTGCACTGCCCTAAACCCTAAAACAACACCCTCAGCACGACCCCTTACACTGCATGAACACCACTGCACTGCCCTAAACCCTGAAACACCAGCCCCAGCACGACCCCCTACACTCCCCGAACACCACTGCACTGCCCTAAACCCTGAAACTCCACCCCTCTGCACGACACCCTACACTGCCCGAACACCTCTGCACTGCCCTAAACCCTGAAACACCACCCCCTGCACAACCCCCTATGCTGCCTGAACACCACTGCACTGCCCTAAACCCTGAAACACCAGCCCCAGCACAACTCCATACACTGTCGACCACCACTGCACTGCCCTAAACTCTGAAACACCAGCCCCAGCATGACCCCTACACTGCCCGAACACCACTGCACTGCCCTAAACCCTGAAACACCACCACCCTGCACGACCACCTACACTGCCCGAACACCACTGCACTGCCCTAAACCCTGAAACACCAGCCCCAGCACAACTCCATACACTGCGGAACACCACCGCACTGCCCTAAACCCTGAAACACCAGCCCCAGCATGACCCCTACACTCCCGAACACCACTGCACTGCCCTAAACCCTAAAACAACACCCTCAGCACGACCCCCTACACTGCACGAACACCACTGCACTGCCCTAAACCCTAAAACACCACCCCCAGCACAACCCCCTTCACTGCCCGAACACCACTGCACTTCCCTAAACCTTAAAACACCACTCCCAGCATGACCCCCTACACTGCCTGAACACCACTGCACTGCCCTAAACCCTAAAACGCTACCCCAAACATGACCCCCTACACTGCCCGAGCACCACTGCACTGCCCTAAACCCTAAAACACTACCCCCAGAACGACCCCCTACACTGCTCGAAAACCACTGCACAGCCCTATGCCTTGAAACACCACCCCCAGCATGACCCCAAACACTACCCGAACACCACTGCTCTGCCCAAGCCCTGAAACACCAGCCTCAGCACGACCCCCTACACTGCCCGAACACCACTGCACTGCCCTAAACCCTGAAACACCAACCCCAGCACGACCCCCTACACTGCCCAAACACCACTGCACTGCCCTATACCCCGAAACACCACCGCCCTGCACGACCACCTACACTGCCCGAACACCACTGCACTGTCCTAAACCCTGAAACACCACCCCCCTGCATGACCCCCCTACACTGCCCGAACACCACTGTACTGCCCTAAACCCTGAAATACCACCCCCTGCATGACCCCCTGCACTGCCCGAACAACACTGCACTGCCCTAAACCCTGAAACTCCACCCCTCTGCACGACACCCTACACTGCCCGAACACCTCTGCACTGCCCTAAACCCTGAAACACCACCCCCTGCACAACCCCCTATGCTGCCTGAACACCATTGCACTGCCCTAAACCCTGAAACACCAGCCCCAGCACAACTCCATACACTGTCGAACACCACTGCACTGCCCTAAACTCTGAAACACCAGCTCCAGCATGACCCCCTACACTGCCCGAACACTACTGCTCTGCCCTAAACCCTGAAACACCACCACCCTGCACGACCACCTACACTGCCTGAACACCACTGCACTGCCCTAAACCCTGAAACACCAGCCCCAGCACAACTCCATACACTGCGGAACACCACCGCACTGCCCTAAACCCTGAAACACCAGCCCCAGCATGACCCCTACACTCCCGAACACCACTGCACTGCCCTAAACCCTAAAACAACACCCTCAGCACAACCCCCTACACTGCACGAACACCACTGCACTGCCCTAAACCCTAAAACACCACCCCCAGCACAACCCCCTTCACTGCCCGAACACCACTGCACTTCCCTAAACCTTAAAACACCACTCCCAGCATGACCCCCTACACTGCCTGAACACCACTGCACTGCCCTAAACCCTAAAACGCTACCCCCAACATGACCCCCTACACTGCCCGAGCACCACTGCACTGCCCTAAACCCTGAAACACCAGCCCCAGCACGACCCCCTTCACTGCCCGAACACCACTTCACTGCCCTAAACACTGTAACACCAGCCCCTGCACGACCCCCTACACTGCCCGAACACCACTGCACTGCCCTAAACCACCACTCCCAGCACGACCCCCTTCACTGCCCGAACACCACTGCACTGCCCTAAACCCTAAAACACTACCCCCAACACGACCCCCTACACTGCCCGAAAACCACTGCACAACCCTAAACCCTGAAACACCACCCCCAGCATGACCCCATATACTACCCAAACACCACTGCTCTGCCCTAAGCCCTGAAACACCAGCCCCAGCACGACCCCCTTCACTGCCCGAACACAACTGCACTGACCTAAACTCTGTTACACCATCCCCCTGCACAACCCCCTACACTGCCCGAACACCACTGCACTGCCCTAAACCCTGAAACACCACCCCCCTGCATGACTTCCCTACACTGCCCGAACAACACTGTACTGCCCTAAACCCTGAAACACCACCCCCTGCACAACCCCCTACGCTGCCCGAACACCACTGCACTGCCCTAAACCCTGAAACACCAGCCCCAGCACAACTCCATACACTGTCAAACACCACTGCACTGCCCTAAACCCTGAAACACCAGCCCCAGCACAACCCTCTACACTCCCCGAACACCACTGCACTGCCCTAAACCCTAAAACAACACCCTCAGCACGACCCCCTACACTGCACGAACACCACTGCACTGCCCTAAACCCCAAAACACCACCCCCAGCATGACCCCCTTCACTGCCCGAACACCACTGCACTACCCTAAACCCTGAAACAGCAGCCCCAGCACGACCCCCTACACTGCCCAAACACCACTGCACTGCCCTAAACCCCGAAACACCACCACCCTGCACGACCACCTACACTGCCCAAACACCACTGCTCTGACCTAAACTCTGTTACACCATCCCCCTGCATGACCCCCTACACTGCCCGAACACCACTGCACTGCCCTAAACCCTGAAACACCACCCCCCTGCATGACTCCCCTACACTGCCCGAACACCACTGTACTGCCCTAAACCCTGAAACACCACCCCCTGCACAACCCCCTACGCTGCCCGAACACCACTGCACTGCCCTAAACCCTGAAACACCAGCCCCAGCACAACTCCATATACTGTCGAACACCACTGCACTGCCTTAAACCCTGAAACACCAGCCCCAGCACAACCCCCTACACTCCCCGAACACCACTGCACTGCCTTAAACCCTAAAACAACACCCTCAGCACGACCCCCTACACTGCACGAACACCACTGCACTGCCCTAAACCCTAAAACACCACCCCCAGCACAACCCCCTTCACTGCCGGAACACCACTGCACTTCCCTAAACCTTATAACACCACTCCCAGCATGACCCCCTACACTGCCTGAACACCACTGCACTGCCCTAAACCCTAAAATGCTATCCCCAGCATGACCCCCTACACTGCCCAAGCACCACTGCATTGCCCTAAACCCTGAAACACCAGCCCCAGCACGACCCCCTACACTGCCGGAACAC
The DNA here is from genome assembly GCF_964204655.1 of Triturus cristatus. Classification (NCBI taxonomy): domain Eukaryota; kingdom Metazoa; phylum Chordata; class Amphibia; order Caudata; family Salamandridae; genus Triturus; species Triturus cristatus. The sequence goes on from NC_140579.1 coordinate 1,227,428,958, forward strand.
CACTGCACTGCCCTAAACCCTAAAACACCAGCCCCAGCACGACCCCCTTCACTGCCCGAACACCACTGCACTACCCTAAACCCTGAAATACCACCCCCTGCACGACCCCCTGCACTGCCCGAACAGCACTGCACTGCCCTAAACCCTAAAACTCCACCCCTCTGCACGACCACTTACACTGCCCAAACACCACTGCACTGCCCTAAACCCTGAAACACCACCCCCTGCACAACACCCTACGCTGCCCGAATACCACTGCACTGCCCTAAACCCTGAAACACCAGCCCCAGCACAACTCCATGCACTATCGAACAACACTGCACTGCCCTAAACTCTGAAACACCAGCCCCAGCACGACCCCCTACACTCCCTGAACACCACTACACTGCCCTAAACCCTAAAACAACACCCTCAGCACAACCCCCTACACTGCAAGAACACCACTGCACTGCCCTAAACCCTAAAACACCACCCCCAGCACAACCCCCTTCACTGCCCGAACACCACTGCACTTCCCTAAACCTTAAAACACCACTCCCAGCATGACCCCCTACACTGCCTGAACACCACTGCACTGTCCTAAACCCTAAAACGCTATCCCCAGCATGACCCCCTACACTGCCCGAGCACCACTGCACTGCCCTAAACCCTGAAACACCAGCCCCAGCACGACCCCCTTCACTGCCCAAACACCACTTCACTGCTGTAAACACTGAAACACCAGCCCCTGCACGACCCCCTACACTGCCAGAACACCACTGCACTGCCCTAAACCCTAAAACACCAGCCCCAGCACGACCCCCTTCACTGCCCGAACACCACTGCACTACCCTAAACCCTGAAATACCACCCCCTGCAAGACCCCCTGCACTGCCCGAACAACACTGCACTGCCCTAAACCCTAAAACTCCACTCCTCTGCACGACCACCTACACTGCCCAAACACCACTGCACTGCCCTAAACCCTGAAACACCACCCCCTGCACAACCCCCTACGCTGCCCGAACACCACTGCACTGCCATAAACCCTGAAACACCAGCCCCGGCACAACTCCATACACTGTCGAACACCACTGCACTGCCCTAAACTCTGAAACACCAGCCCCAGCACGACCCCCTACACTCCCTGAACACCACTGCACTGCCCAAACCCTAAAATAACACCCTCAGCATGACCCCCTACACTGCACGAACACCACTGCACTGCCCTAAACCCTAAAACACAACCCCCCGGACAACCCCCTTCACTGCCCGAACACCACTTCACTGCCATAAACACTGAAACACCAGCCCCTGCATGACCCCCTACACTGCCCGAACACCACTGCACTGCCCTAAACCCTAAAACACCAGCTCCAGCATGACCCCCTACACTGCCCAAACACCACTGCACTGACCTAAACCCTGAAACACCACCACCCTGCACGACCACCTACACTGCCCGAACACAACTGCACTGACCTAAACACTGTAACACCATCCCCATCCACGACCCCCTACACTGCCAGAACACCACTGTACTTCCCTAAACCCTGAAACACCACCCCCTGCACAACCCCCTACGCTGCCCGAACACCACTGCACTGCCCTAAACCCTGAAACACCAGCCCCAGCACACCTCCATATACTGTCGAACACCACTGCACTGCCCTAAACCCTGAAACACCAGGCCCAGCACAACCCCCTACACTCCCCGAACACCACTGCACTGCCTTAAACCCTAAAACAACACCCTCAGCACGACCCCCTACACTGCACGAACACCACTGCACTGCCCTAAACCCTAAAACACCACCCCCAGCACAACCCCCTTCACTGCCCGAACACCACTGCACTTCCCTAAACCTTATAACACCACTCCCAGCATGACCCCCTACACTGCCTGAACACCACTGCACTGCCCTAAACCCTAAAATGCTATCCCCAGCATGACCCCCTACACTGCCCAAGCACCACTGCATTGCCCTAAACACTGAAACACCAGCCCCAGCACGACCCCCTACACTGCCGGAACACCACTGCACTGCCCTAAACCCTAAAACACCAGCCCCAGCACGACCCCCTTCACTGCCCGAACACCACTGCACTACCCTAAACCCTGAAATACCACCCCCTGCACGACCCCCTGCACTGCCCGAACAGCACTGCACTGCCCTAAACCCTAAAACTCAACCCCTCTGCACGACCACTTACACTGCCCAAACACCACTGCACTGCCCTAAACCCTGAAACACCAACCCCTGCACAACACCCTACGCTGCCCGAATACCACTGCACTGCCCTAAACCCTGAAACACCAGCCCCAGCACAACTCCATGCACTGTCGAACAACACTGCACTGCCCTAAACTCTGAAACACCAGCTCCAGCACGACCCCCTACACTCCCTGAACACCACTACACTGCCCTAAACCCTAAAACAACACCCTCAGCACGACCCCCTACACTGCACGAACACCACTGCACTGCCCTAAACCCTAAAACACCACCCCCAGCACAACCCCCTTCACTGCCCGAACACCACTGCACTTCCCTAAACCTTAAAACACCACTCCCAGCATGACCCCCTACACTGCCTGAACACCACTGCACTGTCCTAAACCCTAAAACGCTATCCCCAGCATGACCCCCTACACTGCCCGAGCACCACTGCACTGCCCTAAACCCTGAAACACCAGCCCCAGCACGACCCCCTTCACTGCCCAAACACCACTTCACTGCTGTAAACACTGAAACACCAGCCCCTGCACGACCCCCTACACTGCCAGAACACCACTGCACTGCCCTAAACCCTAAAACACCAGCCCCAGCACGACCCCCTTCACTGCCCGAACACCACTGCACTACCCTAAACCCTGAAATACCACCCCCTGCAAGACCCCCTGCACTGCCCGAACAACACTGCACTGCCCTAAACCCTAAAACTCCACTCCTCTGCACGACCACCTACACTGCCCAAACACCACTGCACTGCCCTAAACCCTGAAACACCTCCCCCTGCACAACCCCCTACGCTGCCCGAACACCACTGCACTGCCATAAGCCCTGAAACACCAGCCCCGGCACAACTCCATACACTGTCGAACACCACTGCACTGCCCTAAACTCTGAAACACCAGCCCCAGCACGACCCCCTACACTCCCTGAACAACACTGCACTGCCCAAACCCTAAAATAACACCCTCAGCATGACCCCCTACACTGCACGAACACCACTGCACTGCCCTAAACCCTAAAACACAACCCCCCGGACAACCCCCTTCACTGCCCGAACACCACTTCACTGCCATAAACACTGAAACACCAGCCCCTGCATGACCCCCTACACTGCCCGAACACCACTGCACTGCCCTAAACCCTAAAACACCAGCCCCAGCATGACCCCCTACACTGCCCAAACACCACTGCACTGACCTAAACCCTGAAACACCACCACCCTGCACGACCACCTACACTGCCCGAACACAACTGCACTGCCATAAACCCAGAAACACCACCCCCGCACGACCCCCTACACTGCACGAACACCACTGCACTACACTAAACCCTAAAACACCACCCCCAGCACAACCCCCTTCACTGCCCGAACACCACTGCACTTCCCTAAACCCTAAAACACCACTCCCAGCATGACCCCCTTCACTGCCTGAACACCACTGCACTGCCCTAAACATAAAACACTACCCCCAGCACGACCCCCTACACTGCACGAACACCACTGCACAGCCCTAAACCCTGAAACACCACCCCCAGCATGACCCCATACACTACCCGAACACCACTGCTCTACCCTAAGCCCTGAAACACCAGCCCCAGCACAACCCTTCACTGCCCGAACACCACTGCACTACCCTAAACTTTGAAACACAAGCCCCAGCACGACCCCCTACACTGCTCGAACACCACTGCACTGCCCTAAACCCTGAAACACCAACCCCAGTATGACACCCTACACTGACCAAACACCACTGCATTGTCCTAAACCCCGAAACACCACAGTTCTGCACGACCACCTACACTGCCCGAACACCACTGCACTGACCTAAACTCTGTTACACCATCCCCCTGCACGACCCCCTACACTGCCCGAACACCACGGCACTGCCCTAAACCCTGAAACACCACCCTCCTGCATTACACCCTACACTGCCCGAACACCATTGTACTGCCCTAAACCCTAAATCACCCCCCCCCTGCACTGCCTGAACAACACTGCACTGCCCTAAACCCTGAAACTCCATCCCTCTGCACGAACCACTACACTGCCTGAACACCACTGCACTGCCCTAAACCCTGAAACACCACCCCCTGCACAACCCCCGACACTGTCCGAACACCAATGCACTGCACTAAACTCTCAAACACCACCCTCGCACGGACCCCTACAATGCCCGAACACCACTGCACTGCCCTAAACCCTAAAACACCACCCCCAGCATGAACCACTACGCTGCCCGAACACCACTACACTGCCCTAAACCATAAACACCACCCCCAGCAAGACCCACTACTCTGCCCGAACACCACTGCTCTGCCCTTAACCCTGAAACACCACCCCCAGCACGACCCCCCTATGCTGCCCGAACACCACTGCACTGCCCTAAACCCTGAAACACAACCCACAGCACGACCCCCTAAACTGCCTGAACACCACTGCACTGCCATAAACCCTGTAACACCCGCCCCAGCACTACCGCCTACACTACCCGAACACCACTGCACTGCCCTAAACCCTAAAGCATCAGTCCCAGCACGACCCCCTACACTGCCCGAACACCACTGCACTGCCCTAAGCCCTGAAACACAACGCACAGCAGGACCTCCTACACTGCCCGAACACCACTGCACTGCCTAAACCCTGAAACACCACCCCCGCACAACCCCCTACACTGCCCGAACACCACTGCACTGCCCTAAACCCTGATACACCACCACCAGCATGACCCCCTACACTGCACGAACACCACTGCACTGCCATAAACCCTAAAACACCACTCCCAGCATGACCCCCTTCACTGCCCAAACACCACTGCACTTCCCTAAACCCTAAAACACCACTCCCAGTACGACCCCCTACACTGCCTGAACACCACTGCACTGCCCTAAGCCCTGAAACACAACGCACAGCACGACCTCCTACACTGCCCGAACACCACTGCACCACCCTAAACCCTGAAACACCACCCCCAGCACGACCCCCAACACTGCCCATACACCACTGCACTGCCCTAAACTCTGAAACACCACCCCCAGCATGACCCCCTACACTGCACGAACACCACTGCACTGCCCTAAACTCTGAAACACCAACCCCAGCATGACCCCCTACACTGCCCAAACACCACTGCACTGCCCTAAATCCTAAAACACCACCCCCAGCACGACCCCCTAAACTGCCCGAACACCACTGCACTGCCCTAAACCCTAAAACACCACCCCCAGCATGACATCCTACACTGCTCGAACACCACTGCACTTCCCTAAACCCTATAACACCACTCCCAGCACGACCCCCTACACTGCCATAAACCCTAAAACACTACCCCCAGCACAACCCCCTACACTGCCCGACCACCACTGCACCGCCCTAAACCCTGAAACACCACCCCCAGCACGACCCCCAACACTGCCTGTACACCACTGCACTGCCCTAAATCCTGAAACACCACCCCCAGCACGACCCCCTACACTGCACGAACACCACTGCACTGCCCTAAACCCTAAAACACCACCCCAAGCATGACCCCTATACTACCCAAACACCATTGCACTACCCTAAACCCTAAAACACTAACCCCCAGCACGACCCCCTACACTACCCAAAGACCACTGCACTACCCTAAACCCTAAAACACTACCCCAGCACGACCTCCTACACTCCCCGAACACCACTGCACTGCCCTAAACCCTAAAACAACACCCTCAGCACGACCCCTTACACTGCATGAACACCACTGCACTGCCCTAAACCCTGAAACACCAGCCGCAGCACGACCCCCTACACTCCCCGAACACCACTGCACTGCCCTAAACCCTAAAACAACACCCTCAGCACGACCCCTACACTGCACTAACACCACTGCACTGCCCTAAACCCTAAAACACCACCCCCAGCACAACCCCCTTCACTGCCCGGACACAACTGCACTTCCCTAAACCTTAAAACACCACTCCCAGCATGACCCCTCACACTGCCTGAACACCACTGCACTGCCCTAAACCCTAAAACGCTACCCCCAACATGACCCCCTACACTGCCCAAGCACCACTACACTACCCTAAACCCTGAAACACCAGCCCCAGCACGACCCCCTTCACTGCCCAAACACCACTTCACTGCCGTAAACACTGAAACACCAGCCCCTGCACGACCCCCTACACTGCCCGAACACCACTGCACTGCCCTAAACCCTAAAACACCACTCCCAGCACGACCCCCTTCACTGCCCGAACACCACTGCACTGCCCTAAACCCTAAAATACTACCCCCAACATGAACCTCTACACTGCCCGAAAACAACTGCACAGCCCTAAACCCTGAAACACCACCCCCAGCATGACCCCATACAATACCCGAACACCACTGCTCTGCCCTACGCCCTGAAACACCAGCCCCAGCACGACCCCGTTCACTGCCCGGACACCACTGCACTACCCTAAAAACCCTGAAACACCAGCCCCAGCACAACCCCCTACACTGCCCGAACACCACTGTACTGCCCTAAACCCTGAAATACCACCCCCTGCACAACCCACTGCACTGCCCAAACAACACTGCACTGCCCTAAACCCTGAAACTCAACCCCTCTGCATGACCACCTACACTGCCCGAACACTACTGCACTGCCCTAAACCCTGAAACACCAGCCCCAGCACAACTCCATACACTGTCGAACACCACTGCACTGCCCTAAACCCTGAAACACCAGCCCCAGCATGACCCCCTACACTCCCCGAACACCACTGCACTGCCCTAAATCCTAAAACAACACCCTCAGCACGACCCCCTACACTGCACGAACACCACTGCACTGCCCTCAACCCTAAAACACCACCCCCAGCACAACCCCCTACACTGCCCGAACACCACTGCACTGCCCTAAACCCCAAAACACCACCACCCTGCACGACCACCTACACTACCCAAGCACCACTGCACTGCCCTAAACCCTGAAACACCAGCCCCAGCACAACTCCATACACTGCAGAACACCACCCCACTGCCCTAAACCCGGAAACACCAGCCCCAGCACGACCCCCTACACTCCCCAAACACCACTGCACTGCCCTAAACCCTAAAACAACACCCTCAGCACAACCCCCTACACTGCACGAACACCACTGCACTGCCCTCAACCCTAAAACACCACCCCCAGCACAACCCCTACACTGCCCGAACACCACTGAACTGCCCTAAACCCCGAAACACCACCACCCTGCACGACCACCTACACTGCCCGAGCACCACTGCACTGCCCTAAACCCTGAAACACCAGCCCCAGCACAACTCCATACACTGCAGAACACCACCGAACTGCCCTAAACCCTGAAACACCAGCCCCAGCACGACCCCCTACACTCCCCAAACACCACTACACTGCCCTAAACCCTAAAACAACACCCTCAGCACGACCCCCTACACTGCACGAACACCACTGCACTGCCCTAAACCCTAAAACACCACCCCCAGCACAACCCCTTCACTGCCCGAACACCACTGCACTGCCCTAAACCCTAAAACGCTACCCCCAACATGACCCCCTACACTGCCCGAGCACCACTGCACTGCCCTCAACCCTGAAACACCAGCCCCAGCACGACCCCCTTCACTGCCCGAACACCACTTCACTGCCATAAACACTGAATCACCAGCCCCTGCACGACCCCCTACACTGCCCGAACACCACTGCACTGCCCTAAACCCTAAAACACCACTCCCAGCACGACCCCCTTCACTGCCCGAACACCACTGCACTGCCCTAAACCCTAAAACACCACTCCCAGCACGACCCCCTACACTGCCCGAGCACCACTGCACTGCCCTAAACCCTAAAACACCAGCCCCAGCACAACTCCATACACTGCAGAACACCACTGCACTGCCCTAAACCCTAAAACACCACCCCCAGCACAACCCCCTTCACTGCCCGAACACCACTGCACTTCCCTAAACCTTAAAACACCACTCCCAGCATGACCCCTCACACTGCCTGAACACCACTGCACTGCCCTAAACCCTAAAACGCTACCCCCAAGATGACCCCCACACTGCCCGAGCACCACTACACTACCCTAAACCCTGAAACACCAGCCCCAGCACGACCCCCTTCACTGCCCAAACACCACTTCACTGCCGTAAACACTGAAACACCAGCCCCTGCACGAGCCCCTACTCTGCCCGAACACCACTGCACTGCCCTAAACCCTAAAACACCACTCCCAGCACGACCCCCTTCACTGCCCGAACACCACTGCACTGCCCTAAACCCTAAAATACTACCCCCAACATGACCCCCTACACTGCCTGAAAACAACTGCACAGCCCTAAACCCTGAAACACCACCCCCAGCATGACCCCATACAATACCCGAATACCACTGCTCTGCCCTACGCCCTGAAACACCAGCCCCAGCACGACCCCCTTCACTGCCCAGACACCACTGCACTACCCTAAAAACCCTGAAACACCAGCTCCAGCACAACCCCCTACACTGCCCGAACACCACTGTACTGCCCTAAACCCTGAAATACCACCCCCTGCACGACCCACTGCACTGCCCAAACAACACTGCACTGCCCTAAACCCTGAAACTCCACCCCTCTGCATGACCACCTACACTGCCCAAACACCACTGCACTGCCATAAACCCTGAAACACCACCACCTGCACAACCCCCTATGCTGCCCGAACACCACTGCACTGCCCTAAACCCTGAAACACCAGCCCCAGCACAACTCCATACTCTGTCGAACACCACTGCACTGCCCTAAACCCTGAAACACCAGCCCCAGCATGACCCCCTACACTTCCTGAACACCACTGCACTGCCCTAAATCCTAAAACAACACCCTCAGCACGACCCCCTACACTGCACGAACACCACTGCACTGCACTCAACCCTAAAACACCACCCCCAGCACAACCCCCTACACTGCCCGAACACCACTGCACTGCCCTAAACCCCAAAACACCACCACCCTGCACGACCACCTACACTGCCCGAGCACCACTGCACTGCCCTAAACCCTGAAACACCAGCCCCAGCACAACTCAATACACTGCAGAACACCACCGCACTGCCCTAAACCCTGAAACACCAGCCCCAGCACGACCCCCTACACTCCCCAAACACCACTGCACTGCCCTAAACCCTAAAACAACACCCTCAGCACGACCCCCTACACTGCACGAACACCACTGCACTGCCCTAAACCCTAAAACACCACCCCCAGCACAATCCCCTTCACTGCCCGAACACCACTGCACTGCCCTAAACCCTAAAACGCTACCCCCAACATGACCCCCTACACTGCCCGAGCACCACTGCACTGCCCTCAACCCTGAAACACCAGCCCCAGCACGACCCCCTTCACTGCCCGAACACCACTTCACTGCCGTAAACACTGAATCACCAGCCCCTGCACGACCCCCTACACTACCCAAAGACCACTGCACTGCCCTAAACCCTAAAACACCACTCCCAGCACGACCCCCTTCACTGCCCGAACACCACTGCACTGCCCTAAACCCTGAAACACCACCCCCAGCATGACCCCATACAATACCCGAACACCACTGCTCTGCCTTAAGCCCTGAAACACCAGCCCCAGCACGACCCCCTTCACTGCCTGAACACCACTGCACTACCCTAAAAACCCTGAAACACCAGCCCCAGCACAACCCCCTACACTGCCCGAACACCACTGCACTGCCCTAAACCCTGACACACCAACCCCAGCACAACCCCCTACGCTGCCCAATCACCACTGCGCTGCCCTAAACCCTGAAACACCACCGCCCTGCACGACCACCTACACTGCCCGAACACCACTGCACTGACCTAAACTCTGTTACACCATCCCCCTGCACGACCCCCTACACTGCCCGAACACCACTACACTGCCCTAAACCCTGAAACACCACCCCCCTGCATGACTCCCCTACACTGCCCGAACACCACTGTACTGCCCTAAACCCTGAAACACCACCCCCTGTACAACCCCCTACGCTGCCCGAACACCACTGCACTGCCCTAAACCCTGAAACACCAGACCCAGCACAACTCCATACACTGTCGAACACCACTGCACTGCCCTAAACCCTGAAACACCAGCCCCAGCACGACACCCTACACTCCCCAAACACCACTGCACTGCCCTAAACCCTAAAACAGCACCCTCAGCACGACCCCCTACACTGCACGAACACCACTGCACTGCCCTAAACCCTAAAACACCACCCCCAGCACAACCCCCTTCACTGCCCGAACACCACTGCACTTCCCTAAACCTTAAAACACCACTCCCAGCATGACCCCCTACACTGCCTGAACACCACTGCACTGCCCTAAACCCTAAAACGCTATCCCCAGCATGACCCCCTACACTGCCCGAGCACCACAGCACTGCCCTAAACCCTGAAACACCAGCCCCAGCACGACCCCCTTCACTGCCCGAACACCACTTCACTGCCGTAAACACTGAAACACCAGCCGCTGCACGACCCCCTACACTGCCCGAACACCACTGCACTGCCCTAAACCCTAAAACGCTACCCCCAACATGACCCCCTACACTGCCCGAGCACCACTGCACTGCCCTCAACCCTGAAACACCAGCCCCAGCACGACCCCCTTCACTGCCCGAACACCACTTCACTGCCGTAAACACTGAATCACCAGCCCCTGCACGACCCCCTACACTGCCAGAACACCACTGCACTGCCCTAAACCCTAAAACACCACTCCCAGCACGACCCCCTTCACTGCCCGAACACCACTGCACTGCCCTAAACCCTGAAACACCACCCCCAGCATGACCCCATACAATACCCGAACACCACTGCTCTGCCTTAAGCCCTGAAACACCAGCCCCAGCACGACCCCCTTCACTGCCCGAACACCACTGCACTACCCTAAAAACCCTGAAACACCAGCCCCAGCACCACCCCCTACACTGCCCGAACACCACTGCACTGCCCTAAACCCTGACACACCAACCCCAGCACAACCCCCTACGCTGCCCAATCACCACTGCACTGCCCTAAACCCTGAAACACCACCGCCCTGCACGACCACCTACACTGCCCGAACACCACTGCACTGACCTAAACTCTGTTACACCATCCCCCTGCACGACCCCCTACACTGCCCGAACACCACTACACTGCCCTAAACCCTGAAACACCACCCCCCTGCATGACTCCCCTACACTGCCCGAACACCACTGTACTGCCCTAAACCCTGAAACACCACCCCCTGTACAACCCCCTACGCTGCCCGAACACCACTGCACTGCCCTAAACCCTGAAACACCAGACCCAGCACAACTCCATACACTGTCGAACACCACTGCACTGCCCTAAACCCTGAAACACCAGCCCCAGCACGACACCCTACACTCCCCAAACACCACTGCACTGCCCTAAACCCTAAAACAGCACCCTCAGCACGACCCCCTACACTGCACGAACACCACTGCACTGCCCTAAACCCTAAAACACCACCCCAAAGCACAACCCCCTTCACTGCCCGAACACCACTGCACTTCCCTAAACCTTAAAACACCACTCCCAGCATGACCCCCTACACTGCCTGAACACCACTGCACTGCCCTAAACCCTAAAACGCTATCCCCAGCATGACCCCCTACACTGCCCGAGCACCACAGCACTGCCCTAAACCCTGAAACACCAGCCCCAGCACGACCCCCTTCACTGCCCGAACACCACTTCACTGCTGTAAACACTGAAACACCAGCCGCTGCACGACCCCCTACACTGCCGGAACACCACTGCACTGCCCTAAACCCAAAAACACCAGCCCCAGCACGACCCCCTTCACTGCCCGAACACCACTGCACTACCCTAAACCCTGAAATACCACCCCCTGCACAAACCCCTGCACTGCCCAAACAACACTGCACTGCCCTAAACCCTAAAACTCCACCCCTCTGCATGACCACCTATACTGCCCAAACACCACTGCACTGCCGTAAATTCTGAAACACCACCCCCTGCACAACCCCCTACGCTGCCCGAACACCACTGCACTGCCCTAAACCCTGAAACACCAGCCCCAGCACAACTCCATACACTGTCGAACACCACTGCACTGCCCTAAACCCTGAAACACCAGCCCCAGCACGACCCCCTACACTCCCCGAACACCACTGCACTGCCCTAAACCCTAAAACAACACCCCCAACATGACCCCCTACACTGCCCGAGCACCACTGCACTGCCCTAAACCCTGTAACACCAGCCCCAGCACGACCCCCTTCACTGCCCAAACACCACTTCACTGCCGTAAACACTGAATCACCAGCCCCTGCACGACCCCCTACACTGCCCGAACTCCACTGCACTGCCCTAAACCCTAAAACACCACTTCCAGCACGACCCCCTTCACTGCCCGAACACCACTGCACTGCCCTAAACCCTAAAACACTACCCCCAACACGACCCCCTACACTGCCCGAAAACCACTGCACAGCCCTAAACCCTGAAACACCACCCCCAGCATGACCCAATACAATACCCGAACACCACTGCTCTGCCCTATGCCCTGAAACACCAGCCCCAGCACGACCCCCTTCACTGCCCGAACACCACTGCACTAACCAAAAAACCCTGAAACACCAGCCCCAGCACAACCCCTACACTGCCCGAACACCACTGCACTGCCCTAAACCCTGAAACACCAACCCCAGCACGACCCCCTACACTGCCCAAACACCACTACACTGCCCTAAACCCTGAAACACCACTGCCCTGCACGACCACCTATACTGCCCGAACACCACTGCACTGACTTAAACTCTGTTACACCATCCCCCTGCACGACCCCCTACACTGCCCGAACACCACTGCACCGCCCTAAACCCTGAAACACCACCCCCCTGCATGACTCCCCTACACTGCACGAACACCACTGCACTGCCATAAACCCTAAAACACCATTCCCTGCATGACCCCCTTCACTGCCCAAACACCACTGCACTTCCCTAAACCCTAAAACACCACTCCCAGCACGACCCCCTACACTGCCTGAACACCACTGCACTACCATAAACCCTAAAACACTACCCCCAGCACAACCCCCTACACTGCCCGAACACCACTGCACCACCCTAAACCCTGAAACACCAACCCCAGCACGACCCCCAACACTGCCCATACACCACTGCACTGCCCTAAACTCTGAAACACCACCCCCAGCATGACCCCCTACACTGCACGAACACCACTGCACTGCCCTAAACCCTGAAACACCAACCCCAGCATGACCCCTACACTGCCCAAACACCACTGCACTGCCCTAAACCCTAAAACACCACCCCCAGCACGACATCCTACACTGCTAAAACACCACTGCACTTCCCTAAACCCTATAACACCACTCCCAGCACGACCCCCTACACTGCCATAAACCCTAAAACACTACCCCCAGCACAACCCCCTACACTGCCCGACCACCACTGCACCGCCCTAAACCCTGAAACACCACCCCCAGCACGACCCCCAACACTGCCTGTACACCACTGCACTGCCCTAAATCCTGAAACACCACCCCCAGCACGACCCCCTACACTGCACGAACACCACTGCACTACCCTAAACCCTAAAACACCACCCCAAGCATGACCCCTATACTACCCAAACACCATTGCACTACCCTAAACCCTAAAACACTAACCCCCAGCACGACCCCCTACACTACCCAAAGACCACTGCACTACCCTAAACCCTAAAACACTACCCCAGCACGACCCCCTACACTCCCCGAACACCACTGCACTGCCCTAAACCCTAAAACAACACCCTCAGCACCACCCCTTACACTGCATGAACACCACTGCACTGCCCTAAACCCTGAAACACCAGCCGCAGCACGACCCCCTACACTCCCCGAACACCACTGCACTGCCCTAAACCCTAAAACAACACCCTCAGCACGACCCCCTACACTGCACTAACACCACTGCACTGCCCTAAACCCAAAAACACCACCCCCAGCACAACCCCCTTCACTGCCCGAACACCACTGCACTTCCCTAAACCTTAAAACACCACTCCCAGCATGACCCCTCACACTGCCTGAACACCACTGCACTGCCCTAAACCCTAAAACGCTACCCCCAACATGACCCCCTACACTGCCCGAGCACCACTACACTACCCTAAACCCTGAAACACCAGCCCCAGCACGACCCCCTTCACTGCCCAAACACCACTGCACTGCCGTAAACACTGAAACACCAGCCCCTGCATGACCCCCTTCACTGCCCGAACACCACTGCACTGCCCTAAACCCTAAAATACTACCCCCAATATGACCCCCTACACTGCCCGAAAACAACTGCACAGCCCTAAACCCTGAAACACCACCCCCAGCATGACCCCATACAATACCCGAACACCACTGCTCTGCCCTACGCCCTGAAACACCAGCCCCAGCACGACCCCCTCCACTGCCCGGACACCACTGCACTACCCTAAAAACCCTGAAACACCAGCCCCAGCACAACCCCCTACACTGCCCGAACACCACTGTACTGCCCTAAACCCTGAAATACCACCCCCTGCACCACCCACTGCACTGCCCAAACAACACTGCACTGCCCTAAACCCTGAAACTCCACCCCTCTGCATGACCACCTACACTGCCCGAACACCACTGCACTGCCATAAACCCTGAAACACCACCACCTGCACAACCCCCTATGCTGCCCGAACACCACTGCACTGCCCTAAACCCTGAAACACCAGCCCCAGCACAACTCCATACACTGTCGAACACCACTGCACTGCCCTAAACCCTGAAACACCAGCTCCAGCATGACCCCCTACACTCCCCGAACACCACTACACTGCCCTAAATCATAAAACAACACCCTCAGCACAACCCCCTACACTGCACGAACACCACTGCACTGCCCTCAACCCTAAAACACCACCCCCAGCACAACCCCCTACACTGCCCAAACACCACTGCACTGCCCTAAACCCCGAAACACCACCACCCTGCACGACCACCTAGATTGCCCGAGCACCACTGCACTGCCCTAAACCCTGAAACACCAGCCCCAGCACAACTCCATACACTGCAGAACATCACCACACTGCCCTAAACCCTGAAACACCAGCCCCAGCACGACCCCCTACACTCCCCAAACACCACTGCACTGCCCTAAACCCTAAAACAACACCCTCAGCACGACCCCCTACACTGCACGAACACCACTGCACTGCCCTCAACCCTAAAAAACCACCCCCAGCACAACCCCCTACACTGCCCGAACACCACTGCACTGCCCTAAACCCCGAAACACCACTACCCTGCACGACCACCTACACTGCCCGAGCACCACTGCACTGCCCTAAACCCTGAAACACCAGCCCCAGCACAACTCCATACACTGCAGAACACCACTGCACTGCCCTAAACCCTAAAACACCACCCCCAGCACAACCCCCTTCACTGCCCAAACACCACTGCACTTCCCTAAACCTTAAAACACCACTCCCAGCATGACCCCTCACACTGCCTGAACACCACTGCACTGCCCTAAACCCTAAAACGCTACCCCCAACATGACCCCCTACACTGCCCGAGCACCACTACACTACCCTAAACCCTGAAACACCAGCCCCAGCACGACCCCCTTCACTTCCCAAACACCACTTCACTGCCGTAAACACTGAAACACCAGCCCCTGCACAACCCCCTACACTGCCCGAACACCACTGCACTACCCTAAACCCTAAAACACCACTCCCAGCACGACCCCCTTCACTGCCCGAACACCACTGCACTGCCCTAAACCCTAAAATACTACCCCCAACATGACCCCCTACACTGCCCGAAAACAACTGCACAGCCCTAAACCCTGAAACACCACCCCCAGCATGACCCCATACAATACCCGAACACCACTGCTCTGCCCTACACCCTAAAACACCAGCCCCACACGACCCCCTTCACTGCCCGGACACCACTGCACTACCCTAAAAACCCTGAAACACCAGCTCCAGCACAACCCCCTACACTGCCCGAACACCACTGTACTGCCCTAAACCCTGAAATACAACCCCCTGCACTTTCCACTGCACTGCCCAAACAACACAGCACTGCCCTAAACCCTGAAACTCCACCCCTCTGCATGACCACCTACACTGCCCGAACACACCTGCACTGCCCTAAACCCTGAAACACCAGCCCCAGCATGACCCCCTACACTTCCTGAACACCACTGCACTGCCCTAAATCCTAAAACAACACCCTCAGCACGACCCCCTACACTGCACGAACACCACTGCACTGCCCTCAACCCTAAAACACCACCCCCAGCACAACCCCCTACACTGCCCGAACACCACTGCACTGCCCTAAAGCCCGAAACACCACCACCCTGCACGACCACCTACACTGCCCGAGCACCACTGCACTGCCCTAAACCCTGAAGCACCAGCCCCAGCACAACTCCATACACTGCAGAACACCACCGAACTGCCCTAAACCCTGAAACACCAGCCCCAGCACGACCCCCTACACTCCCCAAACACCACTGCACTGCCCTAAACCCTAAAACACCACCCCCAGCACAACCCCTTCACTGCCCGAACACCACTGCACTGCCCTAAACCCTAAAACGCTACCCCCAACATGACCCCCTACACTGCCCGAGCACCACTGCACTGCCCTCAACCCTGAAACACCAGCCCCAGCACGACCCCCTTCACTGCCCGAACACCACTTCACTGCCGTAAACACTGAATCACCAGCCCCTGCACGACCCCCTACACTGCCCGAACACCACTGCACTGCCCTAAACCCTAAAACACCACTCCCAGCACGACCCCCTTCACTGCCCGAACACCACTGCACTGCCCTAAACCCTAAAACACCACTCCCAGCACGACCCCCTTCACTGCCCGAAAACCACTGCACAGCCCTAAACCCTGAAACACCACCCCAGCATGACCCCATACAATACCCGAACACCACTGCTCTGCCTTAAGCCCTGAAACACCAGCCCCAGCACGACCCCCTTCACTGCCCGAACACCACTGCACTACCCTAAAAACCCTGAAACACCAGCCCCAGCCCCAGCACAACCCCCTACGCTGCCCGAACACCACTGCATTGCCCTAAACCCTGAAACACCAACCCCAGCACAACCCCCTACACTGCCCAATCACCACTGCACTGCCCTAAACCCTGAAACACCACCGCCCTGCACGACCACCTACACTGCCCGAACACCACTGCACTGACCTAAACTCTGTTACACCATCCCCCTGCACAACCCCCTACACTGCCCGAACACCACTGTACAGCCCTAAACCCTGAAACACCACCCCCTGCACAACCCCCTACGCTGCCCGAACACCACTGCACTGCCCTAAACCCTGAAACACCAGACCCAGCACAACTCCATACACTGTCGAACACCACTGCACTGCCCTAAACCCTGAAACACCAGCCCCAGCACGACACCCTACACTCCCCAAACACCACTGCACTGCCCTAAACCCTAAAACAGCACCCTCAGCATGACCCCCTACACTGCACGAACACCACTGCACTGCCCTAAACCCTAAAACACCACCCCCAGCACAACCCCCTTCACTGCCCGAACACCACTGCACTTCCCTAAACCTTAAAACACCACTCCCAGCATGACCCCCTACACTGCCTGAACACCACTGCACTGCCCTAAACCCTAAAACGCTATCCCCAGCATGACCCCCTACACTGCCCGAGCACCACAGCACTGCCCTAAACCCTGAAACACCAGCCGCTGCACGACCCCCTACACTGCCGGAACACCACTGCACTGCCCTAAACCCTAAAACACCAGCCCCAGCACGACCCCCTTCACTGCCCGAACACCACTGCACTACCCTAAACCCTGAAATACCACCCCCTGCACAACCCCCTGCACTGCCCAAACAACACTGCACTGCCCTAAACCCTAAAACTCAACCTCTCTGCACGAGCACCTACACTGCCCAAACACCACTGCACTGCCGTAAATCCTGAAACACCACCCCCTGCACAACCCCCTACGCTGCCCGAACACCACTGCACTGCCCTAAACCCTGAAACACCAGCCCCAGCACAACTCCATACACTGTCGAACACCACTGCACTGCCCTAAACCCTAAAACACCAGCCCCAGCACGACCCCCTACACTCCCCGAACACCACTGCACTGCCCTAAACCCTAAAACAACACCCCCAACATGACCCCCTACACTGCCCGAGCACCACTGCACTGCCCTAAACCCTGAAACACCAGCCCCAGCATGACCCCCTTCACTGCCCGAACACCACTGCACTACCCTAAACCCTGAAATACCAACCCCTGCACGACCCCTGCACTGCCCAAACAACACTGCACTGCCCTAAACCCTAAAACTCCACCCCTCTGCACGACCACCTACACTGCCCAAATACCACTGCACTGCCGTAAATCCTGAAACACCACCCCCTGCACAACCCCCTACGCTGCCCGAACACCACTGCACTGCCCTAAACCCTGAAACACCAGCCCCAGCACAACTCCATACACTGTCGAACACCACTGCAATGCCCTAAACCCTGAAACACCAGCCCCAGCACGACCCCCTACACTCCCCGAACACCACTGCACTGCCCTAAACCCTAAAACAACACCCCCAACATGACCCCCTACACTGCCCGAGCACCACTGCACTGCCCTAAACCCTGAAACACCAGCCCCAGCACGACCCCCTTCACTGCCCAAACACCACTTCACTGCCGTAAACACTGAATCACCAGCCCCTGCACGACCCCCTACACTGCCCGAACACCACTGCACTGCCCTAAACCCTAAAACACCACTCCCAGCACGACCCCCTTCACTGCCCGAACAGCACTGCACTGCCCTAAACCCTAAAACACTACCCCCAACACGACCCCCTACACTGCCCGAAAATCACTGCACAGCCCTAAACCCTGAAACACCACCCCCAGCATGACCCAATACAATACCCGAACACCACTGCTCTGCCCTAAGCCCTGAAACACCAGCCCCAGCATGACCCCCTTCACTGCCCGAACACCACTGCACTACCCGAAAAACCCTGAAACACCAGCCCCAGCACAACCCCCTACACTGCCCGAACACCACTGCACTGCCCTAAACCCTGAAACACCAACCCCAGCACGACCCCCTACACTGCCCAAACACCACTGCACTGCCCTAAACCCTGAAACACCGCTGCCCTGCACGACCACCTACACTGCCCGAACATCACTGCACTGACCTAAACTCTGTTACACCATCCCCCTGCACGACCCCCTACACTGCCCGAACACCACTGCACCGCCCTAAACCCTGAAACACCACCCCCCTGCATGACTCCCCTACACTGCCCGAACACCACTGTACTGCCCTAAACCCTGAAACCCCACCCCCTGCACAACCCCCTACTCTGCCTGAACACCACTGCACTGCCCTAAACCCTGAAACACCAGCCCCAGCACAACTCCATACACTGTCGAACTCCACTGCACTGCCCTAAACCCTGAAACACCAGCCCCAGCATGACACCCTACACTCCCCAAACACCACTGCACTGCCCTAAACCCTAAAACAAAACCCTCAGCACGACCCCTACACTGCACGAACACCACTGCACTGCCCTAAACCCTAAAACACCACCCCCAGCACAACCCCTTTCACTGCCCGAACACCACTGCACTTCCCTAAACCTTAAAACACCACTCCCAGCATGACCCCTACACTGCCTGAACACCACTGCAGTGCCCTAAACCCTAAAACGCTATCCCCAGCATGACCCCCTACATGGCCCGAGCACCACTGCACTGCCCTAAACCCTGAAACACCAGCCCCAGCATGACCCCCTTCACTGCCCGAACACCACTTCACTGCTGTAAACACTGAAACACCAGCCGCTGCACGACCCCCTACACTGCCGGAACACCACTGCACTGCCCTAAACCCTTAAACACCAGCCCCAGCACGACCCTCTTCACTGCCCGAACACCACTGCACTTCCCTAAACCTTAAAACACCACTCGCAGCATGACCCCCTACATTGCCTGAACACCACTGCACTGCCCTAAACCCTAAAACGCTACCCCCAGCATGACCCCCTACACTGCCCGTGCACCACTGCACTGCCCTAAACCCTGAAACACCAGCCCCAGCACGACCCCCTTCACTGCCCGAACACCACTTTACTGCCGTAAACACTGAAACACCAGCCGCTGCACGACCCCCTACACTGCCGGAACACCACTGCACTGCCCTAAACCCTAAAAAACCAGCCCCAGCACGACCCCCTTCACTGCCCGAACACCACTGCACTACCCTAAACCCTGAAATAACACCCCCTGCACGACCCCCTGCACTGCCCAAACAACACTGCAGTGCCCTAAACCCTAAAACTCCACCCCTCTGCAAGACCACCTACACTGCCCAAACACCACTGCACTGCCGTAAATCCTGAAACACCACCCCCTGCACAACCCCCTACGCTGCCCGAACACCACTGCACTGCCCTAAACCCTGAAACACCAGCCCCAGCACAACTCCATACACTGTCGAACACCACTGCACTGCCCTAAACCCTGAAACACCAGCCACAGCACGACCCCCTACACTCCCCGAACACCACTGCACTACCCTAAACCCTAAAACAACACCCCCAACATGACCCCCTACACTGCCCGAGCACCACTGCACTGCCCTAAACCCTAAAACACCAGCTCCAGCACGACCCCCTTCACTGCCCGAACACCACTTCACTGCCGTAAACACTGAATCACCAGCCCCTGCACGACACCCTACACTGCCCGAACACCACTGCACTGCCCTAAACCCTAAAACACC
Source organism: Triturus cristatus (assembly GCF_964204655.1). Lineage (NCBI taxonomy): Eukaryota > Metazoa > Chordata > Amphibia > Caudata > Salamandridae > Triturus > Triturus cristatus. The sequence goes on from NC_140579.1 coordinate 1,227,450,065, forward strand.
ACTCCCAGCACGACCCCCTTCACTGCCCGAACACCACTGCACTGCCCTAAACCCTAAAACACTACCCCCAACACGACCCCCTATTCTGCCTGAAAACCACTGCACAGCCCTAAACCCTGAAACACCACCCCCAGCATGACCCAATACAATACCCGAACACCACTGCTCTGCCCTAAGCCCTGAAACACCAGCCCCAGCAAACCCCCTTCACTGCCCGAACACCACTGCACTACCCGAAAAACCCTGAAACACCAGCCCCAGCACAACCCCCTACACTGCCCGAACACCACTGCACTGCCCTAAACCCTGAAACACCAACCCCAGCACGACCCCCTACACTGCCCAAACACCACTGCACTGACCTAAACCCTGAAACACCACCGCCCTGCACGACCACCTACACTGCCCGAACACCACTGCACTGACCTAAACTCTGTTACACCATCCCCCTGCACGACCCCTACACTGCCCGAACACCACTGCACCGCCCTAAACCCTGAAACACCACCCCCCTGCATGACTCCCCTACACTGCCTGAACACCACTGTACTGCCCTAAACCCTGAAACACCACCCCCTGCACAACCCCCTACGCTGCCTGAACACGACTGCACTGCCCTAAACCCTGAAACACCAGCCCCAGCACAACTCCATACACTGTCGAACACCACTGCACTGCCCTAAACCCTGAAACACCACCCCTGCATGACCCCCTGCACTGCCTGAACAACTATGCACTGCCCTAAACACTGAAACTCCACCCCTCTGCATGACCCCCTACACTGCCCGAAAAACATTGCACTGCCTTAAACCCTGAAACACCACCCCCTGCACAACCCCCTACACTGCCCGAACACCACTGCACTACCCTAAACTCTGAAACACCACCCCGCACGAACCCCTACACTACCCGAACACCACTGCACTGCCCTAAACCTTGAAACACCACCCCCCACACGACCCCTTACACTGCCCGAACACAACTGCACTGCCCTAAACCCTGAAACACCACCCCCAGCATGACCCCCTACTCTGCCCGAACACCACTGCACTTCCCTAAACCCTAAAACACCACTCCCAGCATGACCCCCTACACTGCCCGAACACCACTGCACTGCTCTAAACCCTAAAACACTACCCCCAGCATGACCCCCTACACTGCCCAAACACCACTGCACCACACTAAACCCTGAAATACCACCCCAAGCACGACCCCAAACACTGCCCGAACACCACTGCACTGCCCTAAACCCTGAAACACCACCCCCAGCACGACCCCCTACACTGCATGAATACCACTGCACTGCCCTAATCCCTGAAACACCACCCCCAGCATGACCCCCTACACTGCAGGAACACCACTGCATTGCCCTAAACCCTAAAACACCACCCCCAGCATGACCCCCTAAAATGCCAGAACACCACTCCACTGCCTTAAACCCTAAAACACCACCCCCAGCACGATGACCTACACTGCTCAAACACCACTGCACTGCCCTAAACCCTAAAACACCACCCCCTACACTACACAAACACCACTGTACTACCCTAAACCCTAAAACACCACCCCCAGCACGACCTCCTATACTGCCCAAACACCACTGTACTACCCTAAACCCTAAAACACTAACCCCCAGCACGACCCCCTACACTACCCAAAGACCACTGCACTACCCTAAACCCTAAAACACTACCCCCAGCACGACCCCCTACACTACCCATAGACCACTGCACTACCCTAAAACCTAAAACACGACCCCCTACACAAACACCGCTTCACTTCCGTAAAACCTAAAACACTATCAGCAGCAAGATCCCTACACTAGACAAACACCACTGCACTACCCTAAATCCTAAAACTCTACCCCCAAACTACACAAACACCACTTTACTACCGGCCTAAACCCTAAAACACTACCCCCAGCACGACCCCTACACACTACCCAAACACAACTGCACTTCCCTAAACCCTAAAATACGACCCCCAGCAGTACCCCCTACACTACCCAAACACCACTGCACTACCCTAAACCCTAAAACACTACCCCCAGCACAACCCCCTACACTACCCAAACCCCACTGCACTACCCTAAACCATAAAACACTACCCCCATCATGACCCCCTACCCTACCCAAACACCACTGCACTACCCTAAACCCTAAATTTACCCCAGCACGTCCCCCTAAACTACCCAAACACCTCTGCAATACCCTAAAACCTAAAACACTACCCCCAGCACGATCCCCTACACTACACCAACACCACTGCACTACCCTAAACAGTACCCCAGCATGACCCCATACACTACATTAACACCACTGCACTACCCTAAACCCTAAAACACTGCCCCCAGCAAGACACCCTACACCACCCAAACAGCACTGCAGTGCCCTAAACCCTAAAACACTACCCCAGCACGACACCCTACACTACACAAACACCACTGCACTGCCCTAAACTCTAAAATACTACCCCAGCACGATCCCCTACAATACACAAGCACCACTGCACTACCCTAAACCCTAAATCTACCCCAGCACGACCCCCTACACTACACAAACACCACTGCACTACCCTAAACCCTGAAACACCAGCCCCAGCAAGACCCCCTACACTGCCCAAACACCACTGCACTGCCCTAAACCCTGAAACACCGCCCCCAGCATGAAACCCTACACTGCCCGAACACCACTGCACTGCCCTAAACCCTAAACACCACCCCAGCACAACCCACTACTCTACCCGAACACCACTGCTCTGCCCTAAACCCTGAAACACCACCCCCAGCACGACCCCCCTATGCTGCCCGAACACCATGCTCTGCCCTAAACCCGGAAACACCACCCCCAGCAAGACCCCCTACGCTGCCCAAACACCACTGCACTGCCCTGAACCCTGAAACACCAGCCCCAGCATAACTCCATACACTGTCGAACACCACTGCACTGCCCTAAACCCTGAAACACCAGCCCCAGTATGACCCCCTACACTCCCAGAACACCACTGCACTGCTCTAAACCCTGAAACAACACCCTCAGCACAACCCCCTACACTGCACAAACACCACTGCACTGCCCTAAACCCTAAAACACCACCCCCAGCACAACCCCCTTCACTGCCCGAACACCACTGCACTTCCCTAAACCTTAAAACACCACTCCCAGCATGACGCCCTACACTACCTGAACACCACTGCACTGCCCTAAACCCTAAAACGCTACCCCCAGCATGACCCCCTACACTGCCCGAGCAAAACTGTGCTGCCCTAAACCCTGAAACACCATCCCCAGCACGACCCCTTTCACTGCCCAAACACCACTTCACGTCCCTAAACACTGAAACACCAGCCCCTGCACGACCCCCTACACTGCCCGAACACCACTACACTGCCCTAAACCCTAAAACACCAGCCCCAGCACGACCCCCTACACTGCCCAAACACCACTGCACTGACCTAAACCCTGAAACACCACCACCCTGCACGACCACCTACACTGCCCGAACACCACTGCACTGACCTAAACACTGTAACACCATCCCCATCCACGACCCCCTACACTGCCCGAACACCACTGCACTGCCCTAAACCCTGAAACACCACCCCCCTGCATGACCCCCCTACACTACCCGAACAGCACTGCACTGCCCTAAACCCTGAAACACCACCCCCTGCACGACCCCCTACACTGCCCAAACACCACTGCACTGCCATAAACCCTGAAACACCACCCCCGCACGATCCCCTACACTGCACGAACACCACTGCACTACACTAAACCCTAAAACACCAACCCCAGCACAACCCCCTTCACTGCCCGAACACCACTGCACTTCCCTAAACCCTAAAACACCACTCCCAGCACGACCCCCTTCACTGCCTGAACACCACTGCACTGCCCTAAACATAAAACACTACCCCCAGCACGACCTACTACACTGCACGAACACCACTGCACAGCCCTAAACCCTGAAACACCACCCCCAGCATGACCCCATACACTACCCGAACACCACTGCTCTACCCTAAGCCCTGAAACACCAGCCCCAGCACAACCCTGCACTGCCCGAACACCACTGCACTACCCTAAACTCTGAAACACCAGCCCCAGCACGACCCCCTACACTGCTCGAACACCACTGCACTGCCCTAAACCCTGAAACACCAACCTCAGCATGACACCCTACACTGACCAAACACCACTGCATTGCCCTAAACACCGAAACACCACAGCTCTGCACGACCACCTACACTGCCCGAACACCACTGCACTGACCTAAACTCTGTTACACCATCCCCCTGCACGACCCCCTACACTGCCCGAACACGACGGCACTGCCCTAAACCCTGAAACATCACCCCCCTGCATGACACCCTACACTGCCCGAACACCATTGTACTGCCCTAAACCCTGAATCACCACCCCCTGCACGACCCCCTGCACTGCCCGAACAACACTGCACTGCCCTAAACCCTGAAACTCCATCCCTCTACACGAACCACTACACTGCCCGAACACCACTGCACTGCCCTAAACCCTGAAACACCACCCCTAGCATGACCCCCTACACTGCCTGAACACCACTGCACTGCCCTAAACCCTGAAACACCATCCCCAGCATGACCCCCTACACTGCCCGAACACCACTGCACTTCCCTAAACCCCGAAACACCACCACCAGCATTACCACCTACACTGCCCGAACACCACTGCACTGACCTAAACCCTGAAACACCACCCCCTGCATGACCCCCTGCACTGCCTGAACAACAATGCACTGCTCTAAACACTGAAACTCCACCCCTCTGCATGACCCCCTACACTGCCCGAACAACATTGCACTGCCTTAAACCCTGAACACCAACCCCTGCACAACCCCCTACACTGCTCGAACACCACTGCACTACCCTAAACTCTGAAACACCACCCCGCACAAACCCCTACACTAACCGAACACCACTGCACTGCCCTAAACCTTGAAACACCACCCCCCACACGACCCCTTACACTGCCCAAACACCACTGCACTGCCCTAAACCCTGAAACACCACCCCCAGCATGACCCCCTACTCTGCACGAACACCACTGCAGTGCCCTAAACCCTGAAACGCCACCCTCAGCAAGACCCCCTACAGTGCACAAACACCACTGCACTGCCATAAACCCTAAACCACCACCCCCAGCATGACCCCCTTCACTGCCTGAACACCACTGCACTTCCCTAAATCCTAAAACACCACTCCCAGCATGACCCCCTACACTGCCCGAACACCACTGCACTGCCCTAAACCCTAAAACACTACCCCCAGCATGACCCCCTACACTGCCCAAACACCACTGCACCACACTAAACCCTGAAATACCACCCCAAACACGACCCCAAACACTGCCCGAACACCACTGCACTGCCCTAAACCCTGAAACACCACCCCCAGCACGACCCCCTACACTGCAGGAACACCACTGCACTGCCCTAAACCTTAAAACACCACCCCCAGCACGACCCCCTAAAATGCCCGAACACCACTGCACTGCCTTAAACCCTAAAACACCACCCCCAGCACGATGACCTACACTGCTCAAACACCACTGCACTGCCCTAAACCCTAAAACACCACCCCAACACCACCCCCTACACTACACAAACACCACTGCACTACCCTAAACCCTAAAACACCACCCCAGCACGACCTCCTATACTGCCCAAACACCACTGTACTACCCTAAACCCTAAAACACTAACCCCCAGCACGACCCCCTACACTACCCAAAGACCACTGCAGTACCCTAAACCCTAAAACACTACCCCCAGCCCGACCCCCTACACTACCCAAAGACCACTGCAGTACCCTAAACCCTAAAACACTACCCCCAGCACGACCCCCTACACTACCTAAAGACCACTGCACTACCCTAAAACCTAAAACACGACCCCCTACACAAACACCGCTTCACTTCCCTAAAACCTAAAACACTATCAGCAGCACGATCCCTACACTAGACAAACACCACTGCACTACCCTAAATCCTAAAACTCTACCCCCAAACTACACAAACACCACTTTACTACCGGCCTAAACCCTAAAACACTACCCCCAGCACGACCCCTGCACACTACCCAAACACAACTGCACTTCCCTAAACCCTAAAATACGACCCCCAGCAGTACCCCCTACACTACCCAAACACCACTGCACTACCCTAAACCCTAAAACACTACCCCCAGCACAACCCCCTACACTACCCAAACCCCACTGCACTACCCTAAACCATAAAACACTACCCCCAGCATGACCCCCTACCCTACCCAAACACCACTGCACTACCCTAAACCCTAAATTTACCCCAGCACGTCTCCCTAAACTACCAAAACACCTCTGCAATACCCTAAAACCTAAAACACTACCCCCAGCACGACCCCCTACACTACACCAACACCACTGCACTACCCTAAACAGTACCCCAGCACGACCCCCTACACTACATTAACACCACTGCACTACCCTAAACCCTAAAATACTGCCCCCAGCAAGACCCCCTACACCACCCAAACAGCACTGCAGTGCCCTAAACCCTAAAACACTACCCCAGCACGACCCCCTACACTACACAAACACCACTGCACTGCCCTAAACTCTAAAATACTACCCCCAGCACGATCCCCTACAATACACAAGCACCACTGCACTACCCTAAACCCTAAATCTACCCCAGCACGACCCCCTACACTACACAAACACCATTGCACTACCCTAAACCCTGAAACACCAGCCCCAGCACGACCCCCTACACTGCCCGAACACCACTGCACTGCCCTAAACCCTGAAACACCGCCCCAGCATAAAACCCTACACTGCCCGAACACCACTGCACTGCCCTAAACCCTAAACACCACCCCAGCACAACCCACTACTCTACCCGAACACCACTGCTCTGCCCTAAACCCTGAAACACCACCCCCAGCACGACCCCCCTATGCTGCCCGAACACCACTGCTCTGCCCTAAACTCAGAAACACCACCCCCAGCAAGACCCCCTACGCTGCCCAAACACCACTGCACTGCCCTAAACCCTGAAACACCAGCCCCAGCACAACTCCATGCACTGTCGAACACCACTGCACTGCCCTAAACCCTGAAACACCAGCCCCAGTATGACCCCCTACACTACCCGAACACCACTGCACTGCCCTAAACCCTGAAACAACACCCTCAGCACAACCCCCTACACTGCACGAACACCACTGCACTGCCCTAAACCCTAAAAACACCACCCCAGCACAACCCCCTTCACTGCCCGAACACCACTGCACTTCCCTAAACCTTAAAACACCACTCCCAGCATGACGCCCTACACTACCTGAACACCACTGCACTGCCCTAAACCCTAAAACGCTACCCCCAGCATGACCCCCTACACTGCCCGAGCACGACTGCGCTGCCCTAAACCCTGAAACACCAGCCCCAGCACGACACCTTTCACTGCCCAAACACCACTTCACGTCCCTAAACACTGAAACACCAGCCCCAGCACGACCCCCGTACACTGCCCAAACACCACTGCACTGCCCTAAACCCTGAAACACCACCACCTTCTGCACGACCACCTACACTGCCCGAACACCACTGCACTGACCTAAACCCTGAAACACCACCCCATGCACGACCCCCTACACTGCCCAAACACCACTGCACTGCCATAAACCCTGAAAAACCACCCCCGCACGACCCCCTACACTGCACGAACACCACTGCACTACACTAAACCCTAAAACACCACCCACAGCACAACCCCCTTCACTGCCCGAACACCACTGCACTTCCCTAAACCCTAAAACACCACTGCCAGCACGACCCCCTTCACTGCCTGAACACCACTGCACTGCCCTAAACATAAAACACTACCCCCAGCACGACCCCCTACACTGCACGAACACCACTGCACAGCCCTAAACCCTGAAACACCACCCCCAGCATGACCCCATACACTACCCGAACACCACTGCTCTACCCTAAGCCCTGAAACACCAGCCCCAGCACAACCCTTCACTGCCCGACCACCACTGCACTACCCTAAACCCTGAAACACCAGCCCCAGCACGACCCCCTACACTGCTCGAACACCACTGCACTGCCCTAAACCCTGAAACACCAACCCCAGCATGACACCCTACACTGACCAAACACCACTGCATTGCCCTAAACCCCGAAACACCACAGCTCTGCACGACCACCTACACTGCCCGAACACCACTGCACTGACCTAAACTCTGTTACACCATCCCCCTGCACGACCCCCTACACTGCACGAACACCACGGCACTGCCCTAAACCCTGAAACACCACCCCCCTGCATGACACCCTACACTGCCCGAACACCATTGTACTGCCCTAAACCCTGAATCACCACCCCCTGCACGACCCCCTGCACTGCCCGAACAACACTGCACTGCCCTAAACCCTGAAACACCACCCCCCTGCATGACACCCTACACTGCCCGAACACCACTGCACTGCCCTAAACCCTGAAACACCACCCCCTGCACAACCCCCGACACTGTCCGAACACCACTGCACTGCCCAAACTCTCAAACACCACCCTCGCACGAACCCCTATACTGCCAGAACACCACTGCACTGCCCTAAACCCTGAAACACCACTCCCCGCACGACCCCCTACACTGCCCGAACACCACTGCACTGCCCAAAACCCTGAAACATCACCACCAGCATGACCCCCTACTCTGCACGAACACCACTGCACTGCCCTAAACCCTGAAACAACAACCTCAGCATGACCCCCTACACTGCACGAAGACCACTGCACTGCCATAAACACAAAAACACCACCCCCAGCATGACCCCCTTCACTGCCCGAACACCATTGCACTTCCCTAAACCCTAAAACACCACTCCCAGCACGACTCCCTTCACTGCCCGAACACCACTGCACTGCCATAAACCCTAAAACACTACCCCCAGCACAACCCCCTACACTGCCCAAACACCACTGCACCGCCCTAAACCCTGAAACACCACCCCCAGTACGACCCCCAACACTGCCCGAACACCACTGCACTGCCCTAAACCCTGAAACACCCCCCCAGCACGACCCCCTACACTGCACGAACACCACTGCACTGCCCTAAACCCTGAAACACCACCCCTAGCATGACCCCCTACACTGCCCGAACACCACTGCACTGCCCTAAATCCTAAAACACCACCCTCAGCACGACCCTCCTATGCTTCCCAAACACTACTGCTCTGCCCTAAACCCTGAAACACCACCCCCAGCAACACCCCCTATGCTGCCCGAACACCACTGCACCGCCCTAAACCCTGAAACACCAGCCCCAGCACGACTCCATACACTATCGAACGCCACTGCACTCCCCTAATTCCTGAAACACCAACCCCAGCACGACCCACTACACTCCCCGAACCCCACTGCACTGCCCTAAACCCTGAAACACAACCCACAGCACGACCCCCTACACTGCCTGAACACCACTGCACTGCCCTAAACCCTGAACCACCAGCCCCAGCACTACCCCCTACACTGCCCGAACACCACTGCACTGCCCTAAACCCTGAAGCATCAGTCCCAGCACGACCCCCTACACTGCCCGAACACCACTGCACTGCCCTAAACCCTGAAACACAACCCACAGCTCGACCCCTACACTGCCAAAACACCACTGCACTGCCCTAAACCCTGAAACACCACCCCCCGCACGACCCCCTACTCTGCCTGAACACCACTGCACTGCCATAAACCCTGAAACACCACCCCGCACGACCCCCTACACTGCACGAACACCACTACACTACACTAAACCCTAAAACACCACCCCCAGCACAACCCCCTTCACTGCCCGAACACCACTGCACTTTCCTAAACCCTAAAACACCACTCCCAGCACGACCCCCTTCACTGCCCGAACACCACTGCACTGCCCTAAACCCTAAAACACTACCCCCAGCACGACCCCCTACACTGCCCGAACACCACTGCACAGCCCTAAACCCTGAAACACCACCCCCAGCATGACCCCATACACTACCCGAACACCACTGCTCTACCCTAAGCCCTGAAACACCAGCCCCAGCACAACCCTTCACTGCCCGAACACCACTGCACTACCCTAAACCCTGAAACACCAGCCCCAGCAAGACCCCCTACACTGCCCGAACACCACTGCACTGCCCTAAACCCTGAAACACCAACCCCAGCATGACCCACTACACTGACCAAACACCACTGCATTGCCCTAAACCCCGAAACACCACCGCTCTGCACGACCACCTACACTGCCCGAACACCACTGCACTGCCCTAAACTCTGTTACACCATCCCCCTGCACGACCCCCTACACTGCCCGAACACCACGGCACTGCCCTAAACCCTGAAACACCACCCCCCTGCATGACACCCTACACTGCCCGAACACCATTGCACTGCCCTAAACCCTGAAACACCACCCCCTGCACGACGCCCTGTACTGCCCGAACAACACTGCACTGCCCTAAACCCTGAAACTCCATCCCTCTGCACGACCCCCTATACTGCCTGAACACCACTGCACTGCCCTAAACCCTGAAACACTACCCCCTGCACAACCCCCGACACTGTCCGAACACCACTGCACTGCCCTAAACTCTCAAACACAACCCTCGCACGAACCGCTACACTGCCAGACCACTGCACTGCCCTAAACCCTGAAACGCCACTCCCCGCACGACCCCCTACACTGCCTGAACACCACTGCACTGCCCTAAACCCTGAAACACCAACCTCAGCATGACCCCCTACACTGCACGTACACCACTGCACTGCCATAAATCTAAAAACACCACCCCCAGCATGACCCCCTTCACTGCCTGAACACCACTGCACTTCCCTAAACCCTAAAACACTACTCCCAGCACGACCCCCTACACTGCTCGAACACCACTGCACTGCCATAAACCCTAAAACACTACCCCCAGCACAACCCCCTACACTGCCCAAACACCACTGCACCGCCTTAAACCCTGAAACACCACCCCCAGTACAACCCTCAACACTGCCCGAACACCACTGCACTGCCCTAAGCCCTGAAATACCACCCCCAGCACGACCCCCTACACTGCACGAACACCACTGCACTGCCCTAAACCCTGAAACACCACCCCTAGCATGACCCCCTACACTGCCCGAACACCACTGCACTGCCCTAAATCCTAAAACACCACCCCCAGCACCACCCCCCTATGCTTCCCGAACACCACTGCACTGCCCTAAACCCTGAAACACCAGCCCCAGCACGACGCCATGCACTGTCGAACGCCACTGCACTCCCCTAATTCCTGAAACACCAGCCCCAGCACGACCCACTACACTCCCCGAACACCACTGCACTGCCCTAAACCCTGAAACACAACCCACAGCACGACCCCCTACACTGCCTGAACACCACTGCACTGCCCTAAACCCTGAACCACCAGCCCCAGCACTACCCCTACACTGCCCGAACACCACTGCACTGCCCTAAACCCTGAAGTATCAGTCCCAGCACGACCCCATACACTGCCTGAACACCACTGCACTGCCCTAAACCCTGAAACACAACCCACAGCTCGACCCCCTACACTGCCCGAACACCACTGCACTGCCCTAAACCCTGAAACACCACCCCCCGCACGACCCCCTACACTGCCCGAACACCACTGCACTGCCATAAACCCTGAAACACCACCCCGCACGACCCCCTACACTTCACGAACACCACTACACTACACTAAACCCTAAAACACCACCCCCAGCACAACCCCCTACACTGCCCGAACACCACTGCACTTCCCTAAACCCTAAAACACCACTCCCAGCACGACCCCCTTCACTGCCCGAACACCACTGCACTGCCCTAAACCCTAAAACACTACCCCCAGCACGACCCCCTACACTGCCCGAACACCACTGCACAGCCCTAAACCCTGAAACACCACCCCCAGCATGACCCCATACACTACCCGAACACCACTGCTCTACCCTAAGCCCTGAAACACCAGCCCCAACACAACCCTTCACTGCCCGAACACCACTGCACTACCCTAAACCCTGAAACACCAGCCCCAGCACGACCCCCTACACTGCCCGAACACCACTGCACTGCCCTAAACCCTGAAACACCAACCCCAGCATGACCCCCTACACTGACCAAACACCACTGCATTGCCCTAAACCCCGAAAGACCACCGCTCTGCACGACCACCTACACTGCCCGAACACCACTGCACTGACCTAAACTCTGTTACACCATCCCCCTGCACGACCCCCTACTCTGCCCGAACACCACGGCACTGCCCTAAACCCTGAAACACCACCCCCCTGCATGACACCCTACACTGCCCGAACACCATTGTACTGCCCTAAACCCTGAAACACCACCCCCTGCACGACACCCTGTACTGCCCGAACAACACTGCACTGCCCTAAACCCTGAAACTCCATCCCTCTGCACGACCCCCTATACTGCCCAAACACCACTGCACTGCCCTAAACCCTGAAACACCACCCCCTACACAACCCTCGACACTGTCCGAACACCACTGCACTGCCCCAAACTCTCAAACACAACCCTCGCACGAACCCCTACACTGCCAGAACACCACTGCACTGCCCTAAACCCTGAAACGCCACTCCCCGCACGACCCCCTACACTGCCCGAACACCACTGCACTGCCCTAAACCCTGAAACACCAACCTCAGCATGACCCCCTACACTGCACGTACACCACTGCACTGCCATAAATCTAAAAACACCACCCCCAGCATGACCCCCTTCAACGCCCGAACACCACTGCACTTCCCTAAACCCTAAAACACTACTCCCAGCACGACCCCCTACACTGCCCGAACACCACTGCACTGCCATAAACCCTAAAACACTACCCCCAGCACAACCGCCTACACTGCCCAAACACCACTGCACCGCCCTAAACCCTGAAACACCACCCCCAGTACAACCCTCAACACTGCCCGAACACCACTGCACTGCCCTAAGCCCTGAAACACCACCCCCAGCACGACCCCCTACACTGCACGAACACCACTGCACTGCCCTAAACCCTGAAACACCACCCCTAGCATGACCCCCTACACTGCCCGAACACCACTGCACTGCCCTAAATCCTAAAACACCACCCCCAGCACGACCCCCCTATGCTTCCCGAACACCACTGCACTGCCCTAAACCCTGAAACACCAGCCCCAGCACGACTCCATGCACTGTTGAACGCCACTGCACTCCCCTAATTCCTGAAACACCAGCCCCAGCACGACCCACTACACTCCCTGAAAATCACTGCACTGCCCTAAACCCTGAAACACAAACCACAGCACGACCCCCTACACTGCCTGAACACCACTGCACTGCCCTAAACCCTGAACCACCAGCCCCAGCACTACCCCTAAACTGCCCGAACACCACTGCACTGCCCTAAACCCTGAAGTATCAGTCCCAGCACGACCCCATACACTGCCCGAACACCACTGCACTGCCCTAAACCCTGAAACACAACCCACAGCTCGACCCCCTACACTGCCCGAACACCACTGCACTGCCCTAAACCCTGAAACACCACCCCCCGCATGACCCCCTACACTGCCCGAACACCACTGCACTGCCATAAACCCTGAAACACCACCCCCGCACGACCCCCTACACTGCACGAACACCACTACACTACACTAAACCCTAAAACACCACCCCCAGCACAACCCCCTTCACTGCCTGAACACCACTGCACTTCCCTAAACCCTAAAACACCACTCCCAGCACGACCCCCTTCACTGCCCGAACACCACTGCACTGCCCTAAACCCTAAAACTCTACCCCCAGCACGACCCCCTACACTGCCCGAACACCACTGCACAGCCCTAAACCCTGAAACACCACCCCCAGCATGACCCCATATACTACCCGAACACCACTGCTCTACCCTAAGCCCTGAAACACCAGCCCCAGCACAACCCTTCACTGCCCGAACACCACTGCACTGCCCTAAACCCTGAAACACCAACCCCAGCATGACCCCCTACACTGACCAAACACCACTGCATTGCCCTAAACCCCGAAACACCACCGCTCTGCACGACCACCTACACTGCCCGAACACCACTGCACTGACCTAAACTCTGTTACACCATCCCCCTGCACGACCCCCTACACTGCCCGAACACCACGGCACTGCCCTAAACCCTGAAACACCACCCCCCTGCATGACACCCTACACTGCCCGAACACCATTGTACTGCCCTAAACCCTGAAACACCACCCCCTGCACGACACCCTGTACTGCCCGAACAACACTGCACTGCCCTAAACCCTGAAACTCCATCCCTCTGCACGACCCCCTATACTGCCCGAACACCACTGCACTGCCCTAAACCCTGAACACCACCCCCTACACAACCCCCGACACTGTCCGAACACCACTGCACTGCCCCAAACTCTCAAACACAACCCTCGCACGAACCTCTACACTGCCCGAACACCACTGCACTGCCCTAAGCCCTGAAACACCAACCTCAGCATGACCCCCTACACTGCACGAACACCACTGCACTGCCATAAATCCAAAAACACCACCCCCAGCATGACCCTCTTCACTGCCCGAACACCACTGCACTTCCCTAAACCCTAAAACACCACTCCCAGCACGACCCCCTACACTGCCCGAACACCACTGCACTGCCATAAACCCTAAAACACTACCCCCAGCACAACCCCCTACACTGCCCACACACCACTGCACCGCCCTAAACCCTGAAACACCACCCCCAGTACGACCCCCAACACTGCCCGAACACCACTGCACTGCCCTAAACCCTAAAACACCACCCCCAGCACGACCCCCTACACTGCACGAACACCACTGCACTGCCCTAAACCCTGAAACACCACCCCTAGCATGACCCCCTACACTGCCCGAACACCACTGCACTGCCCTAAATCCTAAAACACCACCCCCAGCACGACCCCCCTATGCTTCCCGAACACCACTGCTCTGCCCTAAACCCTGAAACACCACCCTCAGCAACACCCCCTATGCTGCCCGAACACCACTGCACTGCCCTAAACCCTGAAACACCAGCCCCAGCACGACTCCATACACTGTTGAACGCCACTGCACTCCCCTAATTCCTGAAACACCAGCCCCAGCACGACCCACTACACTCCCCAAACACCACTGCACTGCCCTAAACCCTGAAACACAACCCACAGCACGACCCCCTACACTGCCTGAACACCACTGCACTGCCCTAAACCCTGAACCACCAGCCCCAGCACTACCCCCTACACTGCCCGAACACCACTGCACTGCCCTAAACCCTGAAGCATCAGTCCCAGCACGACCCTCTACACTGCCCGAACACCACTGCACTGCACTAAACCCTGAAACACAACCCACAGCTCAACCCCCTACACTGCCCGAACACCACTGCACTGCCCTAAACCCTGAAACACCATCCCCAGCACGACCCCCTACACTGCCCGAACACCACTGCACTGCCCTAAACTCTGAATCTCCACCACCAGCATGACCCCCTACTCTGCACGAACACCACTGCACTGCCCTAAACCCTAAAACACCACCCCCAGCATGACCCCCTTCACTGCCCGAACACCACTGCACTTCCCTAAACCCTAAAACACCCCTCCCAGCATGACCCCCTACACTGCCCGAACACCACTGCACTGCCATAAACCCTAAAACACTACCCCCAGCACAACCCCCTACACTGCCCAAACACCACTGCACCGCCGTAAACCCTGAAAAACTACCCCCAGCACGACCACCCAACACTGCCCGAACACCACTGCACTGCCCTAAACTCTGAAACACTACGCCCAGCACGACCCCCTACATTGCACGAACACCACTGCACTGCGCTAAACCCTGAAACACCACCTCCAGCATGACCCCCTACACTGCCCTAACACCACTGCACTGCCCTAAATCCTAAAACACCACCCCCAGCACAACCCCCTAAACTGCTCGAACACCACTGCACTGCCCTAAGCCCTAAAACACCACCCCCAGGACGACCTTCTACACTGCTAAAACACCACTGCACTGCCCCAAACCCTAAAACACCACCCCCAACACGACCCCCTACACTACACAAACACCACTGCACTACCCTAAACCCTAAAACACCACCCCAAGCATGACCCCCTATACTACCCAAACACCACTGCACTACCCTAAACCCTAAAACACTAACCCCCAGCATGACCCCTACACTACCCAAAGACCACTGCACTACCTTAAACACTAAAACACTACCCCCAACACGAACCTCTACACTACCCAAAGACCACTGCACTTCCCTAAAACCTAAAACACTACCAGCAGCACGACCCCCTACACTACACAAACACCTCTGCACTACCCTAAACCCTACAACACTACCCCAGCACGCCCCCTACACTACACCAACACCACTGCACTACCCTAAACCCTAAAACACTACCCCAGCACAACCACCTACACTACTCTAACACCACTGCACTACCCTAAACCCTAAAACACTGCCCCCAGCACGACCCCCTACACCACCCATACAGCACTGCAGTACCCTAAACCCTAAAACACTACCCCCAGCACGACCCACTACTATACACAAGCACCACTGCACTACCCTTAACCCTAAAACACTACCACAAGCACGACTCCCAACACTACACAAACACCACTGCACTGCTCTAAACCCTGAAACATCACCCCCAGCATGAACCACTACGCTGCACGAACACCACTGCACTGCCCTAAACCATAAACACCACCCCCAGCACGACCCACTACTCTGCCCGAACACCACTGCTCTGCTCTAAACCCTAAAACACCACCTCCAGCACGACCCCCCTATGCTGCCCGAACACCACTGCTCTGCCCTAAACCCTGAAACACCACCCCCAGCAAGACCCCCTACGCTTCCCGAACACCACTGCACTGCCCTAAACCCTGAAACACCAGCCCCAGCACAACTCCATACACTGTCAAACACCACTGCACTGCCCTAATTCCTGAAACACCAGCCCCAGCACGACCCACTACAATCCCCGAACACCTCTGCACTGCCCTAAACCCTGAAACACAACCCACAGCACGACCCCCTACACTGCCTGAACACCACTGCAGTGCCCTAAACCCTGAACCACTAGCCCCAGCACTACCCCCTACACTGCCCGAACACCACTGCTCTGCCCTAAACCCTGAAATACCAGCCCCTGCACGACCACCTTCACAGCCCGAACACCACTGCACTGACCTAAACACTGTTACACCATCCCCATGCATGACCCCTTACACTGCCCGAACAACACTGCACTGCCCTAAACCCTGAAACACCACCCACCTGCACGACCCCCTACACTGCCCAAACAAAACTGCACTGCCCTAAACCATGAAACACCACCCCCGCACTGCCAGAACACCACTGCACTGCCCTAAACCCTAAAACACCACCCCCCTGCATGACCCCCCTACACTGCCAGAACAACACTGCACTGCCCTAAACCCTGAAACACCACCCCCTGCACAACCCCTACACTGCCAGAACACCACTGCACTGCCCTAAACTCTGAAAAACCACCCCCGCCTTCACCCGTACACTGCCAGAACACCACTGCACTGCCCTAAACCCTAAACACCAACCCCAGCATGACCCACTACTATGCCTGAACACCACTGCTCTGCCCTAAACACCACCCCCAGTGCGACCCCCTACACTGCCCGAACAACACTGCACTGACCTAAACCCTGAACCACCAGCCCCAGCACGACCCCCTACACTGCCCGAACACCACTGCACTGACCTATCCCCTGAAACATCAGCCCCAGCATGACCCCCTACACTACCCGAACACTACTGCACTGCCCTAATCCCTTAAACACAACCCCCAGCAAGACACCCTACACTGCACGAACACCACTGCACTGCCCTAATCCCTTAAACACAACCACCAGCATGACACCCTACACTGCCCGAACACCACTGCACTGCCCTAAGCCCTGAAACACCAACCTCAGCATGACCCCCTACACTGCACGAACACCACTGCACTGCCATAAATCCAAAAACACCACCCCCAGCATGACCCTCTTCACTGCCCGAACACCACTGCACTTCCCTAAACCCTAAAACACCACTCCCAGCACGACCCCCTACACTGCCCGAACACCACTGCACTGCCATAAACCCTAAAACACTACCCCCAGCACAACCCCCTACACTGCCCACACACCACTGCACCGCCCTAAACCCTGAAACACCACCCCCAGTACGACCCCCAACACTGCCCGAACACCACTGCACTGCCCTAAACCCTAAAACACCACCCCCAGCACGACCCCCTACACTGCACGAACACCACTGCACTGCCCTAAACCCTGAAACACAACCCACAGCACGGCCCTCTACACTGCCCGAACACGATTGCACTGCCCTAAACCCTGAAACACCACCCCCAGCACGAAACCTTACATTGCCTGAACACCACTGCACTGCCCTAAACCCTGAAACACCACCCCAGCACGGCCTCCTAAACTGCCTGAACACCACTGCACTGACCTACACCCTGAACCACCATCCCCAGCACGACCCCCTACACTGCCCGAGCACCACTGTACTGCCCTAAACCTTGACACATCAGCTCCAGCACGACCCCCTACACTGCCCAAACACCACTGCACTGCCCTAAACCCTGAAACACCAGCCCCAGCACGACCCCCTACACTGCCCAAACACCACTGCACTGCCCTAAACCCTGAAACACCAGCCTCAGTGCGACCCCCTACACTACCCCAACACTACTGCACTGCCCTAAACCCTGAAACACCACCACCCAGCACGACCACCTACACTGCCCGAACACCACTGCACGACCTAAGCCCTGTAACACCACCCCCCGCACGACCCCCTACAATGCCCGAACACCACTGCACTGCCCTAAACCCTGAAACACCACCCCCGCACAACAACCTACACTGCCCAAACACCACTGCACTACCCTAAACTCTGAAACACCACTCCCACATGACCCCCTACACTGCCCGAACACCACTGCACTGCCCTAAACCCTGAATCACCAACCCCGCACGACCCCTACACTGCCCGAACACCACTGCACTACCCTAAACCCTAAAAACACCACCCCCAGCACGATCCCCTTCACTGCCCAAACACCACGGCACTTCCCTAAACCTTAAAACAGCACTCCCAGCACGACCCCCTACACTGCCCGAACACCACTGCACTGCCCTAAACCCTAAAACGCTACCCCCAGCATGAGCCCCTACACTGCCCGAGCACCACTGTACTGCCCTAAACCCTGAAACACCACCCCTAGCATGACCCCCTACACTACCCGAACACCGCTGCTCTGCCCTAAACCCTGAAACACCAGCCCCAGCACAACTCCCTACTCTGCCCGAAAACCACTGCTCTGCCCTAAACCCTGAAACACCACCCTCAGCAACACCCCCTATGCTTCCCGAACACCACTGCACTGCCCTAAACCCTGAAACACCAGCCCCAGCACGACTCCATACACTGTTGAACGCCACTGCACTCCCCTAATTCCTGAAACACCAGCCCCAGCACGACCCACTACACTCCCCAAACACCACTGCACTGCCCTAAACCCTGAAACACAACCCACAGCACGACCCCCTACACTGCCTGAACACCACTGCACTGCCCTAAACCCTGAACCACCAGCCCCAGCACTACCCCCTACACTGCCCGAACACCACTGCACTGCCCTAAACCCTGAAGCATCAGTCCCAGCACGACCCTCTACACTGCCCGAACACCACTGCACTGCACTAAACCCTGAAACACAACCCACAGCTCGACCCCCTACACTGCCTGAACACCACTGCACTGCCCTAAACCCTGAAACACCATCCCCAGCACGACCCCCTACACTGCCCGAACACCACTGCACTGCCCTAAACTCTGAATCTCCACCACCAGCATGACCCCCTACTCTGCACGAACACCACTGCACTGCCCTAAACCCTAAAACACCACCCCCAGCATGACCCCCTTCACTGCCCGAACACCACTGCACTTCCCTAAACCCTAAAACACCCCTCCCAGCATGACCCCCTACACTGCCCGAACACCACTGCACTGCCATAAACCCTAAAACACTACCCCCAGCACAACCCTCTACACTGCCCAAACACCACTGCACCGCCGTAAACCCTGAAAAACTACCCCCAGCACGACCACCCAACACTGCCCGAACACCACTGCACTGCCCTAAACTCTGAAACACTACGCCCAGCACGACCCCCTACATTGCACGAACACCACTGCACTGCGCTAAACCCTGAAACACCACCTCCAGCATGACCCCCTACACTGCCCTAACACCACTGCACTGCCCTAAATCCTAAAACACCACCCCCAGCACAACCCCCTAAACTGCTCGAACACCACTGCACTGCCCTAAGCCCTAAAACACCACCCCCAGGACGACCTTCTACACTGCTAAAACACCACTGCACTGCCCCAAACCCTAAAACACCACCCCCAACACGACCCCCTACACTACACAAACACCACTGCACTACCCTAAACCCTAAAACACCACCCCAAGCATGACCCCCTATACTACCCAAACACCACTGCACTACCCTAAACCCTAAAACACTAACCCCCAGCATGACCCCTACACTACCCAAAGACCACTGCACTACCTTAAACACTAAAACACTACCCCCAACACGAACCTCTACACTACCCAAAGACCACTGCACTTCCCTAAAACCTAAAACACTACCAGCAGCACGACCCCCTACACTACACAAACACCTCTGCACTACCCTAAACCCTACAACACTACCCCAGCACGCCCCCTACACTACACCAACACCACTGCACTACCCTAAACCCTAAAACACTACCCCAGCACAACCACCTACACTACTCTAACACCACTGCACTACCCTAAACCCTAAAACACTGCCCCCAGCACGACCCCCTACACCACCCATACAGCACTGCAGTACCCTAAACCCTAAAACACTACCCCCAGCACGACCCACTACTATACACAAGCACCACTGCACTACCCTTAACCCTAAAACACTACCACAAGCACGACTCCCAACACTACACAAACACCACTGCACTGCTCTAAACCCTGAAACATCGCCCCCAGCATGAACCACTACGCTGCACGAACACCACTGCACTGCCCTAAACCATAAACACCACCCCCAGCACGACCCACTACTCTGCCCGAACACCACTGCTCTGCTCTAAACCCTAAAACACCACCTCCAGCACGACCCCCCTATGCTGCCCGAACACCACTGCTCAACCCTAAACCCTGAAACACCACCCCCAGCAAGACCCCCTACGCTTCCCGAACACCACTGCACTGCCCTAAACCCTGAAACACCAGCCCCAGCACAACTCCATACACTGTCAAACACCACTGCACTGCCCTAATTCCTGAAACACCAGCCCCAGCACGACCCACTACAATCCCCGAACACCTCTGCACTGCCCTAAACCCTGAAACACAACCCACAGCACGACCCCCTACACTGCCTGAACACCACTGCAGTGCCCTAAACCCTGAACCACTAGCCCCAGCACTACCCCCTACACTGCCCGAACACCACTGCTCTGCCCTAAACCCTGAAATACCAGCCCCTGCACGACCACCTTCACAGCCCGAACACCACTGCACTGACCTAAACACTGTTACACCATCCCCATGCATGACCCCTTACACTGCCCGAACAACACTGCACTGCCCTAAACCCTGAAACACCACCCACCTGCACGACCCCCTACACTGCCCAAACAAAACTGCACTGCCCTAAACCCTGAAACACCACCCCCGCACTGCCAGAACACCACTGCACTGCCCTAAACCCTAAAACACCACCCCCCTGCATGACCCCCCTACACTGCCAGAACAACACTGCACTGCCCTAAACCCTGAAACACCACCCCCTGCACAACCCCTACACTGCCAGAACACCACTGCACTGCCCTAAACTCTGAAAAACCACCCCCGCCTTCACCCGTACACTGCCAGAACACCACTGCACTGCCCTAAACCCTAAACACCAACCCCAGCATGACCCACTACTATGCCTGAACACCACTGCTCTGCCCTAAACACCACCCCCAG
The DNA here is from genome assembly GCF_964204655.1 of Triturus cristatus. Lineage (NCBI taxonomy): Eukaryota > Metazoa > Chordata > Amphibia > Caudata > Salamandridae > Triturus > Triturus cristatus. The sequence goes on from NC_140579.1 coordinate 1,227,472,277, forward strand.
TGCGACCCCCTACACTGCCCGAACAACACTGCACTGACCTAAACCCTGAACCACCAGCCCCAGCACGACCCCCTACACTGCCCGAACACCACTGCACTGACCTATCCCCTGAAACATCAGCCCCAGCATGACCCCCTACACCACCCGAACACTACTGCACTGCCCTAATCCCTTAAACACAACCCCCAGCAAGACACCCTACACTGCACGAACACCACTGCACTGCCCTAATCCCTTAAACACAACCACCAGCATGACACCCTACACTGCCCGAACACCACTGCACTGCCCTAAACCCTGAAATGCCAGTCCCAGCACGACCCCCTACACTGCCCGAACACCACTACACTGCCATAAACCCTGAAACGCCACCCCCACATGATACCCTACACTGCACGAACACCACTTCACTACCCTAAACCCTAAAACTGCAACCCCAGCACAACCCCCTTCACTGCCCGAACACCACTGCACTTCCCAAAACCCTAAAACACCACTCCCAGCATGACCCCCTAAACTGCCCAAACACCACTGCACTGCCCTAAAACCTAAAACACTACCCCAGAATGAACCCCTACACTGCCCAAACACCACTGCACTGCCCTAATCCCTTAAACACAACCCCCAGCAAGACACCCTACACTGCACGAACACCACTGCACTGCCCTAATCCCTTAAACACAACCACCAGCATGACACCCTACACTGCCCGAACACCACTGCACTGCCCTAAACCCTGAAACGCCAGTCCCAGCACTACCCCCTACACTGCCTGAACACTACTCCACTGCCCTAAACCCTGAAACACCAGCCCCTGCACGACCCCTACTCTGCCCGAACACCACTGCACTGCCCTAAACCCTGAAACACCAGCCCCAGCACAACCCCCTACACTACCCAAACACCACTGCACTGCCCTAAACCCTGAAACACCACCCTCAGCACAACCCCCTACACTGCCCGAACACCACTGCACTTCCCTAAACCTTAAAACACCACTCCCAGCATGACCCCCTACACTGCCTGAACACCACTGAACTGCCCTAAACCCTGAAACACCACCCCAGCATGACCCCCTACACTGCCCGAACACCACTGCACTGCCCAAAATCCTAAAACACCACACCCAGCACGACCCTCTAAACTGCCCAAACACCACTGCACTGTCCTAAACCCTAAAACACCACCCCTAGCACGACCTCCTACACTGCTCGAACACCACTGCACTGCCCTAAACCCTAAAACACCACCCCCAACACGTCCCCCTACACTACACAAACACCACTGCACTATCCTAAACCCTAAAACACCACCCCAAGCATGACCCCCTATATTACCCAAACACCACTGCACTACCCTAAACCCTAAAACACTAACCCCCAGCACGACCCCCTACACTACCCAAAGACCACTGCACTACCCTAAACCCTAAAACACTACCCCTAGCACGAACCTCTACACTACCCAAACACTACTGCACTACCCTAAACCATGAAACTCTACCCCCACACCACACAAACACCAATTCACTACCCTAAACCCTAAAACACTACCCCCAGCAGTACCCCCTACACTACCCAAACACCACTGCACTACCCTAAACCCTAAAACACGACCCCCAGCAGTACCCCCTACACTACTCAAACACCACTGCACTACCCTAAACCCTAAAACACTACCCTCAGCAGTACCCACTACACTACCCAAACACGATTGCTCTACCCTAAACCCTAAAACACTAACCCCAGCAGGACCCCTACATTACCCAAACACCACTGCACTCCCCTAAACCCTAAACCAGTACCCCCAGCACTACCCACTACCCTACCCAAACACCACTGCACTACCCTAAACCATAAAAGACTGCCCCCAGCATGACCCCCTACACTACCCAAAAACCACTGCACTACCCAAAACCCTAAAACACTCCCCCAGCACGACTACCTACACTACCCAAACACCACTGCACTACCCTAAACCCTAAAACACTACCCCCAGCATGACCCCCTACACTACCCAAACACCACTGCACTACTCTAAACCCTAAAACTACCCTTAGCACGGCCCCTACACTACCCAAACACCTCTGCACTACCTTAAACTCTAAAACACTACCCCCAGCATGACCCCCTACACTACACCAACACCACTGCACTACCCCAAACCCTAAAACACTACCCCAGCACGACCCCCTACACCACTCAAACAGCATTGCAGTACCCTAAACCCTAAAACACTACCCCAGCACGACCCCCTGCAATACACAAGCACCACTGCACTACCCTTAACCCTCAAACACTACCACAAGCACGACTCCCAACACTACACAAACACCACTGCACTGCCCTAAACCCTGAAACACGGCCATCAGCATGAACCACTACGCTGCCCGAACACCACTGCACTGCCCTAAACCATAAACACCACCCCCAGCACAACTCACTACTCTACCCGAACACCACTGCTCTGCCCTAAACCCTGAAACACCACCCCCAGCACGACCCCCCTATGCTGCCCGAACACCACTGCTCTACCCTAAACCCTGAAACACCACCCCCAGCAGGACCCCCTACGCTGCCCGAACACCACTGCACTGCCCTAAACCCTGAAACACCAGCCCCAGCATGACTCCATACACTGTCGAACACCACTACACTGCCCTAATTCCTGAAACACCAGCACCAGCACGACCCACTACACTCCCCGAACACCACTGCACTGCCCTAAACCCTGAAACACAACCCACAGCACGACCCCCTACACTGCCCGAACACAACTGCACTGCCCTAAACCCTGAACCACCAGCCCCAGCACTACCCCCTACACTGCCTGAACACCACTCCACTGCCCTAAACCCTGACACACCAGCCCCAGCACGACCCCCTACTCTGCCCGAACACCACTGCACTGCCCTAAACCCTGAAACATCAGCCCCAGCAGGACCCCTACACTACCCAAACACCACTGCACTGCCCTAAACCCTGAAACACCACCCTCAGCACAACCCCCTACACTGCACGAACACCACTGCACTGCCCTAAACCCTAAAACACCACCCCCAGCACGACCTCCTTAACTGCCAGAACACCACTGCACTTCCCTAAACTTTAAAACACCACTCCCAGCATGACACCCTACATTGCCCGAACACCACTGCACTGCCCTAAACCCTAAAACGCTACCCCCAGCATGACCCTCTACACTGCCTGAGCACCACTGCACTGCCCTAAACCCTGAAACACCACCCCTAGCATGACCCCCTACACTGCCCGCACACCACTGCTCTGCCCTAAACCCTGAAACACCAGCCCCTGCACGACCACCCTCACTGCCCGAACACCACTGCACTAACCTAAACACTGTAACACCATCCCCATGCACGACCCCCTACACTGCCCGAACACCACTGCACTGCCATAAATCTAAAAACACCACCCCCAGCATGACCCCCTTCACTGCCTGAACACCACTGCACTTCCCTAAACCCTAAAACACTACTCCCAGCACGACCCCCTACACTGCCCGAACACCACTGCACTGCCATAAACCCTAAAACACTACCCCCAGCACAACCCCCTACACTGCCCAAACACCACTGCACCGCCCTGAACCCTGAAACACCACCCCCAGTACAACCCTCAACACTGCCCAAACACCACTGCACTGCCCTAAGCCCTGAAATACCACCCCCAGCACGACCCCCTACACTGCACGAACACCACTGCACTGCCCTAAACCCTGAAACACCACCCCTAGCATGACCCCCTACACTGCCCGAACACCACTGCACTGCCCTAAATCCTAAAACACCACCCCCAGCACCACCCCCCTATGCTTCCCGAACACCACTGCACTGCCCTAAACCCTGAAACACCAGCCCCAGCACGACTCCATGCACTGTCGAACGCCACTGCACTCCTCTAATTCCTGAAACACCAGCCCCAGCACGACCCACTACACTCCCCGAACACCACTGCACTGCCCTAAACCCTGAAACACAACCCACAGCACGACCCCCTACACTGCCTGAACACCACTGCACTGCCCTAAACCCTGAACCACCAGCCCCAGCACTACCCCTACACTGCCCGAACACCACTGCACTGCCCTAAACCGTGAAGTATCAGTCCCAGCACGACCCCATACACTGCCCGAACACCACTGCACTGCCCTAAACCCTGAAACACAACCCACAGCTCGACCCCCTACACTGCCCGAACACCACTGCACTGCCCTAAACCCTGAAACACCACCCCCCGCACGACCCCCTACACTGCCCGAACACCACTGCACTGCCATAAACCCTGAAACACCACCCCGCACGACCCCCTACACTTCACGAACACCATCAATCTACACTAAACCCTAAAACACCACCCCCAGCACAACCCCCTACACTGCCCCAACACCACTGCACTTCCCTAAACCCTAAAACACCACTCCCAGCACGACCCCCTTCACTGCCCGAACACCACTGCACTGCCCTAAACCCTAAAACACTACCCCCAGCACGACCCCCTACACTGCCCGAACACCACTGCACAGCCCTAAACCCTGAAACACCACCCCCAGCATGACCCCATACACTACCCGAACACCACTGCTCTACCCTAAGCCCTGAAACACCAGCCCCAGCACAACCCTTCACTGCCCGAACACCACTGCACTACCCTAAACCCTGAAACACCAGCCCCAGCACGACCCCCTACACTGACCAAACACCACTGCATTGCCCTAAACCCCGAAACACCACCGCTCTGCACGACCACCTACACTGCCCGAACACCACTGCACTGACCTAAACTCTGTTACACCATCCCCCTGCACGACCCCCTACACTGCCCGAACACCACGGCACTGCCCTAAACCCTGAAACACCACCCCCCTGCATGACACCCTACACTGCCCGAACACCATTGTACTGCCCTAAACCCTGAAACACCACCCCCTGCACGACACCCTGTACTGCCCGAACAACACTGCACTGCCCTAAACCCTGAAACTCCATCCCTCTGCACGACCCCCTATACTGCCCAAACACCACTTCACTGCCCTAAACCCTGAAACACCACCCCCTACACAACCCTCGACACTGTCCGAACACCACTGCACTGCCCCAAACTCTCAAACACAACCCTCGCACGAACCCCTACACTGCCAGAACACCACTGCACTGCCCTAAACCCTGAAACGCCACTCCCCGCACGACCCCCTACACTGCCCGAACACCACTGCACTGCCCTAAACCCTGAAACACCAACCTCAGCATGACCCCCTACACTGCACGTACACCACTGCACTGCCATAAATCTAAAAACACCACCCCCAGCATGACCCCCTTCACTGCCCGAACACCACTGCACTTCCCTAAACCCTAAAACACTACTCCCAGCACGACCCCCTACACTGCCCGAACACCACTGCACTGCCATAAACCCTAAAACACTACCCCCAGCACAACCACCTACACTGCCCAAACACCACTGCACCGCCCTAAACCCTGAAACACCACCCCCAGTACAACCCTCAACACTGCCCGAACACCACTGCACTGCCCTAAGCCCTGAAACACCACCCCCAGCACGACCCCCTACACTGCACGAACACCACTGCACTGCCCTAAACCCTGAAACACCACCCCTAGCATGACCCCCTACACTGCCCGAACACCACTGCACTGCCCTAAATCCTAAAACACCACCCCCAGCACGACCCCCCTATGCTTCCCGAACACCACTGCACTGCCCTAAACCCTGAAACACCAGCCCCAGCACGACTCCATGCACTGTCGAACGCCACTGCACTCCCCTAATTCCTGAAACACCAGCCCCAGCACGACCCACTACACTCCCTGAACATCACTGCACTGCCCTAAACCCTGAAACACAACCCACAGCACGACCCCCTACACTGCCTGAACACCACTGCACTGCCCTAAACCCTGAACCACCAGCCCCAGCACTACCCCTACACTGCCCGAACACCACTGCACTGCCCTAAACCCTGAAGTATCAGTCCCAGCACGACCCCATACACTGCCCGAACACCACTGCACTGCCCTAAACCCTGAAACACAACCCACAGCTCGACCCCCTACACTGCCCGAACACCACTGCACTGCCCTAAACCCTGAAACACCACCCCCCGCATGACCCCCTACACTGCCCGAACACCACTGCACTGCCATAAACCCTGAAACACCACCCCCGCACGACCCCCTACACTGCACGAACACCACTACACTACACTAAACCCTAAAACACCACCCCCAGCACAACCCCCTTCACTGCCCGAACACCACTGCACTTCCCTAAACCCTAAAACACCACTCCCAGCATGACCCCCTTCACTGCCCGAACACCACTGCACTGCCCTAAACCCTAAAACTCTACCCCCAGCACGACCCCCTACACTGCCCGAACACCACTGCACAGCCCTAAACCCTGAAACACCACCCCCAGCATGACCCCATACACTACCCGAACACCACTGCTCTACCCTAAGCCCTGAAACACCAGCCCCAGCACAACCCTTCACTGCCCGAACACCACTGCACTGCCCTAAACCCTGAAACACCAACCCCAGCATGACCCCCTACACTGACCAAACACCACTGCATTGCCCTAAACCCCGAAACACCACCGCTCTGCACGACCACCTACACTGCCCGAACACCACTGCACTGACCTAAACTCTGTTACACCATCCCCCTGCACGACCCCCTACACTGCCCGAACACCACGGCACTGCCCTAAACCCTGAAACACCACCCCCCTGCATGACACCCTACACTGCCCGAACACCATTGTACTGCCCTAAACCCTGAAACACCACCCCCTGCACGACACCCTGTACTGCCCGAACAACACTGCACTGCCCTAAACCCTGAAACTCCATCCCTCTGCACGACCCCCTATACTGCCCGAACACCACTGCACTGCCCTAAACCCTGAAACACCACCCCCTACACAACCCCCGACACTGTCCGAACACCACTGCACTGCCCCAAACTCTCAAACACAACCCTCGCACGAACCCCTACACTGCCAGAACACCACTGCACTGCCCTAAACCCTGAAACACCACTCCCCGCACGACCCCCTACACTGCCCGAACACCACTGCACTGCCCTAAACCCTGAAACACCAACCTCAGCATGACCCCCTACACTGCACGAACACCACTGCACTGCCATAAATCCAAAAACACCACCCCCAGCATGACCCTCTTCACTGCCCGAACACCACTGCACTTCCCTAAACCCTAAAACACCACTCCCAGCACGACCCCCTACACTGCCCGAACACCACTGCACTGCCATAAACCCTAAAACACTACCCCCAGCACAACCCCCTACACTGCCCACACACCACTGCACCGCCCTAAACCCTGAAACACCACCCCCAGTACGACCCCCAACACTGCCCGAACACCACTGCACTGCCCTAAACCCTGAAACACCACCCCCAGCACGACCCCCTACACTGCACGAACACCACTGCACTGCCCTAAACCCTGAAACACCACCCCTAGCATGACCCCCTACACTGCCCGAACACCACTGCACTGCCCTAAATCCTAAAACACCACCCCCAGCACGACCCCCCTATGCTTCCCGAACACCACTGCTCTGCCCTAAACCCTGAAACACCACCCTCAGCAACACCCCCTATGCTGCCCGAACACCACTGCACTGCCCTAAACCCTGAAACACCAGCCCCAGCACAACTCCATACACTGTTGAACGCCACTGCACTCCCCTAATTCCTGAAACACTAGCCCCAGCACGACCCACTACACTCCCCAAACACCACTGCACTGCCCTAAACCCTGAAACACAACCCACAGCACGACCCCCTACACTGCCTGAACACCACTGCACTGCCCTAAACCCTGAACCACCAGCCCCAGCACTACCCCCTACACTGCCCGAACACCACTGCACTGCCCTAAACCCTGAAGCATCAGTCCCAGCACGACCCTCTACACTGCCCGAACACCACTGCACTGCACTAAACCCTGAAACACAACCCACAGCTCGACCCCCTACACTGCCCGAACACCACTGCACTGCCCTAAACCCTGAAACACCATCCCCAGCACGACCCCCTACACTGCCCGAACACCACTGCACTGCCCTAAACTCTGAATCTCCACCACCAGCATGACCCCCTACTCTGCACGAACACCACTGCACTGCCCTAAACCCTAAAACACCACCCCCAGCATGACCCCCTTCACTGCCCGAACACCACTGCACTTCCCTAAACCCTAAAACACCCCTCCCAGCATGACCCCCTACACTGCCCGAACACCACTGCACTGCCATAAACCCTAAAACACTACCCCCAGCACAACCCGCTACACTGCCCAAACACCACTGCACCGCCGTAAACCCTGAAAAACCACCCCCAGCACAACCACCCAACACTGCCCGAACACGACTGCACTGCCCTAAACTCTGAAACACTACGCCCAGCACGACCCCCTACATTGCACGAACACCACTGCACTGCGCTAAACCCTGAAACACCACCTCCAGCATGACCCCCTACACTGCCCTAACACCACTGCACTGCCCTAAATCCTAAAACACCACCCCCAGCACAACCCCCTAAACTGCTCGAACACCACTGCACTGCCCTAAGCCCTAAAACACCACCCCCAGGACGACCTTCTACACTGCTCAAACACCACTGCACTGCCCTAAACCCTAAAACACCACCCCCAACACGACCCCCTACACCACACAAACACCACTGCACTACCCTAAACCCTAAAACACCACCCCAAGCATGACCCCCTATACTACCCAAACACCACTGCACTACCCTAAACCCTAAAACACTAACCCCCAGCATGACCCCTACACTACCCAAAGACCACTGCACTACCCTAAACCCTAAAACACTACCCCCAACACGAACCTCTACACTACCCAAAGACCACTGCACTTCCCTAAAACCTAAAACACTACCAGCAGCACGACCCCCTACACTACACAAACACCTCTGCACTACCCTAAACCCTACAACACTACCCCAGCACGACCCCCTACACTACACCAACACCACTGCACTACCCTAAACCCTAAAACACTACCCCAGCACAACCACCTACACTACTCTAACACCACTGCACTACCCTAAACCCTAAAACACTGCCCCCAGCACGACCCCCTACACCACCCATACAGCACTGCAGTACCCTAAACCCTAAAACACTACCCCCAGCACGACCCACTACTATACACAAGCACCACTGCACTACCCTTAACCCTAAAACACTACCACAAGCACGACTCCCAACACTACACAAACACCACTGCACTGCCCTAAACCCTGAAACATCGCCCCCAGCATGAACCACTACGCTGCACGAACACCACTGCACTGCCCTAAACCATAAACACCACCCCCAGCACGACCCACTACTCTGCTCGAACACCACTGCTCTGCTCTAAACCCTAAAACACCACCTCCAGCACGACCCCCCTATGCTGCCCGAACACCACTGCTCTGCCCTAAACCCTGAAACACCACCCCCAGCAAGACCCCCTACGCTTCCCGAACACCACTGCACTGCCCTAAACCCTGAAACACCAGCCCCAGCACAACTCCATACACTGTCAAACACCACTGCACTGCCCTAATTCCTGAAACACCAGCCCCAGCACGACCCACTACAATCCCCGAACACCTCTGCACTGCCCTAAACCCTGAAACACAACCCACAGCACGACCCCCTACACTGCCTGAACACCACTGCAGTGCCCTAAACCCTGAACCACTAGCCCCGGCACTACCCCCTACACTGCCCGAACACCACTGCTCTGCCCTAAACCCTGAAATACCAGCCCCTGCACGACCACCTTCACAGCCCGAACACCACTGCACTGACCTAAACACTGTAACACCATCCCCATGCATGACCCCTTACACTGCCCGAACAACACTGCACTGCCCTAAACCCTGAAACACCACCCACCTGCACGACCCCCTACACTGCCCAAACAAAACTGCACTGCCCTAAACCCTGAAACACCACCCCCGCACTGCCAGAACACCACTGCACTGCCCTAAACCCTAAAACACCACCCCCCTGCATGACCCCCCTACACTGCCAGAACAACACTGCACTGCCCTAAACCCTGAAACACCACCCCCTGCACAACCCCTACACTGCCAGAACACCACTAAACTCCCTAAACTCTGAAAAACCACCCCCGCCTTCACCCGTACACTGCCAGAACACCACTGCACTGCCCTAAACACCAACCCCAGCATGACCCACTACTATGCCTGAACACCACTGCTCTGCCCTAAACACCACCCCCAGTACGACCCCCTACACTGCCCGAACAACACTGCACTGACCTAAACCCTGAACCACCAGCCCCAGCACGACCCCCTACACTGCCCGAACACCACTGCACTGACCTATCCCCTGAAACATCAGCCCCAGCATGACCCCCTACACTACCCGAACACTACTGCACTGCCCTAATCCCTTAAACACAACCCCCAGCAAGACACCCTACACTGCACGAACACCACTGCACTGCCCTAATCCCTTAAACACAACCACCAGCATGACACCCTACACTGCCCGAACACCACTGCACTGCCCTAAACCCTGAAACGCCAGTCCCAGCACGACCCCCTACACTGCCCGAACACCACTACACTGCCATAAACCCTGAAACACCACCCCCACACGATACCCTACACTGCACGAACACCACTTCACTACCCTAAACCCTAAAACAGCAACCCCAGCACGACCCCCTTCACTGCCCGAACACCACTGCACTTCCCAAAACCCTAAAACACCACTCCCAGCATGACCCCCTAAACTGCCCAAACACCACTGCACTGCCCTAAAACCTAAAACACTACCCCCAGCATGAACCCCTACACTGCCCAAACACCACTGCACTGCCCTAATCCCTTAAACACAACCCCCAGCAAGACACCCTACACTTCACGAACACCACTGCACTGCCCTAATCCCTTAAACACAACCACCAGCATGACACCCTACACTGCCCGAACACCACTGCACTGCCCTAAACCCTGAAACGCCAGTCCCAGCACTACCCCCTACACTGCCTGAACACTACTCCACTGCCCTAAACCCTGAAACACCAGCCCCTGCACGACCCCTACTCTGCCCGAACACCACTGCACTGCCCTAAACCCTGAAACACCAGCCCCAGCACAACCCCCTACACTACCCAAACACCACTGCACTGCCCTAAACCCTGAAACACCACCCTCAGCACAACCCCCTACAATGCCCGAACACCACTGCACTTCCCTAAACCTTAAAACACCACTCCCAGCATGACCCCCTACACTGCCTGAACACCACTGAACTGCCCTAAACCCTGAAACACCACCCCAGCATGACCCCCTACACTGCCCGAACACCACTGCACTGCCCAAAATCCTAAAACACCACACCCAGCACGACCCTCTAAACTGCCCAAACACCACTGCACTGTCCTAAACCCTAAAACACCACCCCTAGCACGACCTCCTACACTGCTCGAACACCACTGCACTGCCCTAAACCCTAAAACACCACCCCCAACACGTCCCCCTACACTACACAAACACCACTGCACTATCCTAAACCCTAAAACACCACCCCAAGCATGACCCCCTATATTACCCAAACACCACTGCACTACCCTAAACCCTAAAACACTAACCCCCAGCACGACCCCCTACACTACCCAAAGACCACTGCACTACCCTAAACCCTAAAACACTACCCCTAGCACGAACCTCTACACTACCCAAACACCACTGCACTACCCTAAACCATGAAACTCTACCCCCACACCACACAAACACCAATTCACTACCCTAAACCCTAAAACACTACCCCCAGCAGTACCCCCTACACTACCCAAACACCACTGCACTACCCTAAACCCTAAAACACTACCCCCAGCACGACCCCCTACACTACACCAACACCACTGCACTACCCTAAACCCTAAAACACTACCCCCAGCACGACCCCCTACACTACACAAACACCACTTCACTACCCTAAACCCTAAAACACTACCCCCAGCACGACCCCCTACACACTACCCAAACACCACTGCACTACCCTAAACCCTAAAACACAACCCCCAGCAGTACCCCCTACACTACCCAAACACCACTGCACTACCCTAAACCCTAAAACACTACCCTCAGCAGTACCCACTACACTACCCAAACACGATTGCTCTACCCTAAACCCTAAAACACTAACCCCAGCAGGACCCCTACATTACCCAAACACCACTGCACTCCCCTAAACCCTAAACCAGTACCCCCAGCACTACCCACTACCCTACCCAAACACCACTGCACTACCCTAAACCATAAAAGACTGCCCCCAGCATGACCCCCTACACTACCCAAAAACCACTGCACTACCCAAAACCCTAAAACACTCCCCCAGCACGACTACCTACACTACCCAAACACCACTGCACTACCCTAAACCCTAAAACACTACCCCCAGCATGACCCCCTTCACTACCCAAACACCACTGCACTACTCTAAACCCTAAAACTACCCTTAGCACGGCCCCTACACTACCCAAACACCTCTGCACTACCTTAAACTCTGAAACACTACCCCCAGCATGACCCCCTACACTACACCAACACCACTGCACTACCCCAAACCCTAAAACACTACCCCAGCACGACCCCCTACACCACTCAAACAGCATTGCAGTACCCTAAACCCTAAAACACTACCCCAGCACGACCCCCTGCAATACACAAGCACCACTGCACTACCCTTAACCCTCAAACACTACCACAAGCACGACTCCCAACACTACACAAACACCACTGCACTGCCCTAAACCCTGAAACACGGCCATCAGCATGAACCACTACGCTGCCCGAACACCACTGCACTGCCCTAAACCATAAACACCACCCCCAGCACAACTCACTACTCTACCCGAACACCACTGCTCTGCCCTAAACCCTGAAACACCACCCCCAGCACGACCCCCCTATGCTGCCCGAACACCACTGCTCTGCCCTAAACCCTGAAACACCACCCCCAGCAGGACCCCCTACGCTGCCCGAACACCACTGCACTGCCCTAAACCCTGAAACACCAGCCCCAGCATGACTCCATACACTGTCGAACACCACTGCACTGCCCTAATTCCTGAAACACCAGCACCAGCACGACCCACTACACTCCCCGAACACCACTGCACTGCCCTAAACCCTGAAACACAACCCACAGCACGACCCCCTACACTGCCCGAACACAACTGCACTGCCCTAAACCCTGAACCACCAGCCCCAGCACTACCCCCTACACTGCCTGAACACCACTCCACTGCCCTAAACCCTGACACACCAGCCCCAGCACGACCCCCTACTCTGCCCGAACACCACTGCACTGCCCTAAACCCTGAAACATCAGCCCCAGCAGGACCCCTACACTACCCAAACACCACTGCACTGCCCTAAACCCTGAAACACCACCCTCAGCACAACCCCCTACACTGCACGAACACCACTGCACTGCCCTAAACCCTAAAACACCACCCCCAGCACGACCTCCTTAACTGCCAGAACACCACTGCACTTCCCTAAACTTTAAAACACCACTCCCAGCATGACCCCCTACATTGCCCGAACACCACTGCACTGCCCTAAACCCTAAAACGCTACCCCCAGCATGACCCTCTACACTGCCTGAGCACCACTGCACTGCCCTAAACCCTGAAACACCACCCCTAGCATGACCCCCTACACTGCCCGCACACCACTGCTCTGCCCTAAACCCTGAAACACCAGCCCCTGCACGACCACCCTCACTGCCCGAACACCACTGCACTAACCTAAACACTGTAACACCATCCCCATGCACGACCCCCTACACTGCCCGAACACCACTGCACTGCCCTAAACCCTAAAACACCACCCCCCTCCACGACCCCCCTACACTGCCCGAACTACACTGCACTGCCCTAAACCCTGAAACACCACCCCCCTGCATGACCCCCTACACTGCACGAACACCACTGTACTGCCATAAATCCAAAAACACCACCCCCAGCATGACCCCCTTCACTGCCCGAACACCACTGCACTTCCCTAAACCCTAAAACACCACTCCCAGCACGACCCCCTACACTGCCTGAACACCACAGCACTGCCATAAACCCTAAAACACTACCCCCAGCAGAACCCCCTACACTGCCCAAACACCACTGCACCGCCCTAAACCCTGAAACACCACCCCCAGTATGACCCCCAACACTACCCGAACACCACTGCACTGCCCTAAACCCTGAAACACCACCCCCAGCACGACCCCCTACACTGCACGAACACCACTGCACTGCCCTAAACCCTGAAACACCACCCCTAGCATGACCCCCTACACTGCCCGAATACCACTGCACTGCCCTAAATCCTAAAACACCACCCCCAGCACGACCCCCCTATGCTTCCCGAACACCACTGCTCTGCCCTAAACCCTGAAACACCACCCCCAGCAACACCCCCTATGCTGCCCGAACACCACTGCACTGCCCTAAACCCTGAAACACCAGCCCCAGCACGACTCCATACACTGTTGAACGCCACTGCACTCCCCTAATTCCTGAAACACCAGCCCCAGCACGACCCACTACACTCCCCGAACACCACTGCACTGCCCTAAACCCTGAAACACAACCCACAGCACGACCCCCTACACTGCCTGAACACCACTGCACTGCCCTAAACCCTGAACCACCAGCCCCAGCACTACCCCCTACACTGCCCGAACACCACTGCACTGCCCTAAACCCTGAAGCATCAGTCCCAGCACGACCCTCTACACTGCCCGAACACCACTGCACTGCCCTAAACCCTGAAACACAACCCACAGCTCGACCCCCTACACTGCCCGAACACCACTGCACTGCCCTAAACCCTGAAACACCATCCCCAGCACGACCCCCTACACTGCCCGAACACCACTGCACTGCCCTAAACTCTGAATCTCCACCACCAGCATGACCCCCTACTCTGCACGAACACCACTGCACTGCCCTAAACCCTAAAACACCACCCCCAGCATGACCCCCTTCACTGCCCGAACACCACTGCACTTCCCTAAACCCTAAAACACCCCTCCCAGCATGACCCCCTACACTGCCCGAACACCACTGCACTGCCATAAACCCTAAAACACTACCCCCAGCACAACCCCCTACACTGCCCAAATACCACTGCACCGCCATAAACCCTGAAAAACCACCCCCAGCACGACCACCCAACACTGCCCGAACACCACTGCACTGCCCTAAACCCTGAAACACTACGCCCAGCACGACCCCCTACACTGCACGAACACCACTGCACTGCGCTAAACCCTGAAACACCACCTCCAGCATGACCCCCTACACTGCCCTAACACCACTGCACTGCCCTAAATCCTAAAACACCACCCCCAGCACAACCCCCTAAACTGCTCGAACACCACTGCACTGCCCTAAGCCCTAAAACACCACCCCCAGGACGACCTTCTACACTGCTCAAACACCACTGCACTGCCCTAAACCCTAAAACACCACCCCCAACATGACCCCCTACACTACGCAAACACCACTGCACTACCCTAAACCCTAAAAGACCACCCCAAGCATGACCCCCTATACTACCCAAACACCACTGCACTACCCTAAACCCTAAAACACTAACCCCCAGCATGACCCCTACACTACCCAAAGACCACTGCACTACCCTAAACCCTAAAACACTACCCCCAACACGAACCTCTACACTACCCAAAGACCACTGCACGACCCTAAAACCTAATACACGACCCCCTACACTACACAGACTCCGCTGCACTTCCCTAAAACCTAAAACACTACCAGCAGCACGACCCCCTACATTACACAAACACCACTGCACTACCCTAAACCCTAAAACACTACCCCAGCACGACCCCCTACACACTACCCAAACACCACTGCACTACCCTAAACCCTAAAACACTACCCACAGCAGTACCCACTACACTACCCAAACACGATTGCTCTACCCTAAACCCTAAAACAATAACCCCAGCAGGACCCCCTACACTACCCAAACACTACTGCACTCCCCTAAACCCTAAACCACTACCCCCAGCACGACCCCCTACACTACCCAAACACCACTGCACTACCCTAAACCATAAACACTGCCCCCAGCATGACCCCCTACACTACCCAAAAACCACTGCACTACCCTGAAACCTAAAATACTCCCCCAGCACGACTACCTACACTACCCAAACACCACTGCTCTACTCTAAACCCTAAATCTACCCTTAGCACGGCCCCCTACACTACCCAAACACCTCTGCACTACCCTAAACCCTACAACACTACCCCAGCACGACCCCCTACACTACACCAACACCACTGCACTACCCTAAACCCTAAAACACTACCCCAGCACAACCACCTACACTACTCTAACACCACTGCACTACCCTAAACCCTAAAACACTGCCCCCAGCACGACCCCCTACACCACCCATACAGCACTGCAGTACCCTAAACCCTAAAACACTACCCCCAGCACGACCCACAACTATACACAGGCACCACTGCACTACCCTTAACCCTAAAACACTACCACAAGCACGACTCCCAACACTACACAAACACCACTGCACTGCCCTAAACCCTGAAACATCGCCCCCAGCATGAACCACTACGCTGCACGAACACCACTGCACTGCCCTAAACCATAAACACCACCCCCAGCATGACCCACTACTCTGCCCGAACACCACTGCTCTGCTCTAAACCCTGAAACACCACCTCCAGCACGACCCCCCTATGCTGCCCGAACACCACTGCTCTGCCCTAAACCCTGAAACACCACCCCCAGCAAGACCCCCTACGCTTCCCGAACACCACTGCACTGCCCTAAACCCTGAAACACCAGCCCCAGCACAACTCCATACACTGTCGAACACCACTGCACTCCCCTAATTCCTGAAACACCAGCCCCAGCACAACCCACTACAATCCCCGAACACCTCTGCACTGCCCTAAACCCTGAAACACAACCCACAGCACGACCCCCTACACTGCCTGAACACCACTGCAGTGCCCTAAACCTTGAACCACCAGCCCCAGCACTACCCCCTACACTGCCCGAACACCACTGCTCTGCCCTAAACCCTGAAATACCAGCCCCTGCACGACCACCTTCACAGCCCGAACACCACTGCACTGACCTAAACACTGTAACACCATCCCCATGCATGACCCCTTACAATGCGCGAACAACACTGCACTGCCCTAAACCCTGAAACACCACCCACCTGCACGACCCCCTACACTGCCCAAACAAAACTGCACTGCCCTAAACCCTGAAACACCACCCCCGCACTGCCAGAACACCACTGCACTGCCCTAAACTCTGAAAAACCACCCCCGCATGCACCCCTACACTGCCCGAACAACACTGCACTGCCCTAAACCCTGAAACACCACCCCCTGCACAACCCCCTACACTGCCCGAACAACACTGCACTGCCCTAAACCATGAAACACCACCCCCGCACTGCCAGAACACCACTGCACTGCCCTAAACTCTGAAAAACCACCCCCGCCTTCACCCGTACACTGCCAGAACACCACTGCACTGCCCTAAACCCTAAACACCAACCCCAGCATGACCCACTACTATGCCTGAACACCACTGCTCTGCCCTAAACACCACCCCCAGTACGACCCCCTACACTGCCCAAACAACACTGCACTGACCTAAACCCTGAACCACCAGCCCCAGCACGACCCCCTACACTGCCCAAACACAACTGCACTGCCTTAAACCCTGAAACACCAGCGGCGGCACGACCCCCTACACTACCCAAACACCACTGCACTGCCCTAAACCCTGAAACACCACCACCCTGCACCACCACCTACACTGCCCAAACACCACTGCACTGACCTAAACACTGTAACACCACCCCCATGCACGACCCCCTACACTGCCCGAACACCACTACACTGCCATAAACCCTGAAACACCACCCCCACACGATACCCTACACTGCACGAACACCACTTCACTACCCTAAACCCTAAAACAGCAACCCCAGCACGACCCCCTTCACTGCCCGAACACCACTGCACTTCCCAAAACCCTAAAACACCACTCCCAGCATGACCCCCTAAACTGCCCAAACACCACTGCACTGCCCTAAAACCTAAAACACTACCCCCAGCATGAACCCCTACACTGCCCAAACACCACTGCACTGCCCTAAACCCTGAAACACCACCCCCAGCACGACCCCCAACACTGCCCGAACATTACTGCACTGCCCTAATCCCTTAAACACAACCCCCAGCAAGACACCCTACACTGCACGAACACCACTGCACTGCCCTAATCCCTTAAACACAATCGCCAGCACGACACCCTACACTGCCCGAACACCACTGCACTGCCCTAAACCCTGAAACGCCAGTCCCAGCACTACCCCCTACACTGCCTGAACACTACTCCACTGCCCTAAACCCTGAAACACCAGCCCCAGCACGACCCCTACTCTGCCCGAACACCACTGCACTGCCCTAAACCCTGAAACACCAGCCCCAGCACAACCCCCTACACTACCCAAACACCACTGCACTGCCCTAAACCCTGAAACACCACCCTCAGCACAACCCCCTACACTGCCCGAACACCACTGCACTTCCCTAAACCTTAAAACACCACTCCCAGCATGACCCCCTACACTGCCTGAACACCACTGAACTGCCCTAAACCCTGAAACACCACCCCAGCATGACCCCCTACACTGCCCGAACACCACTGCACTGCCCAAAATCCTAAAACACCACACCCAGCACGACCCTCTAAACTGCCCAAACACCACTGCACTGTCCTAAACCCTAAAACACCACCCCTAGCACGACCTCCTACACTGCTCGAACACCACTGCACTGCCCTAAACCCTAAAACACCACCCCCAACACGACCCCCTACACTACACAAACACCACTGCACTATCCTAAACCCTAAAACACCACCCCAAGCATGACCCCCTATATTACCCACACACCACTGCACTACCCTAAACCCTAAAACACTAACCCCCAGCACGACCCCCTACACTACCCAAAGACCACTGCACTACCCTAAACCCTAAAACACTACCCCTAGCACGAACCTCTACACTACCCAAACACCACTGCACTACCCTAAACCATGAAACTCTACCCCCACACTACACAAACACCAATTCACTACCCTAAACCCTAAAACACTACCCCCAGCAGTACCCCCTACACTACCCAAACACCACTGCACTACCCTAAACCCTAAAACACGACCCCCAGCAGTACCCCCTACACTACCCAAACACCACTGCACTACCCTAAACCCTAAAACACTACCCTCAGCAGTACCCACTACACTACCCAAACACGATTGCTCTACCCTAAACCCTAAAACACTAACCCCAGCAGGACCCCTACATTACCCA
Source organism: Triturus cristatus (assembly GCF_964204655.1). Taxonomy (NCBI): domain Eukaryota; kingdom Metazoa; phylum Chordata; class Amphibia; order Caudata; family Salamandridae; genus Triturus; species Triturus cristatus. The sequence continues at coordinate 1,227,491,813 of NC_140579.1, forward strand.
AACACCACTGCACTCCCCTAAACCCTAAACCAGTACCCCCAGCACGACCCACTACCCTACCCAAACACCACTGCACTACCCTAAACCATAAAAGACTGCCCCCAGCATGACCCCCTACACTACCCAAAAACCACTGCACTACCCAAAACCCTAAAACACTCCCCCAGCACGACTACCTACACTACCCAAACACCACTGCACTACCCTAAACCCTAAAACACTACCCCCAGCATGACCCCCTACACTACCCAAACACCACTGCACTACTCTAAACCCTAAAACTACCCTTAGCACGGCCCCTACACTACCCAAACACCTCTGCACTACCTTAAACTCTAAAACACTACCCCCAGCATGACCCTCTACACTACACCAACACCACTGCACTACCCTAAACCCTAAAACACTACCCCAGCACGACTCCCTACACCACTCAAACAGCATTGCAGTACCCTAAACCCTAAAACACTACCCCAGCACGACCCTCTGCAATACACAAGCACCACTGCACTACCCTTAACCCTCAAACACTACCACAAGCACGACTCCCAACACTACACAAACACCACTGCACTGCCCTAAACCCTGAAACACGGCCATCAGCATGAACCACTACGCTGCCCGAACACCACTGCACTGCCCTAAACCATAAACACCACCCCCAGCACGACTCACTACTCTACCCGAACACCACTGCTCTGCCCTAAACCCTGAAACACCACCCCCAGCACGACCCCCCTATGCTGCCCGAACACCACTGCTCTGCCCTAAACCCTGAAACACCACCCCCAGCAGGACCCCCTACGCTGCCCGAACACCACTGCACTGCCCTAAACCCTGAAACACCAGCCCCAGCATGACTCCATACACTGTCGAACACCACTGCACTGCCCTAATTCCTGAAACACCAGCACCAGCACGACCCACTACACTCCCCGAACACCACTGCACTGCCCTAAACCCTGAAACACAACCCACAGCACGACCCCCTACACTGCCCGAACACAACTGCACTGCCCTAAACCCTGAACCACCAGCCCCAGCACTACCCCCACACTGCCTGAACACCACACCACTCCACTGCCCTAAACCCTGACACACCAGCCCCAGCACGACCCCCTACTCTGCCCGAACACCACTGCACTGCCCTAAACCCTGAAACATCAGTCCCAGCAGGACCCCTACACTACCCAAACACCACTGCACTGCCCTAAACCCTGAAATACCACCCTCAGCACAACCCCCTACACTGCACGAACACCACTGCACTGCCCTAAACCCTAAAACACCACCCCCAGCACGACCTCCTTAACTGCCAGAACACCACTGCACTTCCCATAACTTTAAAACACCACTCCCAGCATGACCCCCTACACTGCCCGCACACCACTGCTCTGCCCTAAACCCTGAAACACCAGCCCCTGCACGACCACCCTCACTGCCCGAACACCACTGCACTGACCTAAACACTGTAACACCATCCCCATGCACGACCCCCTACACTGCCCGAACACCACTGCACTGCCCTAAACCCTAAAACACCACCCCCCTCCACGATCCCCCTACACTGCCCGAACTACACTGCACTGCCCTAAACCCTGAAACACCACCCCCCTGCATGACCCCCTACACTGCCCGAACAACACTGCACTGCCCTAATCCCTGAAACACCACCCCCGCACTGCCAGAACACCACTGCACTGCCCTAAACTCTGAAAAACCACCCCTGCATGCACCCCTACACTGCCAGAACACCACTGACCTACCCTAAACCCTAAACACCACCCCAAGCATGACCCCCTACACTACACAAACACCACTGCACTCCCCTAAACCCTAAACCACTACCCCCAGCAGGACCCCCTATCAATCAATCAGCAGATTTGTAAAGCGCACTACTCACCCGCAAGGGTCTCAAGGCGCTGGGAGGAGGGGGGGGGGCTGCTATTGCTCGAACAGCCAGGTCTTGAGCTTTTTCCTGAAGGAGAGGTGGTCCTGGGTCAGCCGTAGGTGGGTGGGGAGGGAGTTCCATGTCTTGGCCGCCAGGTAGGAGAAGGATCTTCCTCCGGTGGTGGCTCTGCAGATGCGTGGGACGGTGGCGAGGGCGAGGCTGGCGGAGCGGAGCTGGCGAGTGGGTGTGTAGAATGTGAGGCAGCTGTTGAGGTATTTGGGGCCCATGTCGTGGAGAGCTTTGTGAGCGTGGGTGAGGAGTCTGAACGTGATAATTTTGCTGACTGGGAGCCAGTGCAGGTCTTTCAGATGGGCAGAGATGTGGCTGTGGCGGGGGATGTCTAGGATGAGTCGTGCAGAGACGTTCTGTATGCGCTGGAGTCTTTTCTGGAGTTTGGCTGTGGTTCCCGCGTAGAGGGTGTTCCCATAGTCCAGTCGGCTGGTGACGAGGGCCTGGGTGACCGTCTTCCTGGTTTCGAAGGGGATCCACCGGAAGATCTTTCGGAGCATGCGCAGAGTGTTGAAGCAGGATGACAAGACGGCGTTGACTTGTTTGGTCATCGTGAGGGAGGAGTCCAGGATGAAGCCCAGGTTGCGTGCATGATCCGTTGGCTTGGTGGCGGTGCCCACGGCAGGTCGTCCCAGGCTGAGTGGGATGGTCCCAGGATGAGGACTTCCGTCTTGTCAGAGTTCAGTTTCAGTCGGCTGAGCTTCATCCATTCTGCGACGTCTTTCATTCCTGCCTGGAGGTTGGCTCTGGCTGTGGCAGGGTCGTTGGTGAGGGAGAGGATCAGCTGGGTGTCGTCGGCGTAGGAGATGATGTTGAGGTTGTGTTGGCGTGCGATGGCTGCGAGCGAGCTCATGTAGACGTTGAAGAGGGTGGGGCTGAGCGAGGATCCTTGTGGAACGCCGCAGATGACTTCGGTGGCTGTGGAAAGGAATGGGGGAGTCGGACTCTCAGCGTTCTACCGGCGAGGAACGAGATGATCCACTCCAGGGCCGTTCCTTGGATTCCGGTGTTGCTGAGGCGATGTATCAGGGTGCGATGGCATACGGTGTCGAAGGCTGCTGAGAGGTCCAGGAGGATGAGGGCAGCTGTTTCCCAGTTGTCGAGCAAGGACCTGATGTCGTCGGTAGCTGCGATGAGGGTGGTCTCGGTGCTGTGGTTAGCTTGTAAACCGGACTGCGAGGGGTCGAGGGATCCGTTGGTCTCGAGGAAGGCGGAGAGTTGTTTGTTGACGGTCTTCTCTATGACTTTGACAGGAAAAGGGAGGAGCGAGATGGGGCGGAGGTTCATGAGGTCGGTGGGGTCCGCGTTGGGTTTCTTCAGGAGGGCGCTGAGCTCGGCATGTTTCCAGCTCTCCGGGAAGGTGGCGGATGCGAAGGAGCTGTAGATGATGTCCCAGAGTTGGGGTGCGATGATGGAGTCGGCTTTGTTGAAGATGTGGTGTTGACAGGGGTCGGTAGGGGAGCCGGAGTGGATGGTGTTCATCGTGCGGGTGGTGTCTTCGGTGTTGACCGGGGTCCAGGTGCAGAGGGTGGTGGTGGGGGGTGCTGGTTCGGTGGTTGGGTGCGTGGTTTGTGCATCGAAGCTGTTGTGTATGTCGGTGATCTTGCGGTGAAAGAACGAGGCGAGTGAGTCACAGAGGTCCTGCGAGGGTGTGATGTCGTTGCTGCGGGCGCTGGGGTCGGCGAGCTCTTTGACGATTCTGAAGAGTTCTTTGCTGTGTTGGGTGTTGTTGTCCACTCCACACTACCCAAACACCACTGCACTACCCTAAACCATAAAACACTGCCCCCAGCATGACCCCCTACACTACCCAAAAACCACTGCACTACCCTAAACCATAAAAAAACACTCCCCCAGCACGACTACCTACACTACCCAAACACCACTGCACTACCCTGAACCCTAAAACACTACCCCCAGCACGACCCCCTACACTACCCATACACCATTGCACTACTCTAAACCCCAAATCTACCCTTAGCACGGCCCCCTACACTACCCAAACACCTCTGCACTACCCTAAACCCTAAAACACTACCCCCAGCACGACCCCCTACACTACACCAACACCACTGCACTACCCTAAACCCTAAAACACTACCCCAGCACGACCCCCTACACTACTCTAACACCAGTGCACTACCCTAAACCATAAAACACTGCCCCCAGCATGACCCCCTACACTACCCAAAAACCACTGCACTACCCTAAACCATAAAAAAACACTCCCCCAGCACGACTACCTACACTACCCTGAACCCTAAAACACTACCCCCAGCACGACCCCCTACACTACCCAAACACCATTGCACTACTCTAAACCCCAAATCTACCCTTAGCACGTGTCAAGAATTCCTGTCATACAAGGGAAACACGCCCTTATGTAAACAGGAGAGCTGTTACATAACTCAAGGGAAACACGCCCTTATGTAAACAGGAGAGCTGTTACATAACTCAAGGGAAACACGCCCTTATGTAAACAGGAGAGCTGTTACATAACTCAAGGGAAACACGCCCTTATGTAAACAGGAGAGCTGTTACATAACTCAAGGAAAACACGCCCTATAAAGGGAGGAACCGGGAGGTACAAGGCTGTCGGATATTGTGTTACACCGACGTACCTGCTTCGTGAAGAGCAGTGTTCCGGAGGGGTGCTCCAGTAAGGCAAGAACAGAGGTAGGTCGAGTCGTTACTCCCTGGGCCGTGTCTTGCCCCATCGTCACCTGTGAAGGACCCGGAAGCTCTACCGGTCAACCATTGAGCTTCGCTTTTTGACTCGGCTGAGTCCAAGCGCAGTGGCGCTTTTGCTGGTTGGAGTCGTAACTCCCAGCCCGACCAGAGACACAGGGACTGCCAGCTGTAACGCACACCAGGAGGTGTTTGCCGCCTTACAGACTCGGAAGTCCACAGGATCGATCGAGCGGCTGCTCTCGGTTCAGTCTTCTTGCTTGTGATTGGGGTATCGGTGACGCATCACCAGGAGGTGACTCTGCGTCCCGGTGCAGTCTGAGGAAGAGGTTGAGCGGCTGCTCCCTTCAGGTAGAGACCCCGGCTGGGTGTTTCCCTGACTCCTCGATTCTCCCCAACACTCTTCGTGCCCCTCACAGCCTACCGATTGGCATTGTCGGCCATTTCATTTCTGCCCTCTGTTGGCATACGCCGGGATCGGCGTATATGCAGAGGACGGTTAGGACCATCCGTGCTGTGGGCTGGTAACGTACTTAGCCTGGAGGATTCCAGTGACTATAACTTTTGTTTGTTCTTTGTATTTTATTTGCCTTCATTAAAAGAACTAACCCTTCACAAGTGGTTGCGTCCTCATTGTCGTGTCTGTTAAACGATCCTGAGACGTTCAGGGCGTTACAGCACGGCCCCCTACACTACCCAAACACCTCTGCACTACCCTAAACCCTAAAACACTACCCCCAGCACGACCCCCTACACTACACCAACACCACTGCACTACCCTACACCCTAAAACACTACCCCAGCACGACCCCCTACACTACTCTAACACCACTGCACTACCCTAAACCCTAAAACACTGCCCCCAGCACGACTCCCTACACCACCCAAACAGCACTGCAGTACCCTAAACCCTAAAACACTACCCCCAGCACGACCCCTACAATACACAAGCACCACTGCACTACCCTTAACCAGAAAACACTACCACAAGCACGACTCCCAACACTACACAAACACCACTGCACTTCCCTAAACCTTAAAACACCACTCCCAGCATGACCCTCTACACTGCCCGAACACCACTGCACTGCCCTAAACCCTAAAACGCTACCCCCAGCATGACCCCCTACACTGCCCGAACACCACTGCTCTGCCCTAAACCCTGAAATACCATCCCCTGCACGACCACCTTCACTGCCCGAACACCACTGCACTGACCTAAACACTGTAACACCATCTACATGCACGACCCCCTACACAGCCCGAACACCACTGCACTGCCCTAAACCCTAAAACACCACCCCCCTGCACGACCCCCCTACACTGCCCGAACAACACTGCACTTCCCTAAACCCTGAAACACCACCCCCCTGCATGACCCCCTTCACTGCCCGAACAACTCTGCACTGCCCTAAACCCTGAAACACAACCCCCGCACTGCCAGAACACCACTGCACTGCCCTAAACTCTGAAAAACCAACCCCGCATGCACCCCTACACTGCCAGAACACCACTGCACTGCCCTAAACCCTAAAACACCACCCCCCTGCACGACACCCCTACACTGCCCGAACAACACTGCACTGCCCTAAACCCTGAAACACCACCTCCTGCACGACCCCCTACACTGCCCGAACAACACTGCACTGCCCTAAACCCTGAAACACCACTCCGCACTGCCAGAACACCACTGCACTGCCCTAAACTCTGAAAAACCACCCCCGCCTTCACCCCTACACTGTCAGAACACCACTGCACTGCCCTAAACCCTAAACACCAACCCCAGCATGACCCCCTACACTGCCCGAACAACACTGCACTGCCCTAAACCCTAAAACACCACCCCGCACTGCCAGAACACCACTGCACTGCCTTAAACTCTGAAAAACCACCCCCGCCTTCACTCCTACATTTCCCGAACACCACTGCTCTGCCCTAAACACCACCCCCAGTACGACCCCCTACACTGCCTGAACAACACTGCACTGACCTAAACCCTGAACCACCAGCCCCAGCACGACCCCCTACACTGCCCGAATACCACTGCACTGACCTAGCCCCTGAAACATCAGCCCCAGCATGATCCCCTACACTGACCGAACACCACTGCACTGCCCTAAACCCTGAAACACCAGCCCCAGCACGACCCCCTACACTGCTCGAACACCACTGCACTGCCCTAAACCCTGAAACACCTGGTCCAGCACGACCACCTACACTGCCCGAACACCACTGCACTGCCCTAAACCCTGAAACACCAGCCCCGGCACGACCCCCTACACTACCAAAACACCACTGCACTGCCCTAAACCCTGAAACACCACCAACCTGCACCACCACCTACACTGCCGGAACACCACTGCACTGACCTAAACACTGTAACACCACCCCCATGCACGACCCCCTACACTGTCCGAACACCACTACACTGCCATAAACCCTGAAACACCACCCCCACACGATACCCTACACTGCACGAACACCACTTCACTACCCTAAACCCTAAAACAGCAACCCCAGCACGACCCCCTTCACTGCCCGATCACCACTGCACTTCCCAAAACCCTAAAACACCACTCCCAGCACGACCCCCTATACTGCCCGAACACCACTGCACTGCCCTAAACCCTAAAACACTACCCCCAGCATGAACCTCTACACTGCCCAAACACCACTGCACTGCCCTAAACCCTGAAACACCACCCCTAGTACGACCCCAACAATGCCCGAACACTACTGCACTGCCCTAATCCCTGAAACACCACCTCCAGCATGACCCCCTACACTGCACGAACACCACTGCACTGCCCTAAACCATAAAACACCACCCCCAGCATGACCCCCTACACTGCCCGAACACCACTGCACTGCCCTAAACCCTAAAACACCACCCCCAGCACGACCCCTACTCTGCCCGAACACCACTGCACTGCCCTAAACCCTGAAACACCAGCCCCAGCACAACCCCCTACACTACCCAAACACCACTGCACTGCCCTAAACCCTGAAACACCACCCTCCGCACAACCCCCTACACTGCCCGAACACCACTGCACTTCCCTAAACCTTAAAACACCACTCCCAGCATGACCCCTACACTGCCTGAACACCACTGAACTGCCCTAAACCCTGAAACACCACCCCAGCATGACCCCCTACACTGCCCGAACACCACTGCACTGCCCAAAATCCTAAAACACCACACCCAGCACGACCCTCTAAACTGCCCAAACACCACTGCACTGTCCTAAACCCTAAAACACCACCCCTAGCACGACCTCCTACACTGCTCGAACACAACTGCACTGCCCTAAACCCTAAAACACCACCCCCAACACGACCCCCTACACTACTCAAACACCACTGCACTATCCTAAACCCTAAAACACCACCCCAAGCATGACCCCCTATATTACCCAAACACCACTGCACTACCCTAAACCCTAAAACACTAACCCCCAGCACGACCCCCTACACTACCCAAAGACCACTGCACTACCCTAAACCCTAAAACACTACCCCTAGCACGAACCTCTACACTACCCAAACACCACTGCACTACCCTAAACCATGAAACTCTACCCCCACACTACACAAACACCAATTCACTACCCTAAACCCTAAAACACTACCCCCAGCAGTACCCCCTACACTACCCAAACACCACTGCACTACCCTAAACCCTAAAACACGACCCCCAGCAGTACCCCCTACACTACCCAAACACCACTGCACTACCCTAAACCCTAAAACACTACCCTCAGCAGTACCCACTACACTACCCAAACACGATTGCTCTACCCTAAACCCTAAAACACTAACCCCAGCAGGACCCCTACATTACCCAAACACCACTGCACTCCCCTAAACCCTAAACCAGTACCCCCAGCACGACCCACTACCCTACCCAAACACCACTGCACTACCATAAACCATAAAAGACTGCCCCCAGCATGACCCCCTACACTACCCAAAAACCACTGCACTACCCAAAACCCTAAAACACTCCCCCAGCACGACTACCTACACTACCCAAACACCACTGCACTACCCTAAACCCTAAAACACTACCCCCAGCATGACCCCCTACACTACCCAAACACCACTGCACTACCCTAAACCCTAAAACACTACCCTCAGCAGTACCCACTACACTACCCAAACACGATTGCTCTACCCTAAACCCTAAAACAATAACCCCAGCAGGACCCCTACATTACCCAAACACCACTGCACTCCCCTAAACCCTAAACCAGTACCCCCAGCACAACCCACTACCCTACCCAAACACCACTGCACTACCCTAAACCATAAAAGACTGCCCCCAGCATGACCCCCTACACTACCCAAAAACCACTGCACTACCCAAAACCCTAAAACACTCCCCCAGCACGACTACCTACACTACCCAAACACCACTGCACTACCCTAAACCCTAAAACACTACCCCAGCATGACCCCCTACACTACCCAAACACCACTGCACTACTCTAAACCCTAAAACTACCCTTAGCACGGCCCCTAAACTACCCAAACACCTCTGCACTACCTTAAACTCTAAAACACTACCCCCAGCATGACCCCCTACACTACACCAACACCACTGCACTACCCTAAACCCTAAAACACTACCCCAGCACGACTCCCTACACCACTCAAACAGCATTGCAGTACCCTAAACCCTAAAACACTACCCCAGCACGACCCCCTGCAATACACAAGCACCACTGCACTACCCTTAACCCTCAAACACTACCACAAGCACGACTCCCAACACTACACAAACACCACTGCACTGCCCTAAACCCTGAAACACGGCCATCAGCATGAACCACTACGCTGCCCGAACACCACTACACTGCCCTAAACCATCAACACCACCCCCAGCACGACTCACTACTCTACCCGAACACCACTGCTCTGCCCTAAACCCTGAAACACCACCCCCAGCATGACCCCCCTATGCTGCCCGAACACCACTGCTCTGCCCTAAACCCTGAAACACCACCCCCAGCAGGACCCCCTACGCTGCCCGAACACCACTGCACTGCCCTAAACCCTGAAACACCAGCCCCAGCATGACTCCATACACTGTCGAACACCACTGCACTGCCCTAATTCCTGAAACACAAGCACCAGCACGACCCACTACACTCCCCGAAGACCACTGCACTGCCCTAAACCCTGAAACACCAGCCCCAGCACTACCCCCTACACTGCCTGAACACCACTCCACTGCCCTAAACCCTGACACACCAGCCCCAGCACGACCCCCTACTCTGCCCGAACACCACTGCACTGCCCTAAACCCTGAAACATCAGTCCCAGCAGGACCCCTACACTACCCAAACACCACTGCACTGCCCTAAACCCTGAAACACCACCCTCAGCACAACCCCCTACACTGCACGAACACCACTGCACTGCCCTAAACCCTAAAACACCACCCCCAGCACGACCTCCTTAACTGCCAGAACACCACTGCACTTCCCTAAACTTTAAAACACCACTCCCAGCATGACCCCCTACATTGCCCGAACACCACTGCACTGCCCTAAACCCTAAAACGCTACCCCCAGCATGACCCCTACACTGCCTGAGCACCACTGCACTGCCCTAAACCCTGAAACACCACCCCTAGCATGACCCCCTACACTGCCCGCACACCACTGCTCTGCCCTAAACCCTGAAACACCAGCCCCTGCACGACCACCCTCACTGCCCGAACACCACTGCACTGACCTAAACACTGTAACACCATCTCCATGCACGACCCCCTACACTGCCCGAACACCACTGCACTGCCCTAAACCCTAAAACACCACCCCCCTCCACGATCCCCCTACACTGCCCGAACTACACTGCACTGCCCTAAACCCTGAAACACCACCCCCCTGCATGACCCCCTACACTGCCCGAACAACACTGCACTGCCCTAATCCCTGAAACACCACCCCCGCACTGCCAGAACACAACTGCACTGCCCTAAACTCTGAAAAACCACCCCTGCATGCACCCCTACACTGCCAGAACACCACTGACCTACCCTAAACCCTAAACACCACCCCAAGCATGACCCCCTACACTACCCAAACACCACTGCACTCCCCTAAACCCTAAACCACTACCCCCAGCAGGACCCCCTATCAATCAATCAGCAGATTTGTAAAGCGCAATACTCACCCGCAAGGGTCTCAAGGCGCTGGGAGGAGGGGGGGGGGGCTGCTATTGCTCGAACAGCCAGGTCTTGAGCTTTTTCCTGAAGGAGAGGTGGTCCTGGGTCAGCCGTAGGTGGGTGGGGAGGGAGTTCCATGTCTTGGCTGCCAGGTAGGAGAAGGATCTTCCTCCGGCGGTGGCTCTGCAGATGCGTGGGACGGTGGCGAGGGCGAGGCTGGCGGAGCGGAGCTGGCGAGTGGGTGTGTAGAATGTGAGGCAGCTGTTGAGGTATTTGGGGCCCATGTCGTGGAGAGCTTTGTGAGCGTGGGTGAGGAGTCTGAACGTGATAATTTTGCTGACTGGGAGCCAGTGCAGGTCTTTCAGATGGGCGGAGATGTGGCTGTGGCGGGGGATGTCTAGGATGAGTCGTGCAGAGACGTTCTGTATGCGCTGGAGTCTTTTCTGGAGTTTGGCTGTGGTTCCCGCGTAGAGGGTGTTCCCATAGTCCAGTCGGCTGGTGACGAGGGCCTGGGTGACCGTCTTCCTGGTTTCGAAGGGGATCCACCGGAAGATCTTTCGGAGCATGCGCAGAGTGTTGAAGCAGGATGACAAGACGGCGTTGACTTGTTTGGTCATCGTGAGGGAGGAGTCCAGGATGAAGCCCAGGTTGCGTGCATGATCCGTTGGCTTGGTGGCGGTGCCCACGGCAGGTCGTCCCAGGCCGAGTGGGATGGTCCCAGGATGAGGACTTCCGTCTTGTCAGAGTTCAGTTTCAGACTGCTGAGCTTCATCCATTCTGCAACGTCTTTCATTCCTGCCTGGAGGTTGGCTCTGGCTGTGGCAGGGCCGTTGGTGAGGGAGAGGATCAGCTGGGTGTCGTCGGCGTAAGAGATGATGTTGAGGTTGTGTTGGCGTGCGATGGCTGCGAGCGGGCTCATGTAGACGTTGAAGAGGGTGGGGCTGAGCGAGGATCCTTGTGGAACGCCGCAGATGACTTCGGTGGCTGTGGAAAGGAATGGGGGAGTCGGACTCTCAGCGTTCTACCGGCGAGGAACGAGATGATCCACTCCAGGGCCGTTCCTTGGATTCCGGTGTTGCTGAGGCGATGTATCAGGGTGCGATGGCATACGGTGTCGAAGGCTGCTGAGAGGTCCAGGAGGATGAGGGCAGCTGTTTCCCAGTTGTCGAGCAAGGACCTGATGTCGTCGGTAGCTGCGATGAGGGTGGTCTCGGTGCTGCGGTTAACTAGTAAACCGGACTGCGAGGGGTCGAGGGATCCGTTGGTCTCGAGGAAGGCGGAGAGTTGTTTGTTGACGGTCTTCTCTATGACTTTGACAGGAAAAGGGAGGAGCGAGATGGGGCGGAAGTTCATGAGGTCGGTGGGGTCTGCGTTGGGTTTCTTCAGGAGGGCGCTGAGCTCGGCATGTTTCCAGCTCTCCGGGAAGGTGGCGGATGCGAAGGAGCTGTTGATGATGTCCCAGAGTTGGGGTGCGATGATGGAGTCGGCTTTGTTGAAGATGTGGTGTTGACAGGGGTCGGTAGGGGAGCCGGAGTGGATGGTGTTCATCGTGCAGGTGGTGTCTTCGGTGTTGACCGGGGTCCAGGTGCAGAGGGTGGTGGTGGGGGGTGCTGGTTCGGTGGTTGGGTGCGTGGTTTGTGCATCGAAGCTGTTGTGTATGTCGGTGATCTTGCGGTGAAAGAACGAGGCGAGTGAGTCACAGAGGTCCTGCGAGGGTGTGATGTCGTTGCTGCGGGCGCTGGGGTCGGCGAGCTCTTTGACGATTCTGAAGAGTTCTTTGCTGTGTTGGGTGTTGTTGTCCACTCCACACTACCCAAACACCACTGCACTACCCTAAACCATAAAACACTGCCCCCAGCATGACCCCCTACACTACCCAAAAACCACTGCACTACCCTAAACCATAAAAAAACACTCCCCCAGCACGACTACCTACACTACCCAAACACCACTGCACTACCCTGAACCCTAAAACACTACCCCCAGCACGACCCCCTACACTACCCAAACACCATTGCACTACTCTAAACCCCAAATCTACCCTTAGCACGGCCCCCTACACTACCCAAACACCTCTCCACTACCCTAAACCCTAAAACACTACCCCCAGCACGACCCCCTACACTACACCAACACCACTGCACTACCCTAAACCCTAAAACACTACCCCAGCACGACCCCCTACACTACTCTAACACCACTGCACTACCCTAAACCCTAAAACACTGCCCCCAGCACGACTCCCTACACCACCCAAACAGCACTGCAGTACCCTAAACCCTAAAACACTACCCCCAGCATGACCCCTACAATACACAAGCACCACTGCACTACCCTTAACCCTAAAACACTACCACAAGCACGACTCCCAACACTACACAAACACCACTGCACTTCCCTAAACCTTAAAACACCACTCCCAGCATGACCCTCTACACTGCCCGAACACCACTGCACTGCCCTAAACCCTAAAACGCTACCCCCAGCATGACCCCCTACACTGCCCGAACACCACTGCTCTGCCCTAAACCCTGAAATACCATCCCCTGCACGACCACCTTCACTGCCCGAACACCACTGCACTGACCTAAACACTGTAACACCATCCACATGCACGACCCCCTACACAGCCCGAACACCACTGCACTGCCCTAAACCCTAAAACACCACCCCCTGCACGACCCCCCTACACTGCCCGAACAACACTGCACTTCCTTAAACCCTGAAACACCACCCCCCTGCATGACCCCCTTCACTGCCCGAACAACACTGCACTGCCCTAAACCCTGAAACACAACCCCCGCACTGCCAGAACACCACTGCACTGCCCTAAACTCTGAAAAACCAACCCCGCATGCACCCCTACACTGCCAGAACACCACTGCACTGCCCTAAACCCTAAAACACCACCCCCCTGCACGACACCCCTACACTGCCCGAACAACACTGCACTGCCCTAAACCCTGAAACACCACCTCCTGCATGACCCCCTACACTGCCCGAACAACACTGCACTGCCCTAAACCCTGAAACACCACTCCGCACTGCCAGAACACCACTGCACTGCCCTAAACTCTGAAAAACCACCCCCGCCTTCACCCCTACACTGTCAGAACACCACTGCACTGCCCTAAACCCTAAACACCAACCCCAGCATGACCCCCTACACTGCCCGAACAACACTGCACTGCCCTAAACCCTAAAACACCACCCTGCACTGCCAGAACACCACTGCACTGCCTTAAACTCTGAAAAACCACCCCCGCCTTCACTCCTACATTTCCCGAACACCACTGCTCTGCCCTAAACACCACCCCCAGTACGACCCCCTACACTGCCTGAACACTGCACTGACCTAAACCCTGAACCACCAGCCCCAGCACGACCCCCTACACTGCCCGAACACCACTGCACTGATCTATCCCCTGAAACATCAGCCCCAGCATGATCCCCTACACTGACCGAACACCACGGCACTGCCCTAAACCCTGAAACACCAGCCCCAGCACGACCCCCTACACTGCTCGAACACCACTGCACTGCCCTAAACCCTGAAACACCTGGTCCAGCACGACCACCTACACTGCCCGAACACCAATGCACTGCCCTAAACCCTGAAACACCAGCCCCGGCACGACCCCCTACACTACCAAAACACCACTGCACTGCCCTAAACCCTGAAACACCACCAACCTGCACCACCACCTACACTGCCGGAACACCACTGCACTGACCTAAACACTGTAACACCACCCCCATGCACGACCCCCTACACTGTCCGAACACCACTACACTGCCATAAACCCTGAAACACCACCCCCACACGATACCCTACACTGCACGAACACCACTTCACTACCCTAAACCCTAAAACAGCAACCCCAGCACGACCCCCTTCACTGCCCGAACACCACTGCACTTCCCAAAACCCTAAAACACCACTCCCAGCACGACCCCCTACACTGCCCAAACACCACTGCACTGCCCTAAACCCTAAAACACTGCCCCCAGCATGAACCTCTACACTGCCCAAACACCACTGCACTGCCCTAAACCCTGAAACACCACCCCTAGTACGACCCCAACACTGCCCGAACACTACTGAACTGCCCTAATCCCTGAAACACCACCTCCAGCATGACCCCCTACGCTGCACGAACACCACTGCACTGCCCTAAACCATAAAACACCACCCCCAGCATGACCCCCTACACTGCCCGAACACCACTGCACTTTCCTAAACCCTAAAACACCACCCCCAGCATGACCCACTACACTGCCCGAACACCACTGCACTGCCCTAAACCCTGAAATGCTAGTCCCAGCACGACCCCCTACACTGCCTGAACACCACTCCACTGCCCTAAACCTTGGAACACCAGTCCCAGCACAACCCCTACTCTGCCCGAACACCACTGCACTGCCCTAAACCCTGAAACACCACCCTCAGCACAACCCCCTACACTGCACGAACACCACTGCACTGCCCTAAACCCTAAAACACCATGCCCAGCATGACCCCCTTCACTGCCCGAACACCACTGCACTTCCCTAAACCTTAAAACACTACCCCCTACACTGCCCGAACACCACTGCACTGCCCAAAATCCTAAAACACCACCCCCAGCACGACCCCCTAAACTGCCCGAACACCACTGCACTGTCCTAAACCCCAAAACACCACCCCTAGCACGACCTCCTACACTGCTCAAACACCACTGCACTGCCCTAAACCCTAAAACACCACCCCCAACACGACCCCCTACACTACACAAACACCACTCCACTACCCTAAACCCTAAAACTCTACCCCCACACTACACAAACACCAATTCACTACCCTAAACCCTAAAACACCACCCCCAGCACGACCCCCTACACTACACAAACACCAATGCACTACCCTAAACCCTGAAACACCACCACCCTGCACCACCACCTACACTGCCGGAACACCACTGCACTGCCATAAACCCTGAAACACCACCCCCACACGATACCCTACACTGCACGAACACCACTTCACTACCCTAAACCCTAAAACAGCAACCCCAGCATGACCCCCTTCACTGCCTGAACACCACTGCACTTCCCAAAACCCTAAAACACCACTCCCAGCACGACCCCCTACACTGCCCGAACACCACTGCACTGCCCTAAACCCTAAAACACTACCCCCAGCATGAACCCCTACACTGCCCAAACACCACTGCACTGCCCTAAACCCTGAAACACCACCCCCAGTACGACCCCAACACTGCCCGAACACTACTGCACTGCCCTAATCCCTGAAACACCACCTCCAGCACGACCCCCTACACTGCACAAACACCACTGCACTGCCCTAAACCATGAAACACCACCCCCAGCATGACCCCCTACACTGCCCGAACACCACTGCACTGCCCTAAACCCTAAAACACCACCCCCAGCACGACCCACTGCACTGCCCTAAACCCTGAAATGCCAGTCCCAGCACGACCCCCTACACTGCCTGAACACCACTCCACTGCCCTAAACCCTGAAACACCAGCCCCAGCACAACCCCTACTCTGCCCGAACACCACTGCACTGCCCTAAACCCTGAAACACCAGCCCCAGCACGACCCCCTACACTACCCAAACACCACTGCACTGCCCTAAACCCTGAAACACCACCCTCAGCACAACCCCCTACACTGCACGAACACCACTGCACTGCCCTAAACCCTAAAACACCATGCCCGGCATGACCCCCTACACTGCCCGAACACCACTGCACTTCCCTAAACCTTAAAACACCACCCCCAGCATGACCCCCTACACTGCCCGAACACCACTGCACTGCCCAAAATCCTAAAACACCACCCCCAGCACGACCCCCCTAAACTGCCCGAACACCACTGCACTGTCCTAAACCCCAAAACACCACCCCTAGCACGACCTCCTACACTGCTCAAACACCACTGCACTGCCCTAAACCCTAAAACACCACCCCCAACATGACCCCCTACACTACACAAACACCACTGCACTACCCTCAACCCTAAAACACCACCCCAAGCATGACCCCTATACTACCCAAACACCACTGCACTACCCTAAACCCTAAATCACTAACCCCCAGCACGACCCCCTACACTACCCAAAGACCACTGCACTACCCTAAACCCTAAAACACTACCCCTAGCACGAACCTCTACACTACCCAAAGACCAATGCACTACCCTAAAACCTAAAACACGACCCCCTACACTACACATACACTGCTGCACTTCCCTAAAACCTAAAACACTACCAGCAGCTCGACCCCCTACACAACACAAACACCAATGCACTACCCGAAACCCTAAAACTCTACCCCCACACTACACATACACCAATTCACTACCCTAAACCCTAAAACACTACCCCCAGCACGACCCCCTACACTACACAAACAATAATGCACTACCCTAAACCCTAAAACTCTACCCCCACACTACACAAACACCAATTCACTACCCTAAACCCTAAAACACTACCCCCAGCACGACCCCCTACACACTACCCAAACACCACTGCACTACCCTAAACCCTAAAACACAACCCCCAGCAGTACCCCCTACACTACCCAAACACCACTGCACTACCCTAAACCCTAAAACACTACCCTCAGCAGTACCCACTACACTACCCAAACACGACTGCACTCCCCTAAACCCTAAACCACTATCCCCAGCACGACCCACTACACTACCCAAACACCACTTCACTACCCTAAACCATAAAAGACTGCCCCCAGCATGACCCCCTACACTACCCAAAAACCACTGCACTACCCGAAACCCTAAAACACTCCCCCAGCACGACTACCTACACTACCCAAACACCACTGCACTACCCTAAACCCTAAAACACTACCCCCAGCATGACCCCCTACACTACCCTAACACCACTGCACTACTCTAAACCCTAAATATACCCTTTGCACGGCCCCCTACACTACCCAAACACCTCTGCACTACCCTAAACCCTAAAACACTATCCCCAGCACGACCCCCTACACTACACCAACACCACTGCACTACCCTAAACCCTAAAACACTACCCCAGCACGACCCCCTACACCACCCAAACAGCATTGCAGTACCCTAAACCCTAAAACACTACCCAAGCACGACCCCCTGCAATGCACAAGAACCACTGCACTACCCTTAACCCTAAAACACTACCACAAGCACGACTCCCAACACTACACAAACACCACTGCACTGCCCTAAACCCTGAAACACCACCATCAGCATGAACCACTACGCTGCCTGAACACCACTGCTCTGCCCAAAACCCTGAAACACCACCCCCAGCACGACCCCCCAATGCTGCCCGAACACCACTGCTCTGCCCAAAATCCTGAAACACCACCCCCAGCAAGACCCCCACGCTGCCCGAACACCACTGCACTGCCCTAAACCCTGAAACACCAGCCCCAGCACGACTCCATACACTGTCAAACACCACTGCACTGCCCTAATTCTTGAAACACCAGCACCAGCACGACCCACTACACTCCCCGAACACCACTGCACTGCCCTAAACCCTGAAACACCACCCTCAGCACAACCCCCTACACTGCACGAACACCACTGCACTGCCCTAAACCCTAAAACACCACCCCCAGCGCGACCCCCTTCACTGTCCAAATACCACTGCACTTCCCTAAACCTTAAAACACCACTCCCAGCATGACCCCCTACACTGCCCAAACACCACTGCACTGCCCTAAACCCTGAAACACCACCCCCAGCATGACCCCCTACACTGCCCGAACATCACTGCACTGCCCTAAATCCTAAAACACCATCCCCAGCACGACCCCCTAAACTGCCCGAACACCACTGCACTGCCCTAAACCTTAAAACACCACCCCCAGCACGACCTCCTACACTGCTCGAACACCACTGCACTGCCCTAAACCCTAAAACACCACCCCAAGCATGACCTCCTATACTACCCAAACACCACTGCTCTACCCTAAACCCTAAAACAATAACCCCCAGCACGACCCCCTACACTACCCAGAGACCACTGCACTACCCTAAACCCTAAAACACTACCCCCAGCAGGAACCTCTACACTACCCAAAGACCACTGCACTACCCTAAAACCTAAAACACAACCCCCTACACAACACAAACACCGCTGCACTTCCCTAAAACCTAAAACACTACCAGCAGCACGACCCCCTACACTACACAAACACCACTGCACTACCCTAAACCCTAAAACTCTACCCCCACACTACACAAACACCACTTCACTACCCTAAACCCTAAAACACTACCCCCAGCACGACCCCCTACACACTATCCAAACACCACTGCACTACCCTAAACCCTAACACACGACCCCCACCAGTACCCCCTACACTACCCAAACACCACTGCACTACCCTAAACCCTAAAACACTACCCCCAGCAGTACCCACTACACTACCCAAACACGATTGCTCTACCCTAAACCCTAAAACACTAACCCCAGCAGGACCCCCTACACTACCCAAACACTACTGCACTCCCCTAAACCCTAAACCACTACCCCCTAGCACAACCCCCTATCAATCAATCAGCAGATTTTTAAAGCGCACTATTCACCTGCAAGGTTCTCAAGGCACTGGGAGGAGGGGGGGAGCTGCTATTGCTCGTACAGCCAGGTCTTGAGCTGTTTCCTGAAGGAGAGGTGGTCCTGGGTCAGCCGTAGGTGGGTGGGGAGGGAGTTCCATGTCTTGGCCGCCAGGTAGGAGAAGGATCTTCCTCCAGCGGTGGCTCTGCGGATGCGTGGGATGGTGGCGAGGGCGAGGCTGGCGGAGCAGAGCTGGCGAGTGGGTGTGTAGAATGTGAGGCGGCTGTTGAGGTATTTGGGGCCCATGTCGTGGAGAGCTGTGTGAGCGTGGGTGAGGAGTCTGAACGTGATCCTCTTGCTAACTGGGAGCCAGTGCAGGTCTTTCAGATGGGCGGAGATGTGGCTGTGGCGGGGGATGTCTAGGATGAGTCGTGCAGAGACGTTCTGTATGCGCTGGAGTCTTTTCTGGAGTTTGGCTGTGGTTCCCGCGTAGAGGGTGTTCCCATAGTCCAGTCGGCTGGTGACGAGGGCCTGGGTGAGCGTCTTCCTGGTTTCGAAGGGGATCCACCGGAAGATCTTTCGGAGCATGCGCAGAGTGTTGAAGCAGGATGACGAGACGGCGTTGACTTGTTTGGTCATCGTGAGGGAGGAGTCCAGGATGAAGCCCAGGTTGCGTGCATGATCTGTTGGCTTGGGGGCGGTGCCCAGGGCAGGGGACCACCAGGAGTCGTCCCAGGCCGAGTGGGAGGGTCCCAGGATGAGGACTTCCGTCTTGTCAGAGTTCAGTTTCAGACGGCTGAGCTTTATCCATTCCGCGACGTCTTTCATTCCTGCCTGGAGGTTGGCTCTGGCTGTGGCAGGGTCGTTGGTGAGGGAGAGGATCAGCTGGGTGTCGTCGGCGTAGGAGATGATGTTGAGGTTGTGTTGGCGTGCGATGGCTGCGAGCGGGCTCATGTAGACGTTGAAGAGGGTGGGGCTGAGCGAGGATCCTTGTGGAACGCCGCAGATGACTTCGGTGGCCGCGGAAAGGAATGGGGGAGTCGGACTCTCTGGGTTCTTCCGGCGAGGAACGAGATGATCCACTCCAGGGCCGTTCCTTGGATTCCGGTGTTGCTGAGGCGATGTATCAGGGTGCGATGGCATACGGTGTCAAAGGCTGCTGAGAGGTCTAGGAGGATGAGGGCAGCTGTTTGCCCGCTGTTGAGCAAGGACCTGATGTCGTCAGTAGCTGCGATGAAGGCGGTCTCGGTGCTGTGGTTAGCTCGGAAACCGGACTGCGAGGGGTCGAGGGATCCGTTGGTCTCGAGGAAGGCGGAGAGTTGTTTGTTGACGGTCTTCTCTATGACTTTGGCAGGAAAAGGGAGGAGCGAGATGGGGCGGGAGTTCTTGAGGTCGGTGGGGTCCGAGTTGGGTTTCTTCAGGTGGGCGCTGAGCTCGGCATGTTTCCAGTTCTCCGGGAATGTGGCGGATGCGAAGGAGCTGTTGATGATGTCCCGGAGTTGGGGTGCGATGATGGAGTCGGCTTTGTTGAAGATGTGGTGTGGACAGGGGTCAGTAGGGGAGCCAGAGTGGATGGTGTTCATCGTGCGGGTGGTGTCTTCGGTGTTGACCGGGGTCCAGGTGCAGAGGGTGGTGGTGGGGGGTGCTGGTTTGGTGGTTGGGTGCGTGGTTTGTGCGTCAAAGCTGTTGTGTATGTCGGTGATCTTGCAGTGAAAGAACGAGGCGAGTTAGTCACAGAGGTCCTGCGAGGGTGTGATGTCACTGCTGCAGGAGCTGGGTCGGCGAGCTCTTTGATGATTCTGAAGAGTTCCTTGCTGTGTTGGGTGTTGTTGTCCAGTCCACACTACCCAAATACCACTGCACTACCCTAAACCCTAAAACACTCCCCCAGCACGACTACCTACACTACCCAAACACCACTGAACTACCCTAAACCCTAAAACACTACCCCCAGCACTACCCCCTACACTACCCAAACACCACTGCACTACTCTAAACCCTAAATATACCCTTAGCACGGCCCCCTACACTACCCAAACACCTCTGCACTACCCTAAACCCTAAACACTACCCCCAGCATGACCCCCTACACTACACCAACACCACTGCACTACCCTAAACCCTAAAACACTGCCCCCAGCATGACCCCCTACACCACACAAACAGCACTGCAGTACCCTAAACCCTAAAACACTACCCCCAGCATGACCCCCTACAATACACAAGCACCACTGTACTACCCTTAACCCTAAAACACTACCACAAGCACGACTCCCAACACTACACAAACACCACTGCTCTTCCCTAAACCTTAAAACACCACTCCCAGCATGACCCCCTACACTGCCTGAGCACCACTGCACTGCCCTAAACCCTGAAACACCACCTTGAGCATGACCCCCTACACTGCCCGAACACCACTGCTCTGCCCTAAACCCTGAAATACCAGCCCCTGCACGACCTCATTCACTGCCCGAACACCACTGCACTGACCTAAACACTGTAACACCATCCCCATGCACGACCCCCTACACTGCCCGAACACCACTGCACTGCCCTAAACCCTAAAACACCACCCCCCTGCACGACCTCCCTACACTGCCCGAACAACACTGCACTGCCCTAAACCCTGAAACACCACCCCCTGCACGACCCCCTACACTGCCCGAACAACACGGCACTGCCCTAAACCCTGAAACACCACCCCCACACTGCCAGAACACCACTGCACTGCCCTACACTCTGAAAAACCACCCCCGCATGCACCCCTACACTGCCAGAACACCACTGCACTACCCTAAACCCTAAAACAGCAACCCCAGCATGACCCCTTCACTGCCCGAACACCACTGCACTTCCCTAAACCCTAAAACACCACTCCCAGCACATCCCCCTACACTGCCCAAACACCACTGCACTACCCTAAACCCTAAAACACCACCCCCAGCATGACCCCCTACACTGCCTGAACACCACTCCACTGCCCTAAACCCTGAAACACCAGCCCCAGCACAACCCCTACTCTGCCCGAACACCACTGCACTGCCCTAAACCCTGAAACACCAGCCCCAGCACGACCCCCTACACTACCCAAACACCACTGCACTGCCCTAAACCCTGAAACACCACCCTCAGCACAACCCCCTACACTGCACGAACACCACTGCACTGCCCTAAACCCTAAAACACCATGCCCGGCATGACCCCCTACACTGCCCGAACACCACTGCACTTCCCTAAACCTTAAAACACCACCCCAGCATGACCCTCTACACTGCCCGAACACCACTGCACTGCCCAAAATCCTAAAACACCACCCCCAGCACGACCCCCCTAAACTGCCCGAACACCACTGCACTGTCCTAAACCCCAAAACACCACCCCTAGCACGACCTCCTACACTGCTCAAACACCACTGCACTGCCCTAAACCCTAAAACACCACCCCCAACATGACCCCCTACACTACACAAACACCACTGCACTACCCTCAACCCTAAAACACCACCCCAAGCATGACCCCTATACTACCCAAACACCACTGCACTACCCTAAACCCTAAATCACTAACCCCCAGCACGACCCCCTACACTACCCAAAGACCACTGCACTACCCTAAACCCTAAAACACTACCCCTAGCACGAACCTCTACACTACCCAAAGACCAATGCACTACCCTAAAACCTAAAACACGACCCCCTACACTACACATACACTGCTGCACTTCCCTAAAACCTAAAACACTACCAGCAGCTCGACCCCCTACACAACACAAACACCAATGCACTACCCGAAACCCTAAAACTCTACCCCCACACTACACATACACCAATTCACTACCCTAAACCCTAAAACACTACCCCCAGCACGACCCCCTACACTACACAAACAATAATGCACTACCCTAAACCCTAAAACTCTACCCCCACACTACACAAACACCAATTCACTACCCTAAACCCTAAAACACTACCCCCAGCACGACCGCCTACACACTACCCAAACACCACTGCACTACCCTAAACCCTAAAACACTACCCTCAGCAGTACCCACTACACTACCCAAACACGACTGCACTCCCCTAAACCCTAAACCACTATCCCCAGCACGACCCACTACACTACCCAAACACCACTTCACTACCCTAAACCATAAAAGACTGCCCCCAGCATGACCCCCTACACTACCCAAAAACCACTGCACTACCTGAAACCCTAAAACACTCCCCCAGCACGACTACCTACACTACCCAAACACCACTGCACTACCCTAAACCCTAAAACACTACCCCCAGCATGACCCCCTACACTACCCTAACACCACTGCACTACTCTAAACCCTAAATATACCCTTTGCACGGCCCCCTACACTACCCAAACACCTCTGCACTACCCTAAACCCTAAAACACTATCCCCAGCACGACCCCCTACACTACACCAACACCACTGCACTACCCTAAACCCTAAAACACTACCCCAGCACGACCCCCTACACCACCCAAACAGCATTGCAGAACCCTAAACCCTAAAACACTACCCAAGCACGACCCCCTGCAATGCACAAGAACCACTGCACTACCCTTAACCCTAAAACACTACCACAAGCACGACTCCCAACACTACACAAACACCACTGCACTGCCCTAAACCCTGAAACACCACCATCAGCATGAACCACTACTCTGCCTGAACACCACTGCTCTGCCCAAAACCCTGAAACACCACCCCCAGCACGACCCCCCAATGCTGCCCGAACACCACTGCTCTGCCCAAAATCCTGAAACACCACCCCCAGCAAGACCCCCACGCTGCCCGAACACCACTGCACTGCCCTAAACCCTGAAACACCAGCCCCAGCACGACTCCATACACTGTCAAACACCACTGCACTGCCCTAATTCTTGAAACACCAGCACCAGCACGACCCACTACACTCCCCGAACACCACTGCACTGCCCTAAACCCTGAAACACCACCCTCAGCACAACCCCCTACACTGCACGAACACCACTGCACTGCCCTAAACCCTAAAACACCACCCCCAGCGCGACCCCCTTCACTGTCCAAATACCACTGCACTTCCCTAAACCTTAAAACACCACTCCCAGCATGACCCCCTACACTGCCCAAACACCACTGCACTGCCCTAAACCCTGAAACACCACCCCCAGCATGACCCCCTACACTGCCCGAACATCACTGCACTGCCCTAAATCCTAAAACACCATCCCCAGCACGACCCCCTAAACTGCCCGAACACCACTGCACTGCCCTAAACCTTAAAACACCACCCCCAGCACGACCTCCTACACTGCTCGAACACCACTGCACTGCCCTAAACCCTAAAACACCACCCCAAGCATGACCCCCTATACTACCCAAACACCACTGCTCTACCCTAAACCCTAAAACAATAACCCCCAGCACGACCCCATACACTACCCAGAGACCACTGCACTACCCTAAACCCTAAAACACTACCCCCAGCAGGAACCTCTACACTACCCAAAGACCACTGCACTACCCTAAAACCTAAAACACAACCCCCTACACAACACAAACACCGCTGCACTTCCCTAAAACCTAAAACACTACCAGCAGCACGACCCCCTACACTACACAAACACCACTGCACTACCCTAAACCCTAAAACTCTACCCCCACACTACACAAACACCACTTCACTACCCTAAACCCTAAAACACTACCCCCAGCACGACCCCCTACACACTATCCAAACACCACTGCACTACCCTAAACCCTAACACACGACCCCCACCAGTACCCCCTACACTACCCAAACACCACTGCACTACCCTAAACCCTAAAACACTACCCCCAGCAGTACCCACTACACTACCCAAACACGATTGCTCTACCCTAAACCCTAAAACACTAACCCCAGCAGGACCCCCTACACTACCCAAACACTACTGCACTCCCCTAAACCCTAAATCACTACCCCCTAGCACAACCCCCTATCAATCAATCAGCAGATTTTTAAAGCGCACTATTCACCTGCAAGGTTCTCAAGGCACTGGGAGGAGGGGGGGAGCTGCTATTGCTCGAACAGCCAGGTCTTGAGCTGTTTCCTGAAGGAGAGGTGGTCCTGGGTCAGCCGTAGGTGGGTGGGGAGGGAGTTCCATGTCTTGGCCGCCAGGTAGGAGAAGGATCTTCCTCCAGCGGTGGCTCTGCGGATGCGTGGGATGGTGGCGAGGGCGAGGCTGGCAGAGCAGAGCTGGCGAGTGGGTGTGTAGAATGTGAGGCGGCTGTTGAGGTATTTGGGGCCCATGTCGTGGAGAGCTGTGTGAGCGTGGGTGAGGAGTCTGAACGTGATCCTCTTGCTAACTGGGAGCCAGTGCAGGTCTTTCAGATGGGCGGAGATGTGGCTGTGGCGGGGGATGTCTAGGATGAGTCGTGCAGAGACGTTCTGTATGCGCTGGAGTCTTTTCTGGAGTTTGGCTGTGGTTCCCGCGTAGAGGGTTTTCCCATAGTCCAGTCGGCTGGTGACGAGGGCCTGGGTGAGCGTCTTCCTGGTTTCGAAGGGGATCCACCGGAAGATCTTTCGGAGCATGCGCAGAGTGTTGAAGCAGGATGACGAGACGGCGTTGACTTGTTTGGTCATCGTGAGGGAGGAGTCCAGGATGAAGCCCAGGTTGCGTGCATGATCTGTTGGCTTGGGGGCGGTGCCCAGGGCAGGGGACCACCAGGAGTCGTCCCAGGCCGAGTGGGAGGGTCCCAGGATGAGGACTTCCGTCTTGTCAGAGTTCAGTTTCAGACGGCTGAGCTTTATCCATTCCGCGACGTCTTTCATTCCTGCCTGGAGGTTGGCTCTGGCTGTGGCAGGGTCGTTGGTGAGGGAGAGGATCAGCTGGGTGTCGTCGGCGTAGGAGATGATGTTGAGGTTGTGTTGGCGTGCGATGGCTGCGAGCGGGCTCATGTAGACGTTGAAGAGGGTGGGGCTGAGCGAGGATCCTTGTGGAACGCCGCAGATGACTTCGGTGGCCGCGGAAAGGAATGGGGGAGTCGGACTCTCTGGGTTCTTCCGGCGAGGAACGAGATGATCCACTCCAGGGCCGTTCCTTGGATTCCGGTGTTGCTGAGGCGATGTATCAGGGTGCGATGGCATACGGTGTCAAAGGCTGCTGAGAGGTCTAGGAGGATGAGGGCAGCTGTTTGCCCGCTGTTGAGCAAGGACCTGATGTCGTCAGTAGCTGCGATGAAGGCGGTCTCGGTGCTGTGGTTAGCTCGGAAACCGGACTGCGAGGGGTCGAGGGATCCGTTGGTCTCGAGGAAGGCGGAGAGTTGTTTGTTGACGGTCTTCTCTATGACTTTGGCAGGAAAAGGGAGGAGCGAGATGGGGCGGGAGTTCTTGAGGTCGGTGGGGTCCGAGTTGGGTTTCTTCAGGTGGGCGCTGAGCTCGGCATGTTTCCAGTTCTCCGGGAATGTGGCGGATGCGAAGGAGCTGTTGATGATGTCCCGGAGTTGGGGTGCGATGATGGAGTCGGCTTTGTTGAAGATGTGGTGTGGACAGGGGTCAGTAGGGGAGCCGGAGTGGATGGTGTTCATCGTGCGGGTGGTGTCTTCGGTGTTGACCGGGGTCCAGGTGCAGAGGGTGGTGGTGGGGGGTGCTGGTTTGGTGGTTGGGTGCGTGGTTTGTGCGTCGAAGCTGTTGTGTATGTCGGTGATCTTGCAGTGAAATAACGAGGCGAGTTAGTCACAGAGGTCCCGCGAGGGTGTGATGTCACTGCTGCAGGAGCTGGGTCGGCGAGCTCTTTGATGATTCTGAAGAGTTCCTTGCTGTGTTGGGTGTTGTTGTCCAGTCCACACTACCCAAATACCACTGCACTACCCTAAACCCTAAAACACTCCCCCAGCACGACTACCTACACTACCCAAACACCACTGAACTACCCTAAACCCTAAAACACTACCCCCAGCACTACCCCCTACACTACCCAAACACCACTGCACTACTCTAAACCCTAAATATACCCTTAGCACGGCCCCCTACACTACCCAAACACCTCTGCACTACCCTAAACCCTAAACACTACCCCCAGCATGACCCCCTACACTACACCATCACCACTGCACTACCCTAAACCCTAAAACACTATCCCAGCACGACCCACTCCACTACTCTAACACCACTGCACTACCCTAAACCCTAAAACACTGCCCCCAGCATGACCCCCTACACCACACAAACAGCACTGCAGTACCCTAAACCCTAAAACACTACCCCCAGCATGACCCCCTACAATACACAAGCACCACTGTACTACCCTTAACCCTAAAACACTACCACAAGCACGACTCCCAACACTACACAAACACCACTGCTCTTCCCTAAACCTTAAAACACCACTCCCAGCATGACCCCCTACACTGCCTGAGCACCACTGCACTGCCCTAAACCCTGAAACACCACCTTGAGCATGACCCCCTACACTGCCCGAACACCACTGCTCTGCCCTAAACCCTGAAATACCAGCCCCTGCACGACCTCATTCACTGCCCGAACACCACTGCACTGACCTAAACACTGTAACACCATCCCCATGCACGACCCCCTACACTGCCCGAACACCACTGCACTGCCCTAAACCCTAAAACACCACCCCCCTGCACGACCTCCCTACACTGCCCGAACAACACTGCACTGCCCTAAACCCTGAAACACCACCCCCTGCACGACCCCCTACACTGCCCGAACAACACGGCACTGCCCTAAACCCTGAAACACCACCCCCACACTGCCAGAACACCACTGCACTGCCCTACACTCTGAAAAACCACCCCCGCATGCACCCCTACACTGCCAGAACACCACTGCACTACCCTAAACCCTAAAACAGCAACCCCAGCACGACCCCTTCACTGCCCGAACACCACTGCACTTCCCTAAACCCCAAAACACCACTCCCAGCACATCCCCCTACACTGCCCAAACACCACTGCACTACCCTAAACCCTAAAACACCACCCCCCTGCATGACCCTCCTACACTGCCCGAACAACACTGCACTGCCCTAAACCCTGGAACACCACCCCCGCACTGCCAGAACAATACTGCACTGCCCTAAACTCTGAAAAACCACCCCCGCCTTCACCCCTACACTGCCAGAACACCACTGCACTGCCCTAAACCCTAAACACCAACCCCAGCATGACCCACTACTCTGCCTGAACACCACTGCTCTGCCCTAAACACCACCCCCAGTACGACCCCCTACACTGCCCGAACAACACTGCACTGACCTAAACCGTGAACCACCAGCCCCAGCATGACCCCCTACACTGCCCGAACACCACTGCACTGACCTATCCCCTGAAACATCAACCCCAGCATGACCCCCTACACTGCCTGAACACCACTGCACTGCCTTAAACCCTGAAACACCAGCCCCAGCACGACCCCCTACACTGCCTGAACACCACTGCACTGCCCTAAACCCTGAAACACCAGCCCCAGCACGACCACCTACACTGCTCGAACACCAGTGCACTGCCCTAAACCCTGAAACACCAGCCCCGGCATGACACCCTACACTACCCAAACACCACTGCACTGCCCTAAACCCTGAAACACCACCACCCTGCACCACAACCTACACTGCCCGAACACCACTGCACTGACCTAAACACTGTAACACCACCCCCATGCACGACCCCCTACACTGCCCGAACACCACTACACTGCCATAAACCCTGAAACACCACCCCCACATGATACCCTACACTGCACGAACACCACTTCACTACCCTAAACCCTAAAACGGAAACCCCAGCACGACACCCTTCACTGCCCGAACACCACTGCACTGCCCTAAACCCTAAAACACTATCCCCAGCATGAACCCCTACACTGCCCAAACACCACTGCACTGCCCTAAACCCTGAAACACCACCCCCAGCACGACCTCCAACACTGCCCGAACACTACTGAACTGCCCTAATCCCTGAAACACCACCCCCACATGACACCTTACACTGCACGAACACCACTTCACTACCCTAAACCCTAAAACAGTAACCCCAGCACGACCCCCTTCACTGCCCGAACACCACTGCACTTCCCAAAACCCTAAAACACCACTCCCAGCACGACCCTCTACACTGCCCGAACACCACTGCACTGCCCTAAACCCTATAACACTACCCCCAGCATGAACCCCTACACTGCCCAAACACCACTGCACTGCCCTAAACCCTGAAACACCACCCCCAGCACGACCCCCAACACTGCCCGAACACTACTGCACTGCCCTAATCCCTGAAACACCACCCCCAGCACGACCCCCTACACTGCACGAACACCACTGCACTGCCCTAAACCATGAAACACCACCACCAGCATGACCCCCTACACTGCCTGAACACCACTGCACTGCCCTAAACCCTGAAACACCAGCCCCAACACAACCACCTACACTGCTCGAACACCACTGCACTGCCCTAAACCCTGAAACACCAGCCCCGGCACGACACCCTACACTACCCAAACACCACTGCACTGCCCTAAACCCTGAAACACCACCACCCTGCACCACAACCTACACTGCCCGAACACCACTGCACTGACCTAAACACTGTAACACCACCCCCATGCACGACCCCCTACACTGCCCGAACACCACTACACTGCCATAAACCCTGAAACACCACCCCCACATGATACCCTACACTGCACAAACACCATATCACTACCCTAAACCCTAAAACAGCAACCCCAGCACGACCCCCTTCACTGCCCGAACACCACTGCACTTCCCAAAACCCTAAAACACCACTCCCACCACGACCCCCTACACTGCCCGAACACCACTGCACTGCCCTAAACCCTAAAACACTACCCCCAGCATGAACCCCTACACTGCCCAAACACCACTGCACTGCCCTAAACCCTGAAACACCACCCCCAGCACGACCCCCAACACTGCCCGAACACTACTGCACTGCCCTAATCCCTGAAACACCACCCCAGCACGACCCCCTACACTGCACGAACACCACTGCACTGCCCTAAACCATGAAACACCACCACCAGCATGACCCCCTACACTGCCCGAACACCACTGCACTGCCCTAAACCCTAAAACACCACCCCCATCACGACCCTCTACACTGCCCGAACACCACTGCACTGCCCTAAACCCTGAAACGCCAGTCCCAGCACGACCCCCTACACTGCCTGAACACCACTCCACTGCCCTAAACCCTGAAACACCAGCCCCAGCACGACCCCTACTCTGCCTGAACACCACTGCAGTGCCCAGCCCCAGCACGACCCCCTACACTACCCAAACTCCACTGCACTGCCCTAAACCCTGAAACACCACCCTCAGCACAACCCCTCTACACTGCACGAACACCACTGCACTGCCCTAAACCCTAAAACACCACCCCCAGCACGACCCCCTTCACTGCCTGAACACCACTGTACTGCCCTAAACCCTAAAACACTACCCCCAGCATGAACCCCTACACTGCCCAAACACCACTGCACTGCCCTAAACCCTGAAACACCACCCCCAGCACGACCCCCAACACTGCCCGAACACTACTGCACTGCCCTAATCCCTGAAACACCACCCCAGCACGACCCCCTACACTGCACGAACACCACTGCACTGCCCTAAACCATGAAACACCACCACCAGCATGACCCCCTACACTGCCCGAACACCGCTGCACTGCCCTAAACCCTAAAACACCACCCCCATCACGACCCTCTACACTGCCCGAACACCACTGCACTGCCCTAAACCCTGAAATGCCAGTCCCAGCACGACCCCCTACACTGCCTGAACACCACTCCACTGCCCTAAACCCTGAAACACCAGCCCCAGCACGACCCCTACTCTGCCTGAACACCACTGCACTGCCCAGCCCCAGCACGACCCCCTACACTACCCAAACTCCACTGCACTGCCCTAAACCCTGAAACACCACCCTCAGCACAACCCCTCTACACTGCATGAACACCACTGCACTGCCCTAAACCCTAAAACACCACCCCCAGCACGACCCCCTTCACTGCCCGAACACCACTGCACTACCCTAAACCCTAAAACACTGCCCCCAGCATGACCCCCTACATCACCCAAACACCACTGCACTGCCATAAACCCTAAAACACTACCACAAGCACGACTCCCAACACTACACAAAAACCGCTGCACTTCCCTAAACCTTAAAACACCACTCCCAGCATGACCCCCTACACTGCCCGAACACCACTGCACTGCCCTAAACCCTAAAATGCTACCCCCAGCATGACCCCCTACACTGCCTGAGCACCACTGCACTGCCCTAAACCCTGAAACACCACCTTGAGCATGACCCCCTACACTGCCCGAACACCACTGCTCTGCCCTAAACCCTGAAATACCAGCCCCTGCACGACCACCTTCACTGCCCGAACACCACTGCGCTGACCTAAACACTGTAACACCATCCCCATGCACGACCCTCTACACTGCCCGAACACCACTGCACTGCCCTAAACCCTAAAACACAACCCCCCTGCATGACCCCCCTACACTGCCCGAACAACACTGCACTGCCCTAAACCCTGAATCACCACCCCCCTGCACGACCCCCTACACTGCCCGAACAACACTGCACTGACCTTAACCCTTAACCACCAACCCCACACTTACAGAACACAACTGCACTGCCCTAAACTCTGAAAAACCACCCCCGCATGCACCCCTATATGGCCAGAACACCACTGCACTGCCCTTAACCCTAAAACACCACCCCCCTGCACGACCCCTACTCTGCCTGAACACCACTGCACTGCCCAGCCCCAGCACGACCCCCTACACTACCCAAACTCCACTGCACTGCCCTAAACCCTGAAACACCACCCTCAGCACAACCCCTCTACACTGCATGAACACCACTGCACTGCCCTAAACCCTAAAACACCACCCCCAGCACGACCCCCTTCACTGCCCGAACACCACTGCACTACCCTAAACCCTAAAACACTGCCCCCAGCATGACCCCCTACATCACCCAAACACCACTGCACTGCCATAAACCCTAAAACACTACCACAAGCACGACTCCCAACACTACACAAAAACCGCTGCACTTCCCTAAACCTTAAAACACCACTCCCAGCATGACCCCCTACACTGCCCGAACACCACTGCACTGCCCTAAACCCTAAAATGCTACCCCCAGCATGACCCCCTACACTGCCTGAGCACCACTGCACTGCCCTAAACCCTGAAACACCACCTTGAGCATGACCCCCTACACTGCCCGAACACCACTGCTCTGCCCTAAACCCTGAAATACCAGCCCCTGCACGACCACCTTCACTGCCCGAACACCACTACGCTGACCTAAACACTGTAACACCATCCCCATGCACGACCCTCTACACTGCCCGAACACCACTGCACTGCCCTAAACCCTAAAACACAACCCCCCTGCATGACCCCCTACACTGCCCGAACAACACTGCACTGCCCTAAACCCTGAATCACCACCCCCCTGCACAACCCCCTACACTGCCCGAACAACACTGCACTGACCTAAACCCTTAAACACCAACCCCACACTGCCAGAACACAACTGCACTGCCCTAAACTCTGAAAAACCACCCCCGCATGCACCCCTATATGGCCAGAACACCACTGCACTGCCCTTAACCCTAAAACACCACCCCCCTGCACGACCCCCCTACACTGCCCGAACAACACTGCACTGCCCTAAACCCTGACACACCACCCCCTGCACGACCCTCTACACTGCCCGAACAACACTGCACTGGCCTAAACCCTGAAACACCACCCCGCACTGCCAGAACACAACTGCACTGCCATAAACTCTGAAAAACCACCCCGCCTTCACCCCTACACTGCCAGAACACCACTGCACTGCCCTAAACCCTAAACACCAACCCCAGCATGACTCACTACTCTGCCTGAACACCACTGCTCTGCCCTAAACACCACCCCCAGTACAACCCCCTTCACTGCCCGAACAACACTGCACTGACCTAAACCCTGAACCACCAGCCCCAGCACGACCCCCTACACTGCCCGGACACCACTGCACTGACCTATCCCCTGAAACATCAGCCCCAGCATGACCCCCTACACTGCCCGAACACCACTGCACTGCCCTAAACCCTGAAACACCAGCCCCAGCACGACCCCCTACACTGCCTGAACAACACTGCACTGCCCTAAACCCTGAAACACCAGCCCCAGCACGACCACCTACACTGCCCGAACACCACTGCACTGCCCTAAACCCTGAAACACCAGCCCCGGCACGACACCCTACACTACCCAAACACCACTGCACTGCCCTAAACCCTGAAACACCACCACCCTGCACCACCACATACACTGCCCGAACACCACTGCACTGACCTAAACACTGTAACACCACCCCCATGCACTTCCCCCTACACTGCCCGAACACCACTACACTGCCATAAACCCTGAAACACCACCCCCACACAATACTCTACACTGCACGAACACCACTTCACTACCCTAAACCCTAAAACAGCAACCCCAGCACGACCCCCTTCACTGCCCGAACACCACTGCACTTCCCAAAACCCTAAAACACCACTCCCAGCATGACCCCCTACACTGCCCGAACACCACTGCACTGCCCTAAACCCTAAAACACTACCCCCAGCATGAACCTCTACAATGCCCAAACACCACTGCACTGCCCTAAACCCTGAAACACCACCCCCAGCATGACCACCAACACTGCCCAAACACTACTGCACTGCCCTAATCCCTGAAACACCACCCCCAGCACGACCCCCTACAGTGCAAGAACACCACTGCACTGCACTAAACCATGAAACACCACCCCCAGCATGACCCCCTACACTGCCCGAACACCACTGCACTGCGCTAAACCCTAAAACACCACCCCCATCATGACCCTCTACACTGCCCGAACACCACTCCACTGCCCTAAACCCTGAAACACCAGCCCCAGCACGACCCCTACTCTGCCCGAACACCACTGCACTGCCCTAAACCCTGAAACACCAGCCCCAGCACGACCCCCTACACTACCCAAACACCACTGCACTGCCCTAAACCCTGAAACACCACCCTCAGCACAACCCCCTACACTGCACGAACACCACTGCACTGTCCTAAACCCTAAAACACCACCCCCAGCATGACACCCTTCACTGCCCGAACACCACTGCACTTCCCTAAACCTTAAAACACCACTCCCAGCATGACCCCCTACACTGCCCGAACACCACTGCACTGCCCTAAACCCTGAAACACCACCCCCAGCATGACCCCCTACACTGCCCGAACACCCCTGCACTGCCCAAAATCCCAAAACACCACCCCCAGCACGACCACCTAAACTTCCCGAACACCACTTCACTGTCCTAAACCCTAAAACACCACCCCTAGCACGACCTCCTACACTGCTCGAACACCACTGCACTGCCCTATACCCTAAAACACCACCCCCAGCACGACCCCCTACACTAAACAAACACCACTGCACTACCGTAAACCCTAAAACACCACCCCAAGCATGACCCCCTATACTACCCAAAGACCACTGCACTACCCTAAACCCTAAAACACTAACCCCCAGCACGACCCCCTACACTACCCAAAGACCACTGCACTATCCTAAACCCTAAAACACTACCCCTAGCACGAACCTCTACACTACCCAAAGACCACTGCACTGCCCTAAAACCTAAAACACGACCCCCTACACTACACAAACACCGGTGCACTTCCCTAAAACCTAAAACACTACCAGGAGCACGACCCCCTACACTACACAAACACCACTGCACTACCCTAAACCCTAAAACTCTACCCCCACACTACACAAACACCAATTCACTACCCTAAACCCTAAAACACAACCCCCAGCATGACCCCCTACACACTACCCAAACACCACTGCACTACCCTGAACCCTAAAACACGACCGCCAGCAGTACCCCCTACACTACCCAAACACCATTGCACTACCCTAAACCCTAAAACACTACCCCCAGCAGTAACCACTACACTACCCAAACACGATTGCTCTACCCTAAACCCTAAAACACTAACCCCAGCAGGACCCCCTACACTACCCAAACACCACTGCACTCCCCTAAACCCTAAACCACTACCCCCAGCACGACCCACTACACTACCCAAACACCACTGCACTACCCTAAAACCTAAAACACGACGCCCTACACTACACAAACACCGCTGCACTTCCCTAAAACCTAAAACACTGCCAGGAGCACGACCCCCTACACTACACAAACACCACTGCACTACCCTAAACCCTAAAACTCTACCCCCACACTACACAAACACCAATTCACTACCCTAAACCCTAAAACACTACCCCCAGCATGACCCCCTACACACTACCCAAACACCACTGCACTACCCTGAACCCTAAAACACGACCGCCAGCAGTACCCCCTACACTACCCAAACACCACTGCACTACCCTAAACCCTAAAACACTACCCCCAGCAGTAACCACAACACTACCCAAACACGATTGCTCTACCCTAAACCCTAAAACACTAACCCCAGCAGGACCCCCTACACTACCCAAACACCACTGCACTCCCCTAAACCCTAAACCACTACCCCCAGCACGACCCACTACACTACCCAAACACCACTGCACTACCCGAACCCCTAAAACACTCCCCCAGCATGACTACCTACACTACCCAAACACCACTGCACTACCCTAAACCCTAAAACACTACCCCCAGCATGACCCCCTACACTACCCAAACACCACTGCACTACTCTAAACCCTAAATCTACCCTTAGCACGGCCCCCTACACTACCCAAACACCTCTGCACTACCCTAAACCCTAAAACACTACCCCCAGCACGACCCCCTACACTACACCAACACCACTGCACTACCCTAAACCCTAAAACACTACCCCAGCATGACCTTCTACACCACCCAAACAGCATTGCAGTACCCTAAACCCTAAAACACTACCCCAGCACGACCCCCTGCAATACACAAGCACCACTGCACTACCCTTAACCCGAAAACACTACCACAAGCACGACTCCCAACACTAGACAAACACCACTGCACTGCCCTAAACCCTGAAACAAAGCCATCAGCTTGAACCACTATGCTGCCCGAACACCACTGCTCTGCCCTAAACCCTGAAACACCACCCCCAGCACGACCCCCCTATGCTGCCCGAAAACCACTGCTCTGCCCTAAACCCTGAAACACCACCCCCAGACAGACCCCTTACGCTGCTCGAAAACCACTGCACTGCCCTAAACCCTGAGACACCAGACCCAGCACGACTCCATACACTGTCGAACACCACTGCACTGCCCTAATTCCTGAAACACCAGCACCAGCACGACCCACTACACTCCCCGAACACCACTGCACTGCCCTAAACCCTGAAACACAACCCACAGCACGACCTCCTACACTGCCTGAACACCACTACACTGCCCTAAACCCTGAACCACCAGCCCCAGCACTACCCCCTACACTGCCCGACCACCACTGCACTGCCCTAAACCCTGAAGCATCAGAACCAGCACGACCCCCTACACTGCCCGAACACCACTGCATTGCCCTAATCCCTGAAGCATCAGCCCCAGCACGACCCTCTACACTGCCCAAACACCACTGCACTGCCTTAAACCCTGAAACACCAGCCCCAGCACAACCCCCTCCACTACCCAAACACCACTGCACTGCCCTAAACCCTGAAACACCACCCTCAGCACAACCCCCTACACTGCACGAACACCACTGCACTGCCTAAACCCTAAAACACCACCCCCAGCATGACCCGATTCACTGCCTGAACACCACTGCACTTTCCTAAACCCTGAAACACCACCCCCAGCATGACCTCCTACTCTGCCCGAACACCACTGCACTGCCCTCAACCCTGAAACACCAGCCCCAGCACGACCCCCTACACTACCCAAACACCACTGCACTGCCCTAAACCCTGCAACACCACCCTCAGCACAACCCCCTACACTGCACGAACACCACTGCACTGCCTAAACCCTGAAACACCACTCCCAGCATGACCCCCTACACTGCCCGAACACAACTGCACAGCCCTAAACCCTAAAACACTACCCCCAGCACGACCCCCTACACTGCCCGAACAACACTGCACTGACCTAAACCCTGAACCCCCAGCACGACCCTGTACACTACCCGAACACCACTGCACTGTTCTAAACCCTGAAACATCACCCCTAGCATGACACCCTACACTGCCCGAACACCACTGCTCTGCCCTAAACCCTGAAACACCAGCCCCTGCACGACCATCTTCACTGCCCGAACACCACTGCACTGCCTGAAACCCTGAAACACCACCCCCCTGCACGACCCCCCTACACTGCCCGAACAACACTGCACTGCCTGAAACCCTGAAACACCAGCCCCTGCATGACCACCTTCACTGCCCGAACACCACTGCACTGACCTAAACACTGTAACACCATCCCCATGCACGACCCCCTACACTGCCCGAACACCACTGCACTGCCCTAAACCCTAAAACACCACCCCCCTGCCCAACCCCCCTACACTGCCCGAACAACACTGCACTGCCTGAAACCCTGAAACACCACCCCCCTGCACGACCCCCTACACTGCCCGAACAACACTGCACTGCCCTAAACCCTGAAACACCACCCCCGCACTGCCAGAACAGCACTGCACTGCCCTAAACTCTGAAAAACCACCCACGCATGCACCCCTACACTGCCAGAACACCACTGCACTGCCCTAAACCCTAAACACCGCCTCCAGCATAACCCACTACTCTGCCCGAACACCACTGCTCTGCCCTAAACCCTGAAAGACCCCCCAGCATGACCCCCTATGCTGCCCGAACACCACTGTACTGCCCTAAACCCTGAAACACCAGCCCCTGCATGACCACCTTCACTGCCCGAACACCACTGCACTGACCTAAACCCTAAAACACCACCCCCCTGCACGACCCCCCTACACTGCCCGAACAACACTGCACTGCCTGAAACCCTGAAACACCACCCCCCTGCACGACCCCCCTACACTGCCCGAACAACACTGCACTGCCCTAAACCCTAAAACACCACCCCCACACTGCCAGAACAGCACTGCACTTCCCTAAACTCTGAAAAACCACCCACGCATGCACCCCTACACTGCCAGAACACCACTGCACTGCCCTAAACCCTAAACACCGTTCCCAGCATAACCCACTACTCTGCCCGAACACCACTGCTCTGCCCTAAACCCTGAAAGACCCCCCAGCATGACCCCTATGCTGCCCGAACACCACTGTACTGCCCTAAACCCTGAAACACCACCCCTCAGCACGACCCCCTACACTGCCCGAACAACACTGCACTGACCTAAACCCTGAACCCCCAGCACGACCCCCTACACTACCCGAACACCACTGCACTGACCTATACCCTGAAACATCAGCCCCAGCATGACCCCCTACACTGCCCGAACACCACTGCACTGCCCTAAACCCTGAAATACCACTTCCAGCATGACCCCCTACACTGCCCGAACACCACTGCACTGCCCTAAACCCTAAAAACACTACCCCCAGCATGACCCCCTACACTGCCTGAGCACCACTGCAGTGCCCTAAACCCTGAAACAACACCCCTAGCATGACACCCTACACTGCCCGAACACCACTGCTCTGCCCTAAACCCTGAAACACCAGCCCCAGCACGACCACCTTCACTGCCCGAACACCACTGCACTGACCTAAACACTGTAACACCATCCCCATGCACGACCCCCTACACTGCCCGAACACCACTGCACTGCCCTAAACCCTAAAACACCTCCCCCCTGCACGACCCCCCTACAATGCCCGAACAACACTGCACTGCCCGAAACCCTGAAACACCACCCCCGCACTGCCAGAACACCACTGCACTGCCCTAAACTCTGAAAAACCACTCCCGCATGCACCCCTACACTGCCAGAACACCACTGCACTGCCCTAAACCCTAAACACCGCCCCCAGCATAACCCACTTCTCTGCCCGAACACCAATGCTCTGCCCTAAACCCTGAAAGACCCCCCCAGCACGACCCCCTATACTGCCCGAACAACACTGCACTGACCTAAACCCTGAACCCCCAGCACGACCCCGTACACTACCCGAACACCACTGCACTGACCTTTACCCTGAAACATCAGCCCCAGCATGACCCCCTACACTGCCCGAACACCACTGCACTGTCCTAAACCCTGAAACACCAGCCCCCGCACGACCCCCTACACTGCCCGAACACTACTGCACTGCCCTAAACCCTGAAACACCAGCCCCAGCACGACCACCTACACTGCCCGAACACCACTGCACTGCCCTAAACCCTGAAACACCAGCCCCGGCACGACCCCCTACACTACCCCAACACCACTGCACTGTTCTAAACCCTGATTGCCAGTTTTCATTACTAGCTGCCACCTATTTTATATTGTATTGTATATGCACTTTTATTATTGTTGATTCATTATTTTTAAACTTACATTGTATGTAAAATATTTCTTATTGACCATGTGAGTAACATGAAAAAATAAAACCCATAACACCTGTACTAAATGCATGTTTTAGCTTTTTCTCTTGTTTTCCTATAATTTAAATATGATGGATGTTTACTTATGAATTGGAGATTGCCTAGGAATTTATTTCTCTATATGAATATTACCCTGTCCTAGGAATACAACTATTTGCTGTTCAGGGGGTCCTTGTTTTTTTCCATTGGCTAAACCCTGAAACACCACCACCCTGCACGACCACCTACACTGCCCGAACACCACTGCACTGCCATAAACCCTGAAACACCATCCCCACACGACACCCTACACTGCACGAACACCACTTCACTACCCTAAACCCTAAAACAGCAACCCCAGCACGACCCCTTCACTGCCCGAACACCACTGCACTTCCCTAAACCCTAAAACACCACTCCCAGCACAACCCCCTACACTGCCCAAACACCATTGCACTACCCTAAACCGTGAAACACCACCCCCAGC
Source organism: Triturus cristatus (assembly GCF_964204655.1). Taxonomy (NCBI): domain Eukaryota; kingdom Metazoa; phylum Chordata; class Amphibia; order Caudata; family Salamandridae; genus Triturus; species Triturus cristatus. Next base: position 1,227,532,299 of record NC_140579.1, read on the forward strand.
ATGACCCCCAACACTGCCCGAACACCACTGCACTGCCCTAATCCCTGAAACACCACCCCCAGCATGACCCCCTGCACTGCACAAACACCACTGCACTGCCCTAAACCATGAACACCACCCCCAGCATGACCCCCTACACTGCCCGAACACCACTGCACTGCCCTAATCCCTGAAACACCACCCCCAACACGACCCCCTACACTGCACGAACACCACTGCACTGCCCTAAACCATGAACACCACCCCCAGCATGACCCCCTACACTGCCCGAACACCACTGCACTGCCCAAACCCTGAAACACCACCCCCAGCATGACCTCCTATACTGCCCGAACACCACTGCACTGCCCTAAACCCTGAAACACCACCCCCAGCACGACCCCCTACACTGCCCGAACAACACTGCACTGACCTAAACCCTGAACCCCCAGCACGACCCTGTACACTACCCGAACACCACTGCACTGACCTATACCCTGAAACATCAGCCCCAGCACGACTCCCCACACTGCCCGAACACCACTGCACTGCTCTAAACCCTGAAACACCAGCCCAGCATGACCCCCTACACTGCTCGAACACCACTGCACTGCCCTAAACCCTGAAACACCACCCCCAACATGACCTCCTACACTGCCCGAACACCACTGCACTGCCCTAAACCCTGAAACACCACCCCCAGCAAGACCCCCTACACTGCCCAAACAACACTGCACTGACCTAAACCCTGAACCCCCAGCACGACCCCGTACACTACCCAAACACCACTGCACTGACCTATACCCTGAAACATCAGCCCCAGCATGACCCTCTACACTGCCCGAACACCACTGCACTGCCCTAAACCCTGAAACACCAGCCTCAGCACGACCCCCTACACTGCCCGAACACTACTGCACTGCCCTAAACCCTGAAACACCAGCCCCAGCACGACCACCTACACTGCCCGAACACCACTGCACTGCCCTAAACCCAGAAACACCAGCCCCGGCACGACCCCCTACACTACCCCAACACCACTGCACTGCCCTAAACCCTAAAACACTACCCCCAGCATGAACCCCTACACTGCCCAAACACCACTGCACTGCCCTAAACCCTGAAACACCACCCCCAGAACGACCCCAACACTGCCCGAACACTACTGCACTGCCCTAATCCCTGAAACACCACCTCCAGCACGACCCCCTACACTGCACAAACACCACTGCACTGCCCTAAACCATGAAACACCACCCCAGCATGACCCCCTACACTGCCCGAACACCACTGCACTGCCCTAAACCCTAAAACACTACCCCCAGCATGACCCCCTACACTGCCTGAGCACCACTGCACTGCCCTAAACCCTGAAACAACACCCCTAGCATGACACCCTACACTGCCCGAACACCACTGCTCTGCCCTAAACCCTGAAACACCAGCCCCAGCACGACCACCTTCACTGCCCGAACACCACTGCACTGACCTAAACACTGTAACACCATCCCCATTCACGACCCCCACACTGCCCGAACACCACTGCACTGCCCAAAACCCTAAAACACCACCCCCCTGCACGACCCCCCTACAATGCCCGAACAACACTGCACTGCCCGAAACCCTGAAACACCACCCCCTGCACGACCCCCTACACTGCCCGAACAACACTGCACTGCCCTAAACCCTGAAACACCACCCCCGCACTGCCAGAACACCACTGCACTGCCCTAAACTCTGAAAAACCACCCCCGCATGCACCCCTACACTGCCAGAACACCACTGCACTGCCCTAAACCCTAAACACCGCCCCCAGCATAACCCACTTCTCTGCCCGAACACCAATGCTCTGCCCTAAACCCTGAAAGACCCCCCCAGCACGACCCCCTATAATGCCCGAACAACACTGCACTGACCTAAACCCTGAACCCCCAGCACGACCCCGTACACTACCCGAACACCACTGCACTGACCTTTACCCTGAAACATCAGCCCCAGCATGACCCCCTACACTGCCCGAACACCACTGCACTGCCCTAAACCATGAAACACCAGCCCCAGCACGACCCCCTACACTGCCCGAACACTACTGCACTGCCCTAAACCCTGAAACACCAGCCTCGGAACGACCCCCTACACTACCCCAACACCACTGCACTGTTCTAAACCCTGAAACACCACCACCCTGCACGACCACCTACACTGCCCGAACACCACTGCACTGCCATAAATCCTGAAACACCATCCCCACACGACACCCTACACTGCACGAACACCACTTCACTACCCTAAACCCTAAAACAGCAACCCCAGCACGACCCCTTCACTGCCCGAACACCACTGCACTTCCCTAAACCCTAAAACACCACTCCCAGCACAACCCCCTACACTGCCCAAACACCACTGCACTACCCTAAACCCTGAAACACCACCCCCAGCATGACCCCCAACACTGCCCGAACACCACTGCACTGCCCTAATCCCTGAAACACCACCCCCAGCATGACCCCCTGCACTGCACGAACACCACTGCACTGCCCTAAACCATGAACACCACCCCCAGCATGACCCCCTACACTGCCCGAACACCACTGCACTGCCCTAATCCCTGAAACACCACCCCCAACATGACCCCCTACACTGCACGAACACCACTGCACTGCCTAAACCCTAAAACACCACCCCCAGCACGACCCCCTTCACTGCCTGAACACCACTGCACTTTCCTAAACCCTGAAACACCACCCCAAGCATGACCTCCTACTCTGCCCGAACACCACTGCACTGCCCTAAACCCTGAAACACCAGCCCCAGCACGACCCCCTACACTACCCAAACACCACTGCACTGCCCTAAACCCTGCAACACCATCCTCAGCACAACCCCCTACACTGCACGAACACCACTGCACTGCCTAAACCCTAAAACACCACCCCCAGCACGACCCCCTTCACTGCCTGAACACCACTGCACTTTCCTAAACCCTGAAACACCACCCCAAGCATGACCTCCTACACTGCCCGAACACCACTGCACTGCCCTAAACCCTAAAACACCACCCCCAGCACGACCCCCTAAACTGCCCAAACAACTCTGCACTGACCTAAACCCTGCAACACCACCCTCAGCACAACCCCCTACACTGCACGAACACCACTGCACTGCCTAAACCCTAAAACACCACCCCCAGCACGACCCCCTTCACTGCCTGAACACCACTGCACTTTCCTAAACCCTGAAACACCACCCCCAGCACTACCCCCTACACTACCCGAACACCACTGCACGGACCTATACCCTGAAACATCAGCCCCAGCATGACCCCCTACACTGCCCGAACACCACTGCACTACCCTAAACCCTGAAACACCACTCCCAGCATGACCCCCTACACTGCCCACACACCACTGCACAGCCCTAAACCCTAAAACACTACCCCCAGCATGACCCCCTACACTGCCTGAGCACCACTGCACTGCCCTAAACCCTGAAACACCACCCCTAGCATGACACCCTACACTGCCCGAACACCACTGCTCTGCCCTAAACCCTGAAACACCAGCCCCTGCACGACCACCTTCACTGCCCGAACACCACTGCACTGACCTAAACACTGTAACACCATCCCCATGCACGACCCCCTACACTGCCCGAACACCACTGCACTGCACTAAACTCTAAAACACCACCCCCCTGCACGACCCCCCTACACTGCCCGAACAACACTGCACTGCCTGAAACCCTGAAACACCACCCCCCTGCACGACCCCCTACACTGCCCGAACAACACTGCACTGACCTAAACCCTGAACCCCCAGCACGACCCCGTACACTACCCGAACACCACTGCACTGACCTATACCCTGAAACATCAGCCCCAGCATGACCCTCTACACTGCCCGAACACCACTGCACTGCCCTAAACCCTGAAACACCAGCCTCAGCATGACCCCCTACACTGCCCGAACACTACTGCACTACCCTAAACCCTGAAACACCAGCCCCAGCACGACCACCTACACTGCCCGAACAACACTGGACTGACCTAAACCCTGAACCCCCAGCACGACCCCGTACACTACCCGAACACCACTGCACTGACCTTTACCCTGAAACATCAGCCCCAGCATGACCCCCTACACTGCCCGAACACCACTGCACTGCCCTAAACCTTGAAACACCAGCCCCAGCACGACCCCCTACACTGCCCGAACACTACTGCACTGCCATAAACCCTGAAACACCAGCCCCAGCACGACCCCCTACACTACCCCAACACCACTGCACTGTTCTAAACCCTGAAACACCACCACCCTGCACGACCACCTACACTGCCCGAACACCACTGCACTGCCATAAACCCTGAAACACCATCCCCACACGACACCCTACACTGCACGAACACCACTTCACTACCCTAAACCCTAAAACAGCAACCCCAGCACGACCCCTTCACTGCCCGAACACCACTGCACTTCCCTAAACCCTAAAACACCACTCCCAGCACAACCCCCTACACTGCCCAAACACCACTGCACTACCCTAAACCCTGAAACACCACCCCCAGCATGACCCCCAACACTGCCCGAACACCACTGCACTGCCCTAATCCCTGAAACACCACCCCCAGCATGACCCCCTGCACTGCACGAACACCACTGCACTGCCCTAAACCATGAACACCACCCCCAGCATGACCCCCTACACTGCCCGAACACCACTGCACTGCCCTAATCCCTGAAACACCCCCCCAACACGACCCCCTACACTGCACGAACACCACTGCACTGCCTAAACCCTAAAACACCACCCCCAGCACGACCCCCTTCACTGCCTGAACACCACTGCACTTTCCTAAACCCTGAAACACCACCCCCAGCATGACCTCCTACTCTGCCCGAACACCACTGCACTGCCCTAAACCCTGAAACACCAGCCCCAGCACGACCCCCTACACTACCCAAACACCACTGCACTGCCCTAAACCCTGCAACACCACCCTCAGCACAACCCCCTACACTGCACAAACACCACTGCACTGCCTAAACCCTAAAACACCACCCCCAGCACGACCCCCTTCACTGCCTGAACACCACTGCACTTTCCTAAACCCTGAAACACCACCCCAAGCATGACCTCCTACACTGCCCGAACACCACTGCACTGCCCTAAACCCTAAAACACCACCCCCAGCACGACCCCCTAAACTGCCCAAACATCTCTGCACTGACCTAAACACTGAACCCCCAGCACTACCCCCTACACTACCCGAACACCACTGCACGGACCTATACCCTGAAACATCAGCCCCAGCATGACCCCCTACACTGCCCCAACACCACTGCACTACCCTAAACCCTGAAACACCACTCCCAGCATGACCCCCTACACTGCCCGAACACCACTGCACAGCCCTAAACCCTAAAACACTACCCCCAGCATGACCCCCTATACTGCCTGAGCACCAATGCGCTGCCCTAAACCCTGAAACACCACCCCTAGCATGACACCCTACACTGCCCGAACACCACTGCTCTGCCCTAAACCCTGAAACACCAGCCCCAGCACGACCACCTACACTGCCCGAACACCACTGCACTGCCCTAAACCCTGAAACACCAGCCCCGGCACGACCCCCTACACTACCCCAACACCACTGCACTGTTCTAAACCCTGAAACACCACCACCCTGCACGACCACCTACACTGCCCGAACACAACTGCACTGCCATAAACCCTGAAACACCATCCTCACACGACACCCTACACTGCACGAACACCACTTCACTACCCTAAACCCTAAAACAGCAACCCCAGCACGACCCCTTCACTGCCCGAACACCACTGCACTTCCCTAAACCCTAAAACACCACTCCCAGCACAACCCCCTACACTGCCCAAACACCATTGCACTACCCTAAACCCTGAAACACCACCCCCAGCATGACCCCCAACACTGCCCGAACACCACTGCACTGCCCTAATCCCTGAAACACCACCCCCAGCATGACCCCCTGCACTGCACGAACACCACTGCACTGCCCTAAACCATGAACACCACCCCCAGCATGACCCCCTACACTGCCCGAACACCACTGCACTGCCCTAATCCTTGAAACACCACCCCCAACACGACCCCCTACACTGCACGAACACCACTGCACTGCCCTAAACCATGAACACCACCCCCAGCATGACCCCCTACACTGCCCGAACACCACTGCACTGCCCAAACTCTGAAACACCACCCCCAGCATGACCTCCTACACTGCCCGAACACCACTGCACTGCCCTAAACCCTGAAACACCACCCCCAGCACGACCCCCTACACTGCCCGAACAACACTGCACTGACCTAAACCCTGAACCCCCAGCACGACCCTGTACACTACCCGAACACCACTGCACTGACCTATACCCTGAAACATCAGCCCCAGCACGACTCCCCACACTGCCCGAACACCACTGCACTGCTCTAAACCCTGAAACACCAGCCCAGCATGACCCCCTACACTGCTCGAACACCACTGCACTGCCCTAAACCCTGAAACACCACCCCCAACATGACCTCCTACACTGCCCAAACACCACTGCACTGCCCTAAACCCTGAAACACCACCCCCAGCAAGACCCCCTACACTGCCCAAACAACACTGCACTGACCTAAACACTGAACCCCCAGCACGACCCCGTACACTACCCGAACACCACTGCACTGACCTATACCCTGAAACATCAGCCCCAGCATGACCCTCTACACTGCCCGAACACCACTGCACTGCCCTAAACCCTGAAACACCAGCCTCAGCACGACCCCCTACACTGCCCGAACACTACTGCACTGCCTTAACCCTGAAACACCAGCCCCAGCAGGACCACCTACACTGCCCGAACACCACTGCAATGCCCTAAACCCAGAAACACCAGCCCCGGCACGACCCCCTACACTACCCAACACCACTGCACTGCCCTAAACCCTAAAACACTACCCCCAGCATGAACCCCTACACTGCCCAAACACCACTGCACTGCCCTAAACCCTGAAACACCACCCCCAGTACGACCCCAACACTGCCCGAACACTACTGCACTGCCCTAATCCCTGAAACACCACCTCCAGCACGACCCCGTACACTGCACAAACACAACTGCACTGCCCTAAACCATGAAACACCACCCCCAGCATGACCCCCTACACTGCCCGAACACCACTGCACTGCCCTAAACCCTAAAACACTACCCCCAGCATAACCCCCTACACTGCCTGAGCACCACTGCACTGCCCTAAACCCTGAAACAACACCCCTAGCATGACACCCTACACTGCCCGAACACCACTGCTCTGCCCTAAACCCTGAAACACCAGCCCCAGCACGACCACCTTCACTGCCCGAACACCACTGCACTGACCTAAACACTGTAACACCATCCCCATGCACAAAACTCCACACTGCCCGAACACCACTGCACTGCCCTAAACCCTAAAACACTACCCCCTGCACGACCCGCCTACAATGCCCGAACAACACTGCACTGCCCGAAACCCTGAAACACCACCCCCCTGCACGACCGCCTACACTGCCCGAACAACACTGCACTGCCCTAAACCCTGAAACACCACCCCCGCACTGCCAGAACACCACTGCACTGCCCTAAACTCTGAAAAACCACCCCCACACTGCCAGAACACCACTGCACTGCCCTAAACCCTAAACACCGCCCCCAGCATAACCCACTTCTCTGCCCGAACACCAATGCTCTGCCCTAAACCCTGAAAGACCCCCCCAGCACGACCCCCTATACTGCCCGAACAACACTGCACTGACCTAAAGCCTGAACCCCCAGCACGACCCCGTACACTACCCGAACACCACTGCACTGACCTTTACCCTGAAACATCAGCCCCAGCATGACCCCCTACACTGCCCGAACACCACTGCACTGCCCTAAACCATGAAACACCAGCCCCAGCACGACCCCCTACACTGCCCGAACACTACTGCACTGCCCTAAACCCTGAAACACCAGCCCCAGCACGACCACCTACACTGCCCGAACACCACTGCACTGCCCTAAACCCTGAAACACCAGCCCCGGCACGACCCCCTACACTACCCCAACACCACTGCACTGTTCTAAACCCTGAAACACCACCACCCTGCACGACCATCTACACTGCCCGAACACCACTGCACTGCCATAAACCCTGAAACACCATCCCCACACGACACCCTACACTGCACGAACACCACTTCACTACCCTAAACCCTAAAACAGCAACCCCAGCACGACCCCTTCACTGCCCGAACACCACTGCACTTCCCTAAACCCTAAAACACCACTCCCAGCACAACCCCCTACACTGCCCAAACACCACTGAACTACCCTAAACCCTGAAACACCACCCCCAGCATGACCCCCAACACTGCCCGAACACCACTGCACTGCCCTAATCCGTGAAACACCACCCCCAGCATGACCCCCTGCACTGCACGAATACCATTGCACTGCCCTAAACCATGAACACTACCCCCAGCATGACCCCCTACACTGCCCGAACACCACTGCACTGCCCTAATCCCTGAAACACCACCCCCAACACGACCCCCTACACTGCACGAACACCACTGCACTGCCTAAACCCTAAAACACCCCCCCCAGCATGACCCCCTTCACTGCCTGAACACCACTGCACTTTCCTAAACCCTGAAACACCACCCCCAGCATGACCCCCTACACTGCCCGAACACCACTGCACTACCCTAAACCCTGAAACACCACTCCCAGCATGACCCCCTACACTGCCCAAACACCACTGCACAGCCCTAAACCCTAAAACACTACCCCCAGCATGACCCCCTACACTGCCTGAGCACCACTGCACTGCCCTAAACCCTGAAACACCACCCCTAGCACGACACCCTACACTGCCCGAACACCACTGCTCTGCCCTAAACCCTGAAACACCAGCCCCTGCACGACCACCTTCACTGCCCGAACACCACTGCACTGACCTAAACACTGTAACACCATCCCCATGCACGACCCCCTACACTGCCCGAACACCACTGCACTGCCCTAAACCCTAAAACACCACCCCCCTGCACGACCCCCCTACACTGCCCGAACAACACTGCACTGCCTGAAACCCTGAAACACCACCCCCCTGCACGACCCCCTACACTGCCCGAACAACACTGCACTGACCTAAACCCTGAACCCCCAGCACGACCCCGTACACTACCCGAACACCACTGCACTGACCTATACCCTGAAACATCAGCCCCAGCATGACCCTCTACACTGCCCGAACACCACTGCACTGCCCTAAACCCTGAAACACCAGCCTCAGCATGACCCCCTACACTGCCCGAACACTACTGCACTACCCTAAACCCTGAAACACCAGCCCCAGCACGACCACCTACACTGCCCGAACAACACTGGACTGACCTAAACCCTGAACCCCCAGCACGACCCCGTACACTACCCGAACACCACTGCACTGACCTTTACCCTGAAACATCAGCCCCAGCATGACCCCCTACACTGCCCGAACACCACTGCACTGCCCTAAACCCTGAAACACCAGCCCCAGCACGACCCCCTACACTGCCCGAACACTACTGCACTGCCATAAACCCTGAAACACCAGCCCCAGCACGACCCCCTACACTACCCCAACACCACTGCACTGTTCTAAACCCTGAAACACCACCACCCTGCACGACCACCTACACTGCCCGAACACCACTGCACTGCCATAAACCCTGAAACACCATCCCCACACGACACCCTACACTGCACGAACACCACTTCACTACCCTAAACCCTAAAACAGCAACCCCAGCACGACCCCTTCACTGCCCGAACACCACTGCACTTCCCTAAACCCTAAAACACCACTCCCAGCACAACCCCCTACACTGCCCAAACACCACTGCACTACCCTAAACCCTGAAACACCACCCCCAGCATGACCCCCAACACTGCCCGAACACCACTGCACTGCCCTAATCCCTGAAACACCACCCCCAGCATGACCCCCTGCACTGCACGAACACCACTGCACTGCCCTAAACCATGAACACCACCCCCAGCATGACCCCCTACACTGCCCGAACACCACTGCACTGCCCTAATCCCTGAAACACCCCCCCAACACGACCCCCTACACTGCACGAACACCACTGCACTGCCTAAACCCTAAAACACCACCCCCAGCACGACCCCCTTCACTGCCTGAACACCACTGCACTTTCCTAAACCCTGAAACACCACCCCCAGGATGACCTCCTACTCTGCCCGAACACCACTGCACTGCCCTAAACCCTGAAACACCAGCCCCAGCACGACCCCCTACACTACCCAAACACCACTGCACTGCCCTAAACCCTGCAACACCACCCTCAGCACAACCCCCTACACTGCACAAACACCACTGCACTGCCTAAACCCTAAAACACCACCCCCAGCACGACCCCCTTCACTGCCTGAACACCACTGCACTTTCCTAAACCCTGAAACACCACCCCAAGCATGACCTCCTACACTGCCCGAACACCACTGCACTGCCCTAAACCCTAAAACACCACCCCCAGCACGACCCCCTAAACTGCCCAAACATCTCTGCACTGACCTAAACACTGAACCCCCAGCACTACCCCCTACACTACCCGAACACCACTGCGCGGACCTATACCCTGAAACATCAGCCCCAGCATGACCCCCTACACTGCCCCAACACCACTGCACTACCCTAAACCCTGAAACACCACTCCCAGCATGACCCCCTACACTGCCCGAACACCACTGCACAGCCCTAAACCCTAAAACACTACCCCCAGCATGACCCCCTACACTGCCTGAGCACCGCCTGCACTGCCCTAAACCCTGAAACACCACCCCTAGCATGACACCCTACACTGCCCGAACACCACTGCTCTGCCCTAAACCCTGAAACACCAGCCCCAGCACGACCACCTACACTGCCCGAACACCACTGCACTGCCCTAAACCCTGAAACACCAGCCCCGGCACGACCCCCTACACTACCCCAACACCACTGCACTGTTCTAAACCCTGAAACACCACCACCCTGCACGACCACCTACACTGCCCGAACACAACTGCACTGCCATAAACCCTGAAACACCCTCCTCACACGACACCCTACACTGCACGAACACCACTTCACTACCCTAAACCCTAAAACAGCAACCCCAGCACGACCCCTTCACTGCCCGAACACCACTGCACTTCCCTAAACCCTAAAACACCACTCCCAGCACAACCCCCTACACTGCCCAAACACCATTGCACTACCCTAAACCCTGAAACACCACCCCCAGCATGACCCCCTGCACTGCACGAACACCACTGCACTGCCCTAAACCATGAACACCACCCCCAGCATGACCCCCTACACTGCCCGAACACCACTGCACTGCCCTACTCCTTGAAACACCACCCCCAACACGACCCCCTACACTGCACGAACACCACTGCACTGCCCTAAACCATGAACACCACCCCCAGCATGACCCCCTACACTGCCCGAACACCACTGCACTGCCCAAACCCTGAAACACCACCCCCAGCATGACCTCCTACACTGCCCGAACACCACTGCACTGCCCTAAACCCTGAAACACCACCCCCAGCACGACCCCCTACACTGCCCGAACAACACTGCACTGACCTAAACCCTGAACCCCCAGCACAACCCTGTACACTACCCGAACACCACTGCACTGACCTATACCCTGAAACATCAGCCCCAGCACGACTCCCCACACTTCCCGAACACCACTGCACTGCTCTAAACCCTGAAACACCAGCCCAGCATGACCCCCTACACTGCTCGAACACCACTGCACTGCCCTAAACCCTGAAACACCACCCCCAACATGACCTCCTACACTGCCCGAACACCACTGCACTGCCCTAAACCCTGAAACACCACCCCCAGCAAGACCCCCTACACTGCCCAAACAACACTGCACTGACCTAAACACTGAACCCCCAGCACGACCCCGTACACTACCCGAACACCACTGCACTGACTTATACCCTGCAACATCAGCCCCAGCATGACCCTCTACACTGCCCGAACACCACTGCACTGCCCTAAACCCTGAAACACCAGCCTCAGCACGACCCCCTACACTGCCCGAACACTACTGCACTGCCTTAACCCTGAAACACCAGCCCCAGCACGACCACCTACACTGCCCGAACACCACTGCAATGCCCTAAACCCAGAAACACCAGCCCCGGCACGACCCCCTACACTACCCAACACCACTGCACTGCCCTAAACCCTAAAACACTACCCCCAGCATGAACCCCTACACTGCCCAAACACCACTGCACTGCCCTAAACCCTGAAACACCACCCCCAGTACGACCCCAACACTGCCCGAACACTACTGCACTGCCCTAATCCCTGAAACACCACCCCCAGCATGACCCCCTACACTGCCTGAGCACCACTGCACTGCCCTAAACCCTGAAACAACACCCCTAGCATGACACCCTACACTGCCCGAACACCACTGCTCTGCCCTAAACCCTGAAACACCAGACCCAGCACGACCACCTTCACTGCCCGAACACCACTGCACTGACCTAAACACTGTAACACCATCCCCATGCACGAAACCCCACACTGCCCGAACACCACTGCACTGCCCTAAACCCTAAAACACTACCCCCTGCACGACCCGCCTACAATGCCCGAACAACACTGCACTGCCCGAAACCCTGAAACACCACCCCCCTGCACAACCGCCTACACTGCCCGAACAACACTGCACTGCCCTAAACCCTGAAACACCACCCCCGCACTGCCAGAACACCACTGCACTGCCCTAAACTCTGAAAAACCACCCCCGCATGCACCCCTACACTGCCAGAACACCACTGCACTGCCCTAAACCCTAAACACCGCCCCCAGCATAACCCACTTCTCTGCCCGAACACCAATGCTCTGCCCTAAACCCTGAAAGACCCCCCCAGCACGACCCCCTATACTGCCCGAACAACACTGCACTGACCTAAAGCCTGAACCCCCAGCACGACCCCGTACACTACCCGAACACGACTGCACTGACCTTTACCCTGAAACATCAGCCCCAGCATGACCCCCTACACTGCCCGAACACAACTGCACTGCCCTAAACCATGAAACACCAGCCCCAGCACGACCCCCTACACTGCCCGAACACTACTGCACTGCCCTAAACCCTGAAACACCAGCCCCAGCACGACCACCTACACTGCCCGAACACCACTGCACTGCCCTAAACCCTGAAACACCAGCCCCGGCACGACCCCCTACACTACCCCAACACCACTGCACTGTTCTAAACCCTGAAACACCACCACCCTGCACGACCATCTACACTGCCCGAACACCACTGCACTGCCATAAACCCTGAAACACCATCCCCACACGACACCCTACACTGCACGAACACCACTTCACTACCCTAAACCCTAAAACAGCAACCCCAGCACGACCCCTTCACTGCCCGAACACCACTGCACTTCCCTAAACCCTAAAACACCACTCCCAGCACAACCCCCTACACTGCCCAAACACCACTGCACTACCCTAAACCCTGAAACACCACCCCCAGCATGACCCCCAACACTGCCCGAACACCACTGCACTGCCCTAATCCCTGAAACACCACCCCCAACACGACCCCCTACACTGCATGAACACCACTGCACTGCATAAACCCTAAAACACCACCCCCAGCACGACCCCCTTCACTGCCTGAACACCACTGCACTTTCCTAAACCCTGAAACACCACCCCCAGCATGACCTCCTACTCTGCCCGAACACCACTGCACTGCCCTAAACCCTGAAACACCAGCCCCAGCACGACCCCCTACACTACCCAAACACCACTGCACTGCCCTAAACCCTGCAACACCACCCTCAGCACAACCCCCTACACTGCACGAACACCACTGCACTGCCTAAACCCTAAAACACCACCCCCAGCAAGACCCCCTTCACTGCCTGAACACCACTGCACTTTCCTAAACCCTGAAACACCACCCCAAGCATGACCTCCTACACTGCCCGAACACCACTGCACTGCCCTAAACCCTAAAACACCACCCCCAGCACGACCCTCTAAACTGCCCAAACAACTCTGCACTGACCTAAACACTGAACCCCCAGCACTACCCCCTACACTACCCGAACACCACTGCACGGACCTATACCCTGAAACATCAGCCCCAGCATGACCCCCTACACTGCCCGAACACCACTGCACTACCCTAAACCCTGAAACACCACTCCCAGCATGACCCCCTACACTGCCTGAACACCACTGCACAGCCCTAAACCCTAAAACACTACCCCCAGCATGACCCCCCACACTGCCTGAGCACCACTGCACTGCCCTAAACCCTGAAACACCACCCCTAGCATGACACCCTACACTGCCCGAACACCACTGCTCTGCCCTAAACCCTGAAACACCAGCCCCTGCATGACCACCTTCACTGCCCGAACACCACTGCACTGACCTAAACACTGTAACACCATCCCCATGCACGACCCCCTACACTGCCCGAACACCACTGCACTGCCCTAAACCCTAAAACACCACCCCCCTGCACGACCCCCCTACACTGCCCGAACAACACTGCACTGCCTGAAACCCTGAAACACCACCCCCCTGCACGACCCCCTACACTGCCCGAACAACACTGCACTGACCTAAACCCTGAACCCCCAGCACGACCCCGTACACTACCCGAACACCACTGCACTGACCTATACCCTGAAACATCAGCCCCAGCATGACCCTCTACACTGCCCGAACACAACTGCACTGCCCTAGACCCTGAAACACCAGCCTCAGCACGACCCCCTACACTGCCCGAACACTACTGCACTGCCCTAAACCCTGAAACACCAGCCTCAGCACGACCACCTACACTGCCCGAACACCAATGCTCTGCCCTAAACCCTGAAAGACCCCCCCAGCACGACCCCCTATACTGCCCGAACAACACTGTACTGACCTAAACCCTGAACCCCCAGCACGACCCCGTACACTACCCAAACACCACTGCACTGACCTTTACCCTGAAACATCAGCCCCAGCATGACCCCCTACACTGCCCGAACACCACTGCACTGCCCTAAACCCTGAAACACCAGCCCCAGCACGACCCCCTACACTGCCCGAACACTACTGCACTGCCCTAAACCCTGAAACACCAGCCCCAGCACAACCACCTACACTGCCCGAACACCACTGCACTGCCCTAAACCCTGAAACACCAGCCCCGGCACGACCCCCTACACTGCCCGAACACCACTGCACTGCCATAAACCCTGAAACACCATCCCCACACGACACCCTACACTGCACGAACACCACTTCACTACCCTAAACCCTAAAACAGCAACCCCAGCACGACCCCTTCACTGCTCGAACTCCACTGCACTTCCCTAAACCCTAAAACACCACTCCCAGCACAACCCCCTACACTGCCCAAACACCACTGCACTACCCTAAACCCTGAAACACCACCCCCAGCATGACCCCCAACACTGCCCGAACACCACTGCACTGCCCTAATCCCTGAAACACCACCCCCAGCATGACCCCCTGCACTGCACGAACACCACTGCACTGCCCTAAACCATGAACACCACCCCCAGCATGACCCCCTACACTGCCCGAACACCACTGCACTGCCCAAATCCCTGAAACACCTCCCCAACACGACCCCCTACACTGCACAAACACCACTGCACTGCCTAAACCCTAAAACACCACCCCAGCACGACCCCCTTCACTGCCTGAACACCACTGCACTTTCCTAAACCCTGAAACACCACCCCCAGAATGACCTCCTACTCTGCCCGAACACCACTGCACTGCCCTAAACCCTGAAACACCAGCCCCAGCACGACCCCCTACACTACCCAAACACCACTGCACTGCCCTAAACCCTGCAACACCACCCTCAGCACAACCCCCTACACTGCACGAACACCACTGCACTGCCTAAACCCTAAAACACCACCCCCAGCACGACCCCCTTCACTGCCTGAACACCACTGCACTTTCCTAAACCCTGAAACACCACCCCAAGCATGACCTCCTACACTGCCCGAACACCATTGCACTGCCCTAAACCCTAAAACACCACCCCCAGCACGACCCCCTAAACTGCCCAAACAACTCTGCACTGACCTAAACACTGAACCCCCAGCACGACCCCCTACACTACCCGAACACCACTGCACGGACCTATACCCTGAAACATCAGCCCCAGCATGACCCCCTACACTGCCCGAACACCACTGCACTACCCTAAACCCTGAAACACCACTCCCAGCATGACCCCCTACACTGCCCGAACACCACTGCACAGCCCTAAACCCTAAAACACTACCCCCAGCATGACCCCCTACACTGCCTGAGCACCACTGCACTGCCCTAAACCCTGAAACACCACCCCTAGCATGACACCCTACACTGCCCGAACACCACTGCTCTGCCCTAAACCCTGAAACACCAGCCCCTGCACGACCACCTTCACTGCCCGAACACCACTGCACTGACCTAAACACTGTAACACCATCCCTATGAACGACCCCCTACACTGCCCGAACACCACTGCACTGCCCTAAACCCTAAAACACCACCCCCTGCATGACCCCCCTACAGTGCCCGAACAACACTGCACTGCCTGAAACCCTGAAACACCACCCCCCTGCACGACCCCCTACACTGCCCGAACAACACTGCACTGCCCTAAACCCTGAAACACCACCCCCGCACTGCCAGAACAGCACTGCACTGCCCTAAACTCTGAAAAACCACCCACGCATGCACCCCTACACTGCCAGAACAACACTGCACTGCCCTAAACCCTAAACACCGCCCCCAGCATAACCCACTACTCTGCCCGAACACCACTGCTCTGCCCTAAACCCTGAAAGACCCCCCAGCATGACCCCCTATGCTGCCCGAACAAAAATGTACTGCCCTAAACCCTGAAACACCACCCCCAGCACGACCCCCTACACTGCCCGAAAAACACTGCACTGACCTAAACCCTGAACCCCCAGCACGACCCCCTACACTACCCGAACACCACTGCACTGACCTATACCCTGAAACATCAGCCCCAGCATGACCCCCTAAACTGCCCGAACACCACTGCACTGCCCTAAACCCTGAAATACCACTTCCAGCATGACCCCCTACACTGCCCGAACACCACTGCACTGCCCTAAACCCTAAAACACTACCCCCAGCATGACCCCCTACACTGCCTGAGCACCACTGCACTGCCCTAAACCCTGAAACAACACCCATAGCATGACACCCTACACTGCCCGAACACCACTGCTCTGCCCTAAACCCTGAAACACCAGCACGACCACCTTCACTGCCCGAACACCACTGCACTGCCCTAAACCCTAAAACACCACCCCCCTGCACGACCCCATACAATGCCCGAACAACACTGCACTGCCCGAAACCCTGAAACACCACCCCCCTGCACGACCCCCTACACTGCCCGAACAACACTGCACTGCCCTAAACCCTGAAATACCACCCCCGCACTGCCAGAACACCACTGCACTGCCCTAAACTCTGAAAAACCACCCCCGCATGCACCCCTACACTGCCAGAACACCACTGCACTGCCCTAAACCCTAAACACCGCCCCCAGCATAACCCACTTCTCTGCCTGAACACCAATGCTCTGCCCTAAACCCTGAAAGACCCCCCCCAGCACGACCCCCTATACTGCCCGAACAACACTGCACTGACCTAAACCCTGAACCCCCAGCACGACCCCATACACTACCCGAACACCTCTACACTGACCTTTACCCTGAAACATCAGCCCCAGCATGACCCCCTACACTGCCCGAACACCACTGCACTGCCCTAAACCCTGAAACACCAGCCCCAGCACGACCCCCTACACTGCCCGAACACTACTGCACTGCCCTAAACCCTGAAACACCAGCCCCAGCACGACCACCTACACTGCCCGAACACCACTGCACTGCCCTAAACCCTGAAACACCAGCCCCGGCACGACCCCCTACACTACCCCAACACCACTGCACTGTTCTAAACCCTGAAACACCACCACCCTGCACGACCATCTACACTGCCCGAACACCACTGCACTGCCATAAACCCTGAAACACCATCCCCACACGACACCCTACACTGCACGAACACCACTTCACTACCCTAAACCCTAAAACAGCAACCCCAGCACGACCCCTTCACTGCCCGAACACCACTGCACTTCCCTAAACCCTAAAACACCACTCCCAGCACAACCCCCTACACTGCCCAAACACCACTGCACTACCCTAAACCCTGAAACACCACCCCCAGCATGACCCCCAACACTGCCCGAACACCACTGCACTGCCCTAATCCCTGAAACACCACCCCCAACACGACCCCCTACACTGCATGAACACCACTGCACTGCCTAAACCCTAAAACACCACCCCCAGCACGACCCCCTTCACTGCCTGAACACATCTGCACTTTCCTAAACCCTGAAACACCACCCCCAGCATGACCTCCTACTCTGCCCGAACACCACTGCACTGCCCTAAACCCTGAAACACCAGCCCCAGCACGACCCCCTACACTACCCAAACACCACTGCACTGCCCTAAACCCTGCAACACCACCCTCAGCACAACCCCCTACACTGCACGAACACCACTGCACTGCCTAAACCCTAAAACACCACCCCCAGCAAGACCCCCTTCACTGCCTGAACACCACTGCACTTTCCTAAACCCTGAAACACCACCCCAAGCATGACCTCCTACACTGCCCGAACACCACTGCACTGCCCTAAACCCTAAAACACCACCCCCAGCACGACCCTCTAAACTGCCCAAACAACTCTGCACTGACCTAAACACTGAACCCCCAGCACTACCCCCTACACTACCCGAACACCACTGCACGGACCTATACCCTGAAACATCAGCCCCAGCATGACCCCCTACACTGCCCGAACACCACTGCACTACCCTAAACCCTGAAACACCACTCCCAGCATGACCCCCTACACTGCCTGAACACCACTGCACAGCCCTAAACCCTAAAACACTACCCCCAGCATGACCCCCCACACTGCCTGAGCACCACTGCACTGCCCTAAACCCTGAAACACCACCCCTAGCATGACACCCTACACTGCCCGAACACCACTGCTCTGCCCTAAACCCTGAAACACCAGCCCCTGCATGACCACCTTCACTGCCCGAACACCACTGCACTGACCTAAACACTGTAACACCATCCCCATGCACGACCCCCTACACTGCCCGAACACCACTGCACTGCCCTAAACCCTAAAACACCACCCCCCTGCACGACCCCCCTACACTGCCCGAACAACACTGCACTGCCTGAAACCCTGAAACACCACCCCCCTGCACGACCCCCTACACTGCCCGAACAACACTGCACTGACCTAAACCCTGAACCCCCAGCACGACCCCGTACACTACCCGAACACCACTGCACTGACCTATACCCTGAAACATCAGCCCCAGCATGACCCTCTACACTGCCCGAACACAACTGCACTGCCCTAGACCCTGAAACACCAGCCTCAGCACGACCCCCTACACTGCCCGAACACTACTGCACTGCCCTAAACCCTGAAACACCAGCCTCAGCACGACCACCTACACTGCCCGAACACCAATGCTCTGCCCTAAACCCTGAAAGACCCCCCCAGCACGACCCCCTATACTGCCCGAACAACACTGTACTGACCTAAACCCTGAACCCCCAGCACGACCCCGTACACTACCCAAACACCACTGCACTGACCTTTACCCTGAAACATCAGCCCCAGCATGACCCCCTACACTGCCCGAACACCACTGCACTGCCCTAAACCCTGAAACACCAGCCCCAGCACGACCCCCTACACTGCCCGAACACTACTTCACTGCCCTAAACCCTGAAACACCAGCCCCAGCACAACCACCTACACTGCCCGAACACCACTGCACTGCCCTAAACCCTGAAACACCAGCCCCGGCACGACCCCCTACACTGCCCGAACACCACTGCACTGCCATAAACCCTGAAACACCATCCCCACACGACACCCTACACTGCACGAACACCACTTCACTACCCTAAACCCTAAAACAGCAACCCCAGCACGACCCCTTCACTGCTCGAACTCCACTGCACTTCCCTAAACCCTAAAACACCACTCCCAGCACAACCCCCTACACTGCCCAAACACCACTGCACTACCCTAAACCCTGAAACACCACCCCCAGCATGACCCCCAACACTGCCCGAACACCACTGCACTGCCCTAATCCCTGAAACACCACCCCCAGCATGACCCCCTGCACTGCACGAACACCACTGCACTGCCCTAAACCATGAACACCACCCCCAGCATGACCCCCTACACTGCCCGAACACCACTGCACTGCCCAAATCCCTGAAACACCTCCCCAACACGACCCCCTACACTGCACAAACACCACTGCACTGCCTAAACCCTAAAACACCACCCCAGCACGACCCCCTTCACTGCCTGAACACCACTGCACTTTCCTAAACCCTGAAACACCACCCCCAGAATGACCTCCTACTCTGCCCGAACACCACTGCACTGCCCTAAACCCTGAAACACCAGCCCCAGCACGACCCCCTACACTACCCAAACACCACTGCACTGCCCTAAACCCTGCAACACCACCCTCAGCACAACCCCCTACACTGCACGAACACCACTGCACTGCCTAAACCCTAAAACACCACCCCCAGCACGACCCCCTTCACTGCCTGAACACCACTGCACTTTCCTAAACCCTGAAACACCACCCCAAGCATGACCTCCTACACTGCCCGAACACCATTGCACTGCCCTAAACCCTAAAACACCACCCCCAGCACGACCCCCTAAACTGCCCAAACAACTCTGCACTGACCTAAACACTGAACCCCCAGCACGACCCCCTACACTACCCGAACACCACTGCACGGACCTATACCCTGAAACATCAGCCCCAGCATGACCCCCTACACTGCCCGAACACCACTGCACTACCCTAAACCCTGAAACACCACTCCCAGCATGACCCCCTACACTGCCCGAACACCACTGCACAGCCCTAAACCCTAAAACACTACCCCCAGCATGACCCCCTACACTGCCTGAGCACCACTGCACTGCCCTAAACCCTGAAACACCACCCCTAGCATGACACCCTACACTGCCCGAACACCACTGCTCTGCCCTAAACCCTGAAACACCAGCCCCTGCACGACCACCTTCACTGCCCGAACACCACTGCACTGACCTAAACACTGTAACACCATCCCTATGAACGACCCCCTACACTGCCCGAACACCACTGCACTGCCCTAAACCCTAAAACACCACCCCCTGCATGACCCCCCTACAGTGCCCGAACAACACTGCACTGCCTGAAACCCTGAAACACCACCCCCCTGCACGACCCCCTACACTGCCCGAACAACACTGCACTGCCCTAAACCCTGAAACACCACCCCCGCACTGCCAGAACAGCACTGCACTGCCCTAAACTCTGAAAAACCACCCACGCATGCACCCCTACACTGCCAGAACAACACTGCACTGCCCTAAACCCTAAACACCGCCCCCAGCATAACCCACTACTCTGCCCGAACACCACTGCTCTGCCCTAAACCCTGAAAGACCCCCCAGCATGACCCCCTATGCTGCCCGAACAAAAATGTACTGCCCTAAACCCTGAAACACCACCCCCAGCACGACCCCCTACACTGCCCGAAAAACACTGCACTGACCTAAACCCTGAACCCCCAGCACGACCCCCTACACTACCCGAACACCACTGCACTGACCTATACCCTGAAACATCAGCCCCAGCATGACCCCCTAAACTGCCCGAACACCACTGCACTGCCCTAAACCCTGAAATACCACTTCCAGCATGACCCCCTACACTGCCCGAACACCACTGCACTGCCCTAAACCCTAAAACACTACCCCCAGCATGACCCCCTACACTGCCTGAGCACCACTGCACTGCCCTAAACCCTGAAACAACACCCATAGCATGACACCCTACACTGCCCGAACACCACTGCTCTGCCCTAAACCCTGAAACACCAGCACGACCACCTTCACTGCCCGAACACCACTGCACTGCCCTAAACCCTAAAACACCACCCCCCTGCACGACCCCATACAATGCCCGAACAACACTGCACTGCCCGAAACCCTGAAACACCACCCCCCTGCACGACCCCCTACACTGCCCGAACAACACTGCACTGCCCTAAACCCTGAAATACCACCCCCGCACTGCCAGAACACCACTGCACTGCCCTAAACTCTGAAAAACCACCCCCGCATGCACCCCTACACTGCCAGAACACCACTGCACTGCCCTAAACCCTAAACACCGCCCCCAGCATAACCCACTTCTCTGCCTGAACACCAATGCTCTGCCCTAAACCCTGAAAGACCCCCCCCAGCACGACCCCCTATACTGCCCGAACAACACTGCACTGACCTAAACCCTGAACCCCCAGCACGACCCCATACACTACCCGAACACCTCTACACTGACCTTTACCCTGAAACATCAGCCCCAGCATGACCCCCTACACTGCCCGAACACCACTGCACTGCCCTAAACCCTGAAACACCAGCCCCAGCACGACCCCCTACACTGCCCGAACACTACTGCACTGCCCTAAACCCTGAATCACCAGCCCCAGCACGACCACCTACACTGCCCGAACACCACTGCGCTGCCCTAAACCCTGAAACACCAGCCCCGGCACGACCCCCTACACTACCCCAACACCACTGGCATGTTCTAAACCCTGAAACACCACCACCCTGCACGACCACTTACACTGCCCGAACACCAGTTTATTGTGCCATAGAAATTATGGTTAGTGCTGTAGAAAGAAAAAGTACTACATGTTTTAAGTGAGATCTCAAATATCTTCCTGTTATATTTCAACAGGAGCAGCCTACCAGTTGATGCCTTTGTGTTCTACTGTAGCTTCCCAGAGTGTTCTAAAGAACAACTAGAGCGCTAACAGCTTTACTTATGACAAAAGTGTGGCACAACTGAAGCCATCTTGATTGGAATAAACTGGTAACACTTAAAACATTTAATTTAGAAAGGAACAAAAATATGGGGTTCATTTTGTCATAGAAATTATGGTCAGTGCTGCAGAAAGAAAAATTAGGACATGTTTCAAGTGTGATCTCAAATATATTCCTGTTATATGTCAACAGGAGCAGTCTGTCAGTTGATGCCTTTGTGTTCTGCTGCAGCTTCCTAGAGTGTTCTAAAGAACAACTAGAGCGCTAACAGCCTTACTTTTGACAAAATTATGGCACACCTGAAGCCATCTTGATTGGAATAAACTGGAAACACTTAAAACATTAAATTTAAAAAGGAACACAATGATGGGGTTCATTTTGTCATAGAAATTATGGTTAGTGCTGTAGAAAGAAAAATTAGGACATGTTTCAAGTGTGATCTCAAATATCTTCCTGTTATATTTCAACAGGAGCAGTCTGTCAGTTGATGCCTTTGTGTTCTACTGCAGCTTCCCAGAGTGTTCTAAAGAACAACTAGAGCGCTAACAGTCTTACTTATGACAAAATTATGGCACACCTGAAGCCATCTTGATTGGAATAAACTGGTAACACTTAAAACATTTATTTAAAAAGGAACAAAATGATGGGGTTCATTTTGTCACAGAAATTATGGTTAGTGCTTCAGAAAGAACAATTTGGACATGTTTCAAGTGTGATCTCAAATATCTTGCTGTTATATTTCAACAGGAGCAGCCTGTCAGTTGATGCCTTTGTGGTCTACTGTAGCTTCCCAGAGTGTTCTAAAGAACAACTAGAGTGCTAACAGTCTTACTTATGACAACATTATGGCACACCTGAAGCCATCTTGATTGGAATAAACTGGTAACACTTAAAACATTTATTTAAAAAGGAACAAAATGATGGGGTTCATTTTGTCACAGAAATTATGGTTAGTGCTGTAGAAAGAAAAATTAGGACATGTTTCAAGGGTGATCTCAAATATCTTCCCTTTATATTTCAACAGGAGCAGCCTGTCAGTTGATGCCTTTGTGTTCTACTGCAGCTTCCCAGAGTGTTCTAAAGAACAACTTGAGCGCTAACAGCCTTACTTATGACAAAAGTATGGCACACCTGAAGCCATCTTGATTGGAATCAACTGGTAACACTTAAAACATTTAATTTAAAAAAGGAACAAAATGATGGGGCTCATTTTGTCATAGAAATTATGGTTAGTGCTGTAGAAAGAAAAATTAGCACATGTTTCAAGTGCGATCTCAAATGTCTTCCTGTAATATTTCAACAGGAGCAGCCTGTCAGTTGATGCCTTTGTGTTCTACTGCAGCTTCCCAGAGTGTTCTAAAGAACAACTAGAGCGCTAACAGTCTTACTTATAAAAAAATTATGGCACACCTGAAGCCGTCTTGATTGGAATGAACTGGTAACACTTAAAACATTGATTTAAAAAGGAACAAAATGATGGGGTTCATTTTGTCACAGAAATTATGGTTAGTGCTTTAGAAAGAAAAGTTTGGACATGTTTCAAGTGTGATCTCAAATATATTCCTGTTATATGTCAACAGGAGCAGCCTGTCAGTTGATGCCTTTGTGTTCTACAGCAGCTTCCCAAAGTGTTCTAAGGAACAACTAGAGCGCTAACAGCCTTAATTATGACAAAATTATGGCACACCTGAAGCCATCTCGATTGCAATAAACTGGTAAAACTTAACATATTTAATTTTAAAAAGGAACACAATGATGGGGCTCATTTTGTCATAGAAATTAGGGTTAGTGCTGTAGAAAGAAAAATTAGGACATGTTTCAAGTGTGATCTCAAATGTCTTCCTGTTACATTTCAACAGGAGCAGCCTGTCAGTTGATGCCTTTGTGTTCTACTGCAGCTTCCCAGAGTGTTCTAAAGAACAACTAGAGCGCTAACAGTCTTACTTATAAAAAAATTATGGCACACCTGAAGCCGTCTTGATTGGAATAAACTGGTAACACTTAAAACATTGATTTAAAAAGGAACAAAATGATGGGGTTCATTTTGTCACAGAAATTATGGTTAGTGCTTTAGAAAGAAAAGTTTGGACATGTTTCAAGTGTGATCTCAAATATATTCCTGTTATATTTCAACAGGAGCAGCCTGTCAGTTGATGCCTTTGTGTTCTACAGCAGCTCCCCAGTGTGTTCTAAAGAACAACTAGAGCGCTAACAGTCTTACTTATGACAAAATTATGGCACACCTGAAGCCATCTTGATTGCCATAAACTGGTAACTCTTAAAACATTTTATTTAAAAAGGAACAAAATGAGGGGGTCATTTTGTCATAGAAATTATGGTTAGTGCTGTAGAAAAAAAAATTAGGACATGTTTTAAGTGAGATCTCAAATATCTTCCTGTTCTATTTCAACAGGAGCAGCCTGTCAGTTGATGCCTTTGTGTTCTACAGCAGCTCCCCAGAGTGTTCTAAAGAACAACTAGAGCGCTAACAGCCTTACTTATGATAAAAGTATGGCACACCTGAAGCCATCTTAATTGGAATTAACTGGTAAAACTTAAAACATTTAATTTAAAAAGGAACAAAATGATGGGATTCATTTTGTCATAGAAATTATGGTTAGTGCTGTAGAAAAAAATATTAGGACATGTTTCAAGTGTGATCTCAAATATCTTCCTGTTATATTTCAACAGGATCAGCATGTCAGTTGATGCATTTGTGTTCTACTGCAGCTTCCCAGAGTGATCTAAAGAACAACTAGAGTGCTAACAGTCTTACTTATGACAACATTTTGGCACACCTGAAGCCATCTTGATTGGAATAAACTGGTAACTCTTAAAACATTTAATTTAAAAAGGAACAAAATGAGGGGTTTCATTTTGTCATAGAAATTATGGTTAGTGCTGTAGAAAGAAAAAGTAGCACATGTTTCAAGGGCAATCTCAAATATATTCCTGTTATATTTAAACAGGAGCAGCCTATCAGTTGTTGCCTTTGTGTTCTACTGCAGCATCCCAAAGTGTTCTAAGGAGCAACTAGAGCGCTAACAGCCTTAATTATGACAAACGTATGGCACACCTGAAGCCATCTCGATTGGAATAAACTGGTAACACTTAACATATTTAATTTTAAAAAGGAACAAAATGATGGGGCTCATTTTGTCATAGAAATTATGGTTAGTGCTGTAGAAAGAAAAATTAGGACATGTTTCAAGTGTGATCTCAAATGTCTTCCTGTTACATTTCAACAGGAGCAGCCTGTCAGTTGATGCCTTTGTGTTCTACTGCAGCTTCCCAGAGTGTTCTAAAGAACAACTAGAGTGCTAACAGTCTTCTTATGACAAAATTATGGCACACCTGAAGCAATCTTGATTGCCATAAACTGGTAACTCTTAAAACATTTTATTTAAAAAGGAACAAAATGAGGGGGTCATTTTGTCATAGAAATTATGGTTAGTGCTGTAGAAAAAAAAAATTAGGACATGTTTTAAGTGAGATCTCAAGTATCTTCCTGTTATATTTCAACAGGAGCAGCCTGTCAGTTGATGCCTTTGTGTTCTTCCGCAGCTTACCAGAGATTTCTAAAGAAAAACTAGAGCGCTAACAGCCTTACTTATGATAAAATTATGGCACACCTGAAGCCATCTTAATTGGAATTAACTGGTAAAACTTAAAACATTTAATTTAAAAAGGAACAAAATGATGGGGTTCATTTTGTCATAGAAATTATGGTTAGTGTTGTAGAAAAAAATATTAGGACATGTTTCAAGTGTGATCTCAAATATCTTCCTGTTATATTTCAACAGGATCAGCATGTCAGTTGATGCATTTGTGTTCTACTGCAGCTTCCCAGAGTGATCTAAAGAACAACTAGAGTGCTAACAGTCTTACCTATGACAAAATTATGGCACACCTGAAGCCATCTTGATTGGAATAAACTGGTAACACTTAAAACATTTATTTAAAAAGGAACAAAATGATGGGGTTCATTTTGTCACAGAAATTATGGTTAGTGCTTTAGAAAGAACAATTTGGACATGTTTCAAGTGTGATCTCAAATATCTTGCTGTTATATTTCAACAGGAGCAGCCTGTCAGTTGATGCCTTTGTGTTCTACTGTAGCTTCCCAGAGTGTTCTAAAGAACAACTAGAGTGCTAACAGTCTTACTTATGACAACATTATGGCACACCTGAAGCCATCTTGATTGGAATAAACTGGTAACACTTAAAACATTTATTTAAAAAGGAACAAAATGATGGGGTTAATTTTGTCACAGAAATTATGGTTAGTGCTGTAGAAAGAAAAATTAGGACATGTTTCAAGTGTGATCTCAAATATCTTCCCTTTATATTTCAACAGGAGCAGCCTTTCAGTTGATGCCTTTGTGTTCTACTGCAGCTTCCCAGAGTGTTCTAAAGAACAACTTGAGCGCTAACAGCCTTACTTATGACAAAAGTATGGCACACTTGAAGCCATCTTGATTGGAATCAACTGGTAACACTTAAAACATTTAATTTAAAAAAGGAACAAAATGATGGGGGTCATTTTGTCATAGAAATTATGGTTAGTGCTGTAGAAAGAAAAATTAGCACATGTTTCAAGTGCGATCTCAAATGTCTTCCTGTAATATTTCAACAGGAGCAGCCTGTCAGTTGATGCCTTTGTGTTCTACTGCAGCTTCCCAGAGTGTTCTAAAGAACAACTAGAGCGCTAACAGTCTTACTTATAAAAAAATTATGGCACACCTGAAGCCGTCTTGATTGGAATGAACTGGTAACACTTAAAACATTGATTTAAAAAGGAACAAAATGATGGGGTTCATTTTGTCACAGAAATTATGGTTAGTGCTTTAGAAAGAAAAGTTTGGACATGTTTCAAGTGTGATCTCAAATATATTCCTGTTATATGTCAACAGGAGCAGCCTGTCAGTTGATGCCTTTGTGTTCTACAGCAGCTTCCCAGAGTGTTCTAAAGAACAATTAGAGCGCTAACAGTCTTACGTATGACAAAATTATGGCACACCTGAAGCCATCTTGATTGCCATAAACTGGTAACTCTTAAAACATTTTATTTAAAAAGGAACACAATGAGGGGGTCATTTTGTCATAGAATTTATGGTTAGTGATGTAGAGAAAAAAACTTAGGACATGTTTTAAGTGAGATCTCAAATATCTTCCTGTTATATTTCAACAGGAGCAGCCTGTCAGTTGATGCCTTTGTGTTCTTCCGCAGCTTACCAGAGATTTCTAAAGAAAAACTAGAGCGCTAACAGCCTTACTTATGATAAAAGTATGGGACACCTGAAGCCATCCTAATTGGAAATAACTGGTAAAACTTAAAACATTTAATTTAAAAAGGAACAAAATGATGCGGTTCATTTTGTCATAGAAATTATGGTTAGTGCTGTAGAAACAAATATTAGGACATGTTTCAAGTGTGATCTCAAATATCTTCCTGTTATATTTCAACAGGATCAGCATGTCAGTTGATACATTTGTGTTCTACTGCAGCTTCCCAGAGTGATCTAAAGAACAACTAGAGTGCTAACAGTCTTACTTATGACAACATTTTGGCACACCTGAAGCCATCTTGATTGGAATAAACTGGTAACTCTTAAAACATTTAATTTAAAAAGGAACAAAATGAGGGGTTTCATTTTGTCATAGAAATTATGGTTAGTGCTGTAGAAAGAAAAATTAGCACATGTTTCAAGGACAATCTCAAATATATTCCTGTTATATTTAAACAGGAGCAGCCTATCAGTTGATGCCTTTGTGTTCTACTGTAGCTTCCCAAAGTGTTCTAAGGAGCAACTAGAGCGCTAACAGCCTTAATTATGACAAACGTATGGCACACCTGAAGCCATCTCGATTGCAATAAACTGGTAACACTTAACATATTTAATTTTAAAAAGGAACACAATGATGGGGCTCATTTTGTCATAGAAATTATGGTTAGTGCTGTAGAAAGAAAAATTAGGACATGTTTCAAGTGTGATCTCAAATGTCTTCCTGTTACATTTCAACAGGAGCAGCCTGTCAGTTGATGCCTTTGTGTTCTACTCCAGCTTCCCAGAGTGTTCTAAAGAACAACTAGAGCGCTAACAGTCTTACTTATAAAAAAATTATGGCACACCTGAAGTTGTCTTGATTGGAATAAACTGGTAACAATTAAAACATTGATTTAAAAAGGAACAAAATGATGGGGTTCATTTTGTCACAGAAATTATGGTTAGTGCTTTAGAAAGAAAAGTTTGGACATGTTTCAAGTGTGATCTCAAATATATTCCTGTTATATTTCAACAGGAGCAGCCTGTCAGTTGATGCCTTTGTGTTCTACAGCAGCTCCCCAGAGTGTTCTAAAGAACAACTAGAGCGCTAACAGTCTTACTTATGACAAAATTATGGCACACCTGAAGCCATCTTGATTGCCATAAACTGGTAACTCTTAAAACATTTTATTTAAAAAGGAACAAAATGAGGGGGTCATTTTGTCATAGAAATTATGGTTAGTGCTGTAGAAAAAAAAATTAGGACATGTTTTAAGTGAGATCTCAAATATCTTCCTGTTATATTTCAACAGGAGCAGCCTGTCAGTTGATGCCTTTGTGTTCTACAGCAGCTCCCCAGAGTGTTCTAAAGAACAACTAGAGCGCTAACAGCCTTACTTATGATAAAAGTATGGCACACCTGAAGCCATCTTGATTGCCATAAACTGGTAACTCTTAAAAACATTTAATTTAAAAAGGAACAAAATGATGGGATTCATTTTGTCATAGAAATTATGGTTAGTGCTGTAGAAAAAAATATTAGGACATGTTTCAAGTGTGATCTCAAATATCTTCCTGTTATATTTCAACAGGATCAGCATGTCAGTTGATGCATTTGTGTTCTACTGCAGCTTCCCAGAGTGATCTAAAGAACAACTAGAGTGCTAACAGTCTTACTTATGACAACATTTTGGCACACCTGAAGCCATCTTGATTGGAATAAACTGGTAACTCTTAAAACATTTAATTTAAAAAGGAACAAAATGAGGGGTTTCATTTTGTCATAGAAATTATGGTTAGTGCTGTAGAAAGAAAAATTAGCACATGTTTCAAGGGCAATCTCAAATATATTCCTGTTATATTTAAACAGGAGCAGCCTATCAGTTGATGCCTTTGTGTTCTACTGCAGCATCCCAAAGTGTTCTAAGGAGCAACTAGAGCGCTAACAGCCTTAATTATGACAAACGTATGGCACACCTGACGCCATCTCGATTGGAATAAACTGGTAACACTTAACATATTTAATTTTTAAAAGGAACAAAATGATGGGGCTCATTTTGTCATAGAAATTATGGTTAGTGATGTAGAAAGAAAAATTAGGACATGTTTCAAGTGTGATCTCAAATGTCTTCCTGTTACATTTCAACAGGAGCAGCCTGTCAGTTGATGCGTTTGTGTTCTACTGCAGCTTCCCAGAGTGTTCTAAAGAACAACTAGAGTGCTAACAGTCTTCTTATGACAAAATTATGGCACACCTGAAGCAATCTTGATTGCCATAAACTGGTAACTCTTAAAACATTTTATTTAAAAAGGAACAAAATGAGGGGGTCATTTTGTCATAGAAATTATGGTTAGTGCTGTAGAAAAAAAAAATTAGGACATGTTTTAAGTGAGATCTCAAATATCTTCCTGTTATATTTCAACAGGAGCAGCCTGTCAGTTGATGCCTTTGTGTTCTTCCGCAGCTTACCAGAGATTTCTAAAGAAAAACTAGAGCGCTAACAGCCTTACTTATGATAAAATTATGGCACACCGGAAGCCATCTTAATTGGAATTAACTGGTAAAACTTAAAACATTTAATTTAAAAAGGAACAAAATGATGGGATTCATTTTGTCATAGAAATTATGGTTAGTGCTGTAGAAAAAAATATTAGGACATGTTTCAAGTGTGATCTCAAATATCTTCCTGTTATATTTCAACAGGATCAGCATGTCAGTTGATGCATTTGTGTTCTACTGCAGCTTCCCAGAGTGATCTAAAGAACAACTAGAGTGCTAACAGTCTTACCTATGACAACTTTTTGGCACACCTGAAGCCATCTTGATTGGAATAAACTGGTAACTCTTAAAACATTTAATTTAAAAAGGAACAAAATGAGAGGTTTCATTTTGTCATAGAAATTATGGTTAGTGCTGTAGAAAGAAAAATTAGCACATGTTTCAAGGGTAATCTCAAATATATTCCTGTTATATTTAAACAGGAGCAGCCTATCAGTTGATGCCTTTGTGTTCTACTGCAGCTTCCCAAAGTGTTCTAAGGAGCAACTAGAGCGCTAACAGCCTTAATTATGACAAACGTATGGCACACCTGAAGCCATCTCGATTGGAATAGACTGGTAACACTTAACATATTTAATTTTAAAAAGGAACAAAATGATGGGGTTCATTTTGTCATAGAAATTATGGTTAGTGCTGTAGAAAGAAAAATTAGGACATCTTTCAAGTGTGATCTCAAATATCTTCCTGTTATATTTCAACAGGAGCAGCCTGTCAGTTGATTCCTTTGTGTTCTACTGCAGCTTCCCAGAGTGTTCTAAAGAACAACTAGAGCACTAACAGTCTTACTTATGACAAAATTATGTCACACCTGAAGCCATCTTGATTGGAGTAAACTTGTAACTCTTAAAACATTTAATTTAAAAAAAGGAACAAAATGATGGGGCTCGTTTTGTCATAGAAATTATGGTTAGTGCTGTAGAAAGAAAAATTAGGACATGTTTTAAGTGAGATCTCAAATATCTTCCTGTTATATTTCAACAGGAGCAGCCTGTCAGTTGATGCCTTTGTGTTCTACTGCAGCTTCCCAGAGTGTTCTAAAGAACAACTAGAGCGCTAACAGTCTTACTTATGACAAAATTATGGCACACCTGAAGCCATCTTGGTTGGAATAAACTGGTAACACTTAAAACATTTATTTAAAACGGAACAAAATGATGGGGTTCATTTTGTCGCAGAAATTATGGTTAGTGCTTTAGAAAGAACAATTTGGACATGTTTCAAGTGTGATCTCAAATATCTTCCTGTTATATTTCAACAGGAGCAGCCTGTCAGTTGATGCCTTTGTGTTCTTCCATAGCTTACCAGAGATTTCTAAAGAAAAACTAGAGCGCTAACAGCCTTACTTATGATAAAAGTATGGCACACCTGAAGCCATCTTAATTGGAATTAACTGGTAAAACTTAAAACATTTAATTTAAAAAGGAACAAAATGATGGGGTTCATTTTGTCATAGAAATTATGGTTAGTGCTCTAGAAAAAAATTATTAGGACATGTTTCAAGTGTGATCTCAAATATCTTCCTGTTATATTTCAACAGGATCAGCATGTCAGTTGATGCATTTGTGTTCTACTGCAGCTTCCCAGAGTGATCTAAAGAACAACTAGAGTGCTAACAGTCTTACTTATGACAACATTTTGGCACACCTGAAGCCATCTTGATTGGAATAAACTGGTAACTCTTAAAACATTTAATTTAAAAAGGAACAAAATGAGGGGTTTCATTTTGTCATAGAAATTATGGTTAGTGCTGTAGAAAGAAAAATTAGCACATGTTTCAAGGGTAATCTCAAATATATACCTGTTATATTTAAACAGGAGCAGCCTATCAGTTGATGCCTTTGTGTTCTACTGCAGCTTCCCAAAGTGTTCTAAGGAGCAACTAGAGCGCTAACAGCCTTAATTATGACAAACGTATGGCACACCTGAAGCCATCTTGATTGGAATAAACTGGTAACACTTAACATATTTAATTTTAAAAAGGAACAAAATGATAGGGCTCATTTTGTCATAGAAATTATGGTTAGTGCTGTAGAAAGAAAAATTAGGACATGTTTCAAGTGTGATCTCAAATGTCTTCCTGTTACATTTCAACAGGAGCAGCCTGTCAGTTGATACCTCTGTGTTCTACTGCAGCTTCCCAGAGTGTTCTAAAGAACAACTAGAGCACTAACAGTCTTTCTTATGACAAAATTATGGCACACCTGAAGCCATCTTGATTGGAATAAACTGGTAACACTTAAAACATTTATTTAAAAAGGAGCAATATGATGGGGTTCATTTTGTCACAGAAATTATGGTTAGTGCTTTAGAAAGAAAAATTAGGACATGTTTCAAGTGTGATCTCAAATATCTTGCTGTTATATTTCAACAGGAGCAGCCTGTCAGTTGATGCCTTTGTGTTCTACTGCAGCTTCCCAGAGTGTTCTAAAGAACAACTAGAGCGCTAACAGCCTTACTTATGATAAAAGTATGGCACACCTGAAGCCATCTTAATTGGAATAAACTGGTAAAACTTAAAACATTTAATTTAAAAAGGAACAAAATGATGGGGTTCATTTTGTCATAGAAATTATGGTTAGTGCTGTAGAAAGAAAAATTAGGACATGTTTCAAGTGTGATCTCAAATGTCTTCCTGTTATATTTCAGCAGGAGCAGCCTGTCAATTGATGCCTTTGTGTTCTACTGCAGCTTCCTAGTGTTCTAAAGAACAACTAGAGCGCTAACAGTCTTACTTATGACAAAATTATGTCACACCTGAAGCCATCTTGATTGGAGTAAACTTGTAACTCTTAAAACATTTAATTTAAAAAAAGGAACAAAATGATGGGGCTCGTTTTGTCATAGAAATTATGGTTAGTGCTGTAGAAAGAAAAATTAGGACATGTTTTAAGTGAGATCTCAAATATCTTCCTGTTATATTTCAACAGGAGCAGCCTGTCAGTTGATGCCTTTGTGTTCTACTGCAGCTTCCCAGAGTGTTCTAAAGAACAACTAGAGCGCTAACAGTCTTACTTATGACAAAATTATGGCACACCTGAAGCCATCTTGGTTGGAATAAACTGGTAACACTTAAAACATTTATTTAAAACGGAACAAAATGATGGGGTTCATTTTGTCGCAGAAATTATGGTTAGTGCTTTAGAAAGAACAATTTGGACATGTTTCAAGTGTGATCTCAAATATCTTCCTGTTATATTTCAACAGGAGCAGCCTGTCAGTTGATGCCTTTGTGTTCTTCCATAGCTTACCAGAGATTTCTAAAGAAAAACTAGAGCGCTAACAGCCTTACTTATGATAAAAGTATGGCACACCTGAAGCCATCTTAATTGGAATTAACTGGTAAAACTTAAAACATTTAATTTAAAAAGGAACAAAATGATGGGGTTCATTTTGTCATAGAAATTATGGTTAGTGCTCTAGAAAAAAATTATTAGGACATGTTTCAAGTGTGATCTCAAATATCTTCCTGTTATATTTCAACAGGATCAGCATGTCAGTTGATGCATTTGTGTTCTACTGCAGCTTCCCAGAGTGATCTAAAGAACAACTAGAGTGCTAACAGTCTTACTTATGACAACATTTTGGCACACCTGAAGCCATCTTGATTGGAATAAACTGGTAACTCTTAAAACATTTAATTTAAAAAGGAACAAAATGAGGGGTTTCATTTTGTCATAGAAATTATGGTTAGTGCTGTAGAAAGAAAAATTAGCACATGTTTCAAGGGTAATCTCAAATATATTCCTGTTATATTTAAACAGGAGCAGCCTATCAGTTGATGCCTTTGTGTTCTACTGCAGCTTCCCAAAGTGTTCTAAGGAGCAACTAGAGCGCTAACAGCCTTAATTATGACAAACGTATGGCACACCTGAAGCCATCTTGATTGGAATAAACTGGTAACACTTAACATATTTAATTTTAAAAAGGAACAAAATGATAGGGCTCATTTTGTCATAGAAATTATGGTTAGTGCTGTAGAAAGAAAAATTAGGACATGTTTCAAGTGTGATCTCAAATGTCTTCCTGTTACATTTCAACAGGAGCAGCCTGTCAGTTGATACCTCTGTGTTCTACTGCAGCTTCCCAGAGAGTTCTAAAGAACAACTAGAGCACTAACAGTCTTTCTTATGACAAAATTATGGCACACCTGAAGCCATCTTGATTGGAATAAACTGGTAACACTTAAAACATTTATTTAAAAAGGAGCAATATGATGGGGTTCATTTTGTCACAGAAATTATGGTTAGTGCTT
Source organism: Triturus cristatus (assembly GCF_964204655.1). NCBI lineage: Eukaryota > Metazoa > Chordata > Amphibia > Caudata > Salamandridae > Triturus > Triturus cristatus. The sequence continues at coordinate 1,227,567,513 of NC_140579.1, forward strand.
TAGAAAGAAAAATTAGGACATGTTTCAAGTGTGATCTCAAATATCTTGCTGTTATATTTCAACAGGAGCAGCCTGTCAGTTGATGCCTTTGTGTTCTACTGCAGCTTCCCAGAGTGTTCTAAAGAACAACTAGAGCGCTAACAGCCTTACTTATGATAAAAGTATGGCACACCTGAAGCCATCTTAATTGGAATAAACTGGTAAAACTTAAAACATTTAATTTAAAAAGGAACAAAATGATGGGGTTCATTTTGTCATAGAAATTATGGTTAGTGCTGTAGAAAGAAAAATTAGGACATGTTTCAAGTGTGATCTCAAATGTCTTCCTGTTATATTTCAGCAGGAGCAGCCTGTCAATTGATGCCTTTGTGTTCTACTGCAGCTTCCTAGTGTTCTAAAGAACAACTAGAGCACTAACAGTCTTACTTATGACAAAATTATGGCACACCTGAAGCCATCTTGATTGGAATAAACTTGTAACTCTTAAAACATTTAATTTAAAAAAAGGAACAAAATGATGGGGCTCGTTTTGTCATAGAAATTATGGTTAGTGCTGTAGAAAGAAAAATTAGGACATGTTTTAAGTGAGATCTCAAATATCTTCCTGTTATATTTCAACAGGAGCAGCCTGTCAGTTGATGCCTTTGTGTTCTACTGCAGCTTCCCAGAGTGTTCTAAAGAACAACTAGAGCGCTAACAGTCTTACTTATGACAAAATTATGGCACACCTGAAGCCATCTTGGTTGGAATAAACTGGTAACACTTAAAACATTTATTTAAAAAGGAACAAAATGATGGGGTTCATTTTGTCACAGAAATTATGGTTAGTGCTTTAGAAAGAACAATTTGGACATGTTTCAAGTGTGATCTCAAATATCTTCCTGTTATATTTCAACAGGAGCAGCCTGTCAGTTGATGCCTTTGTGTTCTTCCATAGCTTACCAGAGATTTCTAAAGAAAAACTAGAGCGCTAACAGCCTTACTTATGATAAAAGTATGGCACACCTGAGCCATCTTAATTGGAATTAACTGGTAAAACTTAAAATATTTAATTTAAAAAGGAACAAAATGATGGGGTTCATTTTGTCATAGAAATTATGGTTAGTGCTCTAGAAAAAAATTATTAGGACATGTTTCAAGTGTGATCTCAAATATCTTCCTGTTATATTTCAACAGGATCAGCATGTCAGTTGATGCATTTGTGTTCTACTGCAGCTTCCCAGAGTGATCTAAAGAACAACTAGAGTGCTAACAGTCTTACTTATGACAACATTTTGGCGCACCTGAAGCCATCTTGATTGGAATAAACTGGTAACTCTTAAAACATTTAATTTAAAAAGGAACAAAATGAGGGGTTTCATTTTGTCATAGAAATTATGGTTAGTGCTGTAGAAAGAAAAATTAGCACATGTTTCAAGGGTAATCTCAAATATATTCCTGTTATATTTAAACAGGAGCAGCCTATCAGTTGATGCCTTTGTGTTCTACTGCAGCTTCCCAAAGTGTTCTAAGGAGCAACTAGAGCGCTAACAGCCTTAATTATGACAAACGTATGGCACACCTGAAGCCATCTTGATTGGAATAAACTGGTAACACTTAACATATTTAATTTTAAAAAGGAAGAAAATGATAGGGCTCATTTTGTCATAGAAATTATGGTTAGTGCTGTAGAAAGAAAAATTAGGACATGTTTCAAGTGTGATCTCAAATGTCTTCCTGTTACATTTCAACAGGAGCAGCCTGTCAGTTGATACCTCTGTGTTCTACTGCAGCTTCCCAGAGTGTTCTAAAGAACAACTAGAGCGCTAGCAGTCTTACTTATGACAAAGTTATGGCACACCTGAAGCCATTTTGATTGGAATAAACTGGAAACACTTAAAACATTTAATTTAAAAAGGAACACAATGATGGGGTTCATTTTGTCATAGAAATTATGGTTAGTGCTGTAGAAAGAAAAATTAGGACATGTTTCAAGTGTGATCTCAAATATCTTCCTGTTATATTTCAACAGGAGCAGCCTGTCAGTTGATTCCTTTGTGTTCTACTGCAGCTTCCCAGAGTGTTCTAAAGAACAACTAGAGCACTAAAAGTCCTACTTATGACAAAATTATGGCACACCTGAAGCCATCTTGACTGGAATAAACTTGTAACTCTTAAAACATTTAATTTAAAAAAAGGAACAGAATGATGGGGCTCATTTTGTCAGAAATTATGGTTAGTGCTGTAGAAAGAAAAATTAGGACATGTTTCAAGTGTGATCTCAAATATCTTCCCTTTATATTTCAACAGGAGCAGCCTGTCAGTTGATGCCTTTGTGTTCTACTGCACCTTCCCAGAGTGTTCTAAAGAACAACTAGAGCGCTAACAGTCTTACTTATGACAAAATTATGGCACACCTGAAGCCATTTTGATTGGAATAAACTGGAAACACTTAAAACATTTAATTGAAAAAGGAACACAATGATGGGGTTCATTTTGTCATAGAAATTATGGTTAGTGCTGTAGAAAGAAAAATTAGGACATGTTTCAAGTGTGATCTCAAATATCTTCCTGTTATATTTCAACCGGAGCAGCCTGTCAGTTGATTCCTTTGTGTTCTACTGCAGCTTCCCAGAGTGTTCTAAAGAACAACTAGAGCGCAAACAGTCTTACTTATGACAAAATTATGGCACACCTGAAGCCATCTTGATTGGAATAAACTGGTAACACTTAAAACATTTATTTAAAAAGGAACAAAATGATAGGGTTCATTTTGTCACAGAAATTATGGTTAGTGCTTTAGAAAGAACAATTTGGACATGTTTCAAGTGTGATCTCAAATATCTTGATGTTATATTTCAACAGGAGCAGCCTGTCAGTTGATGCCTTTGTGTTCTACTGCAGCTTCCCAGAGTGTTCTAAAGAACAACTAGAGCGCTAACAGTCTTACTTATGACAAAATTATGGCACACCTGAAGCCATCTTGATTGCCATAAACTGGTAACTCTTAAAACATTTTATTTAAAAAGGAACAAAATGAGGGGGTCATTTTGTCATAGAAATTATGGTTAGTGCTGTAGAAAAAAAAATTAGGACATGTTTTAAGTGAGATCTCAAATATCTTCCTGTTATATTTCAACAGGAGCAGCCTGTCAGTTGATGCCTTTGTGTTCTTCCGCAGCTTACCAGAGATTTTGAAAGAAAAACTAGAGCGCTAACAGCCTTACTTATGATAAAACTATGGCACACCTGAAGCCATCTTAATTGGAATTAACTGGTAAAACTTAAAACATTTAATTTAAAAAGGAACACAATGAAGGGGTTCATTTTGTCATAGAAATTATGGTTAGTGCTGTAGAAAAAAATATCAGGACATGTTTCAAGTGTGATCTCAAATATCTTCCTGGTATATTTCAACAGGATCAGCATGAGAGTTGATGCATTTTTGTTCTACTGCAGCTTCCCAGAGTGATCTAAAGAACAACTAGAGTGCTAACAGTCTTACTTATGACAAAATTTTGGCACACCTGAAGCCATCTTGATTGGAATAAACTGGTAACTCTTAAAACATTTAAATTAAAAAGGAACAAAATGAGGGGTTTCATTTTGTCATAGAAATTATGGTTAGTGCTGTAGAAAGAAAAATTAGCACATGTTTCAAGGGTAATCTCAAATATATTCCTGTTATATTTAAACAGGAGCAGCCTATCAGTTGATGCCTTTGTGTTCTACTGCAGCTTCCCAAAGTGTTCTAAGGAGCAACTAGAGCGCTAACAGCCTTAATTATGACAAACGTATGGCACACCTGAAGCCATCTCGATTGGAATAAACTGGTAACACTTAACATATTTAATTTTAAAAAGGAACAAAATGATGGGGCTCATTTTGTCATAGAAATTATGGTTAGTGCTGTAGAAAGAAAAATTAGGACATGTTTCAAGTGTGATCTCAAATGTCTTCCTGTTACATTTCAACAGGAGCAGCCTGTCAGTTGATGCCTTTGTGTTCTACTGCAGCTTCCCAGAGTGTTCTAAAGAACAACTAGAGCGCTAACAGTCTTACTTATGACAAAATTATGGCACACCTGAAGCCATCTTGATTGGAATAAACTGGTACCACTTAAAACATTTAATTTAAATAGGAACACAATGATGGGGTTCATTTTGTCATAGAAATTATGGTTAGTGCTGTAGAAATCAAAATTAGGACATGTTTCAAGTGTGATCTCAAATATCTTCCTGTTATATTTCAACAGGAGCAGCCTGTCAGTTGATTCCTTTGTGTTCTACTGCAGCTTCCCAGAGTGTTCTAAAGAACAACTAGAGCACTAACAGTCTTTCTTATGACAAAATTATGGCACACCTGAAGCCATCTTGATTGGAATAAACTGGTAACACTTAAAACATTTATTTAAAAAGGAGCAATATGATGGGGTTCATTTTGTCACAGAAATTATGGTTAGTGCTTTAGAAAGAAAAATTAGGACATGTTTCAAGTGTGATCTCAAATATCTTGCTGTTATATTTCAACAGGAGCAGCCTGTCAGTTGATGCCTTTGTGTTCTACTGCAGCTTCCCAGAGTGTTCTAAAGAACAACTAGAGCGCTAACAGCCTTACTTATGATAAAAGTATGGCACACCTGAAGCCATCTTAATTGGAATAAACTGGTAAAACTTAAAACATTTAATTTAAAAAGGAACAAAATGATGGGGTTCATTTTGTCATAGAAATTATGGTTAGTGCTGTAGAAAGAAAAATTAGGACATGTTTCAAGTGTGATCTCAAATGTCTTCCTGTTATATTTCAGCAGGAGCAGCCTGTCAATTGATGCCTTTGTGTTCTACTGCAGCTTCCTAGTGTTCTAAAGAACAACTAGAGCGCTAACAGTCTTACTTATGAGAAAATTATGGCACACCTGAAGCCATCTTGATTGGAATAAACTGGAAACACTTAAAACATTTAATTTAAAAAGGAACAAAATGATGGGGTTCATTTTGTCATAGAAATTATGGTTAGTGCTGTAGAAAGAAAAATTAGGACATGTTTCAAGTGTGATCTCAAATATCTTCCTGTTATATTTCAACAGGAGCAGCCTGTCAGTTGATTCCTTTGTGTTCTACTGCAGCTTCCCAGAGTGTTCTAAAGAACAACTAGAGCACTAACAGTCTTACTTATGACAAAATTATGGCACACCTGAAGCCATCTTGATTGGAGTAAACTTGTAACTCTTAAAACATTTAATTTAAAAAAAGGAACAAAATGATGGGGCTCGTTTTGTCATAGAAATTATGGTTAGTGCTGTAGAAAGAAAAATTAGGACATGTTTTAAGTGAGATCTCAATTATCTTCCTGTTATATTTCAACAGGAGCAGCCTGTCAGTTGATGCCTTTGTGTTCTACTGCAGCTTCCCAGAGTGTTCTAAAGAACAACTAGAGCGCTAACAGTCTTACTTATGACAAAATTATGGCACACCTGAAGCCATCTTGGTTGGAATAAACTGGTAACACTTAAAACATTTATTTAAAAAGGAACAAAATGATGGGGTTCATTTTGTCGCAGAAATTATGGTTAGTGCTTTAGAAAGAACAATTTGGACATGTTTCAAGTGTGATCTCAAATATCTTCCTGTTATATTTCAACAGGAGCAGCCTGTCAGTTGATGCCTTTGTGTTCTTCCATAGCTTACCAGAGATTTCTAAAGAAAAACTAGAGCGCTAACAGCCTTACTTATGATAAAAGTATGGCACACCTGAAGCCATCTTAATTGGAATTAACTGGTAAAACTTAAAACATTTAATTTAAAAAGGAACAAAATGATGGGGTTCATTTTGTCATAGAAATTATGGTTAGTGCTCTAGAAAAAAATTATTAGGACATGTTTCAAGTGTGATCTCAAATATCTTCCTGTTATATTTCAACAGGATCAGCATGTCAGTTGATGCATTTGTGTTCTACTGCAGCTTCCCAGAGTGATCTAAAGAACAACTAGAGTGCTAACAGTCTTACTTATGACAACATTTTGGCACACCTGAAGCCATCTTGATTGGAATAAACTGGTAACTCTTAAAACATTTAATTTAAAAAGGAACACAATGATGGGGTTCATTTTGTCATAGAAATTATGGTTAGTGCTGTAGAAAGAAAAATTAGCACATGTTTCAAGGGTAATCTCAAATATATTCCTGTTATATTTAAACAGGAGCAGCCTATCAGTTGATGCCTTTGTGTTCTACTGCAGCTTCCCAAAGTGTTCTAAGGAGCAACTAGAGCGCTAACAGCCTTAATTATGACAAACGTATGGCACACCTGAAGCCATCTTGATTGGAATAAACTGGTAACACTTAACATATTTAATTTTAAAAAGGAACAAAATGATAGGGCTCATTTTGTCATAGAAATTATGGTTAGTGCTGTAGAAAGAAAAATTAGGACATGTTTCAAGTGTGATCTCAAATGTCTTCCTGTTACATTTCAACAGGAGCAGCCTGTCAGTTGATACCTTTGTGTTCTACTGCAGCTTCCCAGAGTGTTCTAAAGAACAACTAGAGCGCTAACAGTCTTACTTATGACAAAATTATGGCACACCTGAAGCCATTTTGATTGGAATAAACTGGAAACACTTAAAACATTTAATTTAAAAAGGAACACAATGATGGGGTTCATTTTGTCATAGAAATTATGGTTAGTGCTGTAGAAAGAAAAATTAGGACATGTTTCAAGTGTGATCTCAAATATCTTCCTGTTATATTTCAACAGGAGCAGCCTGTCAGTTGATTCCTTTGTGTTCTACTGCAGCTTCCCAGAGTGTTCTAAAGAACAACTAGAGCACTAAAAGTCCTACTTATGACAAAATTATGGCACACCTGAAGCCATCTTGACTGGAATAAACTTGTAACTCTTAAAACATTTAATTTAAAAAAAGGAACAGAATGATGGGGCTCATTTTGTCAGAAAATATGGTTAGTGCTGTAGAAAGAAAAATTAGGACATGTTTCAAGTGTGATCTCAAATATCTTCCCTTTATATTTCAACAGGAGCAGCCTGTCAGTTGATGCCTTTGTGTTCTACTGCACCTTCCCAGAGTGTTCTAAAGAACAACTAGAGCGCTAACAGTCTTACTTATGACAAAATTATGGCACACCTGAAGCCATTTTGATTGGAATAAACTGGAAACACTTAAAACATTTAATTTAAAAAGGAACACAATGATGGGGTTCATTTTGTCATAGAAATTATGGTTAGTGCTGTAGAAAGAAAAATTAGGACATGTTTCAAGTGTGATCTCAAATATCTTCCTGTTATATTTCAACAGGAGCAGCCTGTCAGTTGATTCCTTTGTGTTCTACTGCAGCTTCCCAGAGTGTTCTAAAGAACAACTAGAGCACTAAAAGTCCTACTTATGACAAAATTATGGCACACCTGAAGCCATCTTGACTGGAATAAACTGGAAACACTTAAAACATTTAATTTAAAAAGGAACACAATGATGGGGTTCATTTTGTCATAGAAATTATGGTTAGTGCTGTAGAAAGAAAAATTAGGACATGTTTCAAGTGTGATCTCAAATATCTTCCTGTTATATTTCAACAGGAGCAGCCTGTCAGTTGATTCCTTTGTGTTCTACTGCAGCTTCCCAGAGTGTTCTAAAGAACAACTAGAGCACTAAAAGTCCTACTTATGACAAAATTATGGCACACCTGAAGCCATCTTGACTGGAATAAACTTGTAACTCTTAAAACATTTAATTTAAAAAAAGGAACAGAATGATGGGGCTCATTTTGTCAGAAATTATGGTTAGTGCTGTAGAAAGAAAAATTAGGACATGTTTCAAGTGTGATCTCAAATATCTTCCCTTTATATTTCAACAGGAGCAGCCTGTCAGTTGATGCCTTTGTTTTCTACTGCACCTTCCCAGAGTGTTCTAAAGAACAACTAGAGCGCTAACAGTCTTACTTATGACAAAATTATGGCACACCTGAAGCCATCTTGATTGGAATAAACTGGTAACACTTAAAACATTTATTTAAAAAGGAACAAAATGATGGGGTTCATTTTGTCACAGAAATTATGGTTAGTGCTTTAGAACGAACAATTTGGACATGTTTCAAGTGTGATCTCAAATATCTTGATGTTATATTTCAACAGGAGCAGCCTGTCAGTTGATGCCTTTGTGTTCAACTGCAGCTTCCCAGAGTGTTCTAAAGAACAACTAGAGCGCTAACAGCCTTACTTATGATAAAAGTATGGCACACCTGAAGCCATCTTAATTGGAATTAACTGGTAAAACTTAAAACATTTAATTTAAAAAGGAACACAATGATGGGGTTCATTTTGTCATAGAAATTATGGTTAGTGCTCTAGAAAAAAATTATTAGGACATGTTTCAAGTGTGATCTCAAATATCTTCCTGTTATATTTCAACAGGAGCAGCCTGCCAGTTGATACCTTTGTGTTCTACTGCAGATTCCCAGAGTGTTCTAAAGAACAACTAGAGCGCTAACAGTCTTACTTATGACAAAATTATGGCACACCTGAAGCCATTTTGATTGGAATAAACTGGAAACTCTTAAAACATTTAATTTAAAAAGGAACACAATGATGGGGTTCATTTTGTCATAGAAATTATGGTTAGTGCTGTAGAAAGAAAAATTAGGACATGTTTCAAGGACAATCTCAAATATATTCCTGTTATATTTAAACAGGAGCAGCGTATCAGTTGATGCCTTTGTGTTCTACTGCAGCTTCCCAAAGTGTTCTAAGGAGCAACTAGAGCGCTAACAGCCTTAATTATGACAAACATATGGCACACCTGAAGCCATCTCGATTGCCATAAACTGGTAACACTTAACATATTTAATTTTAAAAAGGAACAAAATGATGGGGCTCATTTTGTCATAGAAATTATGGTTAGTGCTGTAGAAAGAAAAATTAGGACATGTTTCAAGTGTGATCTCAAATATCTTGCTGTTATATTTCAACAGGAGCAGCCTGTCAGTTGATGCCTTTGTGTTCTACTGCAGCTTCCCAGAGTGTTCTAAAGAACAACTAGAGCGCTAACAGTCTTACTTATGACACAATTATGGCACACCTGAAGCCATCTTGATTGCCATAAACTGGTAACTCTTAAAACATTTTATTCAAAAAGGAACAAAATGAGGGGGGTCATTTTGTCATAGAAATTATGGTTAGTGCTGTAGAAATACAAATTAGGACATGTTTTAAGTGAGATCTCAAATATCTTCCTGTTTTATTTCAACAGGAGCAGCCCGTCAGTTGATGCCTTTGTGTTCTTCTGCAGCTTACCAGAGATTTCTAAAGAACAACTAGAGCGCTAACAGCCTTACTTATGATAAAAGTATGGCACACCTGAAGCCATCTTAATTGGAATAAACTGGTAAAACTTAAAACATTTAATTTAAAAAGGGTCAAAATGATGGGGTTCATTTTGTCATAGAAATTATGGTTAGTGCTCTAGAAAGAAAAACTTAGGACATGTTTTAAGTGAGATCTCAAATATCTTTCTGTTATATTTCAACAGGAGTAGGCTGTCAGTTGATGCCTTTGTGTTCTACTGCAGCTTCCCAGAGTGTTCTTAAGAACAACTAGAGCACTAACAGCCGACTTATGACAAAAGAATGGCACACCTGAAGCCATCTAGATTGGAATAAACTGGTAACACTTAAAACACTTAATTTAAAAAGGAACAAAATTATGGGGTTCATTTTGTCATAGAAATTATGGTTAGTGCAGTAGAAAGAAAAATTAGGACATGTTCCAAGTGTGATCTCAAATGTCTTCCTGTTATATTTCAACAGGAGCAGCCTGTCAGTTGATGCCTTTGTGTTCTACTGCAGCTTCCCAGAGTGTTCTAAAGAACAACTAGAGTGCTAACAGTCTTACTTATGACAAAATTGTGGCACACCTGAAGCCACCTTGAATGGAATAAACTGGAAACTCTTAAACATTTAATTTAAAATGGAACAAAATGAAGAGGTTTATTGTGTCATAGAAATTATGGTTAGTGCTGTAGAAAGAAAAAGTACTACATGTTTTAAGTGAGATCTCAAATATCTTCCTGTTATATTTCAACAGGAGCAGCCTACCAGTTGATGCCTTTGTGTTCTACTGTAGCTTCCCAGAGTGTTCTAAAGAACAACTAGAGCGCTAACAGCTTTACTTATGACAAAAGTGTGGCACAACTGAAGCCATCTTGATTGGAATAAACTGGTAACACTTAAAACATTTAATTTATAAAGGAACAAAAATATGGGGTTCATTTTGTCATAGAAATTATGGTCAGTGCTGCAGAAAGAAAAATTAGGACATGTTTCAAGTGTGATCTCAAATATATTCCTGTTATATGTCAACAGGAGCAGTCTGTCAGTTGATGCCTTTGTGTTCTGCTGCAGCTTCCTAGAGTGTTCTAAAGAACAACTAGAGCGCTAACAGCCTTACTTTTGACAAAATTATGGCACACCTGAAGCCATCTTGATTGGAATAAACTGGAAACACTTAAAACATTAAATTTAAAAAGGAACACAATGATGGGGTTCATTTTGTCATAGAAATTATGGTTAGTGCTGTAGAAAGAAAAATTAGGACATGTTTCAAGTGTGATCTCAAATATCTTCCTGTTATATTTCAACAGGAGCAGCCTGTCAGTTGATTCCTTTGTGTTCTACTGCAGCTTCCCAGAGTGTTCTAAAGAACAACTAGAGCACTAACAGTCTTACTTATGACAAAATTATGGCACACCTGAAGCCATCTTGATTGGAATAAACTTGTAACTCTTAAAATGTTTAATTTAAAAAAAGGAACAAAATGACGGGGCTTGTTTTGTCAAAGAAATTATGGTTAGTGCTGTAGAAAGAAAAATTAGGACATGTTTTAAGTGAGATCTCAAATATCTTCCTGTTATATTTCAACAGGAGCAGCCTGTCAGTTGATGCCTTTGTGTTCTACTGCAGCTTCCCAGAGTGTTCTAAAGAACAACTAGAGCGCTAACAGTCTTACTTATGACAAAATTATGGCACACCTGAAGCCATCTTGATTGGAATATACTGGTAACACTTAAAACATTTATTTAAAAAGGAACAAAATGATGGGGTTCATTTTGTCACCGAAATTATGGTTAGTGCTTTAGAAAGAACAATTTGGACATGTTTCAAGTGTGATCTCAAATATCTTGCTGTTATATTTCAACAGGAGCAGCCTGTCAGTTGATGCCTTTGTGTTCTACTGTAGCTTCCCAGAGTGTTCTAAAGAACAACTAGAGTGCTAACAGTCTTACTTATGACAACATTATGGCACACCTGAAGCCATCTTGATTGGAATAAACTGGTAACACTTAAAACATTTATTTAAAAAGGAACAAAATGATGGGGTTCATTTTGTCACAGAAATTATGGTTAGTGCTGTATGAAGAAAAATTAGGACATGTTTCAAGTGTGATCTCAAATATCTTCCCTTTATATTTCAACAGGAGCAGCCTGTCAGTTGATGCCTTTGTGTTCTACTGCAGCTTCCCAGAGTGTTCTAAAGAACAACTTGAGCGCTAACAGCCTTACTTATGACAAAAGTATGGCACACCTGAAGCCATCTTGATTGGAATCAACTGGTAACACTTAAAACATTTAATTGAAAAAAGGAACAAAATGATGGGGCTCATTTTGTCATAGAAATTATGGTTAGTGCTGTAGAAAGAAAAATTAGCACATGTTTCAAGTGCGATCTCAAATGTCTTCCTGTAATATTTCAACAGGAGCAGCCTGTCAGTTGATGCCTTTGTGTTCTACTGCAGCTTCCCAGAGTGTTCTAAAGAACAACTAGAGCGCTAACAGTCTTACTTATAAAAAAATTATGGCACTTCTGAAGCCGTCTTGATTGGAATGAACTGGTAACACTTAAAACATTTATTTAAAAAGGAACAAAATGATGGGGTTCATTTTGTCACAGAAATTATGGTTAGTGCTTTAGAAAGAACAATTTGGACCTGTTTCAAGTGTGATCTCAAATATCTTGCTGTTATATTTCAACAGGAGCAGCCTGTCAGTTGATGCCTTTGTGTTCTACTGTAGCTTCCCAGAGTGTTCTAAAGAACAACTAGAGTGCTAACAGTCTTACTTATGACAAAATGATGGCACACCTGAAGCCATCTTGATTGCCATAAACTGGTAACTCTTAAAACATTTTATTTAAAAAGAAACAAAATGAGGGGGGTCATTTTGTCATAGAAATTATGGTTAGTGCTCTAGAAAGAAAAACTTAGGACATGTTTTAAGTGAGATATCAAATATCTTTCTGTTATATTTCAACAGGAGTAGGCTGTCAGTTGATGCCTTTGTGTTCTACTGCAGCTTCCCAGAGTGTTCTTAAGAACAACTAGAGCACTAACAGCCGACTTATGACAAAAGAATGGCACACCTGAAGCCATCTTGATTGGAATAAACTGGTAACACTTAAAACATTTAATTTAAAAAGGAACAAAATTATGGGGTTCATTTTGTCATAGAAATTATGGTTAGTGCAGTAGAAAGAAAAATTAGGACATGTTCCAAGTGTGATCTCAAATGTCTTCCTGTTATATTTCAACAGGAGCAGCCTGTCAGTTGATGCCTTTGTGTTCTACTGAAGCTTCCCAGAGTGTTCTAAAGAACAACTAGAGTGCTAACAGTCTTACTTATGACAAAATTGTGGCACACCTGAAGCCATCTTGAATGGAATAAACTGGAAACTCTTAAAACATTTAATTTAAAATGGAACAAAATGAAGAGGTTTATTGTGCCATAGAAATTATGGTTAGTGCTGTAGAAAGAAAAAGTACTACATGTTTTAAGTGAGATCTCAAATATCTTCCTGTTATATTTCAACAGGAGCAGCCTACCAGTTGATGCCTTTGTGTTCTACTGTAGCTTCCCAGAGTGTTCTAAAGAACAAATAGAGCGCTAACAGCTTTACTTATGACAAAAGTGTGGCACAACTGAAGCCATCTTGATTGGAATAAACTGGTAACACTTAAAACATTTAATTTAGAAAGGAACAAAAATATGGGGTTCATTTTGTCATAGAAATTATGGTCAGTGCTGCAGAAAGAAAAATTAGGACATGTTTCAAGTGTGATCTCAAATATATTCCTGTTATATGTCAACAGGAGCAGTCTGTCAGTTGATGCCTTTGTGTTCTGCTGCAGCTTCCTAGAGTGTTCTAAAGAACAACTAGAGCGCTAACAGCCTTACTTTTGACAAAATTATGGCACACCTGAAGCCATCTTGATTGGAATAAACTGGAAACACTTAAAACATTAAATTTAAAAAGGAACACAATGATGGGGTTCATTTTGTCATAGAAATTATGGTTAGTGCTGTAGAAAGAAAAATTAGGACATGTTTCAAGTGTGATCTCAAATATCTTCCTGTTATATTTCAACAGGAGCAGCCTGTCAGTTGATGCCTTTGTGTTCTACTGCAGCTTCCCAGAGTGTTCTAAAGAACAACTAGAGCGCTAACAGTCTTACTTATGACAACATTATGGCACACCTGAAGCCATCTTGATTGGAATAAACTGGTAACACTTAAAACATTTATTTAAAAAGGAACAAAATGATGGGGTTCATTTTGTCACAGAAATTATGGTTAGTGCTGTATGAAGAAAAATTAGGACATGTTTCAAGTGTGATCTCAAATATCTTCCCTTTATATTTCAACAGGAGCAGCCTGTCAGTTGATGCCTTTGTGTTCTACTGCAGCTTCCCAGAGTGTTCTAAAGAACAACTTGAGCGCTAACAGCCTTACTTATGACAAAAGTATGGCACACCTGAAGCCATCTTGATTGGAATCAACTGGTAACACTTAAAACATTTAATTGAAAAAAGGAACAAAATGATGGGGCTCATTTTGTCATAGAAATTATGGTTAGTGCTGTAGAAAGAAAAATTAGCACATGTTTCAAGTGCGATCTCAAATGTCTTCCTGTAATATTTCAACAGGAGCAGCCTGTCAGTTGATGCCTTTGTGTTCTACTGCAGCTTCCCAGAGTGTTCTAAAGAACAACTAGAGCGCTAACAGTCTTACTTATAAAAAAATTATGGCACTTCTGAAGCCGTCTTGATTGGAATGAACTGGTAACACTTAAAACATTTATTTAAAAAGGAACAAAATGATGGGGTTCATTTTGTCACAGAAATTATGGTTAGTGCTTTAGAAAGAACAATTTGGACCTGTTTCAAGTGTGATCTCAAATATCTTGCTGTTATATTTCAACAGGAGCAGCCTGTCAGTTGATGCCTTTGTGTTCTACTGTAGCTTCCCAGAGTGTTCTAAAGAACAACTAGAGTGCTAACAGTCTTACTTATGACAAAATGATGGCACACCTGAAGCCATCTTGATTGCCATAAACTGGTAACTCTTAAAACATTTTATTTAAAAAGAAACAAAATGAGGGGGGTCATTTTGTCATAGAAATTATGGTTAGTGCTCTAGAAAGAAAAACTTAGGACATGTTTTAAGTGAGATATCAAATATCTTTCTGTTATATTTCAACAGGAGTAGGCTGTCAGTTGATGCCTTTGTGTTCTACTGCAGCTTCCCAGAGTGTTCTTAAGAACAACTAGAGCACTAACAGCCGACTTATGACAAAAGAATGGCACACCTGAAGCCATCTTGATTGGAATAAACTGGTAACACTTAAAACATTTAATTTAAAAAGGAACAAAATTATGGGGTTCATTTTGTCATAGAAATTATGGTTAGTGCAGTAGAAAGAAAAATTAGGACATGTTCCAAGTGTGATCTCAAATGTCTTCCTGTTATATTTCAACAGGAGCAGCCTGTCAGTTGATGCCTTTGTGTTCTACTGAAGCTTCCCAGAGTGTTCTAAAGAACAACTAGAGTGCTAACAGTCTTACTTATGACAAAATTGTGGCACACCTGAAGCCATCTTGAATGGAATAAACTGGAAACTCTTAAAACATTTAATTTAAAATGGAACAAAATGAAGAGGTTTATTGTGCCATAGAAATTATGGTTAGTGCTGTAGAAAGAAAAAGTACTACATGTTTTAAGTGAGATCTCAAATATCTTCCTGTTATATTTCAACAGGAGCAGCCTACCAGTTGATGCCTTTGTGTTCTACTGTAGCTTCCCAGAGTGTTCTAAAGAACAACTAGAGCGCTAACAGCTTTACTTATGACAAAAGTGTGGCACAACTGAAGCCATCTTGATTGGAATAAACTGGTAACACTTAAAACATTTAATTCAGAAAGGAACAAAAATATGGGGTTCATTTTGTCATAGAAATTATGGTCAGTGCTGCAGAAAGAAAAATTAGGACATGTTTCAAGTGTGATCTCAAATATATTCCTGTTATATGTCAACAGGAGCAGTCTGTCAGTTGATGCCTTTGTGTTCTGCTGCAGCTTCCTAGAGTGTTCTAAAGAACAACTAGAGCGCTAACAGCCTTACTTTTGACAAAATTATGGCACACCTGAAGCCATCTTGATTGGAATAAACTGGAAACACTTAAAACATTAAATTTAAAAAGGAACACAATGATGGGGTTCATTTTGTCATAGAAATTATGGTTAGTGCTGTAGAAAGAAAAATTAGGACATGTTTCAAGTGTGATCTCAAATATCTTCCTGTTATATTTCAACAGGAGCAGCCTGTCAGTTGATGCCTTTGTGTTCTACTGCAGCTTCCCAGAGTGTTCTAAAGAACAACTAGAGCGCTAACAGTCTTACTTATGACAAAATTATGGCACACCTGAAGCCATCTTGATTGGAATAAACTGGTAACACTTAAAACATTTATTTAAAAAGGAACAAAATGATGGGGTTCATTTTGTCACAGAAATTATGGTTAGTGCTTCAGAAAGAACAATTTGGACATGTTTCAAGTGTGATCTCAAATATCTTGCTGTTATATTTCAACAGGAGCAGCCTGTCAGTTGATGCCTTTGTGTTCTACTGTAGCTTCCCAGAGTGTTCTAAAGAACAACTAGAGTGCTAACAGTCTTACTTATGACAACATTATGGCACACCTGAAGCCATCTTGATTGGAATAAACTGGTAACACTTAAAACATTTATTTAAAAAGGAACAAAATGATGGGGTTCATTTTGTCACAGAAATTATGGTTAGTGCTGTAGAAAGAAAAATTAGGACATGTTTCAAGGGTGATCTCAAATATCTTCCCTTTATATTTCAACAGGAGCAGCCTGTCAGTTGATGCCTTTGTGTTCTACTGCAGCTTCCCAGAGTGTTCTAAAGAACAACTTGAGCGCTAACAGCCTTACTTATGACAAAAGTATGGCACACCTGAAGCCATCTTGATTGGAATCAACTGGTAACACTTAAAACATTTAATTTAAAAAAGGAACAAAATGATGGGGCTCATTTTGTCATAGAAATTATGGTTAGTGCTGTAGAAAGAAAAATTAGCACATGTTTCAAGTGCGATCTCAAATGTCTTCCTGTAATATTTCAACAGGAGCAGCCTGTCAGTTGATGCCTTTGTGTTCTACTGCAGCTTCCCAGAGTGTTCTAAAGAACAACTAGAGCGCTAACAGTCTTACTTATAAAAAAATTATGGCACACCTGAAGCCGTCTTGATTGGAATGAACTGGTAACACTTAAAACATTGATTTAAAAAGGAACAAAATGATGGGGTTCATTTTGTCACAGAAATTATGGTTAGTGCTTTAGAAAGAAAAGTTTGGACATGTTTCAAGTGTGATCTCAAATATATTCCTGTTATATGTCAACAGGAGCAGCCTGTCAGTTGATGCCTTTGTGTTCTACAGCAGCTTCCCAAAGTGTTCTAAGGAACAACTAGAGCGCTAACAGCCTTAATTATGACAAAATTATGGCACACCTGAAGCCATCTCGATTGCAATAAACTGGTAAAACTTAACATATTTAATTTTAAAAAGGAACACAATGATGGGGCTCATTTTGTCATAGAAATTAGGGTTAGTGCTGTAGAAAGAAAAATTAGGACATGTTTCAAGTGTGATCTCAAATGTCTTCCTGTTACATTTCAACAGGAGCAGCCTGTCAGTTGATGCCTTTGTGTTCTACTGCAGCTTCCCAGAGTGTTCTAAAGAACAACTAGAGCGCTAACAGTCTTACTTATAAAAAAATTATGGCACACCTGAAGCCGTCTTGATTGGAATAAACTGGTAACACTTAAAACATTGATTTAAAAAGGAACAAAATGATGGGGTTCATTTTGTCACAGAAATTATGGTTAGTGCTTTAGAAAGAAAAGTTTGGACATGTTTCAAGTGTGATCTCAAATATATTCCTGTTATATTTCAACAGGAGCAGCCTGTCAGTTGATGCCTTTGTGTTCTACAGCAGCTCCCCAGAGTGTTCTAAAGAACAACTAGAGCGCTAACAGTCTTACTTATGACAAAATTATGGCACACCTGAAGCCATCTTGATTGCCATAAACTGGTAACTCTTAAAACATTTTATTTAAAAAGGAACAAAATGAGGGGGTCATTTTGTCATAGAAATTATGGTTAGTGCTGTAGAAAAAAAAATTAGGACATGTTTTAAGTGAGATCTCAAATATCTTCCTGTTCTATTTCAACAGGAGCAGCCTGTCAGTTGATGCCTTTGTGTTCTACAGCAGCTCCCCAGAGTGTTCTAAAGAACAACTAGAGCGCTAACAGCCTTACTTATGATAAAAGTATGGCACACCTGAAGCCATCTTAATTGGAATTAACTGGTAAAACTTAAAACATTTAATTTAAAAAGGAACAAAATGATGGGATTCATTTTGTCATAGAAATTATGGTTAGTGCTGTAGAAAAAAATATTAGGACATGTTTCAAGTGTGATCTCAAATATCTTCCTGTTATATTTCAACAGGATCAGCATGTCAGTTGATGCATTTGTGTTCTACTGCAGCTTCCCAGAGTGATCTAAAGAACAACTAGAGTGCTAACAGTCTTACTTATGACAACATTTTGGCACACCTGAAGCCATCTTGATTGGAATAAACTGGTAACTCTTAAAACATTTAATTTAAAAAGGAACAAAATGAGGGGTTTCATTTTGTCATAGAAATTATGGTTAGTGCTGTAGAAAGAAAAAGTAGCACATGTTTCAAGGGCAATCTCAAATATATTCCTGTTATATTTAAACAGGAGCAGCCTATCAGTTGTTGCCTTTGTGTTCTACTGCAGCATCCCAAAGTGTTCTAAGGAGCAACTAGAGCGCTAACAGCCTTAATTATGACAAACGTATGGCACACCTGAAGCCATCTCGATTGGAATAAACTGGTAACACTTAACATATTTAATTTTAAAAAGGAACAAAATGATGGGGCTCATTTTGTCATAGAAATTATGGTTAGTGCTGTAGAAAGAAAAATTAGGACATGTTTCAAGTGTGATCTCAAATGTCTTCCTGTTACATTTCAACAGGAGCAGCCTGTCAGTTGATGCCTTTGTGTTCTACTGCAGCTTCCCAGAGTGTTCTAAAGAACAACTAGAGTGCTAACAGTCTTCTTATGACAAAATTATGGCACACCTGAAGCAATCTTGATTGCCATAAACTGGTAACTCTTAAAACATTTTATTTAAAAAGGAACAAAATGAGGGGGTCATTTTGTCATAGAAATTATGGTTAGTGCTGTAGAAAAAAAAAATTAGGACATGTTTTAAGTGAGATCTCAAGTATCTTCCTGTTATATTTCAACAGGAGCAGCCTGTCAGTTGATGCCTTTGTGTTCTTCCGCAGCTTACCAGAGATTTCTAAAGAAAAACTAGAGCGCTAACAGCCTTACTTATGATAAAATTATGGCACACCTGAAGCCATCTTAATTGGAATTAACTGGTAAAACTTAAAACATTTAATTTAAAAAGGAACAAAATGATGGGGTTCATTTTGTCATAGAAATTATGGTTAGTGTTGTAGAAAAAAATATTAGGACATGTTTCAAGTGTGATCTCAAATATCTTCCTGTTATATTTCAACAGGATCAGCATGTCAGTTGATGCATTTGTGTTCTACTGCAGCTTCCCAGAGTGATCTAAAGAACAACTAGAGTGCTAACAGTCTTACCTATGACAAAATTATGGCACACCTGAAGCCATCTTGATTGGAATAAACTGGTAACACTTAAAACAATTATTTAAAAAGGAACAAAATGATGGGGTTCATTTTGTCACAGAAATTATGGTTAGTGCTTTAGAAAGAACAATTTGGACATGTTTCAAGTGTGATCTCAAATATCTTGCTGTTATATTTCAACAGGAGCAGCCTGTCAGTTGATGCCTTTGTGTTCTACTGTAGCTTCCCAGAGTGTTCTAAAGAACAACTAGAGTGCTAACAGTCTTACTTATGACAACATTATGGCACACCTGAAGCCATCTTGATTGGAATAAACTGGTAACACTTAAAACATTTATTTAAAAAGGAACAAAATGATGGGGTTAATTTTGTCACAGAAATTATGGTTAGTGCTGTAGAAAGAAAAATTAGGACATGTTTCAAGTGTGATCTCAAATATCTTCCCTTTATATTTCAACAGGAGCAGCCTTTCAGTTGATGCCTTTGTGTTCTACTGCAGCTTCCCAGAGTGTTCTAAAGAACAACTTGAGCGCTAACAGCCTTACTTATGACAAAAGTATGGCACACCTGAAGCCATCTTGATTGGAATCAACTGGTAACACTTAAAACATTTAATTTAAAAAAGGAACAAAATGATGGGGGTCATTTTGTCATAGAAATTATGGTTAGTGCTGTAGAAAGAAAAATTAGCACATGTTTCAAGTGCGATCTCAAATGTCTTCCTGTAATATTTCAACAGGAGCAGCCTGTCAGTTGATGCCTTTGTGTTCTACTGCAGCTTCCCAGAGTGTTCTAAAGAACAACTAGAGCGCTAACAGTCTTACTTATAAAAAAAATTATGGCACACCTGAAGCCGTCTTGATTGGAATGAACTGGTAACACTTAAAACATTGATTTAAAAAGGAACAAAATGATGGGGTTCATTTTGTCACAGAAATTATGGTTAGTGCTTTAGAAAGAAAAGTTTGGACATGTTTCAAGTGTGATCTCAAATATATTCCTGTTATATGTCAACAGGAGCAGCCTGTCAGTTGATGCCTTTGTGTTCTACAGCAGCTTCCCAGAGTGTTCTAAAGAACAATTAGAGCGCTAACAGTCTTACGTATGACAAAATTATGGCACACCTGAAGCCATCTTGATTGCCATAAACTGGTAACTCTTAAAACATTTTATTTAAAAAGGAACACAATGAGGGGGTCATTTTGTCATAGAATTTATGGTTAGTGATGTAGAGAAAAAAACTTAGGACATGTTTTAAGTGAGATCTCAAATATCTTCCTGTTATATTTCAACAGGAGCAGCCTGTCAGTTGATGCCTTTGTGTTCTTCCGCAGCTTACCAGAGATTTCTAAAGAAAAACTAGAGCGCTAACAGCCTTACTTATGATAAAAGTATGGGACACCTGAAGCCATCCTAATTGGAAATAACTGGTAAAACTTAAAACATTTAATTTAAAAAGGAACAAAATGATGCGGTTCATTTTGTCATAGAAATTATGGTTAGTGCTGTAGAAACAAATATTAGGACATGTTTCAAGTGTGATCTCAAATATCTTCCTGTTATATTTCAACAGGATCAGCATGTCAGTTGATACATTTGTGTTCTACTGCAGCTTCCCAGAGTGATCTAAAGAACAACTAGAGTGCTAACAGTCTTACTTATGACAACATTTTGGCACACCTGAAGCCATCTTGATTGGAATAAACTGGTAACTCTTAAAACATTTAATTTAAAAAGGAACAAAATGAGGGGTTTCATTTTGTCATAGAAATTATGGTTAGTGCTGTAGAAAGAAAAATTAGCACATGTTTCAAGGACAATCTCAAATATATTCCTGTTATATTTAAACAGGAGCAGCCTATCAGTTGATGCCTTTGTGTTCTACTGTAGCTTCCCAAAGTGTTCTAAGGAGCAACTAGAGCGCTAACAGCCTTAATTATGACAAACGTATGGCACACCTGAAGCCATCTCGATTGCAATAAACTGGTAACACTTAACATATTTAATTTTAAAAAGGAACACAATGATGGGGCTCATTTTGTCATAGAAATTATGGTTAGTGCTGTAGAAAGAAAAATTAGGACATGTTTCAAGTGTGATCTCAAATGTCTTCCTGTTACATTTCAACAGGAGCAGCCTGTCAGTTGATGCCTTTGTGTTCTACTGCAGCTTCCCAGAGTGTTCTAAAGAACAACTAGAGCGCTAACAGTCTTACTTATAAAAAAATTATGGCACACCTGAAGCCGTCTTGATTGGAATAAACTGGTAACAATTAAAACATTGATTTAAAAAGGAACAAAATGATGGGGTTCATTTTGTCACAGAAATTATGGTTAGTGCTTTAGAAAGAAAAGTTTGGACATGTTTCAAGTGTGATCTCAAATATATTCCTGTTATATTTCAACAGGAGCAGCCTGTCAGTTGATGCCTTTGTGTTCTACAGCAGCTCCCCAGAGTGTTCTAAAGAACAACTAGAGCGCTAACAGTCTTACTTATGACAAAATTATGGCACACCTGAAGCCATCTTGATTGCCATAAACTGGTAACTCTTAAAACATTTTATTTAAAAAGGAACAAAATGAGGGGGTCATTTTGTCAAGGAAATTATGGTTAGTGCTGTAGAAAAATAAATTAGGACATGTTTTAAGTGAGATCTCAAATATCTTCCTGTTATATTTCAACAGGAGCAGCCTGTCAGTTGATGCCTTTGTGTTCTACAGCAGCTCCCCAGAGTGTTCTAAAGAACAACTAGAGCGCTAACAGCCTTACTTATGATAAAAGTATGGCACACCTGAAGCCATCTTGATTGCCATAAACTGGTAACTCTTAAAAACATTTAATTTAAAAAGGAACAAAATGATGGGATTCATTTTGTCATAGAAATTATGGTTAGTGCTGTAGAAAAAAATATTAGGACATGTTTCAAGTGTGATCTCAAATATCTTCCTGTTATATTTCAACAGGATCAGCATGTCAGTTGATGCATTTGTGTTCTACTGCAGCTTCCCAGAGTGATCTAAAGAACAACTAGAGTGCTAACAGTCTTACTTATGACAACATTTTGGCACACCTGAAGCCATCTTGATTGGAATAAACTGGTAACTCTTAAAACATTTAATTTAAAAAGGAACAAAATGAGGGGTTTCATTTTGTCATAGAAATTATGGTTAGTGCTGTAGAAAGAAAAATTAGCACATGTTTCAAGGGCAATCTCAAATATATTCCTGTTATATTTAAACAGGAGCAGCCTATCAGTTGATGCCTTTGTGTTCTACTGCAGCATCCCAAAGTGTTCTAAGGAGCAACTAGAGCGCTAACAGCCTTAATTATGACAAACGTATGGCACACCTGACGCCATCTCGATTGGAATAAACTGGTAACACTTAACATATTTAATTTTTAAAAGGAACAAAATGATGGGGCTCATTTTGTCATAGAAATTATGGTTAGTGATGTAGAAAGAAAAATTAGGACATGTTTCAAGTGTGATCTCAAATGTCTTCCTGTTACATTTCAACAGGAGCAGCCTGTCAGTTGATGCGTTTGTGTTCTACTGCAGCTTCCCAGAGTGTTCTAAAGAACAACTAGAGTGCTAACAGTCTTCTTATGACAAAATTATGGCACACCTGAAGCAATCTTGATTGCCATAAACTGGTAACTCTTAAAACATTTTATTTAAAAAGGAACAAAATGAGGGGGTCATTTTGTCATAGAAATTATGGTTAGTGCTGTAGAAAAAAAAAATTAGGACATGTTTTAAGTGAGATCTCAAATATCTTCCTGTTATATTTCAACAGGAGCAGCCTGTCAGTTGATGCCTTTGTGTTCTTCCGCAGCTTACCAGAGATTTCTAAAGAAAAACTAGAGCGCTAACAGCCTTACTTATGATAAAATTATGGCACACCTGAAGCCATCTTAATTGAAATTAACTGGTAAAACTTAAAACATTTAATTTAAAAAGGAACAAAATGATGGGATTCATTTTGTCATAGAAATTATGGTTAGTGCTGTAGAAAAAAATATTAGGACATGTTTCAAGTGTGATCTCAAATATCTTCCTGTTATATTTCAACAGGATCAGCATGTCAGTTGATGCATTTGTGTTCTACTGCAGCTTCCCAGAGTGATCTAAAGAACAACTAGAGTGCTAACAGTCTTACCTATGACAACTTTTTGGCACACCTGAAGCCATCTTGATTGGAATAAACTGGTAACTCTTAAAACATTTAATTTAAAAAGGAACAAAATGAGAGGTTTCATTTTGTCATAGAAATTATGGTTAGTGCTGTAGAAAGAAAAATTAGCACATGTTTCAAGGGTAATCTCAAATATATTCCTGTTATATTTAAACAGGAGCAGCCTATCAGTTGATGCCTTTGTGTTCTACTGCAGCTTCCCAAAGTGTTCTAAGGAGCAACTAGAGCGCTAACAGCCTTAATTATGACAAACGTATGGCACACCTGAAGCCATCTCGATTGGAATAGACTGGTAACACTTAACATATTTAATTTTAAAAAGGAACAAAATGATGGGGCTCATTTTGTCATAGAAATTATGGTTAGTGCTGTAGAAAGAAAAATTAGGACATGTTTCAAGTGTGATCTCAAATGTCTTCCTGTTACATTTCAACAGGAGCAGCCTGTCAGTTGATGCCTTTGTGTTCTACTGCAGCTTCCCAGAGTGTTCTAAAGAACAACTAGAGCGCTAACAGTCTTACTTATGACAAAATTATGGCACACCTGAAGCCATCTTGATTGGAATAAACTGGTACCACTTAAAACATTTAATTTAAATAGGAACACAATGATGGGGTTCATTTTGTCATAGAAATTATGGTTAGTGCTGTAGAAAGAAAAATTAGGACATGTTTCAAGTGTGATCTCAAATATCTTCCTGTTATATTTCAACAGGAGCAGCCTGTCAGTTGATTCCTTTGTGTTCTACTGCAGCTTCCCAGAGTGTTCTAAAGAACAACTAGAGCACTAACAGTCTTACTTATGACAAAATTATGGCACACCTGAAGCCATCTTGATTGGAATAAACTGGTAACACTTAAAACATTTATTTAAAAAGGAACAATATGATGGGGTTCATTTTGTCACAGAAATTATGGTTAGTGCTTTAGAAAGAAAAATTAGGACATGTTTCAAGTGTGATCTCAAATATCTTGCTGTTATATTTCAACAGGAGCAGCCTGTCAGTTGATGCCTTTGTGTTCTACTGCAGCTTCCCAGAGTGTTCTAAAGAACAACTAGAGCGCTAACAGTCTTACTTATGACAAAATTATGGCACACCTGAAGCCATCTTGATTGCCATAAACTGGTAACTCTTAAAACATTTTATTCAAAAAGGAACAAAATGAGGGGGGTCATTTTGTCATAGAAATTATGGTTAGTGCTGTAGAAATAAAAATTAGGACATGTTTTAAGTGAGATCTCAAATATCTTCCTGTTATATTTCAACAGGAGCAGCCTGTCAGTTGATGCCTTTGTGTTCTTCCGCAGCTTACCAGAGATTTCTAAAGAAAAACTAGAGCGCTAGCAGCCTTACTTATGATAAAATTATGGCACACCTGAAGCCATCTTAATTGGAATTAACTAGTAAAACTTAAAGCATTTAATTTAAAAAGGAACAAAATGATGGGATTCATTTTGTCATAGAAATTATGGTTAGTGCTGTAGAAAAAAATATTAGGACATGTTTCAAGTGTGATCTCAAATATCTTCCTGTTATATTTCAACAGGATCAGCATGTCAGTTGATGCATTTGTGTTCTACTGCAGCTTCCCAGAGTGATCTAAAGAACAACTAGAGTGCTAACAGTCTTACCTATGACAAAATGTTGGCACACCTGAAGCCATCTTGATTGGAATAAACTGGTAACTCTTAAAACATTTAATTTAAAAAGGAACAAAATGAGAGGTTTCATTTTGTCATAGAAATTATGGTTAGTGCTGTAGAAAGAAAAATTAGCACATGTTTCAAGGGTAATCTCAATTATATTCCTGTTATATTTAAACAGGAGCAGCCTATCAGTTGATGCCTTTGTGTTCTACTGCAGCTTCCCAAAGTGTTCTAAGGAGCAACTAGAGCGCTAACAGCCTTAATTATGACAAACGTATGGCACACCTGAAGCCATCTCGATTGGAATAGACTGGTAACACTTAACATATTTAATTTTAAAAAGGAACAAAATGATGGGGCTCATTTTGTCATAGAAATTATGGTTAGTGCTGTAGAAAGAAAAATTAGGACATGTTTCAAGTGTGATCTCAAATGTCTTCCTGTTACATTTCAACAGGAGCAGCCTGTCAGTTGATGCCTTTGTGTTCTACTGCAGCTTCCCAGAGTGTTCTAAAGAACAACTAGAGCGCTAACAGTCTTACTTATGACAAAATTATGGCACACCTGAAGCCATCTTGATTGGAATAAACTGGTACCACTTAAAACATTTAATTTAAATAGGAACACAATGATGGGGTTCATTTTGTGATAGAAATTATGGTTAGTGCTGTAGAAAGAAAAATTAGGACATGTTTCAAGTGTGATCTCAAATATCTTCCTGTTATATTTCAACAGGAGCAGCCTGTCAGTTGATTCCTTTGTGTTCTACTGCAGCTTCCCAGAGTGTTCTAAAGAACAACTAGAGCACTAACAGTCTTACTTATGACAAAATTATGGCACACCTGAAGCCATCTTGATTGGAATAAACTGGTAACACTTAAAACATTTATTTAAAAAGGAACAATATGATGGGGTTCATTTTGTCACAGAAATTATGGTTAGTGCTTTAGAAAGAAAAATTAGGACATGTTTCAAGTGTGATCTCAAATATCTTGTTGTTATATTTCAACAGGAGCAGCCTGTCAGTTGATGCCTTTGTGTTCTACTGCAGCTTCCCAGAGTGTTCTAAAGAACAACTAGAGCGCTAACAGTCTTACTTATGACAAAATTATGGCACACCTGAAGCCATCTTGATTGCCATAAACTGGTAACTCTTAAAACATTTTATTCAAAAAGGAACAAAATGAGGGGGGTCATTTTGTCATAGAAATTATGGTTAGTGCTGTAGAAATAAAAATTAGGACATGTTTTAAGTGAGATCTCAAATATCTTCCTGTTATATTTCAACAGGAGCAGCCTGTCAGTTGATGCCTTTGTGTTCTACTGCAGCTTCCCAGAGTGTTCTAAAGAACAACTAGAGCGCTAACAGTCTTACTTATGACAAAATTATGGCACACCTGAAGCCATCTTGATTGGAATAAACTGGTAACTCTTAAAACATTTTATTAAAAAAGGAACAAAATGTGGGGTAGTATTTGTCATAGAAATTATGGTTAGTGCTGTAGAAAGAAAAATTAGGACATGTTTCAAGTGTGATCTCAAATGTCTTCCTGTTACATTTCAACAGGAGCAGCCTGTCAGTTGATGCCTTTGTGTTCTACTGCAGCTTCCCAGAGTGTTCTAAAGAACAACAAGAGCGCTAACAGTCTTACTTATGACAAAATTATGGCACACCTGAAGCCATCCGTATTGGAATAAACTGGTAACACTTAAAACATTTATTTAAAAAGGAACAAAATGATGGGGTTCATTTTGTCACAGAAATTATGGTTAGTGCTTTAGAAAGAACAATTTGGACATGTTTCAAGTGTGATCTCAAATATCTTGCTGTTATATTTCAACAGGAGCAGCCTGTCAGTTGATGCCTTTGTGTTCTACTGTAGCTTCCCAGAGTGTTCTAAAGAACAACTAGAGTGCTAACAGTCTTACTTATGACAAAATGATGGCACACCTGAAGCCATCTTGATTGCCATAAACTGGTAACTCTTAAAACATTTTATTTAAAAAGAAACAAAATTAGGGGGGTCATTTTGTCATAGAAATTATGGTTAGTGCTCTAGAAAGAAAAACTTAGGACATGTTTTAAGTGAGATCTCAAATATCTTTCTGTTATATTTCAACAGGAGTAGGCTGTCAGTTGATGCCTTTGTGTTCTACTGCAGCTTCCCAGAGTGTTCTTAAGAACAACTAGAGCACTAACAGCCGACTTATGACAAAAGAATGGCACACCTGAAGCCATCTTGATTGGAATAAACTGGTAACACTTAAAACACTTAATTTAAAAAGGAACAAAATTATGGGGTTCATTTTGTCATAGAAATTATGGTTAGTGCAGTAGAAAGAAAAATTAGGACATGTTCCAAGTGTGATCTCAAATGTCTTCCTGTTATATTTCAACAGGAGCAGCCTGTCAGTTGATGCCTTTGTGTTCTACTGCAGCTTCCCAGAGTGTTCTAAAGAACAACTAGAGTGCTAACAGTCTTACTTATGACAAAATTGTGGCACACCTGAAGCCATCTTGAATGGAATAAACTGGAAACTCCTAAAACATTTAATTTAAAATGGAACAAAATGAAATGGTTTATTGTGTCATAGAAATTATGGTTAGTGCTGTAGAAAGAAAAAGTACTACATGTTTTAAGTGAGATCTCAAATATCTTCCTGTTATATTTCAACAAGAGCAGCCTACCAGTTGATGCCTTTGTGTTCTACTGTAGCTTCCCAGAGTGTTCTAAAGAACAACTAGAGCGCTAACAGCTTTACTTATGACAAAAGTGTGGCACAACTGAAGCCATCTTGATTGGAATAAACTGGTAACACTTAAAACATTTAATTTATAAAGGAACAAAAATATGGGGTTCATTTTGTCATAGAAATTATGGTCAGTGCTGCAGAAAGAAAAATTAGGACATGTTTCAAGTGTGATCTCAAATATATTCCTGTTATATGTCAACAGGAGCAGTCTGTCAGTTGATTCCTTTGTGTTCTGCTGCAGCTTCCTAGAGTGTTCTAAAGAACAACTAGAGCGCTAAGAGCCTTACGTTTGACAAAATTATGGCACACCTGAAGCCATCTTGATTGCCATAAACTGGTAACTCTTAAAACATTTTATTTAAAAAGAAACAAAATGAGGGGGGTCATTTTGTCATAGAAATTATGGTTAGTGCTCTAGAAAGAAAAACTTAGGACATGTTTTAAGTGAGATCTCAAATATCTTTCTGTTATATTTCAACAGGAGTAGGCTGTCAGTTGATGCCTTTGTGTTCTACTGCAGCTTCCCAGAGTGTTCTTAAGAACAACTAGAGCACTAACAGCCGACTTATGACAAAATTATGGCACACCTGAAGCAATCTTGATTGCCATAAACTGGTAACTCTTAAAACATTTTATTTAAAAAGGAACAACATGAGGGGGTCATTTTGTCATAGAAATTATGGTTAGTGATGTAGAAAAAAAAACTTAGGACATGTTTTAAGTGAGATCTCAAATATCTTCCTGTTATATTTCCACAGGAGCATCCTGTCAGTTGATGCCTTTGTGTTCTTCCGCAGCTTACCAGAGATTTCTAAAGAAAAACTAGAGCGCTAACAGCTTTACTTATGATAAAAGTATGGCACACCTGAAGCCATCTTAATTGGAAATAACTGGTAAAACTTAAAACATTTAATTTAAAAAGGAACAAAATGATGGTTTTCATTTTGTCATAGAAATTATGGTTAGTGCTGTAGAAAAAAATATTAGGACATGTTTCAAGTGTGATCTCAAATATCTTCCTGTTATATTTCAACAGGATCAGCATGTCAGTTGATGCATTTGTGTTCTACTGCAGCTTCCAAGAGTGATCTAAAGAACAACTAGAGTGCTAACAGTCTTACTTATGACAACATTTTGGCACACCTGAAGCCATCTTGATTGGAATAAACTGGTAACTCTTAAAACATTTAATTTAAAAAGGAACAAAATGAGGGGTTTCATTTTGTCATAGAAATTATGGTTAGTGCTGTAGAAAGAAAAATTAGCACATGTTTCAAGGACAATCTCAAATATATTCCTGTTATATTTAAACAGGAGCAGCCTATCAGTTGATGCCTTTGTGTTCTACTGCAGCTTCCCAAAGTGTTCTAAGGAGCAACTAGAGCGCTAACAGCCTTAATTATGACAAACGTATGGCACACCTGAAGCCATCTCGATTGGAATAAACTGGTAACACTTAACATATTTAATTTTAAAAAGGAACACAATGATGGGGCTCATTTTGTCATAGAAATAATGGTTAGTGCTGTAGAAAGAAAAATTAGGACATGTTTCAAGTGTGATCTCAAATGTCTTCCTGTTACATTTCAACAGGAGCAGCCTGTCAGTTGATGCCTTTGTGTTCTACTGCAGCTTCCCAGAGTGTTCTAAAGAACAACTAGAGCGCTAACAGTCTTCTTATGACAAAATTATGGCACACCTGAAGCAATCTTGATTGCCATAAACTGGTAACTCTTAAAACATTTTATTTAAAAAGGAACAAAATGAGGGGGTCATTTTGTCATTGAAATTATGGTTAGTGCTGTAGAAAAAAAAATTAGGACATGTTTTAAGTGAGATCTCAAATATCTTCCTGTTATATGTCAACAGGAGCAGCCTGTCAGTTGATGCCTTTGTGTTCTTCCGCAGCTTACCAGAGATTTCTAAAAAAAAACTAGAGCGCTAACAGCCTTACTTATGATAAAATTATGGCACACCTGAAGCCATCTTAGTTGGAATTAACTGGTAAAACTTAAAACATTTAATTTAAAAAGGAACAAAATGATGGGGTTCATTTTGTCATAAAAATTATGGTTAGTGCTGTAGAAAAAAATATTAGGACATGTTTCAAGTGTGATCTCCAATATCTTCCTGTTATATTTCAACAGGATCAGCATGTCAGTTGAGGCATTTCTGTTCTACTGCAGCTTCCCAGAGTGATCTAAAGAACAACTAGAGTGCTAACAGTCTTACTTATGACAAAATTTTGGCACACCTGAAGCCATCTTGATTGGAATAAACTGGTAACTCTTAACACATTTAATTTCAAAAGGAACAAAATGAGGGATTTCATTTTGTCATAGAAATTATGGTTAGTGCTGTAGAAAGAAAAATTAGCACATGTTTCAAGGGTAATCTCAAATATATTCCTATTATATTTAAACAGGAGCAGCCTATCAGTTGATGCCTTTGTGTTCTACTGCAGCTTCCCAAAGTGTTCTAAAGAACAACTAGAGCGCTAACAGTCTTACTTATGACAAAATTATGGCACACCTGAAGCCATCTTTATTGCCATAAACTGGTAACTCTTAAAACATTTTATTTAAAAAGGAACAAAATGTGGGGTAGTCATTTTGTCATAGAAATTATGGTTAGTGCTGTAGAAAGAAAAATTAGGACATCTTTCAAGTGTGATCTCAAATGTCTTCCTGTTACATTTCAACAGGAGCAGCCTGTCAGTTGATTCCTTTGTGTTCTACTACAGCTTCCCAGAGTGTTCTAAAGAACAACTAGAGCACTAACAGTCTTACTTATGACAAAATTATGGCACACCTGAAGCCATCCGTATTGGAATAAACTGGTAACACTTAAAACATTTATTTAAAAAGGAACAAAATGATGGGGTTCATTTTGTCACAGAAATTATGGTTAGTGCTTTAGAAAGAACAATTTGGACATGTTTCAAGTGTGATCTCAAATATCTTGCTGTTATATTTCAACAGGAGCAGCCTGTCAGTTGATGCCTTTGTGTTCTACTGTAGCTTCCCAGAGTGTTCTAAAGAACAACTAGAGTGCTAACAGTCTTACTTATGACAAAATGATGGCACACCTGAAGCCATCTTGACTGCCATAAACTGGTAACTCTTAAAACATTTTATTTAAAAAGGAACAAAATGTGGGCTAGTCATTTTGTCATAGAAATTATGGTTAGTGCTGTAGAAAAAAATATTAGGACATGTTTCAAGTGTGATCTCAAATATCTTCCTGTTATATTTCAACAGGATCAGCATGTCAGTTGATGCATTTGTGTTCTACTGCAGCTTCCCAGAGTGATCTAAAGAACAACTAGTGTGCTAACAGTCTTACTTATGACAACATTTTGGCACACCTGAAGCCATCTTGATTGGAATAAACTGGTAACTCTTAAAACATTTAATTGAAAAAGGAACAAAATGAGGGGTTTCATTTTGTCATAGAAATTATGGTTAGTGCTGTAGAAAGAAAAATTAGCACATGTTTCAAGGACAATCTCAAATATATTCCTGTTATATTTAAACAGGAGCAGCCTATCAGTTGATGCCTTTGTGTTCTACTGCAGCTTCCCAAAGTGTTCTAAGGAGCAACTAGAGCGCTAACAGCCTTAATTATGACAAACGTATGGCACACCTGAAGCCATCTCGATTGCCATAAACTGGTAACACTTAACATATTTAATTTTAAAAAGGAACACAATGATGGGGCTCATTTTGTCATAGAAATTATGGTTAGTGCTGTAGAAAGAAAAATTAGGACATGTTTCAAGTGTGATCTCAAATGTCTTCCTGTTACATTTCAACAGGAGCAGCCTGTCAGTTGATGCCTTTGTGTTCTACTGCAGCTTCCCAGAGTGTTCTAAAGAACAACTAGAGCGCTAACAGTCTTACTTATAAAAAAATGATGGCACACCTGAAGCCGTCTTGATTGGAATAAACTGGTAACACTTAAAACATTGATTTAAAAAGGAACAAAATGATGGGGTTCATTTTGTCACAGAAATTATGGTTAGTGCTTTAGAAAGAAAAGCTTGGACATGTTTCAAGTGTGATCTCAAATATATTCCTGTTATATTTCAACAGGAGCAGCCTGTCAGTTGATGCCTTTGTGTTCTACAGCAGCTCCCCAGAGTGTTCTAAAGAACAGCTAGAGCGCTAACAGTCTTACTTATGACAAAATTATGGCACACCTGAAGCGATCTTGATTGCCATAAACTGGTAACTCTTAAAACATTTTATTTAAAAAGGAACAAAATGAGGGGCTCATTTTGTCATAGAAATTATGGTTAGTGCTGTAGAAAAAAAAATTAGGACATGTTTTAAGTGAGATCTCAAATATCTTCCTGTTATATTTCAACAGGAGCAGCCTGTCAGTTGATGCCTTTGTGTTCTACAGCAGCTCCCCAGAGTGTTCTAAAGAACAACTAGAGCGCTAACAGCCTTACTTATGATAAAAGTATGGCACACCTGAAGCCATCTTAATTGGAATTAACTGGTAAAACTTAAAACATTTAATTTAAAAAGGAACAAAATGATGGGATTCATTTTGTCATAGAAATTATGGTTACTGCTGTAGAAAAAAATATTAGGACATGTTTCAAGTGTGATCTCAAATATCTTCCTGTTATATTTCAACAGGATCAGCATGTCAGTTGATGCATTTGTGTTCTACTGCAGCTTCCAAGAGTGATCTAAAGAACAACTAGAGTGCTAACAGTCTTACTTACGACAACATTTTGGCACACCTGAAGCCATCTTGATTGGAATAAACTGGTAACTCTTAAAACATTTAATTTAAAAAGGAACAAAATGAGGGGTTTCATTTTGTCATAGAAATTATGGTTAGTGCTGTAGAAAGAAAAATTAGCACATGTTTCAAGGACAATCTCAAATATATTCCTGTTATATTTAAACAGGAGCAGCCTATCAGTTGATGCCTTTGTGTTCTACTGCAGCTTCCCAAAGTGTTCTAAGGAGCAACTAGAGCGCTAACAGCCTTAATTATGACAAACGTATGGCACACCTGAAGCCATCTCGATTGGAATAAACTGGTAACACTTAACATATTTAATTTTAAAAAGGAACACAATGATGGGGCTCATTTTGTCATAGAAATAATGGTTAGTGCTGTAGAAAGAAAAATTAGGACATGTTTCAAGTGTGATCTCAAATGTCTTCCTGTTACATTTCAACAGGAGCAGCCTGTCAGTTGATGCCTTTGTGTTCTACTGCAGCTTCCCAGAGTGTTCTAAAGAACAACTAGAGCGCTAACAGTCTTCTTATGACAAAATTATGGCACACCTGAAGCAATCTTGATTGCCATAAACTGGTAACTCTTAAAACATTTTATTTAAAAAGGAACAAAATGAGGGGGTCATTTTGTCATTGAAATTATGGTTAGTGCTGTAGAAAAAGAAATTAGGACATGTTTTAAGTGAGATCTCAAATATCTTCCTGTTATATGTCAACAGGAGCAGCCTGTCAGTTGATGCCTTTGTGTTCTTCCGCAGCTTACCAGAGATTTCTAAAGAAAAACTAGAGCGCTAACAGCCTTACTTATGATAAAATTATGGCACACCTGAAGCCATCTTAATTGGAATTAACTGGTAAAACTTAAAACATTTAATTTAAAAAGGAACAAAATGATGGGGTTCATTTTGTCATAAAAATTATGGTTAGTGCTGTAGAAAAAAATATTAGGACATGTTTCAAGTGTGATCTCCAATATCTTCCTGTTATATTTCAACAGGATCAGCATGTCAGTTGATGCATTTGTGTTCTACTGCAGCTTCCCAGAGTGATCTAAAGAACAACTAGAGTGCTAACAGTCTTACTTATGACAAAATTTTGGCACACCTGAAGCCATCTTGATTGGAATAAACTGGTAACTCTTAACACATTTAATTTCAAAAGGAACAAAATGAGGGATTTCATTTTGTCATAGAAATTATGGTTAGTGCTGTAGAAAGAAAAATTAGCACATGTTTCAAGGGTAATCTCAAATATATTCCTATTATATTTAAACAGGAGCAGCCTATCAGTTGATGCCTTTGTGTTCTACTGCAGCTTCCCAAAGTGTTCTAAAGAACAACTAGAGCGCTAACAGTCTTACTTATGACAAAATTATGGCACACCTGAAGCCATCTTTATTGCCATAAACTGGTAACTCTTAAAACATTTTATTTAAAAAGGAACAAAATGTGGGGTAGTCATTTTGTCATAGAAATTATGGTTAGTGCTGTAGAAAGAAAAATTAGGACATCTTTCAAGTGTGATCTCAAATGTCTTCCTGTTACATTTCAACAGGAGCAGCCTGTCAGTTGATTCCTTTGTGTTCTACTGCAGCTTCCCAGAGTGTTCTAAAGAACAACTAGAGCACTAACAGTCTTACTTATGACAAAATTATGGCACACCTGAAGCCATCCGTATTGTAATAAACTGGTAACACTTAAAACATTTATTTAAAAAGGAACAAAATGATGGGGTTCATTTTGTCACAGAAATTATGGTTAGTGCTTTAGAAAGAACAATTTGGACATGTTTCAAGTGTGATCTCAAATATCTTGCTGTTATATTTCAACAGGAGCAGCCTGTCAGTTGATGCCTTTGTGTTCTACTGTAGCTTCCCAGAGTGTTCTAAAGAACAACTAGAGTGCTAACAGTCTTACTTATGACAAAATGATGGCACACCTGAAGCCATCTTGACTGCCATAAACTGGTAACTCTTAAAACATTTTATTTAAAAAGGAACAAAATGTGGGCTAGTCATTTTGTCATAGAAATTATGGTTAGTGCTGTAGAAAAAAATATTAGGACATGTTTCAAGTATGATCTCAAATATCTTCCTGTTATATTTCAACAGGATCAGCATGTCAGTTGATGCATTTGTGTTCTACTGCAGCTTCCCAGAGTGATCTAAAGAACAACTAGTGTGCTAACAGTCTTACTTATGACAACATTTTGGCACACCTGAAGCCATCTTGATTGGAATAAACTGGTAACTCTTAAAACATTTAATTGAAAAAGGAACAAAATGAGGGGTTTCATTTTGTCATAGAAATTATGGTTAGTGCTGTAGAAAGAAAAATTAGCACATGTTTCAAGGACAATCTCAAATATATTCCTGTTATATTTAAACAGGAGCAGCCTATCAGTTGATGCCTTTGTGTTCTACTGCAGCTTCCCAAAGTGTTCTAAGGAGCAACTAGAGCGCTAACAGCCTTAATTATGACAAACGTATGGCACACCTGAAGCCATCTCGATTGCCATAAACTGGTAACACTTAACATATTTAATTTTAAAAAGGAACACAATGATGGGGCTCATTTTGTCATAGAAATTATGGTTAGTGCTGTAGAAAGAAAAATTAGGACATGTTTCAAGTGTGATCTCAAATGTCTTCCTGTTACATTTCAACAGGAGCAGCCTGTCAGTTGATGCCTTTGTGTTCTACTGCAGCTTCCCAGAGTGTTCTAAAGAACAACTAGAGCGCTAACAGTCTTACTTATAAAAAAATGATGGCACACCTGAAGCCATCCGTATTGGAATAAACTGGTAACACTTAAAACATTTATTTAAAAAGGAACAAAATGATGGGGTTCATTTTGTCACAGAAATTATGGTTAGTGCTTTAGAAAGAACAATTTGGACATGTTTCAAGTGTGATCTCAAATATCTTGCTGTTATATTTCAACAGGAGCAGCCTGTCAGTTGATGCCTTTGTGTTCTACTGTAGCTTCCCAGAGTGTTCTAAAGAACAACTAGAGTGCTAACAGTCTTACTTATGACAAAATGATGGCACACCTGAAGCCATCTTGACTGCCATAAACTGGTAACTCTTAAAACATTTTATTTAAAAAGGAACAAAATGTGGGCTAGTCATTTTGTCATAGAAATTATGGTTAGTGCTGTAGAAAAAAATATTAGGACATGTTTCAAGTGTGATCTCAAATATCTTCCTGTTATATTTCAACAGGATCAGCATGTCAGTTGATGCATTTGTGTTCTACTGCAGCTTCCCAGAGTGATCTAAAGAACAACTAGTGTGCTAACAGTCTTACTTATGACAACATTTTGGCACACCTGAAGCCATCTTGATTGGAATAAACTGGTAACTCTTAAAACATTTAATTGAAAAAGGAACAAAATGAGGGGTTTCATTTTGTCATAGAAATTATGGTTAGTGCTGTAGAAAGAAAAATTAGCACATGTTTCAAGGACAATCTCAAATATATTCCTGTTATATTTAAACAGGAGCAGCCTATCAGTTGATGCCTTTGTGTTCTACTGCAGCTTCCCAAAGTGTTCTAAGGAGCAACTAGAGCGCTAACAGCCTTAATTATGACAAACGTATGGCACACCTGAAGCCATCTCGATTGCCATAAACTGGTAACACTTAACATATTTAATTTTAAAAAGGAACACAATGATGGGGTTCATTTTGTCACAGAAATTATGGTTAGTGCTGTATGAAGAAAAATTAGGACATGTTTCAAGTGTGATCTCAAATATCTTCCCTTTATATTTCAACAGGAGCAGCCTGTCAGTTGATGCCTTTGTGTTCTACTGCAGCTTCCCAGAGTGTTCTAAAGAACAACTTGAGCGCTAACAGCCTTACTTATGACAAAAGTATGGCACACCTGAAGCCATCTTGATTGGAATCAACTGGTAACACTTAAAACATTTAATTGAAAAAAGGAACAAAATGATGGGGCTCATTTTGTCATAGAAATTATGGTTAGTGCTGTAGAAAGAAAAATTAGCACATGTTTCAAGTGCAATCTCAAATGTCTTCCTGTAATATTTCAACAGGAGCAGCCTGTCAGTTGATGCCTTTGTGTTCTACTGCAGCTTCCCAGAGTGTTCTAAAGAACAACTAGAGCGCTAACAGTCTTACTTATAAAAAAATTATGGCACTTCTGAAGCCGTCTTGATTGGAATGAACTGGTAACACTTAAAACATTTATTTAAAAAGGAACAAAATGATGGGGTTAATTTTGTCACAGAAATTATGGTTAGTGCTTTAGAAAGAACAATTTGGACCTGTTTCAAGTGTGATCTCAAATATCTTGCTGTTATATTTCAACAGGAGCAGCCTGTCAGTTGATGCCTTTGTGTTCTACTGTAGCTTCCCAGAGTGTTCTAAAGAACAACTAGAGTGCTAACAGTCTTACTTATGACAAAATGATGGCACACCTGAAGCCATCTTGATTGCCATAAACTGGTAACTCTTAAAACATTTTATTTAAAAAGAAACAAAATGAGGGGGGTCATTTTGTCATAGAAATTATGGTTAGTGCTCTAGAAAGAAAAACTTAGGACATGTTTTAAGTGAGATATCAAATATCTTTCTGTTATATTTCAACAGGAGTAGGCTGTCAGTTGATGCCTTTGTGTTCTACTGCAGCTTCCCAGAGTGTTCTTAAGAACAACTAGAGCACTAACAGCCGACTTATGACAAAAGAATGGCACACCTGAAGCCATCTTGATTGGAATAAACTGGTAACACTTAAAACATTTAATTTAAAAAGGAACAAAATTATGGGGTTCATTTTGTCATAGAAATTATGGTTAGTGCAGTAGAAAGAAAAATTAGGACATGTTCCAAGTGTGATCTCAAATGTCTTCCTGTTATATTTCAACAGGAGCAGCCTGTCAGTTGATGCCTTTGTGTTCTACTGAAGCTTCCCAGAGTGTTCTAAAGAACAACTAGAGTGCTAACAGTCTTACTTATGACAAAATTGTGGCACACCTGAAGCCATCTTGAATGGAATAAACTGGAAACTCTTAAAACATTTAATTTAAAATGGAACAAAATGAAGAGGTTTATTGTGCCATAGAAATTATGGTTAGTGCTGTAGAAAGAAAAAGTACTACATGTTTTAAGTGAGATCTCAAATATCTTCCTGTTATATTTCAACAGGAGCAGCCTACCAGTTGATGCCTTTGTGTTCTACTGTAGCTTCCCAGAGTGTTCTAAAGAACAACTAGAGCGCTAACAGCTTTACTTATGACAAAAGTGTGGCACAACTGAAGCCATCTTGATTGGAATAAACTGGTAACACTTAAAACATTTAATTTAGAAAGGAACAAAAATATGGGGTTCATTTTGTCATAGAAATTATGGTCAGTGCTGCAGAAAGAAAAATTAGGACATGTTTCAAGTGTGATCTCAAATATATTCCTGTTATATGTCAACAGGAGCAGTCTGTCAGTTGATGCCTTTGTGTTCTGCTGCAGCTTCCTAGAGTGTTCTAAAGAACAACTAGAGCGCTAACAGCCTTACTTTTGACAAAATTATGGCACACCTGAAGCCATCTTGATTGGAATAAACTGGAAACACTTAAAACATTAAATTTAAAAAGGAACACAATGATGGGGTTCATTTTGTCATAGAAATTATGGTTAGTGCTGTAGAAAGAAAAATTAGGACATGTTTCAAGTGTGATCTCAAATATCTTCCTGTTATATTTCAACAGGAGCAGCCTGTCAGTTGATGCCTTTGTGTTCTACTGCAGCTTCCCAGAGTGTTCTAAAGAACAACTAGAGCGCTAACAGTCTTACTTATGACAAAATTATGGCACACCTGAAGCCATCTTGATTGGAATAAACTGGTAACACTTAAAACATTTATTTAAAAAGGAACAAAATGATGGGGTTCATTTTGTCACAGAAATTATGGTTAGTGCTTCAGAAAGAACAATTTGGACATGTTTCAAGTGTGATCTCAAATATCTTGCTGTTATATTTCAACAGGAGCAGCCTGTCAGTTGATGCCTTTGTGTTCTACTGTAGCTTCCCAGAGTGTTCTAAAGAACAACTAGAGTGCTAACAGTCTTACTTATGACAACATTATGGCACACCTGAAGCCATCTTGATTGGAATAAACTGGTAACACTTAAAACATTTATTTAAAAAGGAACAAAATGATGGGGTTCATTTTGTCACAGAAATTATGGTTAGTGCTGTAGAAAGAAAAATTAGGACATGTTTCAAGTGTGATCTCAAATATATTCCTGTTATATTTCAACAGGAGCAGCCTGTCAGTTGATGCCTTTGTGTTCTACAGCAGCTCCCCAGAGTGTTCTAAAGAACAACTAGAGCGCTAACAGTCTTACTTATGACAAAATTATGGCACACCTGAAGCCATCTTGATTGCCATAAACTGGTAACTCTTAAAACATTTTATTTAAAAAGGAACAAAATGAGGGGGTCATTTTGTCATAGAAATTATGGTTAGTGCTGTAGAAAAAAAAATTAGGACATGTTTTAAGTGAGATCTCAAATATCTTCCTGTTCTATTTCAACAGGAGCAGCCTGTCAGTTGATGCCTTTGTGTTCTACAGCAGCTCCCCAGAGTGTTCTAAAGAACAACTAGAGCGCTAACAGCCTTACTTATGATAAAAGTATGGCACACCTGAAGCCATCTTAATTGGAATTAACTGGTAAAACTTAAAACATTTAATTTAAAAAGGAACAAAATGATGGGATTCATTTTGTCATAGAAATTATGGTTAGTGCTGTAGAAAAAAATATTAGGACATGTTTCAAGTGTGATCTCAAATATCTTCCTGTTATATTTCAACAGGATCAGCATGTCAGTTGATGCATTTTTGTTCTACTGCAGCTTCCCAGAGTGATCTAAAGAACAACTAGAGTGCTAACAGTCTTACTTATGACAACATTTTGGCACACCTGAAGCCATCTTGATTGGAATAAACTGGTAACTCTTAAAACATTTAATTTAAAAAGGAACAAAATGAGGGGTTTCATTTTGTCATAGAAATTATGGTTAGTGCTGTAGAAAGAAAAAGTAGCACATGTTTCAAGGGCAATCTCAAATATATTCCTGTTATATTTAAACAGGAGCAGCCTATCAGTTGTTGCCTTTGTGTTCTACTGCAGCATCCCAAAGTGTTCTAAGGAGCAACTAGAGCGCTAACAGCCTTAATTATGACAAACGTATGGCACACCTGAAGCCATCTCGATTGGAATAAACTGGTAACACTTAACATATTTAATTTTAAAAAGGAACAAAATGATGGGGCTCATTTTGTCATAGAAATTATGGTTAGTGCTGTAGAAAGAAAAATTAGGACATGTTTCAAGTGTGATCTCAAATGTCTTCCTGTTACATTTCAACAGGAGCAGCCTGTCAGTTGATGCCTTTGTGTTCTACTGCAGCTTCCCAGAGTGTTCTAAAGAACAACTAGAGTGCTAACTGTCTTCTTATGACAAAATTATGGCACACCTGAAGCAATCTTGATTGCCATAAACTGGTAACTCTTAAAACATTTTATTTAAAAAGGAACAAAATGAGGGGGTCATTTTGTCATAGAAATTATGGTTAGTGCTGTAGAAAAAAAAAATTAGGACATGTTTTAAGTGAGATCTCAAGTATCTTCCTGTTATATTTCAACAGGAGCAGCCTGTCAGTTGATGCCTTTGTGTTCTTCCGCAGCTTACCAGAGATTTCTAAAGAAAAACTAGAGCGCTAACAGCCTTACTTATGATAAAATTATGGCACACCTGAAGCTATCTTAATTGGAATTAACTGTTAAAACTTAAAACATTTAATTTAAAAAGGAACAAAATGATGGGGTTCATTTTGTCATAGAAATTATGGTTAGTGTTGTAGAAAAAAATATTAGGACATGTTTCAAGTGTGATCTCAAATATCTTCCTGTTATATTTCAACAGGATCAGCATGTCAGTTGATGCATTTGTGTTCTACTGCAGCTTCCCAGAGTGATCTAAAGAACAACTAGAGTGCTAACAGTCTTACCTATGACAAAATTATGGCACACCTGAAGCCATCTTGATTGGAATAAACTGGTAACACTTAAAACATTTATTTAAAAAGGAACAAAATGATGGGGTTCATTTTGTCACAGAAATTATGGTTAGTGCTTTAGAAAGAACAATTTGGACATGTTTCAAGTGTGATCTCAAATATCTTGCTGTTATATTTCAACAGGAGCAGCCTGTCAGTTGATGCCTTTGTGTTCTACTGTAGTTTCCCAGAGTGTTCTAAAGAACAACTAGAGTGCTAACAGTCTTACTTATGACAACATTATGGCACACCTGAATCCATCTTGATTGGAATAAACTGGTAACACTTAAAACATTTATTTAAAAAGGAACAAAATGATGGGGTTAATTTTGTCACAGAAATTATGGTTAGTGCTGTAGAAAGAAAAATTAGGACATGTTTCAAGTGTGATCTCAAATATCTTCCCTTTATATTTCAACAGGAGCAGCCTTTCAGTTGATGCCTTTGTGTTCTACTGCAGCTTCCCAGAGTGTTCTAAAGAACAACTTGAGCGCTAACAGCCTTACTTATGACAAAAGTATGGCACACCTGAAGCCATCTTGATTGGAATCAACTGGTAACACTTAAAACATTTAATTTAAAAAAGGAACAAAATGATGGGGGTCATTTTGTCATAGAAATTATGGTTAGTGCTGTAGAAAGAAAAATTAGCACATGTTTCAAGTGCGATCTCAAATGTCTTCCTGTAATATTTCAACAGGAGCAGCCTGTCAGTTGATGCCTTTGTGTTCTACTGCAGCTTCCCAGAGTGTTCTAAAGAACAACTAGAGCGCTAACAGTCTTACTTATAAAAAAATTATGGCACACCTGAAGCCGTCTTGATTGGAATGAACTGGTAACACTTAAAACATTGATTTAAAAAGGAACAAAATGATGGGGTTCATTTTGTCACAGAAATTATGGTTAGTGCTTTAGAAAGAAAAGTTTGGACATGTTTCAAGTGTGATCTCAAATATATTCCTGTTATATGTCAACAGGAGCAGCCTGTCAGTTGATGCCTTTGTGTTCTACAGCAGCTTCCCAGAGTGTTCTAAAGAACAATTAGAGCGCTAACAGTCTTACGTATGACAAAATTATGGCACACCTGAAGCCATCTTGATTGCCATAAACTGGTAACTCTTAAAACATTTTATTTAAAAAGGAACACAATGAGGGGGTCATTTTGTCATAGAATTTATGGTTAGTGATGTAGAGAAAAAAACTTAGGACATGTTTTAAGTGAGATCTCAAATATCTTCCTGTTATATTTCAACAGGAGCAGCCTGTCAGTTGATGCCTTTGTGTTCTTCCGCAGCTTACCAGAGATTTCTAAAGAAAAACTAGAGCGCTAACAGCCTTACTTATGATAAAAGTATGGCACACCTGAAGCCATCCTAATTGGAAATAACTGGTAAAACTTAAAACATTTAATTTAAAAAGGAACAAAATTATGCGGTTCATTTTGTCATAGAAATTATGGTTAGTGCTGTAGAAACAAATATTAGGACATGTTTCAAGTGTGATCTCAAATATCTTCCTGTTATATTTCAACAGGATCAGAATGTCAGTTGATACATTTGTGTTCTACTGCAGCTTCCCAGAGTGATCTAAAGAACAACTAGAGTGCTAACAGTCTTACTTATGACAACATTTTGGCACACCTGAAGCCATCTTGATTGGAATAAACTGGTAACTCTTAAAACATTTAATTTAAAAAGGAACAAAATGAGGGGTTTCATTTTGTCATAGAAATTATGGTTAGTGCTGTAGAAAGAAAAATTAGCACATGTTTCAAGGACAATCTCAAATATATTCCTGTTATATTTAAACAGGAGCAGCCTATCAGTTGATGCCTTTGTGTTCTACTGTAGCTTCCCAAAGTGTTCTAAGGAGCAACTAGAGCGCTAACAGCCTTAATTATGACAAACGTATGGCACACCTGAAGCCATCTCGATTGCAATAAACTGGTAACACTTAACATATTTAATTTTAAAAAGGAACACAATGATGGGGCTCATTTTGTCATAGAAATTATGGTTAGTGCTGTAGAAAGAAAAATTAGGACATGTTTCAAGTGTGATCTCAAATGTCTTCCTGTTACATTTCAACAGGAGCAGCCTGTCAGTTGATGCCTTTGTGTTCTACTGCAGCTTCCCAGAGTGTTCTAAAGAACAACTAGAGCGCTAACAGTCTTACTTATAAAAAAATTATGGCACACCTGAAGCCGTCTTGATTGGAATAAACTGGTAACAATTAAAACATTGATTTAAAAAGGAACAAAATGATGGGGTTCATTTTGTCACAGAAATTATGGTTAGTGCTTTAGAAAGAAAAGTTTGGACATGTTTCAAGTGTGATCTCAAATATATTCCTGTTATATTTCAACAGGAGCAGCCTGTCAGTTGATGCCTTTGTGTTCTACAGCAGCTCCCCAGAGTGTTCTAAAGAACAACTAGAGCGCTAACAGTCTTACTTATGACAAAATTATGGCACACCTGAAGCCATCTTGATTGCCATAAACTGGTAACTCTTAAAACATTTTATTTAAAAAGGAACAAAATGAGGGGGTCATTTTGTCATAGAAATTATGGTTAGTGCTGTAGAAAAAAAAATTAGGACATGTTTTAAGTGAGATCTCAAATATCTTCCTGTTATATTTCAACAGGAGCAGCCTGTCAGTTGATGCCTTTGTGTTCTACAGCAGCTCCCCAGAGTGTTCTAAAGAACAACTAGAGCGCTAACAGCCTTACTTATGATAAAAGTATTGCACACCTGAAGCCATCTTGATTGCCATAAACTGGTAACTCTTAAAAACATTTAATTTAAAAAGGAACAAAATGATGGGATTCATTTTGTCATAGAAATTATGGTTAGTGCTGTAGAAAAAAATATTAGGACATGTTTCAAGTGTGATCTCAAATATCTTCCTGTTATATTTCAACAGGAGCAGCCTGTCAGTTGATGCCTTTGTGTTCTACTGTAGCTTCCCAGAGTGTTCTAAAGAACAACTAGAGTGCTAACAGTCTTACTTATGACAACATTATGGCACACCTGAAGCCATCTTGATTGGAATAAACTGGTAACACTTAAAACATTTATTTAAAAAGGAACAAAATGATGGGGTTCATTTTGTCACAGAAATTATGGTTAGTGCTGTAGAAAGAAAAATTAGGACATGTTTCAAGTGTGATCTCAAATATATTCCTGTTATATTTCAACAGGAGCAGCCTGTCAGTTGATGCCTTTGTGTTCTACAGCAGCTCCCCAGAGTGTTCT
Source organism: Triturus cristatus (assembly GCF_964204655.1). Lineage (NCBI taxonomy): Eukaryota > Metazoa > Chordata > Amphibia > Caudata > Salamandridae > Triturus > Triturus cristatus. The sequence continues at coordinate 1,227,611,266 of NC_140579.1, forward strand.
AAAGAACAACTAGAGCGCTAACAGTCTTACTTATGACAAAATTATGGCACACCTGAAGCCATCTTGATTGCCATAAACTGGTAACTCTTAAAACATTTTATTTAAAAAGGAACAAAATGAGGGGGTCATTTTGTCATAGAAATTATGGTTAGTGCTGTAGAAAAAAAAATTAGGACATGTTTTAAGTGAGATCTCAAATATCTTCCTGTTCTATTTCAACAGGAGCAGCCTGTCAGTTGATGCCTTTGTGTTCTACAGCAGCTCCCCAGAGTGTTCTAAAGAACAACTAGAGCGCTAACAGCCTTACTTATGATAAAAGTATGGCACACCTGAAGCCATCTTAATTGGAATTAACTGGTAAAACTTAAAACATTTAATTTAAAAAGGAACAAAATGATGGGATTCATTTTGTCATAGAAATTATGGTTAGTGCTGTAGAAAAAAATATTAGGACATGTTTCAAGTGTGATCTCAAATATCTTCCTGTTATATTTCAACAGGATCAGCATGTCAGTTGATGCATTTGTGTTCTACTGCAGCTTCCCAGAGTGATCTAAAGAACAACTAGAGTGCTAACAGTCTTACTTATGACAACATTTTGGCACACCTGAAGCCATCTTGATTGGAATAAACTGGTAACTCTTAAAACATTTAATTTAAAAAGGAACAAAATGAGGGGTTTCATTTTGTCATAGAAATTATGGTTAGTGCTGTAGAAAGAAAAAGTAGCACATGTTTCAAGGGCAATCTCAAATATATTCCTGTTATATTTAAACAGGAGCAGCCTATCAGTTGTTGCCTTTGTGTTCTACTGCAGCATCCCAAAGTGTTCTAAGGAGCAACTAGAGCGCTAACAGCCTTAATTATGACAAACGTATGGCACACCTGAAGCCATCTCGATTGGAATAAACTGGTAACACTTAACATATTTAATTTTAAAAAGGAACAAAATGATGGGGCTCATTTTGTCATAGAAATTATGGTTAGTGCTGTAGAAAGAAAAATTAGGACATGTTTCAAGTGTGATCTCAAATGTCTTCCTGTTACATTTCAACAGGAGCAGCCTGTCAGTTGATGCCTTTGTGTTCTACTGCAGCTTCCCAGAGTGTTCTAAAGAACAACTAGAGTGCTAACTGTCTTCTTATGACAAAATTATGGCACACCTGAAGCAATCTTGATTGCCATAAACTGGTAACTCTTAAAACATTTTATTTAAAAAGGAACAAAATGAGGGGGTCATTTTGTCATAGAAATTATGGTTAGTGCTGTAGAAAAAAAAAATTAGGACATGTTTTAAGTGAGATCTCAAGTATCTTCCTGTTATATTTCAACAGGAGCAGCCTGTCAGTTGATGCCTTTGTGTTCTTCCGCAGCTTACCAGAGATTTCTAAAGAAAAACTAGAGCGCTAACAGCCTTACTTATGATAAAATTATGGCACACCTGAAGCTATCTTAATTGGAATTAACTGGTAAAACTTAAAACATTTAATTTAAAAAGGAACAAAATGATGGGGTTCATTTTGTCATAGAAATTATGGTTAGTGTTGTAGAAAAAAATATTAGGACATGTTTCAAGTGTGATCTCAAATATCTTCCTGTTATATTTCAACAGGATCAGCATGTCAGTTGATGCATTTGTGTTCTACTGCAGCTTCCCAGAGTGATCTAAAGAACAACTAGAGTGCTAACAGTCTTACCTATGACAAAATTATGGCACACCTGAAGCCATCTTGATTGGAATAAACTGGTAACACTTAAAACATTTATTTAAAAAGGAACAAAATGATGGGGTTCATTTTGTCACAGAAATTATGGTTAGTGCTTTAGAAAGAACAATTTGGACATGTTTCAAGTGTGATCTCAAATATCTTGCTGTTATATTTCAACAGGAGCAGCCTGTCAGTTGATGCCTTTGTGTTCTACTGTAGTTTCCCAGAGTGTTCTAAAGAACAACTAGAGTGCTAACAGTCTTACTTATGACAACATTATGGCACACCTGAAGCCATCTTGATTGGAATAAACTGGTAACACTTAAAACATTTATTTAAAAAGGAACAACATGATGGGGTTAATTTTGTCACAGAAATTATGGTTAGTGCTGTAGAAAGAAAAATTAGGACATGTTTCAAGTGTGATCTCAAATATCTTCCCTTTATATTTCAACAGGAGCAGCCTTTCAGTTGATGCCTTTGTGTTCTACTGCAGCTTCCCAGAGTGTTCTAAAGAACAACTTGAGTGCTAACAGCCTTACTTATGACAAAAGTATGGCACACCTGAAGCCATCTTGATTGGAATCAACTGGTAACACTTAAAACATTTAATTTAAAAAAGGAACAAAATGATGGGGGTCATTTTGTCATAAAAATTATGGTTAGTGCTGTAGAAAGAAAAATTAGCACATGTTTCAAGTGCGATCTCAAATGTCTTCCTGTAATATTTCAACAGGAGCAGCCTGTCAGTTGATGCCTTTGTGTTCTACTGCAGCTTCCCAGAGTGTTCTAAAGAACAACTAGAGCGCTAACAGTCTTACTTATAAAAAAATTATGGCACACCTGAAGCCGTCTTGATTGGAATGAACTGGTAACACTTAAAACATTGATTTAAAAAGGAACAAAATGATGGGGTTCATTTTGTCACAGAAATTATGGTTAGTGCTTTAGAAAGAAAAGTTTGGACATGTTTCAAGTGTGATCTCAAATATATTCCTGTTATATGTCAACAGGAGCAGCCTGTCAGTTGATGCCTTTGTGTTCTACAGCAGCTTCCCAGAGTGTTCTAAAGAACAATTAGAGCGCTAACAGTCTTACGTATGACAAAATTATGGCACACCTGAAGCCATCTTGATTGCCATAAACTGGTAACTCTTAAAACATTTTATTTAAAAAGGAACACAATGAGGGGGTCATTTTGTCATAGAATTTATGGTTAGTGATGTAGAGAAAAAAACTTAGGACATGTTTTAAGTGAGATCTCAAATATCTTCCTGTTATATTTCAACAGGAGCAGCCTGTCAGTTGATGCCTTTGTGTTCTTCCGCAGCTTACCAGAGATTTCTAAAGAAAAACTAGAGCGCTAACAGCCTTACTTATGATAAAAGTATGGCACACCTGAAGCCATCCTAATTGGAAATAACTGGTAAAACTTAAAACATTTAATTTAAAAAGGAACAAAATTATGCGGTTCATTTTGTCATAGAAATTATGGTTAGTGCTGTAGAAACAAATATTAGGACATGTTTCAAGTGTGATCTCAAATATCTTCCTGTTATATTTCAACAGGATCAGCATGTCAGTTGATACATTTGTGTTCTACTGCAGCTTCCCAGAGTGATCTAAAGAACAACTAGAGTGCTAACAGTCTTACTTATGACAACATTTTGGCACACCTGAAGCCATCTTGATTGGAATAAACTGGTAACTCTTAAAACATTTAATTTAAAAAGGAACAAAATGAGGGGTTTCATTTTGTCATAGAAATTATGGTTAGTGCTGTAGAAAGAAAAATTAGCACATGTTTCAAGGACAATCTCAAATATATTCCTGTTATATTTAAACAGGAGCAGCCTATCAGTTGATGCCTTTGTGTTCTACTGTAGCTTCCCAAAGTGTTCTAAGGAGCAACTAGAGCGCTAACAGCCTTAATTATGACAAACGTATGGCACACCTGAAGCCATCTCGATTGCAATAAACTGGTAACACTTAACATATTTAATTTTAAAAAGGAACACAATGATGGGGCTCATTTTGTCATAGAAATTATGGTTAGTGCTGTAGAAAGAAAAATTAGGACATGTTTCAAGTGTGATCTCAAATGTCTTCCTGTTACATTTCAACAGGAGCAGCCTGTCAGTTGATGCCTTTGTGTTCTACTGCAGCTTCCCAGAGTGTTCTAAAGAACAACTAGAGCGCTAACAGTCTTACTTATAAAAAAATTATGGCACACCTGAAGCCGTCTTGATTGGAATAAACTGGTAACAATTAAAACATTGATTTAAAAAGGAACAAAATGATGGGGTTCATTTTGTCACAGAAATTATGGTTAGTGCTTTAGAAAGAAAAGTTTGGACATGTTTCAAGTGTGATCTCAAATATATTCCTGTTATATTTCAACAGGAGCAGCCTGTCAGTTGATGCCTTTGTGTTCTACAGCAGCTCCCCAGAGTGTTCTAAAGAACAACTAGAGCGCTAACAGTCTTACTTATGACAAAATTATGGCACACCTGAAGCCATCTTGATTGCCATAAACTGGTAACTCTTAAAACATTTTATTTAAAAAGGAACAAAATGAGGGGGTCATTTTGTCATAGAAATTATGGTTAGTGCTGTAGAAAAAAAAATTAGGACATGTTTTAAGTGAGATCTCAAATATCTTCCTGTTATATTTCAACAGGAGCAGCCTGTCAGTTGATGCCTTTGTGTTCTACAGCAGCTCCCCAGAGTATTCTAAAGAACAACTAGAGCGCTAACAGCCTTACTTATGATAAAAGTATGGCACACCTGAAGCCATCTTGATTGCCATAAACTGGTAACTCTTAAAAACATTTAATTTAAAAAGGAACAAAATGATGGGATTCATTTTGTCATAGAAATTATGGTTAGTGCTGTAGAAAAAAATATTAGGACATGTTTCAAGTGTGATCTCAAATATCTTCCTGTTATATTTCAACAGGATCAGCATGTCAGTTGATGCATTTGTGTTCTACTGCAGCTTCCCAGAGTGATCTAAAGAACAACTAGAGTGCTAACAGTCTTACTTATGACAACATTTTGGCACACCTGAAGCCATCTTGATTGGAATAAACTGGTAACTCTTAAAACATTTAATTTAAAAAGGAACAAAATGAGGGGTTTCATTTTGTCATAGAAATTATGGTTAGTGCTGTAGAAAGAAAAATTAGCACATGTTTCAAGGGCAATTTAAAATATATTCCTGTTATATTTAAACAGGAGCAGCCTATCAGTTGATGCCTTTGTGTTCTACTGCAGCATCCCAAAGTGTTCTAAGGAGCAACTAGAGCGCTAACAGCCTTAATTATGACAAACGTATGGCACACCTGACGCCATCTCGATTGGAATAAACTGGTAACACTTAACATATTTAATTTTTAAAAGGAACAAAATGATGGGGCTCATTTTGTCATAGAAATTATGGTTAGTGATGTAGAAAGAAAAATTAGGACATGTTTCAAGTGTGATCTCAAATGTCTTCCTGTTACATTTCAACAGGAGCAGCCTGTCAGTTGATGCCTTTGTGTTCTACTGCAGCTTCCCAGAGTGTTCTAAAGAACAACTAGAGTGCTAACAGTCTTCTTATGACAAAATTATGGCACACCTGAAGCAATCTTGATTGCCATAAACTGGTAACTCTTAAAACATTTTATTTAAAAAGGAACAAAATGAGGGGGTCATTTTGTCATAGAAATTATGGTTAGTGCTGTAGAAAAAAAAAATTAGGACATGTTTTAAGTGAGATCTCAAATATCTTCCTGTTATATTTCAACAGGAGCAGCCTGTCAGTTGATGCCTTTGTGTTCTTCCGCAGCTTACCAGAGATTTCTAAAGAAAAACTAGAGCGCTAACAGCCTTACTTATGATAAAATTATGGCACACCTGAAGCCATCTTAATTGGAATTAACTGGTAAAACTTAAAACATTTAATTTAAAAAGGAACAAAATGATGGGATTCATTTTGTCATAGAAATTATGGTTAGTGCTGTAGAAAAAAATATTAGGACATGTTTCAAGTGTGATCTCAAATATCTTCCTGTTATATTTCAACAGGATCAGCATGTCAGTTGATGCATTTGTGTTCTACTGCAGCTTCCCAGAGTGATCTAAAGAACAACTAGAGTGCTAACAGTCTTACCTATGACAACATTTTGGCACACCTGAAGCCATCTTGATTGGAATAAACTGGTAACTCTTAAAACATTTAATTTAAAAAGGAACAAAATGAGAGGTTTCATTTTGTCATAGAAATTATGGTTAGTGCTGTAGAAAGAAAAATTAGCACATGTTTCAAGGGTAATCTCAAATATATTCCTGTTATATTTAAACAGGAGCAGCCTATCAGTTGATGCCTTTGTGTTCTACTGCAGCTTCCCAAAGTGTTCTAAGGAGCAACTAGAGCGCTAACAGCCTTAATTATGACAAACGTATGGCACACCTGAAGCCATCTCGATTGGAATAGACTGGTAACACTTAACATATTTAATTTTAAAAAGGAACAAAATGATGGGGCTCATTTTGTCATAGAAATTATGGTTAGTGCTGTAGAAAGAAAAATTAGGACATGTTTCAAGTGTGATCTCAAATGTCTTCCTGTTACATTTCAACAGGAGCAGCCTGTCAGTTGATGCCTTTGTGTTCTACTGCAGCTTCCCAGAGTGTTCTAAAGAACAACTAGAGCGCTAACAGTCTTACTTATGACAAAATTATGGCACACCTGAAGCCATCTTGATTGGAATAAACTGGTACCACTTAAAACATTTAATTTAAATAGGAACACAATGATGGGGTTCATTTTGTCATAGAAATTATGGTTAGTGCTGTAGAAAGAAAAATTAGGACATGTTTCAAGTGTGATCTCAAATATCTTCCTGTTATATTTCAACAGGAGCAGCCTGTCAGTTGATTCCTTTGTGTTCTACTGCAGCTTCCCAGAGTGTTCTAAAGAACAACTAGAGCACTAACAGTCTTACTTATGACAAAATTATGGCACACCTGAAGCCATCTTGATTGGAATAAACTGGTAACACTTAAAACATTTATTTAAAAAGGAACAATATGATGGGGTTCATTTTGTCACAGAAATTATGGTTAGTGCTTTAGAAAGAAAAATTAGGACATGTTTCAAGTGTGATCTCAAATATCTTGCTGTTATATTTCAACAGGAGCAGCCTGTCAGTTGATGCCTTTGTGTTCTACTGCAGCTTCCCAGAGTGTTCTAAAGAACAACTAGAGCGCTAACAGTCTTACTTATGACAAAATTATGGCACACCTGAAGCCATCTTGATTGCCATAAACTGGTAACTCTTAAAACATTTTATTCAAAAAGGAACAAAATGAGGGGGGTCATTTTGTCATAGAAATTAAGGTTAGTGCTGTAGAAATAAAAATTAGGACATGTTTTAAGTGAGATCTCAAATATCTTCCTGTTATATTTCAACAGGAGCAGCCTGTCAGTTGATGCCTTTGTGTTCTTCCGCAGCTTACCAGAGATTTCTAAAGAAAAACTAGAGCGCTAGCAGCCTTACTTATGATAAAATTATGGCACACCTGAAGCCATCTTAATTGGAATTAACTGGTAAAACTTAAAACATTTAATTTAAAAAGGAACAAAATGATGGGATTCATTTTGTCATAGAAATTATGGTTAGTGCTGTAGAAAAAAATATTAGGACATGTTTCAAGTGTGATCTCAAATATCTTCCTGTTATATTTCAACAGGATCAGCATGTCAGTTGATGCATTTGTGTTCTACTGCAGCTTCCCAGAGTGATCTAAAGAACAACTAGAGTGCTAACAGTCTTACCTATGACAAAATTTTGGCACACCTGAAGCCATCTTGATTGGAATAAACTGGTAACTCTTAAAACATTTAATTTAAAAAGGAACAAAATGAGAGGTTTCATTTTGTCATAGAAATTATGGTTAGTGCTGTAGAAAGAAAAATTAGCACATGTTTCAAGGGTAATCTCAATTATATTCCTGTTATATTTAAACAGGAGCAGCCTATCAGTTGATGCCTTTGTGTTCTACTGCAGCTTCCCAAAGTGTTCTAAGGAGCAACTAGAGCGCTAACAGCCTTAATTATGACAAACGTATGGCACACCTGAAGCCATCTCGATTGGAATAGACTGGTAATACTTAACATATTTAATTTTAAAAAGGAACAAAATGATGGGGCTCATTTTGTCATAGAAATTATGGTTAGTGCTGTAGAAAGAAAAATTAGGACATGTTTCAAGTGTGATCTCAAATGTCTTCCTGTTACATTTCAACAGGAGCAGCCTGTCAGTTGATGCCTTTGTGTTCTACTGCAGCTTCCCAGAGTGTTCTAAAGAACAACTAGAGCGCTAACAGTCTTCTTATGACAAAATTATGGCACACCTGAAGCAATCTTGATTGCCATAAACTGGTAACTCTTAAAACATTTTATTTAAAAAGGAACAAAATGAGGGGGTCATTTTGTCATTGAAATTATGGTTAGTGCTGTAGAAAAAAAAATTAGGACATGTTTTAAGTGAGATCTCAAATATCTTCCTGTTATATGTCAACAGGAGCAGCCTGTCAGTTGATGCCTTTGTGTTCTTCCGCAGCTTACCAGAGATTTCTAAAGAAAAACTAGAGCGCTAACAGCCTTACTTATGATAAAATTATGGCACACCTGAAGCCATCTTAATTGGAATTAACTGGTAAAACTTAAAACATTTAATTTAAAAAGGAACAAAATGATGGGGTTCATTTTGTCATAGAAATTATGGTTAGTGTTGTAGAAAAAAATATTAGGACATGTTTCAAGTGTGATCTCAAATATCTTCCTGTTATATTTCAACAGGATCAGCATGTCAGTTGATGATTTTTGTTCTACTGCAGCTTCCCAGAGTGATCAAAAGAACAACTAGAGTGCTAACAGTCTTACTTATGACAAAATTTTGGCACACCTGAAGCCATCTTGATTGGAATAAACTGGTAACTCTTAAAACATTTAATTTAAAACGGAACAAAATGAGGGGTTTCATTTTGTCATAGAAATTATGGTTAGTGCTGTAGAAAGAAAAATTAGGACATGTTTCAAGTTTGATCTCAAATATCTTCCTGTTATATTTCAACAGGAGCAGCCTGTCAGTTGATTCCTTTGTGTTCTACTGCAGCTTCCCAGAGTGTTCTAAAGAACAACTAGAGCGCTAACAGTCTTACTTATGACAAAATTATGGCACACCTGAAGCCATCTTGATTGGAATAAACTGGTACCACTTAAAACATTTAATTTAAATAGGAACACAATGATGGGGTTCATTTTGTGATAGAAATTATGGTTAGTGCTGTAGAAAGAAAAATTAGGACATGTTTCAAGTGTGATCTCAAATATCTTCCTGTTATATTTCAACAGGAGCAGCCTGTCAGTTGATTCCTTTGTGTTCTACTGCAGCTTCCCAGAGTGTTCTAAAGAACAACTAGAGCACTAACAGTCTTACTTATGACAAAATTATGGCACACCTGAAGCCATCTTGATTGGAATAAACTGGTAACACTTAAAACATTTATTTAAAAAGGAACAATATGATGGGGTTCATTTTGTCACAGAAATTATGGTTAGTGCTTTAGAAAGAAAAATTAGGACATGTTTCAAGTGTGATCTCAAATATCTTGCTGTTATATTTCAACAGGAGCAGCCTGTCAGTTGATGCCTTTGTGTTCTACTGCAGCTTCGCAGAGTGTTCTAAAGAACAACTAGAGCGCTAACAGTCTTACTTATGACAAAATTATAGCACACCTGAAGCCATCTTGATTGCCATAAACTGGTAACTCTTAAAACATTTTATTCAAAAAGGAACAAAATGAGGGGGGTCATTTTGTCATAGAAATTATGGTTAGTGCTGTAGAAATAAAAATTAGGACATGTTTTAAGTGAGATCTCAAATATCTTCCTGTTATATTTCAACAGGAGCAGCCTGTCAGTTGATGCCTTTGTGTTCTTCTGCAGCTTACCAGAGATTTCTAAAGAACAACTAGAGCGCTAACAGCCTTACTTATGATAAAAGTATGGCACACCTGAAGCCATCTTAATTGGAATAAACTGGTAAAACTTAAAACATTTAATTTAAAAAGGAACAAAATGATGGGGTTCATTTTGTCATAGAAATTATGGTTAGTGCTGTAGAAAGAAAAATTAGGACATGTTTCAAGTGTGATCTCAAATGTCTTCCTGTTACATTTCAGCAGGAGCAGCCTGTCAGTTGATGCCTTTGTGTTCTACTGCAGCTTCCCAGAGTGTTCTAAAGAACAACTAGAGCGCTAACAGTCTTACTTATGACAAAATTATGGCACACCTGAAGCCATCTTGATTGGAATAAACTGGTAACTCTTAAAACATTTTATTTAAAAAGGAACAAAATGTGGGGTAGTATTTGTCATAGAAATTATGGTTAGTGCTGTAGAAAGAAAAATTAGGACATGTTTCAAGTGTGATCTCAAATGTCTTCCTGTTACATTTCAACAGGAGCAGCCTGTCAGTTGATGCCTTTGTGTTCTACTGCAGCTTCCCAGAGTGTTCTAAAGAACAACAAGAGCGCTAACAGTCTTACTTATGACAAAATTATGGCACACCTGAAGCCATCCGTATTGGAATAAACTGGTAACACTTAAAACATTTATTTAAAAAGGAACAAAATGATGGGGTTCATTTTGTCACAGAAATTATGGTTAGTGCTTTAGAAAGAACAATTTGGACATGTTTCAAGTGTGATCTCAAATATCTTGCTGTTATATTTCAACAGGAGCAGCCTGTCAGTTGATGCCTTTGTGTTCTACTGTAGCTTCCCAGAGTGTTCTAAAGAACAACTAGAGTGCTAACAGTCTTACTTATGACAAAATGATGGCACACCTGAAGCCATCTTGATTGCCATAAACTGGTAACTCTTAAAACATTTTATTTAAAAAGAAACAAAATTAGGGGGGTCATTTTGTCATAGAAATTATGGTTAGTGCTCTAGAAAGAAAAACTTAGGACATGTTTTAAGTGAGATCTCAAATATCTTTCTGTTATATTTCAACAGGAGTAGGCTGTCAGTTGATGCCTTTGTGTTCTACTGCAGCTTCCCAGAGTGTTCTTAAGAACAACTAGAGCACTAACAGCCGACTTATGACAAAAGAATGGCACACCTGAAGCCATCTTGATTGGAATAAACTGGTAACACTTAAAACACTTAATTTAAAAAGGAACAAAATTATGGGGTTCATTTTGTCATAGAAATTATGGTTAGTGCAGTAGAAAGAAAAATTAGGACATGTTCCAAGTGTGATCTCAAATGTCTTCCTGTTATATTTCAACAGGAGCAGCCTGTCAGTTGATGCCTTTGTGTTCTACTGCAGCTTCCCAGAGTGTTCTAAAGAACAACTAGAGTGCTAACAGTCTTACTTATGACAAAATTGTGGCACACCTGAAGCCATCTTGAATGGAATAAACTGGAAACTCTTAAAACATTTAATTTAAAATGGAACAAAATGAAGAGGTTTATTGTGTCATAGAAATTATGGTTAGTGCTGTAGAAAGAAAAAGTACTACATGTTTTAAGTGAGATCTCAAATATCTTCCTGTTATATTTCAACAAGAGCAGCCTACCAGTTGATGCCTTTGTGTTCTACTGTAGCTTCCCAGAGTGTTCTAAAGAACAACTAGAGCGCTAACAGCTTTACTTATGACAAAAGTGTGGCACAACTGAAGCCATCTTGATTGGAATAAACTGGTAACACTTAAAACATTTAATTTATAAAGGAACAAAAATATGGGGTTCATTTTGTCATAGAAATTATGGTCAGTGCTGCAGAAAGAAAAATTAGGACATGTTTCAAGTGTGATCTCAAATATATTCCTGTTATATGTCAACAGGAGCAGTCTGTCAGTTGATTCCTTTGTGTTCTGCTGCAGCTTCCTAGAGTGTTCTAAAGAACAACTAGAGCGCTAAGAGCCTTACTTTTGACAAAATTATGGCACACCTGAAGCCATCTTGATTGCCATAAACTGGTAACTCTTAAAACATTTTATTTAAAAAGAAACAAAATGAGGGGGGTCATTTTGTCATAGAAATTATGGTTAGTGCTCTAGAAAGAAAAACTTAGGACATGTTTTAAGTGAGATCTCAAATATCTTTCTGTTATATTTCAACAGGAGTAGGCTGTCAGTTGATGCCTTTGTGTTCTACTGCAGCTTCCCAGAGTGTTCTTAAGAACAACTAGAGCACTAACAGCCGACTTATGACAAAATTATGGCACACCTGAAGCAATCTTGATTGCCATAAACTGGTAACTCTTAAAACATTTTATTTAAAAAGGAACAACATGAGGGGGTCATTTTGTCATAGAAATTATGGTTAGTGATGTAGAAAAAAAAACTTAGGACATGTTTTAAGTGAGATCTCAAATATCTTCCTGTTATATTTCAACAGGAGCATCCTGTCAGTTGATGCCTTTGTGTTCTTCCGCAGCTTACCAGAGATTTCTAAAGAAAAACTAGAGCGCTAACAGCCTTACTTATGATAAAAGTATGGCACACCTGAAGCCATCTTAATTGGAAATAACTGGTAAAACTTAAAACATTTAATTTAAAAAGGAACAAAATGATGGTTTTCATTTTGTCATAGAAATTATGGTTAGTGCTGTAGAAAAAAATATTAGGACATGTTTCAAGTGTGATCTCAAATATCTTCCTGTTATATTTCAACAGGATCAGCATGTCAGTTGATGCATTTGTGTTCTACTGCAGCTTCCAAGAGTGATCTAAAGAACAACTAGAGTGCTAACAGTCTTACTTATGACAACATTTTGGCACATCTGAAGCCATCTTGATTGGAATAAACTGGTAACTCTTAAAACATTTAATTTAAAAAGGAACAAAATGAGGGGTTTCATTTTGTCATAGAAATTATGGTTAGTGCTGTAGAAAGAAAAATTAGCACATGTTTCAAGGACAATCTCAAATATATTCCTGTTATATTTAAACAGGAGCAGCCTATCAGTTGATGCCTTTGTGTTCTACTGCAGCTTCCCAAAGTGTTCTAAGGAGCAACTAGAGCGCTAACAGCCTTAATTATGACAAACGTATGGCACACCTGAAGCCATCTCGATTGGAATAAACTGGTAACACTTAACATATTTAATTTTAAAAAGGAACACAATGATGGGGCTCATTTTGTCATAGAAATAATGGTTAGTGCTGTAGAAAGAAAAATTAGGACATGTTTCAAGTGTGATCTCAAATGTCTTCCTGTTACATTTCAACAGGAGCAGCCTGTCAGTTGATGCCTTTGTGTTCTACTGCAGCTTCCCAGAGTGTTCTAAAGAACAACTAGAGCGCTAACAGTCTTCTTATGACAAAATTATGGCACACCTGAAGCAATCTTGATTGCCATAAACTGGTAACTCTTAAAACATTTTATTTAAAAAGGAACAAAATGAGGGGGTCATTTTGTCATTGAAATTATGGTTAGTGCTGTAGAAAAAAAAATTAGGACATGTTTTAAGTGAGATCTCAAATATCTTCCTGTTATATGTCAACAGGAGCAGCCTGTCAGTTGATGCCTTTGTGTTCTTCCGCAGCTTACCAGAGATTTCTAAAGAAAAACTAGAGCGCTAACAGCCTTACTTATGATAAAATTATGGCACACCTGAAGCCATCTTAATTGGAATTAACTGGTAAAACTTAAAACATTTAATTTAAAAAGGAACAAAATGATGGGGTTCATTTTGTCATAAAAATTATGGTTAGTGCTGTAGAAAAAAATATTAGGACATGTTTCAAGTGTGATCTCCAATATCTTCCTGTTATATTTCAACAGGATCAGCATGTCAGTTGATGCATTTGTGTTCTACTGCAGCTTCCCAGAGTGATCTAAAGAACAACTAGAGTGCTAACAGTCTTACTTATGACAAAATTTTGGCACACCTGAAGCCATCTTGATTGGAATAAACTGGTAACTCTTAACACATTTAATTTCAAAAGGAACAAAATGAGGGATTTCATTTTGTCATAGAAATTATGGTTAGTGCTGTAGAAAGAAAAATTAGCACATGTTTCAAGGGTAATCTCAAATATATTCCTATTATATTTAAACAGGAGCAGCCTATCAGTTGATGCCTTTGTGTTCTACTGCAGCTTCCCAAAGTGTTCTAAGGAGCAACTAGAGCGCTAACAGCCTTAATTATGACAAAATTATGGCACACCTGAAGCCATCTTTATTGCCATAAACTGGTAACTCTTAAAACATTTTATTTAAAAAGGAACAAAATGTGGGGTAGTCATTTTGTCATAGAAATTATGGTTAGTGCTGTAGAAAGAAAAATTAGGACATCTTTCAAGTGTGATCTCAAATGTCTTCCTGTTACATTTCAACAGGAGCAGCCTGTCAGTTGATTCCTTTGTGTTCTACTGCAGCTTCCCAGAGTGTTCTAAAGAACAACTAGAGCACTAACAGTCTTACTTATGACAAAATTATGGCACACCTGAAGCCATCCGTATTGGAATAAACTGGTAACACTTAAAACATTTATTTAAAAAGGAACAAAATGATGGGGTTCATTTTGTCACAGAAATTATGGTTAATGCTTTAGAAAGAACAATTTGGACATGTTTCAAGTGTGATCTCAAATATCTTGCTGTTATATTTCAACAGGAGCAGCCTGTCAGTTGATGCCTTTGTGTTCTACTGTAGCTTCCCAGAGTGTTCTAAAGAACAACTAGAGTGCTAACAGTCTTACTTATGACAAAATGATGGCACACCTGAAGCCATCTTGACTGCCATAAACTGGTAACTCTTAAAACATTTTATTTAAAAAGGAACAAAATGTGGGCTAGTCATTTTGTCATAGAAATTATGGTTAGTGCTGTAGAAAAAAATATTAGGACATGTTTCAAGTGTGATCTCAAATATCTTCCTGTTATATTTCAACAGGATCAGCATGTCAGTTGATGCATTTGTGTTCTACTGCAGCTTCCCAGAGTGATCTAAAGAACAACTAGTGTGCTAACAGTCTTACTTATGACAACATTTTGGCACACCTGAAGCCATCTTGATTGGAATAAACTGGTAACTCTTAAAACATTTAATTGAAAAAGGAACAAAATGAGGGGTTTCATTTTGTCATAGAAATTATGGTTAGTGCTGTAGAAAGAAAAATTAGCACATGTTTCAAGGACAATCTCAAATATATTCCTGTTATATTTAAACAGGAGCAGCCTATCAGTTGATGCCTTTGTGTTCTACTGCAGCTTCCCAAAGTGTTCTAAGGAGCAACTAGAGCGCTAACAGCCTTAATTATGACAAACGTATGGCACACCTGAAGCCATCTCGATTGCCATAAACTGGTAACACTTAACATATTTAATTTTAAAAAGGAACACAATGATGGGGCTCATTTTGTCATAGAAATTATGGTTAGTGCTGTAGAAAGAAAAATTAGGACATGTTTCAAGTGTGATCTCAAATGTCTTCCTGTTACATTTCAACAGGAGCAGCCTGTCAGTTGATGCCTTTGTGTTCTACTGCAGCTTCCCAGAGTGTTCTAAAGAACAACTAGAGCGCTAACAGTCTTACTTATAAAAAAATGATGGCACACCTGAAGCCGTCTTGATTGGAATAAACTGGTAACACTTAAAACATTGATTTGAAAAGGAACAAAATGATGGGGTTCATTTTGTCACAGAAATTATGGTTAGTGCTTTAGAAAGAAAAGCTTGGACATGTTTCAAGTGTGATCTCAAATATATTCCTGTTATATTTCAACAGGAGCAGCCTGTCAGTTGATGCCTTTGTGTTCTACAGCAGCTCCCCAGAGTGTTCTAAAGAACAGCTAGAGCGCTAACAGTCTTACTTATGACAAAATTATGGCACACCTGAAGCGATCTTGATTGCCATAAACTGGTAACTCTTAAAACATTTTATTTAAAAAGGAACAAAATGAGGGGCTCATTTTGTCATAGAAATTATGGTTAGTGCTGTAGAAAAAAAAATTAGGACATGTTTTAAGTGAGATCTCAAATATCTTCCTGTTATATTTCAACAGGAGCAGCCTGTCAGTTGAGGCCTTTGTGTTCTACAGCAGCTCCCCAGAGTGTTCTAAAGAACAACTAGAGCGCTAACAGCCTTACTTATGATAAAAGTATGGCACACCTGAAGCCATCTTAATTGGAATTAACTGGTAAAACTTAAAACATTTAATTTAAAAAGGAACAAAATGATGGGATTCATTTTGTCATAGAAATTATGGTTAGTGCTTTAGAAAGAAAAGCTTGGACATGTTTCAAGTGTGATCTCAAATATATTCCTGTTATATTTCAACAGGAGCAGCCTGTCAGTTGATGCCTTTGTGTTCTACAGCAGCTCCCCAGAGTGTTCTAAAGAACAGCTAGAGCGCTAACAGTCTTACTTATGACAAAATTATGGCACACCTGAAGCGATCTTGATTGCCATAAACTGGTAACTCTTAAAACATTTTATTTAAAAAGGAACAAAATGAGGGGCTCATTTTGTCATAGAAATTATGGTTAGTGCTGTAGAAAAAAAAATTAGGACATGTTTTAAGTGAGATCTCAAATATCTTCCTGTTATATTTCAACAGGAGCAGCCTGTCAGTTGATGCCTTTGTGTTCTACAGCAGCTCCCCAGAGTGTTCTAAAGAACAACTAGAGCGCTAACAGCCTTACTTATGATAAAAGTATGGCACACCTGAAGCCATCTTAATTGGAATTAACTGGTAAAACTTAAAACATTTAATTTAAAAAGGAACAAAATGATGGGATTCATTTTGTCATAGAAATTATGGTTAGTGCTGTAGAAAAAAATATTAGGACATGTTTCAAGTGTGATCTCAAATATCTTCCTGTTATATTTCAACAGGATCAGCATGTCAGTTGATGCATTTGTGTTCTACTGCAGCTTCCAAGAGTGATCTAAAGAACAACTAGAGTGCTAACAGTCTTACTTATGACAACATTTTGGCACACCTGAAGCCATCTTGATTGGAATAAACTGGTAACTCTTAAAACATTTAATTTAAAAAGGAACAAAATGAGGGGTTTCATTTTGTCATAGAAATTATGGTTAGTGCTGTAGAAAGAAAAATTAGCACATGTTTCAAGGACAATCTCAAATATATTCCTGTTATATTTAAACAGGAGCAGCCTATCAGTTGATGCCTTTGTGTTCTACTGCAGCTTCCCAAAGTGTTCTAAGGAGCAACTAGAGCGCTAACAGCCTTAATTATGACAAACGTATGGCACACCTGAAGCCATCTCGATTGGAATAAACTGGTAACACTTAACATATTTAATTTTAAAAAGGAACACAATGATGGGGCTCATTTTGTCATAGAAATAATGGTTAGTGCTGTAGAAAGAAAAATTAGGACATGTTTCAAGTGTGATCTCAAATGTCTTCCTGTTACATTTCAACAGGAGCAGCCTGTCAGTTGATGCCTTTGTGTTCTACTGCAGCTTCCCAGAGTGTTCTAAAGAACAACTAGAGCGCTAACAGTCTTCTTATGACAAAATTATGGCACACCTGAAGCAATCTTGATTGCCATAAACTGGTAACTCTTAAAACATTTTATTTAAAAAGGAACAAAATGAGGGGGTCATTTTGTCATTGAAATTATGGTTAGTGCTGTAGAAAAAGAAATTAGGACATGTTTTAAGTGAGATCTCAAATATCTTCCTGTTATATGTCAACAGGAGCAGCCTGTCAGTTGATGCCTTTGTGTTCTTCCGCAGCTTACCAGAGATTTCTAAAGAAAAACTAGAGCGCTAACAGCCTTACTTATGATAAAATTATGGCACACCTGAAGCCATCTTAATTGGAATTAACTGGTAAAACTTAAAACATTTAATTTAAAAAGGAACAAAATGATGGGGTTCATTTTGTCATAAAAATTATGGTTAGTGCTGTAGAAAAAAATATTAGGACATGTTTCAAGTGTGATCTCCAATATCTTCCTGTTATATTTCAACAGGATCAGCATGTCAGTTGATGCATTTGTGTTCTACTGCAGCTTCCCAGAGTGATCTAAAGAACAACTAGAGTGCTAACAGTCTTACTTATGACAAAATTTTGGCACACCTGAAGCCATCTTGATTGGAATAAACTGGTAACTCTTAACACATTTAATTTCAAAAGGAACAAAATGAGGGATTTCATTTTGTCATAGAAATTATGGTTAGTGCTGTAGAAAGAAAAATTAGCACATGTTTCAAGGGTAATCTCAAATATATTCCTATTATATTTAAACAGGAGCAGCCTATCAGTTGATGCCTTTGTGTTCTACTGCAGCTTCCCAAAGTGTTCTAAAGAACAACTAGAGCGCTAACAGTCTTACTTATGACAAAATTATGGCACACCTGAAGCCATCTTTATTGCCATAAACTGGTAACTCTTAAAACATTTTATTTAAAAAGGAACAAAATGTGGGGTAGTCATTTTGTCATAGAAATTATGGTTAGTGCTGTAGAAAGAAAAATTAGGACATCTTTCAAGTGTGATCTCAAATGTCTTCCTGTTACATTTCAACAGGAGCAGCCTGTCAGTTGATTCCTTTGTGTTCTACTGCAGCTTCCCAGAGTGTTCTAAAGAACAACTAGAGCACTAACAGTCTTACTTATGACAAAATTATGGCACACCTGAAGCCATCCGTATTGGAATAAACTGGTAACACTTAAAACATTTATTTAAAAAGGAACAAAATGATGGGGTTCATTTTGTCACAGAAATTATGGTTAGTGCTTTAGAAAGAACAATTTGGACATGTTTCAAGTGTGATCTCAAATATCTTGCTGTTATATTTCAACAGGAGCAGCCTGTCAGTTGATGCCTTTGTGTTCTACTGTAGCTTCCCAGAGTGTTCTAAAGAACAACTAGAGTGCTAACAGTCTTACTTATGACAAAATGATGGCACACCTGAAGCCATCTTGACTGCCATAAACTGGTAACTCTTAAAACATTTTATTTAAAAAGGAACAAAATGTGGGCTAGTCATTTTGTCATAGAAATTATGGTTAGTGCTGTAGAAAAAAATATTAGGACATGTTTCAAGTGTGATCTCAAATATCTTCCTGTTATATTTCAACAGGATCAGCATGTCAGTTGAGGCATTTGTGTTCTACTGCAGCTTCCCAGAGTGATCTAAAGAACAACTAGTGTGCTAACAGTCTTACTTATGACAACATTTTGGCACACCTGAAGCCATCTTGATTGGAATAAACTGGTAACTCTTAAAACATTTAATTGAAAAAGGAACAAAATGAGGGGTTTCATTTTGTCATAGAAATTATGGTTAGTGCTGTAGAAAGAAAAATTAGCACATGTTTCAAGGACAATCTCAAATATATTCCTGTTATATTTAAACAGGAGCAGCCTATCAGTTGATGCCTTTGTGTTCTACTGCAGCTTCCCAAAGTGTTCTAAGGAGCAACTAGAGCGCTAACAGCCTTAATTATGACAAACGTATGGCACACCTGAAGCCATCTCGATTGCCATAAACTGGTAACACTTAACATATTTAATTTTAAAAAGGAACACAATGATGGGGCTCATTTTGTCATAGAAATTATGGTTAGTGCTGTAGAAAGAAAAATTAGGACATGTTTCAAGTGTGATCTCAAATGTCTTCCTGTTACATTTCAACAGGAGCAGCCTGTCAGTTGATGCCTTTGTGTTCTACTGCAGCTTCCCAGAGTGTTCTAAAGAACAACTAGAGCGCTAACAGTCTTACTTATAAAAAAATGATGGCACACCTGAAGCCGTCTTGATTGGAATAAACTGGTAACACTTAAAACATTGATTTAAAAAGGAACAAAATGATGGGGTTCATTTTGTCACAGAAATTATGGTTAGTGCTTTAGAAAGAAAAGCTTGGACATGTTTCAAGTGTGATCTCAAATATATTCCTGTTATATTTCAACAGGAGCAGCCTGTCAGTTTATGATTTTGTGTTCTACAGCAGCTCCCCAGAGTGTTCTAAAGAACAGCTAGAGCGCTAACAGTCTTACTTATGACAAAATTATGGCACACCTGAAGCGATCTTGATTGCCATAAACTGGTAACTCTTAAAACATTTTATTTAAAAAGGAACAAAATGAGGGGCTCATTTTGTCATAGAAATTATGGTTAGTGCTGTAGAAAAAAAAATTAGGACATGTTTTAAGTGAGATCTCAAATATCTTCCTGTTATATTTCAACAGGAGCAGCCTGTCAGTTGATGCCTTTGTGTTCTACAGCAGCTCCCCAGAGTGTTCTAAAGAACAACTAGAGCGCTAACAGCCTTACTTATGATAAAAGTATGGCACACCTGAAGCCATCTTAATTGGAATTAACTGGTAAAACTTAAAACATTTAATTTAAAAAGGAACAAAATGATGGGATTCATTTTGTCATAGAAATTATGGTTAGTGCTGTAGAAAAAAATATTAGGACATGTTTCAAGTGTGATCTCAAATATCTTCCTGTTATATTTCAACAGGATCAGCATGTCAGTTGATGCATTTGTGTTCTACTGCAGCTTCCAAGAGTGATCTAAAGAACAACTAGAGTGCTAACAGTCTTACTTATGACAACATTTTGGCACACCTGAAGCCATCTTGATTGGAATAAACTGGTAACTCTTAAAACATTTAATTTAAAAAGGAACAAAATGAGGGGTTTCATTTTGTCATAGAAATTATGGTTAGTGCTGTAGAAAGAAAAATTAGCACATGTTTCAAGGGTAATCTCAATTATATTCCTGTTATATTTAAACAGGAGCAGCCTATCAGTTGATGCCTTTGTGTTCTACTGCAGCTTCCCAAAGTGTTCTAAGGAGCAACTAGAGCGCTAACAGCCTTAATTATGACAAACGTATGGCACACCTGAAGCCATCTCGATTGGAATAAACTGGTAACACTTAACATATTTAATTTTAAAAAGAACACAATGATGGGGCTCATTTTGTCATAGAAATAATGGTTAGTGCTGTAGAAAGAAACATTAGGACATGTTTCAAGTGTGATCTCAAATGTCTTCCTGTTACATTTCAACAGGAGCAGCCTGTCAGTTGATGCCTTTGTGTTCTACTGCAGCTTCCCAGAGTGTTCTAAAGAACAACTAGAGTGCTAACAGTCTTCTAATGACAAAATTATGGCACACCTGAAGCAATCTTGATTGCCATAAACTGGTAACTCTTAAAACATTTTATTTAAAAAGGAACAAAATGAGGGGGTCATTTTGTCATTGAAATTATGGTTAGTGCTGTAGAAAAAGAAATTAGGACATGTTTTAAGTGAGATCTCAAATATCTTCCTGTTATATGTCAACAGGAGCAGCCTGTCAGTTGATGCCTTTGTGTTCTTCCGCAGCTTACCAGAGATTTCTAAAGAAAAACTAGAGCGCTAACAGCCTTACTTATGATAAAATTACGGCACACCTGAAGCCATCTTAATTGGAATTAACTGGTAAAACTTAAAACATTTAATTTAAAAAGGAACAAAATGATGGGGTTCATTTTGTCATAAAAATTATGGTTAGTGCTGTAGAAAAAAATATTAGGACATGTTTCAAGTGTGATCTCCAATATCTTCCTGTTATATTTCAA
Organism: Triturus cristatus; assembly: GCF_964204655.1. NCBI lineage: Eukaryota > Metazoa > Chordata > Amphibia > Caudata > Salamandridae > Triturus > Triturus cristatus. The sequence continues at coordinate 1,227,632,601 of NC_140579.1, forward strand.
CAGGATCAGCATGTCAGTTGATGCATTTGTGTTCTACTGCAGCTTCCCAGAGTGATCTAAAGAACAACTAGAGTGCTAACAGTCTTACTTATGACAAAATTTTGGCACACCTGAAGCCATCTTGATTGGAATAAACTGGTAACTCTTAACACATTTAATTTCAAAAGGAACAAAATGAGGGATTTCATTTTGTCATAGAAATTATGGTTAGTGCTGTAGAAAGAAAAATTAGCACATGTTTCAAGGGTAATCTCAAATATATTCCTATTATATTTAAACAGGAGCAGCCTATCAGTTGATGCCTTTGTGTTCTACTGCAGCTTCCCAAAGTGTTCTAAAGAACAACTAGAGCGCTAACAGTCTTACTTATGACAAAATTATGGCACACCTGAAGCCATCTTTATTGCCATAAACTGGTAACTCTTAAAACATTTTATTTAAAAAGGAACAAAATGTGGGGTAGTCATTTTGTCATAGAAATTATGGTTAGTGCTGTAGAAAGAAAAATTAGGACATCTTTCAAGTGTGATCTCAAATGTCTTCCTGTTACATTTCAACAGGAGCAGCCTGTCAGTTGATTCCTTTGTGTTCTACTGCAGCTTCCCAGAGTGTTCTAAAGAACAACTAGAGCACTAACAGTCTTACTTATGACAAAATTATGGCACACCTGAAGCCATCCGTATTGGAATAAACTGGTAACACTTAAAACATTTATTTAAAAAGGAACAAAATGATGGGGTTCATTTTGTCACAGAAATTATGGTTAGTGCTTTAGAAAGAACAATTTGGACATGTTTCAAGTGTGATCTCAAATATCTTGCTGTTATATTTCAACAGGAGCAGCCTGTCAGTTGATGCCTTTGTGTTCTACTGTAGCTTCCCAGAGTGTTCTAAAGAACAACTAGAGTGCTAACAGTCTTACTTATGACAAAATGATGGCACACCTGAAGCCATCTTGACTGCCATAAACTGGTAACTCTTAAAACATTTTATTTAAAAAGGAACAAAATGTGGGGTAGTCATTTTGTCATAGAAATTATGGTTAGTGCTGTAGAAAAAAATATTAGGACATGTTTCAAGTGTGATCTCAAATATCTTCCTGTTATATTTCAACAGGATCAGCATGTCAGTTGATGCATTTGTGTTCTACTGCAGCTTCCCAGAGTGATCTAAAGAACAACTAGAGTGCTAACAGTCTTACTTATGACAACATTTTGGCACACCTGAAGCCATCTTGATTGGAATAAACTGGTAACTCTTAAAACATTTAATTGAAAAAGGAACAAAATGAGGGGTTTCATTTTGTCATAGAAATTATGGTTAGTGCTGTAGAAAAAAAAATTAGGACATGTTTTAAGTGAGATCTCAAATATCTTCCTGTTATATTTCAACAGGAGCAGCCTGTCAGTTGATGCCTTTGTGTTCTACAGCAGCTCCCCAGAGTGTTCTAAAGAACAACTGGAGCGCTAACAGCCTTACTTATGATAAAAGTATGGCACACCTGAAGCCATCTTAATTGGAATTAACTGGTAAAACTTAAAACATTTAATTTAAAAAGGAACAAAATGATGGGATTCATTTTGTCATAGAAATTATGGTTAGTGCTGTAGAAAAAAATATTAGGACATGTTTCAAGTGTGATCTCAAATATCTTCCTGTTATATTTCAACAGGATCAGCATGTCAGTTGATGCATTTGTGTTCTACTGCAACTTCCCAGAGTGATCTAAAGAACAACTAGAGTGCTAACAGTCTTACTTATGACAACATTTTGGCACACCTGAAGCCATCTTGATTGGAATAATCTGGTAACTCTTAAAACATTTGATTTAAAAAGGAACAAAATGAGGGGTTTCATTTTGTCATAGAAATTATGGTTAGTGCTGTAGAAAGAAAAATTAGCAAATGTTTCAAGGGCAATCTCAAATATATTCCTGTTATATTTAAACAGGAGCAGCCTATCAGTTGATGCCTTTGTGTTCTACTGCAGCATCCCAAAGTGTTCTAAGGAGCAACTAGAGCGCTAACAGCCTTAATTATGACAAACGTATGGCACACCTGAAGCCATCTCGATTGGAATAAACTGGTAACACTTAACATATTTAATTTTAAAAAGGAACAAAATGATGGGGCTCATTTTGTCATAGAAATTATGGTTAGTGCTGTAGAAAGAAAAATTAGGACATGTTTCAAGTGTGATCTCAAATGTCTTCCTGTTACATTTCAACAGGAGCAGCCTGTCAGTTGATGCCTTTGTGTTCTACTGCAGCTTCCCAGAGTGTTCTAAAGAACAACTAGAGTGCTAACAGTCTTCTTATGACAAAATTATGGCACACCTGAAGCAATCTTGATTGCCATAAACTGGTAACTCTTAAAACATTTTATTTAAAAAGGAACAAAATGAGGGGGTAATTTTGTCATAGAAATTATGGTTAGTGCTGTAGAAAAAAAAAATTAGGAAATGTTTTAAGTGAGATCTCAAATATCTTCCTGTTATATTTCAACAGGAGCAGCCTGTCAGTTGATGCCTTTGTGTTCTTCCGCAGCTTACCAGAGATTTCTAAAGAAAAACTAGAGCGCTAACAGCCTTACTTATGATAAAATTATGGCACACCTGAAGCCATCTTAATTGGAATTAACTGGTAAAACTTAAAACATTTAATTTAAAAAGGAACAAAATGATGGGGTTTATTTTGTCATAGAAATTATGGTTAGTGCTGTAGAAAAAAATATTAGGACATGTTTCAAGTGTGATCTCAAATATCTTCCTGTTATATTTCAACAGGATCAGCATGTCAGTTGATGCATTTGTGTTCTACTGCAGCTTCCCAGAGTGATCTAAAGAACAACTAGAGTGCTAACAGTCTTACCTATGACAAAATTTTGGCACACCTGAAGCCATCTTGATTGGAATAAACTGGTAACTCTTAAAACATTTAAGTTAAAAAGGAACAAAATGAGGGGTTTCATTTTGTCATAGAAATTATGGTTAGTGCTGTAGAAAGAAAAATTAGCACATGTTTCAAGGGTAATCTCAAATATATTCCTGTTATATTTAAACAGGAGCAGCCTATCAGTTGATGCCTTTGTGTTCTACTGCAGCTTCCCAAAGTGTTCTAAGGAGCAACTAGAGCGCTAACAGCCTTAATTATGACAAACGTATGGCACACCTGAAGCCATCTCGATTGGAATAGACTGGTAACACTTAACATATTTAATTTTAAAAAGGAACAAAATGATGGGGCTCATTTTGTCATAGAAATTATGGTTAGTGCTGTAGAAAGAAAAATTAGGACATGTTTCAAGTGTGATCTCAAATGTCTTCCTGTTACATTTCAATAGGAGCAGCCTGTCAGTTGATGCCTTTGTGTTCTACTGCAGCTTCCCAGAGTGTTCTAAAGAACAACTAGAGCGCTAACAGTCTTCCTTATGACAAAATTATGGCACACCTGAAGCCATCTTGATTGGAATAAACTGGTACCACTTAAAACATTTAATTTAAATAGGAACACAATGATGGGGTTCATTTTGTCATAGAAATTATGGTTAGTGCTGTAGAAAGAAAAATTAGGACATGTTTCAAGTGTGATCTCAAATATCTTCCTGTTATATTTCAACAGCAGCAGCCTGTCAGTTGATTCCTTTGTGTTCTACTGCAGCTTCCCAGAGTGTTCTAAAGAACAACTAGAGCACTAACAGTCTTACTTATGACAAAATTATGGCACACCTGAAGCCATCTTGATTGGAATAAACTGGTAACACTTAAAACATTTATTTAAAAAGGAACAATATGATGGGGTTCATTTTGTCACAGAAATTATGGTTAGTGCTTTAGAAAGAAAAATTAGGACATGTTTCAAGTGTGATCTCAAATATCTTGCTGTTATATTTCAACAGGAGCAGCCTGTCAGTTGATGCCTTTGTGTTCTACTGCAGCTTCCCAGAGTGTTCTAAAGAACAACTAGAGCGCTAACAGTCTTACTTATGACACAATTATGGCACACCTGAAGCCATCTTGATTGCCATAAACTGGTAACTCTTAAAACATTTTATTCAAAAAGGAACAAAATGAGGGGGGTCATTTTGTCATAGAAATTATGGTTAGTGCTGTAGAAATACAAATTAGGACATGTTTTAAGTGAGATCTCAAATATCTTCCTGTTTTATTTCAACAGGAGCAGCCTGTCAGTTGATGCCTTTGTGTTCTTCTGCAGCTTACCAGAGATTTCTAAAGAACAACTAGAGCGCTAACAGCCTTACTTATGATAAAAGTATGGCACACCTGAAGCCATCTTGATTGCCATAAACTGGTAACTCTTAAAACATTTTATTTAAAAAGAAACAAAATGAAGGGGGTCATTTTGTCATAGAAATTATAATTAGTGCTCTAGAAAGAAAAACTTAGGACATGTTTTAAGTGAGATCTCAAATATCTTTCTGTTATATTTCAACAGGAGTAGGCTGTCAGTTGATGCCTTTGTGTTCTACTGCAGCTTCCCAGAGTGTTCTTAAGAACAACTAGAGCACTAACAGCCGACTTATGACAAAAGAATGGCACACCTGAAGCCATCTTGATTGGAATAAACTGGTAACACTTAAAACACTTAATTTAAAAAGGAACAAAATTATGGGGTTCATTTTGTCATAGAAATTATGGTTAGTGCAGTAGAAAGAAAAATTAGGACATGTTCCAAGTGTGATCTCAAATGTCTTCCTGTTATATTTCAACAGGAGCAGCCTGTCAGTTGATGCCTTTGTGTTCTACTGCAGCTTCCCAGAGTGTTCTAAAGAACAACTAGAGCACTAACAGTCTTACTTATGACAAAATTATGGCACACCTGAAGCCATCTTGATTGGAATAAACTGGAAACACTTAAAACATTTAATTTAAAAAGGAACAAAATGATGGGGTTCATTTTGTCATAGAAATTATGGTTAGTGCTGTAGAAAGAAAAATTAGGACATGTTTCAAGTGTGATCTCAAATATCTTCCTGTTATATTTCAACAGGAGCAGCCTGTCAGTTGATGCCTTTGTGTTCTACTGCAGCTTCCCAGAGTGTTCTAAAGAACAACAAGAGCGCTAACAGTCTTACTTATGACAAAATTATGGCACACCTGAAGCCATCCGTATTGGAATAAACTGGTAACACTTAAAACATTTATTTAAAAAGGAACAAAATGATGGGGTTCATTTTGTCACAGAAATTATGGTTAGTGCTTTAGAAAGAACAATTTGGACATGTTTCAAGTGTGATCTCAAATATCTTGCTGTTATATTTCAACAGGAGTAGGCTGTCAGTTGATGCCTTTGTGTTCTACTGCAGCTTCCCAGAGTGTTCTTAAGAACAACTAGAGCACTAACAGCCGACTTATGACAAAAGAATGGCACACCTGAAGCCATCCGTATTGGAATAAACTGGTAACACTTAAAACATTTATTTAAAAAGGAACAAAATGATGGGGTTCATTTTGTCACAGAAATTATGGTTAGTGCTTTAGAAAGAACAATTTGGACATGTTTCAAGTGTGATCTCAAATATCTTGCTGTTATATTTCAACAGGAGCAGCCTGTCAGTTGATGCCTTTGTGTTCTACTGTAGCTTCCCAGAGTGTTCTAAAGAACAACTAGAGTGCTAACAGTCTTACTTATGACAAAATGATGGCACACCTGAAGCCATCTTGATTGCCATAAACTGGTAACTCTTAAAACATTTTATTTAAAAAGAAACAAAATGAAGGGGGTCATTTTGTCATAGAAATTATAATTAGTGCTCTAGAAAGAAAAACTTAGGACATGTTTTAAGTGAGATCTCAAATATCTTTCTGTTATATTTCAACAGGAGTAGGCTGTCAGTTGATGCCTTTGTGTTCTACTGCAGCTTCCCAGAGTGTTCTTAAGAACAACTAGAGCACTAACAGCCGACTTATGACAAAAGAATGGCACACCTGAAGCCATCTTGATTGGAATAAACTGGTAACACTTAAAACACTTAATTTAAAAAGGAACAAAATTATGGGGTTCATTTTGTCATAGAAATTATGGTTAGTGCAGTAGAAAGAAAAATTAGGACATGTTCCAAGTGTGATCTCAAATGTCTTCCTGTTATATTTCAACAGGAGCAGCCTGTCAGTTGATGCCTTTGTGTTCTACTGCAGCTTTCCAGAGTGTTCTAAAGAACAACTAGAGTGCTAACAGTCTTACTTATGACAAAATTGTGGCACACCTGAAGCCATCTTGAATGGAATAAACTGGAAACTCTTAAAACATTTAATTTAAAATGGAACAAAATGAAGAGGTTTATTGTGTCATAGAAATTATGGTTAGTGCTGTAGAAAGAAAAAGTACTACATGTTTTAAGTGAGATCTCAAATATCTTCCTGTTATATTTCAACAGGAGCAGCCTACCAGTTGATGCCTTTGTGTTCTACTGTAGCTTCCCAGAGTGTTCTAAAGAACAACTAGAGCGCTAACAGCTTTACTTATGACAAAAGTGTGGCACAACTGAAGCCATCTTGATTGGAATAAACTGGTAACACTTAAAACATTTAATTTATAAAGGAACAAAAATATGGGGTTCATTTTGTCATAGAAATTATGGTCAGTGATGCAGAAAGAAAAATTAGGACATGTTTCAAGTGTGATCTCAAATATATTCCTGTTATATGTCAACAGGAGCAGTCTGTCAGTTGATGCCTTTGTGTTCTGCTGCAGCTTCCTAGAGTGTTCTAAAGAACAACTAGAGCGCTAACAGCCTTACTTTTGACAAAATTATGGCACACCTGAAGCCATCTTGATTGGAATAAACTGGAAACACTTAAAACATTAAATTTAAAAAGGAACACAATGATGGGGTTCATTTTGTCATAGAAATTATGGTTAGTGCTGTAGAAAGAAAAATTAGGACATGTTTCAAGTGTGATCTCAAATATCTTCCTGTTATATTTCAACAGGAGCAGCCTGTCAGTTGATTCCTTTGTGTTCTACTGCAGCTCCCCAGAGTGTTCTAAAGAACAACTAGAGCACTAACAGTCTTACTTATGACAAAATTATGGCACACCTGAAGCCATCTTGATTGGAATAAACTTGTAACTCTTAAAACATTTAATTTAAAAAAAGGAACAAAATGATGGGGCTTGTTTTGTCAAAGAAATGATGGTTAGTGCTGTAGAAAGAAAAATTAGGACATGTTTTAAGTGAGATCTCAAATATCTTCCTGTTATATTTCAACAGGAGCAGCCTGTCAGTTGATGCCTTTGTGTTCTACTGCAGCTTCCCAGAGTGTTCTAAAGAACAACTAGAGCGCTAACAGTCTTACTTATGACAAAATTATGGCACACCTGAAGCCATCTTGATTGGAATATACTGGTAACACTTAAAACATTTATTTAAAAAGGAACAAAAGGATGGGGTTCATTTTGTCACAGAAATTATGGTTAGTGCTTTAGAAAGAACAATTTGGACATGTTTCAAGTGTGATCTCAAATATCTTGCTGTTATATTTCAACAGGAGCAACCTGTCAGTTGATGCCTTTGTGTTCTACTGTAGCTTCCCAGAGTGTTCTAAAGAACAACTAGAGTGCTAACAGTCTTACTTATGACAACATTATGGCACACCTGAAGCCATCTTGATTGGAATAAACTGGTAACACTTAAAACATTTATTTAAAAAGGAACAAAATGATGGGGTTCATTTTGTCACAGAAATTATGGTTAGTGCTGTAGAAAGAAAAATTAGGACATGTTTCAAGTGTGATCTCAAATATCTTCCCTTTATATTTCAACAGGAGCAGCCTGTGAGTTGATGCCTTTGTGTTCTACTGCAGCTTCCCAGAGTGTTCTAAAGAACAACTTGAGCGCTAACAGCCTTACTTATGACAAAAGTATGACACACCTGAAGCCATCTTGATTGGAATCAACTGGTAACACTTAAAACATTTAATTGAAAAAAGGAACAAAATGATGGGGCTCATTTTGTCATAGAAATTATGGTTAGTGCTGTAGAAAGAAAAATTAGCACATGTTTCAAGTGCGATCTCAAATGTCTTCCTGTAATATTTCAACAGGAGCAGCCTGTCAGTTGATGCCTTTGTGTTCTACTGCAGCTTCCCAGAGTGTTCTAAAGAACAACTAGAGCGCTAACAGTCTTACTTATAAAAAAATTATGGCACTTCTGAAGCCGTCTTGATTGGAATGAACTGGTAACACTTAAAACATTTATTTAAAAAGGAACAAAATGATGGGGTTCATTTTGTCACAGAAATTATGGTTAGTGCTTTAGAAAGAACAATTTGGACATGTTTCAAGTGTGATCTCAAATATCTTGCTGTTATATTTCAACAGGAGCAGCCTGTCAGCTGATGCCTTTGTGTTCTACTGTAGCTTCCCAGAGTGATCTAAAGAACAACTAGAGTGCTAACAGTCTTACTTATGACAAAATGATGGCACACCTGAAGCCATCTTGACTGCCATAAACTGGTAACTCTTAAAACATTTTATTTAAAAAGGAACAAAATGTGGGGTAGTCATTTTGTCATAGAAATTATGGTTAGTGCTGTAGAAAAAAATATTAGGACATGTTTCAAGTGTGATCTCAAATATCTTCCTGTTATATTTCAACAGGATCAGCATGTCAGTTGATGCATTTGTGTTCTACTGCAGCTTCCCAGAGTGATCTAAAGAACAACTAGAGCGCTAACAGTCTTACTTATGACAAAATTATGGCACACCTGAAGCCATCTTTATTGCCATAAACTGGTAACTCTTAAAACATTTAATTTAAATAGGAACACAATGATGGGGTTCATTTTGTCATAGAAATTATGGTTAGTGCTGTAGAAAGAAAAATTAGGACATGTTTCAAGTGTGATCTCAAATATCTTCCTGTTATATTTCAACAGCAGCAGCCTGTCAGTTGATTCCTTTGTGTTCTACTGCAGCTTCCCAGAGTGTTCTAAAGAACAACTAGAGCACTAACAGTCTTACTTATGACAAAATTATGGCACACCTGAAGCCATCTTGATTGGAATAAACTGGTAACACTTAAAACATTTATTTAAAAAGGAACAATATGATGGGGTTCATTTTGTCACAGAAATTATGGTTAGTGCTTTAGAAAGAAAAATTAGGACATGTTTCAAGTGTGATCTCAAATATCTTGCTGTTATATTTCAACAGGAGCAGCCTGTCAGTTGATGCCTTTGTGTTCTACTGCAGCTTCCCAGAGTGTTCTAAAGAACAACTAGAGCGCTAACAGTCTTACTTATGACACAATTATGGCACACCTGAAGCCATCTTGATTGCCATAAACTGGTAACTCTTAAAACATTTTATTCAAAAAGGAACAAAATGAGGGGGGTCATTTTGTCATAGAAATTATGGTTAGTGCTGTAGAAATACAAATTAGGACATGTTTTAAGTGAGATCTCAAATATCTTCCTGTTTTATTTCAACAGGAGCAGCCTGTCAGTTGATGCCTTTGTGTTCTTCTGCAGCTTACCAGAGAGTTCTAAAGAACAACTAGAGCGCTAACAGCCTTACTTATGATAAAAGTATGGCACACCTGAAGCCATCTTAATTGGAATAAACTGGTAAAACTTCAAACATTTAATTTAAAAAGGAACAAAATGATGGGGTTCATTTTGTCATTGAAATTATGGTTAGTGCTGTAGAAAGAAAAATTAGGACATGTTTCAAGTGTGATCTCAAATGTCTTCCTGTTACATTTCAGCAGGAGCAGCCTGTCAGTTGATGCCTTTGTGTTCTACTGCAGCTTCCCAGAGTGTTCTAAAGAACAACTAGAGCGCTAACAGTCTTACTTATGACAAAATGATGGCACACCTGAAGCCATCTTGATTGGAATAAACTGGAAACACTTAAAACATTTAATTTAAAAAGGAACAAAATGATGGGGTTCATTTTGTCATAGAAATTATGGTTAGTGCTGTAGAAAGAAAAATTAGGACATGTTTCAAGTGTGATCTCAAATATCTTCCTGTTATATTTCAACAGGAGCAGCCTGTCAGTTGATGCCTTTGTGTTCTACTGCAGCTTCCCAGAGTGTTCTAAAGAACAACAAGAGCGCTAACAGTCTTACTTATGACAAAATTATGGCACAACTGAAGCCATCTTGATTGGAATAAACTGGTAACACTTAAAACATTTAATTTATAAAGGAACAAAAATATGGGGTTCATTTTGTCATAGAAATTATGGTCAGTGATGCAGAAAGAAAAATTAGGACATGTTTCAAGTGTGATCTCAAATATATTCCTGTTATATGTCAACAGGAGCAGTCTGTCAGTTGATGCCTTTGTGTTCTGCTGCAGCTTCCTAGAGTGTTCTAAAGAACAACTAGAGCGCTAACAGCCTTACTTTTGACAAAATTATGGCACACCTGAAGCCATCTTGATTGGAATAAACTGGAAACACTTAAAACATTAAATTTAAAAAGGAACACAATGATGGGGTTCATTTTGTCATAGAAATTATGGTTAGTGCTGTAGAAAGAAAAATTAGGACATGTTTCAAGTGTGATCTCAAATATCTTCCTGTTATATTTCAACAGGAGCAGCCTGTCAGTTGATTCCTTTGTGTTCTACTGCAGCTCCCCAGAGTGTTCTAAAGAACAACTAGAGCACTAACAGTCTTACTTATGACAAAATTATGGCACACCTGAAGCCATCTTGATTGGAATAAACTTGTAACTCTTAAAACATTTAATTTAAAAAAAGGAACAAAATGATGGGGCTTGTTTTGTCAAAGAAATGATGGTTAGTGCTGTAGAAAGAAAAATTAGGACATGTTTTAAGTGAGATCTCAAATATCTTCCTGTTATATTTCAACAGGAGCAGCCTGTCAGTTGATGCCTTTGTGTTCTACTGCAGCTTCCCAGAGTGTTCTAAAGAACAACTAGAGCGCTAACAGTCTTACTTATGACAAAATTATGGCACACCTGAAGCCATCTTGATTGGAATATACTGGTAACACTTAAAACATTTATTTAAAAAGGAACAAAATGATGGGGTTCATTTTGTCACAGAAATTATGGTTAGTGCTTTAGAAAGAACAATTTGGACATGTTTCAAGTGTGATCTCAAATATCTTGCTGATATATTTCAACAGGAGCAACCTGTCAGTTGATGCCTTTGTGTTCTACTGTAGCTTCCCAGAGTGTTCTAAAGAACAACTAGAGTGCTAACAGTCTTACTTATGACAACATTATGGCACACCTGAAGCTATCTTGATTGGAATAAACTGGTAACACTTAAAACATTTATTTAAAAAGGAACAAAATGATGGGGTTCATTTTGTCACAGAAATTATGGTTAGTGCTGTAGAAAGAAAAATTAGGACATGTTTCAAGTGTGATCTCAAATATCTTCCCTTTATATTTCAACAGGAGCAGCCTGTGAGTTGATGCCTTTGTGTTCTACTGCAGCTTCCCAGAGTGTTCTAAAGAACAACAAGAGCGCTAACAGTCTTACTTATGACAAAATTATGGCACAACTGAAGCCATCTTGATTGGAATAAACTGGTAACACTTAAAACATTTAATTTATAAAGGAACAAAAATATGGGGTTCATTTTGTCATAGAAATTATGGTCAGTGATGCAGAAAGAAAAATTAGGACATGTTTCAAGTGTGATCTCAAATATATTCCTGTTATATGTCAACAGGAGCAGTCTGTCAGTTGATGCCTTTGTGTTCTGCTGCAGCTTCCTAGAGTGTTCTAAAGAACAACTAGAGCGCTAACAGCCTTACTTTTGACAAAATTATGGCACACCTGAAGCCATCTTGATTGGAATAAACTGGAAACACTTAAAACATTAAATTTAAAAAGGAACACAATGATGGGGTTCATTTTGTCATAGAAATTATGGTTAGTGCTGTAGAAAGAAAAATTAGGACATGTTTCAAGTGTGATCTCAAATATCTTCCTGTTATATTTCAACAGGAGCAGCCTGTCAGTTGATTCCTTTGTGTTCTACTGCAGCTCCCCAGAGTGTTCTAAAGAACAACTAGAGCACTAACAGTCTTACTTATGACAAAATTATGGCACACCTGAAGCCATCTTGATTGGAATAAACTTGTAACTCTTAAAACATTTAATTTAAAAAAAGGAACAAAATGATGGGGCTTGTTTTGTCAAAGAAATGATGGTTAGTGCTGTAGAAAGAAAAATTAGGACATGTTTTAAGTGAGATCTCAAATATCTTCCTGTTATATTTCAACAGGAGCAGCCTGTCAGTTGATGCCTTTGTGTTCTACTGCAGCTTCCCAGAGTGTTCTAAAGAACAACTAGAGCGCTAACAGTCTTACTTATGACAAAATTATGGCACACCTGAAGCCATCTTGATTGGAATATACTGGTAACACTTAAAACATTTATTTAAAAAGGAACAAAATGATGGGGTTCATTTTGTCACAGAAATTATGGTTAGTGCTTTAGAAAGAACAATTTGGACATGTTTCAAGTGTGATCTCAAATATCTTGCTGTTATATTTCAACAGGAGCAACCTGTCAGTTGATGCCTTTGTGTTCTACTGTAGCTTCCCAGAGTGTTCTAAAGAACAACTAGAGTGCTAACAGTCTTACTTATGACAACATTATGGCACACCTGAAGCTATCTTGATTGGAATAAACTGGTAACACTTAAAACATTTATTTAAAAAGGAACAAAATGATGGGGTTCATTTTGTCACAGAAATTATGGTTAGTGCTGTAGAAAGAAAAATTAGGACATGTTTCAAGTGTGATCTCAAATATCTTCCCTTTATATTTCAACAGGAGCAGCCTGTGAGTTGATGCCTTTGTGTTCTACTGCAGCTTCCCAGAGTGTTCTAAAGAACAACTTGAGCGCTAACAGCCTTACTTATGACAAAAGTATGGCACACCTGAAGCCATCTTGATTGGAATCAACTGGTAACACTTAAAACATTTAATTGAAAAAAGGAACAAAATGATGGGGCTCATTTTGTCATAGAAATTATGGTTAGTGCTGTAGAAAGAAAAATTAGCACATGTTTCAAGTGCGATCTCAAATGTCTTCCTGTAATATTTCAACAGGAGCAGCCTGTCAGTTGATGCCTTTGTGTTCTACTGCAGCTTCCCAGAGTGTTCTAAAGAACAACTAGAGCGCTAACAGTCTTACTTATAAAAAAATTATGGCACTTCTGAAGCCGTCTTGATTGGAATGAACTGGTAACACTTAAAACATTTATTTAAAAAGGAACAAAATGATGGGGTTCATTTTGTCACAGAAATTATGGTTAGTGCTTTAGAAAGAACAATTTGGACATGTTTCAAGTGTGATCTCAAATATCTTGCTGTTATATTTCAACAGGAGCAGCCTGTCAGTTGATGCCTTTGTGTTCTACTGTAGCTTCCCAGAGTGTTCTAAAGAACAACTAGAGTGCTAACAGTCTTACTTATGACAAAATGATGGCACACCTGAAGCCATCTTGACTGCCATAAACTGGTAACTCTTAAAACATTTTATTTAAAAAGGAACAAAATGTGGGGTGGTCATTTTGTCATAGAAATTATGGTTAGTGCTGTAGAAAAAAATATTAGGACATGTTTCAAGTGTGATCTCAAATATCTTCCTGTTATATTTCAACAGGATCAGCATGTCAGTTGATGCATTTGTGTTCTACTGCAGCTTCCCAGAGTGATCTAAAGAACAACTAGAGTGCTAACAGTCTTACTTATGACAACATTTTGGCACACCTGAAGCCATCTTGATTGGAATAAACTGGTAACTCTTAAAACATTTAATTTAAAAAGGAACAAAATGAGGGGTTTCATTTTGTCATAGAAATTATGGTTAGTGCTGTAGAAAGAAAAATTAGCACATGTTTCAAGGACAATCTCAAATATATTCCTGTTATATTTAAACAGGAGCAGCCTATCAGTTGATGCCTTTGTGTTCCACTGCAGCTTCCCAAAGTGTTCTAAGGAGCAACTAGAGCGCTAACAGCCTTAATTATGACAAACGTATGGCACACCTGAAGCCATCTCGATTGCAATAAACTGGTAACACTTAACATATTTAATTTTAAAAAGGAACACAATGATGGGGCTCATTTTGTCATAGAAATTATGGTTAGTGCTGTAGAAAGAAAAATTAGGACATGTTTCAAGTGTGATCTCAAATGTCTTCCTGTTACATTTCAACAGGAGAAGCCTGTCAGTTGATGCCTTTGTGTTCTACTGCAGCTTCCCAGAGTGTTCTAAAGAACAACTAGAGCGCTAACAGTCTTACTTATAAAAAAATTATGGCACACCTGAAGCCGTCTTGATTGGAATAAACTGGTAACACTTAAAACATGGATTTAAAAAGGAACAAAATGATGGGGTTCATTTTGTCACATAAATTATGGTTAGTGCTTTAGAAAGAAAAGTTTGGACATGTTTCAAGTGTGATCTCAAATATATTCCTGTTATATTTCAACAGGAGCAGCCTGTCAGTTGATGCCTTTGTGTTCTACAGCAGCTCCCCAGAGTGTTCTAAAGAACAACTAGAGCGCTAACAGTCTTACTTATGACAAAATTATGGCACACCTGAAGCCATCTTGATTGCCATAAACTGGTAACTCTTAAAACATTTTATTTAAAAAGGAACAAAATGAGGGGGTCATTTTGTCATAGAAATTATGGTTAGTGCTGTAGAAAAAAAAATTAGGACATGTTTTAAGTGAGATCTCAAATATCTTCCTGTTATATTTCAACAGGAGCAGCCTGTCAGTTGATGCCTTTGTGTTCTACAGCAGCTCCCCAGAGTGTTCTAAAGAACAACTAGAGCGCTAACAGCCTTACTTATGATAAAAGTATGGCACACCTGAAGCCATCTTAATTGGAATTAACTGGTAAAACTTAAAACATTTAATTTAAAAAGGAACAAAATGATGGGATTCATTTTGTCATAGAAATTATGGTTAGTGCTGTAGAAAAAAATATTAGGACATGTTTCAAGTGTGATCTCAAATATCTTCCTGTTATATTTCAACAGGATCAGCATGTCAGTTGATGCATTTGTGTTCTACTGCAGCTTCCCAGAGTGATCTAAAGAACAACTAGAGTGCTAACAGTCTTACTTATGACAACATTTTGGCACACCTGAAGCCATCTTGATTGGAATAAACTGGTAACTCTTAAAACATTTAATTTAAAAAGGAACAAAATGAGGGGTTTCATTTTGTCATAGAAATTATGGTTAGTGCTGTAGAAAGAAAAATTAGCACATGTTTCAAGGGCAATCTCAAATATATTCCTGTTATATTTAAACAGGAGCAGCCTATCAGTTGATGCCTTTGTGTTCTACTGCAGCATCCCAAAGTGTTCTAAGGAGCAACTAGAGCGCTAACAGCCTTAATTATGACAAACGTATGGCACACCTGAAGCCATCTCGATTGGAATAAACTGGTAACACTTAACATATTTAATTTTAAAAAGGAACAAAATGATGGGGCTCATTTTGTCATAGAAATTATGGTTAGTGCTGTAGAAAGAAAAATTAGGACATGTTTCAAGTGTGATCTCAAATGTCTTCCTGTTACATTTCAACAGGAGCAGCCTGTCAGTTGATGCCTTTGTGTTCTACTGCAGCTTCCCAGAGTGTTCTAAAGAACAACTAGAGTGCTAACAGTCTTCTTCTGACAAAATTATGGCACACCTGAAGCAATCTTGATTGCCATAAACTGGTAACTCTTAAAACATTTTATTTAAAAAGGAACAAAATGAGGGGGTCATTTTGTCATAGAAATTATGGTTAGTGCTGTAGAAAAAAAAAATTAGGACATGTTTTAAGTGAGATCTCAAATATCTTCCTGTTATATTTCAACGGGAGCAGCCTGTCAGTTGATGCCTTTGTGTTCTTCCGCAGCTTACCAGAGATTTCTAAAGAAAAACTAGAGCGCTAACAGCCTTACTTATGATAAAATTATGGCACACCTGAAGCCATCTTAATTGGAATTAACTGGTAAAACTTAAAACATTTAATTTAAAAAGGAACAAAATGATGGGGTTCATTTTGTCATAGAAATTATGGTTAGTGTTGTAGAAAAAAATATTAGGACATGTTTCAAGTGTGATCTCAAATATCTTCCTGTTATATTTCAACAGGATCAGCATGTCAGTTGATGCATTTGTGTTCTACTGCAGCTTCCCAGAGTGATCTAAAGAACAACTAGAGTGCTAACAGTCTTACCTATGACAAAATTATGGCACACCTGAAGCCATCTTGATTGGAATAAACTGGTAACACTTAAAACATTTATTTAAAAAGGAACAAAATGATGGGGTTCATTTTGTCACAGAAATTATGGTTAGTGCTTTAGAAAGAACAATTTGGACATGTTTCAAGTGTGATCTCAAATATCTTGCTGTTATATTTCAACAGGAGCAGCCTGTCAGTTGATGCCTTTGTGTTCTACTGTAGCTTCCCAGAGTGTTCTAAAGAACAACTAGAGTGCTAACAGTCTTACTTATGACAACATTATGGCACACCTGAAGCCATCTTGATTGGAATAAACTGGTAACACTTAAAACATTTATTTAAAAAGGAACAAAATGATGGGGTTCATTTTGTCACAGAAATTATGGTTAGTGCTGTAGAAAGAAAAATTAGGACATGTTTCAAGTGTGATCTCAAATATCTTCCCTTTATATTTCAACAGGAGCAGCCTGTCAGTTGATGCCTTTGTGTTCTACTGCAGCTTCCCAGAGTGTTCTAAAATACAACTTGAGCGCTAACAGCCTTACTTATGACAAAAGTATGGCACACCTGAAGCCATCTTGATTGGAATCAACTGGTAACACTTAAAACATTTAATTTAAAAAAGGAACAAAATGATGGGGCTCATTTTGTCATAGAAATTATGGTTAGTGCTGTAGAAAGAAAAATTAGCACATGTTTCAAGTGCGATCTCAAATATCTTCCTGTTATATTTCAACAGGAGCAGCCTGTCAGTTGATTCCTTTGTGTTCTACTGCAGCTTGCCAGAGTGTTCTAAAGAACAACTAGAGCACTAACAGTCTTACTTATGACAAAATTATGGCACACCTGAAGCCATCTTGATTGGAATAAACTTGTAACTCTTAAAACATTTAATTTAAAAAAAGGAACAAAATGATGGGGCTTGTTTTGTCAAAGAAATGATGGTTAGTGCTGTAGAAAGAAAAATTAGGACATGTTTTAAGTGAGATCTCAAATATCTTCCTGTTATATTTCAACAGGAGCAGCCTGTCAGTTGATGCCTTTGTGTTCTACTGCAGCTTCCCAGAGTGTTCTAAAGAACAACTAGAGCGCTAACAGTCTTACTTATGACAAAATTATGGCACACCTGAAGCCATCTTGATTGGAATATACTGGTAACACTTAAAACATTTATTTAAAAAGGAACAAAATGATGGGGTTCATTTTGTCACAGAAATTATGGTTAGTGCTTTAGAAAGAACAATTTGGACATGTTTCAAGTGTGATCTCAAATATCTTGCTGTTATATTTCAACAGGAGCAACCTGTCAGTTGATGCCTTTGTGTTCTACTGTAGCTTCCCAGAGTGTTCTAAAGAACAACTAGAGTGTTAACAGTCTTACTTATGACAACATTATGGCACACCTGAAGCCATCTTGATTGGAATAAACTGGTAACACTTAAAACATTTATTTAAAAAGGAACAAAATGATGGGGTTCATTTTGTCACAGAAATTATGGTTAGTGCTGTAGAAAGAAAAATTAGGACATGTTTCAAGTGTGATCTCAAATATCTTCCCTTTATATTTCAACAGGAGCAGCCTGTGAGTTGATGCCTTTGTGTTCTACTGCAGCTTCCCAGAGTGTTCTAAAGAACAACTTGAGCGCTAACAGCCTTACTTATGACAAGAGTATGGCACACCTGAAGCCATCTTGATTGGAATCAACTGGTAACACTTAAAACATTTAATTGAAAAAAGGAACAAAATGATGGGGCTCATTTTGTCATAGAAATTATGGTTAGTGCTGTAGAAAGAAAAATTAGCACATGTTTCAAGTGCGATCTCAAATGTCTTCCTGTAATATTTCAACAGGAGCAGCCTGTCAGTTGATGCCTTTGTGTTCTACTGCAGCTTCCCAGAGTGTTCTAAAGAACAACTAGAGCGCTAACAGTCTTACTTATAAAAAAATTATGGCACTTCTGAAGCCGTCTTGATTGGAATGAACTGGTAACACTTAAAACATTTATTTAAAAAGGAACAAAATGATGGGGTTCATTTTGTCACAGAAATTATGGTTAGTGCTTTAGAAAGAACAATTTGGACATGTTTCAAGTGTGATCTCAAATATCTTGCTGTTATATTTCAACAGGAGCAGCCTGTCAGTTGATGCCTTTGTGTTCTACTGTAGCTTCCCAGAGTGTTCTAAAGAACAACTAGAGTGCTAACAGTCTTACTTATGACAAAATGATGGCACACCTGAAGCCATCTTGACTGCCATAAACTGGTAACTCTTAAAACATTTTATTTAAAAAGGAACAAAATGTAGGGTAGTCATTTTGTCATAGAAATTATGGTTAGTGCTGTAGAAAAAAATATTAGGACATGTTTCAAGTGTGATCTCAAATATCTTCCTGTTATATTTCAACAGGATCAGCATGTCAGTTGATGCATTTGTGTTCTACTACAGCTTCCCAGAGTGATCTAAAGAACAACTAGAGTGCTAACAGTCTTACTTATGACAACATTTTGGCACACCTGAAGCCATCTTGATTGGAATAAACTGGTAACTCTTAAAACATTTAATTTAAAAAGGAACAAAATGAGGGGTTTCATTTTGTCATAGAAATTATGGTTAGTGCTGTAGAAAGAAAAATTAGCACATGTTTCAAGGACAATCTCAAATATATTCCTGTTATATTTAAACAGGAGCAGCCTATCAGTTGATGCCTTTGTGTTCCACTGCAGCTTCCCAAAGTGTTCTAAGGAGCAACTAGAGCGCTAACAGCCTTAATTATGACAAACGTATGGCACACCTGAAGCCATCTCGATTGCAATAAACTGGTAACACTTAACATATTTAATTTTAAAAAGGAACACAATGATGGGGCTCATTTTGTCATAGAAATTATGGTTAGTGCTGTAGAAAGAAAAATTAGGACATGTTTCAAGTGTGATCTCAAATGTCTTCCTGTTACATTTCAACAGGAGCAGCCTGTCAGTTGATGCCTTTGTGTTCTACTGCAGCTTCCCAGAGTGTTCTAAAGAACAACTAGAGCGCTAACAGTCTTACTTATAAAAAAATTATGGCACACCTGAAGCCGTCTTGATTGGAATAAACTGGTAACACTTAAAACATTGATTTAAAAAGGAACAAAATGATGGGGTTCATTTTGTCACAGAAATTATGGTTAGTGCTTTAGAAAGAAAAGTTTGGACATGTTTCAAGTGTGATCTCAAATATATTCCTGTTATATTTCAACAGGAGCAGCCTGTCAGTTGATGCCTTTGTGTTCTACAGCAGCTCCCCAGAGTGTTCTAAAGAACAACTAGAGCGCTAACAGTCTTACTTATGACAAAATTATGGCACACCTGAAGCCATCTTGATTGCCATAAACTGGTAACTCTTAAAACATTTTATTTAAAAAGGAACAAAATGAGGGGGTCATTTTGTCATAGAAATTATGGTTAGTGCTGTAGAAAAAAAAATTAGGACATGTTTTAAGTGAGATCTCAAATATCTTCCTGTTATATTTCAACAGGAGCAGCCTGTCAGTTGATGCCTTTGTGTTCTACAGCAGCTCCCCAGAGTGTTCTAAAGAACAACTAGAGCGCTAACAGCCTCACTTATGATAAAAGTATGGCACACCTGAAGCCATCTTAATTGGAATTAACTGGTAAAACTTAAAACATTTAATTTAAAAAGGAACAAAATGATGGGATTCATTTTGTCATAGAAATTATGGTTAGTGCTGTAGAAAAAAATATTAGGACATGTTTCAAGTGTGATCTCAAATATCTTCCTGTTATATTTCAACAGGATCAGCATTTCAGTTGATGCATTTGTGTTCTACTGCAGCTTCCCAGAGTGATCTAAAGAACAACTAGAGTGCTAACAGTCTTACTTATGACAACATTTTGGCACACCTGAAGCCATCTTGATTGGAATAAACTGGTAACTCTTAAAACATTTAATTTAAAAAGGAACAACATGAGGGGTTTCATTTTGTCATAGAAATTATGGTTAGTGCTGTAGAAAGAAAAATTAGCACATGTTTCAAGGGCAATCTCAAATATATTCCTGTTATATTTAAACAGGAGCAGCCTATCAGTTGATGCCTTTGTGTTCTACTGCAGCATCCCAAAGTGTTCTAAGGAGCAACTAGAGCGCTAACAGCCTTAATTATGACAAACGTATGGCACACCTGAAGCCATCTCGATTGAAATAAACTGGTAACACTTAACATATTTAATTTTAAAAAGGAACAAAATGATGGGGCTCATTTTGTCATAGAAATTATGGTTAGTGCTGTAGAAAGAAAAATTAGGACATGTTTCAAGTGTGATCTCAAATGTCTTCCTGTTACATTTCAACAGGAGCAGCCTGTCAGTTGATGCCTTTGTGTTCTACTGCAGCTTCCCAGAGTGTTCTAAAGAACAACTAGAGTGCTAACAGTCTTCTTATGACAAAATTATGGCACACCTGAAGCAATCTTGATTGCCATAAACTGGTAACTCTTAAAACATTTTATTTAAAAAGG
Source organism: Triturus cristatus (assembly GCF_964204655.1). Classification (NCBI taxonomy): domain Eukaryota; kingdom Metazoa; phylum Chordata; class Amphibia; order Caudata; family Salamandridae; genus Triturus; species Triturus cristatus. The sequence goes on from NC_140579.1 coordinate 1,227,653,338, forward strand.
AACAAAATAAGGGGGTCATTTTGTCATAGAAATTATGGTTAGTGCTGTAGAAAAAAAAATTAGGACATGTTTTAAGTGAGATCTCAAATATCTTCCTGTTATATTTCAACAGGAGCAGCCTGTCAGTTGATGCCTTTGTGTTCTTCCGCAGCTTACCAGAGATTTCTAAAGAAAAACTAGAGCGCTAACAGCCTTACTTATGATAAAATTATGGCACACCTGAAGCCATCTTAATTGGAATTAACTGGTAAAACTTAAAACATTTAATTTAAAAAGGAACAAAATGATGGGGTTCATTTTGTCATAGAAATTATGGTTAGTGTTGTAGAAAAAAATATTAGGACATGTTTCAAGTGTGATCTCAAATATCTTCCTGTTATATTTCAACAGGATCAGCATGTCAGTTGATGCATTTGTGTTCTACTGCAGCTTCCCAGAGTGATCTAAAGAACAACTAGAGTGCTAACAGTCTTACCTATGACAAAATTATGGCACACCTGAAGCCATCTTGATTGGAATAAACTGGTAACACTTAAAACATTTATTTAAAAAGGAACAAAATGATGGGGTTCATTTTGTCACAGAAATTATGGTTAGTGCTTTAGAAAGAACAATTTGGACATGTTTCAAGTGTGATCTCAAATATCTTGCTGTTATATTTCAACAGGAGCAGCCTGTCAGTTGATGCCTTTGTGTTCTACTGTAGCTTCCCAGAGTGTTCTAAAGAACAACTAGAGTGCTAACAGTCTTACTTATGACAACATTATGGCACACCTGAAGCCATCTTGATTGGAATAAACTGGTAACACTTAAAACATTTATTTAAAAAGGAACAAAATGATGGGGTTCATTTTGTCACAGAAATTATGGTTAGTGCTGTAGAAAGAAAAATTAGGACATGTTTCAAGTGTGATCTCAAATATCTTCCCTTTATATTTCAACAGGAGCAGCCTGTCAGTTGATGCCTTTGTGTTCTACTGCAGCTTCCCAGAGTGTTCTAAAGAACAACTTGAGCGCTAACAGCCTTACTTATGACAAAAGTATGGCACACCTGAAGCCATCTTGATTGGAATCAACTGGTAACACTTAAAACATTTAATTTAAAAAAGGAACAAAATGATGGGGCTCATTTTGTCATAGAAATTATGGTTAGTGCTGTAGAAAGAAAAATTAGCACATGTTTCAAGTGCGATATCAAATGTCTTCCTGTAATATTTCAACAGGAGCAGCCTGTCAGTTGATGCCTTTGTGTTCTACTGCAGCTTCCCAGAGTGTTCTAAAGAACAACTAGAGCGCTAACAGTCTTACTTATAAAAAAATTATGGCACACCTGAAGCCGTCTTGATTGGAATGAACTGGTAACACTTAAAACATTGATTTAAAAAGGAACAAAATGATGGGGTTCATTTTGTCACAGAAATTATGGTTAGTGCTTTAGAAAGAAAAGCTTGGACATGTTTCAAGTGTGATCTCAAATATATTCCTGTTATATGTCAACAGGAGCAGCCTGTCAGTTGATGCCTTTGTGTTCTACAGCAGCTTCCCAGAGTGTTCTAAAGAACAATTAGAGCGCTAACAGTCTTACGTATGACAAAATTATGGCACACCTGAAGCCATCTTGATTGCCATAAACTGGTAACTCTTAAAACATTTTATTTAAAAAGGAACACAATGAGGGGGTCATTTTGTCATAGAAATTATGGTTAGTGATGTAGAGAAAAAAACTTAGGACATGTTTTAAGTGAGATCTCAAATATCTTCCTGTTATATTTCAACAGGAGCAGCCTGTCAGTTGATGCCTTTGTGTTCTTCCGCAGCTTACCAGAGATTTCTAAAGAAAAACTAGAGCGCTAACAGCCTTACTTATTATAAAAGTATGGCACACCTGAAGCCATCTTAATTGGAAATAACTGGTAAAACTTAAAACATTTAATTTAAAAAGGAACAAAATGATGGGGTTCATTTTGTCATAGAAATTATGGTTAGTGCTGTAGAAAAAAATATTAGGACATGTTTCAAGTGTGATCTCAAATATCTTCCTGTTATATTTCAACAGGATCAGCATGTCAGTTGATGCATTTGTGTTCTACTGCAGCTTCCCAGAGTGATCTAAAGAACAACTAGAGTGCTAACAGTCTTACTTATGACAACATTTTGGCACACCTGAAGCCACCTTGATTGGAATAAACTGGTAACTCTTAAAACATTTAATTTAAAAAGGAACAAAATGAGGGGTTTCATTTTGTCATAGAAATTATGGTTAGTGCTGTAGAAAGAAAAATTAGCACATGTTTCAAGGACAATCTCAAATATATTCCTGTTATATTTAAACAGGAGCAGCCTATCAGTTGATGCCTTTGTGTTCTACTGCAGCTTCCCAAAGTGTTCTAAGGAGCAACTAGAGCGCTAACAGCCTTAATTATGACAAACGTATGGCACACCTGAAGCCATCTCGATTGCCATAAACTGGTAACTCTTAAAACATTTTATTTAAAAAGGAACAAAATGAGGGGGTCATTTTGTCATAGAAATTATGGTTAGTGCTGTAGAAAAAAAAATTAGGACATGTTTTAAGTGAGATCTCAAATATCATCCTGTTACATTTCAACAGGAGCAGCCTGTCAGTTGATGCCTTTGTGTTCTACTGCAGCTTCCCAGAGTGTTCTAAAGAACAACTAGAGTGCTAACTGTCTTACTTATAAAAAACATTATGGCACACCTGAAGCCGTCTTGATTGGAATAAACTGGTAACACTTAAAACATTGATTTAAAAAGGAACAAAATGATGGGGTTCTTTTTGTCACAGAAATTATGGTTAGTGCTTTAGAAAGAACAATTTGGACATGTTTCAAGTGTGATCTCAAATATCTTGCTGTTATATTTCAACAGGAGCAGCCTGTCAGTTGATGTCTTTGTGTTCTACTGTAGCTTCCCAGAGTGTTCTAAAGAACAACTAGAGTGCTAACAGTCTTACTTATGACAAAATGATGGCACACCTGAAGCCATCTTGATTGCCATAAACTGGTAACTCTTAAAACATTTTATTTAAAAAGAAACAAAATGAGGGGGGTCATTTTGTCATAGAAATTATGGTTAGTGCTCTAGAAAGAAAAACTTAGGACATGTTTTAAGTGAGATCTCAAATATCTTTCTGTTATATTTCAACAGGAGTAGGCTGTCAGTTGATGCCTTTGTGTTCTACTGCAGCTTCCCAGAGTGTCCTTAAGAACAACTAGAGCACTAACAGCCGACTTATGACAAAAGAATGGCACACCTGAAGCCATCTTGATTGGAATATACTGGTAACACTTAAAACATTTATTTAAAAAGGAACAAAATGATGGGGTTCATTTTGTCACAGAAATTATGGTTAGTGCTTTAGAAAGAACAATTTGGACATGTTTCAAGTGTGATCTCAAATATCTTGCTGTTATATTTCAACAGGAGCAACCTGTCAGTTGATGCCTTTGTGTTCTACTGTAGCTTCCCAGAGTGTTCTAAAGAACAACTAGAGTGCTAACAGTCTTACTTATGACAACATTATGGCACACCTGAAGCCATCTTGATTGGAATAAACTGGTAACACTTAAAACATTTATTTAAAAAGGAACAAAATGATGGGGTTCATTTTGTCACAGAAATTATGGTTAGTGCTGTAGAAAGAAAAATTAGGACATGTTTCAAGTGTGATCTCAAATATCTTCCCTTTATATTTCAACAGGAGCAGCCTGTGAGTTGATGCCTTTGTGTTCTACTGCAGCTTCCCAGAGTGTTCTAAAGAACAACTTGAGCGCTAACAGCCTTACTTATGACAAGAGTATGGCACACCTGAAGCCATCTTGATTGGAATCAACTGGTAACACTTAAAACATTTAATTGAAAAAAGGAACAAAATGATGGGGCTCATTTTGTCATAGAAATTATGGTTAGTGCTGTAGAAAGAAAAATTAGCACATGTTTCAAGTGCGATCTCAAATGTCTTCCTGTAATATTTCAACAGGAGCAGCCTGTCAGTTGATGCCTTTGTGTTCTACTGCAGCTTCCCAGAGTGTTCTAAAGAACAACTAGAGCGCTAACAGTCTTACTTATAAAAAAATTATGGCACTTCTGAAGCCGTCTTGATTGGAATGAACTGGTAACACTTAAAACATTTATTTAAAAAGGAACAAAATGATGGGGTTCATTTTGTCACAGAAATTATGGTTAGTGCTTTAGAAAGAACAATTTGGACATGTTTCAAGTGTGATCTCAAATATCTTGCTGTTATATTTCAACAGGAGCAGCCTGTCAGTTGATGCCTTTGTGTTCTACTGTAGCTTCCCAGAGTGTTCTAAAGAACAACTAGAGTGCTAACAGTCTTACTTATGACAAAATGATGGCACACCTGAAGCCATCTTGACTGCCATAAACTGGTAACTCTTAAAACATTTTATTTAAAAAGGAACAAAATGTAGGGTAGTCATTTTGTCATAGAAATTATGGTTAGTGCTGTAGAAAAAAATATTAGGACATGTTTCAAGTGTGATCTCAAATATCTTCCTGTTATATTTCAACAGGATCAGCATGTCAGTTGATGCATTTGTGTTCTACTGCAGCTTCCCAGAGTGATCTAAAGAACAACTAGAGTGCTAACAGTCTTACTTATGACAACATTTTGGCACACCTGAAGCCATCTTGATTGCCATAAACTGGTAACTCTTAAAACATTTTATTTAAAAAGGAACAAAATGAGGGGGTCATTTTGTCATAGAAATTATGGTTAGTGCTGTAGAAAAAAAAATTAGGACATGTTTTAAGTGAGATCTCAAATATCTTCCTGTTATATTTCAACAGGAGCAGCCTGTCAGTTGATGCCTTTGTGTTCTACAGCAGCTCCCCAGAGTGTTCTAAAGAACAACTAGAGCGCTAACAGCCTCACTTATGATAAAAGTATGGCACACCTGAAGCCATCTTAATTGGAATTAACTGGTAAAACTTAAAACATTTAATTTAAAAAGGAACAAAATGATGGGATTCATTTTGTCATAGAAATTATGGTTAGTGCTGTAGAAAAAAATATTAGGACATGTTTCAAGTGTGATCTCAAATATCTTCCTGTTATATTTCAACAGGATCAGCATGTCAGTTGATGCATTTGTGTTCTACTGCAGCTTCCCAGAGTGATCTAAAGAACAACTAGAGTGCTAACAGTCTTACTTATGACAACATTTTGGCACACCTGAAGCCATCTTGATTGGAATAAACTGGTAACTCTTAAAACATTTAATTTAAAAAGGAACAACATGAGGGGTTTCATTTTGTCATAGAAATTATGGTTAGTGCTGTAGAAAGAAAAATTAGCACATGTTTCAAGGGCAATCTCAAATATATTCCTGTTATATTTAAACAGGAGCAGCCTATCAGTTGATGCCTTTGTGTTCTACTGCAGCATCCCAAAGTGTTCTAAGGAGCAACTAGAGCGCTAACAGCCTTAATTATGACAAACGTATGGCACACCTGAAGCCATCTCGATTGGAATAAACTGGTAACACTTAACATATTTAATTTTAAAAAGGAACAAAATGATGGGGCTCATTTTGTCATAGAAATTATGGTTAGTGCTGTAGAAAGAAAAATTAGGACATGTTTCAAGTGTGATCTCAAATGTCTTCCTGTTACATTTCAACAGGAGCAGCCTGTCAGTTGATGCCTTTGTGTTCTACTGCAGCTTCCCAGAGTGTTCTAAAGAACAACTAGAGTGCTAACAGTCTTCTTATGACAAAATTATGGCACACCTGAAGCAATCTTGATTGCCATAAACTGGTAACTCTTAAAACATTTTATTTAAAAAGGAACAAAATAAGGGGGTCATTTTGTCATAGAAATTATGGTTAGTGCTGTAGAAAAAAAAATTAGGACATGTTTTAAGTGAGATCTCAAATATCTTCCTGTTATATTTCAACAGGAGCAGCCTGTCAGTTGATGCCTTTGTGTTCTTCCGCAGCTTACCAGAGATTTCTAAAGAAAAACTAGAGCGCTAACAGCCTTACTTATGATAAAATTATGGCACACCTGAAGCCATCTTAATTGGGATTAACTGGTAAAACTTAAAACATTTAATTTAAAAAGGAACAAAATGATGGGGTTCATTTTGTCATAGAAATTATGGTTAGTGTTGTAGAAAAAAATATTAGGACATGTTTCAAGTGTGATCTCAAATATCTTCCTGTTATATTTCAACAGGATCAGCATGTCAGTTGATGCATTTGTGTTCTACTGCAGCTTCCCAGAGTGATCTAAAGAACAACTAGAGTGCTAACAGTCTTACCTATGACAAAATTATGGCACACCTGAAGCCATCTTGATTGGAATAAACTGGTAACACTTAAAACATTTATTTAAAAAGGAACAAAATGATGGGGTTCATTTTGTCACAGAAATTATGGTTAGTGCTTTAGAAAGAACAATTTGGACATGTTTCAAGTGTGATCTCAAATATCTTGCTGTTATATTTCAACAGGAGCAGCCTGTCAGTTGATGCCTTTGTGTTCTACTGTAGCTTCCCAGAGTGTTCTAAAGAACAACTAGAGTGCTAACAGTCTTACTTATGACAACATTATGGCACACCTGAAGCCATCTTGATTGGAATAAACTGGTAACACTTAAAACATTTATTTAAAAAGGAACAAAATGATGGGGTTCATTTTGTCACAGAAATTATGGTTAGTGCTGTAGAAAGAAAAATTAGGACATGTTTCAAGTGTGATCTCAAATATCTTCCCTTTATATTTCAACAGGAGCAGCCTGTCAGTTGATGCCTTTGTGTTCTACTGCAGCTTCCCAGAGTGTTCTAAAGAACAACTTGAGCGCTAACAGCCTTACTTATGACAAAAGTATGGCACACCTGAAGCCATCTTGATTGGAATCAACTGGTAACACTTAAAACATTTAATTTAAAAAAGGAACAAAATGATGGGGCTCATTTTGTCATAGAAATTATGGTTAGTGCTGTAGAAAGAAAAATTAGCACATGTTTCAAGTGCGATATCAAATGTCTTCCTGTAATATTTCAACAGGAGCAGCCTGTCAGTTGATGCCTTTGTGTTCTACTGCAGCTTCCCAGAGTGTTCTAAAGAACAACTAGAGCGCTAACAGTCTTACTTATAAAAAAATTATGGCACACCTGAAGCCGTCTTGATTGGAATGAACTGGTAACACTTAAAACATTGATTTAAAAAGGAACAAAATGATGGGGTTCATTTTGTCACAGAAATTATGGTTAGTGCTTTAGAAAGAAAAGCTTGGACATGTTTCAAGTGTGATCTCAAATATATTCCTGTTATATTTCAACAGGATCAGCATGTCAGTTGATGCATTTGTGTTCTACTGCAGCTTCCCAGAGTGATCTAAAGAACAACTAGAGTGCTAACAGTCTTACTTATGACAACATTTTGGCACACCTGAAGCCATCTTGATTGGAATAAACTGGTAACTCTTAAAACATTTAATTTAAAAAGGAACAAAATGAGGGGTTTCATTTTGTCATAGAAATTATGGTTAGTGCTGTAGAAAGAAAAATTAGCACATGTTTCAAGGACAATCTCAAATATATTCCTGTTATATTTAAACAGGAGCAGCCTATCAGTTGATGCCTTTGTGTTCTACTGCAGCTTCCCAAAGTGTTCTAAGGAGCAACTAGAGCGCTAACAGCCTTAATTATGACAAACGTATGGCACACCTGAAGCCATCTCGATTGCCATAAACTGGTAACTCTTAAAACATTTTATTTAAAAAGGAACAAAATGAGGGGGTCATTTTGTCATAGAAATTATGGTTAGTGCTGTAGAAAAAAAAATTAGGACATGTTTTAAGTGAGATCTCAAATATCTTCCTGTTACATTTCAACAGGAGCAGCCTGTCAGTTGATGCCTTTGTGTTCTACTGCAGCTTCCCAGAGTGTTCTAAAGAACAACTAGAGTGCTAACAGTCTTACTTATAAAAAACATTATGGCACACCTGAAGCCGTCTTGATTGGAATAAACTGGTAACACTTAAAACATTGATTTAAAAAGGAACAAAATGATGGGGTTCATTTTGTCACAGAAATTATGGTTAGTGCTTTAGAAAGAACAATTTGGACATGTTTCAAGTGTGATCTCAAATATCTTGCTGTTATATTTCAACAGGAGCAGCCTGTCAGTTGATGTCTTTGTGTTCTACTGTAGCTTCCCAGAGTGTTCTAAAGAACAACTAGAGTGCTAACAGTCTTACTTATGACAAAATGATGGCACACCTGAAGCCATCTTGATTGCCATAAACTGGTAACTCTTAAAACATTTTATTTAAAAAGAAACAAAATGAGGGGGGTCATTTTGTCATAGAAATTATGGTTAGTGCTCTAGAAAGAAAAACTTAGGGCATGTTTTAAGTGAGATCTCAAATATCTTTCTGTTATATTTCAACAGGAGTAGGCTGTCAGTTGATGCCTTTGTGTTCTACTGCAGCTTCCCAGAGTGTCCTTAAGAACAACTAGAGCACTAACAGCCGACTTATGACAAAAGAATGGCACACCTGAAGCCATCTTGATTGGAATAAACTGGTAACACTTAAAACACTTAATTTAAAAAGGAACAAAATTATGGGGTTCATTTTGTCATATAAATTATGGTTAGTGCAGTAGAAAGAAAAATTAGGACATGTTCCAAGTGTGATCTCAAATGTCTTCCTGTTATATTTCAACAGGAGCAGCCTGTCAGTTGATGCCTTTGTGTTCTACTGCAGCTTCCCAGAGTGTTCTAAAGAACAACTAGAGTGCTAACAGTCTTACTTATGACAAAATTGTGGCACACCTGAAGCCATCTTGAATGGAATAAACTGGAAACTCTTAAAACATTTAATTTAAAATGGAACAAAATGAAGAGGTTTATTGTGTCATAGAAATTATGGTTAGTGCTGTAGAAAGAAAAAGTACTACATGTTTTAAGTGAGATCTCAAATATCTTCCTGTTATATTTCAACAGGAGCAGCCTACCAGTTAATGCCTTTGTGTTCTACTGTAGCTTCCCAGAGTGTTCTAAAGAACAACTAGAGCGCTAACAGCTTTACTTATGACAAAAGTGTGGCACAACTGAAGCCATCTTGATTGGAATAAACTGGTAACACTTAAAACATTTAATTTATAAAGGAACAAAAATATGGGGTTCATTTTGTCATAGAAATTATGGTCAGTGCTGCAGAAAGAAAAATTAGGACATGTTTCAAGTGTGATCTCAAATATATTCCTGTCATATGTCAACAGGAGCAGTCTGTCAGTTGATGCCTTTGTGTTCTGCTGCAGCTTCCTAGAGTGTTCTAAAGAACAACTAGAGCGCTAACAGCCTTACTTTTGACAAAATTATGGCACACCTGAAGCCATCTTGATTGGAATAAACTGGAAACACTTAAAACATTAAATTTAAAAAGGAACACAATGATGGGGTTCATTTTGTCATAGAAATTATGGTTAGTGCTGTAGAAAGAAAAATTAGGACATGTTTCAAGTGTGATCTCAAATATCTTCCTGTTATATTTCATCAGGAGCAGCCTGTCAGTTGATTCCTTTGTGTTCTACTGCAGCTTCCCAGAGTGTTCTAAAGAACAACTAGAGCACTAACAGTCTTACTTATGACAAAATTATGGCACACCTGAAGCCATCTTGATTGGAATAAACTTGTAACTCTTAAAACATTTAATTTAAAAAAAGGAACAAAATGATGGGGCTTGTTTTGTCATAGAAATTATGGTTAGTGCTGTAGAAAGAAAAATTAGGACATGTTTTAAGTGAGATCTCAAATATCTTCCTGTTATATTTCAACAGGAGCAGCCTGTCAGTTGATGCCTTTGTGTTCTACTGCAGCTTCCCAGAGTGTTCTAAAGAACAACTAGAGCGCTAACAGTCTTACTTATGACAAAATTATGGCACACCTGAAGCCATCTTGATTGGAATATACTGGTAACACTTAAAACATTTATTTAAAAAGGAACAAAATGATGGGGTGCATTTTGTCACAGAAATTATGGTTAGTGCTTTAGAAAGAACAATTTGGACATGTTTCAAGTGTGATCTCAAATATCTTGCTGTTATATTTCAACAGGAGCAGCCTGTCAGTTGATGCCTTTGTGTTCTACTGTAGCTTCCCAGAGTGTTCTAAAGAACAACTAGAGTGCTAACAGTCTTACTTATGACAACATTATGGCACACCTGAAGCCATCTTGATTGGAATAAACTGGTAACACTTAAAACATTTATTTGAAAAGGAACAAAATGATGGGGTTCATTTTGTCACAGAAATTATGGTTAGTGCTGTAGAAAGAAAAATTAGGACATGTTTCAAGTGTGATCTCAAATATCTTCCCTTTATATTTCAACAGGAGCAGCCTACCAGTTGATGCCTTTGTGTTCTACTGTAGCTTCCCAGAGTGTTCTAAAGAACAACTAGAGCGCTAACAGCTTTACTTATGACAAAAGTGTGGCACAACTGAAGCCATCTTGATTGGAATCAACTGGTAATACTTAAAACATTTAATTGAAACAAGGAACAAAATGATGGGGCTCATTTTGTCATAGAAATTATGGTTAGTGCTGTAGAAAGAAAAATTAGCACATGTTTCAAGTGCGATCTCAAATGTCTTCCTGTAATATTTCAACAGGAGCAGCCTGTCAGTTGATGCCTTTGTGTTCTACTGCAGCTTCCCAGAGTGTTCTAAAGAACAACTAGAGCGCTAACAGTCTTACTTATAAAAAAATTATGGCACACCTGAAGCCGTCTTGATTGGAATGAACTGGTAACACTTAAAACATTTATTTAAAAAGGAACAAAATGATGGGGTTCATTTTGTCACAGAAATTATGGTTAGTGCTTTAGAAAGAACAATTTGGACATGTTTCAAGTGTGATCTCAAATATCTTGCTGTTATATTTCAACAGGAGCAGCCTGTCAGTTGATGCCTTTGTGTTCTACTGTAGCTTCCCAGAGTGTTCTAAAGAACAACTAGAGTGCTAACAGTCTTACTTATGACAAAATGATGGCACACCTGAAGCCATCTTGATTGCCATAAACTGGTAACTCTTAAAACATTTTATTTAAAAAGAAACAAAATGAGGGGGGTCATTTTGTCACAGAAATTATGGTTAGTGCTCTAGAAAGAAAAACTTAGGACATGTTTTAAGTGAGATCTCAAATATCTTTCTGTTATATTTCAACAGGAGTAGGCTGTCAGTTGATGCCTTTGTGTTCTACTGCAGCTTCCCAGAGTGTTCTTAAGAACAACTAGAGCACTAACAGCCGACTTATGACAAAAGAATGGCACACCTGAAGCCATCTTGATTGGAATAAACTGGTAACAATTAAAACATTTAATTTAGAAAGGAACAAAAATATGGGGTTCATTTTGTCATAGAAATTATGGTCAGTGCTGCAGAAAGAAAAATTAGGACATGTTTCAAGTGTGATCTCAAATATATTCCTGTTATATGTCAACAGGAGCAGTCTGTCAGTTGATGCCTTTGTGTTCTGCTGCAGCTTCCTAGAGTGTTCTAAAGAACAACTAGAGCGCTAACAGCCTTACTTATGACAAAATTATGGCACACCTAAAGCCATCTTGATTGCCATAAACTGGTAACTCTTAAAACATTTAATTTAAAAAGGAACAAAATTAGGGGGTTCATTCTGTCATAGAAATTATGGTTAGTGCTGTAGAAAGAAAAATGAGGACATGTTTTAAGTGAGATCTCAAATATCTTCCTGTTATATTTCAACAGGAGCAGCCTGTCAGTTGATTCCTTTGTGTTCTACTGCAGCTTCCCAGAGTGTTCTAAAGAACAACTAGAGCACTAACAGTCCTACTTATGACAAAATTATGGCACACCTGAAGCCATCTTGTCTGGAATAAACTTGTAACTCTTAAAACATTTAATTTAAAAAAAGGAACAGAATGATGGGGCTCATTTTGTCAGAAATTATGGTTAGTGCTGTAGAAAGAAAAATTAGGACATGTTTCAAGTGTGATCTCAAATATCTTCCCTTTATATTTCAACAGGAGCAGCCTGTCAGTTGATGCCTTTGTGTTCTACTGCACCTTCCCAGAGTGTTCTAAAGAACAACTAGAGCGCTAACAGTCTTACTTATGACAAAATTATGGCACACCTGAAGCCATCTTGATTGGAATAAACTGGTAACACTTAAAACATTTATTTAAAAAGGAACAAAATGATGGGGTTCATTTTGTCACAGAAATTATGGTTAGTGCTGTAGAAAGAAAAATTAGGACATGTTTCAAGTGTGATCTCAAATATCTTCCCTCTATATTTCAACAGGAGCAGCCTGTCAGTTGATGCCTTTGTGTTCTACTGCACCTTCCCAGAGTGTTCTAAAGAACAACTAGAGCTCTAACAGTCTTACTTATGACAAAATTATGGCACACCTGAAGCCATCTTGATTGGAATAAACTGGTAACACTTAAAACATTTATTTAAAAAGGAACAAAATGATGGGGTTCATTTTGTCACAGAAATTATGGTTAGTGCTGTAGAAAGAAAAATTAGGACATGTTTCAAGTGTGATCTCAAATATCTTCCCTTTATATTTCAACAGGAGCAGCCTGTCAGTTGATGCCTTTGTGTTCTACTGCACCTTCCCAGAGTGTTCTAAAGAACAACTAGAGCGCTAACAGTCTTACTTATGACAAAATTATGGCACACCTGAAACCATCTTGATTGGAATAAACTGGTAACACTTAAAACATTTATTTAAAAAGGAACAAAATGATGGGGTTCATTTTGTCACAGAAATTATGGTTAGTGCTGTAGAAAGAAAAATTAGGACATGTTTCAAGTGTGATCTCAAATATCTTCCTGTTATATTTCAACAGGAGCAGCCTGTCAGTTGATTCCTTTGTGTTCTACTGCAGCTTCCCAGAGTGTTCTAAAGAACAACTAGAGCACTAACAGTCCTACTTATGACAAAATTATGGCACACCTGAAGCCATCTTGTCTGGAATAAACTTGTAACTCTTAAAACATTTAATTTAAAAAAAGGAACAGAATGATGGGGCTCATTTTGTCAGAAATTATGGTTAGTGCTGTAGAAAGAAAAATTAGGACATGTTTCAATTGTGATCTCAAATATCTTCCCTTTATATTTCAACAGGAGCAGCCTGTCAGTTGATGCCTTTGTGTTCTACTGCACCTTCCCAGAGTGTTCTAAAGAACAACTAGAGCGCTAACAGTCTTACTTATGACAAAATTATAGCACACCTGAAGCCATCTTGATTGGAATAAACTGGTAACACTTAAAACATTTATTTATAAAGGAACAAAATTATGGGGTTCATTTTGTCACAGAAATTATGGTTAGTGCTGTAGAAAGAAAAATTAGGACATGTTTCAAGTGTGATCTCAAATATCTTCCTGTTATATTTCAACAGGAGCAGCCTGTCAGTTGATTCCTTTGTGTTCTACTGCAGCTTCCCAGAGTGTTCTAAAGAACAACTAGAGCACTAACAGTCTTACTTATGACAAAATTATGGCACACCTGAAGCCATCTTGATTGAATAAACTGGTAACACTTAAAACATTTATTTAAAAAGGAACAATATAATGGGGTTCATTTTGTCACAGAAATTATGGTTAGTGCTTTAGAAAGAAAAATTAGGACATGTTTCAAGTGTGATCTCAAATATCTTGCTGTTATATTTCAATAGGAGCAGCCTGTCAGTTGATGCCTTTGTGTTCTACTGCAGCTTCCCAGAGTGTTCTAAAGAACAACTAGAGCGCTAACAGTCTTACTTATGACAAAACTATGGCACACCTGAAGCCATCTTGATTGCTATAAACTGGTAACTCTTAAAACATTTTATTCAAAAAGGAACAAAATGAGGGGGGTCATTTTGTCATAGAAATTATGGTTAGTGCTGTAGAGAGAAAAATTAGGACATGTTTTAAGTGAGATCTCAAATATCTTCCTGTTATATTTCAACAGGAGTAGCCTGTCAGTTGATGCCTTTGTGTTCTTCTGCAGCTTACCAGAGATTTCTAAAGAACAACTAGAGCGCTAACAGCCTTACTTATGATAAAAGTATGGCACACCTGAAGCCATCTTAATTGGAATAAACTGGTAATACTTAAAACATTTAATTTAAAAAGGAACAAAATGATGGGGTTCATTTTGTCATAGAAATTATGGTTAGTGCTGTAGAAAGAAAAATTAGGACATGTTTCAAGTGTGATCTCAAATATCTTCCTGTTATATTTCAACAGGAGCAGCCTGTCAGTTGATTCCTTTGTGTTCTACTGCAGCTTCCCAGAGTGTTCTAAAGAACAACTAGAGCACTAACAGTCTTACTTATGACAAAATTATGGCACACCTGAAGCCATCTTGATTGGAATAAACTTGTAACTCTTAAAACATTTAATTTAAAAAATGAACAAAATGATGGGGCTCGTTTTGTCATAGAAATTATGGTTAGTGCTGTAGAAAGAAAAATTAGGACATGTTTTAAGTGAGATCTCAAATATCTTCCTGTTATATTTCAACAGGAGCAGCCTGTCAGTTGATGCCTTTGTGTTCTACTGCAGCTTCCCAGAGTGTTCTAAAGAACAACTAGAGCGCTAACAGTCTTACTTATGACAAAATTATGGCACACCTGAAGCCATCTTGATTGGAATAAACTGGTACCACTTAAAACATTTAATTTAAATAGGAACACAATGATCGGGTTCATTTTGTCATAGAAATTATGGTTAGTGCTGTAGAAAGAAAAATTAGGACATGTTTCAAGTGTGATCTCAAATATCTTCCTGTTATATTTCAACAGGAGCAGCCTGTCAGTTGATTCCTTTGTGTTCTACTGCAGCTTCACAGAGTGTTCTAAAGAACAACTAGAGCACTAACAGTCTTACTTATGACAAAATGATGGCACACCTGAAGCCATCTTGATTGGAATAAACTGGTAACACTTAAAACATTTATTTAAAAAGGAACAATATGATGGGGTTTATTTTGTCACAGAAATTATGGTTAGTGCTTTAGAAAGAAAAATTAGGACATGTTTCATGTGTGATCTCAAATTTCTTGCTGTTATATTTCAACAGGAGCAGCCTGTCAGTTGATGCCTTTGTGTTCTACTGCAGCTTCCCAGAGTGTTCTAAAGAACAACTAGAGCGCTAACAGTCTTACTTATGACAAAATTATGGCACACCTGAAGCCATCTTGATTGCCATAAACTGGTAACTCTTAAAACATTTTATTCAAAAAGGAACAAAATGAGGGGGGTCATTTTGTCATAGAAATTATGGTTAGTGCTGTAGAAATAAAAATTAGGACATGTTTTAAGTGAGATCTCAAATATATTCCTGTTATATTTCAACAGGAGCAGCCTGTCAGTTGATGCCTTTGTGTTCTACTGCAGCTTCCCAGAGTGTTCTAAAGAACAACTAGAGCGCTAACAGTCTTACTTATGACAAAATTATGGCACACCTGAAGCCATCTTGATTGGAATAAACTGGAAACACTTAAAACATTTAATTTAAAAAGGAACAAAATGATGGGGTTCATTTTGTCATAGAAATTATGGTTAGTGCTGTAGAAAGAAAAATTAGGACATGTTTCAAGTGTGATCTCAAATATCTTCCTGTTATATTTCAACAGGAGCAGCCTGTCAGTTGATGCCTTTGTGTTCTACTGCAGCTTCCCAGAGTGTTCTAAAGAACAACTAGAGCGCCAACAGTCTTACTTATGACAAAATTATGGCACACCTGAAGCCATCCGTATTGGAATAAACTGGTAACACTTAAAACATTTATTTAAAAAGGAACAAAATGATGGGGTTCATTTTGTCACAGAAATTATGGTTAGTGCTTTAGAAAGAACAATTTGGACATGTTTCAAGTGTGATCTCAAATATCTTGCTGTTATATTTCAACAGGAGCAGCCTGTCAGTTGATGCCTTTGTGTTCTACTGTAGCTTCCCAGAGTGTTCTAAAGAACAACTAGAGTGCTAACAGTCTTACTTATGACAAAATGATGGCACACCTGAAGCCATCTTGATTGCCATAAACTGGTAACTCTTAAAACATTTTATTTAAAAAGAAACAAAATGATGGGGTTCATTTTGTCACAGAAATTATGGTTAGTGCTTTAGAAAGAACAATTTGGACATGTTTCAAGTGTGATCTCAAATATCTTCCTGTTATATTTCAACAGGAGCAGCCTGTCAGTTGATGCCTTTGTGTTCTACTGCAGCTTCCCAGAGTGTTCTTAAGAACAACTAGAGCACTAACAGCCGACTTATGACAAAAGAATGGCACACCTGAAGCCATCTTGATTGGAATAAACTGGTAACACTTAAACCATTTAATTTAAAAAGGAACAAAATTATGGGGTTCATTTTGTCATAGAAATTATGGTTAGTGCAGTAGAAAGAAAAATTAGGACATGTTCCAAGTGTGATCTCAAATGTCTTCCTGTTATATTTCAACAGGAGCAGCCTGTCAGTTGATGCCTTTGTGTTCTACTGCAGCTTCCCAGAGTGTTCTAAAGAACAACTAGAGTGCTAACAGTCTTACTTATGACAAAATTGTGGCACACCTGAAGCCATCTTGAATGGAATAAACTGGAAACTCTTAAAACATTTAATTTAAAATGGAACAAAATGAAGAGGTTTATTGTGTCATAGAAATTATGGTTAGTGCTGTAGAAAGAAAAAGTACTACATGTTTTAAGTGAGATCTCAAATAACTTCCTGTTATATTTCAACAGGAGCAGCCTGTCAGTTGATGCCTTTGTGTTCTTCCGCAGCTTACCAGAGATTTCTAAAGAAAAACTAGAGCGCTAACAGCCTTACTTATGATAAAAGTATGGCACACCTGAAGCCATCTTAATTGGAAATAACTGGTAAAACTTAAAACATTTAATTTAAAAAGGAACAAAATGATGGGGTTCATTTTGTCATAGAAATTATGGTTAGTGCTGTAGAAAAAAATATTAGGACATGTTTCAAGTGTGATCTCAAATATCTTCCTGTTATATTTCAACAGGATCAGCATGTCAGTTGATGCATTTGTGTTCTACTGCAGCTTCCAAGAGTGATCTAAAGAACAACTAGAGTGCTAACAGTCTTACTTATGACAACATTTTGGCACACCTGAAGCCATCTTGATTGGAATAAACTGGTAACTCTTAAAACATTTAATTTAAAAAGGAACAAAATGAGGGGTTTCATTTTGTCATAGAAATTATGGTTAGTGCTGTAGAAAGAAAAATTAGCACATGTTTCAAGGACAATCTCAAATATATTCCTGTTATATTTAAACAGGAGCAGCCTATCAGTTGATGCCTTTGTGTTCTACTGCAGCTTCCCAAAGTGTTCTAAGGAGCAACTAGAGCGCTAACAGCCTTAATTATGACAAACGTATGGCACACCTGAAGCCATCTTGATTGGAATAAACTGGTAACACTTAACATATTTAATTTTAAAAAGGAACACAATGATGGGGCTCATTTTGTCATAGAAATAATGGTTAGTGCTGTAGAAAGAAAAATTAGGACATGTTTCAAGTGTGATTTCAAATGTCTTCCTGTTACATTTCAACAGGAGCAGCCTGTCAGTTGATGCCTTTGTGTTCTACTGCAGCTTCCCAGAGTGTTCTAAAGAACAACTAGAGCGCTAACAGTCTTCTTATGACAAAATAATGGCACACCTGAAGCAATCTTGATTGCCATAAACTGGTAACTCTTAAAACATTTTATTTAAAAAGGAACAAAATGAGGGGGTCATTTTGTCATAGAAATTATGGTTAGTGCTGTAGAAAAAAAAAACTTAGGACATGTTTTAAGTGAGATCTCAAATATCTTCCTGTTATATTTCAACAGGAGCAGCCTGTCAGTTGATGCCTTTGTGTTCTTCCGCAGCTTACCAGAGATTTCTAAAGAAAAACTAGAGCGCTAACAGCCTTACTTATGATAAAATTATGGCACACCTGAAGCCATCTTAATTGGAATTAACTGGTAAAACTTAAAACATTTAATTTAAAAAGGAACAAAATGATGGGGTTCATTTTGTCATAAAAATTATGGTTAGTGCTGTAGAAAAAAATATTAGGACATGTTTCAAGTGTGATCTCCAATATCTTCCTGTTATATTTCAACAGGATCAGCATGTCAGTTGATGCATTTGTGTTCTACTGCAGCTTCCCAGAGTGATCTAAAGAACAACTAGAGTGCTAACAGTCTTACTTATGACAAAATTTTGGCACACCTGAAGCCATCTTGATTGGAATAAACTGGTAACTCTTAACACATTTAATTTAAAAAGGAACAAAATGAGGGGTTTCATTTTGTCATAGAAATTATGGTTAGTGCTGTAGAAAGAAAAATTAGCACATGTTTCAAGGGTAATCTCAAATATATTCCTATTATATTTAAACAGGAGCAGCCTATCAGTTGATGCCTTTGTGTTCTACTGCAGCTTCCCAAAGTGTTCTAAAGAACAACTAGAGCGCTAACAGTCTTACTTATGACAAAATTATGGCACACCTGAAGCCATCTTTATTGCCATAAACTGGTAACTCTTAAAACATTTTATTTAAAAAGGAACAAAATGTGGGGTAGTCATTTTGTCATAGAAATTATGGTTAGTGCTGTAGAAAGAAAAATTAGGACATGTTTCAAGTGTGATCTCAAATATCTTTCTGTTATATTTCAACAGGAGTAGGCTGTCAGTTGATGCCTTTGTGTTCTACTGCAGCTTCCCAGAGTGTTCTTAAGAACAACTAGAGCACTAACAGCCGACTTATGACAAAAGAATGGCACACCTGAAGCCATCTTGATTGGAATAAACTGGTAACAATTAAAACATTTAATTTAGAAAGGAACAAAAATATGGGGTTCATTTTGTCATAGAAATTATGGTCAGTGCTGCAGAAAGAAAAATTAGGACATGTTTCAAGTGTGATCTCAAATATATTCCTGTTATATGTCAACAGGAGCAGTCTGTCAGTTGATGCCTTTGTGTTCTGCTGCAGCTTCCTAGAGTGTTCTAAAGAACAACTAGAGCGCTAACAGCCTTACTTATGACAAAATTATGGCACACCTAAAGCCATCTTGATTGCCATAAACTGGTAACTCTTAAAACATTTAATTTAAAAAGGAACAAAATTAGGGGGTTCATTCTGTCATAGAAATTATGGTTAGTGCTGTAGAAAGAAAAATGAGGACATGTTTTAAGTGAGATCTCAAATATCTTCCTGTTATATTTCAACAGGAGCAGCCTGTCAGTTGATTCCTTTGTGTTCTACTGCAGCTTCCCAGAGTGTTCTAAAGAACAACTAGAGCACTAACAGTCCTACTTATGACAAAATTATGGCACACCTGAAGCCATCTTGTCTGGAATAAACTTGTAACTCTTAAAACATTTAATTTAAAAAAAGGAACAGAATGATGGGGCTCATTTTGTCAGAAATTATGGTTAGTGCTGTAGAAAGAAAAATTAGGACATGTTTCAAGTGTGATCTCAAATATCTTCCCTTTATATTTCAACAGGAGCAGCCTGTCAGTTGATGCCTTTGTGTTCTACTGCACCTTCCCAGAGTGTTCTAAAGAACAACTAGAGCGCTAACAGTCTTAC
Source organism: Triturus cristatus (assembly GCF_964204655.1). Lineage (NCBI taxonomy): Eukaryota > Metazoa > Chordata > Amphibia > Caudata > Salamandridae > Triturus > Triturus cristatus. Next base: position 1,227,672,979 of record NC_140579.1, read on the forward strand.
TTATGACAAAATTATGGCACACCTGAAGCCATCTTGATTGGAATAAACTGGTAACACTTAAAACATTTATTTAAAAAGGAACAAAATGATGGGGTTCATTTTGTCACAGAAATTATGGTTAGTGCTGTAGAAAGAAAAATTAGGACACGTTTCAAGTGTGATCTCAAATATCTTCCCTTTATATTTCAACAGGAGCAGCCTGTCAGTTGATGCCTTTGTGTTCTACTGCACCTTCCCAGAGTGTTCTAAAGAACAACTAGAGCTCTAACAGTCTTACTTATGACAAAATTATGGCACACCTGAAGCCATCTTGATTGGAATAAACTGGTAACACTTAAAACATTTATTTAAAAAGGAACAAAATGATGGGGTTCATTTTGTCACAGAAATTATGGTTAGTGCTGTAGAAAGAAAAATTAGGACATGTTTCAAGTGTGATCTCAAATATCTTCCCTTTATATTTCAACAGGAGCAGCCTGTCAGTTGATGCCTTTGTGTTCTACTGCACCTTCCCAGAGTGTTCTAAAGAACAACTAGAGCGCTAACAGTCTTACTTATGACAAAATTATAGCACACCTGAAGCCATCTTGATTGGAATAAACTGGTAACACTTAAAACATTTATTTATAAAGGAACAAAATTATGGGGTTCATTTTGTCACAGAAATTATGGTTAGTGCTGTAGAAAGAAAAATTAGGACATGTTTCAAGTGTGATCTCAAATATCTTCCTGTTATATTTCAACAGGAGCAGCCTGTCAGTTGATTCCTTTGTGTTCTACTGCAGCTTCCCAGAGTGTTCTAAAGAACAACTAGAGCACTAACAGTCTTACTTATGACAAAATTATGGCACACCTGAAGCCATCTTGATTGAATAAACTGGTAACACTTAAAACATTTATTTAAAAAGGAACAATATAATGGGGTTCATTTTGTCACAGAAATTATGGTTAGTGCTTTAGAAAGAAAAATTAGGACATGTTTCAAGTGTGATCTCAAATATCTTGCTGTTATATTTCAATAGGAGCAGCCTGTCAGTTGATGCCTTTGTGTTCTACTGCAGCTTCCCAGAGTGTTCTAAAGAACAACTAGAGCGCTAACAGTCTTACTTATGACAAAACTATGGCACACCTGAAGCCATCTTGATTGCTATAAACTGGTAACTCTTAAAACATTTTATTCAAAAAGGAACAAAATGAGGGGGGTCATTTTGTCATAGAAATTATGGTTAGTGCTGTAGAGAGAAAAATTAGGACATGTTTTAAGTGAGATCTCAAATATCTTCCTGTTATATTTCAACAGGAGTAGCCTGTCAGTTGATGCCTTTGTGTTCTTCTGCAGCTTACCAGAGATTTCTAAAGAACAACTAGAGCGCTAACAGCCTTACTTATGATAAAAGTATGGCACACCTGAAGCCATCTTAATTGGAATAAACTGGTAATACTTAAAACATTTAATTTAAAAAGGAACAAAATGATGGGGTTCATTTTGTCATAGAAATTATGGTTAGTGCTGTAGAAAGAAAAATTAGGACATGTTTCAAGTGTGATCTCAAATATCTTCCTGTTATATTTCAACAGGAGCAGCCTGTCAGTTGATTCCTTTGTGTTCTACTGCAGCTTCCCAGAGTGTTCTAAAGAACAACTAGAGCACTAACAGTCTTACTTATGACAAAATTATGGCACACCTGAAGCCATCTTGATTGGAATAAACTTGTAACTCTTAAAACATTTAATTTAAAAAATGAACAAAATGATGGGGCTCGTTTTGTCATAGAAATTATGGTTAGTGCTGTAGAAAGAAAAATTAGGACATGTTTTAAGTGAGATCTCAAATATCTTCCTGTTATATTTCAACAGGAGCAGCCTGTCAGTTGATGCCTTTGTGTTCTACTGCAGCTTCCCAGAGTGTTCTAAAGAACAACTAGAGCGCTAACAGTCTTACTTATGACAAAATTATGGCACACCTGAAGCCATCTTGATTGGAATAAACTGGTACCACTTAAAACATTTAATTTAAATAGGAACACAATGATCGGGTTCATTTTGTCATAGAAATTATGGTTAGTGCTGTAGAAAGAAAAATTAGGACATGTTTCAAGTGTGATCTCAAATATCTTCCTGTTATATTTCAACAGGAGCAGCCTGTCAGTTGATTCCTTTGTGTTCTACTGCAGCTTCACAGAGTGTTCTAAAGAACAACTAGAGCACTAACAGTCTTACTTATGACAAAATGATGGCACACCTGAAGCCATCTTGATTGGAATAAACTGGTAACACTTAAAACATTTATTTAAAAAGGAACAATATGATGGGGTTCATTTTGTCACAGAAATTATGGTTAGTGCTTTAGAAAGAAAAATTAGGACATGTTTCATGTGTGATCTCAAATTTCTTGCTGTTATATTTCAACAGGAGCAGCCTGTCAGTTGATGCCTTTGTGTTCTACTGCAGCTTCCCAGAGTGTTCTAAAGAACAACTAGAGCGCTAACAGTCTTACTTATGACAAAATTATGGCACACCTGAAGCCATCTTGATTGCCATAAACTGGTAACTCTTAAAACATTTTATTCAAAAAGGAACAAAATGAGGGGGGTCATTTTGTCATAGAAATTATGGTTAGTGCTGTAGAAATAAAAATTAGGACATGTTTTAAGTGAGATCTCAAATATATTCCTGTTATATTTCAACAGGAGCAGCCTGTCAGTTGATGCCTTTGTGTTCTACTGCAGCTTCCCAGAGTGTTCTAAAGAACAACTAGAGCGCTAACAGTCTTACTTATGACAAAATTATGGCACACCTGAAGCCATCTTGATTGGAATAAACTGGAAACACTTAAAACATTTAATTTAAAAAGGAACAAAATGATGGGGTTCATTTTGTCATAGAAATTATGGATAGTGCTGTAGAAAGAAAAATTAGGACATGTTTCAAGTGTGATCTCAAATATCTTCCTGTTATATTTCAACAGGAGCAGCCTGTCAGTTGATGCCTTTGTGTTCTACTGCAGCTTCCCAGAGTGTTCTAAAGAACAACTAGAGCGCCAACAGTCTTACTTATGACAAAATTATGGCACACCTGAAGCCATCCGTATTGGAATAAACTGGTAACACTTAAAACATTTATTTAAAAAGGAACAAAATGATGGGGTTCATTTTGTCACAGAAATTATGGTTAGTGCTTTAGAAAGAACAATTTGGGCATGTTTCAAGTGTGATCTCAAATATCTTGCTGTTATATTTCAACAGGAGCAGCCTGTCAGTTGATGCCTTTGTGTTCTACTGTAGCTTCCCAGAGTGTTCTAAAGAACAACTAGAGTGCTAACAGTCTTACTTATGACAAAATGATGGCACACCTGAAGCCATCTTGATTGCCATAAACTGGTAACTCTTAAAACATTTTATTTAAAAAGAAACAAAATGATGGGGTTCATTTTGTCACAGAAATTATGGTTAGTGCTTTAGAAAGAACAATTTGGACATGTTTCAAGTGTGATCTCAAATATCTTCCTGTTATATTTCAACAGGAGCAGCCTGTCAGTTGATGCCTTTGTGTTCTACTGCAGCTTCCCAGAGTGTTCTTAAGAACAACTAGAGCACTAACAGCCGACTTATGACAAAAGAATGGCACACCTGAAGCCATCTTGATTGGAATAAACTGGTAACACTTAAACCATTTAATTTAAAAAGGAACAAAATTATGGGGTTCATTTTGTCATAGAAATTATGGTTAGTGCAGTAGAAAGAAAAATTAGGACATGTTCCAAGTGTGATCTCAAATGTCTTCCTGTTATATTTCAACAGGAGCAGCCTGTCAGTTGATGCCTTTGTGTTCTACTGCAGCTTCCCAGAGTGTTCTAAAGAACAACTAGAGTGCTAACAGTCTTACTTATGACAAAATTGTGGCACACCTGAAGCCATCTTGAATGGAATAAACTGGAAACTCTTAAAACATTTAATTTAAAATGGAACAAAATGAAGAGGTTTATTGTGTCATAGAAATTATGGTTAGTGCTGTAGAAAGAAAAAGTACTACATGTTTTAAGTGAGATCTCAAATAACTTCCTGTTATATTTCAACAGGAGCAGCCTGTCAGTTGATGCCTTTGTGTTCTTCCGCAGCTTACCAGAGATTTCTAAAGAAAAACTAGAGCGCTAACAGCCTTACTTATGATAAAAGTATGGCACACCTGAAGCCATCTTAATTGGAAATAACTGGTAAAACTTAAAACATTTAATTTAAAAAGGAACAAAATGATGGGGTTCATTTTGTCATAGAAATTATGGTTAGTGCTGTAGAAAAAAATATTAGGACATGTTTCAAGTGTGATCTCAAATATCTTCCTGTTATATTTCAACAGGATCAGCATGTCAGTTGATGCATTTGTGTTCTACTGCAGCTTCCAAGAGTGATCTAAAGAACAACTAGAGTGCTAACAGTCTTACTTATGACAACATTTTGGCACACCTGAAGCCATCTTGATTGGAATAAACTGGTAACTCTTAAAACATTTAATTTAAAAAGGAACAAAATGAGGGGTTTCATTTTGTCATAGAAATTATGGTTAGTGCTGTAGAAAGAAAAATTAGCACATGTTTCAAGGACAATCTCAAATATATTCCTGTTATATTTAAACAGGAGCAGCCTATCAGTTGATGCCTTTGTGTTCTACTGCAGCTTCCCAAAGTGTTCTAAGGAGCAACTAGAGCGCTAACAGCCTTAATTATGACAAACGTATGGCACACCTGAAGCCATCTTGATTGGAATAAACTGGTAACACTTAACATATTTAATTTTAAAAAGGAACACAATGATGGGGCTCATTTTGTCATAGAAATAATGGTTAGTGCTGTAGAAAGAAAAATTAGGACATGTTTCAAGTGTGATTTCAAATGTCTTCCTGTTACATTTCAACAGGAGCAGCCTGTCAGTTGATGCCTTTGTGTTCTACTGCAGCTTCCCAGAGTGTTCTAAAGAACAACTAGAGCGCTAACAGTCTTCTTATGACAAAATAATGGCACACCTGAAGCAATCTTGATTGCCATAAACTGGTAACTCTTAAAACATTTTATTTAAAAAGGAACAAAATGAGGGGGTCATTTTGTCATAGAAATTATGGTTAGTGCTGTAGAAAAAAAAAACTTAGGACATGTTTTAAGTGAGATCTCAAATATCTTCCTGTTATATTTCAACAGGAGCAGCCTGTCAGTTGATGCCTTTGTGTTCTTCCGCAGCTTACCAGAGATTTCTAAAGAAAAACTAGAGCGCTAACAGCCTTACTTATGATAAAATTATGGCACACCTGAAGCCATCTTAATTGGAATTAACTGGTAAAACTTAAAACATTTAATTTAAAAAGGAACAAAATGATGGGGTTCATTTTGTCATAAAAATTATGGTTAGTGCTGTAGAAAAAAATATTAGGACATGTTTCAAGTGTGATCTCCAATATCTTCCTGTTATATTTCAACAGGATCAGCATGTCAGTTGATGCATTTGTGTTCTACTGCAGCTTCCCAGAGTGATCTAAAGAACAACTAGAGTGCTAACAGTCTTACTTATGACAAAATTTTGGCACACCTGAAGCCATCTTGATTGGAATAAACTGGTAACTCTTAACACATTTAATTTAAAAAGGAACAAAATGAGGGGTTTCATTTTGTCATAGAAATTATGGTTAGTGCTGTAGAAAGAAAAATTAGCACATGTTTCAAGGGTAATCTCAAATATATTCCTATTATATTTAAACAGGAGCAGCCTATCAGTTGATGCCTTTGTGTTCTACTGCAGCTTCCCAAAGTGTTCTAAAGAACAACTAGAGCGCTAACAGTCTTACTTATGACAAAATTATGGCACACCTGAAGCCATCTTTATTGCCATAAACTGGTAACTCTTAAAACATTTTATTTAAAAAGGAACAAAATGTGGGGTAGTCATTTTGTCATAGAAATTATGGTTAGTGCTGTAGAAAGAAAAATTAGGACATGTTTCAAGTGTGATCTCAAATATCTTTCTGTTATATTTCAACAGGAGTAGGCTGTCAGTTGATGCCTTTGTGTTCTACTGCAGCTTCCCAGAGTGTTCTTAAGAACAACTAGAGCACTAACAGCCGACTTATGACAAAAGAATGGCACACCTGAAGCCATCTTGATTGGAATAAACTGGTAACAATTAAAACATTTAATTTAGAAAGGAACAAAAATATGGGGTTCATTTTGTCATAGAAATTATGGTCAGTGCTGCAGAAAGAAAAATTAGGACATGTTTCAAGTGTGATCTCAAATATATTCCTGTTATATGTCAACAGGAGCAGTCTGTCAGTTGATGCCTTTGTGTTCTGCTGCAGCTTCCTAGAGTGTTCTAAAGAACAACTAGAGCGCTAACAGCCTTACTTATGACAAAATTATGGCACACCTAAAGCCATCTTGATTGCCATAAACTGGTAACTCTTAAAACATTTAATTTAAAAAGGAACAAAATTAGGGGGTTCATTCTGTCATAGAAATTATGGTTAGTGCTGTAGAAAGAAAAATGAGGACATGTTTTAAGTGAGATCTCAAATATCTTCCTGTTATATTTCAACAGGAGCAGCCTGTCAGTTGATTCCTTTGTGTTCTACTGCAGCTTCCCAGAGTGTTCTAAAGAACAACTAGAGCACTAACAGTCCTACTTATGACAAAATTATGGCACACCTGAAGCCATCTTGTCTGGAATAAACTTGTAACTCTTAAAACATTTAATTTAAAAAAAGGAACAGAATGATGGGGCTCATTTTGTCAGAAATTATGGTTAGTGCTGTAGAAAGAAAAATTAGGACATGTTTCAAGTGTGATCTCAAATATCTTCCCTTTATATTTCAACAGGAGCAGCCTGTCAGTTGATGCCTTTGTGTTCTACTGCACCTTCCCAGAGTGTTCTAAAGAACAACTAGAGCGCTAACAGTCTTACTTATGACAAAATTATGGCACACCTGAAGCCATCTTGATTGGAATAAACTGGTAACACTTAAAACATTTATTTAAAAAGGAACAAAATGATGGGGTTCATTTTGTCACAGAAATTATGGTTAGTGCTGTAGAAAGAAAAATTAGGACACGTTTCAAGTGTGATCTCAAATATCTTCCCTTTATATTTCAACAGGAGCAGCCTGTCAGTTGATGCCTTTGTGTTCTACTGCACCTTCCCAGAGTGTTCTAAAGAACAACTAGAGCTCTAACAGTCTTACTTATGACAAAATTATGGCACACCTGAAGCCATCTTGATTGGAATAAACTGGTAACACTTAAAACATTTATTTAAAAAGGAACAAAATGATGGGGTTCATTTTGTCACAGAAATTATGGTTAGTGCTGTAGAAAGAAAAATTAGGACATGTTTCAAGTGTGATCTCAAATATCTTCCCTTTATATTTCAACAGGAGCAGCCTGTCAGTTGATGCCTTTGTGTTCTACTGCACCTTCCCAGAGTGTTCTAAAGAACAACTAGAGCGCTAACAGTCTTACTTATGACAAAATTATAGCACACCTGAAGCCATCTTGATTGGAATAAACTGGTAACACTTAAAACATTTATTTATAAAGGAACAAAATTATGGGGTTCATTTTGTCACAGAAATTATGGTTAGTGCTGTAGAAAGAAAAATTAGGACATGTTTCAAGTGTGATCTCAAATATCTTCCTGTTATATTTCAACAGGAGCAGCCTGTCAGTTGATTCCTTTGTGTTCTACTGCAGCTTCCCAGAGTGTTCTAAAGAACAACTAGAGCACTAACAGTCTTACTTATGACAAAATTATGGCACACCTGAAGCCATCTTGATTGAATAAACTGGTAACACTTAAAACATTTATTTAAAAAGGAACAATATAATGGGGTTCATTTTGTCACAGAAATTATGGTTAGTGCTTTAGAAAGAAAAATTAGGACATGTTTCAAGTGTGATCTCAAATATCTTGCTGTTATATTTCAATAGGAGCAGCCTGTCAGTTGATGCCTTTGTGTTCTACTGCAGCTTCCCAGAGTGTTCTAAAGAACAACTAGAGCGCTAACAGTCTTACTTATGACAAAACTATGGCACACCTGAAGCCATCTTGATTGCTATAAACTGGTAACTCTTAAAACATTTTATTCAAAAAGGAACAAAATGAGGGGGGTCATTTTGTCATAGAAATTATGGTTAGTGCTGTAGAGAGAAAAATTAGGACATGTTTTAAGTGAGATCTCAAATATCTTCCTGTTATATTTCAACAGGAGTAGCCTGTCAGTTGATGCCTTTGTGTTCTTCTGCAGCTTACCAGAGATTTCTAAAGAACAACTAGAGCGCTAACAGCCTTACTTATGATAAAAGTATGGCACACCTGAAGCCATCTTAATTGGAATAAACTGGTAATACTTAAAACATTTAATTTAAAAAGGAACAAAATGATGGGGTTCATTTTGTCATAGAAATTATGGTTAGTGCTGTAGAAAGAAAAATTAGGACATGTTTCAAGTGTGATCTCAAATATCTTCCTGTTATATTTCAACAGGAGCAGCCTGTCAGTTGATTCCTTTGTGTTCTACTGCAGCTTCCCAGAGTGTTCTAAAGAACAACTAGAGCACTAACAGTCTTACTTATGACAAAATTATGGCACACCTGAAGCCATCTTGATTGGAATAAACTTGTAACTCTTAAAACATTTAATTTAAAAAATGAACAAAATGATGGGGCTCGTTTTGTCATAGAAATTATGGTTAGTGCTGTAGAAAGAAAAATTAGGACATGTTTTAAGTGAGATCTCAAATATCTTCCTGTTATATTTCAACAGGAGCAGCCTGTCAGTTGATGCCTTTGTGTTCTACTGCAGCTTCCCAGAGTGTTCTAAAGAACAACTAGAGCGCTAACAGTCTTACTTATGACAAAATTATGGCACACCTGAAGCCATCTTGATTGGAATAAACTGGTACCACTTAAAACATTTAATTTAAATAGGAACACAATGATCGGGTTCATTTTGTCATAGAAATTATGGTTAGTGCTGTAGAAAGAAAAATTAGGACATGTTTCAAGTGTGATCTCAAATATCTTCCTGTTATATTTCAACAGGAGCAGCCTGTCAGTTGATTCCTTTGTGTTCTACTGCAGCTTCACAGAGTGTTCTAAAGAACAACTAGAGCACTAACAGTCTTACTTATGACAAAATGATGGCACACCTGAAGCCATCTTGATTGGAATAAACTGGTAACACTTAAAACATTTATTTAAAAAGGAACAATATGATGGGGTTCATTTTGTCACAGAAATTATGGTTAGTGCTTTAGAAAGAAAAATTAGGACATGTTTCATGTGTGATCTCAAATTTCTTGCTGTTATATTTCAACAGGAGCAGCCTGTCAGTTGATGCCTTTGTGTTCTACTGCAGCTTCCCAGAGTGTTCTAAAGAACAACTAGAGCGCTAACAGTCTTACTTATGACAAAATTATGGCACACCTGAAGCCATCTTGATTGCCATAAACTGGTAACTCTTAAAACATTTTATTCAAAAAGGAACAAAATGAGGGGGGTCATTTTGTCATAGAAATTATGGTTAGTGCTGTAGAAATAAAAATTAGGACATGTTTTAAGTGAGATCTCAAATATATTCCTGTTATATTTCAACAGGAGCAGCCTGTCAGTTGATGCCTTTGTGTTCTACTGCAGCTTCCCAGAGTGTTCTAAAGAACAACTAGAGCGCTAACAGTCTTACTTATGACAAAATTATGGCACACCTGAAGCCATCTTGATTGGAATAAACTGGAAACACTTAAAACATTTAATTTAAAAAGGAACAAAATGATGGGGTTCATTTTGTCATAGAAATTATGGTTAGTGCTGTAGAAAGAAAAATTAGGACATGTTTCAAGTGTGATCTCAAATATCTTCCTGTTATATTTCAACAGGAGCAGCCTGTCAGTTGATGCCTTTGTGTTCTACTGCAGCTTCCCAGAGTGTTCTAAAGAACAACTAGAGCGCCAACAGTCTTACTTATGACAAAATTATGGCACACCTGAAGCCATCCGTATTGGAATAAACTGGTAACACTTAAAACATTTATTTAAAAAGGAACAAAATGATGGGGTTCATTTTGTCACAGAAATTATGGTTAGTGCTTTAGAAAGAACAATTTGGACATGTTTCAAGTGTGATCTCAAATATCTTGCTGTTATATTTCAACAGGAGCAGCCTGTCAGTTGATGCCTTTGTGTTCTACTGTAGCTTCCCAGAGTGTTCTAAAGAACAACTAGAGTGCTAACAGTCTTACTTATGACAAAATGATGGCACACCTGAAGCCATCTTGATTGCCATAAACTGGTAACTCTTAAAACATTTTATTTAAAAAGAAACAAAATGATGGGGTTCATTTTGTCACAGAAATTATGGTTAGTGCTTTAGAAAGAACAATTTGGACATGTTTCAAGTGTGATCTCAAATATCTTCCTGTTATATTTCAACAGGAGCAGCCTGTCAGTTGATGCCTTTGTGTTCTACTGCAGCTTCCCAGAGTGTTCTTAAGAACAACTAGAGCACTAACAGCCGACTTATGACAAAAGAATGGCACACCTGAAGCCATCTTGATTGGAATAAACTGGTAACACTTAAACCATTTAATTTAAAAAGGAACAAAATTATGGGGTTCATTTTGTCATAGAAATTATGGTTAGTGCAGTAGAAAGAAAAATTAGGACATGTTCCAAGTGTGATCTCAAATGTCTTCCTGTTATATTTCAACAGGAGCAGCCTGTCAGTTGATGCCTTTGTGTTCTACTGCAGCTTCCCAGAGTGTTCTAAAGAACAACTAGAGTGCTAACAGTCTTACTTATGACAAAATTGTGGCACACCTGAAGCCATCTTGAATGGAATAAACTGGAAACTCTTAAAACATTTAATTTAAAATGGAACAAAATGAAGAGGTTTATTGTGTCATAGAAATTATGGTTAGTGCTGTAGAAAGAAAAAGTACTACATGTTTTAAGTGAGATCTCAAATAACTTCCTGTTATATTTCAACAGGAGCAGCCTGTCAGTTGATGCCTTTGTGTTCTTCCGCAGCTTACCAGAGATTTCTAAAGAAAAACTAGAGCGCTAACAGCCTTACTTATGATAAAAGTATGGCACACCTGAAGCCATCTTAATTGGAAATAACTGGTAAAACTTAAAACATTTAATTTAAAAAGGAACAAAATGATGGGGTTCATTTTGTCATAGAAATTATGGTTAGTGCTGTAGAAAAAAATATTAGGACATGTTTCAAGTGTGATCTCAAATATCTTCCTGTTATATTTCAACAGGATCAGCATGTCAGTTGATGCATTTGTGTTCTACTGCAGCTTCCAAGAGTGATCTAAAGAACAACTAGAGTGCTAACAGTCTTACTTATGACAACATTTTGGCACACCTGAAGCCATCTTGATTGGAATAAACTGGTAACTCTTAAAACATTTAATTTAAAAAGGAACAAAATGAGGGGTTTCATTTTGTCATAGAAATTATGGTTAGTGCTGTAGAAAGAAAAATTAGCACATGTTTCAAGGACAATCTCAAATATATTCCTGTTATATTTAAACAGGAGCAGCCTATCAGTTGATGCCTTTGTGTTCTACTGCAGCTTCCCAAAGTGTTCTAAGGAGCAACTAGAGCGCTAACAGCCTTAATTATGACAAACGTATGGCACACCTGAAGCCATCTTGATTGGAATAAACTGGTAACACTTAACATATTTAATTTTAAAAAGGAACACAATGATGGGGCTCATTTTGTCATAGAAATAATGGTTAGTGCTGTAGAAAGAAAAATTAGGACATGTTTCAAGTGTGATTTCAAATGTCTTCCTGTTACATTTCAACAGGAGCAGCCTGTCAGTTGATGCCTTTGTGTTCTACTGCAGCTTCCCAGAGTGTTCTAAAGAACAACTAGAGCGCTAACAGTCTTCTTATGACAAAATAATGGCACACCTGAAGCAATCTTGATTGCCATAAACTGGTAACTCTTAAAACATTTTATTTAAAAAGGAACAAAATGAGGGGGTCATTTTGTCATAGAAATTATGGTTAGTGCTGTAGAAAAAAAAAACTTAGGACATGTTTTAAGTGAGATCTCAAATATCTTCCTGTTATATTTCAACAGGAGCAGCCTGTCAGTTGATGCCTTTGTGTTCTTCCGCAGCTTACCAGAGATTTCTAAAGAAAAACTAGAGCGCTAACAGCCTTACTTATGATAAAATTATGGCACACCTGAAGCCATCTTAATTGGAATTAACTGGTAAAACTTAAAACATTTAATTTAAAAAGGAACAAAATGATGGGGTTCATTTTGTCATAAAAATTATGGTTAGTGCTGTAGAAAAAAATATTAGGACATGTTTCAAGTGTGATCTCCAATATCTTCCTGTTATATTTCAACAGGATCAGCATGTCAGTTGATGCATTTGTGTTCTACTGCAGCTTCCCAGAGTGATCTAAAGAACAACTAGAGTGCTAACAGTCTTACTTATGACAAAATTTTGGCACACCTGAAGCCATCTTGATTGGAATAAACTGGTAACTCTTAACACATTTAATTTAAAAAGGAACAAAATGAGGGGTTTCATTTTGTCATAGAAATTATGGTTAGTGCTGTAGAAAGAAAAATTAGCACATGTTTCAAGGGTAATCTCAAATATATTCCTATTATATTTAAACAGGAGCAGCCTATCAGTTGATGCCTTTGTGTTCTACTGCAGCTTCCCAAAGTGTTCTAAAGAACAACTAGAGCGCTAACAGTCTTACTTATGACAAAATTATGGCACACCTGAAGCCATCTTTATTGCCATAAACTGGTAACTCTTAAAACATTTTATTTAAAAAGGAACAAAATGTGGGGTAGTCATTTTGTCATAGAAATTATGGTTAGTGCTGTAGAAAGAAAAATTAGGACATGTTTCAAGTGTGATCTCAAATGTCTTCCTGTTACATTTCAACAGGAGCAGCCTGTCAGTTGATGCCTTTGTGTTCTACTGCAGCTTCCCAGAGTGTTCTAAAGAACAACTAGAGCGCTAACAGTCTTACTTATGACAAAATTATGGCACACCTGAAGCCATCTTGATTGGAATAAACTGGTACCACTTAAAACATTTAATTTAAATAGGAACACAATGATGGGGTTCATTTTGTCATAGAAATTATGGTTAGTGCTGTAGAAAGAAAAATTAGGACATGTTTCAAGTGTGATCTCAAATATCTTCCTGTTATATTTCAACAGGAGCAGCCTGTCAGTTGATTCCTTTGTGTTCTACTGCAGCTTCCCAGAGTGTTCTAAAGAACAACTAGAGCGCTAACAGTCTTACTTATGAAAAAATTATGGCACACCTGAAGCCCTCTTGATTGGAATAAACTGGTAACACTTAAAACATTGATTTAAAAAGGAACAAAATGATGGGGTTCATTTTGTCACAGAAATTATGGTTAGTGCTTTAGAAAGAAAAGTTTGGACATGTTTCAAGTGTGATCTCAAATATCTTGCTGTTATATTTCAACAGGAGCAGCCTGTCAGTTGATGCCTTTGTGTTCTACTGTAGCTTCCCAGAGTGTTCTAAAGAACAACTAGAGTGCTAACAGTCTTACTTATGACAAAATGATGGCACACCGAAGCCATCTTGATTGCCATAAACTGGTAACTCTTAAAACATTTTATTTAAAAAGAAACAAAATGAGGGGGGTCATTTTGTCATAGAATTTATGGTTAGTGCTCTAGAAAGAAAAACTTAGGACATGTTTTAAGTGTGATCTCAAATATCTTTCTGTTATATTTCAACAGGAGTAGGCTGTCAGTTGATGCCTTTGTGTTCTACTGCAGCTTCCCAGAGTGTTCTTAAGAACAACTAGAGCACTAACAGCCGACTTATGACAAAAGAATGGCACACCTGAAGCCATCTTGATTGGAATAAACTGGTAACACTTGAAACATTCAATTTAAAAAGGAACAAAATTATGGGGTTCATTTTGTCATAGAAATTATGGTTAGTGCAGTAGAAAGAAAAATTAGGATATGTTCCAAGTGTGATCTCAAATATCTCTCTGTTATATTTCAACAGGAGCAGCCTGTCAGTTGATGCCTTTGTGTTCTGCTGCAGCTTCCCAGAGTGTTCTAAAGAACAACTAGAGTGCTAACAGTCTTACTTATGACAAAATTGTGGCACACCTGAAGCCATCTTGAATGGAATAAACTGGAAACTCTTAAAACATTTAATTTAAAATGGAACAAAATGAAGAGGTTTATTGTGTCATAGAAATTATGGTTAGTGCTGTAGAAAGAAAAAGTACTACATGTTTTAAGTGAGATCTCAAATATCTTCCTGTTATATTTCAACAGGAGCAGCCTACCAGTTGATGCCTTTGTGTTCTACTGTAGCTTCCCAGAGTGTTCTAAAGTACAACTAGAGCGCTAACAGCTTTACTTATGACAAAAGTGTGGCACAACTGAAGCCATCTTGATTGGAATAAACTGGTAACACTTAAAACATTTAATTTATAAAGGAACAAAAATATGGGGTTCATTTTGTCATAGAAATTATGGTCAGTGCTGCAGAAAGAAAAATTAGGACATGTTTCAAGTGTGATCTCAAATATATTCCTGTTATATGTCAACAGGAGCAGCCTGTCAGTTGATGCCTTTGTGTTCTACAGCAGCTTCCCAGAGTGTTCTAAAGAACAATTAGAGCGCTAACAGTCTTACTTATGACAAAATTATGGCACGCCTGAAGCCATCTTGATTGCCATAAACTGGTAACTCTTAAAACATTTTATTTAAAAAGGAACAACATGAGGGGGTCATTTTGTCATAGAAATTATGGTTAGTGATGTAGAAAAAAAAACTTAGGACATGTTTTAAGTGAGATCTCAAATATCTTCCTGTTATATTTCAACAGGAGCAGCCTGTCAGTTGATGCCTTTGTGTTCTTCCGCAGCTTACCAGAGATTTCTAAAGAAAAACTAGAGCGCTAACAGCCTTACTTATGATAAAAGTATGGCACACCTGAAGCCATCTTAATTGGAAATAACTGGTAAAACTTAAAACATTTAATTTAAAAAGGAACAAAATGATGGGGTTCATTTTGTCATAGAAATTATGGTTAGTGCTGTAGAAAAAAATATTAGGACATGTTTCAAGTGTGATCTCAAATATCTTCCTGTTATATTTCAACAGAGCAGCCTGTCAGTTGATGCCTTTGTGTTCTACTGCAGCTTCCCAGAGTGTTCTAAAGAACAACTAGAGCGCTAACAGTCTTACTTATGACAAAATTATGGCACACCTGAAGCCATCTTGACTGGAATAAACTTGTAACACTTAAAACATTTATTTAAAAAGGAACAAAATGATGGGGTTCATTTTGTCATAGAAATTATGGTTAGTGCTTTAGAAAGAAAAATTAGGACATGTTTCAAGTCTGATCTCGAATATCTTGCTGTTATATTTCAACAGGAGCAGCCTGTCAGTTGATGCCTTTGTGTTCTACTGCAGCTTCCCAGAGTGTTCTAAAGAACAACTAGAGTGCTAACAGTCTTACTTATGACAAAATTATGGCACACCTGAAGCCATCTTGATTGCCATAAACTGGTAACTCTTAAAACATTTCATTCAAAAAGGAACAAAATGAGGGGGGTCATTTTGTCATAGAAATTATGGTTAGTGCTGTAGAAAGAAAAATTAGGACATGTTTTAAGTGAGATCTCAAATATCTTCCTGTTATATTTCAACAGGAGCAGCCTGTCAGTTGATGCCTTTGTGTTCTTCTGCAGCTTACCAGAGATTTCTAAAGAACAACTAGAGCGCTAACAGCCTTACTTATGATAAAAGTATGGCACACCTGAAGCCATCTTAATTGGAATAAACTGGTAAAACTTAAAACATTTAATTTAAAAAGGAACAAAATGATGGGGTTCATTTTGTCAAAGAAATTATGGTTAGTGCTGTAGAAAAAAAAATTAGGACATGTTTCAAGTGTGATCTCAAATAGCTTCCTGCTATATTTCAACAGGATCAGCATGTCAGTTGATGCCTTTGTGTTCTACTGCAGCTTCCCAGAGTGTTCTAAAGAACAACTAGAGCGCTAACAGTCTTACTTATGACAAAATTATGGAACACCTGAAGCCATCTTGATTGGAATAAACTGGAAACACTTAAAACATTTAATTTAAAAAGGAACAAAATGATGGGGTTCATATTGTCATAGAAATTATGATTAGTGCTGTAGAAAGAAAAATTAGGACATGTTTCAGTTGTGATCTCAAATATCTTCCTGTTATATTTCAACAGGAGCAAGCCTGTCAGTTGATGCCTTTGTGTTCTACTGCAGCTTCCCAGAGTGTTCTAAAGAACAACTAGAGCGCTAACAGTCTTACTTATGACAAAATTATGGCACACCTGAAGCCATCTTTATTGCCATAAACTGGTAACTCTTAAAACATTTTATTTAAAAAGGAACACAATGAGGGGGGTCATTTTGTCATAGAAATTATGGTTAGCGCTGTAGAAAGAAAAATTAGGACATGTTTCAAGTGTGATCTGAAATATCTTGCTGTTATATTTCAACAGGAGCAGCCTGTCAGTTGATGCCTTTGTGTTCTGCTGCAGCTTCCCAGAGTGTTCTAAAGAACAACTAGAGCGCTAACAGCCTTACTTTTGACAACATTATGGCACACCTGAAGCCATCTTGATTGGAATAAACTGGTAACACTTAAAATATTTAATTTTAAAAAAGGAACAACATGATGGGGCTCATTTTGTCATAGAAATTATGGTTAGTGCTGTAGAAAGAAAAATTAACACATGTTTCAAGTGCGATCTCAAATGTCTTCCTGTAATATTTCAACAGGAGCAGCCTGTCAGTTGATGCCTTTGTGTTCTACTGCAGCTTCCCAGAGTGTTCTAAAGAACAACTAGAGCGCTAACAGTCTTACTTATGAAAAAATTATGGCACACCTGAAGCCGTCTTGATTGGAATAAACTGGTAACACTTAAAACATTGATTCAAAAAGGAACAAAATGATGGGGGTCATTTTGTCATAGAAATTATGGTTAGTGCTATACAAAGAAAAATTAGGACATGTTTCAAGTGTGATCTCAAATGTCTTCCTGTTACATTTCAGCAGGAGCAGCCTGTCAGTTGATGCCTTTGTGTTCTACTGTAGCTTCCCAGAGTGTTCTAAAGAACAACTAGAGTGCTAACAGTCTTACTTATGACAAAATTATGGCACACCTAAAGCCATCTTGATTGCCATAAACTGGTAACTCTTAAAACATTTAATTTAAAAAGGAACAAAATTATGGGGTTCATTTTGTCATAGAAATTATGGTTAGTGCAGTAGAAAGAAAAATTAGGACATGTTCCAAGTGTGATCTCAAATATCTCTCTGTTATATTTCAACAGGAGCAGCCTGTCAGTTGATGCCTTTGTTTTCTGCTGCAGCTTCCCAGAGTGTTCTAAAGAACAACTAGAGCGCTAGCAGCCTTACTTTTGACAACATTATGGCACACCTGAAGCCATCTTGATTGGAATAAACTGGTAACACTTAAAACATTTAATTTTAAAAAAGGAACAAAATGATGGGGCTCATTTTGTCATAGAAATTATGGTTAGTGCTGTAGAAAGAAAAATTAGCACATGTTTCAAGTGCGATCTCAAATGTCTTCCTGTAATATTTCAACAGGAGCAGCCTGTCAGTTGATGCCTTTGTGTTCTACTGCAGCTTCCCAGAGTGTTCTAAAGAACAACTAGAGCGCTAACAGTCTTACTTATGAAAAAACTTATGGCACACCTGAAGCCGTCTTGATTGGAATAAACTGGTAACACTTAAAACATTGATTTAAAAAGGAACAAAATGATGGGGCTCATTTTGTCACAGAAATTATGGTTAGTGCTTTAGAAAGAAAAGTTTGGACATGTTTCAAGTGTGATCTCAAATATCTTCCTGTTATATTTCAACAGGAGCAGCCTGTCAGTTGATGCCTTTGTGTTCTACTGCAGCTTCCCAGAGTGTTCTAAAGAACAACTAGAGCGCTAACAGTCTTACTTATGACAAAATTATGGCACACCTGAAGCCATCTTGATTGGAATAAACTGGTAACACTTAAAACATTTATTTGAAAAGGAACAAAATGATGGGGTTCATTTTGTCACAGAAATTATGGTTAGTGCTTTAGAAAGAAAAATTAGGAGATGTTTCAAGTCTGATCTCGAATATCTTGCTGTTATATTTCAACAGGAGCAGCCTTTCAGTTGATGCCTTTGTGTTCTACTGCAGCTTCCCAGAGTGTTCTAAAGAACAACCAGAGCGCTAACAGTCTTACTTATGACAAAATTATGGCACACCTGAAGCCATCTTGAGGGCCATAAACTGGTAACTCTTAAAACATTTTATTTAAAAAGGAACAAAATGAGGGGGGTCATTTTGTCATAGAAATTATGGTTAGTGCTGTAGAAAGAAAAATTAGGACATGTTTCAAGTGTGATCTCAAATGTCTTCCTGTTACATTTCAGCAGGAGCAGCCTGTCAGTTGATGCCTTTGTGTTCTACTACAGCTTCCCAGAGTGTTCTAAAGAACAACTAGAGCACTAACAGTCTTACTTATGACAAAATTATGGCACACCTGAAGCCATCTTGATTGGAATAAACTGGAAACACTTAAAACATTTAATTTAAAAAGGAACAAAATGATGGGGTTCATTTTGTCATAGAAATTATGGTTAGTGCTGTAGAAAGAAAAATTAGGACATGTTTCAAGTGTGATCTCAAATATCTTCCTGTTATATTTCAACAGGAGCAGCCTGTCAGTTGATGCCTTTGTATTCTACTGCAGCTTCCCAGAGTGTTCTAAAGAACAACTAGAGCGCTAACAGCCTTAATTATGACAAACGTATGGCACACCTGAAGCCATCTCGATTGGAATAAACTGGTAACACTTAACATATTTAATTTTAAAAAGGAACAAAATGATGGGGCTCATTTTGTCATAGAAATTATGGCTAGTGCTGTAGACAGAAAAATTGGGACATGTTTCAAGTGTGATCTCAAATGTCTTCCTGTTACATTTCAACAGGAGAAGCCTGTCAGTTGATGCCTTTGTGTTCTACTGCAGCTTCCCAGAGTGTTCTAAAGAACAACTAGAGCGCTAACAGTCTTACTTATGACAAAATTATGGCACACCTGAAGCCATCTTTATTGCCATAAACTGGTAACTCTTAAAACATTTTATTTAAAAAGGAACAAAATGAGGGGGGTCATTTTGTCATAGAAATTATGGTTA
This sequence comes from Triturus cristatus, assembly GCF_964204655.1. NCBI lineage: Eukaryota > Metazoa > Chordata > Amphibia > Caudata > Salamandridae > Triturus > Triturus cristatus. The sequence goes on from NC_140579.1 coordinate 1,227,692,272, forward strand.
GTGCTGTAGAAAGAAAAACTAGGACATGTTTCAAGTGTGATCTCAAATGTCTTCCTGTTACATTTCAGCAGGAGCAGCCTGTCAGTTGATGCCTTTGTGTTCTACTGCAGCTTCCCAGAGTGTTCTAAAGAACAACTAGAGCGCTAACAGTCTTACTTATGACACAATTATGGCACACCTGAAGCCATCTTGATTGGAATAAACTGGAAACACTTAAAACATTTAATTTAAAAAGGAACACAATGATGGGGTTCATTTTGTCATAGAAATTATGGTTAGTGCTGTAGAAAGAAAAATTAGGACATGTTTCAAGTGTGATCTCAAATATCTTCCTGTTATATTTCAACAGGAGCAGCCTGTCAGTTGATGCATTTGTGTTCTACTGCAGCTTCCCAGAATGTTCTAAAGAACAACTAGAGCGCTAACAGTCTTACTTATGACAAAATTATGGCACACCTGAAGCCATCTTGATTGGAATAAACTGGTAACACTTAAAACATTTATTTAAAAAGGAACAAAATGATGGGGTTCATTTTGTCACAGAAATTATGGTTAGTGCTTTAGAAAGAACAATTAGGACATGTTCCAAGTGTGATCTCAAATATCTCTCGGTTATATTTCAACAGGAGCAGCCTGTCAGTTGATGCCTTTGTGTTCTGCTGCAGCTTCCCAGAGTGTTCTAAAGAACAACTAGAGCGCTAGCAGCCTTACTTTTGACAACATTATGGCACACCTGAAGCCATCTTGATTGGAATAAACTGGTAACACTTAAAACATTTAATTTTAAAAAAGGAACAAAATGATGGGGCTCATTTTGTCATAGAAATTATGGTTAGTGCTGTAGAAAGAAAAATTAGCACATGTTTCAAGTCCGATCTCAAATGTCTTCCTGTAATATTTCAACAGGAGCAGCTTGTCAGTTGATGCCTTTGTGTTCTACTGCAGCTTCCCAGAGTGTTCTAAAGAACAACTAGAGCGCTAACAGTCTTACTTATGAAAAAATGATGGCACACCTGAAGCCGTCTTGATTGGAATAAATTGGTAACACTTAAAACATTGATTTAAAAAGGAACAAAATGATGGGGCTCATTTTGTCACAGAAATTATGGTTAGTGCTTTAGAAAGAAAAGTTTGGACATGTTTCAAGTGTGATCTCAAATATCTTCCTGTTATATTTCAACAGGAGCATCCTGTCAGTTGATGCCTTTGTGTTCTACTGCAGCTTCCCAGAGTGTTCTAAAGAACAACTAGAGCGCTAACAGTCTTACTTATGACAAAATTGTGGCACACCTGAAGCCATCTTTATTGCCATAAACTGGTAACTCTTAAAACATTTTATTTAAAAAGGAACACAATGAGGGGGGTCATTTTGTCATAGAAATTATGGTTAGTGCTGTAGAAAGAAAAATTAGGACATGTTTCAAGTGTGATCTCAAATGTCTTCCTGTTACATTTCAGCAGGAGCAGCCTGTCAGTTGATGCCTTTGTGTTCTACTGCAGCTTCCCAGAGTGTTCTAAAGAACAACTAGAGCGCTAACAGTCTTACTTATGACAAAATTATGGCACACCTGAAGCCATCTTGATTGGAATAAACTGGAAACACTTAAAACATTTAATTTAAAAAGGAACACAATGATGGGGTTCATTTTGTCATAGAAATTATGGTTAGTGCTGTAGAAAGAATAATTAGGACATGTTTCAAGTGTGATCTCAAATATCTTCCTGTTATATTTCAACAGGAGCAGCCTGTCAGTTGATGCCTTTGTGTTCTACTGCAGCTTCCCAGAGTGTTCTAAAGAACAACTAGAGCGCTAACAGTCTTACTTATGACAAAATTATGGCACACCTGAAGCCATCTTGATTGGAATAAACTGGTAACGCTTAAAACATTTATTTAAAAAGGAACAAAATGATGGGGTTCATTTTGTCACAGAAATTATGGTTAGTGCTTTAGAAAGAACAATTTGGACATGTTTCAAGTGTGATCTCAAATATCTTGCTGTTATATTTCAACAGGAGCAGCCTGTCAGTTGATGCCTTTGTGTTCTACTGTAGCTTCCCAGAGTGTTCTAAAGAACAACTAGAGTGCTAACAGTCTTACTTATGACAAAATTATGGCACACCTGAAGCCATCTTGATTGCCATAAACTGGTAACTCTTAAAACATTTAATTTAAAAAGGAACAAAATTATGGGGTTCATTTTGTCATAGAAATTATGGTTAGTGCAGTAGAAAGAAAAATTAGGATATGTTCCAAGTGTGATCTCAAATATCTCTCTGTTATATTTCAACAGGAGCAGCCTGTCAGTTGATGCCTTTGTTTTCTGCTGCAGCTTCCCAGAGTGTTCTAAAGAACAACTAGAGCGCTAGCAGCCTTACTTTTGACAACATTATGGCACACCTGAAGCCATCTTGATTGGAGTAAACTGGTAACACTTAAAACATTTAATTTAAAAAAAGGAAAAAAATGATGGGGCTCATTTTGTCATAGAAATTATGGTTAGTGCTGTAGAAAGAAAAATTAGCACATGTTTCAAGTGCGATCTCAAATGTCTTCCTGTAATATTTCAACAGGAGCAGCCTGTCAGTTGATGCCTTTGTGTTCTACTGCAGCTTCCCAGAGTGTTCTAAAGAACAACTAGAGCGCTAACAGTCTTACTTATGAAAAAACTTATGGCACACCTGAAGCCGTCTTGATTGGAATAAACTGATAACACTTAAAACATTGATTTAAAAAGGAACAAAATGATGGGGCTCATTTTGTCACAGAAATTATGGTTAGTGCTTTAGAAAGAAAAGTTTGGACATGTTTCAAGTGTGATCTCAAATATCTTCCTGTTATATTTCAACAGGAGCAGCCTGTCAGTTGATGCCTTTGTGTTCTACTGCAGCATCCCAGAGTGTTCTAAAGAACAACTAGAGCGCTAACAGTCTTACTTATGACAAAATTATGGCACACCTGAAGCCATCTTGATTGGAATAAACTGGTAACACTTAAAACATTTATTTGAAAAGGAACAAAATGATGGGGTTCATTTTGTCACAGAAATTATGGTTAGTGCTTTAGAAAGAAAAATTAGGAGATGTTTCAAGTCTGATCTCGAATATCTTGCTGTTATATTTCAACAGGAGCAGCCTGTCAGTTGATGCCTTTGTGTTCTACTGCAGCTTCCCAGAGTGTTCTAAAGAACAACCAGAGCGCTAACAGTCTTACTTATGACAAAATTATGGCACACCTGAAGCCATCTTGAGGGCCATAAACTGGTAACTCTTAAAACATTTTATTTAAAAAGGAACAAAATGAGGGGGGTCATTTTGTCATAGAAATTATGGTTAGTGCTGTAGAAAGAAAAATTAGGACATGTTTCAAGTGTGATCTCAAATGTCTTCCTGTTACATTTCAGCAGGAGCAGCCTGTCAGTTGATGCCTTTGTGTTCTACTACAGCTTCCCAGAGTGTTCTAAAGAACAACTAGAGCGCTAACAGTCTTACTTATGAAAAAATTATGGCACACCTGAAGCCATCTTGATTGGAATAAACTGGAAACACTTAAAACATTTAATTTAAAAAGGAACAAAATGATGGGGTTCATTTTGTCATAGAAATTATGGTTAGTGCTGTAGAAAGAAAAATTAGGACATGTTTCAAGTGTGATCTCAAATATCTTCCTGTTATATTTCAACAGGAGCAGCCTGTCAGTTGATGCCTTTGTATTCTACTGCAGCTTCCCAGAGTGTTCTAAAGAACAACTAGAGCGCTAACAGCCTTAATTATGACAAACGTATGGCACACCTGAAGCCATCTCGATTGGAATAAACTGGTAACACTTAACATATTTAATTTTAAAAAGGAACAAAATGATGGGGCTCATTTTGTCATAGAAATTATGGCTAGTGCTGTAGACAGAAAAATTAGGACATGTTTCAAGTGTGATCTCAAATGTCTTCCTGTTACATTTCAACAGGAGCAGCCTGTCAGTTGATGCCTTTGTGTTCTACTGCAGCTTCCCAGAGTGTTCTAAAGAACAACTAGAGCGCTAACAGTCTTACTTATGACAAAATTATGGCACACCTGAAGCCATCTTTATTGCCATAAACTGGTAACTCTTAAAACATTTTATTTAAAAAGGAACAAAATGAGGGGGGTCATTTTGTCATAGAAATTATGGTTAGTGCTGTAGAAAGAAAAACTAGGACATGTTTCAAGTGTGATCTCAAATGTCTTCCTGTTACATTTCAGCAGGAGCAGCCTGTCAGTTGATGCCTTTGTGTTCTACTGCAGCTTCCCAGAGTGTTCTAAAGAACAACTAGAGCGCTAACAGTCTTACTTATGACACAATTATGGCACACCTGAAGCCATCTTGATTGGAATAAACTGGAAACACTTAAAACATTTAATTTAAAAAGGAACACAATGATGGGGTTCATTTTGTCATAGAAATTATGGTTAGTGCTGCAGAAAGAAAAATTAGGACATGTTTCAAGTGTGATCTCAAATATCTTCCTGTTATATTTCAACAGGAGCAGCCTGTCAGTTGATGCATTTGTGTTCTACTGCAGCTTCCCAGAGTGTTCTAAAGAACAACTAGAGCGCTAACAGTCTTACTTATGACAAAATTATGGCACACCTGAAGCCATCTTGATTGGAATAAACTGGTAACACTTAAAACATTTATTTAAAAAGGAACAAAATGATGGGGTTCATTTTGTCACAGAAATTATGGTTAGTGCTTTAGAAAGAACAATTAGGACATGTTCCAAGTGTGATCTCAAATATCTCTCGGTTATATTTCAACAGGATCAGCCTGTCAGTTGATGCCTTTGTGTTCTGCTGCAGCTTCCCAGAGTGTTCTAAAGAACAACTAGAGCGCTAGCAGCCTTACTTTTGACAACATTATGGCACACCTGAAGCCATCTTGATTGGAATAAACTGGTAACACTTAAAACATTTAATTTTAAAAAAGGAACAAAATGATGGGGCTCATTTTGTCATAGAAATTATGGTTAGTGCTGTAGAAAGAAAAATTAGCACATGTTTCAAGTCCGATCTCAAATGTCTTCCTGTAATATTTCAACAGGAGCAGCTTGTCAGTTGATGCCTTTGTGTTCTACTGCAGCTTCCCAGAGTGTTCTAAAGAACAACTAGAGCGCTAACAGTCTTACTTATGAAAAAATTATGGCACACCTGAAGCCGTCTTGATTGGAATAAACTGGTAACACTTAAAACATTGATTTAAAAAGGAACAAAATGATGGGGCTCATTTTGTCACAGAAATTATGGTTAGTGCTTTAGAAAGAAAAGTTTGGACATGTTTCAAGTGTGATCTCAAATATCTTCCTGTTATATTTCAACAGGAGCAGCCTGTCAGTTGATGCCTTTGTGTTCTACTGCAGCTTCCCAGAGTGTTCTAAAAAACAACTAGAGCGCTAACAGTCTTACTTATGACAAAATTATGGCAAACCTGAAGCCATCTTTATTGCCATAAACTGGTAACTCTTAAAACATTTAATTTAAAAAGGAACAAAATTATGGGGTTCATTTTGTCATAGAAATTATGGTTAGTGCAGTAGAAAGAAAAATTAGGACATGTTCCAAGTGTGATCTCAAATATCTCTCTGTTACATTTCAACAGGAGCAGCCTGTCAGTTGATGCCTTTGTGTTCTGCTGCAGCTTCCCAGAGTGTTCTAAAGAACAACTAGAGCGCTAGCAGCCTTACTTTTGACAACATTATGGCACACCTGAAGCCATCTTGATTGGAATAAACTGGTAACACTTAAAACATTTAATTTTAAAAAAGGAACAAAATGATGGGGCTCATTTTGTCATAGAAATTATGGTTAGTGCTGTAGAAAGAAAAATGAGCACATGTTTCAAGTGCGATCTCAAATGTCTTCCTGTAATATTTCAACAGGAGCAGCCTGTCAGTTGATGCCTTTGTGTTCTACTGCAGCTTCCCAGAGTGTTCTAAAGAACAACTAGAGCGCTAACAGTCTTACTTATGAAAAAATTATGGCACACCTGAAGCCGTCTTGATTGGAATAAACTGGTAACACTTAAAACATTGATTTAAAAAGGAACAAAATAATGGGGCTCATTTTGTCACAGAAATTATGGTTAGTGCTTTAGAAAGAAAAGTTTGGACATGTTTCAAGTGTGATCTCAAATATCTTCCTGTTATATTTCAACAGGAGCAGCCTGTCAGTTGATGCCTTTGTGTTCTACTGCAGCTTCCAGAGTGTTCTAAAGAACAACTAGAGCACTAACAGTCTTACTTATGACAAAATGATGGCACACCTGAAGCCATCTTGATTGGAATAAACTGGTAACACTTAAAACATTTATTTAAAAAGGAACAAAATGATGGGGTTCATTTTGTCACAGAAATTATGGTTAGTGCTTTAGAAAGAAAAATTAGGACATGTTTCAAGTCTGATCTCGAATATCTTCCTGTTATATTTCAACAGGAGCAGCCTGTCAGTTGATGCATTTGTGTTCTACTGCAGCTTCCCAGAGTGTTCTAAAGAACAACTAGAGCGCTAACAGTCTTACTTATGACAAAATTATGGCACACCTGAAGCCATCTTGATTGGAATAAACTGGTAACACTTAAAACATTTATTTAAAAAGGAACAAAATGATGGGGTTCATTTTGTCACAGAAATTATGGTTAGTGCTTTAGAAAGAACAATTAGGACATGTTCCAAGTGTGATCTCAAATATCTCTCGGTTATATTTCAACAGGATCAGCCTGTCAGTTGATGCCTTTGTGTTCTGCTGCAGCTTCCCAGAGTGTTCTAAAGAACAACTAGAGCGCTAGCAGCCTTACTTTTGACAACATTATGGCACACCTGAAGCCATCTTGATTGGAATAAACTGGTAACACTTAAAACATTTAATTTTAAAAAAGGAACAAAATGATGGGGCTCATTTTGTCATAGAAATTATGGTTAGTGCTGTAGAAAGAAAAATTAGCACATGTTTCAAGTCCGATCTCAAATGTCTTCCTGTAATATTTCAACAGGAGCAGCTTGTCAGTTGATGCCTTTGTGTTCTACTGCAGCTTCCCAGAGTGTTCTAAAGAACAACTAGAGCGCTAACAGTCTTACTTATGAAAAAATTATGGCACACCTGAAGCCGTCTTGATTGGAATAAACTGGTAACACTTAAAACATTGATTTAAAAAGGAACAAAATGATGGGGCTCATTTTGTCACAGAAATTATGGTTAGTGCTTTAGAAAGAAAAGTTTGGACATGTTTCAAGTGTGATCTCAAATATCTTCCTGTTATATTTCAACAGGAGCAGCCTGTCAGTTGATGCCTTTGTGTTCTACTGCAGCTTCCCAGAGTGTTCTAAAAAACAACTAGAGCGCTAACAGTCTTACTTATGACAAAATTATGGCAAACCTGAAGCCATCTTTATTGCCATAAACTGGTAACTCTTAAAACATTTAATTTAAAAAGGAACAAAATTATGGGGTTCATTTTGTCATAGAAATTATGGTTAGTGCAGTAGAAAGAAAAATTAGGACATGTTCCAAGTGTGATCTCAAATATCTCTCTGTTACATTTCAACAGGAGCAGCCTGTCAGTTGATGCCTTTGTGTTCTGCTGCAGCTTCCCAGAGTGTTCTAAAGAACAACTAGAGCGCTAGCAGCCTTACTTTTGACAACATTATGGCACACCTGAAGCCATCTTGATTGGAATAAACTGGTAACACTTAAAACATTTAATTTTAAAAAAGGAACAAAATGATGGGGCTCATTTTGTCATAGAAATTATGGTTAGTGCTGTAGAAAGAAAAATGAGCACATGTTTCAAGTGCGATCTCAAATGTCTTCCTGTAATATTTCAACAGGAGCAGCCTGTCAGTTGATGCCTTTGTGTTCTACTGCAGCTTCCCAGAGTGTTCTAAAGAACAACTAGAGCGCTAACAGTCTTACTTATGAAAAAATTATGGCACACCTGAAGCCGTCTTGATTGGAATAAACTGGTAACACTTAAAACATTGATTTAAAAAGGAACAAAATAATGGGGCTCATTTTGTCACAGAAATTATGGTTAGTGCTTTAGAAAGAAAAGTTTGGACATGTTTCAAGTGTGATCTCAAATATCTTCCTGTTATATTTCAACAGGAGCAGCCTGTCAGTTGATGCCTTTGTGTTCTACTGCAGCTTCCAGAGTGTTCTAAAGAACAACTAGAGCACTAACAGTCTTACTTATGACAAAATGATGGCACACCTGAAGCCATCTTGATTGGAATAAACTGGTAACACTTAAAACATTTATTTAAAAAGGAACAAAATGATGGGGTTCATTTTGTCACAGAAATTATGGTTAGTGCTTTAGAAAGAAAAATTAGGACATGTTTCAAGTCTGATCTCGAATATCTTGCTGTTATATTTCAACAGGAGCAGCCTGTCAGTTGATGCCTTTGTGTTCTACTGCAGCTTCCCAGAGTGTTCTAAAGAACAACTAGAGTGCTAACAGTCTTACTTATGACAAAATTATGGCACACCTGAAGCCATCTTGAGGGCCATAAACTGGTAACTCTTAAAACATTTTATTTAAAAGGGAACAAAATGAGGGGGGTCATTTTGTCATAGAAATTATGGTTAGTGCTGTAGAAAGAAAAATTAGGACATGTTTAAAGTGTGATCTCAAATGTCTTCCTGTTACATTTCAGCAGGAGCAGCCTGTCAGTTGATGCCTTTGTGTTCTACTACAGCTTCCCAGAGTGTTCTAAAGAACAACTAGAGCGCTAACAGTCTTACTTATGGCAAAATTATGGGACACCTGAAGCCATCTTGATTGGAATAAACTGGTAAAACTTAAAACATTTAATTTAAAAAGGAACAAAATGATGGGGTTCATTTTGTCATAGAAATTATGGTTAGTGCTGTAGAAAAAAAAATTAGGACATGTTTCAAGTGTGATCTCAAATATCTTCCTGTTATATTTCAACAGGATCAGCATGTCAGTTGATGCCTTTGTGTTCTACTGCAGCTTCCCAGAGTGTTCTAAAGAACAACTAGAGCGCTAACAGTCTTACTTATGACAAAATTATGCCACACCTGAAGCCATCTTGATTGGAATAAACTGGAAACACTTAAAACATTTAATTTAAAAAGGAACAAAATGATGGGGTTCATTTTGTCATAGAAATTATGGTTAGTGCTGTAGAAAGAAAAATTAGGACATGTTTCAAGTGTGATCTCAAATATCTTCCTGTTATATTTCAACAGGAGCAGCCTGTCAGTTGATGCCTTTGTATTCTACTGCAGCTTCCCAGAGTGTTCTAAAGAACAACTAGAGCGCTAACAGCCTTAATTATGACAAACGTATGGCACACCTGAAGCCATCTCGATTGGAATAAACTGGTAACACTTAACATATTTAATTTTAAAAAGGAACAAAATGATGGGGCTCATTTTGTCATAGAAATTATGGCTAGTGCTGTAGAAAGAAAAATTAGGACATGTTTCAAGTGTGATCTCAAATGTCTTCCTGTTACATTTCAACAGGAGCAGCCTGTCAGTTGATGCCTTTGTGTTCTACTGCAGCTTCCCAGAGTGTTCTAAAGAACAACTAGAGCGCTAACAGTCTTACTTATGACAAAATTATGGCACACCTGAAGCCATCTTGATTGGAATAAACTGGAAACACTTAAAACATTTAATTTAAAAAGGAACACAATGATGGGGTACATTTTGTCATAGAAATTATGGTTAGTGCTGTAGAAAGAAAAGTTAGGACATGTTTCAAGTGTGATCTCAAATATCTTCCTGTTATATTTCAACAGGAGCAGCCTGTCAGTTGATGCCTTTGTGTTCTACTGCAGCTTCCCAGAGTGTTCTAAAGAACAACTAGAGCGCTAACAGTCTTACTTATGACAAAATTATGGCACACCTGAAGCCATCTTTATTGCCATAAACTGGTAACTCTTAAAACATTTTATTTAAAAAGGAACAAAATGAGGGGGGTCATTTTGTCATAGAAATTATGGTTAGTGCTGTAGAAAGAAAAATTAGGACATGTTTCAAGTGTGATCTCAAATGTCTTCCTGTTACATTTCAGCAGGAGCAGCCTGTCAGTTGATGCCTTTGTGTTCTACTGCAGCTTCCCAGAGATTTCTAAAGAACAACTAGAGCGCTAACAGCCTTACTTATGATAAAAGTATGGCACACCTGAAGCCATCTTAATTGGAATAAACTGGTAAAACTTAAAACATTTAATTTAAAAAGGAACAAAATGATGGGGTTCATTTTGTCAAAGAAATTATGGTTAGTGCTGTAGAAAAAAAAATTAGGACATGTTTCAAGTGTGATCTCAAATAGCTTCCTGCTATATTTCAACAGGATCAGCATGTCAGTTGATGCCTTTGTGTTCTACTGCAGCTTCCCAGAGTGTTCTAAAGAACAACTAGAGCGCTAACAGTCTTACTTATGACAAAATTATGGAACACCTGAAGCCATCTTGATTGGAATAAACTGGAAACACTTAAAACATTTAATTTAAAAAGGAACAAAATGATGGGGTTCATATTGTCATAGAAATTATGATTAGTGCTGTAGAAAGAAAAATTAGGACATGTTTCAGTTGTGATCTCAAATATCTTCCTGTTATATTTCAACAGGAGCAAGCCTGTCAGTTGATGCCTTTGTGTTCTACTGCAGCTTCCCAGAGTGTTCTAAAGAACAACTAGAGCGCTAACAGTCTTACTTATGACAAAATTATGGCACACCTGAAGCCATCTTTATTGCCATAAACTGGTAACTCTTAAAACATTTTATTTAAAAAGGAACACAATGAGGGGGGTCATTTTGTCATAGAAATTATGGTTAGCGCTGTAGAAAGAAAAATTAGGACATGTTTCAAGTGTGATCTGAAATATCTTGCTGTTATATTTCAACAGGAGCAGCCTGTCAGTTGATGCCTTTGTGTTCTGCTGCAGCTTCCCAGAGTGTTCTAAAGAACAACTAGAGCGCTAACAGCCTTACTTTTGACAACATTATGGCACACCTGAAGCCATCTTGATTGGAATAAACTGGTAACACTTAAAATATTTAATTTTAAAAAAGGAACAACATGATGGGGCTCATTTTGTCATAGAAATTATGGTTAGTGCTGTAGAAAGAAAAATTAACACATGTTTCAAGTGCGATCTCAAATGTCTTCCTGTAATATTTCAACAGGAGCAGCCTGTCAGTTGATGCCTTTGTGTTCTACTGCAGCTTCCCAGAGTGTTCTAAAGAACAACTAGAGCGCTAACAGTCTTACTTATGAAAAAATTATGGCACACCTGAAGCCGTCTTGATTGGAATAAACTGGTAACACTTAAAACATTGATTCAAAAAGGAACAAAATGATGGGGGTCATTTTGTCATAGAAATTATGGTTAGTGCTATACAAAGAAAAATTAGGACATGTTTCAAGTGTGATCTCAAATGTCTTCCTGTTACATTTCAGCAGGAGCAGCCTGTCAGTTGATGCCTTTGTGTTCTACTGTAGCTTCCCAGAGTGTTCTAAAGAACAACTAGAGTGCTAACAGTCTTACTTATGACAAAATTATGGCACACCTAAAGCCATCTTGATTGCCATAAACTGGTAACTCTTAAAACATTTAATTTAAAAAGGAACAAAATTATGGGGTTCATTTTGTCATAGAAATTATGGTTAGTGCAGTAGAAAGAAAAATTAGGACATGTTCCAAGTGTGATCTCAAATATCTCTCTGTTATATTTCAACAGGAGCAGCCTGTCAGTTGATGCCTTTGTTTTCTGCTGCAGCTTCCCAGAGTGTTCTAAAGAACAACTAGAGCGCTAGCAGCCTTACTTTTGACAACATTATGGCACACCTGAAGCCATCTTGATTGGAATAAACTGGTAACACTTAAAACATTTAATTTTAAAAAAGGAACAAAATGATGGGGCTCATTTTGTCATAGAAATTATGGTTAGTGCTGTAGAAAGAAAAATTAGCACATGTTTCAAGTGCGATCTCAAATGTCTTCCTGTAATATTTCAACAGGAGCAGCCTGTCAGTTGATGCCTTTGTGTTCTACTGCAGCTTCCCAGAGTGTTCTAAAGAACAACTAGAGCGCTAACAGTCTTACTTATGAAAAAACTTATGGCACACCTGAAGCCGTCTTGATTGGAATAAACTGGTAACACTTAAAACATTGATTTAAAAAGGAACAAAATGATGGGGCTCATTTTGTCACAGAAATTATGGTTAGTGCTTTAGAAAGAAAAGTTTGGACATGTTTCAAGTGTGATCTCAAATATCTTCCTGTTATATTTCAACAGGAGCAGCCTGTCAGTTGATGCCTTTGTGTTCTACTGCAGCTTCCCAGAGTGTTCTAAAGAACAACTAGAGCGCTAACAGTCTTACTTATGACAAAATTATGGCACACCTGAAGCCATCTTGATTGGAATAAACTGGTAACACTTAAAACATTTATTTGGAAAGGAACAAAATGATGGGGTTCATTTTGTCACAGAAATTATGGTTAGTGCTTTAGAAAGAAAAATTAGGAGATGTTTCAAGTCTGATCTCGAATATCTTGCTGTTATATTTCAACAGGAGCAGCCTTTCAGTTGATGCCTTTGTGTTCTACTGCAGCTTCCCAGAGTGTTCTAAAGAACAACCAGAGCGCTAACAGTCTTACTTATGACAAAATTATGGCACACCTGAAGCCATCTTGAGGGCCATAAACTGGTAACTCTTAAAACATTTTATTTAAAAAGGAACAAAATGAGGGGGGTCATTTTGTCATAGAAATTATGGTTAGTGCTGTAGAAAGAAAAATTAGGACATGTTTCAAGTGTGATCTCAAATGTCTTCCTGTTACATTTCAGCAGGAGCAGCCTGTCAGTTGATGCCTTTGTGTTCTACTACAGCTTCCCAGAGTGTTCTAAAGAACAACTAGAGCACTAACAGTCTTACTTATGACAAAATTATGGCACACCTGAAGCCATCTTGATTGGAATAAACTGGAAACACTTAAAACATTTAATTTAAAAAGGAACAAAATGATGGGGTTCATTTTGTCATAGAAATTATGGTTAGTGCTGTAGAAAGAAAAATTAGGACATGTTTCAAGTGTGATCTCAAATATCTTCCTGTTATATTTCAACAGGAGCAGCCTGTCAGTTGATGCCTTTGTATTCTACTGCAGCTTCCCAGAGTGTTCTAAAGAACAACTAGAGCGCTAACAGCCTTAATTATGACAAACGTATGGCACACCTGAAGCCATCTCGATTGGAATAAACTGGTAACACTTAACATATTTAATTTTAAAAAGGAACAAAATGATGGGGCTCATTTTGTCATAGAAATTATGGCTAGTGCTGTAGACAGAAAAATTGGGACATGTTTCAAGTGTGATCTCAAATGTCTTCCTGTTACATTTCAACAGGAGAAGCCTGTCAGTTGATGCCTTTGTGTTCTACTGCAGCTTCCCAGAGTGTTCTAAAGAACAACTAGAGCGCTAACAGTCTTACTTATGACAAAATTATGGCACACCTGAAGCCATCTTTATTGCCATAAACTGGTAACTCTTAAAACATTTTATTTAAAAAGGAACAAAATGAGGGGGGTCATTTTGTCATAGAAATTATGGTTAGTGCTGTAGAAAGAAAAACTAGGACATGTTTCAAGTGTGATCTCAAATGTCTTCCTGTTACATTTCAGCAGGAGCAGCCTGTCAGTTGATGCCTTTGTGTTCTACTGCAGCTTCCCAGAGTGTTCTAAAGAACAACTAGAGCGCTAACAGTCTTACTTATGACACAATTATGGCACACCTGAAGCCATCTTGATTGGAATAAACTGGAAACACTTAAAACATTTAATTTAAAAAGGAACACAATGATGGGGTTCATTTTGTCATAGAAATTATGGTTAGTGCTGTAGAAAGAAAAATTAGGACATGTTTCAAGTGTGATCTCAAATATCTTCCTGTTATATTTCAACAGGAGCAGCCTGTCAGTTGATGCATTTGTGTTCTACTGCAGCTTCCCAGAATGTTCTAAAGAACAACTAGAGCGCTAACAGTCTTACTTATGACAAAATTATGGCACACCTGAAGCCATCTTGATTGGAATAAACTGGTAACACTTAAAACATTTATTTAAAAAGGAACAAAATGATGGGGTTCATTTTGTCACAGAAATTATGGTTAGTGCTTTAGAAAGAACAATTAGGACATGTTCCAAGTGTGATCTCAAATATCTCTCGGTTATATTTCAACAGGAGCAGCCTGTCAGTTGATGCCTTTGTGTTCTGCTGCAGCTTCCCAGAGTGTTCTAAAGAACAACTAGAGCGCTAGCAGCCTTACTTTTGACAACATTATGGCACACCTGAAGCCATCTTGATTGGAATAAACTGGTAACACTTAAAACATTTAATTTTAAAAAAGGAACAAAATGATGGGGCTCATTTTGTCATAGAAATTATGGTTAGTGCTGTAGAAAGAAAAATTAGCACATGTTTCAAGTCCGATCTCAAATGTCTTCCTGTAATATTTCAACAGGAGCAGCTTGTCAGTTGATGCCTTTGTGTTCTACTGCAGCTTCCCAGAGTGTTCTAAAGAACAACTAGAGCGCTAACAGTCTTACTTATGAAAAAATGATGGCACACCTGAAGCCGTCTTGATTGGAATAAATTGGTAACACTTAAAACATTGATTTAAAAAGGAACAAAATGATGGGGCTCATTTTGTCACAGAAATTATGGTTAGTGCTTTAGAAAGAAAAGTTTGGACATGTTTCAAGTGTGATCTCAAATATCTTCCTGTTATATTTCAACAGGAGCATCCTGTCAGTTGATGCCTTTGTGTTCTACTGCAGCTTCCCAGAGTGTTCTAAAGAACAACTAGAGCGCTAACAGTCTTACTTATGACAAAATTGTGGCACACCTGAAGCCATCTTTATTGCCATAAACTGGTAACTCTTAAAACATTTTATTTAAAAAGGAACACAATGAGGGGGGTCATTTTGTCATAGAAATTATGGTTAGTGCTGTAGAAAGAAAAATTAGGACATGTTTCAAGTGTGATCTCAAATGTCTTCCTGTTACATTTCAGCAGGAGCAGCCTGTCAGTTGATGCCTTTGTGTTCTACTGCAGCTTCCCAGAGTGTTCTAAAGAACAACTAGAGCGCTAACAGTCTTACTTATGACAAAATTATGGCACACCTGAAGCCATCTTGATTGGAATAAACTGGAAACACTTAAAACATTTAATTTAAAAAGGAACACAATGATGGGGTTCATTTTGTCATAGAAATTATGGTTAGTGCTGTAGAAAGAATAATTAGGACATGTTTCAAGTGTGATCTCAAATATCTTCCTGTTATATTTCAACAGGAGCAGCCTGTCAGTTGATGCCTTTGTGTTCTACTGCAGCTTCCCAGAGTGTTCTAAAGAACAACTAGAGCGCTAACAGTCTTACTTATGACAAAATTATGGCACACCTGAAGCCATCTTGATTGGAATAAACTGGTAACGCTTAAAACATTTATTTAAAAAGGAACAAAATGATGGGGTTCATTTTGTCACAGAAATTATGGTTAGTGCTTTAGAAAGAACAATTTGGACATGTTTCAAGTGTGATCTCAAATATCTTGCTGTTATATTTCAACAGGAGCAGCCTGTCAGTTGATGCCTTTGTGTTCTACTGTAGCTTCCCAGAGTGTTCTAAAGAACAACTAGAGTGCTAACAGTCTTACTTATGACAAAATTATGGCACACCTGAAGCCATCTTGATTGCCATAAACTGGTAACTCTTAAAACATTTAATTTAAAAAGGAACAAAATTATGGGGTTCATTTTGTCATAGAAATTATGGTTAGTGCAGTAGAAAGAAAAATTAGGATATGTTCCAAGTGTGATCTCAAATATCTCTCTGTTATATTTCAACAGGAGCAGCCTGTCAGTTGATGCCTTTGTTTTCTGCTGCAGCTTCCCAGAGTGTTCTAAAGAACAACTAGAGCGCTAGCAGCCTTACTTTTGACAACATTATGGCACACCTGAAGCCATCTTGATTGGAGTAAACTGGTAACACTTAAAACATTTAATTTTAAAAAAGGAAAAAAATGATGGGGCTCATTTTGTCATAGAAATTATGGTTAGTGCTGTAGAAAGAAAAATTAGCACATGTTTCAAGTGCGATCTCAAATGTCTTCCTGTAATATTTCAACAGGAGCAGCCTGTCAGTTGATGCCTTTGTGTTCTACTGCAGCTTCCCAGAGTGTTCTAAAGAACAACTAGAGCGCTAACAGTCTTACTTATGAAAAAACTTATGGCACACCTGAAGCCGTCTTGATTGGAATAAACTGATAACACTTAAAACATTGATTTAAAAAGGAACAAAATGATGGGGCTCATTTTGTCACAGAAATTATGGTTAGTGCTTTAGAAAGAAAAGTTTGGACATGTTTCAAGTGTGATCTCAAATATCTTCCTGTTATATTTCAACAGGAGCAGCCTGTCAGTTGATGCCTTTGTGTTCTACTGCAGCATCCCAGAGTGTTCTAAAGAACAACTAGAGCGCTAACAGTCTTACTTATGACAAAATTATGGCACACCTGAAGCCATCTTGATTGGAATAAACTGGTAACACTTAAAACATTTATTTGAAAAGGAACAAAATGATGGGGTTCATTTTGTCACAGAAATTATGGTTAGTGCTTTAGAAAGAAAAATTAGGAGATGTTTCAAGTCTGATCTCGAATATCTTGCTGTTATATTTCAACAGGAGCAGCCTGTCAGTTGATGCCTTTGTGTTCTACTGCAGCTTCCCAGAGTGTTCTAAAGAACAACCAGAGCGCTAACAGTCTTACTTATGACAAAATTATGGCACACCTGAAGCCATCTTGAGGGCCATAAACTGGTAACTCTTAAAACATTTTATTTAAAAAGGAACAAAATGAGGGGGGTCATTTTGTCATAGAAATTATGGTTAGTGCTGTAGAAAGAAAAATTAGGACATGTTTCAAGTGTGATCTCAAATGTCTTCCTGTTACATTTCAGCAGGAGCAGCCTGTCAGTTGATGCCTTTGTGTTCTACTACAGCTTCCCAGAGTGTTCTAAAGAACAACTAGAGCGCTAACAGTCTTACTTATGAAAAAATTATGGCACACCTGAAGCCATCTTGATTGGAATAAACTGGAAACACTTAAAACATTTAATTTAAAAAGGAACAAAATGATGGGGTTCATTTTGTCATAGAAATTATGGTTAGTGCTGTAGAAAGAAAAATTAGGACATGTTTCAAGTGTGATCTCAAATATCTTCCTGTTATATTTCAACAGGAGCAGCCTGTCAGTTGATGCCTTTGTATTCTACTGCAGCTTCCCAGAGTGTTCTAAAGAACAACTAGAGCGCTAACAGCCTTAATTATGACAAACGTATGGCACACCTGAAGCCATCTCGATTGGAATAAACTGGTAACACTTAACATATTTAATTTTAAAAAGGAACAAAATGATGGGGCTCATTTTGTCATAGAAATTATGGCTAGTGCTGTAGACAGAAAAATTAGGACATGTTTCAAGTGTGATCTCAAATGTCTTCCTGTTACATTTCAACAGGAGCAGCCTGTCAGTTGATGCCTTTGTGTTCTACTGCAGCTTCCCAGAGTGTTCTAAAGAACAACTAGAGCGCTAACAGTCTTACTTATGACAAAATTATGGCACACCTGAAGCCATCTTTATTGCCATAAACTGGTAACTCTTAAAACATTTTATTTAAAAAGGAACAAAATGAGGGGGGTCATTTTGTCATAGAAATTATGGTTAGTGCTGTAGAAAGAAAAACTAGGACATGATTCAAGTGTGATCTCAAATGTCTTCCTGTTACATTTCAGCAGGAGCAGCCTGTCAGTTGATGCCTTTGTGTTCTACTGCAGCTTCCCAGAGTGTTCTAAAGAACAACTAGAGCGCTAACAGTCTTACTTATGACACAATTATGGCACACCTGAAGCCATCTTGATTGGAATAAACTGGAAACACTTAAAACATTTAATTTAAAAAGGAACACAATGATGGGGTTCATTTTGTCATAGAAATTATGGTTAGTGCTGCAGAAAGAAAAATTAGGACATGTTTCAAGTGTGATCTCAAATATCTTCCTGTTATATTTCAACAGGAGCAGCCTGTCAGTTGATGCATTTGTGTTCTACTGCAGCTTCCCAGAGTGTTCTAAAGAACAACTAGAGCGCTAACAGTCTTACTTATGACAAAATTATGGCACACCTGAAGCCATCTTGATTGGAATAAACTGGTAACACTTAAAACATTTATTTAAAAAGGAACAAAATGATGGGGTTCATTTTGTCACAGAAATTATGGTTAGTGCTTTAGAAAGAACAATTAGGACATGTTCCAAGTGTGATCTCAAATATCTCTCGGTTATATTTCAACAGGATCAGCCTGTCAGTTGATGCCTTTGTGTTCTGCTGCAGCTTCCCAGAGTGTTCTAAAGAACAACTAGAGCGCTAGCAGCCTTACTTTTGACAACATTATGGCACACCTGAAGCCATCTTGATTGGAATAAACTGGTAACACTTAAAACATTTAATTTTAAAAAAGGAACAAAATGATGGGGCTCATTTTGTCATAGAAATTATGGTTAGTGCTGTAGAAAGAAAAATTAGCACATGTTTCAAGTCCGATCTCAAATGTCTTCCTGTAATATTTCAACAGGAGCAGCTTGTCAGTTGATGCCTTTGTGTTCTACTGCAGCTTCCCAGAGTGTTCTAAAGAACAACTAGAGCGCTAACAGTCTTACTTATGAAAAAATTATGGCACACCTGAAGCCGTCTTGATTGGAATAAACTGGTAACACTTAAAACATTGATTTAAAAAGGAACAAAATGATGGGGCTCATTTTGTCACAGAAATTATGGTTAGTGCTTTAGAAAGAAAAGTTTGGACATGGTTCAAGTGTGATCTCAAATATCTTCCTGTTATATTTCAACAGGAGCAGCCTGTCAGTTGATGCCTTTGTGTTCTACTGCAGCTTCCCAGAGTGTTCTAAAAAACAACTAGAGCGCTAACAGTCTTACTTATGACAAAATTATGGCAAACCTGAAGCCATCTTTATTGCCATAAACTGGTAACTCTTAAAACATTTAATTTAAAAAGGAACAAAATTATGGGGTTCATTTTGTCATAGAAATTATGGTTAGTGCAGTAGAAAGAAAAATTAGGACATGTTCCAAGTGTGATCTCAAATATCTCTCTGTTACATTTCAACAGGAGCAGCCTGTCAGTTGATGCCTTTGTGTTCTGCTGCAGCTTCCCAGAGTGTTCTAAAGAACAACTAGAGCGCTAGCAGCCTTACTTTTGACAACATTATGGCACACCTGAAGCCATCTTGATTGGAATAAACTGGTAACACTTAAAACATTTAATTTTAAAAAAGGAACAAAATGATGGGGCTCATTTTGTCATAGAAATTATGGTTAGTGCTGTAGAAAGAAAAATGAGCACATGTTTCAAGTGCGATCTCAAATGTCTTCCTGTAATATTTCAACAGGAGCAGCCTGTCAGTTGATGCCTTTGTGTTCTACTGCAGCTTCCCAGAGTGTTCTAAAGAACAACTAGAGCGCTAACAGTCTTACTTATGAAAAAATTATGGCACACCTGAAGCCGTCTTGATTGGAATAAACTGGTAACACTTAAAACATTGATTTAAAAAGGAACAAAATAATGGGGCTCATTTTGTCACAGAAATTATGGTTAGTGCTTTAGAAAGAAAAGTTTGGACATGTTTCAAGTGTGATCTCAAATATCTTCCTGTTATATTTCAACAGGAGCAGCCTGTCAGTTGATGCCTTTGTGTTCTACTGCAGCTTCCAGAGTGTTCTAAAGAACAACTAGAGCGCTAACAGTCTTACTTATGACAAAATTATGGCACACCTGAAGCCATCTTGATTGGAATAAACTGGTAACACTTAAAACATTTATTTAAAAAGGAACAAAATGATGGGGTTCATTTTGTCACAGAAATTATGGTTAGTGCTTTAGAAAGAAAAATTAGGACATGTTTCAAGTCTGATCTCGAATATCTTGCTGTTATATTTCAACAGGAGCAGCCTGTCAGTTGATGCCTTTGTGTTCTACTGCAGCTTCCCAGAGTGTTCTAAAGAACAACTAGAGTGCTAACAGTCTTACTTATGACAAAATTATGGCACACCTGAAGCCATCTTGAGGGCCATAAACTGGTAACTCTTAAAACATTTTATTTAAAAGGGAACAAAATGAGGGGGGTCATTTTGTCATAGAAATTATGGTTAGTGCTGTAGAAAGAAAAATTAGGACATGTTTAAAGTGTGATCTCAAATGTCTTCCTGTTACATTTCAGCAGGAGCAGCCTGTCAGTTGATGCCTTTGTGTTCTACTACAGCTTCCCAGAGTGTTCTAAAGAACAACTAGAGCGCTAACAGTCTTACTTATGGCAAAATTATGGGACACCTGAAGCCATCTTGATTGGAATAAACTGGTAAAACTTAAAACATTTAATTTAAAAAGGAACAAAATGATGGGGTTCATTTTGTCATAGAAATTATGGTTAGTGCTGTAGAAAAAAAAATTAGGACATGTTTCAAGTGTGATCTCAAATATCTTCCTGTTATATTTCAACAGGATCAGCATGTCAGTTGATGCCTTTGTGTTCTACTGCAGCTTCCCAGAGTGTTCTAAAGAACAACTAGAGCGCTAACAGTCTTACTTATGACAAAATTATGCCACACCTGAAGCCATCTTGATTGGAATAAACTGGAAACACTTAAAACATTTAATTTAAAAAGGAACAAAATGATGGGGTTCATTTTGTCATAGAAATTATGGTTAGTGCTGTAGAAAGAAAAATTAGGACATGTTTCAAGTGTGATCTCAAATATCTTCCTGTTATATTTCAACAGGAGCAGCCTGTCAGTTGATGCCTTTGTATTCTACTGCAGCTTCCCAGAGTGTTCTAAAGAACAACTAGAGCGCTAACAGCCTTAATTATGACAAACGTATGGCACACCTGAAGCCATCTCGATTGGAATAAACTGGTAACACTTAACATATTTAATTTTAAAAAGGAACAAAATGATGGGGCTCATTTTGTCATAGAAATTATGGCTAGTGCTTTAGAAAGAAAAATTAGGACATGTTTCAAGTGTGATCTCAAATGTCTTCCTGTTACATTTCAACAGGAGCAGCCTGTCAGTTGATGCCTTTGTGTTCTACTGCAGCTTCCCAGAGTGTTCTAAAGAACAACTAGAGCGCTAACAGTCTTACTTATGACAAAATTATGGCACACCTGAAGCCATCTTGATTGGAATAAACTGGAAACACTTAAAACATTTAATTTAAAAAGGAACACAATGATGGGGTACATTTTGTCATAGAAATTATGGTTAGTGCTGTAGAAAGAAAAGTTAGGACATGTTTCAAGTGTGATCTCAAATATCTTCCTGTTATATTTCAACAGGAGCAGCCTGTCAGTTGATGCCTTTGTGTTCTACTGCAGCTTCCCAGAGTGTTCTAAAGAACAACTAGAGCGCTAACAGTCTTACTTATGACAAAATTATGGCACACCTGAAGCCATCTTTATTGCCATAAACTGGTAACTCTTAAAACATTTTATTTAAAAAGGAACAAAATGAGGGGGGTCATTTTGTCATAGAAATTATGGTTAGTGCTGTAGAAAGAAAAATTAGGACATGTTTCAAGTGTGATCTCAAATGTCTTCCTGTTACATTTCAGCAGGAGCAGCCTGTCAGTTGATGCCTTTGTGTTCTACTGCAGCTTCCCAGAGTGTTCTAAAGAACAACTAGAGCGCTAACAGTCTTACTTATGACAAAATTATGGCACACCTGAAGCCCTCTTGATTGGAATAAACTGGAAACACTTAAAACATTTAATTTAAAAAGGAACACAATGATGGGGTTCATTTTGTCATAGAAATTATGGTTAGTGCTGTAGAAAGAAAAATTAGGACATGTTTCAAGTGTGATCTCAAATATCTTCCTGTTATATTTCAACAGGAGCAGCCTGTCAGTTGATGCATTTGTGTTCTACTGCAGCTTCCCAGAGTGTTCTAAAGAACAACTAGAGCGCTAACAGTCTTACTTATGACAAAATTATAGCACACCTGAAGCCATCTTGATTGGAATAAACTGGTAACACTTAAAACATTTATTTAAAAAGGAACAAAATGATGGGGTTCATTTTGTCACAGAAATTATTTTTTAGTGCTTTAGAAAGAACAATTTGGACATGTTTCAAGTGTGATCTCAAATATCTTGCTGTTATATTTCAACAGGAGCAGCCTGTCAGTTGATGCATTTGTGTTCTACTGCAGCTTCCCAGAGTGTTCTAAAGAACAACTAGAGTGCTAACAGTCTTACTTATGACAAAATTATGGCAAACCTGAAGCCATCTTGATTGCCATAAACTGTTAACTCTTAAAACATTTAATTTAAAAAGGAACAAAATTATGGGGTTCATTTTGTCATAGAAATTATGGTTAGTGCAGTAGAAAGAAAAATTAGGACATGTTCCAAGTGTGATCTCATATATCTCTCTGTTATATTTCAACAGGAGCAGCCTGTCAGTTGATGCCTTTGTGTTCTGCTGCAGCTTCCCAGAGTGTTCTAAAGAACAACTAGAGCGCTAGCAGCCTTACTTTTGACAACATTATGGCACACCTGAAGCCATCTTGATTGGAATAAACTGGTAACACTTAAAACATTTAATTTTAAAAAAGGAACAAAAAGATGGGGCTCATTTTGTCATAGAAATTATGGTTAGTGCTGTAGAAAGAAAAATTAGCACATGTTTCAAGTGCGATCTCAAATGTCTTCCTGTAATATTTCAACAGGAGCAGCCTGTCAGTTGATGCCTTTGTGTTCTACTGCAGCTTCCCAGAGTGTTCTAAAGAACAACTAGAGCGCTAACAGTCTTACTTATGAAAAAATTATGGCACACCTGAAGCCGTCTTGATTGGAATAAACTGGTAACACTTAAAACATTGATTTAAAAAGGAACAAAATGATGGGGCTCATTTTGATACAGAAATTATGGTTAGTGCTTTAGAAAGAAAAGTTTGGACATGTTTCAAGTGTGATCTCAAATATCTTCCTGTTATATTTCAACAGGAGCAGCCTGTCAGTTGATGCCTTTGTGTTCTACTGCAGCTTCCCAGAGTGTTCTAAAGAACAACTAGAGCGCTAACAGTCTTACTTATGACAAAATTATGGCACACCTGAAGCCATCTTGAGGGCCATAAACTGGTAACTCTTAAAACATTTTATTTAAAAGGGAACAAAATGAGGAGGGTCATTTTGTCATAGAAATTATGGTTAGTGCTGTAGAAAGAAAAATTAGGACATGTTTCAAGTGTGATCTCAAATGTCTTCCTGTTACATTTCAGCAGGAGCAGCCTGTCAGTTGATGCCTTTGTGTTCTACTACAGCTTCCCAGAGTGTTCTAAAGAACAACTAGAGCGCTAACAGTCTTACTTATGACAAAATTATGGCACACCTGAAGCCATCTTGATTGGAATAAACTGGTAAAACTTAAAACATTTAATTTAAAAAGGAACAAAATGATGGGGTTCATTTTGTCAAAGAAATTATGGTTAGTGCTGTAGAAAACAAAAGTTAGGACATGTTTCAAGTGTGATCTCAAATATCTTCCTGTTATATTTCAACAGGATCAGCATGTCAGTTGATGCCTTTGTGTTCTATTGCAGCTTCCCAGAGTGTTCTAAAGAACAACTAGAGCGCTAACAGTCTTACTTATGACAAAATTATGCCACACCTGAAGCCATCTTGATTGGAATAAACTGGAAACACTTAACATATTTAATTTTAAAAAGGAACAAAATGATGGGGTTCATTTTGTCATAGAAATTATGGTTAGTGCTGTAGAAAGAAAAATTAGGACATGTTTCAAGTGTGATCTCAAATATCTTCCTGTTATATTCCCACAGGAGCAGCCTGTCAGTTGATGCCTTTGTATTCTACTGCAGCTTCCCAGAGTGTTCTAAAGAACAACTAGAGCGCTAACAGTCTTACTTATGACAAAATTATGGCACACCTGAAGCCATCTTGATTGGAATAAACTGGTAACACTTAAAACATTTATTTAAAAAGGAACAAAATGATGGGGTTCATTTTGTCACAGAAATTATGGTTAGTGCTTTAGAAAGAACAATTTGGACATGTTTCAAGTGTTATCTCAAATATCTTGCTGTTATATTTCAACAGGAGCAGCCTGTCAGTTGATGCCTTTGTGTTCTACTGTAGCTTCCCAGAGTGTTCTAAAGAACAACTAGAGTGCTAACAGTCTTACTTATGACAAAATTATGGCACACCTGAATCCATCTTGATTGCCATAAACTGGTAACTCTTAAAACATTTTATTTAAAAAGGAACAACATGAGGGGGGTTATTTTGTCCTGGAAATTATGGTAAGTGCTCTAGAAAGAAAAACTTAGGACATGTTTTAAGTGAGATCTCAAATATCTTTCTGTTATATTTCAACAGGAGTAGGCTGTCAGTTGATGCCTTTGTGTTCTACTGCAGCTTCCCAGAGTGTTCTTAAGAACAACTAGAGTGCTAACAGTCTTACTTATGAAAAAATTATGGCACACCTGAAGCCGTCTTGATTGGAATAAACTGGTAACACTTAAAACATTGATTTAAAAAGGAACAAAATGATGGGGCTCATTTTGTCACAGAAATTATGGTTAGTGCTTTAGAAAGAAAAGTTTGGACATGTTTCAAGTGTGATCTCAAATATCTTCCTGTTATATTTCAACAGGAGCAGCCTGTCAGTTGATGCCTTTGTGTTCTACTGCAGCTTCCCAGAGTGTTCTAAAAAACAACTAGAGCGCTAACAGTCTTACTTATGACAACATTATGGCACACCTGAAGCCATCTTTATTGCCATAAACTGGTAACTCTTAAAACATTTTATTTAAAAAGGAACAAAATGAGGGAGGTCATTTTGTCATAGAAATTATGGTTAGTGCTGTAGAAAGAAAAATTAGGACATGTTTCAAGTGTGATCTCAAATGTCTTCCTGTTACATTTCAGCAGGAGCAGCCTGTCAGTTGATGCCTTCGTGTTCTACTGCAGCTTCCCAGAGTGTTCTAAAGAACAACTAGAGCGCTAACAGACTTACTTATGACAAAATTATGGCACACCTGAAGCCATCTTGATTGGAATAAACTGGAAACACTTAATACATTTAATTTAAAAAGGAACACAATGATGGGGTTCATTTTGTCATAGCAATTATGGTTAGTGCTGTAGAAAGAAAAATTAGGACATGTTTCAAGTGAGATCTCAAATATCTTCCTGTTATATTTCAACAGGAGCAGCCTGTCAGTTGATGCCTTTGTGTTCTACTGCAGCTTCCCAGAGTGTTCTAAAGAACAACTAGAGCGCTAACAGTCTTACTTATGACAAAATTATGGCACACCTGAAGCCATCTTGATTGGAATAAACTGGTAACACTTAAAACATTTATTTAAAAAGGAACAAAATGATGGGGTTCATTTTGTCACAGAAATTATGGTTAGTGCTTTAGAAAGAACAATTTGGACATGTTTCAAGTGTGATCTCAAATATCTTGCTGTTATATTTCAACAGGAGCAGCCTGTCAGTTGATGCCTTTGTGTTCTACTGTAGCTTCCCAGAGTGTTCTAAAGAACAACTAGAGTGCTAACAGTCTTACTTATGACAAAATTATGGCACACCTGAATCCATCTTGATTGCCATAAACTGGTAACTCTTAAAACATTTTATTTAAAAAGGAACAACATGAGGGGGGTTATTTTGTCATGGAAATTATGGTAAGTGCTCTAGAAAGAAAAACTTAGGACATGTTTTAAGTGAGATCTCAAATATCTTTCTGTTATATTTCAACAGGAGTAGGCTGTCAGTTGATGCCTTTGTGTTCTACTGCAGCTTCCCAGAGTGTTCTTAAGAACAACTAGAGCACTAACAGCCGACTTATGACAAAAGAATGACACACCTGAAGCCATCTTGATTGGAATAAACTGGTATCACTTAAAACATTTAATTTAAAAAGGAACAAAATTATGGGGTTCATTTTGTCATAGAAATTATGGTTAGTGCAGTAGAAGGAAAAATTAGGACATGTTCCACGTGTGATCTCAAAAATCTCTCTGTTATATTTCAACAGGAGCAGCCTGTCAGTTGATGCCTTTGTGTTCTGCTGCAGCTTCCCAGAGTGTTCTAAAGAACAACTAGAGCGCTAGCAGCCTTACTTTTGACAACATTATGGCACACCTGAAGCCATCTTGATTGGAATAAACTGGTAACACTTAAAACATTTAATTTTAAAAAAGGAACAAAATGATGGGGCTCATTTTGTCATAGAAATTATGGTTAGTGCTGTAGAAAGAAAAATTAGCACATGTTTCAAGTCCGATCTCAAATGTCTTCCTGTAATATTTCAACAGGAGCAGCTTGTCAGTTGATGCCTTTGTGTTCTACTGCAGCTTCCCAGAGTGTTCTAAAGAACAACTAGAGCGCTAACAGTCTTACTTATGAAAAAATTATGGCACACCTGAAGCCGTCTTGATTGGAATAAACTGGTAACACTTAAAACATTGATTTAAAAAGGAACAAAATGATGGGGCTCATTTTGTCACAGAAATTATGGTTAGTGCTTTAGAAAGAAAAGTTTGGACATGTTTCAAGTGTGATCTCAAATATCTTCCTGTTATATTTCAACAGGAGCAGCCTGTCAGTTGATGCCTTTGTGTTCTACTGCAGCTTCCCAGAGTGTTCTAAAAAACAACTAGAGCGCTAACAGTCTTACTTATGACAACATTATGGCACACCTGAAGCCATCTTTATTGCCATAAACTGGTAACTCTTAAAACATTTTATTTAAAAAGGAACAAAATGAGGGAGGTCATTTTGTCATAGAAATTATGGTTAGTGCTGTAGAAAGAAAAATTAGGACACGTTTCAAGTGTGATCTCAAATGTCTTCCTGTTACATTTCAGCAGGAGCAGCCTGTCAGTTGATGCCTTCGTGTTCTACTGCAGCTTCCCAGAGTGTTCTAAAGAACAACTAGAGCGCTAACAGACTTACTTATGACAAAATTATGGCACACCTGAAGCCATCTTGATTGGAATAAACTGGAAACACTTAATACATTTAATTTAAAAAGGAACACAATGATGGGGTTCATTTTGTCATAGCAATTATGGTTAGTGCTGTAGAAAGAAAAATTAGGACATGTTTCAAGTGTGATCTCAAATATCTTCCTGTTATATTTCAACAGGAGCAGCCTGTCAGTTGATGCCTTTGTGTTCTACTGCAGCTTCCCAGAGTGTTCTAAAGAACAACTAGAGCGCTAACAGTCTTACTTATGACAAAATTATGGCACACCTGAAGCCATCTTGATTGGAATAAACTGGTAACACTTAAAACATTTATTTAAAAAGGAACAAAATGATGGGGTTCATTTTGTCACAGAAATTATGGTTAGTGCTTTAGAAAGAACAATTTGGACATGTTTCAAGTGTGATCTCAAATATCTTGCTGTTATATTTCAACAGGAGCAGCCTGTCAGTTGATGCCTTTGTGTTCTACTGTAGCTTCCCAGAGTGTTCTAAAGAACAACTAGAGTGCTAACAGTCTTACTTATGACAAAATTATGGCACACCTGAAGCCATCTTGATTGCCATAAACTGGTAACTCTTAAAACATTTAATTTAAAAAGGAACAAAATTATGGGGTTCATTTTGTCATAGAAATTATGGTTAGTGCAGTAGAAAGAAAAATTAGGACATGTTCCAAGTGTGATGTCAAATATCTCTCTGTTACATTTCAACAGGAGCAGCCTGTCAGTTGATGCCTTTGTGTTCTGCTGCAGCTTCCCAGAGTGTTCTAAAGAACAACTAGAGCGCTAACAGTCTTACTTATGACAAAATTATGGCACACCTGAAGCCATCTTGATTGGAATAAACTGGAAACACTTAAAACATTTAATTTAAAAAGGAACACAATGATGGGGTACATTTTGTCATAGAAATTATGGTTAGTGCTGTAGAAAGAAAAATTAGGACATGTTTCAAGTGTGATCTCAAATATCTTCCTGTTATATTTCAACAGGAGCAGCCTGTCAGTTGATGCCTTTGTGTTCTACTGCAGCTTCCCAGAGTGTTCTAAAGAACAACTAGAGCGCTAACAGTCTTACTTATGACAAAATTATGGCACACCTGAAGCCATCTTTATTGCCATAAACTGGTAACTCTTAAAACATTTAATTTAAAAAGGAACAAAATGAGGGGGGCCATTTTGTCATAGAAATTATGGTTAGTGCTGTAGAAAGAAAAATTAGGACATGTTTCAAGTGTGATCTCAAATGTCTTCCTGTTACATTTCAGCAGGAGCAGCCTGTCAGTTGATGCCTTTGTGTTCTACTGCAGCTTCCCAGAGTGTTCTAAAGAACAACTAGAGCGCTAACAGTCTTACTTATGACAAAATTATGGCACACCTGAAGCCATCTTGATTGGAATAAACTGGTAACACTTAAAACATTTATTTAAAAAGGAACAAAATGATGGGGTTCATTTTGTCACAGAAATTATGGTTAGTGCTTTAGAAAGAACAATTTGGACATGTTTCAAGTGTGATCTCAAATATCTTGGTGTTATATTTCAACAGGAGCAGCCTGTCAGTTGATGCCTTTGTGTTCTACTACAGCTTCCCAGAGTGTTCTAAAGAACAACTAGAGCGCTAACAGTCTTACTTATGACAAAATTATGGCACACCTGAAGCCATCTTGATTGGAATAAACTGGTAACACTTAAAAGATTTATTTTAAAAAAGGAACAGAATGATGGGGCTCAATTTGTCATAGAAATTATGGTCAGTGCTGTAGAAAGAAAAAATAGGACAAGTTTCAAGTGTGATCTGAAATGTCTTCCTGTTATATTTCAACAGGAGCAGCCTGTCAGTTGATGCCTTTGTGTTCTACTGCAGCTTCCCAGAGTGTTCTAAAGAACAACTAGAGCGCCAACAGTCTTACTTATGACAAAATTATGGCACACCTGAAGCCATCTTGATTGGAATAAACTGGTAACTCTTAAAACATTTAATTTAAAAAGGAACAAAATTAGGGGGTTCATTCTGTCATAGAAATTATGGTTAGTGCTGTAGAAAGAAAAATGAGGACATGTTTTAAGTGAGATCTCAAATATCTTCCTGTTATATTTCAAAAGGAGCAGCCTGTCAGTTGATGCCTTTGTGTTCTACTGCAGCTTCCCAGAGTGCTCTAAAGAACAACTAGAGCGCTAACAGCCTTACTTATGATAAAAGAATGGCACACCCGAGGCCGTCTTGATTGGAATAAACTGGTAACTCTTAAAACATTTAATTTAAAAAGGAACAAAATTAGGGGGTTCATTCTGTCATAGAAATTATGGTTAGTGCTGTAGAAAGAAAAATGAGGACATGTTTTAAGTGAGATCTCAAATTTCTTCCTGTTATATTTCAAAAGGAGCAGCCTGTCAGTTGATGCCTTTGTGTTCTACTGCAGCTTCCCAGAGTGTTCTAAAGAACACGTAGAGCACTAACAGCCTTACTTATGACAAAAGAATGGCACACCTGAAGCCATCTTGATTGGAATAAACTGGTAACGCTTAAAACATTTAATTTAAAAAGGAACAAAATGATGAGGTTCATTTTGTCATAGAAATTATGGTTAGTGCTGTAGAAAGAAAAGTTAGGACATGTTTCAAGTGTTATCTCAAATATCTTTCTGTTATATTTCAACAGGAGCAGCCTGTCAGTTGATGCCTTTGTGTTCTACTGCTGCTTCGCAGAGAGATCTAAAGAACAACTAGAGCGCTAACAGTCTTACTTATGACAAAATGATGGCACACTTGAAGCCATCTTGATTGGAATAAACTGGTAGCTCTTAAAACATTTAATTTAAAAATGAACAAAATTTGGGGGTTCATTCTGTCATAGAAATTATGGTTAGTGCTGTAGAAAGAAAAATTAGGACATGTTTCAAGTGTGATCTCAAATGTCTTCCTGTTACATTTCAGCAGGAGCAGCCTGTCAGTTGATGCCTTTGTGTTCTACTGCAGCTTCCCAGAGTGTTCTAAAGAACAACTAGAGCGCTAACAGTCTTACTTATGACAAAATTATGGCACACCTGAAGCCATCTTGATTGGAATAAACTGGTAACACTTAAAACATTTATTTAAAAAGGAACAAAATGATGGGGTTCATTTTGTCACAGAAATTATGGTTAGTGCTTTAGAAAGAACAATTTGGACATGTTTCAAGTGTGATCTCAAATATCTTGCTGTTATATTTCAACAGGAGCAGCCTGTCAGTTGATGCGTTTGTGTTCTACTACAGCTTCCCAGAGTGTTCTAAAGAACAACTAGAGCGCTAACAGTCTTACTTATGACAAAATTATGGCACACCTGAAGCCATCTTGATTGGAATAAACTGGTAACACTTAAAAGATTTATTTTAAAAAAGGAACAGAATGATGGGGCTCAATTTGTCATAGAAATTATGGTCAGTGCTGTAGAAAGAAAAAATAGGACAAGTTTCAAGTGTGATCTGAAATGTCTTCCTGTTATATTTCAACAGGAGCAGCCTGTCAGTTGATGCCTTTGTGTTCTACTGCAGCTTCCCAGAGTGTTCTAAAGAACAACTAGAGCGCTAACAGTCTTACTTATGACAAAATTATGGCACACCTGAAGCCATCTTGATTGGAATAAACTGGTAACTCCTAAAACATTTAATTTTAAAAGGAACAAAATGAGGGGACTGCATTTTGTCATAGAAATTATGGTTAATGCTGTAGAAAGATAAATTAGCACATGTTTTAAGTGAGATCTCAAATTTCTTCCTGTTATATTTCAACAGGAGCAGCCTGTCAGTTGATGCCTTTGTGTTCTACTGCAGCTTCCCAGAGTGTTCTAAAGAACACGTAGAGCACTAACAGCCCTACTTATGACAAAAGAATGGCACACCTGAAGCCATCTTTATTGGAATAAACTGGTAACGCTTAAAACATTTAATTTAAAAAGGAACAAAATGATGGGGTTCATTTTGTCATAGAAATTATGGTTAGTGCTGTAGAAAGAAAAGTTAGGACATGTTTCAAGTGTTATCTCAAATATCTTTCTGTTATATTTCAACAGGAGCAGCCTGTCAGTTGATGCCTTTGTGTTCTACTGCTGCTTCGCAGAGAGATCTAAAGAACAACTAGAGCGCTAACAGTCTTACTTATGACAAAATGATGGCACACTTGAAGCCATCTTGATTGGAATAAACTGGTAACTCTTAAAACATTTAATTTAAAAAGGAACAAAATTAGGGGGTTCATTCTGTCATAGAAATTATGGTTAGTGCTGTAGAAAGAAAAATGAGGACATGTTTTAAGTGAGATCTCAAATATCTTCCTGTTATATTTCAAAAGGAGCAGCCTGTCAGTTGATGCCTTTGTGTTCTACTGCAGCTTCCCAGAGTGCTCTAAAGAACAACTAGAGCGCTAACAGCCTTACTTATGATAAAAGAATGGCACACCCGAAGCCGTCTTGACTGGAATAAACTGGTAACACTTAAAAGATTTATTTTAAAAAAGGAACAGAATGTTGGGGCTCATTTTGTCATAGAAATTATGGTCAGTTCTGTAGAAAGAAAAAATAGGACAAGTTTCAAGTGTGATCTGAAATGTCTTCCTGATATATTTCAACAGGAGCAGCCTGTCAGTTGATGCCTTTGTGTTCTACTGCAGCTTCCCAGAGTGTTCTAAAGAACAACTAGAGCGCTAACAGTCTTACTTATGACAAAATTATGGAACACCTGAAGCCATCTTGATTGGAATAAACTGGTAACTCTTAAAACATTTAATTTAAAAATGAACAAAATTAGGGGGTTCATTCTGTCACAGAAATTATGGTTAGTGCTGTAGAAAGAAAAATTAGGACATGTTTCAAGTGTTTTCTCAAATATCTTCCTGTTATGTTTCAACAGGACCAGTCTGTCAGTTTATGCCTTTGTGTTCTACTGCAGTTTCCCAGAGTGTTTTAAAGAACAACTAGAGTGCTAACAGCCTTACTTATGACAAAAGTATGGCACGCCTGAAGCCATCTTGATTGGAATAAACTTGTACCACTTAAAACATTTAATTTAAAAAAGGAACAAAATTATGGGGTTCATTTTGTCATAGAAATGATGGTTAGTGCTGTAGAAAGAAAAATTAGCACATGTTTCAAGTGTGATCTCAAATATCTTCCTGTTACATTTCAACAGGAGCAGCCTGTCAGTTGATGCCTTTGTGTTCTACTGCAGATTCGCAGAGTGATCTAAAGAACAACTAGAGCGCTAACAGTCTTACTTATGACAAAATGATGGCACACTTGAAGCCATTTTGAGTGGAATAAACTGGTAACTCTTAAAACATTTAATTTAAAAATGAACAAAATGAGGGGGTTCATTTTGTCATAGAAATGATGGTTAGTGCTGTAGAAAGAAAAATTAGCACATGTTTCAAGTGTGATCTCAAATATCTTCCTGTTACATTTCAACAGGAGCAGCCTGTCAGTTGATGCCTGTGTGTTCTACTGCAGCTTCCCAGAGTGCTCTAAAGAACAACTAGAGCACTAACAGCCTTACTTATGATAAAAGAATGGCACACCTGAAGCTGTCTTGGTTGGAATAAAAAGGTAACACTTAAAACATTTATTTTAAAAAAGGAACAAAATGATGGGGCTCATTTTGTCATAGAAATTATGGTTAGTGCTGTAGAAAGAAAAATGAGGACATGTTTTAGGTGAGATCTCAAATATCTTCCTGTTATATTTCAACAGGAGCAGCCTGTCAGTTGATTCCTTTGTGTTCTACTGCAGCTTCCCAGAGTGATCTAAACAACAACTAGAGCGCTAACTGTCTTACTTATGACAAAATTATGGCACACCTGAAGCCATCTTGATTGGAATAAACTGGTAACTCCTAAAACATTTAATTTAAAAAGGAACAAAATTAGGGGGTTCATTCTGTCATAGAAATTATGGTTAGTGCTGTAGAAAGAAAACTGAGGACATGTTTTAAGTGAGATCTCAAATATCTTCCAGTTATATTTCAACAGGAGCAGCCTGTCAGTTGATGCCTTTGTGTTCTACTGCAGCTTCCCAGAGTGTTCTAAAGAACAACTAGAGCGCTAAGAGCCTTACTTACGACAAAAGTGTGGCACACCTGAAGCCATCTTGATTGGAATAAACTTGTACCACTTAAAACATTTAATTTAAAAAAGGAACAAAATTATGGGGCTCATTTTGTCAGAGAGAATAATTGGTTGGTGTTAAAGAAAGAAAAATTAGGACATATTTCAAGTGTGATCTCATATGTCTTCTTCTGATATTTCATCAGGAGCATCCTGTCAGTTAATGCCTTTGTGTTCTACTGCAGCTTCCCAGAGTGATCTAAAGAACAACTAGAGCACTAACAGTCTTACTTATGACAAAATGATGGCACACTTGAAGCCATCTTGATTGGAATAAACTGGTAACTCTTAAAACATTTAATTTAAAAAGGAACACAATTAGGGGGTTCATTCTGTCATAGAAATTATGGTTAGTGCTGTAGAAAGAAAAATGAGGACATGTTTTAAGTGAGATCTCAAATTTCTTCCTGTTATATTTCAACAGGAGCAGCCTGTCAGTTGATGCCTTTGTGTTCTACTGCAGCTTCCCAGAGTGTTCTAAAGAACACGTAGAGCACTAACAGCCTTACTTATGACAAAAGAATGGCACACCTGAAGCCATCTTGATTGGAATAAACTGGTAACGCTTAAAACATTTAATTTAAAAAGGAACAAAATAATGACGTTCATTTTGTCATAGAAATTATGGTTAGTGCTGTAGAAAGAAAAGTTAGGACATGTTTCAAGTGTTATCTCAAATATCTTTCTGTTATATTTCAACAGGAGCAGCCTGTCAGTTGATGCCTTTGTGTTCTACTGCTGCTTCGCAGAGAGATCTAAAGAACAACTAGAGCACTAACAGTCTTACTTATGACAAAATGATGGCACACTTGAAGCCATCTTGATTGGAATAAACTGGTATCTCTTAACACATTTAATTTAAAAAGGAACAAAATTAGGGGGTTCATTCTGTCATAGAAATTATGGTTAGTGCTGTAGAAAGAAAAATGAGGACATGTTTTAAGTGAGATCTCAAATACCTTCCTGTTATATTTCAAAAGGAGCAGCCTGTCAGTTGATGCCTTTGTGTTCTTCTGCAGCTTCCCAGAGTGCTCTAAAGAACAACTAGAGCGCTAACAGCCTTACTTATGATAAAAGAATGGCACACCCGAAGCCGTCTTGATTGGAATAAACTGGTAACACTTAAAAGATTTATTTTTAAAAAGGAACAGAATGTTGGGGCTCATTTTGTCATAGAAATTATGGTCAGTGCTGTAGAAAGAAAAAATAGGACAAGTTTCAAGTGTGATCTGAAATGTCTTCCTGATATATTTCAACAGGAGCAGCCTGTCAGTTGATGCCTTTGTGTTCTACTGCAGCTTCCCAGAGTGTTCTAAAGAACAACTAGAGCGCTAACAGTCTTACTTATGACAAAATTATGGAACACCTGAAGCCATCTTGATTGGAATAAACTGGTAACTCTTAAAACATTTAATTTAAAAATGAACAAAATTAGGGGGTTCATTCTGTCACAGAAATTATGGTTAGTGCTGTAGAAAGAAAAATTAGGACATGTTTCAAGTGTTTTCTCAAATATCTTCCTGTTATGTTTCAACAGGACCAGTCTGTCAGTTTATGCCTTTGTGTTCTACTGCAGTTTCCCAGAGTGTTTTAAAGAACAACTAGAGTGCTAACAGCCTTACTTATGACAAAAGTATGGCACGCCTGAAGCCATCTTGATTGGAATAAACTTGTACCACTTAAAACATTTAATTTAAAAAAGGAACAAAATTATGGGGTTCATTTTGTCATAGAAATGATGGTTAGTGCTGTAGAAAGAAAAATTAGCACATGTTTCAAGTGTGATCTCAAATATCTTCCTGTTACATTTCAACAGGAGCAGCCTGTCAGTTGATGCCTTTGTGTTCTACTGCAGATTCGCAGAGTGATCTAAAGAACAACTAGAGCGCTAACAGTCTTACTTATGACAAAATGATGGCACACTTGAAGCCATTTTGAGTGGAATAAACTGGTAACTCTTAAAACATTTAATTTAAAAATGAACAAAATGAGGGGGTTCATTTTGTCATAGAAATGATGGTTAGTGCTGTAGAAAGAAAAATTAGCACATGTTTCAAGTGTGATCTCAAATATCTTCCTGTTACATTTCAACAGGAGCAGCCTGTCAGTTGATGCCTGTGTGTTCTACTGCAGCTTCCCAGAGTGCTCTAAAGAACAACTAGAGCACTAACAGCCTTACTTATGATAAAAGATTGGCACACCTGAAGCTGTCTTGGTTGGAATAAAAAGGTAACACTTAAAACATTTATTTTAAAAAAGCAACAAAATGATGGGGCTCATTTTGTCATAGAAATTATGGTTAGTGCTGTAGAAAGAAAAATGAGGACATGTTTTAGGTGAGATCTCAAATATCTTCCTGTTATATTTCAACAGGAGCAGCCTGTCAGTTGATTCCTTTGTGTTCTACTGCAGCTTCCCAGAGTGATCTAAACAACAACTAGAGCGCTAACTGTCTTACTTATGACAAAATTATGGCACACCTGAAGCCATCTTGATTGGAATAAACTGGTAACTCCTAAAACATTTAATTTAAAAAGGAACAAAATTAGGGGGTTCATTCTGTCATAGAAATTATGGTTAGTGCTGTAGAAAGAAAAATTAGGACATGTTTCAAGTGTTTTCTCAAATATCTTCCTGTTATGTTTCAACAGGACCAGTCTGTCAGTTTATGCCTTTGTGTTCTACTGCAGTTTCCCAGAGTGTTTTAAAGAACAACTAGAGTGCTAACAGCCTTACTTATGACAAAAGTATGGCACGCCTGAAGCCATCTTGATTGGAATAAACTTGTACCACTTAAAACATTTAATTTAAAAAAGGAACAAAATTATGGGGTTCATTTTGTCATAGAAATGATGGTTAGTGCTGTAGAAAGAAAAATTAGCACATGTTTCAAGTGTGATCTCAAATATCTTCCTGTTACATTTCAACAGGAGCAGCCTGTCAGTTGATGCCTTTGTGTTCTACTGCAGATTCACAGAGTGATCTAAAGAACAACTAGAGCGCTAACAGTCTTACTTATGACAAAATGATGGCACACTTGAAGCCATTTTGAGTGGAATAAACTGGTAACTCTTAAAACATTTAATTTAAAAATGAACAAAATGAGGGGGTTCATTTTGTCATAGAAATGATGGTTAGTGCTGTAGAAAGAAAAATTAGCACATGTTTCAAGTGTGATCTCAAATATCTTCCTGTTACATTTCAACAGGAGCAGCCTGTCAGTTGATGCCTGTGTGTTCTACTGCAGCTTCCCAGAGTGCTCTAAAGAACAACTAGAGCACTAACAGCCTTACTTATGATAAAAGATTGGCACACCTGAAGCTGTCTTGGTTGGAATAAAAAGGTAACACTTAAAACATTTATTTTAAAAAAGCAACAAAATGATGGGGCTCATTTTGTCATAGAAATTATGGTTAGTGCTGTAGAAAGAAAAATGAGGACATGTTTTAGGTGAGATCTCAAATATCTTCCTGTTATATTTCAACAGGAGCAGCCTGTCAGTTGATTCCTTTGTGTTCTACTGCAGCTTCCCAGAGTGATCTAAACAACAACTAGAGCGCTAACTGTCTTACTTATGACAAAATTATGGCACACCTGAAGCCATCTTGATTGGAATAAACTGGTAACTCCTAAAACATTTAATTTAAAAAGGAACAAAATTAGGGGGTTCATTCTGTCATAGAAATTATGGTTAGTGCTGTAGAAAGAAAACTGAGGACATGTTTTAAGTGAGATCTCAAATATCTTCCAGTTATACTTCAACAGGAGCAGCCTGTCAGTTGATGCCTTTGTGTTCTACTGCAGCTTCCCAGAGTGTTCTAAAGAACAACTAGAGCGCTAAGAGCCTTACTTACGACAAAAGTGTGGCACACCTGAAGCCATCTTGATTGGAATAAACTTGTACCACTTAAAACATTTAATTTAAAAAAGGAACAAAATTATGGGGCTCATTTTGTCAGAGAGAATAATTGGTTGGTGTTAAAGAAAGAAAAATTAGGACATATTTCAAGTGTGATCTCATATATCTTCTTCTGATATTTCATCAGGAGCATCCTGTCAGTTAATGCCTTTGTGTTCTACTGCAGCTTCCCAGAGTGATCTAAAGAACAACTAGAGCACTAACAGTCTTACTTATGACAAAATGATGGCACACTTGAAGCCATCTTGATTGGAATAAACTGGTAACTCTTAAAACATTTAATTTAAAAAGGAACAAAATTAGGGGGTTCATTCTGTCATAGAAATGATGGTTAGTGCTGTAGAAAGAAAAATGAGGACATGTTTTAAGTGAGATCTCAAATTTCTTCCTGTTATATTTCAACAGGAGC
Source organism: Triturus cristatus (assembly GCF_964204655.1). NCBI lineage: Eukaryota > Metazoa > Chordata > Amphibia > Caudata > Salamandridae > Triturus > Triturus cristatus. Next base: position 1,227,729,898 of record NC_140579.1, read on the forward strand.
AGCCTGTCAGTTGATGCCTTTGTGTTCTACTGCAGCTTCCCAGAGTGTTCTAAAGAACACGTAGAGCACTAACAGCCTTACGTATGACAAAAGAATGGCACACCTGAAGCCATCTTGATTGGAATAAACTGGTAACGCTTAAAACATTTAATTTAAAAAGGAACAAAATGATGAGGTTCATTTTGTCATAGAAATTATGGTTAGTGCTGTAGAAAGAAAAGTTAGGACATGTTTCAAGTGTTATCTCAAATATCTTTCTGTTATATTTCAACAGGAGCAGCCTGTCAGTTGATGCCTTTGTGTTCTACTGCTGCTTCGCAGAGAGATCTAAAGAACAACTAGAGCGCTAACAGTCTTACTTATGACAAAATGATGGCACACTTGAAGCCATCTTGATTGGAATAAACTGGTAGCTCTTAAAACATTTAATTAAAAAATCAACAAAATTAGGGGGTTCATTCTGTCATAGAAATTATGGTTAGTGCTGTAGAAAGAAAAATTAGGACATGTTTCAAGTGTTATCTCAAATATCTTCCTGTTATGTTTCAACAGGACCAGTCTGTCAGTTTATGCCTTTGTGTTCTACTGCAGTTTCCCAGAGTGTTTTAAAGAACAACTAGAGTGCTAACAGCCTTACTTATGACAAAAGTATGGCACACCTGAAGCCATCTTGATTGGAATAAACTTGTACCACCGAAAACATTTAATTTAAAAAAGGAACAAAATTATGGGGCTCATTTTGTCATTGAAATTAAGGTTAGTGTTGTAGAAAGAAAAATTAGGACATGTTTCTAGTGTGATCTCAAATGTCTTGTTCTTATATTTCATCAGGAGCATCCTGTCAGTTAATGCCTTTGTGTTCTACTGCAGCTTCCCAGAGTGATCTAAAGAACAACTAGAGCACTAACAGTCTTACTTATGACAAAATGATGGCACAGTTGAAGCCATCTTGATTGGAATAAACTGGTAACTCCTAAAACATTTAATTTTAAAAGGAACAAAATGAGGGGACTGCATTTTGTCATAGAAATTATGGTTAGTGCTGTAGAAAGATAAATTAGCACATGTTTTAAGTGAGATCTCAAATTTCTTCCTGTTATATTTCAACAGGAGCAGCCTGTCAGTTGATGCCTTTGTGTTCTACTGCAGCTTCCCAGAGTGTTCTAAAGAACACGTAGAGCACTAACAGCCTTACGTATGACAAAAGAATGGCACACCTGAAGCCATCTTGATTGGAATAAACTGGTAACGCTTAAAACATTTAATTTAAAAAGGAACAAAATGATGAGGTTCATTTTGTCATAGAAATTATGGTTAGTGCTGTAGAAAGAAAAGTTAGGACATGTTTCAAGTGTTATCTCAAATATCTTTCTGTTATATTTCAACAGGAGCAGCCTGTCAGTTGATGCCTTTGTGTTCTACTGCTGCTTCGCAGAGTGATCTAAAGAACAACTAGAGCACTAACAGCCTTACTTATGATAAAAGAATGGCACACCTGAAGCTGTCTTGGTTGGAATAAACTGGTAACACTTAAAACATTTATTTTAAAAAAGGAACAAAATGATGGGGCTCATTTTGTCATAGAAATTATAGTTAGTGCTGTAGAAAGAATAATGAGGACATGTTTTAAGTGAGATCTCAAATATCTTCCTGTTATATTTCAACAGGAGCAGCCTGTCAGTTGATTCCTTTGTGTTCTACTGCAGCTTCCCAGAGTGATCTAAACAACAACTAGAGCGCTAACTGTCTTACTTATGACAAAATTATGGCACACCTGAAGCCATCTTGATTGGAATAAACTGGTAACTCGTAAAACATTTAATTTTAAAAGGAACAAAATGAGGGGACTGCATTTTGTCATAGAAATTATGGTTAGTGCTGTAGAAAGATAAATTAGCACATGTTTTAAGTGAGATCTCAAATATCTTCCTGTTATATTTCAACAGGAGCAGCCTGTCAGTTGATGCCTTTGTGTTCTACTGCAGCTTCCCAGAGTGCTCTAAAGAACAACTAGAGCGCTAACAGCCTTACTTATGACAAAAGTATGGCACACCTGAAGCCATCTTGATTGGAATAAACTTGTACCACTTAAAACATTTAATTTAAAAAAGGAACAAAATTATGGGGCTCATTTTGTCATTGAAATTAAGGTTAGTGTTGTAGAAAGAAAAATTAGGACATGTTTCAAGTGTGATCTCAAATGTCTTGTTCTTATATTTCATCAGGAGCATCCTGTCAGTTAATGCCTTTGTGTTCTACTGCAGCTTCCCAGAGTGATCTAAAGAACAACTAGAGCACTAACAGTCTTACTTATGACAAAATGATGGCACACTTGAAGCCATCTTGATTGGAATAAACTGGTAACTCTTAAAACATTTAATTTAAAAAGGAACAAAATTAGGGGGTTCATTCTGTCATAGAAATTATGGTTAGTGCTGTAGAAAGAAAAATGAGGACATGTTTTAAGTGAGATCTCAAATATCTTCCTGTTATATTTCAAAAGGAGCAGCCTGTCAGTTGATGCCTTTGTGTTCTACTGCAGCTTCCCAGAGTGCTCTAAAGAACAACTAGAGCGCTAACAGCCTTACTTATGATAAAAGAATGGCACACCCAAAGCCGTCTTGATTGGAATAAACTGGTAACACTTAAAAGATTTATTTTAAAAAAGGAACAGAATGTTGGGGCTCATTTTGTCATAGAAATTATGGTCAGTGCTATAGAAAGAAAACATAGGACAAGTTTCAAGTGTGATCTGATATGTCTTCCTGATATATTTCAACAGGAGCAACCTGTCAGTTGATGCCTTTGTGTTCTACTGCAGCTTCCCAGAGTGTTCTAAAGAACAACTATAGCGCTAACAGTCTTACTTATGACAAAATTATGGAACACCTGAAGCCATCTTGATTGGAATAAACTGGTAACTCTTAAAACATTTAATTTAAAAATGAACACAATTAGGGGGTTCATTCTGTCACAGAAATTATGGTTAGTGCTGTAGAAAGAAAAATTAGGACATGTTTCAAGTGTTTTCTCAAATATCTTCCTGTTATGTTTCAACAGGACCAGTCTGTCAGTTTATGCCTTTGTGTTCTACTGCAGTTTCCCAGAGTGTTTTAAAGAACAACTAGAGTGCTAACAGCCTTACTTATGACAAAAGTATGGCACGCCTGAAGCCATCTTGATTGGAATAAACTTGTACCACTTAAAACATTTAATTTAAAAAAGGAACAACATTATGGGGTTCATTTTGTCATAGAAATGATGGTTAGTGCTGTAGAAAGAAAAATTAGCACATGTTTCAAGTGTGATCTCAAATATCTTCCTGTTACATTTCAACAGGAGCAGCCTGTCAGTTGATGCCTTTGTGTTCTACTGCAGATTCGCAGAGTGATCTAAAGAACAACTAGAGCGCTAACAGTCTTACTTATGACAAAATGATGGCACACTTGAAGCCATCTTGAGTGGAATAAACTGGTAACTCTTAAAACATTTAATTTAAAAATGAACAAAATGAGGGGGTTCATTTTGTCATAGAAATGATGGTTAGTGCTGTAGAAAGAAAAATTAGCACATGTTTCAAGTGTGATCTCAAATATCTTCCTGTTACATTTCAACAGGAGCAGCCTGTCAGTTGATGCCTTTGTGTTCTACTGCAGCTTCCCAGAGTGCTCTAAAGAACACCTAGAGCGCTAACAGCCTTACTTAAGACAAAAGTGTGGCACACCTGAAGCTATCTTGATTGGAATAAACTTGTACAACTTAATACATTTAATTTAAAAAAGGAACAACATTATGGGGCTCATTTTGTCAGAGAGAATAATTGGTTGGTGTTAAAGAAAGAAAAATTAGAACATATTTCAAGTGTGATGTCATATGTCTTCTTCTTATATTTCAATAGGAGCAGCCTGTCAGTTCATGCCTTTATGTTCTACTGCATCTTCCCAGAGTGTTCTAAAGAACAACTAGAGTGCTAACAGTCTTACTTATGAGAAAATTATGGCATACCTGACACCATCTTGAGTGGAAGAAACTGATAACTCTTAAAACATTTAATTTAAAAAGGAACAATATTAGGGGAATCATTTTGTCATAGAAAATATGGTTAGAGCTGTAGAAAGAAACATTAGCACATGTCTCAAGTGTGATCTCAAATATCTTCCTATTATATTTCAACAGGAGCAGCCTGTCAGTTGATGCCTTTTTGTTCTACTGCAGCTTCCCAGAGTGATCTAAAGAACAACTACAGCGCTAACAGCCTTACATATGATAAAAGAATGGCACACCTGAAGCCGTCTTGATTGGAATAAACTGGTAACACTTAAAACAATTAATTTAAAAAAGGAACAAAATGACGAGGCTCATTTTGTGACAGAAATTATGGTTAGTGCTGTAGAAAGAAAAATTAGCACATGTTTCATGTGTGATCTCAAATATCTCCCTGTTATATTTCAACAGGAGCTGCCTGTCAGTTGATGCCTTTGTGTTCTACTGCAGCTTCCCAGAGAGTTCTAAAGAACAACTAGAGCACTAACAGTCTTCCTTATTACAAAATTACGGCACACCTGAAGCCATCTTGATTGGAATAAACTGGTAACACTTAAAACTTTTAATTTAAAAAGGAACAAAATGATGGGGTTCATTTTCTCATACAAATTATGGTTAGTGCTGTAGAAAGAAAAATTAGGACATGTTTCAAGTGTGATCTCAAATGTCTTCCCGTTATATTTCAACAGGAGCAGCCTGTCAGTTGATGCCTTTGTGTTCTACTGCAACTGGTAACTCGTAAAACATTTAATTTTAAAAGGAACAAAATGAGGGGACTGCATTTTGTCATAGAAATTATGGTTAGTGCTGTAGAAAGATAAATTAGCACATGTTTTAAGTGAGATCTCAAATATCTTCCTGTTATATTTCAACAGGAGCAGCCTGTCAGTTGATGCCTTTGTGTTCTACTGCAGCTTCCCAGAGTGCTCTAAAGAACAACTAGAGCGCTAACAGCCTTACTTATGACAAAAGTATGGCACACCTGAAGCCATCTTGATTGGAATAAACTTGTACCACTTAAAACATTTAATTTAAAAAAGGAACAAAATTATGGGGCTCATTTTGTCATTGAAATTAAGGTTAGTGTTGTAGAAAGAAAAATTAGGACATGTTTCAAGTGTGATCTCAAATGTCTTGTTCTTATATTTCATCAGGAGCATCCTGTCAGTTAATGCCTTTGTGTTCTACTGCAGCTTCCCAGAGTGATCTAAAGAACAACTAGAGCACTAACAGTCTTACTTATGACAAAATGATGGCACACTTGAAGCCATCTTGATTGGAATAAACTGGTAACTCTTAAAACATTTAATTTAAAAAGGAACAAAATTAGGGGGTTCATTCTGTCATAGAAATTATGGTTAGTGCTGTAGAAAGAAAAATGAGGACATGTTTTAAGTGAGATCTCAAATATCTTCCTGTTATATTTCAAAAGGAGCAGCCTGTCAGTTGATGCCTTTGTGTTCTACTGCAGCTTCCCAGAGTGCTCTAAAGAACAACTAGAGCGCTAACAGCCTTACTTATGATAAAAGAATGGCACACCCAAAGCCGTCTTGATTGGAATAAACTGGTAACACTTAAAAGATTTATTTTAAAAAAGGAACAGAATGTTGGGGCTCATTTTGTCATAGAAATTATGGTCAGTGCTATAGAAAGAAAACATAGGACAAGTTTCAAGTGTGATCTGATATGTCTTCCTGATATATTTCAACAGGAGCAGCCTGTCAGTTGATGCCTTTGTGTTCTACTGCAGCTTCCCAGAGTGTTCTAAAGAACAACTATAGCGCTAACAGTCTTACTTATGACAAAATTATGGAACACCTGAAGCCATCTTGATTGGAATAAACTGGTAACTCTTAAAACATTTAATTTAAAAATGAACACAATTAGGGGGTTCATTCTGTCACAGAAATTATGGTTAGTGCTGTAGAAAGAAAAATTAGGACATGTGTCAAGTGTTTTCTCAAATATCTTCCTGTTATGTTTCAACAGGACCAGTCTGTCAGTTTATGCCTTTGTGTTCTACTGCAGTTTCCCAGAGTGTTTTAAAGAACAGCTAGAGTGCTAACAGCCTTACTTATGACAAAAGTATGGCACGCCTGAAGCCATCTTGATTGGAATAAACTTGTACCACTTAAAACATTTAATTTAAAAAAGGAACAACATTATGGGGTTCATTTTGTCATAGAAATGATGGTTAGTGCTGTAGAAAGAAAAATTAGCACATGTTTCAAGTGTGATCTCAAATATCTTCCTGTTACATTTCAACAGGAGCAGCCTGTCAGTTGATGCCTTTGTGTTCTACTGCAGATTCGCAGAGTGATCTAAAGAACAACTAGAGCGCTAACAGTCTTACTTATGACAAAATGATGGCACACTTGAAGCCATCTTGAGTGGAATAAACTGGTAACTCTTAAAACATTTAATTTAAAAATGAACAAAATGAGGGGGTTCATTTTGTCATAGAAATGATGGTTAGTGCTGTAGAAAGAAAAATTAGCACATGTTTCAAGTGTGATCTCAAATATCTTCCTGTTACATTTCAACAGGAGCAGCCTGTCAGTTGATGCCTTTGTGTTCTACTGCAGCTTCCCAGAGTGCTCTAAAGAACAACTAGAGCACTAACAGCCTTACTTATGATAAAAGAATGGCACACCTGAAGCTGTCTTGGTTGGAATAAAAAGGTAACACTTAAAACATTTATTTTAAAAAAGGAACAAAATGATGGTGCTCATTTTGTCATAGAAATTATGGTTAGTGCTGTAGAAAGAAAAATGAGGACATGTTTTAGGTGAGATCTCAAATATCTCCCAGTTATATTTCAACAGGAGCAGCCTGTCAGTTGATGCCTTTGTGTTCTACTGCAGCTTCCCAGAGTGTTCTAAAGAACACCTAGAGCGCTAACAGCCTTACTTACGACAAAAGTGTGGCACACCTGAAGCTATCTTGATTGGAATAAACTTGTACAACTTAATACATTTAATTTAAAAAAGGAACAACATTATGGGGCTCATTTTGTCAGAGAAAATAATTGGTTGGTGTTAAAGAAAGAAAAATTAGAACATATTTCAAGTGTGATGTCATATGTCTTCTTCTTATATTTCAATAGGAGCAGCCTGTCAGTTCATGCCTTTATGTTCTACTGCATCTTCCCAGAGTGTTCTAAAGAACAACTAGAGTGCTAACAGTCTTACTTATGAGAAAATTATGGCATACCTGACACCATCTTGAGTGGAAGAAACTGATAACTCTTAAAACATTTAATTTAAAAAGGAACAATATTAGGGGAATCATTTTGTCATAGAAAATATGGTTAGAGCTGTAGAAAGAAACATTAGCACATGTCTCAAGTGTGATCTCAAATATCTTCCTATTATATTTCAACAGGAGCAGCCTGTCAGTTGATGCCTTTTTGTTCTACTGCAGCTTCCCAGAGTGATCTAAAGAACAACTACAGCGCTAACAGCCTTACATATGATAAAAGAATGGCACACCTGAAGCCGTCTTGATTGGAATAAACTGGTAACACTTAAAACAATTAATTTAAAAAAGGAACAAAATGATGAGGCTCATTTTGTCACAGAAATTATGGTTAGTGCTGTAGAAAGAAAAATTAGCACATGTTTCATGTGTGATCTCAAATATCTCCCTGTTATATTTCAACAGGAGCTGCCTGTCAGTTGATGCCTTTGTGTTCTACTGCAGCTTCCCAGAGAGTTCTAAAGAACAACTAGAGCACTAACAGTCTTCCTTATTACAAAATTACGGCACACCTGAAGCCATCTTGATTGGAATAAACTGGTAACACTTAAAACTTTTAATTTAAAAAGGAACAAAATGATGGGGTTCATTTTCTCATACAAATTATGGTTAGTGCTGTAGAAAGAAAAATTAGGACATGTTTCAAGTGTGATCTCAAATGTCTTCCCGTTATATTTCAACAGGTGCAGCCTGTCAGTTGATGCCTTTGTGTTCTACTGCAGCTTCCCAGAATGTTCTAAAGAACAACTAGAGCGCTAACAGTCTTACTTATGACAAAATTATGCCACACCTGAATCCATCTCGATTGGAATAAACTGGTAACTCTTAAAACATTTAATTGAAAAAGGAACAAAATGATGGGGCTCATTTTGTCCTAGAAATTATGGTTAGTGCTGTAGAATGAAAAATGAGGACATGTTTTAAGTGAGATCTCAAATATCTTCCTGTTATATTTCAACAGGAGCAGCCTGTCAGTTGATGCCTTTGTGTTCTACTGCTGCTTCGCAGAGAGATCTAAAGAACAACTAGAGCGCTAACAGGCTTACTTATGACAAAATGATGGCACACTTGAAGCCATCTTGATTGGAATAAACGGGTAACTCTTAAAACATTTAATTTAAAAATGAACAAAATTAGGGGGTTCATTCTGTCATAGAAATTATGGTTAGTGCTGTAGAAAGAAAAATTAGGACATGTTTCAAGTGTTATCTCAAATATCTTCCTGTTATGTTTCAACAGGACCAGTCTGTCAGTTTATGCCTTTGTGTTCTACTGCAGTTTCCCAGAGTGTTTTAAAGAACAACTAGAGTGCTAACAGCCTTACTTATGACAAAAGTATGGCACACCTGAAGCCATCTTGATTGGAATAAACTTGTACCACTTAAAACATTTAATTTAAAAAAGGAACAAAATTATGGGGCTCATTTTGTCATTGAAATTAAGGTTAGTGTTGTAGAAAGAAAAATTAGGACATGTTTCAAGTGTGATCTCAAATGTCTTGTTCTTATATTTCATCAGGAGCATCCTGTCAGTTAATGCCTTTGTGTTCTACTGCAGCTTCCCAGAGTGATCTAAAGAACAACTAGAGCACTAACAGTCTTACTTATGACAAAATAATGGCACACTTGAAGCCATCTTGATTGGAATAAACTGGTAACTCTTAAAACATTTAATTTAAAAAGGAACAAAATTAGGGGGTTCATTCTGTCATAGAAATTATGGTTAGTGCTGTAGAAAGAAAAATGAGGACATGTTTTAAGTGAGATCTCAAATATCTTTCTGTTATATTTCAAAAGGAGCAGCCTGTCAGTTGATGCCTTTGTGTTCTACTGCAGCTTCCCAGAGTGCTCTAAAGAACAACTAGAGCGCTAACAGCCTTACTTATGATAAAAGAATGGCACACCCGAAGCCGTCTTGATTGGAATAAACTGGTAACATTTAAAAGATTTATTTTAAAAAAGGAACAGAATGATGGGGCTCATTTTGTCATATAAATTATGGTCAGTGCTGTAGAAAGAAAAAATAGGACAAGTTTCAAGTGTGATCTGAAATGTCTTCCTGATATATTTCAACAGGAGCAGCCTGTCAGTTGATGCCTTTGTGTTCTACTGCAGCTTCCCAGAGTGTTCTAAAGAACAACTAGAGCGCTAACAGTCTTACTTATGACAAAATTATGGAACACCTGAAGCCATCTTGATTGGAATAAACTGGTAACTCTTAAAACATTTAATTTAAAAATGAACAAAATTAGGGGGTTCATTCTGTCATAGAAATTATGGTTAGTGCTGTAGAAAGAAAAATTAGGACATATTTCAAGCGTTATCTCAAATATCTTCCTGTTATGTTTCAACAGGACCAGTCTGTCAGTTTATGCCTTTGTGTTCTACTGCAGCTTCGCAGAGTGATTTAAAGAACAACTAGAGCACTAACAGTCTTACTTATGACAAAATGATGGCACACTTGAAGCCATCTTGATTGGAATAAACTGGTAACTCTTAAAACATTTAATTTAAAAATGAACAAAATGAGGGGGTTCATTTTGTCATAGAAATTATGGTTAGTGCTGTAGAAAGAAAAATTAGCACATGTTTCAAGTGTGATCTCAAATATCTTCCTGTTACATTTCAACAGGAGCAGCCTGTCAGTTGATGCCTTTGTGTTCTACTGCAGCTTCCCAGAGTGCTCTAAAGAACAACTAGAGCACTAACAGCCTTACTTATGATAAAAGAATGGCACACCTGAAGCTGTCTTGGTTGGAATAAACTGGTAACACTTAAAACATTTATTTTAAAAAAGGAACAAAATGATGGGGCTCATTTTGTCATAGAAATTATGGTTAGTGCTGTAGAAAGAAAAATGAGGACATGTTTTAAGTGAGATCTCAAATATCTTCCTGTTATATTTCAACAGGAGCAGCCTGTCAGTTGATTCCTTTGTGTTCTACTGCAGCTTCCCAGAGTGATCTAAACAACAACTAGAGCGCTAACTGTCTTACTTATGACAAAATTATGGCACACCTGAAGCCATCTTGATTGGAATAAACTGGTAACTCTTAAAACATTTAATTTAAAAAGGAACAAAATTAGGGGGTTCATTCTGTCATAGAAATTAAGGTTAGTGCTGTAGAAAGAAAACTGAGGACATGTTTTAAGTGAGATCTCAAATATCTTCCAGTTATATTTCAACAGGAGCAGCCTGTCAGTTGATGCCTTTGTGTCCTACTGCAGCTTCCCAGAGTGTTCTAAAGAACAACTAGAGCGCTAACAGCCTTACTTACGATAAAAGTGTGGCACACCTGAAGCCATCATGATTGGAATAAACTTGTACCACTTAAAACATTTAATTTAAAAAAGGAACAAAATTATGGGGCTCATTTTGTCAGAGAGAATAATTGGTTGGTGTTAAAGAAAGAAAAATTAGGACATATTTCAAGTGTGATCTCATATGTCTTCTTCTTATATTTCAATAGGAGCAGCCTGTCAGTTCATGCCTTTATGTTCTACTGCATCTTCCCAGAGTGTTCTAAAGAACAACTACAGTGCTAACAGTCTTACTTATGAGAAAATTATGGCATACCTGACACCATCTTGAGTGGAAGAAACTGATAACTCTTAAAACATTTAATATTAGGGGAATCATTTTGTCATAGAAATTATGGTTAGAGTTGTAGAAAGAAACATTAGCACATGTTTCAAGTGTGATCTCAAATATCTTCCTATTATCTTTCAACAGGAGCAGCGTGTCAGTTGATGCCTTTGTGTTCTACTGCAGCTTCTCAGAGTGATCTAAAGAACTACAGCGCTAACAGCCTTACATATGATAAAAGAATGGCACACCTGAAGCCGTCTTGATTGGAATAAACTGGTAACACTTAAAACAATTAATTTAAAAAAGGAACAAAATGATGAGGCTCATTTTTTCACAGCAATTATGGTTAGTGCTGTAGAAAGAAAAATTAGCAAATGTTTCACGTGTGATCTCAAATATCTCCCTGTTATATTTCAACAGGAGCTGCCTGTCAGTTGATGCCTTTGTGTTCTACTGCAGATTCCCAGAGAGTTCTAAAGAACAACTAGGGCGCTAACAGTCTTACTTATTACAAAATTATGGCACACCTGAAGCCATCTTGATTGGAATAAACTGGTAACACTTAAAACATTTAATTTAAAAAGGAACAAAATGATGGGGTTCATTTTCTCATACAAATTATGGTTAGTGCTGTAGAAAGAAAAATTAGGACATGTTTCAAGTGTGATCTCAAATGTCTTCCCGTTATATTTCAACAGGAGCAGCCTGTCAGTTGATGCCTTTGTGTTCTACTGCAGCTTCCTAGAGTGTTCTAAAGAACAACTAGAGCGCTAACAGTCTTACTTATGACAAAATTATGGCACACCTGAATCCATATTGATTGGAATAAACTGGTAACTCTAAAAACATTTAATTGAAAAAGGAACAAAATGATGGGGCTCATTTTGTCCTACAAATTATGGTTAGTGCTGTAGAATGAAAAAATAGGACATGTTTTAAGTGAGATCTCAAATATCTTCCTGTTATATTTCAACAGGAGCAGCCTGTCAGTTGATGCCTTTGTGTTCTACTGCAGCTTCCCAGAGTGTTCTAAAGAACAACTAGAGCGCTAACAGCCTTACTTATGACAAAAGTATGGCACACCTGAAGCCATCTTGATTGGAATAAACTGGTAACTCTTAAAACATTTAATTTAAAAAGGAACAAAATTAGGGGGTTCATTCTGTCATAGAAATTATGGTTAGTGCTGTAGAAAGAAAAATGAGAACATGTTTTAAGTGAGATATCAAATATCTTCCTGTTATATTTCAACAGGAGCAGCCTGTCAGTTGATGCCTTTGTGTTCTACTGCAGCTTCCCAGAGTGCTCTAAAGAACAACTAGAGCGCCTACAGCCTTACTTATGATAAAAGAATGGCACACCCGAAGCCGTCTTGATTGGAATAAACTGGTAACACTTAAAAGATTTATTTTAAAAAAGGAACAGAATGATGGGGCTCATTTTGTCATAGAAATTATGGTCAGTGCTGCAGAAAGAAAAAATAGGACATGTTTCAAGTGTGATCTGAAATGTCTTCCTGTTATATTTCAACAGGAGCAGCCTGTCAGTTGATGCCTTTGTGTTCTACTGCAGCTTCCCAGAGTGTTCTAAAGAACAACTAGAGCGCTAACAGTCTTACTTATGACAAAATTATGGCACACCTGAATCCATATTGATTGGAATAAACTGGTAACTCTAAAAACATTTAATTGAAAAAGGAACAAAATGATGGGGCTCATTTTGTCCTAGAAATTATGGTTAGTGCTGTAGAATGAAAAATTAGGACATGTTTTAGGTGAGATCTCAAATATCTTCCTGTTATATTTCAACAGGAGCAGCCTGTCAGTTGATGCCTTTGTGTTCTACTGCAGCTTCCCAGAGTGTTCTAAAGAACAACTAGAGCGCTAACAGTCTTACTTATGACAAAATTATGGCACACCTGAAGCCATCTTGATTGGAATAAACTGGTAACTCTTAAAACATTTAATTTTAAAAGGAACAAAATGAGGGGACTGCATTTTGTCATAGAAATTATGGTTAGTGCTGTAGAAAGATAAATTAGCACATGTTTTAAGTGAGATCTCAAATTTCTTCCTGTTATATTTCAACAGGACCAGCCTGTCAGTTGATGCCTTTGTGTTCTACTGCAGCTTCCCAGAGTGTTCTAAAGAACACGTAGAGCACTAAAAGCCTTACTTATGACAAAAGAATGGCACACCTGAAGCCATCTTGATTGGAATAAACTGGTAACTCGTAAAACATTTAATTTAAAAAGGAACAAAATTAGGGGGTTCATTCTGTCATAGAAATTATGGTTAGTGCTGTAGAAAGAAAACTGAGGACATGTTTTAAGTGAGATCTCAAATATCTTCCAGTTATATTTCAACAGGAGCAGCCTGTCAGTTGATGCCTTTGTGTTCTACTGCAGCTTCCCAGAGTGTTCTAAAGAACAACTAGAGCGCTAACAGCCTTACTTACGACAAAAGTGTGGCACACCTGAAGCTATCTTGATTGGAATAAACTTGTACCACTTAATACATTTAATTTAAAAAAGGAACAACATTATGGGGCTCATTTTGTCAGAGAGAATAATTGGTTGGTGTTAAAGAAAGAAAAATTAGAACATATTTCAAGTGTGATGTCATATGTCTTCTTCTTATATTTCAATAGGAGCAGCCTGTCAGTTCATGCCTTTGTGTTCTACTGCATCTTCCCAGAGTGTTCTAAAGAACAACTAGAGTGCTAACAGTCTTACTTATGAGAAAATTATGGCATACCTGACACCATCTTGAGTGGAAGAAACTGATAACTCTTAAAACATTTAATTTAAAAAGGAACAATATTAGGGGAATCATTTTGTCATAGAAAATATGGTTAGAGCTGTAGAAAGAAACATTAGCACATGTCTCAAGTGTGATCTCAAATATCTTCCTATTATATTTCAACAGGAGCAGCCTGTCAGTTGATGCCTTTTTGTTCTACTGCAGCTTCCCAGAGTGATCTAAAGAACAACTACAGCGCTAACAGCCTTACATATGATAAAAGAATGGCACACCTGAAGCCGTCTTGATTGGAATAAACTGGTAACACTTAAAACAATTAATTTAAAAAAGGAACAAAATGATGAGGCTCATTTTGTCACAGAAATTATGGTTAGTGCTGTAGAAAGAAAAATTAGCACATGTTTCATGTGTGATCTCAAATATCTCCCTGTTATATTTCAACAGGAGCTGCCTGTCAGTTGATGCCTTTGTGTTCTACTGCAGCTTCCCAGAGAGTTCTAAAGAACAACTAGAGCACTAACAGTCTTCCTTATTACAAAATTACGGCACACCTGAAGCCATCTTGATTGGAATAAACTGGTAACACTTAAAACTTTCAATTTAAAAAGGAACAAAATGATGGGGTTCATTTTCTCATACAAATTATGGTTAGTGCTGTAGAAAGAAAAATTAGGACATGTTTCAAGTGTGATCTCACATGTCTTCCCGTTATATTTCAACAGGTGCAGCCTGTCAGTTGATGCCTTTGTGTTCTACTGCAGCTTCCCAGAATGTTCTAAAGAACAACTAGAGCGCTAACAGTCTTACTTATGACAAAATTATGGCACACCTGAATCCATCTCGATTGGAATAAACTGGTAACTCTTAAAACATTTAATTGAAAAAGGAACAAAATGATGGGGCTCATTTTGTCCTAGAAATTATGGTTAGTGCTGTAGAATGAAAAATGAGGACATGTTTTAAGTGAGATCTCAAATATCTTCCTGTTATATTTCAACAGGAGCAGCCTATCAGTTGATGCCTTTGTGTTCTACTGCTGCTTCGCAGAGAGATCTAAAGAACAACTAGAGCGCTAACAGTCTTACTTATGACAAAATGATGGCACACTTGAAGCCATCTTGATTGGAATAAACGGGTAACTCTTAAACCATTTAATTTAAAAATGAACAAAATTAGGGGGTTCATTCTGTCATAGAAATTATGGTTAGTGCTGTAGAAAGAAAAATTAGGACATGTTTCAAGTGTTATCTCAAATATCTTCCTGTTATGTTTCAACAGGACCAGTCTGTCAGTTTATGCCTTTGTGTTCTACTGCAGTTTCCCAGAGTGTTTTAAAGAACAACTAGAGTGCTAACAGCCTTACTTATGACAAAAGTATGGCACACCTGAAGCCATCTTGATTGGAATAAACTTGTACCACTTAAAACATTTAATTTAAAAAAGGAACAAAATTATGGGGCTCATTTTGTCATTGAAATTAAGGTTAGTGTTGTAGAAAGAAAAATTAGGACATGTTTCAAGTGTGATCTCAAATGTCTTGTTCTTATATTTCATCAGGAGCATCCTGTCAGTTAATGCCTTTGTGTTCTACTGCAGCTTCCCAGAGTGATCTAAAGAACAACTAGAGCACTAACAGTCTTACTTATGACAAAATAATGGCACACTTGAAGCCATCTTGATTGGAATAAACTGGTAACTCTTAAAACATTTAATTTAAAAAGGAACAAAATTAGGGGGTTCATTCTGTCATAGAAATTATGGTTAGTGCTGTAGAAAGAAAAATGAGGACATGTTTTAAGTGAGATCTCAAATATCTTCCTGTTATATTTCAAAAGGAGCAGCCTGTCAGTTGATGCCTTTGTGTTCTACTGCAGCTTCCCAGAGTGCTCTAAAGAACAACTAGAGCGCTAACAGCCTTACTTATGATAAAAGAATGGCACACCCGAAGCCGTCTTGATTGGAATAAACTGGTAACACTTAAAAGATTTATTTTAAAAAAGGAACAGAATGATGGGGCTCATTTTGTCATATAAATTATGGTCAGTGCTGTAGAAAGAAAAAATAGGACAAGTTTCAAGTGTGATCTGAAATGTCTTCCTGATATATTTCAACAGGAGCAGCCTGTCAGTTGATGCCTTTGTGTTCTACTGCAGCTTCCCAGAGTGTTCTAAAGAACAACTAGAGCGCTAACAGTCTTACTTATGACAAAATTATGGAACACCTGAAGCCATCTTGATTGGAATAAACTGGTAACTCTTAAAACATTTAATTTAAAAATGAACAAAATTAGGGGGTTCATTCTGTCATAGAAATTATGGTTAGTGCTGTAGAAAGAAAAATTAGGACATATTTCAAGTGTTATCTCAAATATCTTCCTGTTATGTTTCAACAGGACCAGTCTGTCAGTTTATGCCTTTGTGTTCTACTGTAGTTTCCCAGAGTGTTTTAAAGAACAACTAGAGTGCTAACAGCCTTACTTATGACAAAAGTATGGCACGCCTGAAGCCATCTTGATTGGAATAAACTTGTACCACTTAAAACATTTAATTTAAAAAATGAACAAAATTATGGGGCTCATTTTGTCATTGAAATTATGGTTAGTGCTGTAGAAAGAAAAATGAGGACATGTTTCAAGTGTGATCTAAAATGTCTTGTTCTTATATTTCATCAGGAGCATCCTGTCAGTTAATGCCTTTGTGTTCTACTGCAGCTTCGCAGAGTGATTTAAAGAACAACTAGAGCGCTAACAGTCTTACTTATGACAAAATGATGGCACACTTGAAGCCTTCTTGATTGGAATAAACTGGTAACTCTTAAAACATTTAATTTAAAAATGAACAAAATGAGGGGGTTCATTTTGTCATAGAAATTATGGTTAGTGCTGTAGAAAGAAAAATTAGCACATGTTTCAAGTGTGATCTCAAATATCTTCCTGTTACATTTCAACAGGAGCAGCCTGTCAGTTGATGCCTTTGTGTTCTACTGCAGCTTCCCAGAGTGCTCTAAAGAACAACTAGAGCACTAACAGCCTTACTTATGATAAAAGAATGGCACACCTGAAGCTGTCTTGGTTGGAATAAACTGGTAACACTTAAAACATTTATTTTAAAAAAGGAACAAAATGATGGGGCTCATTTTGTCATAGAAATTATGGTTAGTGCTGTAGAAAGAAAAATGAGGACATGTTTTAAGTGAGATCTCAAATATCTTCCTGTTATATTTCAACAGGAGCAGCCTGTCAGTTGATTCCTTTGTGTTCTACTGCAGCTTCCCAGAGTGATCTAAACAACAACTAGAGCGCTAACTGTCTTACTTATGACAAAATTATGGCACACCTGAAGCCATCTTGATTGGAATAAACTGGTAACTCTTAAAACATTTAATATAAAAAGGAACAAAATTAGGGGGTTCATTCTGTCATAGAAATTATGGTTAGTGCTGTAGAAAGAAAACTGAGGACATGTTTTAAGTGAGATCTCAAATATCTTCCAGTTATATTTCAACAGGAGCAGCCTGTCAGTTGATGCCTTTGTGTTCTACTGCAGCTTCCCAGAGTGTTCTAAAGAACAACTAGAGCACTAACAGCCTTACTTACGACAAAAGTGTGGCACACCTGAAGCCATCATGATTGGAATAAACTTGTACCACTTAAAACATTTAATTTAAAAAAGGAACAAAATTATGGGGCTCATTTTGTCAGAGAGAATAATTGGTTGGTGTTAAAGAAAGAAAAATTAGGACATATTTCAAGTGTGATCTCATATGTCTTCTTCTTATATTTCAATAGGAGCAGCCTGTCAGTTCATGCCTTTATGTTCTACTGCATCTTCCCAGAGTGTTCTAAAGAACAACTACAGTGCTAACAGTCTTACTTATGAGAAAATTATGGCATACCTGACACCATCTTGAGTGGAAGAAACTGATAACTCTTAAAACATTTAATATTAGGGGAATCATTTTGTCATAGAAATTATGGTTAGAGCTGTAGAAAGAAACATTAACACATGTTTCAAGTGTGATCTCAAATATCTTCCTATTATCTTTCAACAGGAGCAGCCTGTCAGTTGATGCCTTTGTGTTCTACTGCAGCTTCTCAGAGTGATCTAAAGAACTACAGCGCTAACAGCCTTACATATGATAAAAGAATGGCACACCTGAATCCGTCTTGATTGGAATAAACTGGTAACACTTAAAACAATTAATTTAAAAAAGGAACAAAATGATGAGGCTCATTTTTTCACAGCAATTATGGTTAGTGCTGTAGAAAGAAAAATTAGCAAATGTTTCACGTCTGATCTCAAATATCTCCCTGTTATATTTCAACAGGAGCTGCCTGTCAGTTGATGCCTTTGTGTTCTACTGCAGCTTCCCAGAGTGTTCTAAAGAACACGTAGAGCACTAAAAGCCTTACTTATGACAAAAGAATGGCACACCTGAAGCCATCTTGATTGGAATAAACTGGTAACGCTTAAAACATTTAATTTAAAAAGGAACAAAATGATGGGGTTCATTTTGTCATAGAAATTATGGTTAGTGCTGTAGAAAGAAAAGTTAGGACATGTTTCAAGTGTTATCTCAAATATCTTTCTGTTATATTGCAACAGGAGCAGCCTGTCAGTTGATGCCTTTGTGTTCTACTGCTGCTTCGCAGAGAGATCTAAAGAACAACTAGAGCGCTGACAGTCTTACTTATGACAAAATGATGGCACACTTGAAGCCATCTTGATTGGAATAAACTGGTAACTCTTAAAACATTTAATTTAAAAATGAACAAAATTAGGGGGTTCATTCTGTCATAGAAATTATGGTTAGTGCTGTAGAAAGAAAAATTAGGACATGTTTCAAGTGTTATCTCAAATATCTTCCTGTTATGTTTCAACAGGACCAGTCTGTCAGTTTATGCCTTTGTGTTCTACTGCAGTTTCCCAGAGTGTTTTAAAGAACAACTAGAGTGCTAACAGCCTTACTTATGACAAAAGTATGGCACACCTGAAGCCATCTTGATTGGAATAAACTTGTACCACTTAAAACATTTAATTTAAAAAAGGAACAAAATTATGGGGCTCATTTTGTCATTGAAATTAAGGTTAGTGTTGTAGAAAGAAAAATTAGGACATGTTTCAAGTGTGATCTCAAATGTCTTGTTCTTATATTTCATCAGGAGCATCCTGTCAGTTAATGCCTTTGTGTTCTACTGCAGCTTCCCAGAGTGATCTAAAGAACAACTAGAGCACTAACAGTCTTACTTATGACAAAATAATGGCACACTTGAAGCCATCTTGATTGGAATAAACTGGTAACTCTTAAAACATTTAATTTAAAAAGGAACAAAATTAGGGGGTTCATTCTGTCATAGAAATTATGGTTAGTGCTGTAGAAAGAAAACGAGGACATGTTTTAAGTGAGATCTCAAATATCTTCCTGTTATATTTCAAAAGGAGCAGCCTGTCAGTTGATGCCTTTGTGTTCTACTGCAGCTTCCCAGAGTGTTCTAAAGAACAACTAGAGCGCTAACAGCCTTACTTATGACAAAAGTGTGGCACACCTGAAGCCATCATGATTGGAATAAACTTGTACCACTTAAAACATTTAATTTAAAAAAGGAACAAAATTATGGGGCTCATTTTGTCAGAGAGAATAATTGGTTGGTGTTAAAGAAAGAAAAATTAGGACATATTTCAAGTGTGATCTCATATGTCTTCTTCTTATATTTCAATAGGAGCAGCCTGTCAGTTCATGCCTTTATGTTCTACTGCATCTTCCCAGAGTGTTCTAAAGAACAACTACAGTGCTAACAGTCTTACTTATGAGAAAATTATGGCATACCTGACACCATCTTGAGTGGAAGAAACTGATAACTCTTAAAACATTTAATATTAGGGGAATCATTTTGTCATAGAAATTATGGTTAGAGCTGTAGAAAGAAACAGCACATGTTTCAAGTGTGATCTCAAATACCTTCCTATTATCTTTCAACAGGAGCAGCCTGTCAGTTGATGCCTTTGTGTTCTACTGCAGCTTCTCAGAGTGATCTAAAGAACTACAGCGCTAACAGCCTTACATATGATAAAAGAATGGCACACCTGAAGCCGTCTTGATTGGAATAAACTGGTAACACTTAAAACAATTAATTTGAAAAAGGAACAAAATGATGAGGCTCATTTTTTCACAGCAATTATGGTTAGTGCTGTAGAAAGAAAAATTAGCAAATGTTTCACGTGTGATCTCAAATATCTCCCTGTTATATTTCAACAGGAGCTGCCTGTCAGTTGATGCCTTTGTGTTCTACTGCAGCTTCCCAGAGTGTTCTAAAGAACACGTAGAGCACTAAAAGCCTTACTTATGACAAAAGAATGGCACACCTGAAGCCATCTTGATTGGAATAAACTGGTAACGCTTAAAACATTTAATTTAAAAAGGAACAAAATGATGGGGTTCATTTTGTCATAGAAATTATGGTTAGTGCTGTAGAAAGAAAAGTTAGGACATGTTGCAAGTGTTATCGCAAATATCTTTCTGTTATATTGCAACAGGAGCAGCCTGTCAGTTGATGCCTTTGTGTTCTACTGCTGCTTCGCAGAGAGATCTAAAGAACAACTAGAGCGCTGACAGTCTTACTTATGACAAAATGATGGCACACTTGAAGCCATCTTGATTGGAATAAACTGGTAACTCTTAAAACATTTAATTTAAAAAGGAACAAAATTTGGGGGTTCATTCTGTCATAGAAATTATGGTTAGTGCTGTAGAAAGAAAAATGAGGACATGTTTTAAGTGAGATCTCAAATATCTTCCTGTTATATTTCAAAAGGAGCAGCCTGTCAGTTGATGCCTTTGTGTTCTACTGCAGCTTCCCAGAGTGCTCTAAAGAACAACTAGAGCGCTAACAGCCTTACTTATGATAAAAGAATGCCACACCAGAAGCCGTCTTGATTGGAATAAACTGGTAACACTTAAAAGATTTATTTTAAAAAAGGAACAGAATGGTGGGGCTCATTTTGTCATAGAAATTATGGTCAGTGCTGTAGAAAGAAAAAATAGGACAAGTTTCAAGTGTGATCTGAAATGTCTTCCTGATATATTTCAACAGGAGCAGCCTGTCAGTTGATGCCTTTGTGTTCTACTGCAGCTTCCCAGAGTGTTCTAAAGAACAGCTAGAGCGCTAACAGTCTTACTTATGACAAAATTATGGAACACCTGAAGCCATCTTGATTGGAATAAACTGGTAACTCTTAAAACATTTAATTTAAAAATGAACAAAATTAGGGGGTTCATTCTGTCATAGAAATTATGGTTAGTGCTGTAGAAAGAAAAATTAGGACATGTTTCAAGTGTTATCTCAAATATCTTCCTGTTATGTTTCAACAGGACCAGTCTGTCAGTTTATGCCTTTGTGTTCTACTGCAGTTTCCTAGAGTGTTTTAAAGAACAACTAGAGTGCTAACAGCCTTACTTATGACAAAAGTATGGCACGCCTGAAGCCATCTTGATTGTAATAAACTTGTACCACTTAAAACATTTAATTTAAAAAATGAACAAAATTATGGGGCTCATTTTGTCATTGAAATTATGGTTAGTGTTGTAGAAAGAAAAATTAGGACATGTTTCAAGTGTGATCTAAAATGTCTTGTTCTTATATTTCATCAGGAGCATCCTGTCAGTTAATGCCTTTGTGTTCTACTGCAGCTTCGCAGAGTGATTTAAAGAACAACTAGAGCGCTAACAGTCTTACTTATGACAAAATGATGGCACACTTGAAGCCATCTTGATTGGAATAAACTGGTAACTCTTAAAACATTTAATTTAAAAATGAACAAAATGAGGGGGTTCATTTTGTCATAGAAATTATGGTTAGTGCTGTAGAAAGAAAAATTAGCACATGTTTCAAGTGTGATCTCAAATATCTTCCTGTTACATTTCAACAGGAGCAGCCTGTCAGTTGATGCCTTTGTGTTCTACTGCAGATTCCCAGAGAGTTCTAAAGAACAACTAGAGCGCTAACAGTCTTACTTATTACAAAATTATGGCACACCTGAAGCCATCTTGATTGGAATAAACTGGTAATAATTAAAACATTTAATTTAAAAAGGAACAAAATGATGGGGTTCATTTTCTCATACAAATTATGGTTAGTGCTGTAGAAAGAAAAATTAGGACATGTTTCAAGTGTGATCTCAAATGTCTTCCCGTTATATTTCATCAGGAGCAGCCTGTCAGTTGATGCCTTTGTGTTCTACTGCAGCTTCCCAGAGTGTTCTAAACAACAACTAGAGCGCTAACAGCCTTACTTATGACAAAAGTATGGCACACCTGAATCCATATTGATTGGAATAAACTGGTAACTCTAAAAACATTTAATTGAAAAAGGAACAAAATGATGGGGCTCATTTTGTCCTAGAAATTATGGTTAGTGCTGTAGAATGAAAAATTAGGACATGTTTTAAGTGAGATCTCAAATATCTTCCTGTTATATTTCAACAGGAGCAGCCTGTCAGTTGATGCCTTTGTGTTCTACTGCAGCTTCCCAGAGTGTTCTAAAGAACAACTAGAGCGCTAACAGCCTTACTTATGACAAAAGTATGGCACACCTGAAGCCATCTTGATTGGAATAAACTGGTAACTCTTAAAACATTTAATTTAAAAAGGAACAAAATTAGGGGGTTCATTCTGTCATAGAAATTATGGTTAGTGCTGTAGAAAGAAAAATGAGGACATGTTTTAAGTGAGATATCAAATATCTTCCTATTATATTTCAACAGGAGCAGCCTGTCAGTTGATGCCTTTGTGTTCTACTGCAGCTTCCCAGAGTGCTCTAAAGAACAACTAGAGCGCCTACAGCCTTACTTATGATAAAAGAATGGCACACCCGAAGCCGTCTTGATTGGAATAAACTGGTAACACTTAAAAGATTTATTTTAAAAAAGGAACAGAATGATGGGGCTCATTTTGTCATTGAAATTAAGGTTAGTGTTGTAGAAAGAAAAATTAGGACATGTTTCAAGTGTGATCTCAAATGTCTTGTTCTTATATTTCATCAGGAGCATCCTGTCAGTTAATGCCTTTGTGTTCTACTGCAGCTTCCCAGAGTGATCTAAAGAACAACTAGAGCACTAACAGTCTTACTTATGACAAAATGATGGCACACTTGAAGCCATCTTGATTGGAATAAACTGGTAACTCTTAAAACATTTAATTTAAAAAGGAACAAAATTAGGGGGTTCATTCTGTCATAGAAATTATGGTTAGTGCTGTAGAAAGAAAAATGAGGACATGTTTTAAGTGAGATCTCAAATATCTTCCTGTTATATTTCAAAAGGAGCAGCCTGTCAGTTGATGCCTTTGTGTTCTACTGCAGCTTCCCAGAGTGCTCTAAAGAACAACTAGAGCGCTAACAGCCTTACTTATGATAAAAGAATGGCACACCCGAAGTCGTCTTGATTGGAATAAACTGGTAACACTTAAAAGATTTATTTTAAAAAAGGAACAGAATGATGGGGCTCATTTTGTCATAGAAATTATGGTCAGTGCTGTAGAAAGAAAAAATAGGACAAGTTTCAAGTGTGATCTGAAATGTCTTCTTGATATATTTCAACAGAAGCAGCCTGTCAGTTGATGCCTTTGTGTTCTACTGCAGCTTCCCAGAGTGTTCTAAAGAACAACTAGAGCGCTAACAGTCTTACTTATGACAAAATTATGGCACACCTGAATCCATATTGATTGGAATAAACTGGTAACTCTTAAAACATTTAATTGAAAAAGGAACAAAATGATGGGGCTCATTTTGTCCTAGAAATTATGGTTAGTGCTGTAGAATGAAAAATTAGGACATGTTTTAAGTGAGATCTCAAATATCTTCCTGTTATATTTCAACAGGAGCAGCCTGTCAGTTGATGCCTTTGTGTTCTACTGCAGCTTTCCAGAGTGTTCTAAAGAACAACTAGAGCGCTAACAGCCTTACTTATGACAAAAGTATGGCACACCTGAAGCCATCTTGATTGGAATAAACTGGTAACTCTTAAAACATTTAATTTAAAAAGGAACAAAATTAGGGGGTTCATTCTGTCATAGAAATTATGGTTAGTGCTGTAGAAAGAAAAATGAGGACATGTTTTAAGTGAGATATCAAATATCTTCCTATTATATTTCAACAGGAGCAGCCTGTCAGTTGATGCCTTTGTGTTCTACTGCAGCTTCCCAGAGTGCTCTAAAGAACAACTAGAGCGCCTACAGCCTTACTTATGATAAAAGAATGGCACACCCGAAGCCGTCTTGATTGGAATAAACTGGTAACACTTAAAAGATTTATTTTAAAAAAGGAACAGAATGATAGGGCTCATTTTGTCATAGAAATTATGGTCAGTGCTGCAGAAAGAAAAAATAGGACATGTTTCAAGTGTGATCTGAAATGTCTTCCTGTTATATTTCAACAGGAGCAGCCTGTCAGTTGATGCCTTTGTGTTCTACTGCAGCTTTCCAGAGTGTTCTAAAGAACAACTAGAGCGCTAACAGTCTTACTTATGACAAAATTATGGCACACCTGAAGCCATCTTGATTGGAATAAACTGGTAACTCTTAAAACATTTAATTTAAAAAGGAACAACATGAGGGGACTGCATTTTGTCATAGAAATTATGGTTAGTGCTGTAGAAAGATAAATTAGCACATGTTTTAAGTGAGATCTCAAATTTCTTCCTGTTATATTTCAACAGGAGCAGCCTGTCAGTTGATGCCTTTGTGTTCTACTGCAGCTTCCCAGAGTGTTCTAAAGAACAAGTAGAGCACTAACAGCTTTACTTATGACAAAAGAATGGCACACCTGAAGCCATCTTGATTAGAATAAACTGGTAACACTTAAAACATTTAATTTAAAAAGGAACAAAATAATGAGGTTCATTTTGTCATAGAAATTATGGTTAGTGCTGTAGAAAGAAAAATTAGGACATGTTTCAAGTGTTATCTCAAATATCTTTCTGTTATATTTCAACAAGAGCAGCCTGTCAGTTGATGCCTTTGTGTTCTACTGCAGCTTCCCAGAGTGTTCTAAAGAACACGTAGAGCACTAACAGCCTTACTTATGACAAAAGAATGGCACACCTGAAGCCATTTTGATTGGAATAAACTGGTAACGCTTAAAACATTTAATTTAAAAAGGAACAAAATGATGGGGTTCATTTTGTCATAGGAATTATGGTTAGTGCTGTAGAAAGAAAAGTTAGGACATGTTTCAAGTGTTATCTCAAATATCTTTCTGTTATATTTCAACAGGAGCAGCCTGTCAGTTGATGCCTCTGTGTTCTACTGCTGCTTCGCAGAGAGATCTAAAGAACAACTAGAGCGCTAACAGTCTTACTTATGACAAAATGATGGCACACTTAAAGCCATCTTGATTGGAATAAACTGGTAACTCTTAAAACATATAATTTAAAAATGAACAAAATTAGGGGGTTCATTCTGTCATAGAAATTATGGTTAGTGCTGTAGAAAGAAAAATTAGGACATGTTTCAAGTGTTATCTCAAATGTCTTGTTCTTATATTTCATCAGGAGCATCCTGTCAGTTAATGCCTTTGTGTTCTACTGCAGCTTCCCAGAGTGATCTAAAGAACAACTAGAGCACTAACAGTCTTACTTATGACAAAATGATGGCACACTTGAAGCCATCTTGATTGGAATAAACTGGTAACTCTTAAAACATTTAATTTAAAAAGGAACAAAATTAGGGGGTTCATTCTGTCATAGAAATTATGGTTAGTGCTGTAGAAAGAAAAATGAGGACATGTTTTAAGTGAGATCTCAAATATCTTCCTGTTATATTTCAAAAGGAGCAGCCTGTCAGTTGATGCCTTTGTGTTCTACTGCAGCTTCCCAGAGTGCTCTAAAGAACAACTAGAGCGCTAACAGTCTTACTTATGACAAAATTATGGAACACCTGAAGCCATCTTGATTGGAATAAACTGGTAACTCTTAAAACATTTAATTTAAAAATGAACAAAATTAGGGGGTTCATTCTGTCATAGAAATTATGGTTAGTGCTGTAGAAAGAAAAATTAGGACATGTTTCAAGTGTTATCTCAAATATCTTCCTGTTATGTTTCAACAGGACCAGTCTGTCAGTTTATGCCTTTGTGTTCTACTGCAGTTTCCCAGAGTGTTTTAAAGAACAACTAGAGTGCTAACGGCCTTACTTATGACAAAAGTATGGCACGCCTGAAGCCATCTTGATTGGAATAAACTTGTACCACTTAAAACATTTAATTTAAAAAAGGAACACAATTATGGGGCTCATTTTGTCATTGAAATTATGGTTAGTGTTGTAGAAAGAAAAATTAGGACATGTTTCAAGTGTGATCTCAAATGTCTTGTTCTTATATTTCATCAGGAGCATCCTGTCAGTTAATGCCTTTGTGTTCTACTGCAGCTTCGCAGAGTGATCTAAAGAACAACTAGAGCGCTAACAGTCTTACTTATGACAAAATGATGGCACACTTGAAGCCATCTTGATTGGAATAAACTGGTAACTCTTAAAACATTTAATTTAAAAATGAACAAAATGAGGGGGTTCATTTTGTCATAGAAATTATGGTTAGTGCTGTAGAAAGAAAAATTAGCACATGTTTCAAGTGTGATCTCAAATATCTTCCTGTTACATTTCAACAGGAGCAGCCTGTCAGTTGATGCCTTTGTGTTCTACTGCAGCTTCCCAGAGTGCTCTAAAGAACAACTACAGCACTAACAGCCTTACTTATGATAAAAGAATGGCTCATCTGAAGCTGTCTTGGTTGGAATAAACTGGTAACACTTAAAACATTTATTTTAAAAAAGGAACAAAATGATGGGGCTCATTTTGTCATAGAAATTATGGTCAGTGCTGTAGAAAGAAAAATGAGGACATGTTTTAAGTGAGATCTCAAATATCTTCCTGTTATATTTCAACAGGAGCAGCCTGTCAGTTGATTCCTTTGTGTTCTACTGCAGCTTCCCAGAGTGATCTAAACAACAACTAGAGCGCTAACTGTCTTACTTATGACAAAATTATGGCACACCTGAAGCCATCTTGAATGGAATAAACTGGTAACTCTTAAAACATTTAATTTAAAAAGGAACAAAATTAGGGGGTTCATTCTGTCATAGAAATTATGGTTAGTGCTGTAGAAAGAAAACTGAGGACATGTTTTAAGTGAGATCTCAAATATCTTCCAGTTATATTTCAACAGGAGCAGCCTGTCAGTTGATGCCTTTGTGTTCTACTGCAGCTTCCCAGAGTGCTCTAAAGAACAACTAGAGCGCTAACAGCCTTACTTATGATAAAAGAATGGCACACCCGAAGCCGTCTTGATTGGAATAAACTGGTAACATTTAAAAGATTTATTTTAAAAAAGGAACAGAATGATGGGGCTCATTTTGTCATAGAAATTATGGTCAGTGCTGTAGAAAGAAAAAATAGGACAAGTTTCAAGTGTGATCTGAAATGTCTTCCTGATATATTTCAACAGAAGCAGCCTGCCAGTTGATGCCTTTGTGTTCTACTGCAGCTTCCCAGAGTGTTCTAAAGAACAACTAGAGCGCTAACAGTCTTACTTATGACAAAATTATGGAACACCTGAAGCCATCTTGATTGGAATAAACTGGTAACTCTTAAAACATTTAATTTAAAAAGGAACAAAATTAGGGGGTTCATTCTGTCATAGAAATTATTGTTAATGCTGTAGAAAGAAAACTGAGGACATGTTTTAAGTGAGATCTCAAATATCTTCCAGTTATATTTCAACAGGAGCAGCCTGTCAGTTGATGCCTTTGTGTTCTACTGCAGCTTCCCAGAGTGTTCTAAAGAACAACTAGAGCGCTAACAGCCTTACTTACGACAAAAGTGTGGCACACCTGAAGCCATCTTGATTGGAATAAACTTGTACCACTTAAAACATTTAATTTAAAAAAGGAACAAAATTATGGGGCTCATTTTGTCAGAGAGAATAATTGGTTGGTGTTAAAGAAAGAAAAATTAGGACATATTTCAAGTGTGATCTCATATGTCTTCTTCTTATATTTCAATATGAGCAGCCTGTCTGTTCATGCCTTTATGTTCTACTGCATCTTCCCAGAGTGTTCTAAAGAACAACTAGAGTGCTAACAGTCTTACTAATGAGAAAATTATGGCATACCTGACACCATCTTGAGTGGAAAAAACTGATAACTCTTAAAACATTTAATTTAAAAAGGAACAATATTAGGGGAATCATTTTGTCATAGAAACTATGGTTAGAGCTGTAGAAAGAAACATTAGCACATGTTTCAAGTGTGATCTCAAATATCTTCCTATTATCTTTCAACAGGAGCAGCCTGTCAGTTGATGCCTTTGTGTTCTACTGCAGCTTCTCAGAGTGATCTAAAGAACAACTACAGCGCTAACAGCCTTACATATGATAAAAGAATGACACACCTGAAGCGGTCTTGATTGGAATAAACTGGTAACACTTAAAACAATTAATTTAAAAAAGGAACAAAATGATGAGGCTCATTTTTTCACAGAAATTATGGTTAGTGCTGTAGAAAGAAAAATTAGCACATGTTTCACGTGTGATCTCAAATATCTCCCTGTTATATTTCAACAGGAGCTGCCTGTCAGTTGATGCTTTTGTGTTCTACTGCAGATTCCCAGAGAGTTCTAAAGAACAACTAGAGCGCTAACAGTCTTACTTATTACAAAATTATGGCACACCTGAAGCCATCTTGATTGGAATAAACTGGTAATACTTAAAACATTTAATTTAAAAAGGAACAAAATGATGGGGTTCATTTTCTCATACAAATTATGGTTAGTGCTGTAGAATGAAAAATTAGGAAATGTTTCAAGTGTGATCTCAAATGTCTTCCCGTTATATTTCAACAGGAGCAGCCTGTCAGTTGATGCCTTTGTGTTCTACTGCAGCTTCCCAGAGTGTTCTAAAGAACAACTAGAGCGCTAACAGTCTTACTTATGACAAAATTATGGCACACCTGAATCCATATTGATTGGAATAAACTTGTAACTCTTAAAACATTTAATTGAAAAAGGAACAAAATGATGGGGCTCATTTTGTCCTAGAAATTATGGTTAGTGCTGTAGAATGAAAAATTAGGACATGTTTTAAGTGAGATCTCAAATATCTTCCTGTTATATTTCGACAGGAGCAGCCTGTCAGTTGATGCCTTTGTGTTCTACTGCAGCTTCCCAGAGTGTTCTAAAGAACAACTAGAGCGCTAACAGCCTTACTTATGACAAAAGTATGGCACACCTGAAGCCATCTTGATTGGAATAAACTGGTAACTCTTAAAACATTTAATTTAAAAAGGAACAAAATTAGGGAGTTCATTCTGTCATAGAAATTATGGTTAGTGCTGTAGAAAGAAAAATAAGGACATGTTTTAAGTGAGATATCAAATATCTTCCTGTTATATTTCAACAGGAGCAGCCTGTCAGTTGATGCCTTTGTGTTCTACTGCAGCTTCCCAGAGTGCTCTAAAGAACAACTAGAGCGCCTACAGCCTTACTTATGATAAAAGAATGGCACACCCGAAGCCGTCTTGATTGGAATAAACTGGTAACACTTAAAAGATTTATTTTAAAAAAGGTACAGAATGATGGGGCTCATTTTGTCATAGAAATTATGGTCAGTGCTGCAGAAAGAAAAAATAGGACATGTTTCAAGTGTGATCTGAAATGTCTTCCTGTTATATTTCAACAGGAGCAGCCTGTCAG
This sequence comes from Triturus cristatus, assembly GCF_964204655.1. NCBI lineage: Eukaryota > Metazoa > Chordata > Amphibia > Caudata > Salamandridae > Triturus > Triturus cristatus. The sequence goes on from NC_140579.1 coordinate 1,227,759,285, forward strand.
TTGATGCCTTTGTGTTCTACTGCAGCTTCCCAGAGTGTTCTAAAGAACAACTAGAGCGCTAACAGTCTTACTTATGACAAAATTATGGCACACCTGAAGCCATCTTGATTGGAATAAACTGGTAACTCTTAAAACATTTAATTTAAAAAGGAACAAAATGAGGGGACTGCATTTTGTCATAGAAATTATGGTTAGTGCTGTAGAAAGATAAATTAGCACATGTTTTAAGTGAGATCTCAAATTTCTTCCTGTTATATTTCAGCAGGAGCAGCCTGTCAGTTGATGCCTTTGTGTTCTACTGCAGCTTCCCAGAGTGTTCTAAAGAACAAGTAGAGCACTAACAGCTTTACTTATGACAAAAGAATGGAACACGTGAAGCCATCTTGATTGGAATAAACTGGTAACACTTAAAACATTTAATTTAAAAAGGAACAAAATGATGAGGTTCATTTTGTCATAGAAATTATGGTTAGTGCTGTAGAAAGAAAAATTAGGACATGTTTCAAGTGTTATCTCAAATATCTTTCTGTTATATTTCAACAGGAGCAGCCTGTCAGTTGATGCCTTTGTGTTCTACTGCAGCTTCCCAGAGTGCTCTAAAGAACAACTAGAGCGCTAACAGTCTTACTTATGACAAAATTATGGAACACCTGAAGCCATCTTGATTGGAATAAACTGGTAACTCTTAAAACATTTAATTTAAAAATGAACAAAATTAGGGGGTTCATTCTGTCATAGAAATTATGGTTAGTGCTGTAGAAAGAAAAATTAGGACATGTTTCAAGTGTTATCTCAAATATCTTCCTGTTATGTTTCAACAGGACCAGTCTGTCAGTTTATGCCTTTGTGTTCTACTGCAGTTTCCCAGAGTGTTTTAAAGAACAACTAGAGTGCTAACGGCCTTACTTATGACAAAAGTATGGCACGCCTGAAGCCATCTTGATTGGAATAAACTTGTACCACTTAAAACATTTAATTTAAAAAAGGAACAAAATTATGGGGCTCATTTTGTCATTGAAATTATGGTTAGTGTTGTAGAAAGAAAAATTAGGACATGTTTCAAGTATGATCTCAAATGTCTTGTTCTTATATTTCATCAGGAGCATCCTGTCAGTTAATGCCTTTGTGTTCTACTGCAGCTTCGCAGAGTGATCTAAAGAACAACTAGAGCGCTAACAGTCTTACTTATGACAAAATGATGGCACACTTGAAGCCATCTTGATTGGAATAAACTGGTAACTCTTAAAACATTTAATTTAAAAATGAACAAAATGAGGGGGTTCATTTTGTCATAGAAATTATGGTTAGTGCTGTAGAAAGAAAAATTAGCACATGTTTCAAGTGTGATCTCAAATATCTTCCTGTTACATTTCAACAGGAGCAGCCTGTCAGTTGATGCCTTTGTGTTCTACTGCAGCTTCCCAGAGTGCTCTAAAGAACAACTAGAGCACTAACAGCCTTACTTATGATAAAAGAATGGCTCATCTGAAGCTGTCTTGGTTGGAATAAACTGGTAACACTTAAAACATTTATTTTAAAAAAGGAACAGAATGATGGGGCTCATTTTGTCATAGAAATTATGGTCAGTGCTGCAGAAAGAAAAAATAGGACATGTTTCAAGTGTGATCTGAAATGTCTTCCTGTTATATTTCAACAGGAGCAGCCTGTCAGTTGATGCCTTTGTGTTCTACTGCAGCTTCCCAGAGTGTTCTAAAGAACAACTAGAGCGCTAACAGTCTTACTTATGACAAAATTATGGCACACCTGAAGCCATCTTGATTGGAATAAACTGGTAACTCTTAAAACATTTAATTTAAAAAGGAACAAAATGAGGGGACTGCATTTTGTCATAGAAATTATGGTTAGTGCTGTAGAAAGATAAATTAGCACATGTTTTAAGTGAGATCTCAAATTTCTTCCTGTTATATTTCAGCAGGAGCAGCCTGTCAGTTGATGCCTTTGTGTTCTACTGCAGCTTCCCAGAGTGTTCTAAAGAACAAGTAGAGCACTAACAGCTTTACTTATGACAAAAGAATGGAACACGTGAAGCCATCTTGATTGGAATAAACTGGTAACACTTAAAACATTTAATTTAAAAAGGAACAAAATGATGAGGTTCATTTTGTCATAGAAATTATGGTTAGTGCTGTAGAAAGAAAAATTAGGACATGTTTCAAGTGTTATCTCAAATATCTTCCTGTTATGTTTCAACAGGAGCAGTCTGTCAGTTGATGCCTTTGTGTTCTACTGCAGTTTCCCAGAGTGTTTTAAAGAACAACTAGAGTGCTAACGGCCTTACTTATGACAAAAGTATGGCACGCCTGAAGCCATCTTGATTGGAATAAACTTGTACCACTTAAAACATTTAATTTAAAAAAGGAACAAAATTATGGGGCTCATTTTGTCATTGAAATTATGGTTAGTGTTGTAGAAAGAAAAATTAGGACATGTTTCAAGTATGATCTCAAATGTCTTGTTCTTAAATTTCATCAGGAGCATCCTGTCAGTTAATGCCTTTGTGTTCTACTGCAGCTTCGCAGAGTGATCTAAAGAACAACTAGAGCGCTAACAGTCTTACTTATGACAAAATGATGGCACACTTGAAGCCATCTTGATTGGAATAAACTGGTAACTCTTAAAACATTTAATTTAAAAATGAACAAAATGAGGGGGTTCATTTTGTCATAGAAATTATGGTTAGTGCTGTAGAAAGAAAAATTAGCACATGTTTCAAGTGTGATCTCAAATATCTTCCTGTTACATTTCAACAGGAGCAGCCTGTCAGTTGATGCCTTTGTGTTCTACTGCAGCTTCCCAGAGTGCTCTAAAGAACAACTAGAGCACTAACAGCCTTACTTATGATAAAAGAATGGCTCATCTGAAGCTGTCTTGGTTGGAATAAACTGGTAACACTTAAAACATTTATTTTAAAAAAGGAACAAAATGATGGGGCTCATTTTGTCATAGAAATTATGGTCAGTGCTGTAGAAAGAAAAATGAGGACATGTTTTAAGTGAGATCTCAAATATCTTCCTGTTATATTTCAACAGGAGCAGCCTGGCAGTTGATTCCTTTGTGTTCTACTGCAGCTTCCCAGAGTGATCTAAGCAACAACTAGAGCGCTAACTGTCTTACTTATGACAAAATTATGGCACACCTGAAGCCATCTTGATTGGAATAAACTGGTAACTCTTAAAACATTTAATTTAAAAAGGAACAAAATTAGGGGGTTCATTCTGTCATAGAAATTATGGTTAGTGCTGTAGAAAGAAAACTGAGGACATGTTTTAAGTGAGATCTCAAATATCTTCCAGTTATATTTCAACAGGAGCAGCCTGTCAGTTGATGCCTTTGTGTTCTACTGCAGCTTCCCAGAGTGCTCTAAAGAACAACTAGAGCGCTAACAGCCTTACTTATGATAAAAGAATGGCACACCCGAAGCCGTCTTGATTGGAATAAACTGGTAACACTTAAAAAGATTTATTTTAAAAAAGGAACAGAATGAGGGGGCTCATTTTGTCATAGAAATTATGGTCAGAGCTGTAGAAAGAAAAAATAGGACAAGTTTCAAGTGTGATCTGAAATGTCTTCCTGATATATTTCAACAGGAGCAGCCTGTCAGTTGATGCCTTTGTGTTCTACTGCAGCTTCCCAGAGTGTTCTAAAGAACAACTAGAGCGCTAACAGTCTTACTTACGACAAAATTATGGAACACCTGAAGCCATCTTGATTGGAATAAACTGGTAACTCTTAAAACATTTAATTTAAAAAGGAACAAAATTAGGGGGTTCATTCTGTCATAGAAATTATGGTTAGTGCTGTAGAAAGAAAACTGAGGACATGTTTTAAGTGAGATCTCAAATATCTTCCAGTTATATTTCAACAGGAGCAGCCTGTCAGTTGATGCCTTTGTGTTCTACTGCAGCTTCCCAGAGTGTTCTAAAGAACAACTAGAGCGCTAACAGCCTTACTTACGACAAAAGTGTGGCACACCTGAAGCCATCTTGATTGGAATAAACTTGTACCACTTAAAACATTTAATTTAAAAAAGGAACAAAATTATGGGGCTCATTTTGTCAGAGAGAATAATTGGTTGGTGTTAAAGAAAGAAAATTTAGGACATATTTCAAGTGTGATCTCATATGTCTTCTTCTTATATTTCAATAGGAGCAGCCTGTCTGTTCATGCCTTTATGTTCTACTGCATCTTCCCAGAGTGTTCTAAAGAACAACTAGAGTGCTAACAGTCTTACTTATGAGAAAATTATGGCATACCTGACACCATCTTGAGTGGAAAAAACTGATAACTCTTAAAACATTTAATTTAAAAAGGAACAATATTAGGGGAATCATTTTTTCATAGAAACTATGGTTAGAGCTGTAGAAAGAAACATTAGCACATGTTTCAAGTGTGATCTCAAATATCTTCCTATTATCTTTCAACAGGAGCAGCCTGTCAGTTGATGCCTTTGTGTTCTACTGCAGCTTCTCAGAGTGATCTAAAGAACAACTACAGCGCTAACAGCCTTACATATGATAAAAGAATGACACACCTGAAGCCGTCTTGATTGGAATAAACTGGTAACACTTAAAACAATTAATTTAAAAAAGGAACAAAATGATGAGGCTCATTTTTTCACAGAAATTATGGTTAGTGCTGTAGAAAGAAAAATTAGCACATGTTTCACGTGTGATCTCAAATATCTCCCTGTTATATTTCAACAGGAGCTGCCTGTCAGTTGATGCTTTTGTGTTCTACTGCAGATTCCCAGAGAGTTCTAAAGAACAACTAGAGCGCTAACAGTCTTACTTATTACAAAATTATGGCACACCTGAAGCCATCTTGATTGGAATAAACTGGTAATACTTAAAACATTTAATTTAAAAAGGAACAAAATGATGGGGTTCATTTTCTCATACAAATTATGGTTAGTGCTGTAGAAAGAAAAATTAGGAAATGTTTCAAGTGTGATCTCAAATGTCTTCCCGTTATATTTCAACAGGAGCAGCCTGTCAGTTGATGCCTTTGTGTTCTACTGCAGCTTCCCAGAGTGTTCTAAAGAACAACTAGAGCGCTAACAGTCTTACTTATGACAAAATTATGGCACACCTGAATCCATATTGATTGGAATAAACTGGTAACTCTTAAAACATTTAATTGAAAAAGGAACAAAATGATGGGGCTCATTTTGTCCTAGAAATTATGGTTAGTGCTGTAGAATGAAAAATTAGGACATGTTTTAAGTGAGATCTCAAATATCTTCCTGTTATATTTCAACAGGAGCAGCCTGTCAGTTGATGCCTTTGTGTTCTACTGCAGCTTCCCAGAGTGTTCTAAAGAACAACTAGAGCGCTAACAGCCTTACTTATGACAAAAGTATGGCACACCTGAAGCCATCTTGATTGGAATAAACTGGTAACTCTTAAAACATTTAATTTAAAAATGAACAAAATTAGGGGGTTCATTCTGTCATAGAAATTATGGTTAGTGCTGTAGAAAGAAAAATTAGGACATGTTTCAAGTGTGATCTCAAATGTCTTGTTCTTATATTTCATCAGGAGCATCCTGTCAGTTAATGCCTTTGTGTTCTGCTGCAGCTTCCCAGAGTGATCTAAAGAACAACTAGAGCACTAACAGTCTTACTTATGACAAAATGATGGCACACTTGAAGCCATCTTGATTGGAATAAACTGGTAACTCTTAAAACATTTAATTTAAAAAGGAACAAAATTAGGGGGTTCATTCTGTCATAGAAATTATGGTTAGTGCTGTAGAAAGAAAAATGAGGACATGTTTTAAGTGAGATCTCAAATATCTTCCTGTTATATTTCAAAAGGAGCAGCCTGTCAGTTGATGCCTTTGTGTTCTACTGCAGCTTCCCAGAGTGCTCTAAAGAACAACTAGAGCGCTAACAGCCTTACTTATGATAAAAGAATGGCACACCCGAAGCCGTCTTGATTGGAATAAACTGGTAACACTTAAAAGATTTATTTTAAAAAAGGAACAGAATGATGGGGCTCATTTTGTCTTAGAAATTATGGTCAGTGCTGTAGAAAGAAAAAATAGGACAAGTTTCAAGTGTGATCTGAAATGTCTTTCTGATATATTTCAACAGGAGCAGCCTGTCAGTTGATGCCTTTGTGTTCTACTGCAGCTTCCCAGAGTGTTCTAAAGAACAACTAGAGCGCTAACAGTCTTACTTATGACAAAATTATGGAACACCTGAAGCCATCTTGATTGGAATAAACTGGTAACTCTTAAAACATTTAATTTAAAAATGAACAAAATTAGGGGGTTCATTCTGTCATAGAAATTATGGATAGTGCTGTAGAAAGAAAAATTAGGACATGTTTCAAGTGTTATCTCAAATATCTTCCTGTTATGTTTCAACAGGACCAGTCTGTCAGTTTATGCCTTTGTGTTCTACTGCAGTTTCCCAGAGTGTTTTAAAGAACAACTAGAGTGCTAACAGCCTTACTTATGACAAAAGTATGGCACGCCTGAAGCCATCTTGATTGGAATAAACTTGTACCACTTAAAACATTTAATTTAAAAAAGGAACAAAATTATTGGGCTCATTTTGTCATTGAAATTATGGTTAGTGTTGTAGAAAGAAAAATTAGGACATGTTTCAAGTGTGATCTCAAATGTCTTGTTCTTATATTTCATCAGGAGCATCCTGTCAGTTAATGCCTCTGTGTTCTACTGCAGCTTCGCAGAGTGATCTAAAGAACAACTAGAGCGCTAACAGTCTTACTTATGACAAAATGATGGCACACTTGAAGCCATCTTGATTGGAATAAACTGGTAACTCTTAAAACATTTAATTTAAAAATGAACAAAATGTGGGGGTTCATTTTGTCATAGAAATTATGGTTAGTGCTGTAGAAAGAAAAATTAGCACATGTTTCAAGTGTGATCTCAAATATCTTCCTGTTACATTTCAACAGGAGCAGCCTGTCAGTTGATGCCTTTGTGTTCTACTGCAGCTTCCCAGAGTGCTCTAAAGAACAACTAGAGCACTAACAGCCTTACTTATGATAAAAGAATGGCACACCTGAAGCTGTCTTGGTTGGAATACACTGGTAACACTTAAAACATTTATTTTAAAAAAGGAACAAAATGATGGGGCTCATTTTGTCATAGAAATTATGGTTAGTGCTGTAGAAAGAAAAATGAGGACATGTTTTAAGTGAGATCTCAAATATCTTCCTGTTATATTTCAACAGGAGCAGCCTGTCAGTTGATTCCTTTGTGTTCTACTGCAGCTTCCCAGAGTGATCTAAACAACAACTAGAGCGCTAACTGTCTTACTTATGACAAAATTATGGCACACCTGAAGCCATCTTGATTGGAATAAACTGGTAACTCTTAAAACATTTAATTTAAAAAGGAACAAAATTAGGGGGTTCATTCTGTCATAGAATATATGGTTAGTGCTGTAGAAAGAAAACCGAGGACATGTTTTAAGTGAGATCTCAAATATCTTCCAGTTATATTTCAACAGGAGCAGCCTGTCAGTTGATGCCTTTGTGTTCTACTGCAGCTTCCCAGAGTGCTCTAAAGAACAACTAGAGCGCTAACAGCCTTACTTATGATAAAAGAATGGCACACCCGAAGCCGTCTTGATTGGAATAAACTGGTAACACTTAAAAGATTTATTTTAAAAAAGGAACAGAATGATGGGGCTCATTTTGTCATAGAAATTATGGTCAGTGCTGTAGAAAGAAAAAATAGGACAAGTTTCAAGTGTGATCTGAAATGTCTTCCTGATATATTTCAACAGGAGCAGCCTGTCAGTTGATGCCTTTGTGTTCTACTGCAGCTTCCCAGAGTGTTCTAAAGAACAACTAGAGCGCTAACAGTCTTACTTACGACAAAATTATAGAACACCTGAAGCCATCTTGATTGGAATAAACTGGTAACTCTTAAAACATTTAATTTAAAAATGAACAAAATTAGGGGGTTCATTCTGTCATAGAAATTATGGTTAGTGCTGTAGAAAGAAAAATTAGGACATGTTTCAAGTGTTATCTCAAATATCTTCCTGTTATGTTTCAACAGGACCAGTCTGTCAGTTTATGCCTTTGTGTTCTACTGCAGTTTCCCAGAGTGTTTTAAAGAACAACTAGACTGCTAACAGCCTTACTTATGACAAAAGTATGGCACGCCTGAAGCCATCTTGATTGGAATAAACTTGTACCACTTAAAACATTTAATTTAAAAAAGGAACAAAATTATGGGGCTCATTTTGTCATTGAAATTATGGTTAGTGTTGTAGAAAGAAAAATTAGGACATGTTTCAAGTGTGATCTCAAATGTCTTGTTCTTATATTTCATCAGGAGAATCCTGTCAGTTAATGCCTCTGTGTTCTACTGCAGCTTCGCAGAGTGATCTAAAGAACAACTAGAGCGCTAACAGTCTTACTTATGACAAAATGATGGCACACTTGAAGCCATCTTGATTGGAATAAACTGGTAACTCTTAAAACATTTAATTTAAAAATGAACAAAATGAGGGGGTTCATTTTGTCATAGAAATTATGGTTAGTGCTGTAGAAAGAAAAAGTAGCACATGTTTCAAGTGTGATCTCAAATATCTTCCTGTTACATTTCAACAGGAGCAGCCTGTCAGTTGATGCCTTTGTGTTCTACTGCAGCTTCCCAGAGTGCTCTAAAGAACAACTAGAGCACTAACAGCCTTACTTATGATAAAAGAATGGCACTCCTGAAGCTGTCTTGGTTGGAATAAACTGGTAACACTTAAAACATTTATTTTAATAAAGGAACAAAATGATGGGGCTCATTTTGTCATAGAAATTATGGTTAGTGCTATAGAAAGAAAAATGAGGACATGTTTTAAGTGAGATCTCAAACATCTTCCTGTTATATTTCAACAGGAGCAGCCTGTCAGTTGATGCCTTTGTGTTCTACTGCAGCTTCCCAGAGTGTTCTAAAGAACAACTAGAGCGCTAACAGCCTTACTTACGACAAAAGTGTGGCACACCTGAAGCCATCTTGATTGGAATAAACTTGTACCACTTAAAACATTTAATTTAAAAAAGGAACAAAATTATGGGGCTCATTTTGTCAGAGAGAATAATTGGTTGGTGTTAAAGAAAGAAAAATTAGGACATATTTCAAGTGTGATCTCATATGTCTTCTTCTTATATTTCAATAGGAGCAGCCTGTCAGTTCATGCCTTTATGTTCTACTGCATCTTCCCAGAGTGTTCTAAAGAACAACTAGAGTGCTAACAGTCTTACTTATGAGAAAATTATGGCATACCTGACACCATCTTGAGTGGAAAAAACTGATAACTCTTAAAACATTTAATTTAAAAAGGAACAATATTAGGGGAATCATTTTTTCATAGAAACTATGGTTAGAGCTGTAGAAAGAAACATTAGCACATGTTTCAAGTGTGATCTCAAATATCTTCCTATTATCTTTCAACAGGAGCAGCCTGTCAGTTGATGCCTTTGTGTTCTACTGCAGCTTCTCAGAGTGATCTAAAGAACAACTACAGCGCTAACAGCCTTACATATGATAAAAGAATGGCACACCTTAAGCAGTCTTGATTGGAATAAACTGGTAAGACTTAAAACAATTAATTTAAAAAAGGAACAAAATGATGAGGCTCATTTTTTCACAGAAATTATGGTTAGTGCTGTAGAAAGAAAAATTAGCACATGTTTCACGTGTGATCTCAAATATCTCACTGTTATATTTCAACAGGAGCTGCCTGTCAGTCTATGCCTTTGTGTTCTACTGCAGATTCCCAGAGAGTTCTAAAGAACAACTAGAGCGCTAACAGTCTTACTTATTACAAAATTATGGCACACCTGAAGCCATCTTGATTGGAATAAACTGGTAATACTTAAAACATTTAATTTAAAAAGGAACAAAATGATGGGGTTCATTTTCTCATACAAATTATGGTTAGTGCTGTAGAAAGAAAAATTAGGACATGTTTCAAGTGTGATCTCAAATGTCTTCCCGTTATATTTCAACAGGAGCAGCCTGTCAGTTGATGCCTTTGTGTTCTACTGCAGCTTCCCAGAGTGTTCTAAAGAACAACTAGAGCGCTAACAGTCTTACTTATGACAAAATGATGGCACACCTGAATCCATATTGATTGGAATAAACTGGTAACTCTTAAAACATTTAATTGAAAAAGGAACAAAATGATGGGGCTCATTTTGTCCTAGAAATTATGGTTAGTGCTGTAGAATGAAAAATTAGGACATGTTTTAAGTGAGATCTCAAATATCTTCCTGTTATATTTCAACAGGAGCAGCCTGTCAGTTGATGCCTTTGTGTTCTATTGCAGCTTCCCAGAGTGTTCTAAAGAACAACTAGAGCGCTAACAGCCTTACTTATGACAAAAGTATGGCACACCTGAAGCCATCTTGATTGGAATAAACTGGTAACTCTTAAAACATTTAATTTAAAAAGGAACAAAATTAGGGGGTTCATTCTGTCATAGAAATTATGTTTAGTGCTGTAGAAAGAAAAATGAGGACATGTTTTAAGTGAGATATCAAATATCTTCCTGTTATATTTCAACAGGAGCAGCCTGTCAGTTGATACCTTTGTGTTCTACTGCAGCTTCCCAGAGTGCTCTAAAGAACAACTAGAGCGCCTACAGCCTTACTTATGATAAAAGAATGGCACACCCGAAGCCGTCTTGATTGGAATAAACTGGTAACACTTAAAAGATTTATTTTAAAAAAGGAACAGAATGATGGGGCTCATTTTGTCATAGAAATTATGGTCAGTGCTGCAGAAAGAAAAAATAGGACATGTTTCAAGTGTGATCTGAAATGTCTTCCTGTTATATTTCAACAGGAGCAGCCTGTCAGTTGATGCCTTTGTGTTCTACTGCAGCTTCCCAGAGTGTTCTAAAGAACAACTAGAGCGCTAACAGCCTTACTTACGACAAAAGTGTGGCACACCTGAAGCCATCTTGATTGGAATAAACTTGTACCACTTAAAACATTTAATTTAAAAAAGGAACAAAATTATGGGGCTCATTTTGTCAGAGAGAATAATTGGGTGGTGTTAAAGAAAGAAAAATTAGGACATATTTCAAGTGTGATCTCATATGTCTTCTTCTTATATTTCAATAGGAGCAGCCTGTCAGTTCATGCCTTTATGTTCTACTGCATCTTCCCAGAGTGTTCTAAAGAACAACTTGAGCGCTAACAGTCTTACTTATGACAAAATTATGGCACACCTGAAGCCATCTTGATTGGAATAAACTGGTAACTCTTAAAACATTTAATTTAAAAAGGAACAAAATGAGGGGACTGCATTTTGTCATAGAAATTATGGTTAGTGCTGTAGAAAGATAAATTAGCACATGTTTTAAGTGAGATCTCAAATTTCTTCCTGTTATATTTCAACAGGAGCAGCCTGTCAGTTGATGCCTTTGTGTTCTACTGCAGCTTCCCAGAGTGTTCTAAAGAACAAGTAGAGCACTAACAGCTTTACTTATGACAAAAGAATGGCACACCTGAAGCCATCTTGATTGGAATAAACTGGTAACACTTAAAACATTTAATTTAAAAAGGAACAAAATGATGAGGTTCATTTTGTCATAGACATTATGGTTAGTGCTGTAGAAAAAAAAATTAGGACATGTTTCAAGTGTTATCTCAAATATCTTTCTGTTATATTTCAACAGGAGCAGCCTGTCAGTTGATGCCTTTGTGTTCTACTGCAGCTTCCCAGAGTGTTCTAAAGAACACGTAGAGCACTAACAGCCTTACTTATGACAAAAGAATGGCACACCTGAAGCCATCTTGATTGGAATAAACTGGTAACGCTTAAAACATTTAATTTAAAAAGGAACAAAATGATGGGGTTCATTTTGTCATAGAAATTATGGTTAGTGCTGTAGAAAGAAAAGTTAGGACATGTTTCAAGTGTTATCTCAAATATCTTTCTGTTATATTTCAACAGGAGCAGCCTGTCAGTTGATGCCTTTGTGTTCTACTGCTGCTTCGCAGAGAGATCTAAAGAACAACTAGAGCGCTAACAGTCTTACTTATGACAAAATGATGGCACACTTAAAGCCATCTTGATTGGAATAAACTGGTAACTCTTAAAACATTTAATTTAAAAATGAACAAAATTAGGGGGTTCATTCTGTCATAGAAATTATGTTTAGTGCTGTAGAAAGAAAAATTAGGACATGTTTCAAGTGTTATCTCAAATATCTTCCTGTTATGTTTCAACAGGACCAGTCTGTCAGTTTATGCCTTTGTGTTCTACTGCAGTTTCCCAGAGTGTTTTAAAGAACAACTAGAGTGCTAACAGCCTTACTTATGACACAAGTATGGCACACCTGAAGCCATCTTGATTGGAATAAACTTGTACCACTTAAAACATTTAATTTAAAAAAGGAACAAAATTATGGGGCTCATTTTGTCATTGAAATTAAGGTTAGTGTTGTAGAAAGAAAAATTAGGACATGTTTCAAGTGTGATCTCAAATGTCTTGTTCTTATATTTCATCAGGAGCATCCTGTCAGTTAATGCCTTTGTGTTCTACTGCAGCTTCCCAGAGTGATCTAAAGAACAACTAGAACACTAACAGTCTTACGTATGACAAAATGATGGCACACTTGAAGCCATCTTGATTGGAATAAACTGGTAACTCTTAAAACATTTAATTTAAAAAGGAACAAAATTAGGGGGTTCATTCTGTCATAGAAATTATGGTTAGTGCTGTAGAAAGAAAAATGAGGACCTGTTTTAAGTGAGATCTCAAATATCTTCCTGTTATATTTCAAAAGGAGCAGCCTGTCAGTTTATGCCTTTGTGTTCTACTGCAGCTTCCCAGAGTGCTCTAAAGAACAACTAGAGCGCTAACAGCCTTACTTATGATAAAAGAATGGCACACCCGAAGCCGTCTTGATTGGAATAAACTGGTAACACTTAAAAGATTTATTTTAAAAAAGGAACAGAATGATGGGGCTCATTTTGTCATAGAAATTATGGTCAGTGCTGTAGAAAGAAAAAATAGGACAAGTTTCAAGTGTGATCTGAAATGTCTTCCTGATATATTTTAACAGGAGCAGCCTGTCAGTTGATGCCTTTGTGTTCTACTGCAGCTTCCCAGAGTGTTCTAAAGAACAACTAGAGCGCTAACAGTCTTACTTATGACAAAATTATGGAACACCTGAAGCCATCTTGATTGGAATAAACTGGTAACTCTTAAAACATTTAATTTAAAAATGAACAAAATTAGGGGGTTCATTCTGTCATAGAAATTATGGTTAGTGCTGTAGAAAGAAAAATTAGGACATGTTTCAAGTGTTATCTCAAATATCTTCCTGTTATGTTTCAACAGGACCAGTCTGTCAGTTTATGCCTTTGTGTTCTACTGCAGTTTCCCAGAGTGTTTTAAAGAACAACTAGAGTGCTAACAGCCTTATTTATGACAAAAGTATGGCACACCTGAAGCCATCTTGATTGGAATAAACTTGTACCACTTAAAACATTTAATTTAAAAAAGGAACAAAATTATTGGGCTCATTTTGTCATTGAAATTATGGTTAGTGTTGTAGAAAGAAAAATTAGGACATGTTTCAAGTGTGATCTCAAATGTATTGTTCTTATATTTCATCAGGAGCATCCTGTCAGTTAATGCCTTTGTGTTCTACTGCAGCTTCGCAGAGTGATCTAAAGAACAACTAGAGCGCTAACAGTCTTACTTATGACAAAATGATGGCACACTTGAAGCCATCTTGATTGGAATAAACTGGTTACTCTTAAAACATTTAATTTAAAAATGAACAAAATGAGGGGGTTCATTTTGTCATTGAAATTATGGTTAGTGCTGTAGAAAGAAAAATTAGCACATGTTTCAAGTGTGATCTCAAATATCTTCCTGTTACATTTCAACAGGAGCAGCCTGTCAGTTGATGCCTTTGTGTTCTACTGCAGCTTCCCAGAGTGCTCTAAAGAACAACTAGAGCACTAACAGCCTTACTTATGATAAAAGAATGGCACACCTGAAGCTGTCTTGGTTGGAATAAACTGGTAACACTTAAAACATTTATTTTAAAAAAAAGGAACAAAATGATGGGGCTCATTTTGTCATAGAAATTATGGTTAGTGCTGTAGAAAGAAAAATGAGGACATGTTTTAAGTGAGATCTCAAATATCTTCCTGTTATATTTCAACAGGAGCAGCCTGTCAGTTGATTCCTTTGTGTTCTACTGCAGCTTCTTAGAGTGATCTAAAGAACAACTAGAGCACTAACTGTCTTACTTATGACAAAATTATGGCACACCTGAAGCCATCTTGATTGGAATAAACTGGTAACTCTTAAAACATTTAATTTAAAATGGAACAAAATTAGGGGGTTCATTCTGTCATAGAAATTATGGTTAGTGCTGTAGAAAGAAAACTGAGGACATGTTTTAAGTGAGATCTCAAATATCTTCCTGTTATATTTCAACAGGAGCAGCCTGTCAGTTGATGCCTTTGTGTTCTACTGCAGCTTCCCAGAGTGTTCTAAAGAACAACTAGAGCGCTAACAGCCTTACTTACGACAAAATTCTGGCACACCTGAAGCCATCTTGATTGGAATAAACTTGTACCACTTAAAACATTTAATTTAAAAAAGGAACAAAATTATGGGGCTCATTTTGTCAGAGAGAATAATTGGTTGGTGTTAAAGAAAGAAAAATTAGGACATATTTCAAGTGTGATCTCATATGTCTTCTTCTTATATTTCAATAGGAGCAGCCTGTCAGTTCATTCCTTTATGTTCTACTGCATCTTCCCAGAGTGTTCTAAAGAACAACTAGAGTGCTAACAGTCTTACTTATGAGAAAATTATGGCATACCTGACACCATCTTGAGTGGAAAAACTGATAACTCTTAAAACATTTAATTTAAAAAGGAACAGTATTAGGGGAATCATTTTGTCATAGAAACTATGGTTAAAGCTGTAGAAAGAAACATTAGCACATGTTTCAAGTGTGATCTCAAATATCTTCCTATTATCTTTCAACAGGAGCAGCCTGTCAGTTGATGCCTTTGTGTTCTACTGCAGCTTCTCAGAGTGATCTAAAGAACAACTACAGCGCTAACAGCCTTACATATGATAAAAGAATGGCACACCTGAAGCCGTCTTGATTGGAATAAACTGGTAACACTTAAAACAATTGATTTAAAAAAGGAACAAAATGATGAGGCTCATTTTTTCACAGAAATTATGGTTAGTGCTGTAGAAAGAAAAATTAGCACATGTTTCACGTGTGATCTCAAATATCTCCCTGTTATATTTCAACAGGAGCTGCCTGTCAGTTGATGCCTTTGTGTTCTACTGCAGATTCCCAGAGAGTTCTAAAGAACAACTAGAGCGCTAACAGTCTTACTTATTACAAAATTATGGCACACCTGAAGCCATCTTGATTGGAATAAACTGGTAATACTTAAAACATTTAATTTAAAAAGGAACAAAATGATGGGGTTCATTTTCTCATACAAATTATGGTTAGTGCTGTAGAAAGAAAAATTAGGACATGTTTCAAGTCTGATCTCAAATATCTTCCTGTTACATTTCAACAGGAGCAGCCTGTCAGTTGATGCCTTTGTGTTCTACTGCAGCTTCCCAGAGTGCTCTAAAGAACAACTAGAGCACTAACAGCCTTACTTATGATAAAAGAATGGCACTCCTGAAGCTGTCTTGGTTGGAATAAACTGGTAACACTTAAAACATTTATTTTAAAAAAGGAACAAAATGATGGGGCTCATTTTGTCATAGAAATTATGGTTAGTGCTGTAGAAAGAAAAATGAGGACATGTTTTAAGTGAGATCTCAAATATCTTCCTGTTATATTTCAACAGGAGCAGCTTGTCAGTTGATTCCTTTGTATTCTACTGCAGCTTCCCAGAGTGATCTAAACAACAACTAGAGCGATAACTGTCTTACTTATGACAAAATTATGGCACACCTGAAGCCATCTTGATTGGAATAAACTGGTAACTCTTAAAACATTTAATTTAAAAAGGAACAAAATTAGGGGGTTCATTCTGTCATAGAAATTATGGTTAGTGCTGTAGAAAGAAAACTGAGGACATGTTTTAAGTGAGATCTCAAATATCTTCCAGTTATATTTCAACAGGAGCAGCCTGTCAGTTGATGCCTTTGTGTTCTGCTGCAGCTTCCCAGAGTGTTCTAAAGAACAACTAGAGCGCTAACAGCCTTACTTACGACAAAAGTGTGGCACACCTGAAGCCATCTTGATTGGAATAAACTTGTACCACTTAAAACATTTAATTTAAAAAAGGAACAAAATTATGGGGCTCATTTTGTCAGAGAGAATAATTGGTTGGTGTTAAAGAAAGAAAAATTAGGACATATTTCAAGTGTGATCTCATATGTCTTCTTCTTATATTTCAATAGGAGCAGCCTGTCAGTTCATGCCTTTATGTTCTACTGCATCTTCCCAGAGTGTTCTAAAGAACAACTAGAGTGCTAACAGTCTTACTTATGAGAAAATTATGGCATACCTGACACCATCTTGAGTGGAAAAAACTGATAACTCTTAAAACATTTAATTTAAAAAGGAACAATATTAGGGGAATCATTTTTTCATAGAAACTATGGTTAGAGCTGTAGAAAGAAACATTAGCACATGTTTCAAGTGTGATCTCAAATATCTTCCTATTATCTTTCAACAGGAGCAGCCTGTCAGTTGATGCCTTTGTGTTCTACTGCAGCTTCTCAGAGTGATCTAAAGAACAACTACAGCGCTAACAGCCTTACATATGATAAAAGAATGGCACACCTGAAGCCGTCTTGATTGGAATAAACTGGTAAGACTTAAAACAATTAATTTAAAAAAGGAACAAAATGATGAGGCTCATTTTTTCACAGAAATTATGGTTAGTGCTGTAGAAAGAAAAATTAGCACATGTTTCACGTGTGATCTCAAATATCTCCCTGTTATATTTCAACAGGAGCTGCCTGTCAGTTGATGCCTTTGTGTTCTACTGCAGATTCCCAGAGAGTTCTAAAGAACAACTAGAGCGCTAACAGTCTTACTTATTACAAAATTATGGCACACCTGAAGCCATCTTGATTGGAATAAACTGGTAATACTTAAAACATTTAATTTAAAAAGGAACAAAATGATGGGGTTCATTTTCTCATACAAATTATGGTTAGTGCTGTAGAAAGAAAAATTAGGACATGTTTCAAGTGTGATCTCAAATGTCTTCCCGTTATATTTCAACAGGAGCAGCCTGTCAGTTGATGCCTTTGTGTTCTACTGCAGCTTCCCAGAGTGTTCTAAAGAACAACTAGAGCGCTAACAGCCTTACTTATGACAAAAGTATGGCACACCTGAAGCCATCTTGATTGGAATAAACTGGTAACTCTTAAAACATTTAATTTAAAAAGGAACAAAATTAGGGGGTTCATTCTGTCATAGAAATTATGTTTAGTGCTGTAGAAAGAAAAATGAGGACATGTTTTAAGTGAGATATCAAATATCTTCCTGTTATATTTCAACAGGAGCAGCCTGTCAGTTGATACCTTTGTGTTCTACTGCAGCTTCCCAGAGTGCTCTAAAGAACAACTAGAGCGCCTACAGCCTTACTTATGATAAAAGAATGGCACACCCGAAGCCGTCTTGATTGGAATAAACTGGTAACACTTAAAAGATTTATTTTAAAAAAGGAACAGAATGATGGGGCTCATTTTGTCATAGAAATTATGGTCAGTGCTGCAGAAAGAAAAAATAGGACATGTTTCAAGTGTGATCTGAAATGTCTTCCTGTTATATTTCAACAGGAGCAGCCTGTCAGTTGATGCCTTTGTGTTCTACTGCAGCTTCCCAGAGTGTTCTAAAGAACAACTAGAGCGCTAACAGCCTTACTTACGACAAAAGTGTGGCACACCTGAAGCCATCTTGATTGGAATAAACTTGTACCACTTAAAACATTTAATTTAAAAAAGGAACAAAATTATGGGGCTCATTTTGTCAGAGAGAATAATTGGTTGGTGTTAAAGAAAGAAAAATTAGGACATATTTCAAGTGTGATCTCATATGTCTTCTTCTTATATTTCAATAGGAGCAGCCTGTCAGTTCATGCCTTTATGTTCTACTGCATCTTCCCAGAGTGTTCTAAAGAACAACTTGAGCGCTAACAGTCTTACTTATGACAAAATTATGGCACACCTGAAGCCATCTTGATTGGAATAAACTGGTAACTCTTAAAACATTTAATTTAAAAAGGAACAAAATGAGGGGACTGCATTTTGTCATAGAAATTATGGTTAGTGCTGTAGAAAGATAAATTAGCACATGTTTTAAGTGAGATCTCAAATTTCTTCCTGTTATATTTCAACAGGAGCAGCCTGTCAGTTGATGCCTTTGTGTTCTACTGCAGCTTCCCAGAGTGTCCTAAAGAACAAGTAGAGCACTAACAGCTTTACTTATGACAAAAGAATGGCACACCTGAAGCCATCTTGATTGGAATAAACTGGTAACACTTAAAACATTTAATTTAAAAAGGAACAAAATGATGAGGTTCATTTTGTCATAGACATTATGGTTAGTGCTGTAGAAAAAAAAATTAGGACATGTTTCAAGTGTTATCTCAAATATCTTTCTGTTATATTTCAACAGGAGCAGCCTGTCAGTTGATGCCTTTGTGTTCTACTGCAGCTTCCCAGAGTGTTCTAAAGAACACGTAGAGCACTAACAGCCTTACTTATGACAAAAGAATGGCACACCTGAAGCCATCTTGATTGGAATAAACTGGTAACGCTTAAAACATTTAATTTAAAAAGGAACAAAATGATGGGGTTCATTTTGTCATAGAAATTATGGTTAGTGCTGTAGAAAGAAAAGTTAGGACATGTTTCAAGTGTTATCTCAAATATCTTTCTGTTATATTTCAACAGGAGCAGCCTGTCAGTTGATGCCTTTGTGTTCTACTGCTGCTTCGCAGAGAGATCTAAAGAACAACTAGAGCGCTAACAGTCTTACTTATGACAAAATGATGGCACACTTAAAGCCATCTTGATTGGAATAAACTGGTAACTCTTAAAACATTTAATTTAAAAATGAACAAAATTAGGGGGTTCATTCTGTCATAGAAATTATGGTTAGTGCTGTAGAAAGAAAAATTAGGACATGTTTCAAGTGTTATCTCAAATATCTTCCTGTTATGTTTCAACAGGACCAGTCTGTCAGTTTATGCCTTTGTGTTCTACTGCAGTTTCCCAGAGTGTTTTAAAGAACAACTAGAGTGCTAACAGCCTTACTTATGACACAAGTATGGCACACCTGAAGCCATCTTGATTGGAATAAACTTGTACCACTTAAAACATTTAATTTAAAAAAGGAACAAAATTATGGGGCTCATTTTGTCATTGAAATTAAGGTTAGTGTTGTAGAAAGAAAAATTAGGACATGTTTCAAGTGTGATCTCAAATGTCTTGTTCTTATATTTCATCAGGAGCATCCTGTCAGTTAATGCCTTTGTGTTCTACTGCAGCTTCCCAGAGTGATCTAAAGAACAACTAGAACACTAACAGTCTTACTTATGACAAAATGATGGCACACTTGAAGCCATCTTGATTGGAATAAACTGGTAACTCTTAAAACATTTAATTTAAAAAGGAACAAAATTAGGGGGTTCATTCTGTCATAGAAATTATGGTTAGTGCTGTAGAAAGAAAAATGAGGACCTGTTTTAAGTGAGATCTCAAATATCTTCCTGTTATATTTCAAAAGGAGCAGCCTGTCAGTTTATGCCTTTGTGTTCTACTGCAGCTTCCCAGAGTGCTCTAAAGAACAACTAGAGCGCTAACAGCCTTACTTATGATAAAAGAATGGCACACCCGAAGCCGTCTTGATTGGAATAAACTGGTAACACTTAAAAGATTTATTTTAAAAAAGGAACAGAATGATGGGGCTCATTTTGTCATAGAAATTATGGTCAGTGCTGTAGAAAGAAAAAATAGGACAAGTTTCAAGTGTGATCTGAAATGTCTTCCTGATATATTTTAACAGGAGCAGCCTGTCAGTTGATGCCTTTGTGTTCTACTGCAGCTTCCCAGAGTGTTCTAAAGAACAACTAGAGCGCTAACAGTCTTACTTATGACAAAATTATGGAACACCTGAAGCCATCTTGATTGGAATAAACTGGTAACTCTTAAAACATTTAATTTAAAAATGAACAAAATTAGGGGGTTCATTCTGTCATAGAAATTATGGTTAGTGCTGTAGAAAGAAAAATTAGGACATGTTTCAAGTGTTATCTCAAATATCTTCCTGTTATGTTTCAACAGGACCAGTCTGTCAGTTTATGCCTTTGTGTTCTACTGCAGTTTCCCAGAGTGTTTTAAAGAACAACTAGAGTGCTAACAGCCTTACTTATGACACAAGTATGGCACACCTGAAGCCATCTTGATTGGAATAAACTTGTACCACTTAAAACATTTAATTTAAAAAAGGAACAAAATTATGGGGCTCATTTTGTCATTGAAATTAAGGTTAGTGTTGTAGAAAGAAAAATTAGGACATGTTTCAAGTGTGATCTCAAATGTCTTGTTCTTATATTTCATCAGGAGCATCCTGTCAGTTAATGCCTTTGTGTTCTACTGCAGCTTCCCAGAGTGATCTAAAGAACAACTAGAACACTAACAGTCTTACTTATGACAAAATGATGGCACACTTGAAGCCATCTTGATTGGAATAAACTGGTAACTCTTAAAACATTTAATTTAAAAAGGAACAAAATTAGGGGGTTCATTCTGTCATAGAAATTATGGTTAGTGCTGTAGAAAGAAAAATGAGGACCTGTTTTAAGTGAGATCTCAAATATCTTCCTGTTATATTTCAAAAGGAGCAGCCTGTCAGTTTATGCCTTTGTGTTCTACTGCAGCTTCCCAGAGTGCTCTAAAGAACAACTAGAGCGCTAACAGCCTTACTTATGATAAAAGAATGGCACACCCGAAGCCGTCTTGATTGGAATAAACTGGTAACACTTAAAAGATTTATTTTAAAAAAGGAACAGAATGATGGGGCTCATTTTGTCATAGAAATTATGGTCAGTGCTGTAGAAAGAAAAAATAGGACAAGTTTCAAGTGTGATCTGAAATGTCTTCCTGATATATTTCAACAGGAGCAGCCTGTCAGTTGATGCCTTTGTGTTCTACTGCAGCTTCCCAGAGTGTTCTAAAGAACAACTAGAGCGCTAACAGTCTTACTTACGACAAAATTATAGAACACCTGAAGCCATCTTGATTGGAATAAACTGGTAACTCTTAAAACATTTAATTTAAAAATGAACAAAATTAGGGGGTTCATTCTGTCATAGAAATTATGGTTAGTGCTGTAGAAAGAAAAATTAGGACATGTTTCAAGTGTTATCTCAAATATCTTCCTGTTATGTTTCAACAGGACCAGTCTGTCAGTTTATGCATTTGTGTTCTACTGCAGTTTCCCAGAGTGTTTTAAAGAACAACTAGAGTGCTAACAGCCTTACTTATGACAAAAGTATGGCACGCCTGAAGCCATCTTGATTGGAATAAACTTGTACCACTTAAAACATTTAATTTAAAAAAGGAACAAAATTATGGGGCTCATTTTGTCATTGAAATTATGGTTAGTGTTGTAGAAAGAAAAATTAGGACATGTTTCAAGTGTGATCTCAAATGTCTTGTTCTTATATTTCATCAGGAGCATCCTGTCAGTTAATGCCTCTGTGTTCTACTGCAGCTTCGCAGAGTTATCTAAAGAACAACTAGAGCGCTAACAGTCTTACTTATGACAAAATGATGGCACACTTGAAGCCATCTTGATTGGAATAAACTGGTAACTCTTAAAACATTTAATTTAAAAATGAACAAAATGAGGGGGTTCATTTTGTCATAGAAATTATGGTTAGTGCTGTAGAAAGAAAAATTAGCACATGTTTCAAGTGTGATCTCAAATATCTTCCTGTTACATTTCAACAGGAGCAGCCTGTCAGTTGATGCCTTTGTGTTCTACTGCAGCTTCCCAGAGTGCTCTAAAGAACAACTAGAGCACTAACAGCCTTACTTATGATAAAAGAATGGCACTCCTGAAGCTGTCTTGGTTGGAATAAACTGGTAACACTTAAAACATTTATTTTAAAAAAGGAACAAAATGATGGGGCTCATTTTGTCATAGAAATTATGGTTAGTGCTGTAGAAAGAAAAATGAGGACATGTTTTAAGTGAGATCTCAAATATCTTCCTGTTATATTTCAACAGGAGCAGCTTGTCAGTTGATTCCTTTGTATTCTACTGCAGCTTCCCAGAGTGATCTAAACAACAACTAGAGCGATAACTGTCTTACTTATGACAAAATTATGGCACACCTGAAGCCATCTTGATTGGAATAAACTGGTAACTCTTAAAACATTTAATTTAAAAAGGAACAAAATTAGGGGGTTCATTCTGTCATAGAAATTATGGTTAGTGCTGTAGAAAGAAAACTGAGGACATGTTTTAAGTGAGATCTCAAATATCTTCCAGTTATATTTCAACAGGAGCAGCCTGTCAGTTGATGCCTTTGTGTTCTACTGCAGCTTCCCAGAGTGTTCTAAAGAACAACTAGAGCGCTAACAGCCTTACTTACGACAAAAGTGTGGCACACCTGAAGCCATCTTGATTGGAATAAACTTGTACCACTTAAAACATTTAATTTAAAAAAGGAACAAAATTATGGGGCTCATTTTGTCAGAGAGAATAATTGGTTGGTGTTAAAGAAAGAAAAATTAGGACATATTTCAAGTGTGATCTCAAATATCTTCCTATTATCTTTCAACAGGACCAGCCTGTCAGTTGATGCCTTTGTGTTCTACTGCAGCTTCTCAGAGTGATCTAAAGAACAACTACAGCGCTAACAGCCTTACATATGATAAAAGAATGGCACACCTGAAGCCGTCTTGATTGGAATAAACTGGTAAGACTTAAAACAATTAATTTAAAAAAGGAACAAAATGATGAGGCTCATTTTTTCACAGAAATTATGGTTAGTGCTGTAGAAAGAAAAATTAGCACATGTTTCACGTGTGATCTCAAATATCTCCCTGTTATATTTCAACAGGAGCTGCCTGTCAGTCTATGCCTTTGTGTTCTACTGCAGATTCCCAGAGAGTTCTAAAGAACAACTAGAGCGCTAACAGTCTTACTTATTACAAAATTATGGCACACCTGAAGCCCTCTTGATTGGAATAAACTGGTAATACTTAAAACATTTAATTTAAAAAGGAACAAAATGATGGGGTTCATTTTCTCATACAAATTATGGTTAGTGCTGTAGAAAGAAAAATTAGGACATGTTTCAAGTGTGATCTCAAATGTCTTCCCGTTATATTTCAACAGGAGCAGCCTGTCAGTTGATGCCTTTGTGTTCTACTGCAGCTTCCCAGAGTGTTCTAAAGAACAACTAGAGCGCTAACAGTCTTACTTATGACAAAATGATGGCACACTTGAATCCATATTGATTGGAATAAACTGGTAACTCTTAAAACATTTAATTGAAAAAGGAACAAAATGATGGGGCTCATTTTGTCCTAGAAATTATGGTTAGTGCTGTAGAATGAAAAATTAGGACATGTTTTAAGTGAGATCTCAAATATCTTCCTGTTATATTTCAACAGGAGCAGCCTGTCAGTTGATGCCTTTGTGTTCTACTGCAGCTTCCCAGAGTGTTCTAAAGAACAACTAGAGCGCTAACAGCCTTACTTATGACAAAAGTATGGCACACCTGAAGCCATCTTGATTGGAATAAACTGGTAACTCTTAAAACATTTAATTTAAAAAGGAACAAAATTAGGGGGTTCATTCTGTCATAGAAATTATGTTTAGTGCTGTAGAAAGAAAAATGAGGACATGTTTTAAGTGAGATATCAAATATCTTCCTGTTATATTTCAACAGGAGCAGCCTGTCAGTTGATACCTTTGTGTTCTACTGCAGCTTCCCAGAGTGCTCTAAAGAACAACTAGAGCGCCTACAGCCTTACTTATGATAAAAGAATGGCACACCCGAAGCCGTCTTGATTGGAATAAACTGGTAACACTTAAAAGATTTATTTTAAAAAAGGAACAGAATGATGGGGCTCATTTTGTCATAGAAATTATGGTCAGTGCTGCAGAAAGAAAAAATAGGACATGTTTCAAGTGTGATCTGAAATGTCTTCCTGTTATATTTCAACAGGAGCAGCCTGTCAGTTGATGCCTTTGTGTTCTACTGCAGCTTCCCAGAGTGTTCTAAAGAACAACTAGAGCGCTAACAGCCTTACTTACGACAAAAGTGTGGCAAACCTGAAGCCATCTTGATTGGAATAAACTTGTACCACTTAAAACATTTAATTTAAAAAAGGAACAAAATTATGGGGCTCATTTTGTCAGAGAGAATAATTGGTTGGTGTTAAAGAAAGAAAAATTAGGACATATTTCAAGTGTGATCTCATATGTCTTCTTCTTATATTTCAATAGGAGCAGCCTGTCAGTTCATGCCTTTATGTTCTACTGCATCTTCCCAGAGTGTTCTAAAGAACAACTAGAGTGCTAACAGTCTTACTTATGAGAAAATTATGGCATACCTGACACCATCTTGAGTAGAAAAAACTGATAACTCTTAAAACATTTAATTTAAAAAGGAACAATATTAGGGGAATCATTTTTTCATAGAAACTATGGTTAGAGCTGTAGAAAGAAACATTAGCACATGTTTCAAGTGTGATCTCAAATATCTTCCTATTATCTTTCAACAGGAGCAGCCTGTCAGTTGATGCCTTTGTGTTCTACTGCAGCTTCTCAGAGTGATCTAAAGAACAACTACAGCGCTAACAGCCTTACATATGATAAAAGAATGGCACACCTGAAGCCGTATTGATTGGAATAAACTGGTAACACTTAAAACAATTAATTTAAAAAGGAACAAAATGATGGGGTTCATTTTCTCATACAAATTATGGTTAGTGCTGTAGAAAGAAAAATTAGGACATGTTTCAAGTGTGATCTCAAATGTCTTCCCGTTATATTTCAACAGGAGCAGCCTGTCAGTTGATGCCTTTGTGTTCTACTGCAGCTTCCCAGAGTGTTCTAAAGAACAACTAGAGCGCTAACAGTCTTACTTATGACAAAATGATGGCACACCTGAATCCATATTGATTGGAATAAACTGGTAACTCTTAAAACATTTAATTGAAAAAGGAACAAAATGATGGGGCTCATTTTGTCCTAGAAATTATGGTTAGTGCTGTAGAATGAAAAATTAGGACATGTTTTAAGTGAGATCTCAAATATCTTCCTGTTATATTTCAACAGGAGCAGCCTGTCAGTTGATGCCTTTGTGTTCTACTGCAGCTTCCCAGAGTGTTCTAAAGAACAACTAGAGCGCTAACAGCCTTACTTATGACAAAAGTATGGCACACCTGAAGCCATCTTGATTGGAATAAACTGGTAACTCTTAAAACATTTAATTTAAAAAGGAACAAAATTAGGGGGTTCATTCTGTCATAGAAATTATGGTTAGTGCTGTAGAAAGAAAAATGAGGACATGTTTTAAGTGAGATATCAAATATCTTCCTGTTATATTTCAACAGGAGCAGCCTGTCAGTTGATACCTTTGTGTTCTACTGCAGCTTCCCAGAGTGCTCTAAAGAACAACTAGAGCGCCTACAGCCTTACTTATGATAAAAGAATGGCACACCCGAAGCCGTCTTGATTGGAATAAACTGGTAACACTTAAAAGATATATTTTAAAAAAGGAACAGAATGATGGGGCTCATTTTGTCATAGAAATTATGGTCAGTGCTGCAGAAAGAAAAAATAGGACATGTTTCAAGTGTGATCTGAAATGTCTTCCTGTTATATTTCAACAGCAGCAGCCTGTCAGTTGATGCCTTTGTGTTCTACTGCAGCTTCCCAGAGTGTTCTAAAGAACAACTTGAGCGCTAACAGTCTTACTTATGACAAAATTATGGCACACCTGAAGCCATCTTGATTGGAATAAACTGGTAACTCTTAAAACATTTAATTTAAAAAGGAACAAAATGAGGGGACTGCATTTTGTCATAGAAATTATGGTTAGTGCTGTAGAAAGATAAATTAGCACATGTTTTAAGTGAGATCTCAAATTTCTTCCTGTTATATTTCAACAGGAGCAGCCTGTCAGTTGATGCCTTTGTGTTCTACTGCAGCTTCCCAGAGTGTTCTAAAGAACAAGTAGAGCACTAACAGCTTTACTTATGACAAAAGAATGGCACACCTGAAGCCATCTTGATTGGAATAAACTGGTAACACTTAAAACATTTAATTTAAAAAGGAACAAAATGATGAGGTTCATTTTGTCATAGACATTATGGTTAGTGCTGTAGAAAAAAAAATTAGGACATGTTTCAAGTGTTATCTCAAATATCTTTCTGTTATATTTCAACAGGAGCAGCCTGTCAGTTGATGCCTTTGTGTTCTACTGCAGCTTCCCAGAGTGTTCTAAAGAACACGTAGAGCACTAACAGCCTTACTTATGACAAAAGAATGGCACACCTGAAGCCATCTTGATTGGAATAAACTGGTAACGCTTAAAACATTTAATTTAAAAAGGAACAAAATGATGGGGTTCATTTTGTCATAGAAATTATGGTTAGTGCTGTAGAAAGAAAAGTTAGGACATGTTTCAAGTGTTATCTCAAATATCTTTCTGTTATATTTCAACAGGAGCAGCCTGTCAGTTGATGCCTTTGTGTTCTACTGCTGCTTCGCAGAGAGATCTAAAGAACAACTAGAGCGCTAACAGTCTTACTTATGACAAAATGATGGCACACTTAAAGCCATCTTGATTGGAATAAACTGGTAACTCTTAAAACATTTAATTTAAAAATGAACAAAATTAGGGGGTTCATTCTGTCATAGAAATTATGGTTAGTGCTGTAGAAAGAAAAATTAGGACATGTTTCAAGTGTTATCTCAAATATCTTCCTGTTATGTTTCAACAGGACCAGTCTGTCAGTTTATGCCTTTGTGTTCTACTGCAGTTTCCCAGAGTGTTTTAAAGAACAACTAGAGTGCTAACAGCCTTACTTATGACACAAGTATGGCACACCTGAAGCCATCTTGATTGGAATAAACTTGTACCACTTAAAACATTTAATTTAAAAAAGGAACAAAATTATGGGGCTCATTTTGTCATTGAAATTAAGGTTAGTGTTGTAGAAAGAAAAATTAGGACATGTTTCAAGTGTGATCTCAAATGTCTTGTTCTTATATTTCATCAGGAGCATCCTGTCAGTTAATGCCTTTGTGTTCTACTGCAGCTTCCCAGAGTGATCTAAAGAACAACTAGAACACTAACAGTCTTACTTATGACAAAATGATGGCACACTTGAAGCCATCTTGATTGGAATAAACTGGTAACTCTTAAAACATTTAATTTAAAAAGGAACAAAATTAGGGGGTTCATTCTGTCATAGAAATTATGGTTAGTGCTGTAGAAAGAAAAATGAGGACCTGTTTTAAGTGAGATCTCAAATATCTTCCTGTTATATTTCAAAAGGAGCAGCCTGTCAGTTTATGCCTTTGTGTTCTACTGCAGCTTCCCAGAGTGCTCTAAAGAACAACTAGAGCGCTAACAGCCTTACTTATGATAAAAGAATGGCACACCCGAAGCCGTCTTGATTGGAATAAACTAGTAACACTTAAAAGATTTATTTTAAAAAAGGAACAGAATGATGGGGCTCATTTTGTCATAGAAATTATGGTCAGTGCTGTAGAAAGAAAAAATAGGACAAGTTTCAAGTGTGATCTGAAATGTCTTCCTGATATATTTTAACAGGAGCAGCCTGTCAGTTGATGCCTTTGTGTTCTACTGCAGCTTCCCAGAGTGTTCTAAAGAACAACTAGAGCGCTAACAGTCTTACTTATGACAAAATTATGGAACACCTGAAGCCATCTTGATTGGAATAAACTGGTAACTCTTAAAACATTTAATTTAAAAATGAACAAAATTAGGGGGTTCATTCTGTCATAGAAATTATGGTTAGTGCTGTAGAAAGAAAAATTAGGACATGTTTCAAGTGTTATCTCAAATATCTTCCTGTTATGTTTCAACAGGACCAGTCTGTCAGTTTATGCCTTTGTGTTCTACTGCAGTTTCCCAGAGTGTTTTAAAGAACAACTAGAGTGCTAACAGCCTTACTTATGACACAAGTATGGCACACCTGAAGCCATCTTGATTGGAATAAACTTGTACCACTTAAAACATTTAATTTAAAAAAGGAACAAAATTATGGGGCTCATTTTGTCATTGAAATTAAGGTTAGTGTTGTAGAAAGAAAAATTAGGACATGTTTCAAGTGTGATCTCAAATGTCTTGTTCTTATATTTCATCAGGAGCATCCTGTCAGTTAATGCCTTTGTGTTCTACTGCAGCTTCCCAGAGTGATCTAAAGAACAACTAGAACACTAACAGTCTTACTTATGACAAAATGATGGCACACTTGAAGCCATCTTGATTGGAATAAACTGGTAACTCTTAAAACATTTAATTTAAAAAGGAACAAAATTAGGGGGTTCATTCTGTCATAGAAATTATGGTTAGTGCTGTAGAAAGAAAAATGAGGACCTGTTTTAAGTGAGATCTCAAATATCTTCCTGTTATATTTCAAAAGGAGCAGCCTGTCAGTTTATGCCTTTGTGTTCTACTGCAGCTTCCCAGAGTGCTCTAAAGAACAACTAGAGCGCTAACAGCCTTACTTATGATAAAAGAATGGCACACCCGAAGCCGTCTTGATTGGAATAAACTGGTAACACTTAAAAGATTTATTTTAAAAAAGGAACAGAATGATGGGGCTCATTTTGTCATAGAAATTATGGTCAGTGCTGTAGAAAGAAAAAATAGGACAAGTTTCAAGTGTGATCTGAAATGTCTTCCTGATATATTTCAACAGGAGCAGCCTGTCAGTTGATGCCTTTGTGTTCTACTGCAGCTTCCCAGAGTGTTCTAAAGAACAACTAGAGCGCTAACAGTCTTACTTACGACAAAATTATAGAACACCTGAAGCCATCTTGATTGGAATAAACTGGTAACTCTTAAAACATTTAATTTAAAAATGAACAAAATTAGGGGGTTCATTCTGTCATAGAAATTATGGTTAGTGCTGTAGAAAGAAAAATTAGGACATGTTTCAAGTGTTATCTCAAATATCTTCCTGTTATGTTTCAACAGGACCAGTCTGTCAGTTTATGCATTTGTGTTCTACTGCAGTTTCCCAGAGTGTTTTAAAGAACAACTAGAGTGCTAACAGCCTTACTTATGACAAAAGTATGGCACGCCTGAAGCCATCTTGATTGGAATAAACTTGTACCACTTAAAACATTTAATTTAAAAAAGGAACAAAATTATGGGGCTCATTTTGTCATTGAAATTATGGTTAGTGTTGTAGAAAGAAAAATTAGGACATGTTTCAAGTGTGATCTCAAATGTCTTGTTCTTATATTTCATCAGGAGCATCCTGTCAGTTAATGCCTCTGTGTTCTACTGCAGCTTCGCAGAGTTATCTAAAGAACAACTAGAGCGCTAACAGTCTTACTTATGACAAAATGATGGCACACTTGAAGCCATCTTGATTGGAATAAACTGGTAACTCTTAAAACATTTAATTTAAAAATGAACAAAATGAGGGGGTTCATTTTGTCATAGAAATTATGGTTAGTGCTGTAGAAAGAAAAATTAGCACATGTTTCAAGTGTGATCTCAAATATCTTCCTGTTACATTTCAACAGGAGCAGCCTGTCAGTTGATGCCTTTGTGTTCTACTGCAGCTTCCCAGAGTGCTCTAAAGAACAACTAGAGCACTAACAGCCTTACTTATGATAAAAGAATGGCACTCCTGAAGCTGTCTTGGTTGGAATAAACTGGTAACACTTAAAACATTTATTTTAAAAAAGGAACAAAATGATGGGGCTCATTTTGTCATAGAAATTATGGTTAGTGCTGTAGAAAGAAAAATGAGGACATGTTTTAAGTGAGATCTCAAATATCTTCCTGTTATATTTCAACAGGAGCAGCTTGTCAGTTGATTCCTTTGTATTCTACTGCAGCTTCCCAGAGTGATCTAAACAACAACTAGAGCGATAACTGTCTTACTTATGACAAAATTATGGCACACCTGAAGCCATCTTGATTGGAATAAACTGGTAACTCTTAAAACATTTAATTTAAAAAGGAACAAAATTAGGGGGTTCATTCTGTCATAGAAATTATGGTTAGTGCTGTAGAAAGAAAACTGAGGACATGTTTTAAGTGAGATCTCAAATATCTTCCAGTTATATTTCAACAGGAGCAGCCTGTCAGTTGATGCCTTTGTGTTCTACTGCAGCTTCCCAGAGTGTTCTAAAGAACAACTAGAGCGCTAACAGCCTTACTTACGACAAAAGTGTGGCACACCTGAAGCCATCTTGATTGGAATAAACTTGTACCACTTAAAACATTTAATTTAAAAAAGGAACAAAATTATGGGGCTCATTTTGTCAGAGAGAATAATTGGTTGGTGTTAAAGAAAGAAAAATTAGGACATATTTCAAGTGTGATCTCAAATATCTTCCTATTATCTTTCAACAGGACCAGCCTGTCAGTTGATGCCTTTGTGTTCTACTGCAGCTTCTCAGAGTGATCTAAAGAACAACTACAGCGCTAACAGCCTTACATATGATAAAAGAATGGCACACCTGAAGCCGTCTTGATTGGAATAAACTGGTAAGACTTAAAACAATTAATTTAAAAAAGGAACAAAATGATGAGGCTCATTTTTTCACAGAAATTATGGTTAGTGCTGTAGAAAGAAAAATTAGCACATGTTTCACGTGTGATCTCAAATATCTCCCTGTTATATTTCAACAGGAGCTGCCTGTCAGTCTATGCCTTTGTGTTCTACTGCAGATTCCCAGAGAGTTCTAAAGAACAACTAGAGCGCTAACAGTCTTACTTATTACAAAATTATGGCACACCTGAAGCCATCTTGATTGGAATAAACTGGTAATACTTAAAACATTTAATTTAAAAAGGAACAAAATGATGGGGTTCATTTTCTCATACAAATTATGGTTAGTGCTGTAGAAAGAAAAATTAGGACATGTTTCAAGTGTGATCTCAAATGTCTTCCCGTTATATTTCAACAGGAGCAGCCTGTCAGTTGATGCCTTTGTGTTCTACTGCAGCTTCCCAGAGTGTTCTAAAGAACAACTAGAGCGCTAACAGTCTTACTTATGACAAAATGATGGCACACTTGAATCCATATTGATTGGAATAAACTGGTAACTCTTAAAACATTTAATTGAAAAAGGAACAAAATGATGGGGCTCATTTTGTCCTAGAAATTATGGTTAGTGCTGTAGAATGAAAAATTAGGACATGTTTTAAGTGAGATCTCAAATATCTTCCTGTTATATTTCAACAGGAGCAGCCTGTCAGTTGATGCCTTTGTGTTCTACTGCAGCTTCCCAGAGTGTTCTAAAGAACAACTAGAGCGCTAACAGCCTTACTTATGACAAAAGTATGGCACACCTGAAGCCATCTTGATTGGAATAAACTGGTAACTCTTAAAACATTTAATTTAAAAAGGAACAAAATTAGGGGGTTCATTCTGTCATAGAAATTATGTTTAGTGCTGTAGAAAGAAAAATGAGGACATGTTTTAAGTGAGATATCAAATATCTTCCTGTTATATTTCAACAGGAGCAGCCTGTCAGTTGATACCTTTGTGTTCTACTGCAGCTTCCCAGAGTGCTCTAAAGAACAACTAGAGCGCCTACAGCCTTACTTATGATAAAAGAATGGCACACCCGAAGCCGTCTTGATTGGAATAAACTGGTAACACTTAAAAGATTTATTTTAAAAAAGGAACAGAATGATGGGGCTCATTTTGTCATAGAAATTATGGTCAGTGCTGCAGAAAGAAAAAATAGGACATGTTTCAAGTGTGATCTGAAATGTCTTCCTGTTATATTTCAACAGGAGCAGCCTGTCAGTTGATGCCTTTGTGTTCTACTGCAGCTTCCCAGAGTGTTCTAAAGAACAACTAGAGCGCTAACAGCCTTACTTACGACAAAAGTGTGGCAAACCTGAAGCCATCTTGATTGGAATAAACTTGTACCACTTAAAACATTTAATTTAAAAAAGGAACAAAATTATGGGGCTCATTTTGTCAGAGAGAATAATTGGTTGGTGTTAAAGAAAGAAAAATTAGGACATATTTCAAGTGTGATCTCATATGTCTTCTTCTTATATTTCAATAGGAGCAGCCTGTCAGTTCATGCCTTTATGTTCTACTGCATCTTCCCAGAGTGTTCTAAAGAACAACTAGAGTGCTAACAGTCTTACTTATGAGAAAATTATGGCATACCTGACACCATCTTGAGTAGAAAAAACTGATAACTCTTAAAACATTTAATTTAAAAAGGAACAATATTAGGGGAATCATTTTTTCATAGAAACTATGGTTAGAGCTGTAGAAAGAAACATTAGCACATGTTTCAAGTGTGATCTCAAATATCTTCCTATTATCTTTCAACAGGAGCAGCCTGTCAGTTGATGCCTTTGTGTTCTACTGCAGCTTCTCAGAGTGATCTAAAGAACAACTACAGCGCTAACAGCCTTACATATGATAAAAGAATGGCACACCTGAAGCCGTATTGATTGGAATAAACTGGTAACACTTAAAACAATTAATTTAAAAAGGAACAAAATGATGGGGTTCATTTTCTCATACAAATTATGGTTAGTGCTGTAGAAAGAAAAATTAGGACATGTTTCAAGTGTGATCTCAAATGTCTTCCCGTTATATTTCAACAGGAGCAGCCTGTCAGTTGATGCCTTTGTGTTCTACTGCAGCTTCCCAGAGTGTTCTAAAGAACAACTAGAGCGCTAACAGTCTTACTTATGACAAAATGATGGCACACCTGAATCCATATTGATTGGAATAAACTGGTAACTCTTAAAACATTTAATTGAAAAAGGAACAAAATGATGGGGCTCATTTTGTCCTAGAAATTATGGTTAGTGCTGTAGAATGAAAAATTAGGACATGTTTTAAGTGAGATCTCAAATATCTTCCTGTTATATTTCAACAGGAGCAGCCTGTCAGTTGATGCCTTTGTGTTCTACTGCAGCTTCCCAGAGTGTTCTAAAGAACAACTAGAGCGCTAACAGCCTTACTTATGACAAAAGTATGGCACACCTGAAGCCATCTTGATTGGAATAAACTGGTAACTCTTAAAACATTTAATTTAAAAAGGAACAAAATTAGGGGGTTCATTCTGTCATAGAAATTATGGTTAGTGCTGTAGAAAGAAAAATGAGGACATGTTTTAAGTGAGATATCAAATATCTTCCTGTTATATTTCAACAGGAGCAGCCTGTCAGTTGATACCTTTGTGTTCTACTGCAGCTTCCCAGAGTGCTCTAAAGAACAACTAGAGCGCCTACAGCCTTACTTATGATAAAAGAATGGCACACCCGAAGCCGTCTTGATTGGAATAAACTGGTAACACTTAAAAGATATATTTTAAAAAAGGAACAGAATGATGGGGCTCATTTTGTCATAGAAATTATGGTCAGTGCTGCAGAAAGAAAAAATAGGACATGTTTCAAGTGTGATCTGAAATGTCTTCCTGTTATATTTCAACAGCAGCAGCCTGTCAGTTGATGCCTTTGTGTTCTACTGCAGCTTCCCAGAGTGTTCTAAAGAACAACTTGAGCGCTAACAGTCTTACTTATGACAAAATTATGGCACACCTGAAGCCATCTTGATTGGAATAAACTGGTAACTCTTAAAACATTTAATTTAAAAAGGAACAAAATGAGGGGACTGCATTTTGTCATAGAAATTATGGTTAGTGCTGTAGAAAGATAAATTAGCACATGTTTTAAGTGAGATCTCAAATTTCTTCCTGTTATATTTCAACAGGAGCAGCCTGTCAGTTGATGCCTTTGTGTTCTACTGCAGCTTCCCAGAGTGTTCTAAAGAACAAGTAGAGCACTAACAGCTTTACTTATGACAAAAGAATGGCACACCTGAAGCCATCTTGATTGGAATAAACTGGTAACACTTAAAACATTTAATTTAAAAAGGAACAAAATGATGAGGTTCATTTTGTCATAGACATTATGGTTAGTGCTGTAGAAAAAAAAATTAGGACATGTTTCAAGTGTTATCTCAAATATCTTTCTGTTATATTTCAACAGGAGCAGCCTGTCAGTTGATGCCTTTGTGTTCTACTGCAGCTTCCCAGAGTGTTCTAAAGAACACGTAGAGCACTAACAGCCTTACTTATGACAAAAGAATGGCACACCTGAAGCCATCTTGATTGGAATAAACTG
Organism: Triturus cristatus; assembly: GCF_964204655.1. NCBI lineage: Eukaryota > Metazoa > Chordata > Amphibia > Caudata > Salamandridae > Triturus > Triturus cristatus. The sequence goes on from NC_140579.1 coordinate 1,227,793,678, forward strand.
GTAACGCTTAAAACATTTAATTTAAAAAGGAACAAAATGATGGGGTTCATTTTGTCATAGAAATTATGGTTAGTGCTGTAGAAAGAAAAGTTAGGACATGTTTCAAGTGTTATCTCAAATATCTTTCTGTTATATTTCAACAGGAGCAGCCTGTCAGTTGATGCCTTTGTGTTCTACTGCTGCTTCGCAGAGAGATCTAAAGAACAACTAGAGCGCTAACAGTCTTACTTATGACAAAATGATGGCACACTTAAAGCCATCTTGATTGGAATAAACTGGTAACTCTTAAAACATTTAATTTAAAAATGAACAAAATTAGGGGGTTCATTCTGTCATAGAAATTATGGTTAGTGCTGTAGAAAGAAAAATTAGGACATGTTTCAAGTGTTATCTCAAATATCTTCCTGTTATGTTTCAACAGGACCAGTCTGTCAGTTTATGCCTTTGTGTTCTACTGCAGTTTCCCAGAGTGTTTTAAAGAACAACTAGAGTGCTAACAGCCTTACTTATGACACAAGTATGGCACACCTGAAGCCATCTTGATTGGAATAAACTTGTACCACTTAAAACATTTAATTTAAAAAAGGAACAAAATTATGGGGCTCATTTTGTCATTGAAATTAAGGTTAGTGTTGTAGAAAGAAAAATTAGGACATGTTTCAAGTGTGATCTCAAATGTCTTGTTCTTATATTTCATCAGGAGCATCCTGTCAGTTAATGCCTTTGTGTTCTACTGCAGCTTCCCAGAGTGATCTAAAGAACAACTAGAACACTAACAGTCTTACTTATGACAAAATGATGGCACACTTGAAGCCATCTTGATTGGAATAAACTGGTAACTCTTAAAACATTTAATTTAAAAAGGAACAAAATTAGGGGGTTCATTCTGTCATAGAAATTATGGTTAGTGCTGTAGAAAGAAAAATGAGGACCTGTTTTAAGTGAGATCTCAAATATCTTCCTGTTATATTTCAAAAGGAGCAGCCTGTCAGTTTATGCCTTTGTGTTCTACTGCAGCTTCCCAGAGTGCTCTAAAGAACAACTAGAGCGCTAACAGCCTTACTTATGATAAAAGAATGGCACACCCGAAGCCGTCTTGATTGGAATAAACTAGTAACACTTAAAAGATTTATTTTAAAAAAGGAACAGAATGATGGGGCTCATTTTGTCATAGAAATTATGGTCAGTGCTGTAGAAAGAAAAAATAGGACAAGTTTCAAGTGTGATCTGAAATGTCTTCCTGATATATTTTAACAGGAGCAGCCTGTCAGTTGATGCCTTTGTGTTCTACTGCAGCTTCCCAGAGTGTTCTAAAGAACAACTAGAGCGCTAACAGTCTTACTTATGACAAAATTATGGAACACCTGAAGCCATCTTGATTGGAATAAACTGGTAACTCTTAAAACATTTAATTTAAAAATGAACAAAATTAGGGGGTTCATTCTGTCATAGAAATTATGGTTAGTGCTGTAGAAAGAAAAATTAGGACATGTTTCAAGTGTTATCTCAAATATCTTCCTGTTATGTTTCAACAGGACCAGTCTGTCAGTTTATGCCTTTGTGTTCTACTGCAGTTTCCCAGAGTGTTTTAAAGAACAACTAGAGTGCTAACAGCCTTATTTATGACAAAAGTATGGCACACCTGAAGCCATCTTGATTGGAATAAACTTGTACCACTTAAAACATTTAATTTAAAAAAGGAACAAAATTATTGGGCTCATTTTGTCATTGAAATTATGGTTAGTGTTGTAGAAAGAAAAATTAGGACATGTTTCAAGTGTGATCTCAAATGTATTGTTCTTATATTTCATCAGGAGCATCCTGTCAGTTAATGCCTTTGTGTTCTACTGCAGCTTCGCAGAGTGATCTAAAGAACAACTACAGCGCTAACAGTCTTACTTATGACAAAATTATGGCACACTTGAAGCCATCTTGATTGGAATAAACTGGTTACTCTTAAAACATTTAATTTAAAAATGAACAAAATGAGGGGGTTCATTTTGTCATAGAAATTATGGTTAGTGCTGTAGAAAGAAAAATTAGCACATGTTTCAAGTGTGATCTCAAATATCTTCCTGTTACATTTCAACAGGAGCAGCCTGTCAGTTGATGCCTTTGTGTTCTACTGCAGCTTCCCAGAGTGCTCTAAAGAACAACTAGAGCACTAACAGCCTTACTTATGATAAAAGAATGGCACACCTGAAGCTGTCTTGGTTGGAATAAACTGGTAACACTTAAAACATTTATTTTAAAAAAAAGGAACAAAATGATGGGGCTCATTTTGTCATAGAAATTATGGTTAGTGCTGTAGAAACAAAAATGAGGACATGTTTTAAGTGAGATCTCAAATATCTTCCTGTTATATTTCAACAGGAGCAGCCTGTCAGTTGATTCCTTTGTGTTCTACTGCAGCTTCCCAGAGTGATCTAAAGAACAACTAGAGCACTAACTGTCTTACTTATGACAAAATTATGGCACACCTGAAGCCATCTTGATTGGAATAAACTGGTAACTCTTAAAACATTTAATTTAAAATGGAACAAAATTAGGGGGTTCATTCTGTCATAGAAATTATGGTTAGTGCTGTAGAAAGAAAACTGAGGACATGTTTTAAGTGAGATCTCAAATATCTTCCAGTTATATTTCAACAGGAGCAGCCTGTCAGTTGATGCCTTTGTGTTCTACTGCAGCTTCCCAGAGTGTTCTAAAGAACAACTAGAGCGCTAACAGCCTTACTTACGACAAAAGTGTGGCACACCTGAAGCCATTTTGATTGGAATAAACTTGTACCACTTAAAACATTTAATTTAAAAAAGGAACAAAATTATGGGGCTCATTTTGTCAGAGAGAATAATTGGTTGGTGTTAAAGAAAGAAAAATTAGGACATATTTCAAGTGTGATCTCATATGTCTTCTTCTTATATTTCAATAGGAGCAGCCTGTCAGTTCATTCCTTTATGTTCTACTGCATCTTCCCAGAGTGTTCTAAAGAACAACTAGAGTGCTAACAGTCTTACTTATGAGAAAATTATGGCATACCTGACACCATCTTGAGTGGAAAAAACTGATAACTCTTAAAACATTTAATTTAAAAAGGAACAATATTAGGGGAATCATTTTGTCATAGAAACTATGGTTAGAGCTGTAGAAAGAAACATTAGCACATGTTTCAAGTGTGATCTCAAATATCTTCCTATTATCTTTCAACAGGAGCAGCCTGTCAGTTGATGCCTTTGTGTTCTACTGCAGCTTCTCAGAGTGATCTAAAGAACAACTACAGCGCTAACAGCCTTACATATGATAAAAGAATGGCACACCTGAAGCCGTCTTGATTGGAATAAACTGGTAACACTTAAAACAATTGATTTAAAAAAGGAACAAAATGATGAGGCTCATTTTTTCACAGAAATTATGGTTAGTGCTGTAGAAAGAAAAATTAGCACATGTTTCACGTGTGATCTCAAATATCTCCCTGTTATATTTCAACAGGAGCTGCCTGTCAGTTGATGCCTTTGTGCTCTACTGCAGATTCCCAGAGAGTTCTAAAGAACAACTAGAGCACTAACAGTCTTACTTATTACAAAATTATGGCACACCTGAAGCCATCTTGATTGGAATAAACTGGTAATACTTAAAACATTTAATTTAAAAAGGAACAAAATGATGGGGTTCATTTTCTCATACAAATTATGGTTAGTGCTGTAGAAAGAAAAATTAGGACATGTTTCAAGTGTGATCTCAAATATCTTCCTGTTACATTTCAACAGGAGCAGCCTGTGAGTTGATGCCTTTGTGTTCTACTGCAGCTTCCCAGAGTGCTCTAAAGAACAACTAGAGCACTAACAGCCTTACTTATGATAAAAGAATGGCACTCCTGAAGCTGTCTTGGTTGGAATAAACTGGTAACACTTAAAACATTTATTTTAAAAAAGGAACAAAATGATGGGGCTCATTTTGTCATAGAAATTATGGTTAGTGCTGTAGAAAGAAAAATGAGGACATGTTTTAAGTGAGATCTCAAATATCTTCCTGTTATATTTCAACAGGAGCAGCTTGTCAGTTGATTCCTTTGTATTCTACTGCAGCTTCCCAGAGTGATCTAAACAACAACTAGAGCGATAACTGTCTTACTTATGACAAAATTATGGCACACCTGAAGCCATCTTGATTGGAATAAACTGGTAACTCTTAAAACATTTAATTTAAAAAGGAACAAAATTAGGGGGTTCATTCTGTCATAGAAATTATGGTTAGTGCTGTAGAAAGAAAACTGAGGACATGTTTTAAGTGAGATCTCAAATATCTTCCAGTTATATTTCAACAGGAGCAGCCTGTCAGTTGATGCCTTTGTGTTCTACTGCAGCTTCCCAGAGTGTTCTAAAGAACAACTAGAGCGCTAACAGCCTTACTTACGACAAAAGTGTGGCATACCTGAAGCCATCTTGATTGGAATAAACTTGTACCACTTAAAACATTTAATTTAAAAAAGGAACAAAATTATGGGGCTCATTTTGTCAGAGAGAATAATTGGTTGGTGTTAAAGAAAGAAAAATTAGGACATATTTCAAGTGTGATCTCATATGTCTTCTTCTTATATTTCAATAGGAGCAGCCTGTCAGTTCATGCCTTTATGTTCTACTGCATCTTCCCAGAGTGTTCTAAAGAACAACTAGAGTGCTAACAGAATTACTTATGAGAAAATTATGGCATACCTGACACCATCTTGAGTGGAAAAAACTGATAACTCTTAAAACATTTAATTTAAAAAGGAACAATATTAGGGGAATCATTTTTTCATAGAAACTATGGTTAGAGCTGTAGAAAGAAACATTAGCACATGTTTCAAGTGTGATCTCAAATATCTTCCTATTATCTTTCAACAGGAGCAGCCTGTCAGTTGATGCCTTTGTGTTCTACTGCAGCTTCTCAGAGTGATCTAAAGAACAACTACAGCGCTAACAGCCTTACATATGATAAAAGAATGGCCCACCTGAAGCCGTCTTGATTGGAATAAACTGGTAAGACTTAAAACAATTAATTTAAAAAAGGAACAAAATGATGAGGCTCATTTTTTCACAGAAATTATGGTTAGTGCTGTAGAAAGAAAAATTAGCACATGTTTCACGTGTGATCTCAAATATCTCCCTGTTATATTTCAACAGGAGCTGCCTGTCAGTTGATGCCTTTGTGTTCTACTGCAGATTCCCAGAGAGTTCTAAAGAACAACTAGAGCGCTAACAGTCTTACTTATTACAAAATTAGGGCACACCTGAAGCCATCTTGTTTGGAATAAACTGGTAATACTTAAAACATTTAATTTAAAAAGGAACAAAATGATGGGGTTCATTTTCTCATACAAATTATGGTTAGTGCTGTAGAAAGAAAAATTAGGACATGTTTCAAGTGTGATCTCAAATGTCTTCCCGTTATATTTCAACAGGAGCAGCCTGCCAGTTGATGCCTTTGTGTTCTACTGCAGCTTCCCAGAGTGTTCTAAAGAACAACTAGAGCGCTAACAGTCTTACTTATGACAAAATGATGGCACACCTGAATCCATATTGATTGGAATAAACTGGTAACTCTTAAAACATTTAATTGAAAAAGGAACAAAATGATGGGGCTCATTTTGTCCTAGAAATTATGGTTAGTGCTGTAGAATGAAAAATTAGGACATGTTTTAAGTGAGATCTCAAATATCTTCCTGTTATATTTCAACATGAGCAGCCTGTCAGTTGATGCCTTTGCGTTCTACTGCAGCTTCCCAGAGTGTTCTAAAGAACAACTAGAGCGCTAACAGCCTTACTTATGACAAAAGTATGGCACACCTGAAGCCATCTTGATTGGAATAAACTGGTAACTCTTAAAACATTTAATTTAAAAAGGAACAACATTAGGGGGTTCATTCTGTCATAGAAATTATGTTTAGTGCTGTAGAAAGAAAAATGAGGACATGTTTTAAGTGAGATATCAAATATCTTCCTGTTATATTTCAACAGGAGCAGCCTGTCAGTTGATACCTTTGTGTTCTACTGCAGCTTCCCAGAGTGCTCTAAAGAACAACTAGAGCGCCTACAGCCTTACTTATGATAAAAGAATGGCACACCCGAAGCCGTCTTGATTGGAATAAACTGGTAACACTTAAAAGATTTATTTTAAAAAAGGAACAGAATGATGGGGCTCATTTTGTCATAGAAATTATGGTCAGTGCTGCAGAAAGAAAAATAGGACATGTTTCAAGTGTGATCTGAAATGTCTTCCTGTTATATTTCAACAGGAGCAGCCTGTCAGTTGATGCCTTTGTGTTCTACTGCAGCTTCCCAGAGTGTTCTAAAGAACAACTAGAGCGCTAACAGCCTTACTTACGACAAAAGTGTGGCACACCTGAAGCCATCTTGATTGGAATAAACTTGTACCACTTAAAACATTTAATTTAAAAAAGGAACAAAATTATGGGGCTCATTTTGTCAGAGAGAATAATTGGTTGGTGTTAAAGAAGGAAAAATTAGGACATATTTCAAGTGTGATCTCATATGTCTTCTTCTTATATTTCAATAGGAGCAGCCTGTCAGTTCATGCCTTTATGTTCTACTGCATCTTCCCAGAGTGTTCTAAAGAACAACTAGAGTGCTAACAGTCTTACTTATGAGAAAATTATGGCATACCTGACACCATCTTAAGTGGAAAAAACTGATAACTCTTAAAACATTTAATTTAAAAAGGAACAATATTAGGGGAATCATTTTTTCATAGAAACTATGGTTAGAGCTGTAGAAAGAAACATTAGCACATGTTTCAAGTGTGATCTCAAATATCTTCCTATTATCTTTCAACAGGAGCAGCCTGTCAGTTGATGCCTTTGTGTTCTACTGCAGCTTCTCAGAGTGATCTAAAGAACAACTACAGCGCTAACAGCCTTACATATGATAAAAGAATGGCACACCTGAAGCCGTCTTGATTGGAATAAACTGGTAACACTTAAAACAATTAATTTAAAAAAGGAACAAAATGATGAGGCTCATTTTTTCACAGAAATTATGGTTAGTGCTGTAGAAAGAAAAATTAGCACATGTTTCACGTGTGATCTCAAATATCTCCCTGTTATATTTCAACAGGAGCTGCCTGTCAGTTGATGCCTTTGTGTTCTACTGCAGATTCCCAGAGAGTTCTAAAGAACAACTAGAGCGCTAACAGTCTTACTTATTACAAAATTATGGCACACCTGAAGCCATCTTGATTGGAATAAACTGGTAATACTTAAAACATTTAATTTAAAAAGGAACAAAATGATGGGGTTCATTTTCTCATACAAATTATGGTTAGTGCTGTAGAAAGAAAAATTAGGACATGTTTCAAGTGTGATCTCAAATGTCTTCCCGTTATATTTCAACAGGAGCAGCCTGTCAGTTGATGCCTTTGTGTTCTACTGCAGCTTCCCAGAGTGTTCTAAAGAACAACTAGAGCGCTAACAGTCTTACTTATGACAAAATGATGGCACACGTGAATCCATATTGATTGGAATAAACTGGTAACTCTTAAAACATTTAATTGAAAAAGGAACAAAATGATGGGGCTCATTTTGTCCTAGAAATTATGGTTAGTGCTGTAGAATGAAAAATTAGGACATGTTTTAAGTGAGATCTCAAATATCTTCCTGTTATATTTCAACAGGAGCAGCCTGTCAGTTGATGCCTTTGTGTTCTACTGCAGCTTCCCAGAGTGTTCTAAAGAACAACTAGAGCGCTAACAGCCTTACTTATGACAAAAGTATGGCACACCTGAAGCCATCTTGATTGGAATAAACTGGTAACTCTTAAAACATTTAATTTAAAAAGGAACAAAATTAGGGGGTTCATTCTGTCATAGAAATTATGGTTAGTGCTGTAGAAAGAAAAATGAGGACATGTTTTAAGTGAGATATCAAATATCTTCCTGTTATATTTCAACAGGAGCAGCCTGTCAGTTGATACCTTTGTGTTCTACTGCAGCTTCCCAGAGTGCTCTAAAGAACAACTAGAGTGCCTACAGCCTTACTTATGATAAAAGAATGGCACACCCGAAGCCGTCTTGATTGGAATAAACTGGTAACACTTAAAAGATTTATTTTAAAAAAGGAACAGAATGATGGGGCTCATTTTGTCATAGAAATTATGGTCAGTGCTGCAGAAAGAAAAAATAGGACATGTTTCAAGTGTGATCTGAAATGTCTTCCTGTTTTATTTCAACAGCAGCAGCCTGTCAGTTGATGCCTTTGTGTTCTACTGCAGCTTCCCAGAGTGTTCTAAAGAACAACTTGAGCGCTAACAGTCTTACTTATGACAAAATTATGGCACACCTGAAGCCATCTTGATTGGAATAAACTGGTAACTCTTAAAACATTTAATTTAAAAAGGAACAAAATGAGGGGACTGCATTTTGTCATAGAAATTATGGTTAGTGCTGTAGAAAGATAAATTAGCACATGTTTTAAGTGAGATCTCAAATTTCTTCCTGTTATATTTCAACAGGAGCAGCCTGTCAGTTGATGCCTTTGTGTTCTACTGCAGCTTCCCAGAGTGTTCTAAAGAACAAGTAGAGCACTAACAGCTTTACTTATGACAAAAGAATGGCACACCTGAAGCCATCTTGATTGGAATAAACTGGTAACACTTAAAACATTTAATTTAAAAAGGAGCAAAATGAGGAGGTTCATTTTGTCATAGACATTATGGTTAGTGCTGTAGAAAAAAAAATTAGGACATGTTTCAAGTGTTATCTCAAATATCTTTCTGTTATATTTCAACAGGAGCAGCCTGTCAGTTGATGCCTTTGTGTTCTACTGCAGCTTCCCAGAGTGTTCTAAAGAACACGTAGAGCACTAACAGCCTTACTTATGACAAAAGAATGGCACACCTGAAGCCATCTTGATTGGAATAAACTGGTAACGCTTAAAACATTTAATTTAAAAAGGAACAAAATGATGGGGTTCATTTTGTCATAGAAATTATGGTTAGTGCTGTAGAAAGAAAAGTTAGGACATGTTTCAAGTGTTATCTCAAATATCTTTCTGTTATATTTCAACAGGAGCAGCCTGTCAGTTGATGCCTTTGTGTTCTACTGCTGCTTCGCAGAGAGATCTAAAGAACAACTAGAGCGCTAACAGTCTTACTTATGACAAAATGATGGCACACTTAAAGCCATCTTGATTGGAATAAACTAGTAACTCTTAAAACATTTAATTTAAAAATGAACAAAATTAGGGGGTTCATTCTGTCATAGAAATTATGGTTAGTGCTGTAGAAAGAAAAATTAGGACATGTTTCAAGTGTTATCTCAAATATCTTCCTGTTATGTTTCAACAGGACCAGTCTGTCAGTTTATGCCTTTGTGTTCTACTGCAGTTTCCCAGAGTGTTTTAAAGAACAACTAGAGTGCTAACAGCCTTACTTATGACACAAGTATGGCACACCTGAAGCCATCTTGATTGGAATAAACTTGTACCACTTAAAACATTTAATTTAAAAAAGGAACAAAATTATGGGGCTCATTTTGTCATTGAAATTAAGGTTAGTGTTGTAGAAAGAAAAATTAGGACATGTTTCAAGTGTGATCTCAAATGTCTTGTTCTTATATTTCATCAGGAGCATCCTGTCAGTTAATGCCTTTGTGTTCTACTGCAGCTTCCCAGAGTGATCTAAAGAACAACTAGAACACTAACAGTCTTACTTATGACAAAATGATGGCACACTTGAAGCCATCTTGATTGGAATAAACTGGTAACTCTTAAAACATTTAATTTAAAAAGGAACAAAATTAGGGGGTTCATTCTGTCACAGAAATTATGGTTAGTGCTGTAGAAAGAAAAATGAGGACCTGTTTTAAGTGAGATCTCAAATATCTTCCTGTTATATTTCAAAAGGAGCAGCCTGTCAGTTTATGCCTTTGTGTTCTACTGCAGCTTCCCAGAGTGCTCTAAAGAACAACTAGAGCGCTAACAGCCTTACTTATGATAAAAGAATGGCACACCCGAAGCCGTCTTGATTGGAATAAACTGGTAACACTTAAAAGATTTATTTTAAAAAAGGAACAGAATGATGGGGCTCATCTTGTCATAGAAATTATGGTCAGTGCTGTAGAAAGAAAAAATAGGACAAGTTTCAAGTGTGATCTGAAATGTCTTCCTGATATATTTTAACAGGAGCAGGCTGTCAGTTGATGCCTTTGTGTTCTACTGCAGCTTCCCAGAGTGTTCTAAAGAACAACTAGAGCGCTAACAGTCTTACTTATGACAAAATTATGGAACACCTGAAGCCATCTTGATTGGAATAAACTGGTAACTCTTAAAACATTTAATTTAAAAATGAACAAAATTAGGGGGTTCATTCTGTCATAGAAATTATGGTTAGTGCTGTAGAAAGAAAAATTAGGACATGTTTCAAGTGTTATCTCAAATATCTTCCTGTTATGTTTCAACAGGACCAGTCTGTCAGTTTATGCCTTTGTGTTCTACTGCAGTTTCACAGAGTGTTTTAAAGAACAACTAGAGTGCTAACAGCCTTACTTATGACACAAGTATGGCACACCTGAAGCCATCTTGATTGGAATAAACTTGTACCACTTAAAACATTTAATTTAAAAAAGGAACAAAATTATGGGGCTCATTTTGTCATTGAAATTAAGGTTAGTGTTGTAGAAAGAAAAATTAGGACATGTTTCAAGTGTGATCTCAAATGTCTTGTTCTTATATTTCATCAGGAGCATCCTGTCAGTTAATGCCTTTGTGTTCTACTGCAGCTTCCCAGAGTGATCTAAAGAACAACTAGAACACTAACAGTCTTACTTATGACAAAATGATGGCACACTTGAAGCCATCTTGATTGGAATAAACTGGTAACTCTTAAAACATTTAATTTAAAAAGGAACAAAATTAGGGGGTTCATTCTGTCATAGAAATTATGGTTAGTGCTGTAGAAAGAAAATTGAGGACCTGTTTTAAGTGAGATCTCAAATATCTTCCTGTTATATTTCAAAAGGAGCAGCCTGTCAGTTTATGCCTTTGTGTTCTACTGCAGTTTCCCAGAGTGTTTTAAAGAACAACTAGAGTGCTAACAGCCTTACTTATAACAAAAGTATGGCACACCTGAAGCCATCTTGATTAGAATAAACTTGTACCACTTAAAACATTTAATTTAAAAAAGGAACAAAATTATGGGGCTCATTTTGTCATTGAAATTAAGGTTAGTGTTGTAGAAAGAAAAATTAGGACATGTTTCAAGTGTGATCTGAAAATGTCTTGTTCTTATATTTCATCAGGAGCATCCTGTCAGTTAATGCCTTTGTGTTCTGCTGCAGCTTCCCAGAGTGATCTAAAGAACAACTAGAGCACTAACAGTCTTACTTATGACAAAATGATGGCACACTTGAAGCCATCTTGATTGGAATAAACTGGTAACTCTTAAAACATTTAATTTAAAAAGGAACAAAATTAGGGGGTTCATTCTGTCATAGAAATTATGGTTAGTGCTGTAGAAAGAAAAATGAGGACATGTTTTAAGTGAGATCTCAAATATCTTCCTGTTATATTTCAAAAGGAGCAGCCTGTCAGTTGATGCCTTTGTGTTCTACTGCAGCTTCCCAGAGTGCTCTAAAGAACAACTAGAGCGCTAACAGCCTTACTTATGATAAAAGAATGGCACACCCGAAGCCGTCTTGATTGGAATAAACTGGTAACACTTAAAAGATTTATTTTAAAAAAGGAACAGAATGATGGGGCTCATTTTGTCATAGAAATTATGGTCAGTGCTGTAGAAAGAAAAAATAGGACAAGTTTCAAGTGTGATCTGAAATGTCTTCCTGATATATTTTAACAGGAGCAGCCTGTCAGTTGATGCCTTTGTGTTCTACTGCAGCTTCCCAGAGTGTTCTAAAGAACAACTAGAGCGCTAACAGTCTTACTTATGACAAAATTATGGAACACCTGAAGCCATCTTGATTGGAATAAACTGGTAACTCTTAAAACATTTAATTTAAAAATGAACAAAATTAGGGGGTTCATTCTGTCATAGAAATTATGGTTAGTGCTGTAGAAAGAAAAATTAGGACATGTTTCAAGTGTTATCTCAAATATCTTCCTGTTATGTTTCAACAGGACCAGTCTGTCAGTTTATGCCTTTGTGTTCTACTGCAGTTTCCCAGAGTGTTTTAAAGAACAACTAGAGTGCTAACAGCCTTATTTATGACAAAAGTATGGCACACCTGAAGCCATCTTGATTGGAATAAACTTGTACCACTTAAAACATTTAATTTAAAAAAGGAACAAAATTATTGGGCTCATTTTGTCATTGAAATTATGGTTAGTGTTGTAGAAAGAAAAATTAGGACATGTTTCAAGTGTGATCTCAAATGTATTGTTCTTATATTTCATCAGGAGCATCCTGTCAGTTAATGCCTTTGTGTTCTACTGCAGCTTCGCAGAGTGATCTAAAGAACAACTAGAGCGCTAACAGTCTTACTTATGACAAAATGATGGCACACTTGAAGCCATCTTGATTGGAATAAACTGGTTACTCTTAAAACATTTAATTTAAAAATGAACAAAATGAGGGGGTTCATTTTGTCATAGAAATTATGGTTAGTGCTGTAGAAAGAAAAATTAGCACATGTTTCAAGTGTGATCTCAAATATCTTCCTGTTACATTTCAACAGGAGCAGCCTGTCAGTTGATGCCTTTGTGTTCTACTGCAGCTTCCCAGAGTGCTCTAAAGAACAACTAGAGCACTAACAGCCTTACTTATGATAAAAGAATGGCACACCTGAAGCTGTCTTGGTTGGAATAAACTGGTAACACTTAAAACATTTATTTTAAAAAAAAGGAACAAAATGATGGGGCTCATTTTGTCATAGAAATTATGGTTAGTGCTGTAGAAAGAAAAATGAGGACATGTTTTAAGTGAGATCTCAAATATCTTCCTGTTATATTTCAACAGGAGCAGCCTGTCAGTTGATTCCTTTGTGTTCTACTGCAGCTTCCCAGAGTGATCTAAAGAACAACTAGAGCACTAACTGTCTTACTTATGACAAAATTATGGCACACCTGAAGCCATCTTGATTGGAATAAACTGGTAACTCTTAAAACATTTAATTTAAAATGGAACAAAATTAGGGGGTTCATTCTGTCATAGAAATTATGGTTAGTGCTGTAGAAAGAAAACTGAGGACATGTTTTAAGTGAGATCTCAAATATCTTCCAGTTATATTTCAACAGGAGCAGCCTGTCAGTTGATGCCTTTGTGTTCTACTGCAGCTTCCCAGAGTGTTCTAAAGAACAACTAGAGCGCTAACAGCCTTACTTACGACAAAAGTGTGGCACACCTGAAGCCATCTTGATTGGAATAAACTTGTACCACTTAAAACATTTAATTTAAAAAAGGAACAAAATTATGGGGCTCATTTTGTCAGAGAGAATAATTGGTTGGTGTTAAAGAAAGAAAAATTAGGACATATTTCAAGTGTGATCTCATATGTCTTCTTCTTATATTTCAATAGGAGCAGCCTGTCAGTTCATTCCTTTATGTTCTACTGCATCTTCCCAGAGTGTTCTAAAGAACAACTAGAGTGCTAACAGTCTTACTTATGAGAAAATTATGGCATACCTGACACCATCTTGAGTGGAAAAAACTGATAACTCTTAAAACATTTAATTTAAAAAGGAACAATATTAGGGGAATCATTTTGTCATAGAAACTATGGTTAGAGCTGTAGAAAGAAACATTAGCACATGTTTCAAGTGTGATCTCAAATATCTTCCTATTATCTTTCAACAGGAGCAGCCTGTCAGTTGATGCCTTTGTGTTCTACTGCAGCTTCTCAGAGTGATCTAAAGAACAACTACAGCGCTAACAGCCTTACATATGATAAAAGAATGGCACACCTGAAGCCGTCTTGATTGGAATAAACTGGTAACACTTAAAACAATTGATTTAAAAAAGGAACAAAATGATGAGGCTCATTTTTTCACAGAAATTATGGTTAGTGCTGTAGAAAGAAAAATTAGCACATGTTTCACGTGTGATCTCAAATATCTCCCTGTTATATTTCAACAGGAGCTGCCTGTCAGTTGATGCCTTTGTGTTCTACTGCAGATTCCCAGAGAGTTCTAAAGAACAACTAGAGCGCTAACAGTCTTACTTATTACAAAATTATGGCACACCTGAAGCCATCTTGATTGGAATAAACTGGTAATACTTAAAACATTTAATTTAAAAAGGAACAAAATGATGGGGTTCATTTTCTCATACAAATTATGGTTAGTGCTGTAGAAAGAAAAATTAGGACATGTTTCAAGTGTGATCTCAAATGTCTTCCCGTTATATTTCAACAGGAGCAGCCTGTCAGTTGATGCCTTTGTGTTCTACTGCAGCTTCCCAGAGTGTTCTAAAGAACAACTAGAGCGCTAACAGTCTTACTTATGACAAAATGATGGCACACCTGAATCCATATTGATTGGAATAAACTGGTAACTCTTAAAACATTTAATTGAAAAAGGAACAAAATGATGGGGCTCATTTTGTCCTAGAAATTATCGTTAGTGCTGTAGAATGAAAAATTAGGACATGTTTTAAGTGAGATCTCAAATATCTTCCTGTTATATTTCAACAGGAGCAGCCTGTCAGTTGATGCCTTTGTGTTCTACTGCAGCTTCCCAGAGTGTTCTAAAGAACAACTAGAGCGCTAACAGCCTTACTTATGACAAAAGTATGGCACACCTGAAGCCATCTTGATTGGAATAAACTGGTAACTCTTAAAACATTTAATTTAAAAAGGAACAAAATGAGGGGACTGCATTTTGTCATAGAAATTATGGTTAGTGCTGTAGAAAGATAAATTAGCACATGTTTTAAGTGAGATCTCAAATTTCTTCCTGTTATATTTCAACAGGAGCAGCCTGTCAGTTGATGCCTTTGTGTTCTACTGCAGCTTCCCAGAGTGTTCTAAAGAACAAGTAGAGCACTAACAGCTTTACTTATGACAAAAGAATGGCACACGTGAAGCCATCTTGATTGGAATAAACTGGTAACACTTAAAACATTTAATTTAAAAAGGAACAAAATGATGAGGTTCATTTTGTCATAGAAATTATGGTTAGTGCTGTAGAAAGAAAAATTAGGACATGTTTCAAGTGTTATCTCAAATATCTTTCTGTTATATTTCAACAGGAGCAGCCTGTCAGTTGATGCCTTTGTGTTCTACTGCTGCTTCGCAGAGAGATCTAAAGAACAACTAGAACGCTAACAGTCTTACTTATGACAAAATGATGGCACACTTGAAGCCATCTTGATTGGAATAAACTGGTAACTCTTAAAACATTTAATTTAAAAATGAACAAAATTAGGGGGTTCATTCTGTCATAGAAATTATGGTTAGTGCTGTAGAAAGAAAAATTAGGACATTTTTCAAGTGTTATCTCAAATATCTTCCTGTTATGTTTCAACAGGACCAGTCTGTCAGTTTATGCCTTTGTGTTCTACTGCAGTTTCCCAGAGTGTTTTAAAGAACAACTAGAGTGCTAACAGCCTTACTTATAACAAAAGTATGGCACACCTGAAGCCATCTTGATTAGAATAAACTTGTACCACTTAAAACATTTAATTTAAAAAAGGAACAAAATTATGGGGCTCATTTTGTCATTGAAATTAAGGTTAGTGTTGTAGAAAGAAAAATTAGGACATGTTTCAAGTGTGATCTGAAAATGTCTTGTTCTTATATTTCATCAGGAGCATCCTGTCAGTTAATGCCTTTGTGTTCTGCTGCAGCTTCCCAGAGTGATCTAAAGAACAACTAGAGCACTAACAGTCTTACTTATGACAAAATGATGGCACACTTGAAGCCATCTTGATTGGAATAAACTGGTAACTCTTAAAACATTTAATTTAAAAAGGAACAAAATTAGGGGGTTCATTCTGTCATAGAAATTATGGTTAGTGCTGTAGAAAGAAAAATGAGGACATGTTTTAAGTGAGATCTCAAATATCTTCCTGTTATATTTCAAAAGGAGCAGCCTGTCAGTTGATGCCTTTGTGTTCTACTGCAGCTTCCCAGAGTGCTCTAAAGAACAACTAGAGCGCTAACAGCCTTACTTATGATAAAAGAATGGCACACCCGAAGCCGTCTTGATTGGAATAAACTGGTAACACTTAAAAGATTTATTTTAAAAAAGGAACAGAATGATGGGGCTCATTTTGTCATAGAAATTATGGTCAGTGCTGTAGAAAGAAAAAATAGGACAAGTTTCAAGTGTGATCTGAAATGTCTTCCTGATATATTTTAACAGGAGCAGCCTGTCAGTTGATGCCTTTGTGTTCTACTGCAGCTTCCCAGAGTGTTCTAAAGAACAACTAGAGCGCTAACAGTCTTACTTATGACAAAATTATGGAACACCTGAAGCCATCTTGATTGGAATAAACTGGTAACTCTTAAAACATTTAATTTAAAAATGAACAAAATTAGGGGGTTCATTCTGTCATAGAAATTATGGTTAGTGCTGTAGAAAGAAAAATTAGGACATGTTTCAAGTGTTATCTCAAATATCTTCCTGTTATGTTTCAACAGGACCAGTCTGTCAGTTTATGCCTTTGTGTTCTACTGCAGTTTCCCAGAGTGTTTTAAAGAACAACTAGAGAGCTAACAGCCTTATTTATGACAAAAGTATGGCACACCTGAAGCCATCTTGATTGGAATAAACTTGTACCACTTAAAACATTTAATTTAAAAAAGGAACAAAATTATTGGGCTCATTTTGTCATTGAAATTATGGTTAGTGTTGTAGAAAGAAAAATTAGGACATGTTTCAAGTGTGATCTCAAATGTATTGTTCTTATATTTCATCAGGAGCATCCTGTCAGTTAATGCCTTTGTGTTCTACTGCAGCTTCGCAGAGTGATCTAAAGAACAACTAGAGCGCTAACAGTCTTACTTATGACAAAATGATGGCACACTTGAAGCCATCTTGATTGGAATAAACTGGTTACTCTTAAAACATTTAATTTAAAAATGAACAAAATGAGGGGGTTCATTTTGTCATAGAAATTATGGTTAGTGCTGTAGAAAGAAAAATTAGCACATGTTTCAAGTGTGATCTCAAATATCTTCCTGTTACATTTCAACAGGAGCAGCCTGTCAGTTGATGCCTTTGTGTTCTACTGCAGCTTCCCAGAGTGCTCTAAAGAACAACTAGAGCACTAACAGCCTTACTTATGATAAAAGAATGGCACACCTGAAGCTGTCTTGGTTGGAATAAACTGGTAACACTTAAAACATTTATTTTAAAAAAAAGGAACAAAATGATGGGGCTCATTTTGTCATAGAAATTATGGTTAGTGCTGTAGAAAGAAAAATGAGGACATGTTTTAAGTGAGATCTCAAATATCTTCCTGTTATATTTCAACAGGAGCAGCCTGTCAGTTGATTCCTTTGTGTTCTACTGCAGCTTCCCAGAGTGATCTAAAGAACAACTAGAGCACTAACTGTCTTACTTATGACAAAATTATGGCACACCTGAAGCCATCTTGATTGGAATAAACTGGTAACTCTTAAAACATTTAATTTAAAATGGAACAAAATTAGGGGGTTCATTCTGTCATAGAAATTATGGTTAGTGCTGTAGAAAGAAAACTGAGGACATGTTTTAAGTGAGATCTCAAATATCTTCCAGTTATATTTCAACAGGAGCAGCCTGTCAGTTGATGCCTTTGTGTTCTACTGCAGCTTCCCAGAGTGTTCTAAAGAACAACTAGAGCGCTAACAGCCTTACTTACGACAAAAGTGTGGCACACCTGAAGCCATCTTGATTGGAATAAACTTGTACCACTTAAAACATTTAATTTAAAAAAGGAACAAAATTATGGGGCTCATTTTGTCAGAGAGAATAATTGGTTGGTGTTAAAGAAAGAAAAATTAGGACATATTTCAAGTGTGATCTCATATGTCTTCTTCTTATATTTCAATAGGAGCAGCCTGTCAGTTCATTCCTTTATGTTCTACTGCATCTTCCCAGAGTGTTCTAAAGAACAACTAGAGTGCTAACAGTCTTACTTATGAGAAAATTATGGCATACCTGACACCATCTTGAGTGGAAAAAACTGATAACTCTTAAAACATTTAATTTAAAAAGGAACAATATTAGGGGAATCATTTTGTCATAGAAACTATGGTTAGAGCTGTAGAAAGAAACATTAGCACATGTTTCAAGTGTGATCTCAAATATCTTCCTATTATCTTTCAACAGGAGCAGCCTGTCAGTTGATGCCTTTGTGTTCTACTGCAGCTTCTCAGAGTGATCTAAAGAACAACTACAGCGCTAACAGCCTTACATATGATAAAAGAATGGCACACCTGAAGCCGTCTTGATTGGAATAAACTGGTAACACTTAAAACAATTGATTTAAAAAAGGAACAAAATGATGAGGCTCATTTTTTCACAGAAATTATGGTTAGTGCTGTAGAAAGAAAAATTAGCACATGTTTCACGTGTGATCTCAAATATCTCCCTGTTATATTTCAACAGGAGCTGCCTGTCAGTTGATGCCTTTGTGTTCTACTGCAGATTCCCAGAGAGTTCTAAAGAACAACTAGAGCGCTAACAGTCTTACTTATTACAAAATTATGGCACACCTGAAGCCATCTTGATTGGAATAAACTGGTAATACTTAAAACATTTAATTTAAAAAGGAACAAAATGATGGGGTTCATTTTCTCATACAAATTATGGTTAGTGCTGTAGAAAGAAAAATTAGGACATGTTTCAAGTGTGATCTCAAATGTCTTCCCGTTATATTTCAACAGGAGCAGCCTGTCAGTTGATGCCTTTGTGTTCTACTGCAGCTTCCCAGAGTGTTCTAAAGAACAACTAGAGCGCTAACAGTCTTACTTATGACAAAATGATGGCACACCTGAATCCATATTGATTGGAATAAACTGGTAACTCTTAAAACATTTAATTGAAAAAGGAACAAAATGATGGGGCTCATTTTGTCCTAGAAATTATGGTTAGTGCTGTAGAATGAAAAATTAGGACATGTTTTAAGTGAGATCTCAAATATCTTCCTGTTATATTTCAACAGGAGCAGCCTGTCAGTTGATGCCTTTGTGTTCTACTGCAGCTTCCCAGAGTGTTCTAAAGAACAACTAGAGCGCTAACAGCCTTACTTATGACAAAAGTATGGCACACCTGAAGCCATCTTGATTGGAATAAACTGGTAACTCTTAAAACATTTAATTTAAAAAGGAACAAAATGAGGGGACTGCATTTTGTCATAGAAATTATGGTTAGTGCTGTAGAAAGATAAATTAGCACATGTTTTAAGTGAGATCTCAAATTTCTTCCTGTTATATTTCAACAGGAGCAGCCTGTCAGTTGATGCCTTTGTGTTCTACTGCAGCTTCCCAGAGTGTTCTAAAGAACAAGTAGAGCACTAACAGCTTTACTTATGACAAAAGAATGGCACACGTGAAGCCATCTTGATTGGAATAAACTGGTAACACTTAAAACATTTAATTTAAAAAGGAACAAAATGATGAGGTTCATTTTGTCATAGAAATTATGGTTAGTGCTGTAGAAAGAAAAATTAGGACATGTTTCAAGTGTTATCTCAAATATCTTTCTGTTATATTTCAACAGGAGCAGCCTGTCAGTTGATGCCTTTGTGTTCTACTGCTGCTTCGCAGAGAGATCTAAAGAACAACTAGAACGCTAACAGTCTTACTTATGACAAAATGATGGCACACTTGAAGCCATCTTGATTGGAATAAACTGGTAACTCTTAAAACATTTAATTTAAAAATGAACAAAATTAGGGGGTTCATTCTGTCATAGAAATTATGGTTAGTGCTGTAGAAAGAAAAATTAGGACATTTTTCAAGTGTTATCTCAAATATCTTCCTGTTATGTTTCAACAGGACCAGTCTGTCAGTTTATGCCTTTGTGTTCTACTGCAGTTTCCCAGAGTGTTTTAAAGAACAACTAGAGTGCTAACAGCCTTACTTATAACAAAAGTATGGCACACCTGAAGCCATCTTGATTAGAATAAACTTGTACCACTTAAAACATTTAATTTAAAAAAGGAACAAAATTATGGGGCTCATTTTGTCATTGAAATTAAGGTTAGTGTTGTAGAAAGAAAAATTAGGACATGTTTCAAGTGTGATCTGAAAATGTCTTGTTCTTATATTTCATCAGGAGCATCCTGTCAGTTAATGCCTTTGTGTTCTGCTGCAGCTTCCCAGAGTGATCTAAAGAACAACTAGAGCACTAACAGTCTTACTTATGACAAAATGATGGCACACTTGAAGCCATCTTGATTGGAATAAACTGGTAACTCTTAAAACATTTAATTTAAAAAGGAACAAAATTAGGGGGTTCATTCTGTCATAGAAATTATGGTTAGTGCTGTAGAAAGAAAAATGAGGACATGTTTTAAGTGAGATCTCAAATATCTTCCTGTTATATTTCAAAAGGAGCAGCCTGTCAGTTGATGCCTTTGTGTTCTACTGCAGCTTCCCAGAGTGCTCTAAAGAACAACTAGAGCGCTAACAGCCTTACTTATGATAAAAGAATGGCACACCCGAAGCCGTCTTGATTGGAATAAACTGGTAACACTTAAAAGATTTATTTTAAAAAAGGAACAGAATGATGGGGCTCATTTTGTCATAGAAATTATGGTCAGTGCTGTAGAAAGAAAAAATAGGACAAGTTTCAAGTGTGATCTGAAATGTCTTCCTGATATATTTTAACAGGAGCAGCCTGTCAGTTGATGCCTTTGTGTTCTACTGCAGCTTCCCAGAGTGTTCTAAAGAACAACTAGAGCGCTAACAGTCTTACTTATGACAAAATTATGGAACACCTGAAGCCATCTTGATTGGAATAAACTGGTAACTCTTAAAACATTTAATTTAAAAATGAACAAAATTAGGGGGTTCATTCTGTCATAGAAATTATGGTTAGTGCTGTAGAAAGAAAAATTAGGACATGTTTCAAGTGTTATCTCAAATATCTTCCTGTTATGTTTCAACAGGACCAGTCTGTCAGTTTATGCCTTTGTGTTCTACTGCAGTTTCCCAGAGTGTTTTAAAGAACAACTAGAGAGCTAACAGCCTTATTTATGACAAAAGTATGGCACACCTGAAGCCATCTTGATTGGAATAAACTTGTACCACTTAAAACATTTAATTTAAAAAAGGAACAAAATTATTGGGCTCATTTTGTCATTGAAATTATGGTTAGTGTTGTAGAAAGAAAAATTAGGACATGTTTCAAGTGTGATCTCAAATGTATTGTTCTTATATTTCATCAGGAGCATCCTGTCAGTTAATGCCTTTGTGTTCTACTGCAGCTTCGCAGAGTGATCTAAAGAACAACTAGAGCGCTAACAGTCTTACTTATGACAAAATGATGGCACACTTGAAGCCATCTTGATTGGAATAAACTGGTTACTCTTAAAACATTTAATTTAAAAATGAACAAAATGAGGGGGTTCATTTTGTCATAGAAATTATGGTTAGTGCTGTAGAAAGAAAAATTAGCACATGTTTCAAGTGTGATCTCAAATATCTTCCTGTTACATTTCAACAGGAGCAGCCTGTCAGTTGATGCCTTTGTGTTCTACTGCAGCTTCCCAGAGTGCTCTAAAGAACAACTAGAGCACTAACAGCCTTACTTATGATAAAAGAATGGCACACCTGAAGCTGTCTTGGTTGGAATAAACTGGTAACACTTAAAACATTTATTTTAAAAAAAAGGAACAAAATGATGGGGCTCATTTTGTCATAGAAATTATGGTTAGTGCTGTAGAAAGAAAAATGAGGACATGTTTTAAGTGAGATCTCAAATATCTTCCTGTTATATTTCAACAGGAGCAGCCTGTCAGTTGATTCCTTTGTGTTCTACTGCAGCTTCCCAGAGTGATCTAAAGAACAACTAGAGCACTAACTGTCTTACTTATGACAAAATTATGGCACACCTGAAGCCATCTTGATTGGAATAAACTGGTAACTCTTAAAACATTTAATTTAAAATGGAACAAAATTAGGGGGTTCATTCTGTCATAGAAATTATGGTTAGTGCTGTAGAAAGAAAACTGAGGACATGTTTTAAGTGAGATCTCAAATATCTTCCAGTTATATTTCAACAGGAGCAGCCTGTCAGTTGATGCCTTTGTGTTCTACTGCAGCTTCCCAGAGTGTTCTAAAGAACAACTAGAGCGCTAACAGCCTTACTTACGACAAAAGTGTGGCACACCTGAAGCCATCTTGATTGGAATAAACTTGTACC
The DNA here is from genome assembly GCF_964204655.1 of Triturus cristatus. Classification (NCBI taxonomy): domain Eukaryota; kingdom Metazoa; phylum Chordata; class Amphibia; order Caudata; family Salamandridae; genus Triturus; species Triturus cristatus. Next base: position 1,227,815,978 of record NC_140579.1, read on the forward strand.
ACTTAAAACATTTAATTTAAAAAAGGAACAAAATTATGGGGCTCATTTTGTCAGAGAGAATAATTGGTTGGTGTTAAAGAAAGAAAAATTAGGACATATTTCAAGTGTGATCTCATATGTCTTCTTCTTATATTTCAATAGGAGCAGCCTGTCAGTTCATTCCTTTATGTTCTACTGCATCTTCCCAGAGTGTTCTAAAGAACAACTAGAGTGCTAACAGTCTTACTTATGAGAAAATTATGGCATACCTGACACCATCTTGAGTGGAAAAAACTGATAACTCTTAAAACATTTAATTTAAAAAGGAACAATATTAGGGGAATCATTTTGTCATAGAAACTATGGTTAGAGCTGTAGAAAGAAACATTAGCACATGTTTCAAGTGTGATCTCAAATATCTTCCTATTATCTTTCAACAGGAGCAGCCTGTCAGTTGATGCCTTTGTGTTCTACTGCAGCTTCTCAGAGTGATCTAAAGAACAACTACAGCGCTAACAGCCTTACATATGATAAAAGAATGGCACACCTGAAGCCGTCTTGATTGGAATAAACTGGTAACACTTAAAACAATTGATTTAAAAAAGGAACAAAATGATGAGGCTCATTTTTTCACAGAAATTATGGTTAGTGCTGTAGAAAGAAAAATTAGCACATGTTTCACGTGTGATCTCAAATATCTCCCTGTTATATTTCAACAGGAGCTGCCTGTCAGTTGATGCCTTTGTGCTCTACTGCAGATTCCCAGAGAGTTCTAAAGAACAACTAGAGCGCTAACAGTCTTACTTATTACAAAATTATGGCACACCTGAAGCCATCTTGATTGGAATAAACTGGTAATACTTAAAACATTTAATTTAAAAAGGAACAAAATGATGGGGTTCATTTTCTCATACAAATTATGGTTAGTGCTGTAGAAAGAAAAATGAGGACATGTTTTAAGTGAGATCTCAAATATCTTCCTGTTATATTTCAAAAGGAGCAGCCTGTCAGTTGATGCCTTTGTGTTCTACTGCAGCTTCCCAGAGTGCTCTAAAGAACAACTAGAGCGCTAACAGCCTTACTTATGATAAAAGAATGGCACAGCCGAAGCCGTCTTGATTGGAATAAACTGGTAACACTTAAAAGATTTATTTTAAAAAAGGAACAGAATGATGGGGCTCATTTTGTCATAGAAATTATGGTCAGTGCTGTAGAAAGAAAAAATAGGACAAGTTTCAAGTGTGATCTGAAATGTCTTCCTGATATATTTCAACAGGAGCAGCCTGTCAGTTGATGCCTTTGTGTTCTACTGCAGCTTCCCAGAGTGTTCTAAAGAACAACTAGAGCGCTAACAGTCTTACTTATGACAAAATTATGGAACACCTGAAGCCATCTTGATTGGAATAAACTGGTAACTCTTAAAACATTTAATTTAAAAATGAACAAAATTAGGGGGTTCATTCTGTCATAGAAATTATGGTTAGTGCTGTAGAAAGAAAAATTAGGACATGTTTCAAGTGTTATCTCAAATATCTTCCTGTTATGTTTAAACAGGACCAGTCTGTCAGTTTATGCCTTTGTGTTCTACTGCAGTTTCCCAGAGTGTTTTAAAGAACAACTAGAGTGCTAACAGCCTTACTTATGACAAAAGTATGGCACGCCTGAAGCCATCTTGATTGGAATAAACTTGTACCACTTAAAACATTTAATTTAAAAAAGGAACACAATTATGGGGCTCATTTTGTCATTGAAATTATGGTTAGTGTTGTAGAAAGAAAAATTAGGACATGTTTCAAGTGTGATCTCAAATGTCTTGTTCTTATATTGCATCAGGAGCATCCTGTCAGTTAATGCCTTTGTGTTCTAAGCAGCTTCGCAGAGTGATCTAAAGAACAACTAGAGCGCTAACAGTCTTACTTATGACAAAATGATGGCACACTTGAAGCCATCTTGATTGGAATAAACTGGTAACTCTTAAAACATTTAATTTAAAAATGAACAAAATGAGGGGGTTCATTTTGTCATAGAAATTATGGTTAGTGCTGTAGAAAGAAAAATTAGCACATGTTTCAAGTGTGATCTCAAATATCTTCCTGTTACATTTCAACAGGAGCAGCCTGTCAGTTGATGCCTTTGTGTTCTACTGCAGCTTCCCAGAGTGCTCTAAAGAACAACTAGAGCACTAACAGCCTTACTTATGATAAAAGAATGGCACACCTGAAGCTGTCTTGGTTGGAATAAACTGGTAACACTTAAAACATTTTTTTAAAAAAAGGAAAAAATGATGGGGCTCATTTTGTCATAGAAATTATGGTTAGTGCTGTAGAAAGAAAAATGAGGACATGTTTTAAGTGAGATCTCAAATATCTTCCTGTTATATTTCAACAGGAGCAGCCTGTCAGTTGATTCCTTTGTGTTCTACTGTAGCTTCCCAGAGTGATCTAAACAACAACTAGAGCGCTAACTGTCTTACTTGTGACAAAATTATGGCACACCTGAAGCCATCTTGATTGGAATAAACTGGTAACTCTTAAAACATTTAATTTAAAAAGGAACAAAATTAGGGGGTTCATTCTGTCATAGAAATTATGGTTAGTGCTGTAGAATGAAAACTGAGGACATGTTTTAAGTGAGATCTCAAATATCTTCCAGTTATATTTCAACAGGAGCAGCCTGTCAGTTGATGCCTTTGTGTTCTACTGCAGCTTCCCAGAGTGTTCTAAAGAACAACTAGAGCGCTAACAGCCTTACTTACGACAAAAGTGTGGCAGACCTGAAGCCATCTTGATTGGAATAAACTTGTACCAATTAAAACATTTAATTTAAAAAAGGAACAAAATTATGGGGCTCATTTTGTCAGAGAGAATAATTGGTTGGTGTTAAAGAAAGAAAAATTAGGACATATTTCAAGTGTGATCTCATAGGTCTTCTTCTTATATTTCAATAGGAGCAGCCTGTCAGTTCATGCCTTTATGTTCTACTGCATCTTCCCAGAGTGTTCTAAAGAACAACTAGAGGGCTAACAGTCTTACTTATGAGAAAAGTATGGCATACCTGACACCATCTTGAGTGGAAGAAACTGATAACTCTTAAAACATTTAATTTAAAAAGGAACAATATTAGGGGAATCATTTTGTCATAGAAATTATGGTTAGAGCTGTAGAAAGAAACATTAGCACATGTTTCAAGTGTGATCTCAAATATCTTCCTATTATCTTTCAACAGGAGCAGCCTGTCAGTTGATGCCTTTGTGTTCTACTGCAGCTTCTCAGAGTGATCTAAAGAACAACTACAGCGCTAACAGCCTTACATATGATAAAAGAATGGCACACCTGAAGCTGTCTTGATTGGAATAAACTGGTAACACTTAAAACAATTAATTTAAAAAAGGAACAAAATGATGAGGCTCATTTTTTCACAGAAATTATGGTTAGTGCTGTAGAAAGAAAAATTAGCACATGTTTCACGTGTGATCTCAAATATCTCCCTATTATATTTCAACAGGAGCTGCCTGTCAGTTGATGCCTTTGTGTTCTAGTGCAGATTCCCAGAGAGTTCTAAAGAACAACTAGAGCGCTAACAGTCTTACTTATTACAAAATTATGGCACACCTGAAGCCATCTTGATTGGAATAAACTGGTAATACTTAAAACATTTAATTTAAAAAGGAACAAAATGATGGGGTTCATTTTCTCATACAAATTATGGTTAGTGCTGTAGAAAGAAAAATTAGGACATGTTTCAAGTGTGATCTCAAATGTCTTCCCGTTATATTTCAACAGGAGCAGCCTGTCAGTTGATGCCTTTGTGTTCTACTGCAGCTTCCCAGAGTGTTCTAAAGAACAACTAGAGCGCTAACAGTCTTACTTATGACAAAATTATGGCACACCTGAATCCATATTGATTGGAATAAAATGGTAACTCTTAAAACATTTAATTGAAAAAGGAACAAAATGATGGGGCTCATTTTGTCCTAGAAATTATGGTTAGTGCTGTAGAATGAAAAATTAGGACATGTTTTAAGTGAGATCTCAAATATCTTCCTGTTATATTTCAACAGGAGCAGCCTGTCAGTTGATGCCTTTGTGTTCTACTGCAGCTTCCCAGAGTGTTCTAAAGAACAACTAGAGCGCTAACAGCCTTACTTATGACAAAAGTATGGCACACCTGAAGCCATCTTGATTGGAATAAACTGGTAACTCTTAAAACATTTAATTTAAAAAGGAACAAAATTAGGGGGTTCATTCTGTCATAGAAATTATGGTTAGTGCTGTAGAAAGAAAAATTAGGACATGTTTCAAGTGTTATCTCAAATATCTTTCTGTTATATTTCAACAGGAGCAGCCTGTCAGTTGATGCCTTTGTGTTCTACTGCAGCTTCCCAGAGTGTTCTAAAGAACACGTAGAGCACTAACAGCCTTACTTATGACAAAAGAATGGCACACCTGAAGCCATCTTGATTGGAATAAACTGGTAACGCTTAAAACATTTAATTTAAAAAGGAACAAAATGATGGGGTTCATTTTGTCATAGAAATTATGGTTAGTGCTGTAGAAAGAAAATTTAGGACATGTTTCAAGTGTTATCTCAAATATCTTTCTGTTATATTTCAACAGGATCAGCCTGTCAGTTGATGCCTTTGTGTTCTACTGCTGCTTCGCAGAGAGATCTAAAGAACAACTAGAGCGCTAACAGTCTTACTTATGACAAAATGATGGCACACTTGAATCCATCTTGATTGGAATAAACTGGTAACTCTTAAAACATTTAATTTAAAAATGAACAAAATTAGGGGGTTCATTCTGTCATAGAAATTATGGTTAGTGCTGTAGAAAGAAAAATTAGGACATGTTTCAAGTGTTATCTCAAATATCTTCCTGTTATGTTTCAACAGGACCAGTCTGTCAGTTTATGCCTTTGTGTTCTACTGCAGTTTCCCAGAGTGTTTTAAAGAACAACTAGAATGCTAACAGCCTTACTTATGACAAAAGTATGGCACACCTGAAGCCATCTTGATTGGAATAAACTTGTACCACTTAAAACATTTAATTTAAAAAAGGAACACAATTATGGGGCTCATTTTGTCATTGAAATTAAGGTTAGTGTTGTAGAACGAAAAATTAGGACATGTTTCAAGTGTGATCTCAAATGTCTTGTTCTTATATTTCATCAGGAGCATCCTGTCAGTTAATGCCTTTGTGTTCTACTGCAGCTTCCCAGAGTGATCTAAAGAACAACTAGAACACTAAAAGTCTTACTTATGACAAAATGATGGCACACTTGAAGCCATCTTGATTGGAATAAACTGGTAACTCTTAAAACATTTAATTTAAAAAGGAACAAAATTAGGGGGTTCATTCTGTCATAGAAATTATGGTTAGTGCTGTAGAAAGAAAAATGAGGACATGTTTTAAGTGAGATCTCAAATATCTTCCTGTTATATTTCAAAAGGAGCAGCCTGTCAGTTGATGCCTTTGTGTTCTACTGCAGCTTCCCAGAGTGCTCTAAAGAACAACTAGAGCGCTAACAGCCTTACTTATGATAAAAGAATGGCACAGCCGAAGCCGTCTTGATTGGAATAAACTGGTAACACTTAAAAGATTTATTTAAAAAAAGGAACAGAATGATGGGGCTCATTTTGTCATAGAAATTATGGTCAGTGCTGTAGAAAGAAAAAATAGGACAAGTTTCAAGTGTGATCTGAAATGTCTTCCTGATATATTTCAACAGGAGCAGCCTGTCAGTTGATGCCTTTGTGTTCTACTGCAGCTTCCCAGAGTGTTCTAAAGAACAACTAGAGCGCTAACAGTCTTACTTATTACAAAATTATGGCACACCTGAAGCCATCTTGATTGGAATAAACTGGTAATACTTAAAACATTTAATTTAAAAAGGAACAAAATGATGGGGTTCATTTTCTCATACAAATTATGGTTAGTGCTGTAGAAAGAAAAATTAGGACATGTTTCAAGTGTGATCTCAAATGTCTTCCCGTTATATTTCAACAGGAGCAGCCTGTCAGTTGATGCCTTTGTGTTCTACTGCAGCTTCCCAGAGTGTTCTAAAGAACAACTAGAGCGCTAACAGTCTTACTTATGACAAAATTATGGCACACCTGAATCCATATTGATTGGAATAAAATGGTAACTCTTAAAACATTTAATTGAAAAAGGAACAAAATGATGGGGCTCATTTTGTCCTAGAAATTATGGTTAGTGCTGTAGAATGAAAAATTAGGACATGTTTTAAGTGAGATCTCAAATATCTTCCTGTTATATTTCAACAGGAGCAGCCTGTCAGTTGATGCCTTTGTGTTCTACTGCAGCTTCCCAGAGTGTTCTAAAGAACAACTAGAGCGCTAACAGCCTTACTTATGACAAAAGTATGGCACACCTGAAGCCATCTTGATTGTAATAAACTGGTAACTCTTAAAACATTTAATTTAAAAAGGAACAAAATTAGGGGGTTCATTCTGTCATAGAAATTATGGTTAGTGCTGTAGAAAGAAAAATTAGGACATGTTTCAAGTGTTATCTCAAATATCTTTCTGTTATATTTCAACAGGAGCAGCCTGTCAGTTGATGCCTTTGTGTTCTACTGCAGCTTCCCAGAGTGTTCTAAAGAACACGTAGAGCACTAACAGCCTTACTTATGACAAAAGAATGGCACACCTGAAGCCATCTTGATTGGAATAAACTGGTAACGCTTAAAACATTTAATTTAAAATGGAACAAAATGATGGGGTTCATTTTGTCATAGAAATTATGGTTAGTGCTGTAGAAAGAAAAGTTAGGACATGTTTCAAGTGTTATCTCAAATATCTTTCTGTTATATTTCAACAGGAGCAGCCTGTCAGTTGATGCCTTTGTGTTCTACTGCTGCTTCGCAGAGAGATCTAAAGAACAACTAGAGCGCTAACAGTCTTACTTATGACAAAATGATGGCACACTTGAAGCCATCTTGATTGGAATAATCTGGTAACTCTTAAAACATTTAATTTAAAAATGAACAAAATTAGGGGGTTCATTCTGTCATAGAAATTATGGTTAGTGCTGTAGAAAGAAAAATTAGGACATGTTTCAAGTGTTATCTCAAATATCTTCCTGTTATGTTTCAACAGGACCAGTCTGTCAGTTTATGCCTTTGTGTTCTACTGCAGTTTCCCAGAGTGTTTTAAAGAACAACTAGAGTGCTAACAGCCTTACTTATGACAAAAGTATGGCACACCTGAAGCCATCTTGATTGGAATAAACTTGTACCACTTAAAACATTTAATTTAAAAAAGGAACACAATTATGGGGCTCATTTTGTCATTGAAATTAAGGTTAGTGTTGTAGAAAGAAAAATTAGGACATGTTTCAAGTGTGATCTCAAATGTCTTGTTCTTATATTTCTTCAGGAGCATCCTGTCAGTTAATGCCTTTGTGTTCTACTGCAGCTTCCCAGAGTGATCTAAAGAACAACTAGAGCGCTAACAGTCTTACTTATGACAAAATGATGGCACACTTGAAGCCATCTTGATTGGAATAAACTGGTAACTCTTAAAACATTTAATTTAAAAAGGAACAAAATTAGGGGGTTCATTCTGTCATAGAAATTATGGTTAGTGCTGTAGAAAGAAAAATGAGGACATGTTTTAAGTGAGATCTCAAATATCTAACTGTTATATTTCAAAAGGAGCAGCCTGTCAGTTGATGCCTTTGTGTTCTACTGCAGCTTCCCAGAGTGCTCTAAAGAACAACTAGAGCGCTAACAGCCTTACTTATGATAAAAGAATGGCACAGCCGAAGCCGTCTTGATTGGAATAAACTGGTAACACTTAAAAGATTTATTTTAAAAAAGGAACAGAATGATGGGGCTCATTTTGTCATAGAAATTATGGTCAGTGCTGTAGAAAGAAAAAATAGGACAAGATTCAAGTGTGATCTGAAATGTCTTCCTGATATATTTCAACAGGAGCAGCCTGTCAGTTGATGCCTTTGTGTTCTACTGCAGCTTCCCAGAGTGTTCTAAAGAACAACTAGAGCGCTAACAGTCTTACTTATGACAAAATTATGGAACACCTGAAGCCATCTTGATTGGAATAAACTGGTAACTCTTAAAACATTTAATTTAAAAATGAACAAAATTAGGGGGTTCATTCTGTCATAGAAATTATGGTTAGTGCTGTAGAAAGAAAAATTAGGACATGTTTCAAGTGTTATCTCAAATATCTTCCTGTTATGTTTAAACAGGACCAGTCTGTCAGTTTATGCCTTTGTGTTCTACTGCAGTTTCCCAGAGTGTTTTAAAGAACAACTAGAGTGCTAACAGCCTTACTTATGACAAAAGTATGGCACGCCTGAAGCCATCTTGATTGGAATAAACTTGTACCACTTAAAACATTTAATTTAAAAAAGGAACACAATTATGGGGCTCATTTTGTCATTGAAATTATGGTTAGTGTTGTAGAAAGAAAAATTAGGACATGTTTCAAGTGTGATCTCAAATGTCTTGTTCTTATATTGCATCAGGAGCATCCTGTCAGTTAATGCCTTTGTGTTCTAAGCAGCTTCGCAGAGTGATCTAAAGAACAACTAGAGCGCTAACAGTCTTACTTATGACAAAATGATGGCACACTTGAAGCCATCTTGATTGGATGATTGGAATAAACTGGTAACTCTTAAAACATTTAATTTAAAAATGAACAAAATGAGGGGGTTCATTTTGTCATAGAAATTATGGTTAGTGCTGTAGAAAGAAAAATTAGCACATGTTTCAAGTGTGATCTCAAATATCTTCCTGTTACATTTCAACAGGAGCAGCCTGTCAGTTGATGCCTTTGTGTTTTACTGCAGCTTCCCAGAGTGCTCTAAAGAACAACTAGAGCACTAACAGCCTTACTTATGATAAAAGAATGGCACACCTGAAGCTGTCTTGGTTGGAATAAACTGGTAACACTTAAAACATTTATTTTAAAAAAGGAAAAAATGATGGGGCTCATTTTGTCATAGAAATTATGGTTAGTGCTGTAGAAAGAAAAATGAGGACATGTTTTAAGTGAGATCTCAAATATCTTCCTGTTATATTTCAACAGGAGCAGCCTGTCAGTTGATTCCTTTGTGTTCTACTGCAGCTTCCCAGAGTGATCTAAACAACAACTAGAGCGCTAACTGTCTTACTTGTGACAAAATTATGGCACACCTGAAGCCATCTTGATTGGAATAAACTGGTAACTCTTAAAACATTTAATTTAAAAAAGGAACAAAATTATGGGGCTCATTTTGTCAGAGAGAATAATTGGTTGGTGTTAAAGAAAGAAAAATTAGGACATATTTCAAGTGTGATCTCATATGTCTTCTTCTTATATTTCAATAGGAGCAGCCTGTCAGTTCATGCCTTTATGTTCTACTGCATCTTCCCAGAGTGTTCTAAAGAACAACTAGAGTGCTAACAGTCTTACTTATGAGAAAATTATGGCATACCTGACACCATCTTGAGTGGAAGAAACTGATAACTCTTAAAACATTTAATTTAAAAAGGAACAATATTAGGGGAATCATTTTGTCATAGAAATTATGGTTAGAGCTGTAGAAAGAAACATTAGCACATGTTTCAAGTGTGATCTCAAATATCTTCCTATTATCTTTCAACAGGAGCAGCCTGTCAGTTGATGCCTTTGTGTTCTACTGCAGCTTCTCAGAGTGATCTAAAGAACAACTACAGCGCTAACAGCCTTACATATGATAAAAGAATGGCACACCTGAAGCCGTCTTGATTGGAATAAACTGGTAACACTTAAAACAATTAATTTAAAAAAGGAACAAAATGATGAGGCTCATTTTTTCACAGAAATTATGCTTAGTGATGTAGAAAGAAAAATTAGCACATGTTTCACGTGTGATCTCAAATATCTCCCTGTTATATTTCAACAGGAGCTGCCTGTCAGTTGATGCCTTTGTGTTCTAGTGCAGATTCCCAGAGAGTTCTAAAGAACAACTAGAGCGCTAACAGCCTTACATATGATAAAAGAATGGCACACCTGAAGCCGTCTTGATTGGAATAAACTGGTAATACTTAAAACATTTAATTTAAAAAGGAACAAAATGATGGGGTTCATTTTCTCATACAAATTATGGTTAGTGCTGTAGAAAGAAAAATTAGGACATGTTTCAAGTGTGATCTCAAATGTCTTCCCGTTATATTTCAACAGGAGCAGCCTGTCAGTTGATGCCTTTGTGTTCTACTGCAGCTTCCCAGAGTGTTCTAAAGAACAACTAGAGCGCTAACAGTCTTACTTATGACAAAATTATGGCACACCTGAATCCATATTGATTGGAATAAAATGGTAACTCTTAAAACATTTAATTGAAAAAGGAACAAAATGATGGGGCTCATTTTGTCCTAGAAATTATGGTTAGTGCTGTAGAATGAAAAATTAGGACATGTTTTAAGTGAGATCTCAAATATCTTCCTGTTATATTTCAACAGGAGCAGCCTGTCAGTTGATGCCTTTGTGTTCTACTGCAGCTTCCCAGAGTGTTCTAAAGAACAACTAGAGCGCTAACAGCCTTACTTATGACAAAAGTATGGCACACCTGAAGCCATCTTGATTGGAATAAACTGGTAACTCTTAAAACATTTATTTAAAAAGGAACAAAATTAGGGGGTTCATTCTGTCATAGAAATTATGGTTAGTGCTGTAGAAAGAAAAATGAGGATATGTTTTAAGTGAGATATCAAATATCTTCCTGTTATATTTCAACAGGAGCAGCCTGTCAGTTGATGCCTTTGTGTTCTACTGCAGCTTCCCAGAGTGTTCTAAAGAACAAGTAGAGCACTAACAGCTTTACTTATGACAAAAGAATGGCACACCTGAGGCCATCTTAATTGGAATAAACTGGTAACACTTAAAACATTTAATTTAAAAAGGAACAAAATGATGGGGTTTATTTTGTCATAGAAATTATGGTTAGTGCTGTAGAAAGAAAAATTAGGACATGTTTCAAGTGTTATCTCAAATATCTTTCTTTTATATTTCAACAGGACAAGCCTGTCAGTTGATGCCTTTGTGTTCTACTGCAGCTTTGCAGAGTGATCTAAAGAACAACTAGAGCGCTAAAAGTCTTACTTATGACAAAATGATGGCACACTTGAAGCCATCTTGATTGGAATAAACTGGTAACTCTTAAAACATTTAATTTAAAAATGAACAAAATTAGGGGGTTCATTCTGTCATAGAAATTATGGTTAGTGCAGTAGAAAGAAAAATTAGGACATGTTTCAAGTGTTATCTCAAATATCTTCCTGTTATGTTTCAACAGGACCAGTCTGTCAGTTGATGCCTTTGTGTTCTACTGCAGTTTCCCAGAGTGTTTTAAAGAACAACTAGAGTGCTAACAGCCTTATTTATGACAAAAGTATGGCACACCTGAAGCCATCTTGATTGGAATAAACTTGTACCACTTAAAACATTTGATTTAAAAAAGGAACAACATTATTGGGCTCATTTTGTCATTGAAATTATGGTTAGTGTTGTAGAAAGACAAATTAGGACATGTTTCAAGTGTGATCTCAAATGTCTTGTTCTTATATTTCATCAGGAGCATCCTGTCAGTTAATGCCTTTGTGTTCTACTGCAGCTTCGCAGAGTGATCTAAAGAACAACTAGAGCGCTAACAGGCTTACTTATGACAAAATGATGGCACACTTGAAGCCATCTTGATTGGAATAAACTGGTTACTCTTAAAACATTTAATTTAAAAATGAACAAAATGAGGGGGTTCATTTTGTCATAGAAATTATGGTTAGTGCTGTAGAAAGAAAAATTAGCACATGTTTCAAGTGTGATCTCAAATATCTTCCTGTTACATTTCAACAGGAGCAGCCTGTCAGTTGATGCCTTTGTGTTCTACTGCAGCTTCCCAGAGTGCTCTAAAGAACAACTAGAGCACTAACAGCCTTACTTATGATAAAAGAATGGCACACCTGAAGCTGTCTTTGTTGGAATAAACTGGTAACACTTAAAACATTTATTTTAAAAAAAGGAACAAAATGATGGGGCTCATTTTGTCATAGAAATTATGGTTAGTGCTGTAGAAAGAAAAATGAGGACATGATTTAAGTGAGATCTCAAATATCTTCCTGTTATATTTCAACAGGAGCAGCCTGTCAGTTGATTCCTTTGTGTTCTACTGCAGCTTCCCAGAGTGATCTAAAGAACAACTAGAGCACTAACTGTCTTACTTATGACAAAATTATGGCACACCTGAAGCCATCTTGATTGGAATAAACTGGTAACTCTTAAAACATTTAATTTAAAATGGAACAAAATTAGGGGGTTCATTCTGTCATAGAAATTATGGTTAGTGCTGTAGAAAGAAAACTGAGGACATGTTTTAAGTGAGATCTCAAATATCTTCCTGTTATATTTCAACAGGAGCAGCCTGTCAGTTCATGCCTTTATGTTCTACTGTATCTTCCCAGAGTGTTCTAAAGAACAACTAGAGTGCTAACAGTCTTACTTATGAGAAAATTATGGCATACCTGACGCCATCTTGAGTGGAAGAAACTGATAACTCTTAAAACATTTAATTTAAAAAGGAACAAAATTAGGGGATTCATTTTGTCATAGAAAAATATGGTTAGAGCTGTAGAAAGAAACATTAGCACATGTTTCAAGTGTGATCTCAAATATCTTCCTATTATATTTCAACAGGAGCAGCCTGTCAGTTGATGCCTTTGTGTTCTACTGCAGCTTCCCAGAGTGATCTAAAGAACAACTACAGCGCTAACAGCCTTATATATGATAAAAGAATGGCACACCTGAAGCCGTCTTGATTGGAATAAACTGGTAACACTTAAAACATTTAATTTAAAAAAGGAACAAAATGATGAGGCTCATTTTGTCACAGTAATTATGGTTAGTGCTGTAGAAAGAAAAATTAGCACATGTTTCACGTGTGATCTCAAATATCTCCCTGTTATATTTCAACAGGAGCTGCCTGTCAGTTGATGCCTTTGTGTTCTACTGCAGCTTCCCAGAGAGTTCTAAAGAACAACTAGAGCGCTAACAGTCTTACTTATTACAAAATTATGGCACACCTGAAGCCATCTTGATTGGAATAAACTGGTAACACTTAAAACATTTAATTTAAAAAGGAACAAAATGATGGGGTTCATTTTCTCATACAAATTATGGTTAGTGCTGTCGAAAGAAAAATTAGGACATGTTTCAAGAGTGATCTCAAATGTCTTCCCGTTATATTTCAACAGGAGCAGCCTGTCAGTTGATGCCTTTGTGTTCTACTGCAGCTTCCCAGAGTGTTCTAAAGAAGAATTAGAGCGCTAACAGTCTTACTTATGACAAAATTATGGCACACCTGAATCCATCTTGATTGGAATAAACTGGTAACTCTTAAAACATTTAATTTAAAAAGGAACAAAATTAGGGGGTTCATTATGTCATAGAAATTATGGTTAGTGCTGTAGAAAGAAAAATGAGGACATGTTTTAAGTGAGATCTCAAATATCTTCCTGTTATATTTCAACAGGAGCAGCCTGTCAGTTGATGCCTTTGTGTTCTACTGCAGCTTCCCAGAGTGCTCTAAAGAACAGCTAGAGCGCTAACAGCCTTACTTATGATAAAAGAATGGCACACCCGAAGCTGTCTTGATTGGAATAAACTGGTAACACTTAAAAGATTTATTTAAAAAAAGGAACAGAATGATGGGGCTCATTTTGTCACAGAAATTATGGTCAGTACTGCAGAAAGAAAAAATAGGACATGTTTCAAGTGTGATCTGAAATGTCTTCCTGTTATATTTCAACAGGAGCAGCCTGTCAGTTGATGCCTTTGTGTTCTACTGCAGCTTCCCAGAGTGTTCTAAAGAACAACTAGAGCGCTAACAGTCTTACTTATGACAAAATTATGGCACACCTGAAGCCATCTTGATTGGAATAAACTGGTAACTCTTAAAACATTTAATTTAAAAAGGAACAAAATGAGGGGACTGCATTTTGTCATAGAAATTATGGTTAGTGCTGTAGAAAGATAAATTAGCACATGTTTTAAGTGAGATCTCAAATTTCTTCCTGTTATATTTCAACAGGAGCAGCCTGTCAGTTGATGCCTTTGTGTTCTACTGCAGCTTCCCAGAGTGTTCTAAAGAACAAGTAGAGCACTAACAGCTTTACTTATGACAAAAGAATGGCACACCTGAAGCCATCTTGATTGGAATAAACTGGTAACACTTAAAACATTTAATTTAAAAAGGAACAAAATGATGGGGTTCATTTTGTCATAGAAATTATGGTTAGTGCTGTAGAAAGAAAAATTAGGACATGTTTCAAGTGTTATCTCAAATATCTTTCTGTTATATTTCAACAGGACAAGCCTGTCAGTTGATGCCTTTGTGTTCTACTGCAGCTTTGCAGAGTGATCTAAAGAATAACTAGAGCACTAACAGTCTTACTTATGACAAAATGATGGCACACTTGAAGCCATCTTGATTGGAATAAACTGGTAACTCTTAAAACATTTAATTTAAAAATGAACAAAATTAGGGGGTTCATTCTGTCATAGAAATTATGGTTAGTGCTGTAGAAAGAAAAATTAGGACATGTTTCAAGTGTTATCTCAAATATCTTCCTGTTATGTTTCAACAGGACCAGTCTGTCAGTTGATGCCTTTGTGTTCTACTGCAGTTTCCCAGAGTGTTTTAAAGAACAACTAGAGTGCTAACAGCCTTATTTATGACAAAAGTATGGCACACCTGAAGCCATCTTGATTGGAATAAACGTGTACCACTTAAAACATTTAATTTAAAAAAGGAACAAAATTATTGGGCTCATTTTGTCATTGAAATTATGGTTAGTGTTGTAGAAAGAAAAATTAGGACATGTTTCAAGTGTGATCTCAAATGTCTTGTTCTTATACTTCATCAGGAGCATCCTGTCAGTTAATGCCTTTGTGTTCTACTGCAGCTTCGCAGAGTGATCTAAAGAACAACTAGAGCGCGAACAGTCTTACTTATGACAAAATGATGGCACACTTGAAGCCATCTTGATTGGAATAAACTGGTTACTCTTAAAACACTTAATTTAAAAATGAACAAAATGAGGGGGTTCATTTTGTCATAGAAATTATGGTTAGTGCTGTAGAAAGAAAAATTAGCACATGTTTCAAGTGTGATCTCAAATATCTTCCTGTTACATTTCAACAGGAGCAGCCTGTCAGTTGATGCCTTTGTGTTCTACTGCAGCTTCCCAGAGTGCTCTAAAGAACAACTAGAGCACTAACAGCCTTACTTATGATAAAAGAATGGCACACCTGAAGCTGTCTTGGTTGGAATAAACTGGTAACACTTAAAACATTTATTTTAAAAAAAAAGGAACAAAATGATGAGGCTCATTTTGTCACAGAAATTATGGTTAGTGCTGTAGAAAGAAAAATTAGCACATGTTTCACGTGTGATCTCAAATATCTCCCTGTTATATTTCAACAGGAGCTGCCTGTCAGTTGATGCCTTTGTGTTCTACTGCAGCTTCCCAGAGAGTTCTAAAGAACAACTAGAGCGCTAACAGTCTTACTTATTTTAAAATTATGGCACACCTGAAGCCATTTTGATTGGAATAAACTGGTAACACTTAAAACATTTAGTTTAAAAAGGAACAAAATGATGGGGTTCATTTTCTCATACAAATTATGGTTAGTGCTGTAGAAAGAAAAATTAGGACATGTTTCAAGAGTGATCTCAAATGTCTTCCCGTTATATTTCAACAGGAGCAGCCTGTCAGTTGATGCCTTTATGTTCTACTGCAGCTTCCCAGAGTGTTCTAAAGAACAACTAGAGCGCTAACAGTCTTACTTATGACAAAATTATGGCACACCTGAATCCATCTTGATTGGAATAAACTGGTAACTCTTAAAACATTTAATTGAAAAAGGAACAAAATGATGGGGCTCATTTTGTCCTAGAAATTATGGTTAGTGCTGTAGAATGAATAATTAGGACATGTTTTAAGTGAGATCTCAAATATCTTCCTGTTATATTTCAACAGGAGCAGCCTGTCAGTTGATGCCTTTGTGTTCTACTGCAGCTTCCCAGAGTGTTCTAAAGAACAACTAGAGCGCTAACAGCCTTACTTATGACAAAAGTATGGCACACCTGAAGCCATATTGATTGGAATAAACTGGTAACTCTTAAAAAATTTAATTGAAAAAGGAACAAAATGATGGGGTTCATTTTCTCATACAAATTATGGTTAGTGCTGTAGAAAGAAAAATTAGGACATGTTTCAAGAGTGATCTCAAATGTCTTCCCGTTATATTTCAACAGGAGCAGCCTGTCAGTTGATGCCTTTGTGTTCTACTGCAGCTTCCCAGAGTGTTCTAAAGAACAACTAGAGCGCTAACAGTCTTACTTATGACAAAATTATGGCACACCTGAATCCATCTTGATTGGAATAAACTGGTAACTCTTAAAACATTTAATAGAAAAAGGAACAAAATGATGGGGCTCGTTTTGTCCTAGAAATTATGGTTAGTGCTGTAGAATGAATAATTAGGACATGTTTTAAGTGAGATCTCAAATATCTTCCTGTTATATTTCAACAGGAGCAGCCTGTCAGTTGATGCCTTTGTGTTCTACTGCAGCTTCCCAGAGTGTTCTAAAGAACAACTAGAGCACTAACAGCCTTACTTATGACAAAAGTATGGCACACCTGAAGCCATCTTGATTGGAATAAACTGGTAACTCTTAAAACATTTAATTTAAAAAGGAACAAAATTAGGGGGTTCATTATGTCATAGAAATTATGGTTAGTGCTGTAGAAAGAAAAAGGAGGACATGTTTTAAGTGAGATCCCAAATATCTTCCTGTTATATTTCAACAGGAGCAGCCTGTCAGTTGATGCCTTTGTGTTCTACTGCAGCTTCCCAGAGTGCTCTAAAGAACAACTAGAGCGCTAACAGCCTTACTTATGATAAAAGAATGGCACACCCGAAGCCGTCTTGGTTGGAATAAACTGGTAACACTTAAAAGATTTATTTTAAAAAAGGAACATAATGATGGGGCTCATTTTGTCACAGAAATTATGGTTAGTGCTGTAGAAAGAAAAATTAGCACATGTTTCACGTGTGATCTCAAATATCTCCCTGTTATATTTCAACAGGAGCTGCCTGTCAGTTGATGCCTTTGTGTTCTACTGCAGCTTCGCAGAGTGATCTAAAGAACAACTAGAGTGCTAACAGCCTTATTTATGACAAAATTATGGCACACCTGAAGCCATCTTGATTGGAATAAACTGGTAACACTTAAAACATTTAATTTAAAAAGGAACAAAATTATGGGGCTCATTTTGTCATTGAAATTATGGTTAGTGTTGTAGAAATATAAATTAGGACATGTTTCAAGTGTGATCTCAAATGTCTTGTTCTTATATTTCATCAGGAGCATCCTGTCAGTTAATGACTTTGTGTTCTACTGCAGCTTCGCAGAGTGATCTAAAGAACAACTAGAGCGCTAACAGTCTTACTTATGACAAAATGATGGCACACTTGAAGCCATCTTGATTGGAATAAACTGGTTACTCTTAAAACATTTAATTTAAAAATGAACAAAATGAGGGGGTTCATTTTGTCATAGAAATTATGGTTAGTGCTGTAGAAAGAAAAATTTGCACATGTTTCAAGTGTGATCTCAAATATCTTCCTGTTACATTTCAACAGGAGCAGCCTGTCAGTTGATGCCTTTGTGTTCTACTGCAGCTTCCCAGAGTGCTCTAAAGAACAACTAGAGCACTAACAGCCTTACTTATGATAAAAGAATGGCACACCTGAAGCTGTCTTGGTTGGAATAAACTGGTAACACTTAAAACATTTATTTTAAAAAATGGAACAAAATTAGGGGGTTCATTCTGTCATAGAAATTATGGTTAGTGCTGTAGAAAGAAAACTGAGGACATGTTTTAAGTGAGATCTCAAATATCTTCCTGTTATATTTCAACAGGAGCAGCCTGTCAGTTGATGCCTTTGTGTTCTACTGCAGCTTCCCAGAGTGTTCTAAAGAATAACTAGAGTGCTAACAGCCTTACTTATGACAAAAGTATGGCATACCTGAAGCCATCTTGATTGGAATAAACTTGTACCACTTAAAACATTTAATTTGAAAAAGGAACAAAATTATGGGCTCAATTTGTCAGAGAGAATAATTGGTTGGTGTTAAAGAAAGAAAAATTAGGACATATTTCAAGTGTGAACTCATATGTCTTCTTCTTATATTTCTATAGGAGCAGCCTGTCAGTTCATGCCTTTATGTTCTACTACATCTTCCCAGAGTGTTCTAAAGAACAACTAGAGTGCTAACAGTCTTACTTATGAGAAAATTATGGCATACCTGACGCCATCTTGAGTGGAAGAAACTGATAACTCTTAAAACATTTAATTTAAAAAGGAACAAAATTAGGGGATTCATTTTGTCATAGAAATTATGGTTAGAGCTGTAGAAAGAAACGTTAGCACATGTTTCAAGTGTGATCTCAAATATCTTCCTATTATATTTCAACAGGAGCAGCCTGTCAGTTGATGCCTTTGTGTTCTACTGCAGCTTCCCAGAGTGATCTAAAGAACAACTACAGTGCTAACAGCCTTACATATGATAAAAGAATGGCACACCTGAAGCCGTCTTGATTGGAATAAACTGGTAACACTTAAAACATTTAATTTAAAAAAGGAACAAAATGATGAGGCTCATTTTGTCACAGAAATTATGGTTAGTGCTGTAGAAAGAAAAATTAGCACATGTTTCACGTGTGATCTCAAATATCTCCCTGTTATATTTCAACAGGAGCTGCCTGTCAGTTGATGCCTTTGTGTTCTACTGCAGCTTCCCAGAGAGTTCTAAAGAACAACTAGAGCGCTAACAGTCTTACTTATTTTAAAATTATGGCACACCTGAAGCCATTTTGATTGGAATAAACTGGTAACACTTAAAACATTTAATTTAAAAAGGAACAAAATGATGGGGTTCATTTTCTCATACATATTATGGTTAGTGCTGTAGAAAGAAAAATTAGGACATGTTTCAAGAGTGATCTCAAATGTCTTCCCGTTATATTTCAACAGGAGCAGCCTGTCAGTTGATGCCTTTATGTTCTACTGCAGCTTCCCAGAGTGTTCTAAAGAACAACTAGAGCGCTAACAGTCTTACTTATGACAAAATTATGGCACACCTGAATCCATCTTGATTGGAATAAACTGGTAACTCTTAAAACATTTAATTGAAAAAGGAACAAAATGATGGGGCTCATTTTGTCCTAGAAATTATGGTTAGTGCTGTAGAATGAATAATTAGGACATGTTTTAAGTGAGATCTCAAATATCTTCCTGTTATATTTCAACAGGAGCAGCCTGTCAGTTGATTCCTTTGTGTTCTACTGCAGCTTCCCAGAGTGATCTAAAGAACAACTAGAGCACTAACTGTCTTACTTATGACAAAATTATGGCACACCTGAAGCCATCTTGATTGGAATAAACTGGTAACTCTTAAAACATTTAATTTAAAATGGAACAAAATTAGGGGGTTCATTCTGTCATAGAAATTATGGTTAGTGCTGTAGAAAGAAAACTGAGGACATGTTTTAAGTGAGATCTCAAATATCTTCCTGTTATATTTCAACAGGAGCAGCCTGTCAGTTGATGCCTTTGTGTTCTACTGCAGCTTCCCAGAGTGTTCTAAAGAACAACTAGAGCGCTAACAGCCTTACTTATGACAAAAGTATGGCATACCTGAAGCCATCTTGATTGGAATAAACTTGTACCACTTAAAACATTTAATTTAAAAAAGGAACAAAATTATGGGGCTCAATTTGTCAGAGAGAATAATTGGTTGGTGTTAAAGAAAGAAAAATTAGGACATATTTCAAGTGTGATCTCATATGTCTTCTTCTTATATTTCAATAGGAGCAGCCTGTCAGTTCATGCCTTTATGTTCTACTGCATCTTCCCAGAGTGTTCTAAAGAACAACTAGAGTGCTAACAGTCTTACTCATGAGAAAATTATGGCATACCTGACGCCATCTTGAGTGGAAGAAACAGATAACTCTTAAAACATTTAATTTAAAAAGGAACAAAATTAGGGGATTCATTTTGTCATAGAAATTATGGTTAGTGCTGTAGAAAGAAAAATTAGCACATGTTTCAGGTGTGATCTCAAATATCTCCCTGTTATATTTCAACAGGAGCAGCCTGTCAGTTGATGCCTTTGTGTTCTACTGCAGCTTCCCAGAGTGTTCTAAAGAACAACTAGAGTGCTAACAGCCTTACTTATGACAAAAGTATGGCACACCTGAAGCCATATTGATTGGAATAAACTGGTAACTCTTAAAACATTTAATTGAAAAAGGAACAAAATGATGGGGTTCATTTTCTCATACAAATTATGGTTAGTGCTGTAGAAAGAAAAATTAGGACATGTTTCAAGAGTGATCTCAAATGTCTTCCCGTTATATTTCAACAGGAGCAGCCTTTCAGTTGATGCCTTTGTGTTCTACTGCAGCTTCCCAGAGTGTTCTAAAGAACAACTAGAGCGCTAACAGTCTTACTTATGACAAAATTATGGCACAGCTGAATCCATCTTGATTGGAATAAACTGGTAACTCTTAAAACATTTAATTGAAAAAGGAACAAAATGATGGGGCTCGTTTTGTCCTAGAAATTATGGTTAGTGCTGTAGAATGAATAATTAGGACATGTTTTAAGTGAGATCTCAAATATCTTCCTGTTATATTTCAACAGGAGCAGCCTGTCAGTTGATGCCTTTGTGTTCTATTGCAGCTTCCCAGAGTGTTCTAAAGAACAACTAGAGCGCTAACAGCCTTACTTATGACAAAAGTATGGCACACCTGAAGCCATCTTGATTGGAATAAACTGGTAACTCTTAAAACATTTAATTTAAAAAGGAACAAAATTAGGGGGTTCATTTTGTCATAGAAATTATGGTTAGTGCTGTAGAAAGAAAAATGAGGACATGTTTTAAGTGAGATCCCAAATATCTTCCTGTTATATTTCAACAGGAGCAGCCTGTCAGTTGATGCCTTTGTGTTCTACTGCAGCTTCCCAGAGTGCTCTAAAGAACAACTAGAGCGCTAACAGCCTTACTTATGATAAAAGAATGGCACACCCGAAGCCGTCTTGATTGGAATAAACTGGTAACACTTAAAAGATTTATTTTAAAAAAGGAACAGAATGATGGGGCTCATTTTGTCACAGAAATTATGGTTAGTGCTGTAGAAAGAAAAATTAGCACATGTTTCACGTGTGATCTCAAATATCTCCCTGTTATATTTCAACAGGAGCTGCCTGTCAGTTGATGCCTTTGTGTTCTACTGCAGCTTCCCAGAGAGTTCTAAAGAACAACTAGAGCGCTAACAGTCTTACTTATTACAAAATTATGGCACACCTGAAGCCATCTTGATTGGAATAAACTGGTAACACTTAAAACATTTAATTTAAAAAGGAACAAAATGATGGGGTTCATTTTCTCATGCAATTTATGGTTAGTGCTGTAGAAAGAAAAATTAGTACATGTTTCAAGTGTGATCTCAAATGTCTTCCCGTTATATTTCAACAGGAGCAGCCTGTCAGTTGATGCCTTTGTGTTCTACTGCAGCTTCCCAGAGTGTTCTAAAGAACAACTAGAGCGCTAACAGTCTTACTTATGATAAAAGAATGGCACACCCGAAGCCGTCTTGATTGGAATAAACTGGTAACACTTAAAAGATTTATTTTAAAAAAGGAACAGAATGATGGGGCTCATTTTGTCATAGAAATTATTGTCAGTGCTGTAGAAAGAAAAAATAGGACATGTTCCAAGTGTGATCTGAAATGTCTTCCTGTTATATTTCAACAGGAGCAGCCTGTCAGTTGATGCCTTTGTGTTCTACTGCAGCTTCGCAGAGTGATCTAAAGAACAACTAGAGCGCTAACTGTCTTACTTATGACAAAATGATGGCACACTTGAAGCCATCTTGATTGGAATAAACTGGTAACTCTTAAAACATTTAATTTAAAAAGGAACAAAATGAGGGGACTGCATTTTGTCATAGAAATTATGGTTAGTGCTGTAGAAATATAAATTAGCACATGTTTTAAGTGAGATCTCAAATTTCTTCCTGTTATATTTCAACAGGAGCAGCCTGTCAGTTGATGCCTTTGTGTTCTACTGCAGCTTCCCAGAGTGTTCTAAAGAACAAGTAGACCACTAACAGCTTTACTTATGACAAAAGAATGGCACACCTGAAGCCATCTTGATTGGAATAAACTGGTAACACTTAAAACATTTAATTTAAAAAGGAACAAAATGATGGGGTTCATTTTGTCATAGAAATTATGGTTAGTGCTGTAGAAAGGAAAATTAGGACATGTTTCAAGTGTTATCTCAAATATCTTTCTGTTATATTTCAACAGGACAAGCCTGTCAGTTGATGCCTTTGTGTTCTACTGCAGCTTCGCAGAGTGATCTAAAGAACAACTAGAGTGCTAACAGCCTTATTTATGACAAAAGTATGGCACACCTGAAGCCATCTTGATTGGAATAAACTTGTACCACTTAAAACATTTAATTTAAAAAAGGAACAAAATTATGGGGCTCATTTTGTCATTGAAATTATGGTTAGTGTTGTAGAAAGATAAATTAGGACATGTTTCAAGTGTGATCTCAAATGTCTTGTTCTTATATTTCATCAGGAGCATCCTGTCAGTTAATGACTTTGTGTTCTACTGCAGCTTCGCAGAGTGATCTAAAGAACAACTAGAGCGCTAACAGTCTTACTTATGACAAAATGATGGCACACTTGAAGCCATCTTGATTGGAATAAACTGGTTACTCTTAAAACATTTAATTTAAAAAATGGAACAAAATTAGGGGGTTCATTCTGTCATAGAAATTATGGTTAGTGCTGTAGAAAGAAAACTGAGGACATGTTTTAAGTGGGATCTCAAATATCTTCCTGTTATATTTCAACAGGAGCAGCCTGTCAGTTGATGCCTTTGTGTTCTACTGCAGCTTCCCAGAGTGTTCTAAAGAATAACTAGAGTGCTAACAGCCTTACTTATGACAAAAGTATGGCATACCTGAAGCCATCTTGATTGGAATAAACTTGTACCACTTAAAACATTTAATTTGAAAAAGGAACAAAATTATGGGCTCAATTTGTCAGAGAGAATAATTGGTTGGTGTTAAAGAAAGAAAAATTAGGACATATTTCAAGTGTGAACTCATATGTCTTCTTCTTATATTTCTATAGGAGCAGCCTGTCAGTTCATGCCTTTATGTTCTACTACATCTTCCCAGAGTGTTCTAAAGAACAACTAGAGTGCTAACAGTCTTACTTATGAGAAAATTATGGCATACCTGACGCCATCTTGAGTGGAAGAAACTGATAACTCTTAAAACATTTAATTTAAAAAGGAACAAAATTAGGGGATTCATTTTGTCATAGAAATTATGGTTAGAGCTGTAGAAAGAAACGTTAGCACATATTTCAAGTGTGATCTCAAATATCTTCCTATTATATTTCAACAGGAGCAGCCTGTCAGTTGATGCCTTTGTGTTCTACTGCAGCTTCCCAGAGTGATCTAAAGAACAACTACAGCGCTAACAGCCTTACATATGATAAAAGAATGGCACACCTGAAGCCGTCTTGATTGGAATAAACTGGTAACACTTAAAACATTTAATTTAAAAAAGGAACAAAATGATGAGGCTCATTTTGTCACAGAAATTATGGTTAGTGCTGTAGAAAGAAAAATTAGCACATGTTTCACGTGTGATCTCAAATATCTCCCTGTTATATTTCAACAGGAGCTGCATGTCAGTTGATGCCTTTGTGTTCAACTGCAGCTTCCCAGAGAGTTCTAAATAACAACTAGAGCGCTAACAGTCTTACTTATTACAAAATTATGGCACACCTGAAGCCATCTTGATTGGAATAAACTGGTAACACTTAAAACATTTATTTTAAAAAGGAACAAAATGATGGGGTTCGTTTTCTCATACAAATTATGGTTAGTGCCGTAGAAAGAAAAATTAGGACATGTTTCAAGAGTGATCTCAAATGTCTTCCCGTTATATTTCAACAGGAGCAGCCTGTCAGTTGATGCCTTTGTGTTCTACTGCAGCTTCCCAGAGTGTTCTAAAGAACAACTAGAGCGCTAACAGTCTTACTTATGACAAAATTATGGCACACCTGAATCCATCTTGATTGTAATAAACTGGTAACTCTTAAAACATTTAATTGAAAAAGGAACAAAATCATGGGGCTCATTTTGTGCTAGAAATTATGGTTAGTGCTGTAGAATGAATAATTAGGACATGTTTTAAGTGAGATCTCAAATATCTTCCTGTTATATTTCAACAGGAGCAGCCTGTCAGTTGATGCCTTTGTGTTCTACTGCCGCTTCCCAGAGTGTTCTAAAGAACAACTAGAGCGCTAACAGCCTTACTTATGACAAAAGTATGGCACACCTGAAGCCATCTTGATTGGAATAAACTGGTAACTCTTAAAACATTTAATTTAAAAAGGAACAAAATTAGGGGGTTCATTATGTCATAGAAATTATGGTAAGTGCTGTAAAATGAAAAATGAGGACATGTTTTGAGTGAGATCTCAAATATCTTCCTGTTATATTTCAACAGGAGCAGCCTGTCAGTTGATGCCTTTGTGTTCTACTGCAGCTTCCCAGAGTGCTCTAAAGAACAACTAGAGCGCTAACAGCCTTACTTATGATAAAAGAATGGCACACCCGAAGCCGTCTTGATTGGAATAAACTGGTAACACTTAGAAGATTTATTTTAAAAAAGGAACAGAATGATGGGGCTCATTTTGTCACAGAAATTATGGTTAGTGCTGTAGAAAGAAAAATTAGCACATGTTTCAAGTGTGATCTGAAATGTCTTCCTGTTATATTTCAACAGGAGCAGCCTGTCAGTTGATGCCTGTGTGTTCTACTGCAGCTTCGCAGAGTGATCTAAAGAACAACTAGAGCGCTAACTGTCTTACTTATGACAAAATGATGACACACTTGAAGCCATCTTGATTGGAATAAACTGGTTACTCTTAAAACATTTAATTTAAAAATGAACAAAATTAGGGGGTTCAATCTGTCATAGAAATTATGGTTAGTGCTGTAGAAAGAAAAATTAGGACATGTTTCAAGTGTTATCTCAAATATCTTCCTGTTATGTTTCAACAGGACCAGTCTGTCAGTTGATGCCTTTGTGTTCTACTGCAGTTTCCCAGAGTGTTTTAAAGAACAACTAGAGTGCTAACAGCCTTATTTATGACAAAAGTATGGCACACCTGAAGCCATCTTGATTGGAATAAACTTGTACCACTTAAAACATTTAAATTAAAAAAGGAACAAAATTATGGGGCTCATGTTGTCATTGAAATTATGGTTAGTGTTGTGGAAAGAAAAATTAGGACATGTTTCAAGTGTGATCTCAAATGTCTTGTTCTTATATTTCATCACGAGCATCCTGTCAGTTGATGCCTTTGTGTTCTACTGCAGCTTCGCAGAGTGATCTAAAGAACAAATAGAGCGCTAACAGTCTTACATATGACAAAATGATGGCACACTTGAAGCCATCTTGATTGGAATAAACTGGTAACTCTTAAAACATTTAATTTAAAAATGAACAAAATGAGGGGGTTCATTTTGTCATAGAAATTATGGTTAGTGCTGTAGAAAGAAAAATTAGCACATGTTTCAAGTGTGATCTCAAATATCTTCCTGTTACATTTCAACAGGAGCAGCCTGTCAGTTGATGCCTTTGTGTTCTACTGCAGCTTCCCAGAGTGCTCGAAAGAACAACTAGAGCACTAACAGCCTTACTTATGATAAAAGAATGGCACACCTGAAGCTGTCTTGGTTGGAATAAACTGGTAACACTTAAAACATTTATTTTAAAAAAGGAACAAAATGATGGGGCTCATTTTGTCATAGAAATTATGGTTAGTGCTGTAGAAAGAAAAATGAGGACATGTTTTAAGTGAGATCTCAAATATCTTCCTGTTATATTTCAACAGGAGCAGCCTGTCAGTTGATTCCTTTGTGTTCTACTGCAGCTTCCCAGAGTGATCTTAAGAGCAACTAGAGCGCTTACAGTCTTACTTATTACAAAATTATGGCACACCTGAAGCCATCTTGATTGGAATAAACTGGTAACACTTAAAACATTTAATTTAAAAAGGAACAAAATGATGGGGTTCATTTTCTCATACAAATTATGGTTAGTGCTGTAGAAAGAAAAATTAGGACATGTTTCAAGAGTGATCTCAAATGTCTTCCCGTTATATTTCAACAGGAGCAGCCTGTCAGTTGATGCCTTTGTGTTCTACTGCAGCTTCCCAGAGTGTTCTAAAGAACAACTAGAGCGCTAACAGTCTTACTTACTGACAAAATTATGGCACACCTGAATCCATCTTGATTGGAATAAACTGGTAACTCTTGAAACATTTAATTGAAAAAGGAACAAAATGATGGGGCTCATTTTGTCCTAGAAATTATGGTTAGTGCTGTAGAATGAATAATTAGGACATGTTTTAAGTGAGATCTCAAATATCTTCCTGTTATATTTCAACAGGAGCAGCCTCTCAGTTGATGCCTTTGTGTTCTACTGCAGCTTCCCATAGTGTTCTAAAGAACAACTAGAGCGCTAACAGCCTTACTTATGACAAAAGTATGGCACACCTGAAGCCATCTTGATTGGAATAAACTGGTAACTCTTAAAACATTTAATTTAAAAAGGAACAAAATTAGGGGGTTCATTATGTCATAGAAATTATGGTTAGTGCTGTAGAAAGAAAAATGAGGACATGTTTTAAGTGAGATCCCAAATATCTTCCTGTTATATTTCAACAGGAGCAGCCTGTCAGTTGATGCCTTTGTGTTCTACTGCAGCTTCCCAGAGTGCTCTAAAGAACAACTAGAGCGCTAACAGCCTTACTTATGATAAAAGAATGGCACACCCGAAGCCGTCTTGATTGGAATAAACTGGTAACACTTAAAAGATTTATTTTAAAAAAGGAACAGAATGATGGGGCTCATTTTGTCACAGAAATTATGGTTAGTGCTGTAGAAAGAAAAATTGGCACATGTTTCACGTGTGATCTCAAATATCTCCCTGTTATATTTCAACAGGAGCTGCCTGTCAGTTGATGCCTTTGTGTTCTACTGCAGCTTCCCAGAGAGTTCTAAAGAACAACTAGAGCGCTAACAGTCTTACTTATTACAAAATTATGGCACACCTGAAGCCATCTTGATTGGAATAAACTGGTAACACTTAAAACATTTAATTTAAAAAGGAACAAAATGATGGGGTTCATTTTCTCATGCAATTTAAGGTTAGTGCTGTAGAAAGAAAAATTAGTACATGTTTCAAGTGTGATCTCAAATGTCTTCCCGTTATATTTCAACAGGAGCAGCCTGTCAGTTGATGCCTTTGTGTTCTACTGCAGCTTCCCAGAGTGTTCTAAAGAACAACTAGAGCGCTAACAGCCTTACTTATGATAAAAGAATGGCACACCCGAAGCCGTCTTGATTAGAATAAACTGGTAACACTTAAAAGATTTATTTTAAAAAAGGAACAGAATGATGGGGCTCATTTTGTCATAGAAATTATGGTCAGTGCTGTAGAAAGAAAAAATAGGACATGTTTCAAGTGTGATCTGAAATGTCTTCCTGTTATATTTCAACAGGAGCAGCCTGTCAGTTGATGCCTTTGTGTTCTACTGCAGCTTTGCAGAGTGATCTAAAGAACAACTAGAGCGCTAACTGTCTTACGTATGACAAAATGATGGCACACTTGAAGCCATCTTGATTGGAATAAACTGGTAACTCTTAAAACATTTAATTTAAAAATGAACAAAATTAGGGGGTTCATTCTGTCATAGAAATTATGGTTAGTGCTGTAGAAAGAAAAATTAGGACATGTTTCAAATGTTATCTCAAATATCTTCCTGTTATGTTTCAACAGGACCAGTCTGTCAGTTGATGCCTTTGTGTTCTACTGCAGTTTCCCAGAGTGTTTTAAAGAACAACTAGAGTGCTAACAGCCTTATTTATGACAAAAGTATGTCACACCTGAAGCCATCTTGATTGGAATAAACTTGTACCACTTAAAAGATTTATTTTAAAAAAGGAACAGAAGGATGGGGCTCATTTTGTCATAGAAATTATGGTCAGTGCTGCAGAAAGAAAAAAATAGGACATGTTTCAAGTGTGATCTGAAATTTCTTCCTGTTATATTTCAACAGGAGCAGCCTGTCAGTTGATGCCTTTGTGTTCTACTGCAGCTTCCCAGAGTGTTCTAAAGAACAAGTAGAGCACTAACACTTTACTTATGACAAAAGAATGGCACACCTGAAGCCATCTTGATTGGAATAAACTGGTAACACTTAAAACATTTAATTTAAAAAGGAACAAAATGATGGGGTTCATTTTGTCATCGAAATTATGGTTAGTGCTGTAGAAAGAAACATTAGGACATGTTTCAAGTGTTATCTCAAATATCTTTCTGTTATAATTCAACAGGACAAGCCTGTCAGTTGATGCCTTTGTGTTCTACTGCAGCTTCGCAGAGTGATCTAAAGAACAACTAGAGTGCTAACAGCCATATTTATGACAAAAGTATGGCACACCTGAAGCCATCTTGATTGGAATAAACTTGTACCACTTAAAACATTTAATTTAAAAAAGGAACAAAATTATGGGGCTCATTTTGTCATTGAAATTATGGTTAGTGTTGTAGAAAAAAAAATTAGGACATGTTTCAAGTGTGATCTCAAATGTCTTGTTCTTATATTTCATCAGGAGCATCCTGTCAGTTAATGCCTTTGTGTTCTACTGCAGCTTCGCAGAGTGATCTAAAGAACAACTAGAGCGCTAACAGTCTTACTTATGACAAAATGATGGCACACTTGAAGCCATCTTGATTGGAATAAACTGGTTACTCATAAAACATTTAATTTAAAAATGAACAAAATGAGGGGGTTCATTTTGTCATAGAAATTATGGTTAGTGCTGTAGAAAGAAAAATTAGCACATGTTTCAAGTGTGATCTCAAATATCTTCCTGTTACATTTCAACAGGAGCAGCCTGTCAGTTGAGTCCTTTGTGTTCTACTGCAGCTTCCCAGAGTGCTCTAAAGAACAACTAGAGCACTAACAGCCTTACTTATGATAAAAGAATGGCACACCTGAAGCTGTCTTGGTTGGACTAAACTGGTAACACTTAAAACATTTATTTTAAAAAAAGGAACAAAATGATGGGGCTCATTTTGTCATAGAAATTATGGTTAGTGCTGTAGAAAGAAAAATTAGGACATGTTTTAAGTGAGATCTCAAATATCTTCCTGTTATATTTCAACAGGAGCAGCCTGTCAGTTGATTCCTTCGTGTTCTACTGCAGCTTCCCAGAGTGATCTAAAGAACAAATAGAGCACTAACTGTCTTACTTATGACAAAATTATGGCACACCTGAAGCCATCTTGATTGGAATAAACTGGTAACTCTTAAAACATTTAATTTACAATGGAACAAAATTAGGGGGTTCATTCTGCCATAGAAATTATGGTTAGTGCTGTAGAAAGAAATCTGAGGACATGTTTTAAGTGAGATCTCAAATATCTTCCTGTTATATTTCAACAGGAGCAGCCTGTCAGTTGATGCCTTTGTGTTCTACTGCAGCTTCCCAGAGTGTTCTAAAGAACAACTAGAGCGCTAACAGCCTTACTTATGACAAAAGTATGGCATACCTGAAGCCATCTTGATTGGAATAAACTTGTACCACTTAAAACATTTATTTGAAAAAGGAACAAAATTATGGGCTCAATTTGTCAGAGAGAATAATTGGTTGGTGTTAAAGAAAGAAAAATTAGGACATTTTTCAAGTGTGATCTCATATGTCTTCTTCTTATATTTCTATAGGAGCAGCCTGTCAGTTCATGCCTTTATGTTCTACTACATCTTCCCAGAGTGTTCTAAAGAACAGCTAGAGTGCTAACAGTCTTACTTATGAGAAAATTATGGCATACCTGACGCCATCTTGAGTGGAAGAAACTGATAACTCTTAAAACATTTAATTTAAAAAGGAACAAAATTAGGGGTTTATTTTGTCATAGAAATTATGGTTAGAGCTGTAGAAAGAAACATTAGCACATGTTTCAAGTGTGATCTCAAATATCTTCCTATTATATTTCAACAGGAGCAGCCTGTCAGTTGATGCCTTTGTGTTCTACTGCAGCTTCCCAGAGTGATCTAAAGAACAACTACAGCGCTAACAGCCTTACATAAAGTTAAAAGAATGGCACACCTGAAGCCGTCTTGCTTGGAATAAACTGGTAACACTTAAAACATTTAATTTAAAAAAGCAACAAAATGATGTGGCTCATGTTGTCACAGAAATTATGGTTAGTGCTGTAGAAAGAAAAATTAGCACATGTTTCACGTGTGATCTCAAATATCTCCCTGTTATATTACAACAGGAGCTGCCTGTCAGTTGATGCCTTTGTGTTCTACTGCAGCTTCCCAGAGAGTTCTAAAGAACAACTAGAGCGCTAACAGTCTTACTTATTACAAAATTATGGCACACCTGAAGCCATCTTGATTGGAATAAACTGGTAACACTTAAAACATTTAATTTAAAAAGGAACAAAATGATGGGGTTCATTTTCTCATACAAATTATGGTTAGTGCTGTAGAAAGAAAAATTAGGACATAATTCAAGAGTGATCTCAAATGTCTTCCCGTTATATTTCAACAGGAGCAGCCTGTCAGTTGATGCCTTTGTGTTCTACTGCAGCTTCCCAGAGTGTTCTAAAGAACAACTAGAGCGCTAACAGTCTTACTTATGACAAAATTATGGCACACCTGAATCCATCTTGATTGGAATTAACTGGTAACTCTTAAAACATTTAATTGAAAAAGTAACAAAATGATGGGGCTCATTTTGTCCTAGAAATTATGGTTAGTGCTGTAGAATGAATAATTAGGACATGTTTTAAGTGAGATCTCAAATATCTTCCTGTTATATTTCAACAGGAGCAGCCTGTCAGTTGATGCCTTTGTGTTCTACTGCAGCTTCCCAGAGTGTTCTAAAGAACAACTAGAGCGCTAACAGCCTTACTTATGACAAAATTATGGCACACCTGAATCCATCTTGATTGGAATAAACTGGTAACTCTTAAAACATTTAATTGACAAAGGAACAAAATGATTGGGCTCATTTTGTCCTAGAAATTATGGTTAGTGCTGTAGAAAGAAAAATTAGGACATGTTTTAAGTGAGATCTCAAATATCTCCCTGTTATATTTCAACAGGAGCTGCCTGTCAGTTGATGCCTTTGTGTTCTACTGCAGCTTCCCAGAGTGTTCTAAAGAACAACTAGAGCGCTAACAGCCTTACTTATGATAATAGAATGGCACACCCGAAGCAGTCTTGATTGGAATAAACTGGTAACACTTAAAAGATTTATTTTAAAAAAGGAACAGAATGATGGGGCTCATTTTGTCATAGAAATTATGGTCAGTGCTGTAGAAATAAAAAATAGGACATGTTTCAAGTGTGATCTGAAATGTCTTCCTGTTATATTTCAACATGAGCAGCCTGTCAGTTGATGCCTTTGTGTTCTACTGCAGCTTCGCAGAGTGATCTAAAGAACAACTAGAGCGCTAACTGTCTTACTTATGACAAAATGATGACACACTTGAAGCCATCTTGATTGGAATAAACTGGTAACTCTTAAAACATTTAATTTAAAAATGAACAAAATTAGGGGGTTCAATCTGTCATAGAAATTATGGTTAGTGCTGTAGAAAGAACAATTAGGACATGTTTCAAGTGTTATCTCAAATATCTTCCTGTTATGTTTCAACAGGACCAGTCTGTCAGTTGATGCCTTTGTGTTCTACTGCAGTTTCCCAGAGTGTTTTAAAGAACAACTAGAGTGCTAACAGCCTTATTTATGACAAAAGTATGGCACACCTGAAGCCATCTTGATTGGAATAAACTTGTACCACTTAAAACATTTAATTTAAAAAAGGAACAAAATTATGGGGCTCATTTTGTCATTGAAATTATGGTTAGTGTTGTAGAAAGAAAAATTAGGACATGTTTCAAGTGTGATCTCAAATGTCTTGTTCTTATATTTCATCAGGAGCATCCTGTCAGTTGATGCCTTTGTGTTCTACTGCAGCTTCGCAGAGTGATCTAAAGAACAAATAGAGCGCTAACAGTCTTACATATGACAAAATGATGGCACACTTGAAGCCATCTTGATTGGAATAAACTGGTAACTCTTAAAACATTTAATTTAAAAATGAACAAAATGAGGGGGTTCATTTTGTCATAGAAATTATGGTTAGTGCTGTAGAAAGAAAAATTAGCACATGTTTCAAGTGTGATCTCAAATATCTTTTTGTTACATTTCAACAGGAGCAGCCTGTCAGTTGATGCCTTTGTGTTCTACTGCAGCTTCCCAGAGTGCTCTAAAGAACAACTAGAGCACTAACAGCCTTACTTATGATAAAAGAATGGCACACCTGAAGCTGTCTTGGTTGGAATAAACTGGTAACACTTAAAACATTTATTTTAAAAAAGGAACAAAATGATGGGGCTCATTTTGTCATAGAAATTATGGTTAGTGCTGTAGAAAGAAAAATGAGGACATGTTTTAAGTGAGATCTCAAATATCTTCCTGTTATATTTCAACAGGAGCAGCCTGTCAGTTGATTCCTTTGTGTTCTACTGCAGCTTCCCAGAGTGATCTAAAGAGCAACTAGAGCGCTAACTGTCTTACTTATGACAAAATTATGGCACACCTGAAGCCATCTTGATTGGAATAAACTGGTAACTCTTAAAACATTTAATTTAAAAAGGAACAAAATTAGGGGGTTCATTCTGTCATAGAAATTATGGTTAGTGCTGTAGAAAGAAAACTGAGGACATGTTTTAAGTGAGATCTCAAATATCTTCCTGTTATATTTCAACAGGAGCAGCCTGTCAGTTGATTCCTTTGTGTTCTACTGCAGCTTCCCAGAGTGATCTAAAGAGCAACTAGAGCGCTAACTGTCTTACTTATGACAAAATTATGGCACACCTGAAGCCATCTTGATTGGAATAAACTGGTAACTCTTAAAACATTTAATTTAAAAAGGAACAAAATTAGGGGGTTCATTCTGTCATAGAAATTATGGTTAGTGCTGTAGAAAGAAAACTGAGGACATGTTTTAAGTGAGATCTCAAATATCTTCCTGTTACATTTCAACAGGAGCAGCCTGTCAGTTGATGCCTTTGTGTTCTACTGCAGCTTCCCAGAGTGTTCTAAAGAACAACTAGAGCGCTAACAGCCTTACTTATGACAAAAGTATGGCACACCTGAAGCCATCTTGATTGGAACAAACTTGTACCACTTAAAACATTTAATTTAAAAAAGGAACAAAATTATGGGGCTCATTTTGTCAGAGAGAATAATTGGTTGGTGTTAAAGGAAGAAAAATTAGGACATATTTCAAGTGTGATCTCATATGTCTTCTTCTTATATTTCAATAGGAGCAGCCTGTCAGTTCATGCCTTTATGTTCTACTGCATCTTCCCAGAGTGTTCTAAAGAACAACTAGAGTGCTAACAGTCTTACTTATGAGAAAATTATGGCATACCTGACGCCATCTTGAGTGGAAGAAACTGATAACACTTAAAACATTTAATTTAAAAAGGAACAAAATTAGGGGATTCATTTTGTCATAGAAATTATGGTTAGAGCTGTAGAAAGAAACATTAACACATGTTTCAAGTGTGATCTCAAATATCTTCCTATTATATTTCAACAGGAGCAGCCTGTCAGTTGATGCCTTTGAGTTCTACTGCAGCTTCCCAGAGTGATCTAAAGAACAACTACAGCGCTAACAGCCTTACATATGATAAAAGAATGGCACACCTGAAGCCGTCTTGATTGGAATAAACTGGTAACACTTAAAACATTTAATTTAAAAAGGAACAAAATGATGGGGTTCATTTTCTCATACAAATTATGGTTAGTGCTGTAGAAAGAAAAATTAGGACATGTTTCAAGTGTGATCTCAAATGTCTACCCGTTATATTTCAACAGGAGCAGCCTGTCAGTTGATGCCTTTGTGTTCTACTGCAGCTTCCCAGAGTGTCCTAAAGAACAACTAGAGCGCTAACAGTCTTACTTATGACAAAATTATGGCACACCTGAATCCATCTTGATTGGAATAAACTGGTAACTCTTAAAACATTTAATTGAAAAAGGAACAAAATGATGGGGCTCATTTTGTTCTAGAAATTATGGTTAGTGCTGTAGAATGAAAAATTAGGACATGTTTTAAGTGAGATCTCAAATATCTTCCTGTTATATTTCAACAGGAGCAGCCTGTCAGTTGATGCCTTTGTGTTCTACTGCAGCTTCCCAGAGTGTTCTAAAGAACAACTAGAGCGCTAACAGCCTTACTTATAACAAAAGTATGGCATACCTGAAGCCATCTTGTTTGGAATAAACTGGTAACTCTTAAAACATTTAATTTAAAAAGGAACACAATTAGGGGGTTCATTCTGTCATAGAAATTATGGTTAGTGCTGTAGAAAGAAAAATGAGGACATGTTTTAAGTGAGATCTCAAATATCTTCCTGTTATATTTCAACAGGAGCAGCCTGTCAGTTGATGCCTTTGTGTTCTACTGCAGCTTCCCAGAGTGCTCTAAAGAACAACTAGAGCGCTAACAGCCTTACTTATGATAAAAGAATGGCACACCCGAAGCCGTCTTGATTGGAATAAACTGGTAACACTTAAAAGATTTATTTTAAAAAAGGAACAGAATGATGGGGCTCATTTTGTCATAGAAATTGTGGTCAGTGCTGTAGAAAGAAAAAATAGGACATGTTTCAAGTGTTATCTGAAATGTCTTCCCGTTATATTTCAACAGGAGCAGCCTGTCAGTTGATGCCTTTGTGTTCTACTGCAGTTTCCCAGAGTTTTCTAAAGAACAAGTAGAGCACTAACAGCCTTACTTATGACAAAAGAATAGCACACCTGAAGCCATCTTGATTGGAATAAACTGGTAACACTTAAAACATTTAATTTATAAAGGAACAAAATGATGGGGTTCATTTTCTCATACAAATTATGGTTAGTGCTGTAGAAAGAAAAATTAGGACATGTTTCAAGAGTGATCTCAAATGTCTTCCCGTTATATTTCAACAGGAGCAGCCTGTCAGTTGATGCCTTTGTGTTCTACTGCAGCTTCCCAGAGTGTTCTAAAGAACAACTAGAGCGCTAACAGTCTTACTTATGACAAAATTATGGCACACCTGAATCCATCTTGATTGGAATAAACTGGTAACTCTTAAAACATTTAATTTAAAAAGGAACACATTTAGGGGGTTCAGTTTGTCATAGAAAGTATGCTTAGTGCTGTAGAAAGAAAAATTAGGACATGTTTTAAGGGAGATCTCAAATATCTTCCTGTTATATTTCAACAGGAGCAGCCTGTCAGTTGATGCCTTTGTGTTCTACTGCAGCTTCCCAGAGTGTTCTAAAGAACAACTAGAGCGCTAACAGCCTTACTTATGACAAAAGTATGGCACACCTGAAGCCATCTTGATTGGAATAAACTGGTAACTCTTAAAACATTTAATTTAAAAAGGAACAAAATTAGGGGGTTCATTATGTCATAGAAATTATGGTTATTGCTGTAGAATGAAAAATTAGGACATGTTTTAAGTGAGATCTCAAATATCTTCCTGTGATATTTCAACAGGAGCAGCCTGTCAGTTGATGCCTTTGTGTTCTACTGCAGCTTCCCAGAGTGCTCTAAAGAACAACTAGAGCGCTAACAGCCTTACTTATGATAAAAGAATGGCACACCCGAAGCCGTCTTGATTGGAATAAACTGGTAACACTTAAAAGATTTATTTTAAAAAAGGAACAGAATGATGGGGCTCATTTTGTCACAGAAATTATGGTTAGTGCTGTAGAAAGAAAAATTAGCACATGTTTCACGTGTGATCTCAAATATCTCCCTGTTATATTTCAAGAGGAGCTGCCTGTCAGTTGATGCCTTTGTGTTCTACTGCAGCTTCCCAGAGAGTTCTAAAGAACAACTAGAGCGCTAACAGTCTTACTTATTACAAAATTATGGCACACCTGAAGCCATCGTGATTGGAATAAACTGGTAACACTTAAAACATTTAATGTAAAAAGGAACAAAATGATGGGGTTCATTTTCTCATACAATTTATGGTTAGTGCTGTAGAAAGAAAAATTAGTACATGTTTCAAGTGTGATCTCAAATGTCTTCCCGTTATATTTCAACAGGAGCAGCCTGTCAGTTGATGCCTTTGTGTTCTACTGCAGCTTCCCAGAGTGTTCTAAAGAACAACTAGAGCGCTAACAGCCTTACTTATGATAAAAGAATGGCACACCCGAAGCCGTCTTGATTGGAATAAACTGGTAACACTTAAAAGATTTATTTTAAAAAAGGAACAGAATGATGGGGCTCATTTTGTCATAGAAATTATGGTCAGTGCTGTAGAAAGAAAAAATAGGACATGTTTCAAGTGTGATCTGAAATGTCTTCCTGTTATATTTCAACAGGAGCAGCCTGTCAGTTGATGCCTTTGTGTTCTACTGCAGCTTCGCAGAGTGATCTAAAGAACAACTAGAGCGCTAACTGTCTTACTTATGACAAAATGATGACACACTTGAAGCCATCTTGATTGGAATAAACTGGTAACTCTTAAAACATTTAATTTAAAAATGAACAAAATTAGGGGGTTCAATCTGTCATAGAAATTATGGTTAGTGCTGTAGAAAGAAAAATTAGCACATGTTTCAAGTGTGATCTCAAATATCTTCCTGTTACATTTCAACAGGAGCAGCCTGTCAGTTGATGCCTTTGTGTTCTACTGCAGCTTCCCAGAGTGCTCTAAAGAACAACTAGAGCACTAACAGCCTTACTTATGATAAAAGAATGGCACACCTGAAGCTGTCTTGGTTGTAATAAACTGGTAACACTTAAAACATTTATTTTAAAAAAGGAACAAAATGATGGGGCTCATTTTGTCATAGAAATTATGGTTAGTGCTGTAGAAAGAAAAATGAGGACATGTTTTAAGTGAGATCTCAAATATCTTCCTGTTATATTTCAACAGGAGCAGCCTGTCAGTTGATTCCTTTGTGTTCTACTGCAGCTTCCCAGAGTGATCTAAAGAGCAACTAGAGCGCTAACTGTCTTACTTATGACAAAATTATGGCACACCTGAAGCCATCTTGATTGGAATAAACTGGTAACTCTTAAAACATTTAATTTAAAAAGGAACAAGATTAGGGGGTTCATTCTGTCATAGAAATTATGGTTAGTGCTGTAGAAAGAAAACTGAGAACATGTTTTAAGTGAGATCTCAAATATCTTCCTGTTACATTTCAACAGGAGCAGCCTGTCAGTTGATGCCTTTGTGTTCTACTGCAGCTTCCCAGAGTGTTCTAAAGAACAACTAGAGCGCTAACAGCCTTACTTATGACAAAAGTATGGCACACCTGAAGCCATCTTGATTGGAACAAACTTGTACCACTTAAAACATTTAATTTAAAAAAGGAACAAAATTATGGGGCTCATTTTGTCAGAGAGAATAATTGGTTGGTGTTAAAGAAAGAAAAATTAGGACATATTTCAAGTGTGATCTCATATGTCTT
Organism: Triturus cristatus; assembly: GCF_964204655.1. Classification (NCBI taxonomy): domain Eukaryota; kingdom Metazoa; phylum Chordata; class Amphibia; order Caudata; family Salamandridae; genus Triturus; species Triturus cristatus. The sequence goes on from NC_140579.1 coordinate 1,227,853,707, forward strand.
CTTCTTATATTTCAATAGGAGCAGCCTGTCAGTTCATGCCTTTATGTTCTACTGCATCTTCCCAGAGTGTTCTAAAGAACAACTAGAGTGCTAACAGTCTTACTTATGAGAAAATTATGGCATACCTGACGCCATCTTGAGTGGAAGAAACTGATAACACTTAAAACATTTAATTTAAAAAGGAACAAAATTAGGGGATTGATTTTGTCATAGAAATTATGGTTAGAGCTGTAGAAAGAAACATTAGCACATGTTTCAAGTGTGATCTCAAATATCTTCCTATTATATTTCAACAGGAGCAGCCTGTCAGTTGATGCCTTTGTGTTCTATTGCAGCTTCCCAGAGTGATCTAAAGAACAACTACAGCGCTAACAGCCTTACATATGATAAAAGAATGGCACACCTGAAGCCGTCTTGATTGGAATAAACTGGTAACACTTAAAACATTTAATTTAAAAAGGAACAAAATGATGGGGTTCATTTTCTCATACAAATTATGGTTAGTGCTGTAGAAAGAAAAATTAGGACATGTTTCAAGTGTGATCTCAAATGTCTTCCCGTTATATTTCAACAGGAGCAGCCTGTCAGTTGATGCCTTTGTGTTCTACTGCAGCTTCGCAGAGTGTCCTAAAGAACAACTAGAGCGCTAACAGTCTTACTTATGACAAAATTATGGCACACCTGAATCCATCTTGATTGGAATAAACTGGTAACTCTTAAAACATTTAATTGAAAAAGGAACAAAATGATGGGGCTCATTTTGTTCTAGAAATTATGGTTAGTGCTGTAGAATGAAAAATTAGGACATGTTTTAAGTGAGATCTCAAATATCTTCCTGTTATATTTCAACAGTAGCAGCCTGTCAGTTGATGCCTTTGTGTTCTACTGCAGCTTCCCAGAGTGTTCTAAAGAACAACTAGAGCGCTAACAGCCTTACTTATAACAAAAGTATGGCACACCTGAAGCCATCTTGATTGGAATAAACTGGTAACTCTTAAAACATTTAATTTAAAAAGGAACACAATTAGGGGGTTCATTCTATCATAGAAATTATGGTTAGTGCTGTAGAAAGAAAAATGAGGACATGTTTTAAGTGAGATCTCAAATATCTTCCTGTTATATTTCAACAGGAGCAGCCTGTCAGTTGATGCCTTTGTGTTCTACTGCAGCTTCCCAGAGTGCTCTAAAGAACAACTAGAGCGCTAACAGCCTTACTTATGATTAAAGAATGGCACACCCGAAGCCGTCTTGATTGGAATAAACTGGTAACACTTAAAAGATTTATTTTAAAAAAGGAACAGAATGAGGGGGCTCATTTTGTCATAGAAATTATGGTCAGTGCTGTAGAAAGAAAAAATAGGACATGTTTCAAGTGTGATCTGAAATGTCTTCCCCTTATATTTCAACAGGAGCAGCCTGTCAGTTGATGCCTTTGTGTTCTACTGCAGCTTCCCAGAGTGTTCTAAAGAGCAACTAGAGCGCTAACAGTCTTACTTATGACAAAATTATGGCACACCTGAAGCCATCTTGATTGGAATAAACTGGTAACTCTTAAAACATTTAATTTAAAAAGGAACACAATGAGGGGACTGCATTTTGTCATAGAAATTATGGTTAGTGCTGTAGAAAGAAAAATTAGGACATGTTTTTAGTGAGATCACAAATATATTCCTGTTATATTTCAACAGGAGCAGCCTGTCAGTTGATGCCTTTGTGTTCTACTGCAGTTTCCCAGAGTTTTCTAAACAACAAGTAGAGCACTAACAGCCTTACTTATGACAAAAGAATGGCACACCTGAAGCCATCTTGATTGGAATAAACTGGTAACACTTAAAACATTTAATTTATAAAGGAACAAAATGATGGGGTTCGTTTTGTCATAAAATTATGGTTAGTGCTGTAGAAAGAAAAATTAGGACATGTTTCAAGGGTGATCTCAAATATCTTTCTGTTATATTTCAACAGTAGCAGCCTGTCAGTTGATACCTTTGTGTTCTACTGCAGCTTCCCAGAGTGATCTAAAGAACAACTGGAGCACTAACAGTCTCACTTATGACAAATTATGGCACACCTGAAGCCATCTTGATTGGAATAAACTGGTAACTCTTAAAACATTTAATTTAAAAAGGAACACATTTAGGGGGTTCAGTTTGTCATAGAAAGTATGCTTAGTGCTGTAGAAAGAAAAATTAGGACATGTTTTAAGGGAGATCTCAAATATCTTCCTGTTATATTTCAACAGGAGCAGCCTGTCAGTTGATGCCTTTGTGTTCTACTGCAGCTTCCCAGAGTGTTCTAAAGAACACCTAGAGCGCTAGGAGCCTTACTTATGACAAAAGTATGGCACACCTGAAGCCATCTTGATTGGAATAAACTGGTAACACTTAAAACACTTAATTTAAAAAAGGAACAAAATGATGAGGCTCATTTTGTCATAGAACGTATAGTTAGTGCTGTAGAAAGAAAAATTATGACTTGTTTCAAGTATGATCTCGAATGTCTTCCTGTTATATTTCAACAGGAGCAGCCTGTCAGTTGATGCCTTTGTGTTCTACTGCAGCTTCCCAGAGTGTTCTGAAGAACAACTAGAGCACTAACAGTCTTACTTATGACAAAATGTTGGCACCCCTGAAGCCATCTTGATTGGAATAAACTGGTAACTCTTAAAACATTTAATTTAAAATGGAACACAATTAGGGGGTTCAGTCTGTCATAGAAAGTATGGTTAGTGCTGTAGAAAGAAAAATTAGCACATGTTTGACGTGTGATCTCAAATATCTTCCTGTTATATTTCAACAGGAGCAGCCTGTCAGTTGATGCCTTTGTGTTCTACTGCAGCTTCCCAGAGTGTTCTGAAGAACAACTAGAGCACTAACAGTCTTACTTATGACAAAAGTATGGCACACCTGAAGCCATCTTGATTGGAATAAACTGGTAACACTTAAAACATTTAATTTAAAAAAGGAACAAAATGATGGGGCTCAATTTGTCATAGAAATTATGGTTAGTGCTGTAGAAAGAAAAATTAGGACATGTTTTAAGTGAGATCTCAAATATCTTCCTGTTATATTTCAACAGGAGCAGCCTGCCAGTTGGTGCCTTTGTGTTCTACTGCATCTTCCCAGAGTGTTCTAATGAACAACTAGAGCGCTAACAGTCTTACTTATCACAAACTTATGGCACACCTGAAGCCATCTTGATTGGAATAAACTGGTAACACTTAAAACATTTAATGTAAAAAGGAACAAAATGATGGGGTTCATTTTCTCATACAAATTATGGTTAGTGCTGTAGAAAGAAAAAATAGGACATGTTTCAAGTGTGATCTCAAATACTTCCTGTTATATTTCAACAGGAGCAGCCTCTCAGTTGATGCCTTTGTGTTCTACTGCAGCTTCCCAGATTGTTCCAAAGAACAGCTAGAACGATAACAGCCATACTTATGACAAAAGTATGGCACACACGAACCCATCTTGATTGGAATAAACTGGTAATACTTAAAACATTTAATTTAAAAAAGGAACAAAATGATGGGGCTCATTTTGTCATAGAAATTATGGTTAGTGCTGTAGAAAGAAAAATTAGGACATGTTTCAAGTGTGATCTCAAATGTCTTCCTGTTATATTTCAACAGGAGCAGCCTATCAGTTGATGCCTTTGTGTTCTACTGCAGCTTCCCAGAGTGATCTAAAGAACAACTAGAGTGCTAACAGTCTTACTTATGGCAATATTATGGCACACCTGAAGCCATCTTGATTGGAATAAACTGGTAACACTTAAAACATTTAATTTAAAAAGGAACAAAATGATGGGGTTCATTTTGTCACAGAAATTATGGTTAGGGCTGTAGAAAGTATAATTAGGGCATGTTTCAAGTGTGTTCTCAAATATCTTATGTTATATTTCAACTGGAGCAGCCTGTCAGTTGATGCCTTTGTGTTCTACTGCAGCTTCCCAGAGTGATCTAAAAAACAACTAGAGCGCTAACAGTCTTACTTATGACTTAATTATGGCACACCTGAAGTTGTCTTGGTTGGAATAAACTGGTAACACTTAAAACATTTATTTTAAAAAAGGAACAAAATGATGGGGCTCATTTTGTCATAGAAATTATGGTTAGTGCTGTAGAAAGAAAAATTAGGACATGTTTTAAGTGAGATCTCAAATATCTTCCTGTTATATTTCAACAGGAGCAGCCTGTCAGTTGATTCCTTTGTGTTCTACTGCAGCTTCCCAGAGTGATCTAAAGAACAACTAAAGCGCTAACTGTCATACTTATGACAAAATTATGGCACACCTGAAGCCATCTTGATTGGAATAAACTGGTAACTCTTAAAACATTTAATTTAAAAAGGAACACAATGAGGGGGTTCAATCTGTCATAGAAATTATGGTTAGTGCTGTAGAAAGAACAATTAGGACATGTTTCAAGTGTTATCTCAAATATCTTCCTGTTATGTTTCAACAGGACCAGTCTGTCAGTTGATGCCTTTGTGTTCTACTGCAGTTTCCCAGAGTGTTTTAAAGAACAACTAGAGTGCTAACAGCCTTATTTATGACAAAAGTATGGCACACCTGAAGCCATCTTGATTGGAATAAACTTGTACCACTTAAAACATTTAATTTAAAAAAGGAACAAAATTATGGGGCTCATTTTGTCATTGAAATTATGGTTAGTGTTGTAGAAAGAAAAATTAGGACATGTTTCAAGTGTGATCTCAAATGTCTTGTTCTTATATTTCATCAGGAGCATCCTGTCAGTTGATGCCTTTGTGTTCTACTGCAGCTTCGCAGAGTGATCTAAAGAACAAATAGAGCGCTAACAGTCTTACATATGACAAAATGATGGCACACTTGAAGCCATCTTGATTGGAATAAACTGGTAACTCTTAAAACATTTAATTTAAAAATGAACAAAATGAGGGGGTTCATTTTGTCATAGAAATTATGGTTAGTGCTGTAGAAAGAAAAATTAGCACATGTTTCAAGTGTGATCTCAAATATCTTTTTGTTACATTTCAACAGGAGCAGCCTGTCAGTTGATGCCTTTGTGTTCTACTGCAGCTTCCCAGAGTGCTCTAAAGAACAACTAGAGCACTAACAGCCTTACTTATGATAAAAGAATGGCACACCTGAAGCTGTCTTGGTTGGAATAAACTGGTAACACTTAAAACATTTAATCGAAAAAAGGAACAAAATGATGGGGCTCATTTTGTCATAGAAATTATGGTTAGTGCTGTAGAAAGAAAAATGAGGACATGTTTTAAGTGAGATCTCAAATATCTTCCTGTTATATTTCAACAGGAGCAGCCTGTCAGTTGATTCCTTTGTGTTCTACTGCAGCTTCCCAGAGTGATCTAAAGAGCAACTAGAGCGCTAACTGTCTTACTTATGACAAAATTATGGCACACCTGAAGCCATCTTGATTGGAATAAACTGGTAACTCTTAAAACATTTAATTTAAAAAGGAACAAAATTAGGGGGTTCATTCTGTCATAGAAATTATGGTTAGTGCTGTAGAAAGAAAACTGAGGACATGTTTTAAGTGAGATCTCAAATATCTTCCTGTTATATTTCAACAGGAGCAGCCTGTCAGTTGATTCCTTTGTGTTCTACTGCAGCTTCCCAGAGTGATCTAAAGAGCAACTAGAGCGCTAACTGTCTTACTTATGACAAAATTATGGCACACCTGAAGCCATCTTGATTGGAATAAACTGGTAACTCTTAAAACATTTAATTTAAAAAGGAACAAAATTAGGGGGTTCATTCTGTCATAGAAATTATGGTTAGTGCTGTAGAAAGAAAACTGAGGACATGTTTTAAGTGAGATCTCAAATATCTTCCTGTTACATTTCAACAGGAGCAGCCTGTCAGTTGATGCCTTTGTGTTCTACTGCAGCTTCCCAGAGTGTTCTAAAGAACAACTAGAGCGCTAACAGCCTTACTTATGACAAAAGTATGGCACACCTGAAGCCATCTTGATTGGAACAAACTTGTACCACTTAAAACATTTAATTTAAAAAAGGAACAAAATTATGGGGCTCATTTTGTCAGAGAGAATAATTGGTTGGTGTTAAAGGAAGAAAAATTAGGACATATTTCAAGTGTGATCTCATATGTCTTCTTCTTATATTTCAATAGGAGCAGCCTGTCAGTTCATGCCTTTATGTTCTACTGCATCTTCCCAGAGTGTTCTAAAGAACAACTAGAGTGCTAACAGTCTTACTTATGAGAAAATTATGGCATACCTGACGCCATCTTGAGTGGAAGAAACTGATAACACTTAAAACATTTAATTTAAAAAGGAACAAAATTAGGGGATTCATTTTGTCATAGAAATTATGGTTAGAGCTGTAGAAAGAAACATTAACACATGTTTCAAGTGTGATCTCAAATATCTTCCTATTATATTTCAACAGGAGCAGCCTGTCAGTTGATGCCTTTGAGTTCTACTGCAGCTTCCCAGAGTGATCTAAAGAACAACTACAGCGCTAACAGCCTTACATATGATAAAAGAATGGCACACCTGAAGCCGTCTTGATTGGAATAAACTGGTAACACTTAAAACATTTAATTTAAAAAGGAACAAAATGATGGGGTTCATTTTCTCATACAAATTATGGTTAGTGCTGTAGAAAGAAAAATTAGGACATGTTTCAAGTGTGATCTCAAATGTCTACCCGTTATATTTCAACAGGAGCAGCCTGTCAGTTGATGCCTTTGTGTTCTACTGCAGCTTCCCAGAGTGTCCTAAAGAACAACTAGAGCGCTAACAGTCTTACTTATGACAAAATTATGGCACACCTGAATCCATCTTGATTGGAATAAACTGGTAACTCTTAAAACATTTAATTGAAAAAGGAACAAAATGATGGGGCTCATTTTGTTCTAGAAATTATGGTTAGTGCTGTAGAATGAAAAATTAGGACATGTTTTAAGTGAGATCTCAAATATCTTCCTGTTATATTTCAACAGGAGCAGCCTGTCAGTTGATGCCTTTGTGTTCTACTGCAGCTTCCCAGAGTGTTCTAAAGAACAACTAGAGCGCTAACAGCCTTACTTATAACAAAAGTATGGCATACCTGAAGCCATCTTGTTTGGAATAAACTGGTAACTCTTAAAACATTTAATTTAAAAAGGAACACAATTAGGGGGTTCATTCTGTCATAGAAATTATGGTTAGTGCTGTAGAAAGAAAAATGAGGACATGTTTTAAGTGAGATCTCAAATATCTTCCTGTTATATTTCAACAGGAGCAGCCTGTCAGTTGATGCCTTTGTGTTCTACTGCAGCTTCCCAGAGTGCTCTAAAGAACAACTAGAGCGCTAACAGCCTTACTTATGATAAAAGAATGGCACACCCGAAGCCGTCTTGATTGGAATAAACTGGTAACACTTAAAAGATTTATTTTAAAAAAGGAACAGAATGATGGGGCTCATTTTGTCATGGAAATTGTGGTGAGTGCTGTAGAAAGAAAAAATAGGACATGTTTCAAGTGTTATCTGAAATGTCTTCCCGTTATATTTCAACAGGAGCAGCCTGTCAGTTGATGCCTTTGTGTTCTACTGCAGTTTCCCAGAGTTTTCTAAAGAACAAGTAGAGCACTAACAGCCTTACTTATGACAAAAGAATAGCACACCTGAAGCCATCTTGATTGGAATAAACTGGTAACACTTAAAACATTTAATTTATAAAGGAACAAAATGATGGGGTTCATTTTCTCATACAAATTATGGTTAGTGCTGTAGAAAGAAAAATTAGGACATGTTTCAAGAGTGATCTCAAATGTCTTCCCGTTATATTTCAACAGGAGCAGCCTGTCAGTTGATGCCTTTGTGTTCTACTGCAGCTTCCCAGAGTGTTCTAAAGAACAACTAGAGCGCTAACAGTCTTACTTATGACAAAATTATGGCACACCTGAATCCATCTTGATTGGAATAAACTGGTAACTCTTAAAACATTTAATTTAAAAAGGAACACATTTAGGGGGTTCAGTTTGTCATAGAAAGTATGCTTAGTGCTGTAGAAAGAAAAATTAGGACATGTTTTAAGGGAGATCTCAAATATCTTCCTGTTATATTTCAACAGGAGCAGCCTGTCAGTTGATGCCTTTGTGTTCTACTGCAGCTTCCCAGAGTGTTCTAAAGAACAACTAGAGCGCTAACAGCCTTACTTATGACAAAAGTATGGCACACCTGAAGCCATCTTGATTGGAATAAACTGGTAACTCTTAAAACATTTAATTTAAAAAGGAACAAAATTAGGGGGTTCATTATGTCATAGAAATTATGGTTATTGCTGTAGAATGAAAAATTAGGACATGTTTTAAGTGAGATCTCAAATATCTTCCTGTGATATTTCAACAGGAGCAGCCTGTCAGTTGATGCCTTTGTGTTCTACTGCAGCTTCCCAGAGTGCTCTAAAGAACAACTAGAGCGCTAACAGCCTTACTTATGATAAAAGAATGGCACACCCGAAGCCGTCTTGATTGGAATAAACTGGTAACACTTAAAAGATTTATTTTAAAAAAGGAACAGAATGATGGGGCTCATTTTGTCACAGAAATTATGGTTAGTGCTGTAGAAAGAAAAATTAGCACATGTTTCACGTGTGATCTCAAATATCTCCCTGTTATATTTCAAGAGGAGCTGCCTGTCAGTTGATGCCTTTGTGTTCTACTGCAGCTTCCCAGAGAGTTCTAAAGAACAACTAGAGCGCTAACAGTCTTACTTATTACAAAATTATGGCACACCTGAAGCCATCGTGATTGGAATAAACTGGTAACACTTAAAACATTTAATGTAAAAAGGAACAAAATGATGGGGTTCATTTTCTCATACAATTTATGGTTAGTGCTGTAGAAAGAAAAATTAGTACATGTTTCAAGTGTGATCTCAAATGTCTTCCCGTTATATTTCAACAGGAGCAGCCTGTCAGTTGATGCCTTTGTGTTCTACTGCAGCTTCCCAGAGTGTTCTAAAGAACAACTAGAGCGCTAACAGCCTTACTTATGATAAAAGAATGGCACACCCGAAGCCGTCTTGATTGGAATAAACTGGTAACACTTAAAAGATTTATTTTAAAAAAGGAACAGAATGATGGGGCTCATTTTGTCATAGAAATTATGGTCAGTGCTGTAGAAAGAAAAAATAGGACATGTTTCAAGTGTGATCTGAAATGTCTTCCTGTTATATTTCAACAGGAGCAGCCTGTCAGTTGATGCCTTTGTGTTCTACTGCAGCTTCGCAGAGTGATCTAAAGAACAACTAGAGCGCTAACTGTCTTACTTATGACAAAATGATGACACACTTGAAGCCATCTTGATTGGAATAAACTGGTAACTCTTAAAACATTTAATTTAAAAATGAACAAAATTAGGGGGTTCAATCTGTCATAGAAATTATGGTTAGTGCTGTAGAAAGAAAAATTAGCACATGTTTCAAGTGTGATCTCAAATATCTTCCTGTTACATTTCAACAGGAGCAGCCTGTCAGTTGATGCCTTTGTGTTCTACTGCAGCTTCCCAGAGTGCTCTAAAGAACAACTAGAGCACTAACAGCCTTACTTATGATAAAAGAATGGCACACCTGAAGCTGTCTTGGTTGTAATAAACTGGTAACACTTAAAACATTTATTTTAAAAAAGGAACAAAATGATGGGGCTCATTTTGTCATAGAAATTATGGTTAGTGCTGTAGAAAGAAAAATGAGGACATGTTTTAAGTGAGATCTCAAATATCTTCCTGTTATATTTCAACAGGAGCAGCCTGTCAGTTGATTCCTTTGTGTTCTACTGCAGCTTCCCAGAGTGATCTAAAGAGCAACTAGAGCGCTAACTGTCTTACTTATGACAAAATTATGGCACACCTGAAGCCATCTTGATTGGAATAAACTGGTAACTCTTAAAACATTTAATTTAAAAAGGAACAAGATTAGGGGGTTCATTCTGTCATAGAAATTATGGTTAGTGCTGTAGAAAGAAAACTGAGAACATGTTTTAAGTGAGATCTCAAATATCTTCCTGTTACATTTCAACAGGAGCAGCCTGTCAGTTGATGCCTTTGTGTTCTACTGCAGCTTCCCAGAGTGTTCTAAAGAACAACTAGAGCGCTAACAGCCTTACTTATGACAAAAGTATGGCACACCTGAAGCCATCTTGATTGGAACAAACTTGTACCACTTAAAACATTTAATTTAAAAAAGGAACAAAATTATGGGGCTCATTTTGTCAGAGAGAATAATTGGTTGGTGTTAAAGAAAGAAAAATTAGGACATATTTCAAGTGTGATCTCATATGTCTTCTTCTTATATTTCAATAGGAGCAGCCTGTCAGTTCATGCCTTTATGTTCTACTGCATCTTCCCAGAGTGTTCTAAAGAACAACTAGAGTGCTAACAGTCTTACTTATGAGAAAATTATGGCATACCTGACGCCATCTTGAGTGGAAGAAACTGATAACACTTAAAACATTTAATTTAAAAAGGAACAAAATTAGGGGATTGATTTTGTCATAGAAATTATGGTTAGAGCTGTAGAAAGAAACATTAGCACATGTTTCAAGTGTGATCTCAAATATCTTCCTATTATATTTCAACAGGAGCAGCCTGTCAGTTGATGCCTTTGTGTTCTATTGCAGCTTCCCAGAGTGATCTAAAGAACAACTACAGCGCTAACAGCCTTACATATGATAAAAGAATGGCACACCTGAAGCCGTCTTGATTGGAATAAACTGGTAACACTTAAAACATTTAATTTAAAAAGGAACAAAATGATGGGGTTCATTTTCTCATACAAATTATGGTTAGTGCTGTAGAAAGAAAAATTAGGACATGTTTCAAGTGTGATCTCAAATGTCTTCCCGTTATATTTCAACAGGAGCAGCCTGTCAGTTGATGCCTTTGTGTTCTACTGCAGCTTCGCAGAGTGTCCTAAAGAACAACTAGAGCGCTAACAGTCTTACTTATGACAAAATTATGGCACACCTGAATCCATCTTGATTGGAATAAACTGGTAACTCTTAAAACATTTAATTGAAAAAGGAACAAAATGATGGGGCTCATTTTGTTCTAGAAATTATGGTTAGTGCTGTAGAATGAAAAATTAGGACATGTTTTAAGTGAGATCTCAAATATCTTCCTGTTATATTTCAACAGTAGCAGCCTGTCAGTTGATGCCTTTGTGTTCTACTGCAGCTTCCCAGAGTGTTCTAAAGAACAACTAGAGCGCTAACAGCCTTACTTATAACAAAAGTATGGCACACCTGAAGCCATCTTGATTGGAATAAACTGGTAACTCTTAAAACATTTAATTTAAAAAGGAACACAATTAGGGGGTTCATTCTATCATAGAAATTATGGTTAGTGCTGTAGAAAGAAAAATGAGGACATGTTTTAAGTGAGATCTCAAATATCTTCCTGTTATATTTCAACAGGAGCAGCCTGTCAGTTGATGCCTTTGTGTTCTACTGCAGCTTCCCAGAGTGCTCTAAAGAACAACTAGAGCGCTAACAGCCTTACTTATGATTAAAGAATGGCACACCCGAAGCCGTCTTGATTGGAATAAACTGGTAACACTTAAAAGATTTATTTTAAAAAAGGAACAGAATGAGGGGGCTCATTTTGTCATAGAAATTATGGTCAGTGCTGTAGAAAGAAAAAATAGGACATGTTTCAAGTGTGATCTGAAATGTCTTCCCCTTATATTTCAACAGGAGCAGCCTGTCAGTTGATGCCTTTGTGTTCTACTGCAGCTTCCCAGAGTGTTCTAAAGAGCAACTAGAGCGCTAACAGTCTTACTTATGACAAAATTATGGCACACCTGAAGCCATCTTGATTGGAATAAACTGGTAACTCTTAAAACATTTAATTTAAAAAGGAACACAATGAGGGGACTGCATTTTGTCATAGAAATTATGGTTAGTGCTGTAGAAAGAAAAATTAGGACATGTTTTTAGTGAGATCACAAATATATTCCTGTTATATTTCAACAGGAGCAGCCTGTCAGTTGATGCCTTTGTGTTCTACTGCAGTTTCCCAGAGTTTTCTAAACAACAAGTAGAGCACTAACAGCCTTACTTATGACAAAAGAATGGCACACCTGAAGCCATCTTGATTGGAATAAACTGGTAACACTTAAAACATTTAATTTATAAAGGAACAAAATGATGGGGTTCGTTTTGTCATAAAATTATGGTTAGTGCTGTAGAAAGAAAAATTAGGACATGTTTCAAGGGTGATCTCAAATATCTTTCTGTTATATTTCAACAGTAGCAGCCTGTCAGTTGATACCTTTGTGTTCTACTGCAGCTTCCCAGAGTGATCTAAAGAACAACTGGAGCACTAACAGTCTCACTTATGACAAATTATGGCACACCTGAAGCCATCTTGATTGGAATAAACTGGTAACTCTTAAAACATTTAATTTAAAAAGGAACACATTTAGGGGGTTCAGTTTGTCATAGAAAGTATGCTTAGTGCTGTAGAAAGAAAAATTAGGACATGTTTTAAGGGAGATCTCAAATATCTTCCTGTTATATTTCAACAGGAGCAGCCTGTCAGTTGATGCCTTTGTGTTCTACTGCAGCTTCCCAGAGTGTTCTAAAGAACACCTAGAGCGCTAGGAGCCTTACTTATGACAAAAGTATGGCACACCTGAAGCCATCTTGATTGGAATAAACTGGTAACACTTAAAACACTTAATTTAAAAAAGGAACAAAATGATGAGGCTCATTTTGTCATAGAACGTATAGTTAGTGCTGTAGAAAGAAAAATTATGACTTGTTTCAAGTATGATCTCGAATGTCTTCCTGTTATATTTCAACAGGAGCAGCCTGTCAGTTGATGCCTTTGTGTTCTACTGCAGCTTCCCAGAGTGTTCTGAAGAACAACTAGAGCACTAACAGTCTTACTTATGACAAAATGTTGGCACCCCTGAAGCCATCTTGATTGGAATAAACTGGTAACTCTTAAAACATTTAATTTAAAATGGAACACAATTAGGGGGTTCAGTCTGTCATAGAAAGTATGGTTAGTGCTGTAGAAAGAAAAATTAGCACATGTTTGACGTGTGATCTCAAATATCTTCCTGTTATATTTCAACAGGAGCAGCCTGTCAGTTGATGCCTTTGTGTTCTACTGCAGCTTCCCAGAGTGTTCTGAAGAACAACTAGAGCACTAACAGTCTTACTTATGACAAAAGTATGGCACACCTGAAGCCATCTTGATTGGAATAAACTGGTAACACTTAAAACATTTAATTTAAAAAAGGAACAAAATGATGGGGCTCAATTTGTCATAGAAATTATGGTTAGTGCTGTAGAAAGAAAAATTAGGACATGTTTTAAGTGAGATCTCAAATATCTTCCTGTTATATTTCAACAGGAGCAGCCTGCCAGTTGGTGCCTTTGTGTTCTACTGCATCTTCCCAGAGTGTTCTAATGAACAACTAGAGCGCTAACAGTCTTACTTATCACAAACTTATGGCACACCTGAAGCCATCTTGATTGGAATAAACTGGTAACACTTAAAACATTTAATGTAAAAAGGAACAAAATGATGGGGTTCATTTTCTCATACAAATTATGGTTAGTGCTGTAGAAAGAAAAAATAGGACATGTTTCAAGTGTGATCTCAAATACTTCCTGTTATATTTCAACAGGAGCAGCCTCTCAGTTGATGCCTTTGTGTTCTACTGCAGCTTCCCAGATTGTTCCAAAGAACAGCTAGAACGATAACAGCCATACTTATGACAAAAGTATGGCACACACGAACCCATCTTGATTGGAATAAACTGGTAATACTTAAAACATTTAATTTAAAAAAGGAACAAAATGATGGGGCTCATTTTGTCATAGAAATTATGGTTAGTGCTGTAGAAAGAAAAATTAGGACATGTTTCAAGTGTGATCTCAAATGTCTTCCTGTTATATTTCAACAGGAGCAGCCTATCAGTTGATGCCTTTGTGTTCTACTGCAGCTTCCCAGAGTGATCTAAAGAACAACTAGAGTGCTAACAGTCTTACTTATGGCAATATTATGGCACACCTGAAGCCATCTTGATTGGAATAAACTGGTAACACTTAAAACATTTAATTTAAAAAGGAACAAAATGATGGGGTTCATTTTGTCACAGAAATTATGGTTAGGGCTGTAGAAAGTATAATTAGGGCATGTTTCAAGTGTGTTCTCAAATATCTTATGTTATATTTCAACTGGAGCAGCCTGTCAGTTGATGCCTTTGTGTTCTACTGCAGCTTCCCAGAGTGATCTAAAAAACAACTAGAGCGCTAACAGTCTTACTTATGACTTAATTATGGCACACCTGAAGTTGTCTTGGTTGGAATAAACTGGTAACACTTAAAACATTTATTTTAAAAAAGGAACAAAATGATGGGGCTCATTTTGTCATAGAAATTATGGTTAGTGCTGTAGAAAGAAAAATTAGGACATGTTTTAAGTGAGATCTCAAATATCTTCCTGTTATATTTCAACAGGAGCAGCCTGTCAGTTGATTCCTTTGTGTTCTACTGCAGCTTCCCAGAGTGATCTAAAGAACAACTAAAGCGCTAACTGTCATACTTATGACAAAATTATGGCACACCTGAAGCCATCTTGATTGGAATAAACTGGTAACTCTTAAAACATTTAATTTAAAAAGGAACAAAATTAGGGGGTTCATTCTGTCATAGAAATTATGGTTAGTGCTGTAGAAAGAAAAATGAGGACATGTTTTAAGTGAGATCTCAAATATCTTCCTGTTATATTTCAACAGGAGCAGCCTGTCAGTTGATGCCTTTGTGTTCTACTGCAGCTTCCCAGAGTGTTCTAAAGAACAACTAGAGCGCTAACAGCCTTACTTATGACAAAAGTATGGCACACCTGAAGCCATCTTGATTGGAATAAACTTGTACAACTTAAAACATTTAATTTTAAAAAGGAACAAAATTATGGGGCTAATTTTGTCAGAGAGAATAATTGGTTGGTGTTAAAGAAAGAAAAATTAGGACATATGTCAAGTGTGATCTCATATGTCTTCTTCTTATATTTCAATAGGAGCACCCTGTCAGTTAATGCCTTTATGTTCTACTGCATCTTCCCAGAGTGTTCTAAAGCACAACTAGAGTGCTAACAGTCTTACTTATGAGAAAATTATGGCATACCTGAAGCCATCTTGAGTGGAAGAAACTGATAACTCTTAAAACATTTAATTTAAAAAGGAACAAAATTAGGGGGTTTATTTTGTCATAGAAATTATGGTTAGTGCTGTAGAAAGAAACATTAGCACATGTTTCAAGTGTGATCTCAAATATCTTCCTATTATATTTCAACAGGAGCAGCCTGTCAGTTGATGCCTTTGTGTTCTACTGCAGCTTCCCAGAGTTATATAAAGAACAACTACAGCGCTAACAGCCTTACTTATGACAAAAGAATGGCACACCTGAAGCCGTCTTGATTGGAATAAACTGGTAACACTTAACACATTTAATTTAAAAAAGGAACAAAATGATGAGGCTCATTTTGTCACAGAAATTATGGTTAGTGCTGTAGAAAGAAAAATTAGCACGTGTTTCACGTGTGATCTCAAATAACTCCCTGTTATATTTCAACAGGAGCTGCCTGTCAGTTGATGCCTTTGTGTTCTACTGCAGCTTCCCAGAGAGTTCTAAAGAACAACTAGAGCGCTAACAGTCTTACTAATGACAAAATTATGGCACACCTGAAGCAGTCTTGATTGGAATAAACTGGTAACACTTAAAACATTGAATTTAAAAAGGAACAAAATGATGGGGTTCATTTTGTCATTCAAATTATGGTTAGTGCTGTAGAAAGAAAAATTAGGACATGTTTCAAGTGTGATCTCAAATGTCTTCCCGTTATATTTCAACAGGAGCCGCCTGTCAGTTGATGCCTTTGTGTTCTACTGCAGCTTCCCAGAGTGTTATAAAGAACAACTAGAGAGCTAACAGCCTTACTTATGACAAAAGTATGGCACACCTGAAGCCATCTTGATTGGAATAAACTTGTACCACTTAAAACATTTAATTTAAAAAAGTGACAAAATTATGGGGCTCATTTTGTCATTGAAATTATGGTTAGTGTTGTAGAAAGACAAATTAGGACATGTTTCAAGTTTGATCTCAAATATCTTACTGTTATATTTCAACAGGAGCAGCCTATCAGTTGATGCCTTTGTGTTCTACTGCAGCTTCCCAGATTGTTTTAAAGAACTACTAGAGTGCTAACAGTCTTACTTATGACAAAATTATGGCATACCTGAAGCCATCTTGATTGGATTAAACTGGTAACTCTTAAAATATTTAATTTAAAAAGGAACAGAATGAGGGGTTTCATTTTGTCATAGAAATTATGGTTAGTGCTGTAGAAAGAAAAATTAGCACATGTTTCAAGTGTGATCTCAAATATCTTCCTGTTACATTTCAACAGGAGCAGCCTGTCAGTTGATGCCTTTGTGTTCTACTGCAGCTTCCCAGAGTGCTCTAAAGAACAACTAGAGCACTAACAGCCTTACTTATGATAAAAGAATGGCACACCTGAAGCTGTCTTGGTTGGAATAAACTGGTAACACTTAAAACATTTAATTTAAAAAGGAACAAAATGATGGGGTTCATTTTGTCATACAAATTATGGTTAGTGATGTAGAAAGAAAATTTAGGACATGTTTTTAGCGAGATCACAAATATCTTCCTGTTATATTTCAACAGCAGCAGCCTGTCAGTTGATGCCTTTGTGTTCTACTGCAGTTTCCCAGAGTGTTCTAAAGAACAACTGGAGCGCTAACAGTCTCACTTATGACAAATTATGGCACACCTGAAGCCATCTTGATTGGAATAAACTGGTAACTCTTAAAACATTTAATTTAAAAAGGAACACATTTAGGGGGTTCAGTTTGTCATAGAAAGTATGGTTAGTGCTGTAGAAAGAAAAATTAGGACTTGTTTCAAGTGTGATCTCGAATGTCTTCTTGTTATATTTCAACAGGAGCAGCCTGTCAGTTGATGCCTTTGTGTTCTACTGCAGCTTCCCAGAGTGTTCTGAAGAACAACTAGAGCACTAACAGTCTTACTTATGACAAAATTATGGCACCCCTGAAGCCATCTTGATTGGAATAAACTGGTAACTCTTAAAACATTTAATTTAAAAAGGAACACAATTAGGGGGTTCAGTTTGTCATAGAAAGTATGGTTAGTGCTGTAGAAAGAAAAATTAGCATATGTTTGACGTGTGATCTCAAATATCTTCCTATTATATTTCAACAGGAGCTGCCTGTTAGTTGATGCCTCTGTGTTCTACTGCAGCTTCCCAGAGTGTTCTAAAGAACAACTAGAGCACTAACAGTCTTACTTATGACAAAAGTATGGCACACCTGAAGCCATCTTGATTGGAATAAACTGGTAACACTTAAAACGTTTAATTTAAAAAAGGAACAAAATGATGGGGCTCAATTTGTCATAGAAATTATGGTTAGTGCTGTAGAAAGAAAAATTAGGACATGTTTTAAGTGAGATCTCAAATATCTTCTTGTTATATTTCAACAGGAGCAGCCTATCAGTTGATGCCTGAGTGTTCTACTGCAGCTTCACAGAGTGTTCTAAAGGACAACTAGAGCACTAACAGCCTTACTTATGATAAAAGAATGGCACACCTGAAGTTCTCTTGGTTGGAATAAACTGGTAACACTTAAAACATTTATTTTAAAAAAGGAACAAAATGATGGGGCTCATTTTGTCATAGAAATTATGGTTAGTGCTGTAGAAAGAAAAATTAGGACATGTTTTAAGTGAGATCTCAAATATCTTCCTGTTATATTTCAACAGGAGCAGCCTGTCAGTTGATTCCTTTCTGTTCTACTGCAGCTTCCCAGAGTGATCTAAAGAACAACTAAAGCGCTAACTGTCATACTTATGACAAAATTATGGCACACCTGAAGCCATCTTGATTGGAATAAACTGGTAACTCTTAAAACATTTAATTTAAAAAGGAACAAAATTAGGGGGTTCATTCTGTCATAGAAATTATGGTTAGTGCTGTAGAAAGAAAAATGAGGACATGTTTTAAGTGAGATCTCAAATATCTTCCTGTTATATTTCAGCAGGAGCAGCCTGTCAGTTGATGCCTTTGTGTTCTACTGCAGCTTCCCAGAGTGTTCTAAAGAACAACTAGAGCACTAACAGCCTTACTTATGACAAAAGTATGGCACACCTGAAGCCATCTCGATTGGAATAAACTTGTACCACTTAAAACATTTAATTTTAAAAAGGAACAAAATTATGGGGCTCATTTTGTCAGAGAGAATAATTGGTTGGTGTTAAAGAAAGAAAAATTAGGACATATATCAAGTGTGATCTCATATGTCTTCTTCTTATATTTCAATAGGAGCAGCCTGTCAGTTATTGCCTTTATGTTCTACTTCATCTTCCCAGAGTGTTCTAAAGAACAACTAGAGTGCTAACAGTCTTACTTATGAGAAAATTATGGCATACCTGAAGCCATCTTGAGTGGAAGAAACTGAAAACTCTTAAAACATTTATTTTAAAAAAGGAACAAAATGATGGGGCTCATTTTGTCATAGAAATTATGGTTAGTGCTGTAGAAAGAAAAATTAGGACATGTTTCAAGTGTGATCTCAAATGTCTTCCCGTTATATTTCAACAGGAGCCGCCTGTCAGTTGATGCCTTTGTGTTCTACTACAGCTTCCCAGAGTGTTCTAAAGAACAACTAGAGCGCTAACAGCCTTACTTATGACAAAAGAATGGCACACCTGAAGCCGTCTTGATTGGAATAAACTGGTAACACTTAACACATTTAATTTAAAAAAGGAACAAAATGATGAGGCTCATTTTGTCACAGAAATGATGGTTAGTGCCGTAGAAAGAAAAATTAGCACATGTTTCACGTGTGATCTCAAATAACTCCCTGTTATATTTCAACAGGAGCTGCCTGTCATTTGATGCCTTTGTGTTCTACTGCAGCTTCCCAGAGAGTTCTAAAGAACAACTAGAGCGCTAACAGTCTTACTAATGACAAAATTATGGCACGCCTGAAGCAATCTTGATTGGAATAAACTGGTAACACTTAAAACATTTAATTTAAAAAGGAACAAAATGATGGGGTTCATTTTGTCATTCAAATTATGGTTAGTGCTGTAGAAAGAAAAATTAGGACATGTTTAAAGTGTGATCTCAAATGTCTTCCCGTTATATTTCAACAGGAGCCGCCTGTCAGTTGATGCCTTTGTGTTCTACTGCAGCTTCCCAGAGTGTTCTAAAGAACAACCAGAGAGCTAACAGCCTTACTTATGACAAAAGTATGGCACACCTGAAGCCATCTTGATTGGAATAAACTTGTACCACTTAAAACATTTAATTTAAAAAAGTGACAAAATTATGGGGCTCATTTTGTCATTGAAATTATGGTTAGTGTTGTAGAAAGACAAATTAGGACATGTTTCAAGTTTGATCTCAAATGTCTTCTTCTTATATTTCATCAGGAGCATCCTGTCAGTTAATGCCTTTATGTTCTACTGCAGCTTCCCAGAGTGTTTTAAAGAACTACTAGAGTGCTAACAGTCTTACTTATGACAAAATTATGGCATACCTGAAGCCATCTTGATTGGATCAAACTGGTAACTCTTAAAATATTTAATTTAAAAAGGAACACAATGAGGGGGTTCATTTTGTCATAGAAATTATGGTTAGTGCTGTAGAAAGAAAAATTAGCACATGTTTCAAGTGTGATCTCAAATATCTTCCTGTTACATTTCAACAGGAGCAGCCTGTCAGTTGATGCCTTTGTGTTCTACTGCAGCTTCCCAGAGTGCTCTAAAGAACAACTAGAGCACTAACAGCCTTACTTATGATAAAAGAATGGCACACCTGTAGCTGTCTTGGTTGGAATAAACTGGTAACACTTAAAACATTTAATTTAAAAAGGAACAAAATGATGGGGTTCATTTTGTCATACAAATTATGGTTAGTGCTGTAGAAAGAAAAATTAGGACATGTTTCAAGTGTGATCTCAAATGTCTTCCCGTTATATTTCAACAGGAGCAGCCTGTCAGTTGATGCCTTTGTGTTCTACTGCAGCTTCCCAGAGTGTTCTAAAGAACAACTAGAGCGCTAACAGTCTTACTTATGACAAAATTATGGCACACCTGAAGCCATCTTGATTGGAATAAACTGGTAACTCTTAAAACATTTAATTTAAAAAGGAACACAATGAGGGGACTGCATTTTGTCATAGAAATTATGGTTAGTGCTGTAGAAAGAAAAATTAGGACATGTTTTTAGTGAGATCACAAATATCTTCCTGTTATATTTCAACAGGAGCAGCCTGTCAGTTGATGCCTTTGTGTTCTACTGCAGTTTCCCAGAGTGTTCTAAAGAACAAGTAGAGCACTAACAGCCTTACTCAGGACAAAAGAATGGCACACCTGAAGCCATCTTGATTTGAATATACTGGTAACACTTAAAACATGTAAATTATAAAGGAACAAAATGATGGGGTTCGTTTTGTCATAAAATTATGGTTAGTGCTGTAGAAAGAAAAATTAGGACATGTTTCAAGGGTGATCTCAAATATCTTTCTGTTATATTTCAACAGTAGCAGCCTGTCAGTTGATACCTTTGTGTTCTACTGCAGCTTCCCAGAGTGATCTAAAGAACAACTGGAGCGCTAACAGTCTCACTTATGACAAATTATGGCACACCTGAAGCCATCTTGATTGGAATAAACTGGTAACTCTTAAAACATTTAATTTAAAAAGGAACACCTTTAGGGGGTTCAGTTTGTCATAGAAAGTATGGTTAGTGCTGTAGAAAGAATAATTAGGACATGTTTTAAGTGAGATCTCAAATATCTTCCTGTTATATTTCTGTAACGCCCTGAACGTCTCAGGATCGTTTAACAGACACGACAATGAGGACTCAACCACTTGTGAAGGGTTAGTTGTTTTAATGAAGGCAAATATAATACAAAGAATAAACAAGTTATAGTCACTGGAATCCTCCAGGCTAAGTACGTTACCAGCCCACAGCACGGATGGTCCTAACCGTCCTCTGCATATACGCCTGTCCCGGCGTATGCCAACAGAGGGCAGAAATGAAATGGCCGACAATGCCAATCGGTAGGCTGTGAGGGGCACGAAGAGTGTTGGGGAGAATCGAGGAGTCAGGGAAACACCCAGCCGGGGTCTCTACCTGAAGGGAGCAGCCGCTCAACCTCTTCCTCAGACTGCACCGGGACGCGGAGTCACCTCCTGGTGATGCGTCACCGATACCCCAATCACAAGCAAGAAGACTGAACCGAGAGCAGCCGCTCGATCGATCCTGTGGACTTCCGAGTCTGTAACGCGGCAAACACCTCCTGGTGTGCGTTACAGCTGGCAGTCCCTGTGTCTCTGGTCGGGCTGGGAGTTACGACTCCAACCAGCAAAAGCGCCACTGCGCTTGGACTCAGCCGAGTCAAAAAGCGAAGCTCAATGGTTGACCGGTAGAGCTTCCGGGTCCTTCACAGGTGACGATGGGGCAAGACACGGCCCAGGGAGTAACGACTCGACCTACCTCCGTTCTTGCCTTACTGGAGCACCAATCCGGAACACTGCTCTTCACGAAGCAGGTACGTCGGTGTGAACACAATATCCGACAGCGTTGTACCTCCCGGTTCCTCCCTTTATAGGGCGTGTTTTCCTTGAGTTATGTAACAGCTCTCCTGTTTACATAAGGGCGTGTTTCCTTAAGTTATGTAACAGCTCTCCTGTTTACATAAGGGCGTGTTTCCCTTGAGTTATGTAACAGCTCTCCTGTTTACATAAGGGCGTGTTTCCCTTGAGTTATGTAACAGCTCTCCTGTTTACATAAGGGCGTGTTTTCCTTGAGTTATGTAACAGCTCTCCTGTTTACATAAGGGCGTGTTTCCCTTGTATGACAGGAATTCTTGACAGTACATCCTCCCTCTCAGCGGCTCCCCACGGGTCCAGCGCTGGCAGGAAAACGCCGATGGAACAAGGAGACCAAGCGCGGAGCATGAACCCCTTCAGCCGGTTCCCATGAATGCTCCTCCGGGCCATAGCCTTTCCACGCAACCAGGTACCACAGCTTCCCCCTGCGCCATTTGGACGCCCGTATGCCCGACACTTCATACTCCACCTCCGACTCCACGCATACCGGCCGAGGTGTCCCAGACGGCTTGGAGGGTGCTGGTTTGAGCAATGATACATGAAAGACAGGGTGAATACGCAATGACTGGGGCAAGCACACCTTCACGTTCACGGGACCCATACACTTGGTAATTCGATAGGGGCCCATGTACTTGGGATGGAACACACTGTTCCTTCGAAACCTCATGTTTCTTGTGGATATCCAGACGTAGTCTCCAGTGCGGTACAGTGGCCCGGGCCTTCTCTTCCTATCTGCCGCAGCCTTGTATCTTCTCTTGGCCTCTATTAGGACAGCCCTTGAGCGCATCAATGTGTCTTTTATGTGTGCCACCCTGTCCGCTGTGGCGGGAATCCTGTCCTCTCTGAACGGATGTAGAAATGGCAAGAACCTGGGATGTTGGCCATAGTTGCTATAGAACGGAGATGACTGTGTGGAGCTGTGAGTGGCGTTGTTATAGGCTATCTCTGCAACCCATAGCAAGTCGACCCATTCTTCCCTGCCCTGGTCCACAAAACATCGCAGATACTGTTTGAGCGTTTGGTTCAGGCGCTCGGTTTGGCCGTCCGTTTGAGGGTGGTAGCTGGTGGACAGGGCGGTCTTAACATGCAGCGCAGTGCACCAAGTCTTCCAGAATTGCGCAGTAAACTGCGACCCCCGGTCCGACACGATCACCCCAGGTAATCCATGCAGTCGTACCACATTCTTTAGGAGTAGTGACGCCAATTCCCCGGCCGTAGGGACTCTCTTGCAGGGGATGAAGTGCCCCATTTTCGTCAAGTAATCCACCACCACCAGTATTGCCGTCATCCCCTGGTCTACCGGTAGGCCCACCACGAAGTCCAGTGATATGCTATCCCATGGTCTATCCGGGGTTGGAAGTGGATGTAAGAGCCCTTGGGTTCGGCCATGGTCGGCCTTCATGGTAGCACACGTAGGACACTCCTGTCCCCACCTCCTGACATCCACTCTCATGGTTGGCCACCAGAAATGCCGTCCCATGCTAGCCACCGTTTTTTCAAAGCCCAAATGACCTGCGCATGGAGAGTCATGGCACCAGATGAATGCTTGTTTCCTTAGCCTAGGCGTGGGTATCAATAGGCACCTGCCCTTCAGGGGTATCCCGTCCTTCAGCTGCCATTCTCTGTGACTGAGGAGCCACCTCCGCCATGCGAATGACCTGATCCCTCTCTTTATTCCCCTCAGGAAAGTATCCGGTTGGATAACCCCCAATACCATCCTCGGGGAAATGATGGAACGCTCGGTCGCAGGCAATGGTTCCTTAACTGCAGATTGACGGGACAGGGCGTCCGCCTTTCGGTTTTCCGTCCCCGGCCGATATGTGATGCGGAAGTTGAACCCCGCAAAGAAGATCATCCACCGCAGCTGCCTGGGAGAAAGGTGTCTAGTGGCAGTCATGAACTGTAGGTTCCGATGGTCAGTGTACACCGATACCACATGTCTTGCCCCCATCAACCAATGCCTCCATTCGGTGAAGGCGTCCTTGATTGCGAGAAGCTCCTTCTCCGCAATATGGTAGTTGCGTTCGGCGTCGTTGAGTTTGCGGGACATGTACGCAACGGGATGAAGCACCCCTGTGTCGTGGTTGCGTTGGGACAAGATAGCCCCTAGCGCCACATCCGACGCGTCCGCTTCCACCACGTAGGGGAGATCCGGATCGGGGTGAGCCAACACCGGCGCCTTACCAAAGGCGCTTTTCAGGGCCTCAAAGGCTTTGTTCGCTTCAGGGGACCAGACAAACTCCTTGGACTTCCTCAGTAGCTGTGTGATTGGGGCCACCACTCCTGAAAATCCATCTATGAACCGCCTGTAAAAGTTGGCGAAGCCAATGAAACTTTGGACGTCCTTCACGCTTTGGGGCACCGGCCATTCTTTCACCGCCTTGATCTTTCGTTCTGCCATCTCCTGTCCCTCTGGACTCAGCATCACTCCGAGGAATTCCACGGATGTGACGTGGAAGTCACACTTGCTGAGTTTACAAAACAGCATGTTTTCCCTCAGCTTTTGGAGCACAGCTTTGACGTGGTGTACGTGCTCCTCCACACTGGACGAATAGATGAGGATGTCGTCGATATATACGACCACGTAGATATCCAACTCCTCTCTGAATACCTCATTCAAAAAGTACTGAAAGGCTGCCGGGGCGTTGCACAGACCGAACGGCATGACGAGGTACTCAAAAAGGCCGAACCTGGTCTTAAAGGCGGTCTTCCACTCGTCTCCGTCCCTCATGCGCACCAGATGGTATGCCCCTTTCAAATCCAACTTGGTGTAGATACGAGCTTTCTTGACCTGTTCCAGAAGTACACTGATGAGAGGCAAGGGGTACCGATTTTTTATGGTTATCGCATTCAATGCCCTAAAGTCCACACAGGCTCTCAGTTCCCCATTAGCCTTCGGGATGAAGAAGAGTGGCGAGGCGGCCGGAGACTTGGACGGGCGGATGAATCCTAGCTTGAGGAGTTTATCCAGGTACCCCCGGAGATGCACGTTTTCAGGCTCCGTCAGGGCATACAGCCTGCCGCTGGGAACGCTGGCCCCTGGCACCAGGTCGATCTGGCAGTCAAACTGTCTATGTGGTGGTAGCACTTCCGCCTTCACCTCATCAAATACATCCTCAAAACTGTGATAAGCCTGGGGGAGAGCCACATCTTTTTCTGCCGCTGTAGCCACCGTCTGACTCCCGCTCTCATCTGCGTCAAGGGATTCCGTTCTTATTCCACAATGCAGGATGCAATACGGTGACGTCATTTCGATGCGATGTGTTGGCCAATCCACAAAGGGGTTGTGTTTCTGTAGCCACGGCAATCCCAATATGACGCCATATTGGGGCGCTCGGATGATGTTAAAATCGATTTGTTCCAAATGGTTCCACCCATATCTCATCGGAAGGACCCCCGTGTGCTGCCCGATGGGCCCCGTCACCAATCGCCTTCCGTCTACAGCATAGACGTCTTCGGGTACAGCTTTGGGAAGAAGCACTAGCCCTAGCCTGCATGCCTCGTTGTGGTCCATAAACATGCCAGTGGCCCCTGAATCCACCATGGCCACAACGGGTATCCACTGGTCATGCACTCCCACGTGCACCGTGATAAACAGGTGTCGTTGTCCCTTAGTGACCGAGTTGGAAAGTGAAGGGATGGATGAGTGACTCCGAGATGTCCCTTCTCTGGTCTTGGAGTCCTCTAGTTTTCCGCCGGTATGTCCACCACGGCTGTTACCGACCGGTTGGCCCGATAACGTGACGTCTTCGGTTTGGCAGGGCATTCACGTACGTAGTGGCCTTTTTTGCCACAATATAGGCACAATCCTTGTTTACGGCGTGACTCTTTCTCCGTGGCTGTGAGGCTCGCTCGTATTGCGCCGATGTCCATGGGTTCTCCCTTGGCTGCGGTGGAAGTTTCAGGACTTCCCAC
This sequence comes from Triturus cristatus, assembly GCF_964204655.1. Classification (NCBI taxonomy): domain Eukaryota; kingdom Metazoa; phylum Chordata; class Amphibia; order Caudata; family Salamandridae; genus Triturus; species Triturus cristatus. Next base: position 1,227,879,315 of record NC_140579.1, read on the forward strand.
CGTCACATAGGATGGAAGGGATTTTCCTTTTCTCCCATGATCCCCCTTTCTTTCACTTAGCCTATGTTCCAGCCGTAATACCAGGTTGATAAGGCCCTCACATGTCTTGGGTTGAGGGTCAATATGAGCCACGGCGTCCTTGAGCTCATCGCACAGCCCTTGATGGAAGAGCGCCGTCTGTTTAGCAACAGGCCACTTGGTTTCCGCAACCAGCCTTCGGAACGCGTTGAGATACTGCACCAGGTCGTTGGATCCCTGTCTCAACTCAAGCATTTCACGGTCCGCCGTGTACGAGTCAGCCCTTCTGTCGAATACCTTCAGGAATTCCTCGCGAAAAGCACCCCAATCACATAAGAGGGGGTCGTCCCTGCTCACCAGAGGTACGGCCCATTGTGCCGCGTTTCCAGCCAAATAGGATATAAGGAAAGCCACACGAGCCTGACTCGTGGGGAACGCCTTTGGTTTGCACGATAAATGTAGCGCCACTTGTGTGAGGAATACCTGCACTGTGTTAGGATCCCCACTGTACCTCTCTGGTGTCGCCAAGGGGATGGCTACCGGCATTTCCACTACTACCGCAGGGGTCTGATTCGTGAGGGAGGTGCTGGGCGTGAGCGGGTCCAATTGGATAGCATCCAGTCTGGCTTTTACATCGGCTGTTTCTTGCCTAGAGGCAGCCACTTCAACTTGCATGGCCGCTAAAGCAGCCAGCACATCATCAAGTGTTGCCATGTCTGTTATCGACCGGGAGACAGTTAGTGTTATTAAGGTCGGATATTTCGTAACGCCCTGAACGTCTCAGGATCGTTTAACAGACACGACAATGAGGACGCAACCACTAGTGAAGGGTTAGTTGTTTTAATGAAGGCAAATATAATACAAAGAATAAACAAGTTATAGTCACTGGAATCCTCCAGGCTAAGTACGTTACCAGCCCACAGCACGGATGGTCCTAACCGTCCTCTGCATATACGCCTGTCCCGGCGTATGCCAACAGAGGGCAGAAATGAAATGGCCGACAATGCCAATCGGTAGGCTGTGAGGGGCACGAAGAGTGTTGGGGAGAATCGAGGAGTCAGGGAAACACCCAGCCGGGGTCTCTACCTGAAGGGAGCAGCCGCTCAACCTCTTCCTCAGACTGCACCGGGACGCGGAGTCACCTCCTGGTGATGCGTCACCGATACCCCAATCACAAGCAAGAAGACTGAACCGAGAGCAGCCGCTCGATCGATCCTGTGGACTTCCGAGTCTGTAACGCGGCAAACACCTCCTGGTGTGCGTTACAGCTGGCAGTCCCTGTGTCTCTGGTCGGGCTGGGAGTTACGACTCCAACCAGCAAAAGCGCCACTGCGCTTGGACTCAGCCGAGTCAAAAAGCGAAGCTCAATGGTTGACCGGTAGAGCTTCCGGGTCCTTCACAGGTGACGATGGGGCAAGACACGGCCCAGGGAGTAACGACTCGACCTACCTCCGTTCTTGCCTTACTGGAGCACCAATCCGGAACACTGCTCTTCACGAAGCAGGTACGTCGGTGTGAACACAATATCCGACAGCGTTGTACCTCCCGGTTCCTCCCTTTATAGGGCGTGTTTTCCTTGAGTTATGTAACAGCTCTCCTGTTTACATAAGGGCGTGTTTCCTTAAGTTATGTAACAGCTCTCCTGTTTACATAAGGGCGTGTTTCCCTTGAGTTATGTAACAGCTCTCCTGTTTACATAAGGGCGTGTTTCCCTTGAGTTATGTAACAGCTCTCCTGTTTACATAAGGGCGTGTTTTCCTTGAGTTATGTAACAGCTCTCCTGTTTACATAAGGGCGTGTTTCCCTTGTATGACAGGAATTCTTGACAATTTCAACAGGAGCAGCCTGTCAGTTGATGCCTTTGTGTTCTACTGCAGCTTCCCAGAGTGTTCTGAAGAACAACTAGAGCACTAACAGTCTTACTTATGACAAAATTATGGCACCCCTGAAGCCATCTTGATTGGAATAAACTTGTACCACTTAAAACATTTAATTTAAAAAAGTGACAAAATTATGGGGCTCATTTTGTCATTGAAATTATGGTTAGTGTTGTAGAAAGACAAATTAGGACATGTTTCAAGTTTGATCTCAAATGTCTTCTTCTTATATTTCATCAGGAGCATCCTGTCAGTTAATGCCTTTATGTTCTACTGCAGCTTCCCAGAGTGTTTTAAAGAACTACTAGAGTGCTAACAGTCTTACTTATGACAAAATTATGGCATACCTGAAGCCATCTTGATTGGATCAAACTGGTAACTCTTAAAATATTTAATTTAAAAAGGAACACAATGAGGGGGTTCATTTTGTCATAGAAATTATGGTTAGTGCTGTAGAAAGAAAAATTAGCACATGTTTCAAGTGTGATCTCAAATATTTTCCTGTTACATTTCAACAGGAGCAGCCTGTCAGTTGATGCCTTTGTGTTCTACTGCAGCTTCCCAGAGTGCTCTAAAGAACAACTAGAGCACTAACAGCCTTACTTATGATAAAAGAATGGCACACCTGAAGCTGTCTTGGTTGGAATAAACTGGTAACACTTAAAACATTTAATTTAAAAAGGAACAAAATGATGGGGTTCATTTTGTCATACAAATTATGGTTAGTGCTGTAGAAAGAAAAATTAGGACATGTTTCAAGTGTGATCTCAAATGTCTTCCCGTTATATTTCAACAGGAGCAGCCTGTCAGTTGATGCCTTTGTGTTCTACTGCAGCTTCCCAGAGTGTTCTAAAGAACAACTAGAGCGCTAACAGTCTTACTTATGACAAAATTATGGCACACCTGAAGCCATCTTGATTGGAATAAACTGGTAACTCTTAAAACATTTAATTTAAAAAGGAACACAATGAGGGGACTGCATTTTGTCATAGAAATTATGGTTAGTGCTGTAGAAAGAAAAATTAGGACATGTTTTTAGTGAGATCACAAATATCTTCCTGTTATATTTCAACAGGAACAGCCTGTCAGTTGATGCCTTTGTGTTCTACTGCAGTTTCCCAGAGTGTTCTAAAGAACAAGTAGAGCACTAACAGCCTTACTTAGGACAAAAGAATGGCACACCTGAAGCCATCTTGATTTGAATATACTGGTAACACTTAAAACATGTAATTTATAAAGGAACAAAATGATGGGGTTCGTTTTGTCATAAAATGATGGTTAGTGCTGTAGAAAGAAAAATGAGGACATGTTTCAAGGGTGATCTCAAATATCTTTCTGTTATATTTCAACAGTAGCAGCCTGTCAGTTGATACCTTTGTGTTCTACTGCAGCTTCCCAGAGTGATCTAAAGAACAACTGGAGCGCTAACAGTCTCACTTATGACAAATTATGGCACACCTGAAGCCATCTTGATTGGAATAAACTGGTAACTCTTAAAACATTTAATTTAAAAAGGAACACATTTAGGGGGTTCAGTTTGTCATAGAAAGTATGGTTAGTGCTGTAGAAAGAAAAATTAGGACATGTTTTAAGTGAGATCTCAAATATCTTCCTGTTATATTTCAACAGGAGCAGCCTGTCAGTTGATGCCTTTGTGTTCTACTGCAGCTTCCCAGAGTGTTCTGAAGAACAACTAGAGCACTAACAGTCTTACTTATGACAAAATTATGGCACCCCTGAAGCCATCTTGATTGGAATAAACTGGTAACACTTAAAACATTTAATTTAAAAAAGGAACAAAATGATGAGGCTCATTTTGTCATAGAAAGTATAGGTAGTGCTGTAGAAAGAAAAATTAGGACTTGTTTCATGTGTGATCTCGAATGTCTTCTTGTTAAATTTGAACAGGAGCAGCCTGTCAGTTGATGCCTTTGTGTTCTACTGCAGCTTCCCAGAGTGTTCTGAAGAACAACTAGAGCACTAACAGTCTTACTTATGACAAAATTATGGCACCCCTGAAGCCATCTTGATTGGAATAAACTGGTAACTCTTAAAACATTTAATTTAAAAAGGAACACAATTAGGGGGTTCAGTTTGTCATAGAAAGTATGGTTAGTGCTGTAGAAAGAAAAATTAGCATATGTTTGATGTGTGATCTCAAATATCTTCCTATTATATTTCAACAGGAGCTGCCTTTTAGTTGATGCCTCTGTGTTCTACTGCAGCTTCCCAGAGTGTTCTAAAGAACAACTAGAGCACTAACAGTCTTACTTATGACAAAAGTATGGCACACCTGAAGCCATCTTGATTGGAATAAACTGGTAACACTTAAAACGTTTCATTTAAAAAAGGAACAAAATGATGGGGCTCAATTTGTCATAGAAATTATGGTTAGTGCTGTAGAAAGAAAAATTAGGACATGTTTTAAGTGAGATCTCAAATATCTTCCTGTTATATTTCAACAGGAGCAGCCTATCAGTTGATGCCTTTGTGTTCTACTGCAGCTTCCCAGAGTGTTCTAAAGGACAACTAGAGCACTAACAGTCTTACTTATGACAAAAGTATGGCACACCTGAAGCCATCTTGATTGGAATAAACTGGTAACACTTAAAACATTTAATTTAAAAAAAGAACAAAATGATGGGGCTCAATTTGTCATAGAAATTATGGTTAGTGCTATCGAAAGAAAAATTAGGACATGTTTCAAGTGTGATCTCAAATATCTTCCTGTTATATTTCAACAGGAGCAGCCTGCCAGTTGATGCCTTTGTGTTCTACTGCAGCTTCCCAGAGTGTTCTAATGAACAACTAGAGCGCTAACAGTCTTACTTATCACAAACTTATGGCACACCTGAAGCCATCTTCATTGGAATAAACTGGTAACTCTAAAACATTTAAATTAAAAAGGAACAAAATGATGGGGTTCATTCTGTCATAGAAATTATGGTTAGTGCTGTAGAAAGAAAAAATAGGACATGTTTCAAGTGTGATCTCAAATACTTCCTGTTATATTTCAACAGGAGCAGCCTATCAGTTGATGCCTTTGTGTTCTACTGCAGCTTACCAGAGTGTTCTAAAGAACTACTAGAGAGCTAACAGTCTTACTTATGACAAAATCATGGCACACCTGATGCCATCTTGATTGGAATAAACTGGTAACACTTTAAACATTTAATTAAAAAAGGAACAAAATGAGGGGGTTCATTTTGCCATAGAAAGTATGGTTAATGCTGTAGAAAGAAAAAATAGGACATGTTTTAAGTGAGATCTCAAATTTCTTCCTGTTATATTTCAACAGGAGCAGCCTGTCAGTTGATGCCTTTGTGTTCTACTGCAGCTTACCAGAGTGTTCTAATGAACAACTAGAGCGCTAACAGTATTACTTATCACAAACTTATGGCACACCTGAAGCCATCTTCATTGGAATAAACTGGTAACTCTAAAACATTTAAATTAAAAAGGAACAAAATGATGGGGTTCATTCTGTCATAGAAATTATGGTTAGTGCTGTAGAAAGAAAAAATAGGACATGTTTCAAGTGTGATCTCAAATACTTCCTGTTATATTTCAACAGGAGCAGCCTGTCAGTTGATGCCTTTGTGTTCTACTGCAGCTTCCCAGAGTGTTCTAAAGAACAACTAGAGCGCTAACAGTCTTACTTATGACAAAATTATGGCACACCTGAAGCCATCTTGATTGGAATAAACTGGTAACTCTTAAAACATTTAATTTAAAAAGGAACACAATGAGGGGACTGCATTTTGTCATAGAAATTATGGTTAGTGCTGTAGAAAGAAAAATTAGGACATGTTTTTAGTGAGATCACAAATATCTTCCTGTTATATTTCAACAGGAGCAGCCTGTCAGTTGATGCCTTTGTGTTCTACTGCAGTTTCCCAGAGTGTTCTAAAGAACAAGTAGAGCACTAACAGCCTTACTTAGGACAAAAGAATGGCACACCTGAAGCCATCTTGATTTGAATATACTGGTAACACTTAAAACATGTAATTTATAAAGGAACAAAATGATGGGGTTCGTTTTGTCATAAAATTATGGTTAGTGCTGTAGAAAGAAAAATTAGGACATGTTTCAAGGGTGATCTCAAATATCTTTCTGTTATATTTCAACAGTAGCAGCCTGTCAGTTGATACCTTTGTGTTCTACTGCAGCTTCCCAGAGTGATCTAAAGAACAACTGGAGCACTAACAGTCTCACTTATGACATATTATGGCACACCTGAAGCCATCTTGATTGGAATAAACTGGTAACACTTAAAACATTTAATTTAAAAAGGAACACATTTAGGGGGTTCAGTTTGTCATAGAAAGTATGGTTAGTGCTGTAGAAAGAAAAATTAGGACATGTTTTAAGTGAGATCTCAAATATCTTCCTGTTATATTTCAACAGGAGCAGCCTGTCAGTTGATGCCTTTGTGTTCTACTGCAGCTTCCCAGAGTGTTCTGAAGAACAACTAGAGCACTAACAGTCTTACTTATGACAAAATTATGGCACCCCTGAAGCCATCTTGATTGGAATAAACTGGTAACTCTTAAAACATTTAATTTAAAAAGGAACACAATTAGGGGGTTCAGTTTGTCATAGAAAGTATGGTTAGTGCTGTAGAAAGAAAAATTAGCATATGTTTCAAGTGTGATCTCAAATATCTTCCTATTATATTTCAACAGGAGCTGCCTTTTAGTTGATGCCTCTGTGTTCTACTGCAGCTTCCCAGAGTGTTCTAAAGAACAACTAGAGCACTAACAGTCTTACTTATGACAAAAGTATGGCACACCTGAAGCCATCTTGATTGGAATAAACTGGTAACACTTAAAACGTTTCATTTAAAAAAGGAACAAAATGATGGGGCTCAATTTGTCATAGAAATTATGGTTAGTGCTGTAGAAAGAAAAATTAGGACATGTTTTAAGTGTGATCTCAAATATCTTCCTGTTATATTTCAACAGGAGCAGCCTATCAGTTGATGCCTTTGTGTTCTACTGCAGCTTCCCAGAGTGTTCTAAAGGACAACTAGAGCACTAACAGTCTTACTTATGACAAAAGTATGGCACACCTGAAGCCATCTTGATTGGAATAAACTGGTAACGCTTAAAACATTTAATTTAAAAAAGTGACAAAATTATGGGGCTCATTTTGTCATTGAAATTATGGTTAGTGTTGTAGAAAGACAAATTAGGACATGTTTCAAGTTTGATCTCAAATGTCTTCTTATATTTCATCAGGAGCATCCTGTCAGTTAATGCCTTTGTGTTCTACTGCAGCTTCCCAGAGTGCTCTAAAGAACAACTAGAGCACTAACAGTCTTACTTATGACAAAAGTATGGCACACCTGAAGCCATCTTGATTGGAATAAACTGGTAACACTTAAAACATTTAATTTAAAAAAAGAACAAAATGATGGGGCTCAATTTGTCATAGAAATTATGGTTAGTGCTATCGAAAGAAAAATTAGGACATGTTTCAAGTGTGATCTCAAATATCTTCCCGTTATATTTCAACAGGAGCAGCCTGCCAGTTGATGCCTTTGTGTTCTACTGCAGCTTCCCAGAGTGTTCTAAAGAACAACTAGAGCGCTAACAGTCTTACTTATGACAAAATTATGGCACACCTGAAGCCATCTTGATTGGAATAAACTGGTAACTCTTAAAACATTTAATTTAAAAAGGAACACAATGAGGGGACTGCATTTTGTCATAGAAATTATGGTTAGTGCTGTAGAAAGAAAAATTAGGACATGTTTTTAGTGAGATCACAAATATCTTCCTGTTATATTTCAACAGGAGCAGCCTGTCAGTTGATGCCTTTGTGTTCTACTGCAGTTTCCCAGAGTGTTCTAAAGAACAAGTAGAGCACTAACAGCCTTACTTAGGACAAAAGAATGGCACACCTGAAGCCATCTTGATTTGAATATACTGGTAACACTTAAAACATGTAATTTATAAAGGAACAAAATGATGGGGTTCGTTTTGTCATAAAATTATGGTTAGTGCTGTAGAAAGAAAAATGAGGACATGTTTCAAGGGTGATCTCAAATATCTTTCTGTTATATTTCAACAGTAGCAGCCTGTCAGTTGATACCTTTGTGTTCTACTGCAGCTTCCCAGAGTGATCTAAAGAACAACTGGAGCGCTAACAGTCTCACTTATGACAAATTATGGCACACCTGAAGCCATCTTGATTGGAATAAACTGGTAACTCTTAAAACATTTAATTTAAAAAGGAACACATTTAGGGGGTTCAGTTTGTCATAGAAAGTATGGTTAGTGCTGTAGAAAGAAAAATTAGGACATGTTTGACGTGTGATCTCAAATATCTTCCTATTATATTTCAACAGGAGCTGCCTTTTAGTTGATGCCTCTGTGTTCTACTGCAGCTTCCCAGAGTGTTCTAAAGAACAACTAGAGCACTAACAGTCTTACTTATGACAAAATTATGGCACCCCTGAAGCCATCTTGATTGGAATAAACTGGTAACACTTAAAACATTTAATTTAAAAAAGGAACAAAATGATGAGGCTCATTTTGTCATAGAAAGTATAGGTAGTGCTGTAGAAAGAAAAATTAGGACTTGTTTCAAGTGTGATCTCGAATGTCTTCTTGTTAAATTTCAACAGGAGCAGCCTGTCAGTTGATGCCTTTGTGTTCAACTGCAGCTTCCCAGAGTGTTCTGAAGAACAACTAGAGCACTAACAGTCTTACTTATGACAAAATTATGGCACCCCTGAAGCCATCTTGATTGGAATAAACTGGTAACTCTTAAAACATTTAATTTAAAAAGGAACACAATTAGGGGGTTCAGTTTGTCATAGAAAGTATGGTTAGTGCTGTAGAAAGAAAAATTAGCATATGTTTGACGTGTGATCTCAAATATCTTCCTATTATATTTCAACAGGAGCTGCCTTTTAGTTGATGCCTCTGTGTTCTACTGCAGCTTCCCAGAGTGTTCTAAAGAACAACTAGAGCACTAACAGTCTTACTTATGACAAAAGTATGGCACACCTGAAGCCATCTTGATTGGAATAAACTGGTAACACTTAAAACGTTTCATTTAAAAAAGGAACAAAATGATGGGGCTCAATTTGTCATAGAAATTATGGTTAGTGCTGTAGAAAGAAAAATTAGCACATGTTTCAAGTGTGATCTCAAATATCTTCCTGTTACATTTCAACAGGAGCAGCCTATCAGTTGATGCCTTTGTGTTCTACTGCAGCTTCCCAGAGTGTTCTAAAGGACAACTAGAGCACTAACAGTCTTACTTATGACAAAAGTATGGCACACCTGAAGCCATCTTGATTGGAATAAACTGGTAACACTTAAAACATTTAATTTAAAAAAAGAACAAAATGATGGGGCTCAATTTGTCATAGAAATTATGGTTAGTGCTGTAGAAAGAAAAATTAGGACATGTTTCAAGTGTGATCTCAAATATCTTCCCGTTATATTTCAACAGGAGCAGCCTGCCAGTTGATGCCTTTGTTTTCTACTGCAGCTTCCCAGAGTGTTCTAAAGAACAACTAGAGCGCTAACAGTCTTACTTATGACAAAATTATGGCACACTTGAAGCCATCTTGATTGGAATAAACTGGTAACTCTTAAAACATTTAATTTAAAAAGGAACACAATGAGGGGACTGCATTCTGTCATAGAAATTATGGTTAGTGCTGTAGAAAGAAAATTAGGACATGTTTTTAGTGAGATCACAAATATCTTCCTGTTATATTTCAACAGGAGCAGCCTGTCAGTTGATGCCTTTGTGTTCTACTGCAGTTTCCCAGAGTGTTCTAAAGAACAAGTAGAGCACTAACAGCCTTACTTAGGACAAAAGAATGGCACACCTGAAGCCATCTTGATTTGAATATACTGGTAACACTTAAAACATGTAATTTATAAAGGAACAAAATGATGGGGTTCGTTTTGTCATAAAATTATGGTTAGTGCTGTAGAAAGAAAAATTAGGACATGTTTCAAGGGTGATCTCAAATATCTTTCTGTTATATTTCAACAGTAGCAGCCTGTCAGTTGATACCTTTGTGTTCTACTGCAGCTTCCCAGAGTGATCTAAAGAACAACTGGAGCGCTAACAGTCTCACTTATGACAAATTATGGCACACCTGAAGCCATCTTGATTGGAATAAACTGGTAACTCTTAAAACATTTAATTTAAAAAGGAACACCTTTAGGGGGTTCAGTTTGTCATAGAAAGTATGGTTAGTGCTGTAGAAAGAATAATTAGGACATGTTTTAAGTGAGATCTCAAATATCTTCCTGTTATATTTCAACAGGAGCAGCCTGTCAGTTGATGCCTTTGTGTTCTACTGCAGCTTCCCAGAGTGTTCTGAAGAACAACTAGAGCACTAACAGTCTTACTTATGACAAAATTATGGCACCCCTGAAGCCATCTTGATTGGAATAAACTTGTACCACTTAAAACATTTAATTTAAAAAAGTGACAAAATTATGGGGCTCATTTTGTCATTGAAATTATGGTTAGTGTTGTAGAAAGACAAATTAGGACATGTTTCAAGTTTGATCTCAAATGTCTTCTTCTTATATTTCATCAGGAGCATCCTGTCAGTTAATGCCTTTATGTTCTACTGCAGCTTCCCAGAGTGTTTTAAAGAACTACTAGAGTACTAACAGTCTTACTTATGACAAAATTATGGCATACCTGAAGCCATCTTGATTGGATCAAACTGGTAACTCTTAAAATATTTAATTTAAAAAGGAACACAATGAGGGGGTTCATTTTGTCATAGAAATTATGGTTAGTGCTGTAGAAAGAAAAATTAGCACATGTTTCAAGTGTGATCTCAAATATCTTCCTGTTACATTTCAACAGGAGCAGCCTGTCAGTTGATGCCTTTGTGTTCTACTGCAGCTTCCCAGAGTGCTCTAAAGAACAACTAGAGCACTAACAGCCTTACTTATGATAAAAGAATGGCACACCTGAAGCTGTCTTGGTTGGAATAAACTGGTAACACTTAAAACATTTAATTTAAAAAGGAACAAAATGATGGGGTTCATTTTGTCATACAAATTATGGTTAGTGCTGTAGAAAGAAAAATTAGGACATGTTTCAAGTGTGATCTCAAATGTCTTCCCGTTATATTTCAACAGGAGCAGCCTGTCAGTTGATGCCTTTGTGTTCTAAAGCAGCTTCCCAGAGTGTTCTAAAGAACAACTAGAGCGCTAACAGTCTTACTTATGACAAAATTATGGCACACCTGAAGCCATCTTGATTGGAATAAACTGGTAACTCTTAAAACATTTAATTTAAAAAGGAACACAATGAGGGGACTGCATTTTGTCATAGAAATTATGGTTAGTGCTGTAGAAAGAAAAATTAGGACATGTTTTTAGTGAGATCACAAATATCTTCCTGTTATATTTCAACAGGAGCAGCCTGTCAGTTGATGCCTTTGTGTTCTACGGCAGTTTCCCAGAGTGTTCTAAAGAACAAGTAGAGCACTAACAGCCTTACTTAGGACAAAAGAATGGCACACCTGAAGCCATCTTGATTTGAATATACTGGTAACACTTAAAACATGTAATTTATAAAGGAACAAAATGATGGGGTTCGTTTTGTCATAAAATGATGGTTAGTGCTGTAGAAAGAAAAATGAGGACATGTTTCAAGGGTGATCTCAAATATCTTTCTGTTATATTTCAACAGTAGCAGCCTGTCAGTTGATACCTTTGTGTTCTACTGCAGCTTCCCAGAGTGATCTAAAGAACAACTGGAGCGCTAACAGTCTCACTTATGACAAATTATGGCACACCTGAAGCCATCTTGATTGGAATAAACTGGTAACTCTTAAAACATTTAATTTAAAAAGGAACACATTTAGGGGGTTCAGTTTGTCATAGAAAGTATGGTTAGTGCTGTAGAAAGAAAAATTAGGACATGTTTTAAGTGAGATCTCAAATATCTTCCTGTTATATTTCAACAGGAGCAGCCTGTCAGTTGATGCCTTTGTGTTCTACTGCAGCTTCCCAGAGTGTTCTGAAGAACAACTAGAGCACTAACAGTCTTACTTATGACAAAATTATGGCACCCCTGAAGCCATCTTGATTGGAATAAACTGGTAACACTTAAAACATTTAATTTAAAAAAGGAACAAAATGATGAGGCTCATTTTGTCATAGAAAGTATAGGTAGTGCTGTAGAAAGAAAAATTAGGACTTGTTTCATGTGTGATCTCGAATGTCTTCTTGTTAAATTTCAACAGGAGCAGCCTGTCAGTTGATGCCTTTGTGTTCTACTGCAGCTTCCCAGAGTGTTCTGAAGAACAACTAGAGCACTAACAGTCTTACTTATGACAAAATTATGGCACCCCTGAAGCCATCTTGATTGGAATAAACTGGTAACTCTTAAAACATTTAATTTAAAAAGGAACACAATTAGGGGGTTCAGTTTGTCATAGAAAGTATGGTTAGTGCTGTAGAAAGAAAAATTAGCATATGTTTGATGTGTGATCTCAAATATCTTCCTATTATATTTCAACAATAGCTGCCTTTTAGTTGATGCCTCTGTGTTCTACTGCAGCTTCCCAGAGTGTTCTAAAGAACAACTAGAGCACTAACAGTCTTACTTATGACAAAAGTATGGCACACCTGAAGCCATCTTGATTGGAATAAACTGGTAACACTTAAAACGTTTCATTTAAAAAAGGAACAAAATGATGGGGCTCAATTTGTCATAGAAATTATGGTTAGTGCTGTAGAAAGAAAAATTAGGACATGTTTTAAGTGAGATCTCAAATATCTTCCTGTTATATTTCAACAGGAGCAGCCTATCAGTTGATGCCTTTGTGTTCTACTGCAGCTTCCCAGAGTGTTCTAAAGGACAACTAGAGCACTAACAGTCTTACTTATGACAAAAGTATGGCACACCTGAAGCCATCTTGATTGGAATAAACTGGTAACACTTAAAACATTTAATTTAAAAAAAGAACAAAATGATGGGGCTCAATTTGTCATAGAAATTATGGTTAGTGCTATCGAAAGAAAAATTAGGACATGTTTCAAGTGTGATCTCAAATATCTTCCTGTTATATTTCAACAGGAGCAGCCTGCCAGTTGATGCCTTTGTGTTCTACTGCAGCTTCCCAGAGTGTTCTAATGAACAACTAGAGCGCTAACAGTCTTACTTATCACAAACTTATGGCACACCTGAAGCCATCTTCATTGGAATAAACTGGTAACTCTAAAACATTTAAATTAAAAAGGAACAAAATGATGGGGTTCATTCTGTCATAGAAATTATGGTTAGTGCTGTAGAAAGAAAAAATAGGACATGTTTCAAGTGTGATCTCAAATACTTCCTGTTATATTTCAACAGGAGCAGCCAATCAGTTGATGCCTTTGTGTTCTACTGCAACTTACCAGAGTGTTCTAAAGAACTACTAGAGAGCTAACAGTCTTACTTATGACAAAATCATGGCACACCTGATGCCATCTTGATTGGAATAAACTGGTAACACTTTAAACATTTAATTAAAAAAGGAACAAAATGAGGGGGTTCATTTTGCCATAGAAAGTATGGTTAATGCTGTAGAAAGAAAAAATAGGACATGTTTTAAGTGAGATCTCAAATTTCTTCCTGTTATATTTCAACAGGAGCAGCCTGTCAGTTGATGCCTTTGTGTTCTACTGCAGCTTCCCAAAGTGTTCTAAAGAACAACTAGAGAGCTAACAGTCTTACTTATGACAAAATTATGGCACACCTTAAGTCATCTTGATTGGAATAAACTGGTAACACTTGAAAGATTTAATTTAAAAAGGAACAAAAGGAGGGGGTTCGTTTTGTCATAGAAATTATGGTTAGTGCTGTAGAAAGAAAAATTAGCACATGTTTCAAGTGTGATCTCAAATATCTTCCTGTTACATTTCAACAGGAGCAGCCTGTCAGTTGATGCCTTTGTGTTCTACTGCAGCTTCCCAGAGTGCTCTAAAGAACAACTAGAGCACTAACAGCCTTACTTATGATAAAAGAATGGCACACCTGAAGCTGTCTTGGTTGGAATAAACTGGTAACACTTAAAACATTTAATTTAAAAAGGAACAAAATGATGGGGTTCATTTTGTCATACAAATTATGGTTAGTGCTGTAGAAAGAAAAATTAGGACATGTTTCAAGTGTGATCTCAAATGTCTTCCCGTTATATTTCAACAGGAGCAGCCTGTCAGTTGATGCCTTTGTGTTCTACTGCAGCTTCCCAGAGTGTTCTAAAGAACAACTAGAGCGCTAACAGTCTTACTTATGACAAAATTATGGCACACCTGAAGCCATCTTGATTGGAATAAACTGGTAACTCTTAAAACATTTAATTTAAAAAGGAACACAAGGAGGGGACTGCATTTTGTCATAGAAATTATGGTTAGTGCTGTAGAAAGAAAAATTAGGACATGTTTTTAGTGAGATCACAAATATCTTCCTGTTATATTTCAACAGGAGCAGCCTGTCAGTTGATGCCTTTGTGTTCTACTGCAGTTTCCCAGAGTGTTCTAAAGAACAAGTAGAGCACTAACAGCCTTACTTAGGACAAAAGAATGGCACACCTGAAGCCATCTTGATTTGAATATACTGGTAACACTTAAAACATGTAATTTATAAAGGAACAAAATGATGGGGTTCGTTTTGTCATAAAATTATGGTTAGTGCTGTAGAAAGAAAAATTAGGACATGTTTCAAGGGTGATCTCAAATATCTTTCTGTTATATTTCAACAGTAGCAGCCTGTCAGTTGATACCTTTGTGTTCTACTGCAGCTTCCCAGAGTGATCTAAAGAACAACTGGAGCACTAACAGTCTCACTTATGACATATTATGGCACACATGAAGCCATCTTGATTGGAATAAACTGGTAACACTTAAAACATTTAATTTAAAAAGGAACACATTTAGGGGGTTCAGTTTGTCATAGAAAGTATGGTTAGTGCTGTAGAAAGAAAAATTAGGACATGTTTTAAGTGAGATCTCAAATATCTTCCTGTTATATTTCAACAGGAGCAGCCTGTCAGTTGATGCCTTTGTGTTCTACTGCAGCTTCCCAGAGTGTTCTGAAGAACAACTAGAGCACTAACAGTCTTACTTATGACAAAATTATGGCACCCCTGAAGCCATCTTGATTGGAATAAACTGGTAACTCTTAAAACATTTAATTTAAAAAGGAACACAATTAGGGGGTTCAGTTTGTCATAGAAAGTATGGTTAGTGCTGTAGAAAGAAAAATTAGCATATGTTTCAAGTGTGATCTCAAATATCTTCCTATTATATTTCAACAGGAGCTGCCTTTTAGTTGATGCCTCTGTGTTCTACTGCAGCTTCCCAGAGTGTTCTAAAGAACAACTAGAGCACTAACAGTCTTACTTATGACAAAAGTATGGCACACCTGAAGCCATCTTGATTGGAATAAACTGGTAACACTTAAAACGTTTCATTTAAAAAAGGAACAAAATGATGGGGCTCAATTTGTCATAGAAATTATGGTTAGTGCTGTAGAAAGAAAAATTAGGACATGTTTTAAGTGTGATCTCAAATATCTTCCTGTTATATTTCAACAGGAGCAGCCTATCAGTTGATGCCTTTGTGTTCTACTGCAGCTTCCCAGAGTGTTCTAAAGGACAACTAGAGCACTAACAGTCTTACTTATGACAAAAGTATGGCACACCTGAAGCCATCTTGATTGGAATAAACTGGTAACACTTAAAACATTTAATTTAAAAAAAGAACAAAATGATGGGGCTCAATTTGTCATAGAAATTATGGTTAGTGCTATCGAAAGAAAAATTAGGACGTGTTTCAAGTGTGATCTCAAATATCTTCCCGTTATATTTAAACAGGAGCAGCCTGCCAGTTGATGCCTTTGTGTTCTACTGCAGCTTCCCAGAGTGTTCTAAAGAACAACCAGAGAGCTAACAGCCTTACTTATGACAAAAGTATGGCACACCTGAAGCCATCTTGATTGGAATAAACTTGTACCACTTAAAACATTTAATTTAAAAAAGTGACAAAATTATGGGGCTCATTTTGTCATTGAAATTATGGTTAGTGTTGTAGAAAGACAAATTAGGACATGTTTCAAGTTTGATCTCAAATGTCTTCTTATATTTCATCAGGAGCATCCTGTCAGTTAATGCCTTTGTGTTCTACTGCAGCTTCCCAGAGTGCTCTAAAGAACAACTAGAGCACTAACAGTCTTACTTATGACAAAAGTATGGCACACCTGAAGCCATCTTGATTGGAATAAACTGGTAACACTTAAAACATTTAATTTAAAAAAAGAACAAAATGATGGGGCTCAATTTGTCATAGAAATTATGGTTAGTGCTATCGAAAGAAAAATTAGGACATGTTTCAAGTGTGATCTCAAATATCTTCCCGTTATATTTCAACAGGAGCAGCCTGCCAGTTGATGCCTTTGTGTTCTACTGCAGCTTCCCAGAGTGTTCTAAAGAACAACTAGAGCGCTAACAGTCTTACTTATGACAAAATTATGGCACACCTGAAGCCATCTTGATTGGAATAAACTGGTAACTCTTAAAACATTTAATTTAAAAAGGAACACAATGAGGGGACTGCATTTTGTCATAGAAATTATGGTTAGTGCTGTAGAAAGAAAAATTAGGACATGTTTTTAGTGAGATCACAAATATCTTCCTGTTATATTTCAACAGGAGCAGCCTGTCAGTTGATGCCTTTGTGTTCTACTGCAGTTTCCCAGAGTGTTCTAAAGAACAAGTAGAGCACTAACAGCCTTACTTAGGACAAAAGAATGGCACACCTGAAGCCATCTTGATTTGAATATACTGGTAACACTTAAAACATGTAATTTATAAAGGAACAAAATGATGGGGTTCGTTTTGTCATAAAATTATGGTTAGTGCTGTAGAAAGAAAAATGAGGACATGTTTCAAGGGTGATCTCAAATATCTTTCTGTTATATTTCAACAGTAGCAGCCTGTCAGTTGATACCTTTGTGTTCTACTGCAGCTTCCCAGAGTGATCTAAAGAACAACTGGAGCGCTAACAGTCTCACTTATGACAAATTATGGCACACCTGAAGCCATCTTGATTGGAATAAACTGGTAACTCTTAAAACATTTAATTTAAAAAGGAACACATTTAGGGGGTTCAGTTTGTCATAGAAAGTATGGTTAGTGCTGTAGAAAGAAAAATTAGGACATGTTTGACGTGTGATCTCAAATATCTTCCTATTATATTTCAACAGGAGCTGCCTTTTAGTTGATGCCTTTGTGTTCTACTGCAGCTTCCCAGAGTGTTCTAAAGAACAACTAGAGCACTAACAGTCTTACTTATGACAAAATTATGGCACCCCTGAAGCCATCTTGATTGGAATAAACTGGTAACACTTAAAACATTTAATTTAAAAAAAGAACAAAATGATGGGGCTCAATTTGTCATAGAAATTATGGTTAGTGCTATCGAAAGAAAAATTAGGACATGTTTCAAGTGTGATCTCAAATATCTTCCTGTTATATTTCAACAGGAGCAGCCTGCCAGTTGATGCCTTTGTGTTCTACTGCAGCTTCCCAGAGTGTTCTAAAGGACAACTAGAGCACTAACAGTCTTACTTATGACAAAAGTATGGCACACCTGAAGCCATCTTGATTGGAATAAACTGGTAACACTTAAAACATTTAATTTAAAAAAAGAACAAAATGATGGGGCTCAATTTGTCATAGAAATTATGGTTAGTGCTATCGAAAGAAAAATTAGGACGTGTTTCAAGTGTGATCTCAAATATCTTCCCGTTATATTTAAACAGGAGCAGCCTGCCAGTTGATGCCTTTGTGTTCTACTGCAGCTTCCCAGAGTGTTCTAAAGAACAACCAGAGAGCTAACAGCCTTACTTATGACAAAAGTATGGCACACCTGAAGCCATCTTGATTGGAATAAACTTGTACCACTTAAAACATTTAATTTAAAAAAGTGACAAAATTATGGGGCTCATTTTGTCATTGAAATTATGGTTAGTGTTGTAGAAAGACAAATTAGGACATGTTTCAAGTTTGATCTCAAATGTCTTCTTATATTTCATCAGGAGCATCCTGTCAGTTAATGCCTTTGTGTTCTACTGCAGCTTCCCAGAGTGCTCTAAAGAACAACTAGAGCACTAACAGTCTTACTTATGACAAAAGTATGGCACACCTGAAGCCATCTTGATTGGAATAAACTGGTAACACTTAAAACATTTAATTTAAAAAAAGAACAAAATGATGGGGCTCAATTTGTCATAGAAATTATGGTTAGTGCTATCGAAAGAAAAATTAGGACATGTTTCAAGTGTGATCTCAAATATCTTCCCGTTATATTTCAACAGGAGCAGCCTGCCAGTTGATGCCTTTGTGTTCTACTGCAGCTTCCCAGAGTGTTCTAAAGAACAACTAGAGCGCTAACAGTCTTACTTATGACAAAATTATGGCACACCTGAAGCCATCTTGATTGGAATAAACTGGTAACTCTTAAAACATTTAATTTAAAAAGGAACACAATGAGGGGACTGCATTTTGTCATAGAAATTATGGTTAGTGCTGTAGAAAGAAAAATTAGGACATGTTTTTAGTGAGATCACAAATATCTTCCTGTTATATTTCAACAGGAGCAGCCTGTCAGTTGATGCCTTTGTGTTCTACTGCAGTTTCCCAGAGTGTTCTAAAGAACAAGTAGAGCACTAACAGCCTTACTTAGGACAAAAGAATGGCACACCTGAAGCCATCTTGATTTGAATATACTGGTAACACTTAAAACATGTAATTTATAAAGGAACAAAATGATGGGGTTCGTTTTGTCATAAAATTATGGTTAGTGCTGTAGAAAGAAAAATGAGGACATGTTTCAAGGGTGATCTCAAATATCTTTCTGTTATATTTCAACAGTAGCAGCCTGTCAGTTGATACCTTTGTGTTCTACTGCAGCTTCCCAGAGTGATCTAAAGAACAACTGGAGCGCTAACAGTCTCACTTATGACAAATTATGGCACACCTGAAGCCATCTTGATTGGAATAAACTGGTAACTCTTAAAACATTTAATTTAAAAAGGAACACATTTAGGGGGTTCAGTTTGTCATAGAAAGTATGGTTAGTGCTGTAGAAAGAAAAATTAGGACATGTTTGACGTGTGATCTCAAATATCTTCCTATTATATTTCAACAGGAGCTGCCTTTTAGTTGATGCCTTTGTGTTCTACTGCAGCTTCCCAGAGTGTTCTAAAGAACAACTAGAGCACTAACAGTCTTACTTATGACAAAATTATGGCACCCCTGAAGCCATCTTGATTGGAATAAACTGGTAACACTTAAAACATTTAATTTAAAAAAAGAACAAAATGATGGGGCTCAATTTGTCATAGAAATTATGGTTAGTGCTATCGAAAGAAAAATTAGGACATGTTTCAAGTGTGATCTCAAATATCTTCCTGTTATATTTCAACAGGAGCAGCCTGCCAGTTGATGCCTTTGTGTTCTACTGCAGCTTCCCAGAGTGTTCTAATGAACAACTAGAGCGCTAACAGTCTTACTTATCACAAACTTATGGCACACCTGAAGCCATCTTCATTGGAATAAACTGGTAACTCTAAAACATTTCAATTAAAAAGGAACAACATGATGGGGTTCATTCTGTCATAGAAATTATGGTTAGTGCTGTAGAAAGAAAAAATAGGACATGTTTCAAGTGTGATCTCAAATACTTCCTGTTATATTTCAACAGGAGCAGCCAATCAGTTGATGCCTTTGTGTTCTACTGCAGCTTACCAGAGTGTTCTAAAGAACTACTAGAGAGCTAACAGTCTTACTTATGACAAAATCATGGCACACCTGATGCCATCTTGATTGGAATAAACTGGTAACACTTTAAACATTTAATTAAAAAAGGAACAAAATGAGGGGGTTCATTTTGCCATAGAAAGTATGGTTAATGCTGTAGAAAGAAAAAATAGGACATGTTTTAAGTGAGATCTCAAATTTCTTCCTGTTATATTTCAACAGGAGCAGCCTGTCAGTTGATGCCTTTGTGTTCTACTGCAGCTTCCCAAAGTGTTCTAAAGAACAACTAGAGAGCTAACAGTCTTACTTATGACAAAATTATGGCACACCTTAAGTCATCTTGATTGGAATAAACTGGTAACACTTGAAAGATTTAATTTAAAAAGGAACAAAAGGAGGGGGTTCGTTTTGTCATAGAAATTATGGTTAGTGCTGTAGAAAGAAAAATTAGCACATGTTTCAAGTGTGATCTCAAATATCTTCCTGTTACATTTCAACAGGAGCAGCCTGTCAGTTGATGCCTTTGTGTTCTACTGCAGCTTCCCAGAGTGCTCTAAAGAACAACTAGAGCACTAACAGCCTTACTTATGATAAAAGAATGGCACACCTGAAGCTGTCTTGGTTGGAATAAACTGGTAACACTTAAAACATTTAATTTAAAAAGGAACAAAATGATGGGGTTCATTTTGTCATACAAATTATGGTTAGTGCTGTAGAAAGAAAAATTAGGACATGTTTCAAGTGTGATCTCAAATGTCTTCCCGTTATATTTCAACAGGAGCAGCCTGTCAGTTGATGCCTTTGTGTTCTACTGCAGCTTCCCAGAGTGTTCTAAAGAACAACTAGAGCGCTAACAGTCTTACTTATGACAAAATTATGGCACACCTGAAGCCATCTTGATTGGAATAAACTGGTAACTCTTAAAACATTTAATTTAAAAAGGAACACAATGAGGGGACTGCATTTTGTCATAGAAATTATGGTTAGTGCTGTAGAAAGAAAAATTAGGACATGTTTTTAGTGAGATCACAAATATCTTCCTGTTATATTTCAACAGGAGCAGCCTGTCAGTTGATGCCTTTGTGTTCTACTGCAGTTTCCCAGAGTGTTCTAAAGAACAAGTAGAGCACTAACAGCCTTACTTAGGACAAAAGAATGGCACACCTGAAGCCATCTTGATTTGAATATACTGGTAACACTTAAAACATGTAATTTATAAAGGAACAAAATGATGGGGTTCGTTTTGTCATAAAATTATGGTTAGTGCTGTAGAAAGAAAAATTAGGACATGTTTCAAGGGTGATCTCAAATATCTTTCTGTTATATTTCAACAGTAGCAGCCTGTCAGTTGATACCTTTGTGTTCTACTGCAGCTTCCCAGAGTGATCTAAAGAACAACTGGAGCACTAACAGTCTCACTTATGACATATTATGGCACACATGAAGCCATCTTGATTGGAATAAACTGGTAACACTTAAAACATTTAATTTAAAAAGGAACACATTTAGGGGGTTCAGTTTGTCATAGAAAGTATGGTTAGTGCTGTAGAAAGAAAAATTAGGACATGTTTTAAGTGAGATCTCAAATATCTTCCTGTTATATTTCAACAGGAGCAGCCTGTCAGTTGATGCCTTTGTGTTCTACTGCAGCTTCCCAGAGTGTTCTGAAGAACAACTAGAGCACTAACAGTCTTACTTATGACAAAATTATGGCACCCCTGAAGCCACCTTGATTGGAATAAACTGGTAACTCTTAAAACATTTAATTTAAAAAGGAACACAATTAGGGGGTTCAGTTTGTCATAGAAAGTATGGTTAGTGCTGTAGAAAGAAAAATTAGCATATGTTTCAAGTGTGATCTCAAATATCTTCCTATTATATTTCAACAGGAGCTGCCTTTTAGTTGATGCCTCAGTGTTCTACTGCAGCTTCCCAGAGTGTTCTAAAGAACAACTAGAGCACTAACAGTCTTACTTATGACAAAAGTATGGCACACCTGAAGCCATCTTGATTGGAATAAACTGGTAACACTTAAAACGTTTCATTTAAAAAAGGAACAAAATGATGGGGCTCAATTTGTCATAGAAATTATGGTTAGTGCTGTAGAAAGAAAAATTAGGACATGTTTTAAGTGTGATCTCAAATATCTTCCTGTTATATTTCAACAGGAGCAGCCTATCAGTTGATGCCTTTGTGTTCTACTGCAGCTTCCCAGAGTGTTCTAAAGGACAACTAGAGCACTAACAGTCTTACTTATGACAAAAGTATGGCACACCTGAAGCCATCTTGATTGGAATAAACTGGTAACACTTAAAACATTTAATTTAAAAAAAGAACAAAATGATGGGGCTCAATTTGTCATAGAAATTATGGTTAGTGCTATCGAAAGAAAAATTAGGACGTGTTTCAAGTGTGATCTCAAATATCTTCCCGTTATATTTAAACAGGAGCAGCCTGCCAGTTGATGCCTTTGTGTTCTACTGCAGCTTCCCAGAGTGTTCTAAAGAACAACCAGAGAGCTAACAGCCTTACTTATGACAAAAGTATGGCACACCTGAAGCCATCTTGATTGGAATAAACTTGTACCACTTAAAACATTTAATTTAAAAAAGTGACAAAATTATGGGGCTCATTTTGTCATTGAAATTATGGTTAGTGTTGTAGAAAGACAAATTAGGACATGTTTCAAGTTTGATCTCAAATGTCTTCTTATATTTCATCAGGAGCATCCTGTCAGTTAATGCCTTTGTGTTCTACTGCAGCTTCCCAGAGTGCTCTAAAGAACAACTAGAGCACTAACAGTCTTACTTATGACAAAAGTATGGCACACCTGAAGCCATCTTGATTGGAATAAACTGGTAACACTTAAAACATTTAATTTAAAAAAAGAACAAAATGATGGGGCTCAATTTGTCATAGAAATTATGGTTAGTGCTATCGAAAGAAAAATTAGGACATGTTTCAAGTGTGATCTCAAATATCTTCCCGTTATATTTCAACAGGAGCAGCCTGCCAGTTGATGCCTTTGTGTTCTACTGCAGCTTCCCAGAGTGTTCTAAAGAACAACTAGAGCGCTAACAGTCTTACTTATGACAAAATTATGGCACACCTGAAGCCATCTTGATTGGAATAAACTGGTAACTCTTAAAACATTTAATTTAAAAAGGAACACAATGAGGGGACTGCATTTTGTCATAGAAATTATGGTTAGTGCTGTAGAAAGAAAAATTAGGACATGTTTTTAGTGAGATCACAAATATCTTCCTGTTATATTTCAACAGGAGCAGCCTGTCAGTTGATGCCTTTGTGTTCTACTGCAGTTTCCCAGAGTGTTCTAAAGAACAAGTAGAGCACTAACAGCCTTACTTAGGACAAAAGAATGGCACACCTGAAGCCATCTTGATTTGAATATACTGGTAACACTTAAAACATGTAATTTATAAAGGAACAAAATGATGGGGTTCGTTTTGTCATAAAATTATGGTTAGTGCTGTAGAAAGAAAAATGAGGACATGTTTCAAGGGTGATCTCAAATATCTTTCTGTTATATTTCAACAGTAGCAGCCTGTCAGTTGATACCTTTGTGTTCTACTGCAGCTTCCCAGAGTGATCTAAAGAACAACTGGAGCGCTAACAGTCTCACTTATGACAAATTATGGCACACCTGAAGCCATCTTGATTGGAATAAACTGGTAACTCTTAAAACATTTAATTTAAAAAGGAACACATTTAGGGGGTTCAGTTTGTCATAGAAAGTATGGTTAGTGCTGTAGAAAGAAAAATTAGGACATGTTTGACGTGTGATCTCAAATATCTTCCTATTATATTTCAACAGGAGCTGCCTTTTAGTTGATGCCTTTGTGTTCTACTGCAGCTTCCCAGAGTGTTCTAAAGAACAACTAGAGCACTAACAGTCTTACTTATGACAAAATTATGGCACCCCTGAAGCCATCTTGATTGGAATAAACTGGTAACACTTAAAACATTTAATTTAAAAAAGGAACAAAATGATGAGGCTCATTTTGTCATAGAAAGTATAGGTAGTGCTGTAGAAAGAAAAATTAGGACTTGTTTCAAGTGTGATCTCGAATGTCTTCTTGTTAAATTTCAACAGGAGCAGCCTGTCAGTTGATGCCTTTGTGTTCAACTGCAGCTTCCCAGAGTGTTCTGAAGAACAACTAGAGCACTAACAGTCTTACTTATGACAAAATTATGGCACCCCTGAAGCCATCTTGATTGGAATAAACTGGTAACTCTTAAAACATTTAATTTAAAAAGGAACACAATTAGGGGGTTCAGTTTGTCATAGAAAGTATGGTTAGTGCTGTAGAAAGAAAAATTAGCATATGTTTGACGTGTGATCTCAAATATCTTCCTATTATATTTCAACAGGAGCTGCCTTTTAGTTGATGCCTCTGTGTTCTACTGCAGCTTCCCAGAGTGTTCTAAAGAACAACTAGAGCACTAACAGTCTTACTTATGACAAAAGTATGGCACACCTGAAGCCATCTTGATTGGAATAAACTGGTAACACTTAAAACGTTTCATTTAAAAAAGGAACAAAATGATGGGGCTCAATTTGTCATAGAAATTATGGTTAGTGCTGTAGAAAGAAAAATTAGCACATGTTTCAAGTGTGATCTCAAATATCTTCCTGTTACATTTCAACAGGAGCAGCCTATCAGTTGATGCCTTTGTGTTCTACTGCAGCTTCCCAGAGTGTTCTAAAGGACAACTAGAGCACTAACAGTCTTACTTATGACAAAAGTATGGCACACCTGAAGCCATCTTGATTGGAATAAACTGGTAACACTTAAAACATTTAATTTAAAAAAAGAACAAAATGATGGGGCTCAATTTGTCATAGAAATTATGGTTAGTGCTGTAGAAAGAAAAATTAGGACATGTTTCAAGTGTGATCTCAAATATCTTCCCGTTATATTTCAACAGGAGCAGCCTGCCAGTTGATGCCTTTGTTTTCTACTGCAGCTTCCCAGAGTGTTCTAAAGAACAACTAGAGCGCTAACAGTCTTACTTATGACAAAATTATGGCACACTTGAAGCCATCTTGATTGGAATAAACTGGTAACTCTTAAAACATTTAATTTAAAAAGGAACACAATGAGGGGACTGCATTCTGTCATAGAAATTATGGTTAGTGCTGTAGAAAGAAAATTAGGACATGTTTTTAGTGAGATCACAAATATCTTCCTGTTATATTTCAACAGGAGCAGCCTGTCAGTTGATGCCTTTGTGTTCTACTGCAGTTTCCCAGAGTGTTCTAAAGAACAAGTAGAGCACTAACAGCCTTACTTAGGACAAAAGAATGGCACACCTGAAGCCATCTTGATTTGAATATACTGGTAACACTTAAAACATGTAATTTATAAAGGAACAAAATGATGGGGTTCGTTTTGTCATAAAATTATGGTTAGTGCTGTAGAAAGAAAAATTAGGACATGTTTCAAGGGTGATCTCAAATATCTTTCTGTTATATTTCAACAGTAGCAGCCTGTCAGTTGATACCTTTGTGTTCTACTGCAGCTTCCCAGAGTGATCTAAAGAACAACTGGAGCGCTAACAGTCTCACTTATGACAAATTATGGCACACCTGAAGCCATCTTGATTGGAATAAACTGGTAACTCTTAAAACATTTAATTTAAAAAGGAACACATTTAGGGGGTTCAGTTTGTCATAGAAAGTATGGTTAGTGCTGTAGAAAGAAAAATTAGGACATGTTTTAAGTGAGATCTCAAATATCTTCCTGTTATATTTCAACAGGAGCAGCCTGTCAGTTGATGCCTTTGTGTTCTACTGCAGCTTCCCAGAGTGTTCTGAAGAACAACTAGAGCACTAACAGTCTTACTTATGACAAAATTATGGCACCCCTGAAGCCATCTTGATTAGAATAAACTGGTAACACTTAAAACATTTAATTTAAAAAAGGAACACAATGATGAGGCTCATTTTGTCATAGAAAGTATAGGTAGTGCTGTAGAAAGAAAAATTAGGACTTGTTTCAAGTGTGATCTCGAATGTCTTCATGTTAAATTTCAACAGGAGCAGCCTGTCAGTTGATGCCTTTGTGTTCTACTGCAGTTTCCCAGAGTGTTCTGAAGAACAACTAGAGCACTAACAGTCTTACTTATGACAAAATTATGGCACCCCTGAAGCCATCTTGATTGGAATAAACTGGTAACTCTTAAAACATTTAATTTAAAAAGGAACACAATTAGGGGGTTCAGTTTGTCATAGAAAGTATGGTTAGTGCTGTAGAAAGAAAAATTAGCATATGTTTGACGTGTGATCTCAAATATCTTCCTATTATATTTCAACAGGAGCTGCCTTTTAGTTGATGCCTCTGTGTTCTACTGCAGCTTCCCAGAGTGTTCTAAAGAACAACTAGAGCACTAACAGTCTTACTTATGACAAAAGTATGGCACACCTGAAGCCATCTTGATTGGAATAAACTGGTAACACTTAAAACGTTTCATTTAAAAAAGGAACAAAATGATGGGGCTCAATTTGTCATAGAAATTATGGTTAGTGCTGTAGAAAGAAAAATTAGGACATGTTTTAAGTGAGATCTCAAATATCTTCCTGTTATATTTCAACAGGAGCAGCCTATCAGTTGATGCCTTTGTGTTCTACTGCAGCTTCCCAGAGTGTTCTAAAGGACAACTAGAGCACTAACAGTCTTACTTATGACAAAAGTATGGCACACCTGAAGCCATCTTGATTGGAATAAACTGGTAACACTTAAAACATTTAATTTAAAAAAAGAACAAAATGATGGGGCTCAATTTGTCATAGAAATTATGGTTAGTGCTATCGAAAGAAAAATTAGGACATGTTTCAAGTGTGATCTCAAATATCTTCCTGTTATATTTCAACAGGAGCAGCCTGCCAGTTGATGCCTTTGTGTTCTACTGCAGCTTCCCAGAGTGTTCTAATGAACAACTAGAGCGCTAACAGTCTTACTTATCACAAACTTATGGCACACCTGAAGCCATCTTCATTGGAATAAACTGGTAACTCTAAAACATTTAAATTAAAAAGGAACAAAATGATGGGGTTCATTCTGTCATAGAAATTATGGTTAGTGCTGTAGAAAGAAAAAATAGGACATGTTTCAAGTGTGATCTCAAATACTTCCTGTTATATTTCAACAGGAGCAGCCAATCAGTTGATGCCTTTGTGTTCTACTGCAGCTTACCAGAGTGTTCTAAAGAACTACTAGAGAGCTAACAGTCTTACTTATGACAAAATCATGGCACACCTGATGCCATCTTGATTGGAATAAACTGGTAACACTTTAAACATTTAATTAAAAAAGGAACAAAATGAGGGGGTTCATTTTGCCATAGAAAGTATGGTTAATGCTGTAGAAAGAAAAAATAGGACATGTTTTAAGTGAGATCTCAAATTTCTTCCTGTTATATTTCAACAGGAGCAGCCTGTCAGTTGATGCCTTTGTGTTCTACTGCAGCTTCCCAAAGTGTTCTAAAGAACAACTAGAGAGCTAACAGTCTTACTTATGACAAAATTATGGCACACCTTAAGTCATCTTGATTGGAATAAACTGGTAACACTTGAAAGATTTAATTTAAAAAGGAACAAAAGGAGGGGGTTCGTTTTGTCATAGAAATTATGGTTAGTGCTGTAGAAAGAAAAATTAGCACATGTTTCAAGTGTGATCTCAAATATCTTCCTGTTACATTTCAACAGGAGCAGCCTGTCAGTTGATGCCTTTGTGTTCTACTGAAGCTTCCCAGAGTGCTCTAAAGAACAACTAGAGCACTAACAGCCTTACTTATGATAAAAGAATGGCACACCTGAAGCTGTCTTGGTTGGAATAAACTGGTAACACTTAAAACATTTAATTTAAAAAGGAACAAAATGATGGGGTTCATTTTGTCATACAAATTATGGTTAGTGCTGTAGAAAGAAAAATTAGGACATGTTTCAAGTGTGATCTCAAATGTCTTCCCGTTATATTTCAACAGGAGCAGCCTGTCAGTTGATGCCTTTGTGTTCTACTGCAGCTTCCCAGAGTGTTCTAAAGAACAACTAGAGCGCTAACAGTCTTACTTATGACAAAATTATGGCACACCTGAAGCCATCTTGATTGGAATAAACTGGTAACTCTTAAAACATTTAATTTAAAAAGGAACACAATGAGGGGACTGCATTTTGTCATAGAAATTATGGTTAGTGCTGTAGAAAGAAAAATTAGGACATGTTTTTAGTGAGATCACAAATATCTTCCTGTTATATTTCAACAGGAGCAGCCTGTCAGTTGATGCCTTTGTGTTCTACTGCAGTTTCCCAGAGTGTTCTAAAGAACAAGTAGAGCACTAACAGCCTTACTTAGGACAAAAGAATGGCACACCTGAAGCCATCTTGATTTGAATATACTGGTAACACTTAAAACATGTAATTTATAAAGGAACAAAATGATGGGGTTCGTTTTGTCATAAAATTATGGTTAGTGCTGTAGAAAGAAAAATTAGGACATGTTTCAAGGGTGATCTCAAATATCTTTCTGTTATATTTCAACAGTAGCAGCCTGTCAGTTGATACCTTTGTGTTCTACTGCAGCTTCCCAGAGTGATCTAAAGAACAACTGGAGCACTAACAGTCTCACTTATGACATATTATGGCACACATGAAGCCATCTTGATTGGAATAAACTGGTAACACTTAAAACATTTAATTTAAAAAGGAACACATTTAGGGGGTTCAGTTTGTCATAGAAAGTATGGTTAGTGCTGTAGAAAGAAAAATTAGGACATGTTTTAAGTGAGATCTCAAATATCTTCCTGTTATATTTCAACAGGAGCAGCCTGTCAGTTGATGCCTTTGTGTTCTACTGCAGCTTCCCAGAGTGTTCTGAAGAACAACTAGAGCACTAACAGTCTTACTTATGACAAAATTATGGCACCCCTGAAGCCATCTTGATTGGAATAAACTGGTAACTCTTAAAACATTTAATTTAAAAAGGAACACAATTAGGGGGTTCAGTTTGTCATAGAAAGTATGGTTAGTGCTGTAGAAAGAAAAATTAGCATATGTTTCAAGTGTGATCTCAAATATCTTCCTATTATATTTCAACAGGAGCTGCCTTTTAGTTGATGCCTCTGTGTTCTACTGCAGCTTCCCAGAGTGTTCTAAAGAACAACTAGAGCACTAACAGTCTTACTTATGACAAAAGTATGGCACACCTGAAGCCATCTTGATTGGAATAAACTGGTAACACTTAAAACGTTTCATTTAAAAAAGGAACAAAATGATGGGGCTCAATTTGTCATAGAAATTATGGTTAGTGCTGTAGAAAGAAAAATTAGGACATGTTTTAAGTGTGATCTCAAATATCTTCCTATTATATTTCAACAGGAGCAGCCTATCAGTTGATGCCTTTGTGTTCTACTGCAGCTTCCCAGAGTGTTCTAAAGGACAACTAGAGCACTAACAGTCTTACTTATGACAAAAGTATGGCACACCTGAAGCCATCTTGATTGGAATAAACTGGTAACACTTAAAACATTTAATTTAAAAAAAGAACAAAATGATGGGGCTCAATTTGTCATAGAAATTATGGTTAGTGCTATCGAAAGAAAAATTAGGACGTGTTTCAAGTGTGATCTCAAATATCTTCCCGTTATATTTAAACAGGAGCAGCCTGCCAGTTGATGCCTTTGTGTTCTACTGCAGCTTCCCAGAGTGTTCTAAAGAACAACCAGAGAGCTAACAGCCTTACTTATGACAAAAGTATGGCACACCTGAAGCCATCTTGATTGGAATAAACTTGTACCACTTAAAACATTTAATTTAAAAAAGTGACAAAATTATGGGGCTCATTTTGTCATTGAAATTATGGTTAGTGTTGTAGAAAGACAAATTAGGACATGTTTCAAGTTTGATCTCAAATGTCTTCTTATATTTCATCAGGAGCATCCTGTCAGTTAATGCCTTTGTGTTCTACTGCAGCTTCCCAGAGTGCTCTAAAGAACAACTAGAGCACTAACAGTCTTACTTATGACAAAAGTATGGCACACCTGAAGCCATCTTGATTGGAATAAACTGGTAACACTTAAAACATTTAATTTAAAAAAAGAACAAAATGATGGGGCTCAATTTGTCATAGAAATTATGGTTAGTGCTATCGAAAGAAAAATTAGGACATGTTTCAAGTGTGATCTCAAATATCTTCCCGTTATATTTCAACAGGAGCAGCCTGCCAGTTGATGCCTTTGTGTTCTACTGCAGCTTCCCAGAGTGTTCTAAAGAACAACTAGAGCGCTAACAGTCTTACTTATGACAAAATTATGGCACACCTGAAGCCATCTTGATTGGAATAAACTGGTAACTCTTAAAACATTTAATTTAAAAAGGAACACAATGAGGGGACTGCATTTTGTCATAGAAATTATGGTTAGTGCTGTAGAAAGAAAAATTAGGACATGTTTTTAGTGAGATCACAAATATCTTCCTGTTATATTTCAACAGGAGCAGCCTGTCAGTTGATGCCTTTGTGTTCTACTGCAGTTTCCCAGAGTGTTCTAAAGAACAAGTAGAGCACTAACAGCCTTACTTAGGACAAAAGAATGGCACACCTGAAGCCATCTTGATTTGAATATACTGGTAACACTTAAAACATGTAATTTATAAAGGAACAAAATGATGGGGTTCGTTTTGTCATAAAATTATGGTTAGTGCTGTAGAAAGAAAAATGAGGACATGTTTCAAGGGTGATCTCAAATATCTTTCTGTTATATTTCAACAGTAGCAGCCTGTCAGTTGATACCTTTGTGTTCTACTGCAGCTTCCCAGAGTGATCTAAAGAACAACTGGAGCGCTAACAGTCTCACTTATGACAAATTATGGCACACCTGAAGCCATCTTGATTGGAATAAACTGGTAACTCTTAAAACATTTAATTTAAAAAGGAACACATTTAGGGGGTTCAGTTTGTCATAGAAAGTATGGTTAGTGCTGTAGAAAGAAAAATTAGGACATGTTTGACGTGTGATCTCAAATATCTTCCTATTATATTTCAACAGGAGCTGCCTTTTAGTTGATGCCTCTGTGTTCTACTGCAGCTTCCCAGAGTGTTCTAAAGAACAACTAGAGCACTAACAGTCTTACTTATGACAAAATTATGGCACCCCTGAAGCCATCTTGATTGGAATAAACTGGTAACACTTAAAACATTTAATTTAAAAAAGGAACAAAATGATGAGGCTCATTTTGTCATAGAAAGTATAGGTAGTGCTGTAGAAAGAAAAATTAGGACTTGTTTCAAGTGTGATCTCGAATGTCTTCTTGTTAAATTTCAACAGGAGCAGCCTGTCAGTTGATGCCTTTGTGTTCAACTGCAGCTTCCCAGAGTGTTCTGAAGAACAACTAGAGCACTAACAGTCTTACTTATGACAAAATTATGGCACCCCTGAAGCCATCTTGATTGGAATAAACTGGTAACTCTTAAAACATTTAATTTAAAAAGGAACACAATTAGGGGGTTCAGTTTGTCATAGAAAGTATGGTTAGTGCTGTAGAAAGAAAAATTAGCATATGTTTGACGTGTGATCTCAAATATCTTCCTATTATATTTCAACAGGAGCTGCCTTTTAGTTGATGCCTCTGTGTTCTACTGCAGCTTCCCAGAGTGTTCTAAAGAACAACTAGAGCACTAACAGTCTTACTTATGACAAAAGTATGGCACACCTGAAGCCATCTTGATTGGAATAAACTGGTAACACTTAAAACGTTTCATTTAAAAAAGGAACAAAATGATGGGGCTCAATTTGTCATAGAAATTATGGTTAGTGCTGTAGAAAGAAAAATTAGCACATGTTTCAAGTGTGATCTCAAATATCTTCCTGTTACATTTCAACAGGAGCAGCCTATCAGTTGATGCCTTTGTGTTCTACTGCAGCTTCCCAGAGTGTTCTAAAGGACAACTAGAGCACTAACAGTCTTACTTATGACAAAAGTATGGCACACCTGAAGCCATCTTGATTGGAATAAACTGGTAACACTTAAAACATTTAATTTAAAAAAAGAACAAAATGATGGGGCTCAATTTGTCATAGAAATTATGGTTAGTGCTGTAGAAAGAAAAATTAGGACATGTTTCAAGTGTGATCTCAAATATCTTCCCGTTATATTTCAACAGGAGCAGTCTGCCAGTTGATGCCTTTGTTTTCTACTGCAGCTTCCCAGAGTGTTCTAAAGAACAACTAGAGCGCTAACAGTCTTACTTATGACAAAATTATGGCACACTTGAAGCCATCTTGATTGGAATAAACTGGTAACTCTTAAAACATTTAATTTAAAAAGGAACACAATGAGGGGACTGCATTCTGTCATAGAAATTATGGTTAGTGCTGTAGAAAGAAAATTAGGACATGTTTTTAGTGAGATCACAAATATCTTCCTGTTATATTTCAACAGGAGCAGCCTGTCAGTTGATGCCTTTGTGTTCTACTGCAGTTTCCCAGAGTGTTCTAAAGAACAAGTAGAGCACTAACAGCCTTACTTAGGACAAAAGAATGGCACACCTGAAGCCATCTTGATTTGAATATACTGGTAACACTTAAAACATGTAATTTATAAAGGAACAAAATGATGGGGTTCGTTTTGTCATAAAATTATGGTTAGTGCTGTAGAAAGAAAAATTAGGACATGTTTCAAGGGTGATCTCAAATATCTTTCTGTTATATTTCAACAGTAGCAGCCTGTCAGTTGATACCTTTGTGTTCTACTGCAGCTTCCCAGAGTGATCTAAAGAACAACTGGAGCGCTAACAGTCTCACTTATGACAAATTATGGCACACCTGAAGCCATCTTGATTGGAATAAACTGGTAACTCTTAAAACATTTAATTTAAAAAGGAACACATTTAGGGGGTTCAGTTTGTCATAGAAAGTATGGTTAGTGCTGTAGAAAGAAAAATTAGGACATGTTTTAAGTGAGATCTCAAATATCTTCCTGTTATATTTCAACAGGAGCAGCCTGTCAGTTGATGCCTTTGTGTTCTACTGCAGCTTCCCAGAGTGTTCTGAAGAACAACTAGAGCACTAACAGTCTTACTTATGACAAAATTATGGCACCCCTGAAGCCATCTTGATTGGAATAAACTGGTAACACTTAAAACATTTAATTTAAAAAAGGAACACAATGATGAGGCTCATTTTGTCATAGAAAGTATAGGTAGTGCTGTAGAAAGAAAAATTAGGACTTGTTTCAAGTGTGATCTCGAATGTCTTCTTGTTAAATTTCAACAGGAGCAGCCTGTCAGTTGATGCCTTTGTGTTCTACTGCAGTTTCCCAGAGTGTTCTGAAGAACAACTAGAGCACTAACAGTCTTACTTATGACAAAATTATGGCACCCCTGAAGCCATCTTGATTGGAATAAACTGGTAACTCTTAAAACATTTAATTTAAAAAGGAACACAATTAGGGGGTTCAGTTTGTCATAGAAAGTATGGTTAGTGCTGTAGAAAGAAAAATTAGCATATGTTTGACGTGTGATCTCAAATATCTTCCTATTATATTTCAACAGGAGCTGCCTTTTAGTTGATGCCTCTGTGTTCTACTGCAGCTTCCCAGAGTGTTCTAAAGAACAACTAGAGCACTAACAGTCTTACTTATGACAAAAGTATGGCACACCTGAAGCCATCTTGATTGGAATAAACTGGTAACACTTAAAACGTTTCATTTAAAAAAGGAACAAAATGATGGGGCTCAATTTGTCATAGAAATTATGGTTAGTGCTGTAGAAAGAAAAATTAGGACATGTTTTAAGTGAGATCTCAAATATCTTCCTGTTATATTTCAACAGGAGCAGCCTATCAGTTGATGCCTTTGTGTTCTACTGCAGCTTCCCAGAGTGTTCTAAAGGACAACTAGAGCACTAACAGTCTTACTTATGACAAAAGTATGGCACACCTGAAGCCATCTTGATTGGAATAAACTGGTAACACTTAAAACATTTAATTTAAAAAAAGAACAAAATGATGGGGCTCAATTTGTCATAGAAATTATGGTTAGTGCTGTAGAAAGAAAAATTAGGACATGTTTTAAGTGTGATCTCAAATATCTTCCTATTATATTTCAACAGGAGCAGCCTATCAGTTGATGCCTTTGTGTTCTACTGCAGCTTCCCAGAGTGTTCTAAAGGACAACTAGAGCACTAACAGTCTTACTTATGACAAAAGTATGGCACACCTGAAGCCATCTTGATTGGAATAAACTGGTAACACTTAAAACATTTAATTTAAAAAAAGAACAAAATGATGGGGCTCAATTTGTCATAGAAATTATGGTTAGTGCTATCGAAAGAAAAATTAGGACGTGTTTCAAGTGTGATCTCAAATATCTTCCCGTTATATTTAAACAGGAGCAGCCTGCCAGTTGATGCCTTTGTGTTCTACTGCAGCTTCCCAGAGTGTTCTAAAGAACAACCAGAGAGCTAACAGCCTTACTTATGACAAAAGTATGGCACACCTGAAGCCATCTTGATTGGAATAAACTTGTACCACTTAAAACATTTAATTTAAAAAAGTGACAAAATTATGGGGCTCATTTTGTCATTGAAATTATGGTTAGTGTTGTAGAAAGACAAATTAGGACATGTTTCAAGTTTGATCTCAAATGTCTTCTTATATTTCATCAGGAGCATCCTGTCAGTTAATGCCTTTGTGTTCTACTGCAGCTTCCCAGAGTGCTCTAAAGAACAACTAGAGCACTAACAGTCTTACTTATGACAAAAGTATGGCACACCTGAAGCCATCTTGATTGGAATAAACTGGTAACACTTAAAACATTTAATTTAAAAAAAGAACAAAATGATGGGGCTCAATTTGTCATAGAAATTATGGTTAGTGCTATCGAAAGAAAAATTAGGACATGTTTCAAGTGTGATCTCAAATATCTTCCCGTTATATTTCAACAGGAGCAGCCTGCCAGTTGATGCCTTTGTGTTCTACTGCAGCTTCCCAGAGTGTTCTAAAGAACAACTAGAGCGCTAACAGTCTTACTTATGACAAAATTATGGCACACCTGAAGCCATCTTGATTGGAATAAACTGGTAACTCTTAAAACATTTAATTTAAAAAGGAACACAATGAGGGGACTGCATTTTGTCATAGAAATTATGGTTAGTGCTGTAGAAAGAAAAATTAGGACATGTTTTTAGTGAGATCACAAATATCTTCCTGTTATATTTCAACAGGAGCAGCCTGTCAGTTGATGCCTTTGTGTTCTACTGCAGTTTCCCAGAGTGTTCTAAAGAACAAGTAGAGCACTAACAGCCTTACTTAGGACAAAAGAATGGCACACCTGAAGCCATCTTGATTTGAATATACTGGTAACACTTAAAACATGTAATTTATAAAGGAACAAAATGATGGGGTTCGTTTTGTCATAAAATTATGGTTAGTGCTGTAGAAAGAAAAATGAGGACATGTTTCAAGGGTGATCTCAAATATCTTTCTGTTATATTTCAACAGTAGCAGCCTGTCAGTTGATACCTTTGTGTTCTACTGCAGCTTCCCAGAGTGATCTAAAGAACAACTGGAGCGCTAACAGTCTCACTTATGACAAATTATGGCACACCTGAAGCCATCTTGATTGGAATAAACTGGTAACTCTTAAAACATTTAATTTAAAAAGGAACACATTTAGGGGGTTCAGTTTGTCATAGAAAGTATGGTTAGTGCTGTAGAAAGAAAAATTAGGACATGTTTGACGTGTGATCTCAAATATCTTCCTATTATATTTCAACAGGAGCTGCCTTTTAGTTGATGCCTCTGTGTTCTACTGCAGCTTCCCAGAGTGTTCTAAAGAACAACTAGAGCACTAACAGTCTTACTTATGACAAAATTATGGCACCCCTGAAGCCATCTTGATTGGAATAAACTGGTAACACTTAAAACATTTAATTTAAAAAAGGAACAAAATGATGAGGCTCATTTTGTCATAGAAAGTATAGGTAGTGCTGTAGAAAGAAAAATTAGGACTTGTTTCAAGTGTGATCTCGAATGTCTTCTTGTTAAATTTCAACAGGAGCAGCCTGTCAGTTGATGCCTTTGTGTTCAACTGCAGCTTCCCAGAGTGTTCTGAAGAACAACTAGAGCACTAACAGTCTTACTTATGACAAAATTATGGCACCCCTGAAGCCATCTTGATTGGAATAAACTGGTAACTCTTAAAACATTTAATTTAAAAAGGAACACAATTAGGGGGTTCAGTTTGTCATAGAAAGTATGGTTAGTGCTGTAGAAAGAAAAATTAGCATATGTTTGACGTGTGATCTCAAATATCTTCCTATTATATTTCAACAGGAGCTGCCTTTTAGTTGATGCCTCTGTGTTCTACTGCAGCTTCCCAGAGTGTTCTAAAGAACAACTAGAGCACTAACAGTCTTACTTATGACAAAAGTATGGCACACCTGAAGCCATCTTGATTGGAATAAACTGGTAACACTTAAAACGTTTCATTTAAAAAAGGAACAAAATGATGGGGCTCAATTTGTCATAGAAATTATGGTTAGTGCTGTAGAAAGAAAAATTAGCACATGTTTCAAGTGTGATCTCAAATATCTTCCTGTTACATTTCAACAGGAGCAGCCTATCAGTTGATGCCTTTGTGTTCTACTGCAGCTTCCCAGAGTGTTCTAAAGGACAACTAGAGCACTAACAGTCTTACTTATGACAAAAGTATGGCACACCTGAAGCCATCTTGATTGGAATAAACTGGTAACACTTAAAACATTTAATTTAAAAAAAGAACAAAATGATGGGGCTCAATTTGTCATAGAAATTATGGTTAGTGCTGTAGAAAGAAAAATTAGGACATGTTTCAAGTGTGATCTCAAATATCTTCCCGTTATATTTCAACAGGAGCAGCCTGCCAGTTGATGCCTTTGTTTTCTACTGCAGCTTCCCAGAGTGTTCTAAAGAACAACTAGAGCGCTAACAGTCTTACTTATGACAAAATTATGGCACACTTGAAGCCATCTTGATTGGAATAAACTGGTAACTCTTAAAACATTTAATTTAAAAAGGAACACAATGAGGGGACTGCATTCTGTCATAGAAATTATGGTTAGTGCTGTAGAAAGAAAATTAGGACATGTTTTTAGTGAGATCACAAATATCTTCCTGTTATATTTCAACAGGAGCAGCCTGTCAGTTGATGCCTTTGTGTTCTACTGCAGTTTCCCAGAGTGTTCTAAAGAACAAGTAGAGCACTAACAGCCTTACTTAGGACAAAAGAATGGCACACCTGAAGCCATCTTGATTTGAATATACTGGTAACACTTAAAACATGTAATTTATAAAGGAACAAAATGATGGGGTTCGTTTTGTCATAAAATTATGGTTAGTGCTGTAGAAAGAAAAATTAGGACATGTTTCAAGGGTGATCTCAAATATCTTTCTGTTATATTTCAACAGTAGCAGCCTGTCAGTTGATACCTTTGTGTTCTACTGCAGCTTCCCAGAGTGATCTAAAGAACAACTGGAGCGCTAACAGTCTCACTTATGACAAATTATGGCACACCTGAAGCCATCTTGATTGGAATAAACTGGTAACTCTTAAAACATTTAATTTAAAAAGGAACACATTTAGGGGGTTCAGTTTGTCATAGAAAGTATGGTTAGTGCTGTAGAAAGAAAAATTAGGACATGTTTTAAGTGAGATCTCAAATATCTTCCTGTTATATTTCAACAGGAGCAGCCTGTCAGTTGATGCCTTTGTGTTCTACTGCAGCTTCCCAGAGTGTTCTGAAGAACAACTAGAGCACTAACAGTCTTACTTATGACAAAATTATGGCACCCCTGAAGCCATCTTGATTGGAATAAACTGGTAACACTTAAAACATTTAATTTAAAAAAGGAACACAATGATGAGGCTCATTTTGTCATAGAAAGTATAGGTAGTGCTGTAGAAAGAAAAATTAGGACTTGTTTCAAGTGTGATCTCGAATGTCTTCTTGTTAAATTTCAACAGGAGCAGCCTGTCAGTTGATGCCTTTGTGTTCTACTGCAGTTTCCCAGAGTGTTCTGAAGAACAACTAGAGCACTAACAGTCTTACTTATGACAAAATTATGGCACCCCTGAAGCCATCTTGATTGGAATAAACTGGTAACTCTTAAAACATTTAATTTAAAAAGGAACACAATTAGGGGGTTCAGTTTGTCATAGAAAGTATGGTTAGTGCTGTAGAAAGAAAAATTAGCATATGTTTGACGTGTGATCTCAAATATCTTCCTATTATATTTCAACAGGAGCTGCCTTTTAGTTGATGCCTCTGTGTTCTACTGCAGCTTCCCAGAGTGTTCTAAAGAACAACTAGAGCACTAACAGTCTTACTTATGACAAAAGTATGGCACACCTGAAGCCATCTTGATTGGAATAAACTGGTAACACTTAAAACGTTTCATTTAAAAAAGGAACAAAATGATGGGGCTCAATTTGTCATAGAAATTATGGTTAGTGCTGTAGAAAGAAAAATTAGGACATGTTTTAAGTGAGATCTCAAATATCTTCCTGTTATATTTCAACAGGAGCAGCCTATCAGTTGATGCCTTTGTGTTCTACTGCAGCTTCCCAGAGTGTTCTAAAGGACAACTAGAGCACTAACAGTCTTACTTATGACAAAAGTATGGCACACCTGAAGCCATCTTGATTGGAATAAACTGGTAACACTTAAAACATTTAATTTAAAAAAAGAACAAAATGATGGGGCTCAATTTGTCATAGAAATTATGGTTAGTGCTATCGAAAGAAAAATTAGGACATGTTTCAAGTGTGATCTCAAATATCTTCCTGTTATATTTCAACAGGAGCAGCCTGCCAGTTGATGCCTTTGTGTTCTACTGCAGCTTCCCAGAGTGTTCTAATGAACAACTAGAGCGCTAACAGTCTTACTTATCACAAACTTATGGCACACCTGAAGCCATCTTCATTGGAATAAACTGGTAACTCTAAAACATTTAAATTAAAAAGGAACAAAATGATGGGGTTCATTCTGTCATAGAAATGATGGTTAGTGCTGTAGAAAGAAAAAATAGGACATGTTTCAAGTGTGATCTCAAATACTTCCTGTTATATTTCAACAGGAGCAGCCTATCAGTTGATGCCTTTGTGTTCTACTGCAGCTTACCAGAGTGTTCTAAACAACTACTAGAGAGCTAACAGTCTTACTTATGACAAAATCATGGCACACCTGATGCCATCTTGATTGGAATAAACTGGTAACACTTTAAACATTTAATTAAAAAAGGAACAAAATGAGGGGGTTCATTTTGCCATAGAAAGTATGGTTAATGATGTAGAAAGAAAAAATAGGACATGTTTTAAGTGAGATCTCAAATTTCTTCCTGTTATATTTCAACAGGAGCAGCCTGTCAGTTGATGCCTTTGTGTTCTACTGCAGCTTCCCAAAGTGTTCTAAAGAACAACTAGAGAGCTAACAGTCTTACTTATGACAAAATTATGGCACACCTTAAGTCATCTTGATTGGAATAAACTGGTAACACTTGAAAGATTCAATTTAAAAAGGAACAAAAGGAGGGGGTTCATTTTGTCATAGAAATTAAGGTTAGTGCTGTAGAAAGAAAAATTAGCACATGTTTCAAGTGTGATCTCAAATATCTTCCTGTTACATTTCAACAGGAGCAGCCTGTCAGTTGATGCCTTTGTGTTCTACTGCAGCTTCCCAGAGTGCTCTAAAGAACAACTAGAGCACTAACAGCCTTACTTATGATAAAAGAATGGCACACCTGAAGCTGTCTTGGTTGGAATAAACTGGTAACACTTAAAACATTTAATTTAAAAAGGAACAAAATGATGGGGTTCATTTTGTCATACAAATTATGGTTAGTGCTGTAGAAAGAAAAATTAGGACATGTTTCAAGTGTGATCTCAAATGTCTTCCCGTTATATTTCAACAGGAGCGGCCTGTCAGTTGATGCCTTTGTGTTCTACTGCAGCTTCCCAGAGTGTTCTAAAGAACAACTAGAGCGCTAACAGTCTTACTTATGACAAAATTATGGCACACCTGAAGCCATCTTGATTGGAATAAACTGGTAACTCTTAAAACATTTAATTTAAAAAGGAACACAATGAGGGGACTGCATTTTGTCATAGGAATTATGGTTAGTGCTGTAGAAAGAAAAATTAGGACATGTTTTTAGTGAGATCACAAATATCTTCCTGTTATATTTCAACAGGAGCAGCCTGTCAGTTGATGCCTTTGTGTTCTACTGCAGTTTCCCAGAGTGTTCTAAAGAACAAGTAGAGCACTAACAGCCTTACTTAGGACAAAAGAATGGCACACCTGAAGCCATCTTGATTTGAATATACTGGTAACACTTAAAACATGTAATTTATAAAGGAACAAAATGATGGGGTTCGTTTTGTCATAAAATTATGGTTAGTGCTGTAGAAAGAAAAATTAGGACATGTTTCAAGGGTGATCTCAAATATCTTTCTGTTATATTTCAACAGTTGCAGCCTGTCAGTTGATACCTTTGTGTTCTACTGCAGCTTCCCAGAGTGATCTAAAGAACAACTGGAGCACTAACAGTCTCACTTATGACAAATTATGGCACACCTGAAGCCATCTTGATTGGAATAAACTGGTAACTCTTAAAACATTTAATTTAAAAAGGAACACATTTAGGGGGTTCAGTTTGTCATAGAAAGTATGGTTAGTGCTGTAGAAAGAAAAATTAGGACATGTTTTAAGTGAGATCTCAAATATCTTCCTGTTATATTTCAACAGGAGCAGCCTGTCAGTTGATGCCTTTGTGTTCTACTGCAGCTTCCCAGAGTGTTCTGAAGAACAACTAGAGCACTAACAGTCTTACTTATGACAAAATTATGGCACCCCTGAAGCCATCTTGATTGGAATAAACTGGTAACACTTAAAACATTTAATTTAAAAAAGGAACAAAATGATGAGGCCCATTTTGTCATAGAAAGTATAGGTAGTGCTGTAGAAAGAAAAATTAGGACTTGTTTCAAGTGTGATCTCGAATGTCTTCTTGTTAAATTTCAACAGGAGCAGCCTGTCAGTTGATGCCTTTGTGTTCTACTGCAGCTTCCCAGAGTGTTCTGAAGAACAACTAGAGCACTAACAGTCTTACTTATGACAAAATTATGGCACCCCTGAAGCCATCTTGATTGGAATAAACTGGTAACTCTTAAAACATTTAATTTAAAAAGG
This sequence comes from Triturus cristatus, assembly GCF_964204655.1. Classification (NCBI taxonomy): domain Eukaryota; kingdom Metazoa; phylum Chordata; class Amphibia; order Caudata; family Salamandridae; genus Triturus; species Triturus cristatus. Next base: position 1,227,920,258 of record NC_140579.1, read on the forward strand.
AACACAATTAGGGGGTTCAGTTTGTCATAGAAAGTATGGTTAGTGCTGTAGAAAGAAAAATTAGCATATGTTTCAAGTGTGATCTCAAATATCTTCCTATTATATTTCAACAGGAGCTGCCTTTTAGTTGATGCCTCTGTGTTCTACTGCAGCTTCCCAGAGTGTTCTAAAGAACAACTAGAGCACTAACAGTCTTACTTATGACAAAAGTATGGCACACCTGAAGCCATCTTGATTGGAATAAACTGGTAACACTTAAAACGTTTCATTTAAAAAAGGAACAAAATGATGGGGCTCAATTTGTCATAGAAATTATGGTTAGTGCTGTAGAAAGAAAAATTAGGACATGTTTTAAGTGTGATCTCAAATATCTTCCTGTTATATTTCAACAGGAGCAGCCTATCAGTTGATGCCTTTGTGTTCTACTGCAGCTTCCCAGAGTGTTCTAAAGGACAACTAGAGCACTAACAGTCTTACTTATGACAAAAGTATGGCACACCTGAAGCCATCTTGATTGGAATAAACTGGTAACACTTAAAACATTTAATTTAAAAAAAGAACAAAATGATGGGGCTCAATTTGTCATAGAAATTATGGTTAGTGCTATCGAAAGAAAAATTAGGACGTGTTTCAAGGGTGATCTCAAATATCTTCCCGTTATATTTCAACAGGAGCAGCCTGCCAGTTGATGCCTTTGTGTTCTACTGCAGCTTCCCAGAGTGTTCTAAAGAACAACCAGAGAGCTAACAGCCTTACTTATGACAAAAGTATGGCACACCTGAAGCCATCTTGATTGGAATAAACTTGTACCACTTAAAACATTTAATTTAAAAAAGTGACAAAATTATGGGGCTCATTTTGTCATTGAAATTATGGTTAGTGTTGTAGAAAGACACATTAGGACATGTTTCAAGTTTGATCTCAAATGTCTTCTTATATTTCATCAGGAGCATCCTGTCAGTTAATGCCTTTGTGTTCTACTGCAGCTTCCCAGAGTGCTCTAAAGAACAACTAGAGCACTAACAGTCTTACTTATGACAAAAGTATGGCACACCTGAAGCCATCTTGATTGGAATAAACTGGTAACACTTAAAACATTTAATTTAAAAAAAGAACAAAATGATGGGGCTCAATTTGTCATAGAAATTATGGTTAGTGCTATCGAAAGAAAAATTAGGACATGTTTCAAGTGTGATCTCAAATATCTTCCCGTTATATTTCAACAGGAGCAGCCTGCCAGTTGATGCCTTTGTGTTCTACTGCAGCTTCCCAGAGTGTTCTAAAGAACAACTAGAGCGCTAACAGTCTTACTTATGACAAAATTATGGCACACCTGAAGCCATCTTGATTGGAATAAACTAGTAACTCTTAAAACATTTAATTTAAAAAGGAACACAATGAGGGGACTGCATTTTGTCATAGAAATTATGGTTAGTGCTGTAGAAAGAAAAATTAGGACATGTTTTTAGTGAGATCACAAATATCTCCCTGTTATATTTCAACAGGAGCAGCCTGTCAGTTGATGCCTTTGTGTTCTACTGCAGTTTCCCAGAGTGTTCTAAAGAACAAGTAGAGCACTAACAGCCTTACTTAGGACAAAAGAATGGCACACCTGAAGCCATCTTGATTTGAATATACTGGTAACACTTAAAACATGTAATTTATAAAGGAACAAAATGATGGGGTTCGTTTTGTCATAAAATTATGGTTAGTGCTGTAGAAAGAAAAATGAGGACATGTTTCAAGGGTGATCTCAAATATCTTTCTGTTATATTTCAACAGTAGCAGCCTGTCAGTTGATACCTTTGTGTTCTACTGCAGCTTCCCAGAGTGATCTAAAGAACAACTGGAGCGCTAACAGTCTCACTTATGACAAATTATGGCACACCTGAAGCCATCTTGATTGGAATAAACTGGTAACTCTTAAAACATTTAATTTAAAAAGGAACACATTTAGGGGGTTCAGTTTGTCATAGAAAGTATGGTTAGTGCTGTAGAAAGAAAAATTAGGACATGTTTGACGTGTGATCTCAAATATCTTCCTATTATATTTCAACAGGAGCTGCCTTTTAGTTGATGCCTTTGTGTTCTACTGCAGCTTCCCAGAGTGTTCTAAAGAACAACTAGAGCACTAACAGTCTTACTTATGACAAAATTATGGCACCCCTGAAGCCATCTTGATTGGAATAAACTGGTAACACTTAGAACATTTAATTTAAAAAAGGAACAAAATGATGAGGCTCATTTTGTCATAGAAAGTATAGGTAGTGCTGTAGAAAGAAAAATTAGGACTTGTTTCAAGTGTGATCTCGAATGTCTTCTTGTTAAATTTCAACAGGAGCAGCCTGTCAGTTGATGCCTTTGTGTTCAACTGCAGCTTCCCAGAGTGTTCTGAAGAACAACTAGAGCACTAACAGTCTTACTTATGACAAAATTATGGCACCCCTGAAGCCATCTTGATTGGAATAAACTGGTAACTCTTAAAACATTTAATTTAAAAAGGAACACAATTAGGGGGTTCAGTTTGTCATAGAAAGTATGGTTAGTGCTGTAGAAAGAAAAATTAGCATATGTTTGACGTGTGATCTCAAATATCTTCCTATTATATTTCAACAGGAGCTGCCTTTTAGTTGATGCCTCTGTGTTCTACTGCAGCTTCCCAGAGTGTTCTAAAGAACAACTAGAGCACTAACAGTCTTACTTATGACAAAAGTATGGCACACCTGAAGCCATCTTGATTGGAATAAACTGGTAACACTTAAAACGTTTCATTTAAAAAAGGAACAAAATGATGGGGCTCAATTTGTCATAGAAATTATGGTTAGTGCTGTAGAAAGAAAAATTAGCACATGTTTCAAGTGTGATCTCAAATATCTTCCTGTTACATTTCAACAGGAGCAGCCTATCAGTTGATGCCTTTGTGTTCTACTGCAGCTTCCCAGAGTGTTCTAAAGGACAACTAGAGCACTAACAGTCTTACTTATGACAAAAGTATGGCACACCTGAAGCCATCTTGATTGGAATAAACTGGTAACACTTAAAACATTTAATTTAAAAAAAGAACAAAATGATGGGGCTCAATTTGTCATAGAAATTATGGTTAGTGCTGTAGAAAGAAAAATTAGGACATGTTTCAAGTGTGATCTCAAATATCTTCCCGTTATATTTCAACAGGAGCAGCCTGCCAGTTGATGCCTTTGTTTTCTACTGCAGCTTCCCAGAGTGTTCTAAAGAACAACTAGAGCGCTAACAGTCTTACTTATGACAAAATTATGGCACACTTGAAGCCATCTTGATTGGAATAAACTGGTAACTCTTAAAACATTTAATTTAAAAAGGAACACAATGAGGGGACTGCATTCTGTCATAGAAATTATGGTTAGTGCTGTAGAAAGAAAATTAGGACATGTTTTTAGTGAGATCACAAATATCTTCCTGTTATATTTCAACAGGAGCAGCCTGTCAGTTGATGCCTTTGTGTTCTACTGCAGTTTCCCAGAGTGTTCTAAAGAACAAGTAGAGCACTAACAGCCTTACTTAGGACAAAAGAATGGCACACCTGAAGCCATCTTGATTTGAATATACTGGTAACACTTAAAACATGTAATTTATAAAGGAACAAAATGATGGGGTTCGTTTTGTCATAAAATTATGGTTAGTGCTGTAGAAAGAAAAATTAGGACATGTTTCAAGGGTGATCTCAAATATCTTTCTGTTATATTTCAACAGTAGCAGCCTGTCAGTTGATACCTTTGTGTTCTACTGCAGCTTCCCAGAGTGATCTAAAGAACAACTGGAGCGCTAACAGTCTCACTTATGACAAATTATGGCACACCTGAAGCCATCTTGATTGGAATAAACTGGTAACTCTTAAAACATTTAATTTAAAAAGGAACACATTTAGGGGGTTCAGTTTGTCATAGAAAGTATGGTTAGTGCTGTAGAAAGAAAAATTAGGACATGTTTTAAGTGAGATCTCAAATATCTTCCTGTTATATTTCAACAGGAGCAGCCTGTCAGTTGATGCCTTTGTGTTCTACTGCAGCTTCCCAGAGTGTTCTGAAGAACAACTAGAGCACTAACAGTCTTACTTATGACAAAATTATGGCACCCCTGAAGCCATCTTGATTGGAATAAACTGGTAACACTTAAAACATTTAATTTAAAAAAGGAACACAATGATGAGGCTCATTTTGTCATAGAAAGTATAGGTAGTGCTGTAGAAAGAAAAATTAGGACTTGTTTCAAGTGTGATCTCGAATGTCTTCTTGTTAAATTTCAACAGGAGCAGCCTGTCAGTTGATGCCTTTGTGTTCTACTGCAGTTTCCCAGAGTGTTCTGAAGAACAACTAGAGCACTAACAGTCTTACTTATGACAAAATTATGGCACCCCTGAAGCCATCTTGATTGGAATAAACTGGTAACTCTTAAAACATTTAATTTAAAAAGGAACACAATTAGGGGGTTCAGTTTGTCATAGAAAGTATGGTTAGTGCTGTAGAAAGAAAAATTAGCATATGTTTGACGTGTGATCTCAAATATCTTCCTATTATATTTCAACAGGAGCTGCCTTTTAGTTGATGCCTCTGTGTTCTACTGCAGCTTCCCAGAGTGTTCTAAAGAACAACTAGAGCACTAACAGTCTTACTTATGACAAAAGTATGGCACACCTGAAGCCATCTTGATTGGAATAAACTGGTAACACTTAAAACGTTTCATTTAAAAAAGGAACAAAATGATGGGGCTCAATTTGTCATAGAAATTATGGTTAGTGCTGTAGAAAGAAAAATTAGGACATGTTTTAAGTGAGATCTCAAATATCTTCCTGTTATATTTCAACAGGAGCAGCCTATCAGTTGATGCCTTTGTGTTCTACTGCAGCTTCCCAGAGTGTTCTAAAGGACAACTAGAGCACTAACAGTCTTACTTATGACAAAAGTATGGCACACCTGAAGCCATCTTGATTGGAATAAACTGGTAACACTTAAAACATTTAATTTAAAAAAAGAACAAAATGATGGGGCTCAATTTGTCATAGAAATTATGGTTAGTGCTATCGAAAGAAAAATTAGGACATGTTTCAAGTGTGATCTCAAATATCTTCCTGTTATATTTCAACAGGAGCAGCCTGCCAGTTGATGCCTTTGTGTTCTACTGCAGCTTCCCAGAGTGTTCTAATGAACAACTAGAGCGCTAACAGTCTTACTTATCACAAACTTATGGCACACCTGAAGCCATCTTCATTGGAATAAACTGGTAACTCTAAAACATTTAAATTAAAAAGGAACAAAATGATGGGGTTCATTCTGTCATAGAAATTATGGTTAGTGCTGTAGAAAGAAAAAATAGGACATGTTTCAAGTGTGATCTCAAATACTTCCTGTTATATTTCAACAGGAGCAGCCAATCAGTTGATGCCTTTGTGTTCTACTGCAGCTTACCAGAGTGTTCTAAAGAACTACTAGAGAGCTAACAGTCTTACTTATGACAAAATCATGGCACACCTGATGCCATCTTGATTGGAATAAACTGGTAACACTTTAAACATTTAATTAAAAAAGGAACAAAATGAGGGGGTTCATTTTGCCATAGAAAGTATGGTTAATGCTGTAGAAAGAAAAAATAGGACATGTTTTAAGTGAGATCTCAAATTTCTTCCTGTTATATTTCAACAGGAGCAGCCTGTCAGTTGATGCCTTTGTGTTCTACTGCAGCTTCCCAAAGTGTTCTAAAGAACAACTAGAGAGCTAACAGTCTTACTTATGACAAAATTATGGCACACCTTAAGTCATCTTGATTGGAATAAACTGGTAACACTTGAAAGATTTAATTTAAAAAGGAACAAAAGGAGGGGGTTCGTTTTGTCATAGAAATTATGGTTAGTGCTGTAGAAAGAAAAATTAGCACATGTTTCAAGTGTGATCTCAAATATCTTCCTGTTACATTTCAACAGGAGCAGCCTGTCAGTTGATGCCTTTGTGTTCTACTGAAGCTTCCCAGAGTGCTCTAAAGAACAACTAGAGCACTAACAGCCTTACTTATGATAAAAGAATGGCACACCTGAAGCTGTCTTGGTTGGAATAAACTGGTAACACTTAAAACATTTAATTTAAAAAGGAACAAAATGATGGGGTTCATTTTGTCATACAAATTATGGTTAGTGCTGTAGAAAGAAAAATTAGGACATGTTTCAAGTGTGATCTCAAATGTCTTCCCGTTATATTTCAACAGGAGCAGCCTGTCAGTTGATGCCTTTGTGTTCTACTGCAGCTTCCCAGAGTGTTCTAAAGAACAACTAGAGCGCTAACAGTCTTACTTATGACAAAATTATGGCACACCTGAAGCCATCTTGATTGGAATAAACTGGTAACTCTTAAAACATTTAATTTAAAAAGGAACACAATGAGGGGACTGCATTTTGTCATAGAAATTATGGTTAGTGCTGTAGAAAGAAAAATTAGGACATGTTTTTAGTGAGATCACAAATATCTTCCTGTTATATTTCAACAGGAGCAGCCTGTCAGTTGATGCCTTTGTGTTCTACTGCAGTTTCCCAGAGTGTTCTAAAGAACAAGTAGAGCACTAACAGCCTTACTTAGGACAAAAGAATGGCACACCTGAAGCCATCTTGATTTGAATATACTGGTAACACTTAAAACATGTAATTTATAAAGGAACAAAATGATGGGGTTCGTTTTGTCATAAAATTATGGTTAGTGCTGTAGAAAGAAAAATTAGGACATGTTTCAAGGGTGATCTCAAATATCTTTCTGTTATATTTCAACAGTAGCAGCCTGTCAGTTGATACCTTTGTGTTCTACTGCAGCTTCCCAGAGTGATCTAAAGAACAACTGGAGCACTAACAGTCTCACTTATGACATATTATGGCACACATGAAGCCATCTTGATTGGAATAAACTGGTAACACTTAAAACATTTAATTTAAAAAGGAACACATTTAGGGGGTTCAGTTTGTCATAGAAAGTATGGTTAGTGCTGTAGAAAGAAAACTTAGGACATGTTTTAAGTGAGATCTCAAATATCTTCCTGTTATATTTCAACAGGAGCAGCCTGTCAGTTGATGCCTTTGTGTTCTACTGCAGCTTCCCAGAGTGTTCTGACGAACAACTAGAGCACTAACAGTCTTACTTATGACAAAATTATGGCACCCCTGAAGCCATCTTGATTGGAATAAACTGGTAACTCTTAAAACATTTAATTTAAAAAGGAACACAATTAGGGGGTTCAGTTTGTCATAGAAAGTATGGTTAGTGCTGTAGAAAGAAAAATTAGCATATGTTTCAAGTGTGATCTCAAATATCTTCCTATTATATTTCAACAGGAGCTGCCTTTTAGTTGATGCCTCTGTGTTCTACTGCAGCTTCCCAGAGTGTTCTAAAGAACAACTAGAGCACTAACAGTCTTACTTATGACAAAAGTATGGCACACCTGAAGCCATCTTGATTGGAATAAACTGGTAACACTTAAAACGTTTCATTTAAAAAAGGAACAAAATGATGGGGCTCAATTTGTCATAGAAATTATGGTTAGTGCTGTAGAAAGAAAAATTAGGACATGTTTTAAGTGTGATCTCAAATATCTTCCTATTATATTTCAACAGGAGCAGCCTATCAGTTGATGCCTTTGTGTTCTACTGCAGCTTCCCAGAGTGTTCTAAAGGACAACTAGAGCACTAACAGTCTTACTTATGACAAAAGTATGGCACACCTGAAGCCATCTTGATTGGAATAAACTGGTAACACTTAAAACATTTAATTTAAAAAAAGAACAAAATGATGGGGCTCAATTTGTCATAGAAATTATGGTTAGTGCTATCGAAAGAAAAATTAGGACGTGTTTCAAGTGTGATCTCAAATATCTTCCCGTTATATTTAAACAGGAGCAGCCTGCCAGTTGATGCCTTTGTGTTCTACTGCAGCTTCCCAGAGTGTTCTAAAGAACAACCAGAGAGCTAACAGCCTTACTTATGACAAAAGTATGGCACACCTGAAGCCATCTTGATTGGAATAAACTTGTACCACTTAAAACATTTAATTTAAAAAAGTGACAAAATTATGGGGCTCATTTTGTCATTGAAATTATGGTTAGTGTTGTAGAAAGACAAATTAGGACATGTTTCAAGTTTGATCTCAAATGTCTTCTTATATTTCATCAGGAGCATCCTGTCAGTTAATGCCTTTGTGTTCTACTGCAGCTTCCCAGAGTGCTCTAAAGAACAACTAGAGCACTAACAGTCTTACTTATGACAAAAGTATGGCACACCTGAAGCCATCTTGATTGGAATAAACTGGTAACACTTAAAACATTTAATTTAAAAAAAGAACAAAATGATGGGGCTCAATTTGTCATAGAAATTATGGTTAGTGCTATCGAAAGAAAAATTAGGACATGTTTCAAGTGTGATCTCAAATATCTTCCCGTTATATTTCAACAGGAGCAGCCTGCCAGTTGATGCCTTTGTGTTCTACTGCAGCTTCCCAGAGTGTTCTAAAGAACAACTAGAGCGCTAACAGTCTTACTTATGACAAAATTATGGCACACCTGAAGCCATCTTGATTGGAATAAACTGGTAACTCTTAAAACATTTAATTTAAAAAGGAACACAATGAGGGGACTGCATTTTGTCATAGAAATTATGGTTAGTGCTGTAGAAAGAAAAATTAGGACATGTTTTTAGTGAGATCACAAATATCTTCCTGTTATATTTCAACAGGAGCAGCCTGTCAGTTGATGCCTTTGTGTTCTACTGCAGTTTCCCAGAGTGTTCTAAAGAACAAGTAGAGCACTAACAGCCTTACTTAGGACAAAAGAATGGCACACCTGAAGCCATCTTGATTTGAATATACTGGTAACACTTAAAACATGTAATTTATAAAGGAACAAAATGATGGGGTTCGTTTTGTCATAAAATTATGGTTAGTGCTGTAGAAAGAAAAATGAGGACATGTTTCAAGGGTGATCTCAAATATCTTTCTGTTATATTTCAACAGTAGCAGCCTGTCAGTTGATACCTTTGTGTTCTACTGCAGCTTCCCAGAGTGATCTAAAGAACAACTGGAGCGCTAACAGTCTCACTTATGACAAATTATGGCACACCTGAAGCCATCTTGATTGGAATAAACTGGTAACTCTTAAAACATTTAATTTAAAAAGGAACACATTTAGGGGGTTCAGTTTGTCATAGAAAGTATGGTTAGTGCTGTAGAAAGAAAAATTAGGACATGTTTGACGTGTGATCTCAAATATCTTCCTATTATATTTCAACAGGAGCTGCCTTTTAGTTGATGCCTCTGTGTTCTACTGCAGCTTCCCAGAGTGTTCTAAAGAACAACTAGAGCACTAACAGTCTTACTTATGACAAAATTATGGCACCCCTGAAGCCATCTTGATTGGAATAAACTGGTAACACTTAAAACATTTAATTTAAAAAAGGAACAAAATGATGAGGCTCATTTTGTCATAGAAAGTATAGGTAGTGCTGTAGAAAGAAAAATTAGGACTTGTTTCAAGTGTGATCTCGAATGTCTTCTTGTTAAATTTCAACAGGAGCAGCCTGTCAGTTGATGCCTTTGTGTTCAACTGCAGCTTCCCAGAGTGTTCTGAAGAACAACTAGAGCACTAACAGTCTTACTTATGACAAAATTATGGCACCCCTGAAGCCATCTTGATTGGAATAAACTGGTAACTCTTAAAACATTTAATTTAAAAAGGAACACAATTAGGGGGTTCAGTTTGTCATAGAAAGTATGGTTAGTGCTGTAGAAAGAAAAATTAGCATATGTTTGACGTGTGATCTCAAATATCTTCCTATTATATTTCAACAGGAGCTGCCTTTTAGTTGATGCCTCTGTGTTCTACTGCAGCTTCCCAGAGTGTTCTAAAGAACAACTAGAGCACTAACAGTCTTACTTATGACAAAAGTATGGCACACCTGAAGCCATCTTGATTGGAATAAACTGGTAACACTTAAAACGTTTCATTTAAAAAAGGAACAAAATGATGGGGCTCAATTTGTCATAGAAATTATGGTTAGTGCTGTAGAAAGAAAAATTAGCACATGTTTCAAGTGTGATCTCAAATATCTTCCTGTTACATTTCAACAGGAGCAGCCTATCAGTTGATGCCTTTGTGTTCTACTGCAGCTTCCCAGAGTGTTCTAAAGGACAACTAGAGCACTAACAGTCTTACTTATGACAAAAGTATGGCACACCTGAAGCCATCTTGATTGGAATAAACTGGTAACACTTAAAACATTTAATTTAAAAAAAGAACAAAATGATGGGGCTCAATTTGTCATAGAAATTATGGTTAGTGCTGTAGAAAGAAAAATTAGGACATGTTTCAAGTGTGATCTCAAATATCTTCCCGTTATATTTCAACAGGAGCAGCCTGCCAGTTGATGCCTTTGTTTTCTACTGCAGCTTCCCAGAGTGTTCTAAAGAACAACTAGAGCGCTAACAGTCTTACTTATGACAAAATTATGGCACACTTGAAGCCATCTTGATTGGAATAAACTGGTAACTCTTAAAACATTTAATTTAAAAAGGAACACAATGAGGGGACTGCATTCTGTCATAGAAAT